>NC_138046.1:109635298-112129526 GCF_964194185.1 Rhinolophus hipposideros
AGAACAGCACAGCATTATTCACTAAAATGTTTCAGATTTCTCAAAATGTAGGCATACTTATTGTTTTAAAAATATCTTCAGACAAACCTACTTGGGGTTTTTTTTTTTTTTTTTGGACAAATACAAATTATTTTACTCCAAAATCACAATACTTTAACTCTGTTTTCACTATTCGTGCTAATGATCTAATACTCGATTTTCATTTAATTAGATCCATTTTAAAGAAGAAAATGCTACATTGTATGCTAACTAACACATAAGTAGTAATTACAGAAAAATATTGATCAGTCATGGGTCTTACCCAATAGAATCTGAGCATTTCTAGAAATGTCTTGCCAATGTAGCTTCGTTAAATAAGCCACAGTGAACTTTCAAGTAATAGAAATTTTGCTTAGATGACAAATGACATAGGAAACAGTAAGAAAAATAAAATGGGAACTGTGGAGTTTTCTATTTTAACTTTTGAAGGAAAAAAAACCTCATTCATACAACATGTGTTAAAAAAAAACAAACTTTGAAAAAAGCCTCCTTTCTAACACCGACAGCTCACTCACTGTTCTCCATTTTTACTCTATATTTTACAAATTAGATATTGTCTTTAAAATGTCAGACAAATTGCATTTAAATTTAAAATATATTTAGTTCTATTTCCTGGGACAACTAAGCTATGAAATGGCTTCGATTACCACATAAACACCAAGTATTAGCTAGCAGGCAGTTTATTCAAATCACAACATAAGATATTATGCCTCTCCTTGACAAAGATAGACAATATTGATTTTCCTTCCTCTGTCCAAACATCTGAGTGACCCTTTCATTTAATCTTACTCATTAGGAAACAATAAATTAAATCACTTTCTGATTATATTCTCACTTGTCCTCAACAGTGAAAATTTCCCTATTTAAAATATTCCTTATTAAGGAGAGAGATAATGCCCAATAGCAAATCAAATCATTTTCCTCCCAAGTCTTTTTAAAATGTTTCAGTTTCATAAAAAACCAACAGTTAAAAACCACATTGTTTTATTTTCAAACAAGTACCAAACCTAAATAAGCTGTGCATGTAAGAAACTCACTATGGATACTTACTTCATAGTATTTTTTAATGCAACGTCTGATGTCCAAGATCAATTTGTTGTTCAGCTGTACCAGAAAGTTCATAGGCGAAGCGTTACAGTTGATGTTACTGCAACGGTACAAGCTGGGCTCCATATCGGCTCCCTACAGAAGTCACGACAGACAATTACACGAAAGGTTATGAAAGGTTTCTTGTGCTTAGAAACTTACATGTTGTTCTGGGTGTACAATATTCTTAATTCACTTTATTGGTGAATTTTTAACCCTATTTTCTCAATTGCTTTCTCCCAAAGATCCTCTTAATCACATATACCTTGCTGTCTCTTGCCACCATCATAATGGAGTACGATGTCAAAGGGAAAACCCTAAAATCACTTTTTAAAAAACATTCAGTACATGACAGACTCTATGGATAAATTAATTTGCTGGTGAAAGTACCAGTAAAGTCACTTTACTGGAAATAAACATCCTTTTTAGATATATTAATCAAAATTTAAAATTTGCACTTAACTATTGTCTGTGTCTATGAGTTCTTGTTTCTCATTTGTTTGTCTTGTTCTTTTGTTGTTTTTGGTTTATATACCACATATCAGTCATTTCAAACGTGGATAAAGTAAGAGCTAATGACATTAGTTTGCTTTCATACTGTCAACCTAATTTTAAGAATAAAGCCTAAAAATTAAGTATTACACCACAAAGCAATCACCTACTGTCAGCCTAGCAGATCTAAAATTTCTGCAACACAACCCCCCATGAAATGTATTTGGGGGTGGGGAGGCAGGAAGAGTAGAAATTTGAAAGAATTAATTATTAGTAGTTAGAGAAAATGTCTTGTTTTGTTTTGTTTTAAGCAAAGACAAAGCAAATGTAATATATAGGAAAACTGTTGGGGTTTCTGGAGCATTTGTTTTCCTTCTTGATACTTAAAACATCTTGGTTTCGTGCTCCAATCTGGTACATAACCCTACGCGCCACACTAAGCAATTCCAGGTGGAAGAGATTTCAGAGCTTGACATCGGTTCTTCCACAGTTAGCCCATCTGCAAGTCGTCAAGCCTCCATGCAATTAACTATCTTATTTACAGCTGTAATGAAGCAAAACTCAAGGATTTAGCAAGTATTGCTGATCTGTGTCTGCCTCTTCCTTGCACTTGCATCCAAAGACTGCTTTGTTTTGATTCAAAAAAATGCAAAACATCTGCTGTTTGTCCAAATTAACTTAAAATAATTACTTTTAATTTAGATAAAAGATGTATTTTCTTTCAGCTTCAAGGTTTTACATGGTTCTGCTGCCTACTCATTTGCCAATGGCTAGTAGATGTATAACACTGCAGTGGAATCAAGTAAATTGGCTAGGTTTCAAGTTCTGATCCAAGGTCAGTGATACATTTTTTGGCAGTACTTCTTGAAAGGAATGTCTCCCTGTGACTTTTTAATGTCTGGCATGCAAAGACAGCAGAAAAGATAATCAGAGTACCTTTGTCAAAAAGGAGGCAAGTGGGATGTGTACAGATAAACAAAAACTTTTCAAAAACACTTAGTTCCCATTAAGTTGATTTAAGATAAAGAAAAATATTGCTCTATGTCTTAATAAATTGGGTTGGGAGTAGGGAAATATAGGTTACTAATTAAGGAATTACAATAAAAATACTTTAAGATAATGTAGATATTTTAAGAGATTCCATTTAAAAACCAAGGCCACACACTCTAGGAAGCCAAAAACAATATTCAAGCACATTCTACTTAGAGTTTTCAAGCAGAAATAAAGTTGTGAAGGTAGAATTCGTATGATGCTGAAATTCGTTAAACACATAAAAGCAATGTGCATGGTTTTTCCCTTTTTATACACACAGTGGGGAGAAAAGGCCTTTATACTGCTTCGCTTACAAAATGAAAAAGGAGATAAAAAGAAACAACTAACCGAACCCTCGAAGACACTATCGTAAATATTCTCAGTTCCACACACAGGGCATGGGCATTTGAATCTCTCGCAGTCCCTGTATTTCTCTTCATCGGTGAGCTGGGCTAGGCCACCACGTAGATCATCATTCTCTTCCTCCTTAAGACAATGATGCACTCTAAATTGGGTGGGGTCGAGTCCTATTGAGGTAAAAGAAACAACAAATTCAGTATGGTACAATTAGTTCAATTCCCATATCCAAAAAATACCCCAAAGAAGAAAACGCACAAAAGAAGGATTTTAAATTAACGCACACACACAAAACCATGTGCACTCAAGACAGAGGCTCATGCCACATGGACAAATGGCTTCTCTTTTTATAAGAGATTATAAATAAAACAAGTAAACAGCATTAAAACAATATACAAATATGCCAGTGGACATTTGGGTTTGGAAGTGACTAACGCCTTCTATAGGAAGGTTTTACTATTTTCTTCAAGTTTCAGTGAAAATCGCAAATACATGTGCACTGTTATTAAGAAAATCTCTTAAAATCAAAGTAGTACCATTAAAACTGAAAATATAGAATAAAAATCCCATTAAAGAAAACAAGTTCACTGCTATTACAACTCCTTCAAGTGCAGACACAACTGCCAACCCCGATTTCAATGCACTGGTCGATTCCATCTTGGCTCAGTAGTTAACAGCATGTAGGTTGCAATCTAATTCAGTGGTTAAAATTCAGTAGCAGCATCTAAGATAAAACGCGGCATGGTTTTTTAGTGTTCTGAATTCAGAAACTTAAAATATGTGCAAAAAAAAAAAATGAATCCACAGATCCTATGGGCCAAAGTGTTCTCGACAATCCAGAAACCAAATATACTTTCCATATTTCAGTCAAAATGACACAAGAAATCAATTGATGCATAGTTTATGCTATCTTGTTTCCCCAAACTATTTGAGGAAAGAAACATTTTAAGACCAACCTTAATTTACCCTTGGTCAAAGCATGTCTGTCAAAATCCACCATTCCAATTTACACATAATTATTCCACACTATACCTTATAATGTTTTCTTGAAAGCACCCCTTAGCAATCCCTAAGGATTCTAGGCTGTTTAGGAATCTAAGGAAAGCAATCATATTAATTTTAGTATAAAGGCAACTAAGTAATATAAAATAGTCACTGAGGAAAAAGTTCAAATACCCAAAATATCTAAAAATGTTTTTGACTCTATCGACAGCTACATAGGTAGGTAAGTAATCTAACAAGACCCTAAATCTTATTTGATCAATTGTCAAGTGTCATCTAGTAATTTATATAAAAGACTTGAGGCTGACTCTGACACAGGGGAAACGTGCTGAAGAAAGAATAAGGCTGAGATTTGAGTCTCAGTTTGTTTAGCTGTAAAATGGATATAGTACTCTGACAATGTGCTTTTGAAGTTTAAATCAGACATTAGCAGACAAACTGTTTTCGATGGTGCCTATCACGTGGTGAACACTCCATAAATGTCAAATGAATGAAAACATAAAATAATGGATGAACTCTTTAATCCAGATGACATTCATTCAACATTATGCATTTGGAAAACTAGATAAAACACATGCTTATGCTGCAGAGCAAGTTAATAGCTGCTCTTTGTAAGAATTAATCAATGTGAATATTTCCTAACATGATGGTGTATAATAAAAACAAAACAAAATACACATACAAAGCAACTTGAAAAACTGTTCTTGGTTAGTGACATAAATTACTGTAACATAGGTCGCTTGGCACCATGATTCAATATACTTTTTGATTTTACAAGTTACTTATCCCCTAAGAGAAACAGCAAATTAGTTAAGTGTGTGCCATTTAAAGACAAGGAGGGGCAGCAGAATTGAGTGAGAGACCATGCCTGTGAACGATGCCATTTCTTTTCTGTAGTGAAGGCTAACTTGCAAATTCCGTCAACTCTAGTTCTAAACCCAACTGTAGTCACATAATGTCTCACTTTATTTGCGATTATGAGAAAGCAGCTTCACCTCTTCTCTGATGGCATCATTATTCACCAACTGCCCAGACTATTACTATTCAAGAAGTAAGGAACAAGAAAAATAATAAGGAAGGGTTTTCTTAAAGGCAAGCTTCTTTCACAACCCAAAAATCAAGGAACAAAACAATGCTGGCTTTGCACATGAACAAAACTGGCTGGGCTGTGACAGAGAAGCCATGAAAGAGCTTTCCAGGCCTCCCCACCAGCCATGGCCCCTTTAGGTGCACCTCAGGCCCTGCGGGGGCAGGCTGCCTGCTGAGTAAGCCAAAACTAGACGGGGGTTACCTTGCTACTTATGGAGCACAGCCCAACAAGTGGCCACAAGTTATGAAAAAAATATCTGGCCTTATGAAACATCTATTTAAATGTCCATTTCCACAAGCAACCCTTATCTGCTCATGGAAATGACAAAGCCAACTGGCCTAGCTAATTACTTCAGATTTATTCCCAAGCTGAATTTATTCAAGAGAAGGGACTTCATTTCAGCACTCTTGGTCATAAATCAACGTTAAATTTTTAAAATATAAAGGGAGAAAACACTGTAATTACCTTATAAAATTAGGCATATAATGATCCTTGTACAGATTACTTGTATACAAAAATGTCCTAAAAAGTGATTTTGGGCGGGGGAGGACAATTATAAGTTCAACAGGCAAAATCACAGAGGGCTAAATTAAATCTTTTTAAGAAAACATACAATGTCATGTTAAAAAGTAAGGATCACCGCTGAGAGAATCTTTTTTTTTTAAAGGTCAAAATCTAGGCTTAAACAACCCCCTGGCTTATTCAACATATAATTTTTTCCAAATCCTCATGAAATTGGCAATAAGCAGCTTATTTCGAAGTTTCAGGAGACTTAAAAGTTTTCCTGCTTGTATATAACTCATTAAGGCTGGAGTGAAACAACAGGAAAAAAGTATCTGGTGCTGCCACCTAGAGGTGGATTCTGAATTTTTAAATGTGTGGAATAGAGCTGCTACAGAGCACTCCATTTCTAATTATTGTCTCCAAAATTAAAGACTTTTGTCAGAAATGACATCAAAGCAAAATCTTTATAATCGCAGTTGGCATACATGCATATACACTGTATAATCAATATTAAACCGCTCACCACACAGTAAGTAATCCTATTAGTCTTTGAGCAAGAGATGCAAGACTGAATTCCAAATTCCTTCTCTCTTCAACGGAGAGCTTTCTCTGAACAACTGGCTTAAAGAAATAAACTTTATGCCCCATTTGAGAAAAGGAACTTCCACTTCTACTAGACTAGCTTCTGACGGATGACTTGAATCATTTGGTCCGGCACAGAATAAAAGGAGCAGCCCACTTGGGCTTGGCACCAGTTCTCTGGAGGAATAGCAGCCGTGGTGTTCCCCACAATAAACAGAAATGATGCACGCTTTCATTCAATCCTATGACTCGTAGTGACCTACTCACACCACCTTTTCTTGGGCTAGGGGTGCGGGGGGCGGCACAGAAGGGGCAGTGGAAGAAAATTAAAATACTGTCATTTATAATTAGAAAATTTATAGGATCTCACATTATTTTGGGAACAGGATCAAAGCTCTCATGTTTCATGAAATATTTATAGAAAGTAACATCATCGGCATTGGGGTGAAGTTCAGCAGTGCTGTTTTTCACTTATATTCTTATATTCTTATTATACACACCTCCAAAAGTGACATTTAGCAAAAACATTATTTTTCCTATCATTGTACTTTCTAACCATTGTAAACTACCTGTTTTTAGAATGTTCACCTGCCACCATTACCAAGGAGTATTTACACTGTTCAAAACACAAGTCCCAAACACCGGTGAAAGAGAGGTTAATACATTTGACCAAATAATTTTCTTTCTCTTAAAGACAATGTCTCTATTAGTGCAACTGCAAATAACTACAGTAAAGCCAATTATGTATGTTCACACAAGGGGGGAAGAGGGAAAAATCCCTATGAATGAAACTCCAAACGAACAGACCAACTGGTATGTACAACCAAGCAGTTGCTTGTAATATGACTCACTTAAACAACTAGGGAAGCTAATTAATGGAATCCTACTGTGAACTTTTTCTCTAAAAATTTCTTTTAGGAAATAAATCATTTATCTTTTGCACAAATCCAGGCATTCTTATATCTGGACTTCTCAGAGAACAATACACAAACTGAAAATTTAGTATGATTAAAGAAAAATACTTAATAAATTTTTAAAAGGTGAATGCTACATCCATAGAAAGCCTTGCACAAGAATGTTTGACAGCTTTGTTCTTAATAACCAGAAATTGGAAGCAATCCAGATGCCCATCAACATAAGCATGAATAACCTAATATTAATATAATCTATCATGGAATACTACTCAGCAATGAAAAAGGATGAATACTGACAGAGGCAAAAAGATGAATGACTCCCAAAAATATGTTACGTGCAAGAAGCCAAACAAAAAAAGTATATACCATAGGAAATCATTTACACAAAATTCTGTAATAGGCAAAACTAACCTATCGTGATAGAAAACAGATGAGTGTTTGCTTTTGTGGGGGAGGGGGTACGGACTAGGAAGGGGTACAAGGGAACTCTCTAGGTGACGGAAATGTTCTGTGTCTAGATAAACTGTATGATACTCTTAAGATTGTAGCATTTCACGATATGTAAATTATACTTGGGGGGAAAAACAGCACACCAAAGACAAGATGTCTGTGGCATATATTTCCAAAGGACTCATTCAGAATGAATGTCTGCAAGTCAGTAAGAAAAGGACAACCCAACAGAAAAGTAGAATAAGACTTGAAGAGGCACCTCACAAAAGGAGACATTCAAATGGCCAACAGGCATGCAAACAGGTACTCAACACTGTTAGTCATCAAAGAAAGGCAAATTAAAACCACAACATTATTCCACCATAGAAGATGAAGAAGAAAGAAAACACCAAGGCTTGGTGAGAACACAGAGCACTCATACAGTAGGGGGTGTAAATTAGAACCACTTTGAAAAATTGGTAGTATCTACTAAACCTGAACATACGAGTACATGTCCCCCGTGACCTAGCAATTCTCCTCCTAAGTATATACCCAACAGAAATACATGCAATTGTTCCACAGAAGTCATGTGCAAGAATACTTAAAGCAGCGCTACTCATAATTGCTCAAATGTGGAAAAAATCCACAGGTGAGAAAAGTCACAGAGTGTGGTATATTCAAACAAAGAAATACTACACAGTAATGAAGTACAACCACATGGACCAATCTCACAAACATATTGAATGAAAGTAGTCAGACACAAAGAATAAAGACACAACTTGTATGACATGCAAAAATAAGAAAACCTCATCTGTGATGTCAGAAGTAACAATAGTAATTTTCAGGGGTAGAGGATAGCTTCTAGAAGGAGACATGAGGGTGCTTCTGGGGGTGTAGTAATATTCTGTTTTCTTGAGCTCAGTGCTGACTACACTGGTATGGGTTTACTTTGTGAAACTTCTTCAAGCTGTTCTGTTAGGTTTTGTGTACTTTTCTGTATGTATGTTACACGAGAAAATGCACATTGGAAAAGGTAAGAAAAGCGAGTACTGAATATTTCTTCTGATATACCTATGTTTGTTTCAAAATGTGTTACATTCCAACCAGACATCTTGTACCTCCTCACAGATGCACACACCATCACCTAGGAAGGAGTATGAGCAAAAATTAAAATAAAGTGAACTGAACTATGGGCACGTCTCTAGCGCTAACCTACCACCTTACAGGGAATACAGGGGACAGAGGAACATGTCAAAGGATACCACTGGGGTACCACTGGCCAAGACCAGAACAAGGGAAATTCTGTAAGGCAAAAACAAAACAAAATATAACAAAACGAAAACCAAACAAACCCCAGTATCTTTAACAAATAAGTGAAAAGGATGAAAAAAAGGTAAGAGGAGATTAACTCTCACATGGACCCTCAATGGACTCCAATTCAAACAAAGAGCTTTTTAAAAGAAGTACATTCATAATCTGACCAGAGAAATATGAACACTTATTAGATATTTGACAAAATGAAGGAAATGTAGGGTTTTTATTTTTAGTGATGATAATATTGTAGCTATGTTGAAAAGGGGGAATCCTTGTTTTGTAGAAATGCAAAATGAAATATTTACAGATAAAATTATATGATCTCTATGATATACTCTAAAATAATCAGGAGGAGGAAAAATGGAGTAAGGCTGGCCACAGTTGCAGACAAATGAAGCTGGGTGTCAAGCACACGCGGCTTCTTATGCAATTCTCATTACTATTTTACATGTTTAGAATTTTCCATAATAAAATATTTAAAAATACTGTAGATCCAACTTAAACAATGGACTATACACGTGCCAGACAACTGAAACTGCCTTTCCCACCAACCATAAACCTCTCCATAAGACAAATGAAAAATTTCTGAGTATTTTAAAAGAAATGTCATCCAAACCCCTGGGTTAAATAAACTCCAAAGATTTTTTTATTGTCCTGGAGATGATAACTCCCAAAATCTTGGCAGAAAAAAAAAATCCTGATGGGCAGCAGTTTCGTGATCTCACTCTGTTTTTAATGCCCTTGATGACATGTCTGAACGTGAATTTGAACTTCCTGAGACATGTATCTCTGCGCAGGAGAAAACTGCAGAAGTGTCTTCTTTCCTATTTCTAAATCTGAGAAAAGATAGTAACTTTATGTTGAAAAAATGTTTGGAAAGTCAATAGACCAAAAATTGCTTCTCTTACAACAAAGCCCTCTTCTCTCCAGATATGTTGGTAGATATGGGGGGAAAAGAGCCAGTCTGAAGGTCCCTAAACACCCACCATTTTAGAAGTGAGTTAGCAAGTATCTAGCCATTTTTTCTTCCTTCTGATTTTGTACAAAATTAGTAAAATAAAAATATTGACTTTTTTAACAAGAACCTCTAATTCACCATCTTCACCCTTTCCTGTCTTATTCACACACATATATATTCAATATAATTTAAGTATCTATGTACAGTGCTGTATTCAGCTGTTTTCACTTATTCTGTCTTACCCATTTTTCTACAGGCTACATAATCTTCGTGTCATTTTGGTGTACTTAATTAAAATAATGTATTTTTTTTTAAATGGACCTATAGTTAATAACATGGTATTGTATACTTCAAAGTTGCTGAGATTAGATCTTAAGTATTCTCACTACAAAAAGAGTTAACTGAAAAAAAAAAGAGTTAATATGAGGTGATGGATGTGTTAACTATCTTGGTCTTGATAATCATTCTACAATGATAATCATTCTACAATGTACGTACATCAAACCATCGTTGCTGTACACTAGATTTATACAATTATGTTTGTCAATTCTCCCTCAATAAAGTTAATTTTTTTAAAAATTGACCTAACTGAAATCAATAAATTCCCATTTTCCTTTGGAAACTCCAAGTGTTACGAAGGCAAAGTTAGGAATTACTAGTCTGAGCGATTATTCTAAACATGCTCTAATTTGGTTCCCAGTTGTCAGTTCTCAGAGGTCTCTGCTTGAGTAGGTGAGAAGTGTCACTGTAGGCCCTCAGCGTTGTGGGCTAGTGGGGCAGAAAAAAAATCATGTGCTTCCCTTATAGGGACGGAGGCGCAAAGCTTTGCAACTGATACACTTTAACAGGCTCTCTGTGAATTCCCGGACGTGCCACGGGGAGTGGCTGAGATGGCATGGACTACTGCCATGAAGGTGGGGGTGGGTAAAGGCAGCCATTCCAAGCTCCACACAGGCCTCTCCACAACACATTCCCACAATGCCTCAAATGCCTCCATGTCTATACACTCCTCTCTGGTGGCCCCAGCTAGAAGTGGTCTCTGCTCCCCTGAACATCAACAGTCCTTTATTTTACCTCTTCCGGGACATACCTGGTGTTGTCCACTAGACTTCCCCACAATGGTGAAATCAACTAAGTGTACTGGGCTGTATTTGAATAAAGAAGCTAAGGCTGAGTCAACTCTGTATCCCTAGAGCACCCATTAAGATGCTGACAGGAGCAGGTCTTCACCATCAGTCCATTCAATGGATACAAAACCAGGCTGGGAGCATGAGCCGTCTGGTCAGGCACGTGGAATGGCACTCCACCCTGGAAGAGGTGGCTCTTACCAGCTGACGAGATTTAATGTCCTACTTTGCATTTGGTGCGATCTACTTAAATTTTACTATTAATTATTTTATAGAAAATATTTAAGGTTTGGAAATGAAGGTCATGTATGGGCATTCTTCTACATAAGAGCTTAATCATGAAAAAAGGCAAAAGTCTTGATTGATAAAGTAATACCTGAGGCGCCTGCTGGTGACATCATTCTACTCCCAACCACCTGTATTGCATTCTACTCCCCATCTTTTGTAGTCTGTCAAAGGTACCCCAAACACCGCTTGGCCCAGTGTTGCACTTATTTCTTATAAGATGTTACTGGATCCTGTCTACTGAGAAAAATTACCTTCTGTAACATGAGTGGTACAGCCATTTTTTTAAAAAGAATTTTTACTTCTAATTTAACCCAGGAATGCACTAGGTTAAATGTGTCCTGTCTTGTTTCAAGCACTACTTTCAGAGATTAAAATTTTAAATTCTCACGTTCTTCAAACATCAATAATTTCTCAGGACAAATGAGAAAACTGCCCAGATGGGTAAATGCCTGAAATTTTTATCACTGACCATGAAGAAATGTACTTGACAGCTATTGTACAAATCATCACTCATTGGAGGAAATATATAATTCTAAGTATCGTTATACATGAAACGTAAATTTATTAAAGGATGAAACTCAAGAATGAACTTTAGACTATTCTCATCACTGGCTTGTTTTGCTAGGTACAGAAGACGATTTGGATGTTGACGCACACTGTGAATATTTCATCCACAGAATATAGAGAGCTTTCATTAGAACAAGAGAGAGAAAAACCTATAGTCTGGAGAACAAAAGCTAAGAGTTCCAAGTTTCAGTGGCCATGGTTCCCATAGGGCTATTGTATAGAAGAGTAATACTATATTTTTTTCTATTCACAGATGGAAAAGAGTAAAATTTTGCTTTATGTAAGCCCAATAGCAATAATCTTGCATGGGTTTCAGAAAAATGATACACATTTTACTGTGGGATAATGAGGACCATTAGTTATTAGAGAACAAATCATTCTCTTTCAATTCAACAGACTTACTCATTCACTCGTTTAATAGACTATCCTCTCTCCTTTTTACTAAAATGGCCTTCCCATACAGAATACCTGGCCATGCAACATGCCACCAGACAGACTTCAGGAGGTTTCTTGACGGGGAGAAATAGAAAATGTTCAAAGTGAAGCCACAGGATAAAAACCAACACTTGATGCTTGCCTTTCATTTCAAGGAAAGCGGTATAAAAGCAATAGAAAAAGAAAAAGGTAGTTGAAAAATATAGTTGCTCTCCACAAAAGAGTCTTAAAAATAAAAAATCATGAACTTAATAATTTTCCTAAATGAAATTATGCCATTATTCCTGATTTCTTTGTACTAACTCAAAGGACAAAGTATCAAACTTCACTAAAGTTTCAACACTATAATACATTTCATTAATCAAAGATAAAAACTACATTACAAGCAAGAGAATTATTTTATGTCTGTGATTAGGCAGTTGGAGGGCTTGTATTTTATGTATACATTTGTACACTTCAACTTATTTAACAGTGTCAGTTCACTAACTGCAGTTTTTTTATATAAAGAAAACAGATTTAGAATTTTAAAAACAAATTACAGTAATTTTATGCCTACAGCTTGCACCTCTTAGAAACCACGCACCCCCTAACACTCCCCTTACTTTCCCACCACTTCCCCATCTCCTCCCTCCTCCTCTCTAAAACCACAGGCTAAGTGAGAACTGATAGCAGGGCCCTCAAATCCCCTAGTGAAGAACAGCCACCCTAATTTTTCACTTGGGGTGGAGGAACAAAGGATGCAGATCAAAGGGTAGCTACTGAATAGGGCAGGGGGCAGATGCCTGCAAAGACCTGCCTGGTAAACGGCGATGTTTGCTCCAGATCTTCATGGTGACTGGCACTTGCTGCGCCACACTTCATGAACATGGGGCCTCCTCTGAGGAAAGAGGGAGAGAGGACTACGAGATTCACCACTAATGGAGACAGATATGTGGATACCACTGGTGATGGTAGGGGCTGCTGCGGGAGAAGAGGACGAGAAGGGGAGGAGGGCGACTGCACCACGACAAAAACCTCACACGCCTTCACTATAAAAACTGCTGCCATCAGCCAGATGGCTCAGGTGGTGAGAGCGCGGGCTCTGAATAACAGGGTTGCCGGTTCAATTCCCGCATGGGATGGTGGGCTGCGCCCCCTGCAACTGAAGATTAAAAACGGCGACTGGACTTGGAGCTGAGCTGCGCCCTCCACAACTAGATTGAAGGACAACGACGTGGAGCTGAGGGGCCTGGAGAAACACACTGTTCCCCAATAAAAAAAAAAATTGGGGGAGAAAAAAAAAACTGCTGCCAAGTGGCAAAGGATAAAAATGAGAAAAAATAAGATAAAAAGGGGGAGCAGCAGCAGCTCCTTCAGGGCCGAGGACATAGGCCCTTCTGGTAGCTCTAATCAGCTACCTGGACCTGAGAAGAGGCTGCCCAGAATAGCGTCCGCACTGCCAGGGCTTTCAGGTTATGAGGTCACCTAGAGCTTTCAGGTGATGAAGGAGGCGAGATGGAGACACGTGAGACCGTGCACAAGCAGCACAGCACGTTCCCTCTGGAGACGGGGATCAGTCAGCAATACCAGGAACCCTCTGAAGACGGGACCCACGAGGGCTGCCAGCTGGGAAAATTCCCTGTGAAAACTAGATTCATAAGGCAGCTTATTAGGCTGCTGCAGTTAGGATAGCCTGCCCTGAAGAAAGTCAAAATCTGCTTACTACTTAATGTAGATTTAAAAAAATGATCTGAAATATGACCCTGGAACCAACAGAATCAATCTGGCCCCCTCCTGATATGCGTATCTGAGTGGACGTCAGGGTATCTGGTGGGCAGGCTCCACCACCCTTTACTCTATCGCTCTTTTGCTGAAACACAAGGCTCCACACTTAGCTGAGAAATGTCACTCACGGGGTGGGGCCTGTTCCATTTACCCCTCCTCAGCACTGCAAAAGCCAATACCATGTGATGACACAAATGGAAAAACTGGGAATCTCACCGAAACAAAGAAACAGCTTTGCTCAGGGGTTTTCAGTGGGGAGGGGTGGGACCCACACTGGGGACAGAAGGGAGAATACGAAGCTCCTATGCTTCGTATCCACGCCATCCCACTCCTGGCTGAGGATACGTGTGACCCCATCTCAGAGCTAAGAAGGGCAGTGCAGGGTAGCACGGTCGTTAAGGGCACAAGCTTTATGGTCGCGCAGAGCTGGGTCCCAATCCAGCCATGGCCAGCCACTTACTAGCTATGTGACAAGACCAAGTGAGTCAGTCCTCTAAGCCTCGGCTTCCTTCTCTGCAAAACGGAATTAATACCCCGTACCCTCATGAGGTCGTTCCAAGGATTCAATGAGAAACATAAGCAAAATACTTATCACAGCACCCAGTAGAGTAAGCACTCAACGCAGAGGAGAGAGAGAAAAGAAGGAAGCTAAAAGACGTTATGCGCTTCCACTCCCACCTCCCAGCTGAGGATTTATAAATATCATCAAATACAACTCAACTTTGAGAATACATTATATGATGATTTGGGTAGCAGAATTTTATCTTCCTAATTATGTTTTGCTTAGGCAAATGTCAAAAATGAGCTTCCACTTCCAGAGCAGACACTGATGGGATAGTGGAAACGGGCTGGCAGGAGGAGCTCAGACACAAACTCAGCAGGGGCAGGATGGCAAATATGTGACTTGATCATTCATCTGTCCAATCTCAGACCGCAGACGTGCACTGAGCACTAACTATGTGCAGATCTCATGGACCGGAGGAGCGTGGGCATCTTTATGCAGGAACCTGGCAAGAGGGTGGGACGTGGCTGACGGCACGCACTGACCATGCCCTCTGCTCTGGGCCTGTTCCGAGCATCTCACACACACCACCGTATCACTCCCTCAGAGCAGCTCTAGTCCATGACTCCAGAAACCAAGGCTTAGACCAAGGTTTACAGGCTTACCAAAGCCACAGAGCCACAGCCGGCATTTGAACACAAGGCCCTCAGATGCAAAAGCCCATGGCGTAAGCCAGACGTTTCCATGAGAAGGGGGGGGGAGAATGTTCCATGAAGCAGGGACCCTGAATATACTGATTAAGAAATAAGGCTTGCAGCTAGATTAAGAAATACAGGTTGCAGCTAGAAAGTTAGAGTCTATAACTGCCAAAGGTGCCTCCGGACTTGACGTATAGATAGTGAGGACTTCGTTAGACAGTACTCTAAAAATGTTCATGTGTGCGTACAATGGAATAGAGAGTGGACAGCTTAAGGCAATATAACTCTCTACATGCTGGTCGTCTAGAAATGAAACCAACACAGGTTATGAAATATATTTCTAAGCAAGAAATGACAATCTGGTGACACAGCAAAATGTCAAAGAAACATTGAGGTTTCAGCGTTGGCTGGCACCTCCTGGGATGTTAGGAATCAGCCAATTCCTAGACGATAACAGGGAGTCCAATTTTAGAAGAATTTAAATACAAGTGAGAATAAACTTTTCAATGTTAAAAAAGTCCTGTTTTCTCACTTTACATGACAATACCTTTAGAGACAGAGATAAAATGACCCAATAATCAAGATACCATCAATCTCCTTATTAATAGAAATTCACTAATTAAAGCTACAACAACGTAAATTCAGAGACTTAAAATGGCGCCTACAATCCTCTCCATCCTTTCTTTTACCTTCCCTCCCTGTCCTCAGCATTTACTGATTGAGTACCAACTACGGAGCAGGCATGTGGTTACAGAGGCACCAAGTATGCAGGGTTCACAGTCTAAGAGGGGAGACAGACACTGGTCACCAAACCACCAAAGATAAATGCCCAAGCACAAACCAAGAAGTGCTCGCTCGGCACAGCGCCATGCCTAGAAAAGGGCCGACAAGAGTCAAAGGAGGGAGGACCCGTGCATTGCTGTGGACAGGTGAGGCGCTACATGAGCTCAGGGCACTTACCTAACCACGTTGCAATGAGGACAGCATCAATTCCATCTATGGGCTCACAGATCCGAGCCACGACTGGGTGGATCTGCTGGGCCAGGTAGTACTGGGTGTCAATGGTTAAATTGTCCTGTTTCTGCAGCTGCTCAGGTGCATAGGCCCTTTGACTCGCGCTCAGGTTTGACCCATCCTGCAAGAGGACATGGTATATAGGTCAAGTTGTGTCAAATTCAACAATACATACATACTTGCTTGGTCAAAAAGGACAATTCAAATGTTGTGTATTCAATTCCAAACACCAAGTCCTTTTGACCTGTGGGTGAATATTTCATATGCATCTAAGAGTAGGAAGATGAAGGAGAACATCTCGCCTACTGTCCAAGAATGTAAATCCAGCAGCATGTGTTGTGTTCTATTTTTTGTTGAAACATGAAACCAACAAGATGGCATAACTAGATTAAATAATTCCACCTGCCACATCACAGAAACACATTGAGAAGACTTGCTAACAATTAGTCTAGTCAGTCACAAGGGCCTTTTACGAGTGATGACAAGAAACATGTGTGGTCCTTTTATTATGTTAATGATCCCTTCATGTAGGCAACGTAGTCACAGTATCATCTAAAAGGCTCTGGGGGTAATACTTCCCCTGAGAGCTGTATGTATCAGTGAGACACAAACAAGCAAGGGGAAAAGACAGGGGGATGAAACTCACAGAGTAGTCACTTATGTACAAGATTTAATAGTTAAAGTAAAATTAATGAGGTATCTGGTGGACTGGCAGTGCCTTAGAAACAAAATATTTGGCCACTGGAATGAAGGGCATGTCACTTTGCGCTGTTTATGTGGCTCTTCAGGGCAAGGAAGATGGGTCAGAGAGCCTTTCGAGGGCTTCCCCTTAACTCTATAAAAAAGTTGTGAAATTCCGTGTCATTGGTGGTGATGCCACCATCATCTGTGAATCAAAAAGTCATCACTCTACTGGACCAACATCCAACTCCACTCTTCTTCTCGTCTGCAACAACAGAATTTAATATTCAGCTAGTAAATTATAACTATTTACAGTGCTCAGCTGCTCTGCAAAACTGATTATACTGTGAGTCGTCTTCTTTCATTCCTGCTACAATCAGTCCCTTCTCAGCTCAGTGCCCAGCGCAAGGTAGAGGCAACCTTCCACACGGCCATCTTTACCGCAACTGGAGCAGGGGCTTCCTTCTCTGGAGAGATTCCTGACGGAAACAAACTGGGATGCTTACCAACTAGGTTCTACCTATTCTAAGATATAATGAAATACCGAGAAAGGAAGCAAATCACAGATTAAAAAGAATTGCTTGTAATTGTTTTTCAGGAGTTTACAACACAGTAAAAAAATGGCGGAATTAACTTTAAATATTTCCCTTTCAGAAGTCTGAATTGTTAGATGAGAGTATGGTGATAGCCAACGACAGAAAGTGTGTGAAATATCTTTGGGCAGTGTCTTTACACACCACAGCTGCATGCAGAATGCCTTTTAACAAACATGTGAAATACCATTAATTTATAGAATTAGAGTTTTTAAAAAACTGGTCTGTCCTTCATATTATAGCAATGTTGAGTTTACTTTTAATGGTGAATAAAAATCAGATTTGTAGAGGCAAATGTTGTTTTTTTTTTTTAAAAAAAGAGCACTTGGGTTACTTTCCAATATATCATTAGAAGATGTTCTCATAGTAAAGTATTTTGTAAAAAAGCAGTTGACAATTTCTACACATATTCTCAATTGAAAAGACTTTATTTTAAATATCCACACAAAAGACTAGTTTTAACAGTAACCCAAACATATCTCCTATTGTATTTAAAAAATCTGAGCTCAAACATGACTAAATTAAAGGAATTGATAACATGGCAGGTTTCGCTGAATTGTATTGGAAAAACATTTAGGCCGTGACATAAGATCCACCCCTCAAAGACCTAATTCTCAAACCTAGCAAGACCCCATGGTGTATGCAGTAACATGTAGCACACACCTTTAAAAACAGACTAAGGAGCCATATTGTTCTTCCTGGAAGTGCCCATGTAGTAATTTGTGAACTTCAAAACACATACCTCACAGAGACAACCAGGTGGAGTTAATTCATTCAAAACTATGTAGTCATCTTTAGTAGGAAACTAATGGAAAACATTTTTAAACAGGAGATAAGCGGGCCCCTTCAAATGTTACAGGCATGCCTTATGGAAATTATGTCCACTGAAAGTTAAATAATTGAGAATTTAAAACTTAACCAATAAGTGGAAGTTGATTTCAGATCTCAGCAAATAATTCGTGTAGGTTTTACAAGACCATGAACTATAATATAAATTAGGTACCAAAAATATTACCCTGAACTCATCTGAATTTATAGTCTGAATAAATTATCAGTAGAATACGATATTCTACATGAAAATTTTAAACAGAACACAACCTGTTCAGGAGACAGGCTATTGATGGAGGGCACCTCTGCTTAGAGCAATAAGCAGTTCTCTGAAAATGCCTAATCAGACATTTAAAAAAAATATGGTTGTGTTATGAAGCACAGAAAGAATGATCTGAGTGCTTAAAAGCAAAAGAGGTAGGCAGTTGTCATGAAGGGTGTCACACAGGGTCTCAGCTCCCGCTCCCCACATAAGAACGCAGGACATGGTGAGGCCAAAAAGGAACACCCACGGGGCCATAGGTAGGGGAGTCATACCGCTATATTCTCGCTGGCGGCTGGGTTGGAGACACAGGAAGCAGGAGCCACACTGTTCGCAACCTGCCGTCCACTTCCCTGGCAACCCACCTCTCTTGCTAGCTGCAATCCGCCCTGCTAACTGCAATCTGCACTTGTTAGCTCAGCCACCATCAGCTGTTAGCGTAGCCATGGCAGTTACATTAGTGGCCAATGGCTCACTGGTTACAGCTGACGGCCAACTAGCCACAGCTGATGGCCATCCAATCACAGTTGATGGCCATTTACTACCTGGGCCAGCACCTTTCTATGTGAGGCTGAGAGCCTGGAAACTGCATTCCTGGTTCTGCCCCCACAGCAGTTTTGGTGAAAGTGGGTGTGTCCCACTATTAAGAGGAAAAGGCAAATTAAAGTCCTACAGCTTTTCTTCAGACACAGTAAGAAGAATAAATAGGAAGAAACGTAAACTGCAGTTTTGACAAGCAAGTAAGTTTAGATCCAGCACCACTGGATGGGGGAAATGTTGAAAAATACATCAAACTGGATTTATTGTACTACATTAGCATCATCAGCATTTAAGCTTTTCAGTATCAGTAAGACCTGAGAAGAAGATATCAGAAGGCCTAGATATCATAAACCTTGATTTAGACATCAAGGAACATAAGCTTGACTTTTAAATACATTGGTCATACTACCATACATCTATCTCCATCACAGGTTTAGCCAAAATATAACTCTGGCTGGATTTCATTATTAGATGCTATTTCACAGAACCTATGCATACATTTTAAAAGTTGTATGCTGCCATCTGCTCCTGTCATTCATAATCTAAGAGTTTTTCCATGTATGTGAAGACATAAGTGAAAAAAAAAAAAACTAGCCTATTTACCAAAATCTTTATTTTGGTAATCTTTATATGAAAACTGTTTTTTTTTTTTGAGGTGAGACTTGTTTGAGGCAATATGCAAAGCACATGAAGGGCTTGAGCGAGTCAGCCATTTGAGGAAATATATTTTTGCAGGAATTGGCTTCTTGTACCAGTTCTTAATCAAGAGTAACCCTAGGAGGGAGACAGAGTCAAGTGCTCATTCCTGTCCGTGTCCTTCCATCACTTGTTGTGGACATCATCTACAGGACTGAGCACATATTGGCAGACAACTTTTACATTTTGAAAAGATTCTGATTTAAAAATAAACACGTTAATTGCAGTTTGATAAAGGTCCATCATATTGCGGTGAAACTTAAGGCTTATCTAAAAATGTGTACTGTAACAACACAGTGCAATCATTAATTAAAAACAAAGTCTTATTCAGATGACTTATGCCTTTTGGTAGACAGACCATCCCATAGTAATTTTAAAGATTTGGATAGAAGTTATGACAGACCTAATTTTATTTTATTTTTAACAGAGAGCAGAAACGAGACCTGTCCATTGTTCCAACTGGAGTTAAATGTTTTCAAAGAAAAAAAAATGCTCTTCTGTTCTACTCTTTCTCCCCATTCCTATTACAGGCAGGCTGCTCTCAAAAGAAATGAGTTACTGCTTTCAAACTGTTCTAGAAGGCCTAGAGGTGCCTTAAAGGTACCTCGTGGAACAGGGAGAAGTTAAGGAGATGGGTGCTAGGCACCTTCCACTCAAAAGAAAAAAAAAAGGAAATGAAACTAGCTCATTGTGTTTTATTTATAAGGCATGTTTTTTTAGGATCTCTCACCTTTCTCCATGTATCATGCATTTCCTATTTTTTTTCAAGTAACTATTTGAACACAGGCTAGGGAAAAACACATTTACTCTCTTATTCTACCAATATTCATAATGGGAACTGTTGCAAAAGAAATGATAAAGGACTACTGCTAGACCTATGATCAAACTCATATACATTATCATTCAAGTTAATTTAGCGTTGAAACAGTAGTTAACTGTTATACACCTGTCTCACCAAAATAATTTCAGTGAACCAAAACACTAATCTTCAATGGTTTGCGAAAATTTTAATAAAATTTGCCATACTCCTGATTAATGTTTCAATGCTATAAAACCAACCAGATTAAACCATCCCTTGACAGCATCAATTATTTGGAAAACTACTAAATAAGAGACGTGCGGATCAGGATTTGAGTATGGGCTCTTAAGTAGTATGAGTTTTGTTAATTATGATAGTTTTACCTGACAGATGACATATGATACAGTATCTCCAGCTTTCATCTTTCTGCCTCCTTGAGAATTTATCCAGAGGGCAACATGCACATGAGGTAGGCTTTTTTTATCAGGGTAATCCTGTGGATCCTTTGTCAATGCCTAAAAGACAAAAAGGGGGAACAGAAAGTCCCAATCTTTAAAATGAAACTCTTCTCATATTGATATAGACTAATACATCTTTTCTAGAATCACACTAGCCACATCAACATAAAAATGACAGAAGCTGTATGTAGAAAACTCTTTCAGAGAATCTTTAGACATTCCATCCTCAAGGCTCCTCTCCCCTTTATTTAGTAACTAATATAACCAGATACAACCCTGACAGAAAAGAAATACAAGTTTATGGACCCTGGCACATAATACTTGGATAGAAAAAATTAAGACTATAAATTCAGTCTTCTATGCAGCTTTACAGTTTCTTCTAATGTTTGCAATTCTCTCACTGAATTAACTGACTGGTTAGGACAACAGATGATGGATAATGGCTACGCTTTTCTAGCCTAAATAAATCCCAAAGGCACCGGAAATCACTGAATTTACTCACACTGTCACCACCATAAGCTCTACAAAGGCAGAATTAGTGAGTGTAACAGAAAGTTAAGTGCCATGAATGTAGAACATTGCAACCTTGCTCACAGCTGCATTCCCAGTGCTCGGAGTGATGCGTGGTGTGGAGTACAAACCAAATGTTTGAAGAATAAATGATTTCACTCATTCTGCAATAATTCACTAAGTTCAAGCACTGTAAAATACTGCAAGATGAACAAGACAGTCATCTGTTATTAGTAAATGACTCCCCATTTCACACAAAAAAAATCAACAAAACCCAAACCTCTAAAATAAGCTGCATGTGCCAGGAGGGAGATGTGAACAAAAGTTATGGAGAGAGTTTAGAGAGGCAAAGATCACTTGCACCGGACAGGAGAAACCATGGAAGAAAAAAACCTTAAGCAGGCACATGAAAGAAAAACAAGATTTGAAGGAAACGCAACAGGGTCATGAAGATTCTAGGCAGAGGAAAAAGCAACAGTTAAAAGCAAGAGGTGAGAGAAAATAAGTCTATTGGACTGTAACTCAACATGCACAAGGGGAAGGAGGGAAACATCTAACTCTGTAAAAGGTGGATTTCAAAAGACAAGAGAAAGGACAGGGAATATGGTGCTACGTGACTAGGTCACTTAAGTGTGGTACGCAGACCCCCAGGGGTTCCTGGCACCATTTCAGGAGGTTGAGAGATCAAAACTATTTTCCTAACAATACTATCTGCACTGATGATGCAGAAGCAATGGTCAGGAAAGATTCTAGTATCTTATAAACACGAATCAGGGCAGCAGTAAGTACCACACGTACTAATAGTCATTGTATTCTACACCACCACACACTCGGTTTAAAAAAAAAAACAGCAACTTTCACTTAAGAATGTTCTTGATGAAGCAGTTAAAAATTATTAATTTTTTAAGCTCTCAACCCTTGAATATAAGGCCAGTGTTTTGTGTGCAAAATAGGAATTCTGCACAAGGCTCTTCTACTGCATACAGAAGAAAATGGCTCGTGGAAAAGTACTTGAGCAACTGTTTGAGTTGCAAGCTAAACTAGCTGCCTTTTTTATGGAACACAATTTTTACTTGAAAAAAAAAAAACAGGCCGACTACAGTTATTCTAACTTGGGATTATGGCAGACGATTTCTCAAGAACCAAGTGAGCCTGCCACCTCAAGGAAAACAACTCACAGTATATATTGTCTATGATAAAATTCAACCTTTCAAGTGCAAATTAGAATTTTGGAAAACTTGTTTTCACTCTCTGAGAACAACAGTTTCCCAACACTTACAGACTTTTCTGATGACAGAACTAGGAATATTTTTAAATGTGAGTTTTGATCTTGTGTAATAAAATTTGGAAGATCTGTATAACTCAGGGAACCTACACTGAACAAATACCCAATGCGTAATGTCATGCATGGGTAAAATACCCAAAGTACAATACAGACGGTCAGAGTTTAATGTAAGAGAGTACACAAAGTTCATTGACATGGTTTCAGATTTCACATTACAAATAACCTTTAAGAAAATACCACTTATAGAGTTTAAGTGTAAAATCAAAGAATATGCACAATTATCTGGAAAAGTTACTGAAATACTTCTTTTTCCAACTGTGTATTTGTGTGAAACTGGATTTTCTTCCTATACTCAACCAAAACTACACATCACAACAGATTGGATGCACAAGCAGATATGAGAATCCAGATGTCTTTTAAATTGGACATTAAAGAGATATGCAAAATTGTAAAATGAGGTCACTCCTCTAGCTGATTTTTCTTTGTTTCGAAATATATAGCTATTTTTCATGGAAAAATGTTATTTTTGTAATCACTTAATGGGATTATTGCTACTTTAAATTAATAAATGTTTTTAAAATTTCAGTTTTAATTTCTAACACAGTAAATATCAACATAACCACGTAAACAAAAGCTCTTGGAGGCCTCAATTATTTTCAGAGTGTGAAGGAGTCCTGAGGCTAGGAAATTTAAGAACTGCTATAGCTGAATAAAGCAGGTCCTCAAACACCTCTGCATGACCCACGTTATATACGCTTTCTAAATTACTCAGCGTAGGAGAGCGCCTAAGAAACTCTCCAAGTATTTGAATCTCCTCAAACCTGAAGTATGCAAAATCCTGATTGACTCGGTTGGGTAATGCTGCATAGAAATCTTAATCAATATAACTCTACTTAAGAAAACCGTTATCTTCTTCAACTGACTATACTTCAGTGCAATGTTAAGAAATTCTGAATTTCATGTGACATACTTTCTAATTATTAGATTGGGGCTATTTGGGGGGTTTTTACAAGCTAGTTTTAGAAGGCTTGATTTTGGGAGGAAAAAGCCATCGTGGTGGTTTAGGATCAAGTTAGCCAGAGTTACAAAAATCAGCTCTCAAGTATTTTGTGTTACTTTATGAAATATATTTAAGCTAAGATTGCTGTAATTCAGAAAACCAGTTGCTTTTGGCAACAAGGGCTAAAATCTCTACAAAGGTAAATCTCACCACTTCACCTTCCACACTAGGCTAACCTAACCTCCTATTTTCAACTCTGACCTGCATCCAAAATATGCGCACGCACACGCGTGCACACACACACTATACATATAAATATTTATAACATATGGAAATATATACTATATAGAAATATGTACCCTATATATAAAAATTCTATACATAAAAACACGGACCATGTTTTGCTTATTCAACTTTATATCCCAGAATCTAGCACTGTGCACATAAGAGGTACTCCATGTTTCATGAATAGATGATTAAACAACTTATTTTTTAATTCTTCAATTACAGTTAACATCTAAAATTATATTAGTTTTGGGTGTACAGCATAATCGTTAGACATTTTTATAACTTACGAAGTAATCCCCCTGATAAGTCTACTAAACCACCTGGCACTATACAGTTATTACATTATTGAATTTATTCCCTATATTGTACTTTATATCCCTGTGACTATTCTGTAAGTACCAATTTGCATTTCTTAATCCCTATACCTTTTTGACCCAGCACCCCAACCCCTTCCCATTTGGTAAACATCAATTTGTTCTTTGTATCTGTGAGTCTGTTTCTGTTTTGTTTGTTCATTTATTTTGTTCTTTAGATTCCACATATGAGATCATACGGTATTTGTCTTTCTCAGTCTGACTTACTTCACTTAGCATAATACTCTGTAGGTCCATCCATGTTGTCACGAATGGTGAGATTTCATTCTTTTTTATGGCCGAGTAATATCCTACTGTATATATGTACCACAATATCTTTACCCAATTGTCTACTGATGGGCAATTGGGTTGCTTCCGTATCTTGGCTATTGTAAATAGTGCTGCAATGAACACAGGGGTGCACACATCTTTTTGAATTAGTGTTTTGGGTTTCTTTGGATAAATACCCAGAAGTGGAATTGCTGGGTCATAAGGTAGTTCTATTTTTCATTTTTTGAGGAACCTGCATACTGTTTTCCATAACGGCTGCACCAGTCTGCATTCCCACCAACAGTGTATGAGGGTTCCTTTTTCTCCACAGCCTCCCCAACACTTGTTACTGTTTGTCTTGTTGATGATACCCATTCTGACTGGGGTGAGGTGATATCTCATTGTGGTTTTTATTTGCATTTCTCTGATGATTAGTGATGTTGAGCATTTTTTCATATACCTATTGGCCATTGGTATGTCCTCTTTGGAGAAATGTCTCTTCAGGTCCTCTGCCCATTTTTCAATTGCATTGTTTTAAACAAACCAATTCTTTTCAAGTTCACTGAACAACTATTATTTGCCAGTTACTATGCCAAGTGAAATGGAGACTATAAAGATAGTAAGTCACAGAAAAATGTATGCACAGCCTTGATCACACTATTAACTATTGTTATTAGTAATAATAATGTATCACTATAATGATAATTATTAAAGCTGAGTGATGGATACATGGGGGTTCATAATATCATTCTATTTTGTACAATTTAAAATTTTTAATCACAAAAACTTTAAAATAACAAAACTGTAGACTATTCATCCGAACTCGGAGATTACCAGTGTGTCGTTTATGACTCCAGGTTTCTTTGCATACCAGTAATATTGTCTCATCATTCATATGAGATGATGGTTTGGACCCACTAGCCTAGAGGCCGTGTGCTCAGTGTTATTTTGTCATTAATATAACTATGTCATTTTTAGACTAAACATTCCAAACTCATGGACCCCTTGCAACAGAGGGCCCACACTTCTAAGAAGGTAGGCAGTGTTAGGGATACAATGTGCAGAATAGATGCTAAAATTGATCAAAGGAAGACTGAAGTCATAACTCTTACTCATACTAGTGTTTGAGAAACAAACAAAACAGAATCTGAATGGAAACCACTTTCTAGATGTCACAAGTGATTCCGGGACAATAGGTGTACACTGCATCACGTACAGTGAAGAGCTAGTGCCAAGGCACATATTCTCTTATAATATTTCTATATTTTATACTTTTGTGTATAAATAAATGTCTTCTTTTGTGAATTTAAAGACATCATGGTCAATGTGTAGGAAACAAGTGACTTACCTAAGAATGAATACAATTCATAAGAATATACATGGGAATCAAAGAAATGCAAATTAAATCCAACAGTGAAATACTGTTTCATATCCATAGTAGCAATGTTTTATTTAAATATCAGCAATGATATTATCACCAATGTAATAGCATCAATCCAAACAAGTCTGTGGTGAAATTGGCACACATTTTGTTGTTATCGATTGCTATCACCCTTTTGCAAAGCAATTTGGTAAAAGCCATACAGATATTTGTATCTTTTGATTCAAGTATTTCACTTCAAGGAACCTAAGCCAAAAGCAAAAAGATAAATAGACAAAGATATGTAATAATTATTTAAAATAGCAAAAATAAATAATTTAAATAATCAAACAAGAATTTTAAATAAAGATGTATCAGTGAAATGTAAGATTAACACATTGATTAGCATGATGCTTTTCAAGGTAATATAGAAATGTGGAAAAATCTGTTTATGTTAAATTCAAATAGATTTCAAAATAATATACATTGCAATTGCTGCAATGTAAAAATATGTTTTCAAGAATAAACTATGCAAAAGTGGCAAGCATTACTTTTAGCACACAGGTATTGTGAATTTTAATTCTAAAATTTCCATTTAATGTCATCATTAGATTCTTTTTCATTAAATTTCCTTTTTTATAAGCTATGACAACAAAATCTATTTAGCACAAAACTGGTAAAATGATATTTGCAAAATTTGCTTCCAGATACGTAAGGGTACTTACTTTTTAAATTGAAAAAAAAATCTTTTACCTAACATCTTGTATTACATAGCATTTTGGAAACCAACATTTTTTTTTCAAATTAGGTAAGAAAAAATATTCCCTATTTTCAACAACTAAGATTGCCCATAAAGTGTAACTTATGTAGTTAAGACAAAAAGACACACAAGTGTTTTGAATGTACAGAACGTGCTACCACCATCTTAATTCTACATAACAATGCCCCAAAAGCCACCTGATTATAGTACCTCTAAGGATCACCTTTTGTGAAGTTAGACACACACACACACACACACACACACACACACACACACACACGGAAGCACGCTAGTACTTGCTCCCCCCCCCTTTCTCTCTAAGCTTATAGGACTGCCCCCCAAACAACTACACAACTGTAACTTAGGAGGACTATGAAAAAGGTAGTACTCTCGAGTCCCTGAAACATCAACTATAGCACTCCACAGAACCTCCAGAAACAAGGCTTCCATGAAACAAGGAATGCAGAGAGAAGGCTGTGTGGCAGACATGCAGTACCAGTGGCTGGAAGAAGAAGAGTGGTATGCTAATGCTCAATCTGTGAGATAGTTGTTAAGCAGCTTTCATCACCAGCTAGGATTTATTTCAGTTGCATGGATGACGTGGTTCTTCAACTAGCTGAAGGAAAAAACACATGGCAGCAGCTGGGCTCAGCAATAAATGCTACATTTACCTTGTTAATTTCAAACTGGCTCACTGGGACACTGCCATTTAGCACATTTTCTCCGATTTCTATTAACCTCTTCTGAATATTTTCCACTATAGTGTCCCGGCTTTGATCAGAAAGAATCTGGCCAATGACAAAGCTGCAAAAAGAGAGAGAGGTTGATTTTTTTGCAATGTCATACTTGATTAATACAGGAGAGAAAATGAAGATAAATGCCACTAGATTAACAGGTGGACAAGAACCATACTAAAAGCTAACATGAGGGTTTACGCCTAAAAAGCTGTTACTATTTGTTTTCTAACATTACCTCTACCAAAGGTTTACCAACCTTGGAATGTCAGGTTTGCCCTTAGACATACAGATCGTTTTTTTATGCAGCATCTAATACTTCATACGACATACAGAGAAAGGTATGTGTTCCATCATATGTTTATGCAATTATAAAATTCAAAAGCAGTTATGTTCTACCCATAAGTTAAAATGTTAGAAGACAAATATTTCACTTTTCTCATAAAGCACCAATATATTATCTCTGATGTCATCAAGATATCATCCCCACCTGAGATGGCAAGTAGAAATTTAAGTAAGAAGAAATTTAAGGTAAGTAGAAATTTAAGTCCTTTATAAAATTTTAAAAACCCAAAGATTTTAAACATTTCTTTCTTTACCTTCATTATATTGCTCAGTGTTCTCCAACCTATGTTATTCCACCAGAACCCCACAAAAAGGAAAAAAAGAAAAAGGAAGCCAATATTTTATCCATTTCTGAGAAAATGCAGAGCGAGGGTTTGACAGCTGCATTATAATTTGTCAGAAAAAGAACCCTGACAAAAACATTTGTATAGCTTTAATTACTAATACATTTCTAACTCAGAGAAATTTACTTCTATTATGATGCATCTTTTCTTAGAAAACACAAAGCTGAAGAGAACACTCTAATCGACAGTCCATACAAAGTAGTTTCGTCTTTGGGTACATTTGGGGGCAATGAAGCATTTCAAACTACATTTCATAAAAGGCTAACAGTGACCTATACTCGGATGATCAACTTTGCCTAATCAAGAGTAGTTTGCAGAAGGAACAATTGCGCAATCTCCTAACTTGAAAGCAAGAGGAAGACTGGAAAACAAGTAAAAAATGCTGGTACTCAGAAAATATTAAAATTAATTTAAAATTTTGCTTTAAAGAAAAAAATTCTTCCCCTTTCAGAATTGCTCAGGTTCAAAAAACAAGAATAACTAGAAAGATGGTAAATAAAGTACCTAAAGATTCATCTTTTAAATGGGTGCCTTATAAATTAATGACCCTAAAAAAACAAAACAAGTCTTCATACAATCTTCAGTCTCAGGTACAAAGCTAGCGGGTCACTCGTAACATTTATGATTTTTGAGGTATGTATTTGAGAACTAGCTTTTAAATTAACCTGAGATTAGTAATAATCTTTAAACACAAATGATATGGGTGAGAACAAAGTCTCACTCCATGGCCCACTCTGAATTCCAGAATATTTTAAGCCATAAAACAGGATACCTTAACAAACTATATTCCTAAAGAGGCTCTTGGATGACTCAGGAACACAACACAAGGCACTTTCTAATAGAAACATTAAAGCAAAACAAAACAAATCACATAACAAAACCAACGCTGTAAAGATCAAAATGTGAAGGTTTACCTTCACCATGAGTTAAAACTCACGAGAGTTATCGAGTCTGGCTTTCTCTAACTTTTAATCTATCTATAAAATTCCACTCCAAATAAGTAAGAATTATTCACATGAATAATAACAATACCAAAAAAAGTAGTTGTGTCCTTGTGCTTGGCAGAATCACAGGTGTTGTCTACATGATAAACACTTTAATATTTTTTAGAGACAAACATCAAAATCAAACGCGAAAGCTGAACTCACTTTCCAGTGTCTTTAGCCAGATCACACCAATCTCTTCGAACTATATCTAATCCCTTCAGCTCCTGTTTGGTGACGTAATTCCCATCTGACGTTGGCTCCACAACCAGAGCAGCGTATTTCTTTTTCTTCAGCAGTAGCAGAGACTTGAAGATTCCATCAATGTCTATTTCAAGCAGTTTGTATAACTTATTCACTTCACTTTTTACCTGTGAAAATTTCAACCATTAATACCAGCTTCTCAAACATCTAATAGGAAGAAGATGAACATGCTGTAAATTCCCAAGATTTAACTTAAACAGAACTTGAAGTCACACAAGATTAGCATGCATTTACTAAGTGTATATGGAATATGATCTTATGTTGGGTCTGATGCAAGAACACTGGAAAAGCACAGGGACAAAACCACATTAAAAAACGAAGACAATCATATATCATCCCACTCAACCAGAGGACAGATTTGGCAGGGTCAGCCCCAGGAATTATGAAAACTATGAAATAGTCTGTTTTAAATCTAAAAACTAAATGCTTATGTACGGACCTTCAAACCACTGGATTAGTTAAGAGATTACATAGTCCAATGAGTAAGTATGTGGCCAGAAATAAGTAAGCAAAACTTTATTAAAATAATGTCTATGATTTCCCTGAACTTCCCACAGCACCCTGAATATAAGCAAATAAGTATATGCTGAACAAATGAATGAACAGTTACCCGCTCTTTATTGACAGGGTCATAGCACAGACCATTGCCTCCAGGAAAATTACACAACTTTTCAAGATTCAATATGAGTACAATGTGCCAGGCTTGCTCTCAAATGAAGGCTATAGTTTAAATTTCACACATTTCAGGGGGGAAAGGTAGGAATGTGTTAGTCTGTAAGATGATACCTTAGTTTTAGTTTATTGGGACACTATCTTAACATAGCAAGTGTTCAAGAAACACTAGTTGTGAACTGCAATTAGGAGGCTACAAATGATTGTTTTTAAATGTCCCCTTACCTTTTCAAATGTATTTTAAGTACTCCTGTAAAAGTTATAGATGTGTGTATATGTATGTAGGTAGGTATTTCTCTATCAATGTAGGAAATGCATCTGAACACCACTACAGACACATTTCTCCTTATGAATGACAATGTGATAAGTACTAATGTGATCACATCTTAAACTCACCACACTTAGACCATTCTCAAAGGCCAAACATATCTATCATTTAAGAGAAAAACAATTTCCCCTCTAATTTTACCCTCAAAACAATTGGAAAAGAGGCTAAGAAAATAAAAGAGGATGAAGAATTGAAGGTACTAAGTTTATTATTTTCAGAAGCACACAAGGTATGAATTTTATAAATTCATGTTAAAGCTGATGAAACAGAATTTTTTTATTGGTTTCAGGTGTACAAAACAATGTAATAGTCAGACATTTACACCCCTCACAAAGTGATAACCCCCTCCCCCAATCTCCTACCCCTCCGACATCGTATATAGCTGTTACAGTTCCAGTGACTCTATTCCCTACGCTGTACTCCACTTCCTGTGACCACATATATATTAAATTATAGTTGACATTCATTGTTATTCAGCTTCATGAAACAGATAATTTTATCAAATTATCTCACCTTGTTTCCCAATTTAAATACTTCTTCCAGATTGGTGCTATTGGTGTTTATCATAATTGAATCTGTATCTCCATAAATAACTTCAAGATTCATCTAAAGAAAAGCAAAAATTACAAAAATTAACAACTAAAACATGATGACCATTATGCACAATGAAACTCAAGATTTTCCATAATACAGAAATTACAGGTTCCACTGATTTTTCAAAAGGTTATATTTATTCTTATCCGTATTGTCAGGAGTGTACAATTGAAGATTAAGCCCCAGTAAAAGAGAAAGATGAACACTGCCACATTAAAAAAAAAAAAACTCCCTAATTTTCTTAAACAGATATTAGAGTGGCAGGGGAAGTGTCTAGTTTCAGCTGAAACAAAATGTGGAACTGAATAACATTACCCACTGTACCAAAAGCTTAGTGGTCATGGCAATTTATGAAGCAGAAACATAATGGGTTTTTAAAATTCAGAGGCACAAATCCATATTAAATTCTTAACAGTCTCCAACAGTATTTAGTAGAATATGAAGAGTGCCAAAAAAAATCAATCATAGCAAACAACACTAGAGCACATAAAGTATAAAGGCCTGGGAGTAAACTCTAATTAGCACTGTTACTAATTTGCTTGAAACACTCATATATAGGCTTCAAGCGGCGGCTACATCAGATCAGTGTTAGTAAAAGAAAAAAGCTATAATCCATTAAGAGGGCTTATAAACGTAAACTAGACATTCTCAGAAGCCATTTTCAGTCTGTTTGGGTTGCAGTTTTCCATGAATACAAACATGTGACTAGGTGTGATGTTTAAGAGTTGTCATATGATGAGGAGAACGTTCAACATTACCTTCTGCACCATGTCTTTCGTATGCATCAAAATCTAAAAGGAAACAAAAAAGTCCAGATTAATGCCTTAGATCAGGAGTGTCCAAACTTTTTTCAACGGTTTTCACCAAGGACCATATGCCATAAAACACACAAACAGCCGGGCCAACACTCGAGGTGAAGTACGCATTGCCTCACCTGGTTCATTTACATAAACTAAATATATTTTTGGAATTTGCTGCGGGCCACTTAACAATGGATTGCGGGCCGCAGTTGGCCCGGGGGCCGCAGTCTGGACACCCCTGCCTTATATAATTACAAAAACATAACTATGAGCACATAGATAGGTAGCCCAATGATTTTCCACATATTATTAAAGCTCTTGATGGTTTTCTAACTACAACTCTCAAAGTAACAGTAACACCAACATAATCTAAAAATAAGTTTGCTTCTACACTGATTCTTAGTCAGAGATATGTAAGCAGATCTATGTAAAGATCTCTTTAATAAACATGCATAATAAAAATGCACTAAGTCCTCAGTTAATGTCGTCAATAGGTTCCTTGGAAACTGTGACTTTAAGTGAAATGATGTATTAGCCAACGTTACCATAGGGTAGTAGATATAAACAAGAGTTAAGTTCCTATGGTATAATCCTGGTCACAAAACATCACCAAACTTCAAAATAAAGACCCCAAAACGCGTCATGCTAAACACTGAAATAAATGTGACCTATATACATTTAAGAAAGAGGAATAAAAACAAGTAAGATACTGATTTTCTAACCCACTTATTGCGGCTCAGGGTTGTGGGTGGCTGGAGCCTCTCCCAGCAGCTCAGTGTCCCAGGCAGGACCCCACTCTGGACAGGACACCCTTGTATCACAGGGCCACTCACACATCCCACCCTCACTCTGACTGGGAGAATTCAGACGTGCCAATTCACCTCACGTGCACATCTTTGGGATATGGGAGGAAACTGAAGTCCCTGGAGAAAACCTACACAGACATGGGGAGAACGTGCAAACTCCACACAGGGGCCCCAGCAGGAATGATTTTTTTTTCTCATCAACATTATAATGAAACGATAAACAAAACAGTGTTATTCAAGGACCTGCTGTATCACTTTGTAACATGGCAAAAAGGCATACTATTCTCATTACTAACATTTAAATAGAACTGCATGGCTTAAAAAAAAACAAAGCTTGACAGAGCATTTCAAATCTGGCAATCCTTTTTTTTTTAATTAGTTTCAGGTGTACGAAACAATGTAACAGACATTTACACCCCTCACAAAGTGATAACCCCCCAGTCTACTATCCCTCTGACATCGTATATAACTGTTATAGTTCCACTGACTTTATCCCCTATGCTGTACTCCACATCCTGTGACTATATATATATTAAGTTATAGTTGGCATTCAATATTATTCAGCTTCAGGTGTACAGCGCAGTGGTCAGGCATCTACAAAATCTGGCAATTCTTACTCATGGTATTCAGGATCTTAAAAAGTAAGTAAATAAATATACATGTGATTTAAATTTCTTCTCTAGACTAAATTTCTTGAAGACAGAAAGTAGACCTTCATTGTAGCCCCTGGACCTAGCACAGTGCCCAGTACAAAGGTGGAGCTCATACATTCAGTGAATGAAGACAAACATATAGATAATATCTTTAGATAGGCCTGTCCCCAGGCCCATATAGCTATAAGACTAGAGACATAGGCTATAATGTGGACATAGATAAAAACAGATATAAATGATCTTGAACCACATCAGAAGTAACATTTAACAAATTAAGGCCTCTTAAAAAGTAATATAACAAGCACTCTGTATCCGTATCACTCTCTTCCTCCCTCCCACTCCCCCTTCCCCCCTCCCCTCCAGAGAGACAGAGAGAGAGAGAGAGAGAGAGAGAGAGAGAGAGAGAGAGAGAGAGAGAGTCCAGATACTGTGCTGCGAGCTTCTCCTGCATTTTCTCCTCTCATTCTCTAAGGTCCCCAAGAGATAACTACCATTAATATCCCCATTTGTTGGATGCAAAAAAACAAAACGAAGTAATTAGTTTGTCCCAGTAAGTCACGTCTCAAGGATAAGAACCCAGGCCCTCTGACTCCAGAGTATGGGGTCATAGTCACTTAATGCTCTTTTTGCTTCACTATGACCCATCATCTAGAGCATCGATCTAAACCAGAAGTCACTTTTCTAAAGGGCCAGATACATTTACTTCTTCATTTATAGGTTTTTCTACCTCCCATAGCCCTCAATGTCAACTAAGCCCAAACCTCATGACATCACTTCTGTCTTTCTTGTCCTTCGTATCACAGAGCCCCATAAATCCTGACCTTAGGATAGCGTTTATATCTACCCTTTCCTTTCCATTTCCACTGCCCCTCCCCTTTCTTACTGTCTTCCAATTTTGTTCAGGCATTCCTTGTCCTCTGTTCTTAGGGGAGGAAGCCCTCCCCCTGCCCTGGGGGTGGTGGGTGGTGGTGAACACCACCATTAGGCTAACCAGAGGTTTTAACAGTGTCCATACAGTGGGTCACCTGTGGTTCTCTTTTAAAATACCATTACCCAACATTGTTTTAACAGCTCTCAAGATGATTCTTATGTGGCAGGCGTGGTGAAGGACAACTGGCCTAAGATAATCATGGTAATCCCATTCTGGAAACTGTTTTTAGTTGACAGTATGTCCCCTCCCCAACTAAACCACAAGCTCCTAGAGGTCATATTTGTGCCAAACACCAGGCTTCACATATAACAGGCACGTAAAACACTGTTTGCTAGCTGACTGATAGGTCTCATAGTAATCCCAGTTACTTTTCTACTAGGCACTAAAATGCAGTTAACTTAATAAAAAACATCCACTCTCCTCCACTTCATCTTCATCTTTAAACATTTAAATTACAGAGAAATGCATTGTGGGAGAATACCTGACAATTCCTTTGGGCAAAGGGCAATAAGGAGATCAACCCAAGTCAAGTTTATCACAGTGAGGACAGAACTACTTATCACAGAGCTCTCGTCACCCTCTGCCCCTTACACCCTGCTAAGCTAAGCTTTCCTCACCACAAGGGACAACTCCACCAGGTAACCGTCACGTGCCAAGTAAAATACCTCAGGAGTAATCTGTCGACCTTTTACTGCAACTCTGCATATGCAGTGACTGATTTCTTCTATTCTTCTTTCAATACTATGAATCAAACCACCCCATCCCTGCATGCACCTCCGACGTGAACTGGCAGCCTTCCCCTTTCAAGTCCATCACCCACCCGCACTCCTGCCACCAACTCACAACCATTTCCAAACATAATCTGAGGGCTGCTACAAAAACGATTTTCTCTTCAGTGGCAAAAACCTCTTGGTGGATGTTTTGCACAGAAATGGTTGAAAACTAAGCAAACTATAAACACTATACTGGCACTATGTTTTTTTAACCTAACTCTTTATCTTAGAGCTCATTCCACATGCACACATAATGGGCTGCCTTGTTCCTTTTTAATGACTGCATAGTATTTCATTGTATGAATCAGTCAGGATACACTTAACTAGTGCTCTATTACTGAATATGTATGTTATTTCTAATCTTTACCTTTATACCCCACTTCAACAAATGATCCTCACACACATGGCATCTGCCAATCTGCCCGCAAAAAGATAAACTCCTACAAGAGGACTTACTGAGTTAAAGGTTATATACTTTACATTTTTGACGTAGTCCAATAGCTCTCCACAGAAGTCATACCAATTTCTGTGGATACTTTTAAACAACACCATCTTTTCAGTGGACCCCAACAGCAGCGGATGGCAATGCTTTGTTTCAGGCTCAAGGTCCTCACCATAGCTCGTCAACACTTTAGTCCATTCTATACCAGACGACCCACAACCAAGATGACCCGTACCTCTCATGCTTCTTCACCAAGTAGTTCTAGATGGTGGCTACCACAGGGCCTTATCCAGTCCAATGCTTACCCAAGTACCAATGAGCAGGGTCAGCGCACAGCTGCCCTGGATTCAAATGCTTACTGAGGAGGACTCAGCTGTTGGGCAGCCAGCGGACTACCAAGTTGGCAGGACCTAGTACTAGGTACAGGGTAGCTAGTAGTGAGTATTTGTAGAATGCTGAATGAATAATCCTAAGGGGTAGACAGTATTATAAGGCCCATTCTTCACAGATGAGGAAAATTAGGCTCTGTGATTTGCCCAAAGTAACAGACCTAGTCAAGAGCTTGATTAGAAGTTGGACCTTACGCTTCATTTTCTTTTCATTGTGTCTCATTGCCTTGTTCAAAAGCCTATACCACATGAATGTTCTGGAAGCCAACAATCCAAGACTTATACATTAGAGATATTTTCCCCATTAAGGAAATGCATTTTATAAAAAAGCCACAGGTATCCAGAAAGGTCTACTGGACACGAGGTACAGTGATTACAAAATGACCGCTCATAAGTTCACTTCAAAGTGACAAGCCTAATATTAAAACTACCCATTCTGACAGGAAATCATTTTGTAAGTGCCAACAGCTAGAAAATAGGGCTATAAAGGCTTGCTAAATTCATTAATAAGGCAGTCTACAGTTATCTGATTTCACAGCAACACCTGCATATTTATCTACTCATTACCAATTGGATGATGGAATTTTTTCAAGCACATTTCAAAAATCTGCCAACTTCAAGTGTAAAAAAATAAACTTTGTGGTTAATTTTTCCTTTAACAAAGTACAGCTGTTGAGAATAATTGTTCAAGATCTTACCCTGTAATGTCAACTGCAGCAGAACAAAGAGTATTTAATTAGCAAATCTATCCAGTAATTCAACACCTATTATATAAAATGCCTTCGTGATTTTATTCAGGATAATTTGCTAAGAGGGTTATTACTGACATTCAGATGGAATTTAAAATTCCTACGCAAGTCGAGTCATAATAGCAGTAATGATCTCCCCAATCAGGAGATTCGGTGTCACACAAGGCTCTCTTGCAATGCAGCAGCCGATTTCCTGACTTCTTAATTCCTGGGCTCAGCTCAGTGAGAGCCCTTCATGCCGATATTTCAGTCAGCAATACATCTTTAATGGGACTCTATTAAAATAACTAGAACAAAAATGACTTTTTTTTTTGGTTAAAGAGAATGACAGCACTGCCATCATATCAATCATTGCAGGCTTTGCAGAACAGTACCGTTAGGGGAGAAGAGGAGGGGGAAACAGGAAAGGAGTGGGGCTGGGGGTGAGGAGCGCAATAATTAAAATAATACGAAGACGTGTTTTAACCCCAACCTGGGCCTCTGAAGGCTGGTGAAGGGTGGTGGGGACTCAAAAGGAAATGTAAATGTATTTCACAAAAGGGTTTCCTGAAGAAAAGAATTCGTCCAGAAATACACCCAGGATGTGGGTTACTAAGCAGAACCAGCATGTTTATTACACCAGGGTCAATGGCGGCAGTGACCTAAGACCAATTCCTACCGAAGTGTGTATTTACAGGTTCTAATGTACAGGCCAGGATAAAGCCGTGGTCTTTATTTTTCGTTAGAACAGAATACTGGTGTCTTGCAATGCATTCAAAGGTTATGAAACGTTTTTGGATGTTATTATAGACTGAAACAGTGTTTATTAATACTAAATGAGAGAAAACACCAGTTAAAAAAAAACACGTTTCGAGCTCCTATTCCAAAAGCGTATGTCTATTATAGTGATCTCTACTATCAAGAAACCCATTTTGGTATATGATGCAGCTATTAAACACAACAGAAATCCTACAGGTTAAGAAAATGTTGGATAAGGTCAAATTCTAACAAATAATGTATGAACAGAATGACAACTGAAATCTCAGTGGCTTTAGGATATTTCTGTTACTCATGACATGAAATTAGAAATAAACTGGAAAGTTTCTTTAAAAATACATTAGCATAATAGGGGTAGCAAATGAATGGTTTTGAAGGATGGGGAAGAGAGAAGTATTAGAAATATAAATATTATGATATTTCGTAATCCAACCATTATCTAAGCTTTCCCTATTCCCAATTTCAGCAGTTTCCAAGGAGGACTCAGTGTTACTCATTTCTCCCACTTGGTGAACACTTATTTCATCCTCATTATACTAGACTGCCTCTTTCCTAGTTTCCTATTCCCTATTATTCTTAGATATGTGTCTTCTCTATAAGATGCTCAATGAGGAAGGGCTCTGGATTTGATAAGCACCCTACTTTCTGTCTCTACCACCTTCCTCCTGTGACACGGGGTTCCTTACTGCCCTAAACCTTAGTTTTACCTTCTTTACAATTGGGATAATACCGTGTTTCCCCCAAAATAAGACCTACCCCAAAAATAAGCCATAGTTAAGATCATCAGCCAGACAGATGCATTTAGTACGTTATGATGAAATTCCAGAAGAAAATTACATGACTGTATTTGAATAAATGTAGATTGTTGTACATGAAAAAATAAGACAACCCCTGAAAATATGCCCTAACGCACCTTTTGTAGCAAAAATTAATATAAGACCCAGTCTTATTTTCGGGACACGGTACTACCACCTAGTTCCCTGAGCTAGGTAGGAATACAAAGAATTGTATGCTGAAAATATGCTTTGCAATGATAAAACATTATACATACAAATCTAAGTTTAAAAAGTCAGTGGTCTGAAATCTGAGTACTGGTTTAAACTGCCAATGACCAGCTAAGTGATTTGCGAACAAGCTGGTTTCCTTTTCCAGGTTTCAGCATCCTCATTTATAAAATGAAGAGGTAGAGATTCCTCTCAGATCTAAAAATCTAAGAATCCGAGTTTAACATGTAGCGATACTTCTTCTTTACACCTAGTTGTTGTGTTTTCCAACCACATTCATTTCTTTAACATTAGGAAAAGGAGGCACTAAGATGTCCAACAAAGATAATTACATTACAAGAATACATTTCCATATTCAAGGTTGCTTTTGAGGGCTATGTGGTTGCAAAACTACTAGAACTATGTAAGCTTTCACAAGGTGTCTCCATGCATCTTTATACACTTAACATAAGTGGGTGAGTATACTTACAGTACATAAAAACACCCCACACCCTCTGATGAGATCTTCCCCCCGACCAGATGAATATATAAACATTCACATATGTACATCAGGCTTTCTCAACCTTGACAGTACTGACGTTTTGGGCTGGATAATTCTTTGTCATGAGGGGCTGTCCCAGTAGCATGCATGTGCGTGCGTGCACGCCAGCGCACGGACATATATACACACTCTCCAGCTGTGACAACTAAAATTGTCTTCAGATATTGCCAAATGTTTCGTGGAGGAAATTGCCTCTGGCTGAGAATCAGTGATACGACACTAATGACTCACTGCTTTTTCTCTCTAGGCCCGTGCTCAACTGTCTGTCCCATAAGCATTCATTCTACACTCCATCCATCGCCTCTGAACCTTCAACCAGCTCCAAATATGACAAATGTCCCCTCCAAGGGCTTTCCACTAAAACGAAGGACTAACTTCCTTTCTAATCCAATGGGCTAAGAAGTCTCACTGTATCTGTCCAGTGGGACCCCCTCCCAATGGACTGTCCCTCCTCCAGGCCCTCATCACCTGTCTCCAGCATCACTACCTTCCAAGCCATTCTTCACACTTCACCAGCATTCTTTCTAAAATATACTGTTTGAAATGAAGTTCAAACACCTTAGCTTGACCCAACACTCACACTCTAGTGGAAGCCCACCTCATCTTCTAATGCTTCCCATATGCGTCCTTCAATCTAGCCTTCCCAAAATATTTTGAGTTCACTGAATAAGCCATGCTCTATCTTTGCTTCTGTGCTTTTCACATGCTTTTTCCCACAGTGGCTAAAAGCATAGGTTCAGAAGTTGGGCTGTGTGATGGTAATTTTATTTGTCAATCTGGCTAGGCCTTGACAGCCAGATGTGTGGTCAAACACCAGTCTACACGTTGCCGTGAAGGTATATATTTTTTTACATGAGATTAACATTTAAATCAGTAGACTTTGAGCAAAGCAGATTACTCACCATAATGTGGGTGGGCCTCATCCAATCAGTTGAAGGCCTTCAGAGAAAAAGACTGAGGTCCCCAAGAAAGACAGAACCCTGCTACAGACTGCCTTTGGGCTCGAGCTGAAACATCAACTCATGTTCCATATCTTTGAGTCTCCAGCCTGCCAGCCTGCCCTGCAGATTTCAGACTTGCCAGCATCCCCATTCACATGAACCAATTCCTTTATAACCAATTCCCGCCGCCCGCCCACCACACACACCCTATTGGCTCTGTTTCTCTGGAGAACCCTGACTAACACAGGCTACCTGAGTCTGAAGCCAAACAGCACTGCTTATACGCGTACATTGTGTGACCTTGGGCACACAATATAACCTCTAAGCCTCCAATTCCTTGACTGTAGGATGGAGATAATAGCTGCAGCTTCCTTACAATAGGGCTACTGTGAGCATTCAATGTAACACATATGTAAAGAGTTTTGTACAGTTTCTGGTACGTAAATGCTCAGTAAATGTTAGGTATTTTATTATTACCTAACATCTACTTATTTCACAAGGAACTAGGCACTGTCAAAAAAGCCTCTCTGTACTGTGGATGCCTGATCATGGCATTGTACACCAGAGGCTGGGCATTGATGAATGCCAACTATAATTTTATATATGTGGTGTGGTGGCTCGGTGTGGGGTCGGGGGAGTGGTGGGTGGAGGGAGGGGGGTTCACAGTGTGAGGGATGTGAATGATGAACGTCTAAGTATTACCTTGTCTTGTACACCTGAAACTAATAAAAATAAATAAATAAATAAATAAGCAAGCCTCTCTGGCTTCTTCAACCCAATGTTACCGAGTATGTTGGTCCAATGTCACCCCCAAAGGACTGTGTGGACACCACAGCACATCACTCTATTATAAAAGGTAAGAATAAGAGACTATAAGCAAATTATAAGCAGAGATCATGTCTTAGCCATTAAATCTAACACAATGCCTGGCATGCAGCAGTAATTCAATAAATATTTATCTTAGGCTCTAGTAAAAGGAGGCAAACCCCAAGTGGTCCAGCTTGAGAAGAGCAAAGCTATGGATTGATAAGCGCATCTCCACAACAGGACCCTATAGCTGGTGACAGAAAGTGGCAATTAAACCCACACACAGTACACATTTAAATGCTAGCTCTTTCCATGCAAGAAATGGAATGAATCAGTTTTAATTCCACCTTCAAACACAACCCATGTTAGATAAACAAATATTCACTCAAGAGAAATGAATTTCTACCCCAATGATAAAGGCCCGTTAATTATAAACTTGACTAAAAGTATACCTCTCCCGTACAACTCTTGTTTCTAGATAAACTGATTTTGTTTTAAATCCTTAATTTACAACCTAGACCTTCTGTTAGCTCATGTGTAAAGAATATAAAACACGTTGAATAAACAAAGCTTTCTGAAAGGTTTCTCCTCCCCAACAGACACGTTTAATGATATTTATGAGTCTTCTCTCAATTACTGCCCCACAATTTGACAGGGCTCTAATTTTTATCGAAAAACATTAAGTACCACAAATTGTGGCTTTAAATACGTGAAATGAAAAGTGAACTTCTCCCTTGTCTTCTAATTTTTTGCCCTGAAATATTTATTCACCTTGTGGATTTTTGTTTTTTAAATCCACTTTACATGTTGACTTTTAAGACACTCTTGTTTTCATCTTTAAAGGAACCTTCCTTTCACGACATTCTTATTCTCCATTCCTTCTCCACTCTAACTGCCAGTTTAGAAACTCACGTGCCATACGTTTCCCTTACGTGCATTATTGCCATACTTGGGATTATGTCTGACACAGAACCCTGGAGAGCTTGTAGAGCTGGCTTAGAAGCACACTTGAGCCAAATCTACTCACTGACACAAGAGTTCAAGCACAAGCCTACACTCTTAAATATTAAATTCCCAGGGGGAAAAAAACCCTAGGACACTAATATTAAAACTAGAGCAAGAGATATTAACCTAAGGTCAAGAAATTTGAAAACCCCTGAAACTAAGGAAGAATTTGAATGTGTGCCTCTATGCATTTTTCTATGAAGAGGACTCACATATTTCATCACATTTGAAGTTCTGATTTGTTTAAATATAAGTACCATTGCAGATGCTCCAATTAGCCATAAAAATAGAGCTTTCGGAATTCTTAGAATTCACGTAATGTCCATGAGAGTAGAAATACCCCCCCCCCAAATGTCTCTGCCTCTTGCTTCGGAGCTGGGTGATTTCAGCCCCTACACAGTATTTTCTCTCACAGGAAAACATGTACGTGTCCAAAGGCTCAGAGCTTTGGCTCCCTGATTGACTCCTCAAATAAATCTTCTGGGGGGCTAATTAAGACACGGCCAAACTATGTCCGCGCTTTAGTGAACATCAGCGCTCAGGCAAGTTTCACAGAACTTGATTAAAATTGACTCAAAGTGTCTTACTTCAGTAATCACTTAGACAGAATGAATTTTACATTAGTGGGATCAAGCATGTAGCAGGCCTCAGTGGAAATGAAAAGGGCTTATAGTAATAGGATTTATAAATCCAGCCATTAGGTTAATGGCTAAATGATTTGCATGTAACTTTCTCCCCCACTCTGCCTTCCCTCACCCTTTAACTCAGGAAAAACTATGCTTGGCATTTTCCACTGCAATGCCATACTCAAAGGAAATAGCCTTTCTATTTTGGGACATTCTAATTTCTAATAATGGCTTGGGTAGCTACCATTAACTCTTTCAAAGCACAAATAATTGACTAATAAAATTAAGCATTCTATAAGGCCTGAAAGTGCTTAATTGATCATAATTGTCTATTTGAGAAGAAGGCGTCAGGCTGGCTATGCTCACATAATGAAGTTGGGCGATTCTGAAGCACTGCAATCAAGATAATACTTGCAGCTAAAAAGGACATTAGCATTTTCTGGAATTTGTAACATTTTCTTTATAACTGAGGTCATGGGAAACTCTGACTAGAAAACTTGGAGCTCTTGGCCCCCACGAATGGCAGATTTGACAAAGGTTGCCACTTGTCATTACTAAACACCTGGCCTGAAGCGCAACCCTGGAAGGGCACCTTGTTGGTGGTCTGGAGGACAATCTCAGCCTGGAGAGTGACCAAAGTATTGCTGTCACCATTCTTTTTAATTTTTTTTATTTAAATGAGTTTTTCCGGGACCCATCAGCTCCAAGTCAAGTAGTTGTTTCCATCTAGTTGTGGAGGGTGCAGCTCACAGTGGCCCAGGTGGGGATTGAGCCAGCAACCGTGGTGTTAAGAGCACCGTGCTCTAACCAACTGAGCTAACTGGCTGCCCTGCTGTCACCATTCTGATGGAAACACTTTTTATTTCTGGAAAGCTCCTTTTGAGGATGATAAAACAGTCATGGTGCTGTTCATCATTACTCTCTGCTTTGAGAGAGGGCAGAAGAGAGAGAACTTTGCAGCCCAACACCTCGGGGGGCAATTCCCTCACTCAGAACCAGGACTAAAGACTAAATTCTGTTCTATAATGACCACACTTCCTTCATGCCCTCCTACAGCAACTCTATTTCTTACAAAATGTCCTTTGTCCTCCTCCCCTCTTTTATTAGAAGTTCAGAAAACAGATTATGTGAGCTAGCTATGATTAAAATGCACTGGGTTCTCAATTCAAAGAAAAATCTTCAGAAAGATGGTCTCGTTTTAGGGAAACATAAATGGGGCATGCCTCCAGAATGCTTCTGTATATTTAAGGATCAACCACATAATGCATTCCCATTTATCAGTCACTTTTTCTCCTATCCCATCATCGTCTATACTTTCTCTGAGAAGAACCCAGAGAAATTTGGAAAGAGACAGATAAATACTACATCCTAGAGGATGTAGGTGCAGAACATGAAGAAGACAAACTATCAATACATAAGCTATATGAGATTTGGCTAAATAACTTCCCCTTTACTTTTCAACTTCATTGTATTCCCACTCTCTAATCTGGCCAAAGCTCAAGAATTTGATATGAATTATAGGAAGCACTGTTATATTCTTTTCATTTAGAACCTCAAAGAGTTATTCATTCACACACCAACAAGTATTTACTGAGCAGCTCTCGTGCTAGGTGGAAGGGAACACTGAAGTGAATGATTCAGACATGATCCCTTCCCTCTACAGTGTGTAATACCTAGTGGAGAACGAAATGTGCAATTGGAAACAGATATACATATATACATACACACACACATGCATAATAGGAGCCCCTGGGGTGGGAGTCAGAGAAAAGCTCATGGAAGCAGACTATATATAAGGAGAAGGTGAGCTACAGGGAGTAATAGGAAAAAGGGGATGGGGGAAGAATATGAAGATCGAAAGGACAAAGGGAAATTCTCAATGGAGGTTAAAGAACATTAAGTTTTCAAAAAAAATAAAAAGGTTTTTTTGGAATGAGAAGAAAAGAAAAAGTATGGCGGAGGCTAGAATGCTCAGGAAAGTGGAAAGAAGGCAGGAGAGGCCCAATGAGAAGGGCCTTCTCAGTTATGATAAGGATTTTAAACTGAGTGACATATTCAGAAGAGGTCTCTCTGGCTCTAAAACATGTAGAGAATACATGTGGTGGGGGCAGCGTCCAGGGAGAAGTGATGGGGCTTCAACAGCATAACTGCCATTGCACTGGAGATAGTCACAGGTATTTAGGAAGTGGAAGCGACAGGACTTGGCAACTGGCTGGATTTGGGGCATGAGGAAGAGGCAGGAGTCAAGGATGAGACCCACGATTCCGGCTGAACAACTGGGCCGGCAGTGCCCATGGAGACAGGAAATCCCGGGAAGGGAACAGGTTGGGGAGCAGAACCAGAAGGGCAGTTTGGGAATTGATGACTATGTGATGTCTGGAGATCACAGGGAGGCAGGTGGAGCTGAGATGCTCCACGGAGGGGACGCGGGGAGTTCCAGGTACAGGAGTTGCCATGCTCAACGGAGGTGCAATATATGGTTTAAATCAGAGCAACGTTGGCACGCAGACAGTAACAGAGCCCGTTGAAACAAATGGCACAGCTCCCAAAGGGGCAACAGGAGAAAAGGGAGATGAGGCAAGCTGGTACCCAAACTAAGGTCATGGTGCTCCACGGCTCTCCTGATCCCTCATTCCTCCTCCAGCACCTTCCTTTCCCTTTCAGCTATCAGATCTCCATTCTTTCTGTCACAATTGGCAGGTGTCACACAATCCAGTGGCCACTGGCAAATCTGACTGCAGGCTGCCACTCAGACAGCCAGGCACCACACACTGACCTTGAACGAGAACACTCCCAACAGGTGGCTAGCGCCTAATACAAATAATTGTATTAAGCCTCCGAACAAGGTCAAAAAGGAGGAGCACCTTCCCTTTTTATTGAGCAACCAAAACAGCTACACAGGCCGCGGCTCAACAAACAGCAAGCAACAGCTCTGCACTGGTTCCCCTCCTTGAGGCAGTGACGGGCTGGCTCAACAGGAAGACTGAACACCAATCAAGTCACTTCACAAGTAAAGAGCCCCCTATAGCTTAGACCTGACCATCCTTTTCCTGCCTATCTTCTGCGTGTGCGAGGGGGGAGGGCGTTTGTTCTTACGTCAAGTTTGGTGCCACTGATCAGCAGTTCCGATTTATACTTATCCGATAAACGAAAAGTAACCGTGGGGAGAGGATCCCCCTAGTTTCCAAAGAATATTCTCCACACCCTTTGAGAAAAACTAGCCAAGTCGTAAGTGATTAAATGAATTGCCTTTGTCACTAATTCGCTTTGATAACATCAAATGCCTCACAGTTCTCGTGGACCTTTGACCTCAGAGCAAGCCACTCTTTTGACAGGGCAGACAGCTGTAGCACAGGCGGTGGGAGGGGCCTGCACAACCTCCCAAAAGACAACAGCTTCCTCAAGGCCCAGAAATTCCACTGGGTGGAAAGGAGCCAGGAGTCCTGCAACCTACAGTACGGCCCCGTGCGCTGCTCTACAGCCTTTCTCCCTGACCTCTACACCCCCAAAAAATCTTTCTTTCCTCTGGAGACAGTCTCTGTGGCTCCCACCCTTTTAAACCTTGTCACTGCAAATGGCCTGGCTGGGAGGAGCCACACACCACTGGCATGTCGGTACCCAGAGAAAGAATCCAAGCAGTAGATCAGATTCCTGTCAGCTGCAAAAGAGCCGACACTTCAGCTGCTTCTCATTCTTTATTTTTAAATGGCAGGATGGGCTCAAGGGCATGGTGGCCTGTCACACAAGAAGAGACGAAAGCTTTAAAAAGATAAAACCGAAACCCTTCAGGGTACACAGACTCACACGACACTTAGAACTAAACAAGCACTTTAGAAAAGTGCGGACAGTATTTTACAAACCAGTTATGAGTGTGTTTCTTTTAGTAACATGGTGATGGAAAACTGATTCTGGGACAAAAAAGAATCAAACTCGCCACAGGTCAGTTCTTAGTCAATGGGACGAACAGACTTATTCTCCTGCTACTAATGTGCAAAAGACTTATTCTCAGAACTCTGAACCCAGAGCCTTCAACTATTAGGATGTGCTACCAAAGAAAAAGTTACCTACCTGATCAGGCCCCCAAACCTAGAGCATGTAAAATTAAATATAAGTCAATAAAACGTACAGAGCACGGTTAGGAAGAACTCACCTATGCAGAATACAAACTGTGTTTTCTTTTTTCCCTGTACTATCACCATCACCATCAGATCATCCTCAACTAATTTTTAGAAGCTCAAGACCAACTTGGATTTTGATGTATAAACTGCTTTTGACGATATTTCATTTTAAACAGATAAACACTTAAAAAAATGCAAGCTGAAGATACCCTTTTGAGAAACTAAGAAAACAGATGTGGAAGCCATTTGTTTAGATGAAGAGGAATTTTCGCTTTTATAGGAATACAATGATTCATGAAGAGGAAAAATGTCTGTCATCAAGTTTACTTCAATAGATACTCTTGGGTTTGAGGCAGCTTTCTAAATATGGCCACTGCTTTTCTTCACATCTCATCTCTCCTGAAATATCTCAAACTACCACTAACAAACATTACTTTTATTATCTTTGTTCTTTTACATTTTATGCTTAGTTAATATATTGTGCAGGAGAAAAAAACCCACAACTCTGGTCCTACAGCATTATACACTTGCTTTTATTGCTTAGGAAGCGGGATAAAGTACCTTCTGCTTTAGTGATTTATCAAAAACAAGCCATCTTGAGTATTAAAACATTAGGAATACAAGAAAACCCAACAATAAGTTCAGAAATAACAGTTGTCCTTAAGCCGAAAGGGGATGGAATAAAAGAACTGTGAAGTTTCTCCAAGAACTTCTAGCAGAGAAGTTCTTTTTTCGGTTTATCTTTTCAATGAAGATGCCAAGAACTAAAACAGGAAAAGAAGGGGGGGGCACTGGGTTCCACCTGAGCCCTGTGCCCCACGCCCATCTGCTTGGTCCTCCCTTCCTTGCCCATGGGCTGTTCCCCTCTCAGTGGCTGCATCTACAGGCCACTCACTGAGTTCAGAGGCACGAGACCTGCAGGGATGAGGTACGTACCTTCCAGGCTCCTCCACCTCCTCAACAAAAGCAGAAGGCACAACATCCAATATTCCTGAACTTTTTTTGTTTGATAAACAAACGAACGAACAAAAAAAAACCATCTCTCACAATTCCCTGTCCTTTAAGATTCTGCTATGATCCCAATCAAGAATCACAGAAAAAAAAACACCTCTTTTCTGCAATATCCCCATCTGCCAATATTTTGCCATATTACTTTCTATAGTTTGTATTTCAAAAATAGATGTTTTAATCTATCTCAAATATAACAACATAATTTTGAAGATGCATTTTTAAACTATACATACTACCACTGTGAGCTTTAGCTCAGTCTCTGAACCTCCTTAATGGTTTACAAAATTCTGTGTTCGTGTATATACGGACATTTTTTCTGGGTAAAGAATTCACAGCTTTCACCCAATTCTCAAAAGGGCCATGGCCCAAAAAAAGATTAGCCTCCCTTCCAAAACTGGGAGTGATTTCTTAGTGATGTTGAACCCATCCTGAAACAGCATGGGGAGTCGCCTGGTATATTTCATACCCATGGCTGTTCTTGATTTACCAGAGATCACTGAAGAGGAGCGACTGGTCTTGCTGGCTCCAATGCCACATATAAATACTTTGCTACCCATCCTAAAAATGGGGTCAACCATCAGTTACAAGATGAGGAGAGAGAAGAAAAGAAGAGATGAGCCCTAACAAATCCGTGACCACTATTACTATCATTACAGAGACAATGTGGCATTTGAATTAGGAAAGTCTAAAGGTTGGTTAGTTTGCTAGTTGGCTGTAAAGACATCATAATAACTTGCTTAAGATGTAGGAAGTAAGGAAAAGAGAAAAACCAAAGCTAAATCCTTGACCTCTGGCATGAGTGATGATGAATAGATGGTGGTTGCCTCTTTTAAATTCACAATAAGATAGCAAAAACATTTATGAAATTAGTAGCGATACGGTGATTTTAAAAAAATCTACAAAACTATCTATAGAGTTGGATTGCAGATGTTTTTGTACCAACGCTGATGAGTCTTTATGGTGGACATTTCAGATTTACCTGACCCTTCGTAATATTGGGCCACACACTTTATCAACAGCATGACCCTTGCTCCAGCAAAGAAAGAGCTCTCCTGCTCTCTCATTTCGTCCAGCTCCCATACCAGTATTTAAAATTCCTCGTCTTTATTTCCTAATTCTACTACCAATCCTCTTGAATACAACCAACTCAGAAGACTGAACACTTCATGGTCAAGCTCTCCTAAGTTGATCTTTTCCTATCTCACTCTACCACTTCTCTTTGCAATCTTAGGGGTAACCCTCTATGAATCCTCTCATTCAACAAGCATTTACAACTGGCTCACCACTGAGGGAAGTCTGAAAGGAGTTTCACTGCCCTTAAGGAAATTAAAATTTTGACATATATGATACTTTCTAACTGAACAGTTTTCACTGTCTAACAACGAAAGGAACAGGACTCAAAAGAGTTGTCGGGCAGGGCTGTAAGAACAGGATGACTGAGCCAGTCGCTTCGCATCCCACACCGATGGACTGAGTTACTGAAACCCCACTCTTTGGAAGCACGCCTAAGTCTTTAGATGAGTCCCAAAAGGGGAGGAGCATGGCTGTGGCTCCATGCAGGAAACAGTCCCATTAATATTAAAAGGGAAGGAAAGCAGTGCTAATAAAAGAAGAATGGAATGCGTGCTCCTGTCCTTACCTACTGCATCTTAAAGAAGAAGAAGGCATGAGGTACAAGAGTCCAGGTCAGGAACAGACATAAAGTCGGGAAACCTGGGACCTCATATGTCCCCTCCCTGAAGGCCTAGCTTTCTCATTCCTTTGTTGTCCAGATTGTCTTTCCTTTTACGTAAGAATCTCACCTCTTCCCTTCCCAGCATCTTGTATCTTTCACTTCCCACTGGTGCCTTTCTTTCTATTTCTATAGTATTCATTTGTCCTAAATTAAGGGTTACTCATTCATTCCACAAATATGTACGGACAGTCAGCACTACTCAATACGTGGAGCTTAACTCTTAGCAGACGAATAAAATGTAGTCCATGCCCTTGAAAAGCTTGCCGTCCACACCCAAATTATTCACAATGGCCTCATTTTCTTCTTTATCTTTTAGGGCTCAATCCCTCACCTCATGCTCAATGCATAAAACCTATGTTGTCTTGCAGCTTCATTCTCAGAACTCAACTCAAATTGTTCTTTCAAAGGTCAGCAGTCTCCTCACTAACACTGAAGGTTATTGCTTAGGTTGGATTCTTCCACAATCGTCTGAGCACCCACCCTAATAAAATGTAAAGGCTCTTTACTGTTTTCCCTTCGTCATCACTACCGTCCACCAAATCCTAACGACAAAAGCCATATACGAACATGCCTGCAGGTATCGTCAAATTTCCCCCAAAATTGTCCCCAGTTGAGAATGACCAACCTACATTAAGGATTCCCTGCGCACATGCTGGAGAAGTGACTGACTTGTCATAAAGCATACTGACTTCAGACATACACCTATCGTCATCAAGATTATTTAGAGAACAGGATTGTTATCCAAGATGGATTTTTCATGTTTAGGCAAATTTACAAAGTCTCCAAATATGCCAGATCACTTTCCTTTGCCCATTCATCCAGTTCCCCTCTCCATTCTGCTCTCTGAGAGGGAAGGCTGACCTAAAGGACTACATCAAAGAGGACACTTATGCCCTAACTTATAGTTGAGTTTGGGTAATCGGGAGCACTGCATAGATCAGGAGAAGAGGAGGGAGGTGAGGGCAAGTTAGTTAAGACCCTGGCTTTCTCCTGACCAGTCACGTAGAGGCTGGCTGGATCCATCCACCCGGGGATCAGAATATCCTTTTCACCCAGTTCCCTCTTTCTGGGTTAGGTATCTGCCCCCGCTCTTGCTCCTTTTTGCCTAAGAGTGTAACATCCCTGCTATTACTAGCCCCAGCGTTCACACAATTCTCTTGCAATTTTATTCTACCCTATGCACACTTTGGTACATAATCTTTCTATCAAATCCTCTTACTAATCCAGTGTCTCTTTCCTGCTGGGGCCCTAACTGATACAGCAAATACATTTTAAATGTCATCCTAAATTTTAAAAACAAGCAGTTCAAAAAATGCTCCAATTGAAGCTCCATCCTCCTAAAAGCAGACACAAGAGAAGCATCGCATCTTGGAAATCTAGGCTTTTAAGATTTATGAAGAAGATATACTGTAAACGTATTACAGAATTGTACACCTAAAACCTACGTAACTTTACTAACCATTGTCATCCCAATAAACTTAAAAAAAAAGATATACTGTGGGCTTTCTTTAAAGAGCAAACCTATGGCATATCTCTTTTACTGTGACATATTAACTAAAAATGCTCAAATTTATATTTTCTTTAGTCCTACCTTATCCCAAAAGGAAAGAAAAAGAAGAGAACACTACTTCCATCTTATGGTCTCAACAATTTGGCAATCCTTTTATAATTATCATATGGTAATTTACATTGCTGTTTCCCATGTACATATTTTAGGTCTCTAATTACTCTTACATTAACACTGAGGATCAGGACTGTATCTCACATTTATTTTCCTCGCACTTATTCATGCCTTGCGATAGTTCTCAATAGTTCCTTTAAGAGGGAATATGTTCAACAAATATTTGTTGACAGTTGGAAATACTATCAATAGAAACAGAACATAAGGAAGCAGGAAAGCTAGCCCCAAGAGATATGCTCGCTTACTTTAGTATTTTCTTATTTGCCTTGCCTTATCAAGAGATTTTGCCACCAGAAGAAAATTAAAGCTTCACTCTAAGGTGAAGGTAAAATTTTAGGAAAACAGCTGTATATACCCATCGGGATTATTCTCCACAAGTAGCCAACATGGACTAAAATTTACAACAGAGACAGGAAGGAGAGTAGGTGGAGTGAGAATAGAAGGAAATGAGGAGGCGCAACAAGAATTAATTACTGGTAATTACACATGCTACAGCGCTCTTGTCTCTCCACCCTCCATCTAATCAACAGTGGGAACAGATGTGGTCTGTGGTATTGGGGAGGGGGGTGCTGAACAGCTGTTTGGAGAACATGCCATTAAAAGCAGCCTTGTCCACAGAAACCCAAGAGTTTCACTGTGTGAAAGAAAAGAGGTAATGAATAATGACCAGTCTCACTTTGAACTTCAGCTCATTCAGGCCAGACAAACTTTTTTTCCTTCCTGATTTCTGATGAACTATGGCAGTAGCTTTAACATTTTGTTACAAAACCGCCTCAATATTTGAATCTATATATCTCATCCAAGTACTCCTAAAACCAGTACAAAGATCCAACTATTTATTGAGTAAGTAGTCAACAAATCTTAACTACGATATTGATGACCACAAGAAAAAGTCTTAAAATTCCCACTATAGGGAATACAAATTAGAGTGAAATAACCCCAAATTTGCTCGACAATCTTTCTGGATGTTCTTCTGTAGGATAAGAACTCTAAACAACAGAAAAATCAGAACATCCTAGTCTACTTCTTAAAAAATTTAAAGAACACAGCACACTGTCAATGCATATAATCTTTGCTAAAAGATAAAAACACAAACTAAAGCCCAGGAATAAATTTAAAAAACAATACAACCACCAAGGCTTTCACAGGAAATGCAGCTACAAGACAGAAGTTTCATCCTCTTTCCAGTAAGGAGTGGTTTTTGCTTCCTCCCAAGTCTGATGCCTGCCAGTTGGGCAGTGCTGGGAGGGAGGGTAAATGGCCTTCTCACCCCATCTGGGAACTGCCAAGTCCCAATGAATGGAGATAGGTGGCACAGATCTGGCCACCTATCAGGTAACCGCTATCTATGACCTGAAACTCTTGTGCTGGAAGAGCAGATGAGCTTTTTAACTTGGGAATGAATTAGGTCCAAAAAGCTGTGAATAAGTCCATTTGCGCGCAAATCCAAAGTGGTACTCAATAAATGACTGATTATGCCACTGATTGACAGCCAGCACATTGACTGCTTTTGCTGAAACGTGCAACTGTGTTGGAAGCTGAACATTCTTGAGTAGCTTTAAATTAACAATGGCAAGTTCTTCTTAGGTTAAAGGTTACTTACATATGTGTGTGTGGAGAGTAGAGACACATAGATTGTTTAAGAGCTCTCATTCATATGCCCTTGCAGGATACTATGCTAATTTCCCATTTCTAATCTTATTAAATTGAGCTTGCATATTCTCAAATTTACTTCTGTGTATTTTGGGGGCAACTTCAAAAATTTCATTCAGTTTCAGTATATGCAAATTGCACGAACTATGATTCAATCCTGTTGGGGATAATTAGAGAGAAATGGAGCTGAGGTTGGGAAGAGGAAATGAAGGTAAAAGCTAATGGCAGAACTGGAATAAAGATTTTTAGAATGAAGCCAAAGGAAAAAAATAAAAGAAGTGCAAGTACACATGGGACTCAAAATGACACTGACAGCATCTGACTCAACCGTCAGCGGGGGTGAAGGGTGGGGAGCCCAGAGAGATGGGCATAAACAATTTCTGAGCTTGAAAATCAGAAAGGCAATAAACATCTAGACAGAAAGCCAGCCATGGGGGAGGAGGGGAAATGCCTCAAAGTATGCTTATTATCTGCAACAAAGCAAAATTTCAATTAAATGAGGGATGGCAAATGCAAATGAATATATAGGACCCCGTATTACGAAAAGAACAGTATCAATGAAAAAGGGCCATTTGTACTACATCTAGAAGATTTAACTGAATATAAATGTTTAGTCCTAAGAGCTTCCATAGAGCCACTCTCAACTTCAAAACCCCTGTGACTAGTTTCCATGAGGTCTAAAGTTCTCAGACTTCAATTCTATGTCCACGATAATTTTCAGGAACCTCTTTTTCCTGGTGAGAAAAGGTCTATACCCTTCTTTTGCAACTCACCAGGATGAAGCTATTCTTTGGGTGTGCTCTGCAAACACACCTTTTGATCCCTAGAAATTATTTTAATTACCTGCAAAAGAGTGCATGGGAAAGTTTAAATTAATCCTTCATCCTGAATTATGTTGCTTTTCTACATCAGCAAAGACACATTACCATGCAAAATAAAGAGCTTTTTTATTGTCTGATAGAGAATATATTTGGGAAAGGAATGGGAGTTTCTGGCAAAAAATAAAGGCTTCATTACTTGAGCTTTAAATGTAAATTAGGCACTCAGCAGCATGCAAGTTAGGACAATTTTCCTCACACAAGATAAGATGAATTATATTTTATTCCTTAATTCTGAACAAGAGTCACTTCCTTAGACATACCTAACCCTTAAACAAAGGCTGTTCTTTGTCACAGCTAGGGAAATGTTTTTATTACTGATGTTCTTTAAATATGTATGAATAAAAATCTCTCTTCTATACTCGTGCTCATAACAAGCTGCTACTTCGGCAAAGAATATGTATAGAAAATGAATATAGAAATAAAAGAGGGGACATTTGCTTTCTATGCGAACATTACACACATCACCCCAACTAGTGGAAAGGCCTTTAAAACAACAGCTGTCTTTTGAGGCTCTAACACCGTCTGACTTTGCAACAAAGTGATGCTTTTAAAAGTGAAAAAGGCATTAAACACACATCTGATCACACAGAACCACACCAACGTAACTACTACCAGTATTTCATGGGGTTTTGCTCTTGTTTTTAAAAGGTGACCACTTCTTTCATATTCATGCAACTTTCTCCATCTGTCTGTAACTCTGCATATTCAAATGTTTCTCGTTGCATAGAGTCCTTGAAGAAGACCTATTCAGTCCCATCCTTTACCATGGCACAGTGCCGTCACCTTCAGCAAATAGGCCTCTCCATTATATTCAGCCAATCAGGAGACCATTCGTACTGAGGCAAGAATCAAAGACATTTCTCCGAGTGTTTTGTCCTAGTTAACCTGAATACATTATAGGATACTACAGTTTTACACCTCAAGTTCCCTGAATCACCCATGGCAAAAATACAGTCCTGGGGTGTCAGTTTGGATTTTTTTTTTAGTTCTGCACAATCTGAATATGTAAGTAGAAAGGAGAAAAGGGAAATGGGATGTGCTCGACATCTTACTGAATTAACTCGTAACACTTAAGATCTTAACATGTGATATCAAATTTTTAATATCAGCTTTACACTTGAGAGATTCTCCAATTGTCAAATGCCTTTCAAGCTAAACTCTCTGGCTAATATTTAATCTGATGAGAGCACAATTGACCTAAATTTTTCCATCATGGAATCTCAACTATGTGAATCATTTTAAGATTATTATTAGTTGGTTACTTCTCCTTATATGATGGCTATGCATTTTCTGAGGAGTGCAGAGTCACGGTCCTACACCAGTTTTTCTGTTGCACTTCAGGAAATATGCACAGAAGGAAAGAGAAACTGGACATTTTTATTATCACATGAGTTTCTGCTTCGATTCCCACTGCTGCTTCCCTGTGAGATCTGATACTTAGGAAGTGCTAAGAAAATTAGAAGTTTATGTGTATTTTTTAAAAGCATACTTAAAATACATGATTTACATCATATAGACAGGCTCCATAAATGTATTTAGAAATATAAATCTTGCAGATTAAAATTATAAACAATAGTAGAATTATTTAATAGCCTTCCCCAAAAACACTTATAGAGGTTAGATTCTCTAGAACAGCATTGTCCAATACTAATATGGCTAGTGGCAACCATGCCTATCGAGCACTTACAATGTAGGTGGTTATTGCAATTTAAATTTTGTTTCATTGCAATTAATTAAAATTGAGATTTAAATAGCCATCTGTGGCTAATGGTTACCATATTGGACAGTACAGCTCTAGAACACTGATCTCTACAAAAGTAATGTGTGTCAAGAAAGCTGTTATTAATTGGGATGTATTTTAAGAGTGAATGGTGTGGAGAATGAAAAAAACGTAGAGAGTGGCCTAAAAAAAAAAAATCAATAAGAGGCTTTTAAAGGGTAGCCCGACCCAAAAGAGTCAAACACTGAATCTTCTGAATCTTAGCTTTGCTTTTCATCTCAACAATCAACTTGGTGTTAAGAACCCTTACAGGGAGAGCCTAAAATTTCACGCAACCATGAAATTTGTCTGTAAAAGAAGGCACTGTGGCAGTTCAAAGGGGACAAACACTTTTCCAGTTTTCTGATCAAAAATTTACAGTAGAAAAGAGTGTAGGTTATGGCTGACTAGAAGCAGAAATGGCTACCAACATACATATACATGTGTTCCACTCATGAAATTCAAATTCGATAACTTAAGTGAAAGGGCTCTGTGAAAATTACAAAGCACTACACACATATATTGTGATTGCTGCTGGTACTAATGCTATTATGGTTCTTGCCTTCAAGGAACTTGCAAACTGGTCCCTGCCCATGACTTGCTGGCTGCCCAGAGGTTTTGGTCGATGTATGGACAGTGGTACCATGAAAACATGATAACTGACGTAGACAAAAACGGTGATTATTAGGTCTTAAAATTGTTTGTTTTGAATAATAAACTGGGTGGTCCTTTAACCCTGATTGTAAATAGCTGGTATGCAGATAATAATCGCGGGAAGAATATAAGAATCTAGTAAGTGAAACTGGCTCACAATTCCAAGGTTTGAGTCTCCATTATATCTCAAGTCAGGCCATTCCTCCTTGAAGGAACTACTTTTCATGTTCTCTGGATCTTTCATAGGGAATCCTAGTATATTCCTTAAATTTTTAAAAATCAAAGATGTATGTTTGGGTTCCAGGACTTTCTAGGTTTAAACTTCGGTATTTCCTACATTTTCAAATAAATTCATTTTGCCTCCATTGGGAAAGACTGGTCTTTCCCATTAAAACAGTGTTATAAGTAGGGACTGATTTTTAAGAACAAGTGTTTGGCATCAGTAAGTCACATGAAAGATGGGAATGAAATCTCTAACCACTTAGAGTAAAACTAAATTATTGGCAGTACAAGGAGACAACTATAAGAGATTCCCACATCCCTTCCAGACCATGAATCTAAGGCAAAATAAGGCCACCCTCTGAGAGTAAAACCTACCTGCACAATGGATCTGAAGCACTCTGTTGAAATTAGAAACTGTGTGTATGCCTAGCTCCAGAATTGGAAAGCCTCTAAATGTTTTTTAAAGGTGATCTAAGTGTAATCGTGGGAAACAGGTCTAGAGTGTAGCTTGTCATTTAGTAAATTGGATTATAGTTTGGTTCAAAAAAATTGTGTGAACAAAGGAAAACGGTCACCATAGAAATAAGCCCAAAGAACCAGACACTGGCAAGCTTTACTGCTCAGCATTATTCAGGGGAAACCCAAATAGTCCGGGTGGCAGGTGTATCCTAATCATGGATTATCTAACCAAGTCCCTTTGTTTTGATTCCATTCTCACCAAGCAACCTTGTGATTGTAATTTGGCTTCCCATGTGGCTTGTCTATAAAGAGAAAATGCACTAATCTCTCAGTTCAGCCTCACAAGTCTAATTAACAGCTGTAGTTCTCATTTCAAATGAACAAACTGGCATTAGGGCATGTACATGTGAGTCTGACCATGCTCAGTGTGCCAAAAGGTCAGAGTTCTGAGCTTCTAAGAATACAAGCTCCTTGTCCACCACTGAACCTCCTGTGCCTAGAACAGTGCCTAGGCTCACAATACCGCTCAGGAAATACCAGAATGAGGTCCAGAGACCTAAGCTAACTCCTCCTAGTGTCTTTCAATTCAAGTTGAAATATACACTAAAAGGGTATAAATGGTCAATGTGAAATGACCAGAAAATAAAGTCCATTACAAATAAAACATTTAAGTATCACAGCATTAATATGACCTAAAATTAATTTATCTGATATAATAAACACTAAACAATTAGAAGTGCTTTCCTTTTGGGCTTAAAATATAAGTGTTTTCTTATATTTTTCTCTTGAAAAACTTCCCCATGACAAGCAAAAATACTCAAAATTATTCAGGAGCTTGACACATTCGGTACTCAAGAATGCTCACTTTAAGTGATAATGTTGTTTTTCCACTGAAACCATTTTGAAAATAAGAGTTAAACCAACATTTCTCCTTTCACCTTTCCCTAACTCCAAAATTTATTCTAAATATTCAGTCGAGCTATTTCATATGAAATCCAATAAAGGCAACGATGACTGGAAAATGCTGCTAAGTTACCAGTTCTATATTTTGGTTACAGCTATTAAAGCATGTCTCAACTGGCTTGAATGTCAGAAAACCAAAAACCCAGACATTCTGCTTCCAGCACGGACAAATCCTACCACAGAAAACAACTACAGCCTCTGGATGATATAAAAAACAACTACCTGAAGGAACTGGAGAGTAACCAAAAACAGCCCCAAAATGGAGAGAAGCCAACTGTAATTGGAGAAAGGCAAAGACTCTGGGCCAAGTTGCCCATTTTTCCAACTTTTTGCCTGAGGGCAGGCACCAGAAGTGCTGTGTGGTGCAGTAGTCTAACTGGCTTGAAGAGCCAGAAGACAGAGTTCAACCTCACCTCAGTTGCTGGAAAAAAGAAGACACACATTACCGATATCAGGAATGAGAGCGATGGCCTCACTACCAATTCTACAGCTACTAAAAAGACAAAAAGAATATTATAAGCAAGTTCACGCCAATAAATTGGACAAATTCTTTGAAAGACACAAACTATCAAAGCTCACTCAAGAAGAAACAGATAACCTGAACAGCCCATATCGTTAGAGAGACTGAATTTGTAGTTAAAAATTGTTACACAAATAACAGTTCAGGCCGATAGATTCAGTGGTGAACTACTCCAAACATTAAAGGAAGAAATAATACCAAATCTACACAAATTCTCCCAGAAAATGGAAGAGGAAAGAATATTTCCCAAGGCATTCTATGAGGCTACTATTACCCTGGTCTGACTGAGACTGACAAAAATATCACAAGAAAAGAAAACTTAAGACCAATATACCTTGTGAACATAAATGTAAAAATCCTAAATGTTTCAGCAAGTCAACTTCTTTTAAAAATACATAAAAAGTATAACATAGCATGACCAAGTGGGCGTTTCCCCAGGAATGCAAGGTTGGTTTAACATTTGAAAATTAAATCACCATACTAACAAACTAAAAAATAAAACAAAACGAAGCAACAAAAAAACCTTATGATCATCTCAATAAACATGGAAAAGGCATTTGAAAAAATCCAATATGCATTCCTGATTCAGAAAACTCTCAACAAAGTAGAAACAGAAAGAAATTTCTTCAACTTGAAGAAAAGATTATCTAAGAAAAACCTACAGCTGACAACATACTTAATGCTACAGGACTGAATGCTTTCCCCCTAATGTCAGGAGCAAGGAGCTCCACTCTCAGTACTCGTATTCAGCATGATGCTGGAACAGGCACTGCCAATCTCATCCTGCCTGTTTGTAAAATGTAAGTTGAAAAAAATACCAATTAGGAAAAATGAATACAAATGATAGCAAAAACACAATGGATATACTCACGAATATGGAAAAAAGAACAGTATCTCTTTCTAGTTGGCTCAGGCTGGGGAAAATCCTTGTGTAAGAAAATAGCGCTAATAACCACCAACACCCATCCATGGTGGTGAGGTGGTGAAATGCTATGGAAGGATCTCAATTTATGTCAGATTGAACCGTATGAAACGGCTGATATCCAACTATTCTGCCCCTAACAAAGATGGCACTTACATTATGTTACCACCATTAGTAGTGTGGCTAAGAGCACAGGCTCTGGAGCCAATCTGCCTAGATTCAGATCCCAGCTCCACTACTTACTAGTTGTACGACTGTGGGTAGGTTACATAGCCTTGATTTCCTCACCTATAAAACAGTTATACAGTAACACGGACTTCATAGGCTTGCTCTGAAGAGTTCGTGAGTTTACATACAGAAAGCACCTAGAACAGTGTCTGGCACATGGTAATGCCACTGTGAGCTATTATATCATCAATCCCAGCTCTGGCCCTCTCTATGAGAAGGTCTTCTCACCCGCTTCCTCAACTGGTAACGTGAGGAGGTTGCATCAGGAACAGTTCTTAAATTCTATTTTTCTACAATTATGAAACCAAAGCACAAAAGCTTTCTATCATCAGACTACACTAACAAAACAATCTCATCTGCCTAAGGACTGTCTGAGGTCATTCTCCATTTCTCTTAGAACTGACAGATTAAACTCCAGGTTAGAAATCAGTATCCTGGATTGAAATCATTGAAGTAAATCGGTCATCTTCAGAGCAATGGCTTCCTATCCTGCTTCTATAGCAAACTTTGTAACACCTCCAGTCAAGCTAAGAAGTGCACCAGAGACAACCAGTATTTGCTTCAAACCTAGAGTGTGCTGAATGTCAAGAACTTTCACGTACCCCGGGGTGGAGTAACACAGCATAGTCATTAACAAGATAAATGTGGGCCTAGAGTCAACCGCCTGGGATCAAATCTTAGCTACATCCCTAGATGTGTGACCTTCGGCGAGTTCAGTTAGCCTTTTTGTGGCTCATTTCCTCTTCTGGAGAACAGGAATAATAATCTTATATGATGGCCTTGAGGATTAAATAAACTAATGTATGTAAAGTGCTTAGGATAGCAACCAACACAAAGGAAAAAGTAACTATCAGCTCTTCTCAAGAGCTCTCCAAACCACATTAATTTTAGAGCTTTTCAATTCAGAAAATAAGCATAGGCCAGCCAACATGTTTAAAAAGACTCTCAAAATCAAGTAGCAACATATTATCTAAAACTTAGATGCCAAACTACTCTTACCTTGTATCACAAAAAGAAATAAACTATTAAGAATATCTGACCACTCTAGTTAAGGGAAAATCCTAATAAATTACATCAAATAAATTTACTTACCAGCCCTGGAACATCTTTAGTTTTTTGTTTTTTAAATCAGGATTATTTTCCACTTCCAAAACACATACAAACATTTAAATAATGCTTTCCTTATCACCTGGCATTTACTAATTCTAATTCACATCAGGTATACGGACAACTGTTTACAAGGCCATATAAAATTACTGTTGTTTGTACTTTCAACCTTGAACTATTAAGCCAATCCTATGTTTCATTTCCTCTTTACATCAGTAGTCAATTGAGTGCCTGCTCCATACTTTCATTTCCTTTGGCCCATAGAACAAGAAGCTTAATTAAATGTCTCATAGAGAAGTGAGCTGAACATTCTCTCCACATTTAATGATTCCATGAGGATTAGTCAAAGGAAATGGTCCACTTCCCAAGATTCCAGAAGGCAAATATCCACTTCTTACTCTACTGTGACTGGTGATGAACTGCATACTGCGCCTGTATCGTCAGGTGGCTTATGCAATGCTTCGCAAAACTTCAAATACATGCTTTTACAATTGACAGTAAATCTCATGCAGTAAAATTGTAAATGAGCTTTGTAGATGAACTCAGAGGCTATTGCACTTTCAAGAAAATTTTTGGCTGTGCGTGCCTGGAATAAACTCTTCTATTAATATCGCACAACCTCAAAGACTTTACCTGCTGTTTCCAGGGTCAATTGGTTGATAATCAATGTCAAAAAAAAAAAAAAAAGATGCTAAGCATATATCAAAAACCAAAATAGAGTACTCATAAAATACTTAGGTATAATTAAGTCAATATCAGTACTACAGAGTTTTTAGAGATATACATTTTAGTCTTCAAATCCACAGGTATTTTACACACCTTTGTCCACTGTTATACTCAGTTACACAGGCATAGCTACAAGAAGTGCATGATTTTAACCTAGCAAAAATGTGTTATCCATGAAACATATAAAATTAAAGAGAAATCAAAATAGTTAAGAGGTAAAAGAAGTCCACGTGTCCATCGAAAGATGAATGGATGAAGAAAATGTGACATACACATATAATGAAATATTATTCAGCCTTAAAAAGGCAAGAAATCCTGTCACATGCTATAACACAGATGAACCCTGAGGACATTACGCTAAGTGAAATAAGCCAGTCACAAAAAAACAAATACTGTATGATTCCACTTACATGAGGTATCTAAAGTAGTCAAATTCATAGAGACAGAAAGTAGAATTGTGGTTGCCAGGAGCTGGGGATAGGGGGGAAAGGGAGTTGTTTAACGAGCAGTTTCAGATTTGAAAGATGAAAAGGTTCTGGAGATCTGTCTCACAACAATGTGAATATACTTAACACTACTGAACAGTGCACTGAAAAATGGTCAGGATGGTAAATTGTTATTTGTTTTTTCGCATAAAAAAGGTAACACAAATAAATTTTAAAAACATAAAAATTAAAGATTAAAAAAGTTTATTCCTTAAAAAAAGAATTTACCAATTTCTTTTCCATTGCCTTAACAAGAATGTATGACACAAATAGAATGCTGAGTATTAAAGTTCTTTCCAAAACAATTCAATCTCAGGATTCAAGTAATTTTAGCCCCACTAATCAAAGTGAGTTGCTCAAAATGCTTTTGGTGGAACCAAAATTTATAAGACATGTTTCCTGTGAGCAGGCTATTTCCTAAATATACATATGGCAAAGAGGTTTAGAAAATTATTTTGGCCAAATCTTTTTTGTATCATATTTCATGCTCCAGAGTAGAAGCCCAATTTAGCTGAAGAAAAAAAAAAAGCAGATATACACTGTACTGTACGTAAGTCTGCCTATTATACTAGTGCTGGTTTTAAGATACACAGATGATGTATTACAGAATTGTACACTTGAAACCTATGTAACTTTACTAACCATTGTCACCCCAATAAACCTTAATTTAAAAAAGAAAGACATACTTTGAGAAAGCTTGGGATTCAGTAAAACATAAGAATCCTAAGAATACCTAAGAATCCTAAGAATACCGTCCTGTCCATTAGTAAGTAACTAAAATGAAGAACTTCTGCGCAGTATCAATTCCCACTGAATAAACAAAAGATATGCTTGTGTTTGAAAGAAAAGTAACTGGTTAAGAAAGGAATGAATGAGGACATACAGTTTCAACTTGTCTTAGGTTTCATCACTTTCATTCACAATTTCCAAATCATCTTCTTCCTGGTTAAGTTTTGTTGTCATTTGTTTGTATTTAAATAGTTTCCAGGCGCCCAATTTCCTTTTCTCACATTACTGGCTGCCACAATTCTCAACAGCAAATTTATTAAATGTCATAAGCACTTGAGAAAAGAAGAAATAATCATGTGAAAACACAGTGAGGATAAACCAAAGCAGCTTCTCCATCAGAAAATGAGGCCCCGCACTCTGTGACAATCACTCTAGGGAAGTTGTTTGACAGTCATCAACAGCAAATAGAAATATGTCCTCAACCTGTATTATAGAAAATATTTAAGTACAGTTTTGTAAGCTCCAGACTATCCACAGATCTATAACAAGGTTGAGAAAGGCACAAACTACTGTCTTTTCACATGCTTCGCTATAGTTTACAGCTTCTCCTGAATAGTTTTGCAGCTCTTACCCAATTTAGGAAAAGAAAAGGAAAGAAAAAGCCATATAAATCAGATCCACCCAACTAGGCTGTGGAAAAGATAAAGGAGGAAAGAGAAAAGAGCCTCTAAAAAGAATTTACATGCCATAATTATGTTTTCCTACTTTACCCCCTTCCTTCACTGTGCATTACACTGTCAGCAGGAGACTTTCAGATGACTTTTAAGTGGCAATAAGAGAGTAAGCATTCTGTTAACTGGGTAAAAGGTGGACAAAATAGTCAGCTCAGACTTTCCGAAGGCTATGGATCATCTGAATGTTACTTAATACAAATAATAAACCCTGCTTGGACGATGGACTCAGTAATTGCATAGTTTCAGTGACAGAGCCATTTTCTTACATGAAGATGTAGTCTCTTTTCTAAATGCTGCAGTGTTGTTCTACAGAAGTTAGCAGAATGGTGAGATCCAATCAGTTCTGGCTTGGGAAGGAAGACCCCTGGCTTTTCCACCAGTCTGGATTCTGGCTCCGTGGGACCCTACAGATTCCCACTTTTTCATTTGTAAAATGAGGGGGTTGGACTAAGGTTACTTTCAGTCTAAATGGGATGAGTCTAGAAATCTAATGTTTAGTAATCATTTTAAAAAAGCATCCATATGTTCCATCTCTATTATTCTCATTCTTGTTTTGCAGAGTTCTACACTGTGCACATAACAACGCGAGGACAAGAGTAAACAGGTCTATCCCTCCCTAGGGCTTCTATATTTCAAGGACCTTTGGACTCTACGTACAATCCTCCTACTGAGGCTACAAAGCTGTTGGTTTTATAAATTCTAAAGACTAAAAGGAGAAGCAAAGCCTTCTTAAGGCACCAGGCTTAACACTCTAGCTCAAAATACTTGCAACAAGAACCTAGGCCTTGAAAGCATCAGAACCATCCCTATAAAGTTCACTCCCTGTGTGTACATCACTCTTTCAAATCAGTCTGATAATGCATTTACATGCTCTAGATTCTGGCTGGTAAACCGATACTACTCAAAAGGGGTAAAATTAATATGGCTACAAAAGAATATCCACTGTAAAATTCCACACATGCTTTCTCTAAAACATATTAACCCACCTGGCACACAGAGCAGCGACCCTTTGGGCCACACACTACACAGCATGGACCTTGGTTAGCGCCTCTGTAACACAAGCTGCAAAAACACAATGGTATCAACAGCAAAAGGCAGTGATGCCCTGAGTTTTTCACTACAGCTATTGATTACCGGACAGCAAAACTAAGGATAAAGCAGAACATTAAAAAACATGGACTGAAGAAATTTTTCATAACCTTGACTCCCGATTTTTCCCAAGGCATTCACTTAAAAATGGGTTTTATAAACAGAAAACAGGAGAAGAAAAAAAATGTCTCTTCATTTAAAATTCAAGCAGTAAAAGTTTGTGCATATCACCTAATACATTAAATAACAGACATGGTGTGGTTACATCTGTTTAAAATCCCACTAGTTATCTAACAAATGAACAGTTAAACCTCTTGCTTTCAAGATAATACCAAGTTGTATGAAAGAATCTCAAAGCACTTTATATACTACATGTCATTAACTCCCATAAATCCTTGACAAGTATGGCAAAAAGCCAATGCTCTAAATATTATAAATGGGGAGAGCAGCACAAAACAATGACAAGACATGTCATTGACAAGACAAATCATTCGGCAAAGAACCCTAAGAAAGCAAGCAACTGTTTGGCTCCCGAGTTAGCTTTCTAACTTTATTTTGAAGCTACCTTTAAATAGCTTAAGGGCAAGGAATCAGAGTCCAGAATGACAGAAAACTCATCTCAGCCCAAATAGAACGTACAACAGTGTGGGGTCAGCGACCCTTCCCAGGGGATTAGCATATTGACTGTACACTTCGAGGAGACACCACCCAAGCACAGGATCCCAGAGCCCAGTGCTCCTGAGCAAACAATGAAGTCCACGCTCCCCTTAAAAAGCTACGAGACCACATCCAGCCTGGACAAAAACTTCTGCTTGTTTTTTAAACAATTCTGAGATATACTTGGCAAGCAACAATTTTCTTTCGATTTTCTTGTATGTTTATGAAAAATGTGTCCTGATTTCAAAATACTTGTTCGTCCCCTAGGCATTGTTGCTGAGGAGGGGGCAGCCAGGGACGCCAAGCTAGGCTGTAAGACAGCATCAAGCTGAGGAATGGACGCTGACACGCAACAGGTGAAAGAAACTAAAGCAGGGAGGGCCAGGGTGGGCAAGGATTAGCAGCATCAACCCTTCCAAAGATGCACTCATGGGGCCTTACTGCATGTTTTGTGATAATCCTGCATATTCCTCTCAGAATCACAGCACCAGCCTAGAGCTGGAAGGGACTTCAGAGGTCATCTAGTCTAACCTCTGATCCAAAGAAGGCTTCTCTTTTCCATTATATATTTGCAATGGCCTGGAAGCTTCTGTTCGAATTCTTCCACTACCTAGAGGGGCAACACCACTGCTTAGTACAGCTAACTGGTAGGAAGTCCCTTATTGCTAATATCTGTCAATTAACCACAGCTCTCCTTTCTGGAGCTACACAGTATAAAGCTCAACCTTTCCTTACATGATAGTCTAATATGGTAAAACATAAATGTAAGACTTACCCATTTTATTTCATTTGGAGTATGGGCCCATCCTACCTGTCTACAAAGACTTGATGATATTGATTCAGTCATTTAAAAAGTGTTATCTACCATTTAAGAGAGAGAAAGATTAACAACAGCAGCTAACCTTTATTGATCATCTTAATAACTCATTTACTCTTCTAAACAAACACATGAGGTAAGTATTCTGTTGATTTGTTTTACAGATGAGAAAACTGAGGCACAGAGAAGTTAGGTAACTTTGCCCAAGGCCACACAGCTGACTCCAGAAGGAGTGCTCAGTACTCTGCCTCCTATGCTTAAAGAGCCCACAGTCTGATAGGAAAGAACTATTAGCCATCCCTCTTACCTTTGTGACATAGCTGGAAATCTGCTAAGCGCATATGGTTTTCATCAAAATCTCTACAAATAATGTTGGTCAGGACAGGGTCACTGAGCCTCACCACATAATAATAGAGGTTTCCCTACCAGTTGACAAAAACCCACTAATAAAACATTTCTAGGGTACAGTGGCTTGGCAAACTAGAGATCCCCCAATTCTATTTGCATTCAGTTCGCACTGGTTTGATCGGCCCATAATTATATTACAAGAAACACTGACAGGTCCTTTGATAAAATTAGATTATATGATCTCATTTAATTAAAAATAAGAGTTAAAGGCGGAAAAACAAAATTGGCCTATCTTGTTTCTTCTGCTGGTTTTAGAAATAATGGCTAATTGTGGCGACGCTGTAGTAAACACTTTCTGAAACACTGCTGGCAGGGGCATAAGAGTACATCTTCTGTGATAAGCAATTTGGAAATATGTTTTAAGAGTTCACATCCTTTAACCTAGAAATTCCACTTTTAACAATTTATCCTACGGAAATCATCAGCGATGTAAGCCCAGATTTATCCGGACACTTATTAAAGCACTATGTATCATTAAAAAACACTGGAAACAACATGAATGTGCTAAAATAGGGGTATGGATAAATTAATTATGCAACATCTACCTGCTGAAATCCTAATAGTGAAACTCAGTTTCTATAAATATCTGATTTACAGGGTAACGCTTATGATAGGTTAAATATAAATAGCCAGATACTCTAAAAAAAAAATGAACTATAATCTAAATTGTTTTTTAAAAATAGTATTCTTGTGACCATCATATAAAGATGGAAAGAAACGCATAAAAATGGATTGTTAGATTATGAGTAAATTTTATTTTCCTCTATGTTTCTATATTTTCTAAATATACTCCAATGAACATGTATTAATTTTATCAAAAAACGCACAATAAAAACTATTAGAATTGAAGCATATGAAATTGATATTCAACTGCTTTTGACTTTCAAAAGTAGCACTTTCATGTGGTTCAACCTAATATTAAGCCTAAAAGGAAAAACAAAATTAACAACACTGCCTGTTCTTCGTGAACCAATACTGGTCCTTGATGATTGCCATAAAATGCCGAAAGACTACTGCTTAGCAATTTTTTCTAGTATGGTATTGTATAGCTCACTAGTCTATAATTTTCTAGAGTTCACCTTTTAGAAAACAGAATCAATACTCAGTCTTCGGCCTTCTAGACTAAAACCCTCAAAAAAATCCTGACACCATTATGTGTAATTTGCATCCCAAATTACAAAAGTTATGACTCAATGACCCTGCTGTTTTCTGCCCTGAAAAAAAAAAAAAAAAGCTTTGCCACCTTTTATTGTATGAGGGACTAAGGAATCCCACCATCACAATGTCCAAATGCAGCTTATGCTGTGTTTACTAGAGAACTGAGAGCATGTGAAACACTGACTGATCTTTGCTTCTTGACAGCTTCCCTATAATTCCCATCGTATTGTGATCAAAAAGCTCTGAAGATCACAATCTGTTCCAGGAGGGGGAGGTGGTGTCCAAGTATGACAGACTCCAGCATACCTATTGCTCAGGATTCCTTAGAGACTGCCAATACTCATTCCATAACCACATTATTCTTCACTGAGCGTATATGAAGGGTGAGGCCATGGTACTAGGAATTATGGTACTAGGAATTAACCCCCAGCATTCTGGGCTGAAATGTAATGCATCTGGCGGGGAGACGGAATTTATACCAGAACACTTAACTTCGGACTCATTTTTTTCTCTTCTCTTGGGCTTTGATTTACACTTAATGTGTTGAGGGTGAGGAGGTAGCTTTTCATCCAACAAAATCTAATCCCCCTCTAGCTCCTTCCCAAAAGATCAATATGAATTAATCACCGGAAGATTTCAAGTTCATTGGCCCACTGCAAAACACTGAGTGCCAGTTAAGTGCTGACCTGGAACTGGAAACCCCTGTGCCCTTCCTGGTCTGAGAAGGGGGTGAGGAGAGGTGCAGCTGAAGAGAGTGTAAAGCTAAGAAAAGGCCTAATTGTAAACATGGAAGATTCTTCCTTCACCACAAACAAAACTTTGTTACCCTCATGAATTTAGACCTCTAGCTAGAAAGGAAAGGGCCCTACGGTTATTACAACATCATACGGTTCCTCTTGGACTTCACCCCTAGAAAACAGCACCCCATACCTCTTGACCATCACCAAATGGAACTGATAGTAGGAATTATCTGGTGGACATGGGCATCATTCTCTAAGCCCCAGGTAATGTTCCCCTTTCCTCCTTTCTTTCAATTTACCTTCTTCATAGGGTACAGAGTTCATTTACAGGTCAATGTCTTTCCTTTCCCTCCACCCAACTTTCAATTGAAGACTGTGACCTCACCTGCCCTGGAATTCCCAGGACTCAGTACTGCGCCTAACACATAGTAGGCCAGAAAACTGAGCCGAATTTGGCTCGTCTACCATTTTAAGAAAGAGCCCTCTATTGAAGTACAGTAACAGAAAGCTATTACAGCCTTTTCAGCAGTTGGACCACCCAGTATTTCACTTACCAAGTGTAAGAAGATAAATACTGTTGCTGTCTGTGTTTCCTGTATTTCAGAAGAGTGGCACAGATGTAAGAATCCATATTCATTTTAGCCACTTACAAGTAAAGAGACCTTGGCGATTTACTTAATCCCTTTGAGATTTTTTTCATTTGTAAAAAGGGATAATGTCCCTTACCCGCAAGGTTGCGGGAGATTAAATGAAATAGAGTAAGTACTGTATGTGGCTAGCAGGCATCCAGCCAGAGACACTTCCTAGCTTCCAACTCATCCAACCAGGCTGTCCTTATCAATCACCTGATTGCTATTTTATGTTTTCAGCTATTCCTCAGGTCACACCAATGCACTTCAGTCTAAATTTAATGAGGATCTCCTTTATCTCCTTCACAACCCATGCCCTCCCATTTCATCAAATCCCTCCATAAACCACCAAAGCCAGAAGCTTGCAGCTTTGGCTTCTTGGGTTTGATAGGCCTTTCCTTCTGCCTTCCCGCATTTAGTTCTTCCAGTGACCACTTTGAAAACTCTGAGGCTAAATGGAAGATGGCGGAGCTCCTGACTCCAGGAAGTAGATGCCTGAGGACCCAAGCTAGAGCAAGGTTCAAGGAGTAAGAAAACATGTTGCCTTAGAAAGAAGCTTTATACTTTCCATCACATTAGCACTGGGCACCCCCGCTTCATTTTCAGGAAGACAACTACAGGCAGCAGAACGAAAACCCAGAAGCCCATTACCAAACCTATAAATGGAAAGGCAATGTGAGACTGAAGAGCACCAGGAGCCAACTCCTATTAACCCAGCCAATGAAGCCCTCTGCCAGCACACATTTCACTTAAATCCCACAAACTAATTAGTTCCAAGGAAAGATGTCACCTGATATGATTAAGAAAGGGGCAGAAAAGCTAAGGGTAATTCGTAATGCGGAATGAAGCAAGAGTGGTAGGATTTTTTAAAAAGCCCCCAAATTCTGCCAAATCTACAATATAAAATTAATTGGAACACTGGAAACTCTCATTGTGTAGAACGTAAAGAAAAAATTAGGTGAAAACAGGAGGCAATCAATACGCAGTGTCAGAAATAGCATGACTTGCTTGGCTTCAGCAAATAAAAGGGACAAACACAAAAGGCCAAAGATAGTATGCAGAGATCGAAGATATGTGCTAATTTTCCCTTTCCCTTGCAAGAAACAAATTACAACACAGGTTCACTTCATTACACTGCATATAAAAGAATAAGGCACTGTTTCTGGGCAACAAACACTTTAGGAGCTTAATATGCACTGTGCAGAATCCTAAAAAGTCAGTGAATGTCTTGAAATTTCACCACACAAACTTGCGTCACCACACTCTTTTGTGTCAGACTGTTTCATTATCTTCAAGGCTTAGCATAATTGGAGCCTCAGTCTAAAAATAGGCGATTTTTTTTCTTTGCAATCTGATTGGTAAATAAAAGTTAGGGGAGTCTTTTTCCCCTTTACTGTTTTAAACAACCGCTTGCGTCTGCTCATCAAGCAAAGATTACTGAATACATTTTCTAGATCTATTTGTTTATTCTGCTTACGGCAAACACTCTACGACCTTCACCATCATAACAGGCAGCGAGAGTGCCAAAGGCAAGCCACACAAAGACATGCTCCAGAGCCATCCCAGTGGAGCTGCGGCGGACAGCACCACCACCATGCCTTCCACAAAACGTACAGGACATTGGGAAGTGTTCCTCACTCTTCATTCCTGTCTTTCCACCCTTGCTTCATCACCTGACCCTCTTCCTTAAAAATTCCATTTCTGGGGCCACGTTAATCATGACCATTCAAATTCTCTTGTGGCTGGGGTCGAGAGACTGAAAAAGTAAAAGGAATCAATGCTCTTGGAAAAATCTATATAAAGTGGCGGCAAATACTACCTAACCCTGAATGATAACATGCTAATTGGCACACATCCTTTCCAACAAAAATGGCTCCAAGCACTGTGAAGCTATAACGCTATTTTCTCGCATCTCATGCTGCCTGCTGCACAGACGCACTGTCAAAAAACACAGGGAGAGGACACTGGGGGCAGTTCAGGATGCTGGGGCTGCCTGGAATGGAATTATGGCTCTGTGATTCACTAGCCCCTGGGCAAGTTATTGACAATCTCCAGATTTCAGTTCTCTCGTCTATAAAATGGAGGCCATAGCATAAAACCTCATGCTAACTTGCCTCGCAATCAGGCAAATTCAGATCTAACTCCATTGAGGACTGGCTCCCAGCCCGTATTTACACGAACAGGCTAAAGCTTTCATGGAGGGGGTGAATGAAGAACAGGCAGGATGGCAGGAAACAACTAGGTTCATGACCATTTAGATGTTCTCAGTTCAGTACACTTCTATACGTCTAATAAATGAAAATTTTTTCTCTTCCATGCCACCCTCTGCCACAGTCACTGGAAAACAAATTGAAAAACACTATTTTTCATAAACCTCACAATAACATGACGCCGACATTTTATGCAACTGGGAAAACCTTTTTAAAAATTTGGCCTATATGGGGCCGGCCCGGTGGCTCAGGCGGTTAGAGCTCTGTGCTCCTAACTCCGAAGGCTGCTGGTTCGATTCCCACATGGGCCAGTGGGCTCTCAACCACAAGGTTGCCAGTTCAACTCCTCGAGTCCCGCAAGGGATGGCGGGCTGCGCCCCCTGCAACTAGCAACGGCAACTGGACCTGGAGCTGAGCTGCGCCCCCCACAACTAAGACTGAAAGGACAACTTGAAGCTAAACAGCCCCCTCCGCAACTAAGATTGAAAGGACAACAACTTGACTTGGAAAAAACAAAAAGTCCTGGAAGTACACACTGTTCCCCAATAAAGTCCTTTTCCCCTTCCCCAGCAAAATCTTTAAAAAAAAAAATTGGCCTATATGTTGTAGTAGGGTTTTACTGTTAGTATAAAGTGCTTAGAACAGTGTCTGGCAAGCATAAAATGCTTAATATATCTTAGCTATCATTATTATCCCTAACTGAACTGTGTGTCTAATTATTTACTATTGACTCACAGAGGAGAGTGTGAGACTAGATCCTAATTCTCTTTGGAAGTTAGTTCATAATAACTGTTACCCAAGCTAAATGGAGGGCTAGTCACATGTGCCACAGTGAATTGAGTGGGTGAGGGGAGAACTAATATACTCTAAACTGAAAAAGAATAAATTAGGAGGCTTTAGCATAGAACTTAACTGTCGCTGTATTTTTCCCTGTCTAATAAATATCTCCAAATATAGTTTACAGTGATTCTGTTTATCAACAAATGGTTTGCACAGGCTCCTAGAGAACAAAACGAGGTACCTTGGACTAGAAACGAGGCCCAAGGTGTGATCAAAGCAGTAACCTCTGTTTAAAGAATAGCACAGGGGTACAGATAAATCTGTTTGTTGCTATGCGTTGGTCTCGCCTCTCTACATGTGAATTCAGTATGTGAGTCAAATAGTTCAACTTGTCTGTGACAGAAATGAAAACACTTAAGTTTCAAAAAGTAAACAAAGCACAGAGCACATGTACTGATTCAATGAACCCTAATAAAAATGAGAACTGTTCAAAAGTAACTGACTTAAGTAATCATGCTTCAAAGACCAACAATCCTATTTCCCCTCATGTCTCTTTACCTATAGCTTGTCTCCTATGCCCACAAGTCCTACTCCAAACTCAGACAGATGGATGGTAGTTATTTTCTAATTTCAAATAAAGTGATTTTAGGAAACAAATACAAAGTCCCCTTACCCCTCTAGAATTCTGTAATAATAAATAACGCTACAGAGTGGTGAAGGAGACCACAGCTGATCAACCAGCTCCTTTAATAACAAACCACAACTAGTCCACGTGATTCCGAGTTATCCTTCGCTTCTGTAGTTCGAGGTGGAAAATGGTTTAATCCAAAGCAAGTTATTTAAAGCTTTTTGTCTCTTGCCATGCCACATTCACCTAGTCACCTGCACTCACTACCCATAAGATCTACCAACTCATTTCATCAGTCTTCACCTTTCTTCAAAAATCGGAAAAGCGAAGTTCGGAAACCAAAAGGATGACATATTCAAGACAGATGGAAAGTAGGCGGCTGAATTAATGTAACGAATATCAAACCAAGTACCTACAAAGTGCCAAGGTCCCTGCTTGGTGATGTGTGTACAGGGATGAGTAAAATAAATGCCCTACCCTCATGTAGCTGATTCTAATGAAGAAGATGAATATAAACACACAAAGAAATAAGTCAGTGAGTATAAAATGGGAACAAAACAGGGTGCTGAGCAAGAAAAGATCAGAACATAGAAACTCACGCACGTGTGTACAGAGACAGGTATAGGGATGTTGACTTTTCATAATAGGGAAACACAACAGCCTAAATGACGTCATTAGAGAAATCAATTGCAGAATATTCACGGGATAGAATAGGGACAGTTGATATTGAGTGATCAGATCTATATATATCAACATGGATATAGTTCAGACATATAATGTTGGGAGAAAAAAGCAAGTTGTACAACTCAAATATGGAGTATATTTACCTAAATTCAATGGGCACATTCATAGGTAAGAAAAGCACACAAAAAGGAAAGGTACAGATTAACTTCACACAGGAGCTGCCACTGGAGAAGAAAGGAGGAGACTGGGGAAGGGCACACAGAGAACATTAACTATCTGTAAGGCTTTCTTTGAAAAAACCAGGAAACAGTTATGGCAAAATCTTAACATGTATTAGTTCTGAGAGGTGGCTACATGGATATGTTATTTTACCCTATAAAAATAATACAAGGAAAAAAAGAAAAAAGGTTTTTTTTGTGTGTTTTTTTTTTTTTAAATGACAAGTGGAAGTGGGGTGGATGGACCTATTTAGGTAGAGGAGTTAGGGCAGGCCTCACCAAGGAGGTGCCATATAAGCTGAGACCTGAAGAGAGAAAAACAGAACCCTGCACCAAGCCCGGGGAGAGTTGTTCCAGGCAGAGGGGCCCAGATGCACATTTAGTTCTGCATATAGGGTCCCGCCCCCTGTGGAGGGACAGAACTGAACCTGTATGTGGAACTAAAAGAAAACGGTGGCCCATGCGGCTGGACCAAAGCAGAGGTCGGGAGGCCAGTGGGGTGGTAGCACATAGGACCTGAGAGACCAAGATGAACTGAGATGGGAAGCCATGGGAAATGACAGATGCAATGACATGCTGAAAATACAGATTATCTGCTGTGCAGAGAATGGATTAGAGGGCAGGCTGCTGCGGCGATCCTGGCCAGAGACAATGGTGGCGTGAACTCAGCAGGGCCAGTGGAGAGAAACGGATGAATCTAAATACTTTGAAGGTAAGGTTGGCAGGTCTCACTAATACCTGGATCTTAGGATTGGAGTAAGAAGTGGTAAGAAAGACAACTATTTCTTAAATATTATAAAAATACTTGGTATCTGCCTCTTTGTGCCCAAGACTAGATGCTGCTAGAGGACATGAAAGAACACTCTGGGCCCCCAAATCTATTTAGGAAAAAAAAATGAATTAATCAAACCCATGAACATCAAACTCAGAGTAAATGAATGAACATATACGCTGAGGTCAGTAAGTTAAAGAGCGAAGAGGGTCAGGTCAAATCAGTCAGGGAAAGTGAGTTTTGAGGAAGATTAAAAGACAGCCCAGACACTAGCGTGGGTGGACCAAGACAGGAAATGCAGAAGCAATGGTAAAGGAAAAACGCAAAGTAGAAAATCACTTGGCAAACAGCATACAAACAGGCTTTATTAGAATGGACTGTTAAACATCCAAGTATCCAAGAGAAAAATGTAGACGGGGTTAAGAGAGGCTCTGAGGAGATGGCAGACATGACAGCACAAGGTGTTTGGTTCCCAGCTGACATTTATTGAGTGCTTATTAGAACTGTACCAAGGCGTTAACATACATTACCTCAGTTAATTCTCCCATCAACCCTGCTGGGTAGTGACCATTATCAGAAACCAGGAAACTGAAGCTGAGAGAAGTTAAATAACAAGTCAGCGAATTGCCAGCATCCTAGGCCTACCATTTAGTTGAGGGGTTTTACAAGCTGTTCTCCGTGCCTCAAATCCCTCATCTATAAACTGGGGGAAATTACAATATCTACCTACAGCAATTCTGCCTCGCCACCATCACTGCACCAGCTGAAGTCAACAATCACTTTTATGTTCCCAAAATTCAATGGAAAATTTTCAAAACTATCGTCAGTGCCTGTTCCTGACAATCACCCCTGAAACTCTCTTCACTTGCCTTCACCACGCTACGTGTTCCTATCTTTCTCCTTCTCTGGTGGCTTGTCTACAGCCAAGTTTTTAAGTCCATCCTCCTCCGCCAAGCCATGCATGCTGGGGATCCTTCAGACTGGGCCCCACACCCACTTCTCTTTCCACTCTCTCCTCTCTCCCAAAGTAATCTCAGCCACGTCCACGGCTTAACTTACCTCGATACACCAATGACCCCCAAGTTTATATCCTGCCACTTCAAAATGAACATGTCCAAGATCAAGCTGCCCATCTTCCCTTCCCCTGACCCCAAACCCGGTCACCTTCCAGCGCTCTTCACCTAAGTGAAAGGGGTCCCCATCTTTGATACTTTCTCCATTCTAAGCCCTACCCAATCTACCACCAGGTTTCGCTGATCTTTGTTCTCGTACATCTCTCTCATGTCTGTATCCTCCCTCCCCTGCCTGCCATCACACCAAGCCAAGCTACCACCATCACTTGCCTGGAATAGTTTAATAAGAGCCTACTAATTCATTCCCCTCATCGACTCTGACTCCCTCCAACTCACACAGCCAGAATAATATTCTCGAAATGCAAATGGGAGCCAATCCCTCCACCGCCTAACAACCACCCCTGGGTCAACACGGTCTACAAGGCCTGGATGCTGTGTCCTGGCCACCTGGCCAGCCTCGCCTCCCTCGCTCTCCCCTTCCTTTCTACACTCCAGCTACAGCAGCCTCCCCTTGGTTCCTGGACCAAGTAACGCTTCCACCCAGCACAGGCCCTCTGCACATGTCCTCCCTCGCCCAGAATGCTTAGCCCTGCGGCCCTGCAGCTAATTAACCCCAGCGCACACTTAGATCTGAGCTCCAGTGTCACTGAATCCGGAAACCTCCGATTCTTCAGTCTAGGTGTTTTAATTCTTCAATGGTCTTCGTTATCCGCACTCGGAAATTCCCATTCCTCGTCTGAGTACCGAGTTTCTTTTGGAATGGCATGATTATTCATTTGCTTAATGGCTCTCACCTACCAAATTGAAAACTCTGTGAGGACAAGGTCCTTGAAAACTGCAACGTACCACTGTTTCTCACACACACCACCACCGTGCCCGACACTTAGGCAGCTCACACGAATGCTTCCTCTGGGTTGTTAGGGGAAACAGTAGTGTACTGGCTTCTCATGTGTTAAGGTGCTTCGTAACTGGAGCCCCGCAGTAATCCCCATCACCTAGCACCCTCTGACGAGTGAAAACACAGAGGCTGGGAATAACAGACTAGCTCAAGGCCACACACAGCAAACAAACAAGTGGGTGAGTGTGGCAACCTTGGTTTCCAGTCCAGGCTTTCTCCAGTACATAGTCAACACTTTTCTGCAATGTGTTGTGCACCTACTAAAGATCCCTTCTCCTGTTTACTAGGTAAGTAATCACGAGTTTGGCCTCCCAAGCTCTAGCTCTAGTTTTATTGGAATCATTACCCAAGGCTTTCGTCTCAAGCCTGCAGGTCACAAGCAATGTCATTTGTCTCCATTTCCTTCCATGATACAGTCAACAAATGTTACTTAAAGAACTTCTGGCTATAACACAAGAATCAGTAATTGAATTAAATATATTCACCTGCTCTCTCTGCCAATCTTCTGAAAATAAGTTATTTTTTCTGCCCCATCAGGACACAACTAAAGAAGAAATACCTGGATTTTTCCTGTGATTCAGTTACCAGCTGTCCATCACATCATGCCATGCAGTCCAACTTAAATAGAACATACACCCTACCCTGTTGGCCAGAGCACAGAAATGTTACATGTGGCCTAAGAACAATGCACATTATTAATAGCCTGTGAGCTTATTCCTTTCCCCAAGTGCCCCCTCCTCAACCCTTCTCCTCCCTGCCTGTGGAAGGCACACCACCTTCCTGCAGAGGGTTGAAAATACAGTCTGTGGTGAAGTCAGCAGGGCCGAAAAGCCCCTGAAACAAATATAGCCAAATGTCTGACACTCCAAATTATGACAGGAACCTAATATCTTTGCTCCACTCCCGTCCCCATTCAACTCTCAGCCCTGAGGCAAAAAAAAAAAAAAAAAATCTCATCACTAGCCTCAAAACAACAAATCTTTTGTTAAATGTAAAACAACAAAGCAAATAAAAATATGTAATGGAAAACTAAACCCAAAACTGCAAAAGAGAATTAGTAATTCCAAATACCATTTCTGGAAATCACTCATACTCTGTTGCTCTGTTAAAAATGCAAGTAGAGATTCACTTTAGTTATATTTTGTTCCATTTTGCTTTTTAAAAGGAGGGGGTTTTCAAAGAAAATTCAAAATTTTGAGACTCTAATACATTCAAAGTTTAAAAGGGACACAAGCCAATTCCGCCATAAAAATTAATAATAAAAGGAAACAAGGACAGCTGTCCAACCCAACACTGGCACTTGATTTCAAAGTAGGTACAAGATGTCTGAAACGATGACTGAAGTGCTCAGGAATCCCTGGCTTAAAATCAAACAGCTTCTTAACACATATACACATACATAAAACCATTCTTCTCCCTGCCTTCCAAAACTCCCACGACTTACCAAACTCAGCTCACTGTAATTTAACACAGTATTTATGATAGAGCAAATTGACACAAGCGCATGCTGCCTACTGAAATGATGATACACAAACAGAAGGCACTAATTCTATTAGTCTTCCCTCAGTTAACCAGTCCTGAGCCATAATAAACCCAGCTTGTTCTGTTTTCAAATTTGAGATAGGTGTGTCTTTAAAGGGCCAGACTGTAAGTACTCTTGTGAAAAGAATGCTCAAGCCACCAGACGGTGCTGGCTGCCGAAAGCGGGTTCTTCCAACTGGCAGTAAATGTGCCTAGAATGGCTCAAGTGAGGAGACAGTGCGGTGACATCTTGTATACCATCAGATTCAAACACTGGAGCAGCTAATCCTTTGGGGGATGGGAAATCTAAAAGACTGTCAAGTGTGACCATGTTACCCATAAATCTATTACCTGGGCAGATGAGGAAAGAAAAAAAACAGAGAAAAAGTCAATATTGTCATGTTCTAGTGATCCCTTAGCTTCAATCCATCTATATCTGCAATTTGTGAAGAAGAGGGGGGAAAAGATGTGCGAGAAAAAAATATAGTTGTATGGTATTTTCCCCTTTTCTTAAGAGCAGTGTTATCCAGTAAATTACCTATGCAGATGACTGTAGAACCAGACAATTAAATGTTACGCCAATTTCTATGCCACTGATGAACAGTGGTTAATAAATTCACACTTTTCTTTTTGTCTCTTAACAGGGAGGGAATGGCACTTTCGAAATCATTACTGCTCTGTCATCTTGGTTCACTGCCAAAGCAAGGAGCTTTAGAACACCTGTCAAATAACACACAGCTTGTGAAAAAGAAACATATACCAAAACAGGTTTACATAAAATGTTCACATGTGTAGAAAGAGGAATGAGGTTGGGTTAACAGAAAGTCACTATTCTGGTGAGGGTTGAGCAGAAAGAGATTTTCAGGACTCAGTTTTTGTGATTTGAGTCAGAGTAATGAAACTTAATCTGTCTCAGCAGAGAGCAGCGGCGCTGGTAGGATTTATGTCCTCATCCTTAGCCTCATTCCCAGAGGTTTCGGTAATTAAATGGGCAAAAATATCCAGGCCTTCCCAAATGAGAGTGCCTCGTAAAAACGTACAAGGTATCCTTTTTCTTGTTCTGGGTATCAAGGATTCTTAAAAACTCAAAATAGGCTTCAATATCAAGGTCCTCTTTTTAAAAACACATCCTCTTCTCCTCCTCCCATCGGTAACTGTGGAAACTACTAGGCCACCATGATCCCGGAATTAAGGCAAACAAGCATCCACCTGTGTGGTACAGGATAAGGTGTTAGGTGCAAAACCAAAACGTGTGCAACGTGACCCCAGACAAACTGAACGGAATTGAAGACTGGACAATACAGAAACAAATTGAGGCTATAGGCTTTGGGTTTTTGTTAAGAAAGAGAAAAACTGTTAAGTATTCATACTAGTGTATGCAGACCCATTCCAAAATCTAATGGTAGAACATCCTATGAGTGGATTACAAAAAGGCTCTAATTTAGACTGAGGATAAGGAAATCCCACTTTCCTTAACAAAATAAACCCTGGCACTTTTAAGGTTGGCACTAAGAAGATTCTGAAGGATGGGGAAGGCCAGCCCACAGTCCCAGGACACCTGGTGGTACAATGCGTGTATGTGTAGGGTGCTCCTTCTTGACAAAGACTTGTATTATCAGGGCTAATGGGCCCTTCCCTGGATTCCCCAAAGCTCAGGTAAGACAAAGATGAGGTAACCATTCCAGAAACCTGACTCTGGGTGCTGAGCACACAATGCAACACGTAGATGATGGATTATGGAAATGTACACTTGAAACCTACATAATTTTACTAACCAATGTCACCCCAATAAACTTAATAAATAACGACAATGCAAGTGGATTAACCAAAAACGTACATAAATATCTCCTCATTGAAGCTTTCTTCTCTTACGCTCACAGACCCCAGCCCGCTTCACCAGCAGGACTTGACCTAGTGTCTCTCTTCCCAGTCACCTCTGCCAATTGTCTTGTGTCCTATACATTTCAATGTCCAAAACTCCAGAGAGTCCGGCATCGTGGAGGTGCTAGTTTTCAACTATTAAGAAAGGAGGATAAGGTCACTCTTAAGTTTTTAAACGTCTAAAGTTTCAGAGATCACTCCTTTCTGTCAGTGGACGCCGCTGAGTAAACATTGTTCAAGCCTCCCCTCCCAAGGTCATCATGTCTATGTCAGAGCCTCCCAAAGAGCCTGAACAGCTGTGGAAGCCCTTCATCAGAGGTTTGAGCTGTGAAACACCCAATGAGAGTCTGAGGAGCCGTTCTGAGCAATGGGGAGCTCAGACTGTGTGCTGATGAGGGACCCAAACACCAAGCACTCCAGTGGCTTTGGGTTTGTCACGTGTGCCACCGTGGAGGAGATGGGTGCAGCCACGAAGGCAAGGCCACACGAGGTGGATAGAGGAGTTGTGGGACCAAAGCAGGCTGTCTCAGGAGAAGATTCTCAAAGACCCAGTTTCTACTTTACTGTGGAAAAGATTTTTGTAGGTGGTTATTAAAGAAGACACTGAAGACCATCACCTAAGAGATTATCCTCAACAGTGTGGGAAGACTGAAGTAACTGAAATCTGACTGGCAAGAAGGGAGGCTTTGCTTTGATGACCTTTGATGACTAAGACTCTGTACCCAAGATTGTCATTCAGAAATACCATCCTGTGAATGGCCATAACTGTGAAGTAAGGAAAGCCCTATCTAAGGAAGGGATGTCTAGTGCTTCATCTAGCCAAAGAGGCTGAAGTGGTTCTGGAAACTTCGGTGGTAGTCGAGGAAGTGGTTTTGGTGGAAATGACAACTTTGGTCGTGGAGAAAACTTCAATGGTCAAGGTGACTTTGGTGGCAGGCGTGGTATTGGAGGATATGGTGACAGTGGGGAAGGCTATAACAGATTTGGTAATGATGGAAGCACTTTGGGAGGTGGCAGAAGCTACAGCAATTTTGGCAATTACAACAATCAATCTTCAAATTTTACACCTATGAAAGCAGGAAACTTTGGAGGCAAAAGCTCTGGCCCCTACAGCGGTGGAGGCCAATACTTTGGCAAACCATGAAACCAAGGTGGCTATGGCAGTTCCAGCAGCACCAGAAGCTATGGCAGTGGCAGAAGGTTTTAAGTACTGCCAGGAAACAAAGCTTACTCAGCAGGAGAGGAGAGCCAGCGATATGACAGGGAAGCTACCGGTTACAACAGATTTGTGAACTCAGCCGAGCACAGCGGTGGCAGGGCCTAGCTGCTACACAGAAGATATGTTTTAGACAATACACATGCATGTGGGCAAAAAACTCGAGGACTGTATTTGTGACTAAGGGTATAATGGGTCATTTTCGTTTCTGTTCTGTGGAAAGTGAAATGCATTCTAACAAAGGGTTTTTAATGTATTTTTTTTTTGTACCAATGCCATTGATTGCTATGTAATAGTCTGATCATGATGCTGAATAAATGTGTCTTTTTTTAAAAAAGTAAAGTTTAGGATATTTTGAAAGAAATATTATTCCAATGTTTTCAAGTATATACAGTAATTCAAGGCAAGCCTGAGCACAACCCACTTACTTATCTCTATAGATGCAACATTGTGTTAATAAAGTATAAATTATTCTACATACTTGAAATTTTTTGTCATCTCATTTCTCTCAAATTACTGAATGTCTAACATCATGATTTGGACTGGATTTTCATGGGATATTCGCAAATTAGTACTTCCTCTTGTCTTTATATTTACCAACATTACTTTCATCAATTTTCAGACAGGATACAGACAAATGGACAAGTAAATGTAGATGCTAATTAGTAAAAGTTCATCAACATACATGATCTGCAGTTAAGATGCCACTTACTTGACTAGAAATAGGTGTTTCTACAGAATTTAAAGGTATGTGAAAAGAACCTAGGCTCAAAAGTCATTATTAATTTGTACTATGAAGTATGGTGACAAAGGGTAACCCGACTTATTGTGGTGATCATCTCACAGTGTATACAAATATCAAATCATTGCGTTGTACACCTGAAACTAATACAGCATTATACGTCAACTATAACTCAATAAGAAAAAAACAAAATCACAGGAAAAAAAATTGCACTATGAAGAATTTCAACTCATTCCATCTGAATTACAGCCAATTCCGAATTAGATGTGAATTAAAGCTGAATAGTATATGTTAGACTTGAAGAACTACAAAGAATTTAGAACCCTAACATCCTTGAAATTCAACAATAAAAAGAGAATAAAACAGTTTATCTGGCTTAGAATTTTATAATATAAACTTCAAAAGTGAAAAGTAACCTGTGATCACTGAAAAAGGATATTGCTTTTTTTTAACATAAAACATATTCTGCCAAAATATGGTAAGCCTACATTTCAGCCTTAAATGAAATTCTCTACTCATATTAACAAAAATCAAAATGTTAGTAGGTCAGCTGAAATTAAAAGGAGTCTTAATGGTGACTATTAAGATTCTGGAGACAGAATTAGAACTCTTCCTTCCTACCACCCACACAGTTTCCATGGAACTGGTCTGGCAAGAAAATTCTTCACACTGCCATGTTTTAGGTGACAAAAGCATACATTTTAAAGGCTGAAGTTTCTCCACAACCGATAAAAGAAGAGGGCAGAGATGAAACATAAGAACCAGCAGTTCTTTACCATGTTTGCATCTTCGAGAATCTCTTAAATGCTATGCACTCTCCCCCCCACAAAAGTACATGTACGCATGGACACACAAAATGTTGCATACAACGTCAAAAGATTCAGATCTTCCCTTTGCTCTACTTGGGTTGTTGATAAGTTCTCATATGACAGTCTAAGAACAAGTAAAACTTCAAAATCTTTATTTTTCAGGGGTCCAAAAGATGTTCTCCTCCTTTCTTACTCCCTTTAGTGTAACTTCCTCCATTTTCACCTACTATGACCAAAGCTGTTAGAAATGAGAGTAACTTTTCTATTACACATGACTCTCTTTTAGACCAGAGGTCCACAAACTTTTTCTGTAAAGGGCCAGAAATTATATATTTTAGGCTTTGCAGGTCATTCGGTCTCTGTGGCCACTAATCAGCTCTGTCATTAAAACACAGCACAAATGCCACCATAAACAAATGGCTGTGGCTGTGTCCCAATAAAATTTTTACAAAAAACAGGCTGTGGACAGGAGTCAGCCCATGGGTCGTATTTTGTAGACCCCTGGAATAGAGGAACAGGTTGAACAACTCCGCAAGGAAGCAAACAGACAAACACAATTAGATCCCTAACTCATACCATCCCTAAAAGTAATTCCCAGAAGGATTAATGAATAAGGTAAGCCAAACTTTGCAACTTTTAGGAAAAAATAAGGGAGAATATCTGTCACTGAAGGATGGAAAGATTTCTTAAGAAAAAAAAAACATATAGTGCACAGAGGGGAAAAAAATCAAATAGTTGGCATTAAAATAAAAAAAACTTCTGCACAATGAAAGACCACAAATAAAGGTCAAGGATAAGCCACAGACTAGAAGATACCAGCAACACAAATAACCAAAAAGGATCAGACTTTGAAAACCTAAGAAAAAATACTAAGAGACATACAGCCCAACAAAATAGGACACATAAATGTACATACAGAAAACTCACACAAGAAAACTGAAGAGTTAAAACACATGAAAAGATGTTCGACCTAACTAATACTTAGGGAAATGCAAATTCAAATCACAATGACATACCATTTCACATTCATGAGACTGGCAAAAATTTTAAATTCTGATAATAACAAGTACCGACAAGAATGTGGAACACTTAAGTATTATGAGTATTATGCAATGTGTATGTTTATAAGTATAGAGTAAGTTTAAAACCTCTCAATAGAAAAATAAACAAATTCAAAGAAGCAAAATTATTATTAGGTTGGTGCAAAAGTAATTGCAGTTTAAAAAGTTAAAAACAATTGCAAAAACCACGATTACTTCTGCACCAACCTAATATATCAAAATCATTTCCGATTTATTTTTAAATTAACCTGATCCTGTGATTGAGGGAGTCATGTATTGTAGCCCCATTGCCACGGATATGAATTTAGCTATTTGAAATAATCAGTTTGCTATGATAAATTAAACGATAGTTCCTATCAATAAAATGTCATATACTTCTTGTGGATGTGCAAATTCCACTCCTAGTAATACACTAGAGAAACTCTTGCACGTGTGGCACTATCTACTGCAGCACTGTTTGTAATAGCAAAAAACAAAAACAAGTGAAAACTTGGAAGCCTAAAAATGTGGACAATGGGAGAATAAAGGTACACTGTGCTAAATTTATTAACCAAAATATTATACAACAGGTATCATGAATAAATCAAATCTAAAAGTGCATCAACATGGATATACTTAAAATGCTGTTTACAGAGTAGGGTTTTTCCTCTACTTTCTGTTTTTGGCAAACTGCAAAAAAAACATGTATAGCATGACACAGAAATGGTAAAAACTTTTAATGCACCACATGTATAGGCACACGTTTACTGTCAAAGCAAAAACCATAAGCAAAAGCCCAAAACCAACCCTGAGTGAGCAGTTACCTCCGAAGAAGGGAAAGAAATGAGTGAGGGTGGGGAGGAAAGGCTCCTTATAATATTTTATTGCATTTAATTCTTTAAAAAAAACCTCGGTGTTTTAAGAAAAAAGATTGGAAAAGTGAAATTTCTGTTAATTTCCAGATAAGATGAAAGACTCCCTTAACATTTATTTTTAAGATTCTCTGTTTTCACTCAGTCTCTTTTGCCACTGACACCAACAAAGGCCAAAGCCTCCTCCCTCCCCATCCCAGGGCCATTTCCAAGGGCTCCCAACAGGTGCTAGCACAATGCCAAGCGACTCCTAGGAAGGCTTGCCCAGACTGCAGTGTTTTCATGTAATGATTTGGATACATTTTCGAAATGCACAAATTTCAGCTCTGAACACAACTGAAAGCTAGGCAGTCTACAACTGGTTGGCAAGCAGGCTGGCAAAGAGTCATTTCAGCCTACTGGTGAGAAAATGAAAACGCATGGGCTCTATACCCAAACATTAGAGCATACATTCAATTTCAAATGCAATCAGAAATCCAGACCAAAAATCATTTTCTCAAGGGCACAGAAATAACAGAGTACAGAAATAAAACAATACCAATGTCAATAAGTACTAATTATTCCATAAAGACAAATATTACCATTACACTAAGGATTATGCAATGAGTATGCTTCTAAGTATGGAGTAAGTTCAAAATCCTCAAAAAAAAAAAAAAACTGCAACAAGTTCAAAGAGGCAAAATTATACAGCAAAATCATTTCAATTCTCTTTAGAGTAAACTGATACTGCCACCGAGGGAGTCATGTATTGTAGCCCCATGGCCAGAAGTGTGAATTTATCTATTTGATAGAATTAACTTGCTATGATGCCTTAAACGATTATTCTTACCAATAATACTTACCATTCAAAAACCATCACTATTTTAAACACTAAACAGATTAGACTACTACAGTTCTTTGGTCCACTGTTAGCCTTTATTAACAGTTTCAAAATTAATAAAAGTCTAAAATTTATAGACAGATTTGTGTCACTAAATGGCCTTCACTATTGTTCACAGAATCAAACCCTTAATTGATTAATGATCTCAGGGTGTCTATCGCCATCTAGTGAACAATCACTTCAATTACCACACCAGTCACTTGACAACTGAGACTATTTTCCTGGTGGTTCGAAACGTATGTCCACTTAGTGCTATCGACTTGCCCACTATCTTTTTTATGTCTCTCTACACATACATTGAGAACACATGCAAATCCAAATGGTATTTACAGAGATTCACTTTTGAGTGTCTGTAAACTAAGTTTCCATTATTACTTCTCTGGAAACACGGATTTCAGTTTTTTCAAATAACTCACGTGCTGTGAGATCCCTCACACAATTCCTTAACCATTAACTAAATCCTATAGCACAGAGCTATTAAAAATCATAGGAGAGTTTAAGTGTGAAAGATCACAGCTGGGAAAAGACAATATTGATGTCCATTTGACACAACGATTAATTTTTATTACAAACCTGTTTTTAAAAGTACAATTAGTAATTACTCTGCGTACTCCAGCACCCATAATACATTTGATTACAGAAATTATTAGGTCACCAGAGCAAAAGCTGCATGATTCTGACAAAACTGAGCACACACAGAATAAACTTAAAAACAAAAAGGGAGGGTGACTTCATGGCCTACCCAGAGACTGTGTAATAATACATATTCAAATGCAAAATTTCATAATCTATTCAGATGACATGCTACCAGGTAGCCTTCTCATTAATTTCCACTTGAACCTTAATGTAATTTATCCTACAAGGATTTTAAAAGGAAACAACTTCTAGGCTCTTCAAGTTCTATATTATTTTGTCCCCTCCATCTTATTACAAAAAAAAAAAAAAAAAAAGACCAGTGTGATAAAGTTACAAAAGTATTCCAAAATCTCAGCAAACTGACTCTAATTTTACACTTCACTCCTCCTACCTCTTTAATAATCAAGAGATGCTTGAAATCACAAAGGCCTCATAGCATATGCAGAAGATGCTAGTAAACTCAAAGACAAAGTATCATAATATTTCATTTTGCCAGTGCTAATAATTATCACCAACACTTTAACAATCACTTTTATTTAAGGAAGTAATTTCTGTAAGTGGCTCTGAATCTTCTAGAACAAGATTACCAAGGAGCAACTGGATCATTATTATTTCTCATTGACCTCACGTTACTGTAAAGGCCCACTTTCCACAGTTGTGTTTAATTTATGGGAAGGAGCAAAGAGGAAAGAGAAAAGGGGAAAGTAGAAATCAAGAATTTAAATCACATATGCTTATTACTAGAGTTGTCTGAAATTCTTTAATTTTTTTTAGTGGGGAGAGCAGGGATTTTTATAGTTTATTCATTAAGATTTGTTATTGTTATATTTTATACAACAGAAAAATAAAAACCGAGTTTAAACACCCTGTTAAAAATCCATCTAAATGAAAATATTGCCCTTAAAGTACAATGGATTAGGGGAGTAGGGGAGATCACTGGACAAATTTGGGGCTTATCATTATCAACAGTGCCCTTTTAAGCTTGCGTATTTCTGAGCCAATGCAGAAAATGTAACAACAGGGATTTCCCAACAGCAAGAGGCACTCTCCAAGGGAGTAAATTGTCAACTATTGCCTCTCGTGAGAAACTTAAGAGTAACCTTGATCCAATCTCAATAGTCAACCCATGTATTATCACCCAGTTGGGGCATAGTGAGTGCATTTCCTAATACAAAAATAAGATGGTATTCTATCAGAAGCCACTGGATACATATACAGAATAAAATTTAAATAATTTCAAAGTAAACTTAGCCTACGAAACTGAAAACATCCTTCCCTCACTTCAACTAGCCCCTAAAACACTTATGTCTTCTCATGTAAAAAAAGGCCTGTGTCTTGAAATGATTATCAAGAAAGATGATCTTCCAGGAATAAGAGGTAGCATATAAAGCAGACGCAGAGTCATGAAAGACACCCTGAGATGGGGCAGACAACCCTAATGTAGTGAAAGCCTCACAATCAGGAAGATACGGATTCCAGCTCAAAACAGCCACTCGTCAGACTAGCCCTCTTTGAGTTGATCCTCCTCACCTGTGAAATGGTAATGTGATTACCTCTACTGATGGATTCTTGGGGGATTCTAGTGAAATAATGCATCTGAAAGCTTCTCACATGTCGCTGGTGTCCCATCCGTGTTCCGCCCTTCCTCACTGTGCCCTAAGCCAGGTCTTTGAGATAGGGCTGCCAACAGAGGAGCGGCTCTCAGCATTCTGCTTGGGTCATACCAGCTAGATGTGCTGTCCACTATAGCAGATGCTAACCACGTGTGACTATTTACAGTTAATTTTATTTTCATCGTAATGAAATAGAACTCAAAACCCAGTTCCTCAGTTAGGTGGCACGAGCCTAAGAGCTCACGCACCCACTCTATCAGATAGTGCAGATGGAGAACATTTTCATTATCTCGAAGTTCTACTGGACAGTGCTGGTCTAGACTCTCAAGCAGGGATCAACAAAATCTTTTTTTTTTTCTGTAAAGAGCCAGAGAGTAAATATTTTTGGCTTTGTGGGCCATGCAAGTCTCTTGACTACTCAACTCTGCTGTTATAACCCAAAAGCAGCCATAGATGATACATAAATGGATGAGAGTGACTGTGATCCAATAAAACTTTCTTTACAAAATTAGATGGCAGGCTAGCTTTGGCCCACAGGCTGCAGTGTTCCAACCCCCGTTCTAAAGGATCCTGGGTCCAGACCTCCAACACAAGCATTCTGCCCATACCACTAACTACCTTCTCAAGACTGACAGTCATAAATCCACTGACAGGAATCAATGGTTTACTGGAGTTGAAAGGAATTAGTATTTAATGTAACTATTCTTTTACACATTAAGAAAAACCCATGCTAAAGCAGATGAAGTTCACAGTGTTTACAAAGTGACGGTACCTCAAATCTGTTTGGTATGTGGCCCACCTTTCCAAAGCCAGTAACTTTCCATTGGTAACTCGTCCTGACACATTCCCAGAATTGTGGGCTTCTGCAGCCAACATGCCTAGAGCTATCTACAAATTTCAAAGGAAACACCGCAAAGACAGAATGCTTAATCCCTCTCTCCCAGATTTCTCCATTTTAGGGAATGGTTTCACTAGCTAATCAGCTATAAGTCCAAAAGGGAGGCATCCTCCTTGATTTCTTCCTTTCCCTTACTCTCTGACCTAATACACCAGCCAAAAAACTAGCTCTCTCATGTCACTTAGGTCTCATTCTTCCTATCTCCTAAAGAAGCCTTCCCTGACCAATCTAAACCAGCAGCCTTAACATTCTCCACCCACCACCTTGTTTGAATTTCTGCACAGCACTTACTTCTACCACATTCTCTTAGTCTTGCATTTGTTTATTCACTTACTTACAGTGTTTTCCCAAACGATTCGCTTCCTGCCCTAAGTCCCGACCTTATGCCCCTCTACACCCCGTGCCCTGGGTAGAATGTGAACCTCAAAATGCAGGGACCTTTTCTGTCTTGCTCGACACTATACCCCCAGGGCCTAGGACAATGTCTGGAACATAGAAGACACTCAATAAATACACACACACACACACACACACATACACACACACACACACACACACACTTACTCGATGAATGAACGGATCCTTATTTAAAAGCCTATCTGTCTTCATAGATTGTGTAGATAAGATGCCTGACCACTGTGCTGTACACCTGAAGCTGAAGTAGAATACTGAATATCAACTATAATTACATATATATATATACACACACACACAACACACACACACATATATCTGGGATGTGGAGTACAGCATAGGGAATATAGTCAATGGTATTGTAACAGCTATATATTAGGTTGGTACAAGAATAATTGTGGTTTAAAAGGTTAAAAATAACTGCGAACACCGCAATTACTTTTGCACCAACCTAATATGATGTCAGAGGGGTAGCAGACTTGGGGAGGGGGCTATCACTTTTTGAGGGATGTGACTGTCTTATCATTATGTTGTTTTGTACACCTGAAATTAATATAATAAAAAATTAAAATTAAAAAACCCTTTGCTTAACCCAGAATGAATGAATGGATAAATAAATACTTATCTGTCTCATATTTGTACTAAGAGGGTATTTGAAGCTGTATAACTAGGTAACAAACTTGGCTCTCCCACACAATTTGGCTCTCCCACACAATAACATGTATAGTTAAAAAATAATCTCATTTTTGAGATGTGAATGTTACACCATTTACCTCCCTTCCTTTGTATGTCACCAAAGCAGCCAGTTGTTTAGCGTAAAATCTGCTGAAAGAAAATCCCAGGCAGCCATACATGCTGTTTGCTGTGAGCTTCAAGGCCTTCTGTCGAATGTCATACTGCAGGCCACACAAGGACAGAAGACAAACAACAATATTTGCAGATAAGTGCTTCAGTATTACATTCGATGTCTTTCTAGATCACCAGTGAGAAGGAGAAACCTTCAATATCTCTGAGAAAAGAACTCTTAACACACTCAACCTGTCCTCCCAGAGCCATGATTTCCTGACCTCCTAGAAGCAAGTAAACATAGGCCCCAGAGCTCCTGAAGCCAGAAGGCTCTTGCTCAGACACAGCTCTGCAGATAGAGGCGCCTTCCATTCTGAGGCACTCTGTTATTTTGCAATGGTTTTCTACTTACAAACATAAAATTAGCAAATGCATTTCTCCACAGCATCATGTTCCAATCATTCCTAGATAATCAAATTTTAAGAGCTGAGACTGTCCCTCAGATGTCTCTTAGTGAAAAGAAATACCTGAAGAACAAGGTCTGGATTTAAATCTTGCTGCTTCATTAGTTGTTTGACTTGCTTTCTCCGCTCTACCAGTTTCCGGATCTCTCTGGGCAAGATGCCCATTTCTAAGTTTGGATCTGGCAGCTCAGGGATCTGTTCTTGTTCTTCACCCTAATGAACAAACAAAAATTTCAGATAAATCAAACTTCCATTAAATAAATTTTTAAAATAGTATTTGGTTGGAGCTTTACCTCATGATCACATCCTGGAAGGCTACTTTGCTGTCCGTAAAGGTCAACAATGCACGGGTGGTAAAGACAGAGCAAAGAGGGTTGCAGAACAAGTCAACACTGCCCTCTTTTCTCCCAATTCTATCAGCCCATCGTTTCCAGTATCTCCCGCCCCTCTGAATATTGACAGATGTACGTATCATTTACAGGGATGAACTTTTACACATGCTCCTCTCCTCTCTTCAACAAGATTGGGGAAGAACAAGTTCAGGGAAATTGTTTCTAAAATAAAAACACTAAGAGAGACCTCTAGGATTTTAAAAAAAAACACCAGTAACTAAACTACTATTTTAAGTCATATGCACTACCCAACAAAATGCTGTAGAATTTCTAAAACTATGGAGAATCATAGCAATTATTATAAATGTTTTAGACTAAAAGAATACAAATCTAAATACTAAATCAGCATATTTCTTTCAGGCATTTGCAGCACATACTTAACCAGGCCACGACATTTCTAAAACTTAATGCATATATATTCCTTACTACATATATTTAGTATATATGTAGTACCTTTTATCTATAAATTGCTTTACCCTCAGTAGAAGAATAGTGACATTTTAGAAAAGCAACCAGCAGTTTTGTTACATTAAAATTTACAGCAGGAAAAAGCAGAGAAAGCATTAGACCATTTTTCTCAAGGTTCCATTAATTCTATTAACGGACTGCAAAGAAAAGCCAGGTACATTTGCCCTTTCAAAGGTTCAGAATTAAAAAATAAACCTCTTGGCTTAAAGTATGTCAAGTCAATGCCATTTGATAACCGAGCTTTTACAAAGTATCTGATTTTATAAATATCAATATCTTCAAATGAACTCTCTTATAATGGAAACAGGGACCTATTGTTTTCCAATAGAGCAAATGAAGATAGCAAATCCATTAAAGAGATCTTGGTATACATTCCAATTTATTTACAGCAACTATGAAGGTCAGATAAAAAGTAAACAAAGGATTTGGAGTCAGGAAATTTATAATCCACACCCAGCTCTACCACCACTAGCTATGTGGCACTAGCTGTTTGGAAGAGCAATTTAGGTACTTTACAGGAAAATGATACAGAACCAATAAATCGCTACATGTATAGTATTTCGTAGATGACCTTTAAGGACCCTTCCAACTCTAAAATGATTCTATTATATATCCAGAATCCAAACTGGAAAGTTCAAATAAAATGGTGGGGGGCTGACACAGTAGTAGGACAGAGCCCAGAGAATATTAATCAAGTGCAGTCACTACCTTTTGGGGATGTCTACCCAATACCTTCTCTGTAAAATTATCCTCCAGTCCCATAGAAAGGCCCATCCTTAGCAGTCATATTTGTACTCTGTAAACCCACTCCTGTGGTCACAGCTGATGGGACCAGGCGGGCTCACAGATCTAGGCAAGCCTGTAAGATTCTCTCTTCTGAGAATATGGGAACTAGGACTGAAAAACAGCTCCCAAGCATGCGGTTGGAACTAAAAGATGTAAATTCAGGAGCTAGAAGACAAGTAGACATCTTCTGCCACATGTACAAAGAAGCAGCTAAAAACCATATACGGAGACAGTATGTTAATTTATATCTTTCACTGCTAGAGAACCAAATCTCACCAAATTCCCTACTGACAGTCAACTGTATAAGCTTTATATATAAATTATTAAGCCCTACATAAAACTGTTGACTGAATGATCACTGGTTAGATTAAAACCCATGAGAGATTTCAAAAAGATTCTTTTAAAAAGGTTGTTTATTGAACAGAATTATTAAGCAATGCTTTCACAGACAAAATTTAAAAGACTAAAAATAGCAAGTGCTGGAGAAGATGGGGAACAACTGGCATACATGGACGGGTGGAAGTGTAAAGTGGCACAACTACTTAGGAAAAACTCTGACAGCTTCCTATTAAGTTAAACATCTGCTTCCCACACAAACCAGCAAATTCACTCCCTAGGTAAGGACCCCCTCCCAAGTGAAAGCACACGTCCACAAAAAGATCTGTACAAGAATCTTCACAGCAGCCTTATTAGTAATAGTCAAAAACTGAAGACAATCCAAATGCTCATCTCAGGAGAACAGATAAAGTGTGGAATATTCCTCAGCAATAAAAAGGAAACAACTACTGACAATGCAACAGCATGGATGAACCTCAAAAACATTTTGCTGAACAAAAAAGCCAAACATAAAAGAGTATGTACTGTTATCACTCCATTTATATGAAGTTCTATAACAGGTAAAATTAAGCTATGGTGATAGAAGTCAGATAATGGTTGACACATGAAAAGGTATGTGTGACATACCAAAACTCATGGGATGAAGCTAAAGCAGTACTTGTAGGGAAACTTACAGTTGTAAATACCTGCATTACAAAGGAAGATTTCAATCAATAACCTAAACTTCTACCTTAAGAAACTAGAGAAAGAAGGGCAAACTAAATCAAAGAAAGCAGGAAAAAAGGAATACAGATTAGAACGAAAATAAATGAAAAGGGGGAAAAAAAGCAATAGAGAAAATCAAGGAAACCAAAGTTGCTTCTTTGAAAACATCAATAAAATTGACAAACTTTTGGCTATACTGACAAAAAAAGAAGTCTCAGATTACTAAAATCAGGAATAAAAGAGGGGACATTACTACTGATGCTAAAGAAATAACAATGATTATAATGGAATACTATGAACAACTTTATGCCAATAAATTAGATAACCTATATGAAATGGACAAATTCCTAGACAGACACAAACTACCGAAACTGACTCAAGGATAAATAGAAAATCTGAAAACACTTATAACAAGAGATTGAATTAGAAATCAAAAAAAGAAAAGTCTAAGACCACATAATTTCACTGGTGAATTCTACCAAATTAAATAATTAACATGAATCCCTCACAAACTAGCCCAAACACTTCCCAACTCATTCCATGAGGCCAGTATTATCCTAATACCAAAACCAGACAAAGACGTAACAAGAAGATAATTACACACCAACAACCCTAATGAATCCAGACCAAAAAACCTCAACAAAATACTAGCAAATCAAATCCAGTAACATATAAAAAGGATAATACATCAAAACCAAGTGGGATTTATCCCAGGAATATAGGTTAGTTCGATACTCTTTTGTAATAAAAAACACTCAATAAACTATGAACAGAATGGAACTTCCTCAACCTGATAAAGGCCATCTATGGAAAAGCCACCGTTAACATCATACTTAACGGTAAAAGCCTGTATGCTTTCACCAAAGATCAGGAACAAGACAAGGGTGTCTGCTCTTGCCACTTCTAATCAACATTGCACTGGAGGTTCTAGTTAGGGCGATTAGGCAAGGAAGAGAAATATGAGGCATCCAGATTGGAAAGGAAGAATTAAAATGATCTCTGTTCACAGACGACATGATCCTGTATACAGAAAATCCTAAAGAATTCACAAAACTATTAGAACTAATAAATGAGTTCAGAAAGGCTGCAGGATACAAAACTCAATCTACAAAAATAAGTCATATTTCTATACGCTAGCAATGAACAATCCAAAAATTAAATTAAGAAAATTCCATTTATAAAGCATCAAAAAGAAATAATTAGAAATAAAATTTAAAAGTGCAAGACTTGTACACTGAACACTAGAAAATATCACTGAAAGAAATTAAAGACCTAAACAAATGAAAAGACCCAATTTGCACAGTTTGGAAAACTTAACATTGTTAAGATGACAATAATCCTCAAATTGACCTATAGATCTAATACAATTCCTATCAAAATCCCAGCAGCCATTTTTGCCTGAATTGACAAGATGATTCTAAAATAAACAAAATGTGACATGCATCCATACAATGGAATATTATTCAGCCATAAAAGGACTGAAGTACTAACACATGCTACAACATGGATGAATCTTGAAAAGAGTATGCTAAGTGAAATAAGCCAGACACAAAAGATCACATATAATTCCATTTATATGAAATGTCCAAACTACACAATCTATAGAGGCAGAAAGATTAGTTGCTGCGTAGATCTGGGAGGGATGGAGGGACTAAGGCAAGTTACAAGTAAAAGGTAGGGGTTTCTCTGGGGAGTAATGAAAATGCCCTATAATTAACTGTAGTGAAGGTTGCAAATCCTATGGATACATGAACAGCTATTAAATTTTACACGTTAAATGGGTGAATTGTATGGTATGTGTATTACATTTCAATAAAGCTGTTAAATAAAAGACAGAACTAGTCGGAATCTCCTTCTTCCCTTTTTCTGACCACTAAACAAAGGTATACTGTATCTTTTAAGAGGGAAAACTAAATGCTAACCCCTTTGATTCTCTTCCTTCTTTAAACACTATTTGTAATCTCAATTTCAAAAGCCCCCAGATGAATACAAACCTCTATAATTTTTTGTGCCTCTGAAGCAACTCTTTGCACTGTTGTAAAACAAATGTTGAATTCCTGAATGATGGAAGGATATAAACTGTTGAAGTCCAGAAGCAAAATGAACTTATCATAAAAACCTGCAATAAAAAAGCCGAATTACAAAAAGTCTTTTTTTAAAAAGCAGATTTGTCAAAACATCACATTAGAAGTAACTACACTCTGAAGTATATTAGAAACAATATACTATCCAGAGCCGTGAGATAAACAAAAGGAAAAAACGAGTCGACTACCAATCCCTCAAAATGACTTGGATTATAGTAAAAACTCAGGTCATAAAAGAAGAAAGAAGAGATCCTCTCTCACCTTGAAATCAGCTAAAAGCTATCCTTTCCCCAGCAGTCCCCAAAGTATACCATTATGATGGGCAAACATCTTCCCATATCAATTACTTTAGTCACATCCATTTCAAAAACATGTTAACTTCTCCTTCAAGCAAGCATTCCCTCCCACCTACACCCCAAAATATTTAGTGATCTCTACCAGTGAGTGGTTACATATATATTTTACAATCATACTTTCAAAGAATAAAATGGGCAACCCACTTACCTGGATACAAACTGTGCTAAAATCAGACAAGAGATGTATATATAAATGTCAGTAGTGGAACGATCCACCCTTTTTACTGGCAAAGGGTGAACAGAAAGCTACTTTATTTCTCTAGGACATTCACAAAGAGTTTTCTTCACCTTAAGAAGAAACTGAATAAACATAAATGTCCACTATTTATATACATATAAAAGTTTACTCTGTGTCAGGCTCTATACTAAACAATCACTTCTGTTGCTTAAATCACTATGTGGTAGATCTTATTCTTACGTCCATTTTACAGAAGAGGAAACTGAGGCTTACAGAGGTTAAACAGGAAGCCCAAGATCACACAGTCAGAATTCAAGCCCAGCCCTACCTAACACCAAAGGACTACTGATCTGTTTTATTATAACTAATAATAAAAAATTTTTCCTACTCAAGATTTCAAGTTACTTGATAAAATTCACAATAATTCCTATATAACAACGTTAATATACTTAACACCACTCATCTGTACACTTAAAAATGGTTAAGATGGTTAAAAAAAAGATTCTTTCTACTTTATGTACCATAAACATCTCCTTTGCTATTCATGACAAGAGGGAAACATTATTCTCCTGTTAAAGTTCAGTTTGGTGGTTAGTGTCTGTACTTTCTTTAATTTTGCTGTCCAGTTGAACTGGTCTGGAAGGCTGGGCAAAGGCAGAGCCCACTGTCCAAAAGTGGGTGGGAGAAGACAAATAGCTGTATACTAGACGAGGGGTTGGCAAACTCTGTGCAGACCACATACAGCCTACCCTCTCTTTGTGTACCACTCAGGAGCTAAGAATAGTTTTAATATCTTTAAATGGTTAAAAAAAATAACAAAATAGTATTTCGTGATATATGAAAATTACACAAAATTTAAATTTCTTGGAACAGCAAAAAAAAAAAAAAGGCTTCATATTAATTCATGCCAGGTGACTGGCAAACAAGATTTCCACATGAACATAAGACACAAAATAATGTCCTATGTGCTAAGCTACTAAATATAATTCAGGTCTTCTAGTTTCTCAAGCCTAGTTCTGCATGAAGAAAATTCCTTAACACCAGTGGCAACCCAGTTGGTAAGTCCAGTCTTACCAACTTTAGGGTCCAATACCAGGCCTCCAGCATAAGCTGCTTTCTTCCGTCCTTTCTTGTATTTACTGGTATCTCCATCAATGTCTTCATCTTCATCTACCTAATATCAAATGGAAAGATAACTTCACCAGTCAGCAACTTATCAACTGATTAAGAAGTTTTATGATCCCTCCCCCTTATCAAAGGCAGTACCCAGTTCTAACAAACATTGTTTAGTTTTAGTTAGTGGCCCTACCTGTGAGTAAGACAGTTACTGTAATATGCTCATGAATCCAAATGAATGCCTGGTAGGTACTGAAACAAAAACTATTATCTCTGAGCTAATAAATATGCAATTTCTATTTTAAAATATTTTTGAATTCATAAACTTCATATTTTTAAATCAAGGGATGCTAAAAATACCATTCTTCATATTATGTAAAATATGAGACTACAGAATCCCCTTAAATTGAAACTAACATTCATGATGTAAAAATACAAAATATCTCAGAGATATTACCATTATTCTTATTAATACAGACACCTTAAAATAAGTATATGTCCATATACTGGAAATTCATTCCCAAGTAGTTTATTAATGGGCAACATTCAATGCCTCAGCAGATGTCAAAAATCTCTGTTAATATTCCCTGTACCGATTTTGATAATGTACGTAAAACAAGCAAATACAAGAACCTGAATCATTTTAACATTAAATTCCCATTCTGAATCAATTACTATCAGTGCCAATAACACAAGAGATAAGCTAAGTTTTAGTTCCAATGTGATGGAGGCCACTTCAGAGACCTGAAGTGGTGACTTTAATCCTACTAGTACATTAAGAATGCAACAATGCAATACAAAAATAAAGACTCACGAGTTTAAGGAAGTGAAAGATTTAATTGGCATGTAACTTTGGATAGGACTAAGGTGGAGAAACACTTTCCCATCAGAGAGACCTAATGCCTCCCTCAAAGAATGTCATGGTTCTTAAGTAATTTTCATCCGTACAGAGGAAAGAAGGAAATGACCACACAAACACAACAAAACAAACTTCACTTGGTTTCTACATTATACAGGGAATTAATTATTTTGGAAGCAGGTGTTATTACAGCAAAAAAAGCTATACAGATACTAAAGTGGGGGATGAAAAAAGGCAAAACAGTATATAACATTGGACCCACCAGTTTCTGCTGAGGTTTCCTGAAAATCTGCTTGTCAGGCACAATATAGTTGTTTTCATAAAATGCATGTAGCAACAAGAATTCATTACGCTCAGCTCGTCCACCCATCAGTGTCCTAGACTATTAAATAGAGTTTATTTTTTAAATTTGAGCTCAAAAATCACAACAAACAAGAGCAACTTTGAGTTTGGCAAATTTAATCGTAGCACCTCCTTCAAAATCATTCCTCGTAACAAGGGCTGCTTTTTTAAAAAGGTACTGAAATATTTCTAGCATTTTCTTTAAGCAGTATAGTTAAAAGGAGACAAAGAGAGCCTAAAATACTGACAACTTGGCCTATTTCTTTACTCCCAAGTGGACCATTCCACAAATGAGACACATCCAGATGTTAGAGATGATCCTTACATTCACCCACATTTTAACATACTGCACCTGGTTCCTTCCTCTCCTCCCAACCAGTTCTGCATGTTACAAAAAAAGCCCCGCTTTCAGAATACAAGTCACTCATTTTATAAGCATGCATTTGGACTCATTATCATATAACAACTACCCCAAGCAAACACTGAATCCAACAGGAAATGCTTTTTCCCCCTTTCTAAGTTAAATTTACCATAATGTTCCCAGCGATGTTAGTGATCTGCAATGCTAATGGCAGAACATTTAGCTCACACATGATCTGCAAAATGAACCTGGCATCTTTCCAGGTGTGTTCCAACAGGTACAACAGATGAGATGGTTCACTGTGCAGAAAAGTAAGAGTGAAACAGAATCAAGTAATTCAAAGAAACAATGACTACAACAGGACTCCATAAAATATTACAACCAATTCCTGGTATCAGTAACTTCAGAGCAACAGCACCTTGCCCTTGGAAACAATTTAAAATAACCTCGGTAAGGAACTAGGAATTCATTCACACCATCCATCTCAATGCCATTCTCCAAAACACAAAAAGTCCCACAAAGACAAGGGGAAGTTATGTGTTAACTACAACCTGAAAACTACAGCCTTTCACTCATTGCATCCGGCACGTATGTACTGCAAGCCTACTATGTGCCAGGCATTGTTCTAGATGCTGGCTGTGACCCAGAAAGACAAAACTTCCTGTCCTCGTGGGGGAGACAGAGTATAAATAACAAATTAAATATGTGGTATGTTATATAATGCTAAGGAGAAAAACATTAAGAAGCAAAGGGAATATTATATGTCAGGAACAGCAACTGAATTTTCAGTAGGAAACTGGGGAAGAGTTCAGAGAATAACTAGGTGTCTGAGGGAAGAGGATTCCAGGAAGACAGAATAAAACATTCAAAGGCCCTGCGCTGAGTGCAAATCTGGCAGTTCCAGGACCAAGGGCCGGAACAGAAAGAATGATGGAGAGAACAGTAGCAGATAAGGACAGGATTAATGGCAGAGAGACACGTTGTACAGGACCTGGTAGGTCAAAATTAGGACTTTGGTTTTTACTCTGAATGAAACAGAAAATCACTGGAAAATTTTGAACACAGTGCCATATCTGACTTAACTTTAGCAAGATAACTCTGGTTCCCAGTTTGAAAATAGCAAGGGATCAAGGGGAAAAGCAAGGAGACCAGTGAGGAGGCTAATTAATATAAGGCGCAGTCATGCAGGGCGAAGAGGGTGGGTCCAATGGAAGAGAAAAGAAGTGGTCAGCTCTAGACATATTTTAACGATAGAGCTGACAGGATTTCTTGATGAACTGAACATGGATGTCAGAGAGGAATCACAGACACTTCAGAGGTTTGGAGCCGAGGATGACTTGGATGGTTTCCAGCAGTACTGGAAAAATCAAGAGTTGCCATTACTAAAGGAAAGACTACAAAAGGAAGCTAGGAGAGAAGATCAGGAGCTCAGTTTTTGAACAAGTGGACACCAAGTAGAACAGGCGGTAGATACATGAGTCTGGACTTCAGGGGAAAGGTCTAAGCTGAAGATATGCAGGTGGGAGGCATCAGCACCCACAAGTAGTGAAATACCTGGTGAGATCACTTTGAGAGGAAGTGCAGTCAGAAAGAGAAGCAGTCCAAGGACTCAGGAGTTATGGGCAGAAAACAAGAAGTGGCCAGAGGGGTAGAAGAAACCTTATTTAAGAAATAATCAAGCACACACTTCACAGATTGTCTAAATTATATATTCTGACACCCTCTGTATATATATATATATATATATATTGTCACGGGGTGTAAAGTACAGCATAGGGAATGTAGTCAATGGTATAGTAACAGCTATATACGATGCCAGAGGGGTAGCAGGATGGGGGTTATCACTTTGTGAGGGGTGTAAATGTCTAATCATTATGTTGTTTTGTACACCTGAAACTAATATAAAAAATAAAAGTAAATTAAGAAAAGAAATAATCAAGCACAAAGTTTCAGTTATGCAAAATGAGTAAGTTCTGGAGATCTAACGTACTGCCAGTGTGACTAGAGTTAACAATACTGTAATGATATACTTGAAATTCACTAAAGGGTAAATCTTAAATGTTCTGACCACACACAGAAAAGGTAATCGTGAGGTGATGGATATGTTAATTAGCTTGATTGTGGTGATTATTTCACAATGTACATGTATTTCAAAACATCAAGTTGTATACCATTAATACCGGGGGTGCCAAAAATATGTATACACATTTTAAGAGATGTTATCTATGCTCAAGCAGTAGTTTGCCATAATCAGAAGTGTCTAGACGCTGAAGGGAACCACTTTGAGCACCTCTTGTAATTGCAGAAGTCAAACGTGACTTGTATTCATCTTTTGTTATCGGTATATATCGAATATTACAATTAATACAGTTTTTTCCTCTCTTGAAATGTGTGTCCTTTTTTTGGCACCCTCTGTATATACAATTTTTATGTCACTTCTACCTCAATAAAACTGGGAAAAAAAGAAAAAAATGGAGTAATATGTCTCAATAACTTACTGATTTTTCAATCTTTATATTTCCAAAATATTTCCACTAATTCCTGAATTAATGAATTAAGGGTGGAAACCTAAATATCACATCAATTTCCAAACCGCTCTTAGAAAACATCAAGATGGTGTTAAGTGAGGGAGACAGAGATAAAATGATCAAATTAGAATTCAAGAGGCAAAATAGTTTAAATTATTCATGTAACGGAGATGGTGGCGCTGACATGAAGACAATTTTCTGTTCCATGGCACCACACATTTCTGTCCCCCTCCAGCCTAAGGGCGACAGCGGTGTCTTCCTGTTGCTAATTTCAAGACATATTTTGAAGCATCCAGGATCATACCTGTACATATTTCGTACATTTTCCATTGAGATTACAACCCTTTCAGTTTTCAGAATCTGTTGAACAAGTTCAGACAAATGGTAGCTTTTACAACGAATCAATTCCTTTGCTGAAATTTCCACATCACAGATCATTCGGCCACAGGTAGCGTTTCTTTCACCAAATCCACTCCTGCCCTACAAAGGGAAGACAAAAAGCAAATCCTAACTACATTTCATTCTAAGGAAAAACAGACACTGAGAACATTTTGTTCTAACTTGCTTTGAGGCTAGCCCAAAAAATTACAAGGATGAAACTCATGCTTCCATTCATCCACTCATTCAGTCATCAACCAAATATGTTTGAATGATACCATTCTAGGCATTCGGCATACATCAATGAGCAAAACAGAAAAGATTCCTGATCTCATTTGAAATATACAGTAAAAAAAATAGGTGTCATAAATAAGAAATTACAGAGATTTAGGAGGTAATAAGTATATGGAAAAGGGAAACATAGAGTAGGGTGAGAAGAACAAGGAATTTGGGGGAGCTGCATCTTAAAAGCAGGGGAAGTCAGGGCAGACCTCACCAAGAAGACAGTATATAAGGAAACCCTTCAAGAGGGTAAGCAATTAGTAGTTAAGCAACTGTTCACATGAAGTATTATTAACAACTCTAGTATCACCTCAAAGATGGGACTAAGGAAAGAGGCAAGAGCAGTGGACTCAATTCCAATCGGTAGCAACAGAATCCTCTGGAAAGCATTATAAAAGGTACAGATTCCTAAGTTCTCTGATGAGGCAACATGCCCAGTTTATTTATAAGCTTTAAGTAAAATAAAATTTCAAGACTGAGCAGTATCAGGTTTAGGAAATGAATATGCTTCATAAAAAAATCCACCAAACTCGCCGTAAGTGAGGTAAGCAGGTAGAATGAAAGTGCACGAGCTTTAGAAGAGTCAGGTAAGTCCCGGGTTCAAAATCTCAATTCTTCCCCTTACTAGCTCTATGATCCTGAACAAGGTCTGTTACCACTGTGAGAACGTACAAAAAAAACTAGAGTGGGGGAAGCCAGATGGCTCCATTGGTTAGAGCGCGAGCTCTGAACAAGGTTGCTGGATCGATTCCCACATGGGCCAGTGAGCTGCATCCTCCACAACTAGATTGAAGGCAATGGCTTGAGCTTAGAGCTGAGCTGCCGGTGGGCAGCCGATTGTCTCAGTGGTTAGAGCGTGGTGCTCACAACACCAAGGTTGCCAATTCAAGTCCCACTTGGGCCAGTGAGCTGCGCCCTCCACAGCTCGATTGAAGACAATGAGCTACTGCTGAGCTTCCCGGAGGGGCGGCCGGATGGCTCAGTTGGTTAGAGCGCAAGCTCTCAACAACAAGGTTGCCGGTTCAATTCTCACATGGGTCTTCGTTCCCATCGCCTTCCTAAGGACCACACTCAGTGAGTTCAGAACGCTGTAGCTCTGCGCTAAGGGCTAGTGCTTCAGTACTGCTGGAGTGGAGGGAAGATCCAGGTACATGTGCTGTCTCTAGATTCCAACAGCTGATTTGAAAAACCATCGGGGACTTTAACCAATAAAATGCTGGATTCAAAGGAAAAGATGCTTAGTGCCAAAGTTAAGATGTCCTGTCTCAAGACAACCAATTCCTAGTCAAAGAAGCATATAAAAAGTCAAATAAAGAAGCAAGATTTTGAAAATTATTATTACCCCAAGCCTTGGCATGCTGGATCGCTTCAGTCGACCTATCTTGGACCAGTAAGGAACTTTGCACACATTAATTCTCTGTAGTAACACTTCCAGTTCAAATCCATAAATATTATGACCCTAGTCAGAAAAAGAAGGCAGCCAATAACATTATAAAAAACACAAATTAGAGGATTTATCGTCATATGCATAGAATTTCTTTGCCCTTTCTTTTTCTGGTCTCTAATTGAAGGCATCATGAACTTACCTCCAACTGGGGTCCTTTCTTCTTCAGGAATTTATTCATCAGCAGCACTCATTAGCCTTGACATTCACAAGGCTGCTAAGCAGATTGCTGGAATAAACTTTATCTCATCCTAATTGATGCAAGGTTAATATGCTGTCTTTTAATTTGCAGTTCAGGCCTCAGTCTCAGAGGCAAATGCAAATTTTAATGTCCATACTTTTTACATGATCAGTGAAAGCTGCATTCAAATAACTCCATTTTACCTCCTTAAAAACCAAGAACCGATCATTTACATAGACTTCTTAGAAAACTCAGGAACTGCATCTAGTTTCTTCCTAAAGAACTGAGTTCCAACACTACTGATTTTAGACTCTTAAGGTGCAACAAAATAAATATATAACACCACTTGATAATTCAAATGAAAAACTTGTTAAAAACAAGGTAACAACTATACCAAGTAGAAAATATCTCAAAAATGTAACCAAATTCTCCACATCTGTTATAATTTCCATCATGTGAATAATATGGTTCGCTGCCTGTTTATTAAAAAATAAGATGAAGTTTAAAATAAGTCAGATCAATAGATTTATTGTTATTAATTTTAGCTAAAAATATATACCACTATATATTTATGGCAGCTTTGCCTATTAAATGAAGAGACCGAAAGGAAGTGAGGATGCCTCATTTCCAAATTATCATGCCTGGAACCAGGGACTCAAACCCATGTCTGAGTCTCTCTTACATCGGCTTGGATTTCTCAGTCCCAGACTTGGCTCCAACACCCTATGGCACCCAGGTGCGGTAACATGGCCTTGGGGCCCAGGGGAGAGACTGCTAGTGGAGATTGGTGGAGAGCCTAGTGCTGAGCCAGAGCACGATGGTAGGGAACTGTGGACGGAGTCTCCCTAGCACTTTCAAGATGGGTCCTGAAATATCAGGGAAGTGGGTGCAGGGACACTGGTGACAACCTACAGGTTCTCGGTACTTTGGCTATAACATCATCAAGAAAGGTGTCCAAGAGCAAAACCAAACGTGGAGAAATCTATGGCAAACATTTTTTGCAAGGCTTCAGTGTAACCAAATTACCAATAGCACATTTAAAATACTACTTTCCTCCAAAAAACTCAAAAGCACAATATAACTTGACTGATCTGTTAACCCAGAAAAAAAGAAAAAGGAAAGACTCCTATCAAGGAGCCTGTAAACTAAGGAAGGACAGAGGAAGCATAAAGCAAAATGTTGCTTTGTGACTCTTATGAATTGGGACAAAGACAACTCAATGAATTATTACCTCTTGCTATCCTGTGGGAGCACACTCGATTGTCAAGAGAAGATTCCTAGCCCTGAGCTCTCAAAGGAAGGTATCATAGAGATCCACTGAGCTCACAAAATTTTAAAATACTTCCATTTTAGGGACTGGCACCAAAGCAAGAGAAATAACTCTTGTGACCACTATACAGCTGGGCCACTAAGCCAAATTTTGGAGACCAACAGTGGACACAAGTTTACTTACTTATGGGCTGGTCTCTAAGTGTTAATAACTGGAGTGGCCTAAACTTCAACAATAATTAGTAAGCTGCTTTTCAATTAGAAGAAAAAAAAACTATCTTGTAGTGGGCTGGGATTTTTTCCCCCCTTTCTATTAGCAGAAAGTATTGCAATTACCACCAGTCCATAGGGTCATTTTCACTCTGAAAAGATTCTTTGCTACTCAAAAAGTACCAATCAAGTCACACTGAAAAGAACTAAGGAGTGAGTCAAGAGCTTCCCAATGACATATCAAACATCCACTTACCACAATGACATCAGGATCAATTTTGTGAACTTTCGCAAGGAAAAAACCTAGCAGTGTTCTCTCTGTTGCAGCAACCTCAACCTTCACATTCTGTTAGACAAAAACAAACCAGTCACTTACTCTTTACTCTCAAGTATTACCCCTTGGCTCCTTGTTCAAGCAGGGTAAGGTTTAAAAGAAACCATCCAGCTCCAAACTAAATGCAGCAATGAAATCTGCGATGCTAGGTTTTGCCTTAATAATTTCATGAAGTCTCTAAGGAGCTCATTCTAGTAATAAGCGTATGAATGAAGCAAAATTTTAAGTGTTGAGCACTAACAAGTACAGAAATGTTCCCCCATAGGGACACGCTTGTGCATCTGGACACATTTTATATCTAGCACATGAATCAGAGTATCTGTCAAAAACATTACCTACTTTCTTACATAATCCCTGGTAGATTTCACTGTTTACGGATTTACCACATAAAGAAATCCCATGGATTGTATAAACTAATTTCAAATAGTGGTGTAAGAACCTATAAATAAGAAACTAGACTAAAAGCAAACATACATTTAAGAATTGCACATGTCTTAAATATAAATAACCTATCTTCACACAAAAGGCTTCCACTTGGATTACTAACTATAAATCAGGTATTCAAAAGATCCACTCTTATTAACACTCTCTGAAAATGGAAGTTGATGGCTATATGTTTTCTGTAAGTAGCTCGGCTAAAAAAAGCATAAGTTTGACTCTAACAGAATTTTCCTAGGTCGTTCTACTTGGATAGGTAATTCAGGGCACTTCACAAATAATAGCCTGGCCCAATAGGACCTCCGGGCTACTGGGCTTCTCAAGCCAATTTAAAATAAGTGGAACCTGACAAGGTTGCTAACTTTTAATTTTGTCAAGTGAGAACATTAAAATAAAAACCTACAAATTTACCAACATCTTCTCATAACAGAAACAACACACTCCACAAAAAGAAATACTTGACATTAAATATATTTACCTTTGTGAAAAACTCACTACATTATCCAATTCCCCACCTATTTTATTAAGGACCCATGGAGTACACTGGGAGTAAACTTCATGGAGTATATTGGAAGTTTAAAGATCACTGATCAATTGGAGCAAGCCTACATCAACTTTTCCAATACATGTCCACTTGAATATCTACATTGTTCCCAACTTCACTTGACTTTTAAGTTGGGCGGGGGGAGGGGAAGCGCAGCACTCTACCCTGTACTTTCCTAAAACAGTAATCACATGACCATGCATATTGGAAAAGCTTCCTATTAAACTAGCTAAAGGAGAATTTGAGCCTATCAATCTACTCATACACTGCACAATCCCACCATTTTCAAGTGGTGAAACATTTAAACACTGTTAAATGTTTCTAGCTTTGCATTTCTAGCACATTTTTAATGGGTTCATGCTATACTCCAATCTAGCAAGAATAAATCTACTCAATTAACAAATAAAATAGCCTGTTTCTACTAATCCACACCATCCTCCTTTTATCTTTCTAAAGACTAGATGCTCATATTTAAAAGGAATAAACAGTGAGTTATTTACCTTTTTCTTAATGACTTCACTGAAACCGTATGGAAAAATACAGTCCTTTGGTTTAGACACAACTGTAAGAAGGAAAAAGAATAAAGATTCCAACACCCATCTTAGCCAATCTGAAGTACATACACACTTCATTTTTCTGAATGGAACCTGTCTTCAATATAAATTCCCCCGATCCCTAGAGTTAAGAGGATCAAGTATTTCCATTGGTCATGTTGGACCTCAAAAGAACAGCCAAAACAAATAATCCCAAAATTGGTAGGGAACCACAAAAGACCCCCAATAGCCAAAGCAATCTTGAGAAAGAAAAAAAAAAAAATAACGAGGTATCACCCTTCTGGGTTTCAAACTATATTGCAAAGCTATAGTAATCAAAACAGTATGGTATTAGCATTAAAACAAACACAGATCAATGCAATGGAATGGAATAGAAAGCACAGAAATAAACACACACATATGCGTATAGAGTCAATTAATTTACAACAAAGAAGTGGAGAATAAAGGGTGTTGGGAACACTGGGCAACCACATGCAAAAGAACGAAACTGGACCACTATCATACATTATACACAAAAATGAACTCAAAATGGATTAAAGACTTGAACATAAGACCTGAAACCATAAAACTCCTAGAAGAACACATAGGTGGTAAGCCCCTCAACATCAATCTTGGCATTTTTTAGATTTGACACCAAAAAGAAAGGCATCAGAAGAAAAAAAAAAAACTGGGACTACATCAAACTAAAAAGCTTCTGCACGGCAAAGGGAGCCACCAACAAAATGTAAAGACAACCTACCAAATGGGAGAAAATATTTGCAGATCATATAACTGATAAGGGATTAATATCCAAAATATATAAAGAACTCATACAACTCAACATAAAAAAACACACAAATAATCCGATTTTTTTAAAAAGGGCAAAGGATCTGAATAGACATTTTTCAAAGAAGACATATACATGGCCAACAGGTACATGAAAAGGCATATACGTGGCTCAACATCACTAATCATCAGGGAAATGCAAATCAAAACCATAAAGAGATATCACCTCACACCTGTCAGAATGACTACAATCAAAAAGACAAGAAATAACACGTGCTGGTGTGGATGTAGATAAAAGGGAACTCTGTGCACTGTCAGTGGGAATGTAAATTGGTGCAGCCACTACGAAAAACAGTATGGAGGCTCCTCGAAAAAATTAAAACTAGAACTACCATATGATCCAGAAATTCCACTTCTGGGTATTTATACAAAGAAAATGAAAATACTAACTCAAAAAAGATACATGCACCCCTATGTTCACTGCAGCATTATTTATAATAGCCAAGATATGAAAGCAACCTAAGTGTCCATCAATTGATGAATGGATAAAGAAAATGTACTGTGTACACACACACACACACACACACACACACACAGAGGAATATTATTCGGCCATAGAAAGAAGGAAAGCTTGCCATTTGTAACAACATGGATGGACCTTGAAGGCATTATTTAAGTAAAGTAAGTCAGAGAAAGACAAATACCATATGATTTTACTTATATGTGAAATCTAAAAAACAAAAACAAACTGAGTTCATAAATACAAAACCAGATTGGCAGTTGCCAGAGGTGGGGGTAGGGGTGGGTGAAAGAGATAAAGGGGGTCAAAATATACCAACTTCCACTTATAAAATGAATAAGTCATAGGAATATAATGTATAGCATGGCTACTCCAATTAATAATACGACACTGCATATTCGAAAGCTGCTAAGAGATTACATCTTAAAAGTTCACACCACACACAAAAAATTTTAAGTACGTATGGTGATGGATGTTAACTAGACTTACTGTGGTGACCATTTCACAATATATACAACTATTGAATCATTAAGTTGTACACGTGAAACTCATATAATGTTATATGATAATTGTATCTCAATGTTTTTAAGTTTAAAAGATTAAATCTAGAAGAAAAAAAAGAACAGCCAAGCACAGAACCCTAAGTACCTACCATGGTAAAAACTGCTTCAATGAAACATTTGCTATCCTTCTAAATCAAAATGGAAGATGTGTACCAGTCTTTCCCAAAGGAAATCCCCCACCACTAAAGCCTCAACCAGCATACAATGGAGAGACGCAGCTCAACCTACCAAAAGTTAGAAAAGTAAAGATGACCAAAGTGTCCCACTGTGCTACATACAAGTTCCTTGACATTCACAATAGCTGTTCACACAGAGGAGGTAAAAAAATGTGTATTGAAATGAACTAATGACTGCTCTCTCCCACACGTTTTCCAGCTTATTATCATCTTGCTCCACGTATTCCATCCTATTTACAGGGTAAATCTTTGATAATCATTTCACAATATAGGCAAATTAAACCATCATGCTGTATACCAAACATTTATAGTGATGTACAGGTGACCCCATACAACATGGCACTCCTATAACACAGTTTTGCTCTAACACAGTTCGAGAATGGGGGAAAACACTCATACAACACGGCATCCTACAACACCATTTCACTCGAACACAGTTTGAGAATTAGAGAAATCCCTGAACAACATGGAGTGTAATAAGAGCTTTTAAGAACAAAATATATCTCATTCGAAATTAGGGAAATCCCCGAATAACACGGAATGTAATAAAAGCTTTGAAGAGCAAAAGATATCTCATTTGAAATTTTTCATTCGAGTGTGGATGTTGTATCAGATTTGACTGCAGAATTTTAAAATTTATTAGAATTTTAAATCCATTTTGTTCATGGAGTATTAAGTTAAGAGGACGAAAAGATACCTTGTCAAAAAGAAAACACCCTCGGTTAATGGTGCTAAGCAGTGATGATGAAGAAAACATTATTTAATACATATTAATATGTTATACTTTTGGTGAAAATAGCTTTAATAAAGATATTTCCCTTAATTATAAAAATATAATAGTATTTTTTAAAAATTTTTGGAACCAAAAAAAAAAAAAAAAAAATTTTTGGAACCTAATCCCCCCTTTTTGTACTAGTTCTTTGTTTTGTATAACATGGATTCGCATAACACAGCATTTTTTTAGTAACCTAACAACCATGTTATACAGGGGTTACCTGTAGGTCAATTATTTCTCAGTAAAACTTAAAACAAAGGTAAAACTTCACAATACAGCATACTTCCTTGTCTACTTGTTTCCCTAGTCCCCCTTTTCTAACACCCAAGAAACCAGACAGGAGATGATATCCCAGTTAATGTCTGTTTCTGGGATGGAAAAAAAAATCCCCAGGAAACACAACAGATCAACAAGTGCTATGCCTTTTTAAAAAACAAAAACAACAAAAAAGTGGTTATTCAACTGGGTAAGCTGTCATCATGGAATATGCCGGAATCCTCCTTGGAGACTGACTCATGGTATGCAGAGTACTGTGGGAGGGTTTCACCCACTGGATTATATGCACAGCACAACCAACACCAATTTGATATTACTGTGACTCCTCCCAAATAGGCAAATATTCATTTATTCCTTGGCCTCTTCCCTCATCACACAGAAAGTTTTGGTCAGGCTTTTATGATGGGTTTTTAGGACAACATCATGAAAAAGAAAATAGTTAAAGCATAAGTTTGACCCAGGAAAAAAAAAACTACTCCGTCCCAATAAAGTAACCATTGGAATAGAAAAAAGATATCACCTGAAATCTATGTAATTTTACTAACAATTGTCACCCCAATAAATTTAAAATAAATAAATAAATAAAAGTAAAAAAAAATAATAATAAAAAAGATATCAAACTCCTCCTGACTTCTCCTAGAGCAAAATAAACCAGCTGAATGAGAGGTAACCAATCCAATAAAACTTAGCGTCCACAGCTGAAAAGAAACAAGTTAATATGCACTCACTACTCTTGAAACATTTTTTTATTCTTGAAAACATTTTTTAAAAATGTTTTTCTCCAACAGCTCAAGGAAAAATAAGAAAAACTACCAAGGCATTAGTAAACCAGCTAAAAAACAAAATACATACCACAAAAGTGTGACTGAAAGGGAGGCTGTGGTGGTGCTTTATCTAATGCAAAGCTGTAATGGACCAAAGCTGCCACAGCAATAATCTGCAAAGAAAGGAGGGAAAAAAACATCACTTATCAGACACCCACTATGGATTCTGTATCCTCAACAAAACCACCAAGAATATCAAAAGATATTAGTGCAAATGAATATAAAAGATTTTAGTACATGAATATTTTTAACTTTTTTGTTATGAAAGTATTTAAACAAATAAAAAATAGAATAAAAATCAACTCTCATATACCCATCATCCACCTTCAAGTATCAACTTATCTGTAGCCCTAGCTACTTCCTGACTCCCCCCAGATTATTTTGAAGCAAAGCCCAGACCTATCATTTTATCCAAAAATATTTCAGCATGTATCTCTAAAATAGTTTCTCAAACTGTGGACATCTTAGGCTGAGTAATTCTTTGTTGTGGGGCCATCCTGTGCATTGTGGGATGTTTAAGCAGAATCCCTGACTGCTAATAGCACTGTTCCCCACCTCCCATCCCTGAGTTGTGACAACAAAAAATGTCTCCAACATTGCCAACTGTCCCCTTGAGGGCAAACTCTCATCCCATTGAGAATCATCACTTTAAAAAATAAGAAGTTTAAAAATGTAATACAATCATCTCACCTCATACAGTTAACAGTGATTCCTTAAATTCATTAAATATTCAGGCAGGATTCCAATTTCCATGTTTTCCCAACTATCTCCATTTTACTTACCAAATAAGATCTATACTTTGCAAGTGGTTGATATGTAAAACTATAGATACGACCCCTTCCTACCTATTACTTCCCGGCAATTTATCTGTTGAAGAAACTGGGTGGTTTGTCCTATAAAGCGCCCCATAGTATGAATTCCACTGCTTGTATCACAAGTGTCATTTAACATGTTCCTGTTTCTGTAGTGCCTATAAATTCACATTTAAATCTAAACATTTGATCAAAATTGGGTTCAATTTTTTGGCAAGAATACTTTAGAGGTGCTACTGATTACTTCTACCAGAAAGCACAGGCACATCATGTATGGTTATCTCTATTTTAGTGACATTAGCAGCCACTGGGCATCAATCATTGCCTACATGCATTATTTCATTAGGCATTGCAAAGTGGTAATATTCAACTTTTCCTTCATCATTTATTAGCTGGAAACCTATAAAAGAGAAACTTGCCCTCATCCATTATTTGGTCAGCTAAGGTACAGTATGTGTTCAAAAACATCAAGATAAATACTTGATTCAATCCCTTTATTTACCAGTTTTCACAATGATTTGGTTCCCCAGCTTCCTTCACAGGTGACCAATGTGGTGGTGTTAGTGTTCACAAGATCATTTGAACTCATGTGTTTCAATCTGTTGCAGTTATTTTTATCAGTGCTCAAACTGATAAAAGGCCAGAAGGAAACTCTTCAAGTTGACTCCTGAGTCCTTCTGACATATCTTCAGCAGATTTTAACAGCACCCTTGCTTTCTACTGTAACAAGATGTTCCAGGCTTACCTTGGACATTTCCTGCCCTGAAACAGCCATTTCTCCACAGAGCCCAATTTCCATTATTGGGAAATGGTACTGAAACCTCACTCTAGGAGCTAGAGGACAGATACATTTTTAAAAAACTATTTAAACCTTCCCTAAACACTTAACTATTAACTATGGCCATCTACTATATTAACTATATTAAAAGATCAAATCACATACTAAAACATAAAAAATACTACCCAAATTCTGCTGTTAAAAGATTCCCACCAATGTCAAAAGAACTTAGAAGCACACATAAAGAAGGTCCCACTGATCAAAGAGAAACAAATTTAAGCATCAAAAATAACAATAATAAATACAATAGATTGGAACATACTGAATAGGTATAAAACCCACGAGTTCATAATGATGTTCCACAAAAGAGGAAGCAAAAATAAGTAATGACAAAAATAAATAAATCATTGGTCAACACTGCATTGCAATGTTAAGTCCCCAACTTCCTACTCAGAAAATTGGCAATTAAAGAGAAAGAAATACGCATTTACCTCATATCTTTCTTGTATAAACTATTACACCATAACCAAAAGATGCTGGTTAATGGAGAAAATTTTATAAAATATTTAACTAATAAACATTGTAATATTTAACATGCTTAACTAATAAACATGGAAAGGATGACAGAAACCAGAAAACCATTATTTTAAAACTCTTAATGAAATAATTAATTCAGGCAAAAATCATTAACAAATGAAGCCACTAGATCGGGGGTTCTCAACTGGGAACAATTTTGCCCCTCACAGCCCAGGAGACATCTAGAGATGTTTGGAGGCATTTTGGGTTGTCACAACTAGAGGGTGGGGTGCTAGCAGCATATAGCAGTAAAGACCAGGGATACTGCTAAACATCCCACAATGCAGAGGACAGCCCCCACAACAAAGAATTATACAGCCAAACATATCTGGAGTACCAATGTTAAAAAAAACCCTACATTAGATGAAAACTTGAACCGACGAATCAGATCAGCCCCACTAACAGTGGTTTAACCAGACATATGTCTGCTGATTTGATACAATATGAAGTCCACTATACCACCTATAAAGTATTCTGACCAAAGGAGTCCAACCTGAATCTAATCAATCCGTTATCACTAACAAGGGTCAAATGCTTTTCCTATAAAGGACCAGATAGTAAATCCTAGGCCTTGCAGGCCATATGGTCTCTTGTCATAGCTACTGACTCTGTCTCCATAGTACAAAAGCAGCTGTAGATAACATGCAAAGGAACAGAAATGCTGTGCTCCATGACACTATTTAGAAAAACACTCGGTAGGCTGGATTTGGCCCCCAGGCCATCGTCTGCCAACCCCTGGTCTAGAGGAAGAAGTCCAATGACACCATGAAGCAAACAAATACAGAAAATGGGACATTTTACAAGACAACCAACAGTTACTCTTCAATAAGTCAAAGTCACTGAAAAAACTGTAGGGGGTGGGAGGGAGCTGCTCCCATTTAACACAGATTCAAGAGACATAAAATTAAACACCATCTGTGAATCTTGTATGAATCTTGATTCAAATAAACCAACTGTTAAGACATTTTTGAAAAACAGTCGTGCATATGGACTGAATAGTTTAGATTATATCAAGGAATCACTGTTAATGTTATTAGGTGTGATAATGGTATTATATAAGAAAGTGTGCATGCTTTGAGAAATGCATACCAAAGTATGCAATGACACAAATGTCTCAGATTAGTCTTAAAATACTTCAGGAGGACAGAAAAGGAGGGGGGAATAAACACGTACGACAAAATCTTGCTAAATGTTAAATATGAGTGATTCATATATGGGAGTTCATTAAATTATTCTTTGTCCATTTAAAGTTCTCCAAAAGAAAAAAGTTAAAAACCAAACAATAAAAATAAGTTCAGCAATTTAAGTCTTAAAAAAAACAAAATCTTTAATATCAGACAAATTCAATTCATTCTCCCAAATGGAGTTTGGTAGCGAATGAATATTCTTTCCCCTTCCAAAAAACCACAACTTTCCCTTGCAGAAAAGCTGTACAAAGTCAGGCAAGTGTCTGCGTCTAAAGCCGATGTACAAACTCTGTCCTATTTCTTTACCTCATTTTGATGTGTCTTTGCATTCTGCATTGTCTTCATGCTGAAAGACATCACCACGAGTGGAGGAGGACCGATGTCCTTAATCACATTCACCAGGTCTGGTTTCAAAACCATTGCCTCAACTTTACACCAACTAATCGGGGGATTCAAGAGTTCTAAAAGAGAACGGATACAATAGATCAATAGCCATTTCCTAAAACAGAAAACTACTATCATTAAGATATCTGTGATTAACTGAAAAGGTTTTCAATCCCATCTTCTAATAAGAATGTCTTATATCATCTGATAAAAAGCCATATTATTGGATTGTATGCGAATCCTTGTGTGTATACACATATGTGTGTTCATTTTTGTCGGGAAAAGGTCCATAGCGTTCATCTGATTTTCCAAAGAATCCAGGACCCAAAACAGGTTTTTAAATTAAAAAAATTAAAAAAAACACTGCCTTGCTTGAAGAAATTCGAAAACATTTTTAAGAGAATCATGAAGACAAAACAAGTATCACAGATGCAAATACTGAAAAACATCAGACAAAAGACCAAACGAGCACTAGCCACAGTGGGCAGTGATGTCCACCCCCCTCCTGGAGGTCAGCCGTTAACTATGTTCAACAGCTGGACCGTATCAGTCAGGTCAGAAGTCCGTAGGGACGCAGCACAATGAGGGATGTGACCAAATACCACCTGGGCTAACTACGGCCTCCCTCCATCTACACTGCCAGGCATGACAGCGAAAAAGTGATTCCAAATATTTTCCTTATACTCACCTAAGGAAAACCTTGAGGAAGAAAACCTTAGAAAAGGAAGTGGACACACTGAAATAAGTAGGCCAATTCCCTAACTTCCCTCTTAAAAACTACATCTATCAGCAATTTACTTAGTGTTCTGAAAGTAAGTTTTTCCTTACGTGGATTTTTTACTTCGAGCCAACAAGGTCCTTTGATCTTTCTGTTCATCAAGAACAGCTCCAAGCTGGATGTGTTAGTCCCAAACACATGAGAAAAAGTTTCTCCTTTCAAATTCTGAGGAAGCGGTGGTATTTCAGCCTGAAAAAGGCAAAGAAGAGAAAAATCTTTTTGGTTTAAAACTATTACTTCACATTTTCCAAAGTCTATATTTGAAATAAACAAAAGCCTCTCTATGAAGTACCAGAAGAAACTCCTTTTATATATATGAAATGTCATTTGCCACAAATGAAATCCAAAACAATTCACAGTAGGAAACAAAAACAATTCACAATGACAAAATAATGCATCTTGATGATACCCATTAGAAGAAAAATAGGCCAAAGAGGATTTCTGTCCAGAGCTGTACATGCCTTCCTGATAAAGAATAGCAAATAAGTACCACTGCATTAGAAGAATGAAAGCAAGTGAGTGAGTCTCATTCAAAATGCTCCCATGGTACATTTCATCACCACTGTCAGAAACATGTCTTAAAAGTTCCTTTTACCAACATCGTGGGATCAAAACACTAGAACAGAGGTAAAAAAGGAGGTTAAGGTCCAGTTAATTAACATCCCACAGCAATGACCCTGCCTGTCACCAGAGCAAGAGCAGCACTATAGCGACACTACTGACGCTCTCCTCTCACCTTTCCACTGCTCAGAAGGGACACTTCAACAGACTAATGATGGTCAACTCCATCATGTGGCACTCATTCCACTTGAAAAACAGTTGTGCAGTTTCAACTTATTTCTTTAAAGATGCATACTTGAAAGCAGAGAAAGGCAGTATAACCTGTGGTCTATGTATTTAAATTTTTATCCATTTTAATTATTCATTACTGTAAGGCCACTTCAATGAACTGGGGGCTCGAGGAGCTCTGCCAACACTACAGAAAAGTCAACTGAAATTTCAGAAATAGAAAAATGTCATTCTCAGCCAAAGCCCAGTCATTTTCGTTGTTTGACTTACCGAGTATCTAACTTCCAAGTACTCGGATTTTTCTGGAATGTCAGGTATCTCAAAAGCATAGTTCTTTTCCACTATCTGAGGAAGCAGATATTTTGAAATCATTAAGACAAAACTTTTCACAAAATAAATTAATAAGCATTATATACACAATGCATGTCCCTGTATTTACTCATTAGGAATCTAGCAGATTCCTAATGGCTGATGGATCATAAAGGTAAATAAAGGCAGAAAGACACCCATTTGCCCTTTCAACTGGGACTAAAACACCCAGTGGCAAAATTCTAAAAAGACTTCTCTTCAACACTAAAGAGGTTAGAAATATTTACATTCAAGAGGGGCAATAAAAGATTACAATTTTTTACAATGACAATGCATTAAATCATTTCCTACTCTGATATTATGCAGCTCTATCTTGCTAGAAAAATTAATGAGCGTAATTTTAGCTCATATTTACTGAGTGTTTGTTTATAACCTAATATAAATTGCCTTAAGCCTTCTAGCAACTCTTGAAATAAGGACCCACTTCTCAGGTGAAGAAACAGACCCAGAGAAGTCACTTGGTACTCGTCCAAGGTCACATACTTAGGAAGCAGTAGGGCTAGGATTTAATGCACAAGTTGTCTGGCCTTAGCACCTATGCTCTTCACCACGACACCACATCGCTTTTAGAATGTTAGAGACTTGATCCATCAGCCAACATCCAAAGCTCAAACAGTAAAGACCATTAGGCTTATCTTCAGCAACTCAACCCGCCCTACATGGCAAGCACTGCTAACAGCCAGTAGGCTGAGTGAGTTACATTAATGTCCAAAGGCATCACTGCTGCACAAATCAGTATCTCACAATTGATCAACATCTATTACATGAACAGAGGACTTTTATTCTATCCGAATAGCATCATAGTCTTTGATTTTTAAAGATAAAACCTTACTTAACCTTCTGACTAAGACTACTTGGCAATAACTAATATAAACAAGATCAGAACAGTTTCTTCTCCATTGATGTTCCATAAGGAATAAGAGCACAAGATATGCTGGAAGTATTGGAAGCAATTACTTTGCTATAAATTATCTTTCTATTCAAATTAATGAACATTATTTTATAAGCAGTTCAAAGAGAAGGAAAAATATTTTTGCAAATCTAACATTGATTTGATATCTATGAAATTTCCATTCGATGAATTATAGCCACACAGAGGGCCTTTTGCACAAAGAAGGTATGCAATAACTATTTGCTAAATGAGAAAATGAACAACTAATAATTAGAGCTGGAAAAAATTATTACCAAATACAAACCTTGGACTTGAACTTCATAATTTTATATTTTGTTGCTATTTTCTCATCAAATTCATCATAAACATCCTTCATTGTAACTGGAGTTTCTGTTTCTTTCTCTGTGTCTAGATCAATTTTCTGCTTTCCCATGGAGAGGGGAGGGAAAAAAAAAGAGCATCTATACATAGACCTTTTCAACTACCAGAAACCCAGGTCTAAATCAATTTTCATCTTCACCCATTTAAACATTTAATAGAACAGTCTTGCAGGTGAGTTCAAAGGTACAAACGGACCCAAAATTATACTCAACCCAATGCCCAATTCCTCCCAATGGCACCAGAAAAGCAAACCAGAGATAAAGACGATGAATCCTACAAAATGGGAGAAGAGTGTTGTAAATCCTGACAACGAATCTTCCCATTTCAACTCAGATGGGGAAGGTCTGGATTTGGGATGGGACTATGGATGTTAAGTGCCCACAAAACAGGAGAAGCAAATGTAACTGACCTTGTTACAGAACCGTGGGTGAAATGGTACTGCTGCCTATACAGCAAAAGCATGCCAACGGCCATGTACTCCCAACCCTGATTACTACGGAAATGAGGGGTGAGGGGAAAGACAGCATCATATGCTAAAACTCAGACACTTTCACACTCTTTCTAACAAGTTTTACTCCATTTCTCTACTTTTCTCATGGAGCTGCTGACAATCAGTGGTCCCTAGGAAGGCAGCAAGAAAAAAGCATCAAGGTTGTGGATAATTCACAGCCCTGTTGAAGAAAAGGGCTGGTGGCAGAACAGAGAATGCACTTGGAATTAGAAGCTAATCACTAACATTTACCGTTTCACGGGGAAGGAAGTAAAGCGTTCGCTCAATATTTTTCACCATAACACAACAGCTCACATGGGTCTTAGCAGATTCGATCCAAACTTTACCAAACAGAAATACCACACCTAAAAGAACAAGAGAAAACCATGAGAAAAGAAACATTTCAATTAGATCACATTAAAGGGGCGCTATAAAGGCTCAATGAATGTGTCCACACATTTATGCCTTTATGACATCATTTTTTACAGCAAATTTCTATCTGATGTCCACTCCCCAAGACCAGTTCCTTTACTCAGTACTTACGCCATACAACAATACCACACTGGTAAAATCTATGACCACAAGAAGGACAGGGGACAGAATCATTTTTGGTGTAAACATTTTCCCTAGAACTAGGGAGACATCCCAGGTTAATGGAGACAAACCTTGATTATCAGGGAGACATCCCAGGCCTCAGCAGACACACCTGGGGAACTACTGAGACACCCCAGGTCAGTGCAGAAACCCCTGGGGAACTGGGGGACATCCCAGGTTAATGTAGGCACACCTCGAAAATGAGGGAGACATCCAAGGCCAGTGTAGGGAAAAAAATAAAAAACACCTTTTCCCTCGAACCAGGATTACCCACATTGAGAAACAAAAACAAAAAGCAAACTATTCTCCAACAAATCTCATATTTAAACCTCTGGTGAGAATTCTGAGAATTAATGAATTCCTTTTTAGCACTTGTACTTACCAATAAAAATTAACATTTATGTATAAGGATAACTATGTATGATACATCAGTATTTTTCTATATGTAAAATTATGAATAGGAAAAACAATTCATTTCATATATCTTATTTCATATAATAATACGTATCTCATAATAGGGTTCAACTCTTTCTACCTCACAGATTACTGAAGACACCTGGTTAGATAGTGTTCCTTTCTCTTCTATTTTGGCTCAACAAATGGTCTAATAACCAAATCGGCAGACATATTGCTTTTGAGATCCCTCTGTAATGTAGACCACAAAGTAAAAACAAGCCTTTCTACACATCTAGTCATTGTTGATGAACACTGGCCATCAAGACAGGGCTCCAGAGATTTGTGAGTCAACCTAAGAGATGGTCACTGTGCAAAAATCCTGGGCTCCATGAATAATTAGACAGCGGTAATCAACACAGACACTCAACACGGCCACTTGTCTGAGACACTAAGAAAATTCTGGCACGTGCAAAGGCTACTGTTCCCAAGGCCAATTACTCCAGTTTCTTCACAAGATAGCTCATCAGTGCTTCCTTTTGTAATTCGTTCTAGTAGAAATAAGACCATCTAAGAATTTTCATTTCTGCAGATGATTAAAATTATTACATTCTTGTATGATTTTCAGCTGGGGGGAAGGAGGCAGGTGGGAGGAGATAGGGGAGCGGGAAGGAAGTGTGGGGATGATTTTAAAAAACCTCACAGTAGCACAGAAAATTAAAAGTCATCCTCACAACAGTTAGAGATGAAAAAAAAATTCCATGCGAAGAAAAATAAAGACCCTAATATTGGATTCAAAGATTCAAATAGCTCATTTTACAGTCAAACTAATATCACACTTCATGCAACACATTTGACACTGCTTATGCCTCATTTGCCACAAAAAGATCATGGTAAACAAAGATTACATTCCCCCCAAAGTTACTAGCCGAAACCAGGTGCAGTCAGGATTATTCAACCTTGAAAAAGTCATAATGAAAACAGGATATCTTCCCATATGCAGAGAGTAAGATTCTTTTCATAATTATGGAGCATTCAGCAACAACTGACTTACTTAGAATCTGGAAGAAAGTGAGAGACAATAAAAGGGTCTTTGGGAGTACTTCGTTTTTATTAGCAGCATTGATTTCACCTAAGCTCAGTGATCATTACCTGCTATCACGATGGAACTGTTCAACTCTCAGAGATTAAAGGGCTTTTTAAAAACCATCTTATTTAATCCGCTGGCATCAATTACAGAGGACACAACCTGAGAAGTACCATGGAAAGAGAGTGGACTGAGGCTGAGAAGCCCAGAACTCGGCCACTGAAGAGCTGACCACTTTATTTTTAGAGCCTCAGCTTGTTCCTCTATAAGGGAATAACTAGACTAAATGATCTCTGAGGCTGCACTAGAAATTTCCTTTTACCTTAGCATTTGGAAGACAGAATAATAATAGGTAGGTACCTCTTTCAACTGCAAAATGTTTCCCAATAGTGATTGAAAAGGCCTACCCATGAGTATGATCAGTTACCAGGAATTCAACAATACATATAAATTGGTTGCTTTGCAAATATAATTGTGCTTCAATGCGTCAATTTTAACTTCCAACGCCTATTACTATACAGCCCAGCACTAGCTGATAGAAATTTCTGTGATGACAGAATTCTGTCTGTATCCCTGCCATCCATGGGTGTGGTAGCTACTAGTCACATGTGGCTACTGGGCACTTGACATGTGGCTAATGGCTGAGAAAATTCCTTTTAGTGAATTTAAATTTAAAAGCTACCTGTGGCCAGTGGTTACCACAGTGGGACAGTGCAGCTCTAGCTCCTTATCCTGCAAAACAATGTGGTTTTTTAATAAGTATCAACCGGTAAACAAAAGATGGTAACAGTAAACTCATTTTCACACAGGAAAGGGTGGTTGTTGTTCCTTAGGTTGTAATCCTTGGCAATTGACACTGGCAATCTTGATGTTTAGATGCAGATTAACCTGAGGGGTGGAGCACCATCCACTTTTGTATTACCCATTCTTACCCCAACACTGCTACAAGGCTTCAAAAGGCAAGCTCAGTATACCAGCAAATGCTACTCTGGTTCTCTGAAACCTTTCCCATGTAGCTACAGAACTGTCAATCACTGTGCAGTTTATTTCAGTGAACATTTATTAAACACCCACTGTATGCCTGACATCATGCTGAAAGCTGGAAATAAAAGGTCCCAGTCCTCCAGGAGTTAAAAGGCTTTGGGGGAAAGAAAAACACTGAATCGGATCTTTTCAAAATTGTATGACAAATGCTACGATGGGTAAGGGTACGATGGGGTCACAGAGAAAGGACGCTTAGGCCAGTCTGGAGGATTAGGAGACTCCAGGAGATGACACCTGGGCTGAGCCAGGTGAGGGCATTCCAGTCACACAAACGATGAGCAAAGGGGACATGGTATAAGGAGCAGCAGGTACAGACAGGGAGCCATTTCTAGGGCACAAAAGTCATGCACGGCAGGCATCAGCCTTTACGTTGTGGGCAGCAGCCACTGAGGATTTTTCTAAACAAGGAAATGACATGATTAGAGGTACCCTTCTGAGCAATGGCTCTGGCCAAAACATGGGGGATGACAGCTGAAGGATCAATCAGGAGGCTGGTGCGATGGCTTCTATAGGCACAAAGGAAGCAGAGGTGGGAGCTGTGAGGAGAAAGAGCAGACAGCTTGTCTACCTTAGGAGGAGAAAAGCAGTAAGACTTGCTGAGGGAAGTGAGGATAAGGGGCACTCAAAGTAGGCTCCCAGGTTTCGGGTTGTTGTAAGACCATGAACCATGACAGAGAATCAAAGCCACCATCGAGCAGGTGCAGCAAAGACAGGCGGCAGCGAGAGCAGGGCAGGCCTTTCCTGTCGCACAACCCTAACAAGCATCACGCACAGCGCCGGGCCCCCGAGGTCCCATGAAGCCCGTGTGAAAATGGTGCCCCCTGCAGCTGTACAATGGGGTGGCCTGGGATTCGACAATGGGGAGGAAATACTTGCTCGGCCTCATGGGATCACACTTGGCAGCCTTTCTGGCACTGGCGAGTAACAAAGAGGGAGTCAAAAAGGTGAGAAGGTCTAATCAAACTGTCTTACCCTCGCTAAAGTAGGTAAGATACCATTTCTAAGGTCGCTTGTATCTTTACCTGACAAACTAACACACGGCAGTAGCAACTCAAGTGTCTCTGCCAGCGTGGACCTGCCAGCGTGGACATATTTGCGAAGCTGAAGCCGAGAGGCTGAAGCATATGAACGCCTCCGCCTCCCCTCCGAGAGACCATTAACATCTTTCCGGTTAAAGTCAATGCCTGAGGATCTTTAAGGTAAACCTGGCCTCCAGTCTGACGGGTAATACCTACGCTTCTAACTCATTCACTTTCTTTACTGACATCCAGACACTCCCTCTATGTTCACCAGATGCAGCCTCCAGGAAACCACTTTGAAAAATACAGTTTGCATCTACCCTCAGACCCAGCAATGGATGTGAATAAAGGCAATTCTGTTTAAGGGTGTATACTGTATTTTATATTAATCCGACAGACCTTGTCACGCCCAGTCGCACGGTGAAGAAGGGCTCAGAGGGGCACAAAAGGAAAGTGGAGAACCTCCTGGCTTTTGGGAGTCAGAATTCACAGCATCAGCACATTCAGAGGAGGACCTAAGAATCATCCTTGATTCCTCCTTTCTGTCAACCTCACATCAATCCATCCGCAAGTTCATGTCAACATATAGGTTAAATGCATTACTTCTCCCCTCTCCACAGCCACCACTACTCCACACAACTAGCATGTCTACCCTGGACTGACTGACGTCCAGGGCTTCCCCACTTCCCACTCCAGCCCCAAAACACACGCACGCGCGTGTTTTTCACCACACAAACTAGAGGGTTCCTATTAAAATGTACACCAAACCATGTGACCACCACCCCATCCACCTTGCCAGTACTTCAAATCTTCTACCACCTCCCCACCACTTTTAAAACGAGCGCTAAACTCCTTAATATGGCTTTCACGGTCCTTCATTATCTGGCCTTGGCCTGTATCTCCAACTCCATTTTCTACCAGTTTTGTCATTTGATTCCTGTGTTACAACCACACAGGCCTGAGTGCTTATTGGTTCCCCAGGCGGAAATGCTCTTTCCTCAGATCTGCATGGGCCTCAAATCTCAGCCCAATGGTGGTCCCCTCTGCCGAGCCTTCCCAGGCCACCCTCCAACTTTCTGCTTTTACATCATCTATCACTTTACCTTATTTATGGCCCATCCCCGCCCCCGTTCCCACGAGAATGTATGTTCCATTAGGGTAGAGAATTTGTCCAGCTGGTTAGCCCCATCTCCGTGCCTGGCACATAACAGGATGCTCCATTTGCTAAATAAAGTAACAAATGAATGACTGATTCCACCTAAGGCGCAGAACTATAACTTCAGATACATCGAAGGTAAACTACAAGCACACCTTCCAAAATCACACACACGTTTTCAGTTTTTGGACAAAGCGCCTGTAAGGGTTCTTCACACCGCAGCTCCTATCTGTCTGGGCGGCTCATGCACTCTGCAGGGACTGCGTGTTGCTCTCTCACCGGCCTGTGCCGCCTACAGTCACCAAGGCACCGAGGGAAGGGGACAGCGCTGTAGAGACACCCGGTATGATTACCTGGCTGGCTGTACTGATCTTCATAGACATCCAGCCAATAAAACTGAAGCACTTGCTCCTCATCCGCCCCCTTCACCAGCGGGAGTTTACTGGAATCCACTTGAACGTCCTGGGCTGAAAAACTGCTGTCATCTTCCCTGTCGATGTCCCAACAAGAGTCATCTGGTAGAAAACTCCCTCTGCCAAAAAAAAAAAAAGAAAAAAAAAGCTTCCTTTTCAAAAACCTTTCAAAATCCAACAGAATCACTGTAGCGCTACTTGCCAGAAACTTCCTAAAATACTTACAGGAAGGATGTGGTCCCTTTCTGGGGATGTGCCTCAGCTTTCACCCCCTTTGCTGGCTCACTCTCTTGGTCCCGAGTCTTGGCAGCCACAGGCTCCATGTCCACCTCCACAGTTTCCATGGGCTCATCAAAGTCTGCCTCTTCAAAATCCACTGCCGCTGACTCCTCCTGGTCTTGTTGACACGGGGCCGGCAGTGGCTCTGCTGCAGGACATTGGGCCGGCACTGGCTTTGCTGTGGGCGTCACCACACGTTCCCATCAGGGCCCACGGCCACCAAACACAAAGGCTTCCCTGGCACAGCAAATACAGCCTACCTTCTTCTCACACTGTACCTGCATTTCTCGGCAATCTCTAAATTGGATGTGTTTAAGTTTTACTGCTATGAATTCAAATCCTTCCCACTTAAACTTGCAATCACAATTCCTTCAAAATCACCTCCACTTCCCCTTCACGGGGCCACCTTTTTTGACAGCACTTTGCAACTGCTCCACTCCCTTCTATTTCTGCCCGACATCAGACTTACCAGAAAACCGAGCACGTTTAAGAGGAACAAGAGTTAATGGAGGCTCCTTCCTTGAGACAGGGGAATCAGTTTTTCCTGAAGGAACTGCCTGTAAATGTTTTGAAATGTTTAGTCACTTAGACCTGCATACTAAAAATATGCCCACTGTCCTACCCTGATCAGAGATAATGACAGTTCCCACTTATAAAATGATTTTGTGTATTATTAATATAACAGCTTCAATTATTTTACTGTTACCTAGGTTTACAAAAAAAATACGTGTTTCCAGGAGGAAAATTATTACATTTACCACAGTTGTAATACCTATAATAAACACACACTAGCTACTATAAAATTTACGATGAAAAAAGCAGGCACATGCTATTTTTGAAATACACGAAACTACATAATGAAATGGGAGTCCTAATTTAAAACAAGAATCAACAAATTCAGAGGCATTTCCCTCACATAGAAAAGCAACCAAATAAGTTTTAAGCAATAACATAAATCACGTTTGACGGCATCGCCACACACTTTACCTTGGGGGTGTGCACAGAGAAAGGATTCATTGGAGCCTCGATGCATCGTTTTTTCTTCAGTGTTATTACAGGCGGTGGAGTTGTATAAGGTGTCTAAAAGGAGAGGTAAGACAGACATTCGTTGCCATGCTTGGTTTACCCCAAGACAGAAAAAGTACATTTTTTCCCCCACTGAAGTCCAATGAGCAAAGCATGTTTTGCCTTCCCTGCTCCCCCCCACAGATCTATGTTCGTGCACTGTGGTTACTATAGCAACAATATCAGAGTCACTAGAAAACCAGAATAGACATTGAATCCACCCCTCACCAATTTTTTCCTTTTAAAACTTAACATACTTTTCCCTTACCCTCCCAGAATATCACATTTAAAAAACTCTCAAGCTAGAACTCCATGGTGCTGGTGTTAGTCATTTTAATCAAGGGTCACTTAGAAAGATGCACACCTCTAAATGAGACGTTAGTCTTTATGTGAAGTCGCCAAGTTGCAAATTCCCGGTACAGCTGAGCCTGAGTGCTCTCAGGGGCAGCTCACTGACTCTTCCTACGCTCCAACTTGGAATTCAAGATAAGGATCTCATACCTGACCGTACAGACTGACAGACTTCAATCTCTTTCAGGAACATACACTGCAGCAACTGAGTGCAAGCAGTGTGCATTCCCAGAAGTGACTCGTGTGTATTCTTACTACCTCAAACGTACCCCCATGTAGCTCTACCTACAAAATCACACAGCTTGTAACAGCTAGAAACTACTCACCTAAAATGGTGAGAAGAAACCAATCAGAAGTATTGTTTTAAGAGTTTGGGGTTTTTTTTTGTGGTGGTGGTGTTGTCACTGCAATTTTTTAAATTCCGTTTTGTATAATTACTGAATTGTTTCTTTAGCCATGTCCCCTGCACATTTGACAATCCCGAGATTCACTTACCTCGGTGGTCAGATCTTGTAGAATGTCACCTAGCAGACCATCCTTGGACAAGTCTACAGTTTTCTGGAAGTTACAAAGGAAGGTAGAATGAGAAAGCCATACACTTCCCATTTTCATCCAGACCACACGTCTGAGAAAGGAAGAACCTAACCCAGTCAGTCTTTGCTTCTTCAATCCTTACTCTGAGTGCTCATCTACTATTCACAGATCTTAACAATCACCTGTATGTACGTACATAACTCTCAAAATTAGAGCTCCCACCCTCTATTTCCACCCTCATTCCACGATCCGCCTTGTTAATCACTAAAATAAACAGTCAGCTCAGCTTTTCAATTCAATCTTCTTTACGACCACCAAGTTCCAACCACTGGGGTACCCAAATTCACCTAGAAATCTACTTTCAGTGACTGAAATTAGGACAATACTGCTCAAGTATTTGTGCTCCAATATACTGAGCACCTAATATCCGTATAATCAAATATTAAATTTGTTTCACAAAGGAAAAGGCAAAAATCTAAGAAAAACATAAAACTCACATCTGTGGTTTTCTTCCCAGCACTAGCAATGAACATCGACTTGATATTGTTCGGCTTTGTCACCGCAGCCTTCTTTACATTCCTCTTTTCTTTGTTGTGTGCTTTATCTTTTCCTGTTGGAATATAATTCAGAAACATGTACTGGCAAAAATTAAAATGGAAAACTGAAAGCCCAGTCAGCTGCTCTCTGTATATGAGAATTTGAGAAGAAAAGCGTTAAGAATTCAAAATACAAGAATATGACATTTTATGCAAGGTACACAGGGAAGAATCTTTAAAACAAGCTTAATTCAGGAAAACCTGGGCTGAATGTTATTGCAAAAACTCATGAAAGACCGGGAAAATATTTGGTTGAGTTATTAAGAATGACTGTTTAATTGCTATTGTTAATGTGAATAAAAAGCTTTCTAAGGGGGGGGGTTTCCCCATAGAAATAAAAAGATCACATTCATCTGGAAACAGAGGATTGGCCTAGCAGCCTTCATGATATGACTTTTTAGAGCTATACTGAATCTGACAGGAAAACTGAACTGTGAATAAAATAAGATTACCAGTTATGATATTGTAGCATTCTAATTTCCATTTTATGAAGAACAGCAACGAGACACATGCAATATGTCATAGCAACACTAAACAGAGACATTTGCACAATAAACAACAACTTGTGCCATGTTGTCTCTTATGACCATGTGTACATAAATCATCTATGAACTCTTTTAATGCTGTCAATTTTACTCTCACTTTCTGATTTATCGCAGAGCAGTCTCCACCTCAAAAAGACCAAGAACAAATAGTTAATAGAGTATGGTTGACAGATATAAATACACATACCAAATGAAACAGAAAACAAAGTCCGTCCAGAAAAATACCCAATTACCCACAAAAATTTAGCATACAATAAAGATGGCATCTCATATCACTGGAAACAAGAGGGACTTTTTAATACGTAGTGTCAATTATCCATTTGTAAAGTAACCAGTATAAACACCAAAGAGATCACAGATCAAAATTTTTTAAATGAAACTGTACAAAGACTTTAATAAAAAAGACGAATTCCTGGAGTCACTCGGCAGCTTCTGTTGGGTCAGCAGCATGAGGGGCTTGCCATGAGGCATCAGCAGCGCCTCCTGGCCCATTGCTGGTGGTGCCCGCCTGGCAGCTGAGCTCCTGCCCATGTCCCCGGGCTTTGGGGGAGCAGGTCTAAGCACCGCCTCCACCGTGGCTCCTTCGGACCTGCAGACGCCGCCATAGCTCACGCCCCAAGCAGGCAGCATCATGAAGCGTACCTGCCTTACTTCCACCACCGCCAAGTGGTGCAGGGCTTTGGCTGCGGCTCCAGGCAGCTGGGCATCCCCACAGCTAAGTTATCTGAACAGTGGATAATCCACTGGCATTTATTATGGTTGGGCCCGTATTGGAAGTGGAAATGTCCATAAGATGGTGCTGAGCATAGAATGGAACCCATACTACAAGAGTACAAAGAAGTCCATGGAAACTCACATCATGCATCTCTTCAAAGAGGATTTCTACCGTGTTTCCCCGAAAATAAGACCTAGCTGGACAATCAGCTCTAATGCGTCTTTTGGAGCAAAAATTAATATAATACCCGGTCTTATTTTACTATAAGACCGGGTTTTATATAAGACCAGGTATAATATAATACAATATAATACTGGGTCTTGTATATTAATTTTTGCTCCAAAAGACACATTAGAACTGATTGTCCGGCTAGGTCTTATTTTCGGGGAAACACGGTATGGGGAAATAGTCAATGTGGCCATTGTTGGCTACCACAGACCACAAAAGAACTTTGATTCTTTAGTTACCTATTTCAGCAATTCAAGGGAATAGTGAGGAAGCTATGAAATGACTAGATTTACCAGAACATGTAAAACTCAAAGAAGACAATTTCTCCCAGGTTCCTAAGAGTAAATAATGAACGGCCACTGATGAAAAAATCATCATATTTATTCATTCACTGTTTTCCAGTATTTTACTGCTCATAATTATGCAGTCTCATCTTGGTTATATTTTTAAAATCAAACATTTTCCTACAGCTGTGAATTCTTTTAAACAGTACAATGTGGTTACCATATTATGCTTCAACTGTTCAATTAAACCCATCATGCTACAGTACTAAAAAGATTCATTTTAAAAATCAAGATTCTTTTTATATAACATGTTGATTAAAATTTACCACTAGAAAGGTCTTAAGTGTTTTATAATGGAAATGAAATGTATACAGCTATGGGTAAAAAGACAAGTCACTAGTTTGAGATGAAAACTATAATTCCCATGGTAAAATACTAGTACATATGTACCTGTATAGCATTGCTGCTCAACAGAGAAGGCTTATGAAAGTAAATGCATTAAACAGAGGGTTGATAGTTTATTATAAACCTAAGGGGGAAAATTCACACTTTGTATTTTTGATATTTTGTGCATTAATATATTATCACAAACACGAAGACTTGCGAAATTTTATTTTAGTCATTTCCTTTATGAGGGCATATCATTGTATTGTGTTCATTTTTGTTGCAACTGCCTCGGTTCTAATTGATCTAGACTCCCTCGGCCTATCATTTTTTGTCTGTCTTTTAAAACATTAAAATGAGTGTTTTTCGAGGGAACAAAGGGCAAATTCCTTTGTAACGTGGGTGAGGGAAACTCTAATTATGATTCAAAATCCATTTGCAAGGAAAAAAGATGAATAAATTCAGTTACTCCAGAAACAAGTTTAAAGACAAAACAGGAGAAAATTTTTGCAACATTTCACAGATAAAGGACCAATTTCCCTGGTATGAAAAAAAAAAAAAACCCAAAACCCAAAGGGAATGTGGCTAATAAACACAAATATGTGGTTCACATAAAAATATAGGCGTACTTCATTTTATTGTTGTGCTTTATTGTGCTTCACAGATATTGCATTTTTTACAAACTGAAGACAAGACCCTCCACCAGCAAAAAGATTACGACTTGCTTTGTGATACTCACTTTATTTCGGTGGTCTGAAACAGAACCCACAATACCTCTGAGATATGCCTGTATACATATAAACAGCTATTAAGTTTTATGAAAATATGCTCAACGTCATGTGTAAAAGAAATGCAAATTAAAACCACACCAAGATGTTATTTCTCATGTATTAGAGTGGCAAATATTGAGAAGCTTGACAACACTGTTGGCGACACCAAGGGGTCTAAGTAGACACTCATTGTTCATGAGAGTGTAAAATGGGACGACGCCTATTGAGAAGTATTTGGCAATATCTCATAAAATTTCACGTGCATTTACTTTCTGACCCAGCCATCCCTTTTCTAGGAATTTTCCTTGGGGAAAATACCATTTGCAATTATTCAATGCGGTATTATTTGTCATAGCAAATTACTGAAAATCTAAATGTCTATTCAAGGAAACAATTTGAATACACCATGGTACATCCATACAATGGAATACTATGCAGCTATGTAGAAATAAGCAAATAAAAAAGAAAGATCTCTGTCTGCTAATATGGAAGGATTTTCAAAATATCTTAAGAGAAAAAACACAAAGTACTAAAGTATCTATAGAAAATATATTTTGTATAAGAAAGAAAAGGAAATAAAATATATAGACACACAATTCCACTCCTGGGTGTATACCCAAAAGAACTAAAAACAGGTGTTCAAACAAAAACTTGCACATGAATGCTCATAGCAGCATTATTCACAATCACCAAAAATTAGAAACAACGCAAATTCCATCAACTAATAAATGGATGAATGAAATGTGGTGCATTCATGCACTGGAATATTATTCAGCCATAATAAGGAATACAGTACTAATCCACGCTACAACATGAATGAACCTTGAAAACATTATGATAAATGAAAGAAGCCAGATACAAATGGCCACTTGTTGTATCATTTCATTTACATGAAATATTCAAAATAGGCAAATCCATAGAGATAGAAAGCAGATTAATAGTTGCCAGAGGCTGGTGAAAGAGAGACTGGGGAATGCCTGCTTAATGGTTTCCATCTGGGCTGATAAAAAATGTTCCAAAAGTAGATAACGGTCATGGCTGCAAACATCGTTAATGTATTAAATGTCACTAATGATAAATTTTATGTTGTGTGCATTTTATCACAATAACAAAGGCATTTTTCATGTGCCTAAAACTGTGAAAAGGTTTGTAGGACATTTGTGAAAACTGTAAGACAAGAGAACTTATTTTTTATTGAGATCATTTTGTTTCAGAAAAAGGAATATGAATAAACGGTCAAAATGTTTAGTATACGAAATACAGATCCTAATCATAGAATAGCAAAAGAGAAGGTCAATACTGGTTTAAATAGCAAGGAAGGCTTCAATCACACCATTGAAGGTGAGCAGGATTTAGACAGGAGGACAAAAAGAAACAGATAGAATAGCAGTCAACATTTGAGGTGAAATTCTTCCACAATTTTAGTGCTTGTTTTATTTGTTTTCCCACTGGTTTTCTTCCATTGGGACTCAGCTGATCTTCTTCTGTCTCTATTTGCAAACTACAAGCCGGGAATGGGATCCACACCATGAAGTGCTGACCTTAACTTCTAGGCAAAAGTCTACAATGTTTTACGTCTTTAAAGCAGATTGAAGAATTCCATTTCCCTTCCTAAGAGCTAGGGACCTTGTTGGGCTCTTCCTTACAGACACTGACACAGTGAGGACTTACGGGTGAATGGTGACAAAGCATCGAAGAAAGATTTCAAAGACTAAGCTCTCCTTCAGAATGTCAAGTCATTCTCTTTGCTGATGTTTTACTGGGAAGAGGTTAAGAGGATTATGGAAACAAAGAGATGGCTCATTACACAACAAATATTGCATACTTTCTTTGCCCTGCTACTGCGATTGGCACTGAGATGACCAGGACATGGTACTTCCCTCAAGAACCTCCCTGTCCAGTCCAACCTCCTAATTTACAGCTGACAAAACTGATGTCCATATATACAGTGGAATATTACTCTGTCATAAGATGAAATACGGCCATTTGCAACAACATGGATGGATCTTGAGAACATCATGCTAAGTGAAATAAGTCAGATGGAAAAAGTCAAAAACCGTATGATTTCATTCATATATGAGTTATAAAACGGAAAGCAACAAACGAACAAGATAAACAAGCGAACAAAAACTCATAGACACAGACAACAGTATGGTGGTTACCAGAGGGTAAGGGGGGGTGGGGTGAAGTAGAAATGGATAAAGGGGGTCAAATATATGGTGACAGAAAGAGATATGACTCTGAATCTGCTGAACACACACTGTAATATACAGATGATGTATTATAGAATTGTACACATGAAACCTATGTAATTTTATGAACCAATGTGACCCCAATAAATTTAGGGGGAAAAAATGAAGCGGTAGTGGCATCTTCCCCTGATTTTCATTCTACCAGTCTTTCCAAGTGGTTCCGTGAAGCACCTAATTGTTTGTATCAAATCCCTTCACTGCCCGAACTCTACAGAGCAACACATCTTCTTGTGACCAATGCCTGCCTGATGCTGTATTAGTGTAGAACTGAAGATGTAACATAGGAGAATGAGCGAGGGAAGAGTATTTGCCTATGCTCCAGAAGGGAGGGAGGTGTGCAAATAAACTGGGATATGAAAGCAAAAATAGCACAAACAAGAAAATGTAAGAGAATGGAAAAATATACCATTCAAATATTAAGTAACGGTGAACAATTTCTGAGGCCAGTTTTTTATAGTTATTGTTTTAAATGTGCGTGCTGGTTTATGTGGATCATATTGTCACACAGCGTAAAACATAAAAGCGAATAAAATATACTGAGCATCAAACACAAAACAAAACAAAACACTAATGTCCAGAGAGGTGATGGGACTCATTCAAGGTGCTACAGACAATTCACAACACAGAGAACCCTAACACAGGCCTCCTAAGTTCAGGGAGATGAAAAAGCACGTGGGCTCATTCATTCTCTTCTTCAGGGAGGGGGAGGCATGGTGCTATTGTACACTAAATAAAACTCAAGGCACATAAAAACTAAAGTACACTTTGTGCCTTAAAAAATAGCTCTGAAAGACATTATTGGGCTACCTGGGGAAATCTAAATACACACAATATGTTAGATAATGTCATGAGAAGGGTATTGTAGCCAAGCAGACAAGTGTCCTTGTTCTTAGGAGGTCACTGCTGAAGCACGTAGAGGTGAAGTGTCATGGTGGCTACACTTACTTTTGGTAAATTCACCAAAACTAAAGTCTCTGGATGTAGCTGGGAACAGGGAAGGAGATAGTAAACAAATGTTGTAAAGTGTTAATCTACAAATTAGGGTCCAGACTTTCTGAAAAGTGCAAGATAGCATAGAATTTAGGCTTTGTGGCCACATATGTCTCTCTTGCACTGTTTTCTTCTTTACATCTTTCCTTTTTAAAAAAAGAAATGTAAAAACCATTCTTAGGTCAAAGGCTACATTAGCAACTGGCATGATTTCCTTGTGGGGTCATGAAAATGGGAAACTGGGGTGATGGCTGCACAACTCTATGACTATACTAAATGCCACTGAAACGTATGTTCATTTTACACAGGTGAATTGTATGGCATTTGAATTATATCTCAATTAAGCTGTTTAAAAATAAACTGGCTAAATAAAATAAAATAAAACTAAAAAAAAGAAAAGTGCACAGAAAAGTAACAAAAAATAAAATAAAATAAAATAAAATAAAATAAAATAAAATAAAATAAACTGGCTGTGAGTGGACCATACTTTGCTGATCCATGATCTAACACTTGGTGGTAATAATGAACTAAACAAACAAACAAACAAAAACAAATGCTGAAGAGAATTTCCCCTTCTCATTTGACAGGAACTACTCATAAATCAGGCTTGTTTACTCAAAAAATGTTTGCCAATGATTGCATAGCTAAGAAAATGTGACAGACATCCATTCATTATCATTTTAAATTTCAATTAAACAAAGCAAGTTGATTACTCGAAGTTCTAAACCTTGTAGTACTGTACCATTCTCAAAGAGCTAAAATTCTAACTACAGTACTTCAGTAGGAATTAAAAGACATCACTTATTGTCGCAGCCCCCAAAATCAGCAAGTTTACAATGACAGCATGAGGGGCAACCAGATAGCTCAGTTGGTTAGAGCGAGAGCTCTCAACAACAGGGCTGCCGGTTCGATTCCCACATGGCCCAGTGAGCTGCGCCCTCCACAGCTAGATTGAAGACAACAAGCTGCCACTGAGCTTCCAGTGGGGAGGCCGGATGGCTCAGTTGGTTAGAGCGTGAGCTCTCAACAACAAGGTTGCCAGTTTGACTCCCACATGGGCTGATGGGCTGTGCCCCCTGCAACTAAAGATTAAAAACAGTAACTGGACTTGGAGCTGAGCTGCGCCCTCCACAACTAGATGGAAGGACAACGACTTGGAGCTGATGGGCCCTGGAAAAACAGACTGTTCCCCAATATTCCCCAAAATTTAAAAAAAAAGAGAGAAAATAAAGGAGACATACTTTAAAAAAATAAATAAAATAAAATAACCACACAACTGAAAATTCCAAAATAAGTAAAAGACAAAATTCTTTGGACAACAGAGACGTGAAACGTCATTTCCTGGTGATATTTTTGCATTTTACATTTAATTTTCCACATAATTGTGCTCCTCTCAATAACAACATTTTCTACACCTTAAAACAACTGTGGTAGGTCCTTTTCCCTTAGAGGAAACAGTATCAAAGTACTAAGTCATCTCAAATTTTACACAATTCTTTAAATCTCAAAATGGCACTGTCTTAAAAAACAAAATGTAGGTACCTTTCTCATGGGAATCAAGGGCATCATCTTCAAGGTCATCATCAAAAATCTCTCGGCCATCCTCCACATAACCGATACCATCTGCAGGAACAAAATTTAATCCTGAGATCAAGTTTCTAAAAGTGGCCAATAATATTTCAGCCATTGACAAACAAACAAAAACCTTCATACCCACTCAGGCATTCTCCTGGCCTGTGCCCTTTTTAAGTGCAGCAGAATCCTGTTTAAACAAGTGTCAGACAAAACAGCATCCACACAGGTTTCTGAGTCAAAACCAAAGGATATATGACACAGGAATCCCTCGTCTTACTACGCTTCCCTTTATTGTGCTTCACAGATGTTGGGTTTTTTACAACTTAAAGGCAACACCCTTCACCAGCAAAGACTGCAACTCACTTTATTGCGATACTTGCTTTATTGCAGTGGTCTGGAACCGAACCTGCAACGTCACTGATGGACACGTATGCCCATACCAACCGAGGTCAGCGAGGGAAATGACATGACCCACAGAATCAAAGTTTGCCACAGTAGGATACTTTACAGTAGGCTTACTCCACCAAAAGAATAAAACATACAAGAATCCAATGACAAGCCCGGAAAAGCACCTCAGTCTACAGGGAAAACTGGCCATATAGCCAAATCCAACTATAGACGTAGAAACATAAATACAGTCACAGGCACAGCCTACAGCTCCTCCCTGAGGTCAGCATTCACATGACCCAGAAGTCACACGTAGCAGCAGGAACCACGAGCTTTCCACGAGGGACGTAGGAACGTCAGGACTCCCCTTGGTGTGGTGCTTTCCACTGCCCGAGGTACTCCTCACAGACAGCCGCATGTACTCTTCATGGCCATTCTGTGAGGCAGGCAGTTTTCTCATCCCCACAGACGTCGGGATTCCACCCAACGTTGTGGCTCCACCCAATGTCTACACAGCCATTTCCTGGAGGATTTATACTATATCCTGAGGTGTGTGCCTGGATTCTCCAAAATGCCCCAAAGAAACTATCTATTGTGCTGCTTCCACGCCCTCAAATACTGTATTTGAGGAAAATCCCAGCCAAATGTATGATCTTAACAGAACCTTACATCTGCCCCCGCAAAGCAGCAACTCCACCGCCTGAGAACGGAGGAGATGCATCTGAGACTGCCTGGCGGGCAATTTCTTCCCACGTACCGTCATCCACGATCCAGTCATCATCCTGGCGGGCCTGAACCAGCCTCGAATACTGTTCTTCATCAACCTCTTCATACACACTTGTGAAATCCTCAACCTGCCATCATACAAGTTTGAGAAAGCTTCAAATGGAGTGAAAGTGTTAAATAGCTCTGATGAAAAAAATTGTCAAAATTGAAACAGGAATGGCAGCCTGAAGAAGTAGCTGCAACCAAATCATGAGTTCTGACATTCAACACCACTACACGGTTTTCCTTAAATAGACATCAATTAGCTGAGTATTCCTTTTAGGTGGGTGTTAACATAAGATATTAAATGATTCCATTAGCATAATACACTTGTCACACCATCAATTACTCATCTACTTCATAAAAAACAAACTGAATTATAGCCAATTCTTCATTAGCTGCTTTGGGGATTATTCACTTATAATTTCTAGACTGGTTTCTCCTGTCTGTAAGGCATACCACCTCCCTCTCCACTAGCTCACGTTGCCCTGTGAACAGATGATCATTTTAGTAACTGTTCAACCGACCAAATATAATTCAAAAGGAAATACCTCCCCTCTTCATCCGTTAGCAAAACATATTCTATATTCTGCAGGTACACTAGAAATGGCTTTTGAGTGATCTCTGTTTGAATTATCACTGATCCCCCACCATTCTCCGGTCTCGATACTGCAGAGACAAAGGCTGAGCTACTGGAAGCAACTGACGTGTCCATCAACAGACAAATGGATAAAGATGTTATCTATACACACAATGGAATAGCACTGAGCCATAAAAAAGAATGTCGCCTTGCCATTTGCAGCAACATGGATGAACCTTGAGGGCATTATGTTAAGTGAAGTAAGTCAGACAGAGAAAGACAAATACCAGATGATTTCACTTATATGCGGAATCTAAAAAACAAAACAAAACAAAACCAGACTCATAGGTACAGAGAACAGACTGATAGTTGCGGGGTGGAGGGGGTGAAGTGAATCAACAGATGCAGACTTCCAGATATAAACTACGTAAGTCATGGGAATATAGTACACAGTGTGGGGAATATAAACTATAATATTCTATCAACTTTGTATGCTGACAAATGGTAACTAGACTCATTATGGTAATCATTTTGTAATGTACATAAAGTCAAATTGCTATGCTAAACCTGAAACTAATATAATACTGTATGTCAATTATACGTCAATTGGAAAAAAACAAGGGGCGGCCGGGTGGCTCAGTTGGTTAGAGCGAGAGCTCTGAACGACAGGGCTGTTGGTTCTATTCCCACTTGGGCCAGTGAGCTGCGCCCTCCACAACTAGATTGAAGACAATGAGCTGCTGCTGAGCTTCCGGAAGGGGGCCGGATGGCTCAGTTGGTTAGAGTGTGAGTTCTCCACAAGGTTGCCAGTTCAATTCCCGCATGGGATGGTGGGCTGCGCCCCCTGCAACTAAAGATTGAAAGCAGCAAATGGACTTGGAGCTGAGCTGCGCCCTCCACAACTAGGTTGAAGGACAACGACTTGGAGCTGATGGGCCCTGAAGAAACACACTGTTCCCCAATATTCCCCAATAAAATTTATTTTTAAAAAAACAAAAACAAACAAAAAACACTGAGCTACTTGGAGAGCAAGTGCAGAGACTGGCAAGTCTTCCAATCACACAAGCTGTCCAACTGCTAGAGGGCCAGAACACCACGAATTACTGGCATGAATAGAGCAGACCATCTCAACACAGTGGAAGCAATAAATGGAACACATACACACTACTGCTACAGCTGCTATGGTGACAGGCCATCGACTTCCCAGATGAGAATTTGGTGGGCTGGTGAGCAAGAACTCAGATACCTCGTTAAAAATTTCCCCCTTCTCTTGAGAGCTCTGCCTTTTCTAGTGGGGCTCGAGAAAATGACTAGCTCCACCAGAGAAGCTAGCACCCTACGAAAACACACTTGGACAAGGAGCTTTGAGAGCCCAATGGGCAGAGCTGACTGGATTTCTGCCACACCTACAAGGCTTATAATTACAGGACTAGGCTTAGTTTTCACCTCCTGTTTATTCTACAGAGATCACCAGCAAACATTGATTTGGCCTTCCACCATTTGATAACAGAAACTACCTACCCTACCAAATTCAGTTTTTGACAACCCAAACACAAACTAGTCCAATTAACATTACTGTACTGACCAATTGGGGGAGGCAACTGGCAAGATAATTTTTGTTGATTGAAGTCTATGAGGCATACTTTGTCTCTTCTTATTTAAGCAACTCACTTATATACTATCGAAAAGGTACCACAAAACCATTTTAAAATATCCTTTTGAGTCACAAGCCATTTTGACTCTATCCCTGAAAACATTGCAACTGCTCAGCATGAACTCTTAGAGCCATGCAATTAACACCAGTGATTAAAAGGAAGTCACTCACGTTGTGTCAACATCTGAAATACCCCAAAGAACTCCCTTAGAGAAGTACCCACATTAAAAATGCTTTACTCCTGCTTTACTGCAATCCTTTCAGCAGCCCTTTATGATATGGCCGACTCACTTAACTTTCATGAATGGTGCTAAAAGACAAAAATCCTCTTCTACTTGTTTAATCGCCCAATACAGTACAGGCCATGGTTAAACGCACATATTCTGAAGCCTGGGTTCAAATCAAGACTCCGCCACTGTGAGCTCAGATAGGTTAGCTGCGAAATACTGTTCATCACAGTATCTAACTTTAAATGACTATTGGAAGGATTAAATAAATGCAAATATTTGTAAAAGCACTTAGAACAATGTTAGCAAAAGAAATATATTTGTTATAATTTTCTAGTGTTAATTAATCACTTTATGGCCCTGCAGCAGTTAAGATACTCAGAGAACGTGTTGAAGGTGAAGCCAGGTAAGTTGTGGAGACAGTAGTAGCCACTCTGTTTTTACCTGTGAGCCACAGACAGTGAATAGAGGAAACAGCCAAATGGGCATAACATTCAACCTTACACCAGAGTGCCACAGAAGGAAGGCCCAAGTCCCCACCACCACTCACTCCCCTTGCAAATGAAATTAGGAAAGGGGAAGTAGTGCTTCACTAGACTGCTCAATACCTTAAGAATACAGTAAAAGCAGCTCTGAGGTCCTCCAACAAAGTCATGGGACTAACCAGAGACAGTGTGCTTAATAAGGAAAAAAATATATACAAGGTGGGATCAAACAATACGGTGAATGTTTAAATGAAAAAATGTATTACAGTAAAAGACGCATTGCCATTAATCCCCCTCAAATATACTCCCTCTCGCTTCGAACACATTTATCCCATCGTTCTTGCCACTTTCTGAAGCAGTTCTGGAAGTCCTCTTTTGTGAGGGTCCTCAGTTGTGCTGTAGCGGCTGCCTCGGTGTCCTGAATCGATTCAAAACGTTTATCTTTCATGGCCATTTTGATTTTGGGGAAGAGCCAGAAGTCACTCGGTGCCAGAACCAGTGAATAAGGTGGATGAGGATGAGGGCACATCGTAATGTTTTTATTTGACATAAATTGTCGTACCAGAAGCGATGTGTGACATGGAGCATTCTCATGATGGAGGATGATTTACGGCACACTTTAAAACCCACCTTCTCTCAACCGTAGCTCACACCCGACTGACTGCACTGAACAAGCTGAAATTTGTCACATACTGTTACTGAGGTTCAACACATCACTTCCCCTATTAAAGATCCCTGCCTTTCCGTTAGATGGCACTCGGCAGCAGCATTCGCTGTATTTTGTGATCACAACGGAAAGACGGGTCACACATCACTTCTGGTATGGCAATTTGTGTCAAATAAAACATTACGGTGTATCCTCATCTACCTTATTCACTGGATCTGGCAACGTGCAACTTCTGGCTCTTCCCCAAAGTCAAAGTGACCATGAAAAGAAAACGTTTTGGATCGATTCAGGACATCAAGGCAGCCACGACAGCACAACTAGACACTCACGAAAGAGGACCTCCAGAACTGCTTCAGAAAGTGGCAAGAACGATGGGATAAGTGTGCTTGAAGCGAGGGGGCATATTTTGAGGGGGATTAGTGGCAATGTGTCTTTTACTGTAATAAATTTTAATTTAAACATTCACCATAATTTTTGATCACACCTCATATAGCTGCTTTCATTTCAGAATTGTAAAGGCATCTGTAAAGTGCCTCACAGGAACTTTAAGGGTCGAGCAGTCTCTCCATAATCTGTCAATCTACCTCATGCCCTTGCTTGTTCAATATTAAGAAATCACTATTGTAACAAGCTTGAAATATATGCATATTTCAAATCAGTGACATAGATGACATAAGACTACCTAAAGGCTATGAAATAGATGAAGCACAGCAGAAAAATAATGGTTACTTACTTCATATTTATACTTCTCACCAGCTTTAGCCTTTTTCAATCTTTCCAGAGCTTCCTGGCGTCCTTTCTTTGATTTCTTTTCTCGCCGGGATCGACAGACTACAAAGCTTCCTGAATCTGACACAGCTGGAAAAAAAGCCAAATTCATGTAAGGTGCTATGAAATTGTCAGCCATCTTCCCTCAAAAAGAGGAACTCTTTTCTTCCACCAAAAAGAGGAAAATACCAAATTCAACTTACTGATATCTCCTACAGACACTAGAGAAGGGAGATCAGCGGTTAGTCCATAAACTTTCCATTAGAAATGAGGGGCTTTAAGTAGTTATGAAAGGAAAATTCATTTTGTATTTTATTAATCAACACTTGAAAGGTTTTAAGGAGCACCTGCTCTTTGCAAAAGTACTAGGTGCTCTGAGAGACTCAAAGATCAGAAAGATACGCTGCCAATACTCAGAGAACTTAAAATCTAAAATGGAAGATAAATAGCAACTAACTCACTCTAATCTTTAGAAGTAATGCATGCCCCAACAGAGGTTCAGATAAAGTATCTAGAACTTCAAAGGAGGGCTAAATTGGGGTATTGGGAGAATTTAACAAAGATGGTTCTGAGGAGATTCTTGATTCCTTCACTGATTTCCAGGCCTTGCTCAGTTGGTTACGACATTAAAGGATGATAGTAAAAAATTAAAAAGGTTAAAACATGTTTTGTCAAAAATTACTGAAATACCAGAGGGCCTCGGTGTTCATTCATTTAACTTTTGAATTATTCATGATTTGGTCATTATAAACTGACCACTTCAACCACATACTAAAAAGATTTCATCCAGAGAATTACAACTTTCATATACCAGCTGATGAATAACCAAGTCAAGTGAGACAGGGCTGCCTGCCAGCCATGAGTTTAGGCTCAACATGATTGCCTTCTATGTCTGTGAAATTGAGTATTTTATTGTATTTGGTGATAATTATTTTATAAAGTGGAGTAGGCACAGTAAAAGAAAAGTATTGATAAAAGGCATCCTAAAAGCTCCAAGCCACTGGAAAATTCACAACAACATTAAGCTGTTTGACTAAGTGTTTCACTGAAATAGAAGATGCAATTTAAAGAACATGTACCAGATGCTGGCAGTCACTATTGAAAACTGCATCTTAAAATTAGAGGCCGTATTTCTTCAAGCTTCCTGGAAATGGAATCTTTCTTTATAACATCTCAGTCTATTGTTTGACTTTCACATGTGACTTTTAAATCCATTTTTAGAAAGGCATTAAGTAAAAATTAAGGAATGTAGGTACTGGGTGATGACAGCCACAAAATCTTGGGTGTCACTCAAATGTTTTCTAAAAATCATGAGCAGGCCTACATGAAGAGGTTTTGGAGATCACTGAACATGACCACTGTGAGTGAAAAGTTGGTCTCAGTGTCTTCCCTTTAAGGTTCCTTTAGATTATCCCAACAAAATCTATAGGTCTTCAAATGGACTTATTCCATAGGAAATAATGTGCCATACTACAATGACAAGACAGAGTTGCCTGTCCTCGAGGGGCTTAAAGTCAAGTAAAAGCAAAGCACCTGAGGCTCCCACCATCATATAAACAGGGTGTCATATAAAAGGTCAGAACATGATACTGAGGAAACGTAGAAAAGAGAGCTGTTAATTTTGCCTGGGAAATCAGGGAAGGCTTCCCAGGAAAGGTTTCCAACACAGACCCAGGAAGAGGAGTAGAATTTCAGAGTACAGGGTAAAAAGTGGCACAAGCAGAAGAAAAGGTATGAGCCAGATTACAAAATGACAAAAAGGCAAGGTGTATCCAGAAACCGAGAGAAAGTCAGTGTGGAAGGTAAGATATGATGAGAGTGTAGAATGAGTGGGAGAAAGAGTTTAGGGAGAAGAGCACAAGCCAGCTCTGCCACTTACTGGGTGACAATGAGAACACCAGTTAACCTCTGAGCTGCAGTGGCCAGCTGTCTTCTTGTTTTAAGCTGTCCAGCATCTGAACTTGTTTGTGAAATTTCCCCCTTATAAGTCTGATGGGACACAAAGCCCATGTCCTATTACAGAAGCTGAAAAGGGAAACGCTGTTTCCCAGACACCCTCACAGCTAGGGCATGGGCATATAAAATAGGCTCTACCGATAGGAACGTCTGCTCAGACTTGAAGTTGGAAGCTAGTGTCACAAGGAAAGGGGCGGGCTAAGGGAAGATTCTAGAAGTAGCAACAGCTGCAAGAGGATTAAGTACCTGGGGCAGCAGTGCTAGCAATGTTAACTACAGCTATAACCTCAAGTACTTGGCTGTGGTTGGCAATGACCTCCTCACTGAACCAGTTTTGTGGCACGATTTTAATCACTATTCCTGGCTAAGCAGCCACCAGCTGGCTCTCCCATCCTCCTGGAGTTTCTGTGAACAACACAATATCCTTCTAGTAAATTCCTTTTCTGTTTAAATCAGCTAGAGTTGGTTCCTATAGCTAGAGAATCCTCAAGGTCCTCATCTGTGAAATGGGAATAATCAGGTCCGCTTCAGAAAGTTGTTAAGGGCTAAATGAAGGTACTTGACTTACTCTGTACTCAGCAACATAAGAGAAGCTAATTTAATGTGTGTGTAGATGCAGGGTACACGTGTACGTACGTACACACACACACACACACACACACACACACACACCCCTAGTAGTACTGTGGTCTAGCTTCTAGAAAGCAAATAAAGCAAAGCAGCTTTCTCAGGGAAGCACCAATATAACACTGCATATAATTCCTATCTTAACTCCATGAAGACAAAAAGCATGTTCATCTTAGTTACATTGCTAACACCAGAGCCTGGCAGAATGCCTACGCCTAGCAGGTACCTAATAAATATTTGCCGAGTGAACCACTGTACCTGCTTTATTTAATCATTAAATTCTCCCTGATCTCATTTCATATATAATAACAGCAAGTTAAAATAAGACCTTTCAACTTTTCACTGCCACTATCAAGGTACCCCCTCCCTCTAATACTTAAGGAGGAAAAATGGCCTAGATTTTCCTTTTTTGGAATATGTCTCCAATGCTTCACATAGGTAAGTTAGCAAAAAAGAAGCAGCATGAAAAATCAAGTTACAAAAGTTTAAATATTTGGTTCAAAATTACCATCTGGAGTAGCCCCATTGGTTGGGAGCTGGAAAGGAGCAGACCGACACTACCAGCCAGCAACAATCTTTCAGGTAACAATCTTTCAGTCTGCTCTAAAGAAAAAATTCCAGTCACAACTCCCCAGCAACACTTAATCAACACCATGACTTAAGAGGGGTCTCAAGATTGCACCGTATCCTCCAAAGAGTGATTTCTTGATGCTCACAGATGTCATACAGTTTTTAGGGTGAAGAAACGGCTCAGTGGCAAATCAGGGCTGCAAAGACTGTTCACATACTCACATCCTACATCCCATTTGTAATCCACGCTGGTCGATTCTCCAAAATAAATTGTCTTAAAAAACGCAAGGCTAGAAGAACAAATTGAAATCTCTGATTCACAACTAGGTGAATGCAAAGAAAGCTGATTAGGAAGCAAGTTGTCATTAATGGTGAGGTATTTGAGTGACAGGAAATGTGACGCCTGAGCAAAAAAGCGAAGCATGATTTTAAGTTAGAAGTTTGATGAAGTTAAGTCACACTTTAGTTGAACACTGTTCAAAAAATCAGAAATCAGACAAAGCCATTTGCGTGTTTTGTATTCTATTTTTGGAAATAAAAGATTACCACTGAAAACGGAGTGATACAGGGCATCCAAAATGCTGCTGAACTGATGCATTTTTTTAGAAGCCTCACCAGAAATGACTAGATTGTGAACACTATTTCTGTGCAATACTTGAAGAACTTTCCATAGAATTTGAAAGAAAAATTGTTAATGCATAAAGTAGAAACCAAGTACCTAAAAAGACAAATTGCAAAAAATAAAAAGAAATAAAAAACAAATTGCAGTTGTATCTTCTGGCTACAGCACTTGAGCTTTCTTTTCTGCTTACTTACAACATAACAATTTTCCAGGCAGTTTCTATAAAAGGGATGGCGTATTTCTGTCCTAGCCCTCAAGCGCATACTTGGGGCGGCAATATGAAATACTTTCGGCCAAGACTGTACCCCGCGGGGGCCAGTCTCGATATAGGTGTGCCCAGCACGTGGGACGCGATTCACCAAATGGAATAAAAAGAAAGGCAGGCTAGTGTGGAGATCCAGAGTGACAGAGGTGACGGAGCGTCCCAGACAAAAAGCCCCGCAGTGGGGTTGCCAGGAGCAAAGGGCCCTGCAAGGAAGCCCCATCTAACGCCAGTACATCCAGCTCTGGAAGACCAAGGTCCGCGCCCAAGAAGACCCGGGGGGCCATTCGGCAAAGCGCACAAGGAAAAATAAAACAGAGGCCCACCCTCGAGTACCCACACCTGCAATCACTCCACGGTCCCCGCACTCCCAACCCGACCCCGAGCACCCCCAGCTCACAGTCATCGCCGTGCACCGGCGCCATGGTCCCGGAGTCTCCCGATTCCGCGCCAACCAGCCCAAAACTGGCGCGGGGGCTGAGACAGGCGCCAGCCTGAAAGCCAATCAGCGGTTCGGAAGGCTGCGGACTTCCGTCCGGAAGGCTACTGACGTGTAGCGCCGCGTCGTGCCCCGCCCTCGGCCTTCCCGCGGGCGCGCGTTTCGCGCCGTGTGATTAACCCTAAGGGAAAAGCACCAGCTGAGCGGAGGCCGAAGGGAACAGGAAAAAGGAGCGGTCGGGCGCGGGAAAGGAGCCTTCTGGAGACTCTCTGCGCAGGCGCACCTGTGCTGGTGGGAAAAGATTTGAGTGCGTTGGAGTAGGGGCTCTTTGGTTCTGAGAGATGATTTGCCGGGAAAAGAGATGCGGGCTGGCAGTAGGCTGGACGTGGTTGGACCGGTTTCCCAGGACCCTGGGAAAGCGACTGCATCCTGCCGCACAGTCTGAGTCTGGCCTGATACAATGTCAGAGTGTGGACACAGTCGCTGTATAATACATATATTATAGATAGATAGATAGATAGATAGATAGATAGATAGATAGATACAGATATAGATAAATATCCAAAAAAGTATACATATTTTAAGACAGGAAAAAACTGTATTAAAATTGTAATACTAAATATACACCGATAACAAAAGATGAAAACAAGTCATGTTTGACTTCTGCAATTATAAGAGGTGCTCAAAGTGGTTACATCGTAATTTTAATACAGTTTTTTCCTTTCTTAAAATGTGTATACATTTTTTTGGCACCCTCTGTATAAACATATATACCAGGGGTGCCAAAAAATATATATACACATTTTAAGAGATGTTATCTATGCTCAAGCAGTAGTTCGCTGTAATCAGAAGTGTCTGGACACTGATGGTAACCACTGTGAGCACCTTTTGTAATTGCAGAAGTGAAACGTGACTCGTATTCATCTTTTGTTATCAATATATATTGAGTATTACAATTAATACAGTTTTTTTCCTTTCTTAAAATGTGTATACATTTTTTGGCACTCTATACACACACAAAAAAACACACACACACACAAAACACACACACTGACCACATAAAGCTATATGCACCATATTAACCAAATGACCAAAAGTAGCATCACTAATCAATAAGGGGCAATCATATGCCTCTTGATGTGATGCACTTAGAAAAAGGAACATCACCTATATAGTCTTCATGCAAAAAAATGTTTAACCTGAACCTACCTACCCATGAAGAAATAAGATGTATTCAAAGTGTAGGACTATCTATAAAACGTCTGGCCTGTACTCCTGCAAAATGGCAATGTTATGAAAGACAAAAAGGGTGTTAGAGTCTTGTACATAGTACAAAGCATGCAATGTATGCGTCTCATTTATTGTTTAACAAACAATAAGAACAGAGACGTTGGTATGTATATCTTAACTAAAGAACACGTATTAAACCAAGAACTTAAAATGAGAACCATCTCTGAGTACCATTTTATGTAGAATTAATTTTAGCCGTGGAGACCAATGCATCTGAACCCTTTTCTCAAACCCACTAGTGCATAATGCTTTTGGCCCCATCCCCCTAGAGAGCAATATTAGATCCATGCCCTCAAGTGATTCATCATGAATTATAGACCAATGGGCAAATCTTTTGTGATAACTGAGCCCTGGATCATAGCATAAATATGCAATGTCATAGTGAATAAAACCTGCCCCAAAGACAAGTAGATATACTAATGCTTCAGAACCTACTCAACCAGCTGCATGAACTAGCACTTGGGAATGGAAAACCAGAATTCATCTGGGAATCATTAAAGGTATTGGAGCAAAGTTAAGAATTATGAGTTAAAACATTAATCATATAGTCAGTCAATAGTGAATTTTAGCAGAGGATGGCAGCATGAGGATTTCTTATTTTGTCTACGGCCTTAAAGTTTATAAAGTTTACAGTAGTAGTTTTATAAGTTTAGAACATTGATTGTCAACTTTGGCTACAAATTAGAATTATCTGAGCAGTTTTTCAAAGTTCCAGCGCCCTTCCAGACCTATTAAGTCAGAATTTCTGATGATGGAATTCCAATGTGCAGCCAAAGTCTAGAACAAAGAGTCTGGACAAGGTGTTGCTAAACCTTAGAATCATCAGCAGGATGCATAACCCAGAAATAAATATCCATTCGAACAATGTGTGGTCACATATGCCTGCACACATCTTTTTCCATCAAGAAGGAGAGCTCATCTCCCACCTATTCTAAAGACTTTCACTCTTTAATATCTTAGACCATTTAGTACTGTGTCTTCCTATGAATGAATGATATCTGGGTTACCTAAAAGACACTTATGTAAGGCCAGAACTACTTTAAAAGATCATCCTGGAAACAAAAGGTGTTCAAAAGTGGGGGAGGGGAGCATATCTCCTAGATCACACATTACTAGCTAGGTAAGCCTGCTAAAAAGTTATGTATGTGTGTATAAATCTGAGGCTTTCCAAGACATATATGTTATTCTTAGATCAAAAACAAAGGTTATGTCTTAATTGATCTTTACTTTCATTTGCCTCGACTGGCATAAATAATCAATGGCTAGCTACACATGATGACTCACTATGTTATATCTATCTATACCTCTTTAATACATTGAGTATGCTTCTAAAAATTCATGTCAATATTTGTTTGTTTTTATATGGTGTAGTCTGCCTTACATTTTCAATTAAGCTTTTAATTTTGAGATAGTTGTAAATTCACATTCAGTTATGAGAAATAATACAGAAAAATTCCATGTATCCTTTACCCAGTACCTCCCAATGGTAACATCTTGCAAAACTATAGTATCATATCACAACCAGGACATTGACATGGATACAGTTCAAGATACAGTACACTTCCATCTCTAAGGATCCCTTATGTTGCCTTATACAGCCACACCTGCTCCCCTCCTGCTCAACCCTCTACCCCCACCCCATCCTTAACCATTGGCAACCACTAATCTGTTCTCCATTTCTGTAATTTTGTGAACAGGTATTTGTATGGACATGTTTCATTTCTCTAGGGTAAATACTTAGGAGTGGAAATTGCTGTGTCATGAGGTAAGTATATGTTTAACTTTAAAATAAACTGCCAAACTGTTTTTCCAAAGTGACTGTGTGCTATTTTACATTCCCACCAGCAGAGTATGAGAGATTCAGTTGTTCTGCATCCTCGGCAGCACTAGCAGTTTTTATTATCTCTTGCACTTCCCTGATGATTAATGATGTTCTCTCTTTTTAGTGACTATTGGCCATTTGCAACTGTTTCTCTGCATTTGTTCTTTGTTTCTCTCAGTTCTACTTCTCTGGTTTGGTTTTAATGAAGCATTTTATATTATTACATTTTATCTTCTCTTGGCATATCATTTATACTTCTTTCTTAAAAACTTTTTAATGATTTACCTAGGGTTTAAAATATACATTGAAAAATAATCTAAGTCCACCTCCAAATAACACTGTACTGCTTCATGTGTGGTGCAGGTACCTTATAACTGAGTATTCCCAATTCCTCCCTCTCATCCCTTGTGACACTGCTGTCATTCATTTTACTTATCCATACACTATAATCACCCAATACGTTGTTACTGCTTTGTTTCCAACAAAGCTATATTCACAAGAAGAAAAAAATTATTTTACCTTCACATATACCTTCTCTGATGCTCTTCTTTATGTAGATCCCAGTTTCTGACCTGCATCATTTTCCTTCTGCCTGAAGAACTTCTTTTAACATTGCTTACAGAGCAGGTCTCCTGGCAAAGAAATCTCTCAGTCTTTGTCTGAGAAAGTCTTTATTTCTCCTTCACTGTATTTGTGTGTCTGTGTGTGCGCACATATGTGCACACACGTGTGCGTACACTTTAACAGCTTTTTTTAAAAAACCATTCATATAATGAGAAGTTATTTCAAAGCTGCTTTTTAAAAGAAAAAAATGTGAATGTATAGTAAACAGCATTTAATTTCCTACAGTGGAATAATCTCTCAAGAATGGTAATAATCTAAAACAGTGAAAAAAATTCACAATCATTAAACAGGCCTCCATCTTTTGATATTAATAATAATTAATAATTAATAAATGGACAAGATGTAAACAACACTAAATAATGAAAAAGTTTCAAAGTTGGCATGACATGTTTGTTGTATCAATATTTCAGAATTCCATAAAAGATTACAAAAATCAAAATAATGAATTATGAACAAATAAGATTGAAAAATATAAACAGAATTATTACATATCCACAATAACAGGAATTAAAATGAGGGTCAGTCTATATATTTTTCATGCAATATTTTTTGTTCTCTTGGCTTTATACATCATCACAATCAGAATAAATGAAGTCAAGAACATTTCTGATCATCGCTCAGAATTGTTTTAGGATTTCAAAATATCTTGTTGCTATTATTTAAGCAAGTAAAAAGAATTTGTTCTATTAAATTCTACAAGTTGTTCGCAACTATATCTTCCTTCTTCACTTTTGAAGGGTAATTTCACTGGATATAGAATTCTAAGTTGGCAGGTGTTTATTTCCCAACACTTCAGTGATTTCACTCCACTCTACACTTGCTTGCATGGTGTGATATTGTAATTTATAATAAGAAATACATATTTGGTCTTCCTCCCCATTTCTGGCACAGAGCTCCGAAAACCCTTAAAATTTCCTAAGTAACGAGAGTCATAAAGATGTCTTTTGTTGTATTAATGGGGTGACTGTTGGGCGAGCACCTAAGAAAAGGATGGGAGTTGGTTGCCAGTGGAGCCAACCATGTGATTAGAAGATTGGAACTTTCAGTCCTACCCTCAACTTCCAGAGAGGGGAGACGTGCTGGAGATTGAGTTCAATCTCCAATGGTGAATGATTTAATCAATCATGCCTATGTGATGAAGCCTCCATAAAAAGCCAAAAGGAGGGGCTTTGGAGAGCTTCTGGGTTGGTGAACATGTGGATATTTGGGGAGAGTAGTACACCTCTCTCTACTACTAGGAGCTTCCATGCCTTCTCCCATAGAGCTTCTTCCTTGCCCTTCCTATGCATCTCTTCCATCTTGCTGTTCCTGAATTATAACCTTTCATAATAAACTAGTGATCTGCTATTTCTCTTAGTTTTGTAAACCACTCTAGCAAATTAATCAAGCCTAAAGAGGGGGTGGTGGTAACCTCCAATCTATAGCAGGTCGGTCGGAAGTGCAGGTGACAACCTGGACTTGGAACTGGCACCTGAAGTGGGTGTGTTGCCAAAGGGAGTCAGTCTTGTAGGACTGAACCCTTAACCTGTGGAATCTGATGCTATCTCCAGGTAAATAGTGTCAGAATTGAGTTGAATTGGACACCCTGCTGTTTTCTGAGAATTGCTTATTGGTGTGAGGAAACTCGCCCCCACCACCACATACCACACACCCTCATTGGCACACATTGGAAAGTGGGCCTGAGAATGTTTCTTATGTGGAATCTGATGAGAAGTTCATGTTAATTCTTATCATTATTCCTCTAATAGTAAAGTTTCTCCCATCCACCTCCCACCCCTGCCTTCCTTCCAGATTTTCACCTTCTCCTTTGTTTTGTTGCAGCTTGAATATGATATTCCTAGGTGTAGTTTTTGTTTGTTTGTTTGGTTGGTTGTTTGTTTGTTTTTGGTATTTATTCTGCTTGGTGTTCTCTGCGCTTCCTGGGTCTGTGGTTTTGTGTCAGTCATATTAATGATATAGTATATGTAAAATTCTTGGCCATTACTACTTTAAATATTTATTTCTTCTGCCCTGTTTTCTCTTTCTTCTCCTACTGGTATTTTGATATTGTTCCCCTACTCCTTTCCCTGACTATAGCAGTTCCAATCCATTTCCTCAAAGCCTTGTCCTTTGTTGACTATGGTTGTTTTCATTTTTCCTTAGGTGAGACAGGAAGGCTGGGGAGGGCTGAAATTCCCTACCCTAAGCAGGGATAATATTGCAGCATTGCCCTTTGACAAAGTCTTGCCCTCTAACATAATCTCCCCACCTCCCAGAGAGTAGTAGGCCTTTGTGATAGAAAAGATTCTGGAAAGGTTTCCTGATGGTTATTCTTTCTCTTCCCCCTGCCGGGGCTTCCAGGGGATCTTTCTCAGATCCTCAAGGTGAGAACTGGGGTGGGGGTGGGGGTTACTGGAGAACAAGCCCACAAAACTATGGGGTCCTCCCTATAATTGCAGCCCCCAGGAATTTCTTAATCTCATGCTAGTCCATATTCACCCTCCAAGAATTCATCAAATTTACCATTTAAGTGTTCCCACCAGATTATGGTTCCAGCAGCTTCTGTTCCAGGTAAGCAGATCTCAGCTGTGAAGCTCTGTATGTGCCTATCTCTCCAGGTTTCAGGATGGCAATTTGCCCTGTTATCTCAATCCTCTAATGTGTCTTTAAAAAGCCATTAATTTTTAGTTCATCCATATTTTCTTGATATAAGGATGGTAGCAACAACTTCCAAGCACTTTACATGTAGGAGCTGAAACCAGTAATCTCTTGGCCATATCCTATACATATTCTTTGACGAACTATTTATTCAAATCTTTTTAAAAGTTATTTGTCCAATTATTAATTATAGGAATTTTTATACATTCTAAATCGAAATTCTTTATTTCTATTTACTCCCAGTATTCAGCTTACCTTCTCATTTTCTTAATGTGTCTTTTGAACACCAAATGTTTTTATTTTTTATGTAATTCAATTTATCAATTTTTTTCCTTTATGGATTCATGCTTTTTTGTGTCACAGCTAAGAAATCTCTGCTCAACCCAAAGTCATAAAGATTTTCTTCTATGTTTTGGTCTAATAATCTTATGGCTTTTATATTCAGGTCTATGATCCATTTCATGTTAATTTTTGTATATAGTGTGAGATAAGGATTGAGGTTCTTTTTTTTCTTTTGCTTATAGATATCCAATTGTTCTGGTACCACTTTAATTTTTAATTTTTAATTACGGTAAAATATACATAATATATAATTTACCATCTTAACCATTTTAAAACATGTAATTCAGTAGTGTTAAGTACATTCACAGTGAACAACCAATCTCCAGAAATTTTTTTCCACCTCAAACTGAAACTCTATGCCCATTAAATAATAACTCCCCCAGGCCCTGGCAAGCACCATTCCAAAACTTTCTGTCTCTATGAATTCTAGACACCTCATATAAGTGGAATCATATAGTATTTGTGTGTGTGTGTGTGTGTCTTGCTTATTTCACTTAGCATAATGTCTTCCAGTCTCATCCATGTTGTAGCATGTGTCAGAATTTCCCTCCTTTTTAAGACTGAAAGATATTTTTTTGTATGTATAAACCACATTTTGTTTATCCATTCATCTATCAGTGGACACTTGGGTTGTTTCCAGATATTGGCTATTTTGAATAATGCTGCTATGCATGGCATGTTTTTTTAAAGGCAGTTTTTTACCACTGAATTATCTTGGTACTTTTATCAAAAATCAATCTATCACATACATGTGGGTCTGTTTCTGGATGTCCTGTTTTGTTCCGTTTATCTGTATGTCTATACTAATGACAATACCACGCTGTCTTGACTACTGTAGCTTTTTAGCAAGCCTTAAAATCAGGGAGTCTGAGCTCCCCAACACTGTTCTTTAATTTTTTCACTATTGTTTTGGCTAATTTAAGTCTTTTGCATTTCCATGTAATTTTTAGGATCAGGTAGTCAATTTCTACCAAAAAGCTTGCTGGGATTTTGATTGGGATTGTATTGAATCTATAGATGAATTTGGAGAAAATAGATATCTTTTTAAATAATTTTGAGCTTTCCAATCCATGGATACAATACATTTCTCCCTTTTTGTAGGTTTTCTTTCATTTTACTCAGCAGTCTTTTAAGTTTTCAGTGGACGTCACTTCCACACATTTGATTAAATTTATCCTTCAGTGTTTCATGTTTTTGATGCAGTTTTAAATAGGTATTGTTTTTTAAATTTAAATTTCCAATTGTTTGTTGCCATCTAAGATTTTAATCCCAAGCCAAAACAGATGACCTGACTGTCTGTCTTTCCCTTTACTCAACTAGGGCTGGTGGCACGACTGTGGGAACACAGTTTTCATTCTTTGGCATTTCTGCTGAACTGTCATTTATGCAGAGAGGAGTTTGGAATACTGTTACTGAGCCACCCAACATTTTCTTTTAGAGCCCAGCATGGAGAAAAACAAAGCCATTTCTAAATTGGCATCTTGGTTTCAATTCCAAGACCCTGGTAGAAAGTTTCTTAACAATCTAGATTTATTTCAAAACATTAGAGTTTATTTTCTTAAATCAAAAGTTTGTAAATGTTATACATTGCTCTTTTTCTCTGTAGATTTTCACAGAATTTCTAAATGTGTTTCTCTTATAATCACCAATTAATGCAGATGGATTGTCTACAGTCTGAAATATTTGGAGATGAAGTTCTTAGAAATCCTTTAGCTTGTGGCCCCTCCCATAAGATAACGTCTTCAAGATTCACAGTTGAAGGTAAAGACTCCCTTTTGCCTTGGTTGGTGAGAGAATGGAGGAAAAGGAAAAGGAGAAAGATACAATAAGCCAGGTTTTCTGCTCAAACACAGAAATTTTGCGTCATGAATGGGCTGCTGGCAAACAGCAAAAAGCCATGGGAAAGATGTGGAGGAAATTACAAAATATATCATTTAATGTTTTTCTGAGTATATCAAGTCAGTTCTACGTCTGGCAGGATGTCGGTTTTTCTGTTAGGAAGAAAAATGTCTGTAAAACCCCAGCAATCCATTAAAATAATTGTTGTGAGGCGAGGGGAAGAAAATTATTTCTGAGTTACTCGGCTCATCACTGTAACATCTTAGAGTTTTGTTAATGGCCCAATGGATGAACAAATATGTGTCTTTGCTTAAAGCTTTGTGCTTTCAGTGAGTTTCTACAAATTAAAACTCCTATGTGCCTAAAAAGAAAGTTAATACATTCCAGAAGTCCTTGCTCCCTACAATTTCTCAATGCATCTACTTTTCTTTGATACTAGCTGTTCTCAAGATCTAAACTCTGTTCTCAGCATTTATTCATGTGCCCCCAGTCCTTTCAGGGTTACCTCCCACTGTCAAATCAGATGGCTTTTCTTTGTGCTGTTCTCCCATCCATTCAAAGTCAAATTGAACAAGGAGAAAATAGTGAAATTTTGATGCCAAATTAATTTTTTCACTAACAAAATATTTATTGAGCACTTAATGCGCCAGACACTCTTCTAGGCACTGGGAATATCAGCAGTGAAGCAAAGTCCCTGCCCTTTTCTTCTCCTGAGAGAGATAGATAATAAACCAATAAACACAATATGTCCCTTGGCAATAAAAAAGCAGGATCAGGGAAAATAGCACATGATAAGTTGAAGGTAGTAAAATAGATTGTTAAAGTCAGGAAAATAGACAATTTGACAGTACCTCATAAACTGATTTATAATTCTGGGAAGGGTGGTACTGCTGTAATTGCCTCCATTTTTTTTCACATGGTTGAGGGCTTGACACAAAGTAGATGCTCAATAAATCCAGTGGCAACAGTAATACGCAAAAGACCAAAATTCTACACTTGAATTTGAATGTGTCTTGACATCATGTGGATGGAGTACGTTTTTAGCTCATCTTTAGAAATGCAAAGTCCATACTTTGCATTCCTTCTTCAGAACTATTGCTAGCTAATTCCAGCAGATCCGAAAAAGCAAAAAGGCAAGGGTCACAGGTAGTCCATTTCCTCCAGGAGCAAAGAGATTGCCAATTTCTCGTCTGTTCCCTGACTTTATCTCAGGACTAAGACCCTCAAAACAGTCTTAGGGGAACTCAACGGTCAAAGAGTTTCTAAGCCCAGGTATCTGGCATACACATAGCCAATGATAAGAGGCACTTATAAAATGCTTCAAGGATTTGTTTATTCATTTAACAATCATTTTCGAAGCAATTGTTATATGCCAAGAACTATGCCGGAGATGGAGCAAATTGTTCCACCTCGGTCCAGAATCTAGCCCCCAGTCACTTAGATTCAGAAATCTTAGATACAATCAGATTGTTCATACATTCAGAGATGATCAAACCTTTGATGACAAACTACCTGTATTTAAAATAACCAAAAATGGTAATTAATTCATTAATTTCTACAGTGACTCAAAATACCTCTAGGTGGACTTGCTCCTCACATTTGTGGGGTAACGACAAGAATATAAATGTAGGCCCATATATCATATGTCTAAATACTTAAAAGTTTGAAATCTTTCTAACAAGCTGTGTGTGTGTGCTGCAGACCCATTTCCAACTCTATGGGACTGCACAACTAGGCTCCACCCACTGACACAATTCTCAGAGCTCTGGAGCACCCCGTGTGGTAAACCACTGGGAGTTGTTCACAGGGATCCCCTGAGATCTTTTTAGTTCACGAGACTCTCAAAAGTAGAGAAGACCTCAGAAAGCCACCAGTAAGTGTTCATATAATTGACACCTTCAGAATCCAAGGGTAAACAGTGTAATATATTGACCTGACTAGGTTTGTGATAAGAATACAGTATGTAGTTGTATTGGTAGCCCTGTCTCCATTCTATTTGCTTTATAGTCCGAATTCATCAAAACCTATCCTCTCAATGTTCTCATGTTCATGACAAATAATCACCTACTCTAAGCAGGAATTAACTGAGGGCATAGATTGGCAGTGATTCTTCTTTTGGATATGAGATAAGAAGCTTGGAAATATAATCAAATGCACTGTTATTCAAAGAGATGACAACAAGAGGTAATTTCGAAACAAGCCTCTTGTGTACCGTTAGGTCTTAATGACACAAAAGTGATTTTTCCATTACTGAGAAGAGCAAACCAATGCAAATAGAGATAGACGATGTTTTCCTGACAGTTGAACCAGACTTCAGTATAGTTTCAGAGAAATCTTTCGTTCAAGTAGATCCACGCTGCAATCAAATTGGGCCATCATTTCGATGGATTCAGGGAACCATTCTGGAAGAAATAATGTACCCAGGACTTGGGTTGTTTTTTTTTTCCTCTCTTAGTTTACTATCTGGAACCCACCCCTGGGATGTGGCTTACCTCTGACGGCCCATCCCAGCCTCTATGGGGCATGATCCACGGAGGATAAGAATGTGGATGAAGGCAGAGCATAGGAATGAAGAAGGAAGAGGTATCTGCAAAAATGCTTGGATCTGAAAAGAAGTGTTGCAGGGTGAGGGCTATAGCAAACTGTGGGGAGAGGTCTGATACAAATATAGTTTCTATTTCCTTGGGTTCCTCAGTTGCTTCTAGACTCAAGTTCATGGAGTTTTCTCCCTATTGCCCTCTAAAGTTTGGTCATGCTGAGTATTCTCTCCTAACAATCCTCGTGTCTTTTGGAAAAATAAGTGCATCAGTCCTAGTTCAGTCAGAGAAGCAGAATCACTTTGAGCTGTGGAGGAGGAGATTTATTAGAGGAACTAGACGTGGCCAGCTGTGAGTGGGGTTAGGGGAGTGAAGGTCCAAGGGGGAGTTGGAGGATGGGAGAAGCCACCCACCCACCTGGCAGTCAGAAGCCAAGAATATCCAGCTGCCAAAGTAGAAGCCCACAGGAAGCTACAGGAAGCTGCTCCTACCTCTAGCTGCACAAATGTCCAATGGTAGGTCTGGGGCTGCTATTGGTCAGCAGAGTGAGCAGTTGGGAAGATCTGGACCCAGAGTGAAGGAGAGTGAGGACAAGCTGGGACCCTCTGTTCGTCACCACACCCACCACGACAACCTTTGGAAAGTAATGACTGCTGCTTCACTCTCGCCTTTCCAAATCTTATGCAAATTCCCCCTTTGGCCAACTCTAGCCCAGAGCCATAAGGGAAGGGGGTCCTTGGAAATGTGATTCTAGCTCACCAAATTGGCACACTACACACAGCCACGTTAGTAAGCTAGCAGCTAATTCACTCACAGAGCTCCCCCAGCAACTGGCACAGCAGCCGGACAGAGAGAACGTGGATGGATGGATGGATGGATGGATGGATGGATGGATGGATGGATGGATGGATGGAAGGTCAGAAAGGTTGAAAGGATCCTTCGACTGATGAGAACAAGTTTCAGTGGAATATGTGAGAAAGGGAAAGTGAGTTTTCCTGCTAGCATGGGACACAGGAAATCTTTATGCGGCTAAGGTGAATTTAGATGGACAGCAGTCTTCATTCTGAACTGAAGTATAATCCTCTCGTTAACAGTCAGCAGCCACAGTTCCCATAGCACCTTGCTGCAGCCAGATTTTAAGAGAAAAAGACCCATGCACGTGCATGTTTAAAGAGTTCTTTTACCACACCATGTTATCTGAAGGGAAATCACCTCAACACAAATTGTGAAAATTCTACATAGTTAAAATGTACAAATTATCAGTGGTGCTTAGAATAGCTCCTTGGGAGAGAGAAAATGTTTATTAGAATCAAAGTATGCATGAGAGATTTATTTTCTCTCTCTTTAGTCTCCTATTTAAAGAAAAGCGCTGATTTGTATATTGACACTTTAAAGTCTTGACCACTTTTTATCTTGAAAAAAAGAGAAAATATTTGTCATTCCAGGAGCATAATCAGTTGAGCCGGCACACAATGACATAGTTAATTCACCAACGGAATTTGTTGCCATAGCTCCAGTGAGGGAAAGGGTACATTGAACAATGGCCTTTTTCACAAGTGCAGCGTTCACCACAACCTGCCTGGCCCCACACAACAGGCCATCATAGTTCCAGTCCAAAGCACAGCAATTGTCAATGAACAACAACCCACGGGGGGACAAGAGGAGGCTTGTGGAAAGTAACACAAGAACATCCAGCAACTTGGATCTCTGTTTATTCAATCACTGGGACATGACTAGCTCCTCCAAGCTTATTTTTGAGCTTAACCTTTGGTCAAGTGCTCTGGTAAGTCCAGAGAAAGAAAACTTTCACACTGTGATTCAAAAGAATTCCAAAGAGAGGACACTAGAAAAGAGGGAAAGCAGATCAGGAGCAGACATGGTGGGCCACCAGGAATGCAGCATGGAAGAGGACATCCAGGACAGTTGCACTCCCAAATTCTGGCGCAAGGTACTGTACATGCTTTCTTACCGACTTTTGCCTCTTTGAATATCAAAGGAGCTTCAAAAAGTAAAGTCCAATGTAGCTGTGAGTGCAATTGACCTGCGCTAATTAATAGAGTCACACTCAAAGTGGAATTATTACCCTCTCCATCTTAAGGTGATACAAAAGGAAAATTGTGGTTAGTATTTCGTTATTCCCTTACTGAGTATGCAAGCTCCCTGGATAGTTAGATGACAGGAACAAGTTCTCTTCCAAAAAAAAAAAAAAGTCAAATCAGGATGAGGAAATGTAGGTAGTTCAAGGGGAAGAATGATGCTGTGGGAACCTGGGGGCATTGGAGAAATGTTTTAACCAAATGTTCATTACCCTCTACAACAAGAAATTCTCCTAATAGAAAAGTCATAAAATCCTGATTACAACACCCATTTCTGAATTCCTTGTAATGCAACTGGCACGTAAATGAGACCACCTTCTATGGTCTTTTATCTATTTGGAGGGGGTTGCCTAGGGGGATGTGCAGTGCGGTGGAGCCTTGTTAAACCAAATGAGTTCTGGATGAAAAAGTTTAGGCGGTGGGACCAAAATAATAAGAAGGATTCCAGGTGATGTGAAGAAGAGGTTAGAACCAGGGGAAGCTTCCTAGCAATGAGGTAATTTCTCTGCTTCACAGTAAAGCTGGTTTCACACCACTCCTGAGAGTGGTTTTTCAGGCCTCAGGACACCAGCCCTGCTGTAACCTTCCCACGCCCCTTGGAGTGGCTGTGGATGGCTGGTTAAAGCGCCACATAGATGCCTCAGAAAGTAGTCTGGGTCCATATCCACTGGTACTTGAGCTACGACTGGTAGGCCGTTTATTCCAATTGGTCCCTTTCTGGTTCGCCTCCATATTATCTCAGAATTGGAGAAATTTGTATGTTGAAGACTCATGAGTTTTACCAGCTCATTTTGTTGAGTTAATGGGGGAATCAGTAGGCATTTCAGTCATTCGTTCAGATGTGGAAAATTAAGATGATCTTTCTATGTCCAGTCATGTAGAATTAAATCTATGCAAATATCACTCTGTACTCCCATACCTTTTGTGATTTGAAAAATAGCCAAAGGTTTGTAATCTCATGGATCTCCCAATAGTGTCACTTGTCACTTATCATCATAATAATGGCTGGCAGTTTTAGTCCTTAGTAGGTGGCATGCCCTGTGCTAAGTACTTTACATGTCTTATTTCATATGACTACATTCAATGAAAGTGCTCAAGCTCCTAACCACTACCTGATTCTATTAAATTGTGCCTCAGTTTCTCCCAGTTAAATGGAATGGGTTTATTTCACCTCCTTGAGCAATCAAGATGAAGTCCATTATTGATTGTAACAATAATAAAGAAGTGATTTCATTGACATTTTAATCACACTTTTTAGTTTTCAATGTACTTCTCATACACAAGCTGACCTCAACTTCTATAAATTTAACTTTCTGACTGCCAGCCCTTATGTGCATTATACATTGATACCCCCAAGCTGACACATGACTATTTCTGGCTATTGATAATAGTGCTGCTTACTGGCCAATAATTATAAGCATTGTCATTAAATATTGTATCTGAATGCTGAGGATAATTATGAATTTAATAATATTTTTGAGCTCTCTAGGAATGCAAATTCCCTTTAACCAAGACAGTTGGTTGTTCAGTTCCCAAATATTTAACTTTGGTACTTGATTGGCACTTATTTAGAAATACCTAGGAGAATGACTGAACTTATCTCAATTCCTCTTGCCCAAATCCTGTGAGGAAGATATTATTTATATTCCCATTTTCAAGTGAGAAAATTGAAACTCATAGCGGTTAAGTAAATTATCCAAGGTAGTAAGGGTAGGGCTGGAATTCAGGTTCTTAGAATCCAATTTCACTTTTTCTTTAAGCCTATACTGTCAGATAAGGTAACCACTACCACATATAGCTGTTTAAATTAATTAAAATTAAGTGAAATTTAAAATTCAGTTCCTCAATCACACTAGCCACATGTCAAGTGCTCAGTAGCCACATGTGGCTAGTGGCTACCTTATTTGGACATCTGGACAGCGCAGATATAGAACATTCCATTGTCGCAGAAAGTTCTATTGGATAATGCTACTTTAAGTTGTAATGTCTCTTTTAGGTATATGTTGACACATGTCCTCAAACTATATTGCAGTTCTGTTACAAGTAATATTGATTTAAAATTTTACAGTAAAATCTCATTCATTTGAAGTCTCATTTGCATAGCACCAAGTTAACTTTGATCTGAAAATTAGTAATATAGATAAGAGTCAAAGAGACATTAAACATACTTCAGAGACCAAAGATTTTTAAGCACTATCAAATAACTCCAGAAGCACTCAGATGCAAGCAATTGATATGATAATTACACATCATTTTTATTTATTCATTGAAACAGGGATCCCCTAAGGTGCCCTGGTAGGAAATAATGTGGTTAGCCTTGTTCTTTTTAGCAACCCTTCCTGCTATTTCTAAATTCTATGTAAAATCCTTTTATACTACTTATTTTCCTTTCCTCTCTTCCTTTGGATCATAAAGTAAATTGGTAGCATAAAATACTTTCACACTGAAATTTTTACTAGCTCAAGATCTAATTCCAAAGCCCTTGCTTCTCCCACTATCTCCCAGGATTCCCTGGAAGGAGCATTCCTGTGGGCCCCCCAGAGAGCTTGGCACATAGTAGGGGTTCCATAGATATCTGTTGATTGGCTGACAGAGACAGTTCTTGCAAGATGCTAGTCATTGGAGTACACTCTAATTTTGAACAGAGAATTCATGAATCAAAATGAAAACTGTCTCACATTTCTTCTTTTCCTTTCATTGGTCTTTGCTGCAAAATCTTCATGGTGAGATAAGGGTTTCCATTCCCACCCCCTGACACCCCCAGCCCCAGGCAACCACAAATTTTACTGTTACATGGATTTGCCTATTCTAGACATTTTATATAAATGGAATTATACACTATGTGGTCTTTTGTATCTGGCTTCTATTACTTAGCATATGTTTTCAGGGTTCATCCATGTTGTAGCATGTATTAGTACTTCATTCCTTTGTATGGCCAAATAATATGCCATTGTACAGATAAACCACAATTTTTTTCTCCTTTCATTAGTCAATGGACATTTGGGTTGTTTCCACTTCTTGGTTATTGTGAGTAATTCTCCTCTGACATTTGTGTTCAAGGGTTTTTGTGGACATATATTTTCAATTCTCTTGAGTGGAGTTGCTAGGTCAAATGGTAACTCTATTTTTAACTTTTTGAGAACTGCCAAACTGTTTTCCAAAGAGACTGTACCATTTTACATTCCCACCAGCAAAGTGTGAGGGTTCCAATTTCTTCATAGTCTCACCAACACTTGTTACTTTCCTTTTTTTAAGTAATAGCCATTCTAGTGGGTGTGAAGTGGTATCTCACTGTGGTTTTGATTCACATGTCCCTTATGGCTATTGATGTTGAACATTTTTCATGTGTTTAATGTTCATTTGTAAATCATCTTTGGAGAAATAGCTATTCAAATCCGTTGCCCATTTTAAGTGCATTGTCTCAAAGACCCATCTTTGCCCTAAAGGAATATTTCACAACCACTATTGACGCTTGGGGCTGGATAATTCTTTGTTGTGGGCGACTTTCCTGTGCATTGTAGGATATGCAGCAGCATCTATCTACAAGATGCCAGTACCACCCCCCAACTTGCAACAATCAAAACTGTGTCCAGAGGGGCAGACAGGTGGTTCAGTTGTTTAGAGCGCAAGTTCTGGGCAACAGAGCTGCCAGTTCAATTCCCACACGGGCCAGCGAGCTGCACCCTCCACAACTAGAATGAAGTCAATGGGCTGCCGCTGAGCTCCTGGGTGGCCAGATGGCTCCGTTGGTTGGAGCGCGTGCTCTCAACCACAAAGTTGCCGCTTCCACAAGGGATGGTGGGCTGCGCCCCCTGCAACTAACACCGGTCACTGGACCTGGAGCTGATGAGCTGCACCCTCCACAACTAGGACTGAAAGGACAGCAACTTGACTTGGATGGAGCTGATGAGTCCTGGGAAAAACACACTACTGTTCCCCAATAAAAAGTCCTGGAAATACACACTGTTCCCCAATAAAGTCCTGTTCCCCTTCCCCAATAAAATCTTAAAAAAAAAAAAAAACTGTGTCCAGACACTGCAAAATCACCCTGGGGGTAGCACAAAATCTCCCCTAGTCAAGAACCACTGTTCTAAAACATCCTCCTGTACAGCTAAGAAATACAGAGGGTGCCAAAAAAAATGATACATATTTTAAGAAAGGAAAAAAACTGTGTTAAAATAATAATAATGTATACCGATGACAAAAGATGAATACAAGTCATGTGTATACATTTTTTGGCACCCCCGATACATGGAAACATAAGTCAATTTTAGTGGAGTGATAGAGGCAGAAGCTGACCTGAGTGGTGTAAGAAAGTGGATGGACCCTGGGGTGTGAACTGACCTTCCCAATATTTATCTTATGGGACATAAATATTAAGGTTACAAATGAGAATTAGATAACATTTTCAGATAAACAACTCAATATAGTAACACAAAAGTGTTAAGACTCTATATGAAAGTATCAAAAGTGTAGTACAGTACATGTAGAACTACTGGATTTCTAAAAAGGAGAATTTACTGTGAGCTGACCTCTGGGGCAGAGTGTCATCCCTGGTTCTCTTAGGCATGAAGCACAAATGACCATTAAGTGGCCTTTCCCTGTTTAGACAGCTCTCGGCTTCATTCCTCAAGTTAATCTCGTCTCTTGGGAATGTGTGCATATCTGTCTCAGAGGTAGATTGTTGGGTTGCAAGGAACACTACTCACTAAGTTAGCTTTTTCAATAGGAGGAATGCAAAAGACTGTCTATTAGTATCCACAGAAAGCTGAAAAGCAGGTCTCAGCAACGACAGGACCCAGAGCAACTTGAGAGGCCTTCAGAAGGGGCCATTTCTGGACATGTTTAATGCTCTTCCCACAGCCCAGCTCCAGGCCCACTCAGTCTCCATCTCATAGTTCTACGTAATTCCTGAAAGAGAGAATTTGAGGATCTGAGAAACCACTGAACAGGAACTGGTTTGGAGCTCTTAATCAGGTGGCTCAACCCAATTTCCTGGGCTGTGGGGTAGACCAGTTTTCACAGAGGAGGTGGGGTGGGGGGAGGGAGGAATAAAGAAATAAGAACACAGGGGGCGGCCGGATGGCTCAATTGGTTAGAGCGTGAGCTCTGAACAACAGGGTTGCCGGTTCAATTCCCACATGGGCCAGTGGGCTGCACCGGCTGCAACTAAGATTGAAAATGGCGACTGGACTTGGAGTTGAGCTGAGCCCTCCACAGCTAGATTGAAGGATGTCTTGACTTGGAGCTGATGGGTCCTGGAAAAACACACTGTTCCCCAACATTCCCCAATAAAAAATTTAAAAAAAAAGAAATAGGAATACATCATAGATCCTTAAGGCATTCCACCACCCATACAGATTTTTTTCCCACTTTTTAATCTTCTCACTCATTTTTGCCCCACGGCCCCCAAAACACATAACACGTGTCTTAGAAATGGCCTTAACTGTTGTTTACCAGTTGAAAACACAGTTACTACCATTTACCTCACTCTTTTCTTTAGTGCCTATGGCACTGTGATCTTGACCTCAAGTACCCTGACTTTAGAAAGGGGGTGGAAGTGTGTAAATTACCCATAATGTTTTCTACTTAATAATGACAGGGTAGGCAGGTGTCATCTAAACTGAGATGGGCTATTTTAACAAGAGAAATATCTGTTTGGGAGCAGTGTCTGAATTCCCTTCGTCCCACTCCTCATCCATTGGCATAACAGTTGGGAATTAAAACTACTGAGATGTTGGGAGGTGATACATCCTTCCCACTAGTTAATAAAGTGATGCCCAGCCTTCACTAGTCTATTAATTCAGAAGGTAATCAGTGCATGCTTTGAGTTTGCTATTTGAAACTCAAAGGCAATGAAATCAGAACACCACTCAGATTTTTTTCCTCATAAAGAAATGAATAACAAATTAGGGCCACAGAGCTAGAGTAATCACATCTTGAATGATTTCTCCTGAGCATGCATTTAATAACCTGTATGTGTTGGGTAATAAGAACAAAGAAAGGCAAAGTTAATTATCTAGGAAAAGCTTCATCAAGGTGTTTTGGTCACAGTCGCCTAGGATTTCTCAACCTTGGTACTACTGATATTTTGGGCCAGATAATTCTTTGTTGTGGGGAGCAATCCCATGCATGTATTAGGATGTTTAGCAGTATCCCTGGACTCTCACCAAGAGATGCCAGTACTACCCCCTTCCCAAGTCATGACAACCAAAAATGTCTCCAGACACTATTAAATGTCCCCTGTGGGGCAAAATCATGCTGGATTGAGAACTACTGAATTAACCTCATACATTCTTTCTCACTCCCCATCCTCCCTACCTCCCGCCATCCCTCCAAGGTTTGCTGTTTTAAACCCTTAGAACAAACATTTCATATCAGGACCATCTGCATTTTCCAAGGAATTATTGGAAAATAAATTGATTGAATCCAAAATTACTTTTTCAGATAAGGACTCTTTGTATTTCTGTATTGAAAAGTAGCAGACATAAAGAACAAAGGAAGAAGGTCTAATAAAGGTATTTATTTAAGGAACTCAGCTAAGCATTTTACTTATATTTAACTCCTACAAAACCCTCAGGGGCATTATTAGCCTTAGATTATTAGTGAGGAAACTGAGGCTTAAAGAGTCTAAATCATTTGCTCAAGAAGACAGCTTGTAACTTAATAGTGGAGCAAGAAGTCTGCCGGCAAAGTTTGTGCATTTTCGCTTACTGCCTCAGTATGTGCACTTAAAGTGCTAGGTATTTAATAAACCAAGGTGACCAATTTTTATGTTGTTGTTTTTTTAAAAATACAACTTTCATTATAGAGTTTCAAACATGTGCGAAATTAGACAAAACAGTGTCTTCCCATTTGAGCTGTTCATGGACTCCTCACCTAGCTTCAACAATGATCAACTCCTGACCAATATTGTTTTACCTAGAGCTTCTCAACCTTGGCATTATTCACATTTTGGGCTGGATAACTGTTTGTATGTATGTCCTGTACACACACAAACCAAGGCAAAACCAAAGTCAACGTCTGACTGATTCGACAGGTAAAAAGTACATTGAGTCACTTTGGATTCAGTTTATGACTTACATGGACAGAGAAAGAAAGGTAGCCAATTATGCCAGCCAATCATGCCAGCTTCCTGTACTCCTTGTCCCAAACACCAAAAAGGACAACAAGGAAACAAAGGAGGCTGGATGACCTCAACTCCGATTGCTGAGGAGCCCATAATAGATCGCAACTAACTGGTTTTCTATTCTGCAGTTCTATACTGAGGTGGGCAGGGCAGGAAGCCCTGTGCCTCAACAGAAGTGAGGCAGCTATTAGAAATTGCCTCCCTTCCCCTCTGGCAACTACCAGGGGTGCCAAAAAATTGTATACACATTTTAAGAGATGTTATTTATGCTCAAGCAGGAGTTCACCGTAATCAGAAGTGTCTGGATGCTGATGGTAACCACTTTGAGCACCTCTTGTAATTACAGAAGTCAAATGTGACTTGTATTCATCTTTCGTTATTGGTATATATTGAGTATTACAATTAATAGTTTTTTCCTTTCTTAAAATGTGTTTACACTTTTTGGAACCCTCTGTATGGGCTTGTTCTCTGTATCTACAAGTCTGTTTCTGGTTTGTTTTGTTCATTTTTGTTTTGTTTTGTTTTTTAGATTCCACATATAAGTGAAATCATATAGTATTTGTATATCAACTATACTTAGAAAACAAGAAAAAACAAAAAAAAATTTAACAGAAAAAATAAACCTTAACTGGCACATAATAGATTCATCATGAATATTAGTTATTGCTATTGTTACTATTGTTATTACTACTACTAATACTTTTCCCTCCCAGACTGTTACCTCCACTTGAGCAGAAGTACCATACGTTCTGTTCACTACCATATGTGCTGGCACATAACAGGAGCCCAATAATATTTAATTGACTGATTGACTGGTTGAGATTTGAAGCCAACAACCTTGCCCTCCCACCTGTTTCCCCTAAATGTCCCTTTCCTTCACCACACCAAACATTTTCATTTCCTCCCAATATACTTGAGTATACAGGACAAAGCCTTCTCCCCATCCTCCTAGATGCCCTGAAGCACAGTAAAGTCAGCAAAAATGTCCTCCTGGATGGAGGCTTTCCACTTACTTTCTTTCTTATTTGAATAAGATAGTTGAGGGTATCTTGTAGCTGAGGGAAAAATCTAAGTACAGAAAAAAAAAACCAGGAAGGAAATACATGAAATATCGACAGTGGTGGTGATCTCTGGTGATCTCATTCAGAAATAGTTCAAATTCCTAATTGTCTCATAAACGTTATTTTTTTTTACAGTGTTTTGAATTAAATTCTAATATGGCCTATATATTGCAATTGATTGCTGTGTCTTTTAGATCTCATTTAATCCATAGGTTTCTTGCAATTTTTTGCTTGCAAAAACTAGGTTTGTCCAATAGGGCTTCCCACAACGTGGATTTCTCTGATTGCATTCCTGTGGTGTTAACACGTTCCTTTACCCCTTATGTATTTCCCATCAATTGGTCTCAGATCAAGAGATGTGATCAAAGCCAGATTCTGTTGACTTGGCAAACTCTTTATAGATGGTACATATATTTCTATCAGGAGTATATAACATCTGGGTTTGTCTATCTTTTTGTAATGTTAGCAGTTGTTGGTGCTCAATGCCTAGACCCAGTCATTCATTGGGGGTTATAAAATAGGGATCGTCTGATATATTATTTTTGTCATTACCTTCATACCTTCTTCATTACTCATTCTGAGATAATACACTTTCCCTTACTTACTATTTGGTCACCTAGAGGTACAGTTTGTATAGGAAGGGTAAAATAAATGCTTGATTCTTTCCCGCTAGTTCCCAGTTTTCAAAATAATGCACTTGTTCCCTTGCATCCTCCCATGCAGACAACTGAGGTTTTTAGTTTGTTTGGGATTGTTTTTTGTAGTATGATGAATTCATGGATTTAAACATATTTGATGGATTTCAATCCACCACAGTTCTTATTGATGCAGAAACTTTCCATCTCTGGCTGGCAGGAGTCTCTCCAAGTTGTCTTCTGAGTTCCTTTGACAATTTCTATCCTTTTTAAAAAGAGGATAATAGAACGTATGTATTCACGTGAGTATTTTTATCTTCACAGTTTTGCTCTACAACAATGTTACTCAGAGTGTGGGCCTCGGGCAACACCTATGACCTGGATGGAATGTCACATTGATGGGCCCTGCCCTGGCCTACTGAGTCAGAATCTCTGGGAAACTGAAATTTAACAAGTTCTCCAGGTGCTTCTTAGCCAAATTAAAGTTTGAGGACCTCTGCACTATAAGAATTGACTTCAGAAGGTCTCTTTCCTCGCTTAAGATCTCTAGCCCTTCAGGAATTTCTTTTTTTAAATTTTAACAGGACTTTATTGGGGAACAGTGTGTACTTCCAGGACTTTTTATTTTATTTTATTTTTTTTCCCAAGTCAAGTTGTTGTCATTTTGGTCTTAGTTGCAAGGGGCGCAGCCCACCATCCCTTGTGGGAGTCGAGCGGCAACCTTGTGGTTGAGAGGACACACTCCAACCAACTGAGCCATCCGGGAGCTCAGCAGCAGCTCAGCTCAAGGTGCCGTGTTCAAACTTAGTTGCAGGGGGTGGAGCCCACCATCCTTTGCGGGACTCGAGGAATTGAACCGGCAACCTTGTGGTTGAGAGCCTACTGGCCCATGTGGGAATCGAACAGGCAGCCTTCGGAGTTAGGAGCGTGGAGCTCTAACCGCCTGAGACACCAGGCCGGCCCCCCTTCAGGAATTTCTTGCCAGCACAGACTACCCCTCTGTTCTTATTGGATATCTCAGAGGTCACAGTCATCACTGAGGGTTATTTCTGATATTTTTGAAACAACCAAAAGTCAATTGATAGTTTTATAGGTGAATGATAAATCTGGTTAATACCTCTATGGATCAAAAAAAAAATTCCGATTTGATTACATCATAACGGATTTTTCATAAGTGGCTTTATAAACTTGCCATGATGAAAATTTCAACAGAATTATTCCAAAAATGTTTTGAGCAGTGGTGGTATTATATGTGCTAGGGACTGCCATGGTTTAATGCTAATAGTTTTGCTCCTTTTGAGTTCCTACAGTTGAATGGTATGGTGAGCTTATCCAGACTATTTTGCAGAAATAAAGGATTATTTTTCTTTGAAAGTGTGCTTTCCTATGCTTGCTTACTCAAGAGAATTTTTTCTTGTAGCAAGGATGAGCTTCTGTGGAAGTCCATTGACTGTATATAATTACTCTCAAACACCTTTAATGAGTCATCCGACTTAGCCCTTCACGTAGTACTTAAGTAGACTAGGTGTTTACAATGATTGCTTTTGGACACATTGACATTTTTTACACAGCCAGCTTCTTGAGACACATACACTAAATAGCGTTTATTTCTTTTGATGCAAACAATATAGAGATACTTGGGGAAGGGGGGGGGGAGAGAGCCTAACAGGGTCAAAATCCATATTTTAATAGTCTCTCATTGGGGGTAGCCAGGTAGCTGGGTTGGTTAGAGCGTGGTGCTGGTAGCAACTAGGTTGCCAGTTCGATCCCTGCATGCGTCATTGTGAGCTGCGCCCTCCTTGAAAAAATAAATGCATTTAAAAATAAATAAATAGTCTCTCATTATCTCTGCTTTACCCTGTGGTTCTCAGCTTTTTTTTTTTTTTGGTGGGGGGGAGGGAGGCTCTGCATTTTTAAAAGTCCTGATACTGTGCCCCAGGCCAGTGAGGCCAGAATCTCTAGGGAGTGGGAACCAGGCTTCGGTGGCTTTGAATGCTCCCCAGGTGATTTTGATGTACAGCCAAGGTTGAGAACCTTGGGAAACGAAGCAGAGATGAGAGACTTTATGAAGACATGAACTCAGACCCCTAAAGTGTTAGGCTCTCTTTTTTTCGAGAATAAGGTTTTGCATATATTTGTGGGCCTTTGGAAAGATGATTTCTCACTGAAACCAGCTGATATTATTCAGAGATTTATATTTTACACACAGAGAAGATGACCTGGAGTGTCCACCTCTACTTGTGTTACAGAGGAAGAACCCATCTGAGGCTACTTTTTGGAAGATTTATTAGAGGATGTGGAGACATCATCTTGTATAAGTATTTCATGATGACATTGTCCACTGGCACGTAGGAATGGGTCAAATATGAGATTTATAGAGGCTTTGTGGGGACAGAGTCCCAGAGAGCAGTTTCCAGGCTCTCGGCCTCACGTGGAAAGGTGCTGGCTCAGGTAGTGGTTGGCCAGCAGCTGTGACCAGTTAGCCAACTGGCCACTGATATAACTGCCATGGTTACGCTGGTTGGTTGGTTGGTTGGCAGGCAGAGAACCGGACGGCGGATTGTGGATCCCACTTCCTGTGTTTTGCCTGGCCGCCAGCAAGACTGGGGTGCTGGAAGACCCGTGTTGGGGTACTGGCAGACCCCTGTTGGGGTACTGGCAGATGTTTGCTTTTGTGTCTTGACCAGTCACCAGTGAGAATATAGTGGTATGACTCCCCTATCTATGGCTCCGTGGGTGTTCCTTTTTGGCCTCCCCATATCCTGCGTTCTTATGTGGGGAGCGGGACTAGAGTCCCTGCATGACAGGCTTAATAAAAGGTTTTATGTAGCTAGATTGTATCATTTAACATAAAACTAAATGAAAAGCTTTCCATATGAGGGCTATGCAAAGAGAACAAACCGAGCAGAGCATGGGAACTGTTGAGGTATAGGGGCAGCGTATGCCCCTATAAGCAGGAGCAGGGGTTTTGAGGTCCAACAGGCCTGAGTTTGAAATTCAGCTCTGCCATTGACCTGTGACCTTGGGCAAATTACTTAACTTTTCTAAGCACTGATTCTTATCTGCAAATCTGGTATAGTACCTGTGCCTGACAGAGTAGGGTTTCATAAATTACTAAGTATTAAAATTAGAGACAGTGTATTGTTCAAATCTCTGGAGATGAGATACCAGGTCCAGCTCGTGCTAAGGAAGGTGTGATAGGCAGAATAATGCCCCAGCCCCAAGATGTCTACATTCTAATTCCCAGAACCTGAGAGGATGTTACTCTACATGGCAAAAGGGATTTTACAGACGTGATTGAGTTAAAAACCTTAAGATGAGAGAGATCATCCTGGATTATCCAGGTGGGCAAAATGGAATCACAGGATCCTTTTGAGTAAAAGAGGCAGGCAGGAGAGTTTGAGAAGATGGGCCTACTGAAGCAGCGGCTGTAGTGATACAATGGCTGGATTTGAAGATGGAAGGAAGAGGGCCATGAGCCAAGTAATGCGGGCAGCTCTAGCAGCTTGAAAAGGCAAGGAAATGGATTTTGTCCTAGAGCCTCCAGAAGAAAGGCAGTCTCGTCGAAACATTGAATTTAGTCCCCTGAGATCCATTTCTGACTTATGGCCCCCCAGAACTTTAAGATACTAAATGTGTGTTGTTTTAAGCCACTACCTTTGTGGTAAATTGTTACAGCAGCAATTGGAAACTGATAGAGAAGATTAAACCAAATCTCTCTTTGAGCATTCAAAGATTCTGAGTGTGGTTTCACTTTGGAGTCCATGCCATTCAAAATCAATTAGCATAAAGCCCAAGGATTGTGATAATAGTTTACCTGTGAATGAATTGATCCATCCAGACATCAGGGGCTTGATTACTCACTTGCTAGTCAAACGCATGTGGATCACATTGAGAAGGCCACGGGTATGATGGTTAGGACACCAGTTTTTGCTGCAGTATTGGGAAACTGCCTGGTGAGAAAGCAAGCAGGAAGAAAACTGGTTATGGCAGATCAATGACCATGAAAGACAGCTCTTGATGAATATCAGAAGTGTAAATCTGGTCAACTATTCTGGAGGACAATTTGATAATTGCATCAGAAAACATGTATATAAAACCTGAAAAAATGCAAGTACTCTGACTCAGCAATTGTACGAAAATTTATCCTAGAGGGGGAAAAACCTAGACTAGTATGCATATCATTCACCTGTTTAAAAAAAAATCCTTTCATGGTTCCCATAATTGCTTATAGAATAACACTTGGGGAGACTAAAGAGCCAGAACAGCACATCCACTTTCACTGGCTAATTAAGACTGACAGGTGTTTGTACTGGCCGTAGCTTCGTCTAGACATGAACCTGGTTCGATTAACCTTGAAGGTCCCTGAGCCACATTTGCTACATTTGATCTTTTTCATGAAAATCACTGAAACGGTGATCGTAACTAACAGTTCCAATGTTAAGTCAGTGCCTGCCCTTGAACATTTATTACAAACTATCATCCAATTGTGTGACTTAAATAAATTAAAAATTTTATATGTCTGTGTAATTGAGTCATTAAGTGTTGAAAATTACCTATACTCTGACTTATCCACTGACATTTAGATAGTATATTTGGCACACAAACATTGTGAATCCAAATTATGCTCAAATCCAAGTGAGGAATTTTTATTCGTTTTTTTTTTCTGTTGTATTATTTGTTTCAGCCGTATGTCTGGACCCAAACCACATCAAGGAGGGACCAAAATTTGCACAACATTCTTGAGTATGATGGCGGCTGCATTTGGAGTTTTGATTAAACTGCACTACGTGTGTGATTATTACTTGTAAACAGATGATTAGCTATTAATTAGACAATAAGTGATTGTAAAGCACTTAGAAAATAAAAGTGTTCATAAATACCACCAAGTAATAGCAACAATAATTCCTTACTGACTACACAGCTGCTAATGTCAATAAGAATGATTTATTCAGCTAAGGGCAACTTTAATTTATGCAAAATAAAAAGCTACTATCATATCTGTTTTTGATACAGCAAAACAAAATGTATCATATTTACAACAGATTTTATCATCATCATTTATTTAAAGACATTTTAATTTAGTAAAAACAAACATCTCTTTTAGGACCTTCTCAAACACAGGCACAGCCATTATGGTATGGTGTCTTGAGTGCTAAGGAATTAGAGCTCCTTACTGTTCATCTCTCCGACTCATGTCAGATATTTCTTTTAAATATAAGATGTAAGATGATGTTTCATTAGCGTCATTTGCATTCATGCAGTAGGTTTGTCCTGTTGGGTCTGTGCAGTTCCCCCCAGCCCCTTACAACTCAATAAATTTTGGTCGAATGAATGAAAGTCAATTCTTTGTGGGGGTTATTATAGAAGCAAGAAAAAAGAAAATCCATGTTAAGAAGAAACTAAAGTACTTTCATTCTATCGTCTTGATTTTGATTTTCAAAGAACAAGTTTTGAAGCTCTGACTACTTTTTATGTCTGACCATTATTTTTTCCCCCTAATGGCCCTTTATACGTCATAGACCTGTAATCCATCTGGACCTTGACCCACTAGTGACCCTGGCAATGCATCTGTATTTATTTTTCTGTCATAAGTAAATTCAAGCACCAACAATGAGTCCAGCCAGGTCCATGGTTTCAGAGATATGAAATGAACTGAATAAATACAAGTGAAGAGTACTTCACGTTACATGAACTCAGTAGAAGAGTGAAGGGGTTATTTTGGATGATGAGATACCCATGAGTTAGCTCAGCAATCTTGTTAACAGAGCAAATATAACTGTATCAAAGAGCGAGGCAGTGTAGTTTGGTGGAAAATAGAGTGAACTTTGATTCAAGCGAACTGGATTCAAGTGATACTTCTGCCACTTACTGTGTGACCTTGCTCAAGTCACTTAGCCTCTCTGAATCTGTTTACTCATTTGAAATTTTTCAGTATTAATAGTCGTCAGTCTCAGAGTGCTATTATGACATAATTCAATGTGCAAAAGCACCAAGTGAGGGGTGAAATGCTTTACACTGAAAAAAATTTGTTACCATAATTTCCCTGGAGTGGGTGAAAAGGATTTATGCATGGGTTTCATTACTTAGTATGGTGGAATTTTTTCTGGACTATTGTAATGCAGGGACTCAGCTCCTGCTCCCTGCACAAGAACGCAGGATACGGAGAGGCCAAAAAGGAACAACAACGGAGACATAGATAGGGGAGTCATACCACTATATTCTCCATGGCGGCTGGTTGAGACACAAAAGCAAACATCCGCCAGTACAGAAACAAGGGGTCCTCCTGCACCCTGTTCTCCCTGGTGGCCAGTCGAGACACAAGAAGTGGGATCAACACGATCTGCAATCTGCCATCTGCTTCTCTGCCAACCAACCCCACTTGCTAGCTGCAATCTGCGCTTGCTAGCTTAGCCACAGCAGTTATATTAGTGGCCAATGGCTCACTGGTTATAGCTGACGGCCAACTAGCCACAGCTGATGGCCACCTACTACCTGAGCCAGCACCTTTCCACGTGAGGTTGAGAGCCTGGAAACTGCTCTCTGGGACTCTGTCCCCACCACTATCTGGTTTTAGGCCCAAACCATAAGTCACATGTGGAAAATTGGGGAAGTGGCTCAAAATAGAACATGAAAGTAACAAAATTCCATAGAAGGTAATAATGGTTTCTGGGTAACCTGAAACTCTTCTGTCAACTTTGTCTTGTTTTTTCCACCTCCTTTTCTTCTTTATGGTAAATTCCTTATTTGGTGAATCTGAAGCAGTAAGAAAAAATGAGTCAAAAAGGAAAAGGAAACATGGAATAAACAGTGTCAAGAGTGATGGTAAGGGGGAAGGACTTGGGATGAAGGAGGTTTTACACATGACCTTGATAAATATTAAGAGCAGTGTAATATATGTAGGGGCATACAAACTGTAGCTGAATAATTTTAAATTTTTTTAATTTTTTTTTAATTTATTGGGGTGACAATTGTTAATGAAATTACATAGATTTCAGGTGTACAATTCTGTATTACATCATCTAAGTTAAAATTTTCAGTATGGTTATCCTAATGTTTTTATACAATGGATATAAAATTTCTAGCAGCATGACTAGATTAAAGATTGAAAAATAAAAGGGAAGGGAAAGGTACTTTTAAAGAAGAAAAGCTTAAATGTAAGGCCTACTTTAAATATAGGCTTTTATTAGTTTCAAAAAACACATTAAAAATAGGCTTTTATATGCAACGTTATGACTCATTTTCATCCATATGGGACGTGGATATGAAAGGTGTTTCGCCATAAAAAGCAGATCGTATTAGAACTTTATGAAGAGTGCACTGAAATACTGTCTTAGTTGGAGATCCCCCAGAAGCAGACCGTGAGACAAGGTGTCATGTGGGGTCTCCTGGGGGGTCTCAGCTCCCGCTCCCCACACAAGAACGCAGGACATGGTGAGGCCAAAAAGGAACACCCACAGAGCCATAGGTAGGGGAGTCATACCACTATGGTCTCACTGGAGGCGGGGTTCACACGACGTGTGACTTGCTGTCCACTTTGCTGCCAACCGACTGACTCTCCTCGACTCTCCTCGACTCCCCAATGCAGCCACAGCAGTTATATTAGTGGCCAATGGCTCAATGGTTACAGCTGACGGCCATCTACTACCCGAGCCAGCACCCTTCCACGTGAAGCCGAGAGCCTGGAAACTGCTCTCTGGGGCTCTGTCCCACACAAGGATTAAAGTTCAAGGAGTTTATTTGGGAGGTGAGCCCAGGAAACACCCATAGGAATGTATACAAGTGAGACAAGGAAAGGAAGGTACCCAATACAGTGTGCACTGTTAAGCCAGCTACCACGGTGGTGATTGGAAATTGCCACTGGGGAACTCTAGAGTCAGTGTAGAGGACTTGGGTATTTGTACATTCACTCCTGTCAGTTATTGGTTGAGAGCTCTTGGGGTGTGAGCTGTTAATTTTCTCACCCCTCAGTCCTGCCTCGTGGTGGCGTTGGGAGAAGGGAGCAGGGGTTTCCCATGGTCAGAGAAAGTCCTCAGACAGAGAGATGCAGGCGCTGGCAGTTGGCAGGCGGTCAGGTGTTGACGACAATGATGAGATAGGGGTGGGGGGGACAAGGGGAGTGGGATTGGGCAGTGTGGGGACAGAGCCCCAAAGGGCAGTTTCCAGGCTCTCAGCCTCACATAGAAAGGTGCTGGCCCAGGTAGTAAATGGCCATCAACTGTGATTGGATGGCCATCCGCTGTGGCTAGTTGGCCGTCAGCTGTAACCAGTGAGCCATTGGCCACTAATATAACTGCTGTGGCTACGCTAGCGAGGGAATGGGGGCTAGCAAGAAGATGGTGGCTGGCAAGCGTGGATTGCAGTTAGCACGGCAGAGTGCAGTTAGCAAGGGGTCGGTCGGTTGGCAGAAAAAGCGGACAGCAGGTCGCACGTCGTGTGAATCCAGCCTCCAGTGAGACTATAGTGATATGACTCCCCTACATATGGTTCCGTGGGTGTTCCTTTTTGGCCTCACCATGTCCTGCGTTCTTGTGTGGGGAGCAGGAGCAGAGACCCCGCAGGCCGCCCCTCACGACAGGCAGGCTCTGATAGCTTCTGCTCCAAAGGGATTATTTTAGTTCTTCCCTGCAGATCTTTGGGAGTGGCATTTTCAACAACTTGATGTTGCTAAAGTGAAGAATGCTTGCGGGAAGAATGTCATTTGTAGGTTTCTTCTAAGCTGAAGTGAGGGACTCTGGCTCAGTTTCTTCATCTGCAAAGTGGGACAACAATCCCTATCTGATCAGGTGTTGTGGGGATTATAAGTACCAGTGGCAAGTCCCTGGCATAGTGCTAAGAACACAAGAGGTACTGGGTATGTGGCAGCGATAGATGGTGCTTGTGAGGGCCAGCGGAGCTAACAAGTTCTCACCACAGCTACGCCCTTCTTGCCAAGGTTACAAGACACAGGAGCCTGTACCCAAACGTTCCCTGGGGATTTTCTGAATGGCCTGCCTCCAACAGGTACCCTCTGCTTCTGCTAACTGGAGATAGGACCCCCCCCCCCATTTATTCCTCAGTTTCAGTTTTTTTGTTTTGCCTCATTGTGTCCCTGCACCTTACTATTCTCTCACGTGGTAATCTCTGCCTGCCTCACCCCTACCCCATACCCAGCCCTTGAGACCTTTGCAAAGGAGAGGTAATGTTCTTTTTTTTTTTCTGATTATAAGGGCAATATGCTATGCTCTTATTTTTAAATACTTGTTATTGACAAGAAAATATAATTAAAAAAACAGAAATCCCCCATAATCCCACAGTTTAAAGATGTCACAGCATCTTGCTGTATTTCCCTCCCATACTTTTTTCCTACGCATGTACACAACCATAATTGGGCTCAGTTTTTGGAATCTACTTTTCTCACCTTACATAATGTTAACATGTACCTATAGCATTAAAATTTCTTCAGAAGCATGACTCGTAATGCATGTGTAATACTATATTATATGAATGTATTTCATTTTTATTTCAATCATTCCTCCTCTTGCTGTAAATTGCATCTTTTTTGCCTTTTATAAGTAATTGTGCATTAGCATTTTTTATTAAAGTTTATTGGGGTGACAATTGTTAGTAAAGTTACATAGATTTCAGGTGTACAATTCTGTGATACATCATCTATATATCACATTGTGTGTTCACTCCCCAAGAGTCAGTTCTCCTTCCATCCCCATATATTTGACCCCATTTACCCTCATCTACCACCCCCCTCCTGCATTAAGCATCTTTGTACATAATTGTTTGTGTGCTTCTCTGATGATTTCTTTGGGGATAAATTCCCAAGGGGAATCCCTGGGTCAAAGGGTGTGAACATTCTAAAGGCTATTAGCATGTACTGACAAATGCCCCCCATGGAGTTTTTAACAATGTTAACACATGTATAGATTCGTGTAACTATTACCATAATCAGAATACAAACAATCCCATCACCCCAGTAACCTCCCTTCTGCTTTCCTTTTAGAGTCATCCCCTTCCCCTCACATAACCCCGAGAGCGTTATGGAATATTTAATTCCATAGTGTGGAATAAACTGGCCATTCTCAGCTAATCATCTTAATAACATTACAAAGGCCCCAAGGTAAAATAACCCATTCAGGTATTGTTAAGAAGTTCCTGGATCGGTTGTAATAGCAGCCAAGACTCTGTCCCTGGAGTGAGAGGCTCTGGTAAGGACCTGTCTAAGAGTGGTGCCCAAAAGAGTATTTCTGTCCATTAGGACTGGGAGATAGACTGAAATTCACACACTGGACTGTGGGGCCAGGGGCATGAGGAAGACAAGACTGGAGTAAGATTCATGCGAATGGAATTACTAGCAGTTATAGAGTTGACCCTCAAAGCAGTTAAAAGTCTAATTCTCAAGGTTCAAGGACTTGGGCTGAATGTGTGTCAGGCGTGACTTAGGTTTGACACAGCGTCAGTGATAAGTAAGGGTCTGACTTGGGTGACACAATGAAGATACTCATCCTAGGCAGAGAGGCAGCAGCTTGGTTTGATGGGATAGGGGAAGACGGGGAGGGGAGGAAGGCCGCATCTGCCCACTTTGAGACGCAAAAGTCTGTGTGGGGTGGGTGATAAGGGCATAGTCTAGGTTCTTCGGCAAGAGGGGTCCACAAGGACTTCACTGGACATCAGGATTCTGCTAACTAGGCAGGGGAACAGGGGAGCCTCCCATTCTAGAGAGGGAATTAGAGGACCAATAGGAACCAAGCTGGCAGTTCAGTGGACCAGAACACAGTGGGAATTAGGTGCTTTCCAATGAGATCATGTAGTTCCAGACAGTGGTTCTCAAACTTTAGTATTTGGCGGAATGCCTCTGAAACCTGGAGGTTTCATTAAAACACAGATTCCTGGTCTCCACTGCCTGAGTTTCTGATTCAGTAGGTATGGGGTAGGGAGTGAGACTTTCTGACAAGTTCTCAGGGGTGCTCCTGCTGCTTTTGGGGGGACCACACATTGAGAACCACTACTGGAAGCAAAGAAAATATTGAGATTAGATGAGCAACCTCACTCCCACATCACCCAGCACAGGTGGGAAAGGGGCTCCTAAATGTATCAAAGGGCTTGATAGAACTAAACTTGCAGTGTGCAGGTTCCTCAAAAAATTACGAATAGAATTACCATATGACCCAGCAATCCCTCTCCTGAGTATCTACCCCAAAAATTTGAAAACATTTATACATAAAGGCACTTGTGCTCCAATGTTCATTGCAGCTTTGTTTACGGTGGCCAAGACATGGAAACAACCAAAATGTCCTTCGATAGATGAATGGATAAAGAAGTTGTGGTACATATACACAATGGAATACTATTCCGCGTTAAGAAAAGATGATATAGGAACATTTGTGACAACATGGATGGATCTTGAGAGTATAATGCTAAGCGAAATAAGTCAGACAGAAAAAGCAGAGAACCATATATTTCACTGATATGTGGTATATGAACCAAAAACAACAAAAGAACAAGACAAACAAATGAGAAACAAAAACTCATAGACACAGACAATAGTTTAGTGGTTACCAGAGGGTAAGGGGGGTGGTTACCAGAGGGTAAGGGGGGTGGGAGGTGGGAGATGAGGGTAAGGGGGATCAAATATATGGTAATGGAAGGAGAACTGACTCTGGGTGGTGAACACACAATGGGATTTATAGATGATGTATTACAGAATTGTACACCTGAAATCTATGTAATTTCACTAATAAATGTCACCCCAATAAATTAAAAAAAAAAGAACTAAACTTGCAGCTTGAGGTGTTTCGTGCTTCCAGGAAGGCAGATAGGACAGGAAGGAAAGGATAGGAAGACCCCTTTTCAGATGGCCCAAATGTCAATGGAAGTCTTGCATCACTGGAGTTCTCTCAAGCATAGATAATAACGGAGATGTCAAGTGATGTCAACCTGATTTAAAGCAGAATGTCAATATAACTGTCAATGTCTGCCACAGAATCCATTTTCTTCTTTTAAGGGTAGCTCTCTCCTTATTTGAGGAACAATAAAAAGAATGCCTCCCTATAGTAGCATAGCACATTCTAATTTACAAAGTGCTGTCACGTGATATTTTATTTCATCTCCCCAATTCTGTGAGGGAGTTCGGAGTGTTTTTATCCCGTCCTTTGGATTACTGGTTCTCAAAGCGACGGTCCCTGGACTGGCAGCATGAGCATCACTTAGGAACTTGTTAGAAATGTGAATCCCAGCCCCACCCCAGACCTATTGAATCAAGTCATGAGGGGCCAATATTTGCATTTCATTCCCAGGTGATCTCATGTTGGTGCTACTGCTGTTCCTGGACCACACTTGGATGAAAACCACTGCTATAGGTTAAAATGAAAGATCTAGAAGACCAGAGACTTGTCTTAAAAGGACTCCTACCTATATGCTTTTTCTACCTACTGCACCTGCTGCATCCCTGCCCCAACCCCTCTCCTTCCAATCCCAGCTCCATTGCTTATGAGTTTAAGGCCCTGAGCAATTACTCTAAATAGCAATTTCCTCACCTGTAAAATGGAGATCATAGGATGGACTTCTTTGGGTTCTTATGGACATTAAATAAGATCTAGGTAAAGTACTTAGCACTGTACTTGTGCTTAATAAATGCTAACAGTTACCATGATTTTTATTGTTATTAAAAGTGTGATAGTCTCTGGGTGGTGAACACACAATGTGATATATAGATGATGTATTACAGAATTGTACACCTGAAATCTATGTAACTTTACTATTGTCCCCCAGTAAACTTGAATAAAAAAAAAGTGTGATATTTCACTAGAATGAATGCCTTAAGTTATTTTCTCTGAGTGTGTGTTCCTCTTAAAATGGGGGATATTCCTGGCGGATTTAGACATCAAGGCACATCCTTTTTTTTTTTCAGATTAACATTTGCCTTCCTTTTTATTTAAATACTTAAGATTTAGTACATTTTTTATTAGTTTCAGGTGCACAAAACAATGTAATAGTTAGACATTTATCATTTATATCCCTCACATGGTGACAACCCCTCTCCCCCCATCCACTATGGCTCTGACATTGCACATAGCCATTACATTTCCACTGTCTCTATATTGCTAATGCTGTACTCCACTTCTTGTAAGTATATATATATAAACTATATATATAAACTAAACTATATATATAAACTATATATATACTATATATAAACTATATATATATATATATATATATATATATATATATATATATATATATATATATATATAAACTTGTAGTTGACATTCATTATTGTTCAGCTTCAGCTTCAGGTGTACAGTGCAGTGGTCAGGCATCTACACCATCCCTGAGGTGGTCTCCCTAATGAGACACATGTCCATCGGATACCCTACAAAATCTTTACAACATTATTGATTACATTCCCCAAACTGATTTTCGTAACCCCGTGGCCATCTTGTGGTTACTGACTGTGCTTTCTAATCCCCACCCCCCTCCCATCTAGCAACCCTCAGTTTTTCCTCTATGTCTCTGAGACTGTTTCTGATTAGTTCATTCATTTATTCTTTTCTTTAGATTCCACATATAAGTGAGATCATATGGTACTTGTCTTTCTCTGTCTGACTTATTTCACTTAACATAATGTTCTCTAGGTCCATCCATGTTGTTGCAAATGGTAAGATTTCTTTCTGCTTTATGGCTGCGTAATACTCCTTTGTATAAATGTACCACAGTTTCTCAATCCAGTCGTCTACCGATGGGCATTTCAGTTGTTTCCATGCCTTGGCTATTGTGTATACTGCTGCAATAAATATAGGGGTGCATAAATGTTTTTCAAATTACAGTCTTGGATTTCTCCGGACAGATACCTAGGAGTGGAATTGCTGGATCATAAGGTAGTTCCATTTTCAGAGTTTTGAGATACCTCCATACTGTTTTCCATAGCGGCTGCACCAATCTGCAATCCCACCAACCTTGCAGAGAGTTCCCTTTTCTCCACATCCTCGCCAAGGGCACATCCTTTTTAACACCCCATCAGGGATATTACTGTGATTGCCTTGAGCATTTGCAGAAAGCAGGGTGCTTAGAAAATGGGAGCAGAGGAATAATAGACCAGCTACTCGAACAGTGTATTGAAGGGTAGACAACAGCAAGACTTTATACTGAGGACACTCAGAATAGCTGGGCAGGGGAAGCAGTGGCTGAGGGAGGAAGCAACCGGGGAGGGCCGTCAGAGGTGGGAGGCAAGTCCTCAAAAACAATCCACCTCCTTCAGAGTTCCTCCCAGGGCAGCCCCAGAGCTAGGCTCCAGGCTATGCCAGGCCTCAGGGGATCTGCCTGTGCTCAGGGGATCTGCCCGTGCTCTTCTTGTTGCAGTCAAGGGGGTGAATACTCAGGTGCCCACAATGAATGACCTGAGAGGCCCTTCAAGGCCAGCTGGCAATTGTGGGCACAGGGAGTTTGGGCTCAAAAGTGGCTTTGTCTTCAGGATGACTCCTATTTGGCAAAATTCTGACTACAGCACATCAAACGCTCAGGCTGGGGACGTGGTTCTTTTTTAGTGGAGGTCTGCTATGTTCTTTTTCCAGGCGTCCTGGGCCCCCACCCTAGGAAGCGCTTTTATCTTATCTGGGTGGTGCAGCCCGGGTTCCTTGCCCCGAGTGGACCCAGACCTTTGCAACAGAATTAAACAGAAGAAACAAAAGCAGCAAGTTCGGGCCCCGTGGGCACGGCCCGCCAGCCAATGGGGCCCGGCGGCTCCCTGGCGGAGTGGTACTATGATGACAGTAGCCAACCAGCGCGCTCCATGCAAATAAGGTACTGTATCCCGCACCCGCCGCTCCAGTGCCGTCTTGTTGTTATAGTGATAAACTGAGGCCTTGCCTTTTGGCTTCTCGGAGAAGGAAAGGGGAGGGGTGGGGGTTAACCTCTTTTATTTTCCCCAGGGAAGACAGAAGAAGGGACGAAGAAGGGGGATGGGTAAGGAAAAGAAAAATACATGACAAAGAAAACATTCTCTGCCTGTGAGGAGACTGACAGAGGGTGCATAGCTGGAGGGAGCATTCGCTGGCCATGCCAGTACTTACCACTGATGCTGAGTCAGAAACAGGTATCCCAAAATCCCTTTCCAATGAGCCTCCCTCAGAAACCATGGAGGAAATAGAGCACACATGTCCACAGCCTCGACTGGTAAGTAAAGACAAAGGAAGCAAATGTATGCGTGACTATGGCACAAAAGAGTTCCTTATGCGCCCGCAGCCAGCGAGGAAAAAGATGCTTAGAGGATTTTCATGTAAATGAGAATGGAGCTACCGCCTAATCCTTCTCAGCTTGTTTATACTTAGCTTCTCTACCCGGCGCTGCTCTCAGCTTACAAAGCATTATTGTGTCGGCTGGGTAGGAAACGGGCTGCTCGGTCTCGGCTATGTTTTTGTGCCTGGGGAGGAGGGGATGGCTTTTTTCCTTTTAGGTGTGTTCTCATTTGAAAAAAAAAAAATCCTACAGTGCAATTTGAAAATGGTATTCTTTTCGCAAAGCTTGGCATGGGGCCGCTGTCAAGTTCTAAATTCTAGCTAGGGAATGATTTGGTCCTCAACTAATTTTGGTACCTAATGCCAGTTTTGGAATAATGAAAAGAACATGGAAGCAAACTTCCCCAATCGTTTGAAAATTTCAAAATAACTAAGTAAAAGAATCCCTCAACGATGTATTTAGAAATAATGTGTCCCTTAAATGAATTGTAAACGTTTTCAGAATGCGCTGTGAGGGTTTCTCTTCAGGTGTGAGAAGCTGGGGAAGCTACATTTACTTAGAAAGGGGTTATGTGCCTTTAATAACGAAAGTGCAAACGGGCACTCAGAGCTTCCTTCCATCTCAGTAACTGATTCTCAGTCATCTCAGCGTTTATCATCAAGGAATCAAAAACACCAAATGGGTGGTGGGTTTTCTGTGGTCGGAAGTCGTATGGAACTTGGGGAGACGTCTCTTTGAACTATCAGATCCAAATGATACACTAGTTAGAGCTATCCTCTCTCCAGCAATTTCCCTCAAGTTAAAAGGTGCAACATTTTCATTGGCTGTGGAGTTTGACCCTGGAAGAGGTTATTTTTTTTTAAAGGATTTTGTGGTGTAGCATTTTCTATGAACTCCCAAAATGAGGGCTCACAGATTCCAAAGCCAGCCCATCTTGGAACTGTTATTTCTACAGAAGGATTAATAAGGGTTCAAAGGCAGGTTTAGAACAACTTCCTAATACATGAAAGCAAAGGAAGTTATATTAGAGCTCTGTACGCTTTTGTTCACTGTGTTTCTATTTTTTAGATATATTTTCTTAGGACAGTTTAATATTAAATGCTCCCCAGCACTTTAAGCCACTTACTGAATGGCATACACAATGTAGTACCTATGTTCTTATGGGATACAAACCAGCCCAATAAGTTTGTTACCAACAGAGTCCTTTGAGCCAGTAAACATCCGATGGTTTAGCACTGAAAAAAAAAAAGATCGCTAAAAGCTTGTTACAAGATCACCCAAAAACTGTTTTTAAAAGTTAAACCCAATGTTCAAATTTGCATCACACACCTTCTTGACAGGTAAATGGCAGGGGAGAGAGAGGCCGCCTCCAGTTCCAGTTTAAGTATCATTTCAGTCTCTCCTGCCCACTTCTTTTCCTTCCCTTTTTGCCTGTTAGCTGTTTTGTTCCTTGGTTGTTTCTGCCTGATAGGGTGGGCAGAAGAAATTCAGGGAAGGAGGAAAGTTCAAATACTTTTCACTTTCACTTGTGACAGCTCATCTGGGAGTTAACTCCCAAGAACCATGCAAAGCTGGCAATGTAAAACCTCCACCTCCCCTCCGTTTTAGAAATGAGGAAACTGAAGTTCAGAGAGGGTAGGCAACTTCCCTAAAGTCACATTGCTTCAAAAGGATAGAGTCGGGATTTGAACCTAGAGCTGTATACCTGCAAAGTAGATCTTTCCCCTACAACACACACTTAAGTGAGATACATTCCCTTCCCATCTTTTTGGCAGTTCTGGTTTAAAGTGTGTGTGTGTGTGTGTGTGTGTGTGCGTGTGTGTGTGCGTGCGCGCACGCGTGCGTCTGTGTTAAGGATGAACAGAAGTCACACTGTTAAAGTGATTGGTTTGATCTACCTTTGATAAAAATTTTCCATGCTGTCCATCATTATATGGTCTACTGAAAATTGGCTCTGTTTAAATAGGGACTTCATCCAATTTATAAACCACTACACTACATTTTTTGAAGCAACTTTTCTCTTAGCAAACTTTGATCACTGCAGCGGTATATTCTAAATTTAGATTTATACTTCAGAGCCCACCTTTCCTTTGCTAATGATTTAACTTTAATAATTAAAGCACATGTTAACTACTTAATAACAAAGTTTGTTAATGAAGAGATTTAGTGGCAGGTGAAAATGTTAAATTGGCATTTCTTTGTAAGGTTTTTAGTAGTTTCTGTTGATCTTTAGCTTTGCTAATATCTTATTTCAAATTATATAAATTCTGTGTATCTCCCAGCATCCAAGCATATTGCCCCAAATTACACGTGGGTCACTGGCACCACAAGCAGGGGGTGGCTGCTGAGTTGCTTAACTAACTTTGGCAAGTACATGAGAGATTTGAAAAATTTCCCTTCAGAGAACAGGCTCCTTCTCCCACGTGTAACCAAAACTTGAATTCATAGTTTAGAGGAAATGGGACTCAATAACAAAACATCATCTTTTAAAAAATGTAGCAAATTACCAACGTGGTTCTCATTGTCTTAGCTGAAGCACACACTGGCTCCCAAACTCACCCTAACTTTACCTAGGGATAATGTAAGAGGAAATTTCTGGGTATGTAAGGGCTATAAAGCTTTACTGCAAGTCCTAGAAGGTGAACTTATGTCGCTGAATGTTATTGTCCGCAAACACAAATTTTACTTGAATCTCAGCAATTGTGTACAATGCTTTTTGTAATGAACCATTGTGTTCTCTGTATAGCATGGCAGTCCAGAAGGGTGTGTACAGTGTTCCTGTGTCTGCATGTGTTTGTCTCTATACTTTTTACAGTGAAGGTTGTTTATTGTGATCCAGTTTAACTCAGCCCATGTTGATTGAGTACCTACTACGTGCTGAACTCGGGGCCCTCAAGTACTTTGTGATCTAGAGAGTCGAGAACAAACTAAAACATAAACAGATAGTTTCCATACAGGTTGATAAGGGCGCAGTGTGCTAAGAGTTGTGTTACCAGGTGCAGTGGGGGCAGAAAGGAAAGAGTGGTGAACTCCCTGAGAGCGAGTCAAAGTTTGCCAGGGGAAGCTGAGTAGAAACCTGTCTTGCCATCACCGTATCTCTGGTCTCCAATACAGAACCTGGCATAACCCTTTAAGGAAATAAAGCGGGAAGCTGGGATATCTAACTAAACAGGACTTGAAAGCAATCTGTAGTTTAGGTCCTTGTAAGTGGTAAATTGATAAGGATATGAGGATACAATGGAATCACGTTCAAGGGGGAATTTTTTCTGAAAGATATACCTGTAGTTTTTTCACCCACCTTATTTTTCCTTGGAAGAAAATATAAAAAAGGAGAGGAGTGAATAGAATTAAATAACACTGATAAAGAAATTAGAAAAGAAACAACAGATTGTTTACGTTTTATGATAGAGCATATACATTAGGAATGTAATCTTATTATCCTTATTTACCATGCTGCTTGGGCTTGAGATGTTTCCGAGAACTCTTCTTTCCATTCTTGCAATGTTTATTTTATTTTACTTATTTTTATTTTAAGCCTGTTTTTCCAGGACTCATCAGCTCCAAGTCAAGTAGTTGTTGCCATCTAATTGTGGAGGGTGCAGCTCACAGTGGCCCATGTGGGGATCGAACCGGCAACCCTGTTGTTAAGAGCCCTGCACTCTAACCAACTGAGCTAACCAGCCGCCCCTCAATGTTTATTCTTGATCCTCCACTTGTTTTCTGTTCTTTGTTATTTTCTTGCTTGAACATGAAGCAAGGAAACTCATTAAGTTTGACTGTCAAGAAGAGAAACTGAGTAGCCTTGAGCAATACGTGTAATAGCCCTCCTTGGAGACCCAACTTCTGAGGGATGAGGACTCCTTGTGGGCAAGGACTATGTCCTCATATCTCCCTAACCCTCAGATTAGCCCAGACAAATCCTCTGGGGCCAGCGGGTGTTCCATGTACCCTTTCCAACAAGGCCCAGCCACCCTGAAAACTGTCTGCTTAAGGATTTGGTTAACGACCTTGGTCGAGTTCTTCTGGGAGTTCATTCTGCTGTCAGAAGGAAGTTGTAATTCTAGCCTGCAATAGTCACTTCCATGACGATGGATGTGCTATGGATCAACTGAGAAGGCCTTGGAAATAAAAACGGGCTGGTTCGATATGCCACTTTAGCAGGAGTTCATTCCGGGCTTTACTTCAAAGGGGAGCAGTGCCAAGAGACTGCTGTCTTGCAGAAGGTGCATTATGTCAGTTGAGAGGTAGGACGCTCACCCGCTAGTGCTCAAAAAGATGACTGGATTTCCAGAGACATCAATGGCTTCCTTTACTAGTTTCGCCATCTATTTAGCCACTTAGAGCAGCGTACATTTTAAAAGCGAGACACTTAATGTGCTGTGTTGGTGAAAATAAACAAACATGGACTTCCTTGGGCATTTACTCTGGTCAACTGGAATTTTGCCCAAGGTTATTATTAGACATTTTTCCTGCTGGTCTCGGTCCAAATGCAACATTCATTTCTTGCAGATTGATTATAGTCAGGCATATTGAGCATAGAATTAATGAATTCATTTCTTCCATTCTTTTAAGTTTGTTCTCTCACTGCCCCTCCAACCCACCATTTGCCTAATGCTAAACTCCTTATGGAAGAAATTAATCTAAATCAAATACCGTGTTTCCCCGAAAATAAGACCTAGCCAGACAATCAGCTCTAATGCGTCTTTTGGAGCAAAGATTAATATAAGACCCGGTCTTATTTTACTTATTTCACTATAAGACCGGGTCTTATATTTATTATAGTAAAATAAGACCAGGTCTTATATAATATAATGTAATATAAGACTGGGTCTTATGTTAATTTTTGCTCCAAAAGATGCATTAGAGCTGATTGTCCAGCAAGGTGTTATTTTCGGGGAAACAGGGTATAAGAAGATATTTAGATTCTTTGTTTTATTTTGGTGTCTGAACATATAGAAATGAAAAGGGTGCATGTGTCTTCATTCAGACTGTGAGGAGGATTTCAAGTATTCAGTGGTCTAGGGCTTTAAAAGGTAACTGAGAGAAAACTCAGTTTCCTACCAAAAGGATCCACAGTTAACCAGCTGGTTATCAACTTCCATATATAGCAATGCACCAGGTGCTGTGGAGAGAAATGAAAGAAGTAATCCACAGCCCTTGGCATTGAAGATCATTTCCATTTAACAGAAGGCAGTAGTTCGGTATGTGAAAGCATGCCAAGATGCTGAAATCCCTTAAGAGAGCTTTTTTGTAAGTTTGACTTTGTTTAACCTGATATATCCAAAATAGTATTTTAACATGTAATCGATATAAAAATAATTTTATTATGTAATATAACGGCATTTTATATTCTTTAACTTTTTATTCTTTAACATAAAGGTATTTTCTAACTTTTTTCTTCCTACTAAGTCTGAAATCTGGTGCGTATATTATACTTGCAGCACACCTCAATTCAAACTAGCCAATTTCAAGTCCTCGGTAGCCACATGTGGCTTTAGAGGGAGCTCACACACCTGCCCAGGCCTGTGGAGGATGGGATCTGACAAGCCACAATGATAAATACACTTCATGTTTGCACAGCATATACAACACATATAGTTACTAATAGCTACCAAAAAAAAAATCCCTTTTCTTTACTTCATATTTTGCACTCTTATATTTTCCGTGCTATCCTATTCTGTTTTAGTTAGGAGGCTGTTGCAGTAGTCTAGATGGGAATAAGTTTGCAGTTATGGATGGGGCAGTGGAAAAGGAGAGAACTAGATGGATATGGGAGACTTTAAGAGGTAAATGCCCGGGGATTTGGTAACTGAGTCTGAGGGTGGGGCAGAAAGGAAGACTCAGTTTTCTGGCTCCAGTGAGTGGGTGCCACCACTGAGATGGGAGCATCAAGTGACAGCAGTTTGTGAGAGTTATGTTGGGGATACCACGGAACTTCCATTTGGTGGTGTCTAGTGAATGTTTGGTTTTGGAACTCAGGAGAGAGTTCTGAGCTAGAGATGTAGGTCTGGGAGGCAGCAACATGGAAGAAATGGAAGTGAAATTGAGGTAGTGAAATTAATGGGAGCAAACTTGCATGGAGACATTTTCTGGACTGAGAGGAAGTAAATGGAAATAGTTAGCAAGAGTGCCTCAAGATACTATAAGTTAATTCTAGAAAACAACTGACCATGCACCATTCTATTGGGGAAAAATAGAAGAGCTGTGATTAAAGCTATTAGAAGTCTCTTTATATCTGCCTGTCTCTACATGAAATCTGGTTAAATTAATCTACTTTACCCCAGAATCTTTCCAGGATGGAACCCTGAGGAACACATTTAAAGGGCCAATAGAGGAAGGATCACGAAAAGAAGATAGAGAAGTATTTCTTAAATATTTGAGAGATGAGGGAGGGACAAAAGCAGGGTAAGTTCTGTGGAGGAAATGTCCAATAGAACCAAATGCAGCAGAGAGATCAAATGAGACAATAAGGCAAAGTGTCCTTTGGATTTAAAAAGAAGTCAGTGGTGATGTTTCAGTGAAGTGGTGGGAGCAGAGGCCAGATGGCGTAGGTTGAGGAGCTTTTAGGAGAGAAGTAGAAGCTTGATTGAAGGGGGAAACAGATAGAATGTAGAGGACCCCGAAGGTGGATAAATCAGGGTTCAAGATTGAGAGAGGCTACTTTTTCTTCTAACTTCTTTCCTTTCGTCCTTCTTTCCTTCCATTGTTCCTTCCATTCATCTAGTATGCCAAAGCTTTTGATTGGCTAATTCTTTTAAGATGGTAGCAACTTGCACTTATATATAATTGAGAAAGAGCCAATGGGAGAGGGTGAAAGTGAGACAGGAAATTGATGAAGGGAATGATCGTAATGTCGGAGAGCTGCACAAGTACAAGAATTGGCTTCAGGTAGGAAAAGAGACACCTCTCCCACTGGTGTGAGGAAGCTGGCAAGGATGTTTTGGGTAAGTTATAAGTGGAAGGGGATTGAAAGTTGAAATCCTCTCTTACTGATAGCTTCTGTTTTCTCTGTGAAGGTGGAGGCAAAGTCATAGTGGCTTGGTTTTGGCAAGTGCAGAAGTGTAGTTATGGGATAGCCTGGGAAGTCTGGTCGAGCCCCAGGGTATTTCCTCTCCAAAGGTCTCCAGGCTGGGCATGTGTGTACGGAAAGGTAGAAAGGCTGAGTGGTTCCTGATGAGATGTGGTCGTGATGAGAGGAAATGGATCTGTTCCCTTATGGCGTCTGGGGCTCCACATCAACTCCCAAGGTCAAGGCAGATCCAGATCTGGCTCTCCAGGGGAACCAGACTGGCCCACAGCAAAAGGGATGAGTCCTAGCAAACCAAGTATGCTGTAGCTTGGTTTCTGCTCGCTGGAGCCCACAGTCTCATTTCAGCCTCAGTTTTGTCATTGAATTATTGTGTGGGCTTAAGCAAATCACTTCTCTCTGGACCTCAATTCTGTCACCCACGACGGGATGGACAGGTGGTCTTTTCCAGTTCCAAGACTGTGATTCTGGCTTCCATAGCCACAGAACATGTGTTCTGTTTGACCTGATGCTCCCGTCAAAAATCAGAGCTACCCCATTCTTCACTTCCTTTTGACTTTATCCACTTGGGGTAAAAACAGGTCGAATGATCTTATAGTAAGACACGTTAGCTAAATATAAATAACAAATGTTCACAAAATACTGTGGAAGTTTACATTAGTATTCTACAAACCACTTCTGGTGTCTTCTGCTTTATTCCTCAGTTGCTTCTTCAGAAAGTTTGAATGTATTCTGAATCCTATGTTGAATGTTCTAGTCATTGTCCAAAGAAACCTATGTTGAATCTCTTTTTTTTTTTTATTGGGGAAGGAGAACAGGACTTTTTTTTTTTATTGGGGAACAGTGTGTACTTCCAGGCCTTTTTTTCCAAGTCAAGTTGTTGTCCTTTCAATCTTAGTTGTGGAGGGCGCAGCTCAGCTCCAGGTCTAGTTGCCGTTTTCTAGTTGCAGGGGGCGCTGCCCACCATTGGGAGTCGAACCGGCAACCTTGTGGTTGAGAGGATGCGCTCCAACCAACTGAGCCATCCGGGAGCTCAGTGGCAGCTCAGCTCAAGGTGCCTGTTCAATCTTAGTTGCAGGGGGCGGAGCCCACCATCCCTTGCGGGACTCGAGGAATTGAACTGGCAACCTTGTGGTTGAGAGCCCACTGGCCCATGTGGGAATCGAACCGGCAGCCTTCGGAATTAGGAGCATGGAGCTCCAACCGCCGGAGCCACCAGGCTGGCCCCTGAATCTCTTTTTAATGTGAACAACTGCCTCCTAATTTATATATTTCACACTACTGAAGGTCAAAATACAGGTATACCTTGGAGATAAGGTGGGTTTGGTTCCAGACTACTTCAATAAAATTAGTATCACAATAAATCAACTCATAATCTTTTTGCTGGTGGAAGGTCTTGCCTTTATTTTGTAAAAAATGTAACATCTGTGAAGTGCAATAAAGCAAAGCACAATAAAATAAAGTATGCCTGTATTGGGTTTTCTTTGAGGCATGGCAGTATGGCATTGAACTACAAGAGCCTTGTCTAACCGATGCTATCTATCTAAGCTTAATACTTGGGATTGAAGTCCAACAGTGAGTCAGTCAGACCACAGTCCTGAAACCCTGGCATCTTTCTCTGGTGCCCACACAAAGCTTCTCGGTGCCCCTTAGTGAAACAAATGTAGAAAAAGATTTATTTCGTCTGATCCCCTGGGGTAGAATGAAAAGCAGAAAGCAAGGGAGGTAGGAACAAACTAAGTCATTGCAAGCTAGGCCTATTTTCTTCCAATAATCTCCCAGGTAACAGCCTCTACCTTGCTAGGATCTGATTACCAGTTGCTGGCTTTAGACCATAGCATTATTGTTTTAACATTCCTACCTTCCTCTTTATCCCAGCATGAACCAGGTTGTATGGGAGGCTGAGGAAGCTGACCCTGCTTGGGGATAAAGAGAGTTTAGCACTCAACAATCTTGAAGGCACACTTGAAAACACAGTGATTAGAAAATAAAGCAGCAAGCCCTGGTGGCATGCACCTGTGTAATAATGTGCAGGGCCACACAGGACCAGCCCACTGAGCAGGATTCATTTCATATAATCTCCTCCCTCCCACCAAAGTCTTTGACTTGGCGTTTTTGTTTTCCACTCAGTAATGCATGCAGACTGAACCCGACATCAGTGTAAAATAATGCTGAGGGTTATTTAAACTGGCATTTGTGAAAAGTAACAACAATAATAATAGGTTAATAGAAGCATCATGAACGATGTGTACAGCCTATTGCCAACCAAATGATGTCGATGGCCTGTTCTGGTACACAAAGGCTTCTGTGCTTCACCTCTAGTGTGCCTAACATTGACTGCAGGCACACTCACATAAGACTAAGTTCTAGTTTATGTCCAAATTGTTTAGTTATAAGGTTCATTGTTTTATACTGGGTTTGAGGCTAGAGGGCTCACTCATTTTTTCCTGCGGGCAAATGGAGGAATGGAACAACTATTTATAGTACACACTGTGTTGGACTGTGCTGAATGCCTTCTATGTGTTACCTCATTAAACCAGGCTGCAGACCTGAAACAGGAATTACTATTCCCCATAGTATACGTAAGGAAGCCAAGAATTAAGTAATCCCCCAAAGATCGAATACTAATTTATGAAGCTGGGGTTTCAAATTAGGTTTGTCTGACTCCGAAAGCCCCCTGTTTCCACTACATCCAGTTTTCCAACATCAGTGAGCAAAGAATCACCTGCTCAAGCTTCTCAAGTTCAGAAGCAAGAAGTGCTTGGATGCACTTGGAGAAATGCTACATTTAGCTCTCCAATGTCACATTTTCTGCTTCCAGGACCAGGAGTAGAAACAAATCAGATGTCTAGGCTCTTTGTAGTAAATTTAGAAATTCAAAGTCAATATTTTTGACCCAGTGCCTCTACTCCTAGGCAATTTGTATATATGGCCCTTAAAAACTAATTTTAGGATGTTCTCAGTGGCATTATTCATAATAACCTCAAACTGGAAACTACCCAAATGCCTAGCAGAAGTAGAATGGATAAATAAATTGTACTATATTCACCCAATGCAATGCTACATCGTAATGAGAATGAAGAATCTACCAACACCTGCAGAATATGTGGATGAATCTCACAAACATAACATTGAATGAGAGAAGCCAGATACAAAAGAATATACACTACACAATTCCAGTTCTATAAAATATTTTTAAAGTAGGCAAAGCTAATCTATGATGTTAGAAGTCAGGATAGTGGAAGGAGCCTCAGGATGGATGCTGGCAGGGTGGTTGGTTACTTGATCTGGATGCTGTCTGTGTTCAGCTTGTTCAGTGAGCTGCAAACTCAGGATATATGTACATTTCTATATGTATACTATGCTTTAATACAAAGTTTAAAGATATTCTGACCACAGTAATGGATAGAGAGTGTCCTCTACAACAGATTACCCATTTCCAAACAATTCTGGTTAGCTGATAGATAGCACTCTAAGGAATGGTGTCAGATCCTACTTAAAATTACAGCTTTTGGCCACTAACAGAGCTTGAATGTGCTCAGGCCTCCAGGGTTCAGGATATCCAGTCCCAGGAGAATGTAAGTGAGCCCTTGAACTAAACTTGCCTTATTTCTAGGACCAGTCAAGCCCTAGTCAGGTAATCTGTGAATTAAAATCCATGGCGCCCAGTCCATATGCTCTTTCTAACAATGCCCTGGCCTCAGAGAAAGTCAGTTTCTAGACTCAGAAGGAAGTGGATGGAATGGTTTAGCTAGCAAGAATGTCTCAGGATAATTCTGCTGTAGGGCAAATTCTAGAAAATAACTGCCCCAAGCCATCCTATCATGTCTTTAAAGGAAAGAAAAATAGAAGAGCTGTGATTGAAGCTATTTATTAGAATCCTCCTTTTACATTTTCCTGTCTCTGTATGAGATCTGGTTAAATTAATCTTCTGAACCCCATAATCTTCCAAGATGGAACCCTGAGGAACAGCATTTAGAGAGCCAATAGAGGAAGGTTCATGAAAAGAAGACAAGTATTTCTCAAATATGTGGGAGATTTGGGTCCAAGAGTAAAGCAATCACCTCATTGGTAGTTACACTTATAGAGTGTTTCTATAAAACATTGTTTTTATTAAAGAAGTCATTTTGCAGAATCAATCTTCTTTGGAAAATCTTTCTTCTTTGGAACATCTTTCCTTTAGTGGCTCAAAAAAAAGAGGTTTTATTATTGAAATAGCAAATACCTCAAGCTGAGACATGTTAGAAATATCTGTACTTCTTTCCAACTGTACAGCAAGCTTCCCACACTGTATAATTTGTTCTTGTGCTTGTTTCTTCCCATCTTCAGCAATGTTTTCTATATGTCTTCTAAATATATTTGCTGACAAAGGAATGCATTTTAGTTTGACATCAGTTTTTTCCCCTACACATCAGAGCAGCCAGTTTTACCGTGGCGTGAAGAGCCAGTGTTTCTGTAATGGTATGAGACTTTTGGTTTTTCTCTATTGAATTATGGAAAATCGAAAAAGGCTTCTAACCATGTATCATCACATGTAACAATATTTTACAAACTACTGGATTGAGTATCACATGTCTTGAAACCTTGCTGAAAACGTCGTAGAGGCTTGTCTTCATGTTCTTGATGTTTCATTTTTAAGTATCATGGTCATTATTACATAGCTTCGTGCCATCATTAGCTAATATCTCAAGGTACAATATAGGCTCCAAGTGACGTTTAATGCTAATGGTAGCAGATATTTCAAATAGTCTTTGTAATAATTTTTGATTCAGCTGTCTTATCAGATCTGCTTAGGTCATCATTGTTCACACCAGGTAATGTGGATACAGAACTTATGCAGGGAGTAGGAGGGTCAGCTCTGATACTTTTCCTGTTGTTCACCTTGTCTTGTGTTAGCTTGATTTCCTATTTCATTGCAGGAAATGTTTTAAGCCACCTGCTGATATTGTGAGTATTGGTTTAGTTAAGACTAGATAATATAATCCACGAATATACTTATCCAGGCCCTGGTGAGCTGCATTATATTGCAATAAGCTGAAAGCATATGAAAAATGTCAGGGGACCCAGGTCTTCCTTCTCTATCGTACAACATCTTGCATTCTTCCTTGAGGACACCTCATAGACTTCATGTTGGCAGAGATGGGGCACCCGTGTAAATTAGTATGTTAGAATTAGATAGTGGTAATGTGTCTCTCCTTGTTTTTTAACATGAAAACTAAATCTAAGTGTCATTCTCTAACAGATTGTCTTGCTCATCCTACATTAGAAAACCCTGGTCTCGGTATTCTAAATCTTGCTCTTGGATTCAGCTTTGAGGGAAGGCACTGCATTTTCAGACTGCATGTTTGACCCCTGTAGAAATGCTTTTTTGAACTGCTTTTTGGTTCTGGAACTCTGCCTTGCATGGAGAGCGCTACTGAGACAAACAAAAAACGGAATTGTCTTTACCCTGGGGGTGGTTGTGGAGCATATGGTGTCACTATGACATCACTCCGCCTGCCCCTTATTGGAGCACCATGGGAGGAATTTCTAGAAAATTAGACATCAAGAAATGCTGTGCTTCTCTTTAATAGCTATTTCGGTTTTTGGGTTTTCTTTTTTTTCTTAAGGACAATAGTAACTTTGTCTTTTTCTTTGCTTTAACTGCTGGGAGCTTAAAGCCATTTTGTGGCCCACCTTTTTGAAATGTTGATGGACCGTGATAGGTATTCCTGTGTGCTCGTTTCACCCCTGATCTTTTTATAAAACTCATATTTCCCTCCTTATCCCATATCTTGCAACTATTATTTTAAACTTTCAAATTTTATTTTTTTAAAGTCACCTCAAGCACTTTGAGGAAGGAGATGGGCTATGAATCAGATATAAGATTGTTATTGATATTCATTATAAACTCCTTATGATCAATGACCTAAGAAAACATTGATTTAGGGTATGGAATTTTTAATCTCTAGGTAAGGATGATTATTTTCTATGTTAATAGCATCTATGTATTTCATGAATTGAAGATACCATTAATTCTAAGATGAACGTCCGTTTTAGAGGTGTTAAAATGTCAGAAAATTGCCAACACTGATTTTAAGATAACATTTCTTATAAGACCCCCTCCTAATCTCAGAAATGTTAAAATGTGGGGGGAAATGTACATTTTACAATCAATGAAATGTGGTATTATAGTACTGAGAGTCTTCCAGCTATTTGAAATCCACTGCTGTGGAGTTTGGTTGGCCACATGGTGGTGGTCAGGTGGCGGTGGTGTTATAGCTTATGGGTGGTCGGTGTTTTAAGAAGGCCTGTATCCCTAGGACATGATAAAAATTCTGATCCCTGATTGCTAGTAGGGCATTAATTACTAGCCTGACCTAGATGTTAATGTTCACACATTAGTTTTAAAAAATGAACTTCTTATGAAGGGACTCTAGATAAAGTTGGAAAATGCATTTTAAAAAGCTATTTAAAATAATTTTTAACCGTGCTATTGTTTTGCTTTTAACTGACTTCAAAATACTTGTTCTCTACAATAGAAAAATGAGCAAAGGATAGATTTTTCTCAGAAAAAGACACAAATGATTAATAAACATTTGAGAAGTATTCAATCTTGTAATCAAAATAATTCAAATTGAAACAGTGTGGTACCATTTTTTGGTTTATAAAATTGACAACAACAATACTCAGTGCCAGTGAGATGGCAGCAAGATAGGTGCTTTCATACATTATAATGTGCGTAAAAATGATACAGCTTTTGTAGAAGGTAATTTACCAAAATATGTTAAAATATTCTTCAACTATTTATCTTTAATATGTTCGTACCCTTGATCTAAGTAATTCAGCTCCTAGACATCTATCCTAAGGAAATAATCAGAGGTTCAGAATTACGTTTAGAATGTTATTTGTATTATTGAAATATAAACAACTTAATATTCAAGAACTGAAATATTTAAATAAATTATGGTTTTCTATTCAGTGGAATGTTTTACAGCTATCAAAATTAGTGAGAGTTATATGGAAATCTCTGTACCTTCTGCTCATTTTACTGTGAACCTAAAACTCCAAACAGTGTATTAATTTAAAAAATAGTGAGGCTGAAGACTATTTAAATGACATGATAAAATAATCATGCTATATCGAGTGAAAAAAAACTGTCTATACAGCAGTAAGATTCCAAAGTTGTTAACATGTATATATGACATATCAGAAAACCTGATAAGAAATATAGACAACTTTAACAATGGTTGTATTTGAGAGGTAGAATTCTTGGTGAATTTTGCTATCTTCTCTATTTCCCTGAGTTTTTTTTGATAGTATATAGTATGATGATTATAAGAAAAAATGATATGTGTATTTATTTGAGTTTCATCTTTATCAATAATCATTCTCTCTCCAGTGACTTTAAATTCCCCCATTCAACAAATGTTATTGAGGACCTTCTACATGCCAGGTGCTGCCGTAGGAAGAAGGGATGTAGCAATGAATAGACAGACCAAGTCCCTGTATACTTGGAGCTTCCATTGTAGTTGGGGAAGACTGGCCATAAATATACAATGTCTCCTCATCAGAAGAGCTGTCTTCGGCATACACTCCTGCCTTAGCTGAATGAATGAATCTAATCTAGTGGCTTTAAAGATCATTTGTATTCTGACAGCTTCTTAACCTGTATCTCTAGCTTAGTCCTGTGTTCAAAATTCCAGACTTGTATATCCAACTGCCTACTTGACATCTTCACTTGGAGATCTAATAGGCCTGTTAAACCAAATGTGTGAGAAGGGAATTCTTGATTTCCTCATTCCTGTCGCTCCCACCCTCAAACCTATATCCTTTCAGGGTCTTTTGCATCCTAAGGAATGGCAATGAACTTTCCAGTTCTTCAGGCCAGTAATTTGGAGTTATCCTGACTCCTCTAATTCTTCCACACTCTACATCCAATCAATCCCCGATTGTTTTATTCAAAATCTATCCAGAATCTGACCCCTTCTCACCACCTTCACTGCTGTCACCCTGGCTCCAGCCTCCATTTACTCTTGCCTGATTCTGACTCCAGGTACCTCAGTGGTTTTTCTTACAGTTTATTCTCAATATAGCAGTCGCCTGGTCCTGTTAAAACTAGGTTAGCTCATATTGCTCCCTATTGAAAACTCGCTAATGGCTCCCATCTCCTCAAAGTGAAAGCCAGTCTTTCCCTTACAGAATCCTAAAAATCTCACACCACTGGATACCTCCCATCCCGTTCTTCTGCCTCACCTCTCTGGCTATATCTCCTATTATTTTTCCTTTTTTCTCACTTCTCCAGACATATTGGCCTTCTTGTTATTCCTGGAAGAAGCCGGGCATGCTCCTGCCTTAGGCCTTTGCGCTTGCTGTTTTCCCTGCCTAGACCAGTTTTTCTCCACATGGCTCAATTGATCCTTTATATACTGGGGTGCCAAGAAAATGTATATGCATTTTATGATAACATCTCTTAAAATGTGTATACATGTTTTTCGCACCCTCTGTATTTACACATACTGGGGGTGCCAAAACATGTATACATGTGACTTGCATTCATCTTGTTATCAGTGTATATTGAGTATTATGATTTTAATACAGTTTTTTCCTTTCTTAAGATGTGTATACATTTTTTGGCACTCTCTGTAGATCAACTTCCTTGACTGTTCTATTTACAGTTATACCCCCTACATTCCCCATCTGCCTTCCTTACCTCATTGTTTTAACAGGTTGCCTCATATCACTCCCTATTCAAAATTAATATCTTTTAACATACTACACATTTTGCATTCTTTTTTGTTGTTTATTATCTTTAAGCATCACAATGGCAGGTTTCTTTGTCTGTTGTGTTCCCTGATGTGTCCTGAGAACCTGAAACATTGCCCGGCACACAGCAAACTCTCAAATAGTGTTTGTTGGATGTTGAAATAATGAGTAGTGGGTAGATATTAAGAAGACAAATTGTTTTTAAAAGTTCAAATGAGTTTGAAATGTTCCACATACCTGGGAGTAATATAATTTAACAGTTAGTAGATAATTGTTATTTTTCAAAATACCTCTCTTTTCCTGTCAGACACCTCTTTCTCCCCTCATGTGGGGCACCTGATCCTTGATTAAATTTCCTACGTCTCTGAATTCACTGACGAGGAATTATTTCTTTAAATTTATTTTAAATTAGATACATTACTTGAATGTGTTCTCATTGTAAAAGTAAAACAAAATAACAGATATATATGGAGTAAACAATGAAAATATCCCTTCATCTCTTCTCCCAATGCCATCTTCCCCAAAGGTAACTCCAGCTAACAATTTGTTGTGTGTCCTTCTAGGCTAGTGCTGTCCAATAGAACTTTCTGCGATGACAGGAATGTTCTATATCTAATATAGTAGCACTGCATCTAATATGGTGGCACTAATATAGTGGCCACTAGCTACGCGTGGTTACTGAGCACTTGAAATATGGCTAGTGTGACTGAGGAACTGAGTTCTTAATTTCATTTCATTTTAATTAGTTACAATTTGAATTTAAATAGCCACATGTAGCTGATGGCTGCCATATTGGAGGGCAGAGTTCTAAACTATTTCTACACAATTACCTATTTCTCTCTCTCTTTACCATATATGATATCATACTATATAACATGCATACATATTGCATATATTATTTTATGACTTGCTTTTTGTATTCAACAAAATGTCTTAGAAATTGTTCTCTGTCAGCACATATGTATCTGTCTTGCCGTTTTTTTTAATGGTGCCTATTACTTCATAATATGTGCATACTATACTTAGCTAAACAAAAAACGGATACTTGGTCCTGAGCCATATACCAGGCCTCCTTTTCCTCCACTGCTCTGGCAGCTGTTAAGGCTTTGTACCAGCTGCCTGATATGAGATTTTACATAATCAATAACACAATCCAAGCATCCAGTGAGTCACTGTTGGGCCTCACTGTAAGATCTGCTTTTTCTTTCCTCTCTGTCTTCAAAAGACTAAAATATTCTGATCCCAAATAAAATCAGGCTTTAAAAAATTGTGTTCAGATTCAGGTAAAGGCAAACCTAACAGTATGAGACTGAGGGATGAAATTTTGTAATGTGTATTAGTAATTCTGAATTTGAGGTTCTGAAACTGCAAAGCCTATCTGGAGAAGTAGAGTCTTTCCGAAGTCCTGCTCTTGTCTCTTTTGCATCTCCTGATTAAAGTGTTTTGTCGTGGTAAAATTCTGCCCTACTGGAAGACATCCTTGAGATGGTTACGACTTTATTAACTATGGGTAATTCACTTTTCAATTGTGCTTCTAATATGCCTTGTCAACATTTGCTAGCTAACATTTATTGAGCTTGGCATCAGACGGGTACATATACTGTATCAGTCAAGGCCCTGTCAAGACACAGATGGCTTGCTCTGAAGAAAATTAAAGAGAGTCTATTAAGGGGATTACTTACAAAGGCATGGGCAGGGTTTAAGGAAACTTCAGTGGATAGTGTGCACCCTTAGGCATCAAAGGACTGGAGGAGAGTGTGACTACCAGAACTCCGGCGAGCGCTCTATAAAAAGGGCCCCCTCACAGAAGCTATGGGTTTCAGTAGAAGGACAGAATCAACATACTGCCCCTTAGAAGATAGGAAGTCAGGGAGACAAATACCCTAAGCTCACGCTTGTCCTGCCTTCCAGTGTTTTGCATGCTTCCCATGGACCCAACCCAATTGGAAGCAGGAAGGCAACAGAGCCCATTGGTGCAGTCCATATAGGAAGCCATGCAGAGAAGAGTAGAGAAGGATAGGAAGAGATTGGATTCTGGAGAGGCAAAAGGAAGATAGTAACACACACATATCATTTCATTTACTTCTCACAATAGCTTCATGAGGTTGATCATTTTATTATCCCTTTCTATACATGAGGATACCGAGGTTAGAGAGGTTAAGAACCAAAAATTCCCTAAAACTCCAATTTAAAAAATCAAATGAATATTAAATAATGAACCTAGGATTTGAACTCAGGCCTGTCTGACTGGATTTCCCCACTGTAGTTAAGAATAGCTTAGCTTAAACAAGCAATTCTGTGGTGGTTGTCACCATCAGCAGTGCTATGCTAAATTCTGATTGGATGATTAACTTGCTGTCTAACTGGTCCATTGGTTAGTCAGTGATGCACATGACATAAGAACAGGTTCTACTGACCAGTTTTTGCACTCAGGTAATGTTTGCATTGTATATCTTATATAGCGCTTCATAGCTTTTTTGTTTTAAGTATTTGACAATGTCCATTTAAATACATTCTGCCAATGAAATGCCCAGTATCTAATGTCTTCCCCATTAAAAAGCCCGATGGGAATATGGCTTTGGTATGTTACTATGGTGCAGTTTTAACATAAGCAGAACTTGCACAACAATTAGGGAACATATTCACATGCAATGACTGGGTGTTCTGAAATCTTAAAAAATCTATACTGCACTTAAATTTAGTGCAGTGTAGCTCCAAGTGAGTGGTCTGGAAAGGCCCCTGCACATGTGAGGTCCAGGGTGCCGGGCCAGGGCTTCTTAACCCTTTAATGTCCTTGCTCTTTTCTGTCAAACATAACAATTTTATGTGCCTCCCCAACTCTGAATTTGGAATATGGCTTCCTGGGGTGGGGGGCAGAGTCTATCCTCCAATGATCTCTACCTGTCCAGAGGCTTGATTTCTATGACTTGTGTGTTGAAAAGGGTAGGATTTTTCCCCCAAATATAAAATTATTGAATATTAAATATGCCTTTTCAAACAAAAACCTTCTCCCATTCTAGAATGGCCACCCTTCAGATTGCTGCCCCAGAATCAATTCTGTTCCTTCCTTTCTTATTTCCCCTATTTATTCACCCTGTAAACACTGAGCTCATATGAATCACAGAGCATGTGCTAGGAAACGCTTGACTGTGTGTTCTGCCCCTTTGCTCCTGTTTTCCTCATAGTTTCTGTGCCAGGGTAGCCTTAAAAGGATCCTTCATCTCTTGAGCTAATTCAGTGAGTGTCAGTTCCTTTCAACCAAGAGAGTCAAATTAGAATACACAGCTTATAAGTGCTGAAAAGGGGATTTGAACCCCAGATTGTGGCTATGGAGCCTCCTTTGGCCACATACAAACGCTGCTATGGCCCAGCATGGCCCACAAAGTCACTTTAATGTATTTGAAAAAGAACCAATAACACACTTAAGTTTTCTGAATCCATGTCCCAAGTCTTGGTATGCTTTCAGGTCTCTGAATGGGAGGGTGGGGGTTAAGAAAGTCTCAGGCAATTGGGAGGTCTCCAAACAACTCTGCGGCAGGATTCCAGCTTCCAGAGCGGAAGGTGCTACAATGGGGAGAGGGGTGGGGGCAGGGCAGGATCCGGTCTTGGCAGGCAAAGGAGAACGGGGGCTCCTCCAGGACAGGACCGGTCTTATCCCTACTTCTATCCCCAGTTCTAAGATAGTGCCTGACATATATTTGAATGAGTGAATGAATAACTGAATGGCAGAAGTGGGTCATAGCCCCTCTTCAAACGCATGGCTCATTCTTCAGTTGAGTCTTTCCAGGTTGAGGAGCACTTGTTTCTATCTCTAAGAAATAACTCATGCAGCAATATTATGAGTAATGTTTACAGTGACTCATCAACTTCAGCTTCAGAAATGCCAAAGATGCTACAGTGATGACCATGGTAATGACATAGTTCAAAGCTTACAAATGAACCACTCTGGATTGCATTCGCCCTGTTTACAAAAATACCGCTGGCTTTGTCTTCCTCTGTCTGGAGAGTGATGTTTTCATTTTAAGAGGCTGACTAAAAACTGCAGAGCCACTTCCTGGGCAGGCTTCCAAGTGACTACATCTCTCTCACAGCGCTCCCCAGAGCCCCAGCCCCAGCTGCCCGGGGCGGGGCCTCCAGCCGTTGGTGGCTGTTGGAGGTACCATAGGAACAGTTATCTGCAGCCCGCCAGAAATACTGTTGTGTGTAGGCCCTCCCAGGAAGCAGATAACGTCTTTGCCTTTGCATTGAAGAGATGTCAGCGTTTGTGATTGGCCAGACTGGTGTGTGTGAAATACAGGAGATGTCTGCCACACTGATGAGTATGGCATTCCTTCGAGCTGAGTACCCTGGGGTGTGGGTAAGTCTTAGTGCTTGAAGTCTGCCCTTGTTGGTTGTGAAATGTTCAAAGCTGAGCATTGTGACTTTCCAAGGGCATGACTTAGCATATTTCTTAATCCTACTGAGCCTCAGTTTCCTTTTCTATGAACTGGAGATGTATTATCCTATACTACAGAAGGATAGAAGGATCCAGCCATCGCAGGGTGTTGTGAGGCCTAAAAGAGATAACATATTCGTAGTACCTCATCTGGTACCTGGCATATAGTAGACACTAAAGAGCTCTTATTATTTCTGAAGCATCAGTCAAAAAAAAAAGTTTCAGTGATGATGGCCCCATTCTTGTTTCTAACAGTACAGTATTTTTTCTGAAAGATTCAGCAGATGTAGTCTACTTCTTGATCATGCCTGTATAGCCAACAGAAATAAAACTTCAGGGGAAGTTAGTGCCAAAGGAAAATTTGTCAGACTATATTCCCTTTCTCTTTTTCCCTTCTAGACCCTGAATGCACCTGCCCCATTTGCAGATGAAACCAGCTGCCAGTGCCAAGCACCCCATGAAAAACTGACCATTGCTCAGGCCCGCTTAGGAACACCAGGTGAGGCTGTACTTCTCATTCTCCAAATGGGCCCGGGCTTGACATCCAAAGCCGCAGAAAGGCCCATCATCATTTGAGCAGCACTCGCTTTCAATCGGAGAGCTGAATTTAGAGATCATAGCACAGCAGCACATGAAGGATACAACCAACAGTAATACACTCAACAAACCGAAGTAGCGAAGTAAAACGTGCAGCGGGAGACTGGAGTTGGAGTCCCAGCTACGCCATTCACTAGTTCTATAGCCTCGGGCAAGTCCTGAGAATAATCTGAATCTGTTTCCTCATGTGCAAACAGGGATAGCGATACCTGCTTCACAAGGTTTTTGTGACAACTAGGCTCGGTTAAAAATATCAAAGTATCCACAGTGTGAGGGATATAAATGATAAACGTCTAAGTATTACTTTGTCTTGTGCACCTGAAACTAATAAAAAAAAATCAAAGTATTTTTTAAACCATGAAGGCTTATACAAACTTAAGCTACTATAATTATTATCACTTTTAAAAGTCTGTGTTTTAAAAATGTTTCTCCAAGTGTGCCTTAAAGAGCCTGGGCTCTGCTCTCGGAGTTTGTTCATTTGTTTACTCCTTTAGTGTATACCAGAGCTGGGCAGGGAAGAGATTTTAAAAGAACCATAAGGTACCATCTCTGTTTCCCAAAAGCTTCACTGTAATTAACAAGACAATTAGATATGAAATAAAACCCACCAGTAGCGGGCATGCATGTGCTTAGGGGTTAAATCCTGCAACACAGATGATAACTGACAGTTTTAAAAAAGAGTCATTTGGCCTGGAGCTGTCAGGCAAGACCTGGTAACAGATGTCCTTTTGGGAGAAGTAATATTTGGACTATGTGGGCAGAAAATGGAAGGCTATTCTGGGCAAGTGGAGCAGGAATAGTGAATGCACGGAGATAGAGGGCTGTGGAGCAGTAAATGAATGGCATTCCAGTTGGTTGGGATGGAGTGGGAAATAAGACTAGTTAGCAGGTAAGCTTTGAGTCATTTAAGATGGCTCAAACACAAACAGCCCAACTTTAATAGAATCTATGGGACAAAGGACAGTTTTCTTAATGATAATAACAATAACTATTTATTGTTTACTATTACTACGCTCTTTATATGTATCATGTCATTTCACTATCACAAGTCTACACAGTTAGTACTTTCAGTATTTCACAGATGAGGAAATGGCTTTAGAAGCTGTGAATCTGCACAGCGTCACTGCAGCTAATAAGTGGCATTTGTTCTCACACTTGACTTGACATCAGAATCACCTGGAGGGCTTGTTAAAACCCCACCCGCAGTTTCTGATTCAGTCCAACTGGGGTGGGTCCTAAGGACTTGCCTCTCTAACAAGTTCCCAAGGGAGGCTGCTGCTGGGGGACCACACTTTGAGAACCACTGGTAAGTGGTGAAGCTGGGATTTGATTTCAAACCTGTTTGTGTTCAAGGTTGATCTTTCAACCATGACACTTTGCCTCCTCTTTAAGCTACAGCAGGTCCTCGAATAATGTCATTTTGTTTAATGTCATTTCATTATATTGTTGATGAGATGCTGCAGGACTCTAACTCTTGTTTATAGCAATTAACCTATGGTAAAACTGGTTTCATTACATATCATTTTGTTTAAAGTCACAGAACCTACTGATGACATTAAGTGAGGACTTACTGTGTAACTTGGGGAAGGTGAAGTGAGGAGGAAAGTGGGACAAGTTAGTAAGCTTTTTGGTGAATTCTTTTGAGAAAAGCAAGAAGTGCCTTGGGGCGGGAGTTCAGAGAAGCTAACCCAGACTTCAGTGTGCAAAGAATCACCTGGTAAGTTTGTTCAAGAAGCAGATTTCCCGCTCTCTGTCCCCGACCCCTAAATCTGGGATGAAGCTCAGGTATCTATTTTTAATGAACAGCTCAGATAAATCCAAAACATGCAATGAAAGTCCAGGTGGTTGTGGAGAGAACAGATTTGACCTAAAGTTAAAGGATGACCTACAGGCCGGAGCAGAAAAGAACCCTGCTTTTCTAGTGAAAGGAGAGGGAAGTTGACCTTACTCTGTATTTGCCAGGTGCTCTGCCCTGTACTCTGTCTCATTTAGTCTTTGCAAAAACTGTGTGTGATGGGTATTATACTGTGTCCTTTCTATAGATGAGGCAAATGAGACTTGGAGAACTGAAAAGTTACTTGTCAAATGTTCTAGCTGACTCAGTAAAGCTAGGATTCGAAGCCAAGTCCCTTTCACCTCAAACCCCTGCTGTGTCCACCACAGTGCGCTGCCCTGTGGTGCATGAGCCACAGCAGACCATGGACCTCAGTGAAAACATGCTTAAGCTTTGAACTCAAGGGTGAAAGGTGTGTTAACAAGACAGATAGACAGACAGACAGAAGCTGTGATCTTGTGCGGTGGTGGGGCTGTCTGTTGTGCTCACTGCTGCTTTACCAGCACCTAGAAACACAGTTGTCAAGTACTGTGTGCTCAGTAAATATTTTGTGAGTGAATGAATGAATGGAAGTTTGGGACAAGAGAAAGAGCTGTCCTCTGGAAATAAAAGAAGAGAGAGTTGGTCTGGTAGCTTTGAGGCAGCATCAAGCTAATTGGGTGAGATTGGGCACCTGCACGTTGTTTAACCACCAAGCAATTTTTCTTTTCAGATATAACATTTTATTTTATTTTTTTATTAGTTTCAGGTGTACAAGACAAGGTAATACTTAGATGTTCATCATTTATATACCTCACACTGTGAACCCCCCTCCCCCCATCCACTATTCCTCCGACCACCAAGCAATTTAAACCCCAAGAATCAAGTTAGCATACATAAGACAGCAGTGCATTTTGAAATTAGCTGTGTGGTGGGCTCTGTGGAACATGCGCCACTACAGGAGGAGTGAGATGGGGCAAAGGTGAACTCCGAGTCTTAGAAGAGAAATTCCCCCCTCTTATCTCAGGTGATGCCCTGAGGGGGGAAGTTATCCAAAAGAACTTGTGATATTGATGGGCACCTGGCCCGGGAAACTTCTGTTAGAAATTCCTTTATTTAGAACTTTTCATATCAGTATTAACATGTGACAAGAAGTTAGTTCTTTGATTACCTAGAAGGCACATATGAGACCTCACTCTGATAACCATTGTTTTATTAGAGCAGTGGTCCTCAAACTTCATCGTACTTAGAATCCTCTGGAGGGCTTGTTAAAACAGACTGCTGGGCTCTACCCTCAGAGCTTCTGATGCAGTAGGTCTGAGGTGGGGCTGAGAATTTTCATTTCTAACAAGTTCCCCAGTGATGCTGATGTTGTCTGTCCTGGGACTGCACTGCAAAAACCGCTGCCTGAGAGTAACCATCGATTGGAATGTCATGCTAAGCAAAATATGTCAGATAGAAAAAGTCGAGAATGATATGACTTCACTCATTTGTGGGATATAAAACTGAAAGCAACAAACGAACAAGACAAAGCAAAAACCCATAGACACAGACAATAGTTTACTGGTTACCAGAGGGTAAGGGGGGAAGGGAGTGGTAGATGAGGGAAAAAGGGGTCAAATATATGGTGATAGATGGAGAACTGACTCTGGGTGGTGAACAGACAATGTCATATATAGAAAATGTTTTATAGAATTGTACACTTGAAACCTATATAATTTTATTAACCAATATCACCCCAATGAACTTAAAATAAAAATACGTGTCTTTATGTGACAGCATGGATGGATCTTGAGAGTATAATGCTAAGTGAAATAAGTCAGACAGAAAAAGCAGAGAACCATATGATTTCACTGATATGTGGTATATGAACCAAAAAACAACAAAAGAACAAGACAAACAAATGAGAAACAAAAACTCATAGACACAGACAATAGTTTAGTGGTTACCAGAGGATAAGGGGGGTGGGGGGAGGGAGATGAGGGTAAGGGGGATCAAATATATGGTAATGGAAGGAGAACTGACTCTGGGTGGTGAACACACAATGGGATTTATAGATGATGTAATACAGAATTGTACACCTGAAATCTATGTAATTTTACTAACAAATGTCACCCCAATAAATTAAAAAAAGAAAAATAAAAAATAAAAAAATAAAAAATAAAAGAGTAACTGTTAGTAGTGGTTGGAGGGAGTTACGGAGATTATCCAAAATAATTGTTTGGAGCATTGTACTGTTACTAGAAAAGCGCAGAACATTTTTAAAATCTTGCTGTTTGACCACTTTTTAAGAGAACAAGAAAAGCATTGTTACTTTTTTTGAAGTGTCTGGTAATTTCCAAGAGCAGTAAGCAATTACCTTTTTGTGGTACTGTCTTGAGCATTCCATCAAAAAGACAAGGCAGACCCACACTTGGGATTTATAATGTGCTTCAAGATTATAGTTATAATTGAAATCTTTCACTATCTCCATCACTAGCCCTATTTTATGACTTAATAAAGTTGCCTGCAATGTATTTCTCAATTTTAGGTCTGCCCAAACAGGGGTTGGCATATATATATATATTCTAAAAGAGGTAAGGATGAATTCTGCTCATAGCTCTTAGCTCCTGGACCTCATCAGTGAGGTCACAAGGAGGATGAAACATCAAGAAAAACAACAGAGCAGCTGGAATTGGCACCTTTGACCTTAGCTCAACTAGTACAGCTGTGGAGCTGTGAACCTAGAGGGTTTAGTATATATCCTGAGACAGAGAGAATCACTCCTGTCTCGAGGTAAAGGAAAAGTCCAAGTGATTGTTTCATAGGTTCCTTTCCATTAATGCTGACTTCTTTTCTCAAAGGGAAACTCAGTTCTGATTTCCTATTTTCCTTCTCAGAAAGGGGATTTATATTATTCTGTTTCCACAATGTGTAGAATTTCCCAAATTCGTCTTTCAAGAGCTACCTTAATGAATTTTGCCTTATTTGTATGTCACCTGTACTACAATTTTTTAATACTTCATTTAAAAAGCAAACATCAATTATTATCATTTATTGAAAATAGTATCACAGGCTACAAGCAGAAGAAAATTATAACATTTATATAAAACTGCAATCTTTAAAAAACATGTAACTATTAGATTTAAAAGGTTAATTTAAAAAAAAAAAAGGTTAATTTTTGTGCCACCTTTTTTGCACGTCAATTATACACAAAAACAATACTAGTTACCATAATTATGGGGCATTTAGCCGTAGTTTGGTTGCATGACATTGGGTAAGCTGCTTAACTTTGCTGAGCTTCCATTTGCCTCTCTATGAAAGGAGCATAATAAGTCCACTCTCCCCTACCTGCCTCACAGAACTAATGCAAAGATCAAGCAAAATATATGGGCTTTGCAAGTCGTATGTATTTTTAAGGTACTGTTTAAACATAGGCTGTTAATAGCCGTAATCAAAAACGAATACTCAAAAAAAAAATAAGAATAGTCACCCTTTTGTTGTTGCCTGAATCTGAAGCAAGACCAAGAAACGCCATAACAGACTCCGCAAAAAAATGTGAATTCAGATGTAATGCAGTTGGTGATTGCCTACTGTCTGGCCGTATGGTACGTGTGTGTAACTTTTTCACCAACTGCCAAACTGCTTTACAAAGTGATTGTACTATTTTCTATTTCCACCAGCAGTGCATGAGCATTCCAGTTGCTCAATAGCCTCACAAACACTCGGTATGTTTCATGCAGGGTCTCAGCTCCCACTCCCCGCACAAGAACACAGGATATGATGAGGCCAAAAAGGAACAACAACAGAGCCATAGATAGGGGAGTCATACTACTATATTCTCAATGCCAGTACCCCAACGAGGGGTCTTCCTGCACCCCAGTCTCGTTGGCAGCCGGGCGAGACACAGGAAGTAGGATCCACACTGTCACACAGGGTGTCACGCGGGGTCTCTAGTCCCGCTCCCCACATAAGAACACAGGATATGATGAAGCCAAAAAGGAACACCCACAGAGCCATAGATGGGGGAGTCATACTACTATATTCTCGCTGGCTGCACTATAGTCTCACTGGAGGCTGGATCCACACTGTCCGCAACCCGCCATCCTAACTCTGGAATCTGCACTTCTGGCTCTGTCTCCACACACACGATCCGCAATCCACCATCTGCTTCTCTGCCTGCCTACCAACCAACCAACCAACCCCCTTGCATAGCCACGGCAGTTATATTAGTGTCTAATGGCTAACCGGTAACAGCTGATGGCCAACTAGTCACAGTTGATGGCCATCTAATACCCAAGCCAGCACCTTTCCATGTGAGGCCGAGAGCCTGGAAACTGCTCTCTGGGACTCTGTCCCCACACTCCACCCCTACAGGGTCTTGCCTGACAATCTACATGACAAGCGTCTTCCACAAGGGGCATGTGACAGGAACCCAGCTCAAGAGAAAAAGTTCCAGTCCAGTTCAAGTAATGTCCCAGGGGGTGTCCCTCGATATCCACCTACTTTCTGGGCACAGCCAGGGTTTCTCAGGGTACCGTGCTGGAACAATAGTGGCTCACAACCAACATGCTTACATATTCTCAAAGGTGTCCGGTGGAGACACAGGAAGCAAACATCTGCCAGTTCCATTACATGGTGGTACATTCCCAAGCAAACAGTCAAGTGGTCCATCAAATCAGGGATCGAAGGTGTCATGTGGGGTGTCATGCGGGGTCTCAGCTCCCGCTCCCCACATAAGAATGCAGGATATGGTGAGGCCAAGCAGGAACACCCACGGAGCCACAGATAGGGGAGTCATACTACTATATTCTCACTGGTGGCTGAGTTGGAAACACAGGAAGCAGGATTCACACAATCCGCAACCCACTGTCCACTTTTCTGCCAACCAACCTCACTTGCTAACTGCAATCTGCACCTCTCTGCAATCCGCAATCCGTGCTTGTTAGCTTAGCCACCATCCGCTGCTAGCGTAGCCACAGCAGTTATATTAGTGGCCAGTGGCTCACTGGTTACACTTGATGGCCAACTAGCCACAGCTGATGGCCATCCAATCATAGTTGATGGCCATTTACTGCCTGAGCCAGCACCTTTCCATGTGAGGCCGAGAGCCTGGAAACTGCTCTCTGGAGCTCTGTCCCCACAGAAGGCAATTCCCCACAGTCCACAGTCATTCACCAGGGCTGTGCACCAGGGCCCCACAATGTGTGCCCTCTCCGCAGGGCGAGGACTCCAAATCCTCCCCAACCTGGTGGTGAGGGACGACCTTGACCTCACCCACATCCTCCACTGAGGACTCAGCAAGCGTTTCCTCCTGGGACCACAAGTCCTGCAGCTGGTCTGCCTCAGCAAGCACTTCCCAGCCCACAGGGCCGCAAGGAACTTCTCTTTCTCCAGCCTATGCTGGTCAGAAAACCATCCACGTCCTCCCATCCCTCCATGGGGGTCCAGCTCCTGAGAACAGTGGCCACCGGGCACCACACACTGTGTGTGGGCCACCTGTCCTCCTGCCTAGAGTCAGACACCATTCCTACCTGGCCAGAATCCGGCTCGCTGCATCAGGCGTCTGACTGGGTGGAGGCCTCGGTGTAAGATGTCCGAAACTCTAGGACCCACGGCAGCAGCAGACCACCAAAAGGAAGACGACACTTGCTTTGGCCAATAGGGCAGCGTACCATCCGGAGGCTTGAGAGGACCACCAATTCACCGAGGGGTCACGTTTCTCCCAAGCAGATCGCGTTTCCTGCTCCCGACGCCGCTCCTCACTGGCTTCCTGAGACTGAGTGTTCATACTCATAAACTGCTCCATCGTCCGTCAGAGGTCTGGCCGGCATCATACCCTGCTCGCTGCGCCATGTGTCATGTGGGGTCTCAGCTGCCGCTCCCCACACAAGAACGCAGGATACGCAGGATACAGGGAGGCCAAAAAGGAACAACAACCGAGCCATAGATAGGAGAGTCATACCAGTATATTCTCAATGGCGGCTGGTCGAGACACAAAAACAAACATCTGCCAGTACCCCAACAAGGGGTCTTCCTGCACCCCAGTCTCATTGGCGGCTGGGCAAGACACAGGAAGTAGGATCCACATGATCTGCCATCCGCCTCGCTTGCTAACCACACTTGCTAGCTGCAATCCGCTGTCTGCTTCTCTTCCTGCCAACCAACCAACCAATCAACCAACCCCCTAGCGTAGCCATGGCAGTTATATTAGTGGCTAATGGCTAACCGGTAACAGCTGATGGCCACCCAGCCACAGCGGATGGCCATCTGATTACAGCTGATGGCCATCTAATATCTGAGCCAGCACCTTTCCACGTGAGGCCAAGAGCCTGGAAACTGCTCTCTAGGACTCTGTCCCCACAGTATCGTCAATATTTTTTTAAATTTTTAGCTATTCTAGGAGTATGAGGTGATATATCATTCTGGCTTGAATTTGCATTTCCCTGATGCCTAATGATATTGAGCATCTTTTCATGTGCTTATTTGCTATCCACATATTTATTTGGTGAAGTGTTCAATTTTTTTTTGCCCTTTTAAAAATGAATTGTCTTATTATTGAATTTTAGGGTCGTTTATATATTCTAGACACAAGACCTATGTCAGATATACATTTTGCAAATATTTTGTCCCAGTGTATGACTTACCTTTTCATTTTTGTAAAAATGTCTTTTGAAGAGCATAACTTTTAAATAAGGTCCAATTTATCAATTTTTTTTATTTTATGGTATGTCCTTTTGGAGTCCTAATTAAGAAAATTTTGCCAAACCCAAAGTCACTAAGATTTTCTCTTGTTTTCTTCAAGAGGTTTTACAGTTTTAGCTCTTACAGTTAGGTCTATGGTCCATTTTGAGTTAATTTTTGTATATGGCGTGAGATGGGAGGTAAGCATAGCCCCCTTCACTGTGAACTAGGTGCTGGCATCCATGCATAGCTTCCCAAGGGGAGTACTTCAAAGGTGACCACAGTGGTGTTCAGTAATGCGGTATGTAGCACTTTTTCTAGGATGAGTTCACGAACTTAATTGTCCAACCTTGTAGAGTTGCTTCTGAGCTCACTTAAGTTGTTGGCAGAATTTATTTCCTTGCAACTGCAGGACCATGGATCTAGCTTCTTGATGGTTGTCAGCCAGAGACCACCTTCAGCTCCTAGAGGCCACCTGCAGTTCCTTGCCATGTGGCCCTCTCCATAGGCTCTCTCACATGGCAGCTGGCTTCTTCAAAGCCACTAAGGGAAAGTGAGTCTGCTAGCAATATGGAATCTATATACTGTAACACAATCGTGGGAGGGACTGCTATCATCTTTGCCAGATTCTATTCATTAGAAGCAAGTCTTAGGTCCCACTCGTACTTCAAAGGGAGGGAGGGGATCACACAAGGGCATGAACACCAGGGTGCCGGGAGCATTGGGAGCCACTTTACCATTTTTTTATTATGGCGAATTTCAAACATACACAAAAATAAAACAATATAATGAAACTTCATGTGTCCATCACACATACCTAACAGCAACCAAACCATGGCCAGTCTTGCCCCATGTATACCCCCATCTACTCTTTGTCTTGAATTATTTAAATGATAGGGCTTCCTATCACTTCCTCCATAAATATTTCTATCTATCTATCTATCTATCTATCGATCTATCTATCTATCATCTATCTATATCGTTTTTCAAGTATAACCACTATATCATTCTTACCTAAAAATTACCAGTAATTCTTTAATATCAAATCTTCAATGTTCCAATTTCCAGTTGCCTTATGTCATCATTTATTTATAGTTTGAACCCAAATCTAAATAATGTCTATATATTACAATATATTGATGTGTCTTTTAAATCTCTTCTTTTAATGTGAAGGTACCCCCTCCATCTCTCTCTCTTTTCTTTCTTTTTTTTTCTTAAAGTTTATTTTTTGAAGAGACAGCGTTCCCTTTTTTTGGTCCTGCAGAGTTTCCCAGTCTGGAAATTGCTGACACATTACAGTTTGTAAAAGTGAGCTTATTGCAAAATCAACTCCACAAATACTCTTCAAAGATTTACTAAATGGCCTTTTTCTCAGTAATTTTGTCATCTTTCTTTACTTTTCTATCCTTACTTTTCTTTCCTTCCTGCTTCCTGAATCCATTTATCTTGATCACCTCTGAATCAATAACAAAAAGTTCTGCAAAACTGCCATCTGCTTTCTCCTGGGGTTTATATCTTAAAACAAATTTTCCTCAATTGAATTCAAATTGAATAAGAGCATTGAAACCAAGGATCCCTCATTAGGGAGTTTGTTATTTCAAAGCATTTTCTATTTACTGTGCTTTATTTAGAATACAGGATAACCCTGTGAAGGCAATTCTGTTTGTTGAAAACGGTGTATAATTAGAAATAATTGCAATACCCTATCTGACATAAAGTCTCTCGAATTTTTTTATTAGAGATATTTAATTTATTAGAAACATTTTACCATCTGAATCTATTAATGTAGCATTTCTTTTAATTTATGTTCCAAATTAATGAGGTTTTACTACATCAAGAAATAATCACAATTTTAAATCTAAGTATTAAAGATCATTCAACCGAAGTTTGCATTGATTTATTTTTTAAAATTTATTTTGATAACAGCAATATAATACATGCATGTAGTTTAAAAAGTCAGTGAGATTCTTAGGCTTATAAAAAAAATGAAAAAACAAACCAGTAGTCCCTTTTCCTACCTGCCCCAGCCCTGAGTCTTGTTCCCGGTAGACACTCAGCACTTGACAATCAACTTTCCAAAATGTTGTTGACATCTCTCATCCACTGTCCTTGCCTGTCTTATTTCCTCTGCCCTTTGGAGGTTAAATCTTATTAATTCTTCCTCTGTAATTCTTGTGGTGTTTGGGAGGAAGTGGAGATAAGTGTGTGTATGTGTTCAGTTAGCCATATATATATATTTTTAATTTATTTATTGGGGTGACAATTGTAAATGAAATTACATAATTTCAGGTGTACAATTGTGTATTACATCATCTATAAATCCCATTGTGTGTTCACCACCCAGAGTCAGTTCTCCTTCCATCACCATATATTTCATCCCCCTTACCCTCATCACCCACCCCCACTCCCCTTACCCTCTGGTAACCACTAAACTATTGTCTGTGTCTATGAGTTTTTGTTTCTCATTTGTTTGTCTTGTTTTGGGTTTATATACCACATATCAGTGAAATCATAGGGTTCTCTGCTTTTTCTGTCTGACTTATTTTGCTTAGCATTATACTCTCAAGATCCATCCATGTTGTCACAAATGTTCCTATATCATCTTTCCTTAACGCCGAATAGTATTCCATTGTGTATATATACCACAACTTCTTTATCCATTCATCTATCGAAGGACATTTTGGTTGTTTCCATGTTTTGGCCACTGTAAACAAAGCTGCAATGAACATTGGAGCACACGTGTCTTTATGTATAAATGATTTCAAATTCTTTCGGTAGATACCCAGGAGAAGGATTGGTGGGTCATATGGTAATTCTATTTGTAATTTTTTGAGGAACCTCCATACTGCCTTCCATAGCAGCTGCACCACTCTGTTGGTGGGAATGCAGTTATCCATATTTAGCTTGTAGTTTGCCATATTTTCACTTTCTAGTTCCTTCATTGAGCGTCCATAATGGTGTAAAAGTTAGTACCCAGCCCCTCTTCCCCCACTCCAATATCTCCCTCTTATTTGAGGGGAAGAGTTTTGGGCTGGCTCAGCAAAAGTGTCATCCTGCAATTTCTGGTGCTGTCTCTTGGCTCTCAGGGGAGCTGTGGCGAAGTGTGTCCCTCTTCTTCATGGAATGGCACTTCCGAGAGCACCGTATGCCATTGTGAGTGTGTCTGCTGTGGCCTCTTCACTCTTGACCTTTCTCCTTAGGAAGGACTGTAGTGTTGATCGCTTACCTCTAACCCTGAGCACCATCCTCACATGTAACTTCTGTACCCCAACTCTCCTCCTTTTTGGGCATGTGTTCCTCCACCCCATTTCTTCTGATACCAAAGAGGTTAGGGAGTGACCTTTGTGCAGTGGTATGCTGGTAAATGTTTAGCAATTGGCCCTTCAAAGGGAAATAAGCTCCGATTTATAGCATTTGCCAATTTCTGTGGTGTAAATGCTCCCACCAAGGCAGATTTCAGGATACCAGTGTGACTTGGAGGTGGGAAGAAATGTGCACAACTTTCTCTTTGAGCAGTAGGAACTACTCCTGTACAACATTGCCTTTGGGAGCAGGACTTGGGAGACTTCATTCAGGACTGCCAGACTGAAGGATGAAGTCATTTGTCCTTTTCATTGAGCTCCTCAGTTACTCCAGCCTTGATATTCCCACTGGGCTGACTCTGCCAACTGTTTGCTTATGCCTAGTCTGTCTGAATTTGCTGGCTCAGACATCTGAGACTCCACTCTGGGTCAAGGGAACTCTGCAGAGCTCTGTGTTTGTCTTCCCTATTGGTTGAAAATGTATGTTCTGCAACAATCTTAATTTTGTTAGATTTTTACTCTGCTTTGATAGCCCCAGAAGAACCGCTTTGTAAAACTATTTTCCTAAAGGGGAAGTTGTAATGGATGCCACAGAAATACAAAAGATCATCCAAGAACACTATGAAGGACTATATGCCACCAAATTCAGTAACCTAGAAGAAATGGACAAGTTCTTAGAAACATATAGCCTTCCTAGGCTGAACCATGAAGAACTGGAAAACCTAAACAGACCGATCACCAGTAACGAAATTGAATCAGTTATCCAAAACATTCCCAAAAGCAAAAGTCCGGGACCAGATGGCTTCACTAGTGAATTCTACCAAACCTTCAAAGAGGATCTAATACCAATCCTGCTCAAACTCTTCCAAAACACTGAAGAAGGGACAGTACTCCCTAACTCATTTTATGAGGCCAACATTACCCTGATACCAAAACCTGGTAAGGACAATACAAAAAAAGAAAACTACAGACCAATATCTCTGATGAATACTGATGCTAAAATCCTAAACAAAATTCTAGCAAATAGAATACAACAATGCATTAAAAAGATTATTCATCATGACCAACTGGGGTTCATCCCCGGGGCACAAGGATGGTTCAACATCCGCAAATCCATCAATGTGATACATCACATAAACAAAATAAAGGACAAAAATCATATGATTATATCAATTGATGCAGAAAAAGCATTTGACAAGATACAACATCCATTTATGATTAAAACACTTAATAAAGTAGGTATAGAAGGAAAATACCTTAACATAATAAAGGCCATATATGACAAACCCTCAGCTAATCTCATAATTAATGGTGAAAAACTGAAGCCCTTTGCTCTACATTCAGGAACACGACAGGGCTGTCCCCTATCACCTCTGCTTTTCAACATAATGTTGGAGGTCCTTGCCAGAGCAATCAGGCAAGAGAAAGAAATAAAAAGCATCCAAATTGGGAATGAAGAAGTTAAATTGTCACTCTTTGCAGATGACATGATGCCATATATAGAAAACCCTAAAGACTCCACCAAAAAGCTATTAGAAACAATCAATGAATACAGTAATGTGGCCAGCTACAAAATCAACATACAAAAGTCCATTGCATTCCTATATACTAACAAAGAAATCTCAGAAAAAGAAACAAAAAAAAAACAATCCCTTTTGCAATTGCAGCAAAATGAATAAAATACCTAGCAATAAACAACCAGGGACGTGAAAGACCTATATGCTGAAAACTATAAGACATTTTTAAAAGAAATTGAAGAAGACACAAAGAAATGCAAAGACATTCCGTGCTCATGGATTGGAAGAATCAACATAGTTAAAATGGCCATATTACCCAAAGCAATACACAGATTTAATGCAATTCCCATCAAAATACCAATGGCAGATTTTAAAGAAATAGAACAAAAAAATCATCAGATTTGTTTGGAACCACAAAAGACCCTGAATAGCCAAAGCAATCTTAAGAAAAAAGAACAATATTGGAGGTATCACACTCCCTGACTTTAGCTTATACTACGGGGCTACAATAATCAAAACAGCATGGTATTGGCAGAAAAACAGACACATAGACCAATGGAATAGAATTGAGAGCCCAGAAATAAAACTACATAAATATGGACAGAAAATTTTTGACAAAGAAGTAAAAAGCATACAATGGTGGAAAGACAGCCTCTTCAATAAATGGTGCTGGCAGAATTGGAAAGCCATGTGCAAAAGAATGAAACTGGACTGCTATCTGTCACCATGTACCAAAATTAATTCAAAATGGATCAAAGACTTAAGCATAAGACCTGAAACAATAAACTGCATAGAAGAAAACAGAGGTACTAAAGTTATGGACCTTGGGTTCAAAGAGCATTTCATGAATTTGACTCCAAAGGCAAGGGAAGTAAAAGCTAAAATAAATGAATGGGACTATATCAAACTAAAAAGCTTCTGCACAGCAAAAGAAACCATCAACAAAATAAAGAGGCAACCAACTGACTGGGAGAAGATTTTTTGCAAACAGTGCCTCCAATAAGGGGCTAATATCCAAAATATACAAGGAACTCATGTAATTCAACAACGCAAAATACAAACAACCCAATTGAAAAATGGGCAGAGGACCTGAAGAGACATTTCTCCAAAGAGGACACACAAATGGCAAATAGACATATGATAAAATGCTCAACATCACTAACATCAGAGAAATGCAAATAAAAGCCACAATGAGATATCACCTCACCCCAGTCAGAATGGCTTTCATCAACAAGACAAATTGTAACAAGTGTTGGAGAGGCTGTGGAGAAAAAGGAACCCTCATACACTGTTGTTGGGAATGCAGACTCATGCAGCCGCTATGGAAGGCAGTGTGGAGGTTCCTCAAAAAATTACGAATAGAATTACCATATGACCCAGCAATCCCTCTCCTGGGTATCTACCCAAAAAATCTGAAAACATTTATACATGAAGACACTTGTGCTCCAATGTTCATTGCAGCTTTGTTTACAGTGGCCAAGACATGGAAACAACCAAAATGTCCTTCGATAGATGAATGGATAAAGAAGTTGTGGTATATATACACAATGGAATACTATTCGGCAGTAATAAAAGATGAAACAGGACCATTTGTGACAACATGGATGGATCTTGAGATTATAATGCTAAGTGAAATAAGTCAGACAGAAAAAGCAGAGAACCCTATGATTTCACTCATATGTGGTACATGAACCAAAAACAACAAAAGAACAAGACAAACAAATGAGAAACAAAAACTCATAGACACAGACAATAGTTTAGTGGTTACCAGAGGATAAGGGGTGAGGGGCGTGGTAGATGAGGGTAAAGGGGATCAAACATGTGGTGATGGAAGGAGAACTGACTCTGGGTGGTGAACACACAATGGGATTTATAGATGATGTAATACAGAATTGTACACCTGAAATCTATGTAACTTTACTAACAATTGTCACCCCCAATAAACTTTAATTTAAAAAAATCATTTTCCTGCAGTAATATGAAACTGCTGGTACGTAGACATTGTGTTTTATGCAGGTAAACTTTCTTGTGGTGCTATACTGATGGAAGAATCAGGTAAAAGGGATTCCTTATTCTGCAATTCTGTTGATGATGTTTTCTTTCTTCCATAGTGGACCGGCCTGTCAGAGTATATGCAGATGGAATATTTGACCTCTTCCACTCAGGCCATGCAAGGGCACTTATGCAAGCAAAAACGCTGTTTCCCAACAGCTACTTGTTGGTAGGAGGTAAGAAGTGCATTTTCTCTTTGTCTAGAAAACAGTTTTATAATGTGCTTCCTGAAAAGGACCCCTTTCAGAGTTCCATCATTAAAATCTCATATTGTTAAAACTCCCGATTTAGCCCATACTGGCTCACTTGTTCACTGCCTGAAATTGAAAATGACGTTTAAAAAAAACCATAGGGGAAATGACATCATGTGATTATACATCACTGATACCCGAGAGAGAGACAGACTAATAATATCACTGAGGGTAACTGCTTCAGGTTTTCCATTAATGCCTTCCTTCCTGTGTTTTGAGGCATGATTCATTTTATGTTTCTAACATTTTCTAGAGGGTTTGGAGGAAAGCTGTATTATTGTGATGTCAAGTCTTGGGGAGCTGAAGGTGTTCAAAATGATTAAGGGTAAACACGGTCATTGTCTATGTGCTTTGTGTGACGCACAGTACTTAGGATGATGTTGTGCCAACATGAGGGGTTTAGCACAGCCCTAAATAGTTGAAGTTATGCACCGTGTGTTAAAGAAATGGAGATTTGTATACCCAAGTAATCTTGGTTCACAATGAAGGAACTGACTTACTTCGTAAGCATGTTGAGAGAGAAGGGTGGTTAGATGGCTACATGTGGCTTGACATTTTCCCCTCCAGAAGGCCTACAGATTTCAGTTTGGGTAAAAGGGACAATCACTGACTGGGAGACCTGTGTCTCACCTCTGTAGCTTCTGGAAGCAGCGTATCCTTATACCATGATCAGTTTTTCTGGCATCACATGAACCAGGCACCATCGACCCTTAGACTTATACTGTGCTAATAAAGGTGCTGGCAAGAGACTGTGTGTCTGTTTTTAAAACTGTTTTGTTATCTTCTGCAAGTTTGAAACTACTTTGCAAATGTTTAAGAGGAACCCATCTGCAGATTTTGCTGAGGATGGTGACCATGTGGGTTATTGAATGGAGTTCTTTCCAGAAGGAAGAGATGATGAAAGGCAAGGGTTACTGAACAAGTCATGCAGAGGGAACCCAACGCAGGTAGAGAACCAATCCCTGGTTCATTTCTCTTTATCTTGAGTGGAAAACCATTTCTTGAGTGAGCACTACCACCTGTAGTCTGGTCCTAAGCTGCTGGGTCCCTGACAAGACCTCTGCAGTGTTTGGGCTTTGGTCATTTTGGTGACTCAAGTTTGTAGGAGTTAGGTGTGGGTCACACTTAACAGGAACACTAGCCACAGTCCTGGGTTATTACACCAAAAGAAAGATCAAAGGACTATGTAGCTTTCAGTACATTCTTATAAATTGGGAGAAAGCAGTAAATTAGTATCAGCAGCTCTCTAGGGCGTTAGGCAACAATGGTTTCACTGAATTACTGAATGACCCGTTCACTTACCAGCTATTTACTGAGCTCCTACCATGTGCCAGGCACGCTTCTGCACACTGAGGGAGCTTCCATGAACAAAGAGACTATGGCCTCAGAGAACTTAGCGTCTGAGAAAGAGGAAGACACTGCCCCGTAAACAAGTAAATGTGTAATAGTGGTACTATGAAGAAATATAAACTAGGGTAAGGGGAAAGTGACTGGTGGGGGGAGGTGGGGTATTTTAGGTAGGGCGGTCAGGAGAGGCCTCTCTGGAGTGTTTGTGCAGAGACCTGAATGAAGTAAGGGCGCATGAAAGCCAGAACATAGAACTTTCTCTATGTAGTGTTCCCACCAGTTAGGACGATAACGTTGGGACAAATGGAAAAGACATGGCAGCTATAGCAATATGATATTTTATTGATTTGTACATCTTAGGGAGGCTTTCCATAAAAAGCACAGATAATTTAATACTCAGAGAAATTCATATGGACAGGAGTTCAAAGCCAAGAATTAAAGCAGAAGAAGAGGAAAAAAAACTCCAACAAGAAATCCGGAACTTAGCAGCCATGGCAAAAGGAGCCACACAGTTATCCTATAACTCTCAAACGCTAGAACTGATAATGCTGCATTAGGAAGAATTCACTTTTCATGCCCTGAGTGCTGAGATGAGTGTTCAAGAGGGTTGCTGCATACGGGACATTGATTAATCTAATGAACAATGTCCTCTATAGCAGGTTTACAAAGAAATGCAGGTATCCCCTCAGTGACTATTACTTGGTTTCTCCGTGGAAGCCAAGAACATATTAAGATTACCATTGAGACCATATCTTTTGGTAGGCGACAGTGACTAGAATATGGATGGGAAATGAAGCAGTACTATAGAAAGCTATAAAGAAGTGGTGTGTAGACTTTTGGGGACAGTGACAGAGTAAGAGTGAAAAACCACAAGCAATATAAACAATAAGTAACAAATAATTTAAATATGTTATTTTCTCCACTGATTTCTTATTCTTATTATTCGATTTAAAATAATTGGATGGCAATACTATGAAATAGTTTTAAACCACTTTTTCTAGTTTCCTAAGGTGAAAGCTGAGATTATTAATTTTAGATCTTTCTTCTAAAATATATACATTCAGTGCTATAAATCTCCCATTAAGCTGTTTTCCCTACATCCCACAAATTTTGATAAGTTGTGTTTTCATTTAGTTCAAAATATTTAAATATTTCTCTTGAGATTTATTCTTTGACCTGTGTGTTATTTAGAAGTGTGTTGTTTAGTCTACAAACATTTAGGGATTTTGCAGCTATCTTTCTGTTATTCATTCCATTATGGTCTGAGATCAGACATTGTATAATTTCTGTTCTTTCAAATTTGTTAAAGTGTGTTTTATGAGTCAGAATGCAGTCCATCTTGGTAAATGTTCTGTGTGAGCTTGAGAAGAATGGGTATTCTGTTGTGGTTGGATGAGTAGTCTGTAGATGTCAATTATAACCAGTTAATTGATGGTAGTGTCCTTATTCATTTTCTGTCTGCTATATCTGTCTATTTCTGGTCTAGTGTTCAAGTCTCCAACTATAAAAGTAAATTCATGTATTTCTCTTTACAGTTCTATCAGGTTTTGCCTCACCTATTTTGTTAGGCACATACACATTAAAGATTACCATGTTTTCTTGGAGTATTGACCCCTTTATTTTATGTAATGCTCCTATTTATCCTCGATAACTTTTCTTGCTCTGAAGCCTGCTGTCTGAAATTAATGTACTTTTCTTTTTATTACTGTTAGCATGCTGTATCTTTCTCAATCCCTTTACTTTTAATGTATCTGTATCTTTATATTTAAAGTGGGTTTCTTGTAGATGACAGTTTGGGTCTTGTTTTTTGATCCACTCTGACAATCTGTCTTTTAACTGGTGAATGTAGACCATTGACGTTCAAAGTGATTATTGATATAGTTGGTTTAAAATCTACCATATTTTTTTCTGTTTTATATTTGTTGCCTTTATTCTTTGTTTCTGCTTTTGTCTTACACACTTTTTTGCCTTTTGTTGTCTTAATTGACCATTTTATATGATTCTGTTTTCTTTCCTTTCTTAGCCTATCATTTATACTTCTTTTTTAACTTTTTAGTGGTTGCCCTAGAGTTTGCAATATACGTTCTAAATTAATCCAAGTCCACTTTCAAATAACACTATACCAGTCGTGCAACTACCTTATAACTAAATATTACTAATTCCTTCCTCCCATCCTTCATATCATTCATTTCACTTATATGTAAATATATATATGTAATACATAATTGAATACATTGTTACTATGATTATTTTGAACAAACTGTTATCTGAATTAAGCATAAGAAAAATAAAAGTTTTTGTTTTATATTACCTTATTTATTCTCTAATGTTCTTTCTTTATGTAGATCCGAATTTCTAACCTATATCATTTTCCTTCTTTCTGAAGAACTTTTTAAACATTTTTTGCAAGGCAGGTCTACTGGAAACAAATTCAGTTTTTGTTTGTCTGAGGCAGTCTTTATTTCTCCTTTTCTTTTAAAGGATAATGTTGCAGGGTACAGAATTCCAGGTGGTAGGCGGGTTGTTTTCTCTCAACACTGTAAATGTTTCATTCCATTCTCTTCTGGCATGTGTTGTTTCTGTGGAGAAGTCCAATGTAATTTTTATCCTTGCTGCTCTATAGGTAAGGTGTTTTTTTCTTCTGGCTTCTTTCTAGATGTTTTCTTTAGCATTCATTTTGTTTGGTGTTCTCTATCAGTTAAATGAGATTTGTGGCTGAATGTATTATTGCTAGAATGAGACATCGTTTAACATTGATTGTATTTCTATTTTTCCTTGTTACAGATGTAAGTGCTGAAATATTATTTTTGTTCACACAATTATTTAGATGGGAAGAGAAGAAGTTTGTTATAGTGATGCCATTCAATTTTTGAACTCCTGAGTTATTTGCTAAATGTCACAAAAATAATTTATTATTGTCATCAAAATAATTGTAATGGTGTAGCAAGTGACAATTTATTAAGATCTTCTTTCAAATTTGTTGCAAGCAATGGATTAGAAATTACCTGACCTTGTTTCCAAGCTATTAGAATCATTTGCTTTCTCCATTTCTGCAAAGTATAACAAAAAGGCTTTACCAAGACTTATCAAATGATTCTAATTATAACCCTTACTCTTTTACTTGAAAGCAACTTATTCAACCAGATATACTCAGAAAGGGTTGGGGAGATGGAAACATTGATTTTATTACACCATTGCAATCCAATTATTTTTTATAAAATGCTTTTATCATTTGCTCAAAACTTAAAAAAAACACACACATAACATTAGGGCTGTAATTTTAGCTTGCTAAATGTGCAGAAAACACCATCTAACCTAACTGGCAAAGCCAGTGTTCATTGTCAAAACTACTGAAAAGCTAGAAACCAAGAAAAAGCCTTTTCAATTCAAATGTATTCATGTATTTCAAGAAGCTTTATAAAAACCACAGAGAAATAAATTATAGAATGCATTGTATAAAATACAGTCAAGATTAAAATTACATAGGTCTGATATGTTACAAATGAGTCAATAAATCAATGTGCTTAATTTATAATAATGCAACATAATTTGTAGATAAAATTACATAATATTTATAAGGAGAGGAGTATGATAAAAAAAGTTATTCCTTCTCTAAATATTGGTGTGTGTATCAAACTCTGGTGTTTGGTTTGGGGAATAATTAAATAAAATCAAATATAAAAATCAGAAATAATTATCTTTATCAGACACCATTGTTATACTTTTCCTATGTATTTAAGGATAGAAAAGGAATATGGTACTAAAAGATAATTTGTCTGGCAGTAGACATTTTTCGTTATGAGGAGGTAGAAAATAGTAAATGTTTTAGAAGCTCTATGGGATCAGGATTATCTGTAAATGGAGTAAAGATTTTATGATGTGAGTTGATAAAATAAATTCTTAACTTCCTTTTTAAATAATGCGTATGAAATATTTTTAAAAATTCACATAAATGTTTTATCCGTGTGTTTATTCCAATGTATTTTGAAAACTTTGATAATTCCAGAAAATATTCCCGTTATATTTCTAAGAAGCAGCCGTAGCAGCCCATACAGCTTTGGCTATTAAAGTGATTTTGCTGTGAATAGCTGGGAAAAATGCTTACTCTTAAATAAAAGAGAAAAGGCATTTTTAGGATTCAATATGAGTATTGAGACTAGCTGGGAAAATGCTTACCCTTAACTACATGAAAAAGCCATTTTTAGCATTCACTGTTTCTTTCCAATGCTCCTTTTGCTTTGAATTCCTGGCTGTCTCTCTCAAGATCCTTGTCCTTTGACAATAGTTGGGAGAAAAAAGAGGCAAAGTTAGGCAAAAATTTGCCTTATTCCCCACACTACCAAATTTCATTTCTAACACACAGCTTCCCCCGTAACAGAAATGTGTGCAAGACAGGGAATTACAGGAAGCTTTTATAGGTTCGTGGTGCTTTGAATAATCATTACAATGAGCTTTCCGTGTGCTTGGCCTTAAGTCTTAACCCCCCGCCCCTTGCAATGCAACAGAATAAGGTTTGGATGGTGCCTTTCTTTTGTAAAGTGAAGTTCGTTTTGGACATAGAGGCTTTTGGGAGCTCATTAATTTTAGGAAAGGGTACCCTTGGAAGTTGAGGATCTGGAAATTAATTCCTTTAAAGCTCCCTGTGCTCAGATACCTTTTGAAAAGTCTTCTTGTGTCGCCAGGGGTATGTGTGCCCTAGTTTGAAGGCCATTACCTTAGACTATCTTTCCTATTACAAACCAACTTAATGGCAGACACTTCTATGGTGAAGAAAGTTAGGGAGCCCCCCTTTTTTTAAGGAGGGCGCAGCTCACAGTGACCCATGCGGGGATCGAACTGGCAACCTTGGTGCTACCAGCACCATGCTCTAATCACCTGAGCTAACCGGCCGCCCCAGGGAGCCCTTTATGAATATTCTGTTCTGTTCCTTGAAAGGCTGGCTCTTGATATTATGTGTGTAGTTAACAAATAAAACACTGTAAGTTGAAAGAAACTGCTATATTAATTGTGGGCCCCCTTACATCTACAATTAAGTTTGTTGTAGGAATTCTCCTGGGTTGAGCAAGGGCTTAGCTCATGAAACTACTCTGGTCCGGGCAAGTTCATGGATAGGTACTTGCTTCAAATACTTGGTATTTGGCAGAAATAATTGATTCAAAGACCAGAAACTGTGATAACTGAAGGTACTACCATCTACTTCTCTACCTCAGGCAGTAACAGACACCATAAACTGCCATGATTTTGCACTGTAATTAAAATACCTGCATTTCTAATTTTTAAGCCTGTAGCCAGTAATAATTTGAAAATTATTTTATGCCAGCTTACATTGTTGGTATTATTTTAGTGAATTAAAACTATCTAGTTGTAATGTTCTTTTTTTCCCATTTTAATTTAAAAGCTCAGTCATTTAAAAATAAGAAATTAAAATTTATGTCATAGAGTTTTTTCCCTAAAAAATTTTTTTAAGGATATGAGTCACCAGTACCCTTCTGCCTCATAGGAGGGGAATTAAAAAAAAACAATAGACATAATACTACTCCTACTATAGTAGACATAAATATTACCTCATAAATGTGGGTTCATGCTCTATTGTATTTTAATTGAAATTAAACAGTCCTCTAAGACTCCATTTTGCCTGACTGGTGGGAAATTCAGTTTCAGCCCTTTTTGGGCTCTCTTCAGCTCCCCAGTGTCAAATAAGATTCCAAATGGTCTACAGAAACAGGAGAGGGGCTTCCAGTCTTCAGCCCAGCACTGTTTTTGCACTGCCCTCATCATCCAGCCTCTAATTATTAGACGGGAGCAGATCCATTTCACCTATGCAAGGTGAGGCACCTGTGCCCAGGTGGAACTCCGGAGCCCAGGGCAGCTTGTCCCTCGTCCCCAGATCTCTCCCTCTGGCCCCTGCTGATTGTGGGCTCTTCAGACCTTTGGACTCTTCCTTGTTTGGAGGAATCTTCTCTCGCTGTCTTCTTTGTTACAGAATTTCCCCAAGGACCTCTGGCTTCTGGGAAACAGTAGCCAGGAGGACAGGCTGTCTACCAGCAAGTTGAACTTCACAGCTTCTATGGCGGAGTTTGTACCAAGAGGCAGGGCCCTTGCTTGGAGTGGCAGCGGCAGGGAAAAGACAGAGCCCAAAACATAAATATTGCCATAAATGCTCCTATATTTCTACTACTATTAATAAATGGCAAACGATACTGGGCATTGCTATCTACTCATACAGATGATCAAATTTAATTATCAAAATGTCACCATGGTGGTTTTTTTTATTATTGGGGAATATTGGGGAACAGTGTGTTTTTCCAGGACCCATGAGCTCCAAGTCAAGTCATTGTTTTCAATCTAGTTGTGGAGGGCGCAGCTCACTGGCCCATGTGGGACTCGAACCGGTGACCTTGGTGTTATGAGCACTGCGCTCTACCCAGCTGAGCCAATCGGCCACCCCAAAAACTTCACCAGGTTTTAAAGACAGGCAACTGTCTTTAAAAGACTTAGAGCATTTGAGTAACTTTTCTAGTAGTAAGTAGCAGAGCTGGGATTAGAAGCTAAATCTGCTGGGCTCCAAAGTTCAACCCCTATGTTATATTTTCTCTCCTGCAAGGAACTGGTAATATACATTTTTTTATTTAAAATGTTTTCTTCAATTACAGTTGACATACAATATTGTATTTGTTTCAGGTTTACAATGCAGCGATTAGACATTTATGTAACTTACAAAGTGATCCCCCTGATTAGTGTAGGGATACCAGTGACATTTTTTTTCGAGCACAGTGAGCTGCCAGGGTAGTTTAGCTGCAGCATGAGATCCCTGATAGCGCAGTGAATTCATCCATGGAACGCCATTGCTTAGAGTTCTCCATCTGGTTGTCAGAGTGCATTTGCCAAGACTCAAGAACAACAGTGCTGCTTTGGCGTAATTAATGTTTAGACAATAACTGGTCAGCGTGTTCAGCTGCTTCTTGAGGCCACCCCTGGGATATGAAAATAGGACCCTATATTGGCATAAACAGGATGTTTGTTTGCTCTGTGCTCTGTTAGGAGACCATTATCTCGGGCATCTCGAAGTTTTACCAAATTGCTCAGGTGCAGGTTCAAAAGGCAGGGGGTGGAATACGGTTCGGCCTAGTTTTGTGCTGTTTAAAATAGAAAATTGATGGACCTGAAATCCATTTCTGCTCAGTATAATTCTTGAGGTAGTGTTTTAGTAAAGTCCTAAAAGAACATTTAAAGTCTTAGATCAATTTGTAAATTGTATAGGTTGGCCCATAAATAATTCCAATTTATGGAGTCAAAGCTAACACAGTCAGTGAATCAATACGTAACATAAAGGTAGTCATTATGGCCCTACTCCCTGCCTCCTCCCCCCGAACAGCTGGGTGTGATGGTTGATTCAAAAATAGGCTGGGCTTTTACTCACGATGTTCATAATATGCTTCAGGGGCTTTCCAATGTTGTATGTATCAGAATCTTCCCTGAAGCTTGTCAGAAATAAAGCTTCCTGGGCCCTACCCCAGACCCACTGTCTTAGTCCATTCAGGGTGCCATAACAAAATACCACAGACTGGGTAGCTTAATAACAGCAGTTTATTTCTCACAGTTCTGGAGTCTGGGAAGTCCAAGGTCAAGGCGCTAACATGATCTCCTTCTGGTGAGGGCCCTCTTCCCAATTCATACCGTGTTTCCCCGAAAATAAGACCTAACCGGAAAATTAGCCCTAGTATGATTTTTCAGGATGACAGCCCCTGAACATAAACCCTAATGCGTCTTTTGGAGCAAAAATTAATATAAGACCCAGTCTTATTTTCGGAGAAACATGGTAGTTTGTGTCTTCTCGCTATTCTCTTACATGGTGGAAGGTGATAGGGAGCCCTCTGGAACTTCTTTTATAAGGCACTTATCCTATTCATGAGAGTTACATCCTCATGACTTTCCAAAGTCCCACCTCCGAATATCACTACCTTGGGAGTTAAGATTTCAATACATGAATTTGAGGCGGGGGGAGACATTCAGACCATAGACATCCACTGAATCAAAATCTTGGGAACTGGAGCCCAGGCATCTTTATATTTAACAAGCTCCTTAGATGATTCTGATACTCATCAAAGTTTTTGAGCCAGCACATGGTTGATGGTGTTTTGGAAATGTGTAAACCACTACACTGTTTTCTCTAATGTATTATATTCTACGTATGTCTATACAGCACCTCAGGAAGTATGTGTAGGAGGTAGATGGGCATACACATGCATATCTAGAGACACACTATTCTCTTATTTGCATGTATGATGTTGAAATGTGCCTGTAGATAAATATACATCTATTATTTTAAATCATAGTAAACACTTATTGAGCATCCATATATATCAGGAAGTATTAATTCATTCAATAAATATTTGTTAAGAGGCCACTATGGGCTATCAGAAGATGAACCAGACAAAAGTCCCTGTCCTCGGGGAGCTTATATTTTAGTAGAGGGTCACCAACCATGAACAAAATTAAGACAATTATATTTTGACAAGTGCCACGGCAAGAAGTAAAGTGGGGAGGGGATGGGGACTGCCAGTGGTGGTGGTGGGATTGCAATTTAGAATAGAGTGGTCGGGGAAGACTTATAGGAAAGGAGAGGGAGTGAGCCCTATGGATATTTGGAGCACAACTGTTCCACGCTTGTGAACAGGAAGTGCAAAGCCCTGATCTACGGAGGAGCATTCCTGGTGGATTCAGGAAACCGCAGGAGGTCAGGGGCTGGGGCGAGATAGGAGACGCAGTCAGAGTCAAGGAGTGGGTGGAGGTGTGGATCTTGTAGGAGCCTGTAGGCCGTGGGAGGACTTTGGCTTTTACTCTGAGGGAGATGGGAGCCTGGGAATGGCAGTCTGACAATCCCAGGTTTTAATGGGATCATTCTGGCCAATGAGAACAAGCTGGTGGGGGTGGGCAAGATCAGAATCAGGAGACCAGTGAGGAGGCCACTGCAGTAATCCATGGGAGAGAATGGTGAATGGGCTGGGAAGGGAGCGGTGAAGGTGGTGAGAAGAACGTGGCTTCTAGCTGCAAGTGAAGGCACAGCCAGCAGTTTTGCTGATGGTTTGGGTGCAGGGTGTGTGAGGGCTGCAATAGGGGGTTCTCCAAGGATGCCGGGTGTGGTGTTGGCTGTCCTGACTCTGTGGCCAGATTTGGTTCTGGATATGGGGCATGATTTGGTTCCAAGAAAATGATATTTTTGTTTTTAAGAAAATACCTCGTACATTTAAAATTTGTAAGTGTATTGTGTATACATAATACCTTAAAGAACAAAACAATCCATCCTGAAAAGCAGTCAGGGTCTGATCCTCTGCTGCATGACCCTTACCAGGATACTGGCAAACGGGCTGTACCCACAATGACTTGTATTCCTGACGTGTAGGAAGGCTCCAGAAAGCTGCCTTTGCCAAGAAAAAATATATATTCTGGAGAAGATGATGAATAATATATATTGTTCCATTTATTTCAAGGCACTTTCCTCAAAAAATCCTTTCTATGGCTAAGAGTGGAGGATATTATCCCCATCTGAGGGTTCAGTAACCCGAGATCTAGAGAGGAGAAGAAATGTGTGAAGGATGGACTCGGCTAGAGTAGATATTCTATTTCAAGACTTTATCCTCTTGACTGTGTGGCTGGCTGTGTAGTGACTAGACCTCAATCCAGGGAACAGAAGTGTGTGTGTGTGCACGCAGACATATGTGCATGCACGTGAATCACACTTGGGTTACTAAGTACAATGAACTAGTAAAGGAATTGGAACTGATGGTTCAAACCTATAATTCAGGCCCCTTGGTTCCTCTCTCCTCTTTCTTCTCTCTCCTCTCTCTCTCTCTGTCTTTCTCCCTTCTCTGTCTCTTCATTTGATCATTTTATTTCTTAATAGTAATTTTCACTGAAGGGTGAGATAGGGAAATAAAAAGACATGAAAGTCACATTAAATCATGTGGAGAATAATGTTAATAAAAGCCACAGTAGAGAATGCAGTTGTAATTAGCCCTGAAATGAAATTCTGAATTGCCGGTGGATTTCTGCTTGCTTCATTTTCCTGATCCTTTGTTCCTGTGAAAAACTGAGTTCAAGGAGCGGCTGGTTGGCTCAGTTGATTAGAGCGCAGTGCTCATAACATCAAGGTCACCAGTTCGATTCCCACATGGGCCAGAGAGCTGCGCCTTCCACAACTAGATTGAGAACTTGACTTGGAGCTGATGGGTCCTGGAAAAACACACTGTTCCCCAATATTCCCCAATAAAAAATTAAAAAACCCACCTGAGTTCAATTATGGTAAGCACCTAGCAAGGCTGAGTTCCTTTTAAAGAAGCCATGTCTGTACTGGGATGGCAGTGAGCAGGGCCTGGGCCAGCTGACAGCACTTAATACTTTTGCCTGTTTTAGTCTGCAGTGATGACCTCACCCACAAATTCAAAGGTTTCACCGTGATGAACGAAGCAGAGAGATATGAAGCTCTCAGACACTGTCGCTATGTAGATGAAGTCATCAGAGATGCTCCATGGACACTCACACCAGAGTTTCTGGAAAAACACAAGGTACTTATTCTTCCATGGTCTCTAAGTAGCAGAATCAGGGAGCCTGGCTCTGCAGCCAATACCCAGAAAGCCCCAAGACTCTTCCAATTTCCTAAAGGGGTAACATCAGGAACCAACATGTGATGGCACTTGATGTAGCACCACTCTTCTGCCCCAGCCTGGGGACTGAGATCCTCTCACTTCTTCAGTGTGGGCTCTGGAGCGAGACCACCAAGGTCCAAGTACAGCCTCTATCCCTTCCTAACCTTGAGCAGAATATTGAACACACTTACCTAAACTGTAAAATGGGCTGATATTGGTGCTTTTCTCATGGGGCTGTTCCTCATGGGATCTAATGAGATCGTCTAAGTGAAACCCTTGGAACACTGGTTGGCCCATAGCAAGAGCTCCAAAAATGTCATCATCGTCATTATTTGTGCTTATAGATTCACAGGCATGATTTTTCATGGAACAGATGAACACACGTCTTATCCAGAAGGGCAAGGGTCAGCCTTTAAGGAAAAAACTTTATACCTATGATTTTGTGACCCTGAGACTCCTACTGATATAAGATTTTTATTAGTTGAAAACATGAGAAATTCTTTTGATCTGCATCAAATTATGTGCTTTGTATCTCCCTACAAGTCCCACATTAGGAGCTATTCTTTCCTTTTATGAACAGTACAAAAAAATAAGATTAAGCTGTTCTAAGAGTTTTCTTTTCTATTTTTAAATTCACAGGACAGAAGAGAATAGAGAATACTGATAAATGTGCATGGGTAATAGCAGAGGGGACAATTTCCCAGCAAGAATAAAAAGAAAAAGGAAGGACTACAATATGATTTACTTTCGGCAATCACTAACACATTTTCACTAAGCATCTATTGTGTATTCAACTTGTGCTAGGCATTGTGGGAAACTCATGATGGTAATGATGGCTGCCACTTACTGAGTATTTACCATGTGCCCAGCACTGTGCTAAGTGTTTTGCTCTTGTACAAATTGCATTCACTTTCATGGCCACCCTGAGAAGTTCTTGTTATTGTTATTATACATTGGAGAGGAGACGGATCTAAGTGTGAGTACTAAGAATAGAATTAATAATAACTAGCATTTATTGAGTACTTACTGTATACCTGTTATTATTTTTAAGCACTTTTACATAATTATATCATTAAATCCAGTGATTCTCAAGTGAGGGAAAGTTTGTCTATAACGGACATTTGGCAATGTCTGGAAACATTTTTGGCTGTCACAACTGGAGGGGTGCTACTGGCATCTAGTGGGTAAATGCCAGGGTGCTGCTAAACATCTTACAGTGCAGAACCGCCCAAAGGAATTACCAGCTCAGAATGCCACTGGTACTGAGGTTGACAAATCCTGATTTAATCTTTGCCGCCAATTTATAACTTACATAGCAAGTAAGTGGTGGGGCAGGAATCATACCCAGGCAAGTTAAACTGCTACTCAAAATTACCTCTTGAGGTGCAGTAAAGATGTGTTATAAAGGCCTTTGAAAGTTAGGCCAGGAGGTTTTACTTGATGTAGTAGGAAACAGGGAACTATTTCAGCAGGTACAAGGATGACAAGAAGAAAATTCTGTTCAAGGAGGATTCCCCCATGTGACAGAAGGATGGCTTGGGAGGAGAGAGTCTGCAGTGAGGAAGGTCAGGTACAAGTTGGTATCAATAATCCAGGTGACAGGACCCTAGAGTAGTATAATAGCGATGGAGAGGAAGTGAGACCAATTCCAAGGTGTTTGGGGGCTAGATGAACTGGGAAAATGGAGGTGCCACTGGAAGCAGGCACCAGTTTTCATGATGAATTAAATTCCAGACAGGTGGATTTTCAATGTGACAGCAAGGGGTGGTGAAAGAGAAAGAGAAAGTTTGGGCAAATCTGACAAGTTTTCCAGTTTCAACAGATTTATGTTCCAACTGAAATAGTAATATGTGGCCTACCTACCTCACAAGGTAGTTGTGAAAATGTGAAACGAGACTAAATTCATTTATCAGACTAAACTCATTTCCACGATATAAGATCTGACTTAAGTGTGAGGGCCTATTGCCATCAGTGGGACAGGAAATGGAGACTTGGGTTCCTCATCATAGCAGGGGTGACTCAAATCTGAAGAATGAATGAATTCTCTGAAGGACAAAGTTTAGAGGCCAAGTGTGGAAAAACAGAAGGCCAAGAAAACCTACTGCCAGAGGTAGGAGAGAAAGAGGGACCAGCAAAGGACAGAAACCAATTTAGTTCCCATTATCTCATGGAAATGGAGAGAGCTGGAAATACCTTTCAGTTAAGGATTCCAATCCACATTATAAACTGCTTATTTCAACTGCTTTATTACTGCTGCTTTGTTTCAAAAAGGCATTTTCAGATCGCAGACATGCACATCCATGCCAGTGGTGATGTCACTCTTTCTCTTTCCAACAGATTGACTTTGTGGCCCATGATGACATTCCATACTCTTCTGCTGGCTCTGATGATGTTTATAAGCATATAAAGGAAGCAGGTGAGGTGTGCTCCTGGGCTCCCCTGTCCACCGTGGCACAATAATCACATTTAATGAGATATCTTCCCTAGTTCTGCAGCGTAGACATATAAGGTATTGGAATTTCAGACATCTCCCAAGTAGCCTCTACAACCCTCTGTTGACATGTGCTAAATGGCACAGACACCAGTTAGGTTACTTATACAGGAATTAACCTAGCCCCACAGTACTCAACCTCCGGTTTGAGGCTAGAGTTTAGAGTTCATCAGACTAAAAATCACAGGACCCTGTTGTTTAAAGGGCAATCATTTTTCTCATTCACAATGAAATTATTTTATACTTCCAAGAAAGTGCCTTCCCGAAGAAGGCAGATAACTGGCTAATTAACAACCTGGACTCCTTGTCTTTGAAGTCAGTTCTGCCGTATGTCATCCTGTCACATGACTGTAATATCTTCAGGTACCACATGCCGACCGAAGCAAGAAAAGAATGGATAAGTATTTGTAGAATCAAGTAAAATATTTTCTTCCTGAAACCGTTAAGTGATGTCGTGGAGGGCAGACATAGTGCCTGAGCTTTGGAAGTTGTCCCATTTGTTGTTAAGCACTTCTGTTAAGGTCAGAGACTCTGGTCAGCTCCAGGGAGTTATTGGGAGGCTGGGAAGAGGTGAGTTTCCTTCTACTACAGGCTCCCTGGAGTTAATTCCTTCATCAAGTTCTCTGTTCCTACTTCTATGCTGCTGGAATTGCTGTTGGGCTTTGTGACAGATCTGTGGTTTCGAGCCTCAGTGGGATTCTCAGGGCTCCTTGGTGACATTCACCTCCTCTTCTTCCCCTGCCTGTCCCAGTTTACCCATAACTCATGCTTTCTTGAACTCTTCTCCTGCATCTTTTTGTTTAGTATTAGTTTCAGCTATACAAAAGAACATAATGATTAGACAGTTACACCCCTCACAAAGTGATAATATATAATATATATATATTATAGTTGACATTCAATATTATTTTATATTAGTTTTAGGTGTACAGCGTGGTGGTTAGGCATTTATATAATTTATGAAGTGATTCCCCCGATAAGTCCAGTACCCATCTGACACCATACATAGTTTTTACAACATTATTTACTATATTCCCTATGCTGTATTTCACATCCCCATGACTAGTTTATGACTACTGATTTGTACTTCCTAATCCCTTCACCTTCCCGTACTTGCCCCAACCCCCTTACATCTAGCAACCATCAGTTTGTTCTCTATATCTATGAGTCTATTTCTGTTTTGTTTACTCGTTTAGTTTAGTTTTTTAGATTCCACATAAATGAGATCATATGGTATTTGTCTTTCGCAATCTGGCTTATTTCACTTAGCATAATACAAGGTCTGACAATTAAGTTTGCGAACTGTTGCTATGATGTTGCTAACTTTCTTTGATATCAGAGGGATTATTCATTATGAATTTGTACCAACTGGACACACAGTTAACCAAGTTTACTATTTGGAAGTGCTGAAAAGGCTGCATGAAAAAGTTAGACGACCTGAACTTTTCACCAACAATTCATGGCTCTTGCATCACGACAATGCACCAGCTCACATGGCACTGTCTGTGAGGGAGTTTTTAGCCAGTAAACAAATAACTGTATTGGAACACCCTCCCTGCTCATCTGATCTGGCCCCCAATGACTCTTTACCCGAAGATAAAGGAAATATTGAAAGGAAGACATTTTGATGACATTCAGGACATCAAGTATAATATGACGACAGCTCTAATCGCCATTTCAGAGAGAGTTCCAAAATTGCTTTGAAGGGTGGCCTACGCATTGTGTCAGTGTATGGCTTTCCAAGGGGAGTACTTTGAAGGTGACCGTAGTGATATTCAGCCATGAGGTATGTAGTGCTTTTTCTAGGATAAGTTCACAAACTTAATTGTCACACCTTGTATCCTCTAGGTCCATCTATGTTGTTGTAAATGGTAAGATTTCATTTTTTATGGCCAAGTAATATTCCATTGTATAAATGTACTACAGTTTCTTTTTTTAATTAAAATTTATTGGGGTGACAATGGTTAGTGAAATTAATAGGTTTCAACTGTACCATTCTGTAATACATCATCTATATATCACATTGTGTGTTCACTACCCAGAGTCAGTTCTCCTTCCATCACCATATATTTGACTCCATTTACTCTCATCTACTACCCCCATCCCCTCTTACCCATTGGTAACCATTAAACTATCGCCTGTGTCTATGAGTTTTTGATTCTTTGTCTTGCTCCTTTGTTGCATTCAGTTTTGTGTCCCACATATCAGTGAAATTATATGGTTCTTGACTTTTGCTGACTTATTTTGCTTACATAATAATCTCAAGATCCATCCATTTTGTCACAAATGGCACTATTTCATCTTTTCTTATGACAGAGTAGTATTCTGTTGTGTATATATACCACATCTTCTTTATCCAATCATCTATCGAAGGATACTTTGGTTGTTTCCATGTCTTGGCCACCATAAGTAAAGCTACAATGAACATTGGAGCACATATATCTTTACAGATAAATGTTTTCAGATTTTTGTGGTAGATACCCAGGAGAGGGATTGCTGGGTCATATGGTAATTCTATTCGTAATTTTTTGAGGAACCTCCACACTGCCTTCCATAGTGGCTGCACCAATCTGCATTCCCAACAACAGTGTGTGAGGGTTCCTTTTTCTCCACAGCCTCTCCAACACTTGATACTATATGTCTTATTGATGATAGCCATTCTGACTGGGGTGAGGTGATATCTCATTGTGGTTATTTGCATTTCTCTGATGATTAGTGATGTTGAGCATCTTTTCATATATCTATTGGCCATCTGTATGACCTCTTTGCAGAACATCTCTTCAGGTCCTCTGCCCTTTTTTTAAATTGGATTGTTTGTTTTTTTGTTGTTGAGTTGTATGAGTTCCTTATATATTTTGGATATTAGCCTCTTATCGGAGGCGTTGTTTGCAAAAATCTCCCATTAGGTTGGTTGCCTCTTTATTTTGTCGAGGGTTTCTTTTGCTGTGCAGAAGCTTTTTAGTTTGATTTAGTCCCATTGATTTATTTTAGCTTTTACTTCCCTTGCCTTTGGAGTCAAATTCACAAAATCCTCTTTGAACCCAAGGTCTGTAAGTTTAGTGCCTCTGTTTTCTTCTATGCAGTTATTGTTTCAGGTTTTATGCTTAGGTCTAGAGAGTGCTTTTATGGAAGACGATGAGGAGTTAGCTTAAGATGGAAGCCTTCTGTCTGCAAGGGCTCTTCCCAACACATGAGGAATGGAGCCATTTAGATAATTTGGGCACACACTTCTATCATGTGGAATTCTTCATATTATTTAGATGTAGCAGTGATATTTTGGTCTGAATTATATGGACCTTTGCATCCAATTGGTTTGCTTTCAACTGGTATCTTGGTTCTGAGTCCCTCTCTCACTCCTTTATTGAAGGAGTCGCTGGCCACAAAATTACAGGCATACCTTGGAGATACTGTGGGTTCAGTTCCTTGGAGATACTGTGGGTTCGGTGCAATAAAGGGAGTACAAATCATCATAGCCTCACAGCCCAGCAACATCTCAGTGAGACATGTAAGGGTTTGCCATTTGACTTGTTTTAAGAATGACTATGATCTGAATGAAAGATCTTTAAAATTGTATCTATGATTTTGCATTTCTCTTGCTCTAATTGTAACAGGCAAGCAAATATAAATCACAAATTGTAGGTGCTCTTTTGGGCAAATGTGTAATGGAAAAATAGTCTCTGCTGTACACTCACTACCCAATATTTGTCATTTTCCTGACCTGATGTTTTTAGTCAATGTCACAGAGTTTAAAATAATCACCTAAGAATTAAAATAGTCATTGCCAGGATTTTTAAAATACCCTGCCTCCCAGAATATATCCATTTGGATTACTTGAAAACACAGGTGGGGAAAAGGTAATTACTTCCATCCTCTTATAGGATCAGATGAGTTTTCTGACCTTAGAAATGAGATGTCTCAGATAGAGGGGCAGGATAGTAACCTGAATTAGTCAGCTTCTCCATCCCCCTGCTTTTATCAGACCACCTTCCATAAACCTCCCATCAGCCGATTGCTCTACGAAAATCTCAGAGCAAGGAAGTGTGAGGAAGGGATGGGCTGGAATTGGTATTTTAGCTAAAGGTAGGTGCAGAAGTTGATTTTTAATGGCTTGGTTTATTTTCCGGTATTTTACTTTCTACCATACATCTCATTTACAAGCACTGCAGTTACATCCGTACATACCTTCCTACATACATTAAACCAGTATGTCACATGGTACAGATACTCTAGTGAATGATCATATGCTTTACTTAGGGATTTCAAGAAGTCTATACACCCCACATTGTACTTGAGTTGCCCCCGCTGCTGACATCTGTGATCAGAACCATCTTCCCCTATTCCGGGGGCCCACCAGAACGCAATCCACGTTGGTCCCACCATCCCTCAGCATCAGCCTGCTGCCACTGCAGTCTTTTCCTAGTACTCGTGGACCTTCAGACTCCTGGGGTAGGATGAACTCCTAAGGGTCACTAAGCTAGTCTCCTATGCCTTCCTGGCATCACTGTCAGCTTCTGGTAGAACTGATACTTGTACATCTCCCATGATGGGAGCTCCCTGCCTCCATAGCCCAGTCCATCTTTGGATGGTTTGGACTCTCATTGGTTAACCCATGAATCTCCTGAGTACATCCCCAAGCCAGGAACAATCGGATGGAAAATGGAATGCAAATAGGAATAAGACATAGCCCTACCAATGAGAGAGAGCAGCAACAGACATAATTATACCAAAATATAAGCCTGTGATGGGGCATATACAGCAGGCTGGGGAAATGTATCCAACGGCGGGAGTTTATGAAGAAATGCAGCATATTGGGAGAAAATGAACAAGTTTATGTAATATAGGGTGTATAGAGGTGAGAGCAGAGAGGGAGACTGGTGGGACAAGATGGCTGAGTCTTACTTCTGTATGTCACATGGAGCCAGATGCCATTGTCAGGCAGGAGAATGCCATGAGAAGGTCTCTTGTGGGGGAGGGAACAACTGGGGAGGGGGACAAAATTAATTTCTATTACCGAACTTACTTAGCAGCCCCCATTTGCAGGAAAAAAAAACATGCTTGACATTTGAAGTAACTCAGACTCTTCTAGATTTTCACTTAGATTGTGAGGAGTCAACTTTTGGCCTTTTTCTCCTGAGGTGACCTATGTTTTGGGGATTTATATATTGGCCTGTCATGGGGTGGGGATCTACCATGTTTCCCTGAAAATAAGACCTAGCCGGACAATCAGCTCTAATGCATTTTTTGGAGTAAAAATTAATATAAGACCCAGTCTTATTTTACTATAATGTAAGACCCAGTCTTATATAACATAAGATGCACTAGACGCACGAGAGCTGATTGTCTGGCTAGGTCTTATTTTCAGGGAAACACGGTAGTTCTTGCTGACCTTTTGTTTGGAGTATCAAGACTTACTCAGCCATCACCTGTGGCTACCAGACTCCCATCGCAGCCCTCTGACACTTAGCCACTTCCTCCATCTGTTGGCCTGTCCTTGCCACAACCTCTGCTGCAGGATTCCTTTAAATGTGCTCCAGGTGTGCCACTCAGCAGTCATACCGACCTTAAATTTCAGCTACCTTCAGTGTTCCTAGAGAGGGTCCCGAGAACTTTAAAAATGTCTTCCATAGTCTACTGGAGGGTAAGGGAAACACAGGCGGTGGGAGGGAGCTATGCCAGGCCCTGCCTGGCCTGCGCATCATGAGGAAGGCTCTCCTGAGGCCTCCCCATGTTGGCACAGGGCCTCTGCGACACCATTTCCTCCCAAAGTTCCTAGAGGTAAACAGGGTGCCAGTTCCTCTGCTCTGGGTCTTCCAGGGGGTCTCTTCCCTGCCTCTGGGGTTTGAACCTGAGTGGGGAGCAAGGGACAGGTCCTGCTCACATTCTCCGGCTTCCGCTGCTTGCCTGCTGATCCCGCTCTGGGTTCTTTTCCTCAACCCCAAGAGGGGCTTCTCTTCTTCCAAGAGGTCAGGACACTGCTCCCTTTTCAATATCATGTCTTCCCCACTCCAAGTCGTAGGGTAAAACATTCTGTACCCTGAATCCACTCAGCCTTTGGTTCTTAATAATTAAAGGGACACTGCTGGGATTTAGAAAACCCTTTTTGTACTCCTCAGAGCCTGGCTCTTTCAGGTGAAAGCCTTACCTTTCATAACTATTTGAAATGAGCCTTCACAAGAGCCTGGTTTAGAAGTCCAAGGCTGAACACAGTCTCCCATATTCTCAGCTACATCTGCCTTCCCTTGAGGTGGGGAAGCTCCATGCCACCCCAGCAGGGCTGCCGGTCAGTTCTGCCCTGTGCTCTCAGAAACGGTTCCCTCAGTGGTCAGGAGCATCAGGTAAGAATGGGAGGCCTGACGTTCTCAAATCCCAATCTTGTTTGTCCGGAGTTCCAAGAAAGGAAGCCCCACAAACTTCAGACTCGCAAGGCTGCTGAGGAACATGTTGGGGAGGGGGAGAAACTGTAGTCCATCAGTTACATCGAGGTGGGTTATGGCATGAAGTGATGATTGCCTCTTCAGGTCTTTGTAAGAGCTGAGGTGTGAGCCAGCTGCTTCTTCCCTAAAATTGCCATGAAGACCTGGTACAGACCAGTGCTTGTCAAATGAAAATGTGGTTTCAGTGGGCCTAATGGGACCTAACATCCCCATTTCTGATGAGCTACCAGGTTGTTAGATACTGCAAGTCCATAGACCTCACCTAGAGGAGCGAGGTTTAGAAACTAGACCAGGGATTCTGGTTCACCCAGCGTTACCTCCAGGGTTAATTGAATCAGAGTTTCCTGGGGTGATAATTCCCCAGCTACCTTGTAGAGTAGGAACAAGCATTGGGTGGTGGTGGTTTTATTTCTGGGTGAGTGACCTCCAGGGACCTAAGAAAAAGTTGCTTTCCTGATTTTAGGGAGTAAAACCTCAAGTCCAGTTGTTTAGATGTAGGAACAGTTCCAACATTTTTCTACCTCAGCAGTCCCACACTCAATTGTTGCATAAGAAATCACTCCCGCAGTTCGTGACTTAAAAGAGCCACTTTATCTTGCTCATGATTTTGTGGGGTGGGATTTCAGCAAGGCCTTGGCTGGGTGGTTCTTGCTTGGGGTCTCTCAAACGGTTGTTGTTGGATATTGCCTGGGGTTATGGTCATCTGAAGGCCCAACTGGGCTGGAGGTCCCAGATGGGTCACTTATGTGGCTGGCATCAGATGCTGGCCACCCACAGGGAGGACTTGACACTAGAACCCGTACATGTGGTCTTTTGTTGTGTGGGCTTCTCACAGCATGGCAGCTGGGCTCAAAGAGTGTGCGTCCTAAAAGGAGGCATTCAGAGGGCTAGCAATCTCGACAGAACCTTGCAAGACTTCTGACCCAGCCTTGGAAGTCACTCAGTGTCACTTATACCACATTCAATTTGTTATAAGCAAGTCACTAAGGCCAGCCCCGATTCCAGGGGACAGGAATTGTGCCCATCTTAATTCACCACAATTCCCATTTCCAAATTGAATAGGCAGGTGGTATTTCACTTGCCTTGGAAGCAGAGGCATAAGACTATGTGTGACCTTTCATATGCACAGGGACCCTTTCTTATGATCCATTGACCTGCTCTGCTGAATCCTCACCAAGGGAGAGCCACAGCAGAGACCCGTTTGAGGCCCAGGTAGAGGCCTCCAGAGTATTCACTGTGGGAGAAAGATGCTCACAAATGGGCTAAGCATCCACATTTGGTTTTTATACTCCAATCAAAGTGTATTTTGAAAGTCAGAAATCACTTCAGAGGAAGCCAGAGACATGAAGGGCATGAATTAAACTTTACAGCGCTCTGCTCTGCTTGTCAGAACTACATGTCAAAATCGTCCAGCAAAGCTGGATGAAAACACGGAGCTTGAATGAAGGAGACTGTCAGGTCCACATTACGTATCATCACTCTAATATTGCCTACTGCCGTTGAAAGTTTCCTTCATTAATATGTGCTTTGCTGCTTCTTAAAATAACTCCATAACCAAAAGCTGCAATTCTGAAAAGCATGAGAAAAAAGGTTCTCTGATCATGCTCATTACTGAATATTTTTAGCAGAGCAATAATTAGGATGTGGAGGAAGCCGGGTGCCTCATTATGTCAGCAGAGGGCTTGGCTTCTTTCAGAGACATACCTCCCAGCCAGCCAGAGCAGATCTCTCCTCAACCCCACCTTTCAGCTGCTTAGCCACAGAGCCTTCACCCTGTGGCTTCGGGAAAAGGGTGAGCTCTTGTCACCAGTGTCTAACTGACTTGCTAAAATCCATTAGTAGCTAGAGAATCTTCTTAACATTTATCTGAGGAGGCAGGGGTATGGGTGAAATATCTGTCTGCTGAAAAAGGGGCCCCACGCCTCACCAGAAGGCTCTCTGCTCCTCCCAGATGACCTGTTATTTCAGGTCCCCCTGACTTGGGACCACTCCGCGTTCCCCACCCACCAAAGCACCCTGCACGGCTGCGTCACTTGGGTGCCATCTATGTCATGCATGTAGATGTTCGCATCCTCTGCCTACCATTTGGTTTTCCGTGTTTTAGTCCACCTTCGTAGAAGGTGATAAGTTTTGGTCTAGTGGTAAACCCCAACTCTGTCCTCTGAGCAACAGAATACAAGGAGCTGGAAGCTCTGTCTCTGACATCAGCAGTGCTGTCCTGCTGCTGATACTGTGAATGTGCAGGTGGTACCAAAAGAAAGCTCCAAAGGGGCACCCTGGTAGTGGCCAGAAGACTGAAAAATTCACCCATGTCAATAGAATCAGAAAGAACTGGATTTGGAAAGGCGCTTAGAGATCAATATTCATCTAGTCATTCATCTGACAAATATTCCGCCAGTGCCTGCTTGTCACCCAGTACTGTGAATATAGAAGAGAATGAGACAGAAGCAGTTTCTTCTCTTACATAGCTTATAGTCAAGTAGGGAAGGCCATTATTGAACAGGTGTGTCATGCCTGATGTCTCTGACCGAGCAGCCATAACCATACTGGGTAGAAAGATCTCAATTGCCAACATGGCATTTCAGTTGACAACAGAAGTACAAACCAGAGTCTTGTCTTTGATGACATTCGTAACCGCCTTTTAGCCCTGTATTGTATACTCAAATATATGAGGACTTCCAGGAAGTTCTATTAGAACTTCTGTGCTTATTTTTAAGCATCCTCTGTGCTTCTTTTTACTCAGTCCCACAGATTCTAGATGAAAGGGCCTTTGAGTGGTGAAATCACCTTCCAGAGTAGAACAGTCTGAGGGAGGTAAAATCATCTAGCACCCCCACAGGCATGTCTTTAGATCAGAGACAACAAAAATAGTATACTTTTTCTTCTTTTCTTTTGGTATAACGTGACACAGACTTCCTTGGGGAAGAAGGGGAGTTGCTGTGATCTAATTCATTGACTTAATCGTTATTCTCTACCCACTTACTCATTTAATTTGCATTTATTGAGCACCTTCCATGTGCTAGACACAGGGGCACTAAGCGGGGTGCTGGTGATGCAAGGCCAGCTGAGGCATAATCTGTGCTTCCAGAATGTTCCCTCCCTATGAGGAGACAGATATTGAAAATCCGTTTGTTAATGGAAGAGGAGTTTGTGTCCTAAATGTTGTGGATTCTGTCTAGTAGTGTCAGACGCATAACCCTGAAGCTGGACGCTGCAGGATGAGAAGGAATGCTGTGGCTGATGTGGGCAGGGAACGGGGCTCCATGGCAGAAAGGAAGGCTGAGGGGGAGCAAATGCTGGGAGCCAGGTGAGTGCGTGGTGCACCCAGGGAACAGGCCCAGGATGATGAACGTGCAGTGTTTACCGCAGGGAGGGAGCGTACAGAACTGAGCCTGGAGGAGTCAGCTGGGACCGGACGTGAAAGCCTCAGGAGATGCAACTTTGTCCTGGAAAGGAGAGCCATTAAAGAGGACGGGTCAACCAAGTTTTTTCTCTTTGTCTCCTCCTTCTTATTTGAACAGGAATGTTTGTTCCAACGCAGAGAACGGAAGGCATCTCAACATCAGACATCATCACCAGAATTGTCCGAGACTATGATGTGTATGCCCGACGCAACCTCCAGAGAGGGTACACAGCCAAGGAACTGAATGTCAGCTTTATAAACGTAAGTGTGCCACCCCATTCCCTCTGAGGACCACATCACATCACGGCTGTCACCACTGCCACCGTGTATTGAGCACTTACTTTATGCCACATAGTATTCTTAATGTTACATTTATCATCTCATTCAACCCACATAACAACCCAATGATGTATCATCTCTATTTTACAGATGGAGAAGCCAATGTCCAAAGGGGTAATAACATAAGTTAACTAAGGCACACAGATAGTGAACTTCACCTTTTATAAAGGAGCTGCCTCGCTTCCTTCCCCTTGCTCCAACCTCCCTTCTTTAGCATTCTCCAACTCGGGTGAAGGGTTTCTGGGAGAGCTGCCATGATGAAAGGCCAGAGTTGTCTTCTGCTCAAAGGGAAGGAAGGAGGACAGAGGTGATGAAAAGCTAAACCCTGAGAAAACGCTTTCTTGTTCTAACATTTTTAAATTTTCATTTTATTAAGCCCTTATAGATGCTCATTAGAGAACTTAACAGCTATTTTGTATTGTCCGGAGAAATTACAGCTGCTTAAATAAAGCTTCAAGTCTTTGGCTTCCTTTGGTATTTCTGCTGCATTGTTCTCCCAGAGCTGCTGTTAGTTTAATAATAGAGCAACTTGTAAAACAATCTTTAAAACAAGCAAAACAAGCTGTTAAAAAGCAAAGAGAGCAGCCCAGTTGCTAGAGGTGATGTTAGTGAGTCTGGACAACTGTATTTGCCTGGATTCTGAGGAGCTGATGTAGTTGATTAAAACAAGAACTCTCCGTCCATACAGAATTTCAACCCCCCAAAATAGATACTTTGTTTCCAAAGAGGGATTTTTCTATAAAACTAGATGCTTATAAGTACATGCAGCCATAATTATGCAGCAGCTTATACAAATTGATCGCTGGTACCTTCACAATGAGGGGGGGGTTCCTTAATTGTAAATCAGTGATTACTGGTTGTCCTGAGGAGGCAGGGGGTGTTGGAAGTCCAGGCTCTGTGGCTGCATACAAGCCGGGCAACCAAATGGAAAATGTCAGATTCAAGTGGTACCAGAGTAAGTGGCTGAAAAGAATTCAAAGTGATTATTTGGTACCTTATAGAGAATAAAGCCCTGGTTATTTCCATAATTAAACTGTTCTTTTAAACTGACTTCAGTCAGCCATCCAAGTATGTCGAGCCATTTCCAAAAGTTCTTGCACACGCTCTTCAAGCGGCCTTTGGATAAGCCACTTAGTTCAAGGAATCGTGTAGGCAGCGTGGATGTGCTCATGGCATTTCTGGGACAAATATGTCCGCAACCAAGAGATGAAATCAAATGCATTGGATGGGCATCCAGATGAATCACAGAACCTCAGAGGAGACAGGAACCTGACGAAGGTCAATGACCCAGTCGAAGTCCCTCCATTTGGAAATGAGGAAAGCCGATCAAGGTCCCTCAAACAAAGTAGAGATAGAGGCGGCAGCAGGCTCCCAGCCCCTTGACTCCTGGGCCAGTGCTCATTCTGCTACTCTGTGCTGCCCCTGAGAGCTGTATATAATAACCATACATTATCTATAGCTGAATGGCAGCAAGTATAGCTCACACCCCACCCTGAAACTGCAGTAAGGTTTGGAAAGTCTAAATCAACAAATCCTGACCCAGTTCTATAATATTCCAGATGCCTCAAAAAATTCTGAAATATGAACTTCAGTCCCATGTAGTGAAATAAGCCTTATTATCCATCAGGAAAAAAATGTATCATGATTTCATGGAGGAAAACATCCTTTTTCATATTATTTTCATGGTTTTGATACCACTCTCATCAAGTGACACAATTAAATGCCTATGCTACTTAATAGTAATGAAACAGACAACACACATTGAGCTTTTACTAACTGCTACACATTATGTTCCATGCATTACCTTATCTAATTATTAACAGCAACCCTATAAGGTAGGGATGATAATTATACCCAATTTACAGATGAGGAAACTGGGGCTTAGAGGTGACATGACTTGCCCAGTATATGATGCCTTCCAGGTACATAGGTATAGCACTGCTGCATGAAGACTATAAGAAATCAGACTATAACAAAATCCCAGTCCAGAGAAGCTATCAGAATGAAAGCTTTCTTCATCACTAAGAATATTGATGCAGTTCAATTAGCTTAATGGAAAATATCATTGCAATGAAAATTTTAGTATAATACATGTGTTCCAAGGCCCAACCAATGGCCCACTTATTTCAACCAATATTGGTTTTAACATGTCCCAGTAAAACAGAGGACTCAGGCAGCTCTGAGTGGCCATTCTATGTATAATTCATACTTTTGTAAAATCCCAGCAGAATTGAAGGGGTGTATTTGCCCAATATCTACCAATAATAAAGAACAAATATATGTTTTTGGTTCTTCTCTTATAGAAGCTAATTCAACTCAGATATTTACAAGAAAAAGAATATTAAAACCACTTGTACTTCACTTTACATATCCAAATAGACTAATGACAAATGACTTTTCTTCCAAGAGATGTGCCTTCCCATCAATCCAGCCCTTGGGAAATAGCAATATCCTGACTCTTCAGGTTAAGAGCACAAGTTGAAGTAAAACATAACCATTAGCATAACTGATTGATCTCTCTCATGCCCTCTTGGATAAATTCATTTCTTTCTCCTTTAATTTTTGACCAGGAGAAGAAGTACCGCTTCCAAAACCAGGTAGACAAGATGAAAGAAAAGGTCAAGAATGTAGAGGAAAGATCAAAAGAATTTGTTAACAGAGTGGAAGAAAAAAGTCACGATCTAATTCAAAAGTGGGAAGAAAAGTCGAGGGAATTCATTGGCAACTTCCTAGAACTGTTTGGGCCTGATGGAGCATGGGTATGTAATTATTTCACTTAGCCCCATATTCAGTTTATCTTCCTCTTCATGTAACCACTCAAGGGTGTCCCTTATCTCAGTCCACTTTGTGGCTCCCACTTTGAGCATCAGCCTGAGTGACTTCAAGTTAATTTAACTTCACCATTTAGTTCCTATTTACCCCTCGATATGCACCCAAAGCCAGCTCTGGTCTATTTCTTGTCCAGAGATTGAAGCCATTTGGTAATCATTGAATGTCTATTACTGCAGGGACTGGTTCCATAGCTCATCCCAGGCTCCTAGTTAGAGATAATACAAGGAGATAATGCAAAGCTTGGGGGAAAGGGTGAAGTGGGTCAGTGGCACCATGGAACTTGTTTTGTAAGACAAGGCTAACAGGCTCTTGGATCAACCAGGGGTGGAGGATTCAAAAGAAATGTAGCTGCCTTGGTCAGCTTTTGTTGTCAGGAACTCTCCCTTCATTGGTTGAAAGAGAGAAAAGAGGTAGGATTTTGTCCTGCATCTGTGCCTATCACACCATGATTTCCCCCACCCACCCCTGCTTTTTTCCATGGGATATGTGTGTTGGTGCAAAAGTCTTAGGGGACTGAGGCCATAACCTGAATCTTAAAACTGAGAGGAAATGTTGAGGGTCTCTTGCCTAAATTCTACAGATAATTGAGTAAAAACTATGGAAAGGGAAAAGAAAATTCTGGAAACCACCTTGTACTCCATGATAGTTCCATTGTGCACGCATTTTCAGAGTAAATAACCAGTATTGTCAGTACTGGTTCTATGAAAGTGGGTTCTATGAAAGTGATACTTTTATAGCTAACTTTCCTTTTAAAATAAAAAGAAGGGATTCTATTTGATTTCCCTGACTCTAAGTAGCCAAGATTTCCTATTATGACATGAGAAATCTAACAAAATCCACTTCCGCTTAATTATTTTATTGATGGGTTGTCACTGCTGCCTCTCCACTCATTTGAGCTGGTTCATTATAGGATTATCTAAAAGTAAAACACTCATTTAGCAATGAAAAAAGAACAACGTTTGAGACGTTGGAAGAGATGCTTTGCATAAGTGATTATAGAGGTGGATACTGTAGGCCAACGATGTCCTATTGGCTGAGTCTGAGAGGGGTAGAGGATTTGCAAGGGGCTGCTTGAGTCCTTGTTGACTTCTAGAAAAAGCTGGCAAGAGTGGAGAAGCCAAGAGCTGGATTCCTTTTCATTTTCCCTGGGCCTGTTAAAATTTTCACTCAGGTCAATTTAATTCATGGGACATTAATTAATGTCCTCTTCTATACACAGTACTAGGGAAGACCATGAAGACAAAGTACAGACTCTGTCCTCTGGTATTCCATGGTCTCTAAAACAAAGTCTGAAATTTCCCATTAATCTAGTGTGTACTTCAGTTGTTCACATTTTCACAACTGATTTTCAGGCTCTGAAGAAACAGCTAGTGAGTTTTTAATGAAACCATGGAAGTGTTCATTTGCTCACAAGGATTCAGAAATGTGTCTCTGCGAGAAGCCTTGGTCTTGTAACTCAAAGAGGTGGGGGTTTTCTCCATCTGGAGTGTGCAAAGGCAGGGAAGGAATATAATTTCATAGAAACTTTGTAGACCCTAGCAATTTCAGGCTCTAGTGAAGGTGAAATACTAGCTGGAATTGTTCTAGGGGATTCTGGTGACAGCGAGCTGAGGTGATTTTTAAGCAATGAAACCCAACTTAGAGACTGGAGGTTTTTCTTTTTAAAACTTGCTATTAGTGTCAAAACTATTATTAACATTAATTTACCGTATCAGCCAGGCTTAGACATTACTTTTTTTCTGTTGACATTAAAAGTACAGGAATAGTTACAAGAATGTTAAACGCCAAGATAAGTAATTTGCTTTTCATCAATATGCTATTATTATAATAATTCTTTATTTGTGGATTTGGGACTGGAACTCATTTCTTAAAATAGAGGATCTGCATTACCTGCAAATACAGTACTGATACAAATAATCCAAACTTGGAAAGGCACAAAAGAGAAGGATTTACGGTACAAAATTTGGTACAACAGAATTGGTAGGCAGCATAGTATGTAGCATATAGTGGGTACTCCATAAATGTTTCTGGATTGCATGGATGGAGGGATGGATATTTAACGAAGACCTATTCATAGAACCTTCCAGCATCTGGAAAGGATATGATGAGACCGGAATCTTACATATCTATATCGATCTGTACTGATATGTGTATACGGTGCTGGATATAGGGCTTGGTTACAACTTGGTGTTTGGTGGATCAAATTTAGTAGGCAGACTTCGGTTGCTTGGCCCTCAACAATGTTTTAAAATTTCTTTATAATTTTTTTTTATTGGGGAACAGTGTTTTGTTCCAGGATCCATCAGCTCCAACTCAAGTCATTGTTTTTAATGTAGTTGTGGAGGGTGCAGCTCAGCTTCAAGTCAAGTTGTGTTTTTTTCTCTCTAGTTGTGGAGGACGCAGCTCATTGGCCCATGTGGGAATCGAACCGGCGACATTGGTGTGAGCACTGTGCTCTCACCAACTGAGCCAACCGCCCACCCTAAAATTTCTTTCAGGAAGGGCATGAACTCCCTAGTTTGCGGTGGCCACACCGTTCCCCTCTTGCTCCCTGCCTCCTGCTCTCATCTGACTTACACGTTGATGCTGTGTTTGTGCCTCATGGTATAGTCTTTAAGTCTCAGGCGACCTCACGTTTGATATCAAAACTACAATATAAAATCCAAACCTTTACATTCCATGTCTGAGTGGAAAGTGGTTGTGGTCATACTGCTGCTGCTATTGTCTGGAAGTTGCATAGTAGGCTAAACTCTTTTTCTGCAGTGCTTTTATATCTGCTATTTTGAACCACCCATGAAGGTAGTATTACAGCTGTGTTAGAAACAAAGGCCTAGAACAATGATGAAGCTTTCCTGTGGTCTCACAGGAGTTGGGAGGTACTGGGCTGGAGCCTGGGGCCAAGCCTCTTTCCCCTAGCCAGCACCGTGTCCTTCGAGATAGGAATGTCCATGGGATGCTGTCGCTTTGCATCACTTCCGGGTGTGGCACTGCGGAGGAACTGAGGTTTACCAAAACGTCTGTAAGGCTTTGTGACAAAGCCACTTGCCAAAACGGCACTGTAGGCCAGGTCATCTAGATTCAGGAGAGGTACTGTCAGCCTTCTTCCTAAGCAAGCAAACATGGTGTCCATGGTTGTATTAGTTATCTATAAGTATGTAACAAATTACCCCCAAATGTTGTGACTTAAAAATAACAAACATTATCTCACGCATTTTATGAAGGTCAGGAATCAGGAGGCAGCTTAGCTGAGTGGTGATGACTTTGGATCGCTCATGAAGTTGCAGGCAAGATGTCAGCTGGAGCTGCAGTCATCTAGGGCTGGAGGATCTTCTTCCACATTCATGCACGTGACTGCTGATTGGATACCTCACTTACAAACCACGTGGGCCTTTCAACGTGGCTGCCCAAGTGTCCTCATGACTTGACAGCTTCCTTCCCCCAGTGAGTGATAGAGAGTGACCAAGACAAAATCTATAGTCTTAAATTTTCTTTTTACTTTTTCATTTACAGTTGACATACAATATTATATTAATGTCAGGTGGACAATGTAGTGGTTATACATTTATATACCTAATGAAGTGATCACCCTGATAAGTACCCATCTGACACCATAGTTATTACAATATTATTGACTATATTCCCTATGATGTACTCTATAACCCCGTGACTATTTTTATAACTGGCAATTTGTACTTCCTAATTCCTTCACCTTTTTCACCCACCCTCCAAGCCCACTCCTATCTGGCAGCGATCAATTTGTTTTCTGAATCTATGAGATTGTTCTTTTTTTAATTCCACATATAAGTGAAATCATTTGGTGTCTTTCTCTGTCTCACTTATTTCATTTAGCATAATACCCTCTAGGTCCATCCATGTTGTTGCAAATGGTAAGATTTCATTTTTTCTTATGACTGCATAATATCCCATTGTATTTATCCATTCATCTGTCAGTGGACACTCAGGTTGCTTCCATAGCTTGGTTATTGTAAATAGTGCTACAATAAACATAGGGGTGCATATATCTTTTCGAATTAGTACTTTCGATTTCTTCAGATAAATATCCAGAAGTGGAATTGCTGGGTCATAAGGTAGTTCTCGTTTTAATTTTTTGAGCAATCTCCATACAGATTTCCATAGTGGCTGCACCAATCTGCAATCCCACCAACAATGTACGAGGGTTCCATTTTCTCTACATCCTCACCAACACTTGTTTGTTGATTCATTGATGATAGCCATTCTGACAGGTGTGAGATGATATCTCATTGTGGTTTTAATTTACGTTTACATGAAGATTAGTGGTGTTGAACATCTTTTCACCAGTGCCGATCTCGGTATCCTTTGGTGGGCGCCACAATGTGAGTTGAGGCCAGCCACCACTTGTGCTGGACTGGTGGCCACTTAGCTGAAGCTATGCCCCAACCCAAAACTGGCCAATACTTATGCCAGGGTTGGGGCCACCTAATGGGTGTTACAATGCAAGTTGAGACCAGTCATTGTTTATGCCAGGTTTCGGGCCGCTTAGCAAGAGGTATAGGGAACACTGAGGCCAGTGCTGCTTGTTTGGGGTTTGTGGGCCTTTCAGAGATTTTAAGAATGTGCACAGTGTGAGTCAAAGCCAGTTTCTTGTGTAGAAAAGCCACTGGAAGAGGTTCAGGCCAGGTGTATGAGTTGGGTGGGGTGGGGTGAACGGAGTTAGCCATGTTAATGGAGAACTCAGATTTGATGCCCACCTGTGTCTGCTGGCTGGGTGGAGGGAGGGCTCAACAAAGGAACAATGGTGCCTGCCAGCACTTCTGTCCCCCGAAAGAGCTATCCTGATCTCTGCTTCTGCTGCCCCTTCACTGGAGCCCAGAACGAGTGAAGTTTGTGAGTGAGCGAGTCTGGGTATGGGCTCCTCAAGAGGTTGCCTCAGTCTCCAGCAGCTCCCTGTCTCACTTGGACACAATCTCCACTGGTTTTCACAGCCAGATGTTATAGGGGCTCCTCTTCCCAGCACGGGGAGCCCTTGCTCCTGAGGGAGGACCTCCGCAACAGAGATAACCCTCCTCCCTCCCGATTCTTAATCACGACATCATAGGTGTAGGACCAGTTCATTTCACATCTCTGCCCCTCCTATCAGTCCAGACATGGCTTCTTTATATCCTTAGTTATAGAACTTCTGTTCAGCTACTCTTTAGGTGGTTCTCAATGATGGCTGTTCTATAATTTAGTTGCAATTCTGATGTGGTCATGGGAGGAGGTGAGCACAGCATTTACCTACTCTGACATCTTAACCAGAAGTCCAAATGCTATAGTCTTTGATGACCTCATAACAGAAGTAAGAAACCATCATTTCTGTCATATTCTATTGGTCACACAGACTAATCCTGGTATATTTTTGGGAGGATAGTACAGAAAGTTGTCAATATCAGGAGGAGGTGAGGCCATCTTGGCAGCTGGCTACAATTGCTTTTGAGAATTTGAAGCAAGTGATCTACTTCTCAGTCACTATAATAGATTATCTATTCCCATTTATTCACTTTGATTGGTGGATTATCAGAGCCCAAGGTATTATTTTTCAATCTCATCACCTACCACTCCACTTATTTAGCTAGTGATGTGCCACATAACAATGTTTTAGTCCATGATGGACCACATACATAATGGTGGTCCCATAAGATTATAACGGAGCTAAAAAATTGCTATCATCTAGTGACATCATAGCCATTGTAGTACAATGCATTGCTCATGAGTTTGCGGTGACGCTGGCGTAAACAAACCTATTATGCTGCCAGTCGTATAAAAGTAGAGCACAGATAATTATGTACAGTATATAATACTTGATAATGATAATAGACTATGTTACTGGTTTATGTATTGGCTGTACTATACTTTTGTTGGTACTTTAGAGTTCACTTTCTACTCACAAAGTTTGCTGTAAGAGTATATACCGTGTTATGCCAGCAACAGCCTTATATATCTCCTGTTTACCATGTCTCTTGATTACATTATTTTCTCTTGTCCTTGATTCAATCTGGTGTTGTTATACAGTAACATGCTGTACAGGCTTGTACCATAGGAGCAATAGGCTATACCATAGAGTCTAGGCGTGTAGTAGTCTATACCATCTATGAGGTCTGACAATTAAGTTCGTGAACTTGTTGCAATGATGTTGCTAACATTTTTTTTTGCTATCAGAGGGATTATTCATTACGAATTTGTACTAACTGGACACACAGTTAACCAAGTTTACTATTTGGAAGTGCTGAAAAGGCTGCATGAAAAAGTTAGATGAAAACTTTTCACCAACAATTTATGGCTCTTGCATCACGACAATTCACCAGCTCACACGGCACTGTCTGTGAGGGAGTTTTTAGCCAGTAAACAAATAACGGTACTGGAACACCCTCCCTACTCACCTGATCTGGCCCCCAATGACTCTTTACCTGAAGATAAAGGAAATATAGAAAGGAAGACATTTTGATAACATTCAGGACATCAAGGGTAATAGAACGACAGCTTTGATGGCCATTCCAGAAAGAGTTCCAAAATTCCTTTGAAGGGGGGACTAGGTGCTGGCACGGTGCATAGCTTCCCAAGGGGAGTACTTAGAAGGTGACTGTAGTGATATTCAGCAATGGGGTATATAGCACTTTTTCTAGGATGCGTTCGCAAATTTAATTGTCGAACCTCGTATGTTGTATAAGTGCACTCTATGATTTTTGTTCACACAATGACAAAATTGCCAAATGACAAATTTCTCAGAATGTATTCCAGTCATTAAGTGGTACATGACTATACATGCTGGGTTCTTGTAACCAGTCTTGACTCAAACTCAGAAAATAACCTGTAATCCAAGCAGAGCTGCAAAGGGAAGCCTTCCCAACAGAGACTTTGTACTACCTCTCTTTGGAGGGGATGTCTCTTTGAAAGATAGTCTGTGTCAATGGAGGGGGTTTCAAGGAGCTAAATTTTGAAGCTTTGTTGCCATGTTGGAAGCGACACTGTTCACTTCCAAGGTATTCAGTGAAAAGGAGCCGGGACCCAGGGAGGCTGAATCAGCTTTCAGGGTTTGGTTTTGGGTAAGGCCTTCCTAGTGAAAGTTTATTTTTGCTTGAAGTGTCTGAATTCCCAGAGCAGACACATTCTATTTAAATATAAGTACCCCAACTACATACGCTGTCTTTAAAAAACATTATGCATCATTTTGAATGATCTGCCACTATATTCCTTCATTGGCTCTGAACACAGAGAATCATTTCCTGTTTGAAATGAAAGTAGTCTATTCTATTTTACCATGTGAACATAGACCCTTTCCTGGAGCACCAGGAGAAAATGACCTTAAGTTAGGTGCAAGCTTTTAGTTCATTCCGGACTACAAATTCCCTCTGCCCCAATCCAATCAGTCTAGTGGATCCCTTTGCCAACCAAACAGGCCTTTGCCATCTGATATGAGATTGCCTTTTTTTAAAAAAAGGACTTTGATAGTGTTTGTTCTTCGGAAAGAACAGATTTATATGTTGTGAGGCCCACTGCTAATTTTCTCAAACTGGTAAAATATACATAACATAAATTTTACCATTTAAACCATTTCTAAGTGTATATAGTTCAGTGGAATTAGGTGCATTCACATTGCTGTGCAACCATCACTACCATCTATCTCCAGAACATTTTCGTCATCCCATATTGAAACTCCTTACACATTAAATAATAAATTCCCATCTCTCCCCTTCCCAGGCCCTAGGAACCACCCTTCTATTTTCTGTACCTCATAACTGGAATCATGTAGTATTTGTCCCTTTGTGTTTGGCTTATGTCACCTACCACAATGTCTTCAAGGTTCAACCAATGTTGTGCCATGTGTCAGAATTTCATTGCTTTTTAAATATGAATAATATTCCATTGTGAAAGACGTTATGAAAGAGGCCTATTTATTTATCTTAAAGTATTGGTCTGAGGGGCAGCATCTAATAATTTAATACACATCTAGGTGCCTGTTCGGTTACTCTCCAGGAACAAAGGCCGGTGGGTGCCATCTTTGCACTCTGCCTCATTCCAGCTTACTGATATGTCCCAGAAAAGGAACTGGTACCCTCCTATGGTGCCACAATTTTTTTGTGGCTGCTGCCCAGAGGACACCTCTTGATCACCTGGGTCTTGTGACAACCAGGGCTTATGCTTGAGGGTCCCACAGGACTGTAACCAACAGTGAAAGGTTCTCAACCAGTTAGCACCCCCAAGAGCATGGCAAGAGGCAACAGATCAGAAGCCCAGTCTTTCTATGAAATAGGTCTATTAGCTTATCTTTATCTTCACAGCTGCAGCCTGAGGGGCAAGCTTCTAATTAAACATCTAAGGACTGACTCTGATCCTTTCCAGAGACCTCAGAGGGCATGTGCTATCTTTGCACTCTCCCTCTGCTGTGTGTCAATGCACCAGTATCTCCCAGAGAGGATGTCATATATATGTATATCTAGTGCTCTGGTTTATGTAGCTGCCACTCAGGGACACTACTTGATTGCCTAGCTCTGGTAAACAGCAAGGCTTGTGTTCCTGGGTCTCATGGACTATAAAAAATGAAGACACAGTTCTTGGCTGGCAACCACCCCAGGGCATTGCCAGACAGCAGACAAACTCATGCCCTCTTTCTATGAGAGAGACCAATTTGCTTGCCCTGGGGCTTCAGCCTGAAGGGCAGGATTCTGGTTTGGCACACTTATAGGAGCCTACTGAGGTGCACTCTGAGGCCGGTGGACACCATCTTTGCATTCTCCCGCTGCCTCACCCCAGGTCTCCGGTATCTCCTGGAAAGGAACTTGTACACTGGTCTGGCACCCTGATTTTTGTGACTGCTTCCCAGGGACACTTCTAGATTGCCTGGCTCTGATGGCCAGCAGGACTGTATATATTTGCAAACTTTAAGAGCTGCTGCCTGAGGGTCTGGCTTCCAGTTAGCCTGAATCTAGATGCTGACTGAGATCTTCCCTTTGGGACACTGCAACTACTGGGAGCTACTAAAAATAAAATAGGCTGATTGGACAATTGCAAAGTCTTGAGAGACAACCAAGAGCTAGGACAGCGTTGAAGGATAAGTTTCATCTCCTACATGAGGCCACTTCAAGACTGGGAGAAGTGGCTGTTTTATCTAATGCATAGAAGCCAACACTGTGAGTCAAGGAAAATAAAGAAACAGGAAAATCTCCCAAACAAAAGAACAAGATAAAACCTCAGGAAAAAGTCCTAATGAAATGGAGCTAAGTGATTTATTTAAGAATTCAAAATAAGGGTCATAAAGATGCTCACTGAACTCTGGACAAGAATGGACAAACACAGTGAGAATGTCAACAAAGATAGAAAATATAAGAAAGTACCAAACAGAAGTCACAGAGCTGAAGAATACAATAATCAAACTGAAAAATACACTAGAATTGTTTAACAGACTATATGGAGCAGAAGAAAGGATCAGTGACCTTGAAACAGAGAAGTGGAACTCACCCAATCAGAACAGCAAAAAGAAAAAGAGAGTGAAAAAAAGTGAAGGTAGCTTAAGGGACTTGTGGGACAACATCAAGCAGACCAACAGTCACATTATCTGAGTCCCTGAAGAAGAAGAGAGAGAAAGAGACAGAAAACTTATTTCAAGAAATAATGGCTGAAAACTTCCATAACCTGGAGAAGGAAATGGAGATCTAGATCCAGGAAGCTAAGGGAGTTCCAAACAAGAGGAACCCAAAGAGACCCACACCAAGACATATTATAATTAAAATGTCAAGAGTTAAAAAGGAGAGAATGTTAAAAGCAGTAAAAGAAAAACAACTTGTTACATACAAGGGAACCTCCATAGAAGATCAGCAGAAACTTTGCAGGCCATAAGGGAATGACATGATATATTCAAAGAGCTGTGAACAAAAAAAAAAAAAAAAAAAAAAAGACTTCCAAGTGAGAATATGCTACCAAGCAAAGTTCTCATTCAAAATTGGAGGAATTTTCCAGACAAGCAAAAGCTAAAGGAGTTCATCACCACTAAACTGGCCTAATAGGATTTCTTCAATCTGAAAAGAAAGGGTGCTAATTAATAACAGAAAAACGTGAAAGTATAAATCTCACTGGTAAAGGTAAATATATAGTAAAATTTAGAATAAGCACTTATAAAGCTAATATGAAGGTTAAAAGACAAAAGTAGTAAAAATAACTATAACTACAATAATAGTTAAGGGATCCACAACATAAAAAGATGTAAAAGGTGACATCAAAAACAAAGTATCTGGGGTGGGGAGAGTAAACGTGTAGACCTTTAAAATGTGTTCCAGAAAAGAAAAAACAGACGTTGAGCTTGGAACACATTGGTGGTTACCAGATGCAGGGGGTGGAGGGATGGCAAAAAGGGTAAAAGGGCTCAAAAAGTACAAACTTCCAGTTATAAAATAAATAAACCTTGGGAATATAATGTGCAGCATGGTGACTACTATATTTAATACTGTATTACATATTTGAAAGTTGCCAACATAGATCTTAAAACTTCTCATCACACAAAATTTTGTAACTATGTATGGTGACAGATATTAACTAGACTTATTATGGTGATCATTTTGCCGTATATACAAATATCAAATCATTATGTTGTACATCTGAAACTAATATATGTCAATTATACCTCAATTTAAAAAATAAACATGAGCATAGACTTTTTTTCTCTATTGTTTACTCCTGTGTCCTTAAGGCTTAGAGTAATGTCTGAACCATATATAATGTGCTATCAGTAAATATTTGTTGAAAGAATGAATCTTTGGTCAACTTTCAGATTCTTCACACCAGGAAAACCCTCCATACTTTGTAATAGACAAAATGTTTCTTTTCAACTTCTATCATGGAAATACTCTACACCATGCTAGCAAAAAAAAAAAAAATCCCATTCTCTATGTGCATATAAACACACATACACAATGGGATATTATTTATATTTACCATATTTTGTTTATCCATTTACCCATGTGGACATTTAGATTATTCCCACTTTTTGGCTATTGTAAATCATGCAGACATAAACGTGGATGTACAAATATCTGTTTAAGTCCCTGCTTTCAATTCTATTGGGTGTATACCCAAAAGTGGAATTGCTAAATTATATGGCAATTCTGTTTTCCACAGTGGCTGCACCATTTTACAGTCCCACTCCACATCCTCTTCAGTACTTGTTTTTTATATATTTTTATAATAGCTAACCTAATGGCACTGCTAATTTTTAAAACTGTTTTGATTTTAAGAACATATAAAATTCAGTTTGTGACTCTAATTTACATTTTCCACTTGAGACTTTTTGACAGAGGTTTCAAAACTTTGTCTTCCAACAAATGAACAAATGAACAAATAATTTCATAAAACACGAAATTATGAAAGTGGCTAATTACAGAGAGTTGGGTAAAAGTTAGTCACTTCCTAGGTGGGTAGCCTTGGGTAAGTTTCTTTGGCTCTCAGCTACCTCCTAGGGTTGTTGGGAGGATTAGATTGTCTCATACTGAAATTTAAAGCCCTTATACAGTGCCTGGCAGGCACATGGCAGGCACTGGATAAGCGTTAGTTGTTTATTGATTTGGCCACAACTGAAACACGGTCTTTGAGTTCCACTGTTTATCAGAGGTCCAAACCAGATGTAACTAGGATATTTTTTATTTATTTTTCTGCAGATATGCCAGAATATATCTGAAATACTGAAACCTTTAAAGGCATTTGTGATGACATTTACTGCCTCAGTAAAGGTTAAGAGCTTCTTAAAAGGGAAAACTTTGTAGGAGGGTAAAAAGTACTTTCATATGGACAGGACTATATAAATGGGATTACTTTCTTGGGAGAAAACTTTATAAATGGAAACCTCTTAATACAGTAAAAAAACTGAATTACATGTCTTTTCTCTTTGAAAATGCCATGCCAGAGTCTTCATTATTTACTGTATTCAGAAGTGCTTTTCTTCCCAGGAAGGTCATTACAAACTGTCTCCTGACCTGATTCAATTCAGCATTCTTCAAAATGCACCAGTAACAGATCAAAGAGTTTGCAAATCGAGACCTAGAGTTATTTTGCATGGATATCACATTTTATTAAGCACACCATTGTTTATCATTAGCAACTGAAATGATCTCATCTCCTTAGGCAGAATACTCTCAGTTATGAGCTTGAGTCAAACTACAGTAGACAAGTTATAGATTCCTTAGAAAAATGGGCTTCTAATGGAAATGCTGACAATCCATTAACAGCAGGAGGGCTAATGGCTGCCACTAAAAATGTGCTTAAAGATTACAGTAATAAAAATACGTATTTTAAAGTGCATGCTAAAAGTTCAAGGATTTTTTTTAATGTTGCTGTTAATAATAGGCCACCCTATCCTTCTGGCATTTGAGTTTCGTCTCATAAATAGGTTTAATCTATAGCATTTTTGTTCTTTTTCATTTTGAGAGGAGTAGGATCTTTTCGCAGAGTTAGCAATACTTTTAATGGAAGGTGAATAATTGATGTATTTGTAGAATTGTGGAATTTTAAATCTGGAAGTGATCTTAGTGATCAGCAAGTCATCTTTATTTTATCTACTAGAGGAGACTTGAGATTCTAAAAGGTAATTGGCTAGAGCTTATAAAGGGAAAATGAGTGTCTGGGGGAATTGATGATGTGCCGGAAGCCTTAATATTTTCTCACCTATGTCATTATAGCAATGCTGTCCAGTCTAACTGCCTTGCCTTGGCTATCTCTCTTCTTCCCTACCGTATTACATTTTTTATGATGATAAAATGTATATTCATTACAGAACTACTAGAAAGTAAAGAATAAAAAGAGACTAAAAGTTACCTACAGTCTCATCACCCAGAGTCATCACTGTTAATATTTTGGGGGTATTGCCTCAATCTTTTTTTCTATTTACAGGTATGTATGACTTTTTACAAAATTGGGATCATGCATAACAGACTGTTTTAAAATCATTTTTACTGTGTAATAGCTCATGAACATTTTTGCACATTATTAATATTTTTAAAGACGATTTTCATCGGCTGCTTAGTATATCCTCTCAGTTGTGTAAGATTTCTCTCACCTATTTTGGGAGTTTTCAGTTTTGTCTGTTATGACTCTACATTGAATATCCATGTACACAGTATTTACTTACATCTTTGATTATCTCCTCAGAAAAAAAGTTTTTGTACCTATTTCCAAATTACCCCTCAGAAAGGCACTACTTTACCCTTCTACTAGCAGTAACATGAGTGTGGTCTTTTTCTTGAACCTCAACACTGGCCATTATAAATTTTTAAAAAAATCTTTGTAGACTGACATCACCACGATGGCAACATAGTTCTTGTGAAGGGGATCAAAACGAGGAATGACCTAACTATTCATAGAGAATTCTTGAACACATGGGTGAAGCTGAAGCACCCCCCACCCCACGCCACAGAGACCAAGACAGACCGCATTAGATCAGAAGAAAGGCTCCATGCTAACCAATTACCCCTCCCCCAGGTTGGCACAGCACTCCCCAAGAGGTCTCCCCTGAGCCTATGTTTCCTCCAGTGGGAAAAGAGAGCCCAGGGAGGACATGCAACTCCCCCATCATTGTAGGTCACTTCTTGGGAGTCCCCATTCCAGTGTCTACCTACAGGGGTTGCAGGACAATCTGCAGGGCTTGACCCCTGGGAATCTCATTGTGACAGAAGGGGGAGGGGCCTGCAACAACCAGCGCTCTGATCTTGGAAGACCAAGTTCCTGCCTGCAGTGTCCAAGTACTAGTAGTCTAAATCAGCAGCTTTGCTCATCTGCAGAGCCAAGTGATGGCACAGTCTGACCAGGGAACTCACTAGGGTATAGGTTTGCCTGATTTGGGTACCCAAACAGATTTTTATGGCCCTAGAGTCTGGTCTGCTTTTGCCCAGGCAGGGGAGCTGAGTCATATCCCCACCCAACCAGAAAGCCTGACCATAACACCTAGAAATCTGTGCAGCTCAGCAATACTCAATCAGAGTCCAACAGGAGGAGCTGATAGTCTGCAGAGCAAAGCCAGTGGCTCTGTTCAGGTAGGGAACTTGGGGCACAAGTCAGCTTGTATCAAGACCACAAAGAACCTTCTAGCCTTGGAGCTAGTTCTCCCACTGTGCCCAGGCAGGGAAACTAATTGATAGCCCTGCTAATTGCTGAATACAGCTTTCATCCTGCTTGGCCAGGGAACCTAACCAAAGCACACAGGATGCTGCATAGTCCATCCAACAGCCTGGCTTACAGTGCCTCTTGAACAGAGACTATAGCCCATGGATCTCCCCATCTATAGAACAAAACTGGTGCCCCTGTATGATCATGGAATTCAGTGCAGTCTTGCCTGGTTTGGGTCCCCAAACAACAAACCAGGCAGACCCTAGGACTCATCCTTCTGGCCTACCAGGGCACAGAAGCTAATTCATTGCCCGACCTACTGCTGAGTATTGCATGCAATTCTGACCATCTAGTAAGCCTAACCAGAGAATTTAGGGAGCTGCAGAGCCCATCCCACAGCCTCACTTGGGCAGGGAACCAAACTAGCCGTCTTATCCAACTGTTCTCAGCCAGTGGCAACACCCCCCACCCAACCCTAGAGCTAGACTCCAAAATAGACCTTGACAGCAAACCCCACCTGCTCAAGGATGTTATGAACAGACATGTCCAGAAACCCACACTGAGCTGACTGACAAAGAACTCTCTGCCAAAATGAACCAGTAAAGTCTGAAAAGGGAGACTGCTTACTTAAATGTGCTGATACCAATACAAGACATCAAGGACCACAAAAATGACATCTCCAAGGGAAACTAATAAAGCTCTAATAACTTATCGTAAAGAAATGGATATCTATGAACTGTCAAAGAATTCAGAATAATACTCTTTAAGAAGTTTAGTGAACTACAAGAACACATAGACAACTGAAATTAGGAAAACAATGCACGAACAAAATGAGAAGTTCAACAAAGAAACAGAAACCAAAAAAAGAGAAATCCTAGAGCTGAAACCTACAATGATCAAACTGAAAACTTCAACAGAGAGCTTCAAAACTAGACTCAATCTACAGAAGAAAGAATCAATGACCTAGAAGACAGGACATTTGAAAGTATCCAGTCAGAGGAGCAAAAAACAAAAAAGAATGAAAAACAGTAAAGAAAGCCCGTGGGACTTATAGAACACAATCAAAAGAAACAATGTCCACATTATGTGAATTCCAGATAGAGAAAGAAAGAGAAAGGGACAGAAAGTATATTTAAAGCAATAATGGCTAAAAACTTCCCAAACCTGGGGAGAGAACTGGACATCCAGATTTATGAGGTACAAAGGACCTCAAAGAGTTTAAACCCAAATAGGGCTGTACTGAGACACATTATAATTAAATCATCACAAAGAAAGAATTTTGAAAGCCACAAGAGAAAAGAAAAATCATATACAAAGGAACCCTCATAAGACTGTTGGTAGATTTCTCAACAAAAACATTTCAGGCCAGGAGAGAATAAGATGATTTCAAAATATTGAAAGAAACAAGCCTGTTTACCAAGAATTCTGTACCTGGCAAAGCTGTCTTTCACAAATGGAGAAATATACACTTTTCTGAACAAACAAAAGCTGAGGGAGTCCATCACCACTAAACTTACCTTACAACAAATACTAAAGGGAGTTTTTTGAGTAAAAAGACACCAACTAACATCATAAAAATATAAGAAGGTATACACTGGTTATACAAAGTGCTGGCGAGGATGTGGAGAAAAGGGAACCCTCATACACTGTTGGTTGGACTGTAGTTGGACTGTAAATTGGTGCAGCCACTATGGAAAACAATATGGAGATGCCTCAAAAAATTAAAAATAGAGCTGCCATACATGCCAGGAATTCTATTTCTGGGTATTTATCCAAAGAAAAATCTGGGTGTCCATCAATAGATGAATGGATAAAGAAAATGTGGTATTATACACACACACACACACATTATATACACACATACATACACAATTAAGTTCACAAACTTGTTGCAATGATGTTGCTAACATTTTTTTATATCAGAGGGATTATTCATTATGAATTTGTACCAACTGGACTAACAGTTAACCAAGCTTACTATTTGGAAGTGCTGAAAAGACTGCGTGAAAAAGTTAGACGACCTGAACTTTTCGCCAATTCATGGCTCTTGCATCACGACAATGCACCAGCTCACACGGCACTGTCTGTGAGGGAGTTTTTAGCCAATCAACAAATAACTGTATTGGAACACCCTCCCTACTCACCTGATCTGGCCCCCAATGACTTCTTTCTTTACCTGAAGATAAAAGAACTATTGAAAGAAAGACATGTTGATGACATTCAGGACATCAAAGGTAATACAACAGCTCTGATGGCCATTCCAGAAAAAGAGTTCCAAAATTGCTTTGTAGGGTGGACTAGGCACTGGTGTTGGTACATAGCTTCCCAAGGGGAGTACTTCAAAGGTGACCATAGTGACATTCAGCAATAAGGTATGGAGCACTTTTTCTAGGATGAGTTTGCGAACTTAATTGTCCGACCTCATATATAATGGAATATTACTCGGCAATAAAAAATGAAATCTGTTCTATGCTGTTAAAAATATGAATGTGAATGCCCTGATATTAGATGCACTGGTGTACATTTCATCCTTCTTAGAAGGTTATTCTTGGGAGCCAGACCTGCTACAGTGGTAATGAGATGCAGGCTGTCAGTATATTTCTAATAAGTAGCGAATGAACAGGGATGGAGATGAATTAGCATTACTCAGATGAGAAGGTACCACTTTATACCATTAATTCCAATGCAAAGTAATTCCCCCATCCTTTTCCTAAAAAGAGGGCATTGTAAATTGGGGATGGGGGAGGAGTAGGTCAGGGTTAAAGCTTCAAGGATTTATCAGTGAGTTGGATGGGCTGCAATGTCATCCAAATCTCTAGGATGGGTTTTGTTTGACCTGAGCTGCTTAGATGTGTCACTAGTATAGACCTACATTACAAAGACAAAGCTCTAGACCTCAGTCACATCTTTAAGATCTCCATAGATAAAAAATGGGAAAGAATTTTAATTACAACCCTGAATCCTCCCCTCCATCTCCCTCAAACAAAAGAAAACAAAAAACCCCACAACCATAAGAAGGCAGTATAAAAATCACTGGTATTGGTACATATATAGTCAAAGTTAGATTCCATTATGTGGTAATGGTGATGCATAACTCACTTACATCTCTAATTTAAAAGTTTGAAAACAAATATAGCAAAAATAACCAGCACTACAATAATCTGTTATTGTTTACACAGTAAAAACATATGTTAACTGTAACATCAATACCATGTTTCCCCGAAAATAAGACCGGGTCTCATGTTAATTTTTGTTCCAAAAGACTCATTAGGGCCTATTTTCAGGGGATGACTTATTTTTTCCTGTACAACAATCTGCATTTATTCAAATACAGTCATGTCATCTTCTTCTGGAACATCATCATAAGATAGTAAATGGGTCCATCTGGCTGACGATCTTAACTGGGGCTCATTTTCAGGGTAGGTCTTATTTTCGGGGAAACACGGTAACCTAAAATATGAGGGGGAGGAAAAGTGAAAGCATAAAGTTTAGGAGTTCCATTGAAGTGGTTATTAGTTTAAAATAGGGTGTTATAATGTTAAGATAGTCTATGTAAGCCTCATGGTAAATGCAGGAAAAAACCTGTAGTAATTGCACAAAAGAAGATGATAAAGAAGTCAAAGCATACTAATGTCAAAAGACATTAAAACACAGAAAAAAACAGCAGGATATGAAACAAGGAACAATGGATCTATAAAAGAGCCATAAGACAATTGACAAAATGGCAACAGTAAGTCCTTACCTATCAATATTTACTTTAAATGTAAATTATCCAGTCAAAAAGACACAGAATGGCTGAATGGATTTAAAAAACTACCCAAGATTCAATAATATCATGCCCACAAGAGAGTCACTTTTGCCTTAAAAACATATACAGACTGAGAGTTAAGGGATGTAAACAGATATTTTAAGCAAATAGTATCCCCCAAAAGGGGAGGTAGCTATGATATATCAGAAAAAAGTGGACTTTAAAAATGGAAAAAAATTGTACACCTGAAACTGGGAGAAAAAGTCATTACATAATTATGAAGAAGTCAATCCATCAAGAAGGTATAACAACTGTAAATATTTATGTGCCCAACATCAGCACCCAAATATATAAAGTAAAAACTAACAGAGCTAATAGGAGAAACAAACAGCAATACAATAAGAGTTGGGGACTTTAATAACCCACTCTCAACAACGGACAGATCATCCAGACAGACTCAATAAGGAAACAGCAGATTTGAATAACTCTATAGACCAAGTAGACATAACAGACACATACAGATAACTCTGTCTGACACCAGCAGAATACACATTCTTCTCAAACACATATAGAATATTTTCTAGGATAGACCATATGTTAGGTCACAAAACAAGTCTTAGTAAATTCAAGAAAATTGAAAGTATACCAAGTATCTTTTCTGAGCACAATGGTATGAAACTAGAAATCAATAACAGGAGGAAAATTGGAAAATTTATGAATACATGAAAATTAAACACTTTCCTGAACAACCAACAGATCAAAGAAGTTAAAGGAGAAATTTTAGAAAGTATCTTGAGACAAACAAAAATTGAATCACAACATACCAAAACTAATGGGATGCACAAAAAAAGTTCTAAGAGAAAAGTTCATAGCAATAAATGCCTACATTAAGAAACAAGAAAGGTCTCAGACAACCTAACTTTATGCCGTGAGGAACCAGAAAGAGAAGAACAAACTGAACCTAAAGTTAGGAGAAGGAAGGAAATAATAAAGATTAGAGCAGAAATAAATGAAATAGAGAACAGGAAAACAATAGGAAAGATTAACAAAACTGAGTTGGCTTTTTGAAAAGATTGACAAACCGTTAGGTAGACCAACAGAGGAAAAAGAAGACAGGACCCAAATCAACAAAATTACAAATGAAAAAGGAGACATTACAACTGATACCACAGAATTACAAAGGATCATAAGAGGCTACTATGAACAACTATACACCAACAAATTGGACAACCTAGAAGAAATTGAAACATTCTTAGAAACACACAAGCAATCAAGAAGGAATCAGGCAGAAATGGAAAATCTGAGCAGAACAATTACTAGTAAGGAGATTGAATCAGTAATCAAAAATCTCCCAATGAAGAAAGCTCCAGGAACAGATGGCTTCACTGGTGATTTTACCAAACGTTTAAAGAAGAATTAATGCCAGAAGAATCAAATCTCTTCTAAAAACTCAAGGAGGAGGGAATATCCCCAGACTCTTTTAAAGAAACTAGGATTACCCTGATACTAAGCCAGAAAATAACACTGTCAGAAAAGAAATCTACAGGCCAATATCCCTGGTGAACATAGAGGCAAAAATTCTCAATAAAATACTAGCAAACCAAATTCAGCAGCATATTAAAAAGATCCCTGGGATTCAAGAATGGTTCATAGACACAAAATCAATGTGATACATCACATTAATAGAATGAAAGACAAAAATCATATAATCATCTCAATAGATGCAGAAAAAGCACTTGACAAAATTCAACATCTACTCATGATAAAAACTCTTAAGTTAGGTACAGAAGGAACATACCTCAACATAATAAAGGCCATATATGACAAGCCCACAGCTAACATCATACTCAATGATAAAAATTTCAAAGCCTTTCCTCTGAGATCAGGAACAAGATAAGTGTGCCCACTCTCACTACTCCTATTCAACATAGTACTGAAAGTCCTAGCCAGAGCAATCAGGGAAAAAAAATGCAAGGTATCAGAATTGTAAAGGAAGAAGTAAAACTTTTGCAGATGACATGATTTTGCATATAGAAAATCCTAAATACTCCACAAAAATCTGTTAGATCTAATCGACAAATTCAGTAAAGTTGCAAGATGCAACATTAACATACAAAAATCAGTAACATTTCTATACATTAATAATGAATTATCTGAAAAAGAAAACAATTCCATTTACAATAGCAACAAAACAATAAAATGCTTAGGAGTAAATCTAGCCAAGCAGGTAAAAGGCCTATACACTGAAAACTACAAGACACTGATAAAAGAAATTAAAGACACAAATAAATGGAAAGGTATCCTGTGTTCATGAATTGGAAGAATATTGTTAAAATATCCATATAACCCCAAGTCACCTATAGATTCAATGAAATTCCTACCAAGATTCCAATGGCGTTTTTTACAAAAATAGAAAAGACAATTCTAAAATGTATGTGGAACCATAAAAGACCCCAAATAGCCAAAGTAATCCTGAGAAAGAAGGAGGCATCACACTTCCTGATTTCAAGCTATATAATAAAGCTATAGTAATCAAAACAGTATGGCACTGACATAAAACAGGCACATAGACCAATGGAAGAGAATTGAGAGCCGAGAAATAAACCCATGCAAGGGAGCCAAGAATACCCAATGGAGAAAAGATAGTCTCTTCAACAAATGGTGCTGGCAAAATTGGATATTCACATGTGAAAGAATGAATCTAGACCCCTATCTTACACCACTCTCAAAAATTAACTTGAAATGGATTAAAGATCTCAATGTAAGACCAGAAACCATAAAATTCCTAGAAGAAAACATGAGTCTTGACAATGATTTTTTGGATTTGGCACTTAAAGCACAAACAACAAAATGCAAAACAAGTGAGACAACATCAAATTAAAAAGCTTTGGCACAGCAAAAGAAACAAATCAACAAATTGAAAAGACAGCCTACAGAATGGGGAAAATATTTGCAAACCATGTATCTAATAAGGGGTTAATATCAAAAATATATAAAGAACTCATACAACTCAATAGCAAAACCCAAATAATCCAATTTAAAAATGGGCAAAGGACATGAATAGACATTTTTCCAAAGTAGATATACAAATGGCAATAGGTGCATGAAAAGATACTCAACATCACTAATTATTAGGCAAGTGCAAATCAAAACCACAATGAGACATCACCTCACACCTATTAAAATGGCTATCATCAAAAAGACAAGATAACAAATGCGGAGACAATGTGGAGAAAAGGAAACCCTATGCACTGCTAGTGGTAAACTGGTGCAGCCACTATAGAAAACAGTATGGAGGTTCCTCAAAAAATTAAAAATAGAGCTACCACATGATTCAGCAGTTCCACTTCTGAGGATCTATCCAAAGGAATCAAAATCATTATCTCAAACAGATATCTACACCCCCATGTTCATAGAAGCATTATTTATAATAGCCAAGACATGGAAACAACCTGTCTATCAATGAATGATAAAAGGTGATGTGGTATACATCTATACACATGCGCACACACGAACCCTACCATAAAAAGGGAATCTTGACATTTGTGACTATATGGATGGCTCTTGAGGGCATTATGCTGAAGTGAAATAAGTCAGACAGAGGAAGACAAATATTGTATGATCTCATTTATATGAAATCTGAAGGGACAAAAAATCCTCGTAGAAAAAGAGATCCAATTTGTGGTTAGCAGAGGCGGGGTGTAGGGGAAAGGGAAGTTGGATGAAGGTAGCCAAAGGGTACAAACTTCCAGTTATACGATAAATAAGTACTAGGCATGTCATGTACAACATGAGTATTACCGTGTTTCCCCCAAAATGAGACCTAGCCAGAAAATAAGCCCTAGCATGATTTTTCAGGATGACATCCCCTGAACATAAGCCCTAATGCATCTTTTGGAGCAAAAATTAATATAAGACCCGGTCTTATTTTCGGGGAAACACGGTATAGTTTAACACTGCTTGTATGGTACACACGAAAGTTGTTAAGAGAGTAAATCCTACGAGTTCTCATCACAAGGAAATTTTTTTGTGTTTTTTTCCTTTTTTTTGGGGGGGTATATTCCACGGGTGCCAGAAAAAAATGTACACATTTTAAGAGATATTATCTATGTATTACTTTTCGAAGTTGAATTGAATTACGCTAGCAATGTGTAGTATGACGTTCACTCAAAAGATGGCGTTAATCAAATGAATGCTAGCGTCATTCATTGTATTACAATTTTAATAGTTTTTTCATTTTTTAAAATGTGTATACACGTTTTTGGCACCCTCTGTATATGAGATGATGGATTAACTAAACTTACTGTGGTAATCGTTTCACGATACATCTAAGTCAAATCATTATGCTTACCTTAAACATATACCTTATACCTTAAACTTATAAAGTACTATATCTCAATAGAACTGGAAAAATGTTTTGTTTTGGGATTTTTAAGTTTTATTGGGAAACTGCTTTTCCAGGACCTATCAGTTCCAAGTAAAGTCATTGTTTTCAATCTAGTTGTGGAGGGCGCTGCTCACTGGCCCATGTGGGAATCAAACCGGTGACACTGATGTTACGAGCACTGCGCTCTAACCAACTGAGCCAATCAGCAGCCCCAGAAAAATGCTTTTTAAAGTTGAGATTAGAAATCTTGAACTATCTGATAAGTAAAACATCTCTCTTCAGCCATTTTGCATTTGTTTGATTACTCGTGATGCCGAATATTTTTTAGTATACGTGCTGCTGAAGCGAGCACAGATGCCGAACATTTTTTATGGTTCATTTTTAAGTCTTTTGTGAATTGCCTGGATATACCATATGTTCATTTTCCTATGAAGGTTTTTACTTTGTTTTTTATTTGTAAGCTTTGTTTAAATACTGAGATCCATAATTTGTAGTTAAATGCTGCAAAAAAAAAAAAAAATTCCCCTATTTTTTTCTTTTGCTTTTTACCTGTTTCATGGTGGCTTTTTTAAGGTACAGAAATCTTCACATAGCCAAATACCAATGTTTTTCCTCTATGGTTTCTTTCCTTGCTTTTATACTCACACCCAAAAATATTCCTAAAACACCAATCTGATCATACCCTTCCCCTTGATTCAAATCTTCCAGGGGCTTTTGAGGGGAAAAAAATGCAGCCTCTTTCTGGTACTCCAGCCTCAGGTTACTGCCACTCAACAGGCACTGGGCCTTCTGGTGACACCAGGCAATTGTCCTGAGTACTGGCTACCTAGCTCCCTCCTGTTGGACAAGAGCCCGCTACAGCCCACAGGCTCCCTCCCCGCCCACCCCTACTACTCCCGTGCATCACGGGAGCCCCAGCTTGGACACGACTATCTCCTGTATCGCACCCGGACCCTAGGGGGTTCGACAGTACTTGAGAAAATGAATAACTCGAACGACAAAGTCTAAAATGACTAATAGGAGAATTGGCTCTAGGGGTCACTTTAGGATCAAAAGACTGGACAGAGCTGGGGAGGTGAGTCTCAGCGATGAGCAATGGAGAGAAAGGAGAGTGGAGAGCCCCGGCAGCATGGGTGGAATAGTGTGTGTGTGTGTGTGTGTGTGTGTGTGTGTGTGTGTGTGTGTGTGTGTGTGTGTGTGTCTGGGGTGGGGAGTTGCTGTGCTGCAGGCAAAGAGCAGAAGATCAAATTGGCTGGCAGCTCCGGGAGGCCTGGTGCCCAGGGGCTCGGGGCCAGGACTGGGCTCCCCAGAAGGTGGACGGGCAGTGTCAGGGAAGGGCTTGGTCCTGAAAGCACCAAGTAGCAGTCACCTGAGGTCTCAGACTGGAAAATCCATCTTACCACCCAACTGTCCTCCACCACCACCCCCAGGAGCACCCCCCACACCAGGAAATGGCATGGCCGGCCTTCCAGTTCCACAGGCCAGAAACTGGAGTCACTCCATTCCTCTTCCTCCTCACACACCCCACATCCCATCTGTCAGTGAGTCCTGTTGGCTCTGCTCTCAGAATGTAGCCAGACCACATACTGCACGATTTCCTTTAAATGACATTCTGGAAAAGGCAGAACCATAGGGATAGAAAACAGATTGGCTGCCTGAGGCTGAGGGAGGGGGTCCTGAGAAAGGGTCCTGAGGGAACTGGGCAGCTGATGGAACATTCCTATAATTTGACTGTGGTGGTAATCACACAGTTGTAGGCATTTGTCACAACTCACAGAACGGGACACTAAAAAGTTTTAAGTCAATTAGACCTTAATAAAACTATGGAAAAAAACATACTGGGACCATAAGCATGTCCCACCATCCTCCTGGCCATGAGCCTGGTCAATTATTGCAGGGAGCTCTCAGCGGTCCTCACTGCTCCTGTCCTTGCTGTGCTGTAGTCTGTTCCCAGCACAGCAGCCACAATTGTTCTTTTAAACCAAAAGTCAGTGTGTTACTCTTGCTCAGAACTGCTGAAGTAGAGGAACTGTCCGGAGGTTTCTCTTCTCAGGATGAAGGTCAAAATTCTCACATGGCCACCAAGACGCTACGTGACACAGTCCTCTGTTAACTCTTCTGGTGACCTCCCCCTAACTCCCACCTCCCATACCCCTCCTTACCCAGGTGACTCCACTCCAGACACCATGGCCCCGTTGCTATTCTTTGGACAGAAACTACATGCTCCCTTCTTGGGCTTCTCTGTCTGGAATGTCCTCTCCCCCATCTCTTTCAGCTCTTTGCTCAAACAGCACCTCAGTGGAGCCTTCCCGGAACACCCTATTTCCAATTGCAGCACCCCTGGCCCCTGGCCCACATCCCCTCTCTCTTTATTTGCTACCCTCTCATTCTATTTTTCTCAAGAAGTACAGTTCCACCTGACATACCTCATATTTTGTTCATTTTGTTTATTGTGTGATTCCTCCTTATATCCTTGAGAAGAGGGATTTTTGTTTGGTTTCCTGCTACCATTCCGGTACCCAGGACATTACTATTTGCCTGGCAAATAATAGATACTTAAATTTTGTTATCCCAATCTGTGGATAGAGGAAAAGAGGGCACGCAGTAAAGAGTGCCAGGTAGCAGCAGTGATGGTGCCGTCATGTGTGGACATCTCACTGCGCCCTAATTTCACTCAGCTCCTCCCCAGGAGAGTCTTGGACAGTATGGGCTGTAGTACACGTCTGTGATTGTGGGTGCAAGCATTTCGGGGTGGTGGCTCTCCTTCCTGCTTTGCCGCCATCTCAGATGGCTCACTAACAGATCCATTCTCTCCAATTTCTCTGCAGAAGCAGATGTTCCAGGAGCGGAGCAGCCGGATGTTACAGGCCTTGTCCCCAAAGCAGAGCCCTGTGAGCAGCCCCACCAGGAGCCGGTCCCCTTCCCGCTCCCCATCACCCACCTTCTCGTGGCTCCCCATCAAAACCTCACCCCCCTCCTCGCCCAAAGCAGCCTCAGCCTCCATCAGCAGCCTGAGTGAGGGGGATGAGGATGAGAAGTAAAGGCCGCTGGCAGATAACAAGAGCCACACCACACAGGCCGGGGAGGTGGGGGGGGGCACTGGGGATGCCTGGGTGGTTCTGAAAGGTGACAGTCGCAGAAGCTGCAGCTCAGCTGGGAGACCCTGAGCTCTGCTAAGGGGAGGCCTTGGGACCAGCTCTCCCGCAGTCTCCACTCAGCCCAAGACTTGGGCTCTGCATGGAGGTTTCCAGCCAGACAACCTATACAAACCTTGCTAAGGAAAGATGCAGAGCACCCCCCGAAGACTTGCACCAAGTGGGGTGTCTTCTGCTTTGGTCCTTACACCTACCCCCACCAAGTATACCACCTACGGAAGCGGCTCTTTCCTCAACCTGCTACTTCCAGCTCCTAAGGGCCCTGCACGTTGCCTCCTGCCACCCAAGCTCTGCCAAAGCTGTTTCCAATAAAAATAGTTGAGTTAGAGGTAAATTCCAACCTTCTCAGTTTAGCCACTGAGACCTGATGTTCCAATGCATCAATTCTTTCCAGTTCCAAGAACATGGCGCATAGACAAAGCCTTGCTTTAGGCCAGATATAGAAAAGGTCATCTCGTGTGTCCCTTGACTTCTTATTCAAAGAACAGCTTTGTCAAGGCGAGCACCACATAAGACCTAATGTGTTCCTGGTTATACTTTTTCATCAGTGGTTTGACTTGTTTTCCCCAAAGTACCTTAATCTGTGGGAAACACAACAAAGTAAAACATCCTATATAAGACAGAAAAGAGGAGCTGCTTTGCTTTGGCTCCAAGGTTAGCAGATGGTAAATATCTTCTGAAGCTTCTCCTTAAAGGATGGTATCATGGAATGGCTTTCCCCATTCTGACCAGTTAACAGTCTCATAGACCTCAAGTAAAAGTTTGATGTACCAAACCACATAGTATACCAATAGGGGGTGCTACCTGCATGCTATCTTTTCTACGTACGCTCCAAACATGTCGTCCAGGGTATAGACCATATGCAATATGAAAATAACGGTGGTGGCATTTTATAATATACTCCTGCTCTCACCCTCAGAACCCTGCTGAAATCCTTGGTCTCAAGGACTATCTGGTTCCCTTGTGACTTGGGAACTTCGTCCAAAGCTCATCCCGAATTCCTGTAGGAAGGCTTGTGCCAACCAGGAAATTAGTATGTTGTTCTCATGGCCTCTTATCATATTTTTGGGTGAAGGGAGGCTCTGAAGAGTCTCGCAGTGCACTAGGGAACCTCAGTTCTGAGCTCAACATCTGGATGGACTAGCGAGTGTAGTTATCCCTGCCCCTGGGTTTGCCAAATGGGATGCAGACCCTAAGAATTCCTGCTGAACTGTTTGAAGTTACTGTCCCCTCAGCACAGGTAGGAAGTGAACAGGTCGACTCAAGGTGTAGAACCATACTGTTGGGTAGAAGAGACACGGCTTGGTTGTCCCAGGAAAGCCAGAGACAGAGCTGAGGCCTAACTGAGCAGAGGCCCGAACCAGCAATTTGTGGGCACAACCCAGCATCTCTTGTGACAGAAACACCCCTTTTCAGAGGCCCTTGGGACCAGCCTTCTGGGTGACAAGTGGGGCAACCAGTGAAGGAAGGTGGCATGTCTTTCCCACTTGTGTTGGGGTCAAACTACCTCCTTGTCCACCTGGAGATGAGTGGTGTTTATTGGGAAGCAAAACCATGAGGCTAGCTGGCTTGGAACCCCCTTGTTCGTGCACTTCCCCCAGAGCTCTGTCAAGTCCTCATGCAGGACAGAGCTGGCACGAACATGGCATGTGAGAAGAAACCTTTTTGCAGTCAAGACCTAGCGCATCATCACACTACAGAGAGAGCAAGGCCCCTTCTTTCCATGTGCCCATTTGTTCTCTCTCTTCCATCATGCACCCAGGGCAAACTGGGCACATTTGGGTGACACTTGTAAGCAGAGAAAGGATGAGACCAACTGGGCAAGATGATGAGAATGAGGAGAAAAGAGGTGCCTGGAGACAGGAAAGGAGGTTAAAGAAAAAATGCTCTCTCAGACCATTTCAGGACCTAACTTGGGAGGGAGACTGTCTTGGGAAGGCCTCTTATGGGAAGGCTTACTCCATGACCCAGGTCAGATCTGCTTTGACCTGAATTCTACCCTAGAGAAAATAGCATGGGGTTGAGGTATCAGGCTGATTATACGTTTGCAGGCCCTACACACCATACTGACAGGTGCCACTTATGTGACTCAGATTCAGTGCCATCATAGCCACCAATTGGGAAATGACCAATGCCTGGGATACTCCACAGATGGGCCAAAACAACCCACAAGCAGGTTCTAAATTTCACCCTATGCCCCCCCAACCTTCCCCACCCTCCTAAAGCTACAGACTACTGAGAAGGAATGGGGGGATTCTGCAGCCCAACTTTTGATGCTTCCTGGCCATTGATTTCTTTGAGCCCCACCCCCCAATCCCAGGAGATGGGCTTGCTTTGTTTGGGCTGGCCAGTCAACAGTAATGGCCGAGAGTGAGTGAAGGCCGCAGTGCGAGATGTAGAAGGTATGATGCAGGCTTGGGGAGGTCAGCAGAAATGACAAAAAGCAAGGAAGGATTCTTCTGTCCTAGAAAGGGATGGAAGCTTCAGGTGGAAGCTTCACACTGAGGACGAGAGGACTCCACTTACAGTTGTGGAAGGAGGCAGGTTACATAAACATGGGCAAAACCGGGGCTGAAGGAGGGTGAGGGTGGGAGTGGTTACTCTGTTACCTTTCAAGTGTCACTCAGCCCCTAACAAGAAAAGAAGGTAGGCTCCCTTTCACAGACACCCAAAGTCTGGGTACCCATGCAGATGCGGGTCCTCTGTCCCCTAGCTTCTCTATTTCAGCACTTCTCCATTAGCTGCCACGCCCTCCTCCCGGGACCCTGAAATCAGATGTTCACCCACCAGCTAAAAACATGGGGGACTTGTAATGTCAGAATCACACTGAATGGCCCATTTGTGGGAAGCCAGCTCCCGTGTACCAGGACCATACACATGTAAAGGGAACCAATCTCAAGAATGGTAGCCCTGAAGTCTGCCTTCTGACCTGCTCTGTGGGGGAAGAGACATAGCTGCAGGATTGCAATCTTGCTCCACACAATCTTGCTCCATGCTGTCAGTCCACCCTTCATGGGAGGGACAGGAAGAGCCGGGTTTATTTTCTTTCCATCTTCAGATCTTATTTGAGCAGGCAGCCGTATCCCAGGGCAAGATGTGAGATGATGGCACAGACACAACTGAGTCGCATGAGCACACATGGAGCTGAGACCCTGTGCCTCAGGCATCCATTCGGCACTAGTCCTGGCCATCAGATTTTTAAAAAAGAGAATAAGCTCATGAGGCATTTGCAACTTCCACTTCTCTCTAGGTTTTAGTTTTTTGTTGTGTCACTGCAATGTGTTCCGGGACAAAGCCATAAGAAGAGCATACATACTTAAGACTATGCTGTACATATGATGACAACTTGTCTGGGTTAAAGCACGACCTTATGCCCAAGCAATTGCTCTGGTGCTGAATAACGCAAACTACTGGAATCAGCCCTCATCCCTGCCCCCACCCTCCCGGCTCCAAACCCACCCCTGCTCCCAAACGGAACACAGCATTCCCAACCTGTTTATAAATAAAGAGATGCAGAAGTGCACTTTTGCTAGTTGTGTTTTTTCAAAGTGTGCTCAATGTGGAAAAATACAGGTGTAGCAGCTGTGCCGGACCTGCTCAGCTGTGTCCCCAGCACTTAAGGATGGGACTCTACACTGTATGACAGGGGGCAGAGTCTTGGAGTTGCCCAAGGGCCCACACCTGCCTTAAAAGCTAGTTGGGAACAGAGCTGCCTGGAGGGGAGTTCCTGTGGGGAGCCCAGTCAGGAACCTGAGTTGTAGGCTCCCCCGCTAACTTGCTTTGTGACCTTGGCCAAACCACTGAACTTCTCTGACCTCGGTGTCTGTTTATGTAGAATGAGGGGTTGGAGGAAATGGTTTCTGAGGTCTCCTTTGCCTGTATAGGTCTCTACATTTGTGAGGCAGCCTGCATTGTCCCTAAGCTTCTCCAGCTATGATGCTGTCACTGAGCAACCATGAGAAAGTGCTTACCTCTCTGAGTGGGAAGCTGGAGACGTGGCCAGCCAAGCCCCTGGGACCTCCACAGCATCAGCGGCCTGTCTCACTCCTCAGGTGCTGTAGGATCTCAGGCTCCGCTCACGTTTCTTATACCTAACGAATGCTTTTCACCTGTAGCAAAACGTGGAGGAGTGGCCATTTCGACCACTTTCCCATCTTCAGGGAAAAACTCCTTTGATCAGCTAGAAGCTGGTAGATGGGCGTGGAGGCGCTGAATCGGGATCTCAAATGTCAACAATTAAGGCAGATGCCCAAGTTCTGAGAAATGTTCTCATGCCCTCCACTCCCGAATTTAGGAGCTTCTATTAACTCCACCTGGTGAAGGTTAGCTCTTTGAAATGACAACAGTTCTAACATTAGCCCAGACTCCAGAAGAAGAAAGCCAGGCCTGTAGTCAGCAGGGTAATTCATGTAAAAACAGAACACCTGTTATTCATAGACCATATTACTTGGCTTTGCCACACAGATCAAACACATTCTTGACAGGTTACACTTAGAGTAACATTTACATGTTTCTTCTTGACTTCCATGATACCTGTAATGTAGGGACTCAGCTCCCGCTAGCCGCACAAGAACGCAGGACATGGTGAGGCCAAAAAGGGACTCCCACGGAGCCATACATAGGGGAGTCATACCACTATATTCTCGATGGCGGCTGGTCAAGACACAAAGGCAAACATCCGCCAGTACAACAACGAGGGGTCTTCCTGCATCCCCATCTCGCTGGCAGCCGGGCGAGACACAGAAAGTAGGATCAACACGATCCACAATCCACCATCCGCTTGCTAACCGCACTTGCTGGCCGCCATCTGCGCTTGCTAGCGCAGCCACGGCACTTATATTAGTGGCTAATGGCTAACTGGTTACAGCTGATGGCCAACCAGTCACAGCTGATGGCCATCTAGTACTCAAGCCCGTACCTTTCCACGTGAGGTTGACAGCCTGGAAACTGCTCTCTGGGACTCCGTCCCCACACTACCTCAGAAATATTTTCAAGGGAAAAACAAACAGTTCTAAGGCATAACAAAACTCATGTTTAAGAACTCTGATATTTGTCCCAAAGAGAATTAGCCATAACTTATATTCTTTAAAAAAACACCATATATACAGAATTGTATACCTGAAATCTATGTAATTTTACTAACAATTGTCACCCCAATAAACTTAAAAAAAAAAAAAACAACACCCACCATATTAGCTGAATCTCAGCTGCAGTTGACCAAATGTGGGAAACTTGAGAATAGTCAGAGTAGGGTTGGCTTGTGTGTCTCCTACACGCAATTTTTAGTCTCCTTACTTTCATTATCTTTGTTAGGGGGCAGGGAAAGGAATTGATCTACAAGATTACTGTACTCTTCATAAAATCAGAGTTCGGATGGAAGGATTAGATATAACTAAAATATTTGATATATAACCTTCCATTTTTAAAGAATTAATGAATCCATACCTGAAAAAGCCGGGATATTTTATGCTTTCCACAGGGACCTCTTCAACTTATTATACTTGCAAATGAAGTCATCACTCTAAAATTTCCAAGTTCAAAGAAAACCTGTCATCTTCTGCCATGCACATGGCAGGACATGACTCATTACACTTACCTTGAGGAGATAACCGGTCATTCTTGTCTGGTAATCATGTTCCATGGGACAGATGTTAATAAGATACCATTTACTAGTCTAACCACAAATCAACATTAACACAACTGGGTCATTGATTCTTCTTGTATTTGTTTTCTATCTGGATCCCAGGAATTAACAATAAATGAAAGAAATTGAATAGGTGTGTATTAGTTTCCAATTGCTATAACAAATTTAGTGGATTAAAACAACACAGATTTATTATTTTACACTTCTGGAGGTCAGAAGTCCAAAATGGATATTGCTGGGCTAAAATGAAGGTACAGGCAGGCCTATGCTCCTATCTGAAGGCTGTAGGGGAGAATCCATTTTCTTGCCTTTTCCAGCTTCTAGGGGCCATCTGCATTCCTTGGCTCGTGGCCACCCCTTCCATCTTCAAAGCCAGTAATGGCCAGCTCAGTCTTTGTCACATCACATCACTCTGACACTCCTTCTGCCTCTCTCCTCCACTTGTAATGACCCTTGTAATTACATTGGGCCCACCTGTATAATTCAGGAAAGTCTATTTTAAGTCTATAGGCAACATTGATTACTTCTTGCCATGTAATACAATATATTTCCAGGTTCTGACATATTTGGGTTGGGGGGGGGGGCTTTATTCTGTCTCCCATGAGATGACTGAACACAATAGGTCATAAGCCCTTGAGCCTTTTTCCGGGTCCTGACAGAGTTGAGGAACAGTAACCTTCATGCAGATAGACAGATTTATGTTCCTTTTTTAAACATTCCTACATCTACTCACGATGAATCTACTTAATCGTTTCTCTCGAGTCTTGACGTCAACAAGAGGGGCGTGGAATTGGCATAATGGGAGATGTCTGACCCAAGTGAACATGTTAATTGGTCCGTGAGGGGAGGAAGTGATGGGTTCTCAAGTCACGAACACAGAACCGTGGCTGGTGGAGAAGGAAGTTGAAGAGCTCCTCTCCCGCTCTTCTCTGTGCAGATCCTCCAATTCATAGTTGGCTCTTCCAAGAAGTGAAGAGCCACTAACCAAAGTCTTTGATCATTGCACTTGTTCCTGCTGAAACAAGACTAGGAATACAGTTTCCGGCTAGTGGGCAGAATCTGTTTCCTGCCTATTCTGCCCCCATTTTTCTGTTTGTCTATTTTGTTTTTGTTTTGGTCCTTGGATGTTGACCACAGCCAGCTTAAGCTGGGACTTACTTCCAGCTACTCAGTATCAAGATACTCCATGCCCCTTTCTAAAGTAACTTATTTTCCCATTGCGGCCTTTGATCTGCATTTTAACTTAAGGTCTATCATCATACATTCCTGTCTGAAGTATTCAATAAACATTTGAGTGGGCTACTAGATGCTGGGGATATGAAGAATAAAGAGGACACAATTCCTGCCCCTCTCCCCCACCATTGTAGTTCAGTAGCTTGACTCTCAACTTGGGCCTCTCCTGACCTTTGACTTCACTGAACTCTTCATGAACAGCTCATGTTTCTGATTCTGCCAAACAGAATTTTACGATTTTACTAACTTACTAATATACTTTATTCAAAGTACTTTATTTATTATTTATTATTATATTATTATAAATAATATTATTTATTACTATTTATTATTTTATTTTTTATTTTATTATTATTTATTATTTATTATTTTATCAAATTACTTTGTTCATCACTTTGGGGTGGGGTGTTCTAACTTTCCCAAAGTGCAAAGACTGCCAACTCTTACTCAGACTGAGGGAAAATAGGAAAAGTAGATTATAAAAAGTAGCTTTTCTATTTATTAGAAATTACTCTGAGAATGCTAAATGGAGAAGCCTGACGATATCACCCCCGAGCTAGGCATGAACAGGAAGGCCCTGGGCAAGCTACCAAAGTCATAAGGCATCAGATCACACTTTCCTTGAAGGCCTCAACAGCTGTGGGGCTTTGCCTGCTACGGCTGAAACGCTCCCATTTGGACAGAGCTGTTTTATGGATGAGATGGGCATTCAAGTCTCACTCTAGTTTTTTTTATTGCAGGGTGGCTGAGAGGCCTCTCTCACCTGAACAATGGGGCATTATTTGCCCTCATAAACTGTTATTTTGTTATCCATTGAAGGCCTAGGAAAGAGTTTTCCTATAGAAGTTCTGTTCCAATTATTGTGCTAAGGTGACAACAATCATCTCTAACGGAAGAAATAATTACACTATCATATTAAACAGTTATAAGGAACTGTGGAAAGCGTCTGCATCCATCACTGTTGCTGAAATCATTAACATGTTTGAGGACCGGCAAATTCTGTTTGGACAGGGAATGCCAGCGAATACGAGTAGCATTAGCTTAGCTTACGAGTTTCTTGCACAAAAGGAAACAGCAAGGCTGCTTAGTTGCCCCAGATCCAAATCAAGGCCTTTTCTCTCTTTTAAGAATTTTCCAATTATCTGTTAAACAGAACATCAATAAAATAGCAAGAATGCTAGGCGTGCTCCGTGCCAGGGAGACAGGCTTTGCTACTACCAGCATTCTAGCTGTTCTCAAAGGCTGGTCTGTAGTTTGGACTTTAATCAGTGGTTTTCAACCCTGTCATACGTTAGAAGCTCCTAGGGAACTCTTTAAAAAAAAGAAACAGTCTGATGGAATGGATCTGAAATGGGGCCCAGGACTCAGAGATTCTGATGTGGCCAGTTTGAGACCCTCTGGGTTGTAGTTAATATTTCAACTCACAGAACAAAGTGAGCCTCTGAGAGAACTGGATTCAAAGAGGTTGACAATCAATGCCTTTTACTGCAAAGATGAGAATTGATCTGCCATGCAGCTATGACAGGAAAAGGTCTAAATATCATTTTGTTATTTTCTTTTCCCAAGACAGACTATTATGTTGATGAAGGTGTCATCAAAGGTCAAAGGTCAAAGGATTCATTTAAGACCAACATTTAGAAATGACAAGGGTATTGTTAAGTACCCAGCTGAATCAATGACGGTGAAAATGGGTGCTCGATGTTAATTTAAAAAAAAGCTTCGATATGTGTAATACTTGTATATAGCTGCACTTTCCAATATGATAGCCAATAGTCACAGATGACTATTTAAATTTAAATTAACACAAATTAAATTAAAAATTCAGTTCCTCAGTTGAAGTGGCCATATTTTCAGTGTTCAGGTGGCTAGTGGCAACCATACTAGACAGCACAGCTAAAGAACGTTCTCATCAGCACAGAGTTCTAGTGGTGAATGGTGGTCTCCAGAAACCCTTCCTACCCCCTACGTGATGCCTCATGATTTACTCTTGTGATCAAAGAGTACATCTCTATGTAATTATGAGGCAAACATCTGCAAATATCAGCAGATAGTCATTTGTAAACATGTATTGAGTTACTGGAAAGAATTTGAAATGAAGGCCAAGGAAATAGAAACATATACTAAAGTGTTTTACGCAACCACACTCTTGAGTTGGAGGGTCTCTTTGTGAGGCTAAACCGTAGTCACTTTATGAATTTCAAAACAGGTCAGGAGTAGCTGCTCCAAGAATGCTATTCCCCAGTTGTAAATGATGTGTTAGCACAGTGGCTGACTCTTGGTAAAATACAGATGGATAATTTTAAAATTCTAACTAAAACCATTGTTACTTTCAAGAATCACTGGGTTTGTATTCTTGAGGCCAAATATATCGCAACATGAAAGCAGCTGATTAGTAATTGCTTCTCATTTTAGGTTTTAAAGAGTGCCATAAAAACATCAGACCTGGAAAGAACCTCAGAACCATGCAGTCTAACTCCCTCATTTTATCAATGTGGAAACTAAGGTGCAGTTAACAGGTAGCTGGTAGCAGAATCAAGGCAAATGTGCTGGTTTGCTGATATTAACACTCCCCAAGAATTATTCAAACCCAAGTTTCTTGCCTCAAATTTTCTCAGTTTGGATTTTTAGCGATAAATACAAAAAGTAGCTGGTATGTGGCTCTCAAATTTTAGAAAAGACCTATTCACCATTGAATGCTTAGTAAGAGAATAAGAAGAATAACACATTGGAAAACAACATGAAGACTACATCTCTTTGTTATTCAGGAAGTACATAACCGCAACCAAATGTCTGTGGAGGCACTGCCTTCTCAGGGCTGCACCTGGTCCTCAGAAGAGATCATGGAATCACTAGCCCTTCAGTTGAAAGTTTCCAGTTGTTTATCTTCTGCATATACCACATAGCAGTTCACAACTTACACTTTTTGAAGAATTCCCCCAGGGCATTTGTTAAAATACAGATTCCTAGGACTCCACCGCTGAGAATCGGAATCAGTAGAGCTGAGGCAGAGCCCAGGACTCAGCACGTAACCAGCACTTCAGGTAATTCTGGTGCAGGTGGTCACGGCCAGGCAAGCCCAATTTGCCCAGGGCAGTCTGGTTTACACCAGACTGGTTACACATCAAAACATGCTCTGTCAAAGGTGTTCTGGCTTGGAAAATATATTATACGGTTCCCTTTCTCCCATCCATGAACCCTATTTTGAAAAATACCGCTATAACAGCTTACTGTTAAGCAGCTCCTTTATTTTGCCAATAGTATGTTCCCCCCAAAAGGTGAGCTCAATGATCCCCACTACAAAGAATCCAAATAAGCTATTTTTCCTTCGATCGATCTTAAGAATTTAAGTATTCTTAGTCCATTCTCAGCAAGTTACAAAGATGCTTGGTGCTGTTCACATATTGAATTTCAGAAACCGAGTGAGTAGAAGGCGAAGCTTACAGGTGAGAGGGATGACACAACTTGACTAGAGCTCAGGAAAAGACCACACTGAAGCGCAGTGAATCACAACTACCATTTTATTGTTTGATGATTGTGGTACAGAATTGTCCACATGCTCCTGGACTAGTTTGGCTAGGACACACACCACAGATAGCTCCACAACTTATGGGGGAACATTATCTGAGCCACACACTTCTCTGGTCATGTTTTTCCAACAATCACAACAACAGGACGCTTTTCTCCACAGAATGTGGAGCCAGTTACCTGAAACCGAAACCATCCTTCACTCATGACTGTGCGTACCAGCCAAGCCACAGAACAGCACAGAGCACGAGGGGGCCGGGCTTCACTCCACCAACCACAACACAGCTCATGAACATTGGACACGCACGTACATTTATCACCGTAAGTGGGCAGACAGATGCACAAAGCGAACCAGGTCAGATGTGAACTTATGGGTACAAACATTGTGATGAACTTGTATTTCATATGTAAGTTAATATTCTTGTCAAATCAGCTATCGTTCCCAGTTCAGATACTGCTTTTACGAGTTAAGGAGTTATGATGAAAAATCGGCCAAGCAAGTAACTTTAAACATAGCGTTAGGTATGTTCACAACTGTGTATTTTACTCTGTTGTTGACTTTTCTTATTTGGTTCAAGCATTTTTAAGTGTTCACAACTTGTATTTTAAATCTGGGAAAGATTTAAGTCGCCAGCACTCGTATACTTTTGTGAGGATGTGAACTCAGAGCAACAGAGGGCATAATGTGTATATAAACCTGAAGCAGGAATTACCACCTCAGAAGACCGTGACACCAAGAGCTCTGCAGAGAGCAGGGTTAGCCAGAATGCTCAGTGGTATGTTCCATTATTCGGAAAACTGTGTCACGTTATACACAACGGACTCAAGCACAACTCTGGTTTTTAATCAGTTCTGGTGCAGCACAGCATGAGAAGAGAGCATAACTGTCACAACGAACATAACAGAAACAAAGGTGGAGGCAATCTAACTCGATTCTTCCAACACTGAATAGAGTCAACTTATATTTTTTTCAATACTCAATACTTGATAGTTTCTAGGTAAACATTGCCTTGGCTGTCTACTCAGAGTCAAGATACATTGAGTTTGGTCTAGTCTAAAAAAGAATTTTAAGTATATGCACTATTGGTCAAATTCACATGCCAGCTGTAACAGGAACTTTTAAAAGTGAGAAGAAACTAAAGGACTTTATGTGATGTTTTGTCCAGTAAGTTACACAGGCAGCTAGAGAAAGGGGGAGCAGATACAGGATCTTGGCAAGCCCCTTCTATTTTACCTTTTGGGCTGGTTACAACAGCGAGGCAAAATCTGCCTCCTGCCAGCACTTGGCAAGCGAGGCTGCGAGGCCTGCGATTCAGCCTGGTCCCTATTCCATGGCGGGCAGTCTCCAGTGGGCTCAGATCCCTATCATTATAGGCTTTTGCTGTCATTATTCTAAAACATTTGTTCTAATTAAACATGCGGGATAGTAACCGCAGCAGTTTTCTAGATAAAGGCATAAGCCAGTTCTAAATGTAAATGTAGTGCCTTTTAAAACACTGATTGAGGTTTCCCAGGGTTATAAAAGTTCAAATGACAAAAAGAAAATGAAATTTATAAGAAAGGGGTGTCATGATATATTAAACAACAATATAACATTTTATACACATCCTACCTGTTTTGGCAGACTCTGCTTGCCATACTACATTTAGCATGGGTAAACGGCGAATGACTTTGACTTCTAGTCAGATTAAGCTTTTGCAATGGCCTTTTTAATTCCTAGCATATATGAAGAGCTGTAATGGAGTTACAACTGAATGTTAAGATTCTTTTCATTTTCTGTCAAAAAGAATCTCAAGGTAAGAATATTTAAAAGGTTAAGTAGTTCTGTTATTAATATGTATTCCATTCTAAGTTTGCCATTTTCAACCAATTTGGAAGGCAAAGATGAACTGAACAGCTGCTAAACTGGTCATAAGTGCCAGAGTTAGGCATTTCTTTACTTTGCTAACTGTAGGGCAAACATATTGCTTAGAATATATATGATCACTGATATTCATGCCATTTTAGCCCATTTACAAAAGTTATGCACAGAATTCAAATTAGCAGGCCCCTTTTAGGTTGGCAAAAGTTAGACTCAGTTAACAGAATATTCTTGTAAGTGAAATTTTATTATCCCAAAAAGATTCAATTCCAATGGAAAACAGAATCCTCACTTAAAAGCCAAGAAGCAAAATTACCAAAGAAAATCAAATTGTAGGGTTTTTCTCTTTTTGAAAATCTCAGATAAGCATGAGAAAGAGAACTTTGTACACCTATGAAACACAGCACATTTGGGTGTCATTTATCATGAAAAAGCCTAAAGCACTTAAAATCTGAGTGGTGATAAGGGAGAGGCTCAAGTTTCTTGGGTAATCTTGTGTTCCTGAGATGACAACAGTTTTGAAACTCTAGCTCTAGAAATTTAGACAAGAACTATCAAATCTGAACACATCATGATAGAGTTTCAGAAATTTCCACGGGGATTCTTATCAAAGGCTATTCCCTGAGACATGCAAGGGCAGTGAACACGTAATTCTTTAAGTACAAAAAAATATAACATATGAAATCAATTTGATCTCTTTACTTGTCCCTTTAAAGAAATTGCTAAAATAAAAAGATTCTTCATTATAATCTAAACTCTTAGGTTTTTCCTTTCTTTAAAAATTTCATTTCATTTATTGAAAGGCCAGGCACGGTGGGATACTTTCACATACATTCTCTTTCTTTTACATACATTCTCTCTCCTACTACTTCTCTTAAAAGATTACTCATTTAAAGATACAGAAATAAAAAAATACAGTTCTTACAATTGAAACCAAACTTAGTGGAATCCTAAAATAATTAGTTGCAATTTAAAGAATACAACTGTAATTCTTCACTTTTGGAAATTAAGCAAACTTAATGGAATCTTAAAATGATTAGAATTTTTAAAGAATGCAATTGTAATTCTGTACTTTTGGAAAATATGTGAAAAAAAATCCAAAATACCTCTCTATGTAAATTAAAGCTCAAGCCACGGTATTCAAAATTTAAATGATTTTTACATAATCTACTATACTTTGTGTTTTTTTAGTAATTAACCTTCCTGAGGCTGATTTTGTTCTCCTTGGTGTTTGCTTAACTAAAGTGCTTAATAAAATTTCTACAGAATATATTAGCATCTCCAAAGAATATTATTCTGATCTACAATCTGACAAAAATCGAACTACATTTAATTATGCTTGATTAATCCGAATGTCAGTGAGAGATTTATAGAACAGAGAAATTTTTTCAGGTTAAATTCATACTCTTTTCAACTGTAAGCTTCCTGGCTCCAGTATTTCCACAAATCTATCTATTCAGGTCTCTAACACCGAAGAAAAAGATCCCAATAGTCCAAACCGGACCACTCCACACATCAAGCTCTGATACTTAAGATTTTCAAGAGAGACGCAGACTCCACACAAGATGGTAAGTCACCACTCCAAATCAGGAAGCGTACTGCCCCTGCAGAGTTGGGAAGTCAAATACCGCTAAAGACGTATGAACACTGTGAGGATTTTAATGCAAGAAAGGGTGGCCTTTCTTTTAATACAGGCACTAAACTGTATCAGACATTTGTTTGGGGACTTTCAGTAGTGATGCCCTAAGGTGCTTTTATTTAAATGCAAATAAGCCCATTTAAAGGGTGACAAATTGGCCCTACCTATGGGAATAATTAAACACATCCTAGCATCTTATCTCTGTCTGTCACTCAAGGCTACCCTCCACAGGTGACCAGACAGGCAGGTGTCAGAGAATTGAAAAGTGTCCACCATGGCTTTGCTGTTCCCTCCAGGACTGCCATGGAGAGCCGCCTGTGTCACCACACAAGTAGCAGCACGGGTCCCTGTGTTAGAGACAGATGGAGGGAGAAACAACGGGTTCTCAAGGGTTCTATGACCACAGTATTGACATTTTATTTGCTTCATTTTGGGGGGTGAACACGGCTAACGCCAACCTGTGGACTTGAGAGGGAAGCCTTCGCGGATAATCCTTCTCTCACCTCGAATACCAGTTTGGAAGTGACAAGCAGATATTTTAACTCCAGCGTCATCATCCAGGACGCTGCTGTAAATGGGAAGCTTTTATTTCAGTAATGATTTCTGAAGTCCTAAAAAGACACATCTGGAACCCGCTATAACTGCATTTGTTATGAGGACACAGCAGCCACACCATTCAATGACATTTGATTGTAAAAGCTGGCTCCTCTCACCTGACCATGGTTCCCTGTGGGTCAGCGACACAATGAGCTGCAGCGGGCTCAGTCCACTGTCTACTTGAAGCTGTAGAGCCACGCACAGGGCATGGGAGACAGGCTCCAAATCCAGGTGAAGAGATACAAAGGTGAAAGAAGTCAGGAATCACAACACTTCCTCATGTACGGAACATACCTGTCCATGATGAAAACATTTACAGGGTTGGTGCCCCCCACCTCGCCCCCTGTATGCCCCTTCTCTTTTCTCCGCAGCACGTATCTCCCCAGTGTACGGAAACTTTCCTTGTTTTGTGTCTCATCTGTCTTTCCTACTAGAACGTGAGCTCCATGAGGCAGGGACTTCTGTCTGCTTTGCTCACAGCCACATGCCCAGCGCTTAGCAGTTTCTAGCACACCACTGATGCTCACTGTTATTTAAATGGAGGGATGAACATGGCTTTCCTTGACACAACTCCTACCTACCACTTTCACGTCCTTCATCCCTTACATGCAGGCACATATTCAATGCAGGCACATATTCAATTCTGTGTTTCACACCAGGACGGAACCAGGGCAAGGAGTCTGAAGCTAGTGGGAGGCACTGCAAGAGTGGTGTACAGAGCCAGGGGTCATTCATGTGCCTTGATCATTATGCTAGGCCTGAAGGTGAGAAACTCTGCCCAGGAATACATGGGCCACTGAGGAAAGGAGGCTTTAATCCTACAAACAGGCCAGAGAACCCCCAACCCGTGATCCAATTGTTACTTTAGAAACATTACCTTGTGTGCTTCTATAGTAGGTCTCACACCTACAAACCATCTCAGTGCTCATGCATGAATAACAGAAATAATCCTGACAAGGACTTAACTCTTTTCTATTTCTCAATGAACCAGATTTTTAAATGGGTTGATTGAAAAGACAGGTAAAGAAAACCTGTGTCAGAGTAAAGCTCTCATAAGGGTAAGTTACCACCCTCAGTGGGGCAGCTCGACTAGAAGCCTGTTAATAAAAAATTGTTTATGCTTCTCTTGATAACTCTGATTATGTACTAGTTTGAAATATCCTATCATGTTTAACTAATAAACAATTGTCGATGGCTGATAACTTCTTACATTCATTAAAATGTCACGTCTCTCTTACTTTCAAACCAGAAGGTACTGATATCTAATTGATGGAATAAAAACCTGACGTAAAAGTTATCTTTCCACATAGAATAAATAAAAAGTCCTGTATTGATCAAGTTAACGGTTCCTTCCTGCTAGTGATATTGGGTCCTTCTGTTTACTAACATAGATTATGATTATGAAGGGCATTATCTTCAAAGTTAATGTCGAAGCACCTGGGCCACTGGGAAAGATGGTGGAATAAATGCAAGTTTCTGTAAGTGCCCCTGCCCTTCAATACACACCACATCCAAAAACTGAAAGAGAAGCAGTCTATAATGAAACTAATAAAATCCACCACCCCATACCGAGGACTCCAGGGGAGTGTCTCACAGAAATAAAGAAACCAGGGATTAATCAAAAGAGGATTCTTGTATTTGCGAAGCAGGCCACAGTTGCTGGGCTGTTTTAATGAGAGTGTTTCAGAGGACTCTACCAACCATTTCTTCTTAACTTGGTGAAACAAGGACAGGTGGCAATCAGGAGAGGCTGAGTGTACACTACGTGGGCCTGTTTCCAGAAGCAAACCTAAGATGGGAGGCTGAGATCTCAGGTGCACTATTTGTGTGCAGAGGAGACAAACAGTAACTCAGGAGCCGGTCATACAAATGCTGACTACGGAAGTCTTCAATGTTATCAACAGTTTCTTTGACTTCAAGCGAAACAACGTATAACAAAACCAATTTTACCCTAGGCTAACTGCTATAAACAAGTTAGGTTCCTACAGCATCTCATCAACGTTATAAAGAAACAACATTGAACAAAATGACATTATGGGGACATCTAGGGGAAATAGGGAAAATCAGGGGGAATCCCTCTCTGCCAATGGGACCCGGCCGCCCCAGGGCAGAGACTCCACAACGTCCACGGAAGGCACTCAGAGACAACATGTCCCAAGGAGGCTCTGCTTCATTCCTTATTCCACCATACTCAGAGAGTAGAATAAAAACAAAAACAGCCTCACCATTACAATCCATCAAGACCTAGCCTTACAGTTCAAGCGCTAAGGGGATCATTCAAATGCTTCTCAGTTTAAAAAGAAGGAGTCGAAGAGGATTTATCCATACTCCTCTTGGACAGACAGAACTGGTCCTATGCAATGACAAATAATAAGCAGAAAAGGCCATTATGATACTTGTGCAACAATGAAAAAGGAAAACAACACAGAAGAAAAGCAATAAAGAAACAAAAGACAAATACTCTGGAAACAGAATGATTTCAGAAAACCACGAAAATACAGACAATATAGTTCAGCTTCCAAAGAAATGAAATAAGGAGCCAAAGACGACAACATGATGAGAAAAAAAAAGCTGGCAGAGCTAAGGAAAGAAACAGACAAAAAATAAAACTGTAACAGAAATGAAAGCCACATTGCAAGCACCAAGGCCAAGGACCATCACTATGAAAAACGGAATCAGTGACACAGAAGGGTAAGAGGTGAGAAAGAAATCACACAGCAGGAAGAAAGACAAGGAGACGACAGCGATCGAAGGAAAGATAAATGTGAAGGACAGATAAGAGAGAGCCAATACTGGGATAAAGTGTTGAAGAAGAGAACAAATAAACTGATAAGAAATGCAGTAAGGCCCAAATGTCAATATCTAATGTTCATTGCAAACCAGAAAAAGCCAACAGACAACTATCAACTCTGAGATACACTCGAAAGTTACTGAATTCAAGGATAAACAAGAAATCCCAAGTATTCAGGGCAAACAAGCAGGTCATCTACCAAAGAGGAAGAAAGATCTGTCTGGACTCTGCCCTCTCAGCACCTCCAGACACTAAAAGACAATAAAGTGAGGTGTGCAAAGAACTGAGGGACAAAGGATGTGACCCAAGAATCGGAGAGCCAGCCAAGTTACTGAGCATGAGGAATGGCGACAGAGGTGCATTTGTAAATATGCAAGAAAATCCAAATGAAGCGGTAACCCAGGCTAGCAAAAGATAAAAGCATCAACTCTCGAATGTGGAGTCTTTGTACGGAAGGGCTGGCAGTGAGCACTGAGTTCATTGAAACATACAATTAAGTCTAAGTAACTCCAGTAATTACCTACAGCTATACACTTTAAGTCGCCTGTCTTCCTGGGTAAAAGTTGCCAAATCCATTCAATTATCTCCTCTAATTAACCATGCCAAAATGAAAACACACAAAGGATAACCTCTCCTGAATGGAATTCTCTGGCACTACAGAAAAACTGTGATTTCTCTCTTACACTTGAAGGTTGCTATACCCAAGAAATTCCTCAAAAGAGACAATGCTAATTCCTGGTGCACTGTTGAGAGCACAGGCCTAGGAACAACAAGACCCAACTACCCGCTTTGGTTCTTCCAGTCATTCACCATGCTGCCTTGGCAAGCCACTGCACTGCTTTGGGACTCAGATGAAAAACAGAGATAATACCTGCATGGTCCACCTCACAGCATGGTAAGGCTCAAATGGGATGCTGTATGTGCAAGTTCTTTGGAATCTGTAAGCAAGGCTATAATATCATGTCACTTGGTGGGATGGAAAGAACCCACTCTATTAAGGAGTCATAAAATATTCAGAGACAAAGAAAGGCTCAGAAGGCTCCTGTGGATCCATCCCTACTTCCTTCCTTAAATTTCTTTAGTCATCCCTTAGCACTATGAAAAGGAAATTCAGTGCCTCTACAGCTCCTGACCGGAATGATTTTTAATATGGAAATAAAGATAAGTTCAAGAACTTGGAAGAGGGGCAGGGGGCTCTAGAAGAGGGTAAACGGGGTCTAATATATGGTGATGGAAAGAGAACTGACTCTGGGTGGTGAACACATAACGTAAGATATAGATAATGTATTACAGAATTATACACCTAAAATCTATGTAACATTACTAACAATTGTCACCCCAATAAACTTTAATCTAAAAAAAAAAGGAACTTGGAAAGATGTTGCCTACCACCCAAGGTAAATGTCTTTCAATTTTCATTCCTTGATTTATTTTATTAAGCACCTACTATGTGCCAGGCACTGTTCCAAATAGACACAGTCTCCAGATACTCAAAATAGAATCAAGTAAATGAAAAGCAAACACAGGGAACCTGGGAGAACTACATTCATTGTACTGAAAAGGGGTCAATGTCTACTTATATTACAACTTATATGCAGAAATGTGACCATTTTCTAAGAGACAAACCCATCAAACAGCTAAAGGGATGTACCTCAATTCAGAGAATCATGTAGAGCCGACAAAAAGGAGAAACGAATACTTGGGGGCATCAAACTGAGAATGCCAGATGTTCCTGAACTCTTCTATGGTTGCTTTGGGAGCAAAATTAAATTCTTAATGCAGAAAACAAAGAAGAGGCAAGACTGTACTGTGGTCAGATGGATGTGAGTATACCAGAAAGTATGTTAGCAAAGGACTGCAATTAAGTCACTAAAACACTGAAAGAAATCTTGCCTTTGGGAAAAAAGATCTGTAGAGGGAAGAAGGGGAGAGGGTTTTCCCACACCGTATTTCCCATTTTCAATCTTTACACAGAGCTTGTCGTGAGGGTATAACGATCAATGGGCAATCCTCAACTACATAGTGAAATATTGCCAGAACAAAGCAGGAGGAAACACTTCCGGAATCTGCTTTCATTCCCCTACAGTGTATCATACTTGGAAGTGTAAAGGAGTATGGTTGGAAACGGAGGCCTAGAAGATACTGATATGTTATCTAATGTTTAAAAGGAAGCCAGGGTCTTTAAATGTAAAGAACCACTTTTTCATATCTTTTGCACTGCAAGAAAATAATCTTCTGGAACAGCCCTGACCCCAAGACACTGACTCAGTCTCCATATGGACCATTTTGTCACCCCTACCTTGGGAGTACACTGGCTTTTCTTATACTTGACTGCTAATGAGTTCTCTGATGAGATCCTTCTAAGGATAGATGAGATGAGCTCTTTCTAAAGATGAAAGGAACTGCCACATAATGAAAGCAAAGAAAATCAGATTCAGTGGAACTAAGCGAAACAGAGCTGCCACCAACCCACACGCAGCTGGTCAGGGCACAACTCCTCCCCAGGGAAAACTCCCCACTGTGAGAGCAGTGGGGACGGCTGCACTGATACTAGCACATGACTCAAGGAGGAAGACTACTTCACAAGTTACAACCTTTAAATCCGTGCATTCAATACTTCAAAATTGGATGAAAACATTGATATGGACGTTAAAAGAGGGCAGAAGTCAAAGTAGGTAGGTGATATATGAAAAAGTACTGTGAAGACGAACACATCCTGTGGAGCTGTAGAAGTTGCAGGTTATACTCAGGACTGTCAGACAGCTTGTTTCTCAGGGTACATACAATGGCTCCTCTTTCCTCACCGCAAGTCCTCTGCCAATTCCAACTTTCAGCAAAAAGCCAAAGATGGTGAAAATCAGATCTGCAATTCTAAAACTGGCTAAAATTCACGAAAATGAAAATTATGAAGATCTAGGGCATTTTCTAAAATAAACTAGAAAGCACTTTTCCCTTCGGTCGTCTATTTTACAACTAGTGAAGTACATCACACGAGGACTTTCAATTCCTTAGAAAAGTACAAAGGAACAGAATATGACAAAGGTACAGTGTTACATTAGTAAAATGCTTACATAAGCATAAAAACTCCACTTTCCTCTCTTTACAAATGTGATAGTGACCAGCAGGTAGTTTTTCACTTAAGATCTTTGAGACCAAGCAGTTAAGTGAAAAATTCCAAGACAACTTTCGGAATGCTTTAATCAACAGAATGGAACTATACAAATGAATTTTAAAATAAAACCAATGCATCAAAGAGTAAGATCTAATGCACAAGTACCCACACCTCACAATGAAAACACGACCGATCAGATGGAAGAATGTAAATGTCTCAATTAGAGAGTGAAGAGGGGTGCATATGACATTGGAAGGGCCCTGGGACTGAATTATCAAGACATGCTCAGCTGATGTCTTCAACTTCCAGATTCCCAGGCCTTAGTCAGTGGTTTGGGACAACCATGGTATGTGGTCACAAAGTGCAACCGTAGCGATCTGCTGTAGCTGCAATGGGGAGGGAGCTTAAAATCCTGAGGACGTTGTAGACACTCGACTCTATGATAATGAGGAGAGAGGTATGAGGACACAGCGCTAAGGAGGCTCTGTGCTCTCTCATGACCGGCGCCAACCAAATCACAGCAACTTACTATGAAAAAGTATTCAAGTTACTACTTTAGTGAGAGATCTGAAGTAGCTACAGGAAGGTTTCTCTGTGAAAGGTCCAAGCGGTAGAGAGAAAATACACATTTCAAGCGCTGGAATAACGATGGTGCCACGCTCAGAGTTGATAGAGGAAAGGAGCTCTTTCTGGTTGACTTGCGGAAGGTGATCTTTCTTCACAGAGAGGACCAAAGCATTCAGTTCTCTAGAAAGTTCTATTAGTCTTGATCTTGTCTCTACAAAGAAAATAACGAGAATATCCATAGTGAGCTTATGAGTACAACCTTCTCTATTTAACCAAGACTTTCTCAAAGCATTTAATTATAGTGATAATTGAAACACCCTTGCCTTATCTCCAAATTATTCTCCATGGTTACTACAGAAAAAGGAATACCATTTAATTACTTATGTATACTTTCAAACAGTTCTTTACTCTCAGTTAAAAACCTGATTAGAAATGAGGAGTGACTGCTAATGGGAATGGGGCTTCTTTCTGGGGAGATGAAAATGTTCTAAAATTAGTGGTGAGGGTCACACAACTCTGTGAATACACTAAAAACCACTGAATAGTACACTTTGAAGGGTGAATTTTATGGTATGTGAATTATATTTCAATAAAATTTGTTAGAAATCTAATTAGAGAATAAATTTTCTTATAATTTCTCATCTACCTAGTGAATTTACCAGACCTACTAAATACTCTGCCAAGATCAACACCAATTATCCTATTTGCATAATTTGACAGTTTTAATTGTTAGGCTAACTATTTTAAAATTGTAAAAATTGCTTTCTGCTAAAATATGTTTATCTAATAATATATTAGAAATTAAGACTCATACTTACTTAGTATACAACCTGCTGAACTATTTAGTTTTAAAATTGCCTTTAATACAGTATTTAATTAGAGCTATCACTTTACAATTCGAATGGACCTTATTATTTATAAAGACTGCTTCTGTACTCCCCAAATAACTCCCCATCAGAGCAACCGTTTGAATTTAATTGGTCACACTGATGCCCAACATGCTTCTTGACTTACATACAGACTGAAAATGGAATCAAAGGAAATTGATGAAGGTGTTTCAAGGTGATTTCGTTTAATCTTGGCTGGGGATGGGTTGTGTCGAGTGTGTGTGTGTGTGTGTGTGTGTGTGTGTGTGTACCTGCACTCAAGTGCACAAGCCAGACTGCTCTAAATGGTATCATCTGAGTGAACAGGCCAGGAATATTGCACAGAGGTCCATCACAACACTTCCATAGAAAAAAATAATGCATTAGTATAGATGTCCTTTGTATCATTCATCAGAAAAGACCAATGCTACTATAACGGTACACAATTGCAAAGCTATATAAACTGCATTTGCAGACAAATACCTTTCTGTTGCATTACGTTAAGATAAGGTTCTCAGGGTAATAAGAAATATATACAATTAAAATATATTAGAGAGAAACACCGCAATGTTAAATTTGAATAAAAAATATCAATATGAATTTATGATTTAAAAATATATATATTAGCTCTGTCCATAAAAGGGGCCTAGAAAAGGTATAATGTACACTCCCAACTTCCAGATTATGGTCTCTAATACCCATTAAAAGCAAGCAGGAATCCTTAAGGAAAATAGCTGATTCTAGGACTGAGGCAGGCAAGGTATAAGATGAGCCTGATACTATCTTGGGCCAGAAAGCAAGGAAGAATTCAAAGATGAATGGGGTTTTATGGAACACAGAGGATCCTGTTTAAAATAGCTCCCATTGGCCAACAGTAAGTATCAGAAAGATGGCTGTTACGTGCAACAGCATGGATGAACCTCACAGAAAGCCAGACACAAAAAGTATACACACTGTATATTCTTTTTGTTTTAGATTCAAGAAGTGACAGAGTCAGATACAGTGACAGGTAATAGAGTCAGAATAATGGTTACATGGTGGGGAAAGTGGAGGGAGAAGAGGCCTTTTTGGGTGCTGCAAATATAAATGTAAAAATTTGTCAAGCCATAACTTAAGATTTGTACACTTTAACATATACATATTAAATATATATTATACATATGTATATATATGTATATATATGTTAAGTGTTGATTGAAACATAGCAAAGCAATAAAAACTTGTAAGATCCATAATAATGCTCAAAACAGAGAAAGCCAGAAACTCATTATTTGTCACTATTTTAGGTGGCTTTTAACTCAACTTTTTACCTCAAAAATTGGTAATTAAAGGGAAAGATTTAAACACTTTTCCTGCCTTGCCAGGAGGAACCGTACTTCAAAAGTGGCCTTAGCTGATGAGGAAGAACTTTATAAGAGAATGTCAGCTAATAATTGTCAAAGGAATGATATTTTTAAAACTCGTCATTTTCTAAATGTTAATAAATTGATTCAGGCCAAAATTATCAGTTGGTGTAAAAACTATCAGATGATGGTTGCATAGTACGTAATGACACTACACAGATTACCTTCTAGTTGAGAAGGGAAAAATAACTACCATGGAGGGATAAGACAGCCATCATAACTATAGTCAATCTTAACATCACTCATGTTAGATAGACCAGACATCATGGGTCTCACAGTGTAACACGCGATAGTGCTTATGATGTATTCTAGCAAAAAAAAAAAAAAAAAAGCTCCATTGAGCCTTCAGATGAACTTGAAGTTTATGAGAAATACAGGGAATGAGGGGTAAGAAAATAACATTTCAAAGAAGAAACCAAACAAACCAAGGTGGGATATTTTTGCAAGACAACTGGCATGGTCTCTCAACAATAAATTGTTCTAGATTAAAAACAACTTGAGGCCTACTCAGATGTGTTATGTGGTCCTGGAATCAACCCAGGTTTGGACAAATGAGGGAATTTTCAAGAGATGAAAATTTACTGACATGAAAAGGTGGAGATGGTTAAATGAAGCAAAGCCAGGTCATAAATCAGTATGAACAGTGTGGTCTCATTTGGGGGAAAAACACGTATATATACAAACAGCAAAATATCTAGTAAGATCATACAAAGCTGTAACGTGGTAATCTCTGGGTTGTGGGAATACAGCGGTTTCTCTTTTCTCTTTTTCCTTATTTACATTTTCTAATTTTATTTACATTTTCTAATTTTTACAACTTTCTACTAATAAAAGGTTATTTTTAAATTAAACAAATAAACAGAACCCTTACTGTTGCTAGTAGAGTTGGAGCTTAAAGGCAGTCAGAAGGAAAAAAACTGAAAACCAAAGATTGGATTATTTTCCTGATTACCATAAAATAATGAAACTCATTATTCTGTGATTGATAATTTTCCCCCTTTTTATTTAAAAACTTTTTTTGTGGGAAACTATACATAAAATTTACCATTCGGTTAAGATTATAAAAAAAAATGGTTATTTTTAAGTGTACAGTTCAGTACCTTTAAATGAATTCACATTGTTGTGCAACCAATCTCCAGAAGTTTCTCATCTTCTCCAACTGAAACTCTCTCCCCATTAAACAACACTCCCCATTCACCAACCCCTGGCATTCCCACCTCTATGAATCTGACTACTCTAGCTACCTCATGTAAGTGGTATCATACAGTATTTGTGCTTTTTGGTCAGGCTTATTTCATTTCACATAATAACTTCAGGTTCATCCATATTATAGCATGTGTCAGAACTTCATTCCTTTTAAAGGGTGAATAATATTCCGCTGTGTGGATATACCACATTTTCTTTATCTTGATTGATTATTTTAATTTCTTTGTTCTTTCAGTTTGAACCCACAGAATTTCTCTCAATTTTTTTTCTGTCAGTCTCTATAGATAATGGCAAGTTTCTGACTTAATTACTTTTAAAGTATAATTCATGGCAAGATAAACTCTGCTCACTGCTGTTAATATCTCCACAGTTGCAAGGACTCCTAGAACAGTGGGGCCTCTATTCGAATGGCTACTCTGGCTATGTAGTTCTTGCTCTCCTTCCTATCTGGGGTGAGAAAGCTACTCCAATATTTCTTTAGGGATTACTTTGCTTTCCCTATGGTAAAACCACAAAGAGATTTGGCTGAAAGTGTCAATTGTCTCGCTGGCACATTATGGGGAAAAATCAGGCACTTTAGAATATAAAGCAAAGTGGTACGCTACTGTTTTGCCTTGTATTTTGAAGTGTCTCTGGGCTCACTGCTAGGATTGCTCCAATCGTCTGCTTCAGGCGTGGTCTTGTAATGGCGCCATGCTGATTTATTGAAAACTGGTAGTCTCTCGAATGATTCACTTGAAAGTGCCTAATGGAAAAATATACACCAGAGGGCCACAGCGTCATTCGTCTCACATGAAGTACTAAAGCAAGTTTTACTGTTTATAACATTACAAACCTTAAGACATATTTTTGGAATTATATTGAAATTACATTTTCGCAGTTTATTTAGACTGACCAGGATGAAATGAAAGCTTTTTTAAGGGAATAAAAACATTCACCCATTCAAAGCCAGTACTGATGTACACATGACCAGAACAAAAGACATTTTAATTCAGTTAATACTGTTTTGAGATATTTTTGATTATATGGTCTTATACCAAGCAAGCACTGTTTTTCACTGGGCAAGTGCTCTCCCAAATGGCCCAGAAACAAATAAAGTTTCATATATACTAGATTTATAAACATAAACTCATAAAGTGGTATCAACTATCACACCATTTAGATCCACTGGCATCTAAGATAAACATTCCAAATAACTGGTCATGGTGTAACATCTTACATGTATATTAACATAAAACACAATATATAGCTGTGAAAAGAATGAGCCAGTTCTACGTGAACTGATAGGGAAAATCTTCAACATATATTGGAAATTAAAAAAAAAAATCAAAGTGCTGAAATAATTGTTTGTGTGAAAAAAAATTAGGTTTTTTCCCATATGTTTATCAATATAGAATCAACTCTAGGAAAATCCACAAGCAACTGGTGCCTGTGGTTACCCTGGGAAAGAGAACAGGGTGGTTCAGTGCCAGTGGTGGGAGAGACTTCGTTTTCCCTTTGGTAGCTTTAAAATTGTGTACTATGTACGCATACTACCTATTCAAAAAATACTCCAAATATTCTCAAGTTTAAAAATCAGTAAAAGTCTGACCCCACCAATGAATGAGAAAACCTGTGTTACAGAGAACTTTGCTATTAGATCTGCCTTTTATATAACCATATTATGATTACTGAATTCTTGTAACTTTGGGAAAGTCAGCAAGTTTTTATAGCAAAAGACTAAAAGACTCCCGTTTATGATACTCTGTCTCCTTTTATATTAGTTCTTTCAAGAGATGTGCAATTTTTTTAAAAAGGACAATATAATTATGGTTTTAAAAAAATCAACGTTTTACTTTTTATATCTCCACATTTCATATTTTGCTATATCTGAGCATAAATTCAAGAGTGGGACACAATATGATTTTCACATAAAAATGAAGTAAATCTGAGCTGAATGTAAGAGATGACAGATGATATATGGTGCTATTATCTTTTAGTTATTAGAACTTATAGCTTTAAAGAGTAAATGTCTTCATACTAACAGAAATAAAATGCAGTACCTTCAAATAAATGACAGCATCTGTACCCACTCCTTCCATAGAATATAGTTTTAGATCGCCTTGAAAATATCTGGCATACAGACGAGAAATTGGCAAGCCATAACCAAATCCAGCCTATGGAGAAAAGAAAATTAATACAGTGAAACAGGCACAAGTGACATGAGGATCATTCAGAAGATTAGAATAAAATTTTGATTCAGATTTAAAGCAAATAATTTATTGATTCAAACTTTACAATCATGTTTATGCTCATCTATGGCAAACAATCTATTTTCATTCTACAAAAACACTTCTCATATGTTTGGAAAATAATAGAAATACTCCAATTTTTGACTAACACTTTCTTAGCACTTTAAAGTACATTTTTAGCATTTTTAAAGCAAATACCAAAATCAAGTGGAATTTGAACTGGTAACAAAACCAAACCACGTCATTCCAAACTTCCATTATCAGATTCCCTTGCTCTTTGAAGTGAAAATTAAATTGAATAGCAGAGGAGTACAAATCTACCAGTACTAAGGCTAATGCATTGAAAAGAAAATTTCCTGAGTGGCTACTTCCTAAGTTTCTGGGAATGCTATAAGATTTGGATATATGGTAGTTCATATATTTTTAGAGACAGAAAAACAATTCCAGTACCTGCCTAAATATCTATGTCATAGAACCCTGTCAGCAACAGGTTGTTGGGGGGGAAGGTCTCAGGTATTGACAAGAATAAGAACAAATGAAGCTAATTTCAGTAATGCTGGAGTGAAGGGGAAGATGCTTTACCACAAGCTTTGGCCCCTCTGATTAAATCCACTGCCAAGGTCATCAAAGGAGGTGCTGGGGTGATGAACCATAGAGTGGCAGTTACACGGGCTTTCGGCTCAGATAGACCTAAGCTGAAATCCACTTTTTGTGCAACTCTGAGCAATTTCCTCAACCTCTTTGAGACTGTTTTCTCATCAGAAAATATAACAAAAGCTTACCTCAGAGCTGCTATAGGATTAAATGATATTATAAGTGTAAAGTCTTAGTACAATGCCTAAGACATGGTAAAACTGCATAAATGGAAACTGCTATTATGGCTACTACAGTGCAGCCATTTTACCAAGTCACATGAATTTCTACCATTTTCTACCATCTTTCCTAGATTCCTTCCTCAGAATAGGGACTAACTCAAAGAGCTGGGTGTGACAGAGTGTACCCTGCCATTTAAGGGCATTATGACTGGCAGAATATGGGCAGTAGTGAAGACAAGATATCCATAATGGTGACTGAGATCACCACTGTAAAGAAACCAGCATACTCCAGGAAGAGGCCAAGAAAATTGGCCTCCTCCATTCGAGCAAGGCCCAGAGCTTGCTGTCAGGTCTACCAAGGAACAGCCAAGAACGCCTGCACCCAATGCAGTATTGAATGTGAGGAGACAGGTAAGCCCAGAGTCCTGCGGAATGCAGAGGGGGGCCTCTAATTCAGATTTAGTGAAGTTCAGGTAAGTTTTCCCAGGGTGTCAAAGGTTCAATAGGAGTTGGCTAGAAGTACATTTCTCAAAAAGAGATGCATGTGTCAAGGCACAGAACTGTAACACAGTAAGGTATTTGGTGAGGAAATTATATTTTCTAGTAGTACACATCCACGTGCCCACTTCACAGCCAAGGACAACAGGGAGAGAGATGCTAGTGGAAGCATTTCTTCAAAAGGAGGCCATATGGCGCACTGGAAAGAACGAAGACATAGCCAGTGCTAGCTAGCTGTACCATAATGAGCTCAATTACCTTGGGTAAGGTACTAAGCTTATTTTCTCACCAATAAATTGGGAGGTTGGACGCACAATTTTAAGGTCTCTTACTTCAATTGCTCACTTTCATTAACAAATAACTATGACATAATAGTTATCCCCCAAATGCTATTTTGAGACCTCGAATACATGATCCATCTTCCTTTCAAACAACTGGGAAAGGCTCTAGATTTGCTTGTAGTGTGTGTTTTTTCCTTCCTTTTGATATTTATTTAAGTAGGTACCAGACCCAGGTTAAGGCAATGCCATTCAAAATTGATCTTGCATCAATTTTCTCAAATGAGAGATGTGACTTCCTTTCTGTTTTCCACATGCTGAGTTAACAAACTCTGTCTCTAATACATGATGAAAAGTGGATTTTTTTTCATACAAACAAAATATAATCTTTCTTATGTGCTTCTCAGTCAGGTAGGACTTGAAAAGGAAACTTAATTTATACCTTGAACCATTCTGTAGACTGATAGATATATTGCTGTGTTTAATGACAAAAGGTTCAATTGTTGTTTGTCAATTAGAAACACTCAGCAGGGGAAGAAAGTATGGCCCTACCAGGATCTAAATGCTGCCATGGTAACCAGAAACTTTTCTCACTGCCTTAATGGGGCTGAAGGTTATTTCCAGAGGGAGACAGAAAGAGCTCTGAAAATGCATACACCACCTATATATTTCCCGCTTATGCCATTTAGTATAAAAAATTGAATGTGTTCATAATTTAACATTTTAATGATATAAACAAATTTGGCGGGGAGGCTCCAAGTCCCAGGGTGATTTGGCCCTCTGTGGCATGTGGTGCCACACTGCCCAGGACCACTCTGCAGCCACATACGCTGCACTGCTCCTTTGCTCGCCCACTATTCAACTTCTGCCCCCTCCAAGGGTAGTGCCAGGCAGTGAATGGTGCTCCCGTGGCCAGTCTTAACCACACGGCAATGCGTTTTCTTTTCTCTGTATTTGGGAGTGAGGCACTGAGCTCTCAGTGTTTCTTAGACACAAATTAGGAAAGAAATCTAAGTCCAAAGGATTCACAAAGAAAGTAGCAGTGACAGAAAATTCCCCCTCCTCCAAACCATGCAGGAAACATTTCCATTCAACCAGGGAGGCTCCTGCTCAGCTCTGTTGGGAGTCCCTGCTCGTGGGAAGGGTCTTTCCTTAAGCAGCAGTTAAAGATGCTTACCAAAGGAGCAGCCCTGGTAGGCTCCAGGCTTGGTCTAGGAGCAGTTGAATACATGTAGTTAAAAAGACGATCTATTTTTCGAAGGGGGACGCCACCACCTAGGTCACTAATCTGCAATGTACGAAAGGAGGGTGGGGAAGAGGGGGAAGAAAGGAAGAATAAGTCCTCGTCACTCTATATTTAGTTGGAAACAAGTTCATTAAATAAAATCCACATCAGATTACTCTACAACATACAAGGGCTTTGAACTCCCAATGAAATATGGTTTCTTTGTCAACAGTGTAAAACAAAGGCGGCAGGGAAGTGGGATGGGATCCCACAGGCTTGGGTTTGAGACCTTGCTTACCTTCCTGAAAAACAGGGTGCTAATGAAGTTTATTTTTATTTTTTTGAAGTTTAAATGAGGTAACTTAAGCCAAGGATCTAATACAGTACTTGCAAATAGGACACTCAATAAATATCAGTTTTCTTCCCTTCCCTCTGATTCCTCAGTGTCTAGATACTATTAAATTGACCAATAATTAAAGTATACGTGCAAATAAAGCGTTACCTTAATGGACAAGTCTTCTTTACCCAGAGTAACAAGGGTTTTAACAGCCGGGTAGGCCTGTTTTTTATCTTCATAGAGTTCAACTGTTGCTCTCATTGAATTCTGAAATAATAAGATCCTGTTTTTTAGCATACTGCTGACTCACAAACCACAATTTAAAAAAAGAGAAAAAGAAAGAAATGAGCACAAGATTACTTATATGCAGTTCTTCTGTGGAGCAAATATTAGTTGTATTTACATGGCATTTTCCCCCCTAAAGAACTTAGCTAAAGGAGTGTTTAAACCAAGAAAAAACTTCCTGTCGCTTTATTTTGTTTTTCATCTAGTTTTAGTCCCGTCTACCAGACTAAACATCTATTTTCCTTTCCTTCCTTTTTGCTCTTGGTTTTGCGGTAGGGTATTTAAATTATTCAACTTTCACCCAAGAGGAATGTTTTCATTACGTGGAATGAGGCTGCAGACCTCACTGAGGCACTTTAACTCTATTTATCAGTCTGCATTTATGGAGCACCTTTCCTCTAAAGAAGGCGGAAAACCTGAGGGGATTTATGCTTCCCACAAAAATTCATCGTTTGGCTGAAGAAAAATGGAGAAATGTCAGTTAAAAAGAAATTCTGAAAGAGCCACAGCTGTTGAAGAGAAGTTCACAATTGAATGCCCATCTCAACCTTCAAGTGTTACATCAGTAACAGTATAATTTGGGGAAGCAAATCAGCATAACTGATTTTCAGGTGTTCAATTTAGGGTTTCACACATTGGAAGAAATGAAATTTTAGCTCAAACGCCTTGTGCCTGTAATATTGCTACTGGAAATGCCATTAGCTACTGGTTAACAAAAGCAACAGCTTAAGCCGTAAAGAGTCTAAAGACTTTTTTGGGGGGAGGGGAAGTCCTTCTTGGTCCAGCTCTTCCACACCTTTCTCCTCTGCCTCTGTCAGATCTTCTGAGTTGTCTCAAATATGTAAAAGGATTACGGTAGCTCTCAGGAGTAGAACAACCACTAAAACACCAACACTCAATGTTCAGAGGCCTAAATATGCATAAACATGTTTTCATTTTGATCTGGCTACCACCAATAAAACCTTTGCCAGGTTTGAAAACTAAAAAGCATCCCTAATCTCATAACTGAAGAAAAAAACACTATGGATGTTACATAAAATCACTCTAGAACAATTAAGCTTCAAAATCAGTATGTACTAATATTCATGAAAACTAGACTGTACACCACCACCATTTTTCATGTCACTGTACAAATTATAAAACCCACAGGATATCAGAACTAGAATTTTTTTAAATGGTTATGCAAAACCTTTTTTTATGCTAATCTAATGAATCCATTACGCCCTGAATCAAAGTAATTTAAAATGAAGACTTCTTTCCATGTTGCTCAATTCCACTTACCTTGAACAACTCAAATAGCATGTGAAACAGATGTGAGGGCACATAAACTACCTGAATAGGTTTGTTTGGAGCTTTGGCTGAAAACAGAGACAAAACCGTCAATGAATAAGGACGAAAACTAGAAGAAAGTCAATGTTTGCATTCAGTTTTCCAAAGTACATAAAAAAGAACTGTACAAAAGGCTAATTTAGGTTTCTGCCTCTAAAGGCAGGGCTGAGCAAAAGCATATGCTTTGAGGTCCAGCAAACGTTGGGTGAAATCCAGTTCCTTTACTTACCAGCTATGTGACCTTGGGCAAATTACTCAATCGCTTTGAAACATAGTTGAGCAAAATTGGAATATTATTCCTTATGTCATAATGTTCTGAGCATTATCTAAGGTCATCAAAATATCACTCAAGTGTTTTACAAATTGGGAGACACCACCCCTTTCATGGACCCCAGTGGTCACCAGGGGGAATGTGAAACCACAGAGGAAAGGGACATCTTCTGGTGAACTGGACTAAACAGCAATGTTAAATGGTGTTAAATTATGACAAACAAGGTGTACTATAATGTAAGGTTCACATCTTTTTTCTACTAGCAGCTAGCAAACAGACCCCCCCGAGACCTACAGTCTTTCCTCCTTGCATCAGGGATCTTCCGGGGGAAATCTGAGAAACACCACATTTCATGTCAAGCACTAAGAACAGTGTGGGCTATAAAGTAGATGCTAGAAAACTTAGTCCTTCTTCCTCCTTGTGACCTGAAATCACTTAAGCGACTCAAAAGATAGAAACTTTCTCAAGTAGAACACAGACATACTCACCCTCTAATAAAGTACACAATTAACAGGAATTTAAAATAGAGCAAACATTTGTGTGGTTCTTAACAGTTTACAAAGAGCTTGCACATACGTTATCCAACTGAATCCTCCTGACAATGTGGTGTGGCTCCCAGGGTGGGTGGTGTCATTATGGGTGAGGACACAGGCTTTGCAAAGACTGTGTGACTTGCCCACCGTAACAGAGGAGGCCGTGAAACTGGACACCTGAACTAAGAGCTTTTGTTTCTAAATCCAGAACTCTTTGGGGATCAGTTTTTTTAAAAAAAATTAAGTAATATATACATGTGATTAAAAATTTCTTGAGAAGGAGAAAAGGAAAAGCCCCTACCCTAGCTTTCCGGTCTCACTCCCAGACTGTACCCAGAGGCAGCTACCCATTACTACTCTGCTTTGGTCTTCAGTCACCAACACCTACATTCTGTTTTGTAACCCTAATTAACCTTTCTGCGCTTTGCCTATAGGTTCTTTTTTACAAAGCTGAAAATCCATACTGTTGGTGAACTTATAACTAAGTAAATACTGATCACTGAAGAGCGGCCACAACAGCATATCAGGGCAACACTTCCTTCCCTGAGTCCAATGACATGGTTCGTGTGTCACTTGAAGGAGAATGTTCTCAGTCTCAAGGTGAAATGCATTCTCTTTATCCTCCTCCAGCTGCTCAAGATCAGACTACCCTTTTTAAGTCACAAAATATTTAGACCATGTGTTTCTGATACAGTTTTTATATACAGAGGGTGCCAAAAACATGTCTATACATTTTAAGAAAGGAAAAAAAGTGTATTAAAATTATGCTGATGGAAAAAAAATAATAATAATAAAATTATGCTGATGGTAACCACGTTGAGCACCTCTTGTAATTGCAGAAGTCAAACGTGACTTGTATTCATCTTTTGTTATCGGTATATATTGAGTATTACAATTTCAATACAGTTTTTTCCTTTCTTAAAATGTGTATACATTTTTTTGGCACCCTCTGTATTTCCTGGAGCTTCTAACTACCCTTCCTCTTGGGTAACTGGACAAGAAACATGTTTTCCTCCACACATTACTAAGATCTTCCAGTTTCTTATTCTACTGCATTATCCAGTCGATTCTTTAAGATTTTTTAGGTTACAATCTATCGCTTTTCAATCGTGCTGCACAGCCATTGACCTCAAATTGGTTTTGATTGAAGTTCTGGAACGTTTTAGCTATTTCTTATATCCCTATTAAACACACCATCAAGTCAGTCAGGTAACCTACTTCAGAAAGCTGTGTGTGTGAGATACATTTCTCAATCCTTATTCTTCTGATTCACTTGATTAATGGTTTGGCTAGATACAGAATTCTTCATTCAAAATCATTTTCTCTCAGAATTTAGAAAGGGGAGTGGCCTTCTGGCCACGACAGTGCAGCTAGTAAGTTTAATACCACTCACGTTTTCATTCACACTGCTGGCTTTCACCCAAGGTCTGATACACCTTGGCTGTAATATTCTTGTTAAAGAATGAGGGACTGGATTAATTATTTGAGGGAGCTGGTGTTTATCCTCCCCACCCAACCCCCCCATGCCCTTTCCTAAATGGGAAAGCTGACTTGGAGCTCTGTGTACCTGGTTAAGACTTTTCAACTGGCTTTCGAATGAGCAGACAGTAAGCTGGTCTCTGACTGGACAGGCCCCCAAATGCTCGAATGAAGAGGGCTTGCTTTACTTTGGGCTAACAACACTCATGTGAACAGCACAATTTTTTCCCAGGTTGCTCTTGAAGAAAGTACTCCAGTTTTTTTTTTGTTTGTTTGTTTTTGATAACAAAAAGGTTTTATTCCATTTAATAAAGGCTATATATATATATATATATATATATATATATATATATATCCATCCAAGTTTTCTGTCAGGGTATTTTCTGTATTATGATCCCACCATTTGGGGAACCCTAATTGGGCCTGCCAACGGTACTTCCAGAAGTCACAAAATTCTGAGTCTATCAGTGAGGCAAGAATCAGTTCTGATGACTTCACTCATCTTTCAAATGTTAATTTAGAGCTTCTAAGCGGGATATTATGTAAACTCTCTCAGTACTCATTTCAAACTCTTTTTCCCTTGCTTCTTTTTTTTTTTTTAGTTTTATTTTATTTTATTTTATTTTTTTACATCCCTCACACCGTGAACCCCCCTCCCCCCATCCACCACCACCCCGACCTCACACCGAGCCATCACATTATACACATAAAATTATAGTTGGCATTCATTAATGTCCAGCCTCTGGTGTACAATACCATGACCAGGCATCCACAGCATCCCTGAGGTGGTCTCCCAAACAGGAAAGTACTCCAGTTTTGATTTTTGCCCAGGGGAAAACGCTTGTGACTGACTGCAGGCAGAGCACAGGTCACGAGCTCCCCATCAGCCCTCCACGGTCTACCTCACACCACCTTTCAACTAACCTTTTCCCTTCCCACTTCAGTCCTTTGCATCTCCCTGGATTCTGCTCCAGGACAACCTCCTGCAATCAGGTGCCATATCCACTGCAATCTCTTTTGTGGTTTCTTCTGCTCTGTCCCATTAACCAGCATACATCCATTTGGTTACCCTCTGGCAGGAGGTGGGATCAGTGGTCCCTTGAAGTACCTACCAGTTCCTCTGCTGTTTTTCTTTGTATTTCATTATTGTCATTTTAATGGAGCTCTAGGAGCACACTGAATACTTTGTCTATCTTCTACCAAAAGGCATGATTAGTTATATAAATAGCCTTCTGAATTCAACCTTTCACTCACTTCAAATCTCAAGGAAATTAAAATACCTTTGGTAGTTTTACTGTTTTGGTTTTTTGTTTGTTTTTTCAGTTCAATCAACCTTCTCTAGGAGCCATCTGAAGGCTTGCTCAATTACTTGTACTTTTCTTTAGGGATATTATAATTTACACGTCTTGCCTTCCATTTAAAACCAGGTCAAATGTTTTTGTCCACGACTCTTCCCTAATCCTGAGTCCATTGGCTTTTATGTGGTAGACCCTTAGTACTAGATGTTTGTTGACTTTCTAGAATAAGACACAAATGGAATATGAACTTTCCATTTAAAAAAGTAAATGGAAAAAAATGTTACAGGTTTTTCATGCTCAAGACTCAAGAAATAATAGTCTCTATTTTGCACAGTCATTGCTCAAAATACCATTCACTGAAACAACACTTAATAAATATGAACAGAACTCTGCAGAAAAAAAAAACGCATTTAAGAGAAGACGTAGCTGGGCTTAGAGATGGTTAATCAATTCCCAAAGTCAACGGATAAGGCCTTTGGAAACAACACATAGTGTGGTTCAAAGTCACACTGGGATCAAGTCATGACTTAGGCATTTAATAGATACATTAATAGGTGCTTAACCCATGTGGGCCATGGCATTTCATTTCTGAAATGGCACAGTACATATCTCACTGGGTTAATATAAGGATTAAGTGATATAATAGTGATAAACTAGTCTACACAGAGCCTGCCACATTGTAAGCAGTCAATAAATGTTGCCTATCATCATTACTAAAAAATTAATTTCTACAGTGTTAACAGAGCTACCAGTAATGGCATTTCGATTGTTGTATAGACGCACTTGCCTGAAAATACCCACAAAAGCATACAATGTGGGGAAATTAGAAGTCAAAAAATGCCAGGATAGATGCATACCTTTTCTATGAAACCTCTTATAACAAAATATACATTGTATGAATTGGAATTTTTATGTCTCCCACCAAATCTAAAGCTATGAATCAACCTCTTGACAGGAAAGACTAATCTAGAAATGGTGAGAAATGCAAGTAGTAACCATAAGTCTTATCTTTCCCAAGTCAACCCTGACTTCCAGTAGCCACCCTTTAAAAAATATCCCGTATGTGCCCGGTGCTATATTTGAGGCCCTAGAAATATCCTTGTATCGCCCCACAGGGTGAGCTTAGAGATGAGGAAGTCAAGCGTCAGACGCGAAGTGACGTGTCTAAAGCCCATGTCTCCTAAGTGTCAGAATGCGGATTTCTACCCCGTGCCTAGCTACAGCACTCACGTCTTTCCTCTAAGCCATGCTGCCTTACCATATGGGTGCAAAAACGGTAAGGTAGAAATGTTTATTTGCTTCATGCTTCGGCAACTGTTTTCTCAAGAGAATGAGAAGGCTGAAATGAGAACAAGTAGGATGAAACGGCTACTTGTATTTGGAGAAACCCACATGGGTTGCCACAGGTGGTTAAGTCGAAATATTTGACACCTGATACAAGGTAAATAAAATTCCGTTATTATTAATGCTCCTATTAAATGTGTTACAGAGGCTTAAAGACTTAAATGTAAGATCTGAAACCATAAAATATCTAGAAGAAAATATAGGAAGAAACTTCATGGACATTACCCGGAGTAAGATTTTCACTGATATATCCCCTCGCGCGAGCGAAGTAAGAGAAAAAATAAACATGTGGGATTACATCAAACTAAAAAGTTTTTTCACAGCAAAGGAAACCATCAATAAAACAAAAAGGGATCCTACTCTATGGGAAAAGATATTTGCCAATGATATATCTGATAAGGGATTAATATCACAAATCTATAAAAAACTTACTCAACTCAACTCCAAAAAAACAAACAACCCAATTAAAAAATGGGCAGAGGACTTGGGGAGACATTTCTCTAAAAAGGACATACAGAAGGCAAGAAGACATATGAAGAAATGCTCAACCTCACTAACCATCAGAGAAATGCAAATAAAAACCACAATGAGATACCACCTCACTCCAGTCAAAATGGCTATTATCAATAAATCAACAAACAACAAATGCTGGCGCGGATGTGGAGAAAAGGGAACGCTAGTGCACTGTTGGTGGGACTGCAGATTAGTGCAGCCACTATGGAAAACAGTATGGAGGTATCTCAGGAATCTGAAAATGGAACTACCCTATGATCCAGTAATTCCACTCCTAGGCATCTACCCGGAGAAATCCAAAACTCCAATTCAAAAATCTGTATGCACTCCTATGTTTATTGCAGCACTTTACACAATAGCCAAGATATGGAAACAACCAAAATGCCCATCGGTAGATGACTGGATTAAGAAGCTGTGGTACATTTATACAATGGAGTATTACGCAGCCATAAAGAAGAAAGAAATCTTATCATTTGCAGCAACATGGATGGATCTAGAGAACATTATGTTAAGTGAAATAAGTCAGAAAGAGAAAGACAAGTACCATATGATCTCACTTATATATGGAATCTAAAGAAAAGACTATGTGAATGAACTAATCAGAGTCAGTTTTGGGGACGCAGAAAAAAAAAAAAAAAAAACCGAGAGTGGTTAGATGGGTGTGTGGGAGGGGGTTGGGGATAAGGGGAAAGGTGAAGGGATTTGGAAGCAGCTGGTAACCACAAGATGGCCTCAGGGTTTTTCTTTTGAAAATTAATTTGGGGAAGGTATTCTATAATGTTGTAAAGATTTTGTTGGGTATCCGATGGACATGCGTCCTATTTGGGAGACCACCTCAGGGATACTGTGGATACCTGATCATGGCATTGTACATCAGAAGCTAAACATTAATGAATGCCAACTATAATTTTATATATATAATGTGATGGTTCAGTGTGAGGTCGGAGGGATAGTGGATGGGGGGAGGGGGGTTCACAGTATGAGGGATATAAATGATGAACGTCTAAGTATTACCTTGTTTTGTACACCTGAAACTAATAAATAAATTAATTAATAAAAAAAAAAAAGAATAAAAAGTCTGCTATACAGACCTCTTAAAATTCCAAAAAAAAAAAAAAAAATGTGTTACAGAAAGGATAATAAAGGAAGTTTACTATAGCTGGCCCCCAATATTTAGAATTCTAGTGATGACTGGTAAATAGTGGTGTTCACACAGTGTGTTCTACGTAATCCAATTTACTGCTTTCTCAGGGAAAGAAAAAAATCCAAAAGCTGGGGGGGGAGGGGAAGGTGATATGTCAAAGTAACAGAACATAAATTCTCAGGCAGCAAGTAATTGTTCTTTGGGATTAATGGCATCCTGGCTCCTCTGAAGTAGAGCAGAGCAGCAGGCACTGTCACTGACTACTGTCAGAGGCACCCGTTGGGTAATGGAAGCATCCTGAAAGGCGATGTTATGTTAGTTCACACGGGCTCCGAAAATAAATCCACAGGTATCCGGATCTGATCTGACCCCTCCCTGAAAAGAGTCATCCACCATGCTGTGGGAAACATCCGCACACTCTCTCATTGTGAAGCAACAGAGTCTACTTAAGGGGTTCAGGACCAACCTCCGACCTGCATCTCTAACATAGGAGAACCTAGTTAGCGCTAAAGCACAGTCTTTAACTGCACTCGCAAAGAAATCCTAAGCATAAATCATAAATACATTACCCAAAACAAGAGGAAACTACAGGTGGCCTATAACCACCAGCATTCACCGATCTTAGAGATGGGAAAAGGGCTTTGAAAGTCATGCAGGAGACAGTGCCAAAAATAGTTGTAAAGCTCTTCTCCTGGTGGGGTGCACTGCGCAGCATGACAGCCTCGCTGGGAAGGAACATGCTAACACAGCTGGCACCTGGGAATCAGCAAGAACAGGCTCGCTGCCCTGGCCTTCAGCGTGAGTGAGGTTGCCATTCACGCAAAAGAGCAATTGGTTACTACCTGTCAATTTAAGTTCCACGTTTAATGTCAGGCCTTACCTAGCTAGTAGGAAGGGAGAGAATTTTAAGCTGCTTCTACTCAGGAAGACTCAAGCTAAGTCCACTCTGTTCTGGTAATATATGGATTCAAAACAGGGGCACAATTCTTATCAGAGAGCCCAACAAACTTTGACAGCAGCTTTGAGTCCATGCCTTCTAGAAGAATTAAGGGGCAAATGTCCTACAACAGCAGCCTGAAGCCTTTTCACTTTTTGATCTCATGATAAGAGAAAAACATCTTTGGTATATTGTTGAGAGGGAATTTGGTTTATCTCAATTGTAAATGCCCATACCCTAAGACTTAGTCATTCCACTTCTAGGAATCTAACATACAGAAATACTTTGACACGTTCACAAATTTTTCCACCCTCCAAACACATACACACACACACACACACACACACACACACACAATCTCCATTAGGAAATGATTAAGTTAATTATGGCAATCTGTACTATGGGTAATCTCTAAATAACAATACATGCAAAGATCTCTAAGGTGAACTGAGAAACAGATTATAAAATATGTATAGTTTCAACCCTTTATGTAAAAAAACAAAGCTCTGCATGGGACTGAGAAGAGTACTGGGGACTTTCACTTTTTACTCTACATTTCTGTATTGCTTGTATTTTCACAACAAGCATGTCTCTTTTGTAACTTACAAATAAAAAAGTAACATGGAAATATAGACTCATATAACTAATATAAAAATCAGCTATAACCCCACTATCCAGACAGCTGTTGTTTATATCTAGGTGCTAGAAATCCTTCAAAATATTTTCCAATGAACTTGCACTATTACAAACTTTTATAGCCTGTGTTAAAAAAATTCAACTTTTCCCATACATTAAATATTCTTTTACTGAAAACAACAAAAGAACAAGACAAACGAATGAAGAAACAAAAACTCATAGACATAGACGATAGTTTAGGGGTTATCAGAGGGTAATGGCGGAGTGGGGCTGTAGAAGAGGGTAAATGGGGTCTAATATATGATGATGAAAAGAGAACTGACTCTGGGTGGTGAACACACAATATGAGATATAAATGATGTAATACAGAATTGTACACCTGAAACCTATATAACTTTACTAACAATTGTCACCCTAATAAACTTTAATAAAAGAAAAGAAAAAGAAAAAAATTCTTTTAAAGCATTATTTTGAATGGCTGCGTAGTATTCTATCTTATGGGTAACATCTCTATTTTCTTATAATAAATTTCCTGAAGTTTAATTTACTGGACCAAAGAATACGACCATTACTAATATACTGGATCAAAGAGAAAAAAACATTATTAGCATTTGTTGAGAAAAGCTGTACCGATTTAAACTTATACCAGAAATGTGTAAGTGTTGGTAAGAGAATTTTTTTGAGGGCACCAATCCAAAGCAATAAAATGTTTTAATCATTGCCATTTTAAAAGACAAAAATGGCATTTCTCTGTGCTTTTGTTTGTACTTATTTGATTAATAAAGTTAAACACTTTCCCATGTGTTTATAGACTGTGTTTGTTATTTTGAGAACTTCCTATTTATACCTTTGTGCATTTTCTACCTGGATTACTTCTGTTCCAAGAACTTTTGAGTTCTAATAGATTACACATTCCTGTACAAAAACTCCTTACAACAATATACCTAGCTGACCACAGATACAGAAAAGGTTTTAAAAAGCTAAAAAAGATTTTAAAAGCAGCATCATTTTAGGATCTCACTGAAATATAGCTCAGGTATTTAGTCAGCTTCTTTGTATTTAAAGTGAAAGCATTTCTCTTTTACCATTGAATTCTTCCACTTCCAGCTCTGGGGCCACTAGGTAATACTGTTCACACAGCATCTTGGCAGTTTCATATGCATCTGCAAGGAAAGAAAACGAAAGGTTAGCTGCTGCACTGATAACATAGGCACAAGTAGGTAGGTAGGTAGACAGACAGACAGACAGACAGACATAACAGAATAAGCAAACAAGGACAATTTCTAACCTGATGGATTTAGAATTCATCAACGATCGTCTTTTTAAAAAAAAACAAAAATAGTATTTTTGGCTATAACAGAATTACGGAGACTGAACCAAAATTTCTCCCTTAAAGTTTTAATGACCACAAATATCAAAATACTGCACTAATGACTATATGGCCAGCTCTATACTAAGCATACATTTGTTTAATTTTTAAATATTCCTAAAAGGCATTTTTCATGAGAATCTATAAACTCAAGGCAGTACTTCTAAACACCATGCAACTTGACTAAATTGGAGCAAAAAAAAAAAAAAGGTATTTCTTGTAATTTAAAAAATAATAATGGCAACAGTCTTAAGATTTGCCAATTATCTGTAAGTGAAACATTATTAGCATTACTGAATGAATGGATTTCCATGAGCCACACATTCTAAATTACTGGAGACACCACCATCACTTAAAAATGCCCTTTAAGTTAGTTAAAGGTAACAGGTTGAGGCTGATGTTTATCAAAGTCCGAGGAGCAACAGTTCGCTTTTGAAAGGAAAAAAAAAAAAAGACATAGGGTAAGAGGATCAGGGTCATTACAAATATAGCTGAAGAGAGAATTCAGAAGGTTACATCCCAAAAGATGGGGACAAATTAAGAAAGCAAAAGTGCATTATTATATACTAATGTGTGCCTTTTCTCTTGAATGTAAACAATTTGAGGTCAGGGTTTATGTCTTACACTTGTTTTGTAATTCACATAGAACTTAGTATATGCCTGTTAGTTGGTCAGTAAATATTCCTTAGTTTGACAGATTTGAAACCTTTGATAATTTACTTTTTTAAAAACAGCTTTAATAAGGTACTATTCAAGTCACCCATGTAAAGCGTACATACAAGTCAGTGGTTTTCAGTGTGTCCAGAGTTTTGCATCTATCACCACAATCAACTTTACATTTTCATCGCCCCAGAAAGAAACTCCCTAACCATTAGCAATCATTCCCTCCTCCCCAGCCCTAGGCAACCACAGATCTACTTTGTCTCTAGAGATTTGCTATTCTGGGTATTTCATATAAATGGAATCCTATAATATGTGGCCTTTGGTGTCTGGCTTCTTTCACTATGCATAATGTTTACAAGGGTCATCCATGCTGTTGCATGTGTCAGTACTTCATTCCTTTTTTTTGCTGAATAATATTGCATGGCACAAATATACCACATCTTGTTTACCCATTTCATTCATTGACAAATATCTGGATTATTTCCACTTTTTGGCTATTACAAACAACGTTGCTACGAACATTCATGTCCAAGTTTTTTGTAAACATGTTTTCTTTTCTCTTGGGTATATACCTAGCAGAAGAAAATTGCTTGATCATATGGTAGCTCTATGTTCAAATGTTTGCAGAACAGCTAGACTGTTTTCCAAAGTAAAATATATTTTAAGTTTCACCTTTACAATTTCAGAAGATTAGATATTCAAATTACTTTAAAACAATTCATGGGCACGTCTGCAATGTTCTCAAATGGATATCAGCTCTTCGGAGACAGGCTCGTACTTCTTTTACATTCCCTACATCAATACTGTGCATGGAGTAAATATGTGTTTAAGATTCGATTCAGGTAAGAGAAAGAAAGAAGGGAGGAAGGGAGGAAGGAAGGGGGAAAATAAGCCCTATGGAGTCTCTAAATACGTTAAAATTTGATGTATCAACCTAAAATAATACAAAGATAAGATTAGGGTATGTTCAGGCTATAAGTTTTGGTTCATTTACCTCATATTGCTCCAAATAAAAGTTCACAAAATATTTGACCTCAGAATAAAAACTGTAACAAGAGAGACATTCAAATAACTGACAAGATGAAATAATGAGGGCATAATGAGGAAATGTTAGTTAAGAGGAGACAAAAAATAGAGTTGATCAGTGTGAAAATAGACATTAAAGTAGGACTGAATTTAAACCCCCCAAAAATCAAAATTTAGAATTATACTAAACTTACAAGTTTTTTTCTAGCATATAATAAACTTCATCAAATATCTGTTAAGTACTTTTGTAAAAAGAAAATAAATCATGACTCACTCTTTTTGTTTTGACTACACCAGCAAACAATGTTATATCTCCACCTAGTGACACAATAGCACAAAGCCAACCAAGGACTGCCAGGGCCACTTCACTTAAACCAACAAATACTGAAATCTAAACATGATGCTTTATTACCCATATCCAAGGTCAATATATCTCCACAGAACAACTCCTCCAAGTATATAACATCCTTTAAGGTGTTTAAACATTGTTCTTCCATTCACTATAAAGGAAAGAATCCAGTCCCACTAACTGTGCTGGCTCTTCACGGCATTCACTTGCCAAATGGCAGAAGATTATAATAGCATTCGCTATTAAGAAAAAGTATTACATAAATGTAACATGCAGAAGATGGAAGAGCCCACATAAAAGCAGCCAACTTGGGACTCAGATCTGTGTGGTTCCTAAAACCACATGTAAATAAGAACGTCTAAAGCCTCACTACAAAATATAGTGCATCAATGCTGTAATTGAAAATTACATTATGATCCTTGAAAAACGCAAGACATCACAATAAGACTCACATACACAAGCCAGCCAACAGTATTTGGGGGCAGTAACAGTGAAATCTATATTCATATGCACCTTTATAAATTCCCATAGCACATCATGCCTTGAATACAATACACACCTAGTAAATATCTGATAAATGGAACGATCCTCTAGCCCCTGAGAAACTCCTCAAGGGGTAGTCAATTATACTACTGATGAGACCTGTTCTTTTTGGTCAGACTGGGGACTAGAGGCCTCGTGTGGTTCCCAAACCTAGCTATATGTAGAGTCCATTACCAAGTTTTTTTAAAAAAAACAGAGATTATAAAATAAACTCCTGGAGATTCTGATGAGTAGATCTGTATCCAGGCCTGGCAATATATATTTTTAAAAACGTAGCAAGTAATTCTGAAGAGAAGCTACATTTGGGGACCACCTGCCTGGAAAGCCAAGGCTGGGTCACGCTAATTCTCTCCCAGGACATGAATGATTACAGGAAAGCAGCACATACATACTCACACAGGACACTTCCATTTAAGTGATGTAACATAGAAACTAAAAAGTTTTAAAATATCACCAACATTAGATTAACAACCAAAATTCCACCACTGGCTTATAATTTCATTGCCTCTATTCTAGAGTAAAATGCAAATTCCACCTTTAACAAGCTTTCTAATAAGACTTTTCTGTTTAATAAGAAATCACAATTTTTAAGTATGATAATTTACCTAATTACTTTTATCTGCAATATAACTGAGCTACTGCTTACCATCAATCTTTAAAAGGAAGTATTAGGAAATGATTATTACTGCCACTAAACCTAAGTGCTATTAATTGTTTTAAGAAATCTGTTTTCAAGGATAATAAGGCATGATCATAAAGTAACTAGTAAAATTGTGGGTGTGGCACATATATACTTCCCCAGGCGAAAATACCTCACCTGTAAACACTCAAGACTAATAATCATTTTGTATTTAAAAGGCCGAGCCATAAAGAGTAGGGTAAAGGGTCACACAGCAACTAGCTCAACAGATCCAACCCAGTCAGGACTTAATTTTAAGAAAAAGCACACAGGAAAATTTAATAGAGAATAGAGGTCATTTTATTAGGTTTTTAAAAATTAGATGTTCCTACTTAAAATTCACCACAGAACTCTGCTATCAAATATTAGTCTCTATCACAAATACACACGATTGTTTGTTTACAAATATCTTTTAAGAGGCTGGATGAGGATGAATTTGAGTGAGTACTGAAAAAACAAACGTGAAGGTACCAAGGTCCCTAACTTCACTTAGGTCTAGGATACCCATAAAGACCCATACGGTCTAGAAAACCATAAAGCTCAAGTTTAAGAAGTCACTGCCAGAACAAGGTCACATAAATGACGATAACGCATGACAAAGTCACAGACACATTGCTTTTCAGAAACCTTTTCAAGTTACAAAGCAATTCTAATAATGAATGTCTATCATCACCCTTCTATCTGAAACCCATCCCGAGGGGGAACCAGCAGGGCTTTTTTTTTTTTTAAAGCACTGGACCCTCTCCCACCACCAAACCATGAGCAACTTGAAAAGAGGGCAACAAAACATCTAATGTAAGGGTAACCAATCTACAGGCTGACCAGAATCCTAAAACATGTGGTCATGGGCAAAAGGATAGGCTGAGCCCATTAAATTCCTCTTTTGAGAATTGAGGATCGGGACACTCAGGCAGGGCAAAAGGCCAAAGGACACACTGAGAGTGATGATGACCTAGAAGGCCTGGAGTGGTCATCACTGTCCAAAACGAGTCCAACAGTCTACAGACAAGGGACCTACAAGGTTCTTGCAATAAATCTGTTCCTGAGCTAGCACGTGGGTCTCTGTAACTTGCAACCTAAAGAGCCCTAAGTGAGAACACAAGACATTATTTCTGAACCAAAATAATGACATACTCTCAGGATACCATTTGTATGCTATTATGCTAAGCAATAATAGCATCTGGGAACAACACAGGCAAGCTAACATCGCTGTGAGAGCTGACTTTTGTACCAAGTATTTAAGTTGGTACCTTAAAAATGATCTTACCACAGGATTTCCCATTTTATTTCCTGGATTCTTACAAAGAAAGCAGGGAAAGGGTCACAATGGAAGGCTCGTTCCAGAGGATAATAGAAACTACTTTACAACAGTAATTCTAGCATTCACCACCGCGAGTCTGTAATTTGCAGATGTGTAAAGGTAGATATTAATGTGCTAAATAAGCAGCAAGGAGGCATGCTTCAGTGTTTGGCACATTCAATTAATGTTATGCAAGATGCACCCCACTTTTACACATTTATACAACTGTCTAGTCAAAAATAAAAATATTGCTCCTACCATTCTACATAAGTTTTCTATTGTCTGTCTCAAGAGATCTAAGTATGGAATCATTGTTAGTTCATTAAGGCTTCCTAAGGCTGTAAAACACACGTGTGAACGTATGTATAGGCAAGCACACTCATGGATGCATGCAAAAGCAAGTGTGCGTGCAACGTGCGTGCGCACACACGAGACATCTGGGATGGACATGTGACTTCGCTTAAACCATGAAGATCTTCACAGCTGAGAAAGTCAATAGAGCTGTCATTAAAACCCAGAAACTCAACTCCCTCCACATCAAGCTTCCTAAAACAAAAGGAAAAATTATTAGAGAGCAAAATGCCAAGTTAGAAGATTAAAGCTCAGAGGATACGAGGAGAAAGTAAAAAGCCAGTGAAGAAATCACAACTGCTGTAAAAAGAGGAAGGGAGTGGTTAAGACTTTGCTAAGAGGCAAAGGAAACTGACATGCATTTCTTTCTCTCCTTGACAGCACTTAGGGGTACTGGGAAGAAGAGCTGGTGAGGCCTGGGCCCTGAGACCTTCTGAGTGTTGCTGCTACATACAGCCTTTGGGGGTGGAGACCCAGTGCCTTTTTGCTAGAAAACGCAGAGAAACTTCCAGGCCTTTTGACTGTTGGGGCTCTCTGCCTTGTTTGTCCTGTCTTATTTTGAGCCAGAAAGAGCATCTGCTCGGGTATTCTGACACGCAGAGAATGAAGAGTAGGACCCATGGGGAATGAAACAGAAAGCTGACTGTTAAGATTTGCTTTAGTCTATAGGGAGAAAAGAGACCTTCAGGTTTCCGGCTAGGTGGCCCAGCCCACTTTACCATGGTAGAAAAGGTAACCGACTTAAAGCCCTAGTGAGAACTGCAGCTGATGTACACCTGGCTGGAAAAACCGTTTGCCTCTAGAGATGATGACTATAGCAGATCAGACGCAGAAAGGACTCCAGCAATACTGATAGAGAGCAGAACGGAGGCCACAGCTATCGAGTACTGAAGTCACCCAGGAAGGTCACGTGTGATGGGCATTAGTGCTGGAGACGGGGAAATACACAAAGACGATGGATTTCACAGAGAAAAGGTTATTCTCAGTTGCATACCAATTTATAAATTTGGTATGAATTCAAATGTATAAAACAATGTTCTCCCTGGGTTATGAAAACGGGTCATTCTTATTCTCTTCTCTCTTTTACCACATTTTCGAAATTGCCTTCAATGAGCACTTTTTATAATTTTGGCAATGTGGGATTAGTCCACTTAACTGACCCAAGTGGGAACAGGAGTTGGATGATTGACAAAAATGTTGGATAGGGTGGGAAATCATAAAATATCGTAAACCTAACTATCGTAAAATGCACATGTGAATATACAAATTTACTTCCTTACCAACCTTTTTATATAAGGCCAAAGCCTCTTCTTTGAATATCGATGGGCATGGGGTCCCGGGTCATCTTTCTTAGATGAACACTACCACATACATCTATGAATATAAGTATAATGGACTGAACGATAATTGTGAAGCAATCTGAGTGCAGATTTCTTCTGATTTTTACTCAGTGCTGCCCTGTGACCTAATAGTTACCTTGTTCACAGTCATTTCCCTACATTTTTAAGAAATTCTTCTTTATCAGGTCTTTCCAAAGCATTCAACTTGATTTTAATGAAAGTAAGGGTCTTTTTTTGTACTCACGTTTCCTCAGTTTACACAACATAATAATAAATGATGTAGTCACGACACGTGGTGTAACTGACACCAATGCTTTGAGGACAAATAACTGACGCTCAGTAAGCACACACCTCACCAGATGGGAGCAGCACGACATTCTAGAAAGTAAGTGTGATCCAAGCGTACTTAGTGTGCTGTGGGTGTCAGTGGGTATGATTTATGAAGGCAACAGAACAGAGTTGATTTTATGGATGTTGCTTTTATGTGTTTACGCACTTTTCAAATCTAAAACCACCCCCCACTGTTGTTTTCCTTAAGGGAAGAGGCTGTGAAGAAGTGATAAATATGGTTTGAAAGATGCAGTGCGGAATGGGGAGCATGCCAGTCCTTCTTCCTGATGCTCTGAGTGTGGGGGTAGGAGTGTGTGTGCGCGGGTGCTGGGGAAAGTGGCATTCCGAATGGCAGAGGGGATTGCGGGTGATTCTTACTGCACACAGCCTCACGGGGACTCCAGGCTTTAAGTTGTGCTAAGTAAGTGGCAGGAATGAATAAGTGAGAGGATGTAGTAACTTTTGCTCACAGTGCCATAGTGTTCTCACTGGGAGAAAAGTCACAAAGGGCAGGAGAAAGAGTGAAGAAGCTAAGAGTGAACACAGAAAGAGGGAGGAGAAAGGAGGGGACCTGGCCCGTGGTGGAAATCGTGACTACAAAGGACAAAGAAAGCAAGAGGCTGTGGAGCAGATTGTGGGCAGACACTTCTTTTTTTCTTTCAAATATTGACTAAACTCTTTTGCAATGATCTTCAGCTAGTTTTTGGTACAAAACTTCTGTCCCGAAGAGTGAAGCAAAAGTGGATGAGAGTAATTGCAGACCTTTAGAACTTTACATCCCAGTTCGAGCGATCAAGACCAGGTAGTAGGCAATTAAGTCCAATAAGAGCGGTACAGACAGTGCTGCAAAAGCAGATTCTTTTCGCCTAAGAGTCAAGTCCAAACAGCGTCCTCGTCACACCCTCCCACGAGGCTTCTGACTCACTTTAGCTCTGCTCATCCTTCTGCTCTACTGAAGGGTCACAGTTGTCTGGAACTCTGTCACTTATCTAGTCCTGATTGGTGGTTAAAGACTCTCTAAAAATTAATGAAAGACTATTTGTGAAGAAACAAGGTGATAAAAATGTTTTTTCAATTTATTATGAAAAAAATCCAAACATGCAAAAGGACAGAGTATAGTACAATGAATCCTCGTGTACCCATTACTAGCTTCAAGAGTTTTCAACACATGCCTGATCTGTTTCATTGCCCTCCCTCCATATAATTTGAAGTAAATCCCACGTCATTTTATATCATGCGTAATATTTCAAAATACCTCTCTCGAAGCTAGGACTCCTTTAAAAAAAATAACCACAATATTAATATCACACACAAAAAATTAACAATATTTCTTGAATGTTAAATACCTAATTGTCTTATAAATGTCCTAAATGACTTTTAAAAATATTTTATAATTTATGCCAGAAATAAAAGTAAAGGCACCAACTCACTATATGACCAGTGGCACAAAGGAGAAGCCGCACGGCTTGCACTATTGCCCAAGACTACTGCTAGCAAACGTGTCTGTATCCCTGACTGGGTGCTAGCACTGCTCGAGGGGCTCTGCAGAGATGAACTCATTTAACCCCATCATACAGGTGAATTACCAATAGCAGCATGGCATAGATGAAGAAACTGAGGCCCAAAGAGGTTACATAACATGCCCAAGGTCGCCCAGCTAATCCAAATGTCTATTGGCTGATGCACAAACAAAATGCGGGGTGTCCATACAATGAATTATTCTCAGCTATAAAAAAGGAATGAAGTGCTGACACATGCAACAGCATGGATGACCCTTGTAATCATTATGCTAAGTCACAGCAGCCAGACACCAAAGGCCACATATTATAGGATTCCATTTATATGAAATATCCAGAATAGCAAATCTCTAGAGACAAAGTAGATCTGTGGTTGCCTAGGGCTGGGGAGGAGGGAATGACTGCTAATGGTTAGGGAGTTTCTTTCTGGGGCGATGAAAATGTAAAGTTGATTGTGGTGATAGATGCAAAACTCTGGACACACTGAAAACCCCTGACTTGTGTGTATGCTTTACATGGGTGACTTGAATAGTACCTTATTAAAGCTGTTTTTAAAAAAGTAAATTATCAAAGGTTTCAAATCTGTCAAACTAAGGAATATTTACTGACCAACTAACAGGCATATACTAAGTTCTTTTTGAATTACAAAACAAGTGTAAGACATAAACCCTGACCTCAAATTGTTTACATTCAAGAGAAAAGGCACACATTAGTATATAACAATGCACTTTTGCATTGCGAATGTGCAGTAGTTGGCTGCATTCTCTAAAGGCAGCCAACTACCTGAACCTGGCTTTCTGATTCATAAAATCTACTGGGCTAGGGTCTAATGAACATACAATCTATGACAGGACCGATCCTGCCTTCCTCCCCCACTGGGGGCCTGCAGAGGTCATGATCAAACTCAAGGTTATCTTGTGAGAGAGCAACCTATAGCATTCTTAGGAAACTGAGGCTGGACCTATTCACCTTGTAACTGCAATAATTTGAGTAAATGTTTCCCAACTAAATAAAGGCCAGAACAGCTCGACAATCCTAGGCTGAAGTAAGGCCCACAGGCCTGGGTCCTCCTCCCGGGTGTAAAAATGTCCAGGGTCAACAAATAGCACAGGTTTTCCTTAGCGATGGCTGCTGAAGGTATGGTCTGTTGGCCTCCTGGGGAGGCTGTGCACACTGGGCTTCTCCTTTAGACCTCTACCTCTAGCAGCAAAGGTCATTCTGCTTGAGGTGGGCTTGAAAGCTTTGCCATAGAGACTAGGCCCTCTTCTGCCTCCTACTCACTTAGCTCCACAGTTCAGAAAAAGTCTGAGCAACAAAGACCCTTGATGAAGACCAGGAGAGCTGTGGTCCTGAGAACTTTGAATTGTGTGTTTACAGGAGGGAGAGGAGAGCCACAGTAAGAGATATAACCCTGGGAAGGGACCCTGTGGGAACTGGAAGCTCCACAGAGTGACCTTAATACTGAAGAAAACTGCAAAGGTCTGGAAACCTGGTGGATGACTTGTGACCAGGAAGGCTTTCTGGCACCTGCATCTCTCTTAAATTAATAATGAGGAAACTGCCATTCAGATTGGAATTCCCCTGGCACTAGGGACTTATGGATCTAGGGGCTCTGTCCTACCCCAAGGCTACTGGGACAGTGTCTAGCTCGATGTGCAGTGACCTCATGAAGCGCACGTGCCATAAAGACTCTAAAGCCTGGGGTACACATCAGAAAGATGTTTACATTTTATAAACACATGAATTCACCCCAATCTTATAACAAGAATTTGCATTCTCTGAAATTTTCAGATAATGGTAGCAATCAAAACTTAGAATCTATTTATTTAAGCTGACAAATGTGTATGGTTTAAGATAGAACTACAAGTAAAAGCCTAGTTAATGAAGCAGAAACTCCTATTTTGAGCATTACAAATCTTTTCCTGAACTGCCTAGAAAGACCAATACATATTCGCATCAAGTGGCTTGGGCCCAGAGTGGCCTGATGACTCAGCAAACAACTTAGCAACATCACCCTATGGCCAGGCTGCCTCAATTACACCTCAATCCTATTTGAACTACAACCACTCACACTACAGCAGTCTCCTTACCTTTCACGACATCAGCCACGTTGCAGGTGGGATCAATACTTCCGATGTGTTTAGGATGAGCAGGATTGGTGTCATCACCAAACAGAAGTGCTAAACAAACACAAAAGGGAAGGGAGAGATTACAAACAAAGCAGGCTGGGATGGTCAAGCAGAGAAATACTGAGGTTTTTAAGTTTTGAAAGGATTCTGTAATTTGCAAGAATCATTTTAGCATCCACAGTGACTTACAGTCATAGAACATATACAATGACACACGCCAGATGTCCAACCCTTCCTTCCCAACCCATTGTGACATGGATGAAAAAACTCCTTTCATCCTTAGCCAAGTTAACCCACCTTCTCAGTACTACTGCAGACATTTATTCCAACATTCACTAAATATTTAGAAAACACAGTCTACACCATTAGGATTTCATTCCACCATGGAGATTATTTTCCAATACTGTATAGACAAACAGTATTTATCCAAGTATTTTAAAAAGTACATGCAAATACTTTCATAACAACAAGATTAGCAAAATTTTACTTCTGAATAAAAGCGAAAAGAAAAAAGTAATCTGAATTGAAATTTTGTTTATGTATTTACTTATTAATTTATTCACTAGTATACTTACTTTAGAATCAAACAAAAATTGGGAATAATTTGGATTCCACAAAAAGAGAAAGCTTAAATAAAATAGGGGAGATTTTAAGTTATAAAAAAATGACAAATGTGGGCATTAGGCTAATCAATACATAAAGTTCCAACTGATTGAGAGAAAAAAACAGAAGTGTACAAGCTTAGTCAATGACTCGAAACATGTACACATATACGTAGACACATATATTTAGGTCAGAAAGAAACTGTAGTTATCCAAGCAGTTTAGTTAAATAGTATTTAGGTGTGTGTTTTTTCCTTCAAATTTCCTATAAATTGCCATACATTTCTATTTTTAAAAAGATACACATTTAGGACCAACCCACATTTAATAGTTGTATAACATTAATTTTTCCAAATAAAATTAGTAAAATAAAGATGCAGCATCCAGTTTGTGATTCCCCAAAGAGGATGATTTAGATTCTAGACATGTGGATGCTTTTTCATAAGAATGATGAAATTGGGCAAAGAGACAATGCTGAAAATGAGCCAAAAAGTTTTTTGTGGAGAGAATTTTAGTTACTTTTTTCTTATCTGCTTATCAGCCTGGAGAGTGAACTATAAAACTCTCAAGACGAGACTATGGTTTGACAATTCATTTAATCTGATTTCACTGATCACTGTGAAATAAAGGATTACTCATATTGTCAGCCTGCCAATTCAATATTCCCAGCACCAATGTTTTTAAAACCAAAAGGGAAAATACCTAACATCCTAGATAAAGACCAGAACACTCTCTGAGACACATGAAAGTATGCAGAGATGACTGCCCAGTTGCCATTAAAGCTGGACCCTCCCCGCCACCAGGAATGTAACAGCAGAGGCTTAAAAGGCAGGCAGTGGTCCCGTCTCCAATATGAATATTAGAAAAGCCTTTCAAGGATTTAACAAAGAATACTAATGAATAGCTCTTTAATAGCTAGAATTTACTTAGGAAAAAAACTGAACTAGACAAAAACGCAGGTCTGTAAATTAAAAGTGAAGCAACAGAAAAAAAACATTTGAGAGAAATCACCCGTTACCATTTCAAAACTGGACCAAAACCCCAACTTACTGTGCTGGTTAATAAGCATGCGGAAGGAGATGCGGTTGGTATAAAACCGATCCAGAAAATACTGGATGTTACTGCTAATGAACGGATCGAACCCAAACTTCTCCTTGTATTCAATCACTCCTTGTGCCATTGTAGGAACTACATCATTGTGTCTATTTCTGACTTTAATCAGAACTTGCAGAAAACTGTGTGGGAGGAAAACAGAAGTGGTCAGTCTTTGTATCGCATGGCTGATGCATAAACTTCCCAGCTCCATCTCTTGTCTGCCAATATTTTTATAGGTAGAGACATCATTCTCATTACAGGTTACAAGGAAGAACTCATGAGAAACTAAAGTATTACCTAAGTTTTTGCTTGAAACTTTCTACGGAAATTCTTCTTTCAGAGATACAAAAAGTGAAAGGTTCTAGTGGAAAAAAATGCTCAAATACCTTTTAAGGAATCCACTGACTTTTTGGATGAGTGATTACATATAATTGCAGAACATTATTATTTCTTCTGACAACATGAGGACAATCCAAACAAAATTTCCAAGGATTCATTAGGGAGTCTCTCAAAGCAACTGCTTCCATGAATAAATAATGTCAAACTTTTGAAGATTACAATTTTGAAATAAATTTCTCACAGCAGTAAAACATACTGATAAAATGTATATAGAACAAAGACAATTAAAATAAACCTCCTCAAGTATTATGGTATATTTTATAAAGATGCAGAGGGAAAATACATATATTAAGAATAGTAACTAAGAAGAAAAAGATGAGTCAATGGAACCAAACACAAAGCTCGGAACCAGGCCCAACATTGAGCATGTGTATATAAAAATTGAGCATAGTGACAGAGTGACACTGCAAGTCAGTAGGGAAACAATCAAATTAGTTGGGACAGCTGGCTAACAATTTAAGTCACATCCCAATTTCAAGCCGTAAGCCAAAAAGTGGGTTAAAAGATTTAGATTTGAAAGGTTAAATCACAGAAAAGATAAAAGAAAATCAGGTGAGTAAATATATAACCTTGGAGTAAGGAAGGCTGTCTGTCCTAAGCTTAACACCAAAGGCAGAAACCATGAAGAAACAAACGACACAACTGTGTAGAATTTCAGCAATTCTACAGGGACATACATTATAAAGTCAAAAGACAAAGTGGAAACTGGGAAAAATATATTTGCAAAAGTTACTCTCCTTAATAAAGGACAAGATGAGCACCCTAACAGAAAACTAGGCAAGGGATCTGGTGTCAATGGGAAATTTACCAGAGGAAACGCAAATGCCAAAAACTTCACCTTCACAAATAATAAAAGAAAACCAAACTAAACCAATGCAATCCTATTCTCCACTTATTAGACTGAAGAATGACCAGGGTCACCTAGAGTGTGGAAGCATAACTGATGCGTTTCGTGGGGCAATTTAACAACATATATCAAAAGCCCAAAGAATGTCCTTCTACTCCCAGGAACTGATCCCAGGAAAACAATGGGACAAGGGCAACAGCTGTATTTAAGAGCTGTTCTTTAGAGCACTGCTCATAGTCGCAAGAATATTACAAACCATTCTAAACCCCAATGATAGGAGGTTGAATCCCATGACTTATCTGTAGATGGACCACTATGAAACTACTAATAATGGTGTAGATCTAGAATGTCCACACTGTTATGTTTGTAAAAAATGTTTTATACTTACAGAAATACCAGGGGTGCCAAAAAATGTATATGCATGACTTGTATTCATCTTTTGTTATCGGTATACATTGAGTATTACAATTGGAATACAGTTTTTTCCTTTCTTAAAATGTGTCTAGATTTCTTTGGCACCCTACCCTCTGTATGTGTGCCTAGTTAAAAGTATGGATGGAAGAAAAATGTGAACAGCAGTTGTCCCCTGGCAGTGCAGTGGAAACTTGGAGTGACTTTCTTTTTACTTATCTGAATAGTCTGATTTTTCTCAATGATGAAGTATTTCTGTAACAAATACATACAAAGACAGTAAAGATGAACAAGTCAACTCTGAACTTTGGTCATAATTATTTGGTCATAATTATTCACAAAAAATTTTATGATGGACAATTTGTTCTTTACATAATGCTCTTTCCAGTGCATTTATCAATTAAATAGTACTAAAGTGAAACAATTCATTAGAGTTGACAAGTGCCTCAACTTATCTGAAGGGAGGACTTGCCTCAATGGCTCCATTCTCAGAATACTTCCCCAACCTCCTGGGGCTCTTCTAAACGTTATCATTATACAAACATGCTTGTCCTCCAAGCTACTTTCACTGCACATAAATGATTTCCCTGCCCATGACTCCCATATAACCTCTCACTGAACAGAAAAGTCTACTGCTATGAGACAAATGACTCACTCACCGTTCACTCCTTCTTTTACCATAAGCATCAGGCTTCTAAAATCCCAACTATGTTAGCTCGCTGCGTGAACCTGGGCAAGTTACCGGAACTCACTGAGGGAGAGCTTTTATCATTATGATCTTGTGCACACTGGATCCAGCATTTGGCAGTTTACAAAGCAGGCTCACGTCCATAAATTGCATCGGACTGACAACCTGTTCCAGAAACTGAGACAGGACTCTGGGAACTACACAGCAGAAACTTATTATCACCTGCTTCCCCAAATCTATATCCTAAAATTTGTCAGGCCTAATTTTTAGGATCTCAGCCAAACAAACTGTTACTAGCTAATGACTTTTGAGAAAACAAAGCTTCTGGAGTTGATTCATCTAATTTTAATATCTTAAATGACAGCAAGAGCTGATAGCAAGGAAAACACTGCATCTGGGGCTCTAAGCCAATGCCTCCCTTAAACACTTCACAGATCCATTACACAAAACAAAGTAGAAAACAGGTCAGGAGTTTTTTCCCCTTTGTATTTTAATTTACAACAAAACTAGAGCTAGCTACTCATGGCTCAAACGAGCAGTTCTGGCAGTACGGTACATTGTAAAGAATAACATACAAAAGAAAAGAAAATGTGATTTACAGATCCAGTTCTGCTACTAACTAATGTTAGGATCTTGGGCAAGTCACCTCACACCTGTGACCTCGGTTTCCTTATCTGGGAATGAGAGGGCTGGGTTAAATGTCTCAAGCCAAGGTCTTGTATAACATGGTGTTTCTCTAGTTCTTTTTATGGAACACCTATATGGCAGGTGTTCAGTCTCAACAATTGTGTGGACCAGGTTTCTACTTAGAAGGAAATTCCTCAGCACAACAGGCTTGCCATATGCATTCACTCATGTGTACATGAAACAGGACGAAAGTAATGTGAAGGGGATACTTAATTTCTCTTGGGGGGAAAAAACACGCTCAGAGCTAAGGTTAGTGTTTTCTGGTTAAATGAAAAGCAGAAACATTTTCCATCTGTATGAGAATTTAGCAGTCTTTGGGCATAACAGCAGCAATAGAATTCAGGTTGTTATATAAAAAGCATATTCTTTTCAGCTTCTCAAAAAAAAAAAAACCATTATAGTTTTTCCGAGCTCAAATGTAATGCATTGAAAATTTTTTTTTAAATTGTGAAGGACTGAGTAGATAAATTCATGTATATGCAGAGGCCACTGCATTCTCAAAACGACCACTGGGTGGAACATTTGCTGCAATATTTATAGTGAGTCCCCAGGAGTATAAAAGCATTAAGAATTAGATCATGAAGCATAATTTGAAGTGTCAGTATTCCTTTTGCACGATGTTTAATTCTTAACTCAATTTGTTTTTACAAAAATGCAATGTTGAGTCATTACCCATTAAGAAACCGAATGCTCTTGTCCAAATTATACTGCTTGGTTCTTTAAGATATGAGTTCCATTTACCAAAACCTTTTTTACCTAGATCTTTTCACTTTCAGGTAGGTTGGGTACTATACTTACTTATCCAAGACCTGTTGATCCTCAGGGCTCTTATTTTCATACTCCAGAAGTTCAAGGAAGCTCTGCATATACCTGAAAAAGAAGAGTTACCGTGTTAGTTGCCTACCCAACACCCATTCCTCTTTGCCCTCTTCCTTAGAGGACCCCAAATTTTTACTCAGGTACTCCTCCCATGTCTTCCCTGCTCCCATGCAGCTCAAGTGCTTCGTGGGAAGCTGATACTACGCAAAGCTCCTGGGTGGCCCAACTTTTCTCTAAGTAATCCTATTTCTCTTGTCTCTGATTCCTAATTAGTCCGATAGTCCAGGTCTAAGCCTGTCACTGCGATGCATATCGCTGACCACAGAGATTGGCTCAGTAATGGGCACACTGCCTCAGTTCAGACCAGTAAGCTAAGCAAGAAGGCTTGCTGAAGTCTTTGGGAGAGAAGTCAGTTTGCTCTGTGTTTGTACTGTGTGCTATGTGGATGGGAAGCCTGGAACTGCTGCAGCTATTCTGTCACCAGGAGGAAATCCAGTCTGATGATGAAACCGACACCACGGAAAGCAGGGCTTTGATAAACTCATGAATCTCTGAATTAAACCAATACCAAAAGCTGATCCTATGGCTGGATCTTATAGCTATGCAAGCCAATGTATTGTTTGAGCCAGGTTTAGTTAGATTTTCTGCTGCTTACAAATATACCCTAATTGATACACCCAGTCTATAGTTTGATTACCCAAAAGAGCGCATATATATCGTAAGAAGCACGTGTGACACGGAGGCGCATGCAAAGAACTTAGAAACTAGAAATAAAGAAGGTTCCTTCTCAGAATTAAACCTTAAGCCCTCAGAAACAGCTTCGGAATTAAGAATAGCTACATGTCTCAATCAGGGCCAGTACAAGAAATGATGTGTCCAACATAAAGATCTAGCAAACCTGCCAGAAAAATGGGATTTCCTGTGACAGCTACATCCAGACAGGACCTGCTGGATCTGGTGGGGAATCAGAGATTCCAATTACTAAGAGGTCTGTGATCTCTGCTTTGGGTCTTAACACGTCCTGAAAGTATTACCCCTTCTTCTAATCATGTCTAACAATTAATTACCACTAATCCTACTAGCCAGCTTTGGATAGAGGATGAGCGTACTTAAGTAACTAAAAATGACTCTTAAGCACATAAATACATAGACAGAAATGATGTTTTCTGTCATTCAGCCTCACTGAACTTTGTGACAATGCATGACACTGAAGTATGTTCGTCTTTGGGTATATATTTTTTTTAAGTCTCTGGGCAGATAAGGCTATGGATTAGATATTGTTAAAATCATCAGGTCAAACCACCCTGGGAGAACAGCCATCCGTGGTGATGCCCTCTGCCCTGCCACATGCCAGCAGAATTTTAGGTGGGTATCCTGTCCTTCCCAAAGGGGATAGTTCACTGAAAGAGCAAAGTCATCAACAGAGAGGAGGCAAAGATGACGCCAAGCTTCCTAGCCCGAAAGTCAAGAGGACAAGGAGAACATGCTCTGACTGAGGTGGGGTTTACAGCCTGTTACGTGTAAGAGTTGCTTTTAAGAGGGAAAGGAAATGACAGCTAAGCACAATGCATGATCCTGAATTGGATTCCTAAATGGGGGGGGGGGGGCTACCAAAAAAAAGCACTATTAGGATAATTAATGAAATGAGAACAAGTTCTACATATTAGCAAATATTACTGGATCAATGTCAAATTCCCCAATTTGATGATCATACTGTGGTTTTCGAAGAGTTGTTCTAAGGAAATACATACTAAAGTATTTGGGGGTAAAGGGGAATGAGGTCTACCACTAACCCAATGGTTCAGGAAAAAATTAACGTGTGCATGTATTAGATATGGGTGTATCATATATGTATGTGTGGAATATCATATATATATATATATATATATATATATATATATATATATATATATACATATATATATATATATATATATATGTACATACATTCTCACAGAGAGAGTATGAGTGAGAATGATAGAACAAATGTTACCAATTCGTGAATCTGGGTGAAGATACGCATATGGGAATTCTTTTTCTTTCTTTTTTCTTTTTTCTTTTTTTATTTTTTATTTTTATTTATTTATTTTTGATTAGTTTCAGGTACACAAGACAAGGTAATACTTAGACGTTCATCATTTATGTCCCTCACACTGTGGACCCCCCTCCCCCATCCCCCCATCCACTATCCCTCCGACATCGCACCGAGCCATCACATTATATATATAAAATTATAGTTGGCATTCATTATTGTTCAGCTTCAGGTGTACAGCACATTGATCAGGCATCTACATCTGCCCTGAGGTGGTCTTCTTGCTGCTAGTTGTGTGAACCCTTCTGTTAAGTAGGGAATTATGTCAAAACTGAATGTTTAAAAAGAAGGAAGAAAAGACATGTATGTGTTTGGAACGGCTATGAAAGAGGAATGGCGAGGAGACACAAAAAGAGCTGACACAGTATTTGAGTTTATACTTTGCCAGCAATTCACTTTGAAGCCCCTGAAGTCACTTTTCATCAGTGAAGTAAATGTTTCACTGTCACTGCCACCAAGATCAGGGGACTTGAAAGTCCTCCAGCCTGCCTAGAATCGCTACCCCAGTGGCCCCCGAGAGTGCTTATATACTTTCTGCTGGAACTCTCTAATGATGGCCTTGGAGCGACGACGAAGTCTCACGCAAACAAGTTCTTGCTGCTCTTTCTGAAACAACCTATGGATTTAGGGTAGAAAGCAACTCTGAGATGGAAGTCAGTCACCATCTCTCTGGGCTCTCCTGGGTTCCAGGGCCCCTGTGCCTCCCACCGTGAGGAGCTGCCGCTGGGACAGGGACTGCTCGCTGTATCTGTAAGACTACCCGACAGAACGTTTCGCAGACGATTCATTCTCAGCCCTAAGAATGTACGATAATTAATATTATGGAGGTATGTCTAGTGAATGGCCATTACCTTTCAGCAGCCTGGCCTCCACTAACCCTCTAAAGTGCAAGCTAATAATAGTTTCATTCTCCTGGTATCTGTCCGCATCACTCTCTGCCCCTAAAATGCTCTCCCTGCCCCTGTCAAGTCCACCTACTCACGGAGGGGCAGTGCAAAGCCACAGCTGGCACCGCTCCCCCAGGCGTCCACAGCACCTCCTCTGTACTGGCGTGAGAGCATTTTCCGCATCTAGCCTCCCAAACTCCTCCAGCTTTCTCCACAGTGACTTCTACATTGCTTTTTATAATACAGAGGAGACATGCAAGTGTTTCTCGAATATACGCAAATCCCTTTCTAAAAATACACCGCCTGCTCTTACGTCCTACCACTCACCAACCTCACCCTGCTTACCTAGTAGGTAGTATACTCACAAACGCAACTTGCCCAAGTAAATCACACATGCTTTAAGTATCAGAGCTATACTGCATTGAACTTTAAGTTATACTGTTAAGATTTTTCATACTTTTCACAGGGCAAACGCAGCACAGCAGCACTGATGTTTTTTCCAGTCTGAGGTCCCTTTAAAGGAGTTCATTGTTCTAAAAGAAGTACTGTCTCCGAGGAACTTCTTTAAAAAAAACAAAAGGAGCATGGCTGAGACTTGAGTGAAGCAGCATCTCCCATCTAAAGGACTGCAGACCTGCTCACGTGGGTCGTTGCATTGCTGTTCCTTTCTATTTGTCTGTGCTTTCCCATTTGTTTTCAATCAGCAATCACTTTCATAACCAGAAAAATCAAATTTGAAAAGGTAACAAAGTGTCTATTACCATTTAGTTGTCAGTTTTAATTGTCAGATTAAGTTAGCTGAGTTTCATTTAAATTGTCAGTTAAAGAAAAAACAACTTTTAATTGCCTGGAAAACCTGGCTATCCCGACTGACTCATTCCTACACAAGCAGTACATGTACTTTTAGGGAAATGGTCCCAATGCCAAATCTTCAGAGCATCATGGGAACACCCATGTGAAGCCACATTATTTACTTACCAACTCTGAACCAACCCCACAGAGGGGCGGTTAAGCAAATTATCCGGCAGTAGGTTAACTTCTCTCATTGTGTTGGCCAGTCTCACAGGAAGCTCCTTTCGCAGAAACATGTATGAAGTTTTCTCGCACGCATTATCTCTCCCTATTAAGAGACGAAAGATGTTCCATGATTTACAATCTACCAGATGGAATAATAAATGTTCCCATGGTAGCACAGTTACCGGTTGGGAAGAGAAAATTAAATAATCTTGCAGCCTCTAGTTAAATTTTTATCCTCCGAAATAGCAAGTTTAAGAAAATAATTTAATTAGAATAGAAAAAGGAGATGGATTCCAAGAGGCAACCTTGAAAGCAGCTTTTTTTTTTTTTTAACACAAATACGTTCCTGGTGTTACCAGTAGCAACATAAAAGTGACCTGGGATCTAATTTGAATTTGTTTTGAAATAAACACTGTGGGAAAACTGCCAAGTACAAATGTAGAACATGTAAATCCACTCCTGTTCTGAGGGGTTTCCAGAAGGCAATAGATCCATTCACTCTACAACTACTCACCTACTGTGAACTGAGATTTGCTTCAAATGTGTTTCTTAAAGGACCAGAGCTCTGCCACTCAGGCAAGCAGCTCCAGACCCCACCTCTGACCGAGACACAGGAACTCAGGACGTGCCAGAGAAACCAGCTCACAGGTGTGCTCCGAAGCAGAGTGGCTCCCATGACATGTGACAGGGTAAGACACTGCTGACTATAAAGACAGAGGCCAGGGAATCTACAGTTGATTGCCCTGAGCTGGTTGTGCATACAATTTACATAACACGGACACAGTGAGAGAAAAGGTACCTGCCACCTGAAGGAGGAAACCTGAGCCCCTTCCCAGGCTGCCATGTGAGCTGAGTAGTTTTCCAGGACTGGCACAGTCCCCAGTCCCTCAGCCCTGCTGTAAACCGGACAATGATTGGGGGACGGAGGACATGACAGAAAGGACATGAGCTTTGGGAACAGAAATGTGCTCCAGCCCTAACTCCTCTACTTTGGGGGTGGGACACCGTTAGTAAACTTCTTAACCTCTCTGAGTTTCAGCTGCCTTAATCTGTAAAATGGGGCTGAAACCAGTTTTTGTAAAGACTGTGATGACGTGTGCAGAGCCTGAATCAGAGTAAGTGTCCAATAAACGTTAGTCCTTCTTCTGAGCTCTGGGATACTCATGGGACCCTCCCAACTCCCTCATACTCAATAGGCCTTCCTGGGGCTCCATATGCCCTGGAGGCTGTTGGGAAATGGGCAACCTCGGGGCCAGGCCCAGAAAGACGGAAGCTCATCTAACAATTGTCTCCTCATTCTTCCAAATGCAATAAAGGCAGCAAATTAGAGATGCAAAAGTAAACCCAATTTTCTAACACTTCCAGCCAAGTTCTGGTTTATTCCTTCCCTCTCCGCACCAAATAAGACCAGAAATAAAAGAACCCACTTTTGAAAGTCATCTGCAGAACCTTTCTTCCCCCCCATTGACACCTCACCCCTCTTCTCCATTTTCAAAAGTGTTACAACAAAAAATTAGTCTTCAACAATCCACCCCTTATTTCCCTCATACTAAGTGAGTATACTGAGGGCCTTCGGTAAATCTTTAACTAATCAACGATTCTATCTTTCACTTTTCGCTTAAGGGAAATACTCCAAGAAAGGAAGAAGGGTGTAATTCTCAGCAATGACCTTCCAACCTCTTACTCCATATACATTCATTTGGCCTTAGAAGATTAACCGTTAAAATGACTCTGGTTGCACTGCTTCAGATAACATATATCCTTCCTAAAATGCTTTATACAATTTTTGTAGGTGCATCATTTTAAATGCATTTCAAATGCTGATATTTATAAACTCATAGTGAATCTCATTATAAAATGAAAGCCCTATTATCTAAGCTAAAATGAACGTCTACGTTTTCACATACCAGGAGAAATACTTTGCACCCTCATTAAGTAGAAAGGACATTTCTTTTAAAGCACAAAAGAAATGTTGACATTCTCCCTGTAGGAAAGGAAGTTAGGGGGTGAGGAAGGAGAGGAAGAACCTTGTGCTGTTGAACTGGAACTGGGAGTATCAGTACGAACTCAGGATTTGAAAACATTAGCTGAGTTTTGGGGGTAGAGAAAGTTTACATGCTTAAATGTCCACGTCCATAGCATATTTGGAGCAGCAAATTAGAAGCACAGAGCTGGGGTGAAGAGGGAGGTCCATGAGAAGTGAGAGTGGGCTGGCAGGTACCAGGTGGCAAGGGTCGGTCAGGCCCACATCTGTTCTGGAAACCCACAGGGCTAACTGGTTTCAGAATGTAAAGGTTTTCAGATTTCAGTCCGCTGTATAATACGGTCACTATAGAGACACAACATAGCTGCAGTGAAATCTGCGCATGTCCACTAAGCAGAATAAAGACCATGGCCTCAAGTCAGGGCGGATCAGGTTTTGCCACGCAATGAGCACCAAAGGTACAAAAAACAAACTTCAACTTTTAGAGCTTTTTGGACTTCAGAATTCAGATACAAGACAGCGGTCCTGCAGAACAGTAAAACCAAGGTCAAGTGCCGAAGGCACACTTGGGTTTGAATCCTGACTTGAGCACCCACAAGCTTCATGAACGTGGGCAAGTGTCATTACAATTCTAAGCCTCAGTGTTGCCATCTATAAAATAAGAACAGTACTTGCTCGCGGATAGGAAGAATTAACATTGTTAAAATGCCCATACTACCCAAAGCAATCTACAGATTCAGTACAATCCCTATCAAAATACCAATGGCATTCTTCACAGAACAAGAACAAATAATCTTAAAATTTATATGGAACCACAAAAGACCTCGAATAGCCACAGAAATCTTCAGAAGAACAAAACTGGAGGTATCACGCTGTATGATATCAAACTATACTACAAGGCTGTGGTAATCAAAACAGAACAGTCCTGGCATAAAAACAGGCATACAGATCAATGGAACCGAATAGAGAGCCCAGAAATAAATCTATTCCTATATGGTCTATACCTATATGATCATGTAATGTATGACAAAGGAGGCAAGAATACACAATGGGGTAAAGACAGTCTATTCAATAGATGGTGCTGGGAAAACTGGACAGATACATGCAAAAAATGAAACTGGACCACCTTCTTACTCTATATACAAGAATAAACTCAAAATGGGTTAAAGACTTAAATGTAAGACCTGAAACCATAAAACTCCTAGAAGGAAATATAGGCAGTAAACTCTCTGACATTGATCTTAGTGATATTTTTTTGATATATGTCCTCGGGCAAGGGAAACAAAAGAAAAAGTAAATGTGGTGGGACTACATCAAACTAAAAAGGTTTTGCACAGCAAAGGAAATCAAACAAAATGAAAAGACGTCCTACGGAATGGGAGAAGACAATTGCCAATGATACATCCAATAAGGGATTAATATCCAAAATGCATAAAGAACTCATCCAACTTCACACCAAAAATACAAACAATCCAATTAACAAATGGGCAGAGAACCTGAATAGACATTTTTCAAAAGAGGACATACAGATGCCAACAGACATATGAAAAGCTGCTCAACCTCACTAATCATCAGGGAAACGCAAATTAAAACCATAATGAGATATCACTTCATACCTGGTCAGAATGGCATCATCAATAAATCAACAAACAATAAGTGTTGGCGAGGATGAGGAGAAAAGGGAACCCTCATACACTATTGGTGAGATTGCAAATTGGTACAGCCACTATAAAAAACAGTATGCAGGTTCCTCAAAAAATTAAAAAGAGAACTACCTTATGACCCAGCAATTCCACTTCTGGGTATTTATCTGAAGAAATCCAAACCACTAATTGGAAAAGATGTATGCACCATGTTTATTGCAGCACTATTTACAACAGCCAAGATATGGAAGCAACCTAAGTGCCCACTGATAGACAAATGGATAAATACAACGGGATATTACTCAGCCAAAAGAATGAAATCTTATCATTTGCAACAACATGGATGGACCCAGAGATTATTATGCTAAGTGAAATAAGTCAGACAGAGAAATACAAACACCGTATGATCTCACTTACATGGAATCTGAAAAAAACAAATAAATGAACAAACAAACTCATAGATTCAGAGAACAAATGGATCACCACCAGATGGAAGGGGGTTTAGAGGATGGGTGGAAAAGGTGAAGGGATTAGGAAGTACAAACTGCTAGTTATAAAAATAGTCACGGGCCTGTAGAGTACAGTATAGGGAATATAGTCAATAATATTGTAATAACTATGTATGGTGTCTAGTGGGTACTAGACTTATTGGGGTGATCACTTCCTAAGGTATATAAAAGAATAATCACTATGTTGTACATGTGAACTAATACTGTACATCAACTGTAACTGAAAATTTTTTTAAAAAGAAAAAAAACAGTACCTATTTCGTAGAGGCTATGATGAGGTTTAAAAAGTGTTTAACACTTAACATTAACAAGTTCTTAAAAAGTGAAAGAGGGGGCTCATTAAACAGCAATCATTAACTGTGCCAATGATGATAAAATGAAACAGCCTGAGGCCACGTGTGCCACATCAAATAGGCTGGTACCTGCTGAGCCCTGAGAGCATGACTGTGCAACGCTGTGCTCACTTGATGATTCTACATAATTAAAAAAGGATTAAAAAGGATTAAAGTGTGTTCCGTGTCCCTATCCACCACTTCTATTTATTTTAAAATGAAAAGGCCTTGATGCTTACGTTGGTCAACTCTGCCCTAACTAGAAAACTCAACCAGTCATGGCAAAGGACCAAATTTCAGGAAGCACTGATGCTAGCCTTCTTGGATTTATCGACCTTCTCTAAAGTGGCAGAAAAAGAAACTTTATTTGTCTCTACCTATATCCCTCATGGCACTGATCAGAGTACCTCTCCTATGGTAGCTTCTCAATGATTTACTGGAAGAATACATAATACTTTCAGAAGTTTGTATTTTTAAAAGAGTACCTAAAAAATTTCAGGTTTTGCCTCCTACATTCTAATTTAGCTCTTGAGATAAATTCTTTGTACTCATACCTTAATTATACATTAGCTCAAACAGGGGGATAAGCCTTTTTTAGTTAGTTAATGAGCGAACCTAAAAATAAACATGAAATGCCTGACTTTTTTTAACCTTTCTGTAGTTTTCCTCATATAAGTTGAAAGCATTTTATCCTGTGTATTAATGCTGGAAACTCAGTTTAAAACAAGGGGTTCCAATAATCTTTTTTTTAGGAAACTTACCCCCCCCCAAAAAAAACCACCTTTTGGCTTTAATTGAATGTCCTCTCAAAAGCGTTCTGTTTTTATAAGTCTTCTGGCATATTGAGTATTTTCCAGTTATTCTTTCCAGTTATTTGACTTCATTTTTTCCCACTTACATGGCTTTTCTACATTCCTTAATTTTGATTTTCTATTTTTGTTCTGCATTTTTCTATATACTTCATCTTACTCAAATTTACCAATTAAATTATTCCTCGGAATCAGTTCAGAAGATGACAATGAAGGAGTGGGTGAGGGGCATGGAAAATTCTGACTAGTGAACACAAATTAGTCACTGGCTTTAATACACTCATGTGTATTTCTTCACTTGTTCTTCCTCATTTGATGACTCTTTCATTCTCTTCTGTTTTCTGTTTGTTTTTCATACTTTGCCCTTTCATTGAGAAGTTGGAGAACAGTCAACCACATTTGCAAAAGATATGATTTGCTTTGTCTAGAAAGGTTCCGAATAGCTTTCCTTTCACTGAGACATAAGATGAATAGACACAGAAACACGAATGACTTTGGATTTAATGCAGGGAGTCCCTCACCATAAGAAAAGAGCATTTGACTAGCCTTCTGAGAAGAAGAGTTCAGACTTATTATTCTTTATACCTGGTTTCCATAGTGGCCTGTATTTCCAGTGAATCTTTAATCCTCTTTTCAAATAATTTACAGGAAGCAGAAAAAAACAATTATTTCTTCAGTTAATGAAGTAACTTGATGATATAGCTTATAATTAAAGCAGAGGGCTGAACATATCCCCCCTACCCCCCCACCCCGCCAAATGAAGTCTCCTGTGTGGATTACTTGAGGCTATCTTTGTCCACATCTTCCAGTTTTAACACTTGGTGGGGGATGGTTTGGGAGTGGTAGTAATGGGATCAGGGAGTGGAAAAGGAGAGCAACAAATGGAAAAATTGCTAGCAAGGCACCAAAAACCGGCAGAATGAATGATCAGCTTGTTCAGATAATGTTGCTTTTTCTACACTGTCAATTAAATGTTTGAGTTTGCAATGTATTTTTACTATTTATTAACTGCTAAAATAGCTAAAATATAACCAAGAAAATAATATTTTTAGGGGCAGCTCTTTGATTTTCCTCCAGGTGTAATTATAAAATTTCAATCTTTTGAAAACACTGAATTTTGGAATAAGTACTTCTTGGACTTACCAGGGCTACACAATGATTAATAGTCCTTCAAAGAAACAACCTGAAATGTGAATGGAGAGCAGCTACTAAATGATTGTGGTGAACAACCTTCAAAAGAATCCCTTATATTTTTTTGGCTTCATTTATAGTTTTATTTTTATTTTTTTTACATACTCTTAAATATTTTTTTTACTTCCATGTCTAGAAGTACTATTTCACAGCCTGAGAAGTTCAGTACTTTTCCTTTGTTTGGGAAAAGTTATTCCTGAATTTAAAAAGAGCTCAAAATAGGTAACAGATTTGGGGTCTACCAAATTTGAGGCTGCCCTCACTCTAGACCAGGCCTTATTATTAAAACTCAAAGGCCGGGGAAGTAACTACAAGGTGGAGTGGGTGGGGCTGGAAGTAGCTGAAGGCTTCCCAACTCATGAGTCTGACCCCACAAGCACTGCCTCTCCATGGGCTTCCTCAAAGCATGAGGGCTTGGGCTAGTTGCATGTAAAGAAGGTGGAAGCTGCAGGGCCTTTTATGACCCAGCCTCGGATGTCACACAACTAGCCCCCTTCTGCCCTAGTCAACTGGTCAAAGCAGCCACAGCCCGTCCACGCCCCAGGGGAAGGGGACGAGACGCCCTCTCTCTTTTTTTTTTAATTAAATTTATTGGGGTGACAATTGTCAGCAAATTTACATAGATTTCAGGAGTACAACTCCGTACTACATCATCTATAAATCCCATTGTGTGTTCACCACCCAGAGTCAGTTCTCCTTCCATCACCATATATTTGATCCCCCTTATCCTCATCTCCCACCCCCCACCCCCTTACCCTCTGGTAACCACTAAATTACTGTCTGTGTCTATGAGTTTTTGTTTCTCATTTGTTTGTCTTGTTCTTTTGTTGTTTTTGGTTTGTATACCACATATCAGTGAAATCATAGGGTTCTCTGCTTTTTCTGTCTGACTTATTTCACTTAGCATTATACTCTCAAGATCCATCCATGTTGTCACAAATGCTCCTATATCATCTTTCCTTAACGCCGAATAGTATTCCATTGTGTATATGTACCACAACTTCTTTATCCATTCATCTATCGAAGGACATTTTGGTTGTTTCCATAGAGACTCCCTCTCTTGATGGAGGGTTAGCAAGGGCGCATGTATGAAAGCATCATCGTGGCCATCTTTGGAAAATGACAGTTGCCCTAAGATGTTCATGAGGAGGTGTAGAAGATGATTTATTTCTCAAATCACATTTTTAAGCATTCTTATATTGCCTGAATTTGTTTCCTCTGGGGTCATGTTTTGGCCATTTATTTATCTTAGTTTCTTTCTTTCTCACTGCGGCCTTCCCTCAGATGCCTGGCGATCCTTGCTTGTTCAGTCATGTTGGAGAGTGAGGCAGCCTAAAGACTGACTATGTGAGCACCCCAAAAACAGGATTACATTGGCTTTTTGGTGAGGGTCCTAACACCACACCAGCGTTCCTAATTCTCCTTAGTTCATTCAGGGTCTTTAGAGAAGAACACCCTTTTTGCCCTTTACTTTGCCTACGGGTAACTGCCTGCCTAATAATATTCCGATGGTCAAGGGTGGAGGGTGAGCCTTCTGTTTACAGACTTCCAGTGATTCTACCTGTTGGTCCCAGCCTCTCCCCCTGCATTACTGAGGTGGGAGCCTCTCCTGGGCTCTGCTACACCTAGTTCAGCAGCCTCCCCGACCATCATGCCTTCTGAGTATGTTCTAGACCTGAGCTGTCCAGTAGAGAAGCCTTCAGCAATAGGGGAAATTTGAATGTTCAATTTTGTTATGCTATCAATGATAAATTCCCCAAGTGTGATGACTGTATCATGGTTATTAGCAGACTACTCTTATGCTTAGGATATACGTAAGTACGAGGGGTAGTTATGATGTCTGCAATGTACTCTAAAATGGTTCAGCAAAAAAAACATGTATAGAGAAGGAGGGAGGGAGACAGGGACAGATGCATGGGGTTGGAAGGAGATGAAAAGCAAATACAGAAAAAAAAAAGGAAAGCAAATACAGTAAGTCCTCATTTAATGTCACCGATAGGTTCTGTAACTTTAAGCAAAACTATGAATAACAAAACCCATAGGCTAACGGATATAAACAAGAAGTAGGTTCCTATGGCATCTCATCAATGTTATAAAACGAAACTCCATTATTTGAGGACCTGTTGTAGGAATCTAAAGGCTAGACATGAATGTTAACTATATTGTTCTTACAACTTTTCCTAAGGTCAGAAATTTTCCAAATAAAGGTTTGGGAAGGAAATCATTAAACAACCTAAATATTCAACAATGAGGGAATAGTAAAAAAAAAATTACAGTATTGCACATTTACATGGGGAAATATGCAGTCATTAAAAAGAGTGTTTTTAAAGAAAATGCAGTCTTATAAAAAAAAGGTTTTCCTCTAACTAGAGCCAGTCTATTATTTTTTAAGAAAAACAAAACCTAAAAAAGGTTTTCCTGTAACTAGAGCTAGTCTGTTATCTAAAAAACAGACAAAGAAACAAAAAGCAAACCAAAAATCTCATACAGAATGTGCAGATCTTCCTGATGGGGTCTGAAGCCCATGGTACAGACCTCCATGTAAGGATTTTTCCTGTTCTTATAGGAAAAGAGGGTTACAGGGTAATTGTGGTGGGGTCCTTAATTAAGGTGAGCAAAGGTTATGGATCTTTCCCTGAAGGACATCTGTGTCTGTGCTGAGGGAGAGTGAGTAATGTCCACTAACGCCTTGATCCCCTCTTTAAAAATCCTGTTTGTTTACTTTTCTGAAATATATGTTCATAAACAGATTAATGAGAAGCCTGCCCTTCTCTGTATGTCAGATAAGGCCAAAGCAAGATGCAAATGAATTTCACTGTGGGCTCACCATTTGTGCCCTCCATTTGGGCAAGCCCTCTGCCACTGCCCCCCGTCACTGACTTCTATATCCTGTGGGTCCCAGGATTTCTCAGAAAATGGAAGAGTCCATTAGCATAATACCTGGCACACTGTAGGTGTTCACTATTTCCTGATTAGAACTGAAAAATTAAAATACCTAGTAAATTTCAGTATAACCTTACTAGAGCAAATAAAATTCAGTGGTTCAAGCTAACATTTGCTCGTAATGGTAAATTCCTCTTATAGATAGATCACTGTATTCTATATATTTGGTTAGGGGTATTGAAATCCTTAGTTAAGGAAAGAAGAGCTGAAAGGTAGGTAGCAAAGTGATAATAACGTGGCAGTAATTGTCAATACGGTGTGTTGGGCCAGAGAGTGGAGAGAACAGGCATGCACGTGCTCAGAACTGATATCACAAATAGAGCTTTGGCCAGCGGGAGCATGTGAGTAGCAACCGAAGCCAAAGCCACCACACAGATCCGTATCAACGTAGGATCTAGTCCTACGGTGGATGGTGAATTACAGGCTCTCTTGTTGTCATGGAAGCAGGAATAGTTAAGTAAAGGTCACACTGTATTCATCTTGGAGGTTAATTGAGGCAAAATGTTAACCATTACAGTGAACGAAAAGGATCCAAAGCCAGTCATGCTCAAAGCACAAATGAGCTGAAAGTGCTATATGTTTCTTGGAAAACAATCAGTTGATACAGCTGGGACCTTCAGCCAACAAACTTTAAGATAATTAACATTCAAGGTTAAGAGCTGCCTATGCAGTTTTTATTCTTAGCGGGAAGCTGATTCATCCAGGAAATACTGTGTCGCTAATTTCCCATAATAAACGCATAGCCAACATCTACTGAGTGCGAACCATGTGCCATGCATTACGCTGCGCAGCCTCAATGTCACCCGTGCAACAAGCCTGTGATTAGATGCTATCGTTTCCATGTTGCAGATAAGGACACGGGAGTGTAGTGGAATTAAGTGATTAGCCCAAGCTCCCCCCATGATAGGCACCAGAAATCAAGACATGAGTACAAGTCTACCTATTCCCAGAGACAATACCAGGCAGTCTAAAGAGTGGTGGTGGTGCGCAGAAAAAAAATTGTTTCAGTGTAAGTAAGTAAATAGGTATCAATCTGATAGTTCAGAAATGAGAAGACCATTAGAATATGCAATTTCCTGATTGTCTAACACAACAAATTTAGACAAAACCTCAGCATTACAAATACTCTTGTTTGCTAGAAAGAACTGCAACGGGGCAATGGTATATTATATTGAAAGAAATGGCATATTATGTTGAATGAAAAATGCATAGATTTAAAAGCTCAGTCTACCTGCCTTTTTACTGGTTTTGCCACAATTAACTTTGCTTAGGCAAGATACTAGAATCATCTGAGCTTTAACATCTTCATCCAAGAAAAGGAAACATCTACTTCACCTGGCTGTTGTGGGCATTATAGCTATATGCTATGTATGAGAGCCCACTACTGTGTCTGCCAGAGAATAGTACACAAAGGTGAGTGGCTTTCGCCTCCTAAAAACAATAATTTCTGGTTCGCTGTGAAAGAGGCAGCCAAGATGTTACATCAACAACTCGCTGATGGTTTGGGAAGTCTGTTACTCAGGGCTTCTACTTTCCACGTGTGAAATTGGGAATGCTGGCCAGATGATCTCTGAGCCCAAGCTCCCACTGAATGGATCGAAGAGAAGATTTTAGGTTGTATCACTACACTTGACAGTTCTTTATCCTACACCACCAACCTTGCCTAATATGTACATCCTGGAACAACTCTGGAAAGCACTGCTAGGAGTAGGCAGCCAAGGAAAGGAGCTAGAAATTCAGGAAAACACTATGTACACACATTTACATGTGTTCTCCTGTTTGTGTTCTCCACCCAGAGAGCCTCCAAGGGCATTTTGGATAAAGGACAATTCGGTTAACACCTCACACATTCCCATGAACCCACCCCTATTACACAAACCTTCAAGGGAGAGAGAGGGACAGCAGGAAAGCATGCCACAAACTCACAGAATTCATAAATCTTGGCATATAGCTCTTTGTTCATAGCTCTTGGGCCTGGGCAAAAACTTTACCAGATCTAACATAGTTCTTAACTCGGGAAGCTCAATCCTGGGTAACTCAAAAACACCATGCCTAAACCCTACCCCCAGAAATTGATTGAATTGGCTTATGCCGGGCACAGGTGTCACTGGTTTTCATTGCTCCCCAGATGATTCTCATGAGCAACCAGGACTGAGAACAACTGACTTAGCATCTAATCACAAAAAATTTAACAAGGTAACAAATGAAAGAACTCCTCAGGCTCAGACAGTGGCCATTAAACACACCAAGCTTTTCTATTTACCCATGTGTTTTTAGTCTCTATTTTCATGTTTTGAGTTTTGTTTCAGCCTCTTAGGAAAGGGACCACGAACATCTTCATAATCTTTCAGCGCTGTCAACTATCATTTTTCTCTCTTTTTCAGATAATCTTCAAAACTACTGAACACATTCGTGAAGGAAATGGCTATACTTCAGGACATGGTGACTCTTGACAAGCTGTGACAGTGTACTTGCCCATCCTTTCCTCCAGTGTGCTTTGTTCCCATACTACCCCTCACCCTTTCCCTCATTCTCAGCTGGAGAGTGGCTGTTAAGATGAGCAGAGGTGGTCCGATTCCTGGCTGTGCCACCTGCCGTACCGTACGTGTGGGTCATTTTCTTACCTGCCCTGAACCTCAGCTCCCCAATTTGTAAAATGGACATGACTGTGGTGAGAATTCCACTATATCATATTTTATACCAAGTGTTGGTAAGTACTCAGTAAATGCTGGTTGACTCTATTGGATCTTTTTCAGTTTCCAGAGAGTCCATTGTAATTTCCCCTTTGAACTGCTTTACTGAAGCCAAGCTCAGGTTAAAGAGGCAGGAATGTAAGTACGTAGGTCCAAGACGACATGGAGGAGAATGTCAAGGGCACCAACCAAAGAAGCGGTGCCCCTGTGTACGAAGGGCAATTTCTAGAGAAAGGGAGGCTCACTGTGCGGAAGCAGCTGAAGGGTTTATTAGAAATGAAGTGCTTGCCAGAACAGCACGTGACCAGTACAGGACAAGTAAGATAGCACTTACCACTTTGCTTTCTACTGACTCTCAGAAGCAGGAGAAATTAACTAAATGTATACAAAATCCACAGTCTGGGATTGAGGAACATCTGCTACCAAGCTTAAGGAAACCTTGTATTCTTTTACAAGAACATATCCAAGGAAACGTTCAGATAAAACCCTGAGCATGTTCTAGTCTATGAAAATGTTAGCAATTTTTTGGAAAAAGATATGTATATGACCAATTTCAAAGGGCCCTACTGTTTTTCTGGCGAAAAACACAAGAGAAAATATTTAACTTCATGTGTTCGGAAAATGTTAGCGAGAAACAGTCATTTGTTCCCAACAGCGAAACTATTATATACTGACCTCCATGCCTCAGTGTGGGGACAAAGCCCCAAAAAGCAGTTTCCAGGCTCTCGGCCTCACATAGAAAGGTGCTGGCTCGGGTAGTAAATGGCCATCAACTGTGATCAGATGGCCATCAGTTGTGGATAGTTGGCCGTCAGCTGTAACCCGTGAGCCATTGGCCACTAATATAACTGCCGTGGCTACGCTAGCAGAAAAGAATGGGGGCTAGTAAGGAGATGGTGGCTGGCAAGCGCGGACTGCTGTTAGGACGGCGGGTTGCAGATTATGTAGATCCTGCTTTCTGTGTCTCCAGCCCAGCCGCCAGCGAGAACATAGTGGTGTGACTCCCCTATCTATGGCTCCGTGGGTGTTCCTTTTTGGCCTCACCATGTCCTGCGTTCTTATGTGGGGAGCGGGAGCTGAGACCCCACCTTACACCCCGCAGGCCACCCCGCACGACACCCAGTAAGAAAGAAAGCAATCCTGGTCCAACTCAAATGGTCAAGTGGAATCCTAAGTCTAAGAATGAAAATAAAATCATGACTGCTTGGGTGATGCTTAGGGAAATAACCTACCATTGAGTTAGAAACCCGAATGTTCAATTAGAGGAAATATAAATATTGACCTGTGTAAGTCTAATAGTTCACTGTAACTTTTGTGCCGTTCATTATGGCAGAAAGTATAACCTCTGTAAACATGAGACACTGACATAGGGGACTCCTTGAGGGACATGAAGGACACACTCAAACCCAGCTCTGCCACAGGCCAAGTATGGAGGTAAACAGCCCCCACCTCCTGCCTTAAAGCAAAATGGGCCAACTGAAGATGCTTCCAGGCTAGTTTCAATGAATGCCAGGTAACCCATCCACGGTCCCCTTAGCATATTTTCTACAAGTTAACTAATTTATCAAGAAGAGTAAGTGGACAGGAACAGCAAGAATTTCTAAAAACCTAAGGCAATAAATAAGGAACTGCCCTCACCACATTTCAACACAAATTAAAGGCAAAGTTAGCCTATGATATTTAGTGCAAATCAGAAAAGTTGTCCTATTGAATAGAATCCACAAATATAAACTACTCTGCAAACTTAGTAGGTGGTAAACAGAAACAAGAACAAAGAAGGATTTGAGGTCTTAATTATTGCTGTGCAACTGGACAAAACAGAGCAAAAGCAAGTTGGCTACAAAAATCCCATCAGAAATGGCAATAAATTCCAGGATTTAGTAGCAATTTACAAACTGCTAAAGGTGATAAATCTGACCATGATAAAAGCACTGTAAATGACTGAGTGTATAAAAACTCATACTGTGTGCTAAATAAAAAAGAAACCAACTTCCGGTGTTAACATACTTGTATGTAAACATATGGGCAAAAACTAGAAGGCTGTCACAAAAAATGGACGGAAGAATTATAGGTGATATTCTTTGCAAATGCCTTTAATTGTTGCTTTGATAATTACTTTACCAAAGCAGGGAACACTGGGAAAACAATATTTACACAGCACAATAGCTTACTATGCCAAATAGACACAAGGAATTCATACAAACGAGTAAAACTTCAGGTTCCAGTTACTAAATCGTCAAGGGAACTTCACACACAACAAAATGCAGAGAATAAACCCACATGGGAAAAAATACAACTTTCAGTTTCTCTGTTACCCATTATACAATTAAAATCCTAAAACCTCATTTTGGCAGGGCTGTGGAGAAACTGGTACTTTAAACTTTGGTGACAGTTCTGTAGGTTCAAGCTGTATAATCCCTCAAGCCTTTCACATGGTGATTCCACTCAGGGGCACATACCCTATAGGTAAACAGCCCGGTTACCTAGAAAAGTCTTAGCTACCTCAAAAGTAACATTCCAGATAGCCAAGGTTTACTGTTACCAGCTTTATCATTTAAATGCAAATTAAGAGCAATCACTAGAGCAATCACTTCACGCTTCTTTAACAGGGGATTGAATTAACTTATACTAAAGGCCCAAAAACTTTCTGTAAATGGCCAGATGGTAAACATTTTTGGCTTTGTGGGTCAAACCGTCTCTGTGGCAACTACTCTGCTGTGATGGAGAGACACAAGCCACACACGATATGTAACAAATGGGTGTGGCTGTGTTCCAATATAATTTTATTTACAAAAATAAGTGTTTTCAAAACTCATAATGTACCAAAGAGAGAAGCCTAATGTAAACTATGGACTTTGGGCTGATAACGGTGGGTCAGTGTGGGTATACTGTAACAAATGTCCCATTCTGGTGGGGGGTGTTGACAGTGGGGGAGGCTGTATCTGAGGAAGGGAGTATATGTGGGAGCTCCCTGTACTTTCTGCCCAATTTTGCTGTGAACCTAAAACTATTCTTAAAGTCTATTAATTAAAAAAAACAAAATAAAACAGGTGGCTGACCATCAGGCTATATATATAGTTTGACAACCAACCTATCTTAGACTACAGTATTCCTAAAACAAAAGGATTTGCCCAACTCTGAAATCACATTATTGTGGAAGTAAAATAATTTAATATGCATGTACAATATTTTAAAAAAGGAGAGCGGTGATATTTTCTGATTCCATCCTGTCACAAAACCAAGGTTTCCCAAATCTTGCCAACAGTCTGATCAATTTCGCAGCGTTTAATGAGAAGAAACCACTCAGTCATCACTAGGTCAGTAAGTGTGGCCATGTCTCCCCTTCAAAAGCACACAAAACGGCAAAGACATCAAAGGAAACCAGAGCTACACCTTTAGTGCCCAGAGCCTGATAAACCAGGTTATGCTGAAATCCAGCCCTATCAGAGCATTAAGGCCCCCAAAGGCCAATTCTTTCTTTAAATTTTAGATATTGATCAAGATGCATTAAGCCTCCTTAGATATCTTTACCCTAAATGATATTGTTCTCTTCCCTTTTAATTCTGAACAGTAGGCTTCTGTCTCCAAACAGGTTAGTCTAATTCTTGGCAACTCCACACAGCAGAAAAATCTTACGGCTTACAGACAAGGTGTGTCATGTACATATATGTAAAGTTACAAAATAAACACATGCGGAAACAGAATGAGATTGTTTTTCCCTTTTCCTAGCACAATTAAAAAACAAAACAAAACAAAACTTGCATCTTCTCCAGAAACAAAATCAGTCCTCCCCAGCCTTCAAGAAGCATAATGACTTAAAAACATTTCGAAGAGCAGTCATTTAGAACCAAAGTCAACCTCTCAGTAGGTATCAGAACCCCAAAATACTTTCTAAAGGAAAACAGAGGCGGCTGAACCTGAAGAATAGTAAAAACAGGGAAACTGGCTGCTGCCTTCTAATAGCTAAAGGCTCCAAGGTTCACAGAACCAGTATGATTCTGGTAGAAATCTTTGCTGTGAAAAGAAGGCCGAGTTGTCAGACAACCTGCTTTCTGGTGGTTTTACTTGGGAGATGCTATATTTAAGTGTGGGGACATTAGAGAAGTTTAAATTTATATAACAACTGACTCGATTAAAGTGACATAATTGTTAATGACCTTTCTGTGTTGTCAGTAATTGCCATTTATGGAATGCCTACTCTGTGCAGAGAGCAAACAGCTCCGGAGGCTGTGAGACGTTACAAAGAAGGCCCACTCTCCACCAAGAATAGTTTAGAATAAAATAACAGAAGCCAGGAGCAAATGCCTTTAATAGCAAATGCAGCTACGTAAAAGACAAGTGCAAAGGAACTAGGAAATAAAACAAATAGGAAGTAAGTCTATGAGGAGGGGATAAAGTGATTAAAGGAACCAGAAGAGGACAGGATAAACTGAATGATGAAAAACACGTCCGAATGAAAATGTGAATCATTTCCTATGAACTCATTCAAGGTTCAGAAGTTTCTATCTTTAATTTATGTCATAACAGTCCAACTTCTCCTTTTCTTATATCACTAAGAGAACTTTTAATTCATAACAACTACTTAATAGAGAAACAGACCTCAAACTTTGACTGGTATAACAAAGAACTACCATAACATCAAGTGCCATTCAAAGACAATAAATCGGTCCCCAAATCCTGAGAGTAACAGGTTCAATATAAGGAAAAGTTATATTGAGAAATAAAATCAATAAATGCTTATTCTGACCATTAAAATGTGATGTTCCTATTACTCCTAATAAAGAATATGTACTATCTGAAGCCTCACTGTCCACTAGAAAGATGTAAGCCACCTGTCATTTTAATTCCTAGCAGCCACATTAATATAAAACCACAGGTGAAATTTGTGATATTTGATTTAATCCAGCATATGCAAAAGATTATCATTCCAACATGGAATCAATGTAAAAAGATATTGAGATATTTTACTAGTTTTATATTAAGTCTATGAAATCCAGTGTGTATCTTACACTTACATCTCAATTCAAAGCTAAATTTCTATCAGAAATAATTGACCTATAATTAGATTTCATCAAATTTATAGTTAAGGTAGATTCACATATCCAAATTGTTCCAAACATACTTAAAAGTTTTCCAATGAACTGAATCAAGTATCAGTTTTAAATTAAAATTAAATCAATTCAGTTTCTCAGTCACACTAGTCACATTTCAAGAGCTCAATAGTCTCAAGTGGCTCATGGTGACCATACTGGACAAAGAAGGTCTAGAGAAATAAAGAAGTAATTATAAAGACAATCACTGGAACCCAAAATTCAAGCCTAATGATTAAAAGAAATATAATAAAGCAAATAAGACATACACTATAGAAAATTAAGGTATTAAAAACAGAAAGCAAAAGAAAATTATAGATGTTTCTCATTACAGATAACAGACATGTCATATATCAATAAATATAATTGTTTAAACTTAACCACATAAGAAAAAATGTTTGATTCACAAAGCAAAACCCAACTGTATATTATATTTCAATGCAATATTTAAAGCAAAGTAATACAGAAAACCTGAAAATAAAAGAATGGCAATGCTCTACCAGAAAACATAAACAAGAGGAAAACAGGGATTTAAATCTCAATGTCAAGTAAGTTGAATCCAGGCCAAAAAAGCATTCAAGTAGGAGAAGGACAGCATTCTGTATTGCTAAAGGGTACATCTCACAATGACAGTAATAAGATCTAAGCAGCAAACCTAACATTAACAGGCATAAAGCAAAAACCATAAGTGATATATGGAGAAATAGAATCATATTATTAGTAGACTTCAACTTCTCTCGGGCCACGACAGATAAAGTAGATTTAAAAAAAGTAAAAGTAGAAAAAGCTTAAACAACATAATTAATATGGTAGATCTGACATATCAAACTCTATAACCTGAGAAGAAAGCATAACCTTCTTTTTGCTGCCAAAAGAACATTCACAGGAAATGACCACATCTCGGACTATAAAGTAAATGTCAATAAATTAAATAATTATTCAGATAACATTCTCTGATCACAATGCAACACAACAAAACATAAAGAAACTTAGGGCTACAAAACTCTAGCCCTAAATACTGAAATAAACAAACGAAAAAGAAAAAAAGTGTCCAGTTCAAAAAAACAACAACATAATAAACCCAAGGAAATCAGAGGGAATTAATAAAGTCAAGGTAGACATTAATGAACTAGAAAATAAAAGTCATAAAACTAATAAACGAATCCAATCATATAATCTACCCTCTAATCTAACCGAGACAGGGGGAGGAGAGAACAAATATAAAAGAAATAAAGGGGGAAATAGCCATAGAGAAAATTAAGACTAAGAGACTACTATGTCAGTTATGCGAGTTGACTTAAAACCACAATGACTAGGAAACTTTCTAGAGAAATGTATCAAAATGGACTCTAGACGATAAACAGAAAATCTATACAGAGCAATATTTTAGAATAAATTGTCAAAGAACAATAGTCTCCCAAACACAATATGTTTAAGAAGTTTTATAGGGGGATCCTAACAAATCTTTAAAGAACAGAAATTCAAAAGATAAATTGCTCTTAATTTAGAAAATAATTTTTTTTTCTGAAACAAGCATGACACTGGTAAGAAAATCTAACAGACTGCTCATACACACATCTATAGACAAACAGCATGTGTATAGCAATATAATGAACCCAGGATTCATCATAATATTCTCTCTACTTCTGTATATGCTTAAAATTTTCCATCGTAAAACCTAAACAATTGTTTACTCAAAGAGAAAAAACATGCTATCTAGATGCCATTTTTCACTTACCCAAAGTTTGATAACAATGTGGTGAAAGTGTAGGAAAATAGACACTCAAACTTCCATGAGAGGATAAACAGACAACCTCTACGGAAAGCAAGTGGACAATGTTTATCAAAATTTCAAATGCACATGCCCTTTAATGTAGCAATCCCACGTTTAGGAATTTGTCCTATATATACACTGAATGATATGCACGCTGTAATTCACTGTAGCAGTGGTTGTCATAGCAAAGATTCAAAACAACCTACCAGCCATTAACAGGGAGTTGGCTAATGAATTATATAGCACACTCATATAAACAAATTCTCAAAAGCCATACAAAGGAAAAAAGTTCTGCAGATACAGATATGGAAAGCTAAGGTATTAAGCTTAAAAAGCAAGGTACAGACAAAAGTAGAACAAGCTTCTGTTGACACAAAAACAGGGAGACTAGTGGACAAAAGTGGAAGCTGACTTTTCTGTCCTTTCGCACCTTTTGAATTTGGAACCACGTGACTATAATCTCAGACCAAAAAGAAAATCTCGTTTTTAAAAACCCCATCCTTTAGGAGGCACGCTGCCATTATAAACTCCTAATCCATTTAGACTACTTCCTATTCTTGCTATGCTTTGCTGTTTGGAAGGCTGTATTTCTTTCTATTTTTTTAATTTTTAAAAATTTATTTTTTAATTACCATGGACATACAGTATTATATTAGTTTCAGGTATACAAAACAGCATAGTGATTACACATTTATGTATCTCACAAAGTGATAACCCCTATAAGTCTACTATCCCTCTGACACTGTACAGGTATTACAATATTAACTATATTCCCTATGCTGTACTTTACACCCCCGTAACTGTCTTTTTCAATTATAGTTGACATTCAATATTATTTTACATTAGTTTTATGTGTACAGCATAGTGGTTAGACATTTATATAATTTATGAAGTGATCCCTCCAATAAGTCTAGTACCCACCTAACACTACACATAGTTTTTACAATATTATTATGGAAGGCCATATTTCAAGTAAAGATTGAGCTCAAGAAACTTTTATTATTTGAAGAGCATAGAGATAAAAGGCACACAGATGAAAGGGGGACAGTCCTCTAGATCCAGAAAGTCATCTAGTTAGTGGTACGCAACCCTGGTTATGCTTTAGAACAACCTGGGGGGTCTTCTAAAAATACCAATACCCTGCACCCCACCCCAGACTATATATTAGAAGTTGGGGTGATGGGTCCCAGGCATGAAAACCACTGATCTAAATGCTTTACATCATGGTCCTCAACAGAGGGTGATTTTGCTCTCCCAGGGGACATGATGCTGTCAGGAGATGGTTTGGTTGTCACAACTGGGGAGGGGGGAGGCTACTGGTATCCACTGGGACGAGGCCAGGGATGCTGCTTTAGTAAACCTCCCACAATGCACAGGACAGCACCCCCACAAAAATGACCTGTCCCAAAATGTCGATGCTGAGCCTGAGAAATCCTCCTTTAAAATAAAATCACTGCTTCTGAAGTAACAACCAGTTTTAGTCTTCACTCTTAAACAAGGAAGGTACATTATAAACTAATAAAGCTTGATTTCTGCTGCCATAGAAACGACAATGTATTTGTTGACATGGTTCTAACAAATACTGAAGCACAAAATTCCATGTATATCCATCCTTTCTCTGGTCCCTGTCCAGTAATTCCAGTCAAAAATTTATGTCCCGTTTGTAAATTAGCCAGGGAGAAAGTCATAAAATTCACAAAGTGGCAGCCTGTGGGTCAACATGACCCATGCCTCTATTTTGTTTGGGCCACAGGTCTTTTAAAATATATTGAATTGGTGCCAATCAGCTGCCCCTTCTGAAGCCAGCATATGTACCTGGGAGTTTGCCACAGTCCCCACCTGGTCCTTTTAAGCATTTGAGGTGGCCCTCCCCTGTAGTTTTCTGCAATCACACACAGGCAGAAAGCCTCTTTACTCGTTTTCCTCCTCACCTTAAAAATATCCCCACACCCATTCTAAATTCTCAAACTCCCACATTACTTGCCAAAATGGAACTTCTATCAAGAGCTAGAAGAACTAAGAGAAAGGTACTACTTGAGATGACCTTTGTGTGACAACTCTCTTCTTCTAGTTGACGTCATTAAAGGTAGGCTGCCTGCCACCTGATTCATCTCTGAGTGTTACAAACTAGGCTTGCAGTTTCTAACAGTTCCACTACAATTATATATGGCTCTTCTGTGAGCTTCCTTATAAGGAAAAGACTTCAATTATTAGGCTTCTTCCATCATCCTACATTAGTACATTCCTCCACCCCTCCCCAAACAGGTCAGAAGCCTTTTATGGGAAATAGCTATCAAAAGATTTAATAATTTTCTTTTAAAAAGCTTATCCCTTTTTCTTTGAAATTGCAATCACAGACTTTGGAGCTGTGCTTTAGAGATTAACTGATATAATCCACACATTTTATTAATGAGGAAAATGAACCCCAGTGAGGTTCAGTCACTTAGCCAAGGCCAACACTCTTGAGTTAGTGGCACAGCAAGAATTAGAACATTTGTTTCCAGATACTGGTCCCATGGGTTTTCCATGATAACACTATCCCCGACTGTGGTTTTTGTACTCAAATGGCATCCTTGCCAAGACACCTACTAACATGGGTAGATACCAGCTGCTATAGAAATAAATCAAGCAAAATTTCGCCAAGCTATTAGAGCTATCACTTCAACTTTGAGGGTGGGAGGTTTAGGAATTTCTGGGTTCCTTTTGTTCCTTTTATTGTGACTTAACCTGGCTCAGTTTACCTTAATGAAAGGTTATTGATACTTTCATAATCTCCTATAAACCATAAATTAAGAGATGGCAAGCATGCTATAGCAACATGACATTTTCTTTCCAAACTCTGTAGTCAGGAGCTGCCTTAAACCTCTAAAATTCTCACAAGTGGCCAGAGATGGTAGAGTAAAAAACTACCAAAAAGCTTTGGGCAGTGAAGTTTAAGATACAAAGATCAACATCTCATTGAACTTTGACTTTCCTCATCATTCTCTGGCAAATAGGTTTCTTAAAACTTAATTTGGTCTTAACTTTAAACTATTCCTGTCTTCCTATCCCAACTTAAGTACAGTCATCACATTTTGCATGTTGTCTTCCCCGAGTGTTCTACCTACTCTGCACTTTAGTTTTCATTCCTTGATTTTTACATAAAATTCAAGAAATGAATAGACGTAGATAATGGGTTATTTTCCCTTGAGAACTTAGAACATCTTTGCTGCTCCATTTTATTTGCTTTTAAGATGCCGAATTCTATTCTGATACCTGAGTGGTTTACTTTCAGGTGTTTCACAATCAGCTCCCTCGCATTCAGCCATTAGGAGTATTCGCTCAGCGATTGAAAAGGCACCACTGGGGAAACATGATCTAATTAACATATGGTGATGGAATCTATTCCCATCTCAGCTAGGCCTCAGGCAGAATGGGGGCCGTGTCCGCTGCGCTCTCGCACCTCCATCCGTGGAAGCGGCCGAGCCCACTCCATAAGGGAGATGGTGGGTGGGACACAAAAGGAGAGGCACGAGAAAAGGTGCTGGCCCGGAGGCCGGGGTTGTATCCTAAGGCTAGGAGCCCACACGTCCTCTCCTCCCCAGCATCTAAGGCGTTTGCAGCCCAGGCCTCTAACTGTTTTAACATAACACTAAGACGACAACTGTTCGAGTCCTGCCGCTCCCGCCACCCGCGAGCACCTTAGAGCAGCAGAAAAGGAACAAAATGCCATTGCATAATTTATTCGACTTCAAGGTGTTTCTAAACAGCTCTTACACAACCAAAAAAAAAAAAAAAAGCCTATAAAACTAAAAACGTTAAAAAGCCACCAGCATTCCGCTGGGAAGTTTTAAGGGCGGTGAGGTCTGTGTCAAGTAGATTTGAAGCTAACCATGCAGGTTTGGGGAGTACCGCCCGGGATGAGGGTTCTGTGTCTGTGGGTAGGCCCCTGGCCGGTGTGCGGCTGCCAGGCCTTGTCCCTGTGAGCCCCGAAATAAGAGCCCGGGGAGAGCCCCCGGGCATCCCGTAGCCCCGCCCGTGGTTCCCACGACTTTGCCCTGAGGCTGCGGAGACCCGCGGCAGCAGCGGCGGGACCGGAAGGTAGCGGCCACGGGGCCGTGGGGGCTGTGGCGACCGTGGGGACCCCGCGGCCTCACACTCACCGAAGTCCAAGAACTGCTTGATGGAGAGCGGCGATGGCGAGAAGCGCGAGTAGCGCTCGATCTGCTTGGGCACCGTCTGTTTCATCAGCCACCAGAACAGCCGCATTCTCGCCGGGGCAGTGCACAGACCAGCCGAGACGCACAGGCGGCAGCAGGGGCCAGTGCAGCCGAGCGGCGCGGATCTGATGCGTTCGCCAAGCGCGTACCCCGGCCTCCGCCTCGCCTCAGCGCCGCGGGTGCAGCCGCTGCAGCAGCAGCAAAAGCAGCAGGAGCAGCAGCAGCAGCAGCAACAGCAGCAGCTCCCGGGCCGAGGCCGGTCGCCCGCGGCTTCCCCAGGCCCCGCCCACTGGGGCGGAGCCGGCCGCCGCACGTACGCGGCGCCCGAAGGGCACGGGGAGCGCGAGAGGCGCGCGGCCGCACGCGCCGGCCGCTGATTGGCCGCCGTCTTCGCTTTCTTTTGCCGGAGTGCGACCCGACGCCGGCTCCTTCCTTCCCGGCTTCTGGGACTCGGCAGGGCGGCGAAGTACAGCTGCTCCGAGCCCCGCTCGGGACTAGGTCCTACGTAGGCAAAAGGTGGCGGAGGTCACAGGGGGATTGTGAGGAGGCCTGGAGCCCACGTGAGGAATCTGACCCTACGCGCCGCTCCAAGCCCCTCTCAACCAATGGCACCTTTTCCGGGAGGCCTGCTCAGGGGCTGGCTGTTGCGCTTCAAGGTGTTCGTTTCATCTTGACACTTTAATTTTCGTGTTGTTTCCCGCTTAACTGTAGTGGCTGTTTCATGGCCTCCACCGCTACCACCTTTGGGCAGAAACAAATGTAAACTCACTGGTTCTGCTTCGTGCCCGCCCCTTACTATTGGCCAGGGTTAATTGTCACGTCACCGACTCTTTGTGTCTTGGTCCCCCGCGACCCCCCGCCCCCACCTCCCCACTCTCCCACCCACTGGCGAACACCTTTGGACAGGATTGTTAGATCATTCCTGGCCTGCCACCTCTATTCGCCACCCCCCCCCCCACTCTCCCACAGGGGCCAACACCTTTGGATAAGATTAGTTAAGTCACTGACTCTGTTTCACCACCACCACCACCACCATTGCACAGGATCAAATTTAAGGTCACTGACACTTCGTTTGGGGCCGACCCCCTTCTCCCCCTGCACACTCCCCTTAACACCATTGGGCAGGATTAATCGTAAGGTCACTGACTCTGCTTCATGCCCCCACCGCCACTACCACTGGAAAGGATCAGATGTAAGGTCATTGACACTATCTTTCATACCCCCTTACCACCACCACCCCCATAGAACAGCTCCCTGACTGTTTCATGCTTCACCACCACAAGCACCACTACTTTTGGACAGAAGTCTATGCTTACACTGTGTGTTGGGTATTCTTTGTACACGAGTGAGCTTGGATTCAGGGTTCAGTATTATTAAATCATTATTTCCTAATATGAGCATGTAAAGTACTGCTTGCTTTAACCATTTCCACCAAACCTTATCTTATTTTTGGCAATGTGTAAACATGAACTAAAAGACAGAATGTTCTCTAAGGAAAGGTAAAAATATAACGAAACCACTCCTTTGGTCTGATTGGACTGGTTTTCTCACTGAATATTATTGGTGTGTGTTGTAGCTTATTGCGCTTTTGTGCATTCATTGGCTATTTATGCACCCAATTCTTTGCTTAATAACTGCATCTCTACTCTGAATATAAACAACAGTGATACATACACTCAAAGACATCCAGTGGTCTTCCCACACTTCTAGATTTTCAAGTCATCTTGGTGGTGATATGATGTGTAGACTATAAGGTCTTTTCCATTCAAACCAAAGCCTAAAAGAGACATACTTATAACCTGTTTAACCAGGAGCTTTGCCAGCAGAACTCAGCAATCTTGTCGGTGTGTTTGAGCAGACAAAAAGTCCTGTGGCCTGTGATTCCTACAGTGACTTTCTCAGGTGCTACCTGGAGGTGGAGTGTACTTGGTGGCAATTGTGGTCAGCAAGCAGAAAGAAGTTGAATGTCGGTGGAGAGGGAGGTTTTCCCAACCTAAGTTGCAAATGCTGCTGATCTTTACAAGCTTGAAAATCACTTGCTTCACTAATTCCTTTTCCACTGAACAAAATGCTACTTTAATTATATGTATTCTGTTCATTTGATAACTTCAACTGTCACGTGCCTAGTTTTATTAATGATTGTGCAAAAGGTGGCAAGTCTTAGAAGTTGGGAACAATATGAAAGGGCCTGATAGAATAGAAATCATGCTGGTCCAGCACTCAAATGACCCGGTCATAAACTTGGTTCTATCATTAACTAGCTGTGTGACCTTAAACAAGTCATTTAGACTTTCTGTGTCCCAGTTACTTCTTGTCAAATGGAGATACTTGATTTCTCTCCCTGGCATTTGTGACAATCAAATGAAATAAATCATATCTAATATAACACAAGATACTGTTGTACCTCTTTATATAGCCATACATATATTTTTAGCTAATAGTTTTGTGTTAATTGGCAAAATCCAGACGCTAAACTAGTGGGTTGATTTCAGTGCAGGCGGTAGCAATAAGAGATGGATCTTGAGATATAAGTAGATCTTAATGAACTTTTTTCAGTTCCTGTACGCACCAAGGTCTTGCCTAGGCCCTGCTCCCAGTGGCTTACAAAGTGAGATCCCTGGAACAGCAGCAGGAGTTTCACCTGGGATCTTGTTAGAAAGCAAACTCTTAGAACCCCTCCCAAACCTACTGAATCAGAAACTCTGGGAGTGGGGCCGGGCAATCTGTGTTTTAATAAGCTATGGGGGTTTAAAGATACTGCCACAAATTCTTTGATATTCCTCCCGTCAAGAGAGGGAGCTTAATCTCCTCCCCTTGAGTGTGAGCTAGATTTAGTACTTGCTTCTAATAGAGGATGGCCAGAGTGAGGAGATCGCACTTCCAAAATTAGATTATACAACAACTTTGGCCCTACAAAATACCTGGCCAGTATTCCTCAAAACTATCAAGGTCATTAAAAACAAGAAAAATTTGAGAAATTGTCACAGCCAAGAGAAGCCTAAGGAGACAAGACAACTAAATAGAATGTGTAGTCGCACAACAGCCTAGCCAACTGTCCCCCTGTGTCTTTCCTTCAGGACTGTGCCTTTCTGGGACTCTGTTCCATCCTTGTGTTTACACCTTATGTCTCTCTGTCTGGTCCCCAAAAGATGGTTTGCAGCCAAAGATGGGTAAGATATATCACGGGAGATACAACCTAAGCCAGGTGGAACCGAGTGGGGACCCCCAATGAGCTGCCTTAGAAAAATGTGGGAAGGGGCCTTGCCTCCCCTTCCCTCTGCCTGGGAAAGTCTGTTGCCAGCTCTGGCTTTTCCCTGGCACCTGTTTGTGAGAGAAGTCATGAGGACAACAAAGATCAGTTCTCTCCACTTATCTCAAAGGAACTGTTACAATATGAGAGACTTGACCCTGAGAAGGTACATACCTTAATTAAGACATCATGGGACCTTGTGCTTCGGCTGTTTACAGACAAAGGGTGATTGGAATAAACATTTTTCTGCTATGATGTATGAGTCTCACAGACCTTGTAAGAAACAATGTCACTTTCTTGTATTTGTATACCTATCAGTAAAAACCTCCAGTCGGCCTTATTCTGGGCTCCAGTCCTCTGAGACTGAGAGACCCCTGGACTTCGGAGAGATTTAACTGCATTAAGTCTGTTTCTTTTTTTCTTAAAAACTTATCCCAAGCTGCCCCTTCTCACAGGACCCTCACTGCCCGTGTTGCGCTGGACACGACAAGAATATGCTATCCTGGATGGGATTCTGGAACAGATATAAGGACATTAGGCAAAAACTAAGGAATTCTGAATAAAGGATGGTCTTTAGAGCAGATTTGTTTCATAATGATGTATGAACATTTGTTCATGAATTGTAACAAATGTAACATGCCAATGAAAGTATGGGCACTTGTGTACTATCTTCTCAATTTTCCTGTAAATCTGTGTTCTGAAAAATGAACTCAGTTATACCACGCAGTATTGTTAACTATAGTCATCACGCTGCAAGTTATATCCTCAGAACTTATTTATCTTATAAGTGGGAGGTTTGAAAGTTGCTAAGAGAGCAGAACGTAAAAGTTCTCATCACAAGGAAAAAAATATTTGTAACTGTGAGTTGACGGATAGTAACTAAATTTATTGTGGTAATCATTTTGCATGTATACATATATCCAATCATTATGTTGTACACCTTAAACATACAATGTCATATGTCAATTATAGCTCAATAAAACTGGGAAAAAGCAGTACCTTTTGGTTACAAAATGTAAAATAAAATATATTCAAATAATACAATGAAAATATATGATAGCAATAAAACTATAACCATAGAATAACTACTGAACATTTAAAGGACATGTATTACAAAAATAATACTAAAGTCAATATTTTTAAAAAGACTGTGGCTTCCATCTTGGGGGTTCTCTCTCTCTATAGATAGATAGATAGATAGATAGATAGATAGATAGATAGATAGATAGATAGATATAGCTAAAGCTATAGAGATATAGATATATAGATATATAGATATTTATTTATATATATATTTATATATTTATTCTTCCCTCCCTCCTTCCGTTCCTCCCTCCCTCTCTGGCAGAAGCCACCTGCCATACTGTGAGGCAGCCCTGTGGAGAAGCTCACAAGAGTGAGCTCAGAAGCAGGTGCTTTTGGAAGCAGGTCCCTCTCCTGACTGGCACCTTGACTGTAACCTCCTGAGAGACCCTGAGCCACAAGCACTCAGCTAAGCAGCTCCCAGACTCCTGACCCACAGAAACTCTCAGAGTTTGTTGTAACGAATGAGCGGCTGTTTTGTTATGCAGTAATAGCTAAGTCATCTACAAGCCCTGCATGTGACTCTGACGCATGCTGACGTGTGAGAACCGCTGTCACACCCTATGCACTCTAATCCAGCTCCCTACTCCTAGCTAAGGCCTCCCACCTCTGCACAGTCCGCACTTAGACCTCAGGGTAGGCCTCCCCTGACCATAAAGGCAATGCATTCCCCTTGCTATCTGGTTTCCTGATTCACCGTGCTTCCCACTGTAACACGCAAAACACTTCAGTATGCGTTGATGAATGCCAAACTTCGGCACTAAACGTCAGCCCTGTGACCACTTGGCCCGAGTCTGGCTTCGTCACGGCTTCGTCCCCAATATCCAGCATGAGTACCAGTCAGTATTCAGGTTCACAATATTTATTAAATAAATGAAAACCAACAACCATAACAACAAACCCTACCCCAAACTTCATTCCTTCCCATCAGCTCTCAATGGAGAACAAAGGCAAGGGTCGTAGTATTCTGAGTAATTCAAGCAATAATGAAAACTTTATTAAATCGTAATTTGACAAAGCCACAAGCCCAAATCCAAAGTTGAGTGGGACATATGAGGGGAAAAAATAACCGCTGATCATCTCTTCATCACTGGTTGGTGGGTCTCGTCATAAATTGCCTCCACTAGTACTTGATTTTATGAAATCCCTGTCTCCCTGTCTTTTCCTCCTCCTTCTCTCTTCACTCTCAACTAACATTTTTGGAGCACCTGCTGAGTGCTCTGTGAAAGGACCCATGTTGTCTCTTCACAGGAAATCTGATGAATGAATATTATCCTCAGTTTACAGGTGAGTGAACTGTACAGGTGAGACACAGAATGATTGAAATAACTGAAGATCACACAGCTTGTAAATGACAGTCTGGATTCGAATCCAGGTCTCCTGACTCTCAGTTTTATGTTCTTCCATAATACCACCAACATTATTTAAAATAGACTTAATTTTAAAAAAGAATTTTTAGATTCACAGCAAAATTGAGCTGAAAGTACAGGGATTTCCTGCATCCCGCCCCTCCCCCCATACACACACAGCCTCTCACCCTCAACATCCCACATCAGACATTTGCTACAATCAGAGAACCTACATTGACACACCATTATCAACCAAAATACATACTTTACATTAGGATTTACTCCTGGTGTTATACATTCTATGTGTTTGGATAAATATATAATGACATATATTCATCGTGATACCGTGTTTCCCCGAAAATAAGACCTAGCTGTACAATCAGCTCTAATGAATCTTTTGCAGCAAAAATTAATATAAGACCCGGTCTTATTTTACTGCAATATAAGACTGGGTCTTATATACTATACTATACTATACTATAATATAATACAAGGTCTTATGTTAATTTTTGCTCCAAAAGATGCATTAGAGCTGATTGTCAGGCTAGGTCTTATTTTTGGGGAAACAGTAGTTTCTCTGCCCTAAATATCCTCTGTGCTCTGCCTGTTATTCATCCCTCCCCCCAACTCCTGGTGACCACTGATCTTTTTACTGCCTGCATAGTTTTGTTTTTTCTAGAAATCCTATAGTTGGAATCATACAGCATGTAGCCTTTTCAAATTGGCTTCTTTCACTTTGCAATGTTCATTTAAGTTTCTTCCATGCCTTTTTGTGGCTTGATAGCTCATTTATGTTTGGGTCTGAATAATATTCTATTGTCTGAATGTACCAGTTTGTTTATCCATTCACCCATTAAAGGGAATTTAGGATATGTCCAAGATTCACCAGCCCGCTTTTTTTAAATTAAAGTTTATTGGGGTGACAATTGTTAGTAAAATTACATAGGTTTCAAGGGTACCATTCTGTAATACATCATCTATAAATCCCATTGTGTGTTCACCACCCAGAGTCAGTTCTCCTTCCATCACCTTATATTTGATCCCCCTTACCCTCATCTCCCTCCCCCCATCCCCTTATCCTCCGGTAACCACTTAACTGTTGTCTGTGTCTATGAGATTTTGTTTCTTTGTCTTGTTCCTTTGTTGCTTTCAGTTTTGTATCCCACATATCAGTGAAGTCATATGGTTCTCGGCTTTTTCTGTCTAATTTCGCTCAGCATAATAATCTCAAGATCTATCCATCTTGTCACAAATGGCACTATTTCAACTTTTCTTTGGCAGAGTAATATTCCATTGTGTGTGTGTGTGTGTGTGTGTGTGTGTCACATCTTCTTTATCTAATCATCTATCAAAGGACACTTTTTTATTTTAAGGGTGGGAAATGAGAGTGTGAAGATAAATGAACTAGAGGAGCTAGGGTTACTTAATAAAGCTTTACTAAATTTATCTTTAAGCAAATATGTATATGTGTGTGATTTCAAGCAGTAGCTCTATTCTCCCAAGTGCCCAGATTCTCGATTTTTTTGACAAACTATTTTGGATAGTGTAAATCCTCTGGAAGTCCACTTATCCTGGTCCTTTCGTAGCTAAGTAAGAAGGTTTATTGTTTTGTTTTTTTTAACAGAGATATCACATTTTATTTCTTTAAAGAAAGTTGGATTGGTTGTAGACATAGCACCCACACCCACAAGCATGGAATCAGAATCCCTGGTCAAAATATCCATTTGTTACATGTAATGTGTGTCTATAATTACTTACAAAAATAAAAACAAAAAAACCTCAACACTGATCTTTCTCACTTAATAAATTGAATAATTAACAATTATTCTTTAACAATTGCTAAAATAGGTGTTCATATCTTGGATAAATGAAAACCACAGTGAATTTAATACTTGATTTATACTAATAGCTTCACCTCCCTCTCTTTCCAAACCTTAAAGATGAAAAACCTTTTAGAAAATAAGCTGCCTTAAAGATGTCTACACTCAGACACCTGGGTGTCAAACACTGAGTGACTTTTGGAGAATGTCTCCCTTCTCAGCTAGAACTTCTAGATAATAGTCATTGAGAGAGTTCTAGAAAAACATGATATACTTTTTAATACAAGATATAACACAGCCCAAAGAAGGGCAGTAATTGAAGCTGGAGTCTCCAAATTGGGAGTCTCAGGATAAAGAGAGTTGGTGTTGAGAAAACATGATTGCAGATGAAGCAAGATTGAAGATCTGAGATCTTGAGTCAGTTTGTAGATGTAGATAAGTTGATTCTGAAATTTATACAAAAAGGCAAAGAAACTAGAATAGCCAAAACAATTTTTAAAAAGGAAAAGAAAACGCACACTATTCAATTTGAACTCTTACTGTAGAAAGTTTTTCTACAAAAGAAGACAATTTGGGGGATGATTGTTGTAATTACACAAATCTACACGTGTGTTAACACTCAAAGAACTGTACACACAAAAAGTCAATTTCATTTTATATAAATTAAAAAGAAAAAAAAAGAAAACACTTGGTAACCAACTGGTTAACTGGATAGTTTGCTACTCACTGCACTAGCCAATTGTTAAAAGCAGTATTAGCTGAGCAGTTTCCCAACGTGTAAGATATGAAAGACAGAATGCACACCTGTTAATTTAGGTTTTTCTGAGTAAGGAGGTTTTCAATCTTAGTAATCTTTCTCTTCCCCCAAAGGAGGTCAGAAAAAGATTTTAAGTACAGGGATGGTGTAGCAGAATAATTTATTGAGAAATTAAATCTGTGTTCTGTTTTTACTGCCCTTGGAGAGACAAAAAAAAAAAAAAAAAAAAAAAAGGATAGCAGATCTTCCCCCTAAAAGAAATGGAGCCTTTGTGTCTGGGCTTCAGGCTGCTGGCCTTTGAGGATTTTATTAGCTGTGTTTGTATAGCAGGGTGCTTTGGTTTCTAGGGTTGAAAACAGAACTTGGAAGATATAGGAGATGTTTTAGTCAACTCTGTAAATTAATTCCCTCTTCTATTGGTAACTACCCCCACTTTCGTTTACTTCTCCATGTACTGCATTTGTGCTTTGGGGGGGGGTGCAAATAGCCCACTTTGGTTGTGGTAATAAGATATATGGCTCAATCTAAAGACTAATGAGTTAAATTCTGACTACTGGCCACGTGTCTTGGTTCAGGGATGCACATCTGACCCAATTTAGGTCAGTGGGAATAGAGGAGACAGTTCCTGAGCGCATCTGTGAAAGAAACTTGCTTGCTATTCGGAGGAAGTTTCTGGAAGAATCTTTCCTGTCTCTCTTTCTACCTCCTCCCCATCTCTGAATGCACACAAGGAAGCATGTAGCATCAGTTGACCATCATTTTGTACAGAGTGAAGCTGACTGTGCAGAAAGCAGAGCCAAAATGGGAAGAAACTGGGTCCTTGGAGACGTTGTGAAGCGACTACATCAAACCAACCCTGAAGCCCCCTCTGAACTTCTATTTACAGGTCTGTGCATCACCTTTGTGGTTTAGACCAGCTTGGGTAGATTTGGGTAGATTTGTCATATGTTTGACTTACAGTCAAACATATCCTACTACCCTATGATCCAGTAATTCCACTCCTAGGCATCTACCCGGAGAAATCCAAAACTCCAATTCAAAAATCAGTATGCACTCCTATGTTTATTGCAGCACTTTACACAATAGCCAAGATATGGAAACAACCGAAATGCCCATGGGTAGACGACTGGATTAAGAAGCTGTGGTACATTTATACAATGGAGTATTACGCAGCCATAAAGAAGAAAGAAATCTTACCATTTGCAACAACATGGATGGATCTAGAGAACATTATGTTAAGTGAAATAAGTCAGAAAGAGAAAGACAAGTACCATATGATCTCACTTATATGCGGAATCTAAAGAAAAGAATATGTGAATGAACTAATCAGAAACAGTTTTGGGGACAAAAAGGAAAAAACCGAGAGTTGTTAGATGGGCGGAGGGGGGGGTGAGGATAAGGGGGAAGGTGAAGGGATCAGGAAGCAGCTGGTAACCACAAGATGGCCTCAGGGTTTTTTGAAAATTAATTTGGGGAACGTATACGATGGTGTTGTGGGGATTTTGTTGGGTATCTGATGGACATGCGTCCTATTTGAGAGACCACCTCAGGGATACTGTGGATGCCTGATCATGGCATTGTACACCAGAAGCTAAACATTAATGAATGCCAACTATAATTTTATATATATAATGTGATGGCTCGGTGCGAGGTCGGAGGGATAGTGGATGGGGGGAGGGGGGTTCACAGTGTGGGGGATATAAATGATGAACGTCTAAGTATGACCTTGTCTTGTACACCTGAAACTAATAAATTAAAAAAAAAACATATCCTAACTTTCACGTCAGGTATTCTCCAGATACCCTGAACACACACACAGGAACAAGCCCCCCAATGATGGCTGCTGTTGGGTGTCTTGTCAGCTATGCACATGGGAATTCAAACCCACATTTAAATTGATATAAAAAAATAAAGAAAAGTAATGTTTCTTCTGCCCAAGTGTTATGGAACAAAAGTACATCCTATAATAACCAGAAGAAGGGAAACCATAATGGAGAATGGTTACATAAATCATGGCACATGCATTCAATGGACCATTACACTGTCATTAATAATTCATTGTATGAATCTATAAAAAACTTACTCAACTCAACTCCAAAAAAACAAACAACCCAATTAAAAAATGGGCAGAGGACTTGAGGAGACATTTTTCTAAAAAGGACATACAGAAGGCAAGAAGACATATGAAGAAATGCTCAACCTCACTAACCATCAGAGAAATGCAAATAAAAACCACAATGAGATACCACCTCACTCCAGTCAAAATGGCTATCATCAATAAATCAACAAACAACAAATGCTGGCGTGGATGTGGAAAAAAGGGAACGCTAGTGCACTGTTGGTGGGATTGCAGATTAGTGCAGCCACTATGGAAAACAGTATGGAGGTATCTCAGGAATCTGAAAATGGAACTACCCTATGATCCAGTAATTCCACTCCTAGGCATCTACCCGGAGAAATCCAAAACTCCAATTCAAAAATCTGTATGCACTCCTATGTTTATTGCAGCACTTTACACAATAGCCAAGATATGGAAACAACCGAAATGCCCATCGGTAGATGACTGGATTAAGAAGCTGTGGTACATTTATACAATGGAGTATTACGCAGCCATAAAGAAGAAAGAAATCTTATCATTTGCAGCAACATGGATGGATCTAGAGAACATTATGTTAAGTGAAATAAGTCAGAAAGAGAAAGACAAGTACCATATGATCTCACTTATATATGGAATCTAAAGAAAAGACTATGTGAATAAACTAATCAGAAACAGTTTTGGGGACACAAAGGAAAAACCGAGAGTTGTTAGATGGGTGTGGGGGGGGGTTGGGGATAAGGGGAAAGGTAAAGGGATCAGGAAGCAGCTGGTAACCACAAGATGGCCTCAGGGTTTTTTTGAAAATTAATTTGGGGAAGGTATTCAATAATGTTGTAAAGATTTTGTTGGATATCCGATGGACATGCGTCCTATTTGGGAGACCACCTCAGGGATACTGTGGATACCTGATCATGGCATTGTACACCAGAAGCTAAACATTAATGAATGCCAACTATAATTTTATATATATAATGTGATGGTTCAGTGTGAGGTCGGAGGGATAGTGGATGGGGGGAGGGGGGTTCACAGTGTGAGGGATATAAATGATGAACGTCTAAGTATTACCTTGTCTTGTACACCTGAAACTAATAAATAAATAAAAAAAAATAATTCATTGTATGAAGTCTATATGAGAACATGGAAAACGCAAACATTATAAGTGGATAAAAGCAAGATACAAAATTATGTATTAAATTTGAACGCAGCTATGAAAACCTTTATAGAAAAAAGTCTGGAAGGAAACGGCAAAATACCAACAATGCAAGAACCACTAAAGAGTGCTTTGAGTGACACCATGATTAGATTGACATTTAGGAACTCCTTGGAGTCTCCTGGTGGGAACGTGTTCCAAAAATATGAACCAAGGATAGACAACATGAATGTCCCTGTTCAGTTCTCCTTCACCCCCAAAAATGAAGGTAAACTACACAGAGATTGTCAGAATCCACTGCTATTCTGTTTTTATCCCAAACACGATCTTATCAGTTTCTATTAATATTTACTTACTGCCCATAATTAACTGAGCATGAACCAATATTCGCAGTGGACTCTGACATCTAAGGTGCCACCTATTATCTGGAAAACTTGGTGTTTCTTACATCAGCAGGTCTAGTACAGCCTTCACCCATCCAAGCTGTTTGCCAAGGTGCAGCCTCCCTCCATCCTCACCCCCCACCATCAAGACCACCAACAGCAAACTTGACAGCAAACTTGAGTCAGTTCCCAAAGTGCTAAGATTTCCATCAGGGACGGATGTGTTGCTACAAGGAAGGCCTCTTCCCCCAGGCCACTGGAGTCTATCCTCCACCTCAATTCTTTTCACCTCCCCCCTCCCTCCACTTATCTTAATTTTCTGGAGGTTTGAAAGTTTTGAGGAAAAGAAAAACAGCCGTTCCTCACAAAGAGATCGGGGATTCCTGCTCTAGGATAATCTGTCCCCATGTACCATCTGATTTATGAAACAATTATAAATTAGTGATATTAAAGGAACAGGACTGGGGCTGACCATTTCCACAGTTTGAAATGTGCACTGAAATAGAATTTAAAAAGCCAGATTTCAAAATCTAGAGATTCAATCTCATTACAAGTACTAAGGCTGCACTAGCCACGTGGGCTATTAAGCACTTGAAATGTGCTGGCCCGAGTTAAGATGTGTTATAAGTGTAAGATTCATACCAGATTTCAAAGACTTAGTATGAAAAAAAAGAATACAAACTATCTCATTACTAATTTTTATATCGATTACATGTGGAAACGATAACATTTTGATATATTCATTAAATCAGCTAAATCAAATATATTATTAACATTCATTTCATTTGGTTCTTTTACCCTTTTTTGTGTGGCATCTAGAAAATGTAAACTAACACCTGGGGCTCACATTAGATTTGTATTGGACAGTGCTGTGCTTGATATATAGCAAGGTGTCGCTTATACTCCTATTTATATAGAAAAGGTACCGAACATTTTCTGCAGGGCTTCTTCGTGCCAGAGCTGTGTTGGTGCAGTAATCCTGCAAAGCACACATGGGTATATCCATTTACAGATGAGAAAACTGAGGCTCACAGCAGTTATGTAACTTGTCCAAGGTCAAACACTAACGTATGGTAGAGCCAGTAAATTCAACACTGGATACTCGTTCAGGGTGTTATTCAGTTGCCAAGGCTTTTCTCTCTGCCATGACTTGAAAACCTAGACCGGCAGAGGAAGTGATGCCAAAAAAAAAAAAAAAAAATGGGAAGAGACGTGTACCCTATGGATAAGCCTCATTAAGCAAAATAATAAACTACACCTCCCTAGCTCTTGATGCCAAATTGACAAACACATGACTGGTGACGAGTGATACAGTATTGCCTTCCTTTTCATCTCATCATAACTTGGAAAGAGGTTTTAAGTGGGTGCTTTCGAAGAGCTAGACTTTCCTTATGAGAAAAAGAAAGATTCCTGTAAATATTTGCCTATAGTTTTACATGTAGCAGGAAGAATAATTTGCTAGTTAGCCCTATAACTTCCTTTTTTCTTGTGGAGCATCTTGATGGGTTTGGAGATAGAAGTTTGGGGTTGGAGCTGTGGAGAGAGGTATTTGCCCCCTCCCCCAGGGTGATCTTGGAAAGGAGAGGGAGAAGTAGATCGAAGGAACAATCAGAGAGGGTGGGGTGGAGTAGCGGGTCTTTAAGAAGGGTTGAGGTTGTACTTACTGCCTATGTTCTCCCCCTTCCCAACAATTTTGTAACAGGTACTTCACAAATGCTTGTTTGGGGGTGATTTTTTTTTCTGGCAGATTCTGTTGAAGGAGTTGTGTGGTTCCACAGCAGCTATGAGGAGGGAAGAGTCAAGTAAGAGGTTAAAAGCAGAAATCCCAGGGAGTGTTGGGGACTTATTGGCTGTGTGATCTGAGGGTGGGGTGGGGACTCGTAAAGGAGAGGATGGAAGCAGAGCAGGACACTTAACTTCAGTCCCTGGGGGCACGAGGGTCCCTAGCTCACATCTGGATGACATATAATACCGGATTGTTGGTGAAAGCACCCAGGTGAGCTCCTCCTACTTTCAATGCTTAAAACTGGCTTTTCCATTAATATTTCCAGAGTTCCATGTTCAAGCTAAAAGTGTCATCATTAGAATCTTTAGATTAGTTTGTTTTTCCCCAAAGCAAACCACGTGCTGAAAACACCGCCGGAGGGCAGGGAAGCCAGCCAACAGAGGGCCTGCAATTGGGCAAGTTATGGCAGGTAACTGGAGCTCCATCCTGCTGGGAAATTCTTGGAAGTGTCAGACACACGTCTAAGTTCTCCTAGCCAGAGAGGCACGGAAGCCGGAAGCCGGGGTACTTGTCCACCCATTCCTGTGGGTCCAGGGCTGAGATTTGCTGCTGGGGAGGGCAAGACATTTCCCCAGCTTTCTGTGTGTACTGCCCGGAATTGTATCCTTCTCTGGCTTTTATGAAAATTCATTTTGTCACACACATATGTATGCTGATATTACTTCATTTCAGTTGTTTGGAACTTCATAATGGTGTAAGAAGACTTCTGGAACTAGCTTTTTGCATTCAGTATTATATTACAAATATTTATTTTATGTTACATGTGTAGCCGTAAAGGCATTTAGGTTATTTCTAGTTTTCCTTTTTTCTCTTTTTCCCCATTTTCTCTCTCTCTCTCCCTCACTCCCTCTTCCCCGTTCCTTCCTTCCTTCTTTTTATTTATTTACTACAAATAGTAAACAATGCTACTGTGAATGTTATTTTCATATGGTTTTTAGATTCCATAAGAATTTTTGACACTCCAAGATAATGCAAATCAATTAAATGAATTTATAATACCCATGGATGAATAAGAGATTTTGTTAAGCCATATACTCTTCTTCAAAATTTGGTATTGTCAAATCTTCATTGAACGCTTTAGTTTTTGATTTTGGGGTTGGGTTCATAGGTGTTCATATTATTTATGTATTTATTTAAAAAGAGAGCCATGCGTGAACCTATGTATCTTGAGCCAAGGGTTATTATTAATTCAGTTCTATGTAATTACGGACACCCTTCAAAAATAGTATAGTGACCACATACCCATCACGTTCTGTAAATACATGCTATCAAGTTCCATAAACACCTCAGCACAATTTGGGGCTCAAAGATCCAGCCGCATTTTAGATACTATTCTGAGCTGGGCTCAGAATAGAAAAGAAAGTATCTATTCTTTCTCCAGAAACCCCTTCCCTTCACACCGCCTCCACCTGACCAGTATCATCCTACTGGGCCTGAAATTCTCCTTGCTTCTCATAGTTGCTCTTCCCAACAAAACATAATTCTTCAGTGTCCCATTCCCTCAAGACTCTGCTCTTCCCTAGCAGTGGCTCCAAGTGCAACCTTTGGGCACCACAGCCAAGGAGTCGGGTCAATAATTTTGATTGTGTGGGCTTTCAGCATTTCTTGTGACACCAGGCCAGGCCATCACCTGTCCCCATTGAGGTGTAGGATCAGCCCTAGATACTGGTCATCCCTACTTGGTCACCCCACAAGATTAGGCAGTTCCATACTATTACTGACTATGCGGTCTTAGGTGAGTTATCTAACCTCTCTAAACTTTGGTTTTCTCATTGGAAAATGGGAGTGATAAAGTCTCCTTGAAAGGTTTGTTGTGTGAACGGGAGACATATCTCCCTGCCCTCAGGAAGCTTTCAGCTATGGGGGCTGCTGCTGTTTCGATACATTCGAGTGTGACAGCATAGCCCAGGGGACACCTGACCTCTAAGTTTCAGGCCAACATCTGCCACAGACTAGCTCTGTGGGTTTGGGAAAATTGCTTCATCTTTCCATGCCCAATTCCTCATATGTAAAGTGAGAGGGGCGGACTTCAGCTGATCTCTAAAAACGAGATCATGAGTCAACAAGAAGAACTCTGACTACAATACTCAATTATTTATCGATGCCAGTGTAGTCACTCACGGCTATCATTCCTCAAGTACTAACTTATTCAACAGATCCTCAGGGAAGAGTTAGGACAAGCACTTTCCCAGAAAATGAGAGAAAATAATTTTGTTTTACTTGAGGGAATAATTTCCAAATCTGAAGGTAAAGGAAATAGTGAAGAGAAGGGGAAAAATACCCCCGCCCCCAAATCTACAAATAAAAGCTGTTTGTGTTCAAAACCGAGTTCAGGGCTCTGATATTATTCTCCAATTACTCCAATTTTTTTTTCAGCACTCAAGCTTATTGCATAAGCCAGAGCTGTATTCTGTTTCTCCTTGTATAACCCTTTTTTTCTTTTATTCCTTTCCCTCAAAATGGCTTCATTCTTTCACTGTGCTTTTTTTTTCTCCTCAGCATTCCTGTTGTCACTCTAGTTTCAGTGAGAAGGTCACCTTGGCCTTGTGTAAGTTTTATTTGACAGCATAACCTGAGGAATACCTGTTCCCATTCTTATGCTCTATTGCCTCACAGGGTGGAGAAGGTTGAATTCCAATATGTACGTCATAGTCATGTTCAAAGAATTCCATCTGAATTAGACATAAGCTGAATTTCCATAGACAAAAAGAAAAACCAGAGGAACATTCTCTCTTCCCATTATTTAAATCTTCAACTTGGGGCAACTCTTTTGGCTTTTCGAATAGCCTTCCTGGCTTCTCACGAGGTAAAAGATGTACTGTATCCTCCCCTTCTACTTCTCCCTGAACTCACCTACCTAATATCCTATTGTTCTTAGCTCACAGGACTAGCTGGGTTCCTGACGAAGAACCACTGCACACATGCTGGATAAGAAACAGTTGCAATCAAATGTTAACTCAAACTCCTTGGAGACACAAAATCTCTCCAACAACACTAGGAGAATGAAAGGAGAAGGAGAAGGTGAGTTCATGGTTCAAGTCTCAGAATAACCAAGACGAGCCGGAGATGGCAGTAAGCAAGGATTAGGAAGCTAAAAAGAAGGGTGAGTGATGGAGTAATCCCAGCCAAAGGCGACAACTGAACAAGGAGGTGTGGGTAAGGCCTGTCCACCACCTATATGTGTGTTTGTCTTTCCAGGAAGGAAAAGTATAGTATGTACGCTTTGGTGGTGAACTTACCACATGTAGCTTTTCCTGAAGACCCCATTCTCGTTAACATCTGCCAGAAACACTCAGAGAAGATGACAGTTCCTAGGTTCTGTTCCCATTCCCCCACCACAACAAATTTGTGCTAAGATCGCCAATGATTTTCATGTACAAGGGATATTTTTTAGTCATTTTTCTTGACCACGTGGTCACTCCCTCCACGTTGAAAAACTATCTGTTCCTTTTAATTTAGCAGCTCCACACCCTCCTTGTTTTTCTCCCTGCTTTATAGTCACTTCTGGGTCTCTTTTTCTGACATCTGCTCCTCTGCTTCATCTTAGGTTTCCTTGGGGCTCTTTCCTAGGCCCGCCTCTTACTTGCCTCTCTCTTCCTAGGCAATCGAGTCTACGAGTCTACGCCCATGGCTTCACTTACCATTAAAATTCTGACTCCCAAATTTAAATCTCCCGTCCTTATACATGCAAATGCCTACTTGCCCCTTCCACTTGACTGTCTCCATAATCCCCTCAAGCTATACATGCCCAAAATCACGTTCATGATCTTGCCACCAAATTCTTCTTTTCTACATGGTTTCCATCCTTAGAAAATGGTGGTTCTGCTAACCGAGTTGCTTCAACTAACCACCTAAGTACCATCCTTGAGCCCTCCTTCTCTGTCTCCTCTCACATTCCATTAATCATCAAGTCTTTTGATTCTCTGTCCTTTATGTCTCTTGAATCCTTCTGCTTCTCTCCATCCCATCTGCCACCATCTTGGCCAGGGCTAACATTACTTCTCACTTGGGGTATTACAGTGTCCTTATAACTGGTCTCTTAGCATCTTCATTCCATTCTTTTCTGTACTACAGTCCAAGTGATCTTTAAATATATATATGGTCAAAAAAAATAAAAAAATAAATATATATATGGTCACGCCACTCTCCTTCAATGGCCTGAAAAGCCCTACCTAATCTAGCCCCTACTCACCCGTGCCTTTTGTCTGCTTCAGCAATACTGCATTTATTTTAACTCCTTAAAATGCAATGTTTTGCCTCCCTGAAGCTTCTGGAAATGCTCTTCTTTCTGTATGAAAGGCTCTTTCCACCCCCACTGACCTAAGACAGCTAACCCCTACTCATCCTTAAAGTCTGCCATAAACATCACACCCTCAGGAAAACCTTCCTGACCACGCAGATGGACTAGGTCTCCTTTTAATCACTCTCATAGCACCATGCAGTACTCCTTCATAGAACGTTGCCCACTTGAAGTTAATTAATAGCAGCTTTTGGTTTAATGCCAGTCTTCCTTTTGTGGCTATAAGTTCCGTATCAGCGGAGTCCATGGCTGTTTGTCTACCACTGAGGTCTCAGTTCCTAGCTGATAGCAGGCTCTCAAGAAAAATCTGTACAGTAACTGACTCTGAAAATTTCCACCAGTCATTACCCCAACACTCTCAACACATCATGCTCGTTGAATTGGAAACACCCTGCTGAATCCTCCTATATTAGTTTCCTATTGCTGCTCTAACAAATTGCCATAAACTTAGTGACATAAAACAACACAAATTTATTGTCTTCCAGTTCTGGAGGTCAAAAGTCCAATAATCAAGGAGTCAGCAGAGCTGTGTTGCTTCTGGAAGCTCTAAGGAGAATCCATTTCCTTGCCTTTTCCAGCTTCTAGAGGCTGCCTGAATCCCTTGGTTCCTGGGCCTTGCATCATTCCAACCTCTGCTTCCATCATCACATCTCCTCTGACTCTGACTCTCCTGCTTTCCTCCCATAAGAACATTTGTGATTACATTGGGCCCACTTAGATAATCCAGGATCATCTCCCCCATCTTGATCCTTAATCCTCCTGTGATACTTAATTTAATCACATCTGCAAAGACCATTTTGCAATGCGAGGTAACATATTCACAGGTTCCAGGGATAAGGAGGTGGACATCTTTGGGTGGGGCGGGGGGGGCATTATTCAGCCTACTACACCTCCCATGCACCAGAGGGTAAAATTTTTGCAAAGTTTTGGGGAACAATTCTGAACTTTGCTACAAAATATTACACACTGAACACACTCCATACACATCATGATACTGACCACATTATAACTCCCTTTTTCCTAGATACCCTTGTAAATTAGTTTCTGTCAGTCTGTCCTAAAGTGTATACATATGCTCCGTAGTATTCAGTAGACACTTCCAGATTCCTGTCCCCTTGGTGAGGAAGGCAGAAACATACAGCGGGAAGAGAATGAGGCCCAGTGAAGTGGCTCAAGCAACCTGGCCTTGTTTGATGCCACAGTCTACCGACCCAACTCCAAGTCTCCCTTTCGGGCTGTCACTTTCTGGAGAAACTGAGGGGATGGTCACAAGGTGTCTCAGGTGGAAGAGTTTCAGCAAGAAGCTGTGGTTGACCATTTTTAGATATGTTTATAATTTGTAAAACAGCGTTCAGAAAGTGCACAAATATTTGATGATGGGTGTAAAAGCAAAAGGGGTTTCATAATACAAATAATTTACATCTTAAACACTTGACTTAATTGGTATGAATATTCTTAAGACTGAGAAGACCTAATCCTCAAGTGCTGCCTCCAGACCATTCACCTCTGAGTTGGGGCGGGTGAAAACCAGCCCCAAACAAGGTCTCATCTTGTGGTACAGCTGCCATTACATGCTTTTCTGACACTTATTGACATCAAGCAGAAGACATTGCTTCTGAAAGTACTGAATGTACTAACTGAGAGTGAATCTCTTGTTTCCAACAGGCATGATCTGGATTTTTGGGAAAGCAAAGACAGGCAACCTTGTGGTTGAGAGCCCACTGGCCCACGTGGGAATCGAACCGGCAGCCTTCAGAGTTAGGAGTATGGAGCTCTAACCGCCTCAGCCACCGGCCCCCAACTCTGAGTTCTTTAATCCTGGGTCCCATCTAGAGGTTACTGCTTTATGGGTATTCTGGAGTGTTTTCCAAGACCTGATTATTTTACCTGTGAAAGATTTCTAAGGGGACAAAAGGACTTGAAACCGCCTTTTCTACACTACTCTCTTCTTACCTTTATTTATTAAAATAAAAACATCACTACCAAGAAAAGTTCTAGGTAACTTGTTCTAAGTCCTCTATCCCCGAGATGGACACATCTTTAGCATAATCTAGACATTTTAGAGCTTAGAGGGTAGAGATCAGCTGGTCCACCCCTTCATTTTGTAGATGAGAAGCTGAGGTATAGACACCTAAGGAAATCATCCAAGGACATATAGGTCAGGGCTGTTGACAGTTTCATAAGGCCATAAAAAGTATCAGCCAAGATTCCACATATCCAGTTGATAACAGTTATAGATACAGCTTCCCTATAATAAAACCAGTCTTCATTGTTTTAAGGTTTTGTGATAATTCTACCTGAGCTAGGCCAAAGTTTACTTCAAATACTCTATGAAATAAAAGCTTACTAAGCAATTAATGGTGTAATAAGACCATAGAACATATAATTTACCTATTTCTAGGGCAACCTGTTTAAAAGATATTTGCCTTTAACTATATACTGCTATACTTCTATTTTTTAAATAAATCATTAAAATAGGCCTTCCAGAACCTCAGTTTAGAGTCATTTTGTTAATTATCTAATTCTCATTATAGTATATTTGAAATTTTAAAAATTATTTCTTTTAAACAATAAGCCACAGGACTTCCACTGATCCAGCCTGATTCTCCCTTTTGTTGACTCAGAATTAGAAGGGTTTGACTGCAAGGCTTCAAAGATAATCAGAAATTGTGTGGCAAGGCCAACTCTCACAGAGCAACTGCCCTCATTCACCTTGAGTAAATCTTGGACGCTTGTTGCTTTGATGAGCAGGGAGAGCAGAGTATTTTGGAATTTTCCCCACCAGTACTAATATACTGCTTTTAATAGCACTCCCTATTTAAATATCAAGGATTTCTTCAGATGAAAACCGACAACATAAGTTACTACCGGACACTAGGCCTTTCAGGAGACGTCTTTTGCTCTCCCTGCCTGCAGCCCACACACGACTATCCTAGCTAGTTTCTGTCACCCAGCTCTCTGGGAAACAGTAAATGTGACAGGATATGGTTTAAACTCTGGACCCCTAGCAAGACATTCAAGAAGAGTCCCCTGATTTTTGGTTAATTGCAAAATCAAACTGATTCCTAGTGAAAAGTTCTTTCCCTTATTTAGGGCAGGGACCCTAATACTAGGCCCTAATACTAGTATAGGACCCTAATACTAGGGATCTAATACTAGGCACTTGTCAGAGAATTTGGCTTTGGGTGGTTCCCCGTATTGAAAAGACATTTTTCATGTTCCCTATAATTACAATTAACGCTTGTACAACATGGGTTTGAACTATGTGGGTCCACTTAAAAGCAGATGTTTTTCAATAAATACAGTATTTTCTCTTCCTTATGATTTTCTTAACAACATTTTCTTTTCTCTAGCTTATTTTATTGTAAGAATACAGTCTACTATACATATACAAAATACATGTTAATTAACTGTCCCTGTTATTGGTAAAGCTTCTGGTCAACAGTAGGCTAGTACGTTAAGTTTTGGGGGAGTCAAAAATTATACATTATTTTCAACTGTGCAGGGGTTCGATACCCCTAACCCCCACATTGTTCAAGCGTCAACTGTATATCTCCTTCCTCTTTCGTTTGCATCTAGGATTGCCAGGTAAAATAAAGAACATCCAGGGAAATTTGAATTTCAGATAAACAACAAATTTATTTTTAGCACAAGTATGTCCCATGCACTATTTGGAACATATTTACACTTTAAAAACTTATTTGACTCTAGGTGGTGAACACACAATATGATATATAGATGATGTATCACAGAATTGTACATCTGAAATCTACGTAACTTTACTAACAATTGTCACCCCAATAAACTTTAATTTAAAAAACACAAATTATTTGTTGATTATCTGAAATTCGTATTTCACTGGGTATCCAGTGTTAATTAATTAATTAATTAATTAATTTTGTTAAAATCTGGCAACCCTACATAATTCTCTTCTTCCAACTTTGTTTTGTTCTTTCTCCTAAAATTGTATTTTAATGGGCTCTCTTCCCAGTTTCATTCTCCTCTTAAGAGACAGTTTTTTCTTCACCTTCTGCTTTTATTTGGGGGGTATTACGTTTTAGTGATTTTGGATTGTAACGGGCAGCACCAGGCTTCTGGATAAATGGGCTCAGAGCCATGTATCAGGTGAGATTTCAGGAGAGCCTGTCTGAAGCCATCTCTTCTGATGTTCTGCCCTCAGCAAGCACTCCTTTGAGTTAAGCACTGCCTTCTCTGATTGGTACTTCCAACACAGCCCAAGGGGAACATTGCTAATACTTTAGTACAAGTCGTAATAGTGATTTTTGAATTTTAGCTCCATCTACTTTTTTTGAGTATACTCTTCTTTGCAAGTATAATATGTATACAAAAGTGTGTCCAATTAATAAGTGCACAGCTGGATGCATTTTCCCAAAGTAAACATACCCAAGTAACTGGTACCCAGCAAAAGAAATGCAACATTAGGAAGGAAATCCTGTCACATGCTACAATATGGATGTGTCTTAAGGACACTGCTAAGTGAAACAAGCCAGTCAGAGGAGGATAAATACTGAATGATCCCACTCATGTGAAGTAGCTAGAATATCCAAATTCATAGAAATAAGAAGTGGAATGCTGGTTACCGGGGGCTGAAGGCAGGGAGAATGGGGAATTGGTGTTTAATGGGCACAGAGTTTCAGTTTTGCAAAATGAAAAGGTTCTGGAGATCTGTGTCACAACAATGTGTATGATATGTATTTTTCACCAAAACTAAAAAAAAAAAAGGACTACATTACCCGCCCCACAGAAGCCCTCATGGCCCTTCCAAATTACTCCCCCTTGCCCAAGATAACCACTATCCTGATCTCTAAAAGAAGCCCATCTGCTTTAAAAAGATTCTATAGTTGGTTAAAAAAAAAAAAGTTGATCAGATCCCTTTCCTCCCGAAGTAGGGAGACTACTTCAAATCAGAAAAAGATTTGATCACGCCTACCACGTTGCCTGGCATACAGTAGAAGTAACTCAGAAATGCTTGCTAAATGAATGTCAACTACAATTTATACACACACACACACACACACACACAAGAAGCGGAGTACAGCATTAGGAATAGAGACAGTGGAAATGTAATGGCTGTGTGCGATGTCAGAGGGGTAGTGGATGGGGGGCAGGGGGTTGTCACTGCATGAGGGATATAAATGATAAACGTCTAACTATTACATTGTTTTGTGCACCTGAAACTAATTTAAAAAATTGTTTAAATAAAAAAATAAAATAATATTTCAAGTGCCTTACGGAAAAAAAAAAGCTTGCTAATTCCACTTTGAGCGCCTTAGGCTTGCGGTTCAGGGAGGTGCTGAGGGAAGAAAAGGGCACAGAAGAAAGAAGATGCAAGTGCTGGAAACAAAGGCAGCTACTTTGCAATCTTGCCAAAGTTCAGCCCTGCATATTCATTACAGGTTTTGTCACTGATGATACATTTTTTCTCTCGTTCACTGTATTGACCACATGATCTGTAGGTTCATATTTGAATACAGCTCAGAGCATGTATTTATTTTTTGTTACTGGGTGCATAGCACTAACTGCTTATTTTCTTACCAGGGTGTCTATTGCCAATATGTATGGCATGAGACAAAATAGATGTGCTTGTGAATGCTTGCCTCCAAATTCCTAAGGGGAAAATTCTAAACTCAAGGAAATTTAGGTTCACTTCATTTTATAACTGCCTTAAGGATTTGATCCACTGGACTTTTTGATTATGTCCTTTTTCCAAGAAGGCACCAAATGTTCTGAGGGACAAATGACAAAACTGTAAACATTGATCAAGAAGATGGATAAAACTGTTATTTTAGACTGCCAATGGTAGTGACTGGGGCAGAGGTGAACAATCTTTTCACAGTCTTCAAGCCAAGGGAATATGATATGCCACTCTTTGATGTCAGATTGGAAGGCAGATACGCTGGGGGCTTGGAAACAGAAATGGCATTGTCATATTATGCTAAGGATAATTATTTAGATCAGTGGTCTCAGACCAAATGATCCCTTTTATAACATATATTTAGTAGTCCTTCTGTACTAACCTGAAAAGAAATTCAGGTGTTACCACATACCCCTACACATCATTGTAAAAAAAATAATAATAATAATGTAATGACCTAGCAGAAAGGAAAAATAAAGGAAAGTAATTTATAATAAAATAACATGCCCAAAGACAAAGTAGCCAGATGGTTATACTAGTCATAGCATCATTGTGAGTGACAGCTCGAGACACAGACCAACACAGGTGTGCTTTAGTGGCAACTCAAATTACAAAATCAATACTGTCTGTGTTACTATGACTTCCCAACAGGGTGAACAACTCCTGGAAACTTCTAAGCAAAACTAAATGCAAGCATCCTTCAATTTATACTGTGCTTGCATTCTCAGAAAATTATGTGCTTATTTTCACCTACATCAAGGTTCAGCAGGACATTTGAAGGTTATTCGGAACATGGGACAATTTCCAATTCTACCATTGCTGGGCTCCACCCTTCAAATGTCAGTAATGCCCCCCAATCACTGTGACAACCAAAAAAAAAATAACACCATTGATTTCTAAAATTTGCCCCCATCTGATATTTAGTATCCCTCCCATGTAGTAAATCCCTGATTTAGAGCCAAAACATCTGTTTGCAGAAGCATTTTTAAACTCTTAAAACATATTATCAATAAAAGGATCCCCATCATTAGCAATTCCTCTATTTGTAATTCAGTTTTAAAAAAATTTTGATCTTTGATTTTACAATCCCACCAAAGAGGAATTTCCCAAGATCTGAGTTAGTAAGATCATCAAGGGAGTCAATAAATGAAATTACATAGTAGTTTTTTCTTGGGAATGCTTACTTAGTATTTTAGTCATTAAAATAATAGGTTGACAAAAGGGGAAAAGAAGAGCAAAACCCTGCAGGTTATCTCATCAAGAAAGTAATTTAATGAGAAGGTGTCATACAGATCTAGGATAATGATAAACATTGTAATTATTGTTTTCTTCCATTTTTGCAGTTATCCTGTTTAGTTGTGTTTTTCAAAAATGTTCAGTAATTGTGAAAAATCTTCATTAGCAGCATAAATATAAATCAAATATTCTACACACTCTATCAGTTCCAGTCTATAGAACACTGCCCTCAGGTGAAGTTTCTTGTGTCTTGGGGCCAGTGGCAAGCTGAAGCCAGCTGGTTCTAGCTCAGAAGAGTTCTCTGTACTCAACTCTTCGCAACCCTGCATTCAGTGATGTCAAGTTGGCAGCCTGAAATCAGTGGTGATGGAATTATCCACACAATGGAAATTGGCAAACGTTACAAATCAAGTCCACACCCACCCACATACCGTCCCTTCCAGAGAGTCTATTGTTAAACAGTCACCAGATACCACTGCATGGGGCTGGCTCCTAGGAAAGACCTACCTGTCCTAGAAGTACAAAAGAAGACTTTGTTACAAACTCTTTTGGAAAACATCAGTCCAAATTGGGTTCTCTAGTGTTTCATCAAATTCTAAGTAAGGTACTAAGTGATGGCTCATAAATGATCAAGGAACCAAAACTCAACAGAAGCATTAATTCGCTCGTATCCAAATATTTATTTAGTACCAACTATGTGCAAAACAGACTCCTTAAAGTCTTTCTGGAGCAAGGCCAGATACAAATAAATAAGTATATAATGTGTGGTGGACCAATGTATACGCTGCAATTTAAAAGAAATAATGAAACATCGACGCTATTGGTCTTCACCTTTATCAAAGAATACTAGCATTTAATAAGCATTGTGCCAGATAATAAACAAATATTATCTTGTTTGGTCCTCACAGCCATCCTGTAAGGTAATCATTAGGTTGAATCATATGAAATTACTGATATTTGACCATTTTTGACCTCTACAAATGGCAATGTCTTAAGGTGCCACCTAATATTATTTTCTGTTTTACAAACAAGGAAGCCAAGACCCCGATATACTAATTTGTCAAATGTCACACAGCTGGTAACTGACAAAGCCAGGATTCCTTGCAGAACTGACTGGCTCCAGAGGCTCTGTGCTTCCTACCACACACACTTTCCAAATGACAGAATTGGTAAGAACATTAGATGTGTTGCACACGCTGAAAGAAATCTTAGCATTAAACTGTTTTGAAATAACTTTTGTAAAAGAAATTAAATTAAGGATGTGCATTTTGCCACATAGCTAAACATTGGCTTCCTGGGTTTCTTAATCATAAATGATGAGAAATAATCATAATCGTTGTATATTTTAGAGGCTTAAAAACACTTTAATATAGATTGCAACCATTATTTAATTTGTTCTGAAGAGATCAAATTAATGCTTATTTGTACTTAAGAAATTCCATTAATGTTCAATTTATACTTGAGAAATTAATGTTTAATTTATACTTAACAATTGACCTTTTAAAAATGCTATGCTATTAAAAAAATGCTATGCTATTACTAGTACAAACTATGAAAGGTCTTATATTCACAGTCTGTGATTCTCAGTCCACTACAATGATCAATGCATCAGAAAAGAGTAAGAACTACAGTCTTAAACAACATACTTTTAAAGAACGACTGGGTCAAAGAAGAAATTAGAGGAGAGCTCAAAAGATACATAGAAACAAATGACAATGAAAATACATCCTACCAAAATTTTTGGGATGCCGCGAAAGCAGTATTAAGAGGGAAATTTATATCATTACAGGCCTATCTCAAGAAACAAGAAAAATCCCAAATAAATAACCTCATGTTACACCTTAAAAAACTAGAAAAAGAAGAACAAGCGAAACCCAAGGTCAGCAGAAGAAAGGAAATAACAAAAATCAGAGCAGAACTAAATGAAATAGAGAACAAAAAGACAATAGAAAAAATTAATGTGACAAAAAGCTGGTTCTTTGAAAAGATTAACAAAATAGACAAACCCTTGGCTAGACTCACTAAGATAAAAAGAGAGAAGACACTAATTAACAAAATCAGAAATGAAAAAGGGGAAGTTATCACGGACACCACAGAAATACAAAGGATTATCCAAGAATACTATGAAGGACTATATGCCACCAAATTTAATAACTTAGAAGAAATGGACAAGTTCTTAGAAACATATAGCCTTCCAAGGCTGAATCATGAAGAACTGGAAAATCTTAACAGGCCGATCACCAGTAAGGAAATTGAATCAGTCATCAAAAACCTTCCCAAAATCAAAAGTCCTGGACCAGATGGCTTCACCAGTGAATTCTACCAAACCTTCAAAGAGGATCTAATACCAATCCTGCTCAAACTCTTCCAAAAAATTGAAGAAGAGTCAGTACTCCCTAACTCATTTTATGAGGCCAACATTACCCTGATACCAAAACCTGGTAAGGACAACACAAAAAAAGAAAACTACAGACCTATATCTCTGATGAATACAGATGCTAAAATCCTAAACAAAATTCTAGCAAATCGAATACAACAATGCATTAAAAAGATTATTCATCACGACCAAGTGGGGTTCATCCCCGGGGCACAAGGCTGGTTCAACATTCGCAAATCCATCAATGTGATACATCACATAAACAAAATAAAGGACAAAAATCATATGATTCTATCAATTGATGCAGAAAAAGCATTTGATAAGATACAACATCCATTTATGATTAAAACACTTACTAAAATTGGTATAGAAGGAAAATACCTCAACATAATAAAGGCCATATACGACAAGCCCTCAGCTAACCTCATAATTAATGGTGAAAAGCTGAAGCCCTTTGCTCTACGTTCAGGAACACGACAAGGTTGTCCCTTATCACCTCTGCTTTTCAACATAGTGTTGGAAGTCCTCGCCAGAGCTATCAGGCAAGAGAAAGAAATAAAAGGCATCCAAATTGGGAATGAAGAAGTTAAATTGTCACTCTTTGCAGATGACATGATGCTATATATAGAAAACCCTAAAGACTCCACCAAAAAGCTATTAGAAACAATCAATGAATATAGTAAAGTTGCTGGCTACAAAATCAACGTACAAAAGTCCATTGCTTTCCTATATACCAACAATGAAATCTCAGAAAAAGAGATAGAAAAAACAATTCCTTTTGCAATTGCAGCAAAAAGAATAAAATACCTAGGAATAAACTTAACCAAGGATGTGAAGGATTTATATGCTGAAAACTATAAGACATTTTTGAAAGAAATTGAAGAAGACACAAAGAAATGGAAAGACATTCCGTGCTCATGGGTTGGAAGAATCAACATAGTTAAAATGGCCATATTACCCAAAGCCATATACAGATTTAATGCAATCCCCATTAAAATCCCAATGGCATTTTTTAAAGAAATAGAACAAAAAATCATCAGATTTGTTTGGAACTACAAAAGACCCCGAATAGCCAAAGCAATATTAAAAAAAAAGAACAATACTGGAGGTATCACACTCCCTGATTTTTCCTTGTACTACAGGGCTACAATAATCAAAACAGCTTGGTATTGGCGGAAAAACAGACACATAGACCAATGGAATAGAATTGAGAACCCAGAAATAAAACCACATAAATATGGACAGATAATTTTTGACAAAGAAGCTAAAAACATACAATGGACGAAAGACAGCCTCTTCAATAAATGGTGCTGGCAGAATTGGATAGCTACGTGCAAAAGAATGAAACTGGACTGCTATCTGTCACCATGTACCAAAATTAATTCAAAATGGATCAAAGACTTAAGCATAAGACCTGACACAATAAACTGCATTGAAGAAAACATAGGTACTAAACTTATGGACCTTGGGTTCAAAGAGCATTTTATGAATTTGACTCCAAAGGCAATGGAAGTAAAAACTAAAATAAACGAATGGGATTATATGAAACTGAAAAGCTTCTGCACAGCAAAAGAAACTATTAACAAAATAAGGAGGCAACCAACTGAATGGGAGAAGATTTTCGCAAACAGTTCCTCTGATAAGGGGCTAATATCCAAAATATACAAGGAACTCATGAAACTCAACAACAACAAAACAAACAACCCAATTGAAAAATGGACAGAGGACCTGAAGAGACATTTCTCCAAAGAGGATATACAAATGGCAAATAGACATATGAAAAAATGCTCAACATCGCTAATCATCAGAGAAATGCAAATGAAAACCACAATGAGATATCACCTCACCCCAGTCAGAATGGCTTTCATCAACAAAACAAATAGTAACAAGTGTTGGAGAGGCTGTGGAGAAAAAGGAACTCTCATACACTGTTGGTGGGAATGCAGACTGGTGCAGCCGCTATGGAAGGCAGTGTGGAGGTTCCTCAAGAAATTACGAATAGAATTACCATATGACCCAGCAATCGCTCTCCTGGGTATCTACCCCAAAAATATAAAAGCATTTCTCTATAGAGACACGTGTACGCCAATGTTCATTGCAGCTTTGTTTACGGTGGCCAAGACATGGAAACAACCAAAATGTCCTTCGATAGATGAATGGATAAAGAAGTTGTGGTACATATACACAATGGAATACTATTCGGCGTTAAGGAAAGATGATATAGGAACATTTGTGACAACATGGATGGATCTCGAGAGAATAATGCTAAGTGAAACAAGTCAGACAGAAAAAGCAGAGAACCCTATGATTTCACTGATATGTGGTATATAAACCAAAAAGAACAAGACAAACAAATGAGAAACAAAAACTCATAGACACAGACAATAATTTAGTGGTTACCAGAGGGTAAGGGGGTGGGGGGTGGGTGATGAGGGTAAAGGGGATCAAATATATGGTGATGGAAGGAGAACTGACTCTGGGTGGTGAACACACAATGGGATTTATAGACGATGTAATACAGAATTGTACACCTGAAATCTATGTAAATTTACTAACAATTGTCACCCCAATAAAATTAATTAAAAAAAAAAAAAAAAGAACTACAGTCACATATGAACCAGAGGATTTGGTACAAGAGTGTCTCTTACATTTTTTAATTGAAACTCACAGTAAAAGCTTGACATGATACATATACACATATATGTATATAATTTAAACAAAAGTATCATGAACATTTTTACTCTTGGTATGTACAATACACTCTGATATTTTTTTTTATTATTATTGGGGAAGGGGAACAGGACTTTATTGGGGAACAGTGTGTACTTCCAGGCCTTTTTTCCAAGTCAAGTTGTTGTCCTTTCAGTCTTAGTTGTGGAGGGTGCCATTTAGCTTCAAGTTGTTGTCCTTTCAGTGTTAGTTGTGGAGGGCTCAGCTCAGCTCCAGGTCCAGTTGCTGTTGCTAGTTGCAGGGGACACAGCCCCCCATCCCTTGCGGAAGTCGAACCAGCAACCTTGTGGTTCTGCGCTCCAACCAACTGAGCCATCTGGGAGCTCAGCGGCAGCTCAGCTCCAGGTCCAGTTGCCGTTGCTAGTTGCAGGGGGCACAGCCCACCATCCCTTGCGGGACTCGAGGAATTGAACTGGCAACCTTGTGGTTGAGAGCCCACTGGCCCATGTGGGAATCGAACCGGCAGCCTTCAGAGTTAGGAGCATGGAGCTCTAACCACCTGAGCCACCAGGCCGGCCCCACTCTGATATTTTTTATTCTATTCTATTCATTTCACTTCATTTAAAAAGAGCTGGCCACAACTTAGTATATCATTTTCACAAACTCACTAATGTGTTGTGACCCCCCGTTTGAAAACACTGCGTTAGAGACCTTTATTTTAAAGACTTCATCTACACCTCCCCTATTTTATTCCTTTCCTTCTAGATTACTCTGTTCATCTAGAACTTTGGACCCCAATTGACCAGCTTCCTTCCTTCCTTAAACAGATATTTACAAATCACCTGCTATGCGCCAGACACTGCACTAGGTGATAAAGATGCAATGGATTTAATATCCACATCCTGGGGTCCCAAATCCATTCAATCACGCAAATAAATGCCAACTTTCAACTGTGCTTAGTGCTACAAAGGACAAGTTCCAACAGAGGGGGATTTGACCTAGGGAAGACTTCCTGAGGAAACAGCCCCCTGAGCTGAGATGTAAAGATCTATTCTAGTCTAGTCTAGTCTAGTCTAGTCTAGTCTAGTCTAGTCTTATTGGTCTGCTCTGTTTGATTTCATTAAGAGAATGTTGGCCACTCTCAATTACCCCTAATTTCTAATCTACTTTCAGCAACCACTAATCTACTTTGTGTCCCTATAGATTTGCCTATTCTGGACATTTTGTATAAATATAATCATATATCATATAATATGTGGTGGTTTGTGACTGTCTCCATTCACTTAGCATAAAGTTTTAAAGGGCCATCCATGTTGTAGTAGTATATGAATATACCACATTTTTCTTATCCATTTGTCAGTTGGTGGACATCTGGGGTTGTTTCCACTTTGGGCTATTGAATAATGCTGTTATGAACATTTGTGTACAAATTTTTGAGTTGACACATGCTTTCATTTCTCTTGGGTATATACCTAGGAGTGAAACTGTTGGGTCATATAGTAACTCTAATTTTAACATTTTAAGGAACTGCCAAACTGTCTTCTAAAGCGGCTGCACCATTTCACATTTCCAACAGCAGTGTATGAGAGTTCCATTTTCTCCATATCCTTGCCAACACTTGTTTATTATCTGATTATTCGGTTATGGCCTTTCTAGTGGGTGTGAAATGGCATCTCATTGTGGTTTTAGTTTATATTTCCTTGATGGCTAATGATGTAGAGCATCTTTTCATGCACTTATTGACTATTTGTATATAGTCTTTGGAGAAATATCTATTCAGATTCTTTTCCTATTTTTTAGTTGGGTTAGTTATCTTTTTATCATTGAGTTATAAGAGTTCTTCATATACTTTAGATACAAGTTCCTATCACATAAATAATTTGCAAATATTTTTTTCCATTCTGTGTGTTTTCTTTTCATATCCTAGATGGCGTCCTTTGAAGCACAAAAGTTTTTAATATGATGAAGTCTTAATACCCTATCTTACACTACACTTCCCTGATCACCTCCTCAGCCATCACCTCCATTTCACCTCAGGAATGGACCTTGACGATACCCAAAGCTGTTTGAACAATGCTATCTTAAACCCCAGTATTTGACTGTCAGAGTAAAACCCTTAGTCCTAGGTTTCACTTTACCTCGTTTCTATCACTTACTCTGTTAACCCTCGAAGGCCTCCAATCCCTGAGCCCTGTTTTCTCCCTGTTTGTCACACCTGCCTCTTCCCAACCTTCTCATCTTCCACTCTTTTCTTATCCAGCTTAGCCCTTAGTGTACAACACTACAAACTCTTCACCCCCAGGATATTCTACTCCTTTACCCCACTGTCTTTTTTCTCCACTTGTTCTGCAACCTTCAACCATATATCAATCCAACCACCTGCCTTCTCTACTTCTATTGCTACTAAGCAGTGCTGAAAAGGTCATGCAACCTTAAGTATTGGAACCACTTCTGATTTATGTTCTCCAGTCTCAGCTAAACTCTCACACTTGCCCTGCAATCCTTTCATTTGACTCATTTTAGTCTCCTCTCCCATCTCCTCATGTCAACTCTACAACTCTCCCTTCCATGCATGTCATTCCCATCATGCTCTTCTTGAACAAGCCATCATCACTCAAGTCTCCTTGGTGCTTGCTATTCCTTTGCCATAAACACTCTTCCATCAGGTCCTTGAATGGCTGGAAACTTCTTGTCATTCAGATCTCAGTTCAAATGTCACCTCTTCAGAGAGGATTCCCCTATCCACCCAGTCTACTATTGTTGATTATCTATGAAGTGTGGGGTCTATCCATCATGAATGAGAATGAACAATTGTTGGGAGAAAACAATGGGGAAACACAAACAAAATCCTGCTGGACATTATTTATAATAGCAAAAATGAGGGCAGGGAGAAGTGTTTGAGCATAGGGAATGGGATAAGTGAACTATGGTGTATCTACTCATTAGAATTTCATGTTGCTATTAAGATGGTGTCTGATATTCAACAAAAGACAATAACATAGAATGTGCTTATGCCATGATGATAATGAAAACACAAAACTTGAACATAGAAAGATTGAAAGAAAATAAACTAAAATGTAATGTTGAGTTTCTTTATGAAGTAAAAACATAGATGTTTTCCTTCTTTCTCCCACTTTTCTGAATTCTTCTAGTTTTCTCTTGTATGCATTGCTTTTATACTGAAATAAGCCAGGATATTTTATTTGTAAGGAAGGAATACAGTCCCATTCTTTCCTTAGCTCATATAACTTCAAATATTAATTTATTGATCAATAAGCTAGAAAACTGAAGAATGCAGAGTCAGCGATTTATCCAGCTTCCCTCAAGAAATTAATGACAGAAAAAGAAATATCATAGTAGTCCTAAAATGCTGTTGGGGAGCAAAACTAATTTCCTGCAGGCTCTGTACCATCAATATTGTATTTCAGATAGTTCTTTATTAGGTCTTTGATAATAAGGAAAATGGTGCTAGTAGAAATAGCATTAAAAAATGGGGGAGACTATAGGTGAAGTCCCATTTAAATCCAGGTGAGTATAGTTCAATTAAAGGAAACCAAATACATGAAAATTTAGAAATTTAGGCTTGTTTTATGAAAGGATTTATTAGAGAATTAGTTTGAGTTCTAAATTCCCCTAATATATTTAAAACATGACCCGACTCATATAATCTATCAGAGAATACATTTACCAAGTGAAAGCCAGTCTGTGATTCAGATACCAGCACAAATATTAATACAATAAATTCCGGTCTACCAAAGAATTGGGGGGAAATTCCTTAGACTCACAAAAGGATTGTTAACCCTTGGATATACCATGTATCAAATGCATTGTTTGGATGGAGGAGCCAGGCAAACCTGGCACTGAGTTTGAGAATGAACAGTTTGCAGGACAGTTAAGGCTGTTCAACACGGGAAGAGAGCAATTTTTTTAAAAAATGGATAAAGTCAGGAAGATGTCTTAGTTTGAAGTAGGGGTTGATATAAGGATTCCAGTGCAAGTAGTGGATTTGGGAGGAGATTTCTAGAAACATCAGTAGGGTAATGGGGAAGTTAGACAAGGAAGAGAAGGGAATGAAGCCACTTAAGGGTTTGTGTGTGGTCAAGCAAGTTGCCATTGTAGGCCCCTGAACATAATCCTGCTAGGGAGCTGGGTGACCAGAGAAGACACATGCATCCGAGTCACACTGCCTGAGCAGCACTGTTTGAGGACAGCCATGGTGTCCAGCGTCTCGGTGCTGGCTGTTGGAAGTGGGGCCAGTGTGCATGAAACGGTGCATGCTAAAGGACTGGGAATGGGAGAGTAAAGCATCTGCTACGGGGTAAACAGGCTGGTGTACGCTTTGGTGCTATTTAAGGAAAGGTTTCAGTGATTTACACTTACGGTTGAAACCCCTTAAAGGTGACTCTATCTACCACATGCTCTTGTGCGAACTTTCGGTTTTCTTGCCCCAGTGTGCACAGGGGCTCTGCCCACACTGTTGAGGATACATCCTTCTTCTCTGCCCACTCTGTCCCCTTCCTGGAGGTTGTGCCCAGGTAACAGCAGGCTGAGGGCCTCAGTGCCCCAGCAGCTCATTCTGGTCTGACCTGTTGTCTGTTTTGAGTGGATGTGGTTCCGAAAACATGGCTATGACAGCAGAAGGACTGGCACCTTCAATGCATTTCTACAAACAACCTGATCCAGTTTTATACTTGTTGAACATGTTCCCCAGGCAAGGAACGAAAAACCACATGCAGTTAGTCACTCTAGAAAGGAAACTGGCAGTTTGTGTTCCAAGGCAACTTTGTCTCCTCTTTTCCTCCTCCCCTCCCTCCTCACACTCTCTCTCTCAAGACGAAGCATTCTCTCCTAAGTAATTTTCAAAGTCCAAAAGAAAAAAATTTAAATCAATGATTGCCAAGTTTATAGCATGCAGTTTACGGCATGAGCTCACCTGGCAGAGGAAACAACAACAACACCAGTGCCACCTTGCCCATTCCATGTGGTTATGTAATGAAAGGACAAACTGCTGTGTCATGCAGAGCTATGAGAGGGCTGGGCACACAGCTCCACACACATCAGTGCCCTCTGTGCTTTGGAGGGGTGGGGCGGGGTGGGGTGGAGAGAACACCCTTCCAGGTGTCAGAAGGCTTTGACATGGGCAGTGTCTGGGCCTCTCCTCTCTGTCTCAACACCTGGAATGATGGCTGCACCTATGATACCTTAATGTGATTTTAAAAGGTACCCACCTATCTCTTCCTCCTGAGCGCACAGTTTGGCAGGTGGTGCATGGGCTGGATTTCAGCTCTCGCTCGGTGTCCTTGGCCAGGTATGTGAGTGCAGAGCACAGCCCACACGTTACACACGGGGCCCCTGCCTAGGACTAGCGGAAAGAACCCCAGGTCTAGCATAGGCCACCCCACCCCAGGTCAGGGCTTACAGTTTACTCTTTGTCTCACTTCTCTTTATGTGTTTGGTTCAAGATCCTGAAAGATTACTCTTCCCACTTCAGAGGACAGATCCTTACTTCTGCCTCAACTTGCTTCCTTGACAAATTACCTGGAAATCCCTGCCTCTCCATTTCAGTTAGTTTACCCAGATCATTTGGCCTGCTGTTTCAGTACCTCCACACACAACCCCCCACACCAGGCTACATCCCTCTTCTTCTGTAAAGTGGCATCAATTTGTGACAAAGTGTCTGGGCAGGCACATTCTTTGGGTTTTTTGTTTTGTTTTGTTGTTTTTGTTAAACAAGCAAAAAGCAGTCAGATTCGCATAAGTGTGGGGAAATTTGCAAAAGAAGCCCAGGTGCCTTCTGGGAGGAAAGCAACCAAAACCCCAATACAGATTTCCTTCCCAAACTTGCAATAGAGACCAGATGACATTAATGAAGGGCCACAGGCAGGGGGAAAGGAGAAAGGGAGAGTGGGGTTGACTCTGCACTGGCTAGAGGTGCAGAGAAGGCAGGGTCTGGGTCCAGGATACAGACACCAGACATGTGCTAATTTGGTTCTACTGACAGCAAACCACCACCCTCAGGAACAAGTTGTGTGAGCAAACTGACAAGTTGCCCTCTCAGCAGCTGGCTCCAGGGTTGCTGAGCTCAGATGTAGTCTGGGGATTCAGGAAACCACTTCTGAACCCATTGGCTTCAGAGGCACACCAGACCTATTTATTGTAAGCTGCACAAGCAAAACAGAAGCTTCCCACCGTGCCTCTTTCCTCACTTAATGGAGGACTAAATTAGTCTCACATGACTGCATCTGATTTGATGGAATTGAATTTACACAGTTGCCAAGGAGTCTGGGAAATGTAGTTTTTTGATTTGTAGACTCTGCTATACATAAAGGCACACTGAAAGGAGGTTGGTATAGATGCTAATAATCATTTCCATCATGGTTCCCCTGTTTGAAAACCTTCAGTGGCTCTCCCTGTGCCTAAGCTGTTAGAGGAAAAACAGGCCCTGGTACAAGATACAGCAGATTCCAGCAACGATTTCTAAACTGTAGACTACAGACCCTGGGGAAACTCAGAGATATCACAAGACGTTTTTAATCTCCTTGCACTCCAGTCATTTTCTGTGGACTGGAAATTAAACATTGTGACTTCCATATATGTGCTCACTGTTTTTCAAACGTGGAGGGAATCATGACTCAAAAAATACAAATCACTAAAAACCTTCCTTACAAATACCCTTTCTCACCCACAGACCCCACTCCTCTGCCTAGAATGGGAATACCATCTCCCTCGTCTCTTGCCAATTCCTATTCATCATTTAAGACTCAAGCCAGGTCACCACCTTCCCTGGCCTGGGAGTGATTCTCTCTGACTACCTCAGGCTGGAAGAGATCATCCTCCTCTGTTCTCTCATAGCATCCTGAGAAGTTATACTAATGATCATGATAAAATGAAAGTGAACTTTTATTGGCTTTCTTTGTGCCAGGCTCCATGAGGTATGTACTCTCATTGTCCCACTTCACACATGAGGACACTGGGACACAGAGAGGTTGCATAACCCGCCCAAGGTCACTTCCTATTCAGTGGCGGCTGCGACTCAATCCCAGGCAACAGTCTATCTTCAGAGCCCATGCTCTTGACCAATCTCCTCGTTTCCTCTCATCCTCTCTATTATTACGCTGCCCACCCTGCTATATTTATGTACCTATTCATCTGTCTATATGTTCATCTCTGTGTCGGTCTCCTCCACAAACAAGTAATTCCTTTCTATGATGTTAAAATAGAAAAAAACTGTCACAAGATTTTCCTCTCTTCCCAACACATTGAAAATTCCAGGCCCAGTATCCAAATTGCTTGAACCTTCCTTCTCTCATCTGTTACGACAGGGACTATTTTTTCCTTCAGCAGAGAATACCAGGCTAAATTACAGAGCAGGCTATGAAATTGCTACCCTCAGCTCCCTTCTTTGCCTGTTTTCTCTAAAATAAATTCTTTCAACTGGTTGTATAAATACAAGACAACCCACAACTGCTTTGAAATCACGTGGGGAAGTATATCATCAGCTCTGAGCAATGTTGGAACAGACCTCCTGGCCAGGATCCACCGAACACTCCTCTGGACAGAATGGGTTCCTGGGACCTCCAGCCCACACGTCAGCATTCTCATGCAAACATTTGGGAGAGTGAAAGTGGGGAGAACTTGACATTTCCCCGGGAATCAGGAGGAGTTTTCATATCTGCACTTTTGCCTTTACTGTTTATGACTGTGTCTAACACAGATGACACTTGCCCGTGTTTCCTTTGCCTCAGTACCTAGGAGGCTCTGCTTACACTTGCCAACAGTCCTACCAGGTGAGCTGGCTGGTCATCCCCTCTACTGGGGTCAGCCACACCTTTCACACCCCGGAAGCACCAACTTACCCCAGACTCATTTCTCTTCCGCTTTGCTCAAATGCCTTTCTCTTCCTTTTCTACTTGAAGGGTCTGATTTCTTCTCAGCCCATTTGTTTTGGCTCATAAACCAGGCATTTCCTTTGCCTTCTTAAAGGTAACTTATAAAAGAAACCTTGTTTAATCATCTTTCAAATATGCTGTCTGGGCCCCTGTTTGGGAAAGTCCCCCTTGTCAGCAGAGTGCCCTTCTAAAGGCTTGTGTCCTCTGCAGAAAACATCCAGGGAACCATTCAAATGCATCAGGCACACCGGGCATTGCAAATCTCCCTTGTGTAATTTACACATCTGAAACCACCATTTCTTCCAGTAAGCACGTGATTTTATCAAGGCACATCATCTGCAGTAGAGATAGGAATGGATATCAAATATGCTTAAGGAGTGACTTTTGTAACTCATTGTTGTTTTAAGACATCTTAATTCCCATTCAAGCAAATGACCCAGTATGTCCACAACCATCTTAGAAATTGTCAGTTCAATCTATGGAGAGAGTGCGATGTTGTCAAAATAGTGTTACACAAACCCTCTAAGGAAACACCCCCCTAAAAAATGTTGATGTGAATTACTAAAAAAATAGAGTCAATGAGACGTGCCATTCAATCCTCAAGTAATGTTGACCCTGAGCAACACACCCACACAAGCCAAAGAGAATCTGAGGTTAGAGGACGGGTTCTCAGCCTTGGCTGCATGGTGGAATTACTTGGGAATTCTCAGAAACCTCCATACCCAGGTCAATTAAGTCCAAATCTCTGAGAGGGGTGGCCCCAGGTATCATTATATGTTAAAGCTCCCCAGGGATTCCAATATGCAGCCAAGTTTGAGATCCACTCATTTAGAACATCTGACCCTTGCTCACAACTGCTTAGGCCTCCTTGCCGGCCTCTGTCAGGTGTGTGGGGCAGGGGAGAGGGCACCACATGCCTCTTCATGCCAACCCACCTCGCCAGCTGCCCACTCAGCTACCAAAGCTACCCGAAAGGTGGAAACTCAAGGTAGAGCTGATGCTCAGGTGAGGTAACATTACCTGTTACATTACCAGTTACATTACCAGTTACCAGAGCGTTGAAAGCGGGAGAGCAGAGAAGAAAGAGACACGAGTGCACATTCAGTGACAATTTGTGATGTCATTACTGGCCCTGCCCCCACGGAGAGGTAGACTTGACAGTTTGATGTAATGCCAGCAGATATTCAATTGAAAAAGAACTGGCGAGCAGGGATATGAAGAGAGCTTCTGAAGTGCTGGTCATGTTCTGTTTCTGGGTACCGGTTACATAGATGTGTTCAGTTTGTGCCCACCTGTACACTTACAATATGTGCACTTTTATATTTGTACATTATGCTTTAGGACAAAACATATAAATAATCATACGATATGTGTTTTTTCTATGTCTGGCTTTTTTCCCTTAGCATAATGTTTTTAAGGGTCATCCTGTTACAGCATTTATCAGAACTTCATTCCTTTTAATTGCCAAATAATATCCCATTGTATGGATATATCACATTTTGCTTATCCATTCATCAGTTGGTGGATATCGGGTTGTTTCTACTTTCTGGCTCTTATGAATAATGTTACTATAAACATTTGTGTAGAAGTTTTTGAGTGGATGTATGTTTTCATTTCCCGTGGATATACATCTAGGAGGGAAATTGCTGGGTGTGGTATAATACAAAAATATATTTGGTCTTTGCCCACAATTCCTGGCAGAGAGCGCCTAAAACCCTTGGAATTTCCTGAGTGAGAGGAGTGTCTTTTTGTTGTTATTCATAACAAGCTCCTTTCAATAACCCTGGAATTTATGCTAATGAGGGGACTTAATGTGGGACCCCCTAGATAGCCACAGAATAGGGTTGCTCATCATAAAGATTACAGGACTGGAACTTTCGGCCCACCCACAGACCTCTGGGAAGTGGGGGTGGTGCTGGAGATGGAGCTCTATAAAAACTCTTGAACAATGAGATTCAGTTTCCCCGTTGGCAAACACATGGACTTGCTGGGTGAGTGGTATGCCTGGAAGGTCATGGAAGCTCTACACTCCCCTCTCCATACCTTGTCCTGCGCATCTCTTCTATCTGGCTGTTCCTGAGTTGCATCCTTTATACTAAATTAGTAAAAATAAGTAAAGTATTTCCCTGAGTTCTGTGAGCCATTCTGGCAAATATTGAACCCGAGGAGGGGACTGTAGGAACCTCTGATTTAAAGCCAGTCAGTCAGAAGTACCGGTGGCCAGGGATTTGTGAATGGCATCTGAAGTGGGGGCAGTCTTGTGGGACTGAACCATTAAATATTTGGAATCTAATGCTAGCCCCAGGTAGTTAGTGTCAGAATTAAATTGAATTGTTGGACATCCAATTGGTGTCCAGGGAATTGGAGAGCTGGTTGTTGGTATCAGAATACACTCCAGACTGGGTCATATGGTAACTGTGTGTTTAATATTTTGGAGAATCGCCAAACTGTTTTCCAAAGCAACTGAATCTTTTTACATTTCTCCCAGCAGTGTAGGAGGGTTGCAATTTCTCCATCCCCTTGTTAACACTTGCTATTGTCTGTCCTTTTTATTATAGCCATCCTAGTAGGTATGAAGTCATATCTCATGTGATTTTGATTTGCATTTCTCTAATAATTAATGATGATGGACATTTTTTCATACACATATTGGTCATATGTATGTCTTCTTTGGAGAAATGTCTATTCAGATATTTGCTCATTTTTAATTGGGTTACTTAACTTTTTACTATTGAGTTGTAAGAGTTCTTCATATATTCTAGGTACAAGTCCCTTATCAGATAAACAATTTGTAAATATTTTCTCCCATTTTGTGAATTGTCTTTTCACTTTCGTGATGGTGTCCTTTGAAGCACAAAAGTTGTTGTTTTTTAATTTTTTTTAATTTATTGGGGTGACAATTGTTAGTAAAATTACATAGATTTCAGGTGTACAATTCTATATTACATTATCTATGAAGCCCATTGTGTGTTCACCACCCAGAGTCAGTTCTCCTTCCATCACCATATATTTGATCCCCCTTACCCTCATCTCGCGCCCCCCACCCCCTTACCCTCTGGTAACCACTAAACTATTGTCTGTGTCTATGAGTTTTTGTTTCTCATTGTTTGTCTTGTTCTTTTGTTGTTTTTGGTTTATATACCACATATCAGTGAAATCATAGGGTTCTCTGCTTTTTCTGTCTGACTTATTTCACTTAGCATCATACTCTCAAGATCCATCCATGTTGTCACAAATGTTCCTATATCATATTTTCTTACCACCGAATAGTATTCCATTGTGTATATATACCACAACTTCTTTATCCATTCATCTATCGAAGGACATTTTGGTTGTTTCCATGTCTTGGCCACCGTAAACAAAGCTGCAATGAACATTGGAGCACACATGTCTTTATGGATAAATGTTTTCAGATATTTTGGGTAGATACCCAGGAGAGGGACTGCTGGGTCATATGGTAATTCTATTAGTAATTTTTTGAGGAACCTCCACACTGCCTTCCATAACTGCTGCACCAGTCTGCATTCCCACCAACAGTGTATGAGGGTTCCTTTTTCTCCACAACCTCTCCAACACTTGTTACAATTTGTCTTGTTGATGATGCCATTCTGACTGGGGTGAGGTGATATCTCATTGTGGTTTTTATTTGCATTTCTCTGATGATTAGTGACGTTGAGCATTTTTTCATATGTCTATTTGCCATTTGTATATCCTCTTTGGAGAAATGTCTCTTCAGGTCCTCTGCTCATTTTTCACTTGGGTTGTTTGTTTTTTTGTTGTTGAGTTTCATGAGTTCCTTGTATATTTTGGATATTAGCCCCTTATCGGAGGAACTGTTTGCAAAAATCTTCTCCCATTCAGTTGGTTGCCTCTTTATTTTGTCGATGGTTTCTTTTGCTGTGCAGAAGCTTTAAAGTTTCATATAGTCCCATTAGTTTATTTTAGCTTTTACTTCCATTGCCTTTGGAGTCAAATTCATAAAATGCTCTTTCAACCCAAGGTCCATAAGTTTAGTACCTATGTTTTATTCTATGCAGTTTATTGTGTCAGGTCTTATGCTTAAGTCTTTGATTCATTTTGAATTAATTTTGGTACATGGTGACAGATAGCAGTCCAGTTTCATTCTTTTGCACGTGGCTATCCAATTCTCCTAGCACCATTTATCCAAGAGGCTGTCTTTCCTCCATTGTATGTTTTTAGCTTCTTTGTCAAAAATTGTCTGTCCATATTTATGTGTTTTTATTTCTGGGTTCTCAATTCTATTCCATTGGTCTATGTGTCTGTTTTTCTGCCAATACCATGCTGTTTTGATTACTGTAGCCCTGTAGTATAAGCTAAAGTCAGGGAGTGTGATACGTCCAGTATTGTTCTTTTTTCTTAAGATTGCTTTCGCTATTCGGGGTCTTTTGCGGTTCCAAACAAATCTGATGATTTTTTTTTGTTATATTTCTTTTAAAAATGCCATCATATAGGTCCTTCACATCCTTGGTTAAGTTTATTCCTAGGTATTTTATTCGTTTTGCTGCAATTGAAAAAGGAATTGTTTTTTGTATTTCTTTTTCTGAGATTTCATTGTTATTATATAGGAATGCAATGGACTTTTGTACGTTGATTTTGTAGCCAGCAACTTTACTGTATTCGTTGATTGTTTCTAATAGCTTTTTGGTGGAGTCTCTATGGTTTTCTATATATAGCATCGTGTCATCTGCAAAGAGTGATAATTTAACTTCTTCATTCCCAATTTGGATACCTTTTATTTCTTTCTCTTGCCTGATGGCTCTGGCAAGGACTTCCAACACTATGTTGAAAAGCAGAGGTGATAGGGGACAGCCCTGTCATGTTCCTGAACGTAGAGCAAGGGGCTTCAGTTCTTCACCATGAATTATGAGATTAGCTGAGGGCTTGTCACATGTGGCCTTTATTACGTTAAGGTATTTTCCTTTTATACCTATTTTATTAAGTGTTTTAATCATAAATGGATGTTGTATCTCGTCAAATGCTTTTTCTGCAGCAAAAGTTTTTAATTTTGATGAAATCCAATTTATTTTTTTCTTTTGTCACTTGTGATTTTGGTGTCACATTTAAGGAGGCTTTCAGAAACCACATCTTTTAAATTTTCTATTCTTGATGCCAAGCACAAAGCCTGGCATATAGCAGGCACACAATATTTGGAAACTTAGATGACATATCTTTCTTTATCTGAACTTGGGGATTTATTGAGCACTGTATTGGTTACCTATTGTTATGGAACAAATAATTTTGTTTTAGTGACTTAAAACCACAAACATTTTATTTTGCTCATAATTCAATGAGTTAGTTGGGCAGTCCTTCTGATCTGGCCTGGCTCATATGTCTGCATTCAGCTTATAAGATGGCACATGTTGGATGAGCTAGAATGGTCTCACTCACATGTCTGGTGGTTGGGATGCCTTGGTTCTCCTTCATATAGCATTTCACCCACTAGCAGGCTAGCTCATCATTGTCTTAGAGTTCAATTCCAAGCCCCAATTTTCAAGTCTCTCCTTGTACCATATTTGCTCATGTCCAATTCACTAAAGCAATTCACAAAGCCAAGCCTAGATTTAAGAGATGGAGAAAGGGACTCCAGCTCTTATGAGAAGGGAAGAACGTGTGGCCATTTTTGCAATCTACCACAAGCACCTTCTATGTTCCTAGCATTGGTAGTCTCTCATAGAGGGTGTAAAAGGAGAACCTCTCCTCCTTTCAAGGAGTTTACAATACCATTGTCGGTATTCATTCATTCAGCAAATATTTATTGACTATCTACTATGTGCCAGATACAGTTCCGGGTGCTTGAGGTATCTCAATAAGCAGAACAGACTAAGATCCTTCCTTCTGTGGAATTTACATTCTAGTGGAAATGACAATAGGGAAAATTGCAAATAAAATTCCAACGAATTGTTCTGGTGGTGGTGAAAATGTATTTGATTGTACCTGTATACAGTCAAGATTAAACCCAAGACTTAGTTTGTGGCAGCAGGAGGGAAACAGAAATTCCCTGAAGAACAAATGGCAAAAGGCGAGAAGACTACAAGAGAGCCTAGGAAAGAAAAGCAGGCTCTTCATTTTTATATGTTAAAAGTGGATTTGTATCAGTCATGGTTCAACTAGAGACGTATGAGGTCTGACAATGAAGTTCACGAACTCATCCTAGAAAAAGTGCTGCATTCTTCATTGCTGAATATCACTATGGTCACCTTCGAAGTGACCATAGCCCCCCTTGGGAAGCTATGCACCGATGCCAGCACGTAGCCCACCCTTCAAAGCAATTTTGGAACTCTTTTTCTGGAATGGCCATCAGAGCTGTCATCATATTACCCTGATGTCCTGAATGTCATCAAAATGTCTTCCTTTCAATATTTCCTTTATCTTTGGGTAAAGAAAGAAGTCATTGGGAACCAGACCAGGTGAGTAGGGTGGGTGTTCCAATACAGTCATTTGTTTACTGGCTAAAAACTCCCTCACAGACAGCGCCATGTGAGCTGGTGCATTGTCGTGATGCAAGAGCCATGAATTGTCGGCGAAAAGTTCAGGTCGTCTAACTTTTTCACGCAGCCTTTTCAGCACTTCTAAATAGTAAACTTGGTCACCTGTTTGTCCAGTTGGTACAAGTTCATAATGAATAATCCCTTTGATATCGAAAAAGGTTAGCAACATTATTGCAACAAAATTCGTGAACATAATTGTCAGATCTCATAAAACCAATAGGAGACATATATAAAGAGATTTAGTGAAAAGAATCACCTTATGCAACTGTTGAGTGCTGGCTAGGCAAGTCTGAAATCCATAGGGCAGGCCAGAAAAAGCCTGCTGGAACTTTTGGGCATGAGCTAAAGCTGCAGTGTGCAGGCAGAATTTCTTTTTCTTCTGGGAAATCTTAACTCTGCTCTTAAAGTCTTTCACCTGGTTGAATCAGGGTCACCCAGATTATTGAAAATAATCTTCCTTAGTTAACTAAAGTGATTATGGACTTTAATTATATCCACAAAATACCTTCACAAGAGCCTCTGGATTAGTGTTTAGTTGAATAATTGGGGACTGTAGCCTAGCCAAGTTGACACATAAAACTGACCATCATGATGTTAGATTGCACAACTCTGAATATACTAAAAACCACTGTACACATGAAATGGGTTAATTATATGGTATGTAAAATGTCTTAATAAAGCTGCAAAAAAAAGTGGGTTAATTCCATGCTTCGTGAGATCTAACTTTTAAAAAATAAATATGGGGTTCTTTTAAAACAAAACAAAAAAGTCTTATTATGAATGTGTTTGACTCAGCCTGGGAAGGCAGAACAGAAGATGTAATCCATGAGAAACGTGGGTTAATTCACCCGGAGCCTGGCACTGTCTGTCCTCTCAGCTAGAAGTCAGAGTAATTTCTTCATGGCTTCCTTACTGCCTCTGTGCCATGGACCAATTAACATTTACACTCCCCAGCCAGTCACCGAAGGAGACAGATGCTAGGGACCTAAAGAGCACAGCCTGTGCTAAGAGACCAGGCGGATCCGCAGGCCCATGCGATGGTTTGGGAATGTGTGACCCGGCGCCACCTAATAAAACCGTGTCACCTCCACCTAGCTCTCTGTCATCTCCTTGCTCAAGTAGCTCTGGCCTGCGGGCAGCTGTTAGAGCTCAGCTACAGAGACAAATGAGTAGGTGGTGAGTTTTTGGGTTTCTTTTTGGTTTTGGTTTTTTAATGAGTGGTGAGGGCCAGACATGTTCTAGGGATTTGGAGCAGAGTGAGATCATTCTGAGCTGGAATAGCTTGAAGGAAGCCCATGGGAAAGGAAAGAGGAATGAAACATGGATGTAAATGGGACAGGAGGGCACACAACTGGACTGGGAACGTGTAAATGGCTAGAAGAGGGCAGAGGCTGGGCTGACTGGAGCAGAGGGTCCTGGAGAGGTGGGGCAGGTACAGAAAGGTGAGTGCAGGGCAAGGAGGCTCTTGAAGGACAGACAGAAGAATGGCGACTGGATGAAAGCAAACCAGTGGCCTCCAAATTAGGAGTGCACACCTCAAGGGGTAGTCAAGATGATACACTGGGGTAGGGGAAGAAAAGACAATAACTTCTTTTAGATTTCTGATCCAAAATATAAGAAAATAGACTCATCTAGTAGGTAATATATGGATTGATACCATCACCCTCCCTATCTGTAGGTCAGACAGTCACAAGCCAAGAACAATACTCAAATTATTTTGAAGACAGAGTGGGAGTTCCTCAGTTGAGGAGATAAGCCTGGTCATTTGCTTTCAGCATTTTGCAACATCTCAAAGTTTTTTCTGCCTGGTTAAAATATATTTACAAATTCTAGTCTCCACTTATAATGAAACTAAGCCTCATAGAATAAACAGGTGACTTTGAAGAATCCCACAAAGGAAACCCTAGTTGGAAATAATATTGATAAGGCAAAAAGAATCAAACAACCAGAAAATGTTAGACTTCTCCTCGGACAATGCAATAAATGTTGTATTTCTCCTCCTTCTAGAACCTTCTTTGTCTACCATAGTTGAAGTCAAAACAATGACCATCTATTCAGATCTGAAAAGAGGTTGTTCAAAGAACTCAAAACTATCCAGGTATCTATTGGAAATATGATAGAAAGCTTTCCCAAGGTATAGCCTGTGACTTAATATCCTGGTTAATGATAGCATATTATTTATAAATAAACAAGTATGAATATAATGGGGGTGTGTACTACTAAAGGTACACAAGCAAAAAAATTGGAGTTCACTGCTGTAAGCAATGTGAAGGGTTTTTTGCAGAGAATATTGTTCAGTATGTGGGCTGTTCTAGGTTGGATTCTTCCCAAAGCCAACCTGGAGATGAGGATTTGAATGTGAGTAGTTTAATTGAGAGATGGACCCAAGAAGCACTGAGAGGGAAGTGGGGGTGTGAAAAGGGAAGAGAAGAAAACCAACATAGGGTGTGTTAGTGAACAGGTTATCAACTGAGTGGGCAACTGGAAATTGCTATAGAATCTGCCTTAGAGTTGTCCCACCCTAGGGGAAAGGAAGATGGAGTAGTTATACACCAACTTCTGCCGTCATTAGTTAAGAGCCAATTGTGGGGCATTTACTTGTGCCCTGTGCTTGGGTAAGCCCAAGAAAAGCCTCAGACTGATAGTCACAGGGATTTGAAGGAAGAAGCCACTGGCATGCATGGGAATGGTGAGGACCAAACAATATGGGTGGGGCACCCACCATGTCTGCTACCTAGGCTTGTTTATGGTTTGACTTTTTACAATAAGCAGCATTTACTCTCTACCTCAATATTTCTTGTTTTTAAGCTTTTCACTTGTCAAACTCTGAGCAGGGCGATGAGCCCATGCATGGGGGCCCTGAAGGCCTTGGAAATAATGTACCACCAAAGGCAAAGACACAGCACAAGCAGCCACTTCTGCATTGTTTGTTAGAGGCCATCGCATGGTACTCCCAGCCCATTTTAAAGGAGCTCCTGGGCTGTGGGACTCTACAGAGGAAGGTGGTTTTTGTAAAATGCTGCCTAGAACTCACACATGTAACACCACAATAGAAAATACTGAAAGGAAGGGTTAGGACTGGAAGTTCTCAGGGAGGTTGCAGAAGGTTCAGAAAGTTCAATTCAGCTAAGAATGAAGCCAAGACACCCAGTTTAGCCCTAGTTCAGAAGTCAAGTTGAATTAATGCCAGGTCTGCCTTAGAGGATTAGGCCATTTCTGCGTTGCTGTGGGCCAGCCCAGAGATGTCTGGGTGACAAAAACAACATTTTGAGGGACTCCAACATCAGGGGAGAGGGAGGACTTTGCCCATCGCCTTCCTACAATAAGCCATCCCACCCACCAAACAGAACCTTCTATGTGCTGTGTTTGAAGCGTGTGTGCTTGGAGGGATAAGCAAGTCCTACTCTTTTTGGTCAACCACTTTGGTGCAAGTAGAACTTCAGGCCCAATCTAGAAGGGAGGGACTGCCATTCAGGAATGGAGTTCTTAAAAGGAAGTTCCAGAACAGCATGAAGAGCCAATGAGACTAGGGGCATCATCGCTCCTACTCTCAGCTGCCCAGGGCAGACCCACCCTATGGGCAAGAGGAACAGGCAGCTAAATACAGAGTAGATATGAGGAGCCCTCACTGGCATGTTCTTTGTCACAATAGGCTTTAGTGGGGACAGATGAAGGCCATTTCTCCCACCACTGAGGGGGTAGGAACAGAGAGAGGCAGAAAGGGGACTTAGCTGGGTGCCAAAGATACACCAGCATTTCATTATTTCTTTAAGTTGTTCTATCGTGGGAACGACTTAGAGGCGATGCCACAGAGGACCCGTTCAAACGCTGCTGTCATTAGCACATTAACACAGGTGAATGGGTGCAGGAGGAGCATCAAGCTAGTTGATACCTTGAGGCCTGAAGGGAAGAGCTACAAGATATTTAGATAGAGAGCATCAATGGGAAGGAGTGGGCAACATAAAGGCAAAAAGCTGGGAATTAATGATAGCCTTTGTGTGCAAGATGCCAGACTGATTTCTGAAGTATATATATTGATTTCCTCACTGCAACCCTAAAGGGAGGTTATGTTATCTCCATGTAACAGATGAGGAAAGTGAGTCAGAGAGAGGTTAGGTGGCTAGCTGTATTAATTCATTGGGTCCTATGAGAAGCAGATGCCACGATGGGATTAGATATGCAAAAGATGTATGGGGGAAAGGCCTGTGAAAGGCTCAGGGGAAGGCGCAAGAGAATGCAGGGCGCACCTTTGGATGGCGAATACCAGTCTGGTCCCTGCGGAGGAGAGAGGGCAGGGAGCAGGAGTTCTAGGAAGGGTCCTAGAGAGGCGCCGCTCTAGGAAAGTCGCAGCCAGGCCATGAGGAGTCCGCAAGCCAAGGTGGAGGAGTCCCACATGTCCCAGGAATGGCCTATACCAGTACCCTAACTGTGCTCAGTCATTGGCTGGGAGCAGCCCATGAGAAACGCGGCCTGGGTGCAAATGCAGCAGTGTATCCAGAGGGGTAGGAGGTGGGCCCTCAGTCAATTGTGCTCCTGAACCCTAAAAGAACATTTTTATGGCTGCTATGATAGCCTAAAACCAATAGCCAGTAAATAGTGCAAGTAGGATTTAAGCTGAGACATTTCTGACTCTAAATCCCCCTTTTTTATTGCCACTGCACTATATACATATGGTCTTGGGCATGAACAAAATGGCATCAGAGAACAAGACAAACTTCACAGATGTCCCAATTCTGCTAAAGGTTCCGCCCCCTCTCCCCCCCCCCCACGCCAAGGAATGCAGTGGTGATACAAGAGCCACTGGAAATGTATTCTGAACTCCCTCAAATCATCTCCAGAAGCCACACAAACTCTTCAGCACAAATTTCTAAAACTGCAATCTAGCTGGGTAGACATCTAGCAATGTCTTCATCTGAAGACATCAAAAAGATTTTTAAATCTTATTAAAATTGTTTTGTCAGTTTGCACCCATTCCTCCCCATTCGCCACAAGAACACGCAAATCCACAAGTATTTACTGAGCACTTACTCTGTGCTAGACTCTGCAGCAGGTACTGGTTACACCTACATGGAATTAATGATATGGTGGGAGAGGCAGCCGTTAACAAGTAATGATGAAAACCCATGGTAAGGTTATGAGGGAAAATTCAAGGTGCCTTGAGAGAAAAAACAGGAGAGACTTAACAGAGATGGGGTATGGGAGTGTCCAAATGCCTAAAGCAATGAATGATCCTTGGAGGAATAGCATGGATGTTAGTAGACCTAGGATCTCGCCCAGAGCATGTGTGCTTGACTCCTTTGAGCATGAGAAGAGCAGGAAGCAAGGCTTTTAACTTCCTTTCCACAGTCCTGTTTGTACAGTATCTTCCAGGAGGCTTAGCATATCACTTTTAGGAGAGGGTGTTACTTGACTGTGATGTTTATAGTGTTTGAATTCTTAATACCTTGCAATTGATTTGAAAACATATAAATAAAATAAATACACCACATGGTTCTCAGCTTATTTTTTCCCCTGGGAATAAACTAGATTTAAGCTTCCTGTCAGCTGGCTGTTCCAGTTATCACAATAATGATTAAAACCCACGTATTTTATGTTGCCAGTTGGTAAAATGGCAGGGGGTACTCTCAGATTATATTGTTTAAAAGCTGTAAAGCTCCCCTATCTCCTGGTTACAAAAATGTTTGCCTTTTGGTTGACTAACTGATTTTGAGGCTCACTTGTTATACTGCTTATTCAGGTTGGAAATCATTAAACAAAATGATAGCTCTTGGCTTAAGAGACCACCATCTAAAAACAAAACACTTCTTGCGATTGAGTGCTCACCAGTTTCTCGCTCCTATTAAAAATAATTCTTTTCCCATATGGAAGCCCACAAGACCAAGCTTTTATTAAACAGGCTCAAAACACTTATCAGTCATCACCTCGTTAATCCTCACACTCTTCCCTGTAAAACAGGGACAAGTGTTATGATATCACACGGGGCCAAAACCAGAAAGAGTGCAGTTCGGTGGGCGATTACAGGTCTTACAGGAACACACAGGGCACTCAATTCCCACTGAGGTTTCAAGGTTGACTCAAAGAACAATAGAGTATTAAAGTTGGAATTTTCCATAAAGATGGAGAGGCAAGGTTTAAGAGGAAGTAATCTGCTGTTAGCCAGTACTCTACTCAAATGGCAGCTCTGATTTTCACCCCCTTGGAAAAGGTTGCAAACCCCTTTAGGACCAGTTCCTCCTCCAGAAAATAAAACAAATGAAAGTATCTGCCTACAGTGTGGTTGTAAGAATTGAATCAGAGTGCGCACGTCCAATGCTCAGTGGAGCACTCAATAAATGGTATCTTATTATTAGGCTCAAGAGCAATTCTCCAGGGATTTTAGAGATGAGAATACTGAAGCCAGAGAGGTTGCATGATTTGCCCAAGGTCCCAGAGTTACTTAGAGACAGGTTAAGGTAGGGGAGAGGATCAAAACCTCATCCTTCCAGTGACAAAGTAGCAAAGGGAGCCCAGCAAAGATATCCAAGCATAGCAACAATGTCTTATTAACTGAACACCCTTGACAGATGAGAGCAGACCTGTCCCCTTCCCACTCTCACACTCTATGCTGGCCCAAGAGTCGGAAGACCTTACACAAGTCATGTCATCTTGGTAGGCCTCCAATCCTCCTCTTGAAAATGAGGAGTTGGCCTGACTCAAACTGACTCAATCAGTAAAGAAATCTCATAGTCCATTACACATTAAAGACTGTTGTAAGGTTTTAAAATCCAAATTCATTTATTCTTTTTAAATGATGATAAATTAGCTGGGTGCCATGGACTCAGAGCTGAATGGTGTATCTAGGTCAGGATCATAAGGACTGAGGCAGGGAAAGGCCTCTAGAATAGTCACATGGAGCCATTGGGAGCTGTCTACCTCTCTAGTTGTGTGGCCTTCAAGCCTAGCATCCAGCCCTCTCCAAGACTCAGAAAGTTACCTAATATTTTAAATAAACTCCTTAAACCAGCGAGAGTGAATTCTAATGCTGACAACTAAGAACTCTGGTAGATAGAATAGGATATATTTTTAAATGAACCCAATAATGTTGCTACAATTCCCAAAAGGTTCAGAATCAATGCCTCAGAATGTTTTGGGTTTTTTTTTTTTTAAGTAAAAGTACCTCTTCCGAATTGTAGCAAAATAAGAATGTTTTTGGTTCTTCCACATGTGCATTTACTTCCAAGAATGCCAACAATCTCAAAGCTGAAGAATTTTTACAAGCAAGAAATCTATTGAAGTAAAGATTCTTACTTTGCAATGAGATTTAGTCAACACATTTCTGGCTGTTTGTTTCACAGTATGTCTCAGAGCCTCATTAGAAGATGCCTGGCACTGACCTATAAGATAAAAAGATAAACTTCAAAGTCAGACATTTTTTTTACTAGTGCCACCATCTCTTAACTGTGAACTTTGTAATTGTAAGGCTGCAACACCATGTACAATACACTCACTGTAATCAGAAATATCCAGAAGCCCTAACATAGTGTTTTATATTCTTCACTGGAATGATGAAAACTATTTATGGTTATCAGAAATCTCCCTCGAAGGATAAGGGAATAAAAATGTCATTGAACACAAGAATGTCACATGCATGAATATTATAACAGACTTAACTGACAAAGTCTGCCCACTTCCTCCCATTATGTAATGGACAATGATAACTATTATACAATTAGTCCACTCTTTTTTATTTCAAGGAGGAAAATAGATGGTGGCATGAATTTCAGGTTTACTGGAATTTGGACAAACTCCCTCTCTAGTGAAGTTTCAACGTACTTTCACAAGAATGATTTAAAGACTCATAATTTCAGTCACACCTCAATATTTTGTTCTTATGTTCAGGCTGCCATTTTAAAAGGCTGTTCTTCAAAACCCTAAATATTTTACCAAAACATCTATTAGAACTAATAAACAAATTCAGCAAAGTTGCAGGATACAAAATGAACACATGAAAATCAGTTGCATTTCTGTAAACTAGAAATCTGAAAAGGAAAGTAAGAAAACAATTGCATTTACAACAGTACCAAAAAGAATAAAATAAGGAATAAACCTAACCGAAGGTGTGAAAGACTTGTACACTGAAAATGACAAACCACTGCTGAAAGAAATTAAAGAAGATACAAATAAATAAAAAGACATCCTGTGTTCATGGATTGGAAGACTTAATATTGTTAAGATGTCAATACTACCCAAAGTAATCTACAGGTTCAATGTAATCCCTACCAAAATCCCAATGTAGGACTAGAAAAAAAAAATCTTAAAATTCACATGGAAGCTCAAGGGACCTCAAATAGCCAAAACAATTTTGGAAAAGGACAAATTTAAAGGACTCATACTTCCTGATTTCAAAACATATTACAAAGCTGCAGTAACGAAAACAGTGAGTACTGGCATAAAGACAAACACATAGATCAATGGAATAGAATAGAGAGCCCAGAAATGAATCTTTACATATATGGTAAAATGATCTTTGACAAGGGTGCCAAGACAACTGCATAGAGAAAGGACAGACTCTTCAACAAATGGTGTTGGGAAAACTTCATGTCCACATACAAAAGAATGAAGTGGGACCCTTATTTTACACCATATACAAAAATTAACTCAAAATTGACTAAAGACCTAAATGTAAAACCCAAAACATTATAATTCCTAGAGGAAAACATAGGAGAAAAGTTTCCTGATATTAAATTTGGCAACAGTTTCTTGGACATGACACCAAAAGCACAGGCAACAAAAGAAAAAAAATAGACAAATCGAATAATATCAAACTTAAAAGCTTTTATACATCAAAAGACATAATCAACAAAGTGAAGAGGCAACCTAAGGAATGGAAGAATATATTTGCAAATCATATATCTGATAAGGGGTTAATATCCAGAATATATAAAGAGCTCCTATAATTCAACAACAAAAATCAAATAACCTAATTTAAAAATAGGCAAAGGATTTGATCAGACATTTTTCCAAAGATGCCGTACAAATGGCCAACAAGCATATGAAAAGATGCTCAACATCACGAATCATCGGATAAATGGAAATGAAAACCACAAGATGTCACCTCACACCCATTAGAATGGCCACTCTCAAAAAGACAGAAAATAATAAGTGTTGGCGAGGATGTGGAGAAGTTGAAACCTTTATACACTGTTGGTGTAATTGTAAAAAGGTAGAACCGCTGTGGAACACTGTCTGGAGATTCCTCAAAAAGTTAAAAATAATACTACCATATGACCCAGCAATCCCATTTCTGGGTATATGTCCAAAAGAAATGAAAGCAGGGCCTCGGGGATATATTTGCATACCCACGTTCGTAGCAGTATTATTCACAATAGCCAAGATGTAGAAGGAACCCAAACGTCCATTGATAGATGAATGGATAAACAAAATGTAGTATACATATACAATGGAATATAGTCAACCTTAAAAAAGAAGGAAATTCTGTCACATGCTACAACATAGATGAACCTTGAGAACATGATGCTAAGTGAAATTAGCCAGTCAGAAAAAAACAAATACTACATGATTCTACGTATATGAAGTATCTAGAGTAATCAAATTTATAAAGACAGAAAGTAGAATGGTAGTTACCAACAGCTGAGGGGAGGGAGAAAAGAAGAGTTGTTTTTTAATGGGTATAGAGTTTCAGTTTTGCAACATGAAAAAGTTCTGGGGAACTGTGTCACAACAATGTGACTATGTTTAACATTATTGAATAGTACACTTAAAAATGGTTAAGATGGGGGCCGGCCCGGTGGCTCAGGTGGTTGGAGTGCTGTGCTCCTAACGATAGCGAGAGCTGCCGTTAGCCGCTGTGAGCAACCGACTGACTACCGGCGACCAACTGCCTCAGCCAGGGGGAGCACAAGGCTCATAATACCAGCATGGGCCAGGGAGCTGTGTCCTATACAACTAGAGTAAGAAACAACGGCTTGAACTGGAGTGGGGGGGGGGAGGCGGAAGAAGGGGGAAAAATGGTTAAGATGGTAAATTTTATGTTTTGTGTTTTTTACCATAATAAAAGAAGAAAAAAATCTGTACTTCAAAAAACATATAACAGGAAGATGCATGTCAAATCCAGAGACCTCTACCATAAGAGTATACCCCATTATTAGCATGAGAATATATCAACAAAGGCATTCCATATTGATGTTTTTTTCTTGCCCTGTATTTACTCTGCAACTGGGGTAAGACTTTGGTTTCCAATTCAAGTGAGCCCCCCTCCCCGAATATTGCCCAGAATGCAATCCTTAAGCCCTTACCTATCTAGACTCATAAAAATCCATCTATTCCTGCTCTATTGCCATCCTCTTATAAGGATTCCATGGGATTTTCAGTGTCAGCCTGAATATTCCTTCCTCTTTTTGTGGGAGTCAGAACTCACATGACCCTCTTGACCCTGGATAACATTATAATCACCACAATTGACCACTGGACCAGGAGAACATTGCAGCTGATGGGACCACTAGTCCCCACTACAGTTGCCAAAGAACCCATGCAATGTGAGAAAGAATAAATCCAGTGGCCAGGTGTTTTGGGCCCTATCCGCATGGCCACTTGACCAGGCTAAGCCTGCCCCCAGGAGGACTGCATTGTGACAGGTTCATTGATGCCACACTTCAGATTTAGGAATACCACTTCTGATTCAAAGCTGCCGCTGGGCCACTGCTCTAGTCTTGCCCACCCCCACAGAGTAATTGCATTGCAGGATCCTTGTTGTCATTCCCTACCTCTGCTGTTTGCTGTGTCGCCTAGGTCCACTTCAACAGATTTCATCTCTAAATCTCAGCAAGAAGGCTTGGTGTTGATAGTACCTTCCCTTCCAGAAGTCCCCTGGCCTTCCGCTGATTTTCCCATCTGTCTGCCAGCAACCTTCAAACTCTTTATGAGTTTGCTGAAAAAGAAATGAGAATGAAAATTTACCAGGTACCAAATTACAATGCTTCTCTCTTTTTTAGTGGAAGGGATGGGATGGAGGTAAGGTCAGGTAGAAATATCAAGATGGGAAGATTCGCGGAATACATATTTCTCACCACAGTTTTTCCCCAGCCAGTGCATTTACCACCTCTGAAAAGCCCAGTGACCTTCCTTCAGTACGCCAATCCCTCTCATCCCTATGTTTCTCTTTGGATCTCTAGTTCTATCTTTGAAGATTTCCTGTAAGTATTCCTTGAGTCGAACACTAGGTGAGGTTGGACAGACAAGGGTTATTTCAAACTTCCTTGGCTTTGGATCAACTGTGAATATATTTTCAAAAAGGTACAATTACGCCAAACAGCAGTAGAAAGTGGGTTCATTCCAGATTTGGCAGTGAGGAGTCACCCTAAGCCTTAAAGGCCATCATCCCCCTCCCCAGAATTCCTTCCCTGGGCCTTGGTAGAGAATGTACTCCATTTTGGAGAAGACGTAGCTATCTGTGGGAAAGGTATGTGTATTGTGGGTAGAGTCACATAACCCAACTGGGGGCATGAAGATGCAGAGGCTGAGAACCAGGTAGGGATGGGATAATCCTTGGGTGGCCTCCAGGTGCAGAGGAACCAGTTCTGAGTTTTCCACAGGGGAGTTCAAGGTCATCTCGACATTGGCTGACACCCCGGACCTTCCCAGAAGACAATGGGCATTTTCCCAGAAAATAGCCTACACTCTAATGCATCTCTACAGGTTTTAAAGTTACAATCTAGATTTGAAAATGCATCCAAGATACGATGTTGTGCCATTGTAGTGTGATATGATGGTGACATTGTCTTCTCCCACAAAACATTGATCAAGTGCCTTCTACGTGCTAGGTATCATCTTAGGTGTTAACAACCTTGATCGTGTAAACCACACACCATCCTGGGAGATATGTAGAATTAGCTCCACTTTGCAGAGGAGGGAACTGAATGTCAGTGTGTGTCTGTGTGTGTGTGTGCACATGAGTGCACCCTAGAGGTTCCAGCATGCATCCTTCACAATGATGAGATGCAATACTCCTCCCAGACTATCATCTTCCTAACCTAAACACATGCATTGACATACATACCAATACTAAGGGAATTTGCTTTTTAAAAAAAGAAAACTACACTGTAGGACTGCTGTTTCTACAATGCCCGTAACTGAAATGTGACTGAGAAACTTCTGTTTCCCTTCCCAGTGGGTGACATCCAGGAACCCAATTTCCTCCTGGATATTCACGTGTAACTGCGAGCTATATGACATAGAAATAGCTGTAGTGGGTACAAAAAGGACAGGATATGGGGTCAGACCAGTGGTGTGCTACAGGCGACTTGCACAGCTTGCAAGAACTGATTGATAAATTTTCAGGAATTTGGCAAGCCAGCTGTTATACAGTCACTATTACAAATTAAATTATAGGGGGGGACAGGTGGCTCAGTTGGTTAGAGCGCGAGCTCTGGGCAACAGGGCTGCCAGTTCGATTCCCACATGGGCCAGCGAACTGTGTCCTCTGCAACTAGAATGAAGTCAATGAGCTGCCACTGAGCTCCTGGGTCGCTCAGTTGGTTGGAATGCGTGCTCTCAACCACAAGGTTGCTGGTTCCTCGACTTCTGCGAGGGATGGTGGGCTGCGCCCCCCGCAATTAACAAAGACAACTGGACCTGGAGCTGAGCTGCGCCCTCCACAACTAAGATTGCAAGGACAACAACTTGACTTGGAAAAAGTCCTGGAAGTACATACTGTTCCCCAATAAAGTCCTGTTCCCCTTCCCCAATAAAATCTTTTTTAAAAAAGTTAAATTATAGAAAAAAAAATGGCGGCGTGAGGTGAGCCTCTGTAACGCTCCCCTGGAATTTACAACGAATCGGACAATAACTCCACAAAGGACTCCTTGCACAGCAGACAAGCAAGACGAAGAGGCCAACTACTGAATTCACCTCCAGGTGGGTGAATCATGCGAGCGGGGGAGGAGGGAGAGGAGAAGTGCGGAGACGGAGCCACGCGGGCGCAGGACACAGACCTAGCTCAGTGCTCGGAGCCCGCTGCTCCCGGAACTACCGCCGCTGCGGGAGAGGGAAGGACTCGGACTGCTAGGGTTCCGCTTACGGCCCACAGGGCTGAGGGGGCAGCATACAAAACCGCTGAACCCAACGCTCGCTCACGGCAGACCTCGGAGCAAAGACTGAGGGAAGAGGGCTGAAATCGGTGGTTTAAGCCCTCACTGCCGAGAGGAGAACGAAAGCCTTAGGCAGGGAGACTAGCCACCCCCTCCCTACCCTCCCAGAGCTCGCCCCGCCCCCACCTGCCCGGTGCTAGAAGCGATAAAGTAGCAGTGTCGGATCAAAGGACAGAATATTTGCTGCTCTGAGAACTGTGGACTGCAGACACAGATTCGCAGCTCAACTAGTTCCGGCAAAGGGGAGGGAGCTGTGGAAGCAGGACTGGCTGTGGTGGTGGTCGCCGCCATTGCTCTGGGCCACCTCTCACAACTCACCCCGCCCCTGGCCCCACCTATCTGGGCGGATCCCTGCAGGAGTAAACAGAACTGCTGAAACAAACGGGCTCTGAATCTGGTGCAGAAAGAGCTTTGGAACTCCAAAAGCTCTTCGCATACCTATCAGCCTTTTGCAGAAGACACTCCTGTAGATGTCTAGGAAGAGAAATAGTAAATCAGTGATTGCCATGAATAACCAAGGCAACAAGATAGCTCAGAAAGAAAGTGAAAAGTCTCCAGGAAAGGAACTTAGAGATATGGACCTTTGTGATTTAAATGACAGAGAATTCAAGATAGCAATTCTGAAAAAACTGAACGAGATGCAAGAAAACACAGAAAGGCAGTTTAATGAACTCAGAAACACAATCAAAGAACACCATGAGCATTTTACAAAAGAGATTGAAATCTTGAAAAAGAACCAAATAGAATTTCTGGAGATTAAGAACTCAATAGAAGAAATTAACAATAAAATATCCAGCTTAGGTAGTAGAGTTGACCAGATGGAGGAAAGAATCAGTGACATAGAAGATAGGAACCTGGAATTTACACAGAGGGAAGAAGAAAGAGACTTGAGACTTAAAAGAAATGAAAGAACTCTACAAGAACTTTCTGACTCCATCAGAAAGAGCAATATAAGAATAATGGGTATACCAGAAGGAGAAGAAAGAGGGAAGGGAACAGAGAATATATTCAAACAAATCGTCGATGAGAACTTCCCAAACTTGTGGACAGAACTGGATCCTCGAATCCAAGAAGCAAATAGAACACCTAATTACCTCAATCCCAACAGGCCTTCACCAAGGCACATTGTATTGAAGCTGTCTAAAATCAATGATAAAGAAAGAATCCTCAAGGAAGCCAGGGAAAAGAAGACGGTAACTTACAAAGGAAAGCCCATTAGATTATCATCAGATTTTTCAGCAGAAACTCTACAAGCTAGGAGGGAATGGAACCAAATATTCAAACTATTGAAAGAGAGAAATCATGAGCCAAGAATAATATATCCAGCAAAGATCTCCTTTAGATATGAAGGAGGAACAAAGACCTTTCCAGACATCCAGAAGCTGAGGGAATTTTCTAATACACGACCTGCACTACAAGAAATACTAAAGGAGGCTATTAGACCACCATCAACAGGGACAACTTGTGGCAACCGAAACATAAAAAGGGGGAGCGTAAAGGCCTGAACTGGAATATGGGAATAGAGAAAGTAAGCGTACTGAAGAAACTGGAATACTCTAAATATCAAACTTTCTTTTACATAAACTCAAGGGTAACCACTCAAAAAACATCCAAATCTGAAATATATACTGTAATAAAAGAAGAAACAGAGGGAAACATCATAGAATACCACCACACAGAAATAACAGACAACAACAAAAAGGCAAAGAAACAATGGAGACACAGCCTTACCAGAAAACTAAAGACAGAATGACAGGAAATCCTCACATATCAATAATCACCCTAAATGTAAATGGACTGAACTCACCAATAAAGAGACACAGAGTAGCAGATTGGATCAAAAAACTAAACCCAACCATATGCTGCCTACAAGAGACACATCTCAGCTACAAGGACAAGCATAGACTCAAAGTGAAAGGGTGGAAATTGACACTTCAAGCAAATGGTACCCAGAAAAAATCAGGTGTAGCCATAATGATTTCCGATGAAACAGACTTCAGGGTGAAAAAGATAACAAGAGACAAAGATGGACATTTCATAATGGTAAAGGGGACTATACAACAAGAAGACATAACAGTCATCAATATTTATGCCCCCAATCAGGGAGCACCGAAATATACCAAGCAACTACTAACAGAACTAAAGGGAGAAATTGACCAAAACACAATTATACTAGGGGACTTAAATACATCATTGACAGCTATGGATAGATCATCCAAACAGAAGATAAATAACGAAATCGCAGCCCTAAATGACACATTAGATGAATTGGACATAATTGACATATATAGAGCACTTCATCCTAAAACATCAGACTATACATTCTTTTCTAGTGTACATGGAACATTCTCAAGGATAGACCATATATTGGGACACAAAATCAGCCTCAGCAAATTTAAGAAGATTGAAATCATACCAAGCATATTCTCTGATCACAAAGCTTTGAAATTGGATATCAACTGCAAAAAGAAAGCAGGAAAAAACACAAATACATGGAGATTAAACAACATACTTTTAAAGAACGACTGGGTCAAAGAAGAAATTAGAGGAGAGCTCAAAAGATACATAGAAACAAATGACAATGAAAATACATCCTACCAAAATTTTTGGGATGCCGCGAAAGCAGTTTTAAGAGGGAAATTTATATCATTACAGGCCTATCTCAAGAAACAAGAAAAATCCCAAATAAATAACCTCATGTTACACCTTAAAAAACTAGAAAAAGAAGAACAAGCGAAACCCAAGGTCAGCAGAAGAAAGGAAATAACAAAAATCAGAGCAGAACTAAATGAAATAGAGAACAAAAAGACAATAGAAAAAATTAATGTGACAAAAAGCTGGTTCTTTGAAAAGATTAACAAAATCGACAAACCCTTGGCTAGACTCACTAAGATAAAAAGAGAGAAGACACTAATTAACAAAATCAGAAATGAAAAAGGGGAAGTTATCACGGACACCACAGAAATACAAAGGATTATCCAAGAATACTATGAAGGACTATATGCCACCAAATTTAATAACTTAGAAGAAATGGACAAGTTCTTAGAAACATATAGCCTTCCAAGGCTGAATCATGAAGATCTGGAAAATCTTAACAGGCCGATCACCAGTAAGGAAATTGAATCAGTCATCAAAAACCTTCCCAAAATCAAAAGTCCTGGACCAGATGGCTTCACCAGTGAATTCTACCAAACCTTCAAAGAGGATCTAATACCAATCCTGCTCAAACTCTTCCAAAAAATTGAAGAAGAGACAGTACTCCCTAACTCATTTTATGAGGCCAACATTACCCTGATACCAAAACCTGGTAAGGACAACACAAAAAAAGAAAACTACAGACCTATATCTCTGATGAATACAGATGCTAAAATCCTAAACAAAATTCTAGCAAATCGAATACAACAATGCATTAAAAAGATTATTCATCACGACCAAGTGGGGTTCATCCCCGGGGCACAAGGATGGTTCAACATTCGCAAATCCATCAATGTGATACATCACATAAACAAAATAAAGGACAAAAATCATATGATTCTATCAATTGATGCAGAAAAAGCATTTGATAAGACACAACATCCATTTATGATTAAAACACTTACTAAAATTGGTATAGAAGGAAAATACCTCAACATAATAAAGGCCATATACGACAAGCCCTCAGCTAACCTCATAATTAATGGTGAAAAGCTGAAGCCCTTTGCTCTACGTTCAGGAACACGACAAGGTTGTCCCCTATCACCTCTGCTTTTCAACATAGTGTTGGAAGTCCTCGCCAGAGCTATCAGGCAAGAGAAAGAAACAAAAGGCATCCAAATTGGGAATGAAGAAGTTAAATTGTCACTCTTTGCAGATGACATGATGCTATACATAGAAAACCCTAAAGACTCCACCAAAAAGCTATTAGAAACAATCAATGAATACAGTAAAGTTACTGGCTACAAAATCAACGTACAAAAGTCCATTGCTTTCCTATATACCAACAATGAAATCTCAGAAAAAGAGATAGAAAAAACAATTCCTTTTGCAATTGCAGCAAAAAGAATAAAATACCTAGGAATAAACTTAACCAAGGATGTGAAGGATTTATATGCTGAAAACTATAAGACATTTTTGAAAGAAATTGAAGAAGACACAAAGAAATGGAAAGACATTCCGTGCTCATGGATTGGAAGAATCAACATAGTTAAAATGGCCATATTACCCAAAGCCATATACAGATTTAATGCAATCCCCATCAAAATCCCAATGGCATTTTTTAAAGAAATAGAACAAAAAATCATCAGATTTGTTTGGAACCACAAAAGACCCCGAATAGCCAAAGCAATATTAAAAAAAAAGAACAATACTGGAGGTATCACACTCCCTGATTTTTCCTTGTACTACAGGGCTACAATAATCAAAACAGCTTGGTATTGGCGGAAAAACAGACACATAGACCAATGGAATAGAATTGAGAACCCAGAAATAAAACCACATAAATATGGACAGATAATTTTTGACAAAGAAGCTAAAAACATACAATGGACGAAAGACAGCCTCTTCAATAAATGGTGCTGGCAGAATTGGATAGCTACGTGCAAAAAAATGAAACTGGACTGCTACCTGTCACCATGTACCAAAATTAATTCAAAATGGATCAAAGACTTAAGCATAAGACCTGACACAATAAACTGCATTGAAGAAAACATAGGTACTAAACTTATGGACCTTGGGTTCAAAGAGCATTTTATGAATTTGACTCCAAAGGCAATGGAAGTAAAAACTAAAATAAACAAATGGGATTATATGAAACTGAAAAGCTTCTGCACAGCAAAAGAAACTATTGACAAAATAATGAGGCAACCAACTGAATGGGAGAAGATTTTCGCAAACAGTTCCTCTGATAAGGGGCTAATATCCAAAATATACAAGGAACTCATGAAACTCAACAACAAAAAAACAAACAACCCAATTGAAAAATGGACAGAGGACCTGAAGAGACATTTCTCCAAAGAGGATATACAAATGGCAAATAGACATATGAAAAAATGCTCAACATCGCTAATCATCAGAGAAATGCAAATGAAAACCACAATGAGATATCACCTCACCCCAGTCAGAATGGCTTTCATCAACAAAACAAATAGTAACAAGTGTTGGAGAGGCTGTGGAGAAAAAGGAACTCTCATACACTGTTGGTGGGAATGCAGACTGGTGCAGCCGCTATGGAAGGCAGTGTGGAGGTTCCTCAAGAAATTACGAATAGAATTACCATATGACCCAGCAATCGCTCTCCTGGGTATCTACCCCAAAAATATAAAAGCATTTCTCTATAGAGACACGTGTACTCCAATGTTCATTGCAGCTTTGTTTACGGTGGCCAAGACATGGAAACAACCAAAATGTCCTTCGATAGATGAATGGATAAAGAAGTTGTGGTACATATACACAATGGAATACTATTCGGCGTTACGGAAAGACGATATAGGAACATTTGTGACAACATGGATGGATCTCGAGAGAATAATGCTAAGTGAAACAAGTCAGACAGAAAAAGCAGAGAACCCTATGATTTCACTGATATGTGGTATATAGACCAAAAAGAACAAGACAAACAAATGAGAAACAAAAACTCATAGACACAGACAATAATTTAGTGGTTACCAGAGGGTAAGGGGGTGGGGGGTGGGTGATGAGGGTAAAGGGGATCAAATATATGGTGATGGAAGGAGAACTGACTCTGGGTGGTGAACACACAATGGGATTTATAGACGATGTAATACAGAATTGTACACCTGAAATCTATGTAAATTTACTAACAATTGTCACCCCAATAAAATTAATTAAAAAAAAAAAAGTTAAATTATATAAACTTACACTTACACGGGACATCACTCTGCAGCTCTACCTTGCCCTCAGTTCCCAGGGCCCATCCAGGGAGGTGGCCATTGCAGAAGGTCACCTGATGGTGGGTACATCCAGTGTTGGTTCCTGGACTTCTCCTTGGGCCTGAACCTTATCGTGGGGAGTCTTCTTTGGTCCTGTTCTCTTTCTGTTTAGGAGACCTGACTGGGGGTGTCATCCTGAGGTCCTCCTTGGTCTGGGGACTTGCTTTTTTCTTGAAAATCATCCTCCCAGATTCTCATGTCTTTTCCCAGACACCAGCAAGAGGTGAGAGCTTTCAGCCACTCAAAAGAGCTGGATGTTGACTGCCTGTCCTAACCCTAACACTGACCATAACTCTTAAACCTAATCTCTAACCTCTAACCCTAAACCTAACTTTAACTCCTAACAACTAACCAACCCTAATCCAAACCTCTAACACTAAACCAAAATCCTAACCTACACACCAAACTCTACCCCCAACCCTCTAACCCCAGCTCTAAAATGTAACTCTAACCCCTAACATTAACCCCCAAGCCCCAATCCCTTTTCCTAGAATACTCTACTCATCTGCTACGACTCCTTCCCCATGCTTCCTGCAAGAGTCAGCAGCTATTGTAGACAAGAACGTGCTACTTCCCAGAACCCTTTAGGTTAGGCTAGGCCAACCAGCTGGAAACTCTTTGGTCTACACCTGGAAGTTCATCCAAGTAACTGAGTCATTTGAGCTTGACTTTCTAATCCCAGCATCTCCCTTCCTGCTGCATCCTGCTCCAGGAATAGGTAGTTCCCCAACCTAATCCTAAAACAGGATGTCGGAGAGGCTGTGGAGAAAAAGGAACCCTCATACACTGTTGGTGGGAATGCAGACTGGTGCAGCCGCTACGGAAGGCAGTGTGGAGGTTCCTCAAGAAATTACGAATAGAATTACCATACGACCCAGGAATTGCTCTCCTGGGTATCTACCCAAAAAATCTGAAAGCATTTCTCTATAGAGACACGTGTACTCCAATGTTCATTGCAGCTTTGTTTACGGTGGCCAAGACATGGAAACAACCAAAGTGTCCTTCAATAGATGAATGGATAAAGAAGTTGTGGTATATATACACAATGGAATACTATTCGGCGTTAAGGAAAGATGATATAGGAGCATTTGTGACAACATGGATGGATCTTGAGAGTATAATGCTAAGTGAAATAAGTCAAACAGACAAAGCAGAGAACCCTATGATTTCACTGATATGTGGTATATAAACCAAAAACAACAAAAGAACAAGACAAACAAATGAGAAACAAAAACTCATAGACACAGACAGTAATTTAGTGGTTACCAGAGGGTAAGGGGGTGGGGGGTGGGTGATGAGGGTAAGGGGGATCAAATATATGGTGATGGAAGGAGAACTGACTCTGGGTGGTGAACACACAATGGGATTTACAGATGATATAATACAGAATTGTACACCTGAAATCTATGTAAATTTACTAACAATTGTCACCCCAATAAATCTAATTAATTAAAAATAAAAAATATAAAAAAAATAAAACAGGATGTCAAGTTTCAGTTGCCTGGGAAATTAATTTAGGAGGAAAAATTCTTCTTTCATAATGTTCATTAAATTAGGCAGCTCGAATTCTGGAGCCAGCCTGCTTAACTCCTGGTGTAACCATGGCAAGTTCCTTAACTTCTCTGTGCCTCAATTGCTTCCTCTGTAGAATGGGTTTAATAATAGTACCTCTCTCATGGGGTGGCTGGGAGGATTAAATGAATTAATATATAAAAGCACTTAGAACAGAACCAGGCACCATAGTAACCACCAAATAAGTGTTTGCTTTTGTTAACATTAGTATGAGTATTGCAAAAAAAAAAAAAAGTATACATTTTCCTCTTCAGACTCCCACTTGCTTTTATGAAGGCAAGAAAAAAAAACCAACTCAACATGCTTATTTTAGAAATTTGACAAAGAACAGAAAAGTATAAAAAAGAAGAAGAAAAAGAACCCACATCCAGGCAGTTACTTACATTTCGAGGACAAAGGATAATTTGACTTTGCTAACAGTCTGCATTTTAGCAGATTTTCAATTGCTGCAGCCCTGCCCAGCCAAGCAGAGCTGTACTTTGATTTTATTTTGCTCTTGGCACTCAACTATAATTCCAGGCATAACATGGGGTCCCTGTATGTTTGTCTTTCCCACTAGGTTGGAAGTTCCTGGAGGAGAGGAACAGTGTCTCTTTAATCTCTTCATTCCCAGAACACCCAGCACAGAGCCAGGCCAGGAAGATACCCTCTCAGCGATAATATGCACAATTCCGCACAGTTGTACCACTTTGGAATTCTGTTTCACGTCTCTTTGCTCAGAAATGCAGGTTTCTAGCAGAACTATCTTTGAAATAAAATGTAAGGAGAAAAAAATCCCCCATTTTGCATTTGGTGGCGTTCTGTGCTACCTCTTTTCATGAATCTTAGAAAGGCTACTTTCCTCGATTGGGTAATTTCAAACATTTTTTCCACAGGGTATGTGGCTCATTAAAGTGGTGATTTTCCGCTTACAGGTACAAAAATTAAAAGAGGGCTAGCCAAAGCCGTGCCCCAAGGAAACATGGCATCTGTTCTGAGTTCTTATTTCTGCCAAAGACCACAAACCAATGGCGGGGAGAGGTCCGTTCTCAACACAGATAAGTGTACTCTAACCAACCTCAGTCTGTCTCCTAGGTAAGCTTAGCAAGTACCACCCCAAGCTGTAAAATGAGAAATAGAAACATGAGACTTAATGTAGCATGGACATGTGATTTTAAGAAACTGTTTTTTAAGAAAAATTTGGAAGGAGCAAGAGAGAAAAATGGAACAGACATGTCAATTCCAGGGATAATCCTGCTTTCTATTCCAGCCCACTTCTGCCCTCTCCTTTCCCTTGATCTTCTTTCCAGTTGGCCTGGTGTTCACAGCAGAGAGAGCTGATCTGAGATTTTTCTCTTCCCAGAAAGGCCTTTTGTGATGTTTCCATACAAACTGAATATTCTTACTGGAAGTCAAGTGAGGGACAGATGCAATAGAATGAATGCGCAAGCTTACAATCCTAAAAAAAAAAAAAAAAAAAAAACACACCAGGCTCTTCCTTCAAATTATGAGCAGCTTCTAAACCACACAGAGCAAAGTCAGAAAATATATGTATGTGAACGAAAGAAAAGCTTATGTATAATATAAATCTATGCATCTGCCTCCAAAAGCTGACAATTCGGAAGTAGAAGAAAGTGATCAAGGCTTGAGTCTGTATACCAAAATCCGGGAAAGGGCCAGGGCTGTCTTGTCATTGGTGTTTCTCCTCCTCCTTCCCTCTTCCCCAAGCATTTTACCAGGCTGTGTTTAGAAGTGCCTCCCCTGCTGGGAAACCAGCAAGACTTTCCCAAGAGTGTCATCTGGTGGTGCTTCTGTGTATAACAACATGCCTTCTACCTGATGGAGAAACAGCTGAAGCAAGAGGCAAACAACTTGACATCAGTCATTTCCTGGCTTAAAAAGTTGAACCTTTGGGATTTGGCTTCGGATCGTGTGTGGCAAGTATCGAACACACAGGTGTTGAGAAAAAGTGCTGCTACAAGGTGAAAATCATACATTATGAAACAGAAAGTCTTGGGTCAGCTTGAACAGACAGTTTCATGAATTAGCTAGCACACCTTGCCCTTTTTTTTTTTTTCTTTTGTATGGAGCCATGGAGATGTTAACAAAAGACCACTGTGCGTAGATTCATGAAAATGCAACTTCTAGGGAAAGGACTTAGAATCACTACATTTTAGAGATAGCAGAATCCCGTTAGCTGTGGGCTTCTTAACTGGGGACCATGACTCTGCTTTAGGGAAAGTGAACTCCTTGAAACTGAACATAAAAAGTGGTATATTAGCACATACAGGCATTTTAATATAGAAAAGATGCATAGTTTCTATCAGATTCTTAAAGGAGTCCATGGCCTTAAAAAGGCTAAGAACTAATGTTTGAGATCCTAACCTAACCTCATACACTGTAAGAAAATTCTGTCTACAATAGCCTGGACAAATGCATTTACTCTCAGTTTGGACTTGACCACTGTGGAGACATCATTACTTTGAGGTAGCTGGTCAATGATAATTGCCTCTAAACATTCAGAAGTTTCAATACTGAATTAGACTATGCTTCCCCAGAATGTCAACCCACAGGGCATAGTCCCACTCTCTACCTCAGCACAGCATAGTCTAGTCCTTTTCCACGTGGCGTCCTTTCACACGTGGTGCTAATTTGGATGTCCTGCTTCCAAGTCTCCCCTTTCCCTGGCTAAACCCACCCAGCACCTACAGGTTTCATTTGCCATAACTTTCAGATCCTCCATTTCTCAGTCAGGTACCCTCTTTTTTTTTTTTTTTTGAGATGATACTTCTTTGAAAACTTGACAGACAAAATTGAACGTACTACCTGCCATGACAGCCCGTTCTACCTACAGATAGCCTGACTTGAACTTGTTCAGAACACCCAGGGACTCCTTTCTACTTCTGTACCTACCTCCAGTTTCATCAAGTCTTTCACCCTTTCCAGTTTCAAGAGCACTTCCCTTAGTAAACAATTAAAAGGGGGGACAAATGAGGAGTTGGTGGTTCTTCTCCCTGCCACTTAATCTATATCACTTCACTTGCCCCAAGCAGACCTATCCTTTCTTTATTTTATTTCTGATTCAAATACAGCATAAAAGCTTTTTTATTGCTCTCATTAGTATTGTTCTCAAATCTGAGCTTAGTCTAGCCTTTTGATTTCCCTTCTGAGATTTGTATGACAGGCTTTGTGTTTATCCTGTAATGATGCCAGATTTCTGATTTTGTACAGAGCCCTTTAAAATCAAAGTTCTTGAAGAGCCCTATCTGCAGCCTATCTACCCCATTTACCCCCTTCTCCAGCTTTGGGGGTGTGTGTGTGCTTATATGTCATTCTCAGTTTTGTAGCACACATTTTCTTTTGCTCATCTCTATCTTTTGGACTCTCTGGCCATGAGCTCATGCCCATACTTTTTGTAAATTAAGAAAAACAAAACACTTTCCTAAACTCTGGTGACATGCTTGGGGATCCCTTTCTTGGCTAGGTCAATTGTCCTTGTTTTTCCTGTCTCTCCTCACTCCCACTGTCACCTCGTTGATGATCATTAGGATTAATGTATTGGTTCTCCTCACACCTTCATATCAGCACTGTAATGTATGAAAAGTAAGCAAAAGAGAGAATGGCCAATGATCAAGACCAGAGATGAAACTATGAAGAAATGGATGGAAAAAGAAGGAACACTATATTTGCTGGCTGTGTCTCACAGCTTTCCTCTTGGGCTCGGCCTGGTGCAGTGGGCAGGGGTGGGCTTTCTGAATCCAGGTGTGGCTCCAAGATCCAGCAACGAGGAGAACAGAAAATGTACAAGGAAAGGGTGGGTGAAAGCTCTTGCCTTCTTCTTACTTTGGGGACACTAATTCCTGAGCACCAGCAGCACAAGTCTTCTGAAACCTCATGATCTGGACGGCCTGGACTTCTTACAATCTCTTAGCTGATGTTGTTAAGGAAATCTGGCCAGGCCAGCAGGCCAATGGAAGGCATCAGAGCCTGCAGCTGAGGGACTGAGGACGGATGCAGAGAAAGCAGACCCGCACATACACCTAACATACACCCTGCAGGCAGCAGGCAATTTAGTGTGAGGGACTGTCCTTGTTTGGGAGATGAACAATTCCCACCCACCCTGGCAGACACTGTAGGTGTCCTGCCCATGTCCATTCAGCACTCACCAGTCCTACGCATGCTGGCAGCTTTTTATTGCCAGCATCTGTAACTCCGCCTGGGCTTTCTCTAGCTACAGAGGGTGCTCACCACGAATCCAGGTTAGGCCACAGGTTCCAGAAAACAGCCTTCAACCACTGATGAAAGAGATTTGACTGCAAAATATTCAGCTTCTTCTCCTTGAGAAACCATTTGCACCTGAACCCTCATCTCAGCGTCTACTTCTGGGGATATTTATTGACAAACCTATTTTACTTATTTTTTCCTGACGTTTGCTACGTGAGTGAACTTGAAATAGCTAACTACACCATAAATAACTATTGCGCTCAGTATCAGATTGTTCACAAGCAGTTTCAATTACATTTAAAGAAGGTGCCTGTGTGGATGTAGGTCACGAAAGCTAATACCGTTTCCTACTCTACCGTTGCTTTTCCCCTTCGGTAGTAGCTAGACTTCATTAACACTGACTGGATTCCAGGCCTTGTTCTAAGCACTTCACCTGCATTATGTCATTTAATCCTCACAGCAACCCTATGACGTTGACACTTTTATCGTTCCCATTTTATGATGAGGAAACTGAACACATAGATAGGGACTTGGCCGAGGTCACACAACCAGTAGGTGGCAGAGCCAGTGATCAATCCAAGCAGTCTGCTTCTAAAATCTGTGGCTACCTCCATCTCTTCCTTTGCTGATCCTTAACTTTGACATTCTGGCCTGTCTTGTTCTCCATGTGCTTTATGTGGATAGAGCTTGTCTCATTGCCAAAGATGGTAAGTCCCTTGAGAGCGGGACCAACTCATCATGTACTTGGAACTTCTCCCTAGGCCAGGACGTGCCCTGTGTATAGTTGTATATTGATGGATCGTGTTCTTCACCAATTTCCTCCTGCCCAGTCTTGCTCGTCTTTCTTCAACCACCTCCTCTGACTATAGGCCCAGGCTTTCTCCTCTTCCCTCTGGTCCATCACCATCACATGCCATACCAGTAGGTTGTCTAACTCTTACATACTATACGAGTTGTGTGTACACTGGCCTAACTTCATAAATATTAGTAACACCCAAGCCTATATAAATCCCCTAGTCCTCTGCCCCAAATCAAGATATAATTTGCACACTGTGCTGTGTTGTCCAATTCAGTAGCCTCTAGCCACATGTGGCTATTTAAAAACAAATTAATTAAATTAAATTAAAAACTCAGTTCCTCAGTCCACTGGCCACATTTCAAGTGTTCAACAGCCTCATGTGGCTCGTGGCTACCAGAATGGAACAGCACAGATACAGGACATTTCTGTCATCGCAGGAAGTCCTATGGAACAGGGAGTGCTACTTCCGGGGCTAACATAGCTGATTTTTCTCTTTAAGACTAAATAAAAATGATTCCTCTTTTGCTAGCTTCAATAGACTCCCACATGTTGCTCCTAAAATGCACCTACCCTAATTTACAGGGATGCTAATATGCTGCCTGGGATGTGGGCTGAAGGATGGAGGGGAAGGTAACCTCTTCCCCAACCCCCCTGGGTCCCAGGGGATGTCAACAGCACCTGGAATTCTGCGGGCTGCAGCCTTGCTTCTTCATTTAGGGAAACCTTCTTGTGCATCAAGCACACTCAAGCACATCGGTTCTTATTTGCCAGCACCCACCTCCCGAGTCCCCGGTCCTCAAATGACATGAGAATGAAAGGATTTTAACACAAAGCTACACAATACACTTTCCCCCCTCTCAATGTGGAAATCTCTGGTTAAAAACAAAATGGGGGCTATAAGCCTTGTCTACATCCACCTCCGAGGCTACCACAGGATCCAGATTTTTTTTTCAGACTTTAAATGCATTCTCCTAGCACCAACAGATGACATTCTTTAACCATTTGGGTGTTTCTGCCTTTCGGCTGCAAACAACGGCAGCAGTTTTATCAACCCCTCTCTTAGAATCAGTTAAACTCCTTAACACTTGAGTAGTCAGTTCCCGCCAATATACCATCTCTACCTACACCTCCGAAAGAACTTGCTTATGCTGATCACATCTACTAAACTGACCTTTTAGACAGCCCCAGAGTGTTAGTACAAAGTCTCCTGCCAAATGCAAACTAGCCTATTAAAAGGGATTTGTTCAGGGACCCAGGAACCAGAGAGCAGTTCCTAGGGGCACTTAGTTTTGTTTTCCTTTTCTCCCTTGTTATTTCTTTGTGTTATCCCTACACCTTTAGCAAATGTTTGTTAAATATTATGAGTTTGTCTTTGGGGAATTAAAGGAGGGGCTGGCATTCACTGCTGGGAGCAAAGCTGTAGAGTAAAACCCACTGACCACAAAGCTCTGCAGACACAAGCTGGCTGAAGGGACAGCTCTGACCAGGATGGATCTGTGTGCGTATGTAGCCTTCAGCAGGGTCTTTCAGAAATATTTAGAAGCCGGAATCCAGGAGGACTGAAATTGCACTGGTATGGAGGATGGGCAGCACATCAGGCAGATCCCTGCAGGAAAGCGATGACACACTCAAAAGTGGAATTAGGGACTGATTAATAAAGAGGCTATGTGCAAAATGATGGCAAGGTTAAAGGAAATCAACAAGGGATGGTGACACACCCCAGCACAATCAACAGAGGAAGGCAACTCACCCCTAGGCCTGAAGGGGCAAGGGGAGGGAGCACTCACTGAAACTAGGGGAAGTCGTCGTCTGGTAGGTCTGGGAGTCGTCGTCTCGTAGGTCTGGGAGAAGCTGCCTGGTGGTAGCTGTGGTCTCTGCTAGAGGAAAACAGCTGCTGTCCAACCCAGTCTGGCAGGGAGCGAGCTGGAGGAATAAATACTCCAACCTCTCTTCTTGTCTCCAATCCCCTGCCAGGGTCTGCAATGGCTGGACCCAACCAGAAGCAACCACTCTACAGATGGGATCTGGAGGGACAAACGGGGAATCTCCAGCTTAGGAACTCAAGCTATTTTCCAAACTATTATCAGGAGACCTCGAAGACATCCTGGTTACATACACCCACACCAGAGCCACTGTCTGTAGCTTGTCTTTGTCCAGCGCCTCTGCCTTCTTCTTTCTGGTAACAGAAGCCCCTTTATCATGTAGAACTGCCTTTCTCCCTCTTTGTGTGGCTCTCTATTCCCCCTGATGACAAAGGTGGCATGTCATTAAGGTCTCCCCGCCACTGGAAGTGGGAGCATGAGCCAAGTAGAGCCAAATGGGATTCTTCCCTGGTGTTTTATCTCTTTCTTCTGCCCTTTCTTGCTTCCTTCCTATCACATCTGTCCATCTATCTGTGGATAGTATTAGGTTGTTGCAAAAGTAACTGTGGTTAAAAGATTAAAAATAATTGCAAAAACCACAATGACTTTTGCACCAACCTAATAGAAGAGAGAAGCTCTCTTTTCTCTGGGGTCAACTAAGCCAGGATGATGTGTGTTTTGCCCTCTCTCCCTCACAACATGGAAGAATATCTAGGAGATAAAGAAACAAACACAGAGAAATGCAGGGCTGAGAGAAAAGAGAGTGGCAGAGAGCCCTTATGATGCTATTTGACTTCTTAGAGTCCCTGAGACAAGCTCTACCTCTGGACATGCCAGTTTCCTGAACCAATAAATCCCTCTTTTTTATTAAACTGGCTTGAATTGGATTTCTATTACTTGCACTAAAAATGGTGGCGCACAAAGGGCCTGACTAACCGAACACGTTCAGACATGCACCAACCTACCCTACCCTCTCCTGGGCAGCCACGCCACACTCTTCCGGTCTCCATCCTTATAGCCTGCATTCACAGAAATCTGTAATCTCATTAACCCTCACGGAAACGCAGAATCATTGTGTTATTTTAGTATGGCATATAAGAGAAAGCAACTTTAAGTTTAAAAAAATGAATTTACATCAGTATACTATTAAAGATTGTCTTATAATTTCCATTTTAATATATTCTTTAATAATATCCATAATATATAAAGACAAAGTTTGACTCTTCCCCATTTAACAAGTGATGCATGCTGCTTAATTTATTTTAAATTAAATATGCAAGGAAGAGCATGGTTTATCTACAAATTCAAAATGACATGTTCATATTGTGTTTGGGGACCAAATGTGTATTAATATGTAGATTGAAATTTAACTATGTGTTACACCCTCCAAAGTGCTTCCGTGACCTGATATTTGGAATTCTTGAATTTTGTACTTAAAAAAAAATCAATTATTTTATTATTATACTTTTCATGTTTTGTTTCTAAAAGAGGAGAAAGAACACTTTCTGGCTGCTGTTTTCAAGTACTTCTGGATAATTTTATTCCAATAAAGGAGAAGTCAAATTGGATAAAATTTTCTCCTTTTAACTTTTGTTTTGAAGAACTAGAGATATTCCAGAGTATTAACAAATGACAATATGAATATACCTTACAGCTCTGATGTCAAAATTCAGAATTATTGTATTTACATCATGTTTAACTCATTGTATTTTTTACCATCTTAACCATTTTTAAGTGTACAGTTCTGTAGCTCATTCTATTCACGAAATCAGTATTCATGATGCCTCCTCTCTTTAACCAATAATCCATTGTGTTAAACAATTGAATAAAAATAATTGAAAGCTGGAAAATGGTGAAAACCACCACCATAGCAGATGGAGTAGTTAGCTGCGTAATAAAACAATCACGATGGAAATGTTCTATAATCTGTGCTAATTAGCACTGTCCAATACAGTAGCCACTAGTCACGTATAGCATTTGACAATATGGTTAGTACAAATGGGGAATTGCATTTTACATTTGATTTCATTTAAATTTTAATAACCACATATGGGATATAGCTATACGAAAACATTATTCATTGTCTACTTGGAATTAAAATTTAATCGGATGTCCTATACTATTTTTGCTACATCATGCAACCCTCATTACAGATTCTCAGTGACCTTGACCTTGACTCCTCTAATGGAAAGTTTGAGTGACAGGATCTCTACCCATGACCAGAGGAAACAGATTTGACCAGAACGGGCAACTAGCTGATATTTTTTATTTTAAAACAATTTTTCAGAGGAATATGGCTGAGAACATCAATATAACTGAAAACTAAAAAGAAAAACTTGTACTATCATTCATATAGTCATACTTATTTCTATGCAATGGAATCCATCCCCCATAGACAGGTTGAGATTGGAAATGGGAGGCTGTCCAGAGAGCCTAATTCAGTCACGGATCATTCTAGGCTTGGGGCATAGTCCTAGGTAATACTACCTAGGACTGTAGCAGGGAAAAAATGGTATCTGTGGGTCATGCTACTGATTGTAAGGCAAGCTTTCCCTCCGTAATTGCTTAATCCCTTCATCACCTCAATGAGTAACTACCACATTCAAGTCATCGTGGGAAGTGAAAAAAATAAGACCCAAATTCTTTCCTTATGACTATACTTATGCTTTGCTTCAAAAACAAACCCCCCCAAAAAAAAAACAAACCCAAAAAAGTATAGCAACTAGAATATTGCCAGTTCTCAGAAAGACTTGATAACGTTTTCCCAACAAACCTATATTTTCAAGATGTGATCAAATAGAGGTGCCTTTCTACCGCCATTCACTCTAGCCATCACTCTCCGCCATGACTATCTCCTCTTTGGTTTTGCTAAGAAACCAGTTCTTGATGCCTCCAAGCTCATCCTTGATATAATAAATATTATTGTACAGTTACTAATTAAGTAGATATTTGATAACATCGTTTTTTAACTAGAGGAAGAGATTTTGAGATTGGCACTCCTTCCCTAGGAATAGCAAACAAAGCGTACATGGTATTTGTATGAAGAAAATGGCATTCCAGAAGGCAGGTTAATTCTTACAAAACCCAGGCCCTCCTGTTCCCAAGAATGTCCAGGTCGAAGATTAATGACTATGGTTTTCTCTTTCAAAAGGTTTTAGTGTGACAAACATAGCCACCAGGTTTAAAAACGAATCTTAATTACATTGTGTCTGGACCATCACCTTTGATATTTTCCTATTTTTCTCCATTGCTTAAAATACTCACATGGATATATATTTAGCTTTGGAGATCCAGTGACCTAGGAAGCAATGTGTCTCTAGCAAGAGATTATTAGGTGATGCAATTGCTCTCCTCTCCCTCCTCCCCTCCTCCCCACCTCCCACAGGCTCCTTCTCTGTCTTTTCTACCCTTTTCACTGAGCAAAGGTATTGAGTCTGGGAGACCATTGGCATTCTACCCAGAGAACCCAATATTTTGAAGGGGCTCCACTCTCCAAACAATGCCAAAAAAATAATTTCAAAATAACTCTGGTTTCTCAAAGAGTAGCTCAGGTTCAAATTTAGAAATAGGGCGCTCACCCTGGAGGGCTGCCAAGTGACTGGCACACAGACTGTGGTCCTCAGGGTGGATGGTCCCTGGCCCAGCAACAGAAGCAGCATCTAAGAAATTTTTAGAAACGCTAATCCTCAGGGCTGACCCCTGCAGACCTATCTGGATGACTTTAGTTATACTTCTTTTTTTTATAACCGTTCATACTTCTCTTCCTTTCTTCAGAAGCAGAGCACCCTTCCTTCTCACTGGCATCCTCAGGGCTTTCCCCATAGAGGAGCGTGGTCCCAGAGGCCAGAGCATCAGCCTCACCTGGGAACTTGTTAGAGCAGCACGTTCTCAGCACACCCGCCACTAGACCCACTGAATCAGAAACTCAGAGGGTAGGGCTCAGCCAGCTGTGTTTTAACAAGGCCTCCAGCTGTTCTGATGCGCACTCAAGTATGAGAAACAATTAACTAAGAGTATTTCCTGCTATTGAGCCGATTCTTCTTCTTAGAGGCCTGCCCCCAAAGCCCTGTGATTTTATTCTTGTGAGATTTTGGTCCTTTGTCAGTCTGCCTTATCCTCAAAAAAGTATTAAAACCAGTAAATGCCACTCACAGTATTTCTCCGTGGATATAAATCTCTGTTTCTCAAAAGGGTTCATTTGAAGGAGAGTGTCACAACAGGCTGTATGGGATCTGTATGGTTGGGAAGGCACACAGCGAGAGCCATGGATTTCAAAATGCTTCCTTTCAATGGCCTCAGGGTTTTTTGAAAATTAATTTGGGGAACGTATTCAATAATGTTGTAAAGATTTTGTTGGGTATCCGATGGTCATGTGTCCTATTTGGGAGACCACCTCAGAGATACTGTGGATGCCTGATCATGGCATTGTACACCAGAAGCTAAACATTAATGAATGCCAACTATAATTTTATATATATAATGTGATGGCTCGGTGCGAGGTCGGAGGGATAGTGGATGGGGGGAGGGGGGTCCACAGTGTGAGGGATATAAATGATGAACATCTAAGTATTACCTTGTCTTGTACACCTGAAACTAATAAATTAAATGAAAATAATAAAAAAAATGCTTCCTTTCCCCTTTGATGTAGGTACATGAATATTTGTTTGTTAATTTAAGTTGGTAGAACAGTCCACCAAGATTTGGAGGTACTGGAGCTGTCATGCAGGGTGTCATGCAGGGTCTCAGCTCCCACTCCCCACATAAGAACGCAGGATATGGAGAGGCCAAAAAGGAACACCCATGAAGCCATAGGTAGGGGAGTCATACCACTATAGTCTCGCTGGCAGCTGGGTTGGAGACACAGGAAGCAGGAGCCACACTATCCACAACCCGCCATCCACTTGTCTCTGCCAAATAATCTCACTTGCTAGCAATCCGCTTCTCTGCAATCTGCAATCCACACTCCACCGCTTGCGAGCTCAGCCACTATCTCCTTGCTAGCCCCCATTTGCTGCTAGCGTAGCCACAGCAGTTATATTAGTGGCCAGTGGCTCACTGGTTACAGCTGACGGCCAACTAGCCACAGCTGATGGCCATCCAATCACAGTTGATGGCCATTTACTACCTAAGCCAGCACCTTTCCATGTGAGGCCAAGAGCCTGCAACCTGCACTCCTGGCTCTGTCCCCACAGGAGCCTGTAAGCCCGTTTTTACAGTCCACCCATGGTCGCCTATCATTGGGGAGAAACTTAAACTCTCAATCTTTATCTTAAAAGATTAATACTAATTTAGCTTCTCAATTGATTTATACCATAGATATGAATCTAGGGGTTTATTTCAAGCATGATGCGTATGGAAGTAAGGTTTAATCCACAGGCTCTCCCTGTTCAATCCCTCCTTCACATTCCTGTCAGACAAACTGCGTTAAACCACAGCTCCAATCATAGCATTTCCCCTCAACAGTGGCTCCCCAGTATTTACCAAGTTAACTTCATATTTCTTACCTGGGATTCAAGACTGAAACTGTAGAAACTGGATTGAACCATATGAAATTGCCATTTTAACTGGTCCAAAAGGTCAAATATCAGCAATTTCATATGGTTCAATTTAATATTATCTACCTCACATTTAATTTGTTAAGCTTCTCTATATCCTTTTTCTTTTCCATATTATAAGATTTAAGTCCCTTGGAATTTTCATGCTTCATCTTAAAACTGCCAGCTCCAACTGCTGGTGAGAAATCTCAGAAAGATGAAGAGAAAATGTTCTTTCTTCCCCTATAGGTACAGAAAAACAGACACTGCTGTGAGGCACAAAGCCAGTTCCACATCATAAAATTAGAATTGGGAACATTTACTGACGTGTCTGTCGCACTCTCCTGACCCGTATGGAGGTTTGAGAGAAAGGTCATGATCTTGTTTTGCTTTCTGTTACTATAAAACTGCCCTTGGAAGTGTTATTTGTAAAGAAACCTATCTCTTCAGATACCTGGATATTAGTTTGTTGCTACGTCCTCTAAAATGGAACCTATAACACCTACAGGTCTTCGATTCTGATCAGTCCTCTTCTTTAATAATGTGTTGCTCTGGTAATAATAATACTTAAATTGTCAATCAGTCTTCTGTAAAGTAACAAATATTTCTGTCACAATTCTTTGTTAAGTGGAAGAAGAGCTTTGGAATTTCTTTCTCTCTCTTTAGGCATGAAAGTATTACAAATCCCATCATGACTCTGTTGGATTCCTTATTCAAACAGCGGAGCCTTTTTTTTTTTCATTTAAATTACCAAGAAGATCCATAATAGGGGTCAACCTGTCATTTCAGCCTTATCTTTCACTTCCCCTCTGCACATACACCAGGCTTATGCACACTGTGTCCTCCACGTTCTTTTCCCAGTACTGGTCCTCTGCTTAGAACACCCTCTCCCCACACCCACCTCAACCTATTGGAATCCAAGCCGAAGGTCATCTCCTTTGTGAGGCTTCCCCCAATTCCACCCATTAAGATTTCACTCTAATGGTATTTGCCATACTCTCCTTGATTTTTAGTCATTTGTGTATTTCCCTTCTCTCTCTGAGTAGACTTAATTTTTTTTCCAGTTTTATTGAGATATAATTGACATATAATATTGTATTACTTTTTGGTGTACAACATAGTAATTTTTCCCCCTTCTTCTGCCTCCCCCTCAACTCCGGTTCAAGCTGTTGTTTCTCACTCTAGTTGTGTAGGATGCAGCTCCCTGGCCCATGCTGGTGTTATGAGCCTTGTGCCCCCCTCCCCCGCAGTCAGTCACTGGTCAGCCACTCATGGCAGCTATCTCCAGCCACTAACGCTGGCTACCGGCCACTCATGGCAGCGCACAGTAGCCCACAGCAGCCCAACTCCAGGGAGAACTGTTGTTCACAATCTTAGCTGTAGAGGGCGCAGCTCACTGGCCCATGTGGGAATCGAACCCGCCACCTCGGTATTAGGAGCTCCCAGCTCCAACCACTGGAGCCATCAGACCAGCCCAACATAATAATTTGATATATGTGTGTGTTGCTAAATAATTACCAAAATAAGTTTAGTTACCGTCTATCACCTCACATAATTACGAATTTTTTCTCTGAGAAGACTTTAATGCCCCTAAGGATAGAGAATGTGCCTTATTCCTCCTCCAGGGACCTAGCAAAAGGCCCTGCATGTAAGCACACTCTCAATAATTAAAAGGTGACATTAAATAAGTCTTCCATAACCAGTATTAAGGTTATTAACTTGATCTAGTGAATCCCTAAAATCAAACCACTCTTCTTCCCTATTGCAGGAAGTCATCTCCTCCAAATACCTTGAAGATTCTAAGGACTGAGTCACTGTCACTCTTTTCAACACTACCCGGTAAAAATTAGAATTCTCGGTGATTTCAGTATCCACATTGATGATCCTTCCAAGAGCCTGGCCCCTCGGCTTCTCTACCTCCTCTCCTCCTATGATTGTGTTCGCCACACACAGCCACTCTGGTTTTACCCTAGACCTCATCATTACCAATAACCATAGGCCCCCATGATCTCACTCTCCAAGAGTTCCACTCTCCATGTTCCACTCTCCAAACAATGCCAAAAAAAATAATTTCAAAATGACTCTGGGCTCTGAAACAGTATGAAGGCGACACAGAGCCCCAGATAACACTTTTTAAAATCACCCCCTTCCATCTCCACCTCTTTCAGTAGACGCTCCAACGCTTCTGTACAGCTTAGAGCCCAAGAGTAATCCTGCTGGGTGGGGGCGGGGCATGAGGGGATTTGTTTTGAAGATATATTTGCATAAGACTACACAATTCGGAAAACATCACTTTTCCATTTCAAAGAATGCCTCCCTAGCGATTATGGGGGTGGGAAATTTCCCAAACTGCCCCACATACTCCACACCGACTTCTTACTCAAGTCTTGGCAATAAACTTTAGAAAACTCACCCAAAACAATCCTCGAAAAAATGTTCCACCAGTCATAGGCTTCTGCCCTTTTAAATAGACAGGGATGAGATAAGGCTGGGCAGCTGTGTGTGTGAGCGCGTTTGTGTATGCAGGAGGACTTTTCCTGTTGTCCCAGAGTTGCTAAAAAGTCCACGGCTGGAAACAAAAAGCATCAGGTGCTCCCACATCCTGACGAAAGATTTCAACCAGCCAGCACACACGTCCTCTCAGAGAGTACTAAGAAATAGCACAGCTGGCTCTATTGTGATTCAGACGGTTCCCTTTGACAACCGCCCTCCGCAAACAGGAGGGGACCGGGAGGTGAGGGAGGGAAACTGAGTGCTTGCAATGAGAGGCTGCCTCTCCTGGTGCAGAATGGGGAGGGGAGAGGAGGAATTGTGGGTGCCCTTTGCTCCCCCAAGCCGAGAGGCGTGTAAGGGAGAATCCTGAAAGAGCTGCTCGAGGAGAGTGGGAACGTCTGCATGAAGGGAAAGCTAGCATCCAGTTTCCTGCCTGGACTCTCGCTGACCTGCACAGATCCGCAGCTCCCCACCCCCACCCCGGAAGCCTTAGGAGCTGTTGGTCAGGAAATTCACGCGAGCTCAACAAATCTGTTGTGTGGGAACCTGGAGTCTGGTGCCCCCTTGTGGTCTAGAAATATATGAACGTAGGAGGCTCAAAATGTACTGAGGTGCCTGGAAAGAAAATAGAAACATCACTCCCATCTTGATCCACGACCCCACAGCTTTCAGAGTTCGAAAAAGGACCTCAGCAATTCCTAAGGCTCCAAATGGAGGAGCACAGGGCTCACTAAGTGGGCCGCCCAGGAGATGGGAGACAGAATCTGGAGAAAGGGTTGGGAGTCAGCAGGCAGAGCTGCTCTTCTCTGAGGAAGGCCCAGGGAAGGAGGAATCCAGGTGAAAAACAGAATGGCCCCCCCTGTGCAGAGACCCCAACTCCCACCTCAGCAGATTACAGCATCAGACTTGGAAAAGAACCATATCCACCAAAGATCCCCGTCTCCCTTCATTTCTCTCTGCCTCCAAGACCAGAGGATAGGATATTGAAATTGTAATTGGGACTTGTCGGGTTTACCAACCAAGGAAGCCCAGAAAGTTATGAGATCCGCCAAGATGTCATAACGAATGGGAAAGGGTGCTCGCATGGTTGAAATCAGTGACTGGAAAAAATAAAATAATTTCATATCTACGGTCTACCACTCAATTGAGACCTGTCAATACATAAGTCACATGTACCCAGCCACAGGCATGGACTTCGGAGGGAGAGAGAAAATATCAACTGTGCCATTGAATAGCTTTATTGCCTCAGGCAAGTCCTATATGAGCCTCAGTCTCTTCACTTGTAAGAGGCTACCTAATGGGCAAGTGTCATGCAGGGGACCCTGCTCGCTGCGCCATTTGTCGTGCAGGGTCTCAGCTCCCACTCCCCGCCCAAGAACGCAGGACACGGTAAAGCCAAAAAGGAACACCCATGGAGTCATAGATAGGGGAGTCAAACCAATATATTCTCGCTGGCGGCTGGGCTGGAGACACAGGAAGCAGGATCTACATAATCTGCCTAACAGCAGTCCGGGCGCTTGCCAGCCACCATCTTCTTGCTAGCCCCCATTCCTTTCTGCTAGCGTAGCCACAGCCGTTATATTAGTGGCCAATGGCCTACGGGTTACAGCTGACGGCCAACTAGCCACAGCTGCTGGCATCTGATCACAGTTGATGGCCATTTACTACCCGAGCCAGCACCTTTCTATGTGAGGCCGAGAGCCTGGAAACTGCTTTTTGGGGTTTTGTCCCCACAGCAAGGTTATTAAAAGATTAGAGGCCGGTGTATATAAACGGAGAGAAGCTACTGTTTATTTATGCCCATGTTTATGCATGTAGGGAGGCTTTTTTCCCCCGTTTCCTTTGACAAAAGATTTGGAGTAGCCTATGTCAAAAGACAAGTAAAAAGAATTAGTAAAATAGAAACAAAAAATAAGGAGCAAGGAACGCTGAAGCGCTTACCATAAATACAAACTTGGTGAGTTCAATTTCAAATTTGGTTTTGAGTTTCCTGGCAGCTGAGGTGCAAAAGGAAACCTGAGAATTTGTACAACTCTAGTTATCAGAAAGGAGGAGGGATACTACCATCTCAGGGGAGATCAGCTTTTCTTAGCTCCAAATTTCAAAAGCAATGTCTCAGGAGGAGTTTTTCTGCATTGGCTTGTAAGTTAACTGAAACATTGACTATTCTTTTTTTCTTTTTGTCATTTATTAAACTTATTGGGTAACATTGGTTAGTAAAATTATGTTTCAAGTGTACAATTCTGTAATACATAACCTATATATCACATTGTGTGTTCAGCACCCAGTCAGTTCTCCTTCCATCACCTTATATTTGACCCCTTTTTCCCTCTTCTACCACTCCCCCTCCCCCTTTACCCTCTAGTAACCACTAAACTGTTGTCTGTGTCTATGAGTTTTTGTTTCTTTGTCTTATTTGTTTGTTTGTTGCTTTCAGTTTTATATCCCACACATGAGTGAAGTCATATCGTTCTCAACTTTTTATGACTTATTTTGCTTACCATGATAATCTCAAGATCCATTCATGTTGTCGCAATTGGCACTATTTCATCTTTTCTTATGGCTGAGTAGTATTCCATTGTGTATATGTACCACATCTTCTCTATCCATTCATCTATTGAAGGACACTTTGGTTGTTTCCATGTCTTGGCCACCATGAATAATGCTGCAATGAACATAGGGGTACATATATCTTTACTGATAAATGTTTTCAGATTTTTTTGGGTAGATACGCAGAAGGATTATGGGATTGTATGGTAATTCTATTCTTAATTTTTTGACTATTCTTTACCATGGATTTCCAAAGCTTTGGAACTAGTGATATAGTAATTGGGACTGGGACAAATTACTGAAGGTGAATGACCCAGACTTCTACACTTCCGATCACAATGGTATTCTGCAGCAATTAATATACCACATTTCTTCAAATTCTTTCAGATGAGCTTTCCCTAATACATTCATTGTGAGATCACCTGAAGGACATTTAGATTCACCACTTCTGCCCCCAAGGAAATGTTTAATTTGAGGACAGATTTCAACAAAAGTATAGACGTATTTTTAAATAAATTTAGCAAAATTCAAAAGATTCTCCACTTTCCAGGCCCAGTTCAGGCCCATGGAGACCACACTGCTCTCCCTTGAAGGCCAAGGTCACCTTTCAGGGCCATTAGCACACGAAGTAAACAGTCTGCAAAATAGTGCTACAGGTGAGCTTTCCCACCCCAATCCCAGAGGCACCTCAACTAATCTGCATATGCTAACAGGAGTTTCCAGGAAAGATGCCAAAATAAGCTCCTGTCCTCCCTCACCTTTACTTTAATCCCTACATAGGTTTTGCTTTTACCTTATGGTAATTATTTCCAAATCACAAGTGCAAACACTCACTCTGATTGGAAAATTAGCAGATTTCAAACTCAGGTAATTTGTCCCTAATGAGGAACTTGTTGAACTGAATTTAACAATTAACTCGCACACCCTTTGCTGCCTGAGGAGATAAAAGTGAAGCAGAGAAGAAGGGCAAGCTGAGCCCGGACATGGCAGGACGTCAGGTACAAAATGAAAATTGGGATAGGGCAAGGTGTGTAATGGGGCTGTAGGAACAACAGGAACTTGACTGCTCAAGTGGATATACATAGCCAATTACAGATATATGCCAAAATAGAGAGAATAATATAAGTCTCCTTGTACCCATCACCCAGTTCCCATGATTATCAACTCATGGCTGCTCTGGTTTATCTCTGCTGAGGAGCTAGAGAGCCAGAAATCAGACAGGGAGGAGGAATGAAAGAAAGAATGAAAGGGCAGGTGGAGCGTTTCCTCTCTCACATCCCCTCCGGTTCCAAGTACCTTGGGGTACAGGTGGGATAGGGGAGTTTTAACTGCTGGAATGGTTAGTGTCCTCTTCTTAGGTGTTTTGAATATGGCCGAGCAGAGCCTGGCAAAGGGCTGACCCTTGTTTTCCAGTCTCTACCACATTCCTTGCTCCATGGCTGTGGCCACATGCTCTCTATCTGCAAGTTCAGGCCCAAGTGACCACAGGCCGAGAGGATTTCTGAGAGCTCCAGCTTAGCACATGGAATCACTTCACACATTGTCACTTCCACACCAACTGTGCACTCTGATAATCCGCTCCTGCCTTATCTCAAGCACTGGTACCCAGTTTGTGCCTGAGGCCGTCTCTATGATCTGCTGTTTTGTCCCTCTACAACTGCACTGTCCAACACTATAGACACACGCAGCAACTGACCACTTGAAATGTGGCTAGTGAGACTGAGGAACTAATTTTTACCTAATTATACCTAAGTTAAATTTCAAAACTGGTACTTGATTCAATTATTGGAAAACTTCTAAATATGTTTGGAAGGTGAGTAAACATTGTTAACCATAGATTTTATAAATACCTAAATACAGATCAAGTATTTCTGGTGAAAATTTAGCCTCTGAATGAAGACAGGCTGTGTCTGCATTTTGAGGATTTAATAAGAATAAAAGAATGTAAAATGTCTCATTAAGAATATAAAAAATATTAATCACATGAAAATGATAATTTTGGATATACAGGCATACCTCGATTTATTGTGCTATGATTTCTTGCACTTTGCAGATATTGAATTTTCATCAACATTGAGGCAAGACCCGCCACTAGCAAAAAGATTACGAGTTGCTGAAGGCTCTGGTGATTAGCATTTTTTAGCAATCAAGTATTTTATTTAAGGTAAGCACATTAATTAAGGTAAGTACATTTTTTAGACACAATGCTATAGCATACTTAATAGACTACAGAATTGTGCAAACATAACATATATGCCCTGGGAAACCAAAAAAATGTGTGTAACTAGCTTTATTGTGATATTTGCTTTATTGTAGTGGAATATTATGTGGAACCTAACCCACAATATCTCTGAGGTATGCCTATATTGGGTTAAATAAATTATTAGGGATAATTTATCCTGATTCCTTTTACTTATTAAAATGAGGCTACTAAAAAATTTAAAATATAGGGCTCACATTATTTTTCCACTGGACACCACTAACCTAGAACCAGAACTTTTCCTTGATCTGCAAGTATCATCAAGGAATAGAATTCTGTTCCTAAACTCGTGCCCTGTGACGGAGGCCCCAGGTCCGCCAGACATGTACTGCTATACAGAGCCCACCCGGACTTCCTAGGTTCATCACCTGAACCAACTGGACTGCTCCATGTCAGAACATTCTGATGCCACCTGCTTTCACACAAGCATCTCACTATGAATGGACAGCTGCTAAGTGATGAGGATACAACTTGCACAAAATTAATTAAAGACAAAGAGTATAAATTAGACCTGGGGTAGGGAAGAGCCTCCAGGTCCTCAGGAGGACCTACTAAAATGAATGAAGCTTATTCACAAAACATAGCCAGTTAATATGCTCAAAGAGAACCTGAATCAAGTGCTAACATTGGTGGGGATCATCAAAAGATTATGAACAAAACCACAAAATGGTCATCTCAAACAAGACTGAATTTATTTGCATGCCTGGGCAGGGAGCACCCCATTGCTCAAGTGCAAATTCAGCTGGTGTCTGTCTCCATGTAGTGCTTAAAAGAAACAGAGTGCAAAAGGGACGAGGTACATCAAATCGGTGAGAATGAGTTCAGACCTCTGGTGGATTCCCAAGGCGGAGCATGAACTCATCCTAGCCATTACTGCACGTGCTCACCTCTCCATAGTGCAGGCACCATTTCCAAAGATGTCCAGAATACGTTACAGCAAGCTCAAATGGACTCAGTGTCACCCAGATGGCATACTAGACATGTCCTTAGAAGTCAACCAAAAATCTTTCTTTTACAGGATTGATAACGCATTATACAGCTGGGTTCAGAAAGTGAGAATCATCGGTTACCTGTCTCTTCACACATCTCTGCAATTGCCAGACCAAATTTCCTTTCTTGTTAGGGCAAAAGGCCCAGAAACATACATGTATACTTAGAAAACCAAATTTTATGCACACAGGCTGCCCTTCAAAGTTGTGACTAAGCAAAACATAAGGGAACACAAACAAATACCTGCACACAAACGTTCTTAGCGATGTCATTCACAGGAGCGATAAGGTGGAAGCAACCTGAATGCACATCAGTGGAGAATGCATAAAGAAAATGCGGTGTATGCAAACCACGGGGTCTTCTTCAGTCATTTAAAAAATGAAGAAACCCTGACGCGTGTTACAGCATGGATGAACCTCAAACACATTATGCCAAGGGAGAGAGGCCAGACACAAAAGACCACATACTGTATAGTTCCATTCCTAGGGAATATCTAGAGGGCAAGCCCATGGAGACAAAGCAAACTGGTGGTTTCCAGGTCTGGGGAAGCGGAGGATGGGAACCGAGTGCTCACTGGCTATAGAGATTTCTTTTGGGTAATAAAATACTTCAGAAATAGAGGTGGTGGCACCACAACACTGTAAAATAGGAAAGGCCACTGAATTGTACACTTCACAATAGTATCTTCTTATGTAAATTACACCACCATAAAAAGAAAGGGAGAGAGAAAACAGAAAAGTTCAGGGATCTGTTGAGTCCCACTGAAACACGACAGAGGGAAAAAAGAGCTGAGGGAGCAGGGACTGCTGGACAGTTGATGATCATTAAGCCAGGGGAGGGAAAAGAAAGAAAGAGAGGGGTGGGGTGAATTCCACTTCAGGATCTAACAAGGTCCCAAACACCTGAAAGGCAAACAAATTCAACTCATTTCCATATGCTTAGCTATTTACTTTTCTGCAAAGAAGCTAGAGTGCTAAAAAATGTAAACGCTTTTATAAAGAGAGAGAATAAGACTTCCCAAAGTGCCTTTTTTTAAAAGATTTTATTGGGGAAGGGGAACAGGACTTTTATTGGGGAACAGTGCTACTTCCATAACTTTTTCCCAAGTCAAGTTGTTGTCCTTTCAATCTTAGTTGTGGAGGGCGCAGCTCAGCTCTAGATCCAGTTGCCGTTGCTAGTTGCTAGTTGCAGGGGGCGCAGCCCACCATCCCTTGTGAGACTCGAAGAATTGAACTGGCAACCTTGTGGTTGAGAACCCACTGGCCCATGTGGGAATCGAACCAGCAGCCTTCGGAGTTCGGAGCATGGAGCTCCAACCTCCTGAGCCACCGGGCCGGCCCCAAAGTGCCTTTCTAAGGCTACTGATTACAGCCTGGGAAAGGAGACCTGGGCTCTGCAGGGAGACCCTAAGTGCAAGGGAGCTTTTGAAAGGGCTGGGGATTAGCAACTGTGCCCTAATCCTTATGCCCATTTGGGGGTCTCCCTGTCCTCCATATAGGAGTGAAAAGCATCATGTTTAAGCAGTATTAACATTTTTTCCCCAAACAAACTTGTAAAAATTGCATCTCACACACTGTGCACCAATCATTTCAACTTAAAACACACACACACACAGACTTCATTTCACCAGCAGAAGCCTTAAACCAAAAAACAAATATCTGGAAGTGAAAACTATTAACCAAAGGAAGCTCAAAATGACGGCTTCAGGAGGGGCCCCGCCAGGCCCCAGGCCTCCTCAGTAGAAGCAGACGGTGTGCAGGAAGGTCCTGTTGGTCTTCTCCTCCAGCATCAGCAGCAGCTCATCGATCTCATTCTCCATGTCATCCGCGCACTGAATGTACTGGCACAGCTTACAGATGACGAACGCTCCCAGGGTGGCCTCCTCCTCGTTGTCCTCGATGTCCACGTTGACCACGTGCACTGGCTGGCAGGTCTCCTGCTCCCTGGAATACAGATATTCCACTACCTGGTCGTACACCTTCTCTTCGCAGGTGAGGATCAGGTCGAACTGGTCTCGGCAGTTCTGGAACCTTTCCGGCCTGGGCTTGATTCGCTTGTTTCTGTCCAACATATGCAAAATGCCATTCTGCCTGTAGAAGTATTCGTCTCTCTTAACCAGATCATTGTACATCTGCTCATAGGTGGTTTTGAAATCATAAATGTTTGGCTTGTCCCGTGTTCGTCCGGGAAGCTTCACGTGAGTCCCTGTCCCGAAGGACCGGACATTGAATCCCCGTCTGTTGAGGATGCGGTGAGCCTCCATGCTCCGGTTCTGGTTGCTCCTGCACACAACGGCCACCCGCAGCTGCGAGGACGCCATGGTGGCGGCTGCCAAGTAAACACTTTCCCGCACCAGCGGGCCTCGCACTTGCCGCACCGATCTAGGTCTGTCCTATACAGGGCCTCGCACTTGCCGCACCGGGATTTGGACTATCCCACACCAAGACTGCCCGGTACTGATTTCGCTGTGTTCCGGACAGGGCCTCGCACTGTCCCGAACTGGGCCTCGCACTGTCCTGCACCGGGACTCACACTGTCCCGTGCCGATCTTGCGCTGTCCTGGAAAGCGCCTCACACTGTGCCACACCAGGACTCACACTGGGACTTACACTGTCCCGTGCCGATCTCGCGCTGTCCCAGACAGGGCCTCACACTGTCCCGCACCAGGCCTCGCACTGTCCCGTGCCGATCTTGCACTGTCCGGACAGCGCCTCACAAGGCCCCGCACCAGAACTCACACTGTCCCGTGCCGATCTCGCACTGTCCCGGACAGCGCCTCAGACTTCCCGGCACCGGGCCTTGCACTGTCCCGTGCCGATCTCGCGCTGTCCCAGACAGGGCCTCACACTGTCCCGCACCAGGCCTCGCACTGTCCCGTGCCGATCTCGCACTGTCCCGGACAGCGCTTCACAAGGCCCCGCACGGGAACTCACACTGTCCTGTGCCGATCTCGCGCTGTCCCGGACAGCGCCTCAGACTTCCCGGCACCGGGCCTTGCACTGTCCCGTGCCGATCTCGCGCTGTCCCAGAATGGGCTTAACACTGTCCCGGACCAGGCCTCGCACTGTCCCGTGCCGATCTCGCACTGTCCCGGACAGCGCTTCACAAGGCCCCGCACGGGAACTCACACTGTCCCGTGCCGATCTCGCACTGTCCCGGACAGCGCCTCAGACTTCCCGGCACCGGGCCTTGCACTGTCCCGTGCCGATCTCGCGCTGTCCCAGAATGGGCCTCACACTGTCCCGGACCAGGCCTCGCACTGTCCCGGACAGCGCCTCACAAGGCCCCGCACCAGAACTCACACTGTCCCGTGCCGATCTCGCACTGTCCCGGACAGCGCTTCACAAGGCCCCGCACGGGAACTCACACTGTCCTGTGCCGATCTCGCGCTGTCCCGGACAGCGCCTCAGACTTCCCGGCACCGGGCCTTGCACTGTCCCGTGCCGATCTCGCGCTGTCCCAGAATGGGCCTCACACTGTCCCGGACCAGGCCTCGCACTGTCCCGTGCCGATCTCGCACTGTCCCGGACAGCGCCTCACAAGGCCCCGCACCAGAACTCACACTGTCCCGTACCGAACTCACGCTGTCCCGGACAGCGCCTCACACTGTGCCGCACCGGGATTTGCACTGTACGTTACCGATTTCGCACTGTCCCGCGCCGGGACTCACACTGTCCCGTGCCGATCTCGCTCTCTCCAGCACCGACCTCGCTGGGACTATCACCCAAGTGCGTCACCTCCGCGCACAAGATGGCGCGAGGAGTGATCGGAAGTCCCGAGACAGAAGCAGTGGCGCACGCGAGGTATCGCGACGCAATACGCGCCCTTTGCGAGGCTCCCCGGCGGCCCCGTGCACACACAGGCACATAACGGTCGCCAGGCCAGTGACGCGCTACTGCTGCGGGCATGCGCGGCCCACGCCCCCTATCCTCACAGGGATGCTCACAGGGCGCCGGTTCGAGACCGCATCCTCCGTGGACACTTTTAGGACATCCATGAACTTAATGAGAAAACGAATAAACTTCTACCTTTATTTTATCTCACCTCTAACTGAAATGGAACGTTTCCTCTGCATATGAATACAGGTAAAAAAACACACTAGTATTTAAATTTATCGACTAGAAATCACAGATGTTTGCATGGGAGATTTCACTGGTTGTAGATACCTCAAAACGGCAGATGTCATCACTACTTTGAAAGTACAGTAGTTATGAGTCACGCCACTAAACCTGATCCTTTAGTGCATTTAAACAAACACATATTATTTATCATAAATTTATACTTTCAGGGTTGTATTTTAGTAATTGGCTTCCTTTGTAATGGCATGTTTTATTTTATGCACATGAAAATATTAATCTGAGAAAGCATCCATATGCTTCACCAAATGCCAAAGAGGCCTATTACCCAGGGGTTAAGAAGCTCTTTATCAGAGTAAGATTGGACTTATTCTTCCCACTCTATTCTCCCTTGTGAGAGGGCCAGCCCGTGGGTGGGAAGGGGTCTGCGCTTCTCCAGCCCTGCCTGTGAGTGAGTGGAGGAATCTCTCTAATATGCGGGTGCGGTGTTAGGAAATCTACTTGGTCCAGATCTAATTTATGTCCTCAAAGGTACATGCATCACGTGTAAAGCACTTACGTTGATGTCCAGCTGTCTGACTACCGATTATCTCTCTTCCAAATGTTCCAAACTATGGCAGAGATGTCAGTGATTAGCTCCCCTCAAACAGCAACATATAGTGAAGTGACAAACTGTAACTTATCATTTCAACCATATATCTTGGGGTCTCTCCACACATATGGTGGGGTTACTGGGGACAGGTCTATGTCTTGCCCTCCCAGAGGCACTGGAGAGGGCAGGGCGCTCAAGAGTCTCTGACCCCAGGGGTATCTGATACTGTTAGGACAGGGGATTTTCATGCTGGCGCTAAATCTTCTAGTTTTGACATTTGCATCTCTGGTATAATTCAAATTAATAAGTGTAATTTAGCTTGGGACTTTTTCAAAACTTTCTTTGGCTCTGCTTGCTGTGCATTTACTGTACAGACCAGTTTCAGTGTTTCTATTTACTTCCGCCCAGTGCTACCCTGTGACTTGGGAGAGGTTTTCCATCTGTATGACATCCACTCTCCTCGCTCCAACTTAAATCTACGTAACACATGCAAAGGTTGTGATAACCAGCATAACCGCACCTTCCCCCACCTCCAACTACAGGCAGAAGAAATTCACATCCTGATTAGAAAAGACAAAACAGACGGGACACAGTAGTTTGCAGTAGTTTCCAGCAGACTCTGCCCAGCCGACCATCCTCTTACTTTAATAAATCTTCCTTCTCTATTTCTACCTGACTTGTGAATCTTTCATGGCCCACGAAGGAGCAGCCACAATACCTCATAGCTAGATGACCTTGAGCAAATCACTTAAGCTCCCAATGCCTTGTTTCCTCATGCATAATTACACCTCCCTTACATGGTCCTGGGGAGGACTGAGTGAGTTAAACATGTGAAACAGAACACTGCCTGTCACATAATGAGAACAGAGGGGGTAAGCCCGTACTCTATAGCCTAGGTGCTTTTCGAAATGCAATTAAAACAGCTAAGGATATTTCCCCTGCAGTTAAATACTGAAGTCCTGAAGACAAAGGATGACATTATTAGCTTTTAGGGGGAGAAAGATACTTAACTACCTGAAACACTATTAAGCCTCTGTCAAGGTTGTCCTCTCCCTTACCAGTAAGAATAAACTCAGATTTCACTAATAGACCAGGCGGTCGTGGTGCTTTCAGGAGGCAGCACACAACACAAACCAGAGACAATGTGGGTATCACTTGGAAGATGGGAGAATGCGAATGGGACCCTGGAGATGGTGTGTCTTTTGTATCTCTGCATCCCTACCAATATGCATATTACCAGCACCCACGCCTGGCAGTATTCTGAAGAACTGGCATGAGATAACCAAGATGCAGGCTTTCTGACCATCAGACAGACGCCTCTACTGAGCCCCTTTGATGTAGACAGCTGTACGTTGGCTGTGGCTGGTTAGTTTACTTTCCTACCACATATCACTTTTAGGAGTATTTCATCTAAATGAATTTAAACCGATTCTGTGGCCTAGAAGCTCATTTTGGGGTTTGAGAAGCTCATTATATACCATTCCTCTCACTACCCACACCCAACAAAAAAACATAAAAAATCTTTAGATCTTAAAATGAGACAATCGCCCTGAATGTCAGTACTGTGATCTTTATTCTTTCAAAGAGGGCTTTTCGATGATTAGCTGAGTGTATTCTCAAATTGTCCTAAAAAGCTGGAGAAGCACAGCGTGACACAGCAAGGAACCTAACATGTTTCTGTGACTTTTAAGAAATAAACAGAAGTCTCTTAGGAGACTTGGGTGTTTCCCCCCCAATGCTCTCAAAACAGAAGTCTAGAATGGAATAAAGGACTTTTAAACCTACCATTTATAAGCAAGTACGAATTCTCTATGCAGATACACATACCTGGACTTCACGGGCAGGGCAACACTGTTCTCTCTGGAATCTTCTTTCCACCATCTCCTTGGTCTGTGTTCTGACCTCTGACTTGTGGCATGGGGATAAGCCACTACAATCGCGAGCCTTGTGTTGGTTCCCATTCTCTCTATTGCGTAGTCATCTTTATATGTGTAACATTCATTATTCCATCGAGACTTCGTTATAGTGGCAATCTAGCTTAACTCGCTGAAGTGTAAAATTACGTGACTTTGGAATCAGATCTAGATTCGAAAGAGGTGTCGTCCTTTTCTTTGGTCTCTGGATTCTCCCCGTCCCACCTGGACCTAACTCAGTACCAGGAACTTGGGAAATCCTCCCGCAACACCCTACATACTTGTTTGACTAAACATATACTCTGGCCTTTTATTTCAAGGGTTATATTCATTCCTCTCCATTAGTGTGCCAGTTGCATCATATTACCAACCTTGGTGGGGATCATTAGAAGGATATATACAAAAACCACAAAAAGGCCCTCTGAAACAACACTGAACTTATTTGCATGCCTGGGCAGGGAGTGCCACATTGCTCAAATGCAAGTTCAGCTGATGTCTGTCTCTGAGTAGTGCTTAAAAGAAACAGAGTGCAAAAGTGAGGAAGTACATTTAATCTGCTAAGATTGTGGGTTCAGGCCTTTGGTGGATTCCCAAGGTGGAGCATGAACTCATCCTTGCAATTATTGCACGTGTTCACCTCTCCATAGTGTGGGCACCATTTCCAAAGATGTCCACGATGTGTTTCAGGAAGCTCAAATGGGCTCAGCGTCACCCAGATGGCATACTAGACATGTCCTTAGAAGTCAACCAAAAATCTTGTTTTACAGGATAGACAACACATTATACAGCTCGTTTCAGAGAGTCAGAATCACCGGTTACCTGTCTCTTCACACATCTCTGCAATTGCCAGACCAAATTTCCTTCCTTGTTAGGGCAAAAGGCCCAGAAACATACATGTATACTGAGAAAACCAAATTTTATGCAGACAGGCTGCCCTTCAAAGTTGTGACTAAGCAAAACATAAGGGAACACAAACAAATACCTGCACATCAACGTTCATAGTGACGTAATTCACAGGAGCGATAAGGTGGAAGCAACCTGAATGCACATCAGTGGAGAATGCATAAAGAAAATGTGGTGTATGCAAACCACGGGGTCTTCAGTCATTTAAAAAATGAAGAAACCCTGACGCGTGTTACAGCATGGATGAACCTCAAACACATTATGCCAAGGGAGAGAGGCCAGACACAAAAGACCACATACTGTATGGTTCCATTCCTAGGGAATATCTAGAGGGGCAAGTCCATGGAGACAGAAGGCAAACTGGTGGTTTCCGGGGCTAGGGAAGGGGAGAATGGGAACCGAGTTCTCAGCGGCTACAGAGATTTCTTTTGGGTGCTAAAATGCTTCAGAAATAGAGGTGCTGGCACCACAACACTGTAAAATAGGAAAGGCCACTGAATTGTACACTTCACAATAGTATCTTCTTATGTAAATTACAACACCATAAAAAGAAAGGGAGAGAGAAAACAGAAAAGTTCAGGGATCTGTTGAGTCCCACTGAAACAGGACAGAAGGAGAAAAGAGCTGAGGGAGCAGGGACTGCTGAACAGTTGATGATCACTAAGCCAGGGGAGGGAAAGGAAAGTAAAAGGGGGGTGGGGTGAATTCCATTTCAGAATCTAACAAGGTCCCAAACACCTGAAAGGCAAACAAATTCAACTCATTTTCAAATGCTTAGCTATTTATTTTCCTGCAAAGAAGCTAGAGTGCTAAAAAATGTAAACGCTTTTATAAACAGACAGACTAAGACTTCCCAAAGTGCCTTTCTAAAGCTAGTGATTGCATCCTGGGAAAGGAGACCTGGGCTCTGCAGGAGGCCCTAAGTGCAAGGGAGCTTTTGAAAGGGCTGGCGATTAACAACTGTGCCCCTAATCCTTCCACCCATTTGGGGGTCTCCCCTGTCCTCCACATAGGGGTGACAAGTATCATGTTTAAGTAGTTTTAACATTTTTTTCAAAGAAACTTATAAAAATTGCATCTCATACATTGTGCAACAATCTTTCCAACTAAATAAAACAATACCAAAGTACACACTTATGAACGTTTTTATACTTCATAGGTTGTTTTACTTTATGTGGTGTATAGTGAAACCATTTTTACAAAGCTATGACCTTCCTGTCACATGCTACAACATGGATGAATCTTGAGAATGTCACGCTAAGTGAAAGAAGCCAGTCACAAAATGACAACTATGGTATGACCGCACTCATAGGAAGTATCTCATTCAGTCTGACTCAGAGAAGCAGAAACTAGAAAGCTGGTTGCCAGGGGCTGGGGGAGAGGGAAAGGAGCAGTTGGTGCTCAGTGGGGATGGAGGTTCACCTTTGCAAGATGAAAACAATTCTAGAGACCTTTTGCAGAACATGCAACTTTAAATTGCTTAAGATGCTACAGTTTATGCGATGCACTTCTAACTCAATGAAAAGTTTTAAAAACCGTTCATCCTGTTAAAATAACATGATTTCAACTTTACTGGTATTGTAGTTTTATTGTTTTAGAGAAATCGTAAACTGAGCCTACTCTGGATTTGATACATTTAGAACATTACAATAAAAATCACTCTGGGGGGCGTCGGTCTACAGGCTGGACCTGGGCTGGACCTGGACCGGACCTGTGGGAGAACAAGGACGACCTGGAGAGGTTCAGTAAGTGTCCAAACACAGGAGCTGGTGGCCTGAAAATGCCCCCGCCCCGGGAGTTTCTTTTCCAGCCTAGCCAGCCCAGATCTGGGAGAGAGAGCACGCGAGAATGGAGAAATGCTTCTTGATTTAGTGTTGCCAGTTGTGGATGTGAGACTGGGTGACATCAGAGGACGTAAGCGTCAGCACCGTACAACTGGATCCACCCTGCTTGCAGTGTTCTACAACTACATGTGTGGGACACTTAGAAAAAGTTCAGCACCACTTCTATAAAAGCACATAGGTTAAGCATATTACACGTACCTGGGAAGTACAGGTTAAGCATTTTGGCGTAAGATGTTGTGTTAAGGATTCTTTGCAAACAAAGCAGTGCGAGATTCAGTTTTTGCTATTACAGTCTTAGAGTCCAGGTAGAAGATGTGACAGAAACTCTAAATGGCAATATAAGTCACGAGAGCTGGAAAGTAACAGAAACAAAGAATTGCTCTAAGGTTTCAAGTAATCCAGTGAGGAGAAAGAACATGAAGCCAAATCTCGAGAGACTTCAGGAACGCAGAGGACACTGACTTAGAAAAACAAGAACGGCTGTTGGAAGAACATAATCGATGCTTCAAAAAAAAAAAGATAAAGGATAAAAGTTATAATAATAGTGTAAGAATAGTGTTAGAACTGGGCCAAATTGAGATGAGACCTGCAAAAACTTGAATTAGAGAAAAGGGGCAAATTTTTCGACATTTAAAGGACAAAGTTCTCCTTTTGGGGGAAATAATGTAGTAAAATAAAACAAAATGACTAAATTTTTATTATAGCATAATGTGTAGAAGAAACAGCTGCTGAAATAGAGTATTGGTAAATAGGTCCCAGTGAAACACTGAGATGCTTATCTGGTACTTAGTAAATGAGAGCACTTAATGTGGGCCTTTTTGAAGTTATTCAGTCCCACAAGATAAGATCTATATCATCTAAGATAATCAGGGGATTCACAGCTGTAATTCTCCTCATCACCACTAGTCACCTTTGACAACTGATGGGATTCAGGCACGGGGCCCAAAAGTTAGCGATGCGTAAATATTCTTTTTTAAAAATAATGGGCAAAAAGGAAGTTCTGGAAGTTATGGGCCAGTAGGCAGGCTTAATTTCAATCTCCACAGAGCTACAGAACCATGTAGTATTTTGCTTATAAACACTATAAAAAGAAAGAGGTCATCACGTTTTCTAAGAATGATGGAAAACTAAGATTATTTTTATGGTAAATCAGAACTATAACAAGGAACACGTTTATTTGAAAAGGAAATCAGTATGTCAACAACCACCACCACCACCCACGCAATGACATAAGCAAAACAATCCCTCTTTATTAAATCACATCCTTGCTTCCGTGTCAAAGTCATGAGGCTGTGTTTCTGTACAAAGTTTGCACACCTAACAATGTGGAAAATACTGCCCCATTAAATAACCAAAAATGAAGTAAAAACTGGACTTAATTGGACTCCATGCTCTTGAGTTTTCAAAAGAGAAACACAATGCAAGACTCAGGAGTTGGGAGTGCTGGGCGGGCCTCTATTCATTTTGCCTTGTGAGTCGCTTGCTATCTGCTGGCCCCCACCTGGCTGAGTTGTGGCCACAGCCTTTGGGTTCCTAACGATTCCTACCTGCACCAGCCAGGGCTGCATTGGCTGGTGCTGCTGCTGGTGCTGCTGGTGCTGCTGGTGCTGCTGCTGCGGCTGGTGCTGCTGGTGCTGCTGGTGCTGCTGCTGCTGCTGGTGCTGCTGATGTTGCTGGTGCTGATGCTGCTGCTGGTACTGCTGCTGCTGCTGGTGCTGATGCTGCTGCTGGTGCTGCTGCTGCTGGTGGTGCTGCTGCTGGTGCTGCTGCTGCTGGTGCTGCTGCTGCTGGTGCTGCTGCTGCTGCTGGTGCTGCTGCTGGTGCTGCTGCTGGTGCTGCAGGTACTGCGGCTGGTGCTGCTGCTGGTGCTGCTGGTGCTGCTGGTGCTGATGCTGCTGCTGGTGCTGATGCTGCTGCTGGTGCTGCTGCTGCTGCTGGTGCTGCTGCTGGTGCTGCTACTGCTGGTGCTGCTGCTGGTGCTGCTGCTGGTGCTGCAGGTACTGCGGCTGGTGCTGCTGCTGGTGCTGCTGGTGCTGCTGGTGCTGCTGCTGCTGCTGGTGCTGCTGGTGCTGCTGCTGCTGGTGCTGCTGCTGCTGCTGGTGCTGATGCTGCTGCTGGTGCTGATGCTGCTGCTGGTGCTGCTGCTGCTGCTGCTGCTGCTGCTGCTGCTGCTGGTACTGCTGCTGAAGCTGCTACTGTGGCTGCTGGTGCTGCTGCTGCTGGTGCAGCTGCTGTTGGTGCTGCTGCGGCTGGTGCTGCTGCTGGTGCTGCTGCGGCTGGTGCTGCTGCTGGTGCTGCTGGTGCTGGTGCTGCTGGTGCTGCTGGTGCTGCTGCTGGTGCTGCTGCGGCTTGTGCTGCTGCTGGTGCTGCTGGTGCTACTGCTGGTGCTGCTGCGGCTGGTGCAGCTGCTGGTGCTGCTGGTGCTGTGGCTGCTGGTGCTGCGGCTGGTGCAGCTGCTGGTGCTGCTGCGGCTGGTGCTGCTGCAGCCGCTGCTGCTGCTGCGGCTGCTGGTGCTGCTGCTGGACAGCAGAGAGCAGGACCCTCTGCCGGGGACGGTTTTGCCTGGGTCTTCTCTGGACCGAGCCAATCTTACACAACACAGTGGCCCGGGCCTGCAGAATGCGGTCTCGGCCTCTTCCCATTTCACTGAGGTTGACGACAACAGCTTGCCGAGCAGATGAGGCTGGGTTTTGACGGGTTGAATCTTGTGCCCTTGAACCCTGCAACACTGGCTGCTGAAAATGAGAAGTGGAGGGCCACTGATGTTGTTGCCCTGGGATCACCTGACATAGCCACTGCTGTGGCTGCTGGGCCCCCTGCTGGGTGTTCAAAATGATGGAACCTTGTGGGACCTGGAGTAGAGTTAAGGGCCTGAGATCTGAAGCGGGTTTTAAAATATACTGTGCAACCGTTGGAGAAGGAGCCGGCGGTGCAGCGGACTGTGCATTTGGCACCTGGCCTCCTGAGGACAGACTGCTGGCGTTCACTCCTGAAGGATCCCCGGCCCCAACGGTAGAGCACTGCACCGGGTTGGAACGTCTCACCACAATCTGGGTTCCAACAACAGGACTCACCACTTTGATGACATTGTGGCCAGAAGAGCTGGTCTTGACCTGGGTGACCAGGGCACTTAGTGATGAGCTGGCAGGGAACGGGGTGGCTGCAGGGAGTGTGCTGACTCGGTTCACTTCCACAGAGGATTTCTGGTCAAGACCTGGTGCCTTAGATGCAGGGGCAGGAAATGGAGGTTTAGAAAAGGGGCTTGCCTGCTGTGGAGTGAAACTGTTACCCGAGGAACTCTTTCCGGAGCTCGGGGGAAGTTTGGTGGCTGGAGGTATGTGTTTCACTCCCTTCCCCAATACGGATGAGGTGGCCTGAGGCTGTTCTGCTTCTTTCCCTGGAAAAAGTTGGCTGAGACTGGCTGAGCCACTGGAGCTGAGTGACGTCTTGACTGGACGTTGGGTGTCGGTGTTCTTCTGTAGCAATTCCTCCGACCTACCGACTACCTTCCCAGCACCAGCCTTCAATGCAGGCATCAAACTATTTGAATGGTCATCTGGGGAAGAGTGTGGGTGAGACAGCTGTCTCTCACATGTGGCTTCTTGACGTGACTTGCTTTGTCCATAGAAAAGTGAATCACTGAGCGGCTGCACGAAGGTCGGCTTTGTCGTCTGGGACCGATCGCCAGCTTCACATGCAAATACAGAATCATCCTTGAACTCCTGGGCTGGCCAGACCGTCGGTTCTGAGTCATCATGTTTCACAGACCTCACCACTTTAGCATATTTCTCCACGTCCACTTCAGAAGGGACCTCCAAGTCGCAGGGTCGCTGTTTCCACGTATCTACACAAATTCCTGCTTCGGAAATCCTGAGGCCTGCTTTACTTTCTTTGCTTTTTTTGCAAGAAGGCAATACTCTTAGCTCAGCAGATGATGGCTGAGGAGGCAGCTCCTGCTGCCGACTCGGGGAGGCTGCAGAATACCGCTTCAAGCTCCTTCTCATTGGGTAAGTGTTCATCTTCTGCTTGTTATACAGCAGCCTGTTTGCAGTGCAGGCTACCGAGACAGAAGGCTCAAGACACAGTGGTTCAGCTGTCGCCAACAGCAGCTGGCTCTCAAGCAAAAGTTTGTCTTCCTCGGTCCAATTCTGGTTATCGCTGGTAATGGACTGTACGTCGCAGGCTAACGTCTGCATCGTGGGACGTAAGAGAATATGCCTGCTTTGGTAACCCGGGCCTTCCGTATTACTGGACTGCCTATAGTCCCGTATTTCTGCTATGACACACCCACTGTGAAACATGTTAACGGGACATTTTTCCAGGAGATCCAACAAAACGGGAGGTAATTCTTCTGCATCCAAGTATTCAAGCAGTTCCCCTTCTTCGTAAGGCAACCGAATGCTCTCTGAATAAGATCCATCTAAGCCCTTGAGCATCAGCGAATAGCCCTCCTTTCCTGGGTATAGGTTGACCACTAAACACGACAAAGACTCTCTCATCATAAGCTTCTCTAACAAGTTCACATTGCTTATTAATTCCTCCGCAACCTCGGGCTCTTTTTCACATTCCTCAACATATATGTCATACAGTTTTTCATGGAGAGATCTTCCCCCACTAGAGGAGTCTTTCCGTGGAGGAGGTCTCTGTTGGGCACTTTCAATGACATACTCCGCACGACCCAAAGCTCGTTCTAAAGCTTTTTGCATCGTGGGATGAAATAGGGCCCCTAAAAGAAGAGAAAATGTAAGTGCGATGATGCACGGCGTCAACATCCCGTCTGGAATATCGATGCATACCTAGTAGTTTTGCAAACGCCGCAACTCCACAGTGGAGCGCCAACCTTCCTTCTAAACAGACACCAAGCGACCCGCCCCCCCAAGAGGCACTGCACAAAATACTTACGATTCGGGGAACCGCCTATCCGTGCAGGAGCCTTCAGCTCGCAGCTGCTCGTGGCTGCAGGCTGAGCGGGAAGTGGATGTGATCCCCAGCAGCCCGCAGTAGCCCGCAGCAGCCCGCAGCAGCCCGCAGCAGCCCGCAGCAGCCCGCAGCAGCCCGCAGCAGCCCGCAGCAGCCCGCAGCAGCCGCCTCCGCCGCCACAGCCACCGCCGCGTTTCTCCAGTCTCGGGCCGGGATCCTTTGTGCGCATGAGCGCTCGCTGTCCCCTCCTCCTTCTTTTCCTCCTTCCCGCCTCCACCTCCACTCCTCCCCCACCCTTACTCCACACCACTGCCGAGGTAGGCCTCGGGCTTTGCCTCCGGGGCTCGAGGCCCAAGTGCCCACACTTTCGCTGGACGCTGTGCGAGGCAACACCTGTTCTTTGCGTTTACCCTTAAAGGCATGCACGCCGAAACAGAAGCCACCAACGACAAATTCCATCATTTTCTGGTATGGTTTTAATACCCGCCAATGTTCCCAGGAATTCAATTGCTGTGAAAGTCACGGAAGGTGGTCATTTGTTTTCTCGGTGAGCACGTCCTCAAGGGCTGTTTACTGCTTTTGAAATCTCTTGTCATCGGTGGCAGGCCTGCTCTTGGTATCCGCCACCAGTTTAACACGCCCCAAAGAGCCCATGTTCGTACCTCTTGCGTGCCTGGAGGCTGTGGTGAGAGCATCGGAATGCTTCACTCAGCCTTGCAGCGTTCTCCTTCCTGCTTACTGGTTTTCCTCTAGATGTGCACATAACATGGAATTCTCATACATAGTACTTCCCTTCTATCTCCCTCTGTATTACGGTAAGGGCTTTATTGTTTGTTTTTTAAATATGTAACTTTGTGGTGGGTAAATTATATTGTGTACGAATTACAGTGCAGGATTAAACTACTTTTAGAAGGTGATTCACATCTGATAGAGTTGACAACTATCCTTCCAGGAGATGGCGGTAAATTTGAGTGATTCCTGTAACTCTAGACCGTGGCTACAGTCCTAAGGATGGATTTGGAGAGATATGGAGTCTTAGGTCATTTGTGGGACATTGTTTGCCATCACCTTGACATCTGCCAGTCTTTTTGAACAGGTTTTTAAAAGAATATCTCGTTGTTTAGATGTAGACATAATGATAATGTGATATTGTGGTAAAGTCTCACAAATGAGAAGAAAACAAGTCGAATTGGTGAATCTCCTGAATTACAGACGACTTGAAAAAGAATGTGTTTTTTTAAACACCGATAGCAATTATGATAATTATATATATAGTAGATACACAGTCTATTGCAATAGATTTAAAAACCTCTTGACTAAGAGTTCCTTAAAGATGACCCTCACTCAGGAATGGACAAGAATAATTGCCTCCTAGCATGTCAATTGTCTTTGGGCACACCTGTGGAGTGCCTCAAGGCTGCTTGAAATCAGTTGAGTGTCTGAACTCTTTTAAACATCCTTCCCTGTCTCTCTTCTCCACATGCCCAAATTTAGGCAAAGCGTAAGACTGGATAGCTAAATCAAATTCGGCTATCCAAAAATCCAAATGGCCCGAATTAGTGAGGTCAACATGAGCTCGGACCCTCGTTCAAAGCACTGCCCTGTTCTTGCAACTTGAATGGATGAACTTGGCTGCCGGGCAGACTCTCCCAGGCTTCTCACCAGTCACGATCCCGTTCAGCTTCTGTCCTCAGGAATCTGCTGTGTGTTGGGTCTGAAAAGGGGTCATTCTGTAGCAGTATTCCATGTCGGTGGGAGAGCTCATTAGAAAGGGAAAGCTCTGCTTTCTTGTTGATCTGAGCTAGAGATTTTGTTGGATGAGAAGTGGCCCCGGGGACCTGTGTTGGAGTCAGGTATCCTCCTCAAACTTAAAGAGGTCCAAGGCTTCTGCTGGCTGCTCCTGGCTTGCGGACTGCATTTCCTAGGTTCTCAGCCTGGTAAAGGAGGAGGGCCCGGACTAGGGTGAGGCAAGTGGGGGGCCTGGGGCACCGTAGGAAGGAGACACCTACTCTCCGGGTCATGAAGTCCCATCAGGGTCAGTGCCTTAGATGCGTCACTTGCCTCACCTTGTCGCAGCCCTGCACATAGGCCCCTCGCCACCTGGGGCCTGCCGCCTTCCCAGCCTCTTCTCTCTCCTCTCTTTCCCACGTTTCTGTGCTCTGAGCATAGCCACCCTGCTGCAGGCAGGCCTATCCCGTTCACGGCTCTGTGCCTTTGCAAAGGGCTGTTTCCTCTGCTGAAGGCCCCTCTCTGCCTAGGCCCCTGCCGATCCCCACCTGTCACCCCCAATATCCCCTCCTGGCTTCCAGGAAGCATGCCTCCTTGTGGCTGCTCTTCTGCCAAAGCGCTCTTTCCATATGCCTTATTCGAGCCATGTACCTTATTCGAGCCAGGCTTCCCCGTGGAAAGGAATGGAGTGTTTGAACTCTCGCTCCACACCCAGCCTAGGGATTCTCTGAGGGCAGAGTTGATGTCTTTTTTAGCTTTGTTTGGTCACCAACTTGCCTATTGCTTGGCACAAGATTGGCACTATTGAATAAAGGGATGGTTGACTCCACGTTCTAATTACCTCAACACAAGGCTCATGAAAACCTCGTGAAGTAAATATTTCATCCCTCCTTAAGAGATGAGGAAAATACCCAGAGCCGGGTCTTGCGACACTGGAGCTATGCTGGGCCACGGTTTCTGAACCTTGGCACTGTTGACACTTACTGTGGGGGGATGTCCTGTGCGCTGTGGGATGTTGAGCAGCACTAGATGGCGGTAGCACTCATCCCCAGCTGTGATGATCAAAATGGCTCCTGTTGTGGCCAAATATCCCCTGGGGGTAAATCGTACCCTGGTTGAGAAGCACTCGGCTACCCTGCTCTGTCCACCATGAGTGTGATCCAAATGCAGCCTGTTTGCTGACGTCCCAGGGTACCTCTCACTTTGTAGAAAGGTGTATCTGCCCACTGTGGTATGCTTCGGACTGGATCTTCAGTTGTTGCATTGACGGTGTGTGAGGTTGGCTTTCCCCAGAAGCATACCCTGACAAGAGGATGTGAATGCCAGTCGTTTATTTGGGAGTCATCCGGTGAAGCCCTGCTGAGGGAAAGGGGAGCTGGCCAGGGATGGATGGGAAACTAGACAACAGAAGGCACGTTCATGAGCAGGAGACTGCTGTGAATAACTGGTCCCTGCTGGGGACCCCTGGGAGACAGTGCAGAGCAAGCCTCAGGCTGTTCCACCCAGAGGTAAGGAAGCGGGGGTATGTATGCCTCCACTCCTCTCTCTCACTGACTGAGGACAGTCCTGGGGAACAGACATCATTCCCTGTCATTCTGGGTTACCACATAGGAAAAACACTCGTGTGGTGTGATGTGGCCGGAGAATGCCTTCATACAGAGCGTCACAAGTGCTTGTGACTTGTGACTGTGCACACGTATAGAATGGCGAGTACACGGGGTGGTGGGCAGGACACCGGCAACTTCTTTTTTTTTTTATTAAATTTATTGGGGTGACAATTGTTAGTAAATTTACATAGATTTCAGGTGTACAATTCTGTATTACATCATCTAAATCGCATTGTGTGTTCACCACCCAGAGTCAATTCTCCTTCCATCACCATATATTTGATCCCCCTACGACCAAAAGTAAGTGGGAGAACTCGGACATTCATTTTTTTTTCAATTTAAATTTTTTTTTATTGGGGAATATTGGGGAACAGTGTGTCTCTCCAGGACCCATCAGCTCCAAGTCGTTGTCCTTCAATGTAGTTGTGGAGGGCGCAGCTCAGCTCCAAGTGCAGTGGCCATTTTCAATCTTTGGTTGCAGGGGACACAGCCCACCATCCCGTGTGGGAATGGAACCGGCGACCTTGTTGTTGAGAGCTGGCGCTCTAACCAACTGAGCCATCCGGCCGCCCCCTTGGACATTCATTGTTAACGACATAGAGAAATGTGCCATGTGATGTATCTGGGCATATGGAGAAGTGAAATTGTACTCCATCCAAGTGAAATGGGTAAGTGGATGTGATTTTTTTTCAGTCAGCTGTTAAAGCCCATGGCCCCAAAGGGAGGCTGTGACCCACTCCTTGCTTCCCGCCGAGAGGACCCCAAGGCCACCTGAGCTTATGGGTGCACTGGATGAGACTCTGAACCTGGCTGTGTGTGTGTTCCAGCGTGCATTAGTTGGCCTGGCGTGCTCATCATGGCTCCGCCATGCCCTTCACCTGAGCTCGCTAATTGCCTGGTCTTTCCACAAGATGAGCTTTTTACAATTACTCTGTGCACACTGTCCTTGGAGCCTTCCGAGTGTGTTAATGAGCATGCTGGCTCCTTGTAAGGACTCTGACTCCTGCCCTCCCCTACACAGCTCCGGGGACATGCACATGCTGAGAAAAGTCATGGCCAGACTGAGGTATACTCGAGGAAGAAGAGAATTGTATTAATTGCAAGATAATTTGCCTAATTTGCAATTAGCAAACTGGTTTGTACCATAGCTATTGAGGTCTAGGTCTTTGCCACCTCTCTCTGCTGTAGCTAATTAGAGGGACCAGCCACAGTACCTGAGACTACAGGAGCAAAGATTGGGGAAGGTGAAGATACAGAGCTTGTTGGTCTTATCTGGGCTTAACCTTCCATCACTCGCCTTGAGACTTAATGTGCTTTTCCTGTGATCAGGCCCCAGACAGCACAGCAAATCCCAGTGAACGTTGTAGCTCTGTGAGATTATATGAGTGACAATCACTCCCACAGCCTGTTATGTCATTCAGTGCTTCCACATCTGCTAATTGTTTTTTGGATCTAAGAACTTCTCAGAGCCTGTAAGTGTTGCACAGCATATTTTCCCCTTCCCCTCTTTCCTCCTTTACCTTTTCCCAAATGATCCCCCTTCCCTTTTTTCCACTTGTGCATCTTTTTACCATTTTAGTGAAAAATAAAATTTGATTTTGTTCTGATTTTGTTGCTCAGTGAATACTTTCATTCTACTCCCTGAGAGATATAGCCATATCATAAGTCAGAGTTTCTCAACCTCTGCATTGATCACATTGTCGTGGCTGGGGGGCAGAGGGAGCGGGGGGACTGTCCTGTGCACTGTGGGATGTTTAGCAGCATTCCTGGATTCTATCCACTAGATGCCAGTAGCTGGCCCCTCCCAGTTAAGACACCAAAATGTCTCCAGATATAGCTAAATGTCCCCTGAGGGGCAAAACTACGAGCAGCTGAGAACCACAGCCCCGTGGTAGCACAAAACTGGGTCGGGAGAAATGAAGCAGCAATCCCCAAACCACGAAACACTTTACACCTCAATTTCTAGGACAGTTCAAATTATAGATGTGATTTTTAATTTAATTTTTCTTTTTGCTTAAATTACTGTTATGGTTGGCCTTGAATTATCTTGCTAATGCTTGAAATTTGCCATTGGACTTGATTAATAAATAGAGTCCCTGGCCTGTGGGAGAGATGCAAACAAAAACATCGTTGAATCTTTAAAAGGTAGATTTTTAAAAATAAACAAGCAGATTTTTTTTTTATTCATCTGTGTTATGAACCATCACTAACCATTTCCAAATTTTCAAGGTTTATTCAAGTACTGAGACACTTTGTTCATTTCAATGATTTTTTTCTTTGGTCTTCATTCAACATTGCTCATTCATTGTGTGTTCTCTGTACTCTGTTTTGTTTTTTTACTGTCCGAGAGTCCCTGGACTCAGTCCTTCCACCACTTCTTCTTTTTTTTTTTTTTTTTTTTGCTATTTACAGCCAGTCCTTTGATGACTTCACCTAGTCTCTTGGGTTTAAGTACCATCAACACACAAATGGTTTCCAAATTTATGCCTCCAGCCTGGGCCTCTTCCCTGAACTATAAACTCAGAATGGCAAACTTCCTATTCAAAATCTCCACCTGGATGCCTAATGGGAATTTTAAATTTAACATGTCCAAACCCAACTCCTGATCTTCTATCCAAACTTGTCCCTTTGGCAGTGTATCAGTGGGGTTTGATCAGGAAACCAGAATCACTATGAGTGATATGGAGTAACATATTTATTTATAGGGATCAGACCTGACACAATTGTGGGAGAAGCTAGGGGAGTAAAGGTACGGAAGAGGACAGGTGGAAGACCAGATAAAGTCACTAATCAGGTGAAGAAGTCTATGGAAGGCTGTTGCTTCTGCATCTGGAGGTGAGCCGGATCCCACTGGAGGTCAGTAGAACAGGCAGTCAGGAAGAAAAGCTGGGCATGAAGCAAGAGAACGTGGACCAATTGGAACCTATGAGGACTAGCTTCCACATCTAGTGAGGACAAACCCATGTCTGTCTTTCACTGTCACTAACTTTGATGATGTAGGTGACCTGGTGCTTTCTGTTATGAAGCTGCTCAAGCCCAGGACTCAGAGAAACTGAAGGAAGACATCCAGTGGGAACTGGAGAGGCTGTGGGCCCAGCTGCTGCCTACGCTCCCCACCACCCAACAAGGGAAGCCAGATGATCAGCAACAATGTGTGTGAGCTGCGGTGATGCCTGGCTCCCTGCACCAACCTTCACAGTATAAGGGCTGCTGCTTCACTTCTGTCTTACATATCTCATGAAAATTTCTCTTTTGGTTAGCCATAACCAAGAACCACAAAGGAAAGAGAATCCTACGAAATATAGTGCCAGTCTAGCTAAGTTGAACAGTCTTCCAGAGTAGTCTTCCCCATCTCAATTGATGACAATTCCATCTTTCTAGTTGCTCAGGCCAGAAACCTTGGAATCATCCTCAATTATTCTCTTTCTGTTTTCCTCCCTACATCCTATTAGTGCATCGTATAGGCTCTATCTTCAAAATAGCTTCAGAATCCAGCTACATCCATGGCTACCACCCTGGGTGAAGACACCATCATGTTGCCTAGACTGCTTCTCTAGCCTTCTAATTAGCCTCCCTGCTTCTACCCTTGCCCTCCTACATTTTATGCTTAACACAGCACCTAGAGGGAGCCTGTTATGACATGTCTGGTCATGCCATCTCTCTGCTTAAAACTCTCCAATGGTCACCCATTTCACACTCTTTCCAGTGGTCTACACAATCCACATTATCTAGTCCCCTTTCTTATTCCCTCTCCATCCTTATCTCCCATTACTTATCTCCATTCTCATTACACTCTTATCATAGTGCTCCTTACTGTTCACAAACCAAGCACCCTACAGCTTTTGCAGTTGCTGTTCCCTCTGCCTGTAATACTCTTCCCTTAGATATCTACAAGGCTTGCTCCCTCACCTCCTTCAGTCTTTGCTCAAATGTTACCTTCTTAGTGATGCTTCCCCTGACCACCTTCTCCAAGCACTCTATCTCCCTTTGTTGCTCTATTTTCTCTCGCTGGCTCTTAACACATTCTAATTTACTTACTTATTTCATTTATTGTCTGCCCCCCCCCTTAAATGTAAGCTTCACAAGGTCAGGTCCTCATGCACAGGGATTCCCCAACCCATTTAGTGTCGAGAACAGTCTCTAGCACATATTAGGTGTTCAACAAATATATGTTGAATAAATGGACAGATGAAAATAAAAATGACCTATAAAGAGAAAACACGTTCATTTTAAGGGTTGTTTTGGGGGACAGAGAGAGGAAGCACACAACAGGGTAAGAGGAATATAGACTTCAACCATTTTTATCCAAGATTAACCCTGCTTCTTGACACCTACACATTTCTTCTTTAGACTTCTCAGATGTGGGTGTAATTCTCAGGGGTATCTTCTCAGTTATCACAGGGAGGTCCCTCAGTAGTAAATTATTCATGCTCCTTGACTCTTATACCCCCCAAGTCCCACCTTTTAGCCATTTCACTGCTCACCAGCCCCTCAGAGCATTGCCATACAAAATAAGAGGAAACAGAAACCATTCAAGTTTCAACTTGTCAGTAGTAAATACCAATTTGGTGGCTTAATCAGTAAGATTTCCAGATGAAGCCTTTGAAATGTCTCTGGATTTAAAATGTCCTACTGAATGTTGGGGACTGATCACCTAAGAGATGGAGTACTGCGGAGGGGAGAAGAACAAAGGCTTACTTTTTTTTTTTTTGCAGGAATCTGACTCTTATTATTTTTATTTTTTGATTCGGGTCTTTCGCCCATTTTTTAATTGGGTTATTTTCTTATTGTTGAATTTTTAAAGTTCTTTATGTATTTTGAATAATAATCCCTTATCAGCAAAGGCTTACTTTTCACTCTATTCTTTTGAACCCTTTGAATGGTGTATTGCATACATTTGTTCCATTGGCCACAGCAAGTTGCGTGTGGAAGCCCAAAGTCAGTGATGTGGGGAATTAATTCCTACATGTTGGAGAACACAAGGTGACAAGTGCTACAGAGCATACGAGGGTCGCCCAAAGGAGACAATGATTAATCCTACCCAGCAGAGTCAGGAAAGGTCTCAGAGAGAATATGATTAAGCTAGATCTTGAAGGATTAGTAGAAGTTCCTAGCAAACCAGGTATGGGGACAAGGTGGAAGAGAGGGCACTCAAGCCAAGAGAAGAGCATAGAGCAGAAAGCTAGATGTTCTCCACAGAAGATCTCTATAATCACATGGAAAGATGGTCAATGTCATTAATCACCAGAGAAATGCAAATCAAACCACAACGAGATTCCACTATACCCCCTACTAGGATATCTATAATCAAAAAGACAGCTAATAATAAGAGTTGGTGAGGTTGTGGAGAAATTGGCATTTCATCACCTGTTGGTGGGAATGTAAAATGGTGTAGCTTCTTTGGAAAACAGCCTGCCAATTTCTCAAAGGTTAAACATGGAGTTACCATATGATCCAGCAATTCCACTCCAAGATATACGATACCCAAGAGAAGTGAAGACATATGTTCACACAGATATTTGTACACGAAAAGTTCATAGCTGTATTATTTATAATAGCCAAAATGTGGATACCATCCAAATGTCCATCAACTGAAGAATGGATAAATAAAACATGGTATATTCATACAACAGAATATTGTTTGTCAATAACAAGAAATGAAGTATTACTCCATGCTATATCATTATGCAAATGAAAGAAGCAAGACACAAAAGGCCAACTATTATATGATTCCATTCATATGAAATGTCCAAAAGTCACTAAATTATTGTCTGTGTCTATGAGTTTTTCTTTCTCATTTGTTTGTCTTGTTCTTTTTGGTTTATAAGTCAGAGAGACAGAAAATATACTGGCGATTGCCTAGGATTGAGGGGGAGACTAGGGAGAAATATGGAGTGACAGAATGAGCATTTCTTGAGTGTGATGAAAATGTTCTAAAATTGATTGTGGTGATGGTTGCACAACTTTGTGGATATACTAAAACCATTGAATTATATACTTTTTCTGGGTGAATATGGTATGTGAATTATATCTTAGTAAAACTGTTTGAAAAAAAGTTCCATAGGGCCAGCAAGGCATGGAAGCACAGGAGCACAGTATATTCCAAAAACATAAGCAGCTTGGCATAACTATTACAGAATGGGAATGGATAAGCCTAGAGGTCAGATCGTGGAGAACCTGAAGGCAGCAAGGAGTAACAAGAATATTTTAGGAATATTAATCCATATATGGGGACTGGGTTTGAAGGAAAGTGATGGAAGGAAAGAGGATGGGTAGTTAAAACTACTGCCATAGATCCAATATTAGTTCATGAGAACTGAGTCAAAATGATGGTGGTGGGGATGTACAACGGGAAGAGAGAACACAGGAGATTTTTAAGAGGCCAAAACAACAGAATTTTGTGATGATCAGATGAATGGGCAGGGAAGAATGAAAAGAAGGATCTTTCTTACACATCTTTGTGTCCCCAACAACTTAACATGCCTGACACAAAACAGTCCCAATAATATTTAGTAAATTAATGAATTAATTAATGAGTGAATGAAGTGGATGATTACATTTTCAGAGTTTCTGTTACCTGACAGAGAACTTTGGGACACAGCAAGGTGTGTGTGTGTGTGTGTGTGTGTGTGTGTGTGTGTGTGTGTGTGTGTGTGTGTTCAGGATTGTATCACATTTAGAGAATGGATACTTTTGTATAAGAGGAATGGCCATTTTAGGGAGAGAAAGAAAATAATGGTAGATCCAAAGGTACACTTCATCTTTCTCAGTTTTCATCTGGGGACAGAGAGAGGAAGCACACAACAGGGTAAGAGGAATATAGACTTCCACCATTTTTATCCAAGATTAACCCTGCTTCTTGACTGACACCTTCATCTTTCTCTAGGGCCAGCCTTATGTGTGCCTGTGGAATTTTTTTATAAAAAATTATAAAAGCTAGTAAACTCTATCTAACTGCCATGCATCTGGGTTTTTGTACCCATTAGCCAAGTAGACAGAATCTATTCCCACATGTAAGACAGAACACAGTATGCTCTACAGTATGTATTGATCAGGTAAGTATTATATTGGGGCTCAGGGACTGAGATATAATCACCAGAAACCCTTAGACAATTTTGTTCTCCAATCCATTTCGCCTGGTCAGCCATGGCCAGCCCTACTCCATTATGATACAGCCTTAAATGACAAAGACAGAAAATCTAGCTTTCATACACTATACCCCAGAGTTGAAAGTTGTGGCCTAATTTCCAAGCAGAGCAGAAGAATTCTTTCTGGAAATAGATTGCATATGAGGTAGGACAATTAAGTTCGCAAACTCATCCTAGAAAAAGTGCTACATACCTCACTGCTGAATATCACTACGGTCATCTTCAAAGTACACCCCTTGGGAAGCTGTGCACTGATGCCAGCACCTAGTCTACCCTTTAAAGCAATTCTGGAACTCTTTTTCTGGAATGGTCACCAGAGCTGTCATCGTATTACCTTTGATGTCCTAAATGTCATCAACATGTGTTCCTTTCAATATTTCCTTTATCTTTGGGTAAAGAAAGAAGTCATTGGGGGCCAGATCAGGTGAGTAGGGAGGTATTCCAATACAGTTATTTGTTTACTGGCTAAAAACTCCCTCACGGACAGTGCCGTGTGAGCTGGTGCATTGTCATGATGCAAGAGCCGTGAATTGTTGGCGAAAAGTTCAGGTCGTCTAACTTTTTCAGGCAGCCTTTTCAGCACTTCCAAATAGTAAACTTGGTTAACTGTTTGTCCACTTGGTACAAATTCATAATGAATAATCCCTCTGATATCAGAAAAGGTTAGCAACATTGTTGCAACAAGTTCGCAAACTTAATCGTGAGCCCTCACATAGCAGATGAAGTGTTTACATTTATAATAACAGATGCTTCTACAGAAGACTCTGCTCTATACAGTAATTGAAGAACAACAACTTTTATTTGTAGGTTTGGAGAGAGGGATATTGCAGTTTTCCCTCATTGTGAGCCACCAACTTATTGGCTATGGCAAGGATTTCCTTTCCCTGCTTCAGCAAGATAAGCTTCTGGATGAGTAATGGAAAATTCTGCATTTGCCTGGTATTTGAAATATTCACAAGGTAATCCTAGGTCTAAGCTTGTGGGCAGTACTTGGGCTTACTTAAGGCAAAAGGAAAGAATGCAGGGGTGCCTGGAGGCCTCCCTAGGGACCAGTTAAAATGATTAAAGCGATTAAAATCAAGTAGGCCAGTGAGGGACATGTCGAAGAGGTGTGTTATGAACAGGCAAGCCTTCTGTAGAAGAATTTCTTCTTCTTCTTCTTTTTTTTTTTTTTATCAAATCATCTTAGTTAAAATAAAGTATCACCAGCAAACTTAGAATGTGAACCAGGGTTTAAATCTGAGGAGTGGAGAAAAATAAATTTGAGTGTTTCTTAGAGCTAAGGTTCTAGTTCAAGAACCTGTGACCGTCTACAAAGACTTATCTCTCAGTGGAACCATCCTGTCCCCTTTGGGAAACAAAACCCCATCTGGAGTGACTCTACCCTAGTTTGGGCTACTCACATCTTTGGAGGTCCTGGGATGCCCCCTGATGTGGCTGAAGCCCTAGAGAATTGGTCTGGGGATGTTTTCCCATTGAGTGTGCTCTTTGGACACCCAACAACTACAGCTACACTTAAAGCTCTGCACCCATCATTTCTGAGATAATACAATGGACAAAACAGGCAAATCAGATTTTTAAGAATCAGAAACCTCACCCAGTATCAAGTTTTACTAATAATTTCAAGGGTACGAGTAATCATGCGCACAGGCAAAGCAGGGAAAAATCAAGGACTGCCAATGCAACTCTCCTGGTCCCTTCTTGCCACATTAAGATGCACACCAGCCCAGATTTAACACTGAGGTCTTTAAGCAATGCACACAGTCATCACTTACAGAAAAGAGGGCTACTTTGGTGATGGCATGTCTCCATTTTATACTTTGATTATTCCATAGCTTACATTTTCCAGGGAGCCATGCCTTATAAATACATGTATTCCAGGTTTGTTCACCACACACAATGCTGGACAAACCAAGTACATCCTTGGAAAACCATTCAATAAAGACTCTCCCACTATTAGAGTGTTTGCCTGGAGGTCTGTCATTAGTTTGTGTATAAGGAGGTTTGACTGGCTCTCTTGTCCTTCCTTCCCAGGGAGTCCTTCAGCAGAAAGAGACACTGGATTGCAGTCTTCTGTTAACTCTTTCCTTTCCGGATTCCAAGGGCAAGATGGGAGGTTGAGTGCCTTCTTTGCCTATTTGTGGAACCTCTGGGGCACTGGGGAAAATGTGGGTTTTGAAGTTAGATATACAGACAAATGACTCAACCAACTGAAGCTCAAATGTCACCCCTTCCCTTTTCTATGTTACGTTAAAGAAGTCATTACACCTCAGTCATTTCATCTGAAGAATGGGAACATTATCTACCTCACCAGTTTATTGTTATGACTACATGAGTCTTTTTGGGTGAAAATACTTCTTAAACTGCAGCGAACTATGTCCAGGTACTATATTATTGCTGTTATCAGTGAATGTCTGCAGCCTTTTCTATCTGGGTGTTCACTTGTGGCCTGTTCTGAGGTTGGTGGCTCAGAACTCTGACTGCAAGGCTTATTAGTGGTTAAAGCTCAGTGTCAGCATCATGACATCCCGGATGACAGGAATCCTTTGTTTTGAGAGCATAACCTGGATCCTGGATCCACTCTTGTAACACATTTTTCTTTATGTTTAATCTCACCTTCTGGAATTACATATCTGTATAAAAATAATGACAGTTAACATTTTGAGCATTTACCACCTGCTAAGTACTTTTCTATGCCCTTTACGTATAATATCCCACTTAATCTTCCCAACAACCCAACAATGTCATTATTTTTATTTTTTATAACTTTTTTATTTTTATTTTTTTAAGGAGGGCGCAGCTCACAGTGGCCCATGCAGGGATCAAACCAGCAACCTTGGTGTTATCAGCACCATGTTCTAACCAACTGAGCTAACTGGCCACTCTTTATTTTTAATGATAGATTTTAATTATTATAGAAATAAAGTTGTAGTTTATGTTCAAAATGTATGTTCTGCTTTGATCAATTAGTAATAGACTCTGAGAATTTTTCCATGTGATTGTCACCATGATTATCTTTTAAAAAGTTGTCAGACTTTCAGCCTGTCTCTTTCCATAGGCATAAATAAAACTTAAATAACATACCTGTGTATATGAGTAAAAATTATATTTATCTAAACCTTTTAACTTTGTTCCTGAATTTTTCCCCCTAACTTTATATGGAAATGTTACATACATATAGAAAAATTCACGTGAATGTTCAGCTCAATGAATTTTCACAAAGTGAGCACATTCATGTGATCAACACCCAAATCAAGAAATAAAGTATTACCTGCACCCTAAAGTACCCCTCATTTCTCCTTCCAGTAATCACACCATCACGCTCCCCACCACCACCAATGGTAACCACTATCCTGACTTCTGACGCCCTAGATATTTCATTTTGCCTGTTTTTGAACTTTATATAAATGGAGTCATACAGTGTGTACTCTTGTGTTTGGCTTCTTTCATCCAACATTCATCTATGTTGTGTGTAGTTCAATTGGTTAATCTCAAAGAAGGTAGATATTATTATTAACCCTACTTAATAGATTAGAAAACTGAGTCACAGAGAGGTTAAGCTAACTTGACACTAGTAAGTGGCAGAGCTGAAATGTGACCCCCAAATAGTTTGAGTCTACTCTATTAACAATTATGGTATACTGCTCCTCATAGGTATTTATTTAATGTCTGTCTCCTCCACTATATTGTAAGCTCCATTTTTACCCAACACCTAGCATCTAGCACATGCCAGATGATCAATAAATATTTCCTGAGCGAATGAGTAACAAATGAATGAATGAATATCAGATAAATCTGCTCCTACAATTCAGTGTTTTTGCCTAGGTTGCTAGAAATATGTCAAAAGGTTCTTCATATTCCTTTTGTCCGTCTTCATTATGGCCACCTCCTCTCACTCACTCCTACCTACCACCTGTGGTCATGACACCCTGTTATCTATTTGGCGGCAGCTCCATGTTGAAGAAAGATTTGCTTCTGTGTTTAGACCCTGGGCTTTGATGCAGATAGAGAATTCCTGGGCCTCATCTTGTCCTCCCACATGAGGGAGACACAAGGGCACTACCACTTGACTGCTGCTCTAAGAGTTGGAATGACACCTCTACAGGTTCCTGCCTCTGCAAGTCCCAGAGCAGTTGGAAATGATTACTGCACTTTCAACCCTCAGCTTCCCGGGCAAAATTTTGATGTCTATAGACAGTTGGTCTCCTGAAACAAGGAGAAAATTCTACCATTTGCGACAACATGGATGGACCTTCGGGCATTATGTTAAGTGAAATAAGTTAGACAGAGAAAAAGAAATACCTTATAGTCGCACTGACACAGGGATTTTAAGCCCCTTCCCCCCCAAAAAAAAAGAAACCCACGAAAAAAACCCAGAAACCCAGAAACTCATAAAAAAAGATCAGAGTTGTGATTACCAGAGGCAAGGGGTAGGAGGAGAGGGGATTGAAGGAAGGTGGTCAAAATGTATAAACTTACAGTTATAGCATAAATAAGTACTTGGGATGTAATGTACAACATGACGCCTACAGTCAACAGCGAGCTGGGTTTTCCCACTCCTGTCCCGGTCTGTCCCTGGCTCTTTCTGGCTCTTCAAAGCCGTTCCAATAGCCTAAGAGTAATTTCCCAAGAAGAGTTGCAGATACAGACCGTTAAAAGCAAAAGCAGGGGCCGGCCTGGTGGCTCAGGCGGTTGGATCTCCGTGCTCCTAACTCCAAAGGCTGCTGGTTCGATTCCCACGTGGGCCAGTGGGCTCTCAACCACAAGGTTGCTAGTTCAACTCCTTGAGTCCTGCAAGGGATGGTGGGCTCCGCCCCCTGCAAGTAAGATTGAACACGGCACCTTGAGCTGAGCTGCCTCTCGGATGGCTCAGTTGGTTGGAGCGTGGGCTCTCAACCACAAGGTTGCCGGTTCAACTCCCGCAAGGGATGGTGGGCTGTGCCCCCTGCAACTAGCTATACTGCTATACTGCTCCTCCACAACAAAGAGGAGTTGCGCCCTCCTTAGTTGCGCTCTCCACAACTAAGACTGAAAGGACAACAACTTGACTTGGAAAAAAGTCCTGGAAGTACACACTGTTCCCCAATAAAGTCTTGTTCCCCTTCCCCAATAAAATCTTAAAAAAAAAAAAAGCAAAAGCACACAGAAGGCAGGTGAGGGGCATGTAGAAATTGTAAACGGGATCCAAGGGGACTTGGGTGGGGCCCGAAGAGTGTCCACCTCAGGAGGTGATATGCCCTGGCAGAAGCTAACCCCGGAAGGTAAGGGATGGAGTTTTTTGACAGTGGAGTGAAAACTATACAGAACAAATTGAAAGAAGAGGGCTCTCTCTTTCTCTCTGGAAGCGACAGAGGAGAATGGGCCTGTAAGTGAGGTTGCGAACTGGGATGTGCCTTTAAAAGGACTCCACTCTCCTCAGTGAAGTGTTTAATGTCCTTAGTTGTTTTCTTCTGGATTATGAGAGGAGTCATATTTGACATCCAGTTAAAAGTATTTTCTACCTTGCAATGCCATTAAATTTTCCCCAACAGGTCAGTAAAGTCTTAAACACATTCTCACCTGCTATTCTGGGGAAATGGAAGGTAGGCTCCTGCAGAGAATGTGGCCCACCTCTTATCACCCTGCTGCCTCAGGATAGCATTGTCACAAGGAGGAAGACATGGCCACAGGTCGTGGCCCAGAGCAGGAGCTCACAAAGCAGGAAAGGAGGTGCCAAGTGGATGACTCTGGAGAAGAGAGATGACAAACCCCCTTTTCTCCAAATATAACAGAAAAAAAGACACCTTTGAAGAGAGTAGGGAGAAGCTAATGCTTGGGTTACATTTAGAGTTTAAGTGTCACACCAGATGTGAGAGGTTCTTACAAGAGATGACACCTTCATACCTTGGCCCTGTAAGGGCCAGATTGTTATCAAAATGACAATGGCACAAGGCATTGACTCTCTGAGACAGATGAATAGATAATGAATGCTATTTCTAGAAAAATGTCGTCCAGGAGTCATATCGAGCTTTTATATCTGACAAAAGTAAAATAATATTTGAGGTTATCATCTTTTCTTAGTAATGCATTCCAACTGTAATTTTGTATTAGACAGTGTTATATACTTAGTAACATTAGTCAGCCTTATTAAAACGAATCTGATGACACAATTTTTTTCTTGTAAAAATATTTTAAGTTTTCACTCTTTTCAAAATGTAGATGACTAAATAGGAGGTACTTTGTCTACAGAAACTTCTTTGGGTAAGGTAAAAAAAACAGTGAGCTCGAATGTACATATAATTTAACATATAAATATAAAAATTATATAAATATAAAAATTATATATACCAAAGCCTACTGTTGTACTTGATATCTTTACATTTACCATATATAATATTTAGACAATGTTTATGTATCAAATTTTAGCATTTATATATAAAATTATAACATATATATACAAATATAACTTTATTTTTCTCAGCACCAAGCATGCTTTTCACTTTTGGAGCTACATTTGGTAATTTCTGCAAAACCATGCAATCTATGGGCTGGTTTAGGTATTAGAGTGTTGTGGATAACGAAAAAGGTCTTTAGTTTTAGCCCTTGTCCTTGGAAAACTTTCTAAGTGGTAGCATGAGTCCACTTTTGGACCTTGACAGGTATGGCATAGTGGATGTAACTGAGTCTTTGAATGATGACACCCATCTTGCTTTGCTTCCAGAGCGTGATCCTGAATGTTGTCTGCATGATAAGTCTCCTGGACATGAATACCTTTTGGACCTGTTCATTTTCTTGTGATTTTCTTCCTTCTAGCATTTTGAGGGTCTGCTAATTAAGGTTCTATGGAATGTAAGCCTCACCTGAATAAGTGCTTCACCTTGGGAAGAATTAGAAATAGGGTGGGGGCTGCAGGTGGGGGTGGGGGAAGCAGAAGCTGTGGTTCCTAAAGTCCTTGCTAGAATATCTGTCATTTTTAATATAAATGTTAGGAAGCCCACAGGCTTCTAGGCAGAACATTTTAATTTCAGGGGAAAGATAAAGCTTGTCTTCCAGGAAAACACCAAAACCAAGAGGTATATTTTGCTAGTGGGGTTGTTTCTGTGTGCTTCTCCCAAGCCACTGCTGATGGATGGAGGAGGAGGAGGAAGAGAAGAAGGAGGAAGAAGAGGACGATACCAGCTCCCCATTTTCCCCTCAGAGGCCTGTGGGGGGAATGTTCCATTTCTGCAGGACTTTTTGGCCTGGTCACTTTCCCAGCACATACACTGCCAACCCCTCTCTGCTCTCAGCTCACAGTTTATACACATCAACTCCATCTCCCTGCCCTGAGCGTAACCAGAGACAGGGATAACCCCATGACGTAAACTGAAATTACCTGCTCTAGAGTTCCATTTACCTTTATAGAATGACCATGGCTAACATCTATTGAGCATTCATCATCTACAGAGTGTTTGCTTACCTTACTCTCTCAAAGTCTCAATTATACAGAGGAGGAAATAGACTCAGAAAGGTTTTAAAACTCGTCAGCACTCACATAACTGGAGCAAACCCAGGAATATGAAAGAGGCCTATCTGGTTTCAGAGCCTGAGTTCTACCCAACTATATTGTTCTCGTTAGGTTTGTTTTGCATTCCCCAAAGATCCTAAACTTCTTACTTATTTGTTTCTGAAATTTGAAATCTTGGAAACAAAACATGCTATAAAATTAAATTAAAGAAGGATGACATTAGATGTCCTGGGAAAGTCTGCATGCATCTTTTGCATGCATCATTTTTTCCCCTTAATTTCAATCAGATATTACACAACCAGGTAGCATTCTTTTTTTAGAGAATTCGTGGAGTTCTGCAAATTTAGATTCAGAGAACTACAGGCAGCAGAATACAGGTCTTCCCTAATTCTCAGTACTATCTATCACATAAAATAAGTATTCATTTTCTAGTGCTGCTATAACAAATTACCACTAATGTGGTGGCTTAAAACAACATAAAGTTATAATCTTACAGTGCTGGAAGTCAGAAGTCTGAAATGGATCTCGCTACCTCAAAATTAAGGTGTTGACAAGGCTGCATTCCTTTTTGAAGACTCCAGGGAGGATCTGTTTTCTAGCCTTTTCCAGCTTCTAGAGGCTGTCTGCATTCCTTGGCTCATGGCCCTTTCCTCCATCTTCAAGGCCAGAAGTGTAGAATCTTCCAATCTTTCTCTCTGACTCTCCTGCCTCCCTTTTTCCCTTATGAGGACCCTAGTGATTATATTGAGCCCACCCAGAAAGTCAAGGATAATAGCCTATCTCAAGCTCCATATCTTAATCATACCTACAAAGTCCCCTTTGCACTGGAAGGTAACATATTCATTCGTTCCAAAGATTAGGAGGTGGACATCTTGGGGGTGGACATAATTCTGTCTACAAGTACCTAGTTATATGCAAGGCATTGTGCTATGCCTTGGGTAAGCGGTAGTGAGCAAAAAAATAGCAGTCCCTGCTCTTATGGCCGTTTACAGTCTAAAGAATGTCTCCATTCCCCAAGTTCCTACAGTCTTGACCAAAAAAAAACAAAAAAAGGTTGTGAGGTTATGAATTATATGTTACACCATATAAATCACCAAGCCACTCATCTCTTAAAGCTAGCAACTCTGAGTCAAATTCAACTCTTTCCTTGTTTTCAACTCTTATAACCAATTACTTATCAAGCCCTGCTCAATCTACCTGAGAAATGAGTCAAGTATTTCTTTTACATCTTCCCTAATATTGACCCCATGAGTTGCCACTGGGTATTGCAGTCACTTCCTAACCTGTTTCTTGCCACCAGTCTCGCCTGACTCCAATCTACTGTCCTTACCATGGCTCTAGTTAACATGCTAAAAGAAGTGACTATTTCTCTTCAAACCATTCATTAGTTCCCTACTATCCCCCAAAAAATAAAATATAAAGATTCTGAAGCAATCAGAAGGGTGGTGGTGAAGGAAAGCCTGGCTAACCTTTAATGAGTTCCCACTGTGTGCAAGGCATTATTCTATGGACATAGTTTATATGGACTACGAGGTGTGATCAAACAATACGGTGAATGTGTCGAGGCAGCCACGACAGCGTAACTAAAGACATTCACAAAACAGGACTTCCAGAACTGCTTCAGAAAGTAGCAAGAACGATGGGATAAGTGTGTTTGAAGAAAAGGGGAGTATTTTGAGGGGGATTAATGGCAATGTGTCTTTTACTATAATAATTTTTTTTTAATTTAAACATTCACTGTATTTTTTGATCACACCTCGTGTGTTAATTAGACTTCACAACATCTAAATGAAATAGGCATCATCATCACCACCACCACCCCAATTTATAAATAAAGAAACAGGGGCACAAAAGAGTCAAGTAACTTGCTCAAGGGTGCGCAGATAATTAATGGAACTAGGTTTAGATCCAGAAATCTGTGGAAATTGACTAGGTGATTCTAAAATGTATATGGAAAGATGAAAGGTCTAGGATAGCCAAAATTATTTTGCAAAATAAAAATAAAGTTCAAGCTTTATCACTACCCGACTTCAAAATTTATTATAAAGCTACAGTAATTAAGACAGAGTGGTATTGGCACAAAAATAAACGGATACATCAGTAGCCCAGAATTGAGAGTCCAGAAATAGGGCTTCACATCTATGGTCAATTGATTTTCCACAAAGTTGAAAAGACAATTCGATGGAGAAACGACAGTCTTTTCAGCAAATGATGCTGGAACACTTGGACATCCATAAGCAAAAAACGAACCTTGACTTATACCTCACACCTCATACAAAAATGAACTAAAAATGGACAATAAAATTAAATATAAAACTCAAAACTATAAAACTTCCAGAAGAAAACATAGCAGAATATCTTTGTGACCTTGGATTTGGCAACAATTTCTTAGATCTGACTCTAAAAGCACGATTTAGAAAAGAAAAAAGTGATAAATTGAACTTCATCAATATTAAGAAATTCTGCTCTTCAAAAATGCACTAAAAAAAAAGCACTGTTAGATCACTGCACTGTACACCTGAAGCTGAACAATAATGAATGCCAACTATAATTTTACATATATATGTATATATGTAGGTATATACTTACAGAGGCGGAGTACAGCATTAGGAATAGAGAGTGGAAATGTAATGGCTCTGTGCGATGTCAGAGGGGTAGTGGATGGGGGAAGGGAAGTCCACACAGTGTGAGGGATATAAATGATAAACGTCTAAGTATTACTTTGTCTTGTGCACCTGAAACTAATAAAAATTAAAAAAAACCACTGTTAGGAGAATGAAAAGATTAACTAAAGACTGGGAGAAAATATTTGCCAGACACATATTCCTAAATGACTTGTATTCAGACCATATCAATGTTTCAAACCTCATTGATAAGAAAACAACCCACTGAAAAATAGACAAAATATTTGAAGAGACATATCAACAAACATATGCGGATAGAAAATAAGCTCATAAAAAGATACTCAACATCACTAATAATTAGGAAAATGTAAATTAAAACCACAATGAGGTACACTGGACACTAGAATGGCTCAAAACAAAACAAACCTGACAATACCAAGTGCTAACAAGCTTTTGGAGCAACTGGCATTCTAAGTATAGCTGTTGAAAATACAAAAGGGTACAGACACTTTAAAAAAACAGTTTGGTAGTTTCTTATAAAGTTAAACACATACCTAACACATGACAACATTGTCCCACCTGAGTAATTACACAAGTGAAAATGAAAACTTATGTTCACAGAAAATCTTGTTTGCAAATGTTTACATCAACTTTGTTTATCATCACCAAAAACTGGACACAACATGCATATCTTCCAACTATTAAATGGGTAAACAATTCTGGTACATCAATACAATGGAATATTATGCAGCAATGAAATAGAACAAACTAATATTATGTGAAAAAAGGATAAAACTTACATGTAGTGATGTGGCAGAATCCAGTCCCAAGAGCTATGTGATTTACAATGCCACTTATATGACATTCTGGAAAAGGCAACCTACAGGAACAGAAAACAGATAAATGGTTGCCAGGGACTCTGCGTGGAGGACAAATTGACTCCAAATATGTGTGAGGCCATTTTTTGCACGATGAAAAATTTCTATAACTTGATTGTAGTGGGGGTCGTACAACTGACAACATGTTTCAAAATTCACAGAAATATACACTAAAAAGGAAAATTATACTCTGTCTATTATACTTAATTAAAAAAAAACTTTACCTTGAACTCAATTAATATGGAACAAAAAGTTAACATTTGCAAATTAGGCAAATTATCTTGCAATTAATACAATTCTCTTCTTCCTCGAGTATACCTCAGTCTGGCCATGACTTTTCTCAGCATGTGCATGTCCCCGGAGCTGTGTAGGGGAGGGCAGGAGTCAGAGTCCTTACAAGGAGCCAGCATGCTCATTAACACACTCGGAAGGCTCCAAGGACAGTGTGCACAGAGTAATTGTAAAAAGCTCATCTTGTGGAAAGACCAGGCAATTAGCGAGCTCAGGTGAAGGGCATGGCGGAGCCATGATGAGCACGCCAGGCCAACTAATGCACGCTGGAACACACACACAGCCAGGTTCAGAGTCTCATCCAGTGCACCCATAAGCTCAGGTGGCCTTGGGGTCCTCTCGGCGGGAAGCAAGGAGTGGGTCACAGCCTCCCTTTGGGGCCATGGGCTTTAATAGCTGACTGAAAAAAAATCACATCCACTTACCCATTTCACTTGGATGGAGTACAATTTCACTTCTCCATATGCCCAGATACATCACATGGCACATTTCTCTATGTCGTTAACAATGAATGTCCAAGGGGGCGGCCGGATGGCTCAGTTGGTTAGAGCGCCAGCTCTCAACAACAAGGTCGCCGGTTCCATTCCCACACGGGATGGTGGGCTGTGTCCCCTGCAACCAAAGATTGAAAATGGCCACTGCACTTGGAGCTGAGCTGCGCCCTCCACAACTACATTGAAGGACAACGACTTGGAGCTGATGGGTCCTGGAGAGACACACTGTTCCCCAATATTCCCCAATAAAAAAAAATTTAAATTGAAAAAAAAATGAATGTCCGAGTTCTCCCACTTACTTTTGGTCGTAGGGGGATCAAATATATGGTGATGGAAGGAGAATTGACTCTGGGTGGTGAACACACAATGCGATTTAGATGATGTAATACAGAATTGTACACCTGAAATCTATGTAAATTTACTAACAATTGTCACCCCAATAAATTTAATAAAAAAAAAAAGAAGTTGCCGGTGTCCTGCCCACCACCCCGTGTACTCGCCATTCTATACGTGTGCACAGTCACAAGTCACAAGCACTTGTGACGCGCTGTATGAAGGCATTCTCCGGCCACATCACACCACACGAGTGTTTTTCCTATGTGGTAACCCAGAATGACAGGGAATGATGTCTGTTCCCCAGGACTGTCCTCAGTCAGTGAGAGAGAGGAGTGGAGGCATACATACCCCCGCTTCCTTACCTCTGGGTGGAACAGCCTGAGGCTTGCTCTGCACTGTCTCCCAGGGGTCCCCAGCAGGGACCAGTTATTCACAGCAGTCTCCTGCTCATGAACGTGCCTTCTGTTGTCTAGTTTCCCATCCATCCCTGGCCAGCTCCCCTTTCCCTCAGCAGGGCTTCACCGGATGACTCCCAAATAAACGACTGGCATTCACATCCTCTTGTCAGGGTATGCTTCTGGGGAAAGCCAACCTCACACACCGTCAATGCAACAACTGAAGATCCAGTCCGAAGCATACCACAGTGGGCAGATACACCTTTCTACAAAGTGAGAGGTACCCTGGGACGTCAGCAAACAGGCTGCATTTGGATCACACTCATGGTGGACAGAGCAGGGTAGCCGAGTGCTTCTCAACCAGGGTACGATTTACCCCCAGGGGATATTTGGCCACAACAGGAGCCATTTTGATCATCACAGCTGGGGATGAGTGCTACCGCCATCTAGTGCTGCTCAACATCCCACAGCGCACAGGACATCCCCCCACAGTAAGTGTCAACAGTGCCAAGGTTCAGAAACCGTGGCCCAGCATAGCTCCAGTGTCGCAAGACCCGGCTCTGGGTATTTTCCTCATCTCTTAAGGAGGGATGAAATATTTACTTCACGAGGTTTTCATGAGCCTTGTGTTGAGGTAATTAGAACGTGGAGTCAACCATCCCTTTATTCAATAGTGCCAATCTTGTGCCAAGCAATAGGCAAGTTGGTGACCAAACAAAGCTAAAAAAGACATCAACTCTGCCCTCAGAGAATCCCTAGGCTGGGTGTGGAGCGAGAGTTCAAACACTCCATTCCTTTCCACGGGGAAGCCTGGCTCGAATAAGGTACATGGCTCGAATAAGGCATATGGAAAGAGCGCTTTGGCAGAAGAGCAGCCACAAGGAGGCATGCTTCCTGGAAGCCAGGAGGGGATATTGGGGGTGACAGGTGGGGATCGGCAGGGGCCTAGGCAGAGAGGGGCCTTCAGCAGAGGAAACAGCCCTTTGCAAAGGCACAGAGCCGTGAACGGGATAGGCCTGCCTGCAGCAGGGTGGCTATGCTCAGAGCACAGAAACGTGGGAAAGAGAGGAGAGAGAAGAGGCTGGGAAGGCGGCAGGCCCCAGGTGGCGAGGGGCCTATGTGCAGGGCTGCGACAAGGTGAGGCAAGTGACGCATCTAAGGCACTGACCCTGATGGGACTTCATGACCCGGAGAGTAGGTGTCTCCTTCCTACGGTGCCCCAGGCCCCCCACTTGCCTCACCCTAGTCCGGGCCCTCCTCCTTTACCAGGCTGAGAACCTAGGAAATGCAGTCCGCAAGCCAGGAGCAGCCAGCAGAAGCCTTGGACCTCTTTAATTTTGAGGAGGATAACCTGACTCCAACACAGGTCCCCGGGGCCACTTCTCATCCAACAAAATCTCTAGCTCAGATCAACAAGAAAGCAGAGCTTTCCCTTTCTAATGAGCTCTCCCACCGACATGGAATACTGCTACAGAATGACCCCTTTTCAGACCCAACACACAGCAGATTCCTGAGGACAGAAGCTGAACGGGATCGTGACTGGTGAGAAGCCTGGGAGAGTCTGCCCGGCAGCCAAGTTCATCCATTCAAGTTGCAAGAACAGGGCAGTGCTTTGAACGAGGGTCCGAGCTCATGTTGACCTCACTAATTCGGGCCATTTGGATTTTTGGATAGCCGAATTTGATTTAGCTATCCAGTCTTACGCTTTGCCTAAATTTGGGCATGTGGAGAAGAGAGACAGGGAAGGATGTTTAAAAGAGTTCAGACACTCAACTGATTTCAAGCAGCCTTGAGGCACTCCACAGGTGTGCCCAAAGACAATTGACATGCTAGGAGGCAATTATTCTTGTCCATTCCTGAGTGAGGGTCATCTTTAAGGAACTCTTAGTCAAGAGGTTTTTAAATCTATTGCAATAGACTGTGTATCTACTATATATATAATTATCATAATTGCTATCGGTGTTTAAAAAAACACATTCTTTTTCAAGTCGTCTGTAATTCAGGAGATTCACCAATTCGACTTGTTTTCTTCTCATTTGTGAGACTTTACCACAATATCACATTATCATTATGTCTACATCTAAACAACGAGATATTCTTTTAAAAACCTGTTCAAAAAGACTGGCAGATGTCAAGGTGATGGCAAACAATGTCCCACAAATGACCTAAGACTCCATATCTCTCCAAATCCATCCTTAGGACTGTAGCCACGGTCTAGAGTTACAGGAATCACTCAAATTTACCGCCATCTCCTGGAAGGATAGTTGTCAACTCTATCAGATGTGAATCACCTTCTAAAAGTAGTTTAATCCTGCACTGTAATTCGTACACAATATAATTTACCCACCACAAAGTTACATATTTAAAAAACAAACAATAAAGCCCTTACCGTAATACAGAGGGAGATAGAAGGGAAGTACTATGTATGAGAATTCCATGTTATGTGCACATCTAGAGGAAAACCAGTAAGCAGGAAGGAGAACGCTGCAAGGCTGAGTGAAGCATTCCGATGCTCTCACCACAGCCTCCAGGCACGCAAGAGGTACGAACATGGGCTCTTTGGGGCGTGTTAAACTGGTGGCGGATACCAAGAGCAGGCCTGCCACCGATGACAAGAGATTTCAAAAGCAGTAAACAGCCCTTGAGGACGTGCTCACCGAGAAAACAAATGACCACCTTCCGTGACTTTCACAGCAATTGAATTCCTGGGAACATTGGCGGGTATTAAAACCATACCAGAAAATGATGGAATTTGTCGTTGGTGGCTTCTGTTTCGGCGTGCATGCCTTTAAGGGTAAACGCAAAGAACAGGTGTTGCCTCGCACAGCGTCCAGCGAAAGTGTGGGCACTTGGGCCTCGAGCCCCGGAGGCAAAGCCCGAGGCCTACCTCGGCAGTGGTGTGGAGTAAGGGTGGGGGAGGAGTGGAGGTGGAGGCGGGAAGGAGGAAAAGAAGGAGGAGGGGACAGCGAGCGCTCATGCGCACAAAGGATCCCGGCCCGAGACTGGAGAAACGCGGCGGTGGCTGTGGCGGCGGAGGCGGCTGCTGCGGGCTGCTGCGGGCTGCTGCGGGCTGCTGCGGGCTGCTGCGGGCTGCTGCGGGCTGCTGCGGGCTACTGCGGGCTGCTGGGGATCACATCCACTTCCCGCTCAGCCTGCAGCCACGAGCAGCTGCGAGCTGAAGGCTCCTGCACGGATAGGCGGTTCCCCGAATCGTAAGTATTTTGTGCAGTGCCTCTTGGGGGGGCGGGTCGCTTGGTGTCTGTTTAGAAGGAAGGTTGGCGCTCCACTGTGGAGTTGCGGCGTTTGCAAAACTACTAGGTATGCATCGATATTCCAGACGGGATGTTGACGCCGTGCATCATCGCACTTACATTTTCTCTTCTTTTAGGGGCCCTATTTCATCCCACGATGCAAAAAGCTTTAGAACGAGCTTTGGGTCGTGCGGAGTATGTCATTGAAAGTGCCCAACAGAGACCTCCTCCACGGAAAGACTCCTCTAGTGGGGGAAGATCTCTCCATGAAAAACTGTATGACATATATGTTGAGGAATGTGAAAAAGAGCCCGAGGTTGCGGAGGAATTAATAAGCAATGTGAACTTGTTAGAGAAGCTTATGATGAGAGAGTCTTTGTCGTGTTTAGTGGTCAACCTATACCCAGGAAAGGAGGGCTATTCGCTGATGCTCAAGGGCTTAGATGGATCTTATTCAGAGAGCATTCGGTTGCCTTACGAAGAAGGGGAACTGCTTGAATACTTGGATGCAGAAGAATTACCTCCCGTTTTGTTGGATCTCCTGGAAAAATGTCCCGTTAACATGTTTCACAGTGGGTGTGTCATAGCAGAAATACGGGACTATAGGCAGTCCAGTAATACGGAAGGCCCGGGTTACCAAAGCAGGCATATTCTCTTACGTCCCACGATGCAGACGTTAGCCTGCGACGTACAGTCCATTACCAGCGATAACCAGAATTGGACCGAGGAAGACAAACTTTTGCTTGAGAGCCAGCTGCTGTTGGCGACAGCTGAACCACTGTGTCTTGAGCCTTCTGTCTCGGTAGCCTGCACTGCAAACAGGCTGCTGTATAACAAGCAGAAGATGAACACTTACCCAATGAGAAGGAGCTTGAAGCGGTATTCTGCAGCCTCCCCGAGTCGGCAGCAGGAGCTGCCTCCTCAGCCATCATCTGCTGAGCTAAGAGTATTGCCTTCTTGCAAAAAAAGCAAAGAAAGTAAAGCAGGCCTCAGGATTTCCGAAGCAGGAATTTGTGTAGATACGTGGAAACAGCGACCCTGCGACTTGGAGGTCCCTTCTGAAGTGGACGTGGAGAAATATGCTAAAGTGGTGAGGTCTGTGAAACATGATGACTCAGAACCGACGGTCTGGCCAGCCCAGGAGTTCAAGGATGATTCTGTATTTGCATGTGAAGCTGGCGATCGGTCCCAGACGACAAAGCCGACCTTCGTGCAGCCGCTCAGTGATTCACTTTTCTATGGACAAAGCAAGTCACGTCAAGAAGCCACATGTGAGAGACAGCTGTCTCACCCACACTCTTCCCCAGATGACCATTCAAATAGTTTGATGCCTGCATTGAAAGCTGGTGCTGGGAAGGTAGTCGGTAGGTCGGAGGAATTGCTACAGAAGAACACCGACACCCAACGTCCAGTCAAGACGTCACTCAGCTCCAGTGGCTCAGCCAGTCTCAGCCAACTTTCTCCAGGGAAAGAAGCAGAACAGCCTCAGGCCACCTCATCCGTATTGGGGAAGGGAGTGAAACACATACCTCCAGCCACCAAACTTCCCCCGAGCTCCGGAAAGAGTTCCTCGGGTAACAGTTTCACTCCACAGCAGGCAAGCCCCTTTCCTAAACCTCCATTTCCTGCCCCTGCATCTAAGGCACCAGGTCTTGACCAGAAATCCTCTGTGGAAGTGAACCGAGTCAGCACACTCCCTGCAGCCACCCCGTTCCCTGCCAGCTCATCACTAAGTGCCCTGGTCACCCAGGTCAAGACCAGCTCTTCTGGCCACAATGTCATCAAAGTGGTGAGTCCTGTTGTTGGAACCCAGATTGTGGTGAGACGTTCCAACCCGGTACAGTGCTCTACCGTTGGGGCCGGGGATCCTTCAGGAGTGAACGCCAGCAGTCTGTCCTCAGGAGGCCAGGTGCCAAATGCACAGTCCGCTGCACCGCCGGCTCCTTCTCCAACGGTTGCACAGTATATTTTAAAACCCGCTTCAGATCTCAGGCCCTTAACTCTACTCCAGGTCCCACAAGGTTCCATCATTTTGAACACCCAGCAGGGGGCCCAGCAGCCACAGCAGTGGCTATGTCAGGTGATCCCAGGGCAACAACATCAGTGGCCCTCCACTTCTCATTTTCAGCAGCCAGTGTTGCAGGGTTCAAGGGCACAAGATTCAACCCGTCAAAACCCAGCCTCATCTGCTCGGCAAGCTGTTGTCGTCAACCTCAGTGAAATGGGAAGAGGCCGAGACCGCATTCTGCAGGCCCGGGCCACCGTGTTGTGTAAGATTGGCTCGGTCCAGAGAAGACCCAGGCAAAACCGTCCCCGGCAGAGGGTCCTGCTCTCTGCTGTCCAGCAGCAGCACCAGCAGCCGCAGCAGCAGCAGCAGCTGCAGCAGCACCAGCCGCAGCAGCACCAGCAGCTGCACCAGCCGCAGCACCAGCAGCCACAGCACCAGCAGCACCAGCAGCTGCACCAGCCGCAGCAGCACCAGCAGTAGCACCAGCAGCACCAGCAGCAGCACAAGCCGCAGCAGCACCAGCAGCAGCACCAGCAGCACCAGCAGCACCAGCACCAGCAGCACCAGCAGCAGCACCAGCCGCAGCAGCACCAGCAGCAGCACCAGCCGCAGCAGCACCAACAGCAGCTGCACCAGCAGCAGCAGCACCAGCAGCCACAGTAGCAGCTTCAGCAGCAGTACCAGCAGCAGCAGCAGCAGCAGCAGCAGCACCAGCATCAGCATCAGCACCAGCAGCAGCATCAGCACCAGCAGCAGCAGCAGCACCAGCAGCAGCAGCACCAGCAGCACCAGCAGCAGCAGCAGCACCAGCAGCACCAGCAGCACCAGCAGCAGCACCAGCCGCAGTACCTGCAGCACCAGCAGCAGCACCAGCAGCAGCACCAGCAGTAGCAGCACCAGCAGCAGCACCAGCAGCAGCACCAGCAGCAGCAGCAGCACCAGCAGCAGCATCAGCACCAGCAGCAGCAGCAGCACCAGCAGCACCAGCAGCACCAGCAGCAGCACCAGCCGCAGTACCTGCAGCACCAGCAGCAGCACCAGCAGCAGCAGCACCAGCAGCAGCACCAGCAGCAGCACCAGCAGCAGCACCAGCACCAGCAGCAGCAGCACCAGCAGCAGCAGCACCAGCAGCAGCACCACCAGCAGCAGCAGCACCAGCAGCAGCATCAGCACCAGCAGCAGCAGCAGTACCAGCAGCAGCAGCAGCACCAGCAACATCAGCAGCACCAGCAGCAGCAGCAGCACCAGCAGCACCAGCAGCACCAGCCGCAGCAGCAGCACCAGCAGCACCAGCAGCACCAGCAGCAGCACCAGCCAATGCAGCCCTGGCTGGTGCAGGTAGGAATCGTTAGGAACCCAAAGGCTGTGGCCACAACTCAGCCAGGTGGGGGCCAGCAGATAGCAAGCGACTCACAAGGCAAAATGAATAGAGGCCCGCCCAGCACTCCCAACTCCTGAGTCTTGCATTGTGTTTCTCTTTTGAAAACTCAAGAGCATGGAGTCCAATTAAGTCCAGTTTTTACTTCATTTTTGGTTATTTAATGGGGCAGTATTTTCCACATTGTTAGGTGTGCAAACTTTGTACAGAAACACAGCCTCATGACTTTGACACGGAAGCAAGGATGTGATTTAATAAAGAGGGATTGTTTTGCTTATGTCATTGCGTGGGTGGTGGTGGTGGTTGTTGACATACTGATTTCCTTTTCAAATAAACGTGTTCCTTGTTATAGTTCTGATTTACCATAAAAATAATCTTAGTTTTCCATCATTCTTAGAAAACGTGATGACCTCTTTCTTTTTATAGTGTTTATAAGCAAAATACTACATGGTTCTGTAGCTCTGTGGAGATTGAAATTAAGCCTGCCTACTGGCCCATAACTTCCAGAACTTCCTTTTTGCCCATTATTTTTAAAAAAGAATATTTACGCATCGCTAACTTTTGGGCCCCGTGCCTGAATCCCATCAGTTGTCAAAGGTGACTAGTGGTGATGAGGAGAATTACAGCTGTGAATCCCCTGATTATCTTAGATGATATAGATCTTATCTTGTGGGACTGAATAACTTCAAAAAGGCCCACATTAAGTGCTCTCATTTACTAAGTACCAGATAAGCATCTCAGTGTTTCACTGGGACCTATTTACCAATACTCTATTTCAGCAGCTGTTTCTTCTACACATTATGCTATAATAAAAATTTAGTCATTTTGTTTTATTTTACTACATTATTTCCCCCAAAAGGAGAACTTTGTCCTTTAAATGTCGAAAAATTTGCCCCTTTTCTCTAATTCAAGTTTTTGCAGGTCTCATCTCAATTTGGCCCAGTTCTAACACTATTCTTACACTATTATTATAACTTTTGTCCTTTATCTTTTTTTTTTTGAAGCATCGATTATGTTCTCTGACCTTCCAACAGCCGTTCTTGTTTTTCTAAGTCAGTGTCCTCTGCGTTCCTGAAGTCTCTCGAGATTTGGCTTCATGTTCTTTCTCCTCACTGGATTACTTGAAACCTTAGAGCAATTCTTTGTTTCTGTTACTTTCCAGCTCTCGTGACTTATATTGCCATTTAGAGTTTCTGTCACATCTTCTACCTGGACTCTAAGACTGTAATAGCAAAAACTGAATCTCGCACTGCTTTGTTTGCAAAGAATCCTTAACACAACATCTTACGCCAAAATGCTTAACCTGTACTTCCCAGGTACGTGTAATATGCTTAACCTATGTGCTTTTATAGAAGTGGTGCTGAACTTTTTCTAAGTGTCCCACACATGTAGTTGTAGAACACTGCAAGCAGGGTGGATCCAGTTGTACGGTGCTGACGCTTACGTCCTCTGATGTCACCCAGTCTCACATCCACAACTGGCAACACTAAATCAAGAAGCATTTCTCCATTCTCGCGTGCTCTCTCTCCCAGATCTGGGCTGGCTAGGCTGGAAAAGAAACTCCCGGGGCGGGGGCATTTTCAGGCCACCAGCTCCTGCGTTTGGACACTTACTGAACCTCTCCAGGTCGTCCTTGTTCTCCCACAGGTCCGGTCCAGGTCCAGCCCAGGTCCAGCCTGTAGACCGACGCCCCCCAGAGTGATTTTTATTGTAATGTTCTAAATGTATCAAATCCAGAGTAGGCTCAGTTTACGATTTCTCTAAAACAATAAAACTACAATACCAGTAAAGTTGAAATCATGTTATTTTAACAGGATGAACGGTTTTTAAAACTTTTCATTGAGTTAGAAGTGCATCGCATAAACTGTAGCATCTTAAGCAATTTAAAGTTGCATGTTCTGCAAAAGGTCTCTAGAATTGTTTTCATCTTGCAAAGGTGAACCTCCATCCCCACTGAGCACCAACTGCTCCTTTCCCTCTCCCCCAGCCCCTGGCAACCAGCTTTCTAGTTTCTGCTTCTCTGAGTCAGACTGAATGAGATACTTCCTATGAGTGCGGTCATACCATAGTTGTCATTTTGTGACTGGCTTCTTTCACTTAGCGTGACATTCTCAATATTCATCCATGTTGTAGCATGTGACAGGAAGGTCATAGCTTTGTAAAAATGGTTTCACTATACACCACATAAAGTAAAACAACCTATGAAGTATAAAAACGTTCATAAGTGTGTACTTTGGTATTGTTTTACTTAGTTGGAAAGATTGTTGCACAATGTATGAGATGCAATTTTTATAAGTTTCTTTGAAAAAAATGTTAAAACTACTTAAACATGATACTTGTCACCCCTATGTGGAGGACAGGGGAGACCCCCAAATGGGTGGAAGGATTAGGGGCACAGTTGTTAATCCCCAGCCCTTTCAAAAGCTCCCTTGCACTTAGGGCCTCCTGCAGAGCCCAGGTCTCCTTTCCCAGGATGCAATCACTGGCTTTAGAAAGGCACTTTGGGAAGTCTTAGTCTGTCTGTTTATAAAAGCGTTTACATTTTTTAGCACTCTAGCTTCTTTGCAGGAAAATAAATAGCTAAGCATTTGAAAATGAGTTGAATTTGTTTGCCTTTCAGGTGTTTGGGACCTTGTTAGATTCTGAAATGGAATTCACCCCACCCCCCTTTTACTTTCCTTTCCCTCCCCTGGCTTAATGATCATCAACTGTCCAGCAGTCCCTGCTCCCTCAGCTCTTTTCTCCTTCTGTCCTGTTTCAGTGGGACTCAACAGATCCCTGAACTTTTCTGTTTTCTCTCTCCCTTTCTTTTTATGGTGTTGTAATTTACATAAGAAGATACTATTGTGAAGTGTACAATTCAGTGGCCTTTCCTATTTTACAGTGTTGTGGTGCCAGCACCTCTATTTCTGAAGCATTTTAGCACCCAAAAGAAATCTCTGTAGCCGCTGAGAACTCGGTTCCCATTCTCCCCTTCCCTAGCCCCGGAAACCACCAGTTTGCCTTCTGTCTCCATGGGCTTGCCCTCTAGATATTCCCTAGGAATGGAACCATACAGTATGTGGTCTTTTGTGTCTGGCCTCTCTTCCTTGGCATAATGTGTTTGAGGTTCATCCATGCTGTAACACGCGTCAGGGTTTCTTCATTTTTTAAATGACTGAAGAAGACCCCATGGTTTGCATACACCGCATTTTCTTTATGCATTCTCCACTGATGTGCATTCAGGTTGCTTCCACCTTATGGCTCCTGTGAATGACGTCGCTATGAACGTTTGTGTGCAGGTATTTGTTTGTGTTCCCTTATGTTTTGCTTAGTCACAACTTTGAAGGGCAGCCTGTCTGCATAAAATTTGGTTTTCTCAGTATACATGTATGTTTCTGGGCCTTTTGCCCTAACAAGGAAGGAAATTTGGTCTGGCAATTGCAGAGATGTGTGAAGAGACATGTAACCGGTGATTCTGACTCTCTGAAACGAGCTGTATAATGTGTTGTCTATCCTGTAAAAGAAAGATTTTTGGTTGACTTCTAAGGACATGTCTAGTATGCCATCTGGGTGACGCTGAGCCCATTTGAGCTTCCTGAAACACATCGTGGACATCTTTGGAAATGGTGCCCACACTATGGAGAGGTGAACACGTGCAATAATTGCAAGGATGAGTTCATGCTCCACCTTGGGAATCCACCAAAGGCCTGAACCCACAATCTTAGCAGATTAAATGTACTTCCTCACTTTTGCACTCTGTTTCTTTTAAGCACTACTCAGAGACAGACATCAGCTGAACTTGCATTTGAGCAATGTGGCACTCCCTGCCCAGGCATGCAAATAAGTTCAGTGTTGTTTCAGAGGGCCTTTTTGTGGTTTTTGTATATATCCTTCTAATGATCCCCACCAAGGTTGGTAATATGATGCAACTGGCACACTAATGGAGAGGAATGAATATAACCCTTGAAATAAAAGGCCAGAGTATATGTTTAGTCAAACAAGTATGTAGGGTGTTGCGGGAGGATTTCCCAAGTTCCTGGTACTGAGTTAGGTCCAGGTGGGACGGGGAGAATCCAGAGACCAAAGAAAAGGACGACACCTCTTTCGAATCTAGATCTGATTCCAAAGTCACGTAATTTTACACTTCAGCGAGTTAAGCTAGATTGCCACTATAACGAAGTCTCGATGGAATAATGAATGTTACACATATAAAGATGACTACGCAATAGAGAGAATGGGAACCAACACAAGGCTCGCGATTGTAGTGGCTTATCCCCATGCCACAAGTCAGAGGTCAGAACACAGACCAAGGAGATGGTGGAAAGAAGATTCCAGAGAGAACAGTGTTGCCCTGCCCGTGAAGTCCAGGTATGTGTATCTGCATAGAGAATTCGTACTTGCTTATAAATGGTAGGTTTAAAAGTCCTTTATTCCATTCTAGACTTCTGTTTTGAGAGCATTGGGGGGGAAACACCCAAGTCTCCTAAGAGACTTCTGTTTATTTCTTAAAAGTCACAGAAACATGTTAGGTTCCTTGCTGTGTCACGCTGTGCTTCTCCAGCTTTTTAGGACAATTTGAGAATACACTCAGCTAATCATCGAAAAGCCCTCTTTGAAAGAATAAAGATCACAGTACTGACATTCAGGGCGATTGTCTCATTTTAAGATCTAAAGATTTTTTATGTTTTTTTGTTGGGTGTGGGTAGTGAGAGGAATGGTATATAATGAGCTTCTCAAACCCCAAAATGAGCTTCTAGGCCACAGAATCGGTTTAAATTCATTTAGATGAAATAGTCCTAAAAGTGATATGTGGTAGGAAAGTAAACTAACCAGCCACAGCCAACGTACAGCTGTCTACATCAAAGGGGCTCAGTAGAGGCGTCTGTCTGATGGTCAGAAAGCCTGCATCTTGGTTATCTCATGCCAGTTCTTCAGAATACTGCCAGGCGTGGGTGCTGGTAATATGCATATTGGTAGGGATGCAGAGATACAAAAGACACACCATCTCCAGGGTCCCATTCGCATTCTCCCATCTTCCAAGTGATACCCACATTGTCTCTGGTTTGTGTTGTGTGCTGCCTCCTGAAAGCACCACGACCGCCTGGTCTATTAGTGAAATCTGAGTTTAGCCTTACTGGTAAGGGAGAGGACAACCTTGACAGAGGCTTAATAGTGTTTCAGGTAGTTAAGTATCTTTCTCCCCCTAAAAGCTAATAATGTCATCCTTTGTCTTCAGGACTTCAGTATTTAACTGCAGGGGAAATATCCTTAGCTGTTTTAATTGCATTTCGAAAAGCACCTAGGCTATAGAGTACGGGCTTTCCCCCCTCTGTTCTCGTTATGTGACTGGCAGTGTTCTGTTTCACATGTTTAACTCACTCAGTCCTCCCCAGGACCATGTAAGGGAGGTGTAATTATGCATGAGGAAACAAGGCATTGGGAGCTTAAGTGATTTGCTCAAGGTCATCTAGCTATGAGGTATTGTGGCTGCTCCTTCGTGGGCCATGAAAGATTCACAAGTCAGGTAGAAATAGAGAAGGAAGATTTATTAAAGTAAGAGGATGGTCGGCTGGGCAGAGTCTGCTGGAAACTACTGCAAACTACTGTGTCCCGTCTGTTTTGTCTTTTCTAATCAGGATGTGAATTTCTTCTGCCTGTAGTTGGAGGTGGGGGAAGGTGCGGTTATGCTGGTTATCACAACCTTTGCATGTGTTACGTAGATTTAAGTTGGAGCGAGGAGAGTGGATGTCATACAGATGGAAAACCTCTCCCAAGTCACAGGGTAGCACTGGGCGGAAGTAAATAGAAACACTGAAACTGGTCTGTACAGTAAATGCACAGCAAGCAGAGCCAAAGAAAGTTTTGAAAAAGTCCCAAGCTAAATTACACTTATTAATTTGAATTATACCAGAGATGCAAATGTCAAAACTAGAAGATTTAGCGCCAGCATGAAAATCCCCTGTCCTAACAGTATCAGATACCCCTGGGGTCAGAGACTCTTGAGCGCCCTGCCCTCTCCAGTGCCTCTGGGAGGGCAAGACATAGACCTGTCCCCAGTAACCCCACCATATGTGTGGAGAGACCCCAAGATATATGGTTGAAATGATAGGTTACAGTTTGTCACTTCACTATATGTTGCTGTTTGAGGGGAGCTAATCACTGACATCTCTGCCATAGTTTGGAACATTTGGAAGAGAGATAATCGGTAGTCAGACAGCTGGACATCAACGTAAGTGCTTTACACGTGATGCATGTACCTTTGAGGACATAAATTAGATCTGGACCAAGTAGATTTCCTAACACCGCACCCGCATATTAGAGAGATTCCTCCACTCACTCACAGGCAGGGCTGGAGAAGCGCAGACCCCTTCCCACCCACGGGCTGGCCCTCTCACAAGGGAGAATAGAGTGGGAAGAATAAGTCCAATCTTACTCTGATAAAGAGCTTCTTAACCCCTGGGTAATAGGCCTCTTTGGCATTTGGTGAAGCATATGGATGCTTTCTCAGATTAATATTTTCATGTGCATAAAATAAAACATGCCATTACAAAGGAAGCCAATTACTAAAATACAACCCTGAAAGTATAAATTTATGATAAATAATATGTGTTTAATGTTTAAATGTACTAAAGGATCAGGTTTAGTGGCGTGACTCATAACTACTGTACTTTCAAAGTAGTGATGACATCTGCCGTTTTGAGGTATCTACAACCAGTGAAATCTCCCATGCAAACATCTGTGATTTCTAGTCGATAAATTTAAATACTAGTGTGTTTTTTTTACCTGTATTCATATGCAGAGGAAACGTTCCATTTCAGTCAGAGGTGAGATAAAATAAAGGTAGAAGTTTATTTGTTTTCTCATTAAGTTCATGGATGTCCTAAAAGTGTCCACGGAGGATGCGGTCTCGAACCGGCGCCCTGTGAGCATCCCTGTGAGGATAGGGGGCGTGGGCCGCGCATGCCCGCAGCAGTAGCGCGTCACTGGCCTGGCGACCGTTATGTGCCTGTGTGTGCACGGGGCCGCCGGGGAGCCTCGCAAAGGGCGCGTATTGCGTCGCGATACCTCGCGTGCGCCACTGCTTCTGTCTCGGGACTTCCGATCACTCCTCGCGCCATCTTGTGCGCGGAGGTGACGCACTTGGGTGATAGTCCCAGCGAGGTCGGTGCTGGAGAGAGCGAGATCGGCACGGGACAGTGTGAGTCCCGGCTCGGGACAGTGCGAAATCGGTAACGTACAGTGCAAATCCCGGTGCGGCACAGTGTGAAACCCTGTCCAGGACAGAGGGAGATCGGCACGGGACAGTGTGTCTCTCGGTGTGGGACAGTGTGACTGTCAGTGTGGGACACTGAGTCCCGGTGCAGGACATTGCAAATCCCGGTGCGGGACAGTGTGAAGCCCAGTCCAGGACAGAGTGAAATCGATACCGGACTTTTCCGGTGCAGGACACTGCAAATCCCGGTGCGGGAAATTTCGAGGCGCTGTCCAGGACAGAGTGAAATCGGTACCGTGCAGTCTTGGTGCGGGATAGTCCAAATCCTGGTGCGGCAAGTGCGAGGCCCGCTGGTGCGGGAAAGTGTTTACTTGGCAGCCGCCACCATGGCGTCCTCGCAGCTGCGGGTGGCCGTTGTGTGCAGGAGCAACCAGAACCGGAGCATGGAGGCTCACCGCATCCTCAACAGACGGGGATTCAACGTCCGGTCCTTCGGGACAGGGACTCACGTGAAGCTTCCCGGACGAACACGGGACAAGCCAAACATTTATGATTTCAGAACCTCCTATGAGCAGATGTAATGATCTGGTTAAGAGAGACGAATACTTCTACAGGCAGAATGGCATTTTGCATATGTTGGACAGAAACAAGCGAATCAAGCCCAGGCCGGAAAGGTTCCAGAACTGCCGAGACCAGTTCGACCTGATCCTCACCTGCGAAGAGAAGGTGTACGACCAGGTAGTGGAATATCTGTATTCCAGGGAGCAGGAGACCTGCCAGCCAGTGCACGTGGTCAACGTGGACATCGAGGACAACGAGGAGGAGGCCACCCTGGGAGCGTTCGTCATCTGTAAGCTGTGCCAGTACATTCAGTGCGCGGATGACATGGAGAATGAGATCGATGAGCTGCTGCTGATGCTGGAGGAGAAGACCAACAGGACCTTCCTGCACACCGTCTGCTTCTACTGAGGAGGCCTGGGGCCTGGCGGGGCCCCTCCTGAAGCCGTCATTTTGAGCTTCCTTTGGTTAATAGTTTTCGCTTCCAGATATTTGTTTTTTTTCGTTTAAGGCTTCTGCTGGTGAAATGAAGTGTGTGTGTGTGTGTGTGTATGTGTGTGTGTCTGTGTGTGTGTGTGTGTTTTAAGTTGAAATGATTGGTGCACAGTGTGTGAGATGCAATTTTTACAAGTTTGTTTGGGAAAAAAATGTTAAAACTACCTAAACATGATGCTTGTCACTCCTATATAGAGGACAGGGGAGACCCCCAAATGCGCGGAAGGATATGGGCACAGTTGCTAATCCCCAGCCCTTTCAAAAGCTCCCTTGCACTTAGGGTCCCCCTGCAGAGCCCAGGTCACTTTTCCCAGGCTGCAATCACTGGCCTTAAAAAGGCACTTTGGGAAGTGTTAGTCTGTCTCTCTTTAAAAGCGTTTACATTTTTTAGCACTCTAGCTTCTTTGCAGGAAAATAAATAGCTAAGCATTTGAAAATGAGTTGAATTTGTTTACCTTTCAGGTGTTGGGACCTTGTTACATTCTGAAGTGGAATTCACCCCACCCCCCTTTTTCTTTCTTTTCCCTCCCCTGGCTTAGTGATCAACTGTCCAGCAGTCCCTGCTCCTTCAGCTCTTTTGTTCTTCTGTCTTGTTTCAGTGGGACTCAACAGATTCCTGAACTTTTCTGTTTTCTCTCTCCCTTTCTTTTTATGGAGTTGTAATTTACATAAGAAGCTACTATTCTGAAGTGTACAATTCAATTTATTATTTTACAGTAGTGTAGTACCAAAATAAACTCTACACATAAATGAATAGATATACATAAATGCCAAGTTAAGAACAATGAAGTTTTTTTATCCAACTTTTATTTAAGAGTCTGATATTATGGAGGGTTTTATTTTAAGCAAAAAATTAAAAATCTTTATGGTACATTTCCCCTAATATGTCTCTGTCTTTCATTGTGCATTCCCACCCTTTCTCCCCTACCTGTCTGGAATGTAGAAATGCTTAACTAAAGCTGTGTTTAAAAAAAATGTCCATGGACCTCAGGTTAGGAATACTTGGTCTAATGGAAGCCCCTTTCCTGCAAACAGAAGTAGGTAATAAGCATCATCTCCAACAGTATATATTATATGAGCGAGACGACAGGTGATGATCAAGTTTGCTGAAAGTGTACATAAGTGGCCAGAATATTGAATGGTTATCACAGAAGCTTGGAAAGGAGTTGCTTACAATGCATGCATTATTCATTCAGTTTTTTAAATGGCCCTATTTGTAGTTAGTGTTGTTAACTCAATTTTCAAGTGAGAAAACTGGCAGGTTTATGTAACTTGTCAAAGATCACACACTTCCAATTTATAGAGGGTCCACGATTTGAATCTAGATAGCCTGGCTCCAGAACCCAAGGTCTTAATCAGCAAACTAAAAATGCTTAATACGTTTAGAGGGCTAGCCTAGGAATAACTAGGGCTAGGTCTAACTGCTGTTTATAAGGTTATTTCCCAGCTGGCCTGGTGGCTCAGGCAGTTGGAGCTCCACGCTCCTAATGCCGAAAGCTGCGGTGTTCGATTCACACATGGGCCAGTGGGCTCTCAACCACAAGGTTGCTGGTTCGACTCCTCGACTCCTGCAAGGGCGGGTGGTCTCTGCCCCCTGCAACTAAGATTGAACACAGCACCTTGAGCTGAGCTGCCGTTGAGCTCCCGGATGGCTCACTTGGTTGGAGCGTGTCCTCTCAACCACAAGGTTGTGGGTTCGACTACTCGACTCCCGCAAGAGATGGTGTGGGCTGTGCCCCCTGCAACTAACAACGGAACTGGACCTGGAGCTGAAATGTGCCCTCCACAACTAAGATTCAAAGGACAACAACTTGACTTGGAAAAAATCCTGGAAGTACACATTGTTATCCTTCCCCAATAAAATCTTTTTTTTTTTTTTTTTAAAAAAAGGGTTATCAAAGAAAACAAATTTCAAAAAAAACAAGTTATTTCCATAGGAAAATACATATTAAAAAATCCTTAGAAGGCAACCCTTCCATAAATTGGGACTTTCTCCATAGAGATCAGGGATGATTGAACACCCTGTAATTGCCAGTTACCCACTGTATTAAAATAAGCAGAATTATCCAATGTGACCTCATTCTGGCTTGCTGTGCAGAGCAGAGTATGGAGGGAATCTTCCACTTAACTCAGGTATTTGACAGGAGGGCACGTGACTTCTAATGGGCTCCGTTGAGAACTGTGAAGGGTATAAGACTTTCCCTGCTTGAAAGCTAACAAGTTGGTTTGTCTCAGTTTCATGGATGCCAGCAGAAGATGCAGGAATATTGGGTCAGAGACAAAGGACTGTTACTCATAGCACAACAGGCAGCATGAGCTTCATGTTTGCATTGGTTTCCTCTACTCCTAAGTCCCATGGTGTCAACACAGAGGTGGGCCCAAGTGGATGCTGCATATGCAGTGAATGAGTGTCACAGAGGAGGAGCCCACACTTAGGAAATACCAATATTTTAAAGGAGGCTGCAAGTAAACCTGTCAAAATTCTACTCTAGAGGGAGACACTATCTTTATTACACCCATAAATAAATTTGTCTTTGGCTCCACAGGGAGACTCTATCTCCTAAGGCTGCTCACTATATGAACTTCCTGGGAAATTAGTCTAAAATAAAAGCTGTCAGTGTCTTTGCTCACAAGACATGCAGAAACAAGAGAAACCCACGGAGAAGTGTCTCTGAACAGCCTTCCAGTGCCCGCAGCTGGAATTCCCAGACAACTCCTTTAAATAGCTACAGTCCAACTCCAGACTGCCTGGCACCCAAGCAGTTCGTATTGATAAGGTCCCCTCATTGATAAGGTCCTTTTCTCAGGCTCATTCTATAAAAGGAGAGCAATAAAGTGCAAGTTCCTCTATGGGAACATGGACCTACATATGTTTCCAGGAGGGTGCAGTGGCACCAGCACTCTTCTCTAATGGATGACGAGAAGAAGATGACCCATGCTTTCCTTTCTCTTGCTACCCTGGCCTTCTAAGTTTTCCTTTCCCCCAATAAAACTAATGACTGAATTCATTTGAGGCCCTGGTGCATGACAGGTGAGACCCAATTGGTCTCAGTACAGTAGTAGATAAAGAAAACTAATGAAACATCTAAGAGCTCTCAGCGGACAGAAGGAGAAAATTAAATAGGACAGGCACCCAGCAAAACAGAATTACTAGAGGAGACAGATCACAACTTTAAAAAACAATAAAACTGGATTTACAGAGATTCAAATACAGCATTAGGGTGACCAACTGTCCCGATTTGCCTGGGGCTGAGGGAGTTACAGGGATATAGGACTTCCAATGCTAAAACCAGGGAAGTCCTAGGTAAACCAGGAGAAGCTGGTTACCCTATATACGCACACCTCTTCCCATACATACAATTTCTGTAACTAGATGCCATGATTTCAAACTTAAAAATACGTTAGATGAATTAAAGAAAAGGATGGCTACTGTTGCAGCCAGAGTTAGTATTCTGGGTGAAGGGGAAGAAATATCTCAAAGCATAATATCTCAAAAATACAGAACTCATAGGAAAAAAGAATGTTGGAGGATAGCTCTAGGAGACATAACAAGCAAAAATAGAAGATCAAGGAGGAAAAAAACCTGATGGAGTAGCATAATTAAGACAGTAATAAAAGAAAATTTCCTTGAACAAAACAAAGAACTAAGTTTACAGATTAAAAAAGTGCACCAAGTTCCCAATAGGTTCCATGATACTTACAGTAGGTAATTTATACATAACAGTAGATGAAATTACTTTTCAACAAATATTGATTCCCTCCCCTTGATCTAGCATGAATGAGCAAATTGTACTTCCCTAACCCTTGGCTTTAAGTTGTCAGTGTGACTCACTTTGGCCAATGGACTGTTAGTGCACATGATAAAAGCAGAAGTTTGAATTATACCTGCATGGTGTGCTCCCTATCCTGTGCTTCTGCTTTCTGCCATGAGGAGAGCATGCTTTGGGAGGCTCCTGATCTGAGGAGGATGAAAAAATATACCAAGATCTGCACCCAACCTAAATCTCAGAGTCAAACCCAGCCTAGATTTGTAGATGTGTGAGTGATCAATAGATGCTTATTGTTTTTTTAATACATCCTAAATTTATATTTGTCAGAGTGAATATTTAAAATTATTTAAAGGAAAGGGGAGACAAAGAAGACATACTCTCGGACTATCCTATCCATTTGAGCTCACACGTGCCAGTGGGATGGGCATACCTAAATGAGACGCAGGAGCGTGTGTGGTGGCTGTAGCCTCTGAATTCGCAAGATTTATGCCTTCCGAAAAGTTGGGGAGCCTTGGTGATATGGGAGCCCCCTCACTATAGAAATTTTAAGTCTCCTTTTCCCTAGTTTCTTAGCTCTTTAGTCCCTGACTTTGATTATTCTTCTAATCAGTTTCTGAATCCAAGACTAAAGATTGCTCCTCAGAATGTCTCTCATCCCTGCTTCAGACAACTGCTTAAAAGCCTGTGACTTCCCAACATCCCCCAAGCCATTCCAGACACCACCACCCCCAGGCCAGTATACTTGTTGATTATAATCATTGAAGCCTAATGTTCTTTCCAACCCATTTTGGGCCCAGCTCCTAGACAACTGAGGCCACCTAAGTGACTGAATTGCCATAGGCTCTATAGAGCTAACGGATTTAGTCATTAAAATCAATTTTTCCTCTTTCAGGGGCCTTGGGGATACAGAGGATACCCCAGCAAGATTGCCAGTGGCAACCAAAGAAGCCAATGTGGTCTTCCAGGCGGATCTCGAGATCCTTTCCTCTCATCTGAGATCAGATAGGGTGAGAGTTCCGTGAATCCCCCAGTAGGTAGGGACAGCTCTATGCCCCTGCCCAGCAAGAAGCAGATACAGAGAAGACCATCTGTCCCTCAACTTCCCATAGAGGTTTTATGGGGATCACATCTCTCAAGGGGAAAACAAAGCAGGCAGTTAGAGATATACATTGGGTCTCTGCATTACCGCCCAAAAGACCTCCCCTCTCTGTCCAAAACTTCCCCTTCTCACTGTAATTATCTACCCCTATGAGGAAACAAATGGGCACAAAATACCCAACTAGATTAGACCAGTCACTCACACCTGTGCAGTAAAGGCCACAATGGCCTTTGTTTCACCTGTGCCTCATTATGCCATCATTATAATATCATACATATGCCAGGAAGTTCATTATAACACTGAATTCTAGAAAGAACATGTGCAGTCTAAAAAGATGAGGTAATAGCCTCTTGTCAATCACAGGTGTCAATCAAGTGATCTCACACCCGGAAAGGAACAGCCCATTCTAGAGAAAAAGGGATAAAAACTCAAAGTTCTCCCCAGTCAGGCCCTTTTTTGAGCCCAGGCCCTTGGCCCTTTGGCACCCCCCCCCTTTTTTTTTAGCCTCTTCTTTTCCTCAGCCCACTCCACACATTTTGGAGTGTACTATCCCTTTTAATAGTGGCCCTTGAGCCACTGCTTTCTGCTCGGGCCCACTTCTATTTCTTTAAAGTATACCTTTTCTTCTAATAAACTGCTTTTTCACCACTTTATCTCGGTATCTCGTTCAAGTCTTTGCTCCAGACGCCAAGAACCTGGACACCGGGGGAGAACCTTGGGGTGCAGATCCCCGCTGCGCAGCTCCTCCGAAAACATCTGCGTCTGTGGCTGCTCCTCTTTGCTCAGCTGTCCCCACCTTCTCACCCTTCAAAACAAAACTGAAAACGCGCCTTGGAGAGGGAGAGCCCCAGCAAGGGCGCAGAGAGCGCACCTGGGGAACAGGGGCTGGCAACCCTTGGGAACAAGGCTGGGGTCTGTCATGCGGGGTGTCATGCGGGGTCTCAGCTCCCGCTCCCCACATAAGAACGCAGGATATGGTGAGGCCAAAAAGGAACACCACGGAGCCATAGATAGGGGAGTCATACCACTATGTTCTTGCTGGCTGCTGGGGGCGAGACACATGCAGTAGGATCCACAGGATCCTAGTGTGCCATTCATTTTTTTCTGCCTGCCAACCAACCAACCAATCAACACAGCCCGGGCAGTTACATCAGTAGCCAATTGGCTAACCGGTTACAGCTGACGGCCAACCAGTCACAGTTGATGTTCATTCACTACCCGAGCTAGTACCTCCCCAAGCCAGGCGGAGAGACTGCTGTCTGGGACTCTCCCCACAGGTCCCTGCCGGGCGCCCTTGGCCTACTGCTTTTCAGGGGCTCCATTGACCATAAGTCCATACAGGCCGCCACCGTAGGTCAGCTCCTTGTGTACAGCAGTGGCGGCTGCGGAACGGTCACACACGAAATCGCTGAAGGCTCAGGCCATGGGCCCGCGGAAATCGAATGTGGGCACCAGGCCGGCGGTGGAGTAGGGAGCCATGAAGGCCAAGCCGCTGCGGAGTAGGCGAGGCACAGGGGGCTGAGGCCGAGAGGCGCATCGGGCCGGTAGGCACCCACATCAGCGCCGAAGTGACTGGCGTTGGGCTGCGGTGAGAAGGCCGAGCGGCTGCTCAGCGATCCCAGCGCCCCAAGAGCCATGGCACTGGCCAACAAAGGTCTGTTGTGCGGAGATGCAGCGGGCCAGCCTGCAGCGGCGCAGGCAGGCGGCCGTCCCCTTCCCCGTCCCCCACTCCCACCCCACCCCCGTGTGCAGGGGTGTCGACACAGCCTGGGCACCAGTCCTCTGCAGCTGTTACTGCACCCACCGCGGCCTTATCAGGGGGTGCGGCAGGTCTGAGGCTGAGGCCAGCTGCCAGGACCCCAAGGTACTGGTTCAGCACTTGCTCAATGGCCTGCACTATGTCACCACCGCAGCCCTGCAACACCAGCTCCAGGATGCCTCCCAGTGGCCTGGGAAGACGCGCATCAAGATGTCCAGCAGTGTCCGCTGCGGTGGACCCGGGCCTCCGCCCAGCCCTGGTGCGGGCACGGCCTCACCATCGTGTCCGCTTCCAAACCAGATTCTGAGCCCAGAGGGCTGGCGGGACCTGGGCTGGTGTCCTCACCACCACCTCCGGGGCCAGCGCTGCCCAGGTAACTGCTACCTGCCTCCTTGGAGGCCCAGCACAGGTGTGACCCTGAAAAGGATTGCCGTTGCCATTCTCAGAGCTGGAGCCCAGCCGCACCTCCAGAGACCATATCCCGGGACTAAGTAATCTGCGCTGTCGGGTGATAAGGGCTTCCCTAGTGGCGGTAGTCGGCTGCCCGGGAGGTCTGCCTGAAGCAGCATCTTGGTTAACACGTAAAACTTCTGTAACTTGACCTCTAAGCTCCCGGTGTCCACTGCGCCGCCTCCGGTCCCCGCTGGCGCTGCGGCTGGGAGCCACCCCACCCCCACCCCACCATTGGGTGGCACACACAGAGCCTAAGACCCTGGAGGCGGGTTGTGGAGGGATGATGCAGTTGGTGGTGGCCAGTGCCAGACCCTCCGGAGTACCGTACAGCAGCTGTAGCTCCCACGCCTCCTCTTCCTGCGCCTGTTGCCTCAGCAGTGGTTGCGGTAGCACACACACATGGGGGTCCACGGGTACCTATCTGTGGCTGGCAACAACAGTGGCGGCGCCCACTGGTAGCCAGCCACCCACCACACTCACGGGTAGTGAAGCAGCCGCCTCCCAGATGCTTACTGTTTAATGCCAATGAGATGTTTGTGGTAGTTTGTTACATAGCATTATTGTGACAACAGCTGATATACATACTTAGGCATACCTTGGTCAAATTCTAAATCTCGAATGAAAAATAAATCTCAAGTTTCCAATCAGAAAGAATAAATTATCTACAAATGAAAAGTAAAATGATTATTGGACTTCTCTTATACAAAACTAGAAGTCCTAGAAGCTAGAAGATGATACTGAATGTAAAGGACTGAATGTAAAGGACTGTAAATCCCATACCCAGCCAGTATTTCATTCATCTACCAGTGTGAAAAAGAAAATATTTTTAATTTTTTAAGAATTAAAAACATTTTAACCACCACATGACCTATTTCAGAAAAATACTCAAGAAATCATTCTTATCAAGCAACAAATGAATAAAAACAGAGGCCTCAAGTACTGAACTTTAAATTAAGCAGATAATGATTGTATTTTTAAAAATATGTAATATGGAGTTACAGTTGTGTTCTCTGCGTTCCTATATCCCTGCCAGCGCCTCCCAGATGTCCTCCCAGAACTGCAACCCAACCGCTGCCAGTGTTGCCACAGCCGGTGAAGGAGCCAAGCCTAGCAGAGGCACCGCCTGGAGCCTCATGGGCAAGAGGTTACAGCAAGAGCCAACGACCCTTATAATGTCTGGCGACAAAAGAATTTCTGCCTTCCTTGAATCAGATAACCTTTTAAAATGGGGGTGGAGAGGGCATCCATGGAACAGCTGGCACAGTATATGAAGACCTGAGGTATAAGATCTCCCTAGAGTTCCTCAGTGATTACCCTTACAACGTGCCCACAGTGAAGTTTCTTACACCCTGCTATCACCCAAACGTGGACACCCAGGGTAACATCTGCATGGATATCCTGAATGACAAGTGGTCTCCCCTGTATGAAGTCAGGACCATCCTGCTCTCCATCCAGAGCTTGCTAGGAGAACCCAACATTGATAGACCATTGCCGAGCTCTGGAAAAACCCCACAGCCTTTAAGAAGAAACCTTCGCAAAGCAGGTCTCCAGCCAAGAGCCCTGACCCGGGCTGTCCAGCCTCTCTCATTGTGCTATCTTTTTTTTTTTCCTTAGGTGGTCTGTCCTTGATTTCTGTATAGGACTCTGTATCTTCAACTGTGGTGTCATATTTGTTTAGTTTCTGTTTTTAAATTAAGTCTCTGGTTAAGCCCTTGTACTGAATGTATTAAATAAATATCTTGTTTTTTTTTAAAATATACTTATGTAGTTTCATCTAAAACAATCATAAATGAATGTCCTGGAATATGTAATATGAGCACTAGATAAGGATTATTAAAATAAATGAAGTTGCTGCAAAGGCAATTTTAATAATAATCTAGAACTAAATTAGTTCAGAAAAACCTAGGCATTGGATGTGGTGAGCATGGAGGTGGAGTAGGGAAAGAGCACTTGAAACTTCTCAACTAGGGCGAGAAGGGGACGGGAAATGCAAACAGTCTAATCGTCTCATCTTATTGGGGTAGGGGACACAAAGAAAAAGACTGTCTTGGTGAGAAAATAGTTGAGGCTGCTTATTTTCAAATAACGATAACAAAATATGCAATTGATTAAGAATACCAGAGAATAGCTCTCGCCACATCTCTGGTGCCTGAGCGGTTCGCATCTCCTCACTTCTCTCCCAGCCGAAGCCCTAAACCCCGGGGACTAGAGCCAGAAGCGGTGACTGTGTTCTGAGGCACGCTGACAGCCCTCGACTACCACAACCCTGCTGGCTTCAACTACAAAGATGAAACAGAATTTAGAAACTTTATTGTTTGGCTTGAAGACCAGAAAATCAGACACTACAAGATTGAAGACAGAGGTTAATTTAAGAAATATCCACAACGGTTACTGGCCCCAGTTCTTTGAAAAGTATCTCAGAGATGTTCATTGTCCTTTCAAGATTCAAGATCGACAAGACACAATTGACTGGTTTCTTGGTTTAGCTGTTACACTTGAGTATGGAGATAATGCTGAAAAATACAAGGACTTGGTACCTGATAATACAAGAAATGCTGACAATGCAGCTAAAAATGCAGAGCCATTGATCAATTTGGATATAAATAATTCTGATTTTAAGGCTGGTGTTAATGGCTTTGGCTAATCTTCAGATTCAGCCTCAGAATGATTACCTGGTAATGCTTAAGGCAATTCACATTTTGCAAAAGCAAATCAAACAAAAGGGGCTTGCCTGTTGCTTTAGACAAGCATATGCTTGGTTTTGGCACAGGAGATGCAATTCTTAATGAAGCCGCTCAAATTCTGCGATTGCTGCATAAAGAGCTCAGAGAGCTACAGGCAAACGTTAATGAAGCCATAGTAGCTGTTCAGGCAATTATTGCCGAGCCAAAGACAGACCACAGCCTGGGGAAAGTTGGCAGATGAACACTTGAGGATTTCAGCCTCTCACCTATTTAGTACAATTGGGAACCATGTACACTCTGGCATGTGTTTGGAAATCAAATGTCACATTTTCGAGGGAAGAGTCCCAGAAAATTTACCATGTTCTAGAGATTTATCATCATTGTTTTTTCTTTAATAAATTTTGGGAAAGTGAAAAAAAAAAAAAAAAGAATACCAGAGAATAATAAGTTGCCATTAAAAGAATGGAAAAGTACAATGGAATGTCCATATTAGTAAGAACAGAAAAATAGGATAGCGACTTAATAAAAGTAGCAAAAATAAGGATAAAGTGGGTGGCCTGTGGTTAGAACGTGGTGCTCATAACACCAAGGTTGCCAGTTCGAGTCCCACATGGGCCAGTGAACTGCACCTTCCACAACTAGAGTGAAAACAATGATTTGACTTGGAGCTGAGCTGCGCCCTCCACAATGAGATTGAAAACAACAACTTGACTTGGAGCTGATGGGTCCTGGAAAAACACTGTTCCCCAACATTCCCCCAATTAAAAAATAAATAAATAAATAAATAAATAAATAAGGAAAAAGAACCATCAAAGTAAAATGATACAGCATAAATACAATATAGAAGGAATAAAATCAAGTACAGTTATGTACTGTATAACGATGTTTCTGTCAATGATGGACCACATACACGATGGTAGTCCCATCAGATTATAGCCTAGGTGTGCAGTAGGTTATACCACTTAGGTTGTGTAAGTACATTCTATAATGTTCGCACGAGGAAATCGCCTAATGACACATTTCTCTACGTTTCCCTGTTGTTAAGCAATGCATGTCTATATATCAGTCTTACATGATAATTTATAAGGAACAAAGAGCTAGCAGATCGATATCATGAAAAACAGAAATGGCAATATTATTATCAGAAAAGGAGGAATTGAAGATAAAAGAACCCACAAGAGACTGAAGAGGGATGCTGTGCAATAACAGAAGGTACAATTTAAAAAGCAAGTGTCAAAAACTGATATGTCTCCACAATATAGCAGCTAACTATACGAGGTGTGATCAAAAAATACAGTGAATGTTTAAATGTAAAAAATTATTATAGTAAAAGACACATTGCCATTAATCCCCCTCAAAATACTCCCTCACACTTATCCCATTGTTTTTGCCACTTTCTGAAGCAGTTCTGAAAGTCCTCTTTCATGTCTTTAGTTGCGCTGTCGTGGCTGCCTCACTGTCCTGAATCACTTTGACTTTGGGAAGAGGCAGAAGTCGCACAGTGCCAGATCCAGTGAATAAGGTGAATGAGGACACACCGTAATGTTTTTATTTGACAGAAATTGCCATACCAGAAGTGATGTGTGACACGGGGTGTTGTCCTGTTGGAGGATAACATAGAGATACTCACAAAAGAAGACTTCCAGAACTGCCACAGAAAGTGGCAAGAGCAATGGGATAAGTGTGTTTGAAACAAGGGGGAACATTTTGAGGGGGATTAATGGCAATGTGTCTTTTACTGTAATAATTCTTTTTAAATTTAAACATTCACCATATTTTTTGATCATACCTCATAAAATGAAAGCCTAGGATTGAATCTTGAAAGATGCCAGCATTTATGGGTTGGGAAGAAAATAAGCTGGAATGGACTTTTGAGAAGGAGTGGTCAAGGAAGAAGAGAAAGAGCGGGAAGGTGGGTGATGATAATTTCTGGAAGTCCCAACCAAAATACAGGTAAAGGTGACCCCAGCAACAATGGTCAGACAGACTCTCCACCCAGGGCCTGCTCCAGGATCAGAAAAGACAGGACCTGGGTGACAATACTCCCTTCCCCACAGGCAGGCTGTGGGATGCCAGCCATTTCACAAAGCCCACCTTTCTCCTGCATCTGCAATTTGTAACAGATTGTAATTGAGATGCACAGTGCACAATTCAGTTCTTTTATCTAAATGTGAGTTTTGTAGGCTTGAAGTGTTATTAAGAAAGGAGCAGCCGCCCCAATGTATGGGTGACACTGTGGAACACACTAGTATGTAGAAATAAAAAGAGGGTGCCCATTATTTCCCATTAAAAGAGGCATTTAACTTCCTGATACTTAAAAAGTCAGCCCCCCCCAAAAAAAAAAGTCAGCCCATGTTAAGACAATGTAATGTTTCTGACCCACTGAAGATCCCCTTTTCTATTGACTAATCTGGAATCTATACTTATTATCAAATTTTAGCAATAATTTTAGGGAATATTTTTCTAATATCTATAGCAAATACAATTGTTTGATATTGGCAAATACAGGTTAAATCCCATTTCTATGCCATAAGCTGTGCAGAACTTGCATTTTTCAGTTATAGTGATCTGTGACAACTAGTAAATTCTCTAAACAACACTCTCACTCCTCTCCTCTTGACACACACATACACACACACACACACACACACACACACACACACGGGCTCTTTTTTCTGGAACAGGCAGTAAATTAAGAAAGAAAAATAATGCACTGCACACACTACAGACCTGATCAAGATGCCATTTACCTTGGATTTCTACCTCTTCCTAGTCTTCAAGCTGTTGCTGGCATTTCCAATATGTTAGCGAATTGGGGCAGGAGGATAAAATGTAGCTAACCAGGTTTGAACAGGAGGCGGGAAGTGAAAGGGCAGTTGATGTCCCAAACACCTCTTGCCCTGGTTGGGGGCTCTGGAGAGATGTTATTAAAGGGTACAAACTTACAACTAGAAGATGAAGTTCTGGAGATCTCATACACAGCATCGTGATTATAGTCAATAGCACTGTATTGTAGACTTCAAAATTGCTAAGAGACTAGATCTTAAATGTTCTCACCACAAAAAATAAATGATAATTATGTGATGTGATGGAGGTATTAGCTAAAGCTACTGTGGCGATCATATTGCAATATATAAATGCATCAAATAAATACATACATCTTAAACTTACACATTATGTCAATTTTATCTCAATTTTTAAAACAAAGTTTTAAAAAAACTTTCACTGAGAACATTTGAAAATGGCTAATAGCATCCACTTGGAATTTACCTTGAAACAAATATAATCAAAATCTACAGCCCTGCTACCCAAAGCGTGGTCTCCTAACCAGCAGCATTGGCAGGGCAAGGGCTCCTGTTAGAAATACAGACTCTCCGACTTCATCCCAGATCTGCTAAGTCAGAATCTGCTTATTTGCCAAGGCCCCCCGTAAGTTTGTGAAGTGTCTCTACGAAAAACCTGGAGAACTAACAAAGAGCAGAGTCCCAGGCTTGCTCAGGCAAGCTTGACCTCTGTATTTTTAACAAGTTCCTCAGGTGACTCTGATGCCAGCCAAAATTTGAGCACCACTGCACGAGAGCTGTGCTGTTCAATACAGTAGCCATTAGCCACATATGGCTATTTACATTTAAATTTAAATTACTTAAAATTGAACAAGATTGTGGGGTGGCCGGATGGCTCAGTTGGTTAGAGCGTAGCTCTCAACAACAAGGTTGCCGGTTCAATGCCCTCTATGGGATGGTGGGTTGCGCCCCCTGCAACTAAAGACTGAAAAGGGCAAGTGGACTTGGAGCTGAGCTGCGCCCTCCACAACTAGATTGAACGACAATGACTTGGAGCTGATGGGCCCTGGAGAAATGCACTGTTCCCTAACATTCCTCAACAAAAATTAAAAAAATAATTGAACAATATTAAAAATTCAGTCATGCTAGCCACATTTCAGGGCTCAAATGAGAGCCACACATGGCTAGTGGCCAGTCTATTGGATGACGCAGGTATAACATTTCCATCATTGAAGAAAGTTCTGTTGAACAGCAGTGGTCTGGTTCATTCTCAATCTTGGCTACATATTAGAATCACTGGCCATAGGTTTTTTGTTAATTTGTTTTCAATTTTAATACACAGTGCTGATTTTAGGCCTCCTCCTACAGGCATTTTATCTTCATAGAAACTTCACCTAGCGTTTTCTAGTAAGAATAACACTAGGCAAATGAAGGTTTTGATCTCAATAAAACCTCACACATTTCATGCTCAGATAATCATGTGAGATGTTGTCATTGAAGTTTGCTGAACTCAGGCTATTGGGCCAGGTTCTACATAGGTAACTTTGTCGATGCAACACTTGCTTCATTTTTCCTTTCGTTAGTTGAAAAGATGACATTAGAACAATAACTTGAAAAGATTTTACACAACTATTATGTTATTTCCCTGGTACAGTCATTTTTGTTCAGGGTCTTTGCCCTCTAGTCCTTGCATAGAGAATTGGAGTTTTCACAGGCCCCCCCTCCCCCCCAGCCTGGTTGTTCAATAGGTTTACAACTATAAAACTGGATCTCTCTTCATTCCCTCGACCCCCAACCTACAGAATATACAGAAATATCATCTCTAAATGCCTGCTTTCAAGATGCTTGGGAGATTCTGGTTTGTCCCACATATATTGTTATGCAAAGATGTCGCACCTCCTTCAGCTTTTGCTCCTACAAGGACAGTGGTGCTCCAGGGACCCAGATTACTACAGTGGTGTCCTTTGCTTTTTCTGACTCATAGCCATGCCTCCATTTCACACTCTAAAAATCTCCAACAATCACTCAACTAGGTTACATTCATAGAGTGGCTCTTTACGGTAGAGCTCTTTTTTTTGCTATAGCTCCTTGTTCCAGCAAGAGCCCCTGAAAGATGTACTTGACATTGGACTACAGTAATACTGTCCACCCCCCCCCCAGTGGATGCCTAAAACCACTGATAGTACCAAACCCCATATATACTACCGTGTTTTCCCAAAAATAAGACCTAGTTATACAATCAGCTCTAATGCGTCTTTTGGAGCAAAAATTAATACAAGACCCAGTCTTATTTTACTATATTATTTTATATATTAATTTTTGCTCCAAAAGACACATTAGAGCTGATTGTCCGGCTAGGTCTTATTTTTGGGGAAACACGGTATGTGACTGATGGGTGGTAGCATCTGCATTGTGGAGATGGGGGCCAAAGGGATGATTCATGTCCTGGGCTGGACAGCGTGAGTTTTCATCATGCTACTCAGATCAGTGCACAATTTAAAACATGAATTTATTTTTGGAATTTTCCATTTAATTTTGTGGACTGTGGTTGACTGTGGGTAACTGAAATCTTAGAAAGCAAAACCACAGAGAAGGGGGGATTGCTGTATATACACAGGAACCCCTTTGATCAACCATTCCCTAACCAAGTGTGTACATTTGGATTTTCCCTCTTTTGGGGGTTCGTAAGGGTAGCCATTATTCGCAGTGGGGCTCAGTCTAGAGGTGGGAGAGAGCCAGTGGCCCTACATGGCTAATCACTGTCCTTATTAGAGCCAGGACTAGGGTAAGGCAAGTGAGGTGCTCGCTCTCAGAGTTGTGAAAGTGCAGGGTCGAACCTTCCCTTAAAATTTAGATACTGTGTTCATCATGGATTGTTTTTTTTTGGCCTTAATTCTTATTTTTAAAACTATCATATTAAAATATTTTTATCTTGCTTACTGAAGCCTTTTTGTTTGTTTGGCACTCAACTTTGTGAAAGTGCCTCATTCACCTCACCCTATTCCCAAACCCTGGTTCTTTCCATCAGGTTCCTTTGTTCGTCATTCAAATAGAACTTTGATGGGCCTACTGCTCATGACATCAAGTCATACCTAGTAAATCCCTCCCATTACCCAGGTTAGGCCCTGAGCTACACATAGATTGCTACCTAGTTGTAATCATGCTGTTCACCATTTTTTATAATTATGTTTAGTTTTCATAAACAATTTTCCTTGTTTCTAGGTGCCTTAATTGCATCTTTTAACAGCTACAAGAGAGTGCACTAGGCTGATACACTATACTTATGAGTAACTATTCTATTATTGGATATTCAGGTTAGTTTCCACTTCTCATTCATTAATGAGTTTTCAGGTCTGCAAAGTTGCTCAGTGTTCAGGAGGTAGAGGCTTAAGTGAGATAAATTGCTCTGCCTAATAAAGTGGGAGGCTTTTTTGATGTCATTTTGGAGTTTGGGTGATTGGGGATTTTTTTGTTTGTTTTCTGGTGGGCTGCAGAAAAGAGAAAGAATTAAGTAGGGCGGTGCTGTGGGTTTGGTCCCGGAGTTGGTGACTGGCTTCAGTGAGACGAACATGGCAGCTCGGACTGGTCAAAGGGCCCTGAGAAAGGTGGTCTCGGTCTCGGGTTGTCGTCCAAAGTCGACGACAGCAGCTGGAGCCCCCAATCCGGCGCAGGGGCCTACGCTGAATGTCAGATATTTGGCTTCCTGTGGTATACTGATGAGCAGAACTCTTCCACCAAATACTTCAGTGTTGCCTAAGGAGATATATGCAAGAACTTTCTTCACAGTAGCTGCACCATTAATAAACAAAAGAAAATAATATTCAGAGAGGAGAATTATAGGATACTCTATGCAGAAAATGTATGATGTCATATCAGGAATGGAGGATTACAAGCATTTTGTTCCATGGTGCAAAAAATCAGATATAATATCAAAGAGATCTGGATATTGCAAAACACGATTAGAAATTGGGTTTCCCCCTGTGTTGGAGCGCTATACATCATTAGTAACCTTGGTGAAACTACACTTGGTAAAGGCATCCTGTACCGATGGGAAGCTTTTCAATCATTTGGAGACTGTTTGGCATTTTAGCCCAGGTCTTCCTGGCTACCCGAGAAATTGTACCTTGGATTTTGCAATTTCTTTTGAATTTCGCTCACTCCTACACTCTCAGCTTGCCACCTTATTTTTCGATGAAGTTGTAAAGCAGATGATAGCTGCCTTTGAAAGAAGAGCATGTAAGCTGTATGGTCCAGAAACAAGTATACCTTGGGAATTAATGCTTCATGAAATTCATCACACGTAAAGAGAAAAAAGAACTGGAACTGGTCACCTACCTGTAATTTTAGTTTATTCACTTTTAGAACATGCTTTTATCATTTATTTTTAGAAGTCAGAAATCACTTGTTCAACCCAGCTTTGATGATAAACCTACACCATTGAAAATCTGCACTTGGAATATGGAACCACGTGTACATAGAAGTCAATCAAGTATAATTCAAACTAATGTGTACAGTAGCATATTTATAATAATGGGACGTCATCGCTATTGCTAGAATACCGATATCACTCTTCTGAGCAGAAACTGAAACTGTAAATTTAAACCTTTTAGTTCCATTACCTGAAAGAGGTTAGTTGAGATACTCACCCAGTATATATTATATTAACCATATCACATTTAAGTTATTAAATTCAGACTATTTATAACTTATTGTCATAGGCTGGCCTCATGGGTTAGGATATTTGAGTAATCATCAGATACTTACAGTAAAAGCTTTGACTTAAAAATACTATTAATGAAGGTTCCCTGATACTTTTCTAATTTTTAAATTGTTCTTATGGGAAGTGGTAGGTAATTCAATGATATAGTGAGATTAGCTCCCTGATAAACAGTGAATACTTGTTCTTTTTTTTTTGTGAGTGGTCCAGAGCTTTAAGCTACTTTTCTCATAGTTTGCAACCTTCTCCCAGGTACTTTGTTCTTTCAATAATGCTGATTGTGCGTTAAATTGTGTCTACAACAATGGGCAACAGATGAAGTTAAGTTGGTTAATATGCCTCCAGCACCACACATCCCTATTTTCTATTTATTGTGTGTACTCACTTTCAATAATGAATTTCAAACTGATATTTTTGTAAACAAATCAATGTAAGGACAGAAGTGGTAACTTAATAAAGTTAATTTGTTTATTTTTTGCACACACACACACACACAAAAAGAATTAAGTAACTTGTTGGAAAGCTGGAACCCAAGTTGGAAGACATAGTGGAGAGACATTTTAAAGAGAGAGATGTCTGATACTGAACTTAAAGTATCAACTATGCGGAGCCACAGTGGGGACCCCAACTGTTACTTACACATCTTCAGTAACCATCTACCACAGTGCAGACTGACTCAGAGACATATATAGACAGCGATTAGCATGCTATTTCCCATGTGTACCAAAGAAGCCACTAACAGATCAATTCCATCTAACAAAGGCAAAGACAGGATTTACGTGGGAGGAAGAGGAGAGAAGAATAAATGGCAGACATTTGCAAATGGTGATATTTGTTTTCTTTTCCTTAGCGTCTTTTTTTAAATAAATTTTATTGGGGAATATCGGAGAACCGTGTGTTTTTCCAGGACCCATCAGCTCCAAGTCCAGTCGTTGTCTTCAATCTAGTTGTGGAGGGCGCAGCTCACTGGCCCATGTTAGAATCAAACCAGCGACATTGGTGCTATGAGTACTGCCATCTAACCAACTGAGTCAACTGGTTGTCCCCCTTAGCGTCTTTTCTGATGTTAATCATCTGGTAGCAAGCAAAGAGGCCACTGCTGATGCCAACCAATAGAAGACCATAAGGGACACACCTGTAGTCAAACCAAATTAGCTTCTTTTCACTTGCTGCAGCTAGCAAGAATTCACTCCAGGGGAACCTGGGGCACTTCAGTAAGAGGGACCAGAGAGGAGAATAATTACAAGGTTTAGACAGGTGTTGAGGGATTCTAAGGAGAGTTTTAGGGGGCAGGGACATGTTCTGAATTCTATGTTGTCAAGAGGCAGCAGCAATACAATAATTGGGCTATTTTTTTTTGAGAGAGAGAGAGAGACAGATGAGGAGATTAAGAAGGGACTAGAATTGTGATTGGTAAAGGAGCAGCAGTGAGTCTTGTTAGTCAAAGGTGGGGGACTGTTAATCATTTTCCTTGTTGAGAAGTGGCCTTGCTTCTGTCTAGTTCCAAACATGGTCACGGACTGGCCTTTTCTGGACATTATTTCTTTTCCATGAGTGCTATTTATCTTCAGCTGGGAACATCATGACCTAGCTGCCAGCAGGGCTGTTTTTCACTTCCTCAGTCCCTCCTGACAAGGTCAGCCCGCAGGATGTTAATCTGTGGGGTCCAGGTCCACAGCAGTCAGGGCATTCTGCCCTTGAACCACTGGATCAGTCATCAAGAGAATAATTTTGGTTGTTCACAGATGCACCAGGAGGTCCTGGGAGCCTATTGCCATAGGTTAGGGGTGGGCTGTTTCTGCTTTGTGTCTGCCAGGGTTGGTTGATAGCACCTGTATTTCATTAGGTTCTCATCCCATTTCTCTGAACAGATGTAAATGTGGGGTCTTAGCTTCACTTCCTTTCAGATGCAGATCCCAAGGCCACAGCTTGTGCACAGGTAATTCACTGTAGAAAGTTCGCCCTTTTAACAAGGGTGGCTCAACTGCTCAGGGGCCCACCTGAGGCCCTGCAGAAGATCCACCTCAGAATGGTCCAAATGAGACCCATCAGCCATTCTCATGTGGATTTGCCAGAATGACTGATCAGCCCCCATAGGTGTCCCCTGCCTGGCAGATGTTAAATATGTCCTCAATATGTGAGAGATGAATGGGCAAACGAAAAAAATGTTTGAACCCTGAGAGTTTCCAATGATTTCTGTGACCACCACGTTAGTAGAATCAAGTCACAAAGAAGTTGGAAAACCTTACACCTGATCTGGCTTTACTTGATATCCCTGGTCTGTTAGAGCTTCTATAAGTAATCAACCAGAGTTTTGCCTGGCTCTCCCTGGCCACAGAGGGAGGGTTCTTTCTGTCCTTGTGGGTGAAGGTCCTCAGCAAGTGCCTTTCCCCAATGACCAGACCCACTTTGGGCTCAGTAACGAGAAGAGGAATAACAAGAAGGAAAATAGACTAGCTTTATCCTGCTCCTATGCCATCGAATTGGCTGCACACCTTCTCAGGGAGCTCCAACTGGACAATGTACTTCTACTTTTAGCAATACAACTCCCACAGTAAAACTCTGAATAGTCAAGTTTAAGCATTCAGCAAGTTAAGAAAGACTGGCCAGAACTGAAAAGGAGCCCAGAATGTAATGACTGAAACTGGTACTGTGCTTCCCCAAAAATAAGACCAGGTCTTATATTAATTTTGCTCTAAAAGACGCATTAGGGCTTATTTTCAGGGGATGTCATCCTGAAAAAAACATGTTAGGGCTTATTTTCTGATTAGGTCTTATTTTCGGGGAAACACGGTAATGTACATAAATAGCTGAACCAGTTTGTCTCTTATTCAAAATCCTATTCTATTTGTAGGCAATTTTCTTCCACTTGAAACTCTCTTATTACATACCATTTCATTTAAAATGTTAATTCTCCCTCTTCTTGTAATTTAACCCTCCACTAATCATTTCTGGGATGGAAACATATATTCCTAAGTGAAATTCTTCTGAAGAGCTAAATTAAGCAGACATTGAGTTTGTTGCTCTAATTTCTTATCTAATGGTTAATAGAATTGCCAACTTGAAAAACTTTTTCAAAGTCTTAAAAGTGATCCATGATAATGTTTTTCTGCAAACTAAAGTTTTGGGGGCCAGATGGAGGTTTATATCTCAGTAATTAAAGTAAAAAAAAAAAAGACCAAGTAATAAAAATATGTTGCCCCAAAATTGCATTTACAAAAATGCCTTAATAGTCTATAAAAAAAGAGTGCAACTCTCTTTCAAAATAAAAGGAAAGCTATAGAGATCTGGATTCTAGCCTTGGGTCTCCTGGTTACTAGTAAAGTGACCTGGGGCACGTGTCTACAACTCCCACCAAACGTATAAGTCCATTTATAACAAAAATGATAGAAATCAGATCAAGAAACACAAAGAAGATTGACGTCATCAAAATGGCGGCGTGAGGTGAGCCTCTATAAAGCTCCTCTGGAATTTACAACTAATCGAACAACAATAATTCCACAAAGAACTCCCTGCACAGCAGACAGGCAAGACGAATAGGCCCACTACCGAATTCACCTAAAGGTGGGCGAATCGCACGAGCGGAGGAGGAGGGAAGGGAGAAGTGTGGAGACAGAGCTGCGCTGGCGCAGGACACAGACCTGGCTCAGTGCTCCAAGCTCACTGCATCCCGGACTTACTGCAGCTGCGGGAGAGGGAAGAACTCGAACTGCTAGGGCTCCGCTTACGGCCCACAGGGCTGAGGGGGCAGCATATAACACGGCTGAACCCAACGCTCACAGCAGAGACCTTGGAGAAAAGAATGAGGGAAGAAGGCTGAAAATGGTGGTTTAAGCCCTCACTGCCGAGCAGAGAACGGAAGCCTTAGGCACTGAGACTAGCCACCCCCTCCCTACCCACCCAGAGCTCGCCCCTCCGCACCTGCCCAGTGCTAGAAGCGGAACAGTAGCAGTGTCAGATCAAAAGAACAGACTATTTGCTGTTCTGAGAACTGTGGACCGCAGACACAGATTCACAGCCCAACTGGTTCCAGCAAAGGGGAGGGAGCTGTGGAAGCAGGACCGGCTGTGGTGGTGGTCACTGCCATTGCTCTGGGCCACCTCTCACAACTCACCCCGCCCCTGACCCCACCTATCTGGGCGGATCCCTGCAGTAGTAAACAGAACTGCTGAAACATACGGGTTCTGAATCGGGTGCAGAAAGAGCTTTGGAACTTCAAAAGCTCTCCGCATCCTCCGGATGTGGTGCCCGATGACCCAGGCAAACTATTAACAGAAGAGAAGCCAACTTTTCAGGGAATCCCTGCATTGTGTGAGAAGCTGGAATAGTGCAGAGAAAAACATAACACTACAGTGTGAGAGAGAAAAAAAGGCTGCAGTTGGAGAGAAAATAAAACATTCTACCAATAAGTACTGGAAAACAAAAGAAAGACCTCCTCTTATCAACCTGTTGCAGAAACCACTCCTGTAGATGTATAGGAAGAGAAATAATAAATCATTAATTGCCATGAATAACCAAGGCAACAAGGCAGCTCAGAAAGAATGTGAAAAGTCTCCAGAAAATGAACTTTAAGATATGGAAATATCTGACTTAAACAACAGAGAATTGAAGATTGCAGTTCTGAAAAACTCAAAGAGACACAAGAAAACACAGACAGGTGGTTTAATGAACTCGGAAATACAATCAAAGAACAACATGAACATTTTACCAAAGAGATTGAAATTTTAAAAAACAACCAAATAGAATTTCTGGAGATTAAGAACTCAATAGAAGAAATCAAGAATGAAATAACCAGCTTAGGTAGTAGAGTTGACTAGATGGAGGAAAGAATCAGTGACATCGAAGATAAAAACCTGAAAATTACACAGATGGAAAAAGAAAGAGACTTGACACTTAAAAGAAATGAAAGAACTCTACAAGAACTTTCTGACTCCATCGGAAAGAACAATATAAGAATAATGGGTATACCAGAAGGAGAAAAAAGAGAGAAGGGAACAGAGAATATATTCAAACTAATTGTCGATGAGAACTTCCCAAATTTGTGGACAGAACTGGATCCTTGAATCCAAGAAGCAAATAGAACACCTAATTACCTCAATCCCAACAGGCCTTCTCCAAGGCACATTGTATTGAAGCTGTCTAAAATTAACACCACAGAAAGAATCCTCAAGTCAGCCAGGGAAAAGAAGACGGTAACCTACAAAGGAAAGCCCATTAGATTATCATCAGATTTTTCAGCAGAAACTCTACAAACCAGGAAGGAGTGGAACCAAATATTCAAACTATTGAAAGAGAGAAATTATGAGCCAAGAATAATATATCCAGCAAAGATATCCTTTAGATATGAAGGAGGAATAAAGACCTTTCCAGACATACAGAAGCTGAGGGAATTTTCTAATACACGACCTGAACTACAAGAAATACTAAAGGAGGCTATTCAACCACCATCAAAGGGACAATTTGTGGCAACCAAAACATAAAGAGGGGGAGAGTAAAGGCCTGAACCGGAATATGGGAATGGAGAAAGTAAGCGTGCTGAAGAAAATGGAATACTCTAAATATCAAACTTTCTTTTACATAAACTTAAGGGTAACCACTCAAAAAAAAAATCCAGAACTGAAATATATACTGTAATAAAAGAAGAAACACAGGGAAACATCATAGAATACCACCACACAGAAATAATAGACAACAACAAAAAGGCAAAGAAACAATGGAGACACAGCCTTACCAGAAAACTAAAGATAGAATGACAGGAAATCCTCACATATCAATAATCACCCTAAATGTAAATGGACTGAACTCACCAATAAAAAGGCACAGAGTAGCAGGTTGGATCAAAAAACTAAACCCAACCATAGGCTGTCTCCAAGAGACACATCTGAGCTATAAGGAGAAGCATAGACTCAAAGTGAAAGGATGGAAATTGACACCCCAAGCAAATGATACCCAGAGAAAATCAGGTGTAGCCATAATGATATCAGATGAAACAGACTTCAGGGTGAAAAAGGTAACAAGAGACAAAGATGGACATTTCATAATGGTAAAGGGGACTATACAACAAGAAGACATAACAGTCATCAATATTTATGCCCCCAATCAGGGAGCACCAAAATATATCAAGCAACTACTAACAGAACTAAAGGGAGAAATTGACCAAAACACAATTATACTAGGGGACTTAAATACATCATTGACAGCTATGGATAGATCATCCAAAGAGAAAATAAATACCAAATAGCAGCCCTAAATGACACATTAGATGAAATGGACATCATTGACATATATAGAGCACTTCATCCTAAAACATCAGACTATACATTCTTTTCAAGTGTACATGGAACATTCTCAAGGATAGACCATATATTGGGACATAAAATCAGCCTCAGCAAATTTAAGAAGATTGAAATCATACCCAGCATATTCTCTGATCACAAGGCTTTGAAATTGGATATCAACTGAGAAAAGAAAGCAGGAAAAAACACAAATACATGGAGATTAAACAACATACTTTTAAAGAACGACTGGGTCAAAGAAGAAATTAGAGAGATCAAAAGATACATAGAAACAAATGACAATGAAAATACATCCTACCAAAATTTTTGGGATGCAGCGAAAGCAGTTTTAAGAGGGAAATTTATATCATTACAGGCCTATCTCAAGAAACAAGAAAAATCCCAAATAAAGAACCTCATGTTACACCTTAAAGACTCACTAAGAAGAGAGAAGACAATAATTACCAAAATCAGAAATGAAAAAGGGGAAGTTATCATGGACACCACAGAAATACAAAGGATCATGCAAGAATACTATGAAGGACTATATGCCACCAAATTCAAGAACCTAGAAGAAATGGACAAGTTCTTAGAAACATATAGCCTTCCTAGGCTGAACCATGAAGAACTGGAAAATCTAAACAGACCGATCACCAGTAATGAAATTGAATCAGTCATCCAAAACCTTCCCAAAAGCAAAAGTCCAGGACCAGATGGCTTCACTAGTGAATTCTACCAAACCTTCAAACAGGATCTAATACCAATCCTGCTCAAATTCTTCCAAAAAATTGAAGAAGAGACAGTACTCCCTAACTCATTTTATGAGGCCAACATTACCCTGATACCAAAACCTGGTAAGGACAACACAAAAAAAGAAAACTACAGACCAATATCTCTGATGAATACTGATGCAAAAATCCTAAACAAAATTCTAACAAATCGAATACAACAATGCATTAAAAGATTATTCATCACGACCAAGTGGGGTTCATCCCTGGGGCACAAGTATGGTTCAACATCCGCAAATCCATCAATGTGATACATCACATAAACAAAACAAAGGACAAAAATCATATGATTATATCAATTGATGCAGAAAATGCATTTGACAAGATACAATATCCATTTATGATTAAAACACTTAATAAAACAGGTATAGAAGGAAAATACCTTAACATAATAAAGGCCATATATGACATGCCCTCAGCTAATCTCATAATTAATGGTGAAAAACTGAAGCCATTTGCTCTATGTTCAGGAACACGACAGGGCTGTCCCCTATCACCTCTGCTTTTCAACATAGTGTTGGAAGTCCTTGCCAGAGCAATCAGGCAAGAGAAAGAAATAAAAGGCATCCAAATTGGGAATGAAGAAGTTAAATTGTCACTCTTTGCAGATGACATGATGCTATATATAGAAAACCCTAAAGACTCCACCAAAAAGCTATTAGAAACAATCAATGAATACAGTAAAGTTGCTGGCTACAAAATCAACGTACAAAAGTCCATTGCTTTCCTATATACCAACAATGAAATCTCAGAAAAAGAGATAGAAAAAACAATTCCTTTTGCAATTGCAGCAAAAAGAATAAAATACCTAGGAATAAACTTAACCAAGGATGTGAAGGATTTATATGCTGAAAACTATAAGACATTTTTGAAAGAAATTGAAGAAGACACAAAGAAATGGAAAGACATTCCGTGCTCATGGATTGGAAGAATCAACATAGTTAAAATGGCCATATTACCCAAAGCCATATACAGATTTAATGCAATCCCCATCAAAATCCCAATGGCATTTTTTAAAGAAATAGAACAAAAAATCATCAGATTTGTTTGGAACCACAAAAGACCCCGAATAGCCAAAGCAATATTTAAACAAAAGAACAATACTGGAGGTATCACACTCCCTGATTTTTGCTTGTACTACAGGGCTACAATAATCAAAACAGCTTGGTATTGGCGGAAAAACAGACACACAGACCAATGGAATAGAATTGAAAACCCAGAAATAAAACCACATAAATATGGATGGACAGACAATTTTTGACAAAGAAGCTAAAAACATACAATGGAGGAAAGACAGCCTCTTCAATAAATGGTGCTGGCAGAATTGGATACCTACGTGCAAAAGAATGAAACTGGACTGCTATTTGTCACCATGTACCAAAATTAACTCAAAATGGATCAAAGACTTAAGCATAAGACCTGACACAATAAACTGCATTGAAGAAAACATAGGTACTAAACTTATGGACCTTGGGTTCAAAGAGCATTTTATGAATTTGGAAGTAAAAACTAAAATAAACGAATGGGATTATATGAAACTGAAAAGTTTCTGCACAGCAAAAGAAACTATTGACAAAATAATGAGGCAACCAACTGAATGGGAGAAGATTTTCGCAAACAGTGCCTCTGATAAGGGGCTAATATCCAAAATATACAAGGAACTCATGAAACTCAACAACAAAAAAACAAACAACCCAATTGAAAAATGGACAGAGGACCTGAAGAGACATTTCTCCAAAGAGGACATACAAATGGCAAATAGACATATGAAAAAATGCTCAACATCACTAATCATCAGAGAAATGCAAATGAAAACCACAATGAGATATCACCTCACCCCAGTCAGAATGGCTTTCATCAACAAGACAAATAGTAACAAGTGTTGGAGAGGCTGTGGAGAAAAAGGAACTCTCATACACTGTTGGTGGGAATGCAGATTGGTGCAGCCGCTATGGAAGGCAGTGTGGAGGTTCCTCAAGAAATTACGAATAGAATTACCATATGACCCAGCAATCCCTCTCCTGGGTATCTACCCAAAAAATCTGAAAGCATTTCTCTATAGAGACAAGTGTACTCCAATGTTCATTGCAGCTTTGTTTACGGTGGCCAAGACAGGAAAACAACCAAAATGTCCTTCGATAGATGAATGGATAAAGAAGTTGTGGTACATATACACAATGGAATACTATTCGGCGTTAAGGAAAGATGATATAGGAGCATTTGTGACAACATGGATGGATCTTGAGAGTATAATGCTAAGTGAAATAAGTCAGACAGAAAAAGCAGAGAACCCTATGATTTCACTGATATGTGGTATATAAACCAAAAACAACAAAAGAACAAGACAAACAAATGAGAAACAAAAACTCATAGACACAGACAGTAATTTAGTGGCTACCAGAGGGTAAGGGGGTGGGGGGTGGGTGATGAGGGTAAGGGGGATCAAATATATGGTGATGGAAGGAGAACTGACTCTGGGTGGTGAACACACAATGGGATTTATAGATGATATAATACAGAATTGTACACCTGAAATCTATGTAAATTTACTAACAATTGTTACCCCAATAAATTTAATTAATTTAAAAAAAAAGAAATACAAAGAACAATTCCCTTTGCAATTGCAGCAAAATGAATAAAATACCTAGGAATAAACTTAACCAAGGATGTGAAGGACCTATATGCTGAAAACTATAAGACATTTTTGAAAGAAATTGAAGAAGACACAAAGAAATGGAAAGACATTCCGTGCTCATGGATTGGAAGAATCAACATAGTTAAAATGGCCATATTACCCAAAGCAATATACAGATTTAATGCAACCCCCATCAAAATCTCAATGGCATTTTTTTAAAGAAATAGAACAAAAAATCATCAGATTTGTTTGGAACCACAAAAGACCCCGAATAGCCAAAGCAATCTTAAGAAAAAAGAACAATACTGGACACACTCCCTGACTTTAGCTTGTATTACAGGGCTACAATAATCAAAACAGCATGGTATTGGCAGAAAAACAGACATATAGACCAATGGAATAGAATTGAGAACCCAGAAATAAAACCACATAAATATGAACAGATAGTTTTTGACAAAAAAGCTAAAAACATACAATGGAGGAAAGACAGCATCTTCAATAAATGGTGCTGACAGAATTGGAAAGCCACGTGCAAAAGAATGAAACTGGACTGCTATCTGTCACCATGTACCAAAATTAATTCAAAATGGATCAAAGACTTAAGCATAAGACCTGACACAATAAACTGCATAGAAGAAAACATAGATACTAAACTTATGGACCTTGGGTTGAAAGAGCATTTTATGCATTTGACTCCAAAGGCAATGGAAGTAAAAGCTAAAATAAACAAATGGGACTAAATGAAACTTAAAAGCTTCTGCACAGCAAAAGAAACCATCGACAAAATAAAGAGGCACCCAACTGAATGGGAGAAGATTTTTGCAAACAGTGCCTCTGATAAGGGGCTAATATCCAAAATATACAAGGAACTCATGAAACTCAACAACAAAAAAACAAACAACCCAATTGAAAAATGGGCAGAGGACCTGAAGAGACATTTCTCCAAAGAGGACTTACAAATGGCAAATAGACATATGAAAAAATGCTCAACATCACTAATCATCAGAGAAATGCAAATAAAAACCACAATGAGATATCACCTCACCCCAGTCAGAATGGCTTTCATCAACAAGACAAATAGTAACAAGTGCTGGAGAGGCTGTGGAGAAAAAGGCACCCTCATACACTGTTGGTGGGAATACAGACTGGTGCAGCCGCTATGGAAGGCAGTGTGGAGGTTCCTCAAAAAATTACTAATAGAATTACCACATGACCCAGAAATCTCTCTCCTGGGTATCTACCCAAAAAATCTGAAAACATCTATGCATAAAGACACGTGTACTCCAATGTTCATTGCAGCTTTGTTTACGGTGGCCAAGACAGGAAATCAACCAAAATGTCCTTCGATAGATGAATGGATAAAGAAGTTGTGGTACATATACACAATGGAATACTATTCGGCGTTAAGGAAAGATGATATAGGAACATTTGTGACAACATGGATGGATCTTGAGAGTATAATGCTAAGCGAAATAAGTCAGACAGAAATAGCAGAGAACCATATGATTGCACTGATATGTGGTATATAAACCAAAAACAACAAAAGAACAAGACAAACAAATGAGAAACAAAAACTCATAGACACAGACAATAGTTTAGTGGTTATCAGAGGATAAGTGGGGTGAGGGGTGGGAGATGAGGGTAAGGGGAATCAAGTATATGGTGATGGAAGGAGAACTGACTCTGGGTGGTGAACACACAATGGGATTTATAGATGATGTAATACAGAATTGTGCACCTGAAATCTATGTAATTTCACTAACAATTGTCACCCCAATAAATTTTAAAAAAATTAAAACAGAATCTACATATAGTCAATGATTCCTACTGAACCCAATGTCATCCTTTATCACTCGAGAAGAAACTTTAAAGATCTGAGCATTTCGAGAGTCTCCCCTTTCTTCTGTCCTCACACAATAAAACGTTTCCCAGGCTATTGGATGCATGGTGTGGTAAATCAACAGAAGGCCCAATTCTTCACCTCTTCACATATTCACACGCTTTGCCACGTAATTTTGTAGGGCCGTCTGCTGTAGTACTCAGCCAAATGCAGACCCTGGATTTGCGGGGCCCAGTACAAAACGAAAATGAAGGACCCCTTGGTCAAAATGCAGCAAGTGAAAGCCATGTCAGCTACTAAAATATACAGCTTTATCCTGTCTTCCAGTCTCTCTCTCTCTCTCTCTCTCTCTCTCTCTCTCTCTCTCTCTCTCTCTCTCTCTCTCTCGACTTGTCATGGCACTTTTTATTTGCTATTTAATGTCATTCTAAGTAAAGAAAAATTTTTAACTATTAGCATGAATTTCACAGTTCATCTTTATATTTTGTAAGAAGTGACATAGTAAAAACCACTGAATTTTATGGGGTGTGAATTATATCTGAATTACAAAAAAAAGTTCTGTTTAGGTCCATTTCTTACTAGTGGTGTGACTTTTGAAAAGTATGTAACCTCTTTAAACTTCAGCTTCCTCAGCTATAAAGTGGGGAGAAGTAATACTTAAGTCGTAGAATGGTTTATGGGGATCAAGTTAGACATTAAATGTAAAGCAGTTTGCACCCTACAGTCTTCAAGCCCTCTGCTGTTATTAGCTGCCCTCAGGTACAGGGAGAGTCTCTGGCAGGATTCAGGGCAAACTGACACAATGGGCACACTCACTCACCCGTTAGCCCAGGGCAGTGAGGAATAGAATGTGGAAGAGCATTTGGTGAGGGAGTGGAAGGATCAAAGTTCCTCTCTTCCTCCTCCTCCCCTAAGTGGATTCTGTCCTCCTCTTCCCACAGGATGGGCCAAGGTGAAGCTGCTTCTTGGGAGGGGCTCTCTTCCTTGGGGGGACCTCGTGAGACCCAGGGGAAAAGGAGTGAGGACACTGCCTCCCCAAACTTGGCTGTTCTCTAGGCTACAAGGGGCAGAGTAACGGGGTTTCTTAGGATTTCTGCGTGGTCCAGCCCCCCTCAGCACCTCAGTGTAGAATAAAGTGTGAACAGTGTAAGTGATTTCTTGTACATGACCCAGATACTAAACAGGAATAGTTTCAGGGAGGAGAGTGGAGCCCTAATGTCTGGCACAGCCAGGGCTAAACAGATCCATGCAGCACTCCAGGAAGCAAGGATCAGATACCTGTTCAAACAGAACGCTCTTGAATTGCATTTGCTCAAAATTACGTAGTGAGGGTAAGTGGTATAGATAAGGAGTGTTTTCCTATTTCCACTAGAGGGCGCTGTCTGCCTCCTTGGTCACGACACCAGTGTTCCATAAGTACATGTGGAGTTAAGTGGTATCTTGTGACCAATTTATTATAAGAAAGTTTTAACACCATGAACGTGGTGTTAATCTAATCCTAAACTTCCAATCCTAAACTTTCCTCCAAACACTGGTCCCACATTTTCAGTCTTCTGTTTCTTATTTCTGTCCAGATGTTCTGCTGTCACTATGCCCCAAACTGAGCTCATCATCTTCCCTCCCAAACTGCGTTTCTTATCTTAGTGTGTAGATCTAGCACAGCCTATTCTGTAGATGTAAACTACAAAAGGATCCCCAGCCAATACCCAGTCACACTCTGCTCACCAAGTCACGCTCAGGAGAAAGCAGCATGTTTTTCCACTCCATGCAAAGCACCATAGCGGCTAGCAGCGGTTCTGGCACCGCGCTTGTTTCAGGGACTCAGCTTGGTCATTTGCATGTAGGTGCTTTTCCCTATTCCAGGTCTATCACCATCCCTGAATGTCAAAATCCTATTTGTTTTCCTGAAGCTCCAACACATATGTTGCCACTGCTACAAAACCTTCTTTCAGCTGCTTCCTCTCCTGCACTCCTACCAACTTTAAGTTAGCTCTTCTCCATCCAAATTTTCAAAGCACCTTACTACACTTTTATTGTGGCATTTACCCCTTTCTGCCTGGCACTCAGCTATTTGTCTGTATGTGGTAAAAAATAATAATAATAATAAAACACACGTAACGTTAAATGTACTGTCATAACCATTTTAAGTGTACAGTTCAATGATGTTAAGTATATTGACAATATTGTGCAACAGAGCTACAGAATTTTTTCATCTTGAAAAACAAACTTTACATCATTAAACACCAATTCCTCCAGAAACATTGTTTCTACGATTTTGACTACTCTAGATACTTTATACAAGTGCAATCATACAGTATTTGTCTTCTTATGACTGGCTTCTTTCACGCAGTACGATGTCCTTGAGGTTCAGTTGTAGCATAAGTCAGCCTTTCCTTTTTATGGCTGCATAATATTCCATTATATGTATTTCCTACATTTTCTTTATCTATTCATCTGTCAATGGACATTTGGGTGGATTACTTCCACCTCTTTGCTATTGTAAATAATGCTGTGATGAACACGGATGTGCAAATCTCTTCAAGACCCTGCTTTGGATTCTTTTGGTTATACACCTAGAAGTGGGATTGCTGGATCACATGGCAGTCCTATTTTTAATTTTTTGAGGACTCTCCATACTGTCTTCCATAATGGCTACACCATTTTACAATCCCACCAACGGTACAAGAGTTTCCAACTTCTCTGCATCCTCACCAACACTTGTTATTTTCTGGTCTTTTGATAATGGTACCTAACTATTTCAGTACAAGTTGCTGTATTAGTTTCCTAAGGCTGCTGTAACAAATAACCACAAACTGAGTGGCTTAAAACAACAGAAATTTATTCTCCTATAGTTCTGGAGGCCAGAGGTGCAAAATCAAGGTGTCAGAAGGGCTGGTTCCCTCTAAAGACTCTGAGGAAGACTCCAGGCCATGCCTCTCTCCTAACCTCTGGTGGCTGCTGACAACCCTTGGCATTCCTTGGCTTGTAGCCTCACGAGTCTAATCTCTCTGTACCTCTGTCTTCACATGGCTGGCTTTTCTCCATGTCATCCCCTTTTTTGTCTCTTATAAGGACACTGTCATTGGATTTAAGGCACACCCTAATGGAATGGGGGACACAATTCAATCCACTACAGGTGTCCTTGCTGGACTAAGTTCCTTCAGGTCAGGATCTATGTTATGCTCATGTTTGTTTATCCTCAAGTGCCTAGTACAGTGCCTTAAACATAGAGTGCTTAATATGCATATTGAGTTAATAGGCGGAAGGACTGACGGTTGGCCAGGTGATGAACATTGGCTACCCTGCTAGATTAACACCTGCTGCAGTGAGAATTGGGAAGTGTGCAGTAGGGATTCACAGACCCCATAGAGACTGGATAATCATTCCAGGTATGACTTGAAAAATACAGTGCACAGAACTCAATGAAAAAAATCACTCAGGGCTTCCCAGCCACGTAGCTTAAATGAAAACCTTCTCACAGTTCTTGCAAATGCATCCCAGATGAAGCCTGTCTGGCCTTGGGAGATTAAGGTAAACTTGGCTGAAACCCCAAGTTTCAGGATGAGAGTCCACAGCCCTCCCCACAGTTTCTGCAGATTTTCAGCTGTCTACTTCATGGTCCTAATTTGTTGCTCTTGTGTGTGTTCTTGATTCCTTTCCTTGCCAAAGGTCAGACCCTTTACCAGATGCTGTGCGAGGTCTCCAACCACCTCCCACCACAAGCATTTTGTAAGTTTAGAACTTTACTAAAGATTTGGGGGTTACACAGTACAGCCCTCAGCCTTCAGCCACTTTGCCCACTCCGCTTTCTTCTTGTATTATTTTTCTCTTCCCCCGCCCCTCTCTGGTTCAAAACATAAATTCCTTTCCTGTCTCATGCCAGGCAGTTCTGCTCACACTTCTGCCGCTTGATATCTCAGCTTCTAAACAGGCTTATTTTAAAATTTTAAGGCAGGCAGGCAGAACAGGGAAAGATTGGGGGGGCGGGGGAGGAGGGGAAGAGAGGGGGAGAAAGGGAGAGGGGAGAGGGGGAAGGTGGAGGGGGGAGAGGGAGAGGGAGAGGGAGAGGGAGGGAGGGAGAGAGAGGGAGAGAGAGAGAGAGAGGGAGAGAGAGAGAGAGAGAGAGAGAGAGAGAGAGAGAGAGAGAGAGGGAAAGGAAGGACAGAAATATGGAAGGAAGAAAAAAGAAACCATGGCAGGAAACTTCTAAGGAACTGGGACTTTCTAAGAGGAATTCTTACACCAGTTAAAATAATATTTTCTTTTCTTGTACTGTATAAATATTAATAATAAGTTAAAGTTGGAAGTTCTTTAAGCAGGGAGAGAAATTTAACAACAGCCTTTGGTCCACTTGCTGTAGACGAACCCCAAACCTTGGCCTTCTTACCAGAATGAAGCAATCCTCTTCTCAAGTTTACATTTAATTATAATTGCAACTGTCGTGATGATTAAGCCTCTCCCTTTGTCATTGTCTTTTCTTGGCATCGTTTCTTTGGCTCAGCTTGTATGCTATACACCACGTATGAATCACAGAGAATCTGTGCTTTTTAACTGTGGCGAAACCATACGCAGCTTTTTGTTTATTTCCAGAACCGGTTCCAAAACAGCTGTTAAATGTTCATCCTTGGTTTTGTCATCTTATTTCAGGCAATTGTAACAGCAGCATCTTCTGTTTTTAATTCTCCTGAAGAAAGAAAAAAAGAACTCCCCAAGATGGTTTGCTGTGCGTAGGTGCTAGTTAATGACTTATTTCCTCTCTTTTCCTTAATCAGGAAATTTCATAGTTCAGCAGTGGCAGGGTTCCCATGAACGTGGACCTGACCTAAGCCAAGCTGTGTGAAACAATTGACCATGAAAACAGCTTGCTCTGCAAGCCTCTGAGTGTTCCAAACTGAGGCCGACCAGAAGCTTCCATTTTACACAGTGGTGAGGAAAGCTTGTAAATGTTTCGTGGTTAGTGATGGTTTCATCTCTAGTAAAATCAATCAGCTGAAAAGTAGTACATTAAGTCGTCGGTCAACTGGTAGTTTAGACACGAATTGACTGGTGGGTTTTTACTTTAGGATGACTTCCTTCTGAAAAACTGCTGTTGAATGATGAACACAATACCTTGTGATATGAAAAAGCACTCAGGAAAATCAAGACCAATTGTGCCTCATCTAGGTACAAGATATTGCTTAGTTTAGAATCATTGCTTGAAAGCTAACAGCTTACCAAAATGGCCATTTTTAAATGTCATGAGCCATGTTTAAATTGCTTTTTTACTAAAGGTTTAGTACATTGGAATAACCTGAGGAGAGCTTTGGGGGAAAAAAAAATACTGGTAACTGGCTCCTACCCCGAAGATTTAGATTGATTGGTCTCGAGTGAAATCTGGACATTGGTCTTTTGACAGTGCTCTCCAGGAGATGCTAACATGCAGCTAGGATTAGAGCCACTGCTTTCTGAAAATCACAGCTGCAAACAACCTTCGAAAACCTGTACGTTGCATATGGGTACACACATTGTGATTGTGCACATTGCAATAAGTCAGCTCGTTTTACATTTGCCTCTTTTAAGTAGAATTTGTTCTTCTTCTATGAGAGATAACTCAGCCCATGACAAATAATCTTTGGCAACCCTCACACTCACTCCTGTGTTCTCTCTCTCTCTCTCTCTCTTTCTCCTTCCTTCCCTCCCTCCCTCCATCCCTCCTCCCGCCCTCCCCCCTTCCTTCTCTCCCTCCCTCTCGCCCCCCAGGAAAATGCAAACCTAACTTTCAACCTACATCATCTTTTAGAGACAGAAAACTGGCTTCTAGAATACACACATCATCCCGTTTGAGCGAACTATGGTTTTCTCTTTCCCTCCTCATCTTCCCGCAGGAGGATGTCACCAAAATGTGAGCGCTACAAGGAAACTCTTAATATCCCAAGTTGCCAAACTGGTCTTTGTCCAATATCCTCCATTTCAGGAAATGGCTGCCAAATCTACCCTCTTACTAAGCCAATAACTTAGACTCCACCTTGATTCTTTTTCCCTCATCCCTCACATCTAGTCCCTTGCACTCTTCCTCACATTCAATAAGTTCAACCTCCAAAATCTGCTCCAAGCTATGGTCACCTCCCACCTTGATACGGCAATTGCCTCCCAACTGAGTTAGACTCGCTCTCCTGCTTTGGCCCCATTCAGGCCATTCTGCACCCAGCAGCCAGAGTAATCTTTTCATGTGGTGGTTTATAAACCACTTTCCTGCTGAAAGACTTTCAGTAGCTGCTCATTTCAAGTGGAGTAAAATCCAGATTCCACCATGGCCTACAGGATCTGGCTGCCGCTCTGTGTCAGCCATGACCCCTGCCTTTGTCCTCTCCCTTGCCAGGGTCCAGTCACACTGGTTTCTACTCATTACTGGAGCATGACAGTTTCTGCCCTAAGGACCTTTCTCTGCTGCCTTGCCTGGCTGGCTCCCTTATCCTGCCAGTCTCCATTTAAGTGTCTTTCTTCCAAAAGGCCTTCTCTGATTTTATCTGTCATAGCATCTTATTTATTTCCTTTCTGGTAATTATTTAATTTACCTGTTTGTTTGTCTTTTCTCTCTCCCGACTAGAACTGAAGCTCCATGAGGAAAAGGACTTGCCCTCATTCACAGTTGTGCCCCCAGCCCCTGATAGCGAAACAGGCACATAGTGGGAACACACCAAATATTTGTGGCATCATTTAATGAATGACTGGGAACAAGAGGAGGAGGAATGAACTAGATAATACATAGCTGAGGCAATGCATCTCTGCATGATTAGGGGCTGATTGCAGCTTTGGAGAAAAGGAATGGCAGCTTTAACTTAATGTGTGCACTATGGCCATTAGCTATTATTTACACATTTATCAATCAAGTCATTCTTGTAATCTGCATCAATTAGGGTTCTGGTGACAAGTACAGAAACCAACTTAAGCTAACTTAACCAAAACAAGAATCCATTATAAGGCTTCTGGCCTGCCTTATGGAACCTGAGCAGTAGAGACTCAGAAAGGGACTAAACAGCAATCTCAAATTGTTGGGAAGCTGGGGAATCTCTCTCTCTATCCTGCTTTTCTCTGCACAGCTTTTCCTTCTTCTTTCTCTGCTGATCAGCTTTCTTCATACCTGCCACTCACAGTTTCTGACCTTTTACACATCTGCTGTCCTAGACCCCAGATGGAGTTTGAGTCTCACAGAATTGAACCTCCAAATTTCCTGAGAAAGAGAGTCTAATTGCCTGAGCTTGAGTAGGTGTTGAACCCCAGACAGTTATCTGTAGCCAGTGAGACAGGAATTCCTGTACAAACACTCCCCCCACACACAGGGTGTCACCATGAAAAATGGGGGCAAGGACAAAGGAATTTAGTGGGACAATTCCTGGTGACAAGGGGAATCACTGGCGTTTTGGCTAGGTAGTCACCTCAAAATATATCTGCTAGAGAATTCAAATTATCTACTGGGACACACTCACTCACACCCCCTCCTGGCTATCTTTTCTACTTGCTCTTCCCAACTAGTTCACCTCTGGAGGATCCAGGCTTTGGGCTGATTTTTTTAATTCCTGGAGGTTTCCAGGCATTGAACCAGCATCATACGGGAGAGGAAGAAGGGAAGAGAAGTACTTCTATGTCACAGAAAGAGGAGAATCAAATCAAGGAAACAATAAGTATATTTTAAGCATCAGAGCATGACAAATTATTTCTAAGAGGAGAATTGGATTAAGAAAAGAATAGCACATATGAAACATGAAAGCTTGATGGATTATTTTAAGTTGTTGCCTTTGAATCATTTTTTTCAAACCAAATGACTCAGCCACCAAGAGATTCTTTTGTTATATGATCAATCTTGCTTTCTTGCTAATATGGCAAGTTCAAATGATGATGTATTTCTGATTAAATGTTGCACTGATAAAGCAGCCTGTTTCTCCATCCTTATGCTGACTTTTTATGAAGAATTACCTTCCAACATTGATGCTTGAATCTATAGAAACAGACCTATCGATACATTTGAATTAAAAATAACTGGTTGAATTTGGGTGAGGGATTTTAAGTTATTTTGGAACAATGCCATGCAAGATAGAATAGACATATTGAGGAAAAAGTTTTCCTTAAAGGCCATATGGTATATTGGTTAATATTCTGGTTTTGTGGCCTAATGATTCAAACCCTGGTTTTTGCCTCTTTACTAGCTGTGTGATCTTCAACAAAATACTTAATTTCTTATCATAAAATAGGAATAGGAATAGCACTTGCCTCTGAAGGGATGGGTGAGGTTTACTTGAAATAATGGGTTGGATCAGTTAGGGATTGTACTGTACTGCAAACAACAGAATCCCTGACTGAATAGTAGCTTCAGCATACCAGAGGATCAGTTTTTCTCACTCACCAAGAAGCCCAGAGGTAGGCAGTTTTGGCCTTGACTAAGGGGCTCGAAGTTTTCAGAGCTGAGGTCTTTGCAGCTCGCATGATCTTTCTCTCATAATCTCAGTATGGCCTCCGTCATCATGCCTAACAGTGAATAAGATTCAATCAAGAGACCAAAACTTCCACAGGGCAGTTAAAAACTTTAAGTCAGGACAGGCTAAGTGCTATAACAAATAAGCCCCACTCATCAGTGGATTAACACAATAGAAGTGTATTTCTCACTCTTGCCAATGTCGATTGATAGCAGAGGGTGGGGGGTAAGGTGAGAGGATAGGATGCAGCTCTACTAATTATAGTCGTGCAAGGGCCATTGTAGCATGTGGGGCTTCCAGGGTTATACCAGGCATGAATGTCACACCAACACACACAGAAGAGAGAGCATAGGGAATTGTGTAGGAAGATTTATCGATCAGGTCTAGAATCGAGGTACTATATTTTTTTCACATTTTATTGGCCAGACTTCAGTCACCTGGGTCCAGATAGATGTAAGGGGAGCTAAAAAATATACTCCCTGAATGGACAATCCCTTCTAGAAATGTGTCTATGCCATGAAAGAGAAGCATGAATCTTTGGGGGGTACAGCTAACTGTCCCTGCGACAGTGACTTCTACATACGAGATCTGACAATTAAGTTCGCAAACTTGCTGCAACGCTGTTGCTAACCTTTCTGATATCAGAGGGATTATTCATTATGAATTTGTACCAACTGGACAAACACTTAACCAAGTTTACTATTTGGAAGTGCTGAAAAGGCTGCGTGAAAAAGTTAAATGATCTGAACTTTTCGCCAACAATTCATGGCTCTTGCATCACGACAATGCACCAGCTCACACGGCACTGTGTGTGAGGGAGTTTTTAGCCAGTAAACAAATAACTGTATTGGAACACCTCCCTACTCACCTGATCTGGCCCCCAATGACTTCTTTCTTTACCCAAAGATAAAGGAAATATTGAAAGATATTTTGATGACATTCAGGACATCGAGGGTAATATGATGACAGCTCTGATGGCCATTCCAGAAAAAGAGTTCTAAAATTACTTTGAAGGGGGGACTAGGTACTGGCGTCAGTGCATAGCTTCCCAAAGGGAGGACTTCGAAGGTGACCGTAGTGATATTCAGCAATGAGGTGTGTAGCACTTTTTCTATGATGAGTTTGTGAACTTAATTGTCTGACCTCATAAATATTATTACCTAAAACTCTGGCCCTTGATCACCTCTTCCTGTAATAAAGGCTGGGAAATGTAATTTTAAGCTGGTGTCATTGCAACCCTGGATAGTGTAGGTTTCTCTTCTCTTAGTAAGGAAGAAGATATTGTGTAGTCAACTAGTGGTGTCTGCCACATGTGAGAAAAATGCTTAGCACAGTGCCTGGCTCTTAGCTAATATTCAGTAAATGCCAGTTATTGTCATTGCTAGGATATCCTTATCTCCTGCTGTAAATTACTTACTCAGCATTCTGTTTTATTGAGTGCTGAACCTAGAATCAGAAGACCTAGGTTTAAATGCTGGCTTAGCCCCTGGCTGTCTGCTGTGAGCCTCTGTTGCTTTATTGAAAAAATGGGAAGGTTTAAACCTGCCTCACAACTGTCTTGTATGGATTAACTGAGACAATGAGCTCGAGTGGGCTAAAAGCATTATTTCGTACATCCTACATACACAATATTAAAATGAATCTCAAGTGGAAGCAACCCAAACGCCCATTGCATTAGTTTCCTAGGGCTGCTAACAAAGTACTACAAACTGTGTGGTTTAAAATACAGGCATTTACCGTATTTCTCCAAAAATAAGACCTAGCTGAACAATCAGCTCTAATGCATCTTTTGGAGCAAAAATTAATATAAGACTTGGTCTTATTTTACTGTAATATAAGACTGGGTCTTTATAATAATAGTATAGTATAATATAATATAATATAATATAATATAATATAATATAATATAATATATAATGTAACTTGGCCTTATATTAATTTTTGTTCCAAAAGATGCATTAGAGCTGCTTATCTGGCCAGGTCTTATTTTCGGGGAAACACGGTATTCTGTCACAGGTCTGGAGGCTAGAAATCTGAAATCAAGATGTTGGCAGGGCCATGTTCCTTCTGAAGGCTCTAGGGGAGAATCATTCCTTTTCTCTTCCCACTTCTGGTGGTGGCTGTAAAGCCTTGGTGTTCCTTGGCTTATAAGGACACCAGTCATATTGGATCAAGGGCCCATGCTACTGCAATATGACCTCATCTTAACTAATTACATCTGCTATAACCCTATTTTCAAATAAGGTCACATTGGGAGGTACTGGGGGTTAGGACTTCAACATATCATTTTGGGGGGACACAATTCAATCTATAACATTCATCAAATGATGAATGGATAAATAAAATGTGGTAGAACCATACAATGGAATATTATTCAGCAATAAAAAGGAATGAAGTGCTGATACATGCTACTAAGTGGATGAATCTCAGAAACATTGTGCTAAGTGAGGGAAGCCAGACATGAAAAGTCATATACCGTGTCTCCCTGAAAATGAGACCGTGCCGGACCATCAGCTCTAATGCGTCTTTTGGAGCAAACATTAGTATAAGACCTGGTCTTATATAAGACCAAATCTTACATTATATTATATTATATAAGACCCGGTATTATTATATTATATTATATTATATTATATTATATTATATTATATTATATTATATTATATTATATTATATTATACCCGGTCTTATATTATCGTAAAATAAGATCGGATCTTATATTAATTTTTGCTCCAAAAGACGCATTAGAGCTGATTATCCGGCTAGGTCTTATTTTGGGGAAACATGGTACTATATCATTCCATTTATACAAAATGTCCAGAATAGGCCACTCTATGGACATAGAAAGTAGATTAGTGATTCCTTAGGGCTGAAGGAGGAAGTGTTGGTGAGTGACTGCCAAAGGGCACTGGGTTCCTTTTAGGGGGACAAAATTGTTCTGAAATTGACTGTGGTGATAGTTGTGCAAAGAAAATGAGCGAATGAAATGCTATCATTTTAAATAAGTTCAGGTCTCTAACCTTCAATAAATTACATTTCCAGGATCCTGAAAGAACCTATACATGTCATCGTATAAATGCTGCTGAAAAGCTTAAAGGAATCATGTGTTAGAAAATAAAACTTTTAGGCCTTCTTTCCAGCACCCTCCCCCAGACTCCTCATGGGAAGAGGAGGAGACTTTGCTGACCAAGGGGATTGGTGACAACTGCCATCCACTGTCATCTAATTCTTTGTTCTTGGCTCAGCATTTCCCTAATTAGGAATAGAATGAGTTCCTTGATCTACAGCAAGGATGTCACCCTGTATCTTGACTTAGCTCAATTTTTAGCCCTCTGCCATCATTGGCAGGAGTAACCACACTTTTTTTTCCCCTTTCTTCCTCAAACCTAAATTTGCACATAAGTGTTCTCTTCACAGGTTAACTTTGGCAAGCCATTGAAGGCCGTATTGTAAAAATTTTCATGAAATTATCCCTCCACTGTCAGAAAATGATACTAAATTTGAGACATCTATTCTTTTCAGACTGTTATTTAGCCTTATTTCCCATATCTAAATATTCCAACTCCACTTCATCTTCCACAGAGGAGGGGCAGAATCTCATTTTGACAGAGAAAGAGAAGGCAACTGAGAGCTGACATTATGACCTCGCATACTGCCCCATTCCTGGCCCAGGGCTAGGGGCTGTCTGAAATACAAAGAGGAATAAGACCTAGAACCTGCTCTCAAGGATCTTTGAATCAGGTTGATGACAACCTAAGTGATGAGTCAAGTAAGAGAACTAGTGTGACAGATTTATAACTCCAACTGCCTACAAAACTGCCACCCTTGTGTGTACATCTTTATGTCTGGGTCTTTAATGGTTTTGCCACTTTTTTTCTGTGCAACATTCCAAATTAAATTTCTTTGGGTCTCTTCTTCCATCCACCTCTACCTTTGAATAAGTAACACTTCTTTTTAAGGTGACTCTTCTCCCCACCCCCGCTCAGCCCCCAAATCAGGAGGCCATTTCTTCTCTTTCCAGCTGCCCCAGCGTTCAATATGAATGTGTTATATTAACAGGAAGAAAATGGAACTGAAAGAAAGTGTGCCTAATTTGTAAAATAAAAATGAGTTTCGATCCCAGTAGCTTATGCATTATTCTCGTAAGGACTGGGTTTACATCGATCTTCTTTTCCGTGGCAGTCAAGTGTGGAATGTGGTGAAGTTAGAAATGTAATTGCGTAGACATAAAAAATTGCATCTCTATAACCATCATCGGGACACTTTTCTCAAGATGTTATCTCAGTGTCCTTCAGAGCAATAACTATATCAATTGAGAATGTAACAGAAGCAACTTAAATGTTATGCATCGTTTACTTCTGGTAAGGCTAATGTGCTGCAGAACAAGACTACTGCTCATGACATAAGGTACTCAGAAAGGCTGGAAACGCTTCAAGACCATTAAAATAAAATGCCAGCCACTCCTGCTGTTCAAATATTCTTCAACTTCTAATTTGAGGCACCTATACCTAAGAATGTAATTGTGTTATTCTCTCTGATAGCTGGAATCTATCTAAGCAAATGCCTAGGAATTATGGACTGTTGAGGCTACAGGAGTCCAGAAGACAAATGAGGTAGAGAAAACGTGCTATTTTACTGGCACATTCAACATTTGTGCTCCGTTATTATTTACACGTTAAATGTATTCAAAGACAAATATGCCTGAAGTGTCTTTCCTCAGCTGAATTGAAGAAGAGGTTGGAGAAATGCATAAACCACCTTGAGAGCTAAACCCGGAAACCTGACAGAGAGAGAAACACTCACACACCTGTCCTCGGAATTATTTTCCACACTAAATTTTCTCTAGAGCTAACTGTCCATTTTTGAATCAGGAAGTTGTCATCTTGATAAAGCAGTCCTCCCCAGGCGCGCACGCACACACACACACACACACACACACACACACACACACCCTGCCCCCGCCCCCCCCCCCATAACTCACAATTCTCTCCCTGATGAGCAAGTGGACCACAGTGAAAAAAGCACAGTGGATGAGAAAGGGGCAACTGAAAAAGCCAATGCTGTGAAAGATGATGCTTCCCCATCACATGGGGAAATTATTTCTCTTTAATGCCTGCCTTGGGAGGGGTACACTTTAAGTTCAGGGACCCCATTGGCACATCAGGACTTTGACTGGGACATGGTGCCAATTCAAACTGTCACACAGTACAGGGAGGAAAAAAAGCCTAAATCAGTTTCTATTCTTTAATAGAAAGCAATACTGTAGTTTAAATTAGCAAGGCGCTGCTGAACCACTATTTAAAATGCATTTGCACTGACATCCCAAGAAAGAGGTTTTTTTTCTTGTTTAATTGCACTGTCAGTGTGGAACGCTTTCACTTAAAACCATTCTGAGGTAGACCTTTTAATAGAAAGTGACAATTTAAATTGCCATGATAACAGCGTAAATGGTGCTTAAAGTCATTACTAAACTGATGTCGCAGTTGGCTCCAGACCAGTTTGTTAAAGCCAAAGAAAAGGTGTTGGGGGAAGGGAGGAAAGTAACTAAATGGTGAATCATTAATTCCTTTTATATTCATTATAATAACATTAGCTGAGATGAAGTCATCTGGCTCCCAATGGATGTAATGCACATTTCTATTGAATTCCACATTATTCCATTGTAACGTTGCCCTGATTAATGCCTATTACTGAGGAACTGCTCCAGTCATAGGCACTTATTTCTCTGCACTTACTTTGTTTTCTTGTCTTCACTCCCATGATCCAAAAAGAAGAGCTGTGGCTTCCATTTGTTGGTTGGACTTTGGGAGTGTAAGTGCTAGATTTATCCATTGCCATTTTTCCCAGTGACTAAATAAGTCAGATTCTCCTGAAAGTTCTTGGAAATGACTCTCTCTAGCTTTCAAAGAGCTCTGCGCCCAGACCTGAATGTGTCATATCATGTGAGTTGAAGTCAAGACTGCCTGAGTAAGTGCCATTGGTCAAACTGGATTGGTTTAACCCAACCAATTGGTTTGCTGAACCAGTGAGTCCACAACTGGAGGCCCATGGTGGGGGTGCCATAAAATCTAAGGTAGTGTGGATCTGTGCACCTGGAAAGGTGCTCATAGGTGGGTTAAGGTTGAGTCTGGAGCACTGGGGACAATTGAAGGCATGGTGACAGAGGTTGGGAGAAATGGACAAAGAACAGAGAATCCTGTGGGACTGAGGGCCATTTTGTCACCTTCACAATTTCTCACTCAGTTGTCTAGGTTCTGAAACATACCCCCTTAAAAGTAAATTAATCATTTGGGGTTTTAGGCACAATAGGTAAACTAGTTTGTTATAGAATTGCCATTTAAAAATATGCTGCACATTCCTTTTTATTATATAAAAATTACCTCAAAGAACCAACAATTGTAACTGGGTTCACAGTAGGAAAACATACTTCACATTTTAAACTTAAAACATTACATTTAGGACTGGCTTTTTGAATAGTTTCCTGAGGTCATACAATTTAAGGGGTCTGGGAATGACTACACCATTCAAATTTTCTCTAAATCAGACATTATAATTTCTGAAATTTTCATCACTCAAAGTTAGAAGTGACCATGGGACCATCTGGGGCATGATGTTAGGGTCTCAATTTGGAATCTGGGGATGGGTTACAGACAGACCATGAAAACCATAGACGGATTTTTGTGTAGATGTGTATTACTAAGGAGAGAGAGTTCCTTTCTTTCATAAAAATTTCAAAGGAGCTTGCAAACCAAAAAGTAGTTAAGAACCACTAATCCAATCTTATTTTTCTAGAAACCAGAAAACAGAGGCCCAGAGAGGCGGTTGACTTCCCAAGATCCCTGATAGCTCTTGGTCCATCTACAGAATCCCGGCCTCTGATTCCCAGTCCCAAACTGCCTTTTTAATGTTTTACAATTTTTCTTCCTTTTGAAAAACAATGATTACTGCAATGCTGTGCTTTTCTGAAAACCGCTCTCCTGGCAACCTCAACTCCCTGGAACACAACTGTCCTTGGCAGAGGCAAAAGAGGCCTCAGAGCCGCTGAAATTAATTTCCTGCCATTCCCGCACTTTGGTCCATGAAAGAAGCACCAAGAGGTCACCTAACACGCCATTTATTTATTTGCTCATTTATTTAACAAAGATTTATTGAGCTAAATACCTATAAAGGCTTTATTTGTACATAATTCTGACAAATTTTGTTATCCAGTTTCACAGAAAATAACAGGAAGTTAGCTGGAAGAAGACTGCAAAAGTCAGGGTTATTGATCCAGAATTGCAAGATATTTGCCCTCAGCCTGACAGCAAAGAAAGAGCAAGAATATCCACTGTCCTACAGCGAAGACGCCGAGCCATGAAACAAACTGCAAATGACTTCTCAGTTTGTGAACAACGGGTTGGGCGGAGAGCATTTTAGAAAGCTCTTCATTTAAAGGGTTGAAATGTATGCCATGTGATGAAAACATACGTCCACTCAAAAACTTGAATATGAATGTTCATAGCAGCACTATTCAGATGAGCCAGAAGGTGGAAACAATGCAAATATCCATCAATAGAAAAAGGGATATATATTCATAAATGGAAGACTGTGGAAGACAATGGAATATTATTTGCCCATAAAAAGGAATGAAGTACTGTCACATGCTACAATGTGGATGAACCTCAGAAATGTTATGCTAAGTGAAAGAAACCAGTCACAAAGGACCACATATTGTATGATCCCATTTATATGAAATGACCAGAATAGGCAAACCTACAGAAAGTAGATTAGTGGTTGCTTACGGCTGGGGGAAGGGGATGATAACTAAACGATACAGGGTTTCTTTTTGAGGTGATTCAAATGTTCTAAAATTGACTGCGGTGATGGTCGTACATATCTGTGAAAACTAATGAAATACCTTAGCCACTTAGGGAAGACAATTCTCGAAATGGGGTGTGTCGTGCGAGGGACCCTGCTCGCTGCACCATTTGTTGTGCGAGGCGGCCTGCGGGGTCTCTCCTCCCGCTCCCCACATAAGAACACAGGATATGGCTAGGCCAAAAAGGAACACCCACGGAGCCATAGATAGAGGAGTCATACCTCTATAGTATAACTGGAGACACTAGTCTCACTGGAGGCTGGATCCACACGGACCTGCAACCTGCTGTCCGCTTCTCTGCCTGGCACCCAACCGACTAACCAACCAACACAGCCCCGGCAGTTATATCAATGGCTAATTGGCTAACTGGTTACAGCTGATGGTCAATTAGCCGCAGCTGATGGTCATCTACTCGAGCCAGCACCTTTCCACGTGAGGCTGAGAGCCTGGAAACTGCTCTCTGGGACTCTGTCCCCACAGGGTGTGTGTGTAATATTGTCATGCGGGATGGCATGCGGGTCTGGTCCCGCTCCCTAGATAAGAACGCAGGATATGGTGGCGAGGCCAAAAAGGAACACCCACAGAGCCATAGACAGGGGAGTCACAGCATTATAGTCTTGCTGGCGGCTAGCCTGGAGACACAGGAAGCAGGCTCCACATGATCCTCAACCTGCCGTCTGCTTCTCTGCCAACCGACCTCCCTTGCTAGCTGCAATCCTCCGCGCTAACTGCAATCCATGCTTGCTAGCTTAGCCACAGCAGTTGTATCAGTGACCAATGGCTAACCGGTAACAGCTGATAGCCAACTAGTTACAGCTGATGGCCAGCTACTGCCCGAGCCAGCACCTTTCCACGTGAGGCCGAGAGCCTGGAAACTGCTCTCTGGGACTCTGTCCCCACAAATATAAATAAGCTTACTGTGTTTTCTAAGGCTGAGTCTCGTTGGAGGAAACTAAGTATTGGTGTCCAGAAAATGGGGTAGTCGGTCTCTTGAGTTTAAGGATCAAAGGAGAGAAACTGCCCACTGGGGGAGAGGTGGGAGTAGTTCAGCAGACAATCTAAAAGTCTTGAGAGAAGGTATGGCCCCTCCATTGTCTTTGGGGATATGGAGGAACCCTCTGAGATCCCCAGGACCAAAGAAGTGGTGACAGTTGTGAATTTCACAAAGCATAGACACCTGGGCCAGCCTAGGCCCAGCATTTCTGGGGCATCAGGGAACTGGAGGGGACCAACTTGTGTACCTGATGGGACCAGACACTAAGAACTGTGACCTATGGAAGCCCGTCTGCCATGAGCCAAGCACCCGGGGTTGAGCAAATCACTGAGGGGCTGCGACACAGGGGCCTGGGATAGGGGCTGGGCCCAGGAACAGCAAGGCTAATGACATTGGGCAGCAGCCACGGGAGACACACCAGGAGGCAGCAAGTACCACCGCAGCAATGCCAGCACCAGGTGACAGCCAGCTGGGATCTTCCGTTTGCATTGTGTGAGGCGTGGAGGGGCCCAAGCGGTTGGCGTTGGATTTCCTATCCAACTGGCACATATGGTCCTTAATCCATCTTACTCGGACTTGGGAAACTAAAAGAGACGTGAGGCTCTTATACCCTGAAGTTTGTGTTCATACTGGTGACAATGAGGAAAATAAGCCCTAGAAGCTGTACAGAACCTAGAATTTGTGATGTGGTTTCACAAGCATCATCTCATAGGGTCATCACAAAAGTCCTGTGAGAAGGCTGACGTCCTTCTCCCCATTTATCAGATGGAGAAACTCAGGCTTAGTGAAACCAAATGAATTGCCCACTATTACAAAATTAATAAGCGCTCAAGCTCTGGCTACAGTCAGGTATTTTGACCCATAGTCCAGCAGGCCTCCTATTACACCATGATGCCTCTCCAAAAAAGGGGGATTCATAGGCTGCCAAAAACTTTGGAACTTTCCCTGGCTGTGGCCTGGAAGGAATGATCAGAGCCCAGGGCCATTGTCCTAAATAACCTCAGTTTGGTCCTGGCTGCTTTTCTTGCTTTAGTCCAGGGCACTTGCTAAAAAAAAAAATAAATAAATAAATAAAGCCCCTGAACGCAGCTCTTCTCCAGCTGCTCCTAACTAAGGCATGGCCCAGACCCACGGTTGTGACCTCAGTGCCTCCTGCCGGATCTTGTGCACTCTGACTAAACCCTGCCACCTCTGCCCGCCACACCAATCACTTCTGAACTCAGCACTTCATGGAGCAGTGGATACAATGCTTTGTGTGTTGGATGTCTCCAACTTTACTGCTTGCACCATTAATTATCTGAGTCACCACTATAGATTCCTACCTAGAGTGGAAGATCCGTGAGGTCAGAGAAAGTGCCTTGTTCCACCCGCTTTTGATTCTCAGTGGTGTCTAGTAAGGGGCCAGTAAACCTCTCTGAATGAAAGCTTAGTCCTTTCTCTCAAACACAGAGTGGGTGCCCCACAAATATTTGTTAATTGCCTGGTTGGCAAATCTACTATTCTCTAAGTCCACTCCTATGCAAAGAAATAACTGCCAAGATCCTCCACACCGCACCTCTGCCCACCTTGACACCTACTGACACCTTCTCCCCACAGAGTTAAGAGCAGGAGCCCTGGGGACAAATACAATCCTCTCCAGCAGTATTGGCTGTGTGACCTCAGGAAAACTGTCAGACTCTGGCTTCCCGCCTGTGAATTGGGGATGTTGAGGGTAACAGTTCTTATCACTTAAAGTTTTTATGGAAATTGAGTTCAAATGTGTTTAGAACTGTGCCTGGAGTGCAGATTAAGTACAGCCAGTTAAGATTCCAAGTTTAGGATGACACCTGGCCTGCCCAGCTGGGATATCCAGGCCATTAACACCCGGGCTTTTCTCACTCCCCTCAGTCTAGCTGGAAGTAGATAAAAAGCTAATTCTAAAATCCTCCCCCAAGAAGAGGAAATGAAAGTTTAACAATTGTTTTTCTTGGAAAACTGTCCTCCCTCTGCAGGATGGGCCTTTAAAAAGTGACTTAATTGAATTATTGGAGTCACAACAGGTCGTGTCATGCTTCACCCAATGGCAGCAAATCATCTCAGTGCAGCAACAGTATTGGAAATTTTCTCATGCTCCCAAATTGTCCAAAGCTTTATAGGCTTGGGTGGGTGTCATTGCAGAGGGCCACTTTGCTATTAGCCATCCATTCACTCATGCAATCATTCATACATCGATTTATTCATTTGTTTAACAAGTGACCCTTGAACAATGTGGGGTTCGGGACGCCAACCACCTGCACAGTCAAAAATCTGCATGTAATTTAAGCCCCCTATCCCCATACGTAAATTCCAAACGGTGGATGGAAAACATACTTATTTGGCACAGACTACATGGTAGACATGATAAAAATGTAACTGTTATTTTAATTATATGCCCTTGATCCTCCAGAATCCCCAGATGGATACATTTCCTAATAATTTACCTCCCAGTCATTTACAGACAACACACAAGATAAATAAGCAAAACATGTAGCATTTTAAGATAGTGGTATGTGCTAAGAAGGAAAGGGGGCATGAAATGTCAGGGGATGGTTATTGAAATTCTAGGTAAGTTAGCCAGGGAACCAAAATTTGTATTAGTCAACGTTCTCCAGAAAAAAAGAACCAACAGGATGTAGAGAGAAAAAATGAGAAAGAGTGATTTTAAGGAGTTGACTCACATGATTGTGGAGGCTGGCAAGTCTGAAATCTGCAGGGGAGGCCAGCAGGCTGGAGGCCCAGGGAAGAGTGGATGTTGCAGTGTTGAGTCCGAAGGGAGTCTGGAGGAAGAATTCCTTCTTCCTGAGGGGAACCTCAGTCTTTTTCGTTTAAGGCCTTCAGTTGATTGAATGAGGCCCACCCTGTTAGAGGAGGTCATTGAGAGGACATGACTGCCAGCTGATCCTTGAGCTTGACAAGGGCAATCAGAGGCTCCTCACCTCCTCTCCTGTGCTTGGAATATACGTTGTGTCCACTGTTCCCACACTAGGAACCTGTTTCAAGGACGCAAGCTCAAGAGAGCAATGTGTTGTTGAGACCATCTGAGCTGAAATAAGGGACTGAATCCCATTAAGGCCTCTTTATAAACTTGTAAGATTCTGACAGGCAGATGTAGAGATCTACTCATCTGTGGCATCTAAGTCAAGCCTCGTATGTAAGTTCCCTTGCTTATTAAAGCTGCCACCCACCAATCTGGAGTGGCCTCCCTTCTTCCTTCAGTTTCTCCTTGCCCTCTGTGTATGGGGGCCAGTTTGCGAACCAACACACCCACATTATGGAGGGTAATCTGCTTTGCTCAAAGTCTACTGAGAAGGGGGCTTTTGAGAAAAAAATTTCAGAAGGTGAGACAGTGAGCTATGCAAATAAGTATCTGGGAATGAGAAATCCGGGTAGATTGAGAAGATCCAAGTTCTTGAAATGGGAGTGTGCCAGGCACGCTGCTGGAGTCGAGGAAACAAGGGGGAGAGTAATGGAGAAGGGCTCAGAATTCCAGGGGGTAGAGAGTGTTGTGCCTTGTAGGTCTTCATAAGGACTTGGGTCTTATTCTGAATAAAATGGAAGGGAGGTTTCAGCAAGGGAATGACATGATCTGATGTGGGTCTTAACAAGATTACCAGCTGCTATGTTGAGAATGGGCTGCAGGTGGGCGAGAACAGAAGCAAAGAGACCAGTTGGGATGCTATTTCAGTATCCTCGGTGAGAGATGGTGGGGGCCTGGATCAGCATGGTAACAGTCAGGGGCAGGGAGACAGGTCAAGGAGAAGAGTTGAATTCTGTATACAGCTTGAAGATGGAGCGAAGACTTGCTGACAGACTGGATATGGGTTGTAAGAGAAAGAAAGGAATCACAGATGATACCTTTGGCTTGAACCAGTAGAGCTGCCATTAACTGAGGTGATGAAGTTTACAGGAGTACTTTGGAGTGGGGTCAGTATATATCGGAGACTATTTGGGACAGGTAAGTGGGGGTGCTAACACATATTCTAAGTGGGGATGTCAAGCAGGTAGTTGGATGTACAGATCTGGAGTTTGGGAACAAGATCCAGGCTGGAGATACAAATTAGAGAGTTACCAGCATATAGACAGTATTTAAAGCCCTGAGACATTAACTGAGATCACCCAGAAAGTGAGAGTAGAAACAAACGAGGTCTAAGGATTGAACTGTGGGGCACTTCAACACTTGCAAGTTATAAAGGTGAGGCAAAATCAGCAAACGCTATGAGAAAGAGTGATCAAAAAAAAGAAGACAAAGAAGTAAGTGGAGTATTGTGTGAGCCAAGGAATGTTGTTCTGAGGAGAAAGTGACTGTGTCAAATGCTGTTCCTGAGAAGTGAGAAGTGATTGTTGGACATAGCAACGTGGGGTTTGTGACTAGGGCAGTTTTGGTAGAGAGATGGGGACAAAACCTGATCGGGTAGGCTCATGGGAAAATAGATGTAGAGAACTTGGAGACAGTGAACAGAAGCGGGCCTATATTTAATACAGAAGCGGGCCTACATTTAATACAGAAGACATAACAGCACATGTGTATAGGGATGAGAATGGTCCAATACGTAGGAGAAAATCGGTGACACAGTAGAGAGGATTGCCGCAGCCATGGCCTTGAGAGGGGCTGGCATCTAGTGCTCAGGTGGAGGGACAGTTCTCAGCCAGGACCACAAACAAGCCACTCCCCTTACTGGAGACCAATAAGAGTACATGGGTCCAGATGCAGGGGGATGGTAGCTGAGGTGCTGGGAACTTGTGGAAAATCTCTTCTAATTCTTTCCATTTTCTTAGTGAAGCAGGAAGCAAGTCCGAGCTTAGCTGAGAGAGTGAAGATAAGGGGAGGAGAGGTTAAAAGTTTGAGGAGAAAGTTTTTTTTAAAACCCAGTGCTGAAGTTTGCTTGAATTTCTGAGTTGGGGGCAAGTTCTTTACTCAGTAGTTAGAGCACAAGGCACACAAAGCGTGGAGTGAGCTAACCCAAAGGCCTAGGTTCACAGTAAGATGGGTGGTCACAGAAAGGAAGGAAGAGGAGAGCGCAAAGGACCCTGTCATGCGGGGTATCAGGCGGGGTCTCAGCTCCCGCTCCCCACATAAGAACACAGGACATGGTGAGGCCAAAAAGGAACACCCAAGGAGCCACAGGTAGGGGAGTCATACCACTATATTCTCGCTGGCGGCATCTCCTTCTCTGCAATCCACTCCTGCTAGCTCAGCCACCATCTTCTTGCTAGGCCCCATTTTCTGCTAGCGTAGCCACAGCAGTTATATTAGTGGCCAATGGCTCACTGGTTATAGCTGACGGCCAACTAGCCACAGCTGATCACAGTTGATGGCCATTTACTACCTGAGCCAGCACCTTTCTATGTGAGGCTGAGAGCCTGGAAACTGCACTCCTGGTTCAGTCCCCACAGACCCCAAGATGCCTGCTGCAGGACAGGAGGGATCCCATCCTGCCCCTTGGGTAAGAACTGGGGATACCAGTAGTTCACGATGTTGGCCCGCTTTGGACCCCATTGTGAGGTCTGTCGCTGCCTCCAGAAAGCAACAGGTGAAGAGCACCCCCTCCATGTCGCCCATGTTGTCCTTTTGAATGGAAGACAGGATGTAAAGGGTCAAGGAGCCCTGCTCCTCTATTGACACAGATGAACATGGCCGTGGGGTGGCCAGGGGACTGCTATGAGGAAGGAGAGAAGGCCCATTTTAACTCTTCTACACTCTAAGGAGCATCTTGTGTGCAAAGGCAGAGATTCTCAGTGCAGTCCCCAAACCAGCAGCATCAGTTTTCCCCGGGAAATTGTTAGAAATGCAAATTCTCGGGCCCCATGGGAGACCTACTACATCAAAGCCTCTGAAGGAAGGGCCCAGCAAGCTGTGTTTAACCAGGTCATTCTGTGTACACCAAAGTTTGAGAAATGCTGTTTGGAGGCAGCCTGGAAAAGTTTCTGTCTGCTCTTATCCAGGAGTGCCACCTATTGGGCAAGTTCCTCAGATGCTGGGAGGTTAATGTAAACACTAGGGGATTTCCTTTTCTTTTTCTATAGTTAAACAACTTTACAAACCCGAAACAAAAGCAACATTCTTGTGACCCTCCACATTATGCAAACACTAATTTTATGTGGCTATAATGAATATATTGAGACTTGTATTTTTTTCATAAAACATGTTGTACCCACTTCCCATGAATTAGCCCAGTAGAACATATAGTCATGATTTTTACAGTAAAATTCATTATAATAAAATTACATAGTCATTGTGACCACGTTTTTCAAGGTAAATTGGACACATGGTCTGACTGAGCATAATGAAACAGGAGACAATGTGACCTAATATTTGGAATTAATACCATCCCGGGAAATCTTAGAAGTTTGTTATCACATCACAAATTAGTCCATTGTTCCATGGTTTTAGATGCTTGAGCTATTTCCAGTTTTCAGTAGTTATAAATAATAAAGCAGTAAGTACCTTTGTACAATAAGCTGGGGTTTGTGGGGGGGGATTTCCTTGGGAAATCACTTAAGTAAAATTTCTAGCCCCAAAAGTCGAATAACATCACAGCATTATTTAAAGTAAGTTCAGAGAAAAACTAGAAATAATTTAAATGTGTTAACAGAAGAATTGGTAAGTTGTATAGTCCTCACAAGTGCTGTTCTGCAGGCATCAGAAATCCCGTTTACAACAAGCTTAAAACAACATGCTGTCAAGGAATTTTTGTCAAGGTTGTAGCTTCCCAGCATCTTTGGAACACCCTGCTACGTTGGTTCTGCCTTCATGGTAGAAGCCAGAAAACTGGCTTTGTCAGATATGTTCACACATGACCTAGGGTTCATCCATCAGACATACCAAAGGAAGACTTTGATTCAAAAGTGAGTAATGGGAAGAAGCAGGAAACATGTGGAATCTACTTTCTGGTGAAGGTGGCATCAGCTTCCAGCATTCAGAGGTTCTGGTATCCAGTCCTCAGCATCAAAGGTGCAAACCGTGGGTCTATGTCCTTTGGTCTTCACCTGGAGGTGTGGTTTGACCATTACTCCTGGCTGAGTAACCTTTCAACCCAACACTCTGGCTCTCTCAGAGATTTGTGAACTATCTAATTTTCTTTAATAAATTCCCTTTCTGGGGGGAAGGGGGTTCACCCAGTGTGAGGGATATAAATGATAAACGTCTAAGGATTACTTTGTCGTGTGCACCTGAAACTAATAAAAAAATAAAAAATAAAAAAAAGTAAAATAAAATAAAATAAATTCCCTTTCTGCTTGCATGCTTGTTCTGGTACTTTTGCTGTGGAACAAATCACCCTAAAACTTAGTGGATTGCATGGCTTAAAGTGGGGTTTTCGACCTTGGCACAATTGAAATTTTAGGCCAGATAATTATTGGTTGTGTAGGGCTGTCCTGTGTCCTGTAGGATGTTCAGCAGCAACCCCGGTCCCTACCCACTACATGCCAGGAACAGCACCCCCTCAAGTTGTGACAACCAAAAAGAATGTCTCCAGACATTGCCAATATCCCTCAGAGACAAAATCTCCCTCAGCTGAGAACCATTGGCTTACAACAACAATCAAGTATTAGAGAAGGCCTTGGCTGGGAGATTCTGGCTTGGGGTGTCTCAGGCAGTTGCAGTCAAATGGTGGTGAGAGCTGGAGGCTGGCTAGGAGTCTTTCCCTTCTCATATAGTCTCAGAGCCTCTCCACATGGTCTCTTTGCATGGGCTACTTTGGGGTTCTTCACAGCATGGCGACCTCAGGTTAGTTGAAATGCTTATGTGGGAGCTCAGGGTTTCAAAGTTATCACTTCCACCATAGTCATAAGATTCAAGGGGAGGGGGATACATATGTAAAAGTTAATTGAGGTATATAGCGGACTAGTGCTCTTTAAGTACTTTATTTCATCCCTCAATCAAAAATAGAAATACAATTCCTTTTCTGTTTAAAGTAGCTGTTGGATTCTGTCAGTTATAACTAAGACCCTCACCTAAGAAAGAGGGTAGCCCTCACCACTAGAAGGCCAGGGCTCAATGCAGCTACCACGCTCCTGTGTGGCTGGCCCCTCTGCACATTAAGCCCACTGGAAAACCCTCTCCCCCCAGGATGCACCCAGGAGAATTTTCCTACAGGAGAGAAATCCACAACCAAGCCTTGTAACCCTAAAATATGAAAAGCTGAGAAACCAAAAAATGTAGCTGTTGAATATGTCAGTGAACAGCAGACTCTACACAGCTGAAAGATAAATCAGGAAGCTGAAAGGTTACATTGAGAAACTTTCCCAGAACACAGCACAAAGAGATAAAGGGATGAAAAGAATGAAGAGAATTGTAGGGACACATGGAGGAAAGATTCAGTAGTTACAAGACTCCTCTAAAACTTATTTCCAAAGGGAGATAAAGCAACATTCAAATAACAGTCAAGAAATTCCCAGAATTGAACCCAAACACAAGTCTTAGATTGGAGACTTCTAACTGCTAATCAGCATTTTAAAAAAGAACAAAACAACACATCTAGACATTGTGGCAAATTTTCAGAACAAGAAAGATAAAGAGCTGCCTAAAAGCTACCCAGAACAAAAAAACCTGGGGGATAAAAAATGAGAATGGAACTGACGTGAGATTTTCCGTCAGCAAAATGGATACAAAAATATTGATAACTGCTGAAGTCAAGTGATAGATACACAGGGTTTCATTATATTATTCCCTCTACTTTTCTGTGAGATTAAATTTTTTCATAATAAAAATGTTTCGTTTTTTGTTTTCCTATGGAGGCAAGAAGATAATACAGTAATGTCTGCACAGAGCTGAGGGAAAACATCTTTTAACCTTGAATTCTATATCCATTTATATTGTCAAAGAATGAGGGCAAAATAAAGATACTTTCAAATTACAAGGACTCAAGAATGTTAACATACCAGATGCTCCAAGAGAAGTTCAACAAGGAGAAAAATGAAACTAAAAGAAGTAATGGGATGCAAGAAGCAAAGAAATCAACAAAATATGTGATAAATCTAAATTATTGTGGCTTATAAAAATTATGATCTTTAACATCAAACTGTGACTAAAATTCAAGCTATGTTAACATGGAAGTGGTAGGAGAGGGGGGCAGGGGTGGAGTTTAGGGAAACAAAAGCTTCCAAGGGTCTCATTTTGCCCAAATTGGTTACACAGAAACCAACTGACCTTTACAGGAGTGCTCCTCAATCTTTAATATGTATACACATCATCTGGGGATTTTGTTCAAGAGCAGTTTTGGATTTGACAATTCTCAGGTGGGCCTGAGATTCTGCATTTAAAACACATTCCACAGACCACACTTGGAGCAGCCGAGGCTTTAGCCTGGATCGTGCTTAAGAACCACATTGACTCAGGGTGAATATATGCTAAATTTCTCTCATTCTGTTTCCAAAATGTAAAAATGATAGAGACAGTGTTTCAGAAAATATTCAGGGACATAATTTTTAAAATCATGGACCAGAAAAGAAGTGGAAACCCGCAGCACTAAATGCTAGCTTAACACATGGGCCCATAGAGACCAGGAAGGACCTGACCCAGACAGTAGAGTCTGGAATTTCTTTTTTGTTTTGTTTTCACTTTAATTTTTTTCCATTTTATTGAGGTATAATTGACACACAGCACTGTATAAGTTTAAGGTGTACAGCATAATGGCTTGACTTGCATATATTATGAAATAATTACCACAGTAAGTTTACTTAACATCCATCATCTCATGTAGATACCCACCCTGAGAAAAGAAAAAAAATGTGTGTTTTCCTTGTGATGAAAACATTTAGGATCTACTCTCTCAGCAATTTTCAGAGATACTATACAGCAGTGTTAATTATAGTCTTCACGTTGCACATTCTATCCCCGGTACTTATTTAATCTTATAATTGGAAGTTTGTACCTTTTGACCACAAGCCTGGTATTTCAACTCCAACCAAGGAATAAGGAATCACCACACCCCCTTTCCCAGTGGGGAAACTGATGCTCTGAGCTCATGCTCCCCCGCCTATATTTGAAGGCTGAACAAGTCCTGCCTATCTACTTGGGAGTGGAACTAGAAACAGACTGCTTGCCTGCAATACAGCAAGAAAGCAGAGAGATTTGCACAACCAGCTACCAGGTATACATTTAGTGTGAGCTCCTGGCCTGGGACTGTGACATGCCCACAGGGCAAAAGCCCTGAGTCATTTTGTCCTCATGAAGCAATCATAAAACCACAATGAGTGGGAACAATGAGTGGGAGAGGGAAAAAAAGCCTCCATTAAGATGAGCATTCATAAAACAAAAATTGCAAAGGCCACAATGAAACCCGACACCACAAAAAGAAGTCAACATATAAGAGGAGTCACATAAAATAAAGTAGAAATAATGGAACAATCTGGAAAGGATTTTTTTGTAAAGTAAATGTATTTAAAATCAACGAACAAAAGCAGGTGGCTATGAATCAAGAACAGATGAATATCTTGGAAATTAAAAAAACAAAACTGAAACAATTTTTAGATGGTGTGTTATTAGTCGAGGTCCAGTCAGGGAAAGAAAAAATCTCTCTCGATCGTTTCAGCAGAGGGAACTTAATACGAGGAATTTATTACACAGGTGATAGAGGAACTGAGAAGCCCAGAGGGGATGGCGAGGCAGCCCAGAGATTAAAAACAGCAGAAAGCTGCTACCACCCCTATGGCTGAAGGGACAGGAGAGGATGTTATGTTATCAGAAGCCAGCATTTAGAGCCATCTGACGGGAACTGGAGCCCCAGCAGGAGCTGCAGCCGTGAAAGGTACAGCTATCTGGCAGGAGATGGAGGCACATTTGCTTCCAGAGACATTGCCCAAAGCCGAGACAGAGGGAGAGAAATACCCTCGTTTCCCCCCTCCCTCTCCTTCAAATTCATCTGCCAATACCTCCCTTTGGCCAAACCAACCCAGAAGGGATTATGGGATATATAGTTCCTTGCAATATGGAACAGGGCAGAGTAGAGCAGGGAATGAATCTGAGAACTGACAAATGCCCAACATAGTAAGATAAAAAATTAATTGGTAATTTAGGAGACAGAGCTTCTGAAATCACCCAGAGGCAGCATGGTCATAAAAAGATTTAAAATATGAAAAAGTACTTAAGAGCTAGAGGGATAGATTGAGAGGCACCAAAACATATTTAATGAAAGTTCCAGAGAGTGAAACTAGAAAGAATCAGGAAGTAGCAATATTTAAGGAGATAAATAGCTGAGAATTTTCCAGAACTGAAGGAAGACAGAGTCCCTATATTGAAAAAGCTATTTCCAGAAAATGAGCTGTATTATTTGTACCAACCATCCCACTAAAAACAACTAAAAATATGGATAAAATTTTTTAAATCTTAAGAACATTAAAAAGCTAATGAAAAAGTAAGGAAATACCAGGCCAAGAGAGAGCACGAGCCTATAGAAGGAGTTTCAAAGCCCAGAATCACTTTTATCCCAAGGGATTTGCTAATAAGGAACACTTGTGCTTCGATTTTCGTGGCTTCATGGGGAAATTTGGACATAGAACAATGCCAGGGCCTGCCCAAGGTAGAGAAAGTACAGGCGTACCTTGGAGGTGATGCAGGTTCGGTTCCAGACCACTGCAATACAGTGACTGGCACAGTAAAGCGAGTTGTAATCTTTTTGACGGTGGAGGGTCTTGCCTTCGACTTGTACAAAACACATCTGTGGAGCGCAGTAAACCAAAGCACAATAAAATGAGGTATGTCTGTAATCCGAGCCCTTTCCCATGTTAAACTGGAACCCCACTGGGTTGGCGATATTTACAGCAAGAAAAAAAAAAGGGAAGGAAAAATCCTTCCCTGTGAAGTTGTGACCATGAACTTGCAGCTCAGGTTCACATCGCCTGAGTAGTTCTGGGAAATTAGAGCTGTGTACCTGGTTTAAAGTGGTTCCAGATTGGGACTGCCTCAAGAAGAAAAAACAAATGCAAAACTTTTTTGGAGAAAAGCAGCTTCATCCTCGGCTTCAGTGAATCTCCAAAATGAATTTTCAAGTACAATAATCAGTATAAAGTGAAAAATAACCAAACATGTAGGAGAACAAGTCACCATGAGTTGAACCAGTTGCAACAACAGACTGCAGAATCAGACTTACCAAAACTTCAGACAGAGATTAATTGGGGGGTAAATGCTTAATGTAAAGAAATAAAATACATGATTGAAAATATCTACAAGAAGAACAGAAAAAAGTATAAAATGTGACTCTTCTTGGTTTCCAATACCATTCTCCAATAAAAGGCATCAGGGCTCTTTGGAGAAATGGTTGTTTCTAGAACTGGGGCATCTTGAAGTGCCAGAAAGTAAGAAAATGCTCAAAAAACAAAATCATGGGAGTGTCTCAAAGGAACACTGGAGACAACCAGAAAGAACTACAGATGGCCAAAGCTGGAACAATTTTGGAAAGAAAAACAAAATAAATAATGTAGCGTTGAGCTATAACCTAAAATTATATTTATAAAATAAATATCCATGAGTCCATACTGATACAAAAATTGAAAAAAATTAATTTTTCAACAGAACAAGTTAGAAGGAAATGAAATAAAAACTGCCTATCCCAAGTTATATATTTAATGAAAATGTCCTTCAAAAATGAAGGTGAAAGAAAAATATTTTCAGACACAAGACTGATGGAATTCATCACCAGCAGCATTTCCTTAAAGGAAATACTAAAGGGTGTCCTTCAGGCACAAGCAAAATGATCCCAGATGGAAGTTTGGATTTGCAGAAAGGAATGAAAGCAAAGAGAGTAAATGTGTGCGTAGTTCTAAAGTAATACTGACTGTACAATACGATAATAATGTTTTGAGAGGCTTAATATACACAACTACAATGGCATATAGGTCAGGAGGGGTATAAATGGAATCTTCTAAGGTCCCTGCACGGTCCTGGAAGTAGACAAAAATACCATTTAACATCAGACTCTAATAAGTCAAAGATGCGTGTTTAATCTCCATTACAACTGAACATGTGACCCTGAAAAGAAGTGCAAGAATGTTCCTAGCAGCAGTATTTGAGACAGTCCCAGATTTTGATAGAAAATGGATAAATAAATTGAAGTGTAGTTATCCAACGGAACAAAACAGAGCCAAAGAGCTGCAGAGAGTCCCTATAACTGACGATCCCTATAAGCTTGACGATCTTTCCCAGCACAGCCACTGGAATGAATGAATTAATTTGCTTCACTCCCTTTAGGATTAAAAGATTAAAAGTTCCAGAAGACTGACTCACCCTCACATACTTCAGGCAACATGCTGACACTTTGGCTCTATTGCAAAGATTAGAGGAAGAATCTGGCAGATAGAGCCTTCAGGGGCCTCTTTAGTTTCTGTAGCAGGAGTTCTGCCAGATCCTCAATTTATCATTCCACTAAGATTGTACGCACCGAGGGAATTGCCCAGAAGTAATCAGGCTTGCTGTTAGGAAGAATGAGTGCCTGTTGGGTGGTACTCCCTACCCGTACAAACCGTCCCTCCCTTTGGTCACTCATTATTCACATAACCCATCTTCCCTTACATACACTTCCCAAACTTCTGTTATCTAAAATAATGTGACTTTCCCCCTTACAACAAAATGTACTCACACTTCCCAAAGAGAGACACACCAGAGTGCTCTCAGTTTCTGTATCCAGCTGCAAGATAAAGATCTTTGGATCAGATGTGTTCCTCTTCGAATTCCATCACAATTCTGTAACCTACAGTCAAAACAGCAAGTGTCTCCATCTTCATCTCTATTGAGAAAGGAGTCCGTCAAAGATATGAGAAATTCTTTAAAATACATAAATATACATATTTGGCAAGTAAGGAAATTTGAGGATAGCCTGTGTTTTTGCAACTAGTTGTGAGGTTTCCCTCTTGCATCATACAATCCTAATTCCTCCTGCCTTGCTGTGAGGTGTCCCAAACTGTAATCCCTGAGAGTCTGTGCTCTTATCTGTCCTGACTGTTTAGGCATCCAGCAGTCTCCCATTAACTTTACCCAGGGGAGCCCCGACCTCCATCCATCTTCTGCCCTACCCCTGTAGGGTGGCAGCAACATATTTTGCATTGATCAGAGGCAAATAAACCAGCCAGTGTCATAACCCCCTTGTTTTTGACTTCACACAAGCAGCCTGCGTGCTGGACAGCCCCAGTGGCTCTCTAGATTAACATCCTCAATGAAACCGGTGGCTCTTCCTCATCCGAAAGGAGGAGACTGCACATGACCTCAGTTTCTCACAGGCTGTCCTGGTGTTCTCAGCCATGGGCAGCTGATGTTCTCAGAACTGGTACGCAACTCCCTGCACAGCTGGCATCCACGCTCAGATCCACACCCCGCCCCCACCACACACACACACAACTGCTCTCATAGGAGCCCTGTATAAAAGGAGAAAACCTGCCAATAAATATATGAAAAGATTTTCAACTTCACTAATAACCAGTGGAATACAAACTAAAACAACGAGAAATCATTTTTCACCCACCAGACTGGAAAATATGACATTTTGGCAAGACTTAGGGCAAACACGCACTTTCCTTACCGCAGGAAATCTAAAGAGGCACAGCCATTTCGTCAAGCAATTTGGCAGTGTCACTAAGACTAAAAAACGTGCATATTATATGACCCCGCATCTCCCCTCTGAGGTGTCTGCCCTAGAAAACACATTCTAACATAGACAGGTAGGAGATGTTCACTGCAGCACGGTGTATGATAGTGAAACTCTGGAAACCACCTAAAGGTCATTGTACGAGATAGATAAGTAAAATGTGGGGTTTTCATTTCATAGCCAAGAACGAACTAGATCCACATGTATCAACAGGGATTTCAAAACTGGATGAGATGGCTGAGTGAAAAAAAAAGCAAGGAGGAGTAAAAAAAGTCAATGATATTGCAAGAGAGTATTATTTTTGTAAAAACAAGCACATGCATGTTAATATAAATGTTTTAAATTCTGGAAAGATTTACTCCAAACTCATAACAAAGAGTGGAGAGATGGGGAGGAGAGGGGCCTAGATCAGGTTACTGTGGAAGAGCACTTTATCTATAATGTGCTCGTTTTCACCAGGAGGAGAGTGTGTTTATGTTTTTATTCTTACAAGTGTAAATTAATAATAAAAATAATGCATGTCATTCTGGAAAGTTATACTTACCTGAAAATGCTCACTCACCTGGTGTAAATGAAGAACTGCCTTTTGTGGCATTCTCTTCATAGGACTATAGACTGAGTGGCCCCAGAAGTTTCCAGGAGAACTGCCCTGGTGATGCAAGGTCTAACAGGCTAAGCAGGCAAACAGAATAGAAAGTCTTTATGAGGTTTATTAAGCCAGATTAGAACAGGAAACTTCTGAAGCTTTTGAAATCCATCAAAATAGTGAGCCAGCATTGGCTCTTGAATTAGTTACTACCACTGCCTAGCAAATTATCCCAAAATGTAATGGCTCAAAACAACAACATTTATTTTCTCACAGTTTCTGTGGGTCAGAAACTCTTGCAGTGCTGTCATCAAGGTGTCAACTGAGGCTGCAGTTTCATCTGAAGGCTCCACAGGGGAAGGACCTGCTTCCAAGCTTGCTCATGAGGTTGTTGACAGGACTGGGTCTCTCACAAGCTATTGGACTGAGGGTCTCAGTTTCAACGCAGGTCTTGGTTTCTCGCTCGTCGCTGGCCAGAGGCTGCCCTCAGCTCCTTGCCATGTGGACCTCTCCATGGTGTAGCTCCCAGCATGGCAGCTGGCTTCATCAGAACGAGCAAGCAAGAGGCATCAGAGAGAGACAGTTTGTGATCGAAACAGAGGTACCGTCTTTTGTAACCTAATCTCAGAAGAGACATCCCATCACTTTTCTCATCTTCTCTTCACTAGAAGCAAGTGACTTAAGGAGAGACGAGCATCATGGGGATCCAGTTTAGAAGCTGCTACCACAGCCCTGTGGGGATTCTGTGCTCTATTTATGCTGTGTTTAAATGGGGCCAGTGAAGTGGGGGGACAGAGGGAGTGACCCAGGAATGGTAGAAATAGTGTCCAAGAGTCCCGAAAGAGAATTCCTGGTGTTGTTAGAGAGAACATTAGTAAATCCAGTGGATGGCAGGCACCCTTCCCTATGAGCCGGTACCCATTCCCTTGAGAACAGCACCTTCTGATACAGACTACCCTGAGAATAAAGACATTTCAGCAGCCAAAGAAATATTCTTATTAGTAGGGAATTTTCAGATGTGCCATTTTCAAAGAAAAAGAATATAATTCTACTACAATTCTAAGTGATTTCTGTGATTTTCTTTTTAAAATTTTGTTGCAAATTTTGACATGTGTGGTAGCAAATTATGTCGTAGCAAAGTGTAAAGTTTTTACATATAAGCCAGAATCTGAGTATTTATTACTAAGAGAGCAGTCATTTTAAACTAAGAGCACCTCAAGTTAGCCATCACAACTGACAAATACAACAGCTCGAGGCCATTTGTGCCTAACAAAATATTATTGCACTTCCAGAAAAATGGCTGTACCATTGACTTTTAAACCTTACTTTACATGGTTAAAATCTCTGGGTTATTATAAATATTAAGGGTCATCTCGCAGTGTTTTTTAACCTATAGCATGTGACTTATTAGTGGATCAGAAGGGACATTCCCATGGGGCTGAACAATCTTCTGGGTGGTTAATTTGAAGACTACATTTGGAATGTTCTCTCTCTCTCTCTCTCTCTCTCTCTCTCTCTCTCTCTCTCTCTCTCTCTCTCTCTCCCTCCTCCCCTCTCCTTCATCCCATCCCGAATGTTCTCCAGGGGCTTGTGCTAAGCAGTGGACAGCGGCAACATGTACTCTCTCCCTAAAACCGCCCCAGGAAACCAGCAATCCCCAACAGAGATAGAGGCAGCCAAACATCCCCCACTCCATTCCAAGCCCCATAATCCTCAAAACAAGCTCCATAATCAGAGCCAGCATCACAGCCGTTCAAGCAGGAAGTCTCAATCACAAACATGAGCACGCAAAAATCAGACTCTCTGAGGAAATCCATTGCCATGAAAGACAGGCACCAAGCTCAACCAATACAAGGAATCCCAGGGTTGGTATTCATGGAGGGATAGGTGCGTGTGTGTGTGTGTGTGTGTGTGTGTCACGCAGGCGCACTTCCTTTCTACCCCATCTGAAGGAGTCTGAAACATCTACAAGGCTGAGGTAACAGGAGGAGGCTTTTAAAAAAATGTAATTAAAAACTGAGAAGGAAACATGAACTCTTTCAGCATAATTAGGCTCAAAATATCCTCGTACATCAACAGGAAGTTATCTTCCACAGGATCGGATGGTCTGATTGCTTTGTAACTATTTCTCCCAAGGGTCACAGCACCACGATGAACTCTTCCACTGTCCACTTCCACCTTCAGGACCTAACGTTTTCTCCTCCCCATCCAAGAGGGCAACTGGACAGAGTACAGTATAACTGACAGCCCATGACAAAAGGAATAAAAAGATCAAGGAATATGGGAAGGGGCGAGGAGGTTGGAAATGGTTCAAGGAGTTTTGCTCTCTACTTACTAGCAGAAGGACTGGACACAGAGGCACGAGATGAGTCGAATGGATGAGGACAACCTGCCAAGTTCTTCTTTAGACTCCATGTGGCTTGGATTATGAAGTAAAGAACCAATTTTGTATGTTTGCTTGGCTGACGGTGTAGGTATGCTGCATCTTCGACCTCTCCAATCACTCACAAAACTTTGCTTTCTCCCCAGTAGAAGACAGAGAGGAAAAGTTCAGGAATAGGGGAGTTACTCACTGTTCTGTCCCTTCCCCAGCAAAGTGGGGGCACATAGGGCCTGGCCTCCACTGTTGGGTGCTATAAGCCATCTTTGGGTTTTAAAGTGTGATATTAAGTTGGACTTCAGATTTAAACTTTTGTGTTAAACCTGAACAAAAAAAGAACATGTTCACCATGAATGTCAGACTATTGGAGCAATGATGTTAAAGAAGAGGAGTTGCCCAGACCCAAGCTGTGGTTGATCTGACATTCACCCCTGATAGCCCCAAAGAGGGATCTTGGGAAGTCTAAACTCAGAAGGCAAATTTGGGGAAGGCTATGCTCTCGAAACTGTAGATATTGGAGAGAAAACCAAACATATGCAGCATTATGTAAGTCTACCAAATTGAGAAAGTCTGAAGTTGTAAATCAGATGTCATTTAAAACATAACCTCCAGAGCTGTCCAGTTGCTTAAGAAATTAAAATTGTTTCTGGATGGAGACAGAGGTCTTGTGAGCAATATGCCTGCATTCACTCAAGGCCCTCCTAGGTTTCACCTGTGCCATCAGCCCCTTGGGACTTAGCAGCCTCTGTTAGCTTGGCCATAATGTAGGCTTTGAAATCACTAATGAGGAATACTTGCTACCAGAAACAAGATCAATTAGTGAGAGGTAACTTTTAAGGTATCAGATCAAAAGACTTTGATCTGTGATTAGAGACGTCAATGAAATGGGACAAGAGTGGAAACCACAAAAACAGCATCAGTTAAGTGACCCTCATGTTAGGGTTGTTCATGGATCCAGGTCACAAAATTGTTTGTTTGTTTGTCTGTTTGTTTGTTTGTTTGTTTGTTTGTTTGTTTTTAAGAGCTGCCTCATAGCTCCAGAGATAATAGCAGAATGGATAGTGGCTGTAATTCATAGGCCCAATTTATTAGCACATGTTGGTGACAGGGGCAAAGGGCACTACCTACTTCTTCACACTGGAACAACTACGGCAGGAGACCTGTCCTGGGGAAGAAGACAACAAGGCTAGAAAGGCGAGAAACTCATTTTCATAGTACATAGGGCAGAAACTGCAGTGTGCCACTCCCTAGCTCTAAGCTTTGTGAGAAGGAATCCTGATGAACTCATGGTTCAGCTTGGCATGGCCTCCAGGATGCCCAAAACGTCATTAAACTCACACCAGCAGGAGAAGGATGGAGACTACACTGGAGGAGAAGTAGTCTCTGGGTGCCACTATTAAATACCAGGATTCTCTTTACAGGAATCTTCAAACACTTCTTTGGGAAAGGTATGACGGGGACAAAATTTTTGTAGTATGAGTATTCACAATCTTCCCTCACTATGTTCACAGTTCCTAAGGGAGAAAGATTCTTCTTCATGTTGAAGGTCTTTGGTTTTCCTGTGTCATGGAGAAACCACAGGTAATACACAGGAGATTGTTTAAAAATGTAAAGAACATACAGATTCCAAGTTAGAAGAAGAACAAAGGGGGGGGGGGAGAAGAAGTTGTATGGACTAGATAGCAGAGAGAATTTGAGAGGGTTGAAAAATGATAGTGGGAGAGATTTTCAGAGATCTATTACCAGCAGTGTAAAGTGTATTGGGGAAGCAGCAGTGGAGAGAAGGAATATTTAAGATGTTAGGTAGGCATTAAAAATGAATTTCCTCTTTGGTTTTTCTCAAGAGACAAAGTAGAGCTGTAAATTACTCGTCATGAATGTTGGCTGCTGATCTAGATTTCTTTGGATGGATGCCTGGCAGTAACTGGATCACATAAGGCCCTGACTTAAATTAAAATTATTAAGAATAGATGCAGCACACAGAAAATGACTTAAAATTAATTATTAATATATGGAGAGAGATTAAAGAGGCTATCACATTTATAAAACAAGAATTGGCTGTTAAGAAACTAATTAAAGATTGGAAAATAAAAGTTTTAATATAAAAAAACTCTCTCACTGAAGAACAAGTTTTTCTGAGTGATTTTGTTAAAACACAGTGCAAAAGGGGAACAAAAGAGCTAAAAATATGAAAGAAAGTTAAGAGAACAAGGACAGATCCAGATGTATCAGGATGGATCTAATGAAAGTTCCAGAGAAGCTAAGGAGAATAGAGGGGAGAGTAAAATAAAGTAAATGAGAGGAAAATTCCCCAGCGGTGAAAAAAAGACACAGTTTTCATATTTAAAGAGTCAATCAAATGCCAAGTGGGATAAATATAAAATTTTTATCTGAACCTATGATGGTGAAATATGAGAACTCCAAGAATAAAGGGAAAATAATCCTTATAATTCCCAAAGAAGAAAAACATATTGCCTTCAAAAGAACTAGAATATTATTATTCTCAGAATTCTCATTACTGCCTCTAAATACAATAAGAAAGGAAATAATACAGCTTCAACTATCAAGAGTGAGAACAGAATAAAGACATATTCAGACATGCAACGACTCAAAGTTTACCTTCCCAAACCTTTTCAGGAATTTAGAGGATGTGTTCCAGCATGTGACTGTGTAAGCCTAGAAAGAGAAAGACATACTATTAAAGAAACAGTAAATACAACCAGGAAAATAATAAGTAGAAATTATTCAAGGAGAGCAGCTGCACAAATAGACCTGGAGAGAAACCAAGCCAGCTGAAATGGGAAGGAGGCTCCAGAGAAAAATTGTTAAGAATAAAATTCAACCAACGAAATGCTAAATCAAAATAAAGAGCTCAAAAATGGCACAGCAACGGTGAAATGACTGATGATGAACATTGTATCTATATAAATTTAGAAATAGCAATAAACAACTGAAAATTACGATTATAAAACAGAATGCAAGTTTCAAACACTTTGATGAAGTAAAATAAAGCAACCAACAACAAAAAAAGAAATGTAGATTTTCTATTTCTGTCAGTAGTGGACTAATTCGTTGCATACTGACACCAAGTACAACCAGAAAAACTAGGTAAGATATTTTTTTAAATCTGCTTGAAGGTAACAGAACCAATTCAATGAGGACTTTGAAAGCCAAGATAAAAAATGATGAGAAACACACAAAGATGAGACCAACATTCTGCTGGCTGCTTTTCCCTTCAAGGCGTTTACTGATTCTAAAAAAAAAAAAAAAAAAAAAAAAAAAAAAAAAAAAAAAAAAAAAAAAAAAAAAAAACCAGAAAGGAAAAAAAAACAGCTGAAAGGCTGAGAAGCTTAGCAGAAGCGATGACTCATAGACTGAGGAGTTGAACAGTGTTTCTAATAGTCTCAAAGGGGATAGGGGGAAAATTAAAAGTTTAGGGTCCATGAAGGAAAAGGGGCCCTAGTAAACACTCAATATTTTTCAACTGGAATCTCAGAAGGGCCATATATTAGGAATAAGGATGAATCAGAAACGAATAAGCTCTCAAAAAAACTTACTCCCAGCTTCAAATCAGTTTAGTTCCTGATTATGTTAAGGAAAACTGCTTCTCTTTCAGCTGCCAGCCTGAAGCTAAAGTAAAACTATTCTATAAGAAAATAACACTTTACAGAGAATCAAATTATCTCTATAATTTTTCATACACAATGTCAAACATTCCATCAAAAATTATTAGGAGGATTCTGGCCAAGATGGAGTAAGAGGATCAAATTTACCCTCCCATTTGAAATAACCAAAAGATTTAAAAAATATATGAAACACTGGGTTATAAGACACTGGACGTTAGGCAACAAATGACAGTGATGGGGAAAGGTGGGGAACAAACAAGGTGAGCCATAGGATACCCCACATTACTGCCTTGGGTTTTGAGGTACCAGTACAGGGAACAGGGAACTCGGGCATACACTGGCAACCTCCCCAAATTGAGGAGACAGAGCTAAAAATCTGGGGAGATCAAAATTGCTGGAATCTGCAGGAATGAGTTCCAGAGAGAAGAGAACTGCAAGGAGAGAGAGAACTCCAGCTATCTGCAGAAGATCCCTCTGGAGTATTCAGCAGAGCGCTAATCAGCACTAGCACGTTAGGAAACTGCCCAAGGCCAGGGAAAGAACCAAATGAAGAGATTAGAGGGAACAGTACTGAGTTTACACAGGGCCAAGAATACTGCCTGTTCCCACTAAACAGACTGGACAACCTCAAAATTCACAGGGAATTTGGCAGAGTACTCAGAAGAATCTTGGGTCACTTGTGGGGATAATTAACCCTAGACTAAACATTGTTCTGGTCCTGTCTAACAAATCTTAAAAGCAAAACCTGAAGGGATCAAATTGTTTTCCAAGTAGCTTAACTGTGTTACAGAATAAAGCTCAAGAATGTTTATCAGACTACAAAACTATCCAGCACACGACTAGGTAAAATTCACAATGTCTGATGTCCAATTAAAAATTACTGAGCATGCAAAGAAGCAGGAAAATACAACCCAAAATGTGTGTGTGGGGGGGGGAATTAATCAAACTAATCCCAAAATAACATGGATATTAGAATGAGTAAACAAGAACATTAAAAGAGTAATATCAGTATTTCATATACTCAAAATGTTTAGAAATGGAAGATATTTTTTAAAAGACCCAAATCGAGCTTCAAGGGATGAACATTGCAATGTCTGAGATGAAATGACACTGATAGTATTAATAACAGATTAATAATGGCCCCAATTTTTCCAAATATGATGAAAACTATAAACTTACAGATCTTAGAAACTCAATGACTCCCAAACACACACACACAAAAAGAAAAAAAACTATACCAAATCACATCATAATCATATTGCTCAAAACCAGTGATCAAGAGAAAGTCCTAAAAGTATCCAGAAAATAAAAAACACATTGATAACAGAGGAACAGCATATTTCTCTTTGGAACAATGGAAGCAAGAAGACAGTTAAGAAACATCTTTAGAGTATTAAAAGAAAAAAACTAAACCTAGAATTCTATACCAAGTGAAAATGTCTTCCAAAAATAAAGGGAAATAAAGACATTTTCAATTTTACAAAAGCTGAAAGAAGTTATCACACAATGAGCAAAGGATAGTTTCTTCAATAAATGGTGCTGGGAAAACTGAATATCCACATGCAAAAGAATAAAATTAAACTAATAAAAAAAGAATAAAATTGGACCTTTATCTTACATCATACACAAATATTAACTTGAAATGGACTAAAGATTTAAATGTAAGACCTGAAACCATAAAACTCCAAGAAGAAAACATAGGGAAAAACTCTCTGACGTTGGTCTTAGCAATGATTTTTTTTTTTTTGGATATGACACCAAAAGCACAAGCAAAAAAAGAGCAAAAATAAACAAGTGAGACTAAATAAAACTAAAAAGCTTCTGTATAGTAAAGGATACAATCAGCAAAATGTTGCTACCTATGGAATAGGTGAAAATATTTGCAAACCATATATCTGATAAGGTGTTAACATCCAATATACATAAAGAACTCATACAACTCAATAGCAAAACAGCCAATAACCCAACTTAAAAATGGGCAAAAACCTGAATAGGTGTTTTTTTTTCCAAAGAAGACATACAAATAGCCAACAGATTCATGAAAAGGTGCCCAACATCACAAATCATCAGGGAAATGCACATCAAAACCACAATGAAATATCACCTCACACCTGTTAGAATGGCTATTATCAAAAAGACGAAAGATAACAAGTGTTGGCAAGAACGTAGAGAAAAGGGAATCCTTATACATTCTTGGCAGGAATGTAAATTTGTGCAGCCATTATGGAAAAAAGTATAGCAGATTCTCAAAAATTTCAAAATAGAAATACCATATGATCCAGCAATCCCACTTCTGGGTATATATCCAAAGGAAACAAAATCAGTATCTCAAAGAGATATCTGCACTCCTGTGTTCATTGCAGCATTATTCACAAAAACCAAGATATGGAAACAATCTAAGTGCCCATAGTGGATGAATAGGTAAAGAAAATGTTATACATATATATAAGAGACTGTCAATTTAGATGAAAATAGCTGCCAACCTAGAATTCTATATCTAGCAAACACATCATTCAAGAACAAAGATGGCACAAAGACATTTTCAGACGACTGAGCAAATTTGCCACCAACAGACTGGCAGTAAAGAAAGCTCTAAAGAGTATTCTTCTGGCAGAGCAAAAATGACAACAGAGGAAAGATCAGATATGCAGAAAAGAAGAGCAATGAAAACAGTACATACATGCGTAAAAATGGACACCGACTTATATACTAAAACTAATAATGTCTTAGAAGGTTTAAAACACACAGATAATTAAAATACATGACAACAGTAACATTTAAATTGGGGGAACTAATGTGGTTAAGGTGTTCTATAGTCCTTACATTTTTCTCAGAGAAATGTAAAAGTACCAATTAACATTTGACTTTGATAAGTTGAGGGACTATGTTGTAATGCCCAGAGTAACCATTATTAAAATAGTAAAAGAAATTTCTTTTAACCCGCAGACTAACAGAAGGAGGAAAATGGAGTAGAAAAAGACAATAAATCCAAAATAAAGCAAGTAGATGAAAGTAAACATGCATCTAAATTTACTCAACAATCTTAGCATCACTAAAAGTGGGAAAACCAGACCTTACATGCCTAATGATGTGATGCAATATGAAGCACACAGAACCACCTATTATGAAGTCGTCTTGCAAAAAGAATTGAATATGAATCTAATCAAGGCTTGAATCTTGCTACCCATTTACAAGAAATATGAGCGATAGAAGAATAAGTTAAATGATATCATGAGGAAGCAAACAGCCAAATACAGTCTGAGACATTCCACATAACAAATGGCCTGGTTTCTCTGAAAAATCAATTTCATTTTAAAAAAGGGAGGGAGTGGGTGAGTGAGTGAAGAACTCTTATAGAATAAAAGAGTCAATTACAGAAATTTGAACATGGATTGGATAATATATGGTAAGTAATTATTATAAAAGTTTCTACATCTGATGGTGGTGTGGTAGTTATGTTTTATTTAAATGTCATCTGAGAAACACACTTGGGTATTTATCATTAAAACGACATAATATCTAGAATTTGCTTTAAAACACTCCAGCATAAAATGGGAGGGGAGACATAGATGAAAGGGGTTTGGCAAAATGTTGACAATTACTGAATATGAATAATGGGTAAATGGGAGTCTGTTATCCTATTCTGACTGCTTTTGTTTATGCTTGAAAATTTTGATAATAAAAATGTAAAAAATATGCATATACAGCAGTTTAGATAAATAGCTAACATATCACTGGTTAAAACAATTACAGTTAAAAGACTAAAATTGTCATATTGAATTTTTAAAAATTGCTCATATACTTTTTGCAAGAGATTAATCTAAAGCATAATGATACCATAAGGTTAAAAGTAAAAAGATTTTTTTAAAAGGAAAATGTTAAGAATGATATATTTGTCAGCACATAAATCCTCAGAATACATAGTATATAGACATTGCAAAGGACCAAGAAAGCCAAGATACCCTTGAAGAAGAACAAAATGGGTAGACTTGGGGCCGGCCCGGTGGCTCAGGCGGTTAGAGCTCCATGCTCCTAACTCCGAAGGCTGCATGTTCGATTCCCACATGGGCCAGTGGGCTCTCAACCACAAGGTTGCCAGTTCGATTCTTCGAGTCCTGCAAGGGATGGTGGGCTGTGCCCCCTGCAACTAAAATTGAACAGGGCACCTTGAGCTGAGCTGCCGCTGAGCTCCCGGATGGCTCAGTTGGTTGGAGGGTGTCCTCTTAACCACAAGGTTGCTGGTTCGACTCCTGCAAGGGATGGTGGGCTGCGCCCCCTGCAACTAGCAACGGCAACTGGACCTAGAGCTGAGCTGCGCCCTGCACAACTAAGACTGAAAGGACAACAACGTGAAGCTGAACGGCACCCTCCACAACTAAGACTGAAAGGACAACAACTTGACTTGGAAAAAAGTCCTGGAAGTACACACTGTTCCCCAATAAAGTCCTGTTCCCCTTCCCCAATAAAATCTTTTTTAAAAAAATGGGTAGACTTGCCCTAAGAAATATAAGAATTATTTTTAAACTATAGTAAGTCATGGGACTGGTATGTAGAATACATAAGGAACTCTTTCAAATCAATAATAAAAAGACAGATAACCCAATTAAAAATGGTCAAAAGATTTAATAGACATTTCTCCAAAGAAGATATACAAATGGCCAGCAAACACATAAAAAAAATGCTCAATATCCTTAGTCATCAGGGAAACGCAAATCAAAACCACAAGATACAACTTCACACCCACTAGAATGGCTAATAATCGAAAAGACAGACAATAGAAAGTGTTGACAAGAATGTAGAGAAATTGGCACCCTTATATACTAGTGATAAGAATATAAAATCATGCAGCTGCTTTGGAAGATAGTCTGGCAGTTGCTCAAAATGTTAAACATAGAGTTACCATATATGACCCAGAAATTCCACTCTTAAGTATATACCTGAGAAATGAAAACACACATACTTGCAAAAACTTGTACACAAATGTTTATAGCAGCATTGTTCATAATAGCCAAAAAGTGGAACAACTCAAATGTCCATCAAATGATGAATGGATAAAGAAAATGTTGTCTATCCATACAATGGAATATTATTGTCATAAAAAGGAATGAAGTACTGACACGTTACAATATGGATGACGCCTGAAACATTATGCTAAGTGAAAGAAGCCAGTAAAAAGAGCCCATATGATATGATTCCGTTTATTTGAAATGACCTGAATTGCATATCTATAAAGACTGATAGTAGATTAATGGTTGTCAGAGGCTGGGAGAAAGGGGGGACTAGGGAGTGACTGCTACTAGATATGGGATTTCTTTTGGGGTGATGAAATATTCTAAACTTAGATCGTGGTGATGGTTGCACTACTCTTTGATTATACTGAAAGCATTGAATTGTACACCTTAAATGGGTGGATTTTATGGTAAGTGAATTATATCTCCGTAAGGATTTTTTTTAAACTACAGTAATTCAAATATGTGGTATACTTACAGAAAAAGACAAGTGACAAATGGAACAAAACAGAGAGCCTAGAAGCAGGCCCACATATGTAGGACTATTTTATATATTACAGAGCTAGTTCTGAAAATCATGAGGAAAGTATTGTTTTTTCTATAAAGAGTTGAATTTGTATCAAAATGAAATTGAAAAAACTTAAATTGGAGGCGTAAACTCATATATATCCTAAAACCAACCCTGTGGATTAAAGAATTAAGTATGAAAAGTCAAACTTAGAGCTTTTTTTAGAAGATAACATCAAAGAATATCTTTATTACTAAAGGGAAAAGGAGACTTTCTTAAGACACATGAAGTACTAATCATAATGAAAATATTTCACTTTTACTGCTTTAAAATAAAGAACTTCTGTTCATCAAAAGAAACAATAGAAAAAGTAAAATGACAAGCCACAGAGAAAGAGAAGATATTTTCAGGTACTGTTAAATTACATTTAACTGACAAAGGACTAATATACAAAATATATAAAGGCTATGTATGGGTCAATAAGGAAAAGACAGAAAATCCAACAGAAAATGGGCTAAAAAAAACTATAAAGGCATGTCACAAAAGATGATACACAAATAATCAATAAACATGAAAAGATATTCAATAGCATTCATAATTAGGGATATGTTAACTAAAGCCTCAATGTAATTTTTTACATACACAAAACTGGCAAAATATAGTTCGGTGAGAATGCATAACAATGGGAATTCTCATACATTGCTTCACATCCTCACTAAAACTTAGTATTTTTAGTTTTTACTGTGGGGAGTGTAAATTGGTCCATTATTGAAACAAAGCTTGGCACTGCGTGTTAAATTTGAATATGGTGAGAAAAGATATTTGGGGACAATGGCTGCTACAATAATGCTCTCATTCTTGTTAGCTTAACAGGATTCATAATATACCAGGAAAGGAAGACATGGGGAACTCTTACACAGCACTGTGTGCTAAACATTAAGTTAATTAATACTTTTTCACATGCTTCCTCATTTAAATTTGAGGCAAAAGGAATACCCAGAATGCTATTATTCTATGACACGAAACTTCTGGCTGAAGTTCCTTCTACTAGAGAAAAATAATTCGGGAGCACTATTACTCCATCAGGACAAGCTACACATTTACAAACATCACCATTATTGCGTCTTTCTTCAAGAGACATTTAAACATTTAAATCATTTCAAACATTTAAATTTTTCAGCACAATAATGATCACACACTGGGGTGTGGGATTAAAGGGATTCTTTTTTCTTGGTTCCATTTTATGATGACAAGACTAATCCAGATCTTGTATGTAAATGATGTGAATACCCAAAGAAGCAAAATGCCAGAAGGAGAAGTAATAATTATACACATAATATAAGAAAATTTCCTTTAGCTGAAGAAAGACTTCACTGATCAGGAAGGAAGAGCTCAACAAATAAATCCCAGACATGATTAAAAGAAAACACACACACACACACACACACACACCCCTAGGTAGATCCTAGTGAACTTCCTGAATTCCAAAGATAAAGGAAAAAAATCATATAAATTTCAGGAAACAAAGGAAAAGGCAACATACACAAAAAAGAACCAGACTAGCATCAGATTACTCATAACACTGAAGTTAGAAAACAGTGAAACACCACCTTTAAACTGTGAAAGAAAAGGGACTGTGACCAAAAGTTTAAACCTCCCAACTAAGATATCATTTGTCAAGGCAAAAGCAGATATTTTGAGGTAGTAAAGGCCTCAGAAAGAATATACACCCACATAGCGACATGAAGACACAAACAGGTGTACATCAATCAAATGACAATTTATTCAGCACAGAGATATCAAATGGTAAAAGATGGAATGCATAAGAAATAGTAGTAGCAATAAATCTTGCAATGTACACTTATGTCTAAATAGATTATAACATGGATGAGATTTGTAATGTAAGAGATATGAAAGAATTGCTGAAAACACATATCAGACAAAGCTGAATTCAAGATCAAATGTTAAACAGAACAAAAGCAGATGTCCTGTAAAACGTACACTTATGAAGAAGATATAGCAAATATTTACAGAAGTCAAATACATAAAGCAAAACTTGAAATACAAGGAAACTGCATAAAACACCCTTATGCTGGAAGATTTTAATATTTTTTCAAAAATTAAAAAATTAAGTACTCAAAATGAGCAAAGATATAGAGAATTTGAAATTATAATCAACAAGTTTATATAAAACTAGAGATCAACACTAAAGAGATTAATGAAACTATTACTAATTGGAAGTCAAACACTATTGTAAAGAGGAAATCAAAACTGATACGTAGAAACAGAAATATGGGAGACAACCAAGATGGCGCAGTACGTAAATGCTGTGCCTACCTTCTCTCACAACCACATCAAAATTACAACTAATCTACAAAACAACCACTATTGAGAATTGCCTAAAATCAAGCTGAACTGAGGATGTGCAGAAGAAGCCATCTACACACAGGTAGGAGGGGCAGAAACACCGAATGGGCTGGTCCCACACCCACGTGTGACCATTTAAGATCTGGAGGGATATTTCAGCTCTCCCCACCCCCCAGAGGAGCGAGAGGTCACAGCCGCACTCCAGCCCAGGGTTCCAAAACCAGGGAGAGAAGTCCCCATAATTTCTGGTTGTGAAAACCAGCGGAGATTGTGACTGAGACGGAGGGCGGCTGCATTCCCAGGCGCTCCTCTTAAATGGACCACACACAGATTTACCCACCAACGAATCACTGGCTCTGACCTCCAGCGCTGGGGCAGTGGCTGGAGAGGCGGCAGGGACATATGGTGGGGAACTGAGTTGTCTGGCTTGGGACGGGGGGCTGGAGAGGTGGTTTTCTCCTAGATTGGGGAGCTTGCGGATGCCACTGTTTCTTTCTTGAGCCCACCCCCTTCCCGGTGTGGGAACACAGGTGGCCGCCATTTCTGAGTCTCTGCCCTTCCTTCGCTACATCCTGGCTATTTGAGACCTGGCCCTGCCCAACTTTCGGGCACACCCAAGTTGCTTTCAGTGGCTTTTTTGTGCAAACCGCCCGCCTTGGTTCAAGCTGCAGACTTTCCTAGGGTCTCTCAAAGGTTCATGGAACCCAGACAAGCAGCGTCTGGCTTGAGCGTGTCCTGTACCTCTAGCTGAGCAGCCCTAAGCCGGCACTAGTGGCAGCTAGTCTTGGTTCACGGCTTGGCCTCTCAAGGCGCTTCCAAGCACGATATGGGCGGCAGCCATCTGTGGAGTGCTTTGTGGCTCATGCCAAGTGGCCCCGGGTGGGACATGGGCTGTGGCTGAACTTGACCTACAGCGGATCCCCTCCAAGATGGTCCTGGGGCTGGCACCCCCAGTGGCCAGTTTTAAAATGAGCTGGAGCATTACCAGCCACCTCCAAGTACAACATATACAAGGGACAGATTGGGCAAGCACCAGAGTCCTGCTGAGGCAGATCCTGCTCCATAGGATCAGCCCCTGCCCAATAACTCTTCCACTGTAGGCAAGGCCAGTCCTCACAACCAGTGAGCCCAAGGGTCAGGCCCTCCCATTGATGTGCAATTATCAACCAAGGCTCTACAAGAAGAGGGCACACACAACCCACACAAGGGACACCCCTGGAGTGCGTGGCTTAGGTGCTGAGAAAGACTGCATCACTGAGCCCCACAGCACACCTACTACATAAGGCCACTTTACTAAGACCAGAAGACATAGCAGCCCTACTAATACATAGAAACAAACACAGGGAGGCAGCCAAAATGGGGAGACAAAGAAACATGTCCCAAATAAAAGAACAGAACAAAGCTCCAGAAAAAGAACTAAGCAAAATGGAGATAAGCAATCTATTAGATACAGAGTTCCAAACACTGGTTATAAGAATGCTCAGTGATCTCAGAGAGAACTTTAACAGAGAGATAGGAAGCATAAAAATGGAGATGGAAACCATGAAAAAGAACCAGTAAGAAATAAAGGATACAATAATGGAAATGAACAATATATTACAGGGAATCAACAGTAGATTAGATGAAGCAGAGGACCCCGCCAGCGATGTAGAAGATAAGGTAGCAGAAAACACCCAACCAGAACAGTAAAAAGAAAAAAATAATCCAAAAAATTGAGGAGAGTTTAAGGGGCCTCTGGGACAATATCAAGCATACCAACATTCACATTATAGGAGTACCAGAAGGAGAAGAGAGAAAGCAACGAATTGAAAACTTGTTTGAAGAAATAATGACAGAAAACTTCCCTAACCTGGTGAAGGAAATAGACATACAAGTCAGAAAGCACAGAGTCCCAAACAAGATGAACCAAAAGAGGCCCACACCAAGACACATCATAATTAAAATGCCAAAGATTAAAGACAAAGAGAGAATTTTAAAAGCAGCAAGAGGAAAGTAGTTACCTACCTACAAGGGAGCCCCCATAAGACTGGCAGCTGATTTCTCAACAGAAACTGCAGGCAAGAAGGGAGTGTCAGGAAATATTCCAAGTGATGAAAAGACATACAACCAAGATTGCTCTACCCAGCAAGGCTGTCATTTAGAATTGAAGGACAGATAAGGAGCTTCCCAGACAAGAAAAAGCTGAAGGAGTTCATCACCACCAAACCAGTATTCCAAGGACTCTTAGAGGGTCTTCTTTAAGATTGGAGGGAGATTAAGGATGGGTGTAAGGGGAAGGGATTAAGAACAAATTGGTTGTTATACAGTACTCATGGGGATATAGGGTATAGCATAAAGAATGTAGTCAATAATATTATAACTAGGTATGGTGCCAGATAGGTACTAGATCTATCAGGGTGATAGATGGGAATGGGGTTGGGTTCAGGGTGAAAAAGGTGAAGGTATTAAGAAATACAAATTGGAAGTTATTATAGTAAGGGGGACATAACCAACAATGTTGTCAAGATCATGTAAGGTGCCAGATGGGCACTGGACTTATCAGGGGACCACGTCATAGACTGTGTCCAATGCACTATACACCTGAAGCTGAAGTGGAATAATATTGAATGTCTAAATATATAGGCATATAACTAAATATATAGGTAAATATAGTCATGGGATATGGAGTACAACATAGGGAAGATAGTCAATGATATTGTAACAGCTATAAAAGATGTCAGAGGGGTAGTAGCTTGAGGGGTGGGTTATCACTTTATGAGGGGTTTAAATGTCTAATTATTATGTTGCTTTGTATACCTGAAATTATTTTTTTTTTTAAAAACTGATATGTAGATGGGGTGATCACTTTGTAAGGTATATAAATGTCTAATCACTATGCTGTACACCTGAAACTAATATAATATTGTATGTCAACTGTAACTGAAAAATAAAAAAAATTTTAACTGATATGTAGAACTATCTAGAAAGTTATGAAAAAGAACAATATACAATGGGACACAGCTAAAGTTGTATACCAAAGGAAATTCACAGCTTTCAAGGAGTTCATTTTAAAAGAAATTAAAATAATGTATAAAACAGAAGACATTTTAACTAGATAACAAAACAAACCAGAAGAAACTAGGAAAAGAAAATTAACAATAGTGCATGAGGAATTAATTAAATAGAAAAAAAAAAAAAAAACAAATAAAAATATTAACAGCTGTTTCTTTGATAATATCTGTGAAATAGCTATAACTCTGAAAGCCTTTTTAAAGAAAAATGAGAAATAAAATTAAAACTTTCAGGATAAGAAAGGAGATATAACCAGATATACAAAAGAATAAAATAATTATAAGAGAATATTGTGTGCATCTTTATGGTAATAAATTGAAAATCTAGAAGAGTGGTTCTCAACCTTGGCTACACATTGTAATCACCTGAGGAGCTTGGAAGATGACTGTTGCCTGAGCCCTACTCCCAGAAATTCAAATTTAACTGGTCTGGGGTGTGGTCTGGGCACTGGCATGTTCAAAGCTGCCCCATGTGATTCTAATGTTCAACCACAATTGAGAACCACTGAATTCTTATAGGGTTTGGGCTGTGCGGTCCATGGACTAGACTAGTAGCATGAGCATCTCCCGAATGTTTGCTGGAAATGCCGAACCGCGGGCCCCATCCCAGACCCACTGAATCAGAATGAGCACTTTTACAGCATCCCGCAGGTGATTTGTATGCACATTAATATATGAGGTGGACTGATCTAGAGAAAATGGATGATTTCCAAGGGAAACATAGACACCAAAATTTCTTTAAGAAGAAAAGTTGATGGACCAATTAATGTAGAAGAGATCAGAAAAGTAAAGACCTACCATTTCTAAAGAGGCATCAGACCCAAATGCTATCACAACTGGGTTCTGTCTAATCCTTAAAAATCAGACATTGCCTCTCTCTGGTTTTTAAACCATTCCGAATTAGAGGAAACTCTCCAAGTTTATTTTATGGAGCCAGCATTACATCAATATTCAAACCTGATCATAGCAGTACAAAACAAGAAAACACCAGAATTATAAACATAGATACAAAAATTCTCAATAAAATACTAATCAACTTAAGCCTCAGTATATTGAAAGAACAATAAAAACTGCCTAAGTAGGGTACTTCTATCCTGGAAATGTGAATGTTGTTTAACTTTAGAAAATCCATCACTGTAATTCAATATACTTTATTATTTATTTATCATACTTTATTTTTTATTATTTTATTATTATTTTATTTATTATTTTAATTATTTTTAATTTTTAAAAAAATTTACATTATTTTTATTTATTTATTTATTTATTTATTATTATACTTTATTATTTATCAAATAAAAAAGCAAATCATCAAATCAAGTAATTATTCAACAGCCTAAGTAAGGTACTTCTATCAATTGCCTAAGTAAGGTACTTCTATCCTGGAAATGTGAATGTGGTTTAACTTTAGAAAATCCATCACTGTAATTCAATATACTTTATTATTTATCATACTTTTTTAAAAAAAAAAATTTTGTTATACTTTATTATTTATCAACAAATAAAAAAGTAAATCAAGTATTTATATCAATAGGTGATAAAAGACATTTGATAATATTAATTAGTCATTTCTAATAAAATCGCTAAGTAAAATAATAATGGAAGGAAACTAACATTGGTAAATACTATTTTATAAAAGCAACATTATACTAAGTGGTTAATTAGTAAAGTATTGCCATTAAAAGCAGGCATAACATAGAAATGCCTGCTATAATGTATATTATTCAGCATTGTTTTAGAAGTTCTGGCTAACATAAAAAGGAAATCATTGACATCTTTTTGCCATATGACTGCACACATAGAAGTTCAAAAGACTACTAAAGCACAATTTGAACTGCGAAGATAACGTGGAAAAGTAGCTAGGTTATGTGGTAAACATAAAAATCCAATAGATTTCTCTACAACCTAGCAGTATCTAGGTGGCTAAAAATTATAATGGACTTATGAAAAGTATAAGATCTATATATAAAGTTATGACATTTTATTAAAAGATGTAAAACAAGAATATGAGTAAATGGAGAAACATGGATGGATATGAAGACAATATGATAAAAATGTCAGGCTCAACAATATTAAAAATTCATGCAATATGAATAAAAAATCTCAATGGTCTTCTAAGGGAAACTGGGTAAAATGATCTTAATGTTCCTATGGAAGAATAGATGTCAAGAAAACTACGGAAAAGGATACGACTTGCCTCTTAGATATAAGAGTTCACCACAGAGCACTGTGAGTAAAACAATATATCTGCACAAGAATAACAAATAGATCAGTAAAACAGAATAGACTTCAGAAATAAATCCAAAGTTATATATGAACTTAACAATAAAAAAAAGTCATTTCCGTTCATGGGGGTCCAGGATGACTTGTTCAATAAACGGTACTGTAATAATTGGTTCTCCAAAAGAAAAGAGAAACTAGACCTCCTACCAAACAATATATACCAAAATAATTTTAATTGTATAAAAATCCAGGGGTGGCCGGATGGCTCAGTTGGTTAGAGCGCAAGCTCTGAACAACAGTGTTGCCGGTTCAATTCCCACATGGGCCAGTGAGCTGCGCCCTCCACAACTAGATTGAAGGCAACGAGCTGCCGCTGAGCTGCCAGAGGGGTGGCCGGATGGCTCAGATGGTTAGAGGACGAGTTCTCAACAACAAGGTTGCCCCGAATGGCGACTGGACTTGGAGCTGAGCTGCTCCCTCCACAACTAGATTGAAGGACAACGACTTGGAGCTGATGGGCCCCTGAGAAACACACTGTTCCCCAATATTCCCCAATAAAATTTTTTAAAAATCCAAACAAAATTAAAACAATACAAATATCAGAAGAAAATCGAGGCATATTTTTGTAGAAGCTTGGGGTAGAAAAGACCTTTTTAAGTAGGACAAGAAACCCCAGGAATCATAAAGGGAAAGAAGGAAACATATTTGATTACACAAATTTTTAAGATTTGTGTATATCAAAAGGCAACATAAACAAAAACAAGATAACATGGACTAGAAAAATGTGCAGCAACATATTAGAAAGCTAATTGGCCAAATATACAAAAGACTCTAAATAGAAAATGGAGCATGCGATTTGAACGGGTGATTTACCAAAGAGAAAATTCAAAGGACTATTAGACATATGAAAGTATTACTTAACTCCACTAGGAGACAGGTCAAAACAGATTAAAACCATGATGGCATGGAGAGAGAGAGGTTTTCTTACCTGTGGTACTGCTCTAACATCCACTGTTTGTAAGACCGAGGATAATGGTCCCTCCCATATATTTCTGTGGGAGTGTAAATTGCTACAAGCCTGAAAACTTCCATATGCAACAAATATTTCTTTAGCAACTGCTACATACCGTGTTGTTCTAGGTGAACAGCAATGAACAAAACAGACAAAAATCTTTGCACTCCGGGAATTTACATTCTAACAAAAAATAATTTGCTAATATCTAGTAATTTTTGAAATAGCACATATCCTTTCACTTGGCAATCACGTCTTGGGGGAATCTATCCTACAGAAATCGAAGCACAAATGTGTAAGGATTATATGCACAAGGATAGTTATTCTAGCGTTCTTGCAGTGGCAAAAAAACTGCAAACAATCTAAATGTCCATCAAAAGGGGAATAGTTGACTAAATAACGGTGGGCCATCTCTGGAAAGTTATTCAGCTATTAAAGAGAATGAGATAGAACTTGGTCTACTGTCACAGAGGGCTGGATACGAAATAAGTGACTTCCAAAGATGCGTAATCTCATTTTAGTAAAAAAATTGCAAATGCCCCCAAGCTTCCTCTTGCTATTTCCATATCTTTCTTTGTAGTTTTGTATGAGCATGGAGGGAAGGCGTAGTCTGTTAACTATGATTACTTCAGTATAATCAGCTTGGAGGAAGTATGGAGGCAAAATCATTGTCTTTATACTTAATTTGTGTTGTTCCAACATTTGTTACATGTATTTCGTAATTGAAAAATTGAACAAAGTTAAAGCTCAGTAAAGACATTTTTAAAAGGATAATGTTCCGGCTGGCGGGATTGAGGCGGGAAGGCATTTTACTTTCTTCTTTGTACCATTCTGAATTGTGCATATTCTCTCCAAAAAAAATGTGCAGAAAAATTTTAAGGCAACCAACAGATATGGAAATACTTGATGTTTGGAAAGAAAATTGCTGAACATAGAATCAATGTTGTGGTTACAAGACAGTTAAAAGATTTATGTGTATGGACTAAGATTGGAAAAGAACAAAGATGAACAACCCCTTTAATAAAGCAAGTCACATTGTGGGTGATCATTTTTCCAAACTTTGGTATGAAAACATGCAATAAAAATAATCCACAAGGTTTCCATCTTTGCAAAGTTAATTTGCCCTTTAAAAAAAACTGTTTTTGAACAAAAATTAAAGCATACTGCCCTGGGAGAAACAGGAAATTAACCTTCAAAATTCTGTCACAACCACAAGATGGGACAGTAAAAGTCAACAGGGGGAAATGAACATGTATACACAAGACTAAAGGTGAAAATCTCACTTTACTAGTGGGCTAACGCCAGAGGGCCACTCAGAATTGGACTAACCCTTATTGTTTTATGAGGATGGCATAACGGAAACTCCTCTTCAACTTCCCGAGTCCCAGCCTGGGAGGGCTGGGGAGGCTGCTGCAGCCATTCTCTCACTCGCTCCTGGTGGGACAGCAAGCAGTCTCTCTACAGCTCACGCGGGGTAAGGTGGGCCCCACACCTTCCAGGGACTGGCTGCATCAGTCAAGGCCTAGACTGGGGGGAAACAAATTCGGCCTCTGGGTCTCCCAGTCCAGCTTTACTAGATGAAGTCACACTCAGTTTGTGGTTTCTTGTGTCTATTTTCAATGTGGTTAGAACCCAGAGAGGACAGGTATAATTAGAACCTCCAAAACCACAACAGATGGCTCTGCAATGCTTCCCCTTATTTCAAAGCTCAGGCAAAAGAAAATGGGTTCTGCTTTTCAAGCTAAACACAAGCATGAAGGAAAAGCAGAAACTGGCCTCTGTTGGAAAGCAAAACAGTATGGTCTAGTTAACTATTCTATTTTCATCAATGAGTTTAGCTATTTCTGTGATAAATCACATCATGAATAAACAAATGCCATCTATAATTCCTAAGTAGGCTTTCTGCAGCCAAGTTCCCTAGTGGCTTTACAACATCAGCAGGTCACTACAATGCCAAATCCTGTGTTCACCGATACCAGTAACACAAGAGACCAAGCGAATAGGAAAAACCAAGTAAAGGAAAATCATTCTGGAATTTTACCTCAAACTTAACAGACTAAGAAGTTCCGTCTTATACAGTGTTGGGAATTTAACTGTGTCATTTGTTTCCTCATCTCTGAGTGTTTGTGTGTGTGTGTGTGTGTGTGTGTGTCTACAGCCAACACTCCACTAGGGTAACTTAAAATAGGAATTTATTTACAACAATAGCAAAGATGTCAAAAATAACAGGAACAACATATAACAAATCCAAGAATTATTTTATGAAAAAGGCAGGCAATATATACACAAAAGGTAAAACAAAATCCAAAAGGGCAAACTTAGTTTTGACCTTAAAACAGCCGTAGAATGTGGCAAAATGGTTTTTCAGATATGAATTACTTAACGTTGGGCCAATTAATTACATACACTTTTCAGCTCTTCTGTTTTACGTGCCCTACCTCTGAGTTCTATTTACCTTTACTCATTGACTGGCAGGCTCACACTTTAAAAGGGTTAAACCCAAGGTACAATTTATCTGAGCCCCATTTCACCTTCAACTACTTATTTCTGGCGCGAGTGTGTTCATGTGTGTGTGCATTTGTGTTTCTTGTCCACCACACAAGATGTCGCACCAGTAATCTCTGAAGTTCAAGTGCTCTAAAACAGTGTTTCCCAAACTTGAGCACGCATCAGAATCACTTGGAGGACATGCTAAGTAAGACACCAGATCACTGACTGGGTCCCAAGCCATTTCCCAGTCCAGTGGGTCTGGGTTGGGGCTGAGAATTTGCATGATTAACAAAGTCCCTGGCTGCTGCCAGACACAGAAATCCACTGCTCTGAAACAGCACCCCTTTAAGATTTGAACTGGTCCTGCTTTTTACATGAATCCTAGAATTTCTGGGAAACAAAGGAAATTGTTAATACTAAGTAAGATTCCCAGAGAACAGAGCGATACATGCCTGGGATCAGACTGGTAACGTGTTGTCTGTCAGGCATTCTATCACAACCCAGTTTCTCAATATGCTGATTTTTGTCTGCTTTACAGGCCTGGACAGATGCTCACCATGTCCTCTTGATCATTTACCTCAAGTTTTGATTATTCACTGTTTGAAGGACTAGGCGAACACTTGTTCCTACATAGCTGAAGATCTGCAGGATCTCATCTTTAAAAATCAAAGATGCCTCAAATCTATCTCGTTCTTTTTTAAGGACTGCTGGTAACTTTGACCTAACTTCTGACTTTTATTATGACAATGACCATTCTCTAGTATGTTAATGTCAACTAGAGCCCTCCAAACTGGGCACAAAGGGCTAACTCTAGGGCAGGGCTTCTCCTGTGGAGGTGGGGACAACCCCCACTGATTAAATGTGCTGTGGACTGATACTGAAATGAACTTTAAGTGCTCTCAAAAACTACTTTATGCAAGGGAAATTTATCTCAGGGGAATTAAGAGATGCTAATAAATCCTTTATGAAGATAAAAGAAAAAATGAATTCCAAGGACATGCTCATCAAAGGACTCACCAATCACCTCTTAACTTCTCTGAAATATTACTTGTAACTTAGCAGGGCTGAAATATTATCAGTATTTGCATCCGGGTCAACAAAATTCAAAGCAATCAAGCATTTTGCATTCCACTGCTGCATAAAAGGAATTAAGAAATGGGGAAATGAAAATAATCCACTGCTTTTGATGTTTATTAGGTTTACAAAAACTGTACATATTTTCTTAAGAAAAAGCATTAACTTAGTACTGGTATCAAATAGACTAAACATTCATTAACAGGAAAATATTCTGATTTTTATTTTTGCACGTTATTCTCAAGTACACAATTACAATAATGTCACACATCCCTATATGATTTTCTTTTTATGTATTTTACTTTTTTTACAAAGTGTACAGAGGGAGGGACATACAATATTTAATAGGATATTTCTACAGAACAATAACTTATATTATGTCCTTGTAAAAATCTGTACCTCTTTAAAACATTTAACTGAAACATCCATTTTTTTAGCTTTGCTAATCAAAATTGTTTTAAGAATTAAAACTAGGTTGTAACTAATGTCAGTATATAATAGTGACTACAATTTAATTTTCTCTTTATACAGACAAATACATTTTATCATATTCACTTGACCGAACCCTTAAATACCTTTTAAAGGTTTCAATATTGTGCTTTAAAAACAAAAGAACTGTGTATGATTCCAGACTATGTAAGAGAAATATAAAGTGTGTAAAATGTTGTGTTCTTTATCTTTCAGTTTATTTAAAAAAATATAGTTAAATGACCAATTATTTATACTTTCAAATTTTACAGAATGTTTTAAAATTAATAAATTTTTACTTTCATTTATGTGTTCTTAATTATCTCTGGGAAAAATAAAAAATAAGGGAGATTTTAAAGGTTCTCACAAAAAAACAGACAGAGCTTTCAAGAATAGTACTGCAGGGCAATGAATCACACAATTTTAAGTTACCTTTTTTTAAAAAGCACGTAATAATGGAGGCCAAGAGGGCATAGGAGCTCCCACAGGGATAGGCCCATGCCTTGGTTTTGACTGGCATTCAGGTTGGAGTTCATACCAGCCCAAAGTACTTGATTTAGACATGGGCTAAATCAATCTAGCACTTCAGAGGCTTGCCAAACACCAAATATTTAGATTTCTAACCCTATAAACTCTTGAATACAAATATCAAAGGCAAGAGAAAGATGAAACGTAAAAACCTAAAAGCACGAAGCGGACGGAGCACCATAATGAAGTGGCAAGGCAGCTATCCAGTGGGAAGAAAAGCCCTAAATCTCCCATGATGTGCCAGATACTCATGTGCTGATAGCCAACTTAAGGATGCCCAAAAATGTTTTGTTCTCCAACATTTACCTTAACGTAACCAAATTCGAATTAACTGAGTTCATTTTTTATAACTCTGATTCAGAATTATTTGTTTAAAAATGGCAACTCTCAAAGAAACACAAAACTGTGAAAGACTTGGTGATGTTCCAGATAAGGCCTAAGATTTTCCTCATGCACTGAAAACATACCTTTATCTTCTAATCATCAATGCCAACTTGAGTGTTAAGTTTTTTCAAGTTTGCTAACTGTAACTAACAAATAACAAAGCAGGCTGAACTTGCCAAGTGTAAATCATAATTAGCACCCAATCTCTGGTACATGGAGCGGTAGCTTCCGTAGTCCCCCTCGTTTGGTGACACCGAGTTAGTTCCCTCATGGGCTTCTCAGAGAGAACTGAGGGAGGTACATTTGGATACTCAATAACTTTTCAGAAAAATATAAAGGTGTAGAGCTGAAGTTGTATGAAAACATTCTATCTAGAAACATCTTAACTTCTATTTTTTCAATTACCAAAGATATTTAAAAGAAAATATCTTTACTCTTTAAAAATACTAGTGTCCTTATTTTCCTTCTAATTCTTCACCTGAGTAGTCTCTCTGAAGAGCACGATTTACAAAATGCTCTCTCATACATCCCTGCATCTTTCATGTTATTGTAAATTTAATACTTTTCATTATAGATTTTAAACTACAACTTGGGGTTGTGTGTATAAATATGTAAAATAAGCAATACACACAGATACATGTTTTATATATATATATATGTGCATATATATAATTCAGGGTACATTTACATATATAAAGTTGCAAAAGATTCTATGAGCCACAAGTTACCTCTAGGAGATTCCAAAATGCAGTCCTCAATAAGTCTCATTGGTAGCACACAACCATTCCAAGACAAAGCAGCACAGACAGAATGATCAAAATCCAACAGGATCAAGCAAAATTTTTCAATAAAGTTTACTAAAAGTTTGCTACGCTGACAAAAGATGTAAATACTCCAAAGAAAGCCCCCCCCCCAAAGTATATTTCATCTGCTAAACAAAATGAAAAGTAAACACAAACCCAGCCACTGTTCTTTACTCAGCAATGCCAGGGATGCAAAAGCGCAAGTGGAAACTTTCATTGTCACGTAGTCTGAAAAGATTAAGCAAGACAAGTAAATGACAGCCGTGTTAGTATAATTAGACCTGGCGATAAAATCTCCCATTTTATGTTAGTAGATGTCTCTGACAATTTTATTGTGAGAAAAATATAGGGGGGAAAAAATGAGTCAACGTGATTACTTTCGGAGTAACCAATCTAAAGTTAACTTTAAGTTAAATGATCTTAGAAGAGTACCATCAAGGTAAGCAAGGTAAATATTTAAATAAATATAAAACTTCTAAGATAGAAAACTTCAGTATAGAATCAGGGATTACTTTATTAAAAGCAACTTTGCTTGTTGCTGCTTTTCCCCACTGATTAAACAAACTGAATAGAAATCAGAACACACTGTGGAACAAAATGTAAAAAAAAAAAAAAAAACTCAACTAGAGGCAATAATTCTATTTGTACACGGCATAAATCAATATACAGTATTTTATGTGAAAGAGACTGGCTTTAAAATTAATTTTCTGCTTCAAGGCCAACATCTCTGCAAATGTCTGGAGTATTGTTAGGGCAGGCCAACTTCTTTATGATGTCGCATGATGTGCTGGTTCTTTTCTGAAGGTCTTCGGAACCCTTTCTTGCAGTACTCACAACGGTGAGGATAGTCTTTTGTATGAATGGAAATCACATGCCGTTTAAAGCCTGAGGCATCGGTAGTGCTATACTCACAGTACTCACACTGATACACTTTCCTGCCACTGTGTGTCTTCATATGCTTTTTAAGCTCGTTCTGTTGCCTAAATCCCTTTCTACATCTCTTACACCTAAACGGAAGATCTTTTGTATGAACTGAGAGAATATGGCGACTTAGAACAAATGGATCCGCAATCTTAAAGTCACAATGTCTACACTGGTGCATTTTTTTACCCTTGTGGGCAGCCACATGCTTCTTGAGTTCTGAAGGCCTGTGAAAGCCTTTATCACACATGTCACACTTATGGGGGTAGTCCTTCGTGTGAACTGAAATTATGTGTCGTTTCAAATCACTTGAGTTCGAACTCTTGTGGTCGCAATGCAAGCACTGGTGTGTTTTGCTTTCTTGGTGGATAAGAGCATGTTGCTGCACCTCTTTGGTATCTGAGAAAGTCAGGAGACAAATGTCACACTTGAATGGCATCTCTTTACTGTGCTTAGTTTTTACATGCGTTTTCAAGTTAGAAGAGTCTGCAGACCTATATTCGCAGTACTGGCATTCGTACGGCTTCTCCCCAGTGTGGATTCGCATGTGCTTTTTGAGCTCTGATGGGTGACGAAAACCTTTACCACACTCCACGCAAATATGAGGAAAGTTCTTGCTGTGGACCGCCAAAAGGTGGCGATTCAATAACCCTTGTTCAGCTGTCTCGTATTCACAAAACTTACACTTGTGCATTTTGTTGGCTCCTTTTTCCTTATGCACCATTTTGTGAGTAAACAAAGCCCCAGCATGAGAGAAATGCTTCCCACACTCATCGCATTCGATGGCCTTGTCTGCCTTGCTGGTCAGCTTGTGGCTCTCCAGGTGGTTGTGTAAACTTATCTTCTTGTTGGTAGTGTAATCACAGTCAGTACAGCGGTACTTCTTCTTGGTAAGGTGTTCAGGATGGTTTTTCATGTGCCTTTTCAAAAAACCTCTTGACTTAAACTTTTTCCCACAAATCATGCAAGGATAGACAGTCAAGGGATGTCCATCAGGGCCAATAATTATTGCTAAGAAAGGAAAAGAAAGGTGCATGAGTGATCAAACCACGTTCTGTTCTGGTACCTTCAAGAATTTAAAGTGTGTTCTGAACACTATTGGACAAGCACTGCTAAGTTAGGTTATTTGCTACTTAACATTCCTATTACCATTTTTCAACATAAGAGATATAGCAACCTCATCATAAAGAGGAACCTGGTCTGGAAGCTTCATTCAGTAGGACTGTATCAATCTCACTCCCTCCGGTTTAAAAAAAGAAATGAATAAATATGTAACGTCTGTCACTAGTGACTGAAGCTGTATCAATTTGGAAATTGGTGGGAAATTATGCATGAGAATCAAGTTTCATAGTCACAATTTCTGCTTTGGTTATTCCAGAAAACAATTTATGTCCATTTACAGTAAAGCTTGAATATACCTATAAAATTTTTAATATGTAACTCGGCATATGAGAATAGATAGGAATATGTCACATGAACTGAAGTCCCTGTCCTGCTGCTCTGTAAATTATGCCTGCTTTATGCTGACATAATCAGATTCTTCAAATCTATTTACTTGGGGAAAAAAATCATTTTCAATTTTTTCATCCATGTTTGATCCATTCCATTTTATCCAAGGAAATCATTCATGAATATCACTGAATTCTTAAAATTATATTTTCCAATTCAATACACAAAAGCTACATGTGGTCTAGCAGCTGAAATGCCATCACAACACCTCTGTGGATACATACTAGAGCTTCATCTGAGAGCTCGCAAAGCACGCTGCGTTGTGGGACTCATGTGCCCTCACCTGTTTGGTACTGCCTGGAATCAGGTCTTCTCCTTTTCTTTGGTTTTTGTTTAGCCAGTCTGCCGAGCCCAGCAGACTCATCTATGTGCAAGAGGGCACTTGCAGTGCCATTCCGGTTTTCAATTCCATCAGAATTATTACCTAACAATGCGCATTAAAAAACAAAATTATACTGTATTATAAATTATAAAGAATTAGGGATTCTTTATTAACTACAACAACAAAATGTAAAACATGATACTCATGAATGACACAAATTCCCCATTCTAAGTAATGGGTTTCATGACCACATTTATTCTAGTGAGACCGTAGGAAATGGCCTAGCTTCCAAATCTAAGAAACACGTCAGCATTTTGCCCCAGGGACTCCCTTGTTGTCTCCCAAAATTGTAAAGCTTGGGCCAGACATAATCAAGATGAAAAGTTTCAGCTTGAAAGCCTGTGTACTTCTTGCAGTACATCCTTCTACGTAATATACACATGAAGGAAAATCCTGTTAAAAATAAAGACAAAAAGTAGACTTTATAAAATCTTCCTCTACTCTTGTCCAAATCAAATAACCCTTACAAGGTACTGGTATTTCAGATTTCTGAAACCTAAGACCACAGAAAACCGTCTTTCAATCATGAATTCATGTTCAAGAACCAAGTCAACCCTACGAGCTGCTATGCGACTTACCGTACGCTGCTGCCCATGCTATTGGCATAAAGGTTTTGATTTCATTGTCATCGATTTGCTGTTCATGTGCGGCGGCGGCGGCCGCGGCCGCGGCGGCATCTTCCTCTCCTACAATCACTTCCATATAAACTTCATCAGCAATTTCAGCAACATCTGAGTAGAAAATCATATAAACGTTTGTGGCCAGGTTTACCGAGATCCCGGGAAAGACAATTTCATTTGAATGCAGTAAATAGATAAGTACAAAGAAGGTTCAGATGCTCTGTACCTACAACAGCGCTTTCACATAGGAAGCACCCATGTATTTTAGTGAATCATTCAATTCTTGGTTTTCGCCCTAATTTGTTTGTAAAGCAGCATTCTGAGCATACGTAACGAGTCACTGATGTTTACTCTGGAATATGGCAGCGTAATCATCTCTACAATAACGCTACTTGTTTCCTTCAATTACTGGCTGTATTTTTTTAAAAAAAGAGCTACAGGAACATAAAATTGTCTCCCACAGAAAGGCCACCTACTTACTTAAGTCTTCATCTTCTTGCTGAGAGTCATTGACAGTCATATAAACCATCTTTTCCCTTGGCACACGAATACTGCTAGTCTGATCAAGTAGTTCAACTCCATGATCATTCTCAGGCTCGCTCTCCACAATGTCTACGGTGCCACCTATCAGGGAAGATGACAGCTCCAAGAATTCACGTGAAAACTTCATTTCTACCTGTTTTACTTATTACACTTGACATACTTTGCTATTGCTACATTGGAATCCTTGCTTACAAGGCCTCTTCACAAAAGATTTCAAATGTTCTCAATCAAAACCACCCAAAAGTTATCAGGATGTATACTATGCTGAAGGTTTCCTCTTACCTAAGTCATCCTCTCCAGGGTCAGCTTTAAAAATGTACACCTTGATGACTTCTGGGCAAGTGCCATCCACTTTACAAGGATCGATTTCCGACTCTGCGTCCAAGGTCATTCCAGAGGAACCGTCGTGTTCTATTTTGCCAGCATCATCCACTAAAAAGGCAGGAAACACGTTACAAATAATAGTGGATACTTAAAAGGTTACTGTTTTCAAGTCTTTTTCATAAATATAATCTTTAGCCTGACTCACATAAAACTGAATGATTTTTAACTCAACACGCAGGGCATGGTGGGAAATGTGGCCAACGGCTAAGGCAAAGCCTGGTCACGGAGGGCCTTGTGCAACCAGGCAGAGAAGCTCAGACTTGATCCTGGTAAGCTGGAGGCTTCTCAATCTGGTCAGGTGTCAAAATCTCTTAGGGAACTTAAAAACACTGGCCCCAGTGCCAGCAGTTCTACAGAATCAAAATCTATAGGCATGGGGCCTGATATATAGACAGATTTTAAGGTTCCCTGCACCAGGGATTCTGATCAGAGGTTTGAGAACCTCTGCTATAGGTGACGGGACACTTTTAAGCCGATCAGTGACAGGGTAACACTGCCATTTTTCCTACACTATACTGGCCTTAAGAAAGGTAGATCCAAAGGGATCAAGACGTAAAACAAGGATACCACTTGTGAGTCTACGGAAATAATGCAGGCACCACATGGCAAGGCCTCGAATCAGGACAGAGGTAGTACAGACAGGGAAGAGGGCTGGACTTGAGGCCTATCCTAGGACTGAAATGGTAGGACTTGGTGCCCAACTGAAAACGGAACGTGACCGAGGAGCCAAGGATAACTATGCGATTTCTGATTTAGGTAACTGAGTGACTGTGGGAAGAGACGTTAAGAGAAATGAGGAAAAGGATCTTTCTTCCTGCATGTTTAATTACTTTAAGGGCCCTAAAAGCTCTCAGAACTGGTGCCTGCCCCTCTCCCTCTGTGCTCCCAGCATCCTTTGATTGTTTCTCTCCTAGTGTACAATTCATCCCCCACTATCTTTCCACACTGATAGAGCAGAACCTGTATTTTCATTATTCAATCTTTTAAGACAGAGTCTGGTGGTAGATGCTCAGAATATTGATGAATCGATGACTCAATGAATGACTGAGATGTGAAGTCAGCTGCTGGATATTCCAGGCTGAAAGCTAAAGGCCGACAGATCTGGGAGTCATCAGCTCCGAGGTAACTAAGCCTTGCAATCACACAGTGAGACCCTGTAGTGTGAGGCGGGAGTAGACTGAGGAAGTCCTGGGAGTTGTCACAGTTTAAGGGACAAAAGGAGTTCACAAAGGAACCTGAGAAAGGACAGCTAGAGAGGTTGGTGGAAAGTCATGAAGGAAGCTAGGGCCTTAAAAATTCCAAGAAACCCTAGTAATGTGCACGGCTAATGCAGCATGCACGCAAGTCAGGGAGAGACATCTGCACTGCCTGGAGTAATCCAGAAGCCCCCGGTGTTCCTGGTGAAAAGCAGTGCAGTGAAGGCTCGACGGGGTCAGATTAAAGTGAGGGGAGCAATCGGTGGAAGGTGTGGATTTCTTTAAGAAGTCTAACTTAGAATGGAGAACAAAGGGGCAGTAACTAGAATGGGTTGCAAGGTCAAGGCATTTTCTGTTTACCTGATAAAAATAGTCATGCATGCATGATGTGTGGGAGAAAATATACTAGAAAGTGAAAGGCTGAAGCCAGACACAGTGAAATTTCTGGATCAAGATGTCAGAAGAAAAGGGAGATGAAGCTAGGTGCAAAGATAAAGAAATTTTCCTCAACTAGGAGGAGAAATATGCTATCTTTCTGAGACCTAAGGAGGTAAACGTAGATGAGAACATAGCTACTTTGTGTTTAGAGAAAGCGGAAATGCAGAAAGTCGGAGAAGTTCATGGCTGGTGGCTTCAACAGCGGATATGAACTAGGACGCAAGGACTTTGGTAGTTACCAGTGAGTTAAAAGGTTGGGAAGCTAGAGAAAATGAGCTGATCCAGGACAAGCTTAATGACATGAAGAGTCAAAGAGATCAGTTGGTTAAACCCTTTGCGGTAAAAAAAAAAAAAAAAAGGTTCTCTGAACTCTGCACTTAACTACCTAAATTCAAGTTTCTTGACTATGCTTTATAAAAATGGTTTGTAGGGAGAAAGAATCAGCATTATGTCCTTATTTCTGGCCCGATGTATACTTACCCTTTCTCAAAGCTAAATATTTTTATGGCATACTCAGCTGACAGAACCAATGTTGTTTTCTTACAAGTGGCTTTGGAATGTTAAACCGAGAGAGCATTAGAAGGATGAAGATCTCACCAAACTAGCAGGAGAATCCTCAGTAAATTTGTTGTATCTTCAGAGAACTCATCTCTGACAGTTGATATTGTTGATGAAGCTTGGCCTCTTTTGGCAAGACTTGTCAAAACTGCTTCTAACAAGTATTAGAAGATCAAATGTCCTTGTGTTTACAAAGAACAAGGTCAGACTAGCTGTTTTTGTGTACATTAGTTTGTCAGTACTAGTAAGATAAAACCTTTGATGACTGGAAAATCTAATCACTTTGGAGCTTGCAAAATGTCATGTATTTAACTGTAACTTGGAGTAAAAGAACTTTCTGTTTGCTTTCATAAATGTGTGGGAAACACATTTCAAATATACAGGCTTATCTGAGCTGAGCATAGCTATTCTGTCACTTGGCAATGGAGAATTCACCTTTAGAATTTGCCCCAACTCAACCTATGAAATTATTCCAACTATGAAATATAAATAAGTGATTTGTTTAAAAAATATTTTGATGGTCCTGTTAAGTACTCAAAATTTCACTGTGATTTTAAAGCTACCATTAAAAATGAATTTCTAAAAACAAAGAAGGCTTCGATAAAACTGAGTCATCGTACGTATGATTTTTTGTATAAGTGTCGTCTTCTAACGTAGTAATGGAGAACTAGAGCTTTCGAATAAGGCGTCTCCAAAATAGAAGAGCATAATTTCCTGAAATTAAGACTACTTCTAATAACAACTACCATTTACATGGCATTTCACAATTTCCTTAGCATTTCTATGTACTTTTATTTCATTTGATTCTCACCTTTTCCAGATAAAGGCTCTGAGATGGTATGTGACCTGTCCAAACTCAGTGAACTAGTGAGGGGTGGGAGACAGAGTGAGGAGGTGCCTGTCTTTAGAATCCAGACCTTTACTTTTATCTTCTGACTTTTTAAAAAATGTATGTTCACTATGTAAAATTTAGTATTTTAAAAAATTACAAATAGTCCCACCAACCAGATTCCATCATTATGTTAATAAATTTCCTTCCCAGTTTTTTTCCTATTTAAAAAAAAACACATGGCATCACACTTTCCTCAAGCCTTATAATTATCTTTACATCTCATCTAGCATTTTAAGTTTCAAAACTGAAGAAAAATTTGACTTAGCAACAATCTCATTAGCAATAGCAAACCCATAGCAAAATATAGGCATACTTTATAATACTTCAAGGGAGCTTCAGTAAAATCCCCTGAAGACCGAAAATTAGGGGATGGTTATTTGCAATGCTAATAGATACTACAGTATCTAAAAATATAGTCCATTAAGATTTCAGAAAACCCAGTAGTTCCTGGAAAAGAAACATTACTTGGAGGGGAGGAGGGAAAATACACCACTTCAAGTAAATTGCTTGTTAAAGGAACATTGATCTAAAATTTAAAAATCAGCAAAAACTAAGCTTATGTGGAGAACATTTCATGGGGAATCTATACAATAAGGAACAACAGTGGTTGTGACAGATAACACCATTCACCCACCACAACCACATGCCAAGCATGATGCTAAGCCCTTAAAATATACCATTTACTCCTCACAACAACCTTATGAAATAGGTGATATTGTTTTGTTATTCTCACCTCTCTAAGCTTCCAGAAAAATTTCATTACAATTTTTGCCAAGATAGAAAAATACGTTACTGGATTGCAGTGTATATTAACATCATAAAGAGATCCCACTAAACACCGTTAGACGCTGCCCTCTGTCAGCTTTCCCAAAACAAAGGTCCAGGCACCTTACTCTAGCACAGAACGGTGCCTCCATTTCCTAGCCAGTAAAATACAAATTCCCGTCTAGCAACTGACCTCTGACCAAACTGCCTTCAGTTCTGTCTCCCCCAGCAGTCCCCTGACTACTCCATGCACTCTGAACTTAAACAATTTTTTATTTCCATTCCTTTATGTTTCTGCAACTTTGCTTTAAGATACATACATATATAGTTTATTGCCGAAATTATACAGCTTATTATTTAAGAAAAGTATTCTAAGTATAAAAAGGAATTAAAATATGCTCAAAATCCCACTACCTGGAACTATCAATAGAATTTACATATTATTCAGACATTTCTATGCATATTTATAAATAAAAAGATGGAAGTATGAACAGTTTTAATGAAAAGTGGATACTGTAACATGCTAGTCTTAAACAAAAATTACATTCCCATTCCCTGGCTCTCTAATCCCTTGCCCCACCCCTCTTCATTTCATCACACTGGCTTGGCCTAACCACAAACTTGGCTAAATGCAATTTTCCTCTTTGTCTCTGCACAAGCACCTGTGCAGCTCAATCTGGTTGGAAGAGAGAGCAGCACTCTCTCTTTCACTCTCTCTCTCCCTCCTCCCCACTCCCCAGACGGTTTTACTTTGAATTCAAGACCCTGAACCTGCAGTTGACCTTTTCTACTTACCCCCGTTTTCCACATTCTCCTTTCTCCTCAAATCTCTATTACCACCTCCCCATCCTCGCTCTCAGGTGATCTCACTTCACCGGAAACAGAAACAATCAGAAGACCCATTGCCTACAGCATCTACCCACCTACCAGCAACTAAAGCCATGGACTCTTAACTGTAGCTAAATCATCTGTGTTCCTAACTAAAGCCCCCTCCTTACTGCTCCAGCACCTCTCCCCTCTCTACCCCTACACCCTCCAATGGATCATTTTCATTAGCATACAGCCAAAGCTATTCCCCCCACACACACTTAAAAAGTCTCACCCCATTTCTTTGCCGCCTCCTTTTCTCCAATTCTTATTCCATATCCTCTAAACCCACTTGAATCAGGCCCCTGACGTCCCCAAAACTGTTCATCAAGGTCACCCAGGCTCACCCTCATTTGACCTGTCCCAGCAGCACTCTCCTCTGTGCTTCCCTTTCCCCACTCGGCTTCCAGGACCCAAGCTCTGGGTTTCATCCTCCTCCGTCCTTTGCAGGAGCCTCTTCCTGTTGCAAACCCCAGGGCCTTAGTTCTCGGTCTTGGGTTATCTCCAATCCCTCCTTTGGTGATCTCATTCTGTCTCAGAGTTTACATTTCATCTATATGCCAACAACGCCCAATTTTGCATTTCCACTGCAGTCGTTTCCCAAATTCAGATTTGAACATGTCTTTGATGTCTCTGAGACATCTACCTCACAATTAAGTCTCTGCTCAAATGTCATCTCAGCAAACCCTGACTACTTCTGGAGCCCCAAATCTATCTTATTCTCTTTTTCTCCCCAAGCAGTTATCATTTATGCCCGTGTACCTCTGCTAGAATATAATTCTCAACAAGGAAAAGGACTGTCATCTATTTTGTTCACTGATGTATTTCAAGTGCCTACAATACTGCCTGACATATAGAAAGCACACAATGTTCACTTGTTAAATATATGAATACTGATCTTGAAGTAAATGTTTAGTCATAATTAGTTCTTAACCTTGTAAAGAAAACTATAAAAACAAAGTCACATTTTGCTTATACTACATGACTTAATTTTAAAGCCAGTATCTACTGTCACTCTGAAAGATGTGGAAATAAACACATTTATACCCCTCCACTTCCCAATATTTTATAGTTTTATATTAAGTGAATTCAATACTCACTACAAATCCTTTTATCACAATTTCTCCATTCTAGAGTTCTTTTTATTCGTTGATCCTTTGGTTCGCTAGGTTCATTATCAAATAAGGCTGTCAAGAAGGGCTAATGGATACTAGTCTCTGAGTTCCTAAATATTTAAAAATGTCAATCTATGACATTTTGGCCTAGTATAAAATTACTGAGTTACATTTTCTCAGAACTTTGTAGACGATGTTCCACTGTATTCTAACACAGTATTTGTGTGGATGTCCCTATAATGTTTTAAAGTTCACTAAATACTACTATGATTATGGCTTGGTGGTTTCATCATTCTGTCAATTTCTTGAAACAAAAAAGATTTGATCTCTATTTCAGGAAAATTTCTTCCACTACAAATATTTTTCTAGTTCATTGGTTGTGACCCCTTCTTTTGGATTTTTCTTATATGTCTTTGTCTCCTTTATCTGTCTGCTCTACATATCCATCTTCTCCATAATCATTTTTATATCTATTATTTTTTAACCACTTCATTTTTGTGATTTCATAAAGCCCGGTCCTTCTGCCCCTGGTTATACTGAGTTTCTCCGAAAATAAGACCTAGCCGGATCATCAACTCCAATGCGTCTTTTGGAGCAAACCTTCATATGAGACCCGGTCTTATTTTCGAGGAAACATGGTAATAGCCCCTAGAACCGTTAGATTCTAAGCCATTGGACTGTATTGATCTCCAAAGTTTATGCAGTAAACACAAGGGATTGGACTTATTCATTCAGTCATTCCCAGACCACTTTTTATTGGATGTCTACTATGACCAGGGTTGTGCTTAATTAGAAGCTAACATCAGACCAACTGGTCAAAACACCTAAACTGAAAGCCGAGCCCACCACACTCCACATCCGCAGGGGTGCCATTCACACTGCAGCTGGCCAGCTGACAGCTGCGTGCAGCAACCCTGTAGACAGATCTCCAGCATGCCCAAATGTGCTCCGCCTCTAGTTAATGGGTTTGCCATCTGCCCAGCTGCACAAGCCAGAAACCAGACAGGGAGCTTCACACCCTCCCTCTTCCTCAACTCTAAATTTAATCCAAATTCTACTTCCAAAATGTGTCATGAAGCAGTTTCTGCCAAACTCTACTGATAGAAGCTACTTTCAAATTATCATCATCTGTTGCTTACCTAAACAACTCTCAGTGTACTTTTTGTTTCTGATTTTACTCCAATGTCCACTCTCAATACTGCCACTAAGATGACCTTTCTAAACCATAAATCTAAGTATATTATTAATCTGCTTTCAACACTTTAACAGCTCCCTACATCAGAAAGGTAGACCAGGCTTCTTAGTGTATTCAAGGGCCTTTATGATTTGTGCCCTATTTTGCCACTCTTACTTCTTACTGTTTCCTCCATTCTCCTCACCAAAGGCATTTGCACCCCAAATAAAAAGTCTCTGAACAAAGATCTTTCATACCTCGTGCCTTTAAATATGCCCTCCTTTCTGCCATTCCTCCCTCCTCAGCCACCCACCGAACACTGTATTCATCTTTCAAATTGAGTTCACCCCATATTATTTTAAAGATGTAATAACGGTATTATTGGTTTGTTTCAAATCCCTGTCTTTGAGAAATATATATTGAAATGCTTATGAATGAAACAGTATGTCGAATTTGCTTCAAAATACAGGAGGGAGGAAAAATAAACAGGGGGAAAGATGAAATAAATTCATTTATGTCTTCAACCAAGGTTCCACGGAACTTTGGTTTATAACACTGTCATAGCATTTAGCTCACTCAAGTGTACCAAAAATTTCCCACCATTTCTTCCCTTAGTGCTTCCAAAATACTTTGTACATCCAGTTATTGATCTTTTCACACTCAACTGTAATTACCTGTTTCTGTTTGCCTTTTCTCCAAGACTGTGTACTCTTAACAAGCCAGAGATTTTCATTGTTTATCTCTAATAGCTAGCAAGGTTCCCAGCTTATCGTGGCTGATTAATAAATGTTTTTGAATGAATGAAGACATAAGAAAAGTCAACATGGACAATAGTAAAAATAGTTTATATATGATTCCTCTTTTTCATATAAACATAAATTGATAGAAAAACATTTTTGAGGTAGAAAAACAATGGAATAGGGTATATGGAGGCTGTATGGGTGGCTTCTGCTATAAAGAGTTAACTAAGAAAATATTTAACTCTCCTCCAAATTATTTCCTTTGTTGAAATTGGGTATTCAATAATATTGTGCATTTTCGTAATCACTGGACTTCTATTGTGCTCCTCCATCCGCCAATAATCACTATTTATCCCAAACTCTACTATTTTGTAATATTCACTTTAAACGCACAAACATAGAAACACACACACGAAGAAAGGCAGTAGGAGAGTGGAGAGTAGACACTTTGGAATAAAACACACTTGATTTCGAATCTTTATCCTAAGGCTAGCTGACTGTGTAACCTTGGACAACTTACCTAAACTGAGCCTGAGTTACCCAATCTGTAAAATAGTGATCATACGAACATTATAGGGTTGTTGTAAAGAAAATAATATATATTAAGTTCTGGCACAGAGATACTATTTATTAAAGGTTTACTATTACCTATTTTTATTATTACCAACTTGTCACAAATATCCAATTAAATAATCTTTCTTGGGATAAGACTTGTCTTTAAAAAAATTTTTTAATTATCCATATTGACTTGATAGCAATCAAACCACAAATACAATCCTAAACATTTTTCCCCTGAAAAAGAGAGCTTCATTAACAACAAATCTCACCAAACTAAATTACGTCTTCTGATAGAAATGCCAATTGCCTCATGGGTCATTAGAAGATGGATCCGATGAGTCTAAAAGCATTCTGCACACATTAGCACCTGAGCTCTTCCTTTGAAATATTAATTCAAATGGACTTAAATTATATACATGCCACCAGCCCAAAAGAGTTTAATAAGAAGAATTAGTTAAGAACTAAGCAATCTGATGATTTACTAACATTCAGCTTTTATAAAAGTAGTTGCATATTGTAGAAAATAGTGTTTTAAATACAACTTTATCTTAATGAAAAAGTCATTGGCCTTAGAATATAAAAACAGCTAAATGGGGAGAACACAGTTATCACGGTCATCAAAAAGTTTTATTCCAGTTATGGTCTGTACAAAGCAAAATTTCTAATTTTATAATCAACATGTTAAAAATGGTAACATTCCTTCACTTAACCGAACTAGTTTAAAGGTTTCTAAGCTTAAATTACTTGCTATAATTTTTGTTAATTTGTCTCTTTTAAAACTGCTTAAAATAACTGGAAGCAGTATTTTATTAAAATGTATATTAGAAATGAAGCATCATATAGGTTTACATTAGAATAGAGGCTCCTGGCCAAGTGTTTGGTTTTTGGCAGATGGGACCCCACGCTCCAGGGGCCTCTGAGCTGTTTTCTCTGATGTTACCGTTGTCTTCCATAAGAATGCATTATGTCGCTACCACATTCATTTTGCTAATTCTTTTAAAACTGAATTATGCATTTAGCCTGGACTTTAAATTTTAGACTTTAATATTTAGGGTAGTAAATTTTGCAATCCACTCCTCACTCCTGACAGCATGAAATTAGTATAGGCATATAAATGGCATGGAATTAAGAGTCCAGAAATTAACCCCTCATGTGTACAGTCAATTATTTTCCACAAGGGTGCCAAGAACATTCAATGGGGAAAGAATAGTCTTTTCAACAAATGGTGCCAGGGTAACTGAATATCCATATGCCAGAAAGTGAAGTTAATTCCGCACTGCACACCATATAAAAAAAAAATAAACTCAAAATGGATCAAAGCCTAAATATAAGAGCTAAAACCATAAAAATCCTAGAAGAAAACAGGTATAAATCCATATGGCCTTGGATTAGGTAACAATTTCTTAAATATGACACCAAAAGCACAAGCAACAAAAAAAAATAGAGATAAACTGGACTTCATCAAAATTTAAAACTTTTGCGCATCAAAGGACACTATCCAAAAAGTAGAGAGGTGGTCGGTTAGCTCCGTTGGTTAGAGCATGGTGCTAATAACACCAAGATTGCCGGTTTGATCCCCACTTGGGCCACTGTGAGTTGCGCCCTCCTTAAAAAAAAATAAAAAGTAGAGACAACTGACAATAGGAGAAAATATTTGCAAATCATGTATCTTATAAAGGACCTGTATCTACAATATATAAAGAATTCTTTACATATAATACAGAATTCTTTACATAAAGAATTATATATATAATTCTTTTATATATAATAAAAAAAACAAATGGCCAATGAGTAAATGAAAAGATGCTCAATATCATTAGCCATTAGGGAAATGCAAATCAAAACCACAACAGGACACCACTTCACACCCACTAGGACGGCCACAACCTAAAAGACAATATTAAAAAGCACCGCGGAGGATGTGGAGACACTGGGCGTTCGCGCATTGCCGGTGGGACTGCAAACTAGGCAGCGCTTTAGAAAAGCCTGGCAGTTCCTCAAAAGGTTAAACATAGTATTACCACATGACCTGGCGACTCCACTCTTCTGTGTATTATATATAAGAGAAATGAAAACATATGCCCACAAACACTGTACACAAATGCTGATATTCTAGTCATAACAGCCGAAAAGTGGAAACAACCCAAATGTCCATCAACCGACGAATGCACTAAAATACACACCCATGCAACAGATTATTCAGTAATAAAAAGAATCAATAATAAATTTTTTTTAAAGGAAGAAAAGATGTGGACCCAAGAAATACTGCAAAGACGAAACTAACAGGTCATGGTTACTGATTGAATATGGGGAATGATAAACGGGGACAATTCAAATAAAACTTGGATTCATCAAGAAAGGAAACATGGTGCCAGTAACAGAGGGGGAAAAAAGGGAATGAAGCGCTGACACACGCTACAACATGAATGATTGCTGAAAACATCATGCTAAGTGAAAGGAGCCAGTCACAAAAGACCACATATTATAGGAGTCCATTTACACAAAATGTCCAGTACAGGCAAATCCATAGAGACAGAAAGCGGACTGGCGGTTGCTTGGAGTTGGAGGGGATGGAGAAGGTTGTTGGGAGTAATAGCTAAAGGGTATGGGGTTTCTCTTTGGGGTAATGAAAATTTTCTAAAATTGGTTTTGATGATGGTTGCACAAGTTTGTGAATATATAAAACCATTCAACTGCACACTTTAAATGGGTGAACTGTACGCTGTGTGTGTATAGAGCTATTACCAAAAAAGTTACTGCAACACTTACGCTGAATCTAGAATTAGAAAGGAACACCTAAGTCCTGCTCACCTTCTACCAGTGCTAATTAAAAGACGTGGGAGATGTCAGTGAGATCTAGAGTGACATCTCATTGATCATGTTAATATCCGAAGCACTCAAAGACAATTTTGTTTCCTGCAGCTATTGTAAGGCAGTGCCTGACTCATCATCACCCGATCTTTTCCAACTTTCCCTACTGTACAAACTGATGTTTCACAAAATAGTATCTTGACTATGCAGCTGCAAAGAGAAACTCCAGAAGGTTGAAGACCACTGCAAAAAACTTAGGGATGTCTGGTAGCTGTCTCAGATGAAGAAGGACTAAGAAACAACTTGAATAACTAAACAAGGGCTCGACTCAAACACTTCACCTCTCAGAGAACCAGAAAACTCCTAAGCACTATAAAGCAGTACTACCGTATCTAGCTCGACCAGAACCAAATAAGAGCCAACAGCTACGGGGAAGAACGTTAATACCTCGGGTGAGGCATGTTGCCCGCAGACTTGCAGCTGTGGCGTTTATATACGCATTTATTCAATACATATATCACAACTAATATGCATAGGGTTTGACATGTGATACATGAGTGGCTAAGATGCAGTGGACAGTTCCTGTCCTCAAGAAACGTACAATCAATTTAGAAGGAATCATAACATCTAAACTGCAGACTAGATAAAGAGGTCACCCTGACCTCAAAGGCAGCTATACTTTAACAACGACCATTTGTGTCAGTATACACTACTGCCACATAAAGAATGAAGACTGCTACTTCACCATCATTTTAAATGAGACCTTCAGAGGGAAGAAATCTGACAACATGGACACTAAAAACTTTATAAAAGCAGTTTATTAGGCTCTTAGATTCAATGACTTACTGACATTTTTAAAGAGAGAAGTATTTGGACATCTGTTCATGTTCTTCTGTGGTCGATGAAATGATAAATAAATAAATATCATAGGAATTCAGAGCTACTACCATCTCCCATCACATTATGGAAAGCATGCCATTGCCTGTTACCAATGGGATCTCCACATTCTCTATAGCGGATGAAATCAGGACACAGCTCCGCTATGTGCTTACCACAAACCTGTCAATCCCAAACTTCTGAAATCAATGTTTTAGGTCAAAATGCAGCATAAATGAAGTACCTTTACCAAGAGGCAGAAACAAGAGAAATGCTAATTAATCCCAAGATCCCAAAGCATTCAACTGGTTTGATTCCAAAGCCAATAGTAAATTAAAATTTTTAACATGATCATTACTTTGAAGGGAAAAGGGATGATGGTGCAGAGGAGGAAAAAGGAGGGAAGAAAGTACCTGTATAATAGAGAAGACCAAAGATACTACCAAAAGTCACCATTTCTAAACCCAATTTAAAACCAATCCAACCACCATTTCATTACAGTAAAGTATGGGAATAACATAACCTGTGTGTGTATTCTTCGTATTCTTTGGGCTTAGATGTAACAGTCTACTTTAAAAGAAAGGGGATAAATTATAACTGTATTATTTAAAAAAGGTATATTATATACATATAAAATATACTAAAATACACTACAATAGCAGTTTGTGTCCTCTTTTTTATTTTTTAGGAACGTTAAAATCTAGATAAATTAGCAGAAATCCAGGGCCTGAAAGAAAGATGACTATAAATAAGATTTTTAATGAAAAATTTACAAGTCTGGGCTCCGCGATACAACAATCTAGGACACTATGGCAACTGTTACTAAAGGTTTTTTTTTGATGACTTTCTTGGAGGGTTGAACTTCTAAGAGTAAGAAAGGCAAGAGATAGCGTGCAGCTAAAAGTCAAACCAAAAGAATGTATTTTACTCTTTAGCAACCAAGTTTAAGAAGACAGAAAGGGCAGAAAATGGAAAGAGAAAGAGAACCAAGAGCACTTTTTCTTAAGTACGTCACCAGATCCTGTGTTCCCTGTGTAAAGCACAACAAACCCGACTCCCTACTTTCTTCAGCCTTGCCCCTGGGTTGCCTGGTCTTGGGATAGAAAATCTGGCGGTGGTGTTTAAAAATAGCATGTTTCATAGCAAACAGAGAGTCTTTCATACAAACCTAAAAGACTCCCATCCCAGCTGGCCCCTCGGTGCAATGCACCAATCCATCTCACTAGCTCTTAGCTTCCTGCCCTGGCCCATCCCCATTAAGGCAAAGGCTTTACAACCCTTTGCCACTACCCTTCAGCTTTCCACCCAACCACTGCAGGTCTTTCTATATCAGCAGGTGAATTTGCTGCACAGAGAAAATAGCTCCCAACATTCAAACACTCCTTTTACTTTCTGATCCTGGCTCTCCTATTTCCTCCTCTCAGGTAACGGCATGACCAGGTACCCATCTCCCAAGGTAGAAACCTTAGGGTTCTCCTTGAACTCTCTTTCTCTTTCAAATTCCCACCCCTATTCTGTCACCGAATCTCATCCATTTTACTTCCTAACCTCTCTTGAATCCAGCTCCCCTTCTCTGTCTCCGTTACTATGAAGGTATGTAGGATCTTCTTTATCTCATACATGAACCATTTCAACTGTTCTCTGCCACTCATCTCTCCCTCATCTATTCTTATTCCATATTACCACCAGGATTCTCTTCCTAAAATAAATTCAAACCTGAAAACAGGATACCGTATTTTTCCCTGTAAGACTGGCAAAAACTAAAAAGGAAAATAATACCCTGTGTTGGGCAGAGCGTGGGGAAATGGACACTCTTATAAACGTTGTGGGGGAAGTTATACTAGGCAAAATACCAAGGCAATATAACCAGATTTGTAGTATACCCTTTGATCCAGCAATTCTATTTCTAGAAATTTATCCTAAGGAATTAAACAGAAAGTGCACAAGGATATACACATACATCTTATAAAGTTCCCATCATTCCCAGCAAAGTCCAGGACCTTTTTTACCATTTCCCTAAGAATGTCTCCCTCCCACCCATGCCCCTCTTCATCTTGTAAAACTAGAACTCATTCTTGAGTTCAAAGGTCAGCAACTCCATCCTGTCCCCACAGCAACATGGTCACATCTCCGTATCACAGCACCTTTCCCTCCTCCAGTAGACGATAAGCTCTCCAAAGGCAATGGTTTTATGTATGCTTGTTACGTAGCGCATATCCCTATCTGTCCTACCCACGTCTGACTCACAGTAGGGGCCTTAATAAGCATGTTGAATGAAGGTGTTTTTCTTCCCCTTTACACAAAGAATTCTCTGATTTCCAAAATCTCAAGAATTTTAAAAGGCGTTTACTAAAATGCTGATCTCTGTTATATTAAATTCCTGTATTATAACAGGTATTCAAGCAAAGAAATAGTCTTGTGAATTTATATAAGCGAACAATCTGTGGGTCTTTGTTTGACGTTTAGTTCCTAAAGACATAGGAATTTCCATACTGGGTCAGAACTGTGGTCTACCAACTCAGGACTTTATCTCTGAAAGTGGTACCAAGAAATATGTTGTGCGAAGACACAGCTATCCTCCCAGATATTAAGTGAAACATTTAGAAGTGTGTTCTAAAACACCTTTTCTTCAATAACCTAATATGAGTCCATCATACTTGAAATCATGTTTCAGAATCATTTGTTTCAAAGCTATGCTAGAGCTCTTTCCTGTACTGTATGTTATATAAATAATGTTTTACATATGCACATAAGTATTACATAAGTAGTACTGTACATCCATATCCAAGAATATAAATAGTTTGGTTATACATTTTTTCCCAAGTTGAAATCCTTTTAACTTTCAAGAGGGTTCCCAATTCTAATAAAGGCTGGTAACAGCCTAATCACAGCCTTCATGATTTCACAAAGTTCAGTTCTATTCCTTTCCATCTTTGTCGTTCTAGACTGAGCAAATCTCATCTTTCTATTGCATCCTTAAAGAGAAATGACTCTTCACTGTGTACCATTTCACTTTTTTTACTTTTGAGTTATCTCATAGGCTCCAAACTGAAACAATGCAGGAAAGTCTATGACATTTACTTTCATTTTATGGAAGTCAAGAAAGTTTCACCCCTGGTGTAAGTTAGGAAAGACAGCCTTCAAAAATTCATTGACAGGGCGGCCGGATGGCTCAGCTGGTTAGAGCGTGAGCTCTTAAGAACAAGGTTGCTGGTTCAATTCCTACATGGGATGGTGGGCGGCACCCCCCGCAACTAAGATTAAAAACGGTGACTGGTGGGTTCTATTCCCACATGGGCCAATGAGCTGCACCCTCCACAACTAGATTGAAAACAATGACTTCACTTGGATCTAATGGGTCCTGGAAAAAACGGTGACTGGACCTGGAGCTGAGCTGCGCCCTCCACAGCTAGACTGAAGGACAACGACTTGGAGCTGACGGGCCCTGGAGAAACACACTGTTCCCCAACATTCCCCAATAAAATTTCTAAAAAAAATATAAAAGAACACATTGACAATCACTGTACCCCAGGACTTACGGGAGATCATAAGGTAGTCCTCACAGTTGCCTTTGTCATCATCTTGCTGGTCCACAGGGACCCCGTTGGCATCTATGACTGCTTCAGAGGCACAATCTGCTACCAATACTTCTTCTGAAACCACATCAGTTGTCAGAGGATCAGTGACGATTTCTGCCTCTACGACACTATCGTGAACCACGTGTTCAACGTGTCCAATGTCAGACACATGGATGGATTCGCTTGTCAGGACGTGTTCTGGGATAGACATTGACGCTGAAGTAATGTCGGAAGCTAAAACATCATCTGGGACTGTGCAATGTGCTAAAGAAACTTCTTCGGTTACATCTGAGTCCAGCACTTGCTCAGGAATGATGACCGTTTCAGACACATCTGCTTCTTCCATGATATCTGGGCACTGCACATCTTCTATAACAACGTCCTCAATAACATCTTGGATCACCACTGAGTCTGGGTCATCGGGAACGAAGTTATGCACAGTTATGTCTGAATCCACAACGTCTGAAACGAAAACAGTTTCTTGTACTTCCACAACAATCTGATCACCATCCATGTGTGTAGCACCTTAAAAAACAGAAAAATTAAAATCACAAATGTCAGGTCGGAATTCATGATTACCTCAATGAATAATGTTAATTTCTACCTCAATGTTAATTTCTACCAGGAAAACAGACTAGCTCCTCCATTTTCTCAAACAGTAACATAAAGAAATAAAGAGGGAATCTATTTTTGAATCATATCAGAAATGAACATTTTTTAACACAAGAACTTTTATATTCTTCCCAAATCAATTAATCCATAAGGAAATAAGAGAAAAACAAAGCAATTGAGGCAGTCACAAAAGAAAAATATGCATGAAAGTAAAACTCCAGGCTCACTAAAATTAAACCCATATGCATAGGTATTTAAGCGATGATTACAAAAAATAAGTAAAGCAACTTCCGGTGGCAAATATACCATTTTCCTTCATTGTATGTGTTTTCATTTCTTTTCCTTCTTGCTCCATTTCTCTCTCAATTCATACTTTTTCTTCGTTCCATCCCTCCTATGTATTTCTTTTACTTCCCTTCTTTTATTCTCCTTTCTCCCCCTTTGTTCTGGTACAATATTCCACCAATATCCTCCATTTATGACTATGGAAATTTAGAAATTATCCTCTGAATCTAGAGTAGAAAAGGACTGGGGCCGATATGAAAAGAGGGCTAGAAGGCTACAGTTAAAGAAGAAAGGCAACTGGTTAAGGAGCCTCTGTGAATAGATAAAATGAAGGCAAGTGCAGCTGCTCTGGAGCGGCGAAGGGTGAGCATAGTTGAAGCGGGGCCTGCCCCAACTCCCCCAGGGTACTCTTCCCTCCCCATACTCCAATCTCGCAGGCAGTTTCTTCTAGCGTTTCTAGAGAAGAAACGCCACTCTAGTCCACTCTGCAGTCAAGAATGAAGGTACAGCGTTGAATCCATGAAAGCCCAGTGAGATTAAATGACTTCACCAAGATCACACAGTTTGCACAAATTATGCTCAGTAAATATTACTCTGAATGAATGCCACAAATGGGACTCACCGTCAGGTATCCTTGCCAAAAACGTAATGTAAGATAAAATAAAATAAATCTGGTATCTTGGCTCCTGGTCCAGAGAAAAAGCAAATGAAGTTTTATAAAAGTCTTACCTAAAAAGCTATTAATTCGATTAGTGTTTCTGGATGAGACTCAGACCAGGCTGAGTCCAAGCAGCTGCCTAACTCAATGACTGTGTGTCACTGGCCAGGCCCTCAGAAGAAACACATGGCTTTATTTAACAAACACAAATGATCCACAACAGCCAAAGAACCTTAAAAAACGTAGGAAATCTTACAGCCAGTTAATATCCATTTTAATTGCATCTATAAATAATACAGAGTATGTATGCTTTTATTTCTATAGAACTTCTACAAAATGCTTTATATTCATTTGTTTTCAATATTGTCAATATTAATATCAAGCAATAGATCACTGTGATCTCCATTTTGCAGACATAAAGATGAAAGCATTTAGTGGCAAGAGCAATGGTTAAAAAATCTAAAGCAGAGAGCCGGGTTTGGACACTTATTAGTTTTGTGACCTTGGGCAAGTCATTTGACCTCTGAGCTATGGTTTCCTCCTCAGTAAAATGAGGACAGTAGTATCTGCCATGCATACCTCACAGGACTGTTGTGATGACCAAATGGGAATGTATGGGAAGTGTTCTGAAAAACTGTAAGGAGAGGTTTCATTATTATTAGGTCATATGAAAATGGAGGCCCTGGCAGATTAAGTGACTTGCTCAAAGATAAACAAACACCTTAAGTGTTAATGATCAGGGCTAAAATGCAATAGCCTTTCAATCTACCACTTAGCCCACGATCCAGGCTTGCTTGTGGTGAGATTAAACTAGCAAATACTGTGTGTTTTTCCTCAAAGAGCTTAGTCTCTCTTTCAAGCACATTAGTTATTCTTCATGTTTTAATGAAGAAAGAATTATAACTGCATTTATCATTACCAAACTGAAATTACCAAACCTGAGTCAAAAGACTATCCTAAACTGTTAAGAAAAATACACATACAGCCCCTCTCCCCCCCAGTGGATTTAGAGATTAAAGAAAAGTTAAAATTAAAAATCACTAATATTTAATTTCCTAATATAGTTAATTGCAATTTCTTCAATATACCACAATATGATCATTTCAACTCCAATGGAAAACTCATTAATATTTTATTTATAAGGGTAGCTAGCTAATGTGACATAAAACCATCTTACCTCATAAAATCAAGCACAATCACTTTGCAATGTTATATAATTGGAACCATGGATAACCTAAAATCGGGAATAATTTTTTTCTATTTTTAGAACTTCATGAATTGAATTTTCCTTGTCCAGTTTGGGGAGTGAGGTAAGTAAGACTCCCTCTTCCTGAAGCAAAAGGCTTCTTCTGTCAATCTATGAGAGGGGGTTGTAAAAGTAGGATGGAGTGAGACTGTGGAGGGCCTCGGGTTTCTACTTTATGTTCTGGGGAAAGGAAAACAGAAATGACATGGGCCACATGTTATTTCATGATGAGTATTCTGACTGGTGGGCTATATAAAGGAGACTAAGGGTAAGGAAAATCAGTTAAAAGTTATTGCAGACTAAGAATGAGGTGATAGAGCCTGTCTATGTGGTAGGAAGTAGAATGAAGAGATGTAAGCAAGGAACATTACAAAGGGAGAACAGGACTTAGTGCTATAACCGGGCAAAATGAGAATAACTAAAGATAACACTACGATTTTGATACTGCTACTATTCCTGACAAGAATATGAGAGTTGGTTGTGAGGGAGCCAAATTTTTAAGGAGGGGAATAATGTGCTCACTTTAACATTTACAGGCTTGACAAGATAACAAGATACCTAAGTGTGAATATCAATGTGAGAGTCTAGCAATTCATCTATTCGATAACCAATTCCAAATTTGGTAGTTGGAAAGAAAGTGAACAGCCCAAGTAGTTATACCTGTTGCATCAAAAAATGAGTTTGGCTCTTGTGGTTGTAATTCAAGTCCATCTTCATCCATGGCCTTTAATTCTCATCAGTCACAGCTCCTAAATTAGGGAAAGAAGTAAACCACGTATTACTTTTTTTATATCATGTCACCATGACTAAAATGTCACCATGATATTTACATTTCTGAAACACTCAGAATGATGTGACAGACGACCATCTATCAAAAACATTATCTAAATAAAATAAAAGAGAACTTAATTGATTTCCAATGATACATGGGCATCTATACGACAAGGCAAGGTAGATAAAAAAGTCAACTCCGCCTAGACTTTTTAATTGAGATACTAGTTACATACATCAAGTGCACACATTTTGATGAATTTTGACACACGCAGAAACCTGTGTAATCACTATAATACCCAGGTCAAAATACAGACCATTTCCAGCACCCCAGCACTTGTCTCCTCTCGGTCCATATACCCCACGATCCCCAGGGATAACCAGTTTTATTAAGGCTTAACTTAAACACACTCTGTACCTTACTGAGGGGAAATTCCTGCATGATATTTATATTACGTCTCTCAATTTAATGTAGTCTGCTATCTTTTAACCAATACACTAAACATCGGTAAAAACCCAAAGTACATAATTATAGTAAACACCCTTTGGGATTTCTGCCTAATTTACAGTGAACTCTCTTAACCAGCTCTCCGATCTGGAGAAGTAAATTCCCACAGTGTATTTATACTCTCCTGGCCAAACAGGTGATTGGCACTAGCTATAAAATGGAAAAAATAAGTTCATCTTTGAGCACAATAAAATCAAAGTCCTGTGACCAAGGGTCAGTCTGTCTCAGTCTCTCCCTTTCCCCTAGTGGCTGGAATATAGGAGCTTAGGAAGGCCATTTTCCAACTTCCGCTTAGACTAGTGAAATCAAGTTTACAAGTAAAAAATAAACAGAATCCAGTGATTGCCCTGAGAAACAGAGAAGAGGGAGTGGGGAAGAGAGGCTTACCGATAGCTTTTCAGTTCCTGGTTCTAGACCTTTCTCAGGTCCAGCTACAGAACCTTATGTGCCTTGAGTTTTTGCAAGACATCCCCATGACCTTAATGCTCCCTTTTCTACTCAAGCCAAAAACTTACGACAAAAAGAACTTAACCCATAAAATAATATACTACTTAATACTAACGACTGTTTCAAAAGAGCAGACATCAGGGATTGTGGTTTACTCATGTCGTAATTGCATAAACCTCCTCCCTCACTGGTTTCCTTATGTCTACTTTTTCACTTTCTAATCCAACCTTAATGGTATTAGTAGACACATCTTCCTTTTACCTTTAGCATTCTTTGCTGATGACATAAGCGCTGCATGCTTATTAACATTTCAAATAATAGAAGAGTCATTTTTCTAAAGCATCGGCTAGGTGATGTCATTCCTCTATTAAAAAATGTTTAATGACTCCCTGCTGCTTCCAAATACAGTTCATACTCCTGCCATCTTCTAAGTCCTGGCCCCAAACTACCTTTCCATCATTTCCCCTAATGTTCCTTCAAGTGTCTCTCCCCACCACCACGGGCACACATTTCAGCCAAACAAAAATGCCCAATGTCCCCATAAGACCTCGACTCTGTATCTGGCTCAGGGTTTCTTCTACCTGGAACACCTTTCCTCTATCATCTCTGCTTGGACCTTTACCCAAAATCCCCTTCCCCACATAAAAAAGAAAAAGTTGAAAATATCTCTTTCTCCTCTGAATTTCCACAGCAATTTATCCTTTTTCCTTTTTCTCTGATTGTACTTGTTTGCTATAAATTATGGTTATTTACGTGTCTTATTTTCAGATGCTAAACATATAGATGTATGTGTGTATTCCTTAAAGATATATTCACGAGAAACAACATTAATAAATGGATTTTTCAACAAGTCAACTCTGAGACATTCATTTTCAAGAAAGAGCATGTTTTATGTTATTTATTCAAACAGCTTCAAGCCAACAAACCAAAAAATTTTCACCTATGAAAAATGGAAAGAGTACATGTCCTGAGTAAGTTGTCACTGCTTTCTTCCCACCAAAATCATCTCTGGCTGTTAATACTTTCTCCCCTTTTAAAAATCTAATTACAAAGTGATAAAGGTGAATTAAGCTTCTAAGCATAATGACATACTACGATGTGAAATTAAGCCAACTAAGAAGGCATGAAATGTGATTAAGGTATCTGAAGATCCGTCTCCCCAATTTCCCCACATAAAGCCAATCCCCTTCGGCTCTAAGAATTCTCCACCTGCACGATAAACTCCTTGGCGTTCTTCCTCCTCGGCTTTTTCTATTGGGGTTTGACAGATAATCGATACCCTCAATTTTGAAATTCTCTCCTTCCTCAGTTTCTTTAAACTGAGTTCTAGTTCTCTTCCCACCTTCGCGACTGCTGTTTACTCTGCCTCTGCCTCCCTTGACCCCTCATTGCAACCTGGCCCCGGGGGGGTTCACTCGGCCCTCTTCTCTTCTGCTTGCTCTCTCTTTATTCCATGGTTTCAACTACCAGTTACACTAAGCTGATGCCCCAAACCCCCGTTATCAGGCTAGCACCTAGCACTCCCACCAGAGTGCAGGACATTTTCATCAAGAGAAAACCCTGCTTCTCCTGCATGACCACTATGGCCTTTTACTTTTTCCCTGCATATTCAATCAGGTTGGCAGGCCGTGTCCACTCCTTGTCCACAAGTTCTCAGGAACCTGTCCCTTTCTTTCTATCCTCACTGTCACCATTCACTCTCAGCTTCATATTTCTTGATCCCTAGAGGACAAAAATAGCCTCTCAACTGGCCTTTTGCTCCTTTCTGCCACCCTCACACAAATGACTAGGAACCTTATTACAAGTAAGGGCTCGTGCCAAGTATGGAGGCAGACTAGCCCTCTAAAGCACTGCTGTGATCACGGCACTCGCCTGCTCAGAAAGCGTCAGGAGTTCCCCAATATTCAGTGTGCTTTAAAAACTGTACCCAAGCTACCATAACAGATGTATTTGCCATTACTCCCATCATTTTACATCAGATCTATTTCCTAACAAACATAGCCCAAATGGAGAATGTCCCCTCACCTTATTTTGACTCAAGTGATCAGTAATTCTTCAACAAACAGTTCTGACTCGTCATTTTTCCTTCTATTTTGTCATTATACAAACTCAAATCAGAAAAAAACATGTCTTGTACTTCCAAGGAGAGATGACTATACTTCAACTTTGTAACCCTGGGGTTAGAAGTAACTCCTCCGACACTCAGAATGAAACCAATGTTCTTAGAATGGAACCTGCTCAGCAGAGTTCTCAGGATTGTGACAAAGTAAGGGTGCCCCTGCCTTTGCTGCAGGAACCAAGCTCAGAGACCAGCTGAATCAGAAGAAAAACAAGCAGAAATAATCTAACAATTGGAGTGCACACATACTAAATATTTCGTCTGCCTTCAAAATACTTCTAGGACCCCTCTTTCACCCCAAGCTCAATAAAATATTCCCTTCCCAGTTACAGGAATCATGATTCGGAAAATGCTGTGGAAGAATTCAATTTTTAAAAATGTAGTTTTAAGGGAAATGGAGGGAGAGAATCTCAGGAAATTCACAAAAACTTTCTTCCATTCATTAAAAGCAGCAATAAAAATAGCACACCAAGTTAACAGGTATAGAAATGGCATTTTAGCTATCTTTTAAAGTAGGGATAATAAATATAATTTATTTGTTTTATATCTCTTGATGCCTAGATACTTTCATGATCTCCCTCTTGGGCAAGTTAACAGGGTGCTTACATGTTCATTTTGCTTTTTGCAGCTAATATGCATACCGTGTTTCCCCGAAAATAAGACCTACCCTGAAAATAAGCCCCAGTTAAGATCAGCAGCGAGACAGAAGCATTTAGTACATTATGACAATGTTCCAGAAGAAGATGGCATGACTGTATTTGAATAAATGAAGATTGTTGTACAGGAAAAAATAAGACAACCTCTGAAAAGACTCCCCGATGCGTCTTTTAGAGCAAAAATTAATATAAGACCCAGTCTTATTTTGGGGGAAACACAGTACAAGAATCACTTTTCTGCTTTTGGTTTCCCAAAAATTCAATGTCTTTCAATTTTATGACTCAACTCTAGTCCTCCTTAAGTCACGCTCAGAGAACCAAATTATATTATACACGGTAGATGAATTGCTCAAGCTGCAGGAAAGGCAAACAAAAGCTACGTTTCTTTCCCCATTTTTTTCCCACACTGCTCAATGTAAATCATCATTTCTTCAGATTATCTAATTTTTAAATCTACAATTATATTGTGCTTCCATTACCAATTCAGCCATTAAATTTCCCTCAAAGCCAGCCACTCTTCAATTTGTCACGTCCCCTTTATTGTCATGACAACCACTCTAACAAGCTCTGGTCATCTTACACCCAGAACCCAGTGGGCCCTTCCAATCAAAAGACTCAAGCCCTTGTTGAACTCCAGGAACTTTCTTCCATTTTTTCTGTTCGTTCTTCCTAAAATTTCTATTAGAGGATTGTGAGAACTCCTAAATCTACCCTCATACTGCTTTAACTTTACTGCCACATTTTCTGACTTTGTCTTTCTACTACATTCTCTGAATCCCTAAACTTTCATCTAAGCTAGCTAATTTGGTCTTCACTCCATTACTGAATTTTTATTTAAAAGATCATATTTTAATTCCAAAGTAAACTTAGTTTCTTTTTTACAGCAATCGTTTCTTTTCTTTGTGGATACATCTTCCCAAATATCTGAGGACTTCAAGTTTATTCTGTACCCTGTATTAAACTATCTCCCCGGCTGTTTCATTATTCAGTTGACTGAATTTGGTGCCTCTCTTTCAGAGTGCTAGTTTTCCTCCAAAGCATGGTTCTTTTAGGTTGTTCCTTCATATTTGTAGATGAGGGTCTAAACTAGAGTTACATTCTGATAGCTGGGATGTATTTCCTCAGCCCACATGAGAATCCCTGTTTGCCTAGCAATGCACCTAAGTTCTGACCACAAGAGTCCTGTCTAGAATGAGTCTATGGGAGAGAAAGGAACCATGCAACCAGCCAGGATTCCCTTTAATTGTGAATGAGTATCCCATCCTCCAGGTACCAGAGGTCCAATATCCTTCAGGATAGCTAGTGACAAGCTACCCCAAGTACTGCCACTACCTTTCTCCCCACTACACGTTTTACTTCTTTGTATTTTTTTCTTTTTTTTGTTTCTTTTTTTTTCCTTTTTCCCCACTACACTTTTTAGATGTCTTTGTATTTAAGACTGTAGCTTGATATTAGGAAATGCATACACTTCCTAACTAGTTTCCAACAAGTAAAGCAGTACAACGTTAGTGACACACTGCTATTTAATGCCCTCAAGAATTTATCACTCCATGTTCATCACATTAACACTCCAGCATATATCACAATGTATAACAGCTCATCTCCTTGGATCACTCTTTGCTGATTTTGTAGTGAAATTTTAAAAAATAGTAGCTTTTGTTGCGATTTCGAACAGAAATCCTATTCACATACCTATTTCCTCAAATGAGGTCTTCTGCCTTTAGCTGAAGGTGTACTGGAGCGCAGTGTTTGAAATACCTGATGTGATCCAAGGAGGAAGACAGTGTTTTGACGTAATATGAGGTGGAGATTAATTTAGACTATATTGTACACAGAATAAACGAAATAAAACTGTCAGGGGAAAACTTTTCAAAAGAGTAATTTCTGGCAAATGTAGTACATGATGAATAACAGTCGGTATTATCTTACTGAACTCCTTAAAGAAAAATATGTCTCCTTGTATTAGAAAATCTTTCTTATAATGCATGACAATTATGGGGGGAGGTGAGGGTTAAAGTATTCTCGCTTTCATGTTATTTTTCCAAGCTAGTAAGTGCTTTCCTTAGTTTTTAGTAACTACTTATAAAAGTCATATACTGCAGCATTTAGTTTTTGAACTATTTTAAATATTCTTAAACTATGAAACTTCTTTAAATTGCTGTCTTGCATTATCACCAACACAGTAACTTGACTAATACTGCCCCTACTCTTCACGACATGAACACATGCTTCCTATTACTGCTTTTCCTAAATACGTCACTTTGGGCCTGTAAGGGTCTGTGCTGACTAACAACATTCTCTACACATCTTAAATCCTGACAACAATATAATATCAAGCTTTTCAACAACTATAACAAAAGTTTTAAATTCACAATTGCAGAGTTACGGAGTGTTTTTACACTGATCTACCTATAACTTAATAAATACTTTAATCATGAAAAAAAGAAAGAATAGGTTTGACAAGGCAGGGGCTGGTTTGCAATACACCAGCTTCTTACATGACCAACGGCGGGTATGTTCCAGTGAACATCAGCTCCACTGGTTATCAGAGACATTAATTCCATGATCATCCTTTAGAGAGGGAGCCAGCTCATTTGTACCCAAAACAAAAAATTCCAAATGTGACTTTTTTTCAGGTGTTGGGGATGATAGTAAAATACTACTAGACAATAATCTAAAGGGGGTGGGAAGACACAAACATACATAATTTGAAATGAGAAAGAAAAAAACATAGATACAAAAAATAAAAACTTGTAAGAATACGCATAGTCCATAATTCTATTCTAGCACATTGAGGGGAAATGTAAGTTACCAGTGTTAACTCAATAAGAGATAGAAAACCCAATCATCATCATAAAATTGAAAGAGAAAGTTATCTGTTACCCATTCAAAAAACTGCAGGTTTTTCCCAAAGCTATCTGAACTATGCCAGAGCACAGAGGAGGAAAGCTTTCTCAATTCCGTTTACAAGGCTAATTTACCATTTTTAAAAAACCTAACAAAAATAATGTAACCAAACTGTAAATTTGGTTAATTATGAATCCCAAATCAAGTATTTGCAAATGTGATCCATCATGTAAAAAAATATATATACACACATGTATACACACAGAGACCTTGACAAAGTAGGTTATTCTAGAATTCAAGAATGGAGCCAAATAATAGCCAAATTAACAGGTCAAAAAAGTAAAATCCTGATTTTTCTCAATAGCTGCCGAAAAATTGAAAATTCAACATCTATTTTTAATTTAAACTAATAGGTCAAATTGGAATAGAAACATATTTCTCAATAGTTAAAACCATACAATAAGAAACACTAATACATGCTACAAAATGGATGACCCTTGAAAACAAAGTCAAAGAAGCCAGACCAAAAAGACCACAAATTATAAGATTCCATTTACACGAAATGTCAAGAACAGGCAAGTCCATACAGGCAGAAAGTAGATTAGTGGTGGGGGAGGAGGGGGCCGGTGAGCAAGGGCAGGAATATGATGATAAGGATGATTGCTACTGGGTACAGGATTTCTTTTGGGAGTGATAAAACGTTCTAAAATTAGTGGTGATAGTTGCACAATGCTGAATCTACTAAAAACCACTGAATTGTACATTTTTAAAGGGTGAATTTTGTAACAATAAAGCTGTTAAAAAATACACAAGTATATGCAAATCTTAAGCTACTTTATGTTACATGTGTTCTTGGATAGGAGAATGATATGATACATGTCTACAAAAAGACATGTATTAAAATTAAGGTAAAACACTAAAAGTATGCCTCCTAAAGTCAAAATTAAGGCAAGCATGCCCATTAACAACACTATTGTTATTTAAGACTGTATGGAAACTGACAATCAACACAATTAGGTAAGATAATGAAATGCAAGATAAATTATTTGAAAAAGTTAATAGTTATATATGATCTAAGAAATCCAAGAGAATCAACTGAAAAATTACTATCAGTATGAATTCATAACGTGCGCTGGTACAAAATTAATATACTTGAAGACAAATGATTTCTTATAGAACAAAGAATGGAAAACGCCATTGATAAGAATAATTGAAAACTCTAAGTGAGATAAAAAGACACATATATAGAGAAATCAATCTTGCTTTTGAATATGTTAGATCTGTAGTATCAATTCTTTCTTAATTAATCTCCACATTCAATCAAAATCCCAATACACTTTTGTTGTAAATCAATTGACCTTATATATGTAGGTCTGCTTTCAGACTCTATTGTGTTCCATTGATCAATCTGGCTTTGCATTCATTGTTTTAATCACTATAACTTTATAATAAGCTTTGATATATGGTAGTATAAGTCTTACAACTTTTTTCCCAAGATTGTGTTTGCTATTCCTGGCCTCTGCATTTCCACATAAATTTGAGAACTGGTCTATCCAAAAAAAAAAAAAAGAAAAGGGGAGGAGAGGGGAGTGGAGGGGAGGGGAGGGGAGAAAAAAAAGTCCTGTTGGGGTTTTGACTGAGATTGCACTGAATCTCAGTATAACAAAACTGACATCTTTGTTTAATATTGATACTTCCAATCCATGAACATTATGTCTCTCCCCATTAATCTAGTTCTTTCATTTCTCTTAGTAATGCTTTTAACTAAAGGTCTTAGTATGCTTTGTTGAATTTATTCCAAGGTACTAGGTGTTCTTTGACCTCATAAATTACACTGGCTTTTAAATTTGATTTTTAAATTGTTTTTTGTTAGTATAAAGAAACACTTGATTTTTGCATATCAATGTTCCCCAACTATAATACAATAAATTAGAAATACATGTCACAGCGATAACAGAAAAAAACTCCCATAAACTTGAAAACAAAGTTCCAAATAATTCAATAGGCAATAGGAAAATTATGAAAATCACAACATATTTATAACTAAATAAAAATCAATTCATGTTAAAAAATCACAGCATCTAATTATAGCTCAGAGGAATATTTATAGTTTTAAAGGCACATATGGTAAGAGCAGAGATTAAATACTAATAAGCTACATCTCTAACCCTAAATTTTTTAAATGTTAGAATGCAAATAAAGTAGAAGGAAAGAAATATTACCAGAAAGGGTCAATAAGAACTATTTGAAAAGTCTTAATAATTAATATAATTATATTACGGGCAGTACTGATCAGAAAACAAAAGGAACAAATTAATGAAATTAGATTATTTTAAAGTCATTAATGAAACATATGCCTTATACCAGTATATTTGAAAATTTATAGTTTTCTAGATTATTCATTTTGTATAAGTAACAAGAAAAAAATTCAAGAAAAGCCAAAAAGACTTACCACCATGAAGAACCTTACTAAATGGAAAACCAACTGACAGAGACAACAGGCAGCTTCACAGATGAATTCTATCTAACTTTTAAGAAACAGATTATCTCTACCAAATACAACTTGTTTCAAAAAGAAGGAATACTCCCCAATTCATCTTATAAAGCCTTGTTTGTTATCAAAACAATACAAAGCCTACATGAAAAAGGAAAATTACATGGCAATAACAAAGGGATACAAATATCCAGGGAATCCAAAGACAACTTAAAACAAAATCTATGAATGCCATTCATTACACCAATAGATGCAGCAAAAGCATTAGAAAAATCAACTGCTGTTCATGATGAAAACTCTAAAATGATAAGCAAAAGGGAACATAAACTAATAAATAATATCTACCGCCCCACAAAAAAACCCACTCCAATGTTATACGTAACAGTAAAATGTAAGCTCTCCTACAACGTTCGTAGACAAGGATGTTATCAATGCTTTTATTCAACACTGTGCTAGAGACACTAGTCAATGCAGTGAAAAAGAAAGAAAAGAAAAGAAAAAAGGAAAAGAAAACAGGAGGCAAAAAAAAGGAATGGAAAAGAATAAAACTTCATTATTCACACAACTACTTAGAAAATACTGAATTATAAACTATTATTTCTCCTACATTTCACTGTATCTAAAGATACCACCAACTGCAAGATGCGTCCTTATTTTATATACAACTAAGGAAAAAACACTACCAATTAAACTGATGCTATACTTTATTATCCAGAATTTTCATTGTAGACTTATCAACTATTTTAGACTTATTCAGACATTTTTTTTTTATATCACATCTTGTCCATATAGAGAAAGAAAAATAGAAGCAAAAGAAATTGGTAGGGTTCTCCTAAAACTTCATCATATTCAGGGGCCTACTAAGGATTGCTTTTCTACTCAAAGCTATTCAATCTTTCCTAACAATATTGTTCTCTGCCAACAAGTGCGTTGGTGATGCAGCCTTTTTTTTTTTTTTAATGCTCGATTATTATCTATGGGATTTTCTTTCCAGTCAAACACCCACTTTCCCATTTCTTCTGCCTTCAGCTGTACTGTTTGGCATGAAATAACAACACAACAATGCACATACTCATTTAAGTGATGACAAAATGAAGAGTCTTGAGTAAGTTTGTGCATATGCTGGCAATGATAACTACATCATGCCTGCTGCCTAGACAACGCTGATTACAGGACACCATCAAGTCAAGATCTATTTTGATTTCAGAGATGTTAAGATGTAAGGGGGGAATGCATCTCAGGATCTACGGACTATGGTAAGAGTTCAGGAAGGTGACATGTTATTAGGTTGGTGCAAAAGTAATCCGCGGTTTTTGCAATTATTTTTAACCCTTTAAACCGTGATTACTTTTGCACCAACCTAATAAAATCCGTGTACCTTAAGTCCACAGTGTTCCCTATACATCAGTGATAACGAAAGAGAAATAATAACTAAAGGAAAATCCTATTCACAACAATTAGTTACCTAGCAAAAAAATCTAACACAAGTTGTGCAAGAGCTTTATGAAAAGCAGTAGAGCATGCCCAGATTCAAATCCCAGTTCCACTACTTAGCATATATCTATATGTATCTATTTATCCTATAAATTTGATGCAAATACAATAAAAATCCAAGTAGTTCATAGAACTTGACAAACTGACCCAAAAATAAACAAAGGGAGGAAAACAGTTTTAAAAATCCTGAAGAAAAATAACATTAAGATTTAATTACAAAGCTATCACTATTAAATCACAGTGGTCTAGGTACAGTCAGACCAACGAAACCAGAAGAGAGAGACTAGAAACAGATATGTGTCTGTGAGAAGATGACAAACCTCAGGAGTTGCATTATAAATCAGTGGGGAGAAAGGCTGAACTACTCAGCAAATTCATATTAAAAAGATAAAATTAGATCCCCACATCACACAATAGAGAAAAATAGTTCCAGATGAATTAATGACCTAAATATGAAAAAGCACAGTATTGTTATGACCTTGGGGTAAGTAAAGAATTTCTTGCAGACATAAGAAAACATAAGCCATAAATGAAAAAAAACGAAAAAAACAAAAAACTGAGAAAACTGACTACCTTCACATCAAGTCCCACACACACACAAAAATCCATAACCAAAGTTGAAAGATAAGCCACAGACTAGGAAATGGTATTTTCAGTGTGTATAATTACAAATCATTAGTATTCAAAATATAAAAAGAATATCCATAAGCCAATGAAAAAAAGGCAACAACCCGATAGAAAAATGGGCCAAGGACAGGCACAAGGAAGTCACAGAAAACTCAAATAGTTAATAAATACGTGGGAAAAAAAGCTCAACCTCACTAGTAATCTAAGAAATGCAAAATGAAATCAACAATTAGATATCATTTATACGCAATAGACTGGAAAAAATTGCAAAGTCTAATCTTTTGGCAGTGGTCTGGAGAAACAGGCTCATACACAGCGAGTGGGAGTGTCAAATGGAACATAAAACTGCAAACAACATAATGGCCCCTTCATAATAAATACACAATATATTTATTTATACACTGAAATACAAGTAAAATGAATGAACTAGATCAATGGTTTCCAAACTTCTTGGTCTCAGGACTCCTTTACAGTCTTAAAACTTGAGGACCCCCAAAGAGTTTTTTTTATGTGGGTTCAATCTATAGATATTTACATTAGAAATTAAATCTGAGACACTTAAAAAATATTTATAAATTCATAAAAATCACTGCATGTAAAAATAACACTTATTTTAACTATTTAAAAAAAAACAGTGAAAAAGAGTCGCACTGTTTTACATTTTTGCAAACCTCTTTAAAAACAAGCTTACTAGAGGCCAGCTGGATTCCCACAACTGCTTCTGTGTTCAATCTGTTATGACATCATGTGTCATATAGCCTCTGTACCGAACCCGTGCACTGGCCAGAAGAATGCAGCTGGAAGAATTGGAGAGATCCCTGGGAATTCCTAGAGCAACATTTTGAGAGCCGTTGAACTAGATTTACATATGACATAGATAAATCTCAAAAACATACTGAGTGAGAAAATATATACAATGACAAACACAGGATACCATTTATGTAAAGTTAATACACATAAAGGAATACATACTTGTTTTCCGTACATACATATTGGGGCAGTGGTTACTTCTGGTAAAGAAAGGACAGGAATGGGATGAGGGGCACTCTTTAACTGGATCTGTGAGATTTTCTTTCTTTAAATAAACGAAAAATATCATGAAGCAAATATAGAATACAATACTAAGATCTGTTAAATCTGAGTGATACTTTTCTGACATGTTTGTAATTTGATACTTGTAATTCTGAAATATTTCATAATGTGAAATTGTACACGTATTTTTTTTTTAATCCTAATAGCTATACTTCCAGGCCACATCGTTGCCATAAAGTGGACCTCCCTTTGAGTAAACTATAGTTTAAGATACCTGGATTTTATAAAACGTTGTTTGGAGAAATAATTTGACAGGAATAAAAATACACTGGCCTATTAACCCCAAAGTTAAGCAGTGGGGCTGGTGTGCCTTAATATGTGTATAGTCCTTGGTCAAAGGACACACGGACTAGATGCTTGAAAACAAACTACATAAAATTATCTGCACTCAGTAATTGAGATCATTGTCTTGAGATAATGACCATGTGCCAGGTACTGCTTAGGGACAAGGATAAATGAGAAAACTGACTCTACATTCAAATTTTAGAAAAGATGACAAAATATAAACACACAGTTAAAATATAATAGGTTAAATGCTAAATTAAAGATGTCCACATTGCTAGTATATGAGACAGAAAAGAATGAGTCTGGGAAAATGAAGGTGCCATTAACAGAAAGCCAGAAGCAGTTGTTTTAGGGGCTCTGGGTTAAAAAAAAGGTTTTTTTTCAATAAACAGTATCTACTGTGTACCAGATAAATTTGGTTTCAACCATGTTGAGACACCTGGGTGGAGATGGTCAGTGGGCAAGTGGGCAACTGAAAAGGCTAGGTGCAAAACTAAAAGAGAGGGTAGGCATGGTATGAAACACTGAAACCAGGGAGAAGATTTGAGAAAAAAGGACAGAGGATTGACCTTGAGGGAAATCCTATGATAGAAGACAGAGAAGACAGAGTTTCTGAAACACAGCGTGTTTTATGACACACCGGGTGACATGCTGTGGAACAGTTACCCTCTTTAGGAGTAAATGGGATGAAAAGAAATAAAAGTACTGGTGAAAGGAAAGAGAAGACAGGTGAGGTTTTCATAAGATGAGCAAACCTAAGAATGTTTGTAAGAGGAGGGAAAGGCACCGGCAGTTGGCGAGCAATGATGCAAGCGACAGAATCACCGACAGAGCTCCGTCCTTTTGCACAAGCAGAGCAGCTGGGCCTGAAGGGGGCCGATTCTTCCTGCAGCATAAAAAAACAGGAGGGAGGAAAAGCCTAGGTAGAGGCAGAGGAAGAGCGCGAAGGAGAAGGCAGAAAACTCAAAAGCTGAGATCAGATGATCATGTATCCTTCTGACTTAAGCCAAAGATTAGGTAATCTCTGCTGAGGCTGAGGGGTTTCAAGGGTGGGCTGAGGAATTTAAGAGTAAAAAAACCTGGAATCACCAGTGTGCACAAAGATAATGCAAATAAGGTCATCGGTGACAATACAAGTCCAGATGGGATTAGAGAGGAAGCATGTACGAAAAACAATGTGGAAAAAAATTCTTTAATGCATTGTAAACATGTTTTTTAAAAAGGAAACTAGAATCTCTGAAACAGCCACATAACTTAAAAACTAACACCTCATTTACCCAACATGGTAGGGTAATAAGGTGTTCTACTAGTTTTCCAGATCATCAAGGCCTACCCTTCCAGGCAAAAAGCATTTTATAGGAAACTGTTTGGGATAGAAATCCTTCCAAACTATGCACTTTCCCGTCTTAGTTATATAACTTGAGTCTAACTGTTTTTACCTTGAATATCCACTCTCGCCATACTAGAACATGTACTGCTGCTGTACTGTGCGTGCAGCAACACAATTCTCTCTCTTAGAGCCCTTCTATGTCTCTCCCAGCTGTCAAGATAGAAAGCAACTGGTTCTTCTAAGTGTATGTTTACTCTTACCACCTCCACAACCCAGCCTGCCTTGGCAACTTGCTTCCAGTGGGCCTCCTACAATGCACTGTTTCTCAAACTTCTCTAAACCACAGCCCTTTATGCTAACCATGAGAATCTCCAGTTCCTTCCCATCCTCTCAGTGTCACTGCTCTGACTGTGGCAGTCTAGAACGGCAAAACTGAAACAAGTTTCTAATGAATACTTATGCTACCTATAGCTTTATATCATAAAATTCTAGGACACACATTCCCCACACGTGGATAATCAAACATGAATCAAAACACGAGAAGGCTTGGCTCAGCAAACAGCATGAGTTACCCTCTCAAACAAAAAGTTGGTTACTCTCATCAGGAGGAAGAACAGGGATTGCAAAAGGCCATCTGAAGACCGCTGCCATTTTAGTAATGAGCTCTCTAACCTACTTTTGAAAACTGACTTCTTAAAAAATTACCATGGGAACACTTACAGGTTCATTCCTCATTTTAGTCAAGTAATCCACAGCACCAGTCCTGTGTTTTTCACCACAGTAAGTGAAAAGTTAGAAATCCCTCCCTATTTGTTTACTAGAGAAATTATAGTAACCCTGAGCGAAAGGTTATTTGGAGAAGTTAGGATAGAAAAAAAGGAGCAGGCTGTATAGTAGATGGATTATTCAGAAAGTAGCAAAATTGGCTTAACTTCTGAACATTTTTGGTAATCATTCCGGTAGTGAAAACATTGATCAACTTGCTACTCTCCTTATTTCTCAGCTTTGGAACTTCTGCTAGTCTAATGGAACTGCTACATGAATATAAAGCCCACTCAGGTGTGTCATCGCCCTGCTACTTGATGGCTACCCTGGCCTCCTCTTCGGGTATAAAGCCTTTCCACCTGACAAGCAAACTCTTCCACCCTACCTTTACTGGCCAGAATTCCCACCATTCCCCTACCTACACCATCTACCCCAGCCAAAGTGTAAATACTTGTTTTCTGAAGAAACTTCATCCTTGAAATGCCCTTTCCCCACCCCAGCTCTGCCTAAAGAAGTCCTACCCATCCTTCAGTCACCTCAAAATGTCACCTGCTTCACAAACACCTTTCCTGGTGCTCCAAAAGGAAACCCTGCCTTCCTACGAAACCTCAGTAATTGCCTGTGCCTTTCCCGCAGCACTTTCACCTCGTCTCAGCTACCTCGGAACAACGAACTTCTTGCAGCCGCTCTCTGCATTACAAGAACCGTTTTAACCTTTCTTAGCAAACAGCACAATACATTGCTAACACAGAGCTCCAAATTTACAGGACTTTCTCAAATCAAATAGAGAATTGTAAATACTATGATAGGTACAGGAACAAAACAACCACTGCATCACATTATGTTGTTCTTCAGTAAGAAAATTAACTTTCTGGCCTTTTCTTACTCCTTAAAAACAGTTAAGTACTTTCAACAAATCACTAATAGCGTAAATGCACCTTTTCAAGAAAGTTGTTTCCAAATAAATGAGTTCCAAAGACTCCACTAAATGTTATTCCTCCGTTTTCATACAGTGCAATTTGCAGTTTTTCTTCTACTGAATGAAAGTGGTGAGAACTTATTTCCTATCAAATTTTATTTTTTTATTCAGATACTCGAGAAGGCAATGATTATTGGAAAACATCGAGGGCACCCTAATGGCCACGTATGCCTTTGCTTGAGTAATAATAAATTGTCTTGGGGTTCCCATTTGCCGTGGTGACCCCAGATGTCTGGGCTGCATCCGCCCCAAGAGCTCTCGGGTGGTTAACAAGCGCAGGGGAAAGGCGCGGGGCCGGAGGCGCTAAGGGACGAGAGGGCCCCCGCGGCGGGGCGGCGGTGATGGCCGCCTGCCGCAGCTCAGTTAAAATGCAGCGGAAGCAGCAGCCAGTCACGGGGCTGGGGGAGGCAGGGCAGGAAGGTGGCGCTGCCGCCGAGCGCCTGGAGCCCATCATGGCGGCGAGGGCAATGGCCGCCATGGGGAGCGAGCACGCCCCCTCCGCGCGCACACGCTGCCGTGCCGGGCCTCCGGGACCCGTCACCGGAGCCGCCGCCGCCGCCCGCTCTCCCACCCCCCCTCACGGGCTGTAGCGGAATTTTCTCTTCCGACACCGCCTTCAAGATGGCGTCTGCCCCTCCCGACAACCCCCTCAATCGTCCCCTGCAGCAGGCGCCGAGCCGCCGCCATCTTGTCCCCCATCCCTCCCCCCTCGCCGATATTTACATAGCGAAAATCGGCCCGGCCGGCCTGCGGCCTTCACCTCACGCCTGCAGCCTTCGCCTCCTTGCCAGGCCTCGCCCCCACGCGGTGCCCAAGCGGGTCGCGGCGCCGAACCCGGGCCCCTAAGCCGCCTCCCGGGCCACCGGGCGACCCTCCCCCAACCCCCGCCCGTTTACGGAGCGCGCCTCCGCCGCCGCTCGGGGCAGCCGGGCTCCTCCCCGGGCCTAACTGCGGCCTCCTCGGGGCCTGCTCGGCGCCGCGCGCCACGCCGCCCGGCCTAGCGCGGAAGGGCGCCTTGCGGGCCGCCGACCAGGCCGGGACCAGGCCGCTGCGGGCACGCTAGGCCCCACGGGCACGGCGGCGCCCGGAACTCACCGGACGGGCGTGCGGGCGGGCGGCGACGGTGGCGGGTGCTGCAGGCCGGCCTTTCTCTGGAGCACTGGGCCGGGCTCCGGCTGGTGGGGCGGGCGGAGGGAGGGAGGAGGGGCCGAGCTCGGAGCTGACAAAAAGCGGCCCAGCTCCCCGGCACGGGCCCGCCGTCAGCACGTCACGTCACCGCCCGGGAGAGAGACCCAGGAAAATGCGGAAGGGTAGAGAGGCCCCCTCCTCCGCCCGGTGGGTCCCACTGGAGTCCCGGGTTGACGCCGCTTACGCCTCGCGACCGGGGAGCCCAGTGGCCTCTGCGGCGGGGTCTCCGGCGGCCGGAGTCTCCGTGACAGCGCCCCCCCCTTCTTTCCACCTCCTCCGCGCTCCCGCCCGCCGTCGCCGCCGCTACACACGCGCCGCTGCCGCCGCCTCGGCCATAAAGCCCGCGCGGGGCCCGGCCTGGCCCGGCCGCCCCCCACCATGTCCTGTGGGCCGCGGCCGCCCCCAAGGCCCTCCCCGGAGACCTACCGACTCTCCGCGCCCGTCCTGGCCGAGGCGCCTGCTCGAGTTGTTTGCAGGCCCTCAGACCCCCGCCCGCAGTAAATGTGTTTTCTTCATCCCGGTGGCTGGAGAAGAAGATAAATTTAGCAACCCCCGCCGTCCCCTGCTTTCGCTTAAAAAAAAAAAAAAATCTTTGAAATAAAATGAAAATAGGCTTGCCAGTCTAAATGGGTATGTGGGCAAGAGGAGGGGGAGAAGGGTGATCCTAAAGCAACTACAGAAACATTTTTTTTTTTTTTAATAAGCATTCAGCTAGAGAGCCTAACTGATTTTATGTTGCGGGGGGGGGGGGGGGGGGGGTTGGGGGGGGCAGAGGGGAGTGAGGAAAAGGGTTACATTTTGAAACTGGTTTCGCACATTGCAATGAACAGGAATTTTTAATGTGTATTTTCTACATAAAAGAGTTTGGGAACCTATGAAAAGGAAGCCTTGTGGAATTGTTTCATAGATAATCAATTTTTCACATTCTCGAATAAATATGGAGAGAGGTAGCAGAATTGGGTAGTTTTACAAACTACTTAAACAAGCCTCTTAAAGTTTAAGACTTAGGAGAGAAGGGACAATATGTATTTGATTAAACAAAGCACTTATCAACTCCAAAAATGTGTATTTTGCGTTTTTATTAGTTTAAATTTTTATGTTCTTTCCATACTGAACTTGGGACCCAAACTGTTTAAAAGTTACTAGTTAAATGTTAAAAATAGTGTGGTCTTTAATCAGGAAATCTGATATGCTTTACTTTTTTAGTTCACTAAATGTTAGATAAAGACATTTTAACAGTACAGAACACAAAAGTTATAAAGCAAATAGCATACTGGTGTGAAATCTCTTTAAATACAGAAGCCATATATTTTACTTTCCTGCCATAACTTTTTAAAACTCCCAGAATGCAAGTTGTTCTTTCTTCAGACATCTTACAAACCAAAGGCACAGTAAGAAGAAATCTTACAGAATGTACTGGATAATAATTTTCCTCTCAAGGCTTCAGCTTTGATTTTTTTCAAGCAATTAAATTTCCTTTCAAAAAATGATAAATGACAAAATGTCTTCATCATTTATGATGACAGAAAACCCCATCAGGCTGTGATAGAGACCATATTCACAGAAAGGTAAATAAAACATTTTTCTCAAGAAGGAAAAAAATGACAAATATAATAGCTTGTATACTCACACTAACATAATTTCAAAAAATTGATAAGCAGCGTTTAAGTAGTTTTACTTTCCAAGGGCCTCCGTTTAATTCTATGGTATGTAAAGAATGGGGTTTCATCATCCATGCAACTATAAACAGCATGAACAAAAACCTAATGTCCACATTCTTGTTAGCTCTTCCATAATTATGATAAAATACTTCAAAGTCCACCAGTATAAAGCAAGAATAGTGTCAAGGAGCATAAATGAAAAAGAGGGTTCCTCAATTTAAAAGACCTGAAGTATAATAGTTTAGGTTTTGATACTTTTAAAGAGTCCTTTGCCTGTGCTTCCTTCAATAGCTCACTTGGTAGAGTGGAGGACTGAAAAGAGTCCCTTGCCATTACTTTTCATACATAGACACTGTTAACTTTGATGAGAAACAAGGAAAGGATGCCCTAGTTCTACTAATTATGTTAGACAAACCTTTATGGAAGTCCAACAAAGATTATAGATGATTGTACAGATGTGATTAACTACACTTTTTTTTCGAGTTTTCAAATAAGGGAAAGTAACTTCAATTTATGGAAGGCTATAAAGAACGGTGTATGATAAAAATCATTTAACTAGAAGTACCCATAATATAAAATACTCATGATAAAAGTGAAGGCGCAAAGGAAGTGAACAGCAGAGATCAGAAATCATTCAATGTTAGAATAAAACGCAAAATACAGTTTATGAAAATATTCACAGTAGGATCTTAAGGACCTAAGATCACTGAAAGCATTTGGTAATCAAGTAGTGGGTAATTAACCTGACGTCTTGCAATTAAAGGACCTACTACAGCCCATCTTGCACTGATACTTTTGTTCATTGTTTTAGTATTAGGGACGTATAGAATTCTGGGCACAGGGAATACAAATATGTGGCGCTTGCCCTTGGGGAACTCCAAATAAGGAGATTGCCTACGGCAGAATAAAAACATTCTTAAGTGCGGTTCATTTTCTCAAATAAACACAATAAAGGGAAATTTAATTTAGGGAGACTGAGAACATTTCCAAGGCATATGCTGTGAATACAAAATAGGTGGTTTTCAAAGCAGTCAAAGGGATTTTGGTTATGTGCTAAAATTTATTTGTTCCTTCAGAGCTGTTAATGTATATCAGATAGTTAAAAGCATCTACTCAAGGTTTTGACAGTGTTTTAATAACTTAACTAAAGATCCCTGACATGTTTATAGGTCCTTGAGCCAGAAATAATACAAGGCCTTTCAATCATTTTTCCAGAGAAAGATTAGTCAGAAAAGCTATTTTTAAAAAAAGAAAACGCTGTTGATTTCCACTCCACATCACTAATGGAAATCCAAATAAGAGAAAATAAATTATTGGCTTATCAGAAAATATAGACCTTCTTGAATAAAGTTGTGATAATTGATATTTTATATCCCAAAGCTTAAAAAATATTTACTTTCCCCTAGAAAGGGCCTGATTTTATTGAACTAGGCACACCCTATAAAAAATAACCATTTATCTGATACTTAAGTTATATGTACTTAACTTGAGCAAGTTGCATCATGTTGGAATTCAGCTGGCTATAATTAATGCCAAGTAAGAATTTTTAATCTAAGTGTTTAAGCCACATACCCCGCCCCCAAGGGAAATATTTTTAAATAAACAATGACTGACAATTAGGTGATTTTCAAATAGTATTTTTCACTCAGTCATTAGTTGAATAAGACATTGTTTAATTCCTGAAAATCACCAATTTGGCTAAATTCTACCTTACAGATTATAAATCACAGGACATAGCAAACAAACCAGCTCCACTAAAGAGGTGAAAATCATTATGTGAGACCTAGAAACAATGACCAGTAATAATGAGCACCCTGGGTGCCCAGATTGGGATCTCTGTGTACAATTTTCCACTAGAGGAAACAGGGTTCTGGGAGAAATTACTGGGCTAGAGCAGAAAACTACAAGATGAACCAGGAATATCTCCTCATAACAGAAAGCATCAAAGCTTACTAGGGGTGTGTCAAAAGGTCTTAGGGGCCCGTTAAAAGAGGTTCCAGTTGGCTAAAGTTGAACATCAAAAGAATAATTGCTATGGGGCGCCCGATGGCTCAGTTGGTTAGAGCTCGAACTCTCAATAAGGTTGCCGGTTCAATTCCTACATGGGATGGTGGGCTGCGCCCCCTGCAACTAAAGATTGAAAACGGCGACTGGACTTGGAGCTGAGCTGCACCCTCCACAATTAGGTTGGCTGCGCCCTCCACAACTAGATTGAAGGCCAACGACTTGGAGCTGATGGGCCCTGGAGAAACACACTGTTCCCCAATATTCCCCAACAAATTTTTTTTTACAAAGAAGAGTAATTGCTATGGATTGAAATGTTGGTGAGTTTATAATGGGATTTTAAAAAATGATCAACTAGTGGTGATGGCCGCACAACTTTGTGAGTATACTAGAAACTAGTGAATTATACACTGTGGATTTTATGGCATGTGAATTATATCTTGATTTTTAAAAAGGATAACCTTTGGAGAATGCTAGAGAACCAACTCATTATTTTGAAAAGTAGTTAAGGGAAAGATCATGCACGTATCCTGTATGAACTCTTTCTCAGGCTAAACAAATAGTTTATGGAGGGAGTTTTCTTTTAATAGTTTTTCAAGCAATACATGAAGAAGTCTTGAAAGAATTATAATATCACCATTTTGCAACCCCTAATTAATCAATGGATCTAGGCAATGATCATCAATGGCTGCTAAGCAGAGTGACAACTGGACAGACATATGCCTCAAGGCAGAAGTACACAATGCCACTAGCAGAAAAAAATCAAACCTGAACATGATCAACCCTCTTGCTCTGTCAATTTACAGGAAATACAGGGAACAACGAAGCATATCAATGAAACCACAGGAATGCAATCAACAAAATCCAGATGGTGGGAAACTCTATGGGACCTGCTTTCTCCAACAAATAAATTATAGGAAAAAAATTGAAGGGGAGACCAATAAATGAGAAAAGACTTAAAAGACATATCAATCAATTGCAGTATATGAACTTTATTTCAATCTTTATTCAAACAAGTGTAAAAAAATGATGAGACAATCAAAACAATGTGAACACTGGATTGTTATCAACACTGACGAGATATATGCTGATGTAAACAAATTGTTAATTTGGTTTAGGTGTAATGATGGTGTGATTATATCTTTAAAAGAGTCCTTATCTTTTATGTTTTAGACATACATTATCAAACTATAGATAAAATGATATACTATCAGGGATGATCTTCAAAATAACATGGGAGGGGGGTGGCCGGTTAGCTCAGTTGGTTAGTGTGGTGCTAAAAACACCAAGGTTGATGGTTTGATCCCCACATGGGTCACTGTGAGCTGCACCCGCCTTAAAAAAAAAAGTATGGGCGGGTGAGGGCAGAATAGGGGTTGAGGGTGCATTGAGGGGAAGATACAAACGAAACAAGATTGGCCACGAGCAGACAATTGTTAAAGCTAAATGATGGGCACACAAGGGGTTCATGTATTATTCTCTTTGTGTGTATGTTTGAAATTTTCCATAGCAAGTTTAAAAAACAAACAACAATAAGCATACATAGACAAAAATACCTTCAAATTTCAAAGAATCTTTGGAGTGGGTCAGGATTACAGATATGAGTTACTTCCTTTCTCACTTAGCTGTGGACTGTATAACACCACTTATTTTCAAAACAATTAGCATAATTAAGCAATGAAATCAATAAAACTAGACCACTTATGGTGAAAAAACGGTAATAGTTTTCAAACTTGCAAGGGAACAAAACCTTGCTAAAGATGCAGATTCCTGCGCCTCGATTCCTAGAAATTCTGATTTTTTACTAGGTCTGGGGCAGTGCCAAGGAATCTGCAATTTAAGCAGAAGCTCGAGTGATACATAGACAAGTGGGCAAACACCACTGATACTATAAGAAATATTAGTACATCCTGGTAAATGCCTCTTTGCCCATGTTTATAAGAGTTTCTCTAGGAGGATAAAGAAGTAAAATTGCTGGATATGGCACATTTTCAATATTCCTCTCCAAAATGACTATACTAATATACATTCCCTCCAGCAGAAGAGAATTCCCAACTCCCCATTCCTTGGCCAGTTCCTGATGTGCTCATACTTTTTAATTTTTGCCAAGAACATAACTACCTTGCAGAATGACCTTTCAGTTAGCAACATTTGTTAAGGCAGCTCTTGAAAAATCTACCACATTTTGAGCAAAGACTCCTTTTTAATGACTTTTCATTATTGTGATTATTTTCATTATTATAATTATAACGGCTTTTCACCCCAAAATAGTTAAATAAATATACTCAACGAAGTGATAATTCAACATTACAGTTTGAAGCCAAATGTTCTCACCAATTACAGGACATAAGAATTCATTGTCAGAGAATCTCATATGGAACAAATTTGAATTTTGCTGTGTTTACATGAACCACAAATGTTTTTTACTTGTTTTTGCATACACACATCAAGCAAATAGAAACAACCCGAGATGAGAACAAAACAGGAAGAAGCAGCTGGCAGAAATGTGGAAAGTTTCGTAATTCTCAAAAAGGTGAGGCAAGCCAAGGACACAGCAGGAATCTGACTGAATAAAATTAAGGTTCCAATAAAGTGTGAATTGTGCATATGACTCCTAGGTGCCCTGGCAATGGAGACCCCACCTTATGGTAATAACATCATCTTGAGGGAAAATTCACACGAAAATGGAGTAAGTAGTTAAGGGTCAGAACATTACATGATCTGGCCTGGTGAGGAGTTTGTGAAGCTTTTTGCTATAAAGAATGACTTCGTGAGTAGACCCCCCTCCCCCGCCACCCCAAAGTAAAACTGAATTATGAATAAGAGGGTTAAACTGAGCCTGTGCTCTGGAGCAGAGCCTCTCAAACTTGAACATGCACACAGCCACCTGGGCATGTCGTGCAAATGCTCCTTCTGATGCAGTGGGTCCAGGATGGGGCCTGAGGGTCCGCAAGGCTTTCTGGGATCCTGCACAGCTGTTGCTCCTCCCTCTGGCTTTGCATGAAGTCTGTCACTGAGAAGTTCTGTAGCGCAAATACCTGCGCCTGCTGGCACTGCTGCTAGAAAGACAATGGGACGTGGGACTGGACGACAGAAACCCATTCCCTCAGAAACCCTCCCATAGAAAGGGGCTGGAGGCAGCTTAGAGTCCTCCCGTGGGCATTATATGGCACATTATAGGGCACATTCAGAGGAAGAGACAGGAAATGAGAGCAGAGCAAGATCGATATGGAGAACAGACAATGAACACCAAATTACAGGTGCTTGATGTTCCTGGCCAAGAGACTCATAATGAAAGATCTGTTAGAAAAAGGTTTTTCTAAACTCAAGGAAGATCTCTATCTGCAGACTGAAAGAGCTTACCCCATTTCAGGGAAAAGGAACTATCAGACACACAGACACATTTGGCAACAATTTTTAACTACAAAAGAAAAAAAGCTGCAATCATCAAGACAGGAGAAAAATCATTTATTGAGGGCTTACCCTGCTCTGCACACTTGGTGCTTGACATGAATTCTCTCATTTAGAGGTCACAGCATTCCAGTAAAGGGGTGGTGCTGGCCTTTAAGTTGACTGGATTCAGGAACTCAAACCACGTTGTCAGGATGCCTTTGCTCTCCAGCTGCCCCGGCTCTTTCATTCCTCGTGGTGGCAGACAGGCTTCCTCCAGACGTGGCACAGGCAGCTCCGGGCTCACATTCTCCCAGCTCAGGGACCCTAAAGAAAGAGACGGTGTCTCTCTCCTGGTTTCACCATAGAAGGTCTCCAGTTGTCTTTACGCCATGTGCTCGCCCTTGGACCCATCACAGGGGCCGAGAGAATGGAGCAAGATAACTGGCCAGGGGCTGAGGGTACTGTGGTTAGAAGTCCCACCAGAATTAAAAGGTTGGAGTGACAAAAAATAAACAAATAAAAGAGAGCAAGGACAGTTTGGCCAACAGATGCAGGGGGTCCCCGAGAGGGAGGCCTATGAGTTGCCCCACTTTACAGATGAGGACAGTAAGGATTAGAGAGGTCAAGTAACTTGCCCAAGGTCACACACCCAGTATAAGTTGAGGAGTCAGGATACAAACCACGGCGGTCTGACCGGAACTCTTAACCGCTCTGCTGTAGGGCAACAGAGTCAGTTTGGTTTCAGACTTCTCTGCAAACCAGCTTTCAGAAGAAAAGGGAGTGACAGCGAGACTTTTTAGAGGAAAAGACTGTGACCAGTGATCTGTAGGCTCTGGCTCATTGTCTTTCACAATAATAGCTAACAAATATTAAACACACACTGTGTGACGGCCACTGTCTTAAGTTCTATGAGGACTTCTGCACGACTATGCCTGAGCTGGGGGGAAGGGAGGATGGTGGCCCACTTCTCCCAGAGTGACACATCTGCTCTAAAAGAGAGGAACTGGCAGGGATAGTCATCCCTGGTCTTCTCGTCTTGCTTCTCCCAGTATGGAAACTCTGGCCTGTGAGCAAGCTGGGCAGTACTACAGCCTGCCACACATGTAATAGAATTTGTGTCCTACTGCGGAGGTTGGGTAGGCGCAGGGAGCTCCAATCCTCTGCCCTGCACCTGTCTGGATGCAACTTGAGCAACACCGCGCTGGCACTGATGAGAGATGCTGCTGGTCCAACACTGGGAGCGGGAGGAAAGGGAGCCCCGTCTTCTGGGCTGCATCTTTCAAGAGTACAGGCTCCTCCACACTGAGCTGGGGGTTGGGAAACAGTTCGTGGCTCAAATGCCACAGATTCGTTGTTCTTACCAAGGTTTAGCAGGAGATCTTCTTGAATCAATGTTTCTCTTTTGCTGTGTGTCCTTGGAACAAATTCCAGAAACTTTAAATGGTTGGGTTTTTAAAATAATTTTCACCAGCAGTTCAATGGTTGTTTTGCTGGGGAGAGTATCTATCAGCCTCCTCACTCCACCATTTTGGAAGTTGGCTACCTCAGTCAGGTTTTTTTTAAAGGCGAAAAATAAGTTTGTTTAGTAGTATTTTCAATCCACGATTCAAACATATTCCATGTGTTTCAATCCACTGCAATTATTATTTTTTAAAGGCTTTTAAATGAATCAGATACAGTTTATATCTTTTTTTAAAAAATTTATTGGGGGAATATTGGGGAACAGTGTGTTTTTCCAGGACCCATCAGCTCCAAGTCAAGTCATTGTTTTTTCAATCTAGTTGTAGAGGGTGCAGCTCACTGGCCCATGTGGGAATCGAATCGGCGACCTTGGTGTTATAAACACTGTGCTCTAACCACTGAACCAACCGGCCGCCCCACTGCAATTATTTTTATTGGTGCTCAAATTATCTCAACTGTGGCTAATGGAAATTCCTTTAAGTTAGCTCTTGAGTCCTTTTGACATGACCCTAACAGTCGTTGACAGCTTTCTTGCCATTGAAATACTGTGCATACTATCTCCCCCAGATCCACAGAATGTTTTTGAAAAACTTAAAGGTCACCTTACCAGTATCAAAAAGAGTATACACGCCTTCCAAAGAAATGAAGAAGATAAAAGCAAACAGTCAAAAGGGAAAGACAAACAATTTGAAAAATCATTAAAAAATGATAAGGAAACATTAAAAACAGCATAGAAAAATATAACATGAATAATAAAACAAACATATTAACGATCATGATAAATATAAATGGAATCTACTGCCCTATTAAAAATTAAGATTCACAAATTGGATTAAGAATTCAATCTTGCTATTTGGAACAACAAGGGTGGACCTAGACAATATTATGTTAAGTGAAATAGGTTGGACAGAGAAAGACAAATACCATATGATTTCACTTATATGTGGACTCTAAAGAACAAAATAAATGAATAAACAAAACAGAAACAAATTCATAAACAGAAAAGAACAAACTGATGGTTGCCAGAGGGGAGAGGAATAGGGTTTTATGCAGAAAAGGAGAAGAGGATTAAGAAGTACAAACTTTCAATTAAAAAATAAGTCATGGGGATATAATGTACAACATAGGAAATAGAGTCAATAATATCATAATAACTCTGTCCAGGGACAGATGATTACTAGACTTATTGTGGTGATCACTTTGTAAGGTATATAAATGTTGAATCACTATGTTGTAAACCTGAAACTAATATAATATTGTATGTCAATTATAATTTAAAGTAAATTTTAAAAAGTAAATCTAAAAAATTTCAATTTTATATTATTTAAATGAAACACAAAATGAAACAAAAAGATTAAGGTAAAGGAAGGAGACATGTATAAAACAAATTCAAATTAAGAGAACTCAAAGAGGAAAATACTTTCATTAGTAGACTTTGACGTAAAAAAAGGCACTGAAAATTATAAAGCCAAAATATGAAGGATAGAGAAACATTTCATAATATGACAAATAAATTTTGCTTAATAGCTTTCTGGAAAGAAACATGCATACTAGGCAATACACATTTTTTTCCTAGTGCCCATGGAACACTGAACAAAAATTGAATATATAGCTGCTCTAACAGTGGCACGTAAACAGGGTTCAACTGCTAAAGAAGACTCACAGGATCCAAAATGACAAAGCTTACAGATGTAGAGTTTATTACCAGGAAAAGACACACTGGATATAGCAGGAGTGTGCAAGTCAGAATAAACATCATATCATATGACTCACAGGAGTCTGGAGAGGCCAGGTATAAGCTCCTTGTCTCTTCCCTGCACCAGCCCTAGAATAATTTCTTCAAGCATCCCTGGTTCCATTTATTGGAGAATTGTATTTAGAAACAAAGATCTGGATGCTAGGTGTTTAGAAACAAAGATCATTGCTGCTGAGATGTCACTGCTTCTAAGCTATCCCAGCAGTCAGAGCCAGGAAATATATCTAAGCATACTATCCCATGGATACATGCATATATATATATATATTTCTGTATCTGTCTACCAACTAGAGTACAGTATTTACGTACAGTTCTTTTTGTCATTAGCCTTACATTATCTAGTCAAAATACCACTTTTTCTTAACTTAGGTATAATTGGCATACATTATATTAGTTTCAGGTATACAACATAATCGTATATATTGTGGAATGATCACCACAGTAAGTCTAGTTAACATCCACTACCATAAATAGTTACAGATTTTTTTTCTTGTGATGAGAACTTTTAAGACCTACTCTCTTAGCAATTTTCAAATTTGCAATACAGTATTATTAACTATAGTCGCCATGCTGTACATTATATCCCCATGACTTACTTATTTTATAACTGAAAGCTTGTACCTTTGATTCCCTTCACCCATATCATCCCCAGCCCCATGCCTCTGGCAAACACCAATCTGTTCTCTGTATCTATGAGCTTAAAAACAGTGTTTCAAAGTTTCCCTGCCCTCTTCAGTGAAGTTACGACATACATTCTTAACACAATTAGATTCATTTATCATATTCTGCATTCCATCCTGGGATCGCTGGCAACCAGGTTGATTTTTTAAAATTTGCATGACGTTCATTCTCGGTGGTGTACCATTCTATCGGTTTTGACAATCGTAGAGTCATATATCCACACCACCCTTGATCAGCCTATTATGTACTCAAGCTTTCTCTCTCCCCCAATCCCTGGCAACCGCTTATCTGCTTTCTGTCCTGTGGTAGACTCAGTAATGACCCCAAAAGATATCTATGTCCTAATCCTGCAACCTGAATGTTTCATCATATGGCTAAAGGGACTTTGCAGATGTGATTAAGGATCTCACGATGGGGAGATTATCCTGGATTATCCAGATGGACCTGAAATGTAATCACATGGGTCCTTAAAAGAGAGCAGCAAGAAAGTCAAGGGAGGTAGGAGATATGAGGAGGGAAGCAAGAGGCTGGAGTGAAGTGGGGATGGAGTCACAAGCTAAGGAATACAGGTGGCCTCCAGAAGCTCGAGAAGTCATGGGAATGCATTTTCCCCTTGAGCCTCTAGAAGGAACCAGCCCTATAACACCTTGACTTTAGCCTACTGAAACTGATTTCGGATATCTGGCCTCCATGTATAAGATGAATAAGAGGCCAAATGTATAAGAGAATACATTTGTGTTTTAAGTCACCAAGTTTGTGGTCAGTTTTTACAGCAGCAGTAGGGGATGTAATGTACAGCATTAGTTTTGCCTTTTTCAAAATGTCCTGAATGAAATCATTACAATACTTTTGGCTCTTTTGAGCCTGGCTTCTTTCATTTGGCAAAACGCATTTAAGATTCATCCACGTTTATGTTATGTATATTTTACCACTAAAAACAGATTCATTCACGTTGTTGAGTGAATCAATAGATCTTTCCTTCTTATCACTGACTAGTATTTCATTGTATGCACGGACCAGTTTGTTTATCCATTTACTTGCTGAAGGACATCTGATTGTTTCCAGTTTTTGATTAATGAATCTGCTACAAACATTTGCATACACGCTTTTGTGTGCACATAAATTTTCAATTCACTTGGCTACTAAAACTCATAGGTATTCATAGCTTTTGAGATATGGAGATGTCAATTTAAATATCTTTACCAGGGAAACACATTATTAAGTAATGCAAACAAAAGAATCATGGGCTCTTTAAGAATCACAGAACAAGCCATAAGTTCTGAGTTCCGGATGTATTACAAGACCTCTTTGTTAGAAATAACATTTTCAAGGACATTTTAAGAAACCAGAAAATCATCTTATTCTGTTGCCAGGATTTCTTACACCAGCAGTTAGGAGGGCCTCTGGTTTTCCAGACCAAATGCTGAAATTCCATTATTTTGAACTGAGAGAAGTAAAGACAGATCTAAGAAGATTAAAACTACTATGGAATACGAGAACAAATTCAAAATGGATTAAAGACTTAAATGTGAGACCCGAAACCATAAAACTCCTGGAAGAATATATAGGGAGTAAACTTGCAGACATTACCCTGAGTGATATTTTTAGTGATATATCCCCTCGGGCAACGAAAGTAAAAGAAAAAACATCAAACGTAAAAGATTTTTGGCCCGCCCGGTGGCTCAGGCGGTTAGAGCTCCGGGCTCCTAACTCCGAAGGCTGCCGGTTGGATTCCTACATGGGCCAGGGGGCTCTCAACCACAAGGTTGCCAGTTCAATTCCTCAAGTCCCGCAAGGGATGGTGGGCTGCGCCCCCTGCAACTAGCAACGGCAACTGGACCTGGAGCTGAGCTGCGCCCTCCACAACTAAGACTGAAAGGACAACAACTTGAAGCTGAACGGCACCCTCCACAACTAAGATTGAAAGGACAACAACTTGACTTGGAAAAAAAAAAAAGTCCTGGAAGTACACACTGTTCCCCAATAAAGTCCTGTTCCCCTTCCCCAATTAAAAAAAAAAAAACATAAAAGATTTTTCACAGCAAAGGAAACCATCAATAAAACAAAAAGGCAGCCTACTGAATGGGAGAAGATATTTGTCAATGATACATCTGATAAGGGATTAATATCCAACATTTATAAAACACTCATTCAGCCTAACACCAAAAAAACAAGCAACCCAATTAAAAAATGGGCAGAGGACATGAAGAGACATTTCTCTAAAGAGGACATACAGATGGCCAACAGACATATGAAAAAATGCTCAACCTCACAAATCATTAGAGAAATGCAAACAAAAACCACAATGAGATATCACCTCACCCCAGTTAGAATGGCTGTCATCAATAAATCAGCAAACAACAAGTGCTGGCGAGAATGTGGAGAAAAGGGAACCCTGGTACACTGTTGGTGGGATTGCAGATTGGTGCAGCCACTATGGAAAACAGTATGGAGGGATCTCAAAAATCTGAAAATGGAACTACCTTATGACCCAGCAATTCCACTCTTAGGTATCTATCCAGAGAAATCCAAGATGCTAATTTGAAAAAAATATATGCACCCCTATGTTTATTGCAGCGCTATTCACAATAGCCAAGACAGGGAAACAACCGAAATGCCCATCGATAGACGACTGGACTAAGAAACTGTGGTGCATTTATACAATGGAGTATTACCAGGCCGTAGAGAAGAGTGAAATCTTACTATTTGCAACGATATGGATGGACCTGGAGAACATTATGCTAAGTGAAATAAGTCAGCCGGAGAAAGACAAATACCATATGATCTCACTTATATATGGAATCTAAACAAAAGAATAAATGATCAAAGTAAACAGAAATAGTCTCAGAGATACAGAGGAAAAACTGATGGTTGCTAGATGGGAGGGAGTGGGGATGATGGAGAAGGGGAAGGGATGAGACAGCATAAATTGGTAACTACAATATTGCCACAAAGATATGAAAGACAGTTTGGGGAATATAATCAATAATATTGTAAAGATTTTGTAGGGTGTCAGATGGGCACATGTCTTATTAGGGAGACCACGTCACGGACAGTGCAGATGCCCGACCACTGCGCTGTACACCTGAAGCTGAAGCTGAATAATATTGTATGTCAACTATAATTTAATCTATATATAATCACAGGATATGGAGTACAGCATAGGGAATAGAGTCAATGGAATTGTAATAGATATATACGATGTCAGAGGGGCAATAGATTGGGGGAAGGGGTTATCACTTTGTGAGGGGTGAAATGTCTAACTAGTACATTGTTTTGTACACCTGAAACTAATTTAAAAACTACTATGGAAAGGAAAGGGGCAAAATAGAATTATAAACAATTGGAATATGAGCATTTAATGTTATCCATCTACAGTGTAAATAGAAAAAACGGACAATGACTACTTGAATTTTTGATTATATTGGCAATCCGTTCACCCCTAGTCCTTAGTACTGTTTGCTATGAAACTTGTTAAACAGTTTCATGAAGTTATTAAAACTTATCTGTTTTTTCCAACAGATGCGCAGTGACGCCTCTGCCAGCGGAGTTTTGCCTGAACAGTCGTTCAAACATAAAAGTGGCAAAAATTTTCCCTAAGGAATCAAAACTACAGAGGAATAATTCCGAGTTGCACCCCTCAATACAAAATCAGGTACAAGTCACATATACAAAAGGCTTGTCAAACCAACTGCAACACGTGTAACAAATATTTGTCAGGGTATGGGATTTTCTCTTACAAGCTAACAAATTACCTGTTTTCATTTCCTGTATGTTAGCAACGCAATAGGCAGTATAAGCATCATCAGCATATTTGCATGGGTCCCCCACGTCCCCAAGTCCCACCGGGGACATGCAGAAGAGCCCAGGTGCCACACTATGTACTCAATGCAAGTTTGCATCGCAGCCGAGGAATACTGGTCTTTGGGAATTCACATCATTTATAGCAAGCCTGCTGTCTGTCCCAGAAGGAGACAGCTGCTCACCTCTCAAGGCAGCTCCCGGCAAACACAACCTGAGAGACGGCCCAGGTAGAGGAACAGGGCCCTGCCTTCTTAGCATACAAAACAAGAACAACAGGGACACTCTGAGCTGTGACAAATTGCATCTCCCAACAATATTATGCCCAGAGAGAAAACAGGCCATCTCTCCTTCCACATGAAGTAGACAATAAGATGTGCTGCTCAAAGCTTTGCCCTGAGGAGTATTTTCCTTCACCACTGTCTTTGAGGGGCTAGAACACAGCCATCCACTTTTAGCTGGTGCCAGCAAACTGCATAAACCAGGTCTACATTTTTCTCTGTTAACCAGTCATAGAGAATTCTCTGGGAAACCATGAATGTGGGTTAAGGGAGAAACACATCGGAGGAGCAAGTCCCATGAGGGTTTAAAACACCTCTTTACATAGTTTACTTGTGCCTTCTGACCAGTTTGGACTCAATTGTATATGTAGGTATATAACATTATCATTTTCTAATGGAATACTGTTGTCACATCCAATTTTCTATTTCCATGGATTAGATAACACCTATTAGTTCCTGATGGTCATTTCATGTGGTACACACCACTCTCTTTTCACCTTCTACATCTCCTGCCCATGCTTTCCATTGAGTGAACCCACCCAGAAGCTGGAGGGCAAGTTCCTTCCCAGAGCACAGAGCAGGTAGAGAGGGTGGAGTGAATCTGGAAGGGCAAATGGAAGATATCCAGCACAGCCCATAAATGGCATTGATGTCATTGGTGTGATTTTCTAAACCATTAAACCATTCTTGGTAAAGTTCCAAACAAAACAACTCACACTCCTTTCAATTTACACAGTAGTTCCGTTCCTGGAAAATTCCAGGATATTGAAACTGCAAAAAAATACTTTGAGTTATGCTTGCTTTGGTAGCAATATACTAAAATTGGAATTATACAGAGAACATAAACATGGCCCCTGTGCTACAATGACATGCAAATTTGTGAAAGCATTCCATATTTTAAAACATCAATTTTAGAAAAAGAAAACAGTACTTTGAGTTTCTGTACAAAATGAAGTTAGGTTTAGGCTCAGACAATTACAAATAGGTTTTTCATATACATGAATGTCTAGGGGGACATTTGAAAATTATGTAAGACATAGGAAAATTTATCCTTGTAAGAATGTCACATACATTGAAGAACATAGGACATTCTTGACTCCTGTCCATGAACTGCCTCCAGGGGTTTCCTACTCCTGCCAGGGGATTCCTGTCAACAACCGAAAGAGCCCCACATGTTTTCAAAGCAAACTCTTGGGTGACGCCGCCCTCGGTGAGACCCCCTCTCCTTAGGTGAAATATTCACCCTTGCAGAATTTGAGTTGGATACTTCATCCACTTAGTATTTGGGGGCAACAGTGAACGCAAGAAATGACTTCTCAATTTATGGGTCCTTGTTCAATCCAACATCCTAAAGTCTCTGACCCAGCTACCAAACGCTGCCATTTCTGGCAATGTGTAATTGTGAATTTGAATTTTCTTATTTAGTATGAATAAAAATTAAGAAAATAATTGGATGTGAAATGAAGCTCAAGCTTCACATGGAGCCAGATAAAAGTTTTAAAATAACCATATTTCGTGTCACTTGATATTAAACTATAACATTTTTCTACCTTTGACATATATTTTTAAGTAATGCGTACACATTATATAAAGTTACAAAATATAGACACAAAAATAAAGAGTAAAGACATCATATACTGTGGTAGACAGGGGAATGGCCCCCCTCAAAGATGTCCATGACCTAATCCCTGGAACCTTTCACATGTCAAAAGGGATTCTGCAGATGTGACTCAATTAAGGATCTTGAGATGGGGAGATGATCATGGACTATCCCCGTGGGTCCAATATAATCGCAAGGGTCTCCATAAAAGGAAAGCAGGAGGGTCAGAAGGCAGAGGAGGTGATGTGTTAGAAGCAGATTCTGGAAGGATGCGGCCAGAGCTAAGGAATGGTAGCAGCCCCTAGAGGCTGGAAGTGGCAAGGAATGGATTCTCCCCTAGAGCCTCCAAAGGGAACCCGCCCTGCAGACACCTTGATTTTAGTCCCATAAAACTCACTTTATACTTCTGACCTCCAAAACTGTAAGGGAATAAATTTGTGTTATTTTAACTCACTACATTTGTGGTCATTTGTTACAGCAACAATAGGAAAAACTCATGAACACCCACACCACCACTGCCCCCTCTCCTGCCGCAGAGATCCACCATTGTTAACACCTTAGTACCCATACTTCCCGATCTTTCCCTATGATATTATATGTGTCTGTGTACCTTTTGCAAAAATGGATCACAGTGTGCATGTTATTTTAATAACCTCCTTTTTAAAGTCAACAAACTCCATCTGTCCATTTCATCGAATACCTAGACTACATGAAAAATTTCCCAAATGACACAAAAATGCACTTAACAGTCGTTTGGTCCCAATCAAGTTCTGCTTGAAGGCCAACATTTGACTATTAGGTCCCTTCCATTATGATGTTGACTATTGAAGAGATAGTCCTACAGTTGTTTTGAGGAATGTGCCACCTTCTGGGTTTGTTTAGTTGCTACTTCTTGGTGCTGTTTACTTTGTTCTCCTATTTGTTATACCCTGTAACATTTTTATTAAACGTTTTTGGCTACAACACTCCCTAGGTGATGGGTATTCATGTTGAATCACATTAGAAGACACACCTACATGGTTAATCCATTACTGATGTTAAGATTGATTACTGGATTAAGGTGATGACTGCCTAATCCCTCCATTGTACAGTTATATTTTTGCCCTGAAACTAGGAAGTGACCATTGTTACTTTCGCATTTAAAAAATATCCAATGCCATTCACCCATTTTAACACTAGTTGATAATCACGATGACGGTGATAATGATCATGGTAATTTCATTAAAGTTTGTGATGTGTTTCAAAATCTATCATCTCTTCTGCATTTACTAGTTGGGTTTCATCTGTGAGGTAGAGCTTCCCTCATCTACTGGGGGTATTCGGTTACCTAAAATACAGATTCTACTGGAAAGGCAAGGAAAACAATGCTTAAATCTTTACTATTAATTACCAAATTACATAGTAAGTAGTTGATTTAATAGCTGCCTTGAATGGTGACAAATAAACATTTTCAGACTTTCTCTATTTTGAATATCTTTATTAAATCATGGATTTTCATATTCCATCTGTTTCAATTCATTGCCATCATTTGTCTTTATAATGCTCTAAATGTCATGACTCCAGCCAGTGGAACATGACCCCATTGATCTTTGAGAACTTCACTGATTTCTAGCACAAGAAAATATCCCTGGCTCTCCTTGTACTTTCCCTGCCTCAGCCCAGGAATAAACTGTTTCTCCAAAAGGCTCAGCTTCCCTTTAATGGGGAATGGTTTTCAGAAGCCACAACCTGAGTACTAGGGGGTGCTCATTATTTGAACAATACAATGAATGGTGACACTGCTTTTAAGCCATTTCAATGGACAGAGCTAGAAAAAAATGCACATTGTGGCAGAGAGACTCTAGGGTGGCTCCCGAAATCCCTGCCTTCTGGTGTTCATGCCGCTGTGTGCTCCTCTCCTCCTGAGAATGGGAGGAACCGTGACCTGCTTCTAGTCAGTAGTACATGGCAAAGGTGACAGGATGCACATGATTACATATACGCGTATATGATCATAACATGTCTCATTAATGCCAGTCTTCCAAGGAGACTCTCTCCCTTGCTGGCTTTAAGGAAGCCAGCTGCCATGCTGTGAGCTGCCTATGGAGAAGGCCACTTGGCAAGGAACTGAGGGGAGCCTCTGGCTGACAGCCAGCAAGAAACTGAGGCCCTCCGTCCAGCAGCCTGCAAGGAACGAAAAGCTGCCAACAACCATGTGAGCTGGAAAACAGATGCGACGACAGTCCCGGCGGATGCCCTGATAGAAGCCTTGTTTTCCTCTGAAGCAGAGCACCTAGCTAAGCCATGGCCAGACTCTTGACCTACAGAAAAAGAGAGATAATAAATATGTCTTGTGCTAGGCCTCTAAGTTTGTGGTACTATTGTTACGTAGCAATAGATAACTAATGCACTATTTAATCATGGGTTTATATGAATATTTTCAATTCAATCTTAATATTACAATGTTTTCCTTAATTTCTTGGATTTTATCCGAATATTTTTGCAAATAATGGAACTACTGGTCCTATCCCTGGGAGGACTACACACTAAATTGTGAATAAAAAACTGAAAATGAGGGATCTCCTCTCCTTTCTATTTTTCCATATTCCTCTCTTTGAAGGGGAACATTTATTTATTCATATTTTTTCTCTTACAGCCTTGCTCATTTAAGTAAACTAAGTCTGTGAAATCACTTCATAATAATTTCAGCCCCAGGGTTCCTTTAAATTATTATTGCAAATTGTAATATTTTCTGTTAATATAGTTCTTCATGGTTTCAAATGAATTTTTTCAATTATAAGTTTCTCTAATAAGTTTTGAAATAGCATTCAATTAACTTAATTTGATTTAGACAAAATTATCATACAACCTAAGTGCTTCTAACAATGTGTATTTCCCCAAACAAGGCTCGCCTATGCTTTTTAAATGTTTTTTAAAACAGTTAAATACAAAGTTTGATTCTTTGTATTTTTAGTAAACATACAAACTAGAAATTCAAAGGCCAAGCTCTGGACAACCACGTATGATGAACAAAGATGTCCCTAATCTAAATCAACCACTTAAAAAAATTCAGTAACAAATATTTAATTTTGAAAATTATACAAGTACACTTATACTTGTATGATTTCTGCTCAACAATTAAATGTTTTCAAATGTCAGCTTGAAATGATGTTATTAATACTGATAAAAGAAAAAAACACTCAGATTCATTTTGAATACTTGTCTATTACTTTCAGGTTTAACACAAGATGTTATAGAACAAATAATTCAACCTGACAAAATGACATTTCCCGAAAGTACTATTTCCAGTAACAATTTCTCTGTTGAATAAGAATTGACAGTAAATATTGTAAAATACCTCACAACAACCCTACACATCGGTCAATAAATATGACTGTAATGTATTTTATAGAAAGTAGCAGAATTGGCTTTACAGAAGCCTGAAGAACAATGGTTAAGTTCTCCTGAGCAAAAATCCCATACCAACTAAGAAAGAGATTAAATTAAGGCAAAGACTTTTCTGGCACAGCTTCTCATGTACCTTAAAACTCTGTTCTATGTCATGAAACTGTTTTCTCTGGATTAATAATGCACTGAAGAGGTTGAGGGAACCTTGAGAAAAGGGTCTGGGTTTTATTTACCTCTCTCTCCCCAGGTGTAGTATAGAACCTGGCATATTAATTAATGTTAAATAACTGAATGGATAATTGGAGGGAGGAAGGAAGGAAGGAAGGAAGGAAGGAAGGAAGGAAGGAAGGAAGGAAGGAAGGAAGGAAAGAAAGAAGGAAGGAAGGAAGGAAGGAAAGAAGGAAGGGCAAAGGATCCAATGAATGGCCTTAGGTGGCTTTAAGTTACTCTGAAATATATGTAAATATTTTTAAAGTAATAAAGAAATACAAAACAATGAAGAACTGAAGGAAGTTAGCCAAAACCTTAGTGAAAGCTGCAGATTTCCATGAATCAATGGAATAAATAGGTATTATTGTTATAAACCCAGAAATGAGGATTATGTCGACTGTGGGTACAACCCCTACTTTAAAATTTTGAAATCCATGTCATTTTGTTTATAAAAGGGGATTAATCTAACCTTTGAGATCATGAGAAACCGGAGATCTACAGCCCAGATCTTACAACCCACCCAATCTCGGGCCAAACAGCAACCTCAGTCAAAACAGACAGTAATTGTTTAGGAGTGCTATGGGCTCAACAGGGACAATACTGCCCTCTAGGGAGTGTTTTGGAAGTTTGTGGATATATATGTTTATATGTATTTTTGGCACATTGGAGTGAAACTGCAAAGCATTAATGATACAGGGACTCTTAAAAGCCACAAGAGAAAAAAGGCATTACCACTAAGAAATGAAAATTAGATCATCAGCAGACTTTGCATCAGCCAACAACTGATGCCAGAAGACAATAGAATCATAGTGAAAGGGGAAGTTATTAGCAATGTAGGATTTTATACCTAAGTAAATTACCATTGTAGAGTAAAGGCAAAATAGAGACATTTATAGACATACGAAAAAGAAGTTTACCACTCACAGACTCTCACTAAAAATACTGTGGGTGCTCTGATTTCTGGTGCCAGCCAAGATGGAGTAAGTCCACTATAGTCTATTTCTCCTACTTAGAACAACTAAAATCTCTAGGGGGAAAAACACAAAAGCAACTACCTCAGAACTTTGAAAAGTAAGTAGAAGCAGGTAGATTGAGAAGGGAAGTAAAAACTAGAAGAAGTGACTCGCACAGGGATGAGTTACCCATATTTTTTTAAGGTACTTTCTCTCCCAACATTGATCAGAGGAGAAGTCTCCAGCAGAGCTGCTATAAGCAGTACAAGAAGAAAAACTCCAAGGAACCCCATACTTCTGACCAGAGGAATGAGAAAACGTGCCCCTGAAAGATGGAAGTGTGGAAACAATCACAAAGAGGAGAAAGTTGAAGAAGGGGTCAATTCTGTGTACGAAACAGCAAAACGCCAGGCTCACCTAGGAGCTGAACATACATGGGACAGACCCAAAGCAACATAGCAAAGACTTTAAGACCTGAATTGTGATGTATAACACCACGCAAACGTGCCCCTGAGTAGAGCATATGTGGGATAAGCCCAAAGTATCAGAGCAAAGGCTTTGAACTGACATTGGGACCACTGAACACAGAAGGTGATCTAGAACTTGTAGTCTGAACATAACCAGGTTGATTGTCTGCTTTAAAAAAAAATCCCATCCACCAGGGGACTCTAACAGAACCCAGATTCTTACAACATAAGATTCAAAATATCCAGTATACAATCCAAAATTACTTGACATACAAAGAATCAAGAAAATGTGACTAATTCCCAAAGCAAAAGACATTCAAGCGATGCCAAGTCCAAGATGATTCAGATGCTGAAATTAACACAGACTTTAAAGCTGTTATAATTATGCTCTGTGAGGTAAATACACACTTTAAATAAATGAAAAGATAGTTCTCAGAAGAGTAAAAAGAAACTATAAAAAATAAGCTAATGGAAATGTTAGAAGATAAAAATACAATATATGAAACACTCACTAGGGGGTGGCCAGTTAGCTCAGCTGGTGAGAGTATGGTGCTGGTAGCACCAAAGTTGCCGGTTGTATCTCCCTCATGGGCCACTGTGAGCTGTGACCTCCTTAAAAAAAAAAAATTCACTAGATGAGCTCAATAGAAGTAGATGTGTTATATATAATATATATAAAATCCTCATTTTATGTATAACATGATATCACTCATATATAAGATATTACACACACACACACACACACACACACACACACATATATTTTGAGGGCACAGCTCACAGTGGCCTATGCAGGGATCGAACCGGTAACGTTGATGCTCTAACCAACTGAACTAACCGGTCACCCCTATGTTTATTTAATATAGAGAAAATGAGGATTGTCTGGACTATGGGTACAATCCTTGGTTTAAAATTTTGGAATCCGTGTTATTTTGTCCGTAAAAAGGGGAGTAGTCTAACCTTGGAGACGATGAGAAACTGGAGATCTGCAGCCCAGATCTCACAACCCACTCCGTCTCTGGCCAAAAACAACCTCACTCAAAAGAGACAATTGTCTCAAAAGTGCTATGGGCTCAATGGGGACAATACTGCCCTCTAGGGAGCATTTTGGAAGTTTGTGGGTACATTTTTTTTTTTGACACATTGGGGTGAAACTACAAAACATCAATGATAAAGAGAAAAAAATAAAATAAAATAATATATTATATATGCATATATGTATATGTATATATATGTGTGTTTGTGTATGTGTATGTGCGTATCCACATATATATGGATACGCACATACATATACACATACACATACATACACACACAGTTGTGGAGGCTGGCAAGTCCAAACTCTCCAGGGCAGGCCAGCAGGCTAGAGAGCCAGGGAAAAATTGCAGTGTTGAGTCCAAAGGCAGTATGGAGGCAAAAATCTTTCTTCCTCAGCGTAGGTCAGTTTTTTCTCTTAAGTCCTCCAACTGACTGGATAAGGCCCACCCCATTACAGAGGATACTCTGCTTTACTCAAAGTCTATTGATTTAAATGTTAATCATATCTAAAAAATACCTTCACAGCAATATCCAGACTAGTGTTGGACCAAACACTGGGTACCATAACCTTGCCAAATTGACGCATAAAATTAACCATCACAGATGACAGAGTAAAGAATCAGTGAGCTTGAAGATAGATTAATAGAAATTATCCAATCCTAAAAATGGAAAGAAAGATTGAAGAAATTTAACAGAACTTCAGGCCTGTGGAAAAAATATCAAAAGGTCTACCATTTATGCCACTGGAATCTCAGGAGAGCAGAAAGAGATTAGTACAGAAAAAATATTTGAAGAAATAATAACTGAAAATTTCCCAAATTTGGAGAACGACATAGAGATTCAAGATCAGCAAACTCACAAGATACACTCACCAACAAGGAAAATTTGTTCATTCTTCTCAGTTATATATGAATCATTTACTTTATAATGACCAGATATAAGTGACAAAGTCTCAACAACAAAAAACAATATTAAACAGATCTCACTCTCTGATAGAAAAGAACAATAACAAGATATATTTTTTAAAATGCTTAGTCAGTTATACCTCAATAAAGCAGAAAAAATGTTTAGAACACTAAAATGCTACTAACTCATGGGTTTAAGAGTAAATCATGATTTGGCAAAGGATTCTTAGATATGATACCAGAAGCACAAGCAACAAAAGAAAACATAGATAAACTAGACTTCGTCAAAATAAAAAACGTTCATGCTTCAAAGGACACTATCAAGACAATGCACAGAAAATCCATAGAATGGGAGAACAAATTTGCAAATCATAAATCTGATAAGAGCTTTGCATCTGGAATATATAAAAAACTCTTACAACACAATAATAAAAAGGCGACCCAATTTTTAAAATGAGCAAAGGATCTGAATAGACATTTCTCCAAGGAAGATATACAAATGGCCAATAAGCACATGAAAAGATGTTCAACATCATTAGCCATCAGGGAATGCGAATCAAAACAATAATGAGATACCACTTCATACCCACCAGGATGGCTATAATAAAAAAGTCATAATAAGCAACAGGAGTTCTCATTCAGTGCAGGTGAGAATGCAAAATGTACAGCCACTTTGGAAGACAGTTTGGCAATTTCATACAAAACTAAACATACTCTTGTCATATGATCCAGCAATAGCGCTCCTTCATATTTACCCAATTGAAAATTTATGTCCACGTAAGGACCTGCACATGAATCTTTTTTTATAAATAAATTTTATTGGGGAATATTGTGGGACAGTGTGTTAGTCCAGGGCCCATCAGCTCCAAGTTGGAGGGCACAGCTCAGCTCCAAGTTCAGTCGCCGTCCTCAATCTTTAGTTGCAGGGGACACAGCCCACCACCCCACGCGGGAATTGAACCAGCAACCTTGTTGTTGAGTACTTGTGCTCTAACCAACTGAGCCATCCTGCCGCCCCTGCACATGAATCTTTATAGCAGCTTATTCATAATTGCCAAAAATGTGGAAACAATCAAGATATCCTTCAACAGATGAATGGATAAACAAACAGTGGTATATTCATACAATGGAATGTTATTCAGTGATAAAAAAGAAATGAGCTATCAAGTCAGGAAGACGTGGAGGAACCTCAAGTGCATATTGCTGAGTGAAAGAAGCCAACCTGAAAAGGCTATGTACCGTGTTATTCCAAGTATGTGACATTGTGGAAAAGGCAAAACTATGGAGACAGTAGAAAGATCAGTGGTTGCCAGGGACTCAAGGGGAGGGAGGAAAGGAGGTATGAGAGGTGGAGCACAAGGGAATTTTAGGGCAGTAAAACCATTCTGTATGATAGTGTAATGATGGATATATGTCATTATACAATGAGCAAAACCCATAGAATGTGTAACATAAAGAGTGAATCCCAATGTAAACCATGGACTTTAGTTTTAAGAAAACTGGCTTTAGAGTAAGCAATGTAAAATAAAAAGAACGTGGCCAAAGGAGAAAAAAAAGCCATAATAACAAGTGTTGGTGAGATGGGGAGAAATAGGGACCCTCACATATTGCTAGTGGGAATGCAAAATGGTGCAGCCACTTTGGAACACAGTCTGGCAGTTCTTCAAATGACTAAATATAGAGTTACCATATGACTCAGCGATTCCACTCCTAGGTATATACTGAAGACAAATGAAAACACAGGTCCACAGAAAAACTTGTATATGAGTACAAATGTTTATAGCAGCATTATTCATAATAGCCCAAAGGTGGGAACCTAAATGTCCGTCAATGGACAAATGGATAAACAAAATGTGGTCTATTCATACAATAGGATATTATTCAGCAACAAAAAGGAATGAAGCACTGACACATGCAACATTGATGAACCTTGAAAACATTAAGCTAAGTGAAAGAAGTCAATCACAAAAGTCCACATATTATATGATTCTAGTCATTTGAAAGTCCAGAATATAGAAATCTATGGGAATAAAAAGATTAGGGCTGACCCCGCGGCTCAGGTGGTTGGAGCACCATGCTCCTAACACCAAGGTCGTGGGTTCGATTCCCACATGGACCAGTGAGCTGCGCCCTCTACAGGTAAGATTGTGAACAACAGCTCTCCCACGAGCTGGGCTGCCTAGAGCAGCAGGAGGTTGGCAGGCTGCTGAGTGCTGCCCTGGGCTACTGTGTACTGCCATGAGTGACTGGCGGCCAGCGTGGGCGTGAGTGGCGGGTAGCCAGCGTGAGTGGCCGGCAGCCAGCGAGAGCTGCTGTGAGCTGCTGTGAGCGGCTGACTGATGACCAGCAACCGACTGCCACAATCGGTGGGGAGCGCAAGGCTCATGATACCAGCATGGGCCAGAGAGTTGTGTCCTACACAGCTAGACTGAGAAACAACGGCTTGAACCGGAGTGGGGGAGGGAGGCCGAAGAAAGGGGGAAAAAAAGGAAAAGAAAAAACTCCAGGAAGTCAGATCATCAGAAAGAGAAAGGAAGCGCGAGAAAATAAACAACTTTAGGAACAGAAAAGGAAATATAACAAGCAATAAGAGTAGAGATTTTTAATAACGTATGAGAATACTATGAATAACTTTATTTCAGTACATATGAAAACTAAGAAGACATGGAAAGGTTTCCAGAAAAATATAAATTACCAAACTAGAAACTGATAATCAAATGTCTCTCATGATAATGAAATACCAAGCCCACACAGTTTTACTAAAAAGTTTCACCAAACCTTCAAAGAAAAGATAATCTCTCTTTATCAAACAATATAGTTCAGAAAATAGAAGTGGAAAAGTTACTTAGCCCATTTTATGGGCTAATATAAACTTGATATAAAACACAAAACAATAAAAGAAAATGACATTTTAGATCAATCTCACTTATTAATATGCACACAAATCTTCTAAATAAAATAATAACAAACCAAATTTAAGCAGTGCATTAAAAAGAGTAATGTGAAGACAAATAAACAAACAAAAACTCATAGACACAGTCAACAGTTTAGTGGTTATCAGAGGGTAAGGGGGGAGTGAGGAGGTAGAAGAGGGAAAAGGGATCAAATATATGGTGATGGAAGGAGAACTGACTCTGGGTGGTGAAGACACAATGTGATTTATAGATGGTATATTATAGAATTGTACACTCAAAACCTATGTAATTTTACTAATCAATGTCACCCCAATAGATTTAATAAAATTTTTTAAAAAGTAATGTGCTACAAGTAGAACTCTTTGAAGAATGCACTAAGAAGAATTCAACATCAAAAAATCTAGTAATGTAATATTTCATAGATTAAAGGAAAAATATAATCATCTCACGGGATACAGAAGAGACAATGAACATTTATTCATTATTTAAAACAAAACAAAATAAAAACCCCTAAGAGAATTAGAATTAAAAGGAAACTTCCTTAACCTGGAAAAAAAACTATTAAAAAAAAAACTATAGTAGAGGTGAGACTTTCAGTAAAGGTAGAAGGCAAATCAGTTCCCAGAAAAGTAACTGTAAAGTTAGATAAAATTGACAAAAACAACCATTTCAGTGTTGTAGAAATCAACCAAAGCGGGGAGAGGGAAGGAGAGAGACAACAGAAACTACCAATATCAGGAATGAAACAGGGGATATCACTACAGACCCTGTAGACATAGAAAGGATAATAAAAGACTACTACAAAGAAATCTAAACATGAAAACTTGACAACTAAGATGAAACACACCAATTCCTTGAAAAACACAAACTACCACAATGCACCCAATATTAAATACATAATTTGGATAGTCCTATAACTCTTAAGTGAACTGAATTTTTAATCTTAAAGATCTTCAAAAGAGAGATCTCCAGGTCCAAGTGGCTTCCACTGGAGAATTATAACAAACTTTTAAAGAATTAACATCACTTATATACAATCTCTTCTGGGAAATAGAAGAGAGAACACTTCCCAATTCATTTTATGATGCTAGTATTTCCCCGACTAAAACCAGAGAGACAATACAAAAAATGAAAACTACAGCCAATATTTCTCATGAGTATAGATGTAAAATCATTAACAATATTTGGCAAATAAAATTCAGAAACATATAAAAATCATTATGTGGGCTCTAGTATCCAGAATACATTAAAACTCAACAACAAAAAGACAAACAACCTACTTTAAAAATGAGCAAAGGACTTGAATAGATATTTCTCCAAAGAAGATATACACATGACTAACAAGCACACAAAAAGATGGCCAACATCATTAATCACTAGGGAAATGCAAATCAAAACCACAATGAGATACGACCTCACACCGACCATGATGGCCCTAACAACAACAAAACATAAAATAAAAAGTATTGGGGGCGGCCGGATAGCTCAGTTGGTTGGAGCATGAGCTCTGAACGACAGGGTTGCCGGTTCGATTCCCACATGGGTCAGTGAGCTGCGCCCTCCGCAACGAGATTGAAGGATGGCAACTTGGAGCTGATGGCCCCGGGAGAAAAACACTGTTCCCCAATAAAAAAAAGTTTTTTTAAAATAAATAAATTAATTAAATTAAAAACAAATAAACAAATAAAAAGTATTGATGAGGATGTTAAGAAAATGGAACCCTCATACATTCCTGGTGGGAATGTAAAATAGTGTAGCCACTTTGGAAAAGAGTTTGGCTGTTCCTCAAAAAGCTAAAACATTGAATTACCATATGACCCAGTAATATACCCAAAAGAATTGAAAACAGGTGTTCAAACAAAAACTTGTACATGAATGTTTATAGCACCACTATTCACAACAGCCAAAAGATGGAAACAACCCAAATGTTCATCAACAGATGAATGGATAAACAAAATATGGCATATTATTCAGTCATAAAAGGAATGAAGTACTGACACATGCTATGACATGGATGAACCTTGAGAACATCACGCTAAGTGAAAGAAGCCAGACACAAAAGGCCACACACTGCGTAATTCCATTTATATGAAATATGCAGAGTTGGCAAATCCATAGAAACAAAAAGCAGATTAGTGGTTGCCAGGGACTTGGGGGAATGGGAATGAGGAGTGATTGCTTAATGAGTATGAGGTTTCCTTTTAGGGTGATGAAAATGTTCTGGAAGTAGATAGTGGTGATGGTTGCACAACACCATGAATGTACATAGTGACAATTAATTGTACATCTTTCAAAGGGTGAAAATGGTAAAATTAAGTTATGTGTATTTTATCACAATAAAATATATTTTTTTAAAGAATCATATACCACGACCAAGTGAGGTTTATTCCCTGGATGCAAATCTAGTTTAATATTCAAAAATCCCATCAACAGGCTAAAGAAGAAAAATCACACAATCATATTAATTGATTCAGAAAAGGCATATGACAAAATTCAACACTCATTCCTGATAAAAATTCTCAGAAAACTAGTGATAGAAGGTAACTTCAACTTGATAAAAAAATTTATGAAAAAATTACAGCTAACATTAGTTATACTTAATTTGTGAAAGACTGACTGCTTTCCCTCTGAGAACTGGAACAAGGCAAGGATATCTGCTCTCATCACCTTATTCGTCAACTGGAAGTCCTAGCCAGTGCAACAAGGCAAATACTACTACTACTACTAAATAATAATAATAATAATAATAATAATAATAATAAAGGTTATCTTGATTGAAAAAGAAATGACTGTTCCTATTTGCAGATGACATGAATGTCTATGTAAAAAAATCTATGAAAGAACTAGAACTAATAAGTAAGTTCAGGAAGGTCACAGGATACAAGATAAACAGAAAATCAACTGTATTTCTATATATTAACAATGAACACACGGGCACAAAAATTTTAAATATAATACCATTTAAAATTGGTCAAAAATAAAATATTTAGGGACAAATCTAAAAAGAAACATATAGGATTTGAATGCTGAAAACTATAAAACACTGATGAAAGAAATACAAGAAGATCTAAACAAATGGAGAGACACTGTGTTCATGAATTGGAAGACAACATAAAAAAGATGTCAAATTTCTATACTGGCTTAATGCAAATTCTATCAAATTATCAGCAGTATTTTTATAGAGACAGATCAGCTTGTCCTAAAATTTACATAGAAAGAAAAAGGAACTAGAATAGCTAAATCAATTTTGAAAAAAAGAGGAAAGTGGAAGAAGTCAGTCTACTTAATTTCATGATTTATTGTACAGCTACAGTAATCCAGATTGTGTGATATTCGCAGAGGTACAGACAGATCAAGGAACAGAATAGAGAGAGAATTCAGAAACAGACCCACACAAATATGCCCAACTGATTTTTAACAAAGGTGCAAAAAGTAATTCAATGGAGGAAGGAAAGCCTTTTCATCAAATGGTGCTGTATCAATTGAACATCCATAAGGCAAAAAAAATGAACCTCAACCTAAACCTCATCATCTTATACAAAAATTAACCCAAAATGGATCACGAACTTAAATGTAAAACATGAAGCTATAAAACTTTTAGAAAGAAAACCTTCAAAAACCTAGGGCCAGGCAAAGTGTTCTTGGACTTAGCACCAAAAGCACCATAAAAGGAAAAATGGATAAGTTGAACTTCATCAAAATGTAAAATTTTGCTCTGTGAAAGACCTTATTTAGAGGATGGAAAGTCAAGCTACAGACTGGGAGAAAATATTTGCAAACCATGTATCTGACAAAGGATTAGTATCTCAAAACTTAACTAGAAAAGCAAATAATCCAATGACAAATTGAGGAAAAGACATGAACAGACATTTCACCAAAGAGGATATACAGATGGCAAAAAGCCCATGAATATCATTAGCTATTAGAGATGCAAATTAAAACTACAATGAGATATCACTAGACCCCTATCACAATGGCTGAAATAAAGAAACAGTGACCGGGCCGGCCCGGTGGCTCAGGCAGGTAGAGCTCCATGCTCCTAACTCCGAAGGCTGCTGGTTTGATTCCCACATGGGCCAGTGGACTCTCAACCACAAGGTTGCCAGTTCAATTCCTCGAGTCCCGCAAGGGATGGTGGGCTGCGCCCCCTGCAACTAGCAACGGCAACTGGACCTGGAGCTGAGCTGCGCCCTCCACAACTAACACTGAAAGGACAAAAACTTGAAACTGAATGGTACCCTCCACGACTAAGATTGAAGGGACAACAACTTGACTTGGAAAAAAAAGTCCTGGAAGTACACACTGTTCCCCAATAAAGTCCTGTTCCTCCTCCCCAAAAAAATCTTTAAAAAAAAGAATGACCAGTTTAACTATTTGCAATAACATGGATGGATCTAGAGAGTATTGTTAAGTGAAGTAAGTCTGATAAAGACAAATACCATATGATCTCACTTATATGTGGAATCTGAAAAACAAAATAAATGAACAAACAAAACAGACAGACTCAGAGATACAGAGAACAAACTAATGGTTGCCAGATGGGAGGGTGGTTGATGGATGGGTGAGTAAGGTGAAGGGATTAAGAAGTACAAATTGGTAGTTACAAAGTAGTCATGGGGGTGTACAGCACAGGAGATAATAACTATGCATGGTGTCGGGGGGGGGGTACTAGACTTATTGGGGGATCACTTCTTAAGATATAAATGTTTAACCAATATGCTGTACACCTGAAACTAATATAATATTGAATGTCAACTGTAATGAAAAATAAAAAAAAAAGAATGTACCAGTTTATACTTCTCACCAATATATCCTCACCAACACTGACTGCTATAAATCATTTTAATTTTTGCCAATTTTAATGAGTGAAAATGAATCACATTGTTAGTTTTCACTTTCCTTATTACTAGATAGGCTGAGCACTTTACAAATGTGTATTGGGTGTTTGTATTTCTTCTACAAATACACTATATACACTTGTGAGACAGATTTTCCCTGTTGCCCAGAAGCTGAAGTCAGACATTGTTCAATAATGGTGTCTTATCCTCCAGAATACAGAATGATTACTCTGATGTCAAATGTTTGTAAACATTCCCTTAAGTTCAATCATTAAGAGGAGTATTTGTGTAAATTCTTCCTGAATGGTGATATAATCCAAGTATAAAAGTACAATGGCCCAGCACAAAACCAATTTCCTTGATCCAGTAAGACTCTACCTATTGTAGAGTCTGAGACAAAGAAAACTCCACGGGGATGAGATGCCTGCCGCACCTGCTCCTGGCTGTAGGACTTCACGGCCACTAACTTCTGTCTTTGCCCAAATCAAATCACTGGCATTTGGTGTGCTCTTCCTGCCAGTCTTTAGCCACCTAAAGTGACGCAATATATACTTTGTCCCACTTCTATTTCTTTTCTCGTACTGATTTGTACTAGGAATATTATATTAATTTTTCATGTCACGCAAGTTTTATGTATTTTTTTCACAATCTATCATCTTTTAAATCTGTAATATCTTTGGATGTGTTGAACTTTTATGTGTTAGATGTGCCAACTTTTCCTTCATGGCTTTTGGGTTTGTTTTGCCTTCCTCATCTGAATTATTAAAATAATCCCCTATATATTTTTAGCTCATAATTTTGTCTCAATGAAATGAAATCTTAAGATTTTAAATAAGAGATCTTTTATCCCCAAATGGCTAGCCATTTGGACTAAAAATAGTCATTTTCTTCACTGATGTGAAATACTACAGATAGTATGTATTATTAAAATTTTATATCTGGTTATAGTTTCTTCCAATTATTGATCTATTTCTGCATTAATACCATACTTCTTATATTGCAGCTTTATATGTTCTAAAACGTAGCATGTCAACTCTCCCATCATAATTCTTTTTTAAAAGTTTACTCTTGTGAATTTTCTTTTCCAAATCTTTAATATCAACTGGACAAGTTCTTTAAAGTCTTATTGAAATTTTTATTCAGACTGCACTGACTATAGAAAAAAATGGCAGTCACATGTGTAATATTGAGTATTCCAAGAATATTGCTTAGTTTCTCATTATTCACCTTTTTTCTTTCAGCAAATGTTAGTTTTATTTATATCTACCTTGCATAGTCTTGTTCAATTTATACCTGGATACTTTACACACATTTCATTTTATGATTTGTGTATTTGTGTTGTAAACTGATTAGTAAATCAGTTAACTAGTAATTTTGCATGTTTATCTTGAACTCTTGTCACTTCACTGAACTCTCCTAGCAGTTCAAGTTTTCTAGTTTCTGGGTTATTTTTCAGTAGACAATCTTATACCTTGTAAATAATGTTCTGTTGCTTCCATTCCCTGTATTTCTCTCTCACGTGCTAAGCCCCAGACAACCACGTTGTAGAAGTGAAGTGGAAGCTGACATTCTTGACTCATTGCAGACCTTAATGAGAATACAGAAACCAAACAATATGAATTCTGGTGTAATGCAATTGATAACTGTTTCGCACCCTCTGAATTTCATCCTTTTTATTTCATTAACCTCACAACCACCCATTTTATCCAACTGAAACTTTTTACCCCACCTATGGCATTGTGGACATTACTGTGCTCTGATGTTTCATTAAAAACGATTCTGATAGTTTTCTAAGTACACTACTAATAGTTTCCTTCTCTACATGACCTGTTTTTAAAATTTTGAATTGCATCAAATACATCTTCAAGGTATGCTTTTTTCTCTCAATCTATAAAACATCCATGTGTACACAAGAATGTATTATTCCTTTAATGTATTACTGGACTTAATTTACTTTTAGTATGGATTTTATAACTGTGAGAATTGTCTCTAGTGGGTTTTGTTTTTGGTAGTCTTCTCTCCAGGTTTGGGCAATATATGCTTTTGAACAATTAGTATGTCTCTTTTTCCATCCCTTTACATTTCCTAATTTTCTGGAACAATTTAGGTAACGGAATCACCTATTTCTTGAAATTTAGAAGAATGTGTATTGTGAGTTTGTGAAAACAGAGTAATTTTTTAACCTCAGTTTTTAACTATCAGTATTTTAAGGGTATCTGCTTAGTTTTTGGTAATTTTAATTTAATATATTTCCAGAAAAGCATCCATTTCACTAGAAGCTTCACCATATTGTTTTTTTCTGGAAATGGGATTTCAGAAGTTTTATGAGTACAGCTATTTGCACTTATTAGAAAAGTTTTTTCCTCTGCAAAAACCAAACACACAAATCATCTTTGGAGTTTACATAGTGAGAGAGTGAACTTTCTAGGTCAGCCTGGATATCATTTGGATGATGTCACAGCTAAACTGTCTTTATGTTCCCCATTTCTGTGAGACTAACTTAATTTGCTATCATAGAGTTGTACACAGCATTGCCTTACAAAAAGGATAACTCTGGCTATGATGACAACAGACTGCAGTGGTTCAAGTATGGAAGCAGGGAGTTACAGGGTTATTGCCACTGGTGGCTTTGACTAGGATGGTAGGAGTGGAGGTTGTAAGGACTATTCTAAAATAGGCCCGATTCTAAAAATATCTTGACAGGAGAGCCAATAGGATTTACACATGCACTGTACTTTCATCAGCAACATCACATTCTAGGCAGATTCTGAACCAGATACATCTCTGACAATCACTGCACTGACTTTAAATTCTATAAAAATAAGGCCCATTGTTTTATTTGTGTATTCCCATTTACACTAAGCAATGCTCTGCAAATTTGTTGAAATTCATGTGGATGTTTGAAGTAGACAAGAGACTTGTGGTTTCAGTTTTGACATGAGATTAATTGCAATAAATTAATCAACTATTACAAAACTCTGGGTCTTACGTTATTCCAGAATTTCTGCTAGAAGGTGCTTATAAAACACATGGGGACATGTTAAATATAAAATGTCTGGATTAGAACCTAGCTTTATTTAAATGTGTTCCGCATGCTGTAACACAACCTTTCAAAGTCAATCAAGTATGTAACATTAATGTTTCCTCAAAATTCACAAACTTACTTACAACTCATAGCTACAGCTTCTAAATTTCTACAAGGCAGCAGCTTTAATCCCCAAAAGAGCACACTATTATGACTATGGCATCAAGTTCCACATTAAATGCAAATTTAAGAAAAGCAAACTAGAGAGTGTTAGCTGACTACCAAAGCTCAGTAAGATTCTGTTATCTGATATACCTACTTTTCAACTCTAAACTTGTTTCTCAACCCTGGGGAGTTTTTAAAAATATCAAGGGCTGGGCTCCACCCCAAGCCAATTAAATCATAATCTCTGTGGGGCATCTACTATCTTTTTTTAAAGCTTCTCCAGCAATTCTAATGTCAGTGAGTTGAAAACTACTGCTCCCACAGAATCTTATGAAATAAGTAAAAATAAAAAAGCATAGGAAAAGTGCAGGAACATGGAGAATAAGTAAAATATCAAAGGGCTCATTCTAATATCTTTTACCTTTTTAAAGGTTCAAAGATTACTAATATTAGAATCTACATATCCTTGTCAATTAAGCAGTTTAGGAAAAAAAACCATAAAGCCTGGACAGGTCTGTTACTTATCTAGGATCATCTGGTGTAACAATATTTTCCAACAGGGGAAAGCTGTTGGATTTCATGTGTAAACCAACGCAGAAACAACTGCAGGGCATCACAGGGAGAGGGTGAGAACTTCTGGCTCTAGTTTCCCGTGTTCCAGAACAGGAAAAGAGGGGCAGAAAAAGGTATGTTAATGGGAACAAGCACTCATGCTCTAAAACAGGGGTGTCCAAACTTTTTTCAATGTTTTTTACCAAGGGCCATATGCGGTAAAATACACAAACAGCAGGGCCACTCACTCGAGGTGAAGTACGTATTGCCTCACCTGGTTTATTTAAACTAAATATATTTTTGGAATTTGCTGCTGGCCAATTAAAAATGGATTGCGGGCCGCAGTTGGCCCACGGGCCGCAGTTTGGACACTCCTGCTCTAAAGGGTAATTTTATTTGAACCTATTCATTTCTTTTCACTCAAAATTGCAAAGATAAAGCAACATAAGATAGGCAAAAGGAAGCTGGTCTTCAAGTATTTGTTTTCTGCCCGATCACTGCACTGCACACCTGAAGCTGAACAATAATAAATGTCATCTATAATTATATATATTTACAAGAAGCGGAGTACAGCATTAGGAATAGAGACAGTGTTGTTCTTTTGTTTTTGGTTTATATACCACATATCAGTGAAATCATATGGTTCTCTGCTTTTTTCTGTCTTATTTCACTTAGCATTATACTCTCAAAATCCAGTAAGAAACAAAAACTCATAGACACAGACAATAGTTCAGTGGTTACCAAAGGGTAAAAGGAGGGTGGGGGGTGGAATATGAGGGTAAGGGGGATCAAATATATGGTAATGGAAGGAGAACTGATTCTGGGTGGTGAACACACAATGGGATTTATAGATGATGTAATACAGAATTGTACACCTGAAATCTATGTAATTTTACTAACAAATGTCACCCCAATAAATTAAAAAAAAGAAAACTAGGAAATAAATCACTACTCTGCCCTGCAAAATTTAAAAAAAAAAGGAATAGAGATAGTGGAAATGTCATGGTTGTATGTGATGTCAGAGGGGTAGTGGATGGGGGAGGAGGGTTGTCACTATGTGAGGGACATAAATGGTAAATGTCTAACTTACATTGTTTGTGCACCTGAAACTAATAAAAAATGTTTTAAAAAAAGAATTTGTTTTCAAGTTTTTACTGGTATAACAATCCTTTCAAGCCTAGAGCTACTGAAAGATGAAGCATGAAAATAAGAAAAACTTTATTTCAAATAGGTTTGGTAGTATGTGTGCTATAGCAAAGGCTGGCTGTAGCGAAGAGTTTCATTTCAAACCTACATTGATATATAAATTAGACATTACTTGGGAATGGTTAACTTCTGGTAAAATGTAGACTCCATCCAACATTATGCCAATTTTTAATTTTATTGTAGACTCTATTTTAGTACCAGAGGTTAAATTTTCATCACCAAAAAATGAGAATAACAGCTACTACTAAGGTAATGAGCTGTGAAATTCATTCTCCAGTATTGCTTTGAAAATACACCCCTAGGTGGTTAAGAGAAAAATCTGACTTTATCCAAATGCATTATTTAACTGGAATTCTTCAGTCATCATCTACTGTTGGCTTGATTGTCACGCCTCTTCTTATTTGACCCCAACCAATTAAACTGCAAAATGAAAACAAAAGAAACTATGAATTTTATGTCTATTTTATTATCACACAATCATTTGACATAACTGGTTTTACTTACCTATCTGCTGTATCTGAATTTGTTTCCAAAACCTGCTCCTGCATAAAGCAAGCTCACACTATCTTCTTAGATTCTCAGGCCCAGAGAGATGGGCTCCAGCCAAAGTGAATGACAGGAAAGCAAAACAATGTTGCTACTATAAATATGCTCATCTTCACTCTGTTAAAATATACCTACCCCTTCAGAACTGCCAAATAGCCTTCCTATCCACCTAAGGAACCATGCGATACAAAACCACCTCAGTCTGATTTGTTTAAAAAATCTCATTCTCTATCCTTTTCTCCTTGACAAAGTGCTTCTTTTTAAACCATTTCTAGCACCTAAACACATCACAATGGCTTTAGTATGACCTCAGCTGGTAAAGGAAACTAAGTACGAAAGGAGTAGTCTACAGGCAGTTTACTCTCAACAGCAGAGGCACCTCGGCTCATACTTCCAATGTCTGCTCTAATCAGTGAACACCAGGCTGGAATGCTATCCCAACTGTAGCTTCTACAACAAAACCTACCTAAACATGGATTAAAACCACAATTGTAAAGAATGTAAGGATCTTTCAGATGCTCTCATTTCTTTTAACAATTTTAACATACTTGCTAATTTTTAAGCAAAGTCCTCTCTTATTAGTGGAAAGACAAAATAAACAAACCCTGTTTTAAAATCTGTTCTAATCTAGGAAATGTACCATGCTAACTAAGTGAGAATAATATATTCCATGTTGAGTTTTTGAAAGTGTATTACTTAAGCCTATTTTAAAATACACTGCAAATCAGTATGTCTATAAATGGCAAATAGCATAATTATACAAAAGAGTAAAATCAAGTGGACATAAATCACCATGAAGCAGGATTACTTACTTAAAAGACAACAAAAAATTTAACTCTGTCTAAAGTAGAGAATAATAATTCAGATCTTCTGAACAATTTAAGTGATAACAGACCATCATGGGGCAGAGTATCAGAGAAGTTTTAATAAGGGAGGTTAGGTAGTGAAAAAAACCAAAGAGCCAAGGGCGATTTGAATAATTATAGGGACAATCAGGACACGGAATCATTAGAGGGTTTATGTGAGACAAAGCAAGAGGAAACGTAAAATGCATTGAAGCAGGCTTCCAGAAAGGTCCTAAATATCAGAAAGTAGTCAGAAACTACTAGAAATTATTGAGCAGGGCATGATCAAAATGGTTGACTCAGCTCTTAAGTATCAAAGAGGCAAACTAGGAACCTTCTGCAATACCTTTTAAGTGTGAAGTGATGGTAGTACGGGCTATGAAGTCATCACACCAAATAGAAAAGGGTAAATTCAGTAACTAACCAGGGAAAGAGCAAAGAGTCAGGAGCCAAAGACTGTTCGTTTCCTAGCTCTAGCCACTAAAAGGGCCCAGAGGTAACAACACCTTAAATGATGAGCACACCTAGCACCCAGATCTTCATTTCTAAATAACATTTCCCACTAAAAGGAACCAGGGTTCCTCGGAGAAATGGCCAATTCTAAACTGGAGCAAGGGACGTACAAGATGACTCTGGAACATCTTGTGCCAGAAAGTAAGGAACTCTTCAAAAGAACTGATGGGGATATGTCAGAAGGACACACAGGAGCCAGCTTGAAGGGTGTCTACTGGACAAATCCTGGACAATTTGGGCATCAAAATAATAAAAACAGTAAAGAATCATAACCTATTGAATAAAATATGACTCCATGAGTCCATATAATAACTAGATAAGTAAATAATGGGGAAGAAAGAATGTCCACTGATAAATAAGGAGTGGTGGAGTCGGGGGCAGGGTGATCACCATTTTACAATCACTAGAGTCAAGCTCAATTTAGACTAGAATCATCCACGGATGCTAAATTCAGCGGGGTGGGATTTATTGAGGAGCAAGCTATCTGCACTGTCTCAGAGTCTCCCCACAGAATGCTTATTAGTTGCAAAGGTTAAAAGGAGTAACTATAGAGTGGGGAAACTGGACAACACCTTGAATGCATGATCAAAATTAACCTCAAGGAGGAGGAGCAGTCAGGCATCATGTGCCTCTGGCTGTGATTCCCTGAGGAGACATCCCCACCTATGTAAATATTCCAGCCAAGAATACAAAACCTGAATCTAATCTTGGGAAACATTAGGTAAACCCAAATTGAGGAACAATCTATAAAGAAACTAGCTTATATTCTTCAAAGCTGTCAATCTCAAGACAAAGAAAGGCTGAGAAAGTTCCAGATTAGAGATCAAAGAGACATGAAAACTAAATTCAAAACATGACCCTAGACTGGAGGGATATAGAGGACATTATGGGATGAGGGATAAAACTAGACTACAGACTGTAGATTTCAGTATTTTTAACCATGTTAAACTTCTTTAAGTGGTTATGTAAGAGAACATCCTTGTTTTAAGGAAATATACACTGAGGTATTAAAAGATCAAGGGGCATGATATATATAACCTACACTTCAAACGGTTCAAAAAAAGTTTATTACATATAAAAAAGTATATATACACACACAAATAAATTGTGTGGTGTATCTGGGAAAAGGGAATACAGGAGGTCTGTGTGTAATTCTTGTAATTTTCCTGTTAAGTTTGAAATTATTTCCAAATAAAAAGTTTAATAAAGCCAAAAATAAGGGAAATACTGAACCAAATTCATTGGTTTTTGCAGAGGTGTGTCTATCACAAATCAGGGCTAGAAACAGATTTCAAAGTCATCCAAGGAAAAGTGTGTGTGTGTGTGTGTGTACACCACCAAGAACTTAAGGAAACTGACTGTGTCTTCTTTATCAGACAGTGACAAAGGCTAATAAACTTACCGCCAGTGTTTTTCAACTCTTCGGCTAAGGGCAATTTTTTCTCCTACTTCTGTGCACACAGGATTAGTCAAAACGATTTTGCCCAAATCGGCCTTGACTGCACTAACTCTTCCTCCTGTTGACAGGGATCCTATGTTCACCATGAGCACTTCATTCTTAGACAACTTTTGCACCTAGGGAAATAAATTGGGGATAAAGAAACCTCCAAATTAAGAAAATACTTTCCACAAAATGGCTGCTTATCTTCCTACATCCTCGCCAGCAGATGTCAGCAATTTTCCATCTCTGCCAACCTGATCTTACTGAGACATTTTTAAAAAATCATATAAATAATAGGAATATCATGTCATTGTCACGTGATATTTTTCCGTTTCGTTTCACTTTAAACTGATTGCCACATAGAAGTTCTCAATTTTCAGAAAGTCAAATGTATTCACCTTTTCTTTTTTCTTAATCCCATGCTCACTATAAAAGAATGAACCTCAAAATTAGTCTTAACATCACTGTCACTGTTTCTGAAACCGGAGTTACAGAAAGCACTTACCTTTGCTGCTTTCTTGTCTCCTTCAGTGCGTACACCTAGCAGCCGTCTAAGCAGGAAATAGGAGATTTCCAATTCTGTGAAGATCTCAGGTAAAGCTCCAACTGCACCGAGTACCTGCCCCACCATTCTGTCAGCTCGGCACAAAGTGGGGTCAATTTTTGTTCCAACTCCTAATGTAAAATAAGACATACACATAGAGAGAGAGAGAGTCCAACTTTTTCCCCCCATAAAGCTGTTTACCCCAAAATTTAGTCAAACAAGGATAGCATATACCTATACTTTTTTTTACCTATACATTTTAATACATACTTGTATTTTCAGAGTCATGTAACAGCTACATTGGTGTGACAAGATACCTGTTTTATCTGAAGAAAAAGAACCGTAAACTCATGGGTTAGTTGGGCATTTGCGAACAGAAAGACTCTCTTGATTTAAATTCTAAACAAAGGGCAAACAGAGATAATATCTTAATTCAAAAATAAGTCTGAATATCCTTAATGAAGGTTGAAGAGATACAAAATTCATGAGTAGTTTGCAGAATATTTGCCTGCCATTTCTCCCATGGAAGACTGGTCAAAAAGATAGCTTAAAGATTCCATATATGATTCCTGGGATCCACTTCAAAATATTTTAGCAGTGTGTCTTTTGAGTAGGACAGGGAAGAAGATATAAAGATGAAGACTGGGAAAGTATCGATAATTGTTGAAGCTGGGTGGTGGCTACACAAGAGTTATTACACCATTCTCTCTACTTCTACGTGTGAAAAATTCCATAGGCTAAATTGTAAAAAACTTGTTTATATATATAAAAAAAATCACACACAGTAAATTCCTAATTATAGGAAAAATTAGAAAAATGAACTACATAGCCAAACACCAGAGAATGGAAAGACAAAATCCTTCACCAAACATTTTCTTCTTTAATACAAAACACAACACCTCTAATTCTAAATCTTGACTTCTTATGGATATCTGGTAATACACTAAATTGTAAGGGACCAGAAAATCCATAAATTATCTCAGTAATTACTACACAGTTACCTTTTTTTATTTCCACCTCAGTAAATATGATCTGACATGATTCAACTGACATTTGTGGGCAACTTTCCATTTGTAAAACATGCATAAAAATCAACTCTCTACCCCTCAAATCTGTGTAGAACAACATAAAGTATAGCAAAGTATTTTAAACACTAGGTCATAAAATTTTTTTGTTATTGCTAAAAAGGAGCTACTTTATATACTAAAGCGTATTTTTCTTTATGTTTAAAAATAATTTTTACAAACACATGAAACCATCTTATGACCAAAAATCAACAGCTTAACCACACGTATATTGCCCTACCCCATTCAATTATTAAAATATCCAATTAAAAATCTCTATCTTTTTGGGTAATCCATTTCCCATGAAAAGTACTGTAATATACACAAATGAAAAGACAGGGATAAAAGGGAAATCCTTACCAATAAGACCTCCTGGAGCAGCATACTGAAGATCATTATGTTCAGCAAACAGTGATACAATTTTGGAAAAGATTGGTTTACACATGAGTTTTCCTTCACTATCTTTGGAAACAATACCAGGTCTGACTTCTATCTCCTGGCCCACCTGTTAAAATATAAATTAGTAATTAGAATTACTATGGCACAACACGATTCCATTTACATATAACAAATACTAACAGGAAGACCACAAAACTGAAAAGGCAATCCTTTCTCTAGCTCAAAGATCACTATTTAAATAAAAAGAGAGATGTGAAAGAAAGCTTCAACACCAGAACCATGCAACTGTTTCTAACCACCTACCATACAAGTCTATCCCCAAATAAAATGTGCTCCAGACTCATGAGGAGTCTATAAAGTCAGGTCAGACACATAAAAGTATACAAAGACATCCATACCAAGTACCAGACACTATGAAAACAAATTTATTTTTCAATTTGGAGTATCCATACTATTTTCCTTATTAAGACAATGGAAAAACAAAACAAAAACACAACCACCACTAGATTTTGGGTGGTGTGCACACAATGAGAATACAGACTTTGCATTATAAAGTTGTACATCTGAAACTTACATGTTATTAACCAATGCTAACCCCATTTAGGGTTTTCGGGTGGGAATTCTCGCCTGTTCTCAGGAATTTTTTTCGTTTTCCTGTTCCCGAATCCTGAGATATAAACTGTTTTCTGTTCTCTATGATGAATCGTTTCCACAAAGCGACAGCCGATACTACCAACCACCTGGGTTCAAGGAGCCGATTTTCCCGATTTCCTGACCAACTTTTCTTAGGATTCGAGAATGGAAAAAGCAAAAAAATTCCCAAGAATTGGCGGGAATTCCCGCCCGGAAACTCTAGCGACAAACAGGAAAAATGTCTAAAAGATACATTGTGAGTAGTGCATTTATTTCCCATTGTGGGTATTACTGGGTTCAAGGAGCCGATTTTCCTGATTTCCGACCAACTTTTCTCGGGATTCAGGAATGGGAAAGAGATAAAAATTCACGAGAACAGGCGGGAATTTCCCCTTGGAAACTCTAATCCCAATTAAAACAAGAAAACCACAACAACCAAAACCCAGTTTACCTTTAACACTCCTTTCAGAATACTACCACCAGCTACACCCCCCTTAAGGTCATCAACTTCACAGCCAGGTTTGTTGACATCAAAGGACCTAATAACTAAAAGAAAGCAAAACCAATTAAAGGCCATTCTGTTCACTTTTACTTTTGAAGAGTTATTTTCTAAGTTAACTTTCCTAAAACAGTAGACACAAGATTTACACCATAGGGGTGATTTTTGTGCCAAAAATCTAAATTACTTACGATAGAAAAGTGGAAATGAAATAGTAGATACAAGATTTATACCACACGGGTGACTTTGTGACAAAAATCTAATTTACTTATGATAGAAAAGTGGAAATAACTTAAAACTTCATTGATAGGAGGCATATTATGGTACATCAATACTACGGAGTACTATGCAGCTACTAAAAAAGAAATGTTAGAGCCATATGTAATGATCTGGAAGGATAACCCTCATATACTGTTAAGGAAAAAAATGTTACCAAAATAACATGCATAGTATGATCCCACTTCCACAAGAAAAACTAAAACAAAAAACATGTATATGTTTACACATGATATGAAAAAAGAGAGGCATGGGGATAATACATAACAATTGCGAACTTTGGGTACTTCAGGGCTAAGGGGCTAAATGTGGGAGGTACCTCTTTATATACCTCTGTATTATGTGACTTCTGAAATAAAAATTTAGTTTTAAAACTACAGGACAACTCTAGGACTATATGACCTGCACTTAGGTTCTGAGAGCAGTGACCCTTAACAAGGGGTACCCATCACAATCACCCAAGAGAACACTTCCCACAACACACAGGGGGACCCCGGGTGAGGGCCCAGAGGGGCTCACATTTCTGTTCTGAAAAGGCGCCTACATCTCTGTGTAGGAACCACAATCTCAGATGATCAAATTATACCAATATTGGTACTCTGAACTTAAAGAGAAAGGGATATGAAAATCATCATTAATGGTACAAGGAAATCATTGGTATGGAAGTTCTAATATCCTGTTCCTGACTAAACCATTATCATTCCATAGAGAATACTGTATTAACTCCATCTTGATCACATAACGTACCATATACTAAGCACAAAAAGGTTAAAAGTTCCTTCTGTATTCAGGACTCTGTCCCTTATCAAGTAATGCAATTTAGCATTGCCAATACAATCTCAGAATTCATTGATTTCAAAAAAATTTTTATGGAGCTTATAATTTATTCACACCTCTGCAGAAATAGGAAATAGTAATAAACCCCTCTAAGGGGGAATCACCAACGTGGAAAAGATCTAATTAAGACTTCAAGAAAAATCCTATCACTTACCAATAAGTCGGGGTTCTGAAGTAAAGTCTCTTGGGGGTACTGGAATTTTCTTTACTATGTACTCACAGACAACCTCAATATTATATTTCAGCTGAGCAGAAATTGGAATAATAGGAGCTCCTTCTGCTACTGTACCTATACGACAAAATTCAGAAAAATCAAAATTCTTCCGTTTTACAAAACTTGCTCTACACATTACATGAAATAGTTAAGATTACTGAAACAGATGCCTAAACATCCCCACACAAATGTCAGCAACAGGTAGAAAGTGATAATTTTGTTTAGAAAGGTGGCAGTATTCTATGTTTGCTTTTACTCCTGAAAACGAATACTATTCCCTTTAAGGAAAAAATGTTAAAATATGTTAATAGATATATTTAATACACTAAAATGATGAAACTGTTTAAAGGAATAAAACACTAATACTCCTGGGAAAGCGCACTTTACTAGTTGAAAGATTTCTAACAACATGTAATTAACCTGCCAATAAATGTCAAGATAAAATTACAGACTCTGCTAATCAAAGACTGCTGTGCATATTATTTTTGCTTCGTATTAATTACATGTCAAACAGACTGGTCAAAGAAGTAAAACAAATAATCAGATTTTAATCAATATAACTTATTCTTTTTCGTTATGATAGAATTGGGTTCATGAGAAGTCAGCCTAACGAGAAAAACAAGGCTGAGAGAGAATTAAATGTCAACAATAAGATGCATCACATTTTCCCTGAAAGGAAAAACACTATGCTGTTAGAGGAAAGGACTATAAAAGTTAAATAAATGATTGTCAGTTCCAATTCTCAAAGTAGCTACTCAGTGAGAATAGTATAAGACTTAAGTTTTTTAAATTCTTTTGCTCATTTTACTATTACTGAGGTGTGTTTTTTTTTAAATCTGAGTTTCCAGAATATAACTTCATTTCTTTCAGTCAGCAAAAAATATACTTTAGTCTACACAATTCAGAAACACAGATTTCACTAGTTCTATCAGGTAGCTAACAAGAGGTACGTAGGTAGACAAAAATAAGGCCTAAGATCTGTACATTTACTCTGTTTTAATCTATACAGTTATTCTAACATCTGGTATCTGGATTAAATGCCTCTCAAAGTGATTCATATCTGTATTAGATATTATGGCTTCTTACCTTGTACAAATGCAAGGATCTGTTCATACTGTTCTTTAGCTTGGCTTTCTTTTACCAAATCAATTTTATTTTGTAGAATCAAAATATGCTTCAGTTTCATGATTTCTATAGCAGCCAGGTGTTCAGAAGTCTGAGGCTGAGGGCAAGACTCATTACCAGCTAGATGATGAAGATGGAAAAACATGCATGAGAATTAGCTAGAAATATCTGCCAAAGGAGGCAAATCCGTCATAGACAGAAAGCAGATTAAGGTTGCCAAGCGCTTGGAAAGGGGGAGTAAAGTGACTGTTTTAATAGAGTGACAGGATTTCCTTTTGGGGTAATAAAGATGGTCTGGAACTAGAGAGTGGTGATGCTTGTCCAACACTGTCAATGTACTTAATGTCACGGAATGGTACACTTTAAATGGGTCAAGTGGCAAAATTTGTTATGTGTATTTTACTACCAAAAAAAATTAGCTGGCAATTAATAAAAGAAATGTTTGAATGCCCTAGCCCTATTCAAGGCAAAAGTCCTGGATAGCACTGCCAAGTGTCCACCTTTTGCCCCTGCTTTCCCTCTGTGTGTGCATTCCCTGAGGCCTCCAGACCATTTGGCTCCCATTGCGGATCCTAAGCAAGAAGCTTGGAATCAACAAGTGTGGCATCTTGGGGTCTGCCCTCAGCTTTTGCTCAGGCATAAGGCTCTATCCAGTATTAGAGATGTGCAAGGCCATCAAGCTCCTGAGAGGCAGCTCAGCAAGAGGGGAAGACACTTAATACAGTCTATGAATTTCAACTACTATCTGAGCCTACTCCCTAACAAAGGGAAGGAAGAACACTAAACGTGAAGATAACCAACAGTGTATTATAAAGAAATAGGAACATTTTGTCGGGTACTCCCCAAGCAGTGATGTTCAGGTATCCTATACTTGGCATACTTAAAAAATTATATCCCATAGCAATGAGATCTCTTGACAGCTCACATAAGGAAAGTAGCACAACGCTAGCTTTGAAAACCCCAATTCAGGTGTAGATTTCAGCACTGATTATGAATGAGATTTGCATCTAAATAAAAACATTGTATTAGGTTGGTGCAAAAATTGCAGTTTTTGCAATTTTTAACCTTTTAAACCGCAATTACTTTTGCACCAACTTAATATATGTATTGCAGTGGACAGGTCGGAGACCAAAAACAACAACAAAAAAACCCCGTATTTTTACAAATAAATTTAAAATTAAATAAAATCACTTCATGTCATCTAAGCAGGAAAAAGGCTATATTTACTTTGTAAAATATATACTACAATAAGAATTCTCACAAGACATCTCTTCAAGGTCTATCTTGTTTAGTATTTTCTGATAGCTGGTAGGCAGGGATGTCATCCTGGATGACATGTTAGTTTCCATTCATGTCACCCTTAGGTAATGGATATGGCCCTTAAAGGCCTTAGTTCCCCTTTAAATATTCCATCTTGGATTTGTTGCACACTGATTTGTCCAAACCAATTCTAATGTATTTACCTATCAACAGAAGAGCTGCATCCATCACTGCTGCACCATTCAGCATAGTAGCCATCAAAATATCGTGGCCAGGACAGTCAACAAAGGAAACATGTCTAACAATGGAGAAATAAAAATCGGTCCTAAGATCAATCAATACTTTAAGATACAACTTACAGATTTCCTAAAATTAAATCACTTTAGATGTGGGATATGTTACATGAATATGGAATAAAAATATGAAAATAATTCTTATTGCTGTAAAATCAAGTTGTTACAGGAGTTGGTGTTTCTAGACCTTGGAAATAAGATTTCCTACTGGCTGAGAGTCCAAACACTGCATAGTATTATACAGCAAATGAAACTAGCTTTGCATAGAAATAAATGAAGAGCCAGACACTCCCAGATTCAATGAAAGTGAATATGGTACAGAGTGTATATTGGGAACATCATCGATTTGAGAGCTCAAAGTGTTGACAAAATGGGCAATGCCATCTGAAAAAATAACTTGCCAAAAATTTCTCTAGCACCTTGAAAAGCTGGAATTGGCTATCTGAAATGTAGAAGGCAGCACTATTTTAACAAAACTATGCTACTCATTGATAATCATTATGTTTAAAAGTATGCTCACACTGTCATGATCTACAACGGGTCAGCAAACTATAACCCTTAGGCCAAATGTGGTCCACTGCCATACCCACTCATGCACATACTGTCTATGTCTGCTTTCAGCATACAAGAGCAGAGTAGCTAGAAGAGAGAATCCGTGGCCTGCAAAGCGAAAAATATTTACTATCTGGCCCTTTATAGAAAGTTTGCTGATCTCTGATCAGGGCCAAAATTAAGGTGAGGCAAGTGAAGCACTTGCTTTGGGTACAAAATGTGAGGCACCAAAACACTCAGTAATAAAGATAAGTAATATTTAGATTTAATATTTTAAAAAGCCAAAATTAATGCAAAAAAAAATTTCCAGGATAAACATCAACATTTTAAATGAAACAAGGATCAGTAACATTGTCATGCTGAGCCAAAAACAAGCCAGAAAAAAAAGTGATATTGAAGCAAAAGGAAAAAAAAAAAACCAGTAATTTCGAGCCTCTCTTTATTTAAAAAATGATATTCTGTTTATTACAATTTCTTTGCCTTAATTTCCAAAAATGTTGCCTAAAATACTACTTACCTTAACTACTGAGGGTTTTTTTAGCATCCATCCCCAACCCCTTAAATTTTGGGCCGAAGGCAGGGGGCTCATTCATCTCTCCCTAGTCCTAGCCCTGCTCCTGATTTAAAATTTCTAGAAGTATTCCCAACCCCTATACACATCACTAGGTGGATATCAATTCTCTCTGATAAAGAACCAAGATATGCAATTATATTTGGAAAATAGATGGATAACAAGCCCATTTACTTAAGAGAAGTAATTAAGAATGGCTTTGTTCCTCCCCTATCTAAGAAACAGAAAAAATACTGTTCAAAAGCAATTAGGAAGCCTGCCAAAAAGAATCCTTTAAACCCAATGAGCTGTGTTTCCCTCCATTCCATTATGCTTATGTGATACTTTTTCTTTGGAGAACTTGCATGTAAGTATCCTAACTTAGGTTTAAATACTAGACTCTTCAAATTACTGTCACTATTGACAATAAATACAAAATAATGGAAAAACAACAAAACCATTCAGCAATTAGACTCATTGTTTAATATTTCAGTTAAGCATTTCAAAAAGCACCAATCACAACACAATAAATATGAAGTATTAAAGTGTTTTTTAGCACAAAAGAGATCACCTGACTAATTTGAAGTTTCCTTTGGTCCCTGGAATGTCTGTAGGAAACTCATCAGGTGTACTACTTCCACAGGATCTGTAACATTCTGGCCGAGGACAACTTGGGTCATCAAGTTTATAAATCTAAAGGTTTCAAAAAAAAACGATTTGGATTTGTTATCTGCATATTCCAATTAAAGTTAGTTTCTAGGTCCACAGTACACAGCTCACCTTAGCATTAGCATATCCAAGCTTGATTGTAATATTTCTTTCTAGTTCGTTTTTGAACCTGACCGTGTGAACTCCAGAAATAGCTTTTACAACTGTGGATTTCCCATGAGCTACATGACCAATTGTACCTACAGACAAAGAACAAAAATTGAATTCACGTGCACTCCAATTACACCAAATATTTTTTCAAATAATGTTAGAGTAGAAAACCCAAAGCCATAACTCGCTATAAATATCAACGTAAAACCAACAGTGACTTCAATTTTTGCTCCTATTCTTTTCTACCAAAAACTTATTCTGATAGGGAACCGAAGAGTACTTTCCATGTAACTGACAACCTTGTTCAAAAACCATACTTAGTATACTAAAAGCTATTCATCCTATGGTTTTCATCACAGAAAAGACTGCCTTTATTTAAAATAAACACTAATAAAAAAATAAATAATATCTTGTATATTAAGAAATTTTCCAGCATAAAAGATATGATGAGCCCTGACCCAACCAAAAGGAATACATGAAAATAAGAAAATCCAGGTTTAATTACAGTAATGCTGTGAAGAGTAACATATTTTATAACTTTTTAATAGGTCTGATGGTAGGGCCTTACTTTTAACTAGGTTTCACTGTGCTGTTTATACAGATTCTCAAATACCGAAAATTTACACTCAGTCAACATAACTTCTCCTCTCAAGTTCTAGGTGTCAATTAAGAACAAAATACTCTACTTAATAATAGCTTATATATCAAATAAAACTTTCAAAAAGTCTGCCCTTGCAATAACCCTGTTTGGCAAATACAGCCGCATTTTTACCTCTTCCTTAAAGTGCTACATGACTACATATCACCTTATGCTATTAAACTTCTCATATGTCTGTATCTCTTCTTCTCACCTATTCTGTAAGCCAGGCATGGGCAACATGCCCTTCCCCAAAAAAATCTAACAGGTGCTTTGCTTACAAGGGCTCAACGTCTATTTCCTTTTTTTTTTAACCTTTATTTATTTAAATGTATTTTTCCAGGACCCATCAGCTCCAAGTCAAGTAGTTGTTTCAATCTAGTTGTGGAGGGTGCAGCTCACAGTGGCCCAGGTGGGGATTCAGCCGGGAACTGGCAACCTTGCTAAGAGCACCAGCTCTAACCAACTGAGCTAACCCGCCGCCCACTCAACGTGTACTTCTTGAATATTTGCAACCTCATATAATTCAGATAATCACACAAAGGTGATTAAAACTACTTGCCAGAGCTCAAGGAAGTCAGGTCTCCAAGAAGTTATTCTTATCTTACCTATATTAATTGTGGCTTGTCTGCTGATAACTTCGTGTGAAAGTGGCGTCAATTTGGTAACATCCTGCAATTAAACATTGTATTTTTATTTTAAATCGCTGTACATAAGGCAAATCACAACTTTTCTTTGACTTTACATTTGACCTACAGCTCGCCACCATGTGAACAGCTCTCTCCTACTTCTAAAGCGCTTTTCCTGTATAAGCAATCTTGTACTTTAATGACTGGGAAGCCCTAGAGTCCTTCATCATTACACAAGACCACACTTCCGATCTCTATGGGAGACGTGGAGGCCCGAGGCCACCCAACCTTGACAGCATTAGCACTGAGGAGAGTGTAGGCACTCCCTTCCCAGATCTTCAAAAGTGAAAATCTTAATGACATTCAACATTATTTCGAGGTCCCACGATCTCACACCCCTCTGCCCAGCTCGTGGAGTTGCCGAGGTGCAGACAGCGGCGGCGGCGCGGCTTAGGGCGCTCGGCTCCGGAGCTAACCATGCTCTCAACAACTCAGCATTGCCTCGTCTCAACTCCTCTCGGGAGGCCCTGTCATCCCCACTCCTGAGCTCGCTCCGCACCTTCTCAGAGCGAAACCTTACCAAGGTGGCGAGATCCTGGCGAGAAAGATGCGGTTGTCCCAGAGTCACACCAGCCTCACCCCCCGCCATCTTGCTTGGAGAGGAAGGAAGACGCCCCAGCGACTGCCTGACAGTACGCAGGCTCCCGGTGCGGGGGAGGGGGGTGGGGGGAGGGGCGAAGGCGGGAAGGCCGACTGGAGCCCAGGCCTGGGAAAGAAGGATGACCGGTGCAGCAGGGCCTCACTGTTTGCATTTATTTCCGCTTGGGTTTATACAGTACCTGCTAGCAGGCTGACTAGAAAACACGAGGCAAAGTTTCGGGATACATTTGTCGCAGACCTGTTGGTTACTTGTGCAGGCAACGCTGAGGGCAGCCCCAGAAAAAGACCCCCCCCCCCGCCTCCCACCCGCTTTCTAGGCGCGTGAAACTAACATCGCGCGCGCTGGCGCGGGAGAAGTCATTTCCGGTTCCCGCGGTGATGGCCGGAAGGGTTTCCCAGAACCTGGGAATTTTACCTAGGGTGTGAGGGACAGACAGTGGGAATGTCCTTTTTCACTGAGTTCCCTAACTTAATAAGGCGAGTTGGCTCGGGGTCCGGCCCACCTGTGACGGGGCTCGTGGCCGGGAGGGGGCCATGCGCTGAGCTGGCCACGTTCTCGGCGCCCCGCGTCACCTGGCGGCGGACGGCGGGGAGGGCGCCCTCGCGCGGAGGCTCGGCGGCCCAAGCGTGGCAAAAGCGAAGTCTAATTTGTTCTGGGCGAGGACAGGTTTCTAAAGCCCGGGAGGTGGTCCTTGGTAGCGCTAGACTGTACTCAGGGTGGAGTTAACAGAATTAAAGCTAGGTGTCGGTAAGAACGGCCAAAGAGGTTTTTTTAGACATTTATCATTTATATCCCTAACACAGTGACAACTCCCCTTCCCCCATCCACTGTCCCTCTGACATCGCACTATTACATTGTTTTGTGCATAAAAAAAGTTATTAAAAAAACAGGTTGTATTTTTTTTAAAAAGCTGATCCAAGAAAACCCACTTCTTTAATGGAAAGGTTACCAATAAATCGATATTTTAAAACTTAAAAGGTGTTGAAACTTAACTTTTTTCATGGCGTGTTAAAAAGAACTCGGAGTAAGTTTTGTTTCTCCCCATGCATTTCTATGCTTTACAAATTTTCTGTAATGAATAGGTATTCATTTCTAGTCAGAAAAAAATGTAAGGATTTAGGTTACCTGTGTTCATTGAATAATTAAGATTAAAATGAATGTTTTCTATCACGTTTTAAGTACAACAGTTTACCTAAAGTAGGATGTTTCGATAAATGCATTCACGGGTTCAGTGATGGTAGAAACTGTACAATATATCGTATTTGGGTGGAAGCATTTAGTTCTAAATTTAGGAACTTACAAGTTGATATAAATTTAGAATTTATCTTACATTGTAAATAGTCGTACCAGCCAATTCAGAATACCCATTGAGGTGATAAAAGTGTTGTGGAATTGGTGGTGATGGTTGCATAACTTTGTGACTATAATAAAAAACAGTGAATTGTACATTTAAAAGGGTGGATCTTCTGTTATGTGAATTACCTCAAAAATATAAAATTCATTGATAATAAATAGAATGTAATAATGCATCACTGTCAGAAACTTTTGGAAGTAGAAATGTCACAGGAAATAATATTAACTAAGAATAATAGTTAAACATTGGCACCGACTTAAGTATTAACTTTATTTAATCCGTACAACAATCTGATGAGGTATATACTATTACCATTTTACAGGTGAGAAAACTGAGTCCTAAAAAGGTTAGATAACATGCCCATGATTCCACAGCTAGTGATTAGTACAGCTGGAATTCATACGCAATTACAAGTATGCTTTTTTAAAAAATGGCTTTATTGAGGTAAAATTGCATACCATAAAATTCACCCATTTTAAATATACAATTAAATGATTTTTAGTAAATTTACAGAATTGTGCAACCTTCATAACAATCCAGATTTTGAACATTTCTATCACCCCCAAAGAGATCCTGCATGTCCATTTGCAGTCAATCCCCATTTCTATCTCTGGCCTCAGGCAACCATTAAATGGTCTTTCTGTGTCTATAGATTTGTCTTTTTCTGGATATTTTATATAAATGGGATCATACATATGTGGTCTTCTGGCTTCTGGCTTCCCTCACTTAGCATAATGGTTTTGGTTTTGAGGTTCATCCATTTTGTAGTATTTATCAGTAGTAGTTAATTCCTTTTTTATTGCTGAATATAATTCCATTTTATGGACACCACATTTTGTTGATTCATTCACCAGTTGATAGATATTTGGATTGTTTCCACTTTTTGGCTATTGTGAATTAATAGTGTTATAAACATCTATGTACACGTTTTATTATTTGTAAATAATGCTGCTATGAATATTTGTGTACAAGTTTTTATGGAAACATGTTTTCATTTCTCTTGGTAAATATCTAGTTGTTCAATTGCTGAGTCCTGTGGTAAATCTGTTTAATATTTTGAGGAACAGCGAAACTTTTCCAAAGTGGCTGTACCATTTTACATTACCACCAGCAATGTCTGAAGGCTGCAGTTTCTCCACGTCCTCACCAACTTGATATCACACTATCACACTAGTGATAATGATATCACACTATCACAATATCACAGCTTGATATTCTCTTCTATTATAGACATTCTAGTAGATGTGGTTTTAATTTGTATTTCTCTAATGACTAATGATGTTAAGCAGCTTTTCATGTACTTATTAGCCATTCATACCTCTTCTTTGGTAAAATATTCAAACCCATTTTAAATAGGGTTGTTTATCTTATTGAGTTGCAAGAGTTTTTAAATATTTTGGACAGTCTTTATCAGAAACATGATTTGCAAATGTTTTCTCCCAGTCTGTAGTTTGACTTTTCATTTTCTTAATGGTGTCTTTGAAAAGCAAAAGTTTCTAACTTTGATGAAGTCTAATTTCTTTCTTTTACGAATAATACTTTTGGTATATTTAAGAACACTTGCCTAACCCAAGGTCACAAAGATTTACTCCTATGTTTTCTTATTAAAGGTTTATAATTTTAGCTCTTAACATTTAGGTCTATGATCTATTTTGAGTTAATTTTTTGTGTATAGTGTGAGGTAAGGGTTTAACTCCATCTTTTTTGCATGTGCATATCCAATTGTCCCAGTACTATTTGTTGAGAAGAATCCTTATTCTATTGAATTGTCTTGGCATCTTTCTAATAAATTGACTATAAAAGGGTTTATTTCTGGACTCTGTTCCATTGATCTATATCTCTATCTTTATGCCAGTACCATACTATCTTGATTTCTGTAGTTTTATAGTACATTTTGAAATGGGAAAGTTAAGTTCTTTATATTCTTTTTCAAAATTATTTTGGCTCTTCTAGAGCCTTTGCATTTCCATATAAATTTTAGGATCAGTTTGTCAATTTCTGCATAAAAGCCTGCTTGGTTTTTGCTAGGGGTTGTTTTGAATCTGTAGATCAATTTGAGGAGAATCACGTCTTGACAATATTGAGATTTCCAATCCCAGAGGGCCATTCTGCCTCACCTGTGCTTAGCATTCCAATGCCCCGCCCCTAGGCAGTGCTGCTCTTCTCTCAGGTCTCTGGAAAGTGTGAAGCTAAGCTGTCCTTGCAGCCAGGCCTGGGCCCTTGCTGTTCACGTGTGCTTCCCCTGCTTCCATTTCAGCTACTCAGCCCCAAGCTGAGGCGGCCAGAACTGACTTACCTAAAGTCCCTCTCTGCCCTGTATCAGGACAAAGACATTTTGTCCTGAGAGCGATGCGATCACTGTTTTTTTAAGAACTTAGTTTTAGAACTAATAAATATCTTTAGAGTCTAGATTCAATCCCGTCTCTATCCTTAACCACAGTCCCCAAACCCTAAAGCTGTGCTTCTGGCAGTGGGAATTACTGGAGGCTTTTTCTTCACTTCCTTCATCATGCGAATACCATATAGTAGCTCTTCATTGCTCCCACTCACCTCAACTCTGGCTCTCACACTTAGGATGTGTGTGTTTGCGTGCACATCTACTGAAATGCAGTACTTATGAATGTGTGGCTTGTATCTTCAGGCTTCTAAAGTATAGTGTTGCTTTTCATTGGTTCATAAAGAACATAAAAATGATTAACTTTGGGGTGAATCTGTTCTTTTTAACATTTTTAATTACAAGGGGGCATTGTCTACATTGTGTTTCAAAGTAAATATGTTTCATTGAAATGGTGATATTAATTTCATCTTTGATTGATAGTGAATGTTTGACAGTGGAAAGAGAGTGGTGTGAGAGGCAACACAGGAGAAGCCCTGACTGCCACGGGCTATACTCGGCAGCCTTCCTGATTTTTGCTTCTTTTTCCTCTCCTCTTTTTGTGTCCTACACTGTATCTCTCCTAAATTATCAGTTCTCTAAATTATGATGCCTTGCTGCCACTCCCAGGCCTGGAACGCACTGCCCTATGGGTATCCTTTACTCTTACTTTTTCCTTTCCTTATTCCGTTTGGACGGAACTTAGAGATCGCTGCCTCTGAGAAGCCATGCTTGACCCTCCCAAGCCCAGATTACACCCCCCACTTTGTGCTAGCTCACATAGCACCCCATGTTGTCTAAACCTGTCACAATGTGTTGGGGACTCAGACCAAACCTGAATGTTTCTGAACCCTTGTTGTCTGGCCCCAGGCAGAAAGCAGTTATTCTAAGAACTGCCAGCAGGGCTTTAAGGATAGAAGTGGAATAGGAAGAAGCATTTGGTTCCAGGAAAAATCACATTGTTGAGTCCTCCTGACCATGTTACATTACCAATTCATTTTCCTTGAGATAGCGCCCCATGTTAATGAAATAACACAAATGTGAATACATTCATTAGACACACTCTGTGTCACAGGGGGGATACCCTTTGAGGGGTTTTTGTTTGTTTTTGTATCCACATCACTTTCAGATGTTTTGGGATTTGGTATTCTAGTTGAGCCCAAAGGATAAGTTTGGGGGTTCATGAGATTGGGGAAGACAGGAGATGGGAGAAACAAGTGATATGCCCAGGAAAGGGTTCCCACCAAATGACTACAGATCTGACTCAGAGATGATCAGAGAGGATACCCCTATGTTGGGATCACTAGAAGCCATGACCTGTTCAAAGAGACTGAAGTTTCCTTGTGATAACTTTAAGTTTTTGCTTTTCTAGGAGGGAGGCTCAAGTTTGTGAGTTGGAAGTGTAGAGAGAAAGAGCTGGAAAAATGTGGAGAGGGGGTGACAGACCATAAGGCCAGCAGTCATAGGAGAGAAGCTAAGAGGAGCCATTCCAAGTGACAGGTGACCAGCGATGCCCAAGATGTGTGACCATTAGGCAGGAATCCGCCAACATTCATGAAGACACCAATTTCCTATTAGTCATGCAATGTAAAGGCTCAAGTTATTCTATTTGACTGTTAAAACAAACTTGGAAGCCTGGAAAATTGGGGGACCCTCAGACTATATTTTAAAGGTGCCATCTGGGATAGGGGCCAGGAAATAATGCTTAGGACAACAGCCACCGTCCTACTGGAATGTGTCAGTGTACAGGTCTTGGTGTGAATCTGCAGAAGTTAGTATTGATTTGGGGGATACCAGTGGACCCTGAGGGGCTGAGATGGATTGGACCCCATAAGATGCCTTAAAAACCCTAATGAGCTATAGAGCATTTAGCAAAATAGTTTTCAAAAGAAAAGAGAATGCATAGGCAGCTTTATTAGAGTTTGCTGAAGATATAACTCTTCAATTCCAGAGACTGGGGTGGGGGCTAATTACATGAAAAGCGATTACCCAAGATAATTACCACAGACTCTGGATTTCTGAAAAGCCTTCTTTTCAAAAGAGGAGGGAGGGTATACAGTATCCTAAATCATAAGACTGCTGGATAGGAATTTCCTTCCAACTCCACTACCACTCCCAGTCCCAAGCCTCTAGCCTGCCTCCAGACATCTGGGACTGCCAGATATCGGATTTGAGGACTGTATTCTGAAACACTTAAGCTAGTGGGCTAAGAAAAGACAGCTTCCACCTGCCCCATGGGGCTCTACCAGTGTGAAAGCATGTCCTCAAGGTATTTAGGAACTCCCATTATTCCAGTAATTGGTGGGAAAAATAATTGAGGACAGGAATTATCTGGAGGAGTTCGTTTATTTAAATGATGTGGTTTTACTTTGCCTGGTCTTGAGGAAGCTGAATGTTTCTTACTGTACCAGACCCTTCTATAAAACACTTTTTTTTTTATGTGAAAGAGGCATCACTGATTAAAGATTACTTTTTCCCCCAAGTGTAGGCTCTACATAGTAGTAAATATATAGAGTGGTGGAAAGACACAGCCCAGTTTCAGAAACAGTCAAGTATGCAAAAAGAGTGTATTTTGGATGATAATGAAATGTCACAATTGACTATGTAAGGTCACCAGGGGGTACTGATCACGACATCACTGTAGATATATTTATGATACACAGAACAGACATTTCAGTTCCTGCTGAATCAAGAACTGACTTGACGTCTCTCTCTAGACAGGTTAGTTCCACACTATGTAATAAATGTATAGCTAAAAATGTACGTGTTAGCCAATGTACAAAAATATAAAATCAGCGCTTTTAGATGTCCAGGGATAATGCATGAAAACTCAAATATTCAAAGTTGAATGCATGCCATTTTAAAGTTTATTTTATGGCTAATAGTTTTTTTAAAGCTTGTTTTATAGTTTAAATGGGAAAAGGGACGCTTATTTTTCTATTTCCAGAAGATTAAGGTGTTTCTCTATGTTTTTCCCACGAAGCAGTCTACTTCAGCAAAACAGTACACCGTGTGCTGTTTTGGCCTCTTGGGAAACATGACATGTTCAAGTTTGCTAGAAAGAGATAATGATCGCTTTTAGCCACACATCTCACGGCAAATACATCGGGATATACGTCTAGCAAGAAAATGGCGGCGGGGGTGAGGGTGGGGGTAGGGGTGGGTAGGAGAAATTCCTCAATTTAGGATCAGAAATGGGCAATGGACTCAATTTAAGGTCAGTTGTAGAACCACTGGTCTCCAACTGTGTATTTCTGTCACCTACACTTTTCCCACAAAGAGATTTCACAATCAATTTACAAAACAGTTCTATAATGTAGGTTTATGTTCTAAATCAAGAAGGTATTTAAAAAGCGTTAGCTAGAATTCTGCAGCAGGTTTGTTAGAAGCGAACAAACCCCCAAAATCCCTGCCCTCTGAATGTTAGTTCTTGCCATCTTATTTGGACGCAAATAGAAACAGAACGGCGTTTTTAGATCCGGCATTTCTAGATCCGGCATTTCTATATGCAGTGCATACGTGCCGTTTTTTATGAAATTTCCCGGCTCTGGGAAACGTATTTCTGAAACGTGTAATAGTTGTGCAATAAGCCAAGTGGAACTATGACGCAATAATACCCTGCAAGTTGCCTGACAAAAATGATGTCATTTGGCGCAGATGTAGTCACTTTTATAACACAGGTAGATATAGCAAAGCTCCCTCCTTGTCGTCCCCGATCCCCCTACCCCCACCGAGTGCAAAACGCCAAAAGGCATTTTCCGGGCTTCCTAACCCTAAACTTGTTGAGGGGTGGGTGGGAGCACCGCTCTAGCTAGAGCCCACCGCTCGTGCAGACGAAGAGGCACGTCTGCGCGTGGACTAGCACAGCCAAGCATTCCCAGCCCCGACGGCGATGTAAGCCGCGTCGGGCCGGGCCGGGGGCCGCCTGAGCCCTCCGTGGGGCCCGCTGGCGTGGCCAACCGGAACGTGGGGCCTCGCGGGCGTGGGACAGCCCTGCCCCCACCCCGCTCCCACACCCGCTCCCGCTCCCGCGGCGCCGGAAATGACGCGCGCGGGCTGAAAGATGGCGGCATTGGCGTTCGACCAGGGGGAAGGTAAACACCCTCTGGGCCGCCGCCCGCACGCGGGCCCCCTTGAGGCACCCGCGGGGGCCGAGGGCGCCTCCAGAGCCTGATCTGCAGCTTATGGCTTCCTACCCTTCGACCTCCCTACCCGCGTGGCAAGCTTCCGCGTTGAGACGACGGCGCACAGAGCCCCCCTGCCGGCGGGCCCCGCCTCCCTGGGCGGGCCCCGGGCGGCTCCCGTGGCCCACAGGGGGCGCGCGGCCCGGAGCGGCCCCTGGCTCGTGGCCCCACACGCCCCGCCCCTTTCCCGCCCCTTTCCCGCCTTCCTCCACCCCCGGCGTGGGTGATCCCGAGGCTCGGCGCGCTTCGGGGCAGAAGCCCGGAGACGCAGTCGTCGACCCCTCCACTGCCGGCTTTTCTGCTGCTACCCGCGGCCCCCCAGCCCCTTTCCCCGCCCGCGGCCCCGAGTCGGCCCTCCAGCCGAACCCCGCCGGCCGCTGCGAGGCCCCTGGCATTGGCAAGGTTGGGCCCGGCCCCGACGCCGCGCCGAGCCCGACTGTCTTGACTCGCGACTCAGCGCTGTCTTCTTTCCCAGGACTGGTTTCGAGGGGACCGCAGGCGCGCAGACTCGCCCCCCGCCGGAGCGCCCCAGCCCGGTCTCGGAGCGGCCCCTTGTAGACGTTCGAGAAGCCTGCCGAGTGCCGTCCCGGCGCCCGACCGCCCACCGCCCGGCCGCCGGCCCGCTTCTTCCTGATGCAGACTGCCGTCCACTAGAGGTTGGACAGACCCCCGAGGTGCGTAGCCGCCCCTGGCCCTCCGGCCTGCGGGAGCCCGGGCTTCGGCCGCGGGCCCGCGGTCGGAACCGATTCGGTTGCCCTTTCTGCACAGATCCGAGTCAAACATTGGATAGGCGCTGGGACCTAATTTGTCTTTGAGTTTACTTAAATTGTTTGAAATTTAATTTTTTTCAAGGAGGGGGGAAAAAAAGGAAGAAGCATAATTCAGCCATTTTTTGCAGCACACAGCTGCAGGTACCATGATTATTTTCTCCCTAACCCGTTCCTTCCCTTTAAAAATTCTATTTATGCCTGAAATAAAACTATGCGAAATACGAGGCATAAAACGTGGAATCAGAATGTCTGGGTTCGACCGGGTGACTCTGAGAAAATCCCTTACCGAGCCATGGTTTCTTATCTATGAAATCTAGTCAGTAATAGCCACATCACACGGTAGTGAGGACTATATGAAGCCATATATATGAAAATAATCTATAGCTGTAAAGTGTTAAAATGGAAGGCAATCTTTAAAGTAACCGTTGCCGGAGTGGTTAATGTTGTAGTGGCTAACTGTTGCTGCCTCTTTATTTCTATATTATGAGTATAAGCAATAAGTCCGGAATATCGAAGCAGTGCTGTGAATCGACTAGATAGATATATAATAGTCACATTGCTTGGCCTTCTTCCTACGAAATGCTAACTGCTTATTTAAATAACGGTATTCTTTAATTCAAATTTAACGTTACTGTAGTGCTTTGCTTTTCATTTTTCTAGGCCGCTTATGTCCCTTTTCTTACTCGCAATATTTATTTAGCACCTTACCTTTGTTTAGTCTTTTATATTTACCGAATTTATATTTTCTTTTGTTAATCTGGTTAAATTGTAATTCAGAAAATGCTTTTAAGTTATATATCCTAATTTTAATGCCTATTTTTCCTATCTTGGGAACAGGATGCCTGAATATCTCTGCTAATATGAAAATTGTTTTTGAAGAGATTATAAATGCATTCAGATTTCTATAATTCTTAATAGATCTAGAAATGTTTGCAAAATTTCAACTATTTGACAATGTAATAATATTTATGTAATTTAATTCTCTTAATCACAACATTTAGGTGCTTAGAACCAGTTTTTCAGTGGTAAAGGATGTTAATTTGCACTCTTTATTGCTGATTAACTTGGAGGGATAGTAGGATAGTAAATATTTGTGGTTTGAAAATTGGACGTCAGAATTTATAATATGTGTAATATCAGTATAGGATCATTCTTACTCGACACATCAAAAATGTATGGTTTGACTTTAAAAATGGTCCACAAAAAGTGAAAAAGAAGCATTTTTTTTAGTATATTATTTTTAGCTAACAAATAGTTTTTTTGAAATGTTTTATTAAATTATTAAATTTATAATCTGATACCAGTTATCTTTCAGAGTATGCTTTTGTGTTTTCTAGAAAGGCAGAATAATATAAGGCGGGCAATATTAAATTAGCAAAAGGAAGAGCCTACTGTAACAGGCTAGCTAGCTTTTATGCATTGGATTTATCGCTTGTCTTGAAGGCAGAATTTTGCTAAATCATTACTTTATTGGAAATTTTAAGGTTTGACCTTTCTGCCTTGGTTGTATGGGGCTAAAATCTTGGAACCAGGGATAGCTTGGCTTCGTGGGTGTTCAGATGGGCTTCAAACTTGGTTTAATAATCTGCGTATGAAACTGGCATTGTACAATATAAAGGTGAATGGTAAAATTCATGCTAATAATTTAAATTTTTAATTTTTCTTTACTTAGAACGAATAAAACAGCAAATAAAAAAACACCACGACAAGTCAAGAGAGACCTCAGAAGAAAGGAGAAAGCTTTATGTTTTAGTACCTTTAATGATACTTTTTTCTTGCTTTTGAACAAGCGACCCCACATTTTCATTTTAAGGGGCCCTGCATTTTCATTTTGCCCTGGGCCCTGAAAATTATGTAGTTGTCCCATTGTCACGGTTGCCCTTTCCCATCATAAATGTTTTGAGAGTGAATAACATTAACTGTGAGGAGAATGAATCTTTAGCTTATGAGGGGTTGTATTAATTTATTAGCATGTATTTCCTCTGAATTGGAATGTTGTACCTTGTGTGGGGTTTATTTTTCTTCAAAAAATGAAAGACAGTCATTGGTAGGATAGTTGGTTAAATGCGAAGGCTCTGAAGTCAGGCAGACCCCAACTCCACCACTTATTAAGAATCATAGCTTTTGGCAATTTATTTAACCTCTGAGCTTTGATTTTTCTCATCTTTAAATCAGGGATGGTTACAGAACATGGAGGGTTGTGAGTATTAAATTTATTCATCCAACAAATATTTATTAAGCACTTATATGCCAAGCGCTATTCTTTCTAGGTTCTGGGGATGCAATAGCCAATGAAACAAAACAAAACAAAAAGAAAAACCAAACAACGAAAAGTAAACTGAATAAGGAAAATAAGCCTATATCTCCATTTAATATACTACGGAGAAAAATTAAGCAGATAAAGAAAGTGGGGATTTTCTGGTTGATGGGGTGTATAGGGGGGTTTCGATTTTGAAGAGGGGATTTGGGGAAGGCTTCATTGAGATGACACGAGTAAAGATCTGAAGGGAACCATATATGTCTGGGGATAGAGTGATCCAGGCAGAGGGAGTGAATTCCAAGTGCAGAGGCCTTAAGGTGGGCGTGTGGCTGGTTTTCAAGAAACAGCAAAGAGGCCAGTGTATCTGGGGCAGGGTGAACAAGGAGGAGAGTAATAGGAGATAATTATGGACATTTTAGGACTCATTGGAGGGGCTCTCATAATTCATCTTTGCCCTGGGTATATGTTGTACTGCTGCTGGTCCAAAAGTGGAAGGCCTTTTCAAAATTAGAAATTTTAACTTTGGAATAAACTAGAAAAGACATTTCCTCAAATTTTTTCTTTTTAATATAAGACCTTTAAAGCTCATCTAGCTGAATCACTGAAGCAAATAAGAATGGATAGAAAATTTATTCGTTGTCTCTGATAAGATCATTGAATTTAGGTAATGATTCTGCATCATTTAAAGATTTGCAGGGAATCTGTATCATAACATTGAGACCTTCCAAAAGGTCTAATTCTTGGGGAGACTAAAATGTTAACATTACAATATCGGTGATTTTAAGTTAGGATATGTAACTTACAAGATTTGGGGTTATTCCCCAATAGAGGTTTTTCCTAGAATTCTCACTGGATCCAATCTCTAAAGGCTAGGGAAGCTGTTTTCCATGACATCACCCTTGGATTACTTCTACTTGTAGTGAGGAATGAGCAGAGGAGCATTAAATTAAAATCTTCTGATGAAAAAATAGCATTGAAGCAGGAGGAATGGTTTTTTCTTACAAGGTTTTGTGTATTATAGGGCTCCTAAATGCTAAACATACCTGAAAAGTGAAGTAATTTGGATAATAGGTGCCAGCCTGGAGGCTGGAGGACCCAGAACCTTCCCAAAAGCTTAGTTAAATGGTCATTTGCAATTTGGTACTGAGTTATAAAACCATTTTGATGGACAAGGAAGAACTTCTAGTATTAAACAAATTAAAGTTAACTTACACAACCATTTTTTCCATATTAAACAGATGTTTCTCAATTTGAGTAGTGTATCTGAGGGTAAAATTAGTGCTAATCATTAGCTTAGTTTCAAATTTTTCTTTCCTTTTAGATTGAGAAGTTGGCCGCTTTGAGATTGTTGAATTTAAAATTTTTACTTTATAGGTTACAGAAATTGTGAGAAATTTTATGACTCAGAAATTAGTTCTATTTTTGTCTGTAGTAAGCCTTGCATTTTCTTTTTAGTATGCAAGTGTGGCATTTCCTGCATAGGCATCAACTTGGGTTGGCTAACAGTTTGAGGATGAAGGCAGTATGAAATAATTTAAAAATTTCATTCTCTGAGAATGTAGCTTTTGTACTGAATAACTTAGGGTTTTGTATGAATTTTCAAGCAGCTGAGGGGGACTGTGAAAGCATTAAATTATTGCTTATGGTGTAAACATGGAAGTTAATTTTGAAACAACTTCTATTTAATTGCCTAGAATTTTTGCCTTCAAATCAGAATGGCGGCCTTCTAACTGAAAAGGAAGCATTTAATTTCTTTGCCTTTTATTTCCTGTCCAATTTTACCCCCACCAGACGTCTTTCTTTACTAGTCACTAGAGAGTTTGAACTGTTAAAAATTTTTGTGATATAAATAGCAGTAATAGTCTTCCAAGGCAGAGGTAGGAAGAGGTAGTTTGGTGTGTGTGTGTGTGTGTGTGTGTTATTGTATTCTCAGTGGTACTCAACCTTTTGGTCTCAGGACCTCATTATAGTCTTAAAAATTATTGGGATCCCAAGGAGCTTTTGTATATGTAGGTTGTATCTATATTTATCATAATAGAAATTTAAAGTGGGAATTTAAAGAAATACTTATTTGTAATTCATTTAAAAAAAACCCATTACACGTTAATTTAAATAACATTTTTTATTAAAAATAATTTTTCTAAAAGAATGAAAAACTTGGTGAGAAGAGTGGCATTGTTTTACATTTTTGCAAATCTCTTTAATGTCAGGCTTATTTAATAAATGACAGTGGGCTTCTTATGGCTTTTAGATTCGGTCTGTTAAGGTATCACACATGTAGCCTCTGGAAAATGCTGAGAGAATAAGTGGAAAAGACAAATTACTTTTAAAATTATTATTATGAAAAGAGTTTTGACTTTGCAAAGTCCTTTTAGGGAACTAGGACCCCAATTGTCCCTGGACCACACTTTGAGAATCACTATATTAATTGTTCTTATGTATAGAAAATGCGAGACTTTTTTTCTTTAGTCAGTGCCAAGTTTATGAAACAAAACAAACTCTTCAATATTTCTTTCCTAGTAGCATAAGTATGCCTTGTCATTTAGTTTAATTTGAGTTGGTTCCCCTTTTGAAAAAAACCTACCACTTCAAATTCTGAAGGCCAAGTGTAGAATATATACATGTACAGGTTTATAAACCATGATTTCCCTTAATATGATCTGTTTTGAAAAGTGAGAATATGGAATTTCTGCACATTGAACATTTTAATGTTATTAAGTATCTTTTCTCAAAGTCCCTTAATGGACTGCCCTCCCTCCCCCACCAAGTCTTCATTGGTTTATAGAATTTTTATTTGAGGTTTCTTTCGTTTTACAGTTTTTGTAATTATTTATTCCTTAAATTCTAAAATATAATTCTTCAGAGAATTCTTATGTGTAAGATTTTGTGTATTTTTCTTTTTGTATTCTTCTTACACTTTTTCTAGCTATTTATTTTTTATTTGGTTATATGTGTGTTTTTGTGTTGTTTTTGTTTTATTTTAACTTAAGCCTCACTTTTTTTCCTTTGTAGCTTCCAGGGTATGGATTATGAACAAGTTGGTTTTGTTTCACGTGTCCATTTGTAAGTTTGGTTGTTTGATATCTTACACATTGATGTTATAGATCCATGCTGTACAACAGAATATGCAAGCCACGTATGTAATTTTAACTTTTCTCATGGCCGCAGTTTAAAAGTAAAAAGCAGGTGAGGTTAATTTTAATATGTTTAACCCAGTATATCCAAAATATTTTTCCAACATGTATTCAATATAAATATTTGTATAATGAGATATTTTACCGTTTTTTTGGTACTAAGTCTTCAGAATCTGGTGTCCATTTTACACTCACAGCACTTTTCAATTGGGACTAACCACATTTGCAGTGCTCAGTGGCCCCATGGCTGGTGGCTTCCATATTGAACAGCACAGATAGAATAGCTATTTTGGTTAGGGTAGAAAAGCATAAGGAGCCCAGAAAAGTTAGAAAATTATACTTGTGTGATGAGATGAAATGGAAAACAATGTCACTGCGAAATGAGGTCATGTTTTGACTACCAGTACATCTCCTGGTCTCTTAGAGACTTGCATTGTAATCAACCCTCGGGAGCTGTGGGTCTACAGAGGGGCACTGGAGGAGTGTCAAGTTCCTATGGTCTTGTGGGTGATTGGGCGCAGGAGGCAAGAGTTGGAGGAGGGAAGCCATCGTTGATTGACCTCTGGTGGGGTGCCTTGCTCTGGGCTAGACATTTAACTTATGTTAATTTATTTAATGACCACCCCAACTCAGTAAGATGATGATTATTCCTAATATATGGATGGTCATGAAGTTTCATAAATTTCTCCAGGTCACATGGGTGGTAAGGACTAGTAAGCTCTCTGATTGCAAAGGTTTTGCTCTTTCTAAAAACGCGTGTATTTTTTTTTTTTTGGCAAATCAGATTCTAGCCTTAACTTTCTAACTAGTTGTATGACCTTGAAGAAAAATTTCACCTGTGGACCTGTCTTCATCTATCTAGTTATAGTTGAACTGGGTCCTGAGAGGCTTTACTGAGAAGGTGGGCTAGGGTTCTAAGTGCTGTTGCTAGGGAGAAGGGTTTCTCCAGAATTAAGTGTTAGAGGGTCTGGTTTATTATATTGGTTCTGGTAGCACCAAGTGAAGGGGTATAATAATAAGCCTTAACGTTATGGTATACTTAAGGACTTCATACTTTTGTAAGTCTTTACACGTATTAACTCATTTCATTCTCACAGCAATCTATGAGGTAGGCTTTATTAACACTAGTATTCCTTTTTTTTTTTTTTAACAAATGAGGACAGTAGAGCTCAGAGAGACTAAGTAGCTTGACCCACGATCACAGAACTAATAAGAGGTAGAATCAGGATTCAAATGTATGTATCTGACTCCAGACCTGTACTCTTAGCTGACTCCTTGCATTTAGAGAGTGGTATCATTGTTGGTCAGTTAACCGCTGAGTGTTTTATCACTTTTTACTTACATACATGCTTCCCATGAAAGTGTAAAATACTGCTGCTGCTCCAAAGCTGTTAGTCTTATTCACAGATGCACCAAGCTTTTTCATGTAGAAAAGAAGTAACTGTCTCTGTCCCAGCTATCACAAATTAGTTTTAGAAGTCAGTTTAGATTAGATAAACTTCACAAATGCATTAAGACTTGAAAAATAGCAGTAGTTTATTCTGCATATCTGTATAAGTGCATTAAACATCTGTAAAATCATATAAAAATAGAATAAATGAGAATTAAAAAAATTCAGAGATCATCATGTTGAATGCTTTCATTTTACATGCAGAGATAAGACCAAGAAAGTTTGAGTAACTTACACAAAGTATAGCTATCTCTGTTCTAAAACTATTAGGGATCTTGGTTATACATAGGGAAAACCCACCTCAGGTAGTAAAAACGGAGAATTTATTCTAAGAATGTAAAGATTTCTCTCAGAACCCAAGGGCAGAGATAGAGCTGGACCCAGGAACTTGAAAAATGAAGGTGTTCTGGAGCGCTTGCTGTCCGCTCGGCTTCGCTTTCTTCTTTCTCAGTTGACTGGCTTTCGCTGCTACTCAGCCCACAGAGCAGGCAGAAGTTGGTGCGCACAGCTGCTCTTTGATATGTTCCAGTTCCAGTCAGACACTGTCGGTGCACGTCTCTTTCTCCCTTTCTTCTCTTTTCTAAATTCTTGACAAAAGAGTGTTCGTCGTGGCTCATGTTTCCCACCTGAGTCTGACCACATGTGATTGGGGACAGGATCACAGAGTGGAAGCCTGCCTGCTGGGAATCTCCCTTGGTGGGCTGTGGGTGCCCAGCGGGGAGTCTTTACATAGTTATGTCTGTTGCCTCACAGCTTATCAGTCCTCCGCCTCTTCTTTTTTCTTCTTTGCCCTGTGATGTTTTCCACCATAGTGAGTATCTAGAAAGTATCTAGAACCTTGATTGCTTTTTTTGAGAAAGCATAGTATCTCATTTTTTAATTTAATTTAAAAATTTTTAAATTTAATTAAAAATGTATTTTTTAATTTAGTTAAATTTTTTTTTTAAATTGGGGAATATTGGGGAACAGCATGTTTTCCCAGCACCCATCAGCTCCAAGTCAAGTCATTTTCAATTTAATTTTGGAGGGCGCAGCTCAGTTCCAGGTCAAGCCGTTGGTTTTTTCGCTCTAGTAGTGGAGGGTGCAGTTAACTGGCCCATGTGGGAATCGAACTGGTGACCTGGGTGTATGAGCACTGCGCTCTAACCAGCTGAGCCAACTGGCCGCCCCTAGTATCTCCTTTTTAAAAAATTTCCTTTAGATGGAATCTTTTTTAGAAAAGTGAGTATTAGCTGTTTGAAACCTTATTCAGACAGTGATGACCATTGAATAGAGAGGGTTACTTTGACAGGAAGTGAAATATTTGGTATTTTAGGCACTGTCAAAATAACAGATTAATGAAACAAAAGCAGTGTACTTTCAAGTATATGAACGCTGAAGTGCAGCCTTCTATTAAATCTTCGTTGAATGTGACCGATATGCCTTGACGAGTCAGTGATAATTGGTGTCCATAATGATCCTGAGAAAGAGAATGAAATAGCAAATTTTTCATCCAGTTTTAATTCATTACTTTTTTCTAATTATTTTGAAAATTGATAATTAGTGTGATGTTGATAGCCCTATACTAACCAGAATGTTTAATTATTCAGACACCATACTGTATGCTGTTCCTTTTGTTTCCAGTACGCATTTGTGTACATATGCCTCATATCACTTGAAAAATTCTAAGCTCATTAATTTTACCTTTAAAAATAATTCAAAAAAAAAAGCCTGATCGCTTACTTTAATCTGGAGTGTGTTAGTAAAGTAGTTCTGGCAAGCATTGATTACAGTGTCTAAAATATGTTATATCGATTTTCCAAATTACAGCTAGCTCTCTTGTGCTCTTGTGCTCCACCTTTACAAAATGAAAGTATATAGCTTTTGGATTAATGGAGTACTAAAAAAATTTGATATTAATTTCATCTTGTGCATACTTTGTTGTCTTAGGTAAGTGAACATATGGTGTACAACTAGTAAGACTTAAAGGTACGTGAGGGACAAATGGGGAGAAAGGCTCCTAGCATGCCTCTTGATAAGATAGGGACTACAAAAGAAGGAACTGATGGGGGGAGGGTAGAATTAGGATTCTGTTTATATGGGGTGATTTTGACATCCCTCTGGGGCGCCCAGAAGTGTATAACAGGCGATTCGCTATATAGAGTACTGGTGGAAGGATAGAGATTTGGACAGAGATTGTCAAGATAATGGGAAAGGTAGGTATTAAGGAAAGCCATGGGTTTAGATGAGATCATTTGGGAGACACAGTGCTTAGAGGAGATGAGAAAAGGTGCAAGAACAGAATCCTACAGAACACCAATGTTTCAAGGATAGCTCGAGAAAAATGAGCCCAGGAAATAGAGAAATAGATTGAGAAATAAGCCACCCAAGAATAGGAAGAGAATCAGGAAAACAGTGCCATGAAGCTGAGAAAGTGATGAGCCGAGGGAGGACGTCATGCTGTGCTGCAGAAGGATCCTGAGAAATGGGGACTAGGATGTAATCATGGGATTTGGCAATTATGGGTTTTTTTGTTGTTATTTTTAAAAAATGAACTTTTAAAAACCAATAACATACTGTCATTCCAGATTAGAAAACAGAGATTAGTGAAAAGGGAAAAATAGTAGAAGTGCCTGATACTCTATCATCTAAGATAACCATTTTTAACATTTTGTTATATTATCCTTTCGGACTTTCATTTGTTAATAAAGGGGGTTTTTTGAGTTGACCTCAGACTGGGGTAACTACTGAATACATGGAATAATATGTCAATTTAAATACAGGGTGTCATAGACAATACATTGATGAAACAGAACAGTAAAATCTAGTGGTGGCCTTCTCACAAGAGTGGAGAAGTAGTGCCTTTAGCATGTCCCTGGAAGCAGCCTTTTCACTCAGCACCTGGAGGCTCTGCCAAATCCAGGGTGCAGAGGAGATTCCTGAAAGGCGCACACCTTTGTACCTACATAGCGCCTGGCACGCACAGATGCTCTTTCAGTAAATCAAGGGAGAGGCGTTGATAATAGAGTGGTGAGATTGGCAGTGCCAGCTTCCCTGAAGAAGGAGGTCGAGCAAGGGACTGGTGCCGGTTGCTTTGCTGGAGGGCTCATGGGCCATCCAAACACCCAGCCGGGGAACAGAAAGAGCTTAGGAATTGAGTCACACCATAAGGTCTAAGCTGGAGAAGGACACAGGTGAAGTTCAGAGGTGACTGACAAAGTGAAAGAGCCAGAGAGTGGTAAGTGGACAGTTAAGATTTCAGATGTGGACCAGTTCTGGATTGTGGCAAAGTCCAACGGGTTTGGGAATAAGGTTTTAAAATGGAGGAAGAGGGGAGGTTATAGGAGTTGAGGTTGTTAGAGAACTTCGATTCTTGATTTTTGGATGAGTGATCTTATGTGAGCATTGAGAGGTGGAGAAGAAGACGCTTAGCCAGGTGCCAAAGTGGCAGGGAATGCGGGACAGAGATTGATCAGGATGTGTGTAGGTAGTGAGAAGGAGAAATAGATGATGGGTTTTTAACTGAGTGAAAGGCCATGTTTTAGAAAAAGGACAGTAGGAAGAAGGTTTAGAAGGTAGGTTTGTACACTATAGGAGAGCATTTTGTTCTATGAAGAGTATAGAAGAGTGTTTTCCTAATTTAAATCAGACTGGAGAAAACTTTCTGTGACCAGCGTGAGCGTGTAGGGGAGTTTGTTTACACTGAAGTGCAAGGATCCACTGGGCACAGTGGAAAGGGTTGGGAGGGAATTTAGGGATGGGAGGATGTGTTACTGGGGAGGTAGCGCTGACAGTCAAGGAGAGGATAGATGGCCTGGGATGGGGTTGAGTGAAAAGGAGAAAGTTACTTCATAAACAGTCCAATAAACTGAATTACTATATTCTACTTTTCTTAACTCTTTCACTGCATTCATTGATTTCAAGCTTTTTTTTCAAAATGTGTCAAAATCCACAAAAAAGTTGATATTTTGACTATTTTATGCATTTAATAACATTTTGAGCTGCTTTGTACATAAATGACATTTTTATTTTAAACCTTTATTGTATGGTAATTTACCATTATATTGAATTTTAGGAAAAAATACTCAAAACATATTAAGTGGCATCAAGTAGGTAGTGCAGGCCACAGGAAAACATATCCGAATGTCGCAGCAAGAGTTAAGAGATCTAATTATAATTGCATTATCTTGGCTTCATTTTTCTGATATGCAAAAATGGGGTTTAATTTCCTTTAAAGTGCATATTTATGTTTTAAATATATAAGCAATACATGGTCATTTTTAAAAATAAGGTAAGTAGGTAAAAAGGAAAAGATAAACCTCAAAATGTCTTGAAATCTGACTACCCAGGGACATCGTGGTTTTTTTGGTATATATTTCTGTAGACTTTTTCTCATCTAAACTATGCATGTGTATTTCATTTTTGAAAATATACTGAGTATACTATAGTTGCCTGCTTTTTTACATAACAATACCTAATATCCTTTGTCAGAATAGGTAGATTGCTGCCATCATTTTTAGTTGTTACAGTAATCCATTATAGGACTGTACCATATTTATTTAATCTATTATTGGGCTTTTGAATACTTGCCAATTTTTTATTATAAATAAGGATAGAAAGAAAAACCTTGTGTGTACAACTTGGCATATTTAATTCTTTGGGTACGTTTCTAGGAGTTTTCAAGGTCAATGGTGCTTTTGGTTTAATTTCTGTTTTGTTTTTTTCTCATAATTTAGTATTTGGCTGAGAAATCCTTTTTGTTTGATAATTTGGGGACATGTTTAAATATATTTGGTGAACAGTGTAAAATCAAAGGGATAGGCATATGTTGTTTGTAAGTTAACAATTTGCCATTTTTTGATAGGTATTTAATAGATTTTTCTCCCCCGGGTAGGGAAGCCAAAAACATTGGTCTTCAAATCTTTAGGTTGTCTTCTCCCAAAGGGCTTGTACATTGAGCACTTAGACAGTGGAATTGAGATAATTATAAAAATTGTTTAAGCTCTAAGTTAATAATGTCTTCAGAATGCATGGAAATGATTAACACAGTTTTCTTTGATTACTTTTTTTCCAGGTGATTCATGGCAGGGGACATGGAAGGATTCTGTTCCTCCATCCATGACACCAGTGTCTCTGCTGGGTTCAGAGCACTGTATGAGGAGGGATTGCTTCTTGATGTCACTCTGGTTATTGAAGATCATCAGTTCCAGGCCCATAAAGCACTCTTGGCCACCCAGAGTGATTACTTCAGAATTATGTTTACTGCAGACATGAGGGAGCGAGATCAGGACAAAATTCATTTAAAAGGTCTAACTGCTACTGGTTTCAGCCACGTTCTTCAGTTTATGTACTATGGAACTATAGAACTGAGTATGAATACTGTTCATGAGATTCTTCAGGCTGCCATGTATGTTCAACTTATAGAAGTGGTGAAGTTCTGCTGCTCCTTTCTATTAGCGAAAATCTGCTTAGGGAACTGTGCCGAAATTATGAGACTCTTAGATGATTTCGGTGTAAACATCGAGGGAGTCAGGGAGAAGCTGGACGCCTTTCTGCTAGACAACTTTGTTCCACTCATGTCCAGGCCTGACTTCCTGTCTTATCTGAGCTTTGAGAAGCTCATGTCTTATTTGGATAATGATCATCTGAACAGGTTCCCAGAGATAGAGCTGTACGAGGCTGTGCAGTCTTGGCTGCGGCATGATAGAAGACGCTGGAGACATACCGATACCATCATTCAGAACATCAGGTTTTGTTTGATGACCCCATCCAGTGTTTTTGAGAAGGTTAGTGCATTTGAAAACAATGGACAGGACTCCTCATTTAGTTAAGGCAGTGTGTCTTTATAAATAAGATTCCTAGGTTGGTCAGGAGTCAAAAAGAGTGAATAGTTTATAAGAATATGTGTAAGAAGTCTATAATTTGTTGTAGCTTGTGCATTTAGATTTTTTAAAACACATTTTGTGGGTGAAAGATAAACCAGGTAGGTAGTGGAGTAGTCTCATCTTAAAAGTATGTTTAATGTTGAAGCGTAATTACTTAACCCAAAATAATACAGGTTTGCTTTAGCTTTTCTTTTCACAAAGTGATTAAATCTGAACTGGGTCAGGCTGGTTCTCTTTTTAAAAAATTAAGTAATACATGCTGAAATTGGAGTTGAGGAGTTTTACAGTTCTGAATGATATGCATTAATACAGTTTCATATTCCTCTAAAATGTAGTAAGGAAACATAAAATAGCTCTTGAAAAACCAATAGGCCCTAGTGGTGATTTTCTTCCCTGCTCTTACCTAGTTCTGGTTTTCTGTGCCCATTTCACTGTGCACACTAGCTAACCATGAAAACTATGTTTATGTCTAAAACTGGGCATTTCTAAACAAATAGACTGTAAATCCTCTGTCTGTGTTGATCAAATATCCCTATGCACGTTTTACCATGTAACAGTTCTGCTACCTTAAAAATAGTCTTTCTCCAAAACAGCCTTGGCCTTTTTACATGTAAGCATTTTTCATTTTTATATCAAGAGTCTCACTTGTGATCCTTTCTTGCCCAAAGGAGAGAAAGCAGTTTCAGTAATTGCTTAACTTAATTGGTTTCTAATCACATGGTTACCTTTGGGGCTCTGTTTACCCCTTGCATCTTTTCTTCTTTCTAGAAAGCACACTTAAAGCTTTGGTCGACACCCTTCATGTTAAATAGTTGTTCAGTTTTAGTTACTAGACCTGGTGATAAACATAAAATATTTGCAAAGGAGGGCTATTTACACCATTTGAAAAATAAACAAATTTTGCGCCGTCGAATAACACTCAGCAACCTGGCACATTTTTCCCCCCTTCTGAAATGCTTTGAAATATTAATTTACACATTTAATAGAACTCAGTTTTGTGGGATTTTATTTTTATTCCCAGAATGTACTGATAAGGCAGAAATAATTGAAACTAAGGAATACATTTCTTAATTCTTTTTTTCAATGATAATCAGCCCCACACTAACTATGTAAATCATTTGTCTGTTATGATTTTTTTCCTTCTGTTTTTATTGCTCTCTTTCCCTGGGGAATCCTGTTTTGTCTTTATACATTAAATGCAAATGTTTTTCCACTACTAAAAACAAAAACCCTCCAACTAGAAGGAAGTACTTGTGAAATAGAAAATAAAATTTCCCCTCTAGTGGGACAATGAGATGGATAATTGATAGCAGTAAATGAGTTTTAAGTGCTGAGCTGCAGAGCCTTTGTATTCCAATTATCAGTTCAGGGTCGTTAGTAGGATGGTGGCTGAAAGTTAATATCATTGGGTAGTTTTGTAAATCGTATAAAAACATCAGTTGTACCTTCTGATGAATTGTTTGCTTGCACAGCATAGGGGGTGGTTATTACCCATTGGCCAGGTATTGTGAATCTCATCAGAATGAAAATGTTGTTAAGGCTTCCTTCTTGAGTTAATTTCTTAGGAAAACTTAAATAAGGCCCTGAAGATAGATGGAAGGTAGTCAGGGATTCTTGTCTTGGTGTGTCAGAGTTAATATTTATCAAAGGAATCTATGGCTTTCTAAATGTTGAGAAACACTAAGGTAGCCAGATCTGAGAGCTTATCTCTAGAAATAAAACTTCAGAAACCAAACTAAATGGAAAATTTGGTTGAGAAACAAGAATTTGGACTATTTTGCACCATAATATTTTGAGCTTCTTGGAAAAGAGGCCCGTCTATTTTTCCTGTGCTCAGTACATTGCAGGTCTCAAACAAGGCCATTTTAATGTCCATTGTATATGCTTGGTTCTAGAAAGGCCCAGAAGTAAAGACATTTACATCGGTGCTGATCCTTTTCTAGTACGAGAATCTGGGGGGGAAAACGTGGGTGGTTTTGATTCGTGGTTTTATCCTATTTGCTGAAATTTAGAAAAATGGAATGTTGATACGCACTTTTTATTTTTAACTTTAATTTTTTTAAAGTTTTGTATTATGAGACTTTCTAGACATAACAAAAAGGCTGAAAGAATAGTAAAATGATCACCCGTAAACATATCTTGTAGTTTAATAGTTGTTACCGTTCTGCCAAATTAGCTTTAGCTAGATAGATAGGTAGAGAGTTTGTGTGCCTTTATGTATCATTTTTTTATTAAACTATTTCAATGAAAGTTGTAGACATTAGGATGCTTCATTCCTAACTACTTTAGCAAGCATCTCATCTCCCAAGAATGAGGATATTCTCTACATAACCATAATACCATTGTTGAAATTAAGTCATTCCTTAATGTCATATAATATCCACTCCATTTTCTGATTTTCTCAGTTGTTTCCAAATGTCTTTTAAAGCTATTTTTAAAGATTTAATCATGGTTCGTGTACAGCATATTTGGTTATGTCTCTTAATCTAGAATTCTTTCTCCCTTTTCTCATTTATGATGAAAATGTTCAAACATGCAAAAAGATGAAAGAGTAGTATAATAAATGCCTGAATAGCTTATCACCTAGATCCAAAAACTGTTAACGTTTTGTCATATTTGCTATATGTAGGTTTTTTTCTTTGCTGAACCTTTGAAAATAGGTTGCAACATCATGACATCCCATCCCTAAATACTTAACATGCCTTTCCTCAGAATAAGGACTTTTCTACCCAAGTTCAATACCATTTCACTGGGAAAATTAACAGTAAGACCCTAATATCATCTAATAGCTAGTCCATTTTCAGATTTTCCCAGTTGTCCCCAAATTGGCCTAGAATCCGGTTACGGTTTATGCATTGCTTTTGGTTATCATGTCTGTCTAATCTTTCCTAATCTGAAACAGTCCCCCAACTTTTTTTTTTTTTTGGAGCCAGATCAGATCCCCTTGTCTTAGTGTGTTCCACATTCTGAATTTATCAGGTTATTTCTTTGTGTTGGTGTTAACTTAGTTCCTCTAGTCCTTATTTCCTGTTAACAGATCCACTTTTTAGCATCATGTTTTTTCAGGAACAATCACAGGAAAATACTGTTGCAGTGCCAGAGAAAGTCTTAGAGAACCATTTAGTAACCCTGATCAAACTTAGAATTTACCATTGTTTTTTGTATTAGCAGGCTAGATAGCCCAATCCAAGAATTTTATTCACAGTATTCTGTGTTGTTTCTTTTAGACTCATAAAATTTCCCTCCCTTAAAAAAAGTTTAGATACCTTCCATTCAGTTTATTGGGATTAAAACTAGCTAAAGTGTCAAAATTAAAAGATTCATTCTTATACAAAAATTAGTGTATATCTCTGACTCTAGAACTACACTGTTCAGTATGGTCGCCACTTGTGGCTATTGAATACTTGAAATGTGACAAGTCTGAATTGAGATTTCAAAGATTACCATGACAAGATAGATGTAAATTACCTTATTACTAATTTTTATATCGATTACATGTTCAAATGATATTTTGGATATATTGGGTTAAATAAAATATTAAAATCAGTTTCACCCTTTTACTTTTTAAAATGTGGTTAGTAGAATGCGAGCCAAATCGCATTTGTGGCTCAGATTATATTTCTGTTGCACAGCGCTGCTCTAGACATTCAAGGAGTGAGTTGTTCATTAGAAACTGAGTATACAGTAAACAGCCTTCCTCACGTGTTTAACCCCTCTCCTGGAGTCCCAGCCCGTAGAAATCTTCCGGACAGCTTAGTGTTAGCTGAACTTCACCTGTTCCTGTGGAGTAGCTGATAAAGATAACTTGAGCATAGCGTCTCTTTGTCAGGATCCTTTCCCTGGCCTCAGGAAAATGAAAAGTGATTGAACAAAGCTTGGTGAAGGAACCTGTGGAGATTTTAATTCTTCCTTTGATAGTAGCCGTCAGACCTGAGTAGGGTTTCCTCGTGAGGGGAGGGGACGTCCTGCCTTTCCCCAAGGAATAGACCCCCTGATTCCAGGGACCTGAATCATGCCCTCTAACTGTGCTTAAATATTTGGGTTTATTCTTCCGCGGTATCTTTTCCCCTAGTCCTCTTCTGGATTTTCTCCCCAGCTGACAATAGACTGTCTTAACTTTTGTCCTGAATACTCTGTGGAACCATCACAAAAGCGACCAAGACTTCCACATTTCCTCACCGACTTCCTTAGAGGCAGTGATGCTGTTTATGTGGACACTAAACATGCCAGGCCGTGCGCCGAGTGCTCTACACGGAGGTAGACTCTACAGGCCACCTCCATTTTATAGATAAGAAAACAGGCTTGGAAAAGTTCAGAATCTTAGCCCAGAACAGCTGCACTGCCCAGACTGGAACCTGGGTCTGTTTGCCTCTCAGTCCCAGGGCTTCCAATTACAGCTGCCAGAGGAGAGAGGGGACCCTCAGGCGCAGGAAGTATACAGTTAACCCTGTGGCTCGGGTGGGTTGTTTTAGAAGTTGTTACAGAGTTGTGAAAATTCTGAGGCGTTTGCAGAACGAAATATAGCCTGAGAAATTCAGTGGCACTGAAAAAAGTACAAGATGTGGGGAAAAGATGTGAAAGCACAATTTTAGGGTTTTCACTGTATAATCAAAGCTGAAAATAAATGTAAGAATCTTGTCCTTCTAGCATAGTTGTTTAAGAGTTTTTTATGATTCATTTTATCTGTAGTGGATTCCCAGTTTTAAAACTAGACTTCAATTTCAGTTTTTACTTATGCAGATGTCTGTGGCATGTATTTTTATTAGCTCTGATGGTCTTTGCCAACAGAGATAAGGCCTGACATTTGTTATTCTGCATTTCAGTGATGTGAAGATTTAAATCATTTAAACTTTGCTCTCTGGTCTTTTGGTTTTTTAAAAAACAATTGCTTTATTAAAAGCATTTTATGAAGTGAATGTATATTTGACAAAACGCATTACATACTCAAGTTTTTGGACAGAAAAGTGGTTTTTTTAGCAAAATTTACTTAAGTTATTCATTAAGATAACTATATGTTGATTCTTTAGTGCAGTGACATTTTAATAGTTCTGAACCTAGGGCATCTTCAGTATAAATATGCATAAGGTAAGAGTCACGGTACCCATGATCCCTTTAGAAATTATATTAATCACAATCAAAATCTTTCAATTTTTCAAAAGGAAAGAAAATCTATTCTAAATCTTGTAAGGGGAAAACAATGCATTTATTTAGCTTGTATTTAGGATTTTACAGTTGATTTTTCATTGGCTGTTTATTAAGGAAGCAGATTATACAGATGTATTCTCCTTTATTCCAAATATTTTGTATTACAAACTAGCTCATGGTATTTGGACTCACTAGTGTGATTTTTTCCCCCCTAATCTGTTAACTGTAATTCACCATATCCCCCCAAATTGGATTTACATAACTTAAAGAGCAAAGCTAATGTTTTAATGAGAAAAGAATGTTAATTTTCTTTAGCTGAGGATATATTTGGATTTAACAAATCATATGCCTATTATAAAAGTTACTGTTATAAGAATATTTAAAACTTTGAGATAATTTTCATAGTCTGCTGAAAAAAGATAACTCCATTACTAGTGAAAATCCTAGGATCAGAGTAAAAATGCTTTAGAAAAGCTTTCTAACACTTAAAAAAAAATAAGGAGCAGAATTTGTGGCCTTAAAAGCTGCCTTTTAAAATGGGAATGAGGTGTTCTGGACTCACCTTGAAACTGATGGAATTCAAGGAGTACAAATTAAGCACCCAATATACCTTGGATACCTTACTAAGAACGTAGTGGCTGTCGGAACGGTCTTCACAAATCACTGATAATCTTCCAAATATTTTCTCTATCAACATTGTTGATTTATATAGCATTAAGAATGGACTATGACCCATAAGAAAATTTATTGTTCTTAATATAATGTCATGCTTGGGTGGTGTGTTAGTCTGGTTAATTGAGGCACAGCCCACTTGGTAATGAAATTTGCCTGCGCAAGGACACATCTATGGAAAGTGTAGGTGCTCTATACTCTCCAGAATTTCTCCACTTACGCACTGTAACATGCTGATCCACAAATGTCTAACAACCAAACTATTACCTGTACTGTTACCACAGTTTAGCCCAAAACTCGAAAACAGTTTATTTCTAATGACTTCAGCAACAGCCAGACAAATCTCGGGGAAAAACCAGAAATTTCCCTTTAACCTTCACAGTTTTAGAAGCTCACGAGAAACGTAAGCAGTGCTGTATTTGACAAAAATATTTTTTAAAAGGCAAGTAACCTGGGGTTCAAATGTGAAAGTTGATTAGAATTTCTAATAAGCTTGAGTTGTTTTTGAAAAAGTTTAAAATCCCCTTCATATATTAAATAGCACTGGTACAGCTATAAACTTGAAATCGCTTAAATTAACAATCAGCTCACTTGCCCCTTGGCATGAAGGCACCGATTAGCAGGTTTTCTGTTGGAAACTAGGTCAGTGGGTTAAGCATACTTCCTCAGTTAACTTCATGTCTTTTTCTGCATCAGTCTCCCTTTTGCCACCCTCCCCAGCCCCATGGACTTGGATGATTATAATTAACACGTGTGCAATTCTTTAAAAATCATCAAGCTGTTTTTCTCCTCTCCAGTCTTCTGCCTTTTATGTATAGATGTAGAGGGCTTTTATTTTCTACTTGGAACTTGCATTCACTCCAGGTACACAAGAGTGCAGGTAATCTAGGGTGTGGACTGCTGCTAGAGCCCCTGGGAAATATTATCTCAGAGGGTATATTAAGCAGGTAGGCACCTATGGAAAATGGGAATAGAGAAATTCAATCTTACTTGCTGATTTTTCCTTTTAAAGAAAAGAAATGAAAACAAAAGCATAGAATTAGAAATTAACTATGGAGTAAAACAGACTTGGAATGGAGATAGCTATATTTACTTGTAAAAGGAGAAAACCTTTTTAATAAGTTGGAAAAAGAGGGAAACCAAATGATAGGCAGAAATTGGAAAGGACCAGAGAAGTCAGAAAATGACTGGAGAAAGGTTAGGAGCAGGGAAGGAACAAGGGAAAATATTAAGATTTTAGGCTTTAGAGTTTTAATGCTCAAGTTAAAAATTTACCCAGAAAATATTACATGTGTCATAGGTAAGCCTTGGTCATTCAGAAGTTTTAGGATTACGTCTTTGATTTGGCTTTCTTTCTGCCCTACTATATTTACAGATAAAATATTTACATGGTTGAGAGTATTTCCATAAATAGAAAACATTCCTCCTAAGTTATGAATTCTAAAATTTAGTTGTACTAGCTAAATATTAGTATAATCAGGTAATAAGATGGTCTTAAAATTTTTGAAAATTACATCATTTTCTACCTTTTAGGCTTGTGTACTCTTATTTAATTTCCAGTGGTACTTTATTACTGTTGCACCAAGATTGGAAGGAAATTAGACTTTCTAAGCACATTTATTTTGAATTAAGTATTTTTCACTCTATAGAAAAGTTGAAGGGATAGAGGACAAACCCAATTGTGCTAAAACTCATCAGAATATTGTTCTGAGGGGGCTTCTCCCTCGCCCCCATTTACTCTGGTCATTTGACTTGTGAAGTTTTTAGACACTGGCCTGCTAGGAGAAGAGAGGATGGGTAAATCCTTATTAAAATTTGTGCCTACCATTTGGTATTTGACTGCAATTAGAGTATTACTGAGAGGATTTGTGCTTAACAGGAACTGATTTTTTTATTTATAACCTTATCCCTGGTCATTAACTCAGTTTTTCAGGACAAAGGGATTAATTAAAGGTATTTTTGCACCTAGCTTTCTTTGTGATTTTGTTTCACATAAATCAATATAAGCTTCAGTTCTGAGCATGGTTTTATAAATAGACTTCTCATACCAGGGTAGATGCTTTTGCAATACAACATATAAAGACTGCTCTATGTTTTACTGAATATCAGAATTTTTGCAAATGTAGCTGTAGTTCCCAAAGATAATTTGTTTTTGCGCTAAAGCCCCATGATAGTAACTGCTTTCTTTCTGGATATTTCTTTTGAGGAGATTGGATCATGAGGAAAGGATGATAAAACTGACAGCCAGGACTCAGTCTTCCTTTCACATGACACCTTATACTCATCATTCCGAAAATGAGGTTAGCATTTTGGATGTAGCAAGGGCCAGAGAGCTGTCTGTTCATGCAGCTAACTCCTTTCATGAAGGGAAACCTCTAAACTGGAGGCTTGTCCGGGGCCTGACACCTGGGATCTTGAGCGCAGGGATTATTCTCGCCCATGTCTCCCCTGCCCCCCACTGATGGATAAACTAATGAAAGGTATTTTGGTTTTTTTGGTTTAATATAAGTATATTGGGCATTTATAAACCATTTTGAAAGGTGAAACAGCTAATAATATCTCGAATTGGCTGGCTGAAAGCCTAAAATAATTTTAGACTAGGTAGTTTTAGTAGATATTTAAAATTGCAGATTTTTAATCAAACAAAGGTAGTAAGCTCTGTGGAAATGCCTATTTTAATTAACTGCCAGTTCCACTTTCAAAATTCTCTCCAAATTAAGAGTGTATTTACAAATTACCTTTAAAGGTTAAAAATTTACTAAATGGGTTATGTAACATTTTGACAATGAAGGGAGAAACACGGAATTTTTGCTCAGTGGTAATGTCTAGCTATTATTTCTTTGACTTAATATGTATTTACAGGAACCACATTCAAGATTAATTTCTCACATTTTCTCCTTTAACTGCATGCATATGTGCATGCACACAATTATATTTAAAAGAAGATTGAAGGAGGAAATGGCCAATTTAAAATGTTCAGATCACTGTTTTTAAGAGGCAATCCATGCTTTCATTTTGTATTCAGGGTAAGACCAAATGTCTTTCATAATACAATTTTTTAAAGTATCAAAGCAAGAAAAGTGATAAAGAATGAATATATTCTTTCCAAGTTTTAAAACAAGACAGCTTTTTTTAATCCTATGAAAGGATAAGGAAAGTAGTTGAGAACGTGAAAGAAATGTTATTCTTTCCATATCTGTCTTTTGAGAGCAACTGATATACACAGATAGTTAAACTGTTACATGAGGAGCGAATGATGGGAGAAATGGTTTCTCTATGAAAAGATGAGCCACGTTTCTTTCTGGACAGCTCCCTTCATTAATGCACTTTAAATGATTCCATTCACATAGAAGGTTTTCAGTTCTCCACCTTTTGTTTTAAAGCAGAGTATATCTGTATTACTTTGTCGAGGATTATCAGAGAGGTATTCATTCCTCGTTTCTATAATGAAAGGAGAAACTAGTTATGCTTATTGATATTGTGTGGTTTTAGAGGAAAATTGCAGCGGTGAATAGCTCTGGGAAAAGGGCAAGGTAGATCTAGAACTTTGGTCTTGGCAGAGAAGTAGGAGCTAAATTTCTTTGGTTAGGTATTTTCTGGTATGTCCAGCTATCTCAAGAGGCACAAGTTCCACTGTCGGGGGGCTCAGAGGTAGAACAGACTAGATACAGATATGTAGCTTTGTTTGGACTTTAACAGAGATTTGAGATGGGTCTTGGAAACTCTTTGGAACCCAGGTTTCAAGAGAGCACAATAGAATGGAGAAGAGAACAAAGGGACCCGAAGATGGCGTATGAAATAAAAGACAGGAAAATGACTGAAAAACAGGCTGGCCCAGTTTGATGGGATCTGCAAGAACCTGCGGTTGGAAGGTGGAAGGTCATTTACAGGCCCTTCTTGTGGTTCACGTGTGACGCTGGTGTCCCTCTCCTATGCTCGTGATAGGTGGTTACACCTGGACTACCTCCAGTGGCAGGCTGTTCAGTGACTCGAGGTAGACAGTCCCTGACTTGGGAAAATAGTACCTTTACCTTTTTTACTGTGGTCCCTGTAAATACAGACCTATATGGAACCTAACAAGGGCAAGTCCCCCAGGAGCTCACTGATAACCGTTTTCCCCTGCATCTCCTGCTGACTGTGCAGCGGTTCAGTTTTAGTGTTTGAGAATATTATATAGACTGCTCTGCAGTTTTTGTCATTTGACATTTTGAATGTCTGCTAGTGCATATGGGTTACCCTCATTCTTTTTAATGACTAGTGCATATGATACACCCCAGCGTTTATTCAAGCCATGTCCTATTGATAGGTACTTGAGTTGTTCCCAGTTTTTGTGGTCTTACGTGTAATGAATGAACGTCCAGTATCTTGGCAGTTCTAATTACAAAGCTTTGTTTGTTTTATATTGGCCTAAAATCTTCCAGCTTCCCCTTGCTGGTCCTGAAAACATTTGCCGCGTTTCTGCAGACCTGGTTCACTGTGTCGATGTCTGAAGGACAGCGATAGAACCGAACATGAACACGGTCTTAGTTGTAGTCTCACCCTGCTGGAGAGTGGGGGGTTGTCTATTCTTTTAATTCAGCCCATGATTTTATTATCCCTTCGGGCTGTCATACCACAGAGTTTATAGTGAGGACAGAGTCACTTAAAGCCTTTGGAGTTCGTGGCTCCCTGGAGCATCTGGTCAAAGCTGTGGACTTCCCACCACCTCACCCTACCCCCCAAACACATTAACACGATTATTGCTGCAATTTCAGGTGGTTCATGGGTCCCCAGTGTTTCTCATTTATGATTAGACTGTTGATTACTTTGCTGCTGTCATAGGTTCTCTCGTTCTCTACCCGTGCTGTGACATTGTCAAAAATTAAACCGAAAATGGACAGTCTTGGCATTACTTGGTGAATCTGTGCTGCCTCCTAGTGTGTGGCGCTTTTTTGTTTGTGAGAGCTATTTTTTAACAATCCGGGATCATCCTCAAGCTAACCAGTCTGTAGTTGGAAAATCGGTCTGGCTTCTAGTCCTCTCCCATTCTTCACGATTCCACACAGATTACAGAAAGCAATTAAGCAGCCTTATCTGTGAAGCCTCTCAGGATCCTAGGATGTGATTTGTGAGATCAAATGACTTGAACCCGGTGAGAATATCTAGCTGGGTTTTCTTGTTTTTCTTAGCCATCTTGGATTTAAGTTTCTTCTTAGTCATTGTATTTGATCTTCAGATTGGAAAGAATAAAACATTCTTAGCTGAGAATGGAAATAAAATAGGAGTAAGGTTGTTTCTCTTTGTCTTTGTCAGTATTAACATTAAACCCCACGGGGGGGAGGGGCTTCACTTTTCCCTCTACTTCTTTTTACTTTAACCTCTAAAATGCCATTTATTCAATATCTGGCACTTTGTAAAGTCATAGTTCATCCTGGGGCTTTAGTCTTGTTCACAATATTCTTACAGCTCCATTCCACTAATACTTGTTTTATGTGCCTGTTTTTTTGTTGTTGTTTTGGGGTTGTTTTTTTTTTCACCATCTGTTGTAAGTGGTTTTTTTAACATCTGAATTCCAGAAAGCTCTCTGCAGCACATCAGATTTTTAAGATGCTTTCCCTTTTTCTTCCCCTCATCAGTGTTTTGCAATTATGCAGTCAGCATTATGCTTTTGAGAGCCTCCAAGCTTTCTCAAGCTTCTTTACACAGTTTATGGTCTTGGAATTGATCCTAATTTTCCTTTGGAAAACTTGAAATCTGCCCATCCAATATGTGCAGCATTTCCTTTCTTTTCTTTCTTGATCTCCAAACAACACGGGTGCTTTCTCTAAAGCTTCCTCCTGCTTGCATGTTACCAGTCATGTTTTACTGGTGAGTGTTAGGTCCAAAGTAACAGTTTCTCTCATTTCTCCTGTACTTTCTGAAAGACTGAATCTTTACACAGACTGAAAGCACATCATCAGATGCATTGACTTAAGCCGAGTGGCACTTCCACAGATGTCCCCTGGTCAGTAATAATAGCTAGTAACTGCTGTGGTTTTTGTACACTGCCACATGACAGGCACCATACTGAGTCCTTGCACGTAGACTGTCTTGCTCGTCTCCTGCCTTAGGGTTTTGAGGTATAGGTGCTGCTGTTACCCGGTAACACAGACAAGGAAACGGGCTTGAGGATGTTGAGTTACTTGCCCAAGATCGCAGGGCTCGTGAGTGCCAAAGTCGGCTATTTCCTAAATCAGATTCTTAATCACCAGACTGGGCTGCGTGACATGGTGCTTAATTACTACGCTGGACAAGATTCTATTACTTCAAAACCTGTGTAGCTCTCAGACCACTGGCTGTGCACAGTAGGCACTTAAATATTTAATTTGAGGTCTGTTTCTTGTGGATTTTGAGGGTATTGCCTTTTAGCTCTTATAAATCAATAAGGAAAAGATGAGAAAACGGGTGAGTCACACTAGTAGGCAATTCATACAAGAAATGAACGGAAAATGAAAAAAATGCTCATTTTTACTAATCATCTATTTTTGATGGTTTTAGGAGACCCATTTTTACAATGGCAAGCCTCTTTATAAATATGATACATGAAAAACAAAAAATGCAAAAATGCATGAAATTTTCCATTGTTTCTCATAAGAGATTGAAGCTCAGTTTGTTTCCTTTGTTCTTTAACTTTTTATGTGAGTAAAAGTAGTAAAGGATAAGACCTCCGATCTTATATTTTTTCTTTATTATATTACCTTTATTGAAATTAATTGTGTACCATTATTATCTGCTGTGATTTCTTCCACTTATTGTTTTGCTAGGAAGAATTGGGTTGGATGCCCATTCATCAGGATCTGTATGATTGATTCTTTGTACTGAGAACAATTATCTTACCTTTTCTTTGAAGGGGGTCATTAGGCTAATTCATTGAACATGTTAAGTGTTTTCATAAATGAGTATGTCATTTAAAGAGTTTTCTAAACAGTAATGGAAGCTGTGTTCTGACATACTGGAAATTGATTCAGCTTTGGAGCGAGACTATCCTGGTTCAGGCAATCGCAGGTCTACTAGTTTCAGTCATGTAAACAATTTGGGCAAGTTACTTAACATTCTAAGCCTCGGTTTTCTCATCAGGAGAACAGGGATGGTTAATGCTCCCATGGAATAGTTTAACATGAGCTATTGCACTTAAAGCACCCAATGCGGTAATGTCAGTTTTCACTCTTATGTGCTTAGACAAGAAATTCTCAACCTTTTTTGTGCCGTTTACTCCTTTGCTAGTCCGATGAAACCCACAGAAGGAGTCCTTCTCAGAACAATGATTTAAAATGCATGAAAAAAATACTGGGGATTATGAAGGGAACCAATTATATTGAAATACAGTTAGCAAAATATTTTAAAAATGTGGTGCTTTCTTTATCAAATACTTTTTTGGACTTAAGGTGGGGAGTGAATGAGAAAGATAGGAAGGAGGGAAGAAGGAGGAGGAGAGGGACGTAAGAAAGGTCATAAATCCATACTCCCGGTTGGGCTCCCTGCCAAGCTGTCATCCCAGATTTCCAACAGGCTCCTACACCTTTCCACCTCAGTATCCTACCAGCATCTCCGATTGACCACAGGGGAACGAGCATGCATCTCCCAAACCAGCTCTTTTCCTGTTCCCTTATTAATACCCTCTCCCTTATCACCTCGTCTGCATCCTCACATCACATTTGAGTCCCCTTTTTTTCGCCCTATCCCCACTTCAAATCAGTCATGTACTTCTGCCAATTTTATCTCTACGAGACCTAATTCCTACCATTAAGACTCTTACCCTCATCGTTACGATACAGGCATTTCCCGCTTGGTCTTCAACTTCCTGCCTTTTTCACAAAGTGTCCTTTGAGTGGTTCGGGCCAGTTTGCTATGCTCTCTGTCTAAAGTTCTACAGCACTCACAGATGCGCTGTACAGCTTCATAGCTAACCGTCAAGTGCCTCATTTACTTATTGGTAAATGTGTACTTGTTCTCATTTCCCCAAATATATTCTAAGTTCTTTGAGGAAACAGACAGCTTACATTTTTGTTACCTCCCCATAGCATTAGCACAATACTTAAAAGTGCTTCATAAGATCTTAGCAATCGTCTTGATTAGGTATTTCCAGCTCCAAAACCAAACAGGAAAAAAAATTGACCTTTTCTTGTCAGTTGAATTATTATGATAGGAGTTTATGATAACAGACCAAGTCCTTATGTCAAAAACCTACTGAGAATTTTGGTATATTTAAATTTTTACTAACTGAATTCCCTAAGTTATTCAGTCACGGTTGTTCTTACAGTGTTCCTTGTGGTTAAGAAAACTGTGGTCATGGTTTTCTCCACTGTGACACCTGTGTTTGTCCTCATAGCCACCACTTACAGCCCAGGGCCTGACATACAATAGGTGATTAATACATTTTGTTAGAGGAATGTAGCTTGTGCCTGGAAAGCAGCTCTTTTACTTTAAAAAGCTTGGAAATGTGCATAGGTTATTACAAATACAGATTACAGAAACAAATACGATAAAAGCTTTGTAAAAAAAATAAAAGCAGTTTTAGTCAAGAAAGCTGACAGTCTTTCACTGACCGTGTTCGCGAGCTCTGCCGTTCGTTTGCCGGTGCTGTGCTTTTGGTTCAATTCTTTTACTTGTCTTCTTAGGTTAAGACATCAGAATTCTACAGATACTCCCGCCAGCTGCGCTATGAAGTTGACCAAGCGCTGCATTACTTTCAGAACGTGCACCAGCAGCCTTTGTTGGACATGAAATCAAGCCGCATCCGCTCTGCCAAGCCGCAAACCACAGTATTCCGAGGCATGATTGGACACAGCATGGTCAACAGTAAAATACTTCTCTTGAAGAAGCCGAGAGTCTGGTGGGAGCTGGAGGGCCCCCAGGTACCTCTGCGCCCGGACTGCCTTGCTATTGTCAATAACTTCGTGTTCTTGTTAGGCGGGGAAGAGCTGGGCCCAGACGGCGAGTTCCATGCTTCTTCCAAAGTGTTCAGGTATGACCCAAGACAAAACTCTTGGCTGCGGATGGCAGACATGTCTGTACCACGTTCAGAGTTTGCAGTTGGTGTAATTGGGAAGTTTATTTATGCCGTAGCAGGCAGAACCAGAGATGAGACTTTCTATTCAACAGAGAGATACGATATCACCAATGATAAGTGGGAATTTGTGGATCCTTATCCAGTTAACAAATATGGACATGAGGGGACAGTGCTCAATAACAAGTTGTTTATCACCGGTGGAATCACCTCATCTTCCACCTCCAAACAAGTGTGCGTGTTTGACCCCAGTAAAGAAGGAACCATCGAACAACGGACCAGGAGAACCCAAGTAGTTACCAACTGCTGGGAGAATAAAAGCAAAATGAATTACGCAAGATGCTTTCACAAGATGATTTCTTACAACGGCAAGCTTTATGTCTTTGGTGGTGTCTGTGTGATCTTGAGGGCCTCTTTCGAATCTCAGGGCTGCCCTTCCACAGAAGTGTACAACCCAGAGACTGACCAGTGGACCATCTTGGCGTCCATGCCAATTGGTAGAAGTGGCCATGGTGTGACCGTGCTGGACAAACAAATAATGGTTCTCGGAGGCCTTTGCTACAACGGTCACTACAGCGATTCCATTCTCACGTTTGATCCGGAAGAAAACAAATGGAAGGAAGATGAGTACCCGCGGATGCCCTGCAAGCTAGATGGTTTACAAGTATGCAACCTGCATTTTCCAGAATATATACTGGATGAAGTCAGACGTTGCAACCAGTGACATCTTTCTCCTTTAAAAAAAGCCAAACAAAAAGTTTGTTTGTGACAAAGTAGTTAACTAAAAAACAGAAAGAAAAACCTCACCAGTTTTACTATCAAAGCCATTGGTCTAATAGCATACAAATTTTTCATTCTGTGCTAGCATCCTTTTTTTTTTTCTTTTGAGTGGCCTCAAACTCATGCAATAAGTTCATTCTAAGCGCTAGCTCTTGAAACTACTTCCAGAAGCAGTTTAATAGAATGATCCACTTATCGGGGAAGTTGATTTCATGCTTTAAACATTTCTTTCAGATGTCAGCGTAGGAGTCGTGCATCTTCTAAGAGCAGACCTGATAAGTGTCACTTGATGTAATTTCAGAATAACCAGGGAATGGCTCGTTCAAATTGATGCCATTTTTTCCTGAAGTAGAGTCTATATCTGAAATCTTTTGGAACATTTATTTCAGTGTATTTCAGTCCGTTAGACCTTTTGGTTTTATTGTTTAAAACTCTTGACCTTTTTTGCATGGCTTTTTGCTGAAAATGCAAAAATATAAATTTTCTACAAAATTAACTTTTTATATTCAAAACACTATTTCTAAGCTGCCTTCTCATATCTGCATTGTGTTAGTGAAAGCATATCCATACTTGCATACATCTTATGACTATATAAGGCACATCCCCTTTTGTGCGTGGTTAGGATTCTATATTTTTAAGCTAGTGCACTTGCACACACGGTTTGCCATACTTGTTGAATTTTAGATGTAATGTCTTTTCATGTATTAACGTTTTTAGAAAGTTATAATAACTGGAGTCCTCATTTGGTATCAGAGTAGCCTATCTTTAGTCCATACTGATTCAGTAATATTTGAACTTCTTATATTCCTGAAACATGTGTGGATTTATGAAAACTAACATTTTATATTTTCTTTTCAAAAGTTAACGTTAGTGTTCTTTATCGATGTATGTCTTGTTGAAAATGTTTTTCTTTGCAGTTTGTTTAACGTTGCCCTGTTTTTAGTGAGATTCAGAGTGGTATATGACAAGCCCTGGCCCCTGCAGCGTGCGAGCACTTTTAAAGAGAATTTAGGTAATACCAGACTCCTAAGTAAAGGCCCCTAAAAGTAAGTGCAACTCCCATTCTTTACATTCAATAAAGCTGCTACATCTGTTATTGAATGGAAAGTAGCAACTTGTGGAAAATCGGAGCTCAGTTTTGACTTAGAGGTAAGGAGTAGGATCATAATCTGACTGGTCATATATCTACTTGTTTGTTTCGTACAGAATACTTAGCGGCACTGGGCATGTGAGCCCTCAGCTTTTGTGTTATTTACTGAAAGCTACTAGCATGAAGGACAGTAACCTCAAAGTTCAGAATGGATCGAGAGTGATTGTTGAAAAGCATTTGTACTAAGTGTTTTAGGATTAGCCGCACCTTTCAACTCTTTTTGAACTTGAAGGAAAAACATAGTTCACAAAATTAAGAATAACCGGGGAATGGCTCATTCAAATTGATGCCATTTTCTCCTGAGTAGAGTCTATATCTGATAGAGACTAGGTCTACGCTGGCAGAGCCTGCCAGACCTTAGGATATCGGTGCAATATTGCAATGCCTTCTGTACGGCTGTCGTAGAAGTTTTCTAGTTTCCCCCTTTTTTTTTTTTTTTTTTGCTGCTGCACCACTGAACATAAAATGGAAAAGTGAAGTCATGGAAATGTGAAGACTTTTGTTGTTTTGCAATCACATTAGACAACTATGAAAAAAATACCCTGATTTTTAAAACTCCAAAACTGGAGGTGTTTGAGTTTAAGAAACAGGTACACAGTAGTTTTTGAAAAAGAAAAACATTGTCATTGGTTTTAGAAATCAAGTTAATAATGTTCTTTTGTATATGAGACTTAAATTTTTATTAAATGGTTCTATCATTTACTTTGTTGTTAAAAGTGGAATTCGATACCATGTCCCATGGTAATATGGGTAAAAGTCTTTTTCTACATTTTAAAAATCATTTCTAATTTTACTTTTGAAAGCTAGGACTAGGTTAGTCATTTGATTCTTTTCCTAATACATTAGCTGGTTTAGTGTTTTGTATGTGTGCTGTCTTACTTTAAAGAAAATAACAATAATGTCTTCATTATTTTCCTTGTGGTTGTCTTTCGCTGGGAAAGACCGAGACAGGGTACTCCTAAGCAAGCTCTTACACTCCAGTGGTGGTTCTCTTTAATTGCTTAGATATGACTTCATAGCCCTAGTTAAGGTAACTAGGCTAACTAGATCATAGCCAAGTTAAGATCTGGGCGAACAATTGCAATTCTTGGTCTTCTATTCTAAAGACACAAGGCCAAGCTCAAAGTTCATGTTTTGAGAAATTTGTGAAATCTTAACTTGAACTGAGTTCAGCTTCACACATAAGTCATGTCTGAACTGATGTTAGCAGTAATCAGTTCGGAGCTTTAAGAATAGTTGCTGTTGTTTGGGTTGTTCCCGAATATATGAGAAAGTTCTGTTTATATGTAGCGACAGTTTAAGGTTCCTTTAAATCCACGAATAACTTACATTCCCTTTTCAAACCATGGTTTAATTGCTGAAAGAGATTTATTTTTGTTATACTAAACTGTGGAAAATTTTTTCATAGTTTTTTTTTTCAAGTTTATTTTTTGTGTGCTTCATTTGGAACCATTTTTGTTTATATACATTGTTAATGTGTTCAGAATAGTAGTTTTTTAAAATTCAGTAAGAGATTTGAAACTATAAAGTGCAACTGTTGTGACCTTTGTGTTAATTTTCACTTTACATTTTAAATGCCAGACTTTACAAAAATAGCTGATCTTCGTTAATTGCATCTTAATTAGAAATGTTTGTTCTCTTACATGTCTTTGACCTAAGTTTTGATTTTAATCTGCTTAAAGAAAATCCTTGCACTACAACCTTTACATAAAATTCAAAATTCTCCCATTGAAGGTTTTGTATTGGAAGAAATACTACTGGTTTTTGAAAAGCAAAGCTTAATAGAATTATTAGCTTTTCTTAAGACAGCTTTCTCTGTGTCCTCATTACTCTGCTCTGTGTGAGTGTTACTATAATTTGTGAAATACTGACTGAGCCCTTCACTTACCTTTTCTAAAGCAGCACCTTTGGACACCTCATTCTGGGAAGCCCGCTCGAGTCATAGTAAAGGACACACACATTTGTGTGGGGAGAAGTGGTAAAAATGGAGAGTTTTGTCTTAATTACATGAAACTAAGCTTTAAAATATTTTATAACAAATTATTTGAGCTGCATAATCTAAACATGTCAAACGTTCAGTGGGACTATTTTTATATATGTATATGTGGTGATAGGTCATAACATTTCAGTTCATAATATAAATTGTTATTTCAGTTTATAAGCTATCTCTCAAAAAAGACTAGCTCTTTTGAGAATACATAATTTAAAGTTTTAGACTAAAGTAAAATACAACATAGACAATAGTGTAAATTAGATATAATTGAGGGCTATATGGCAGTAAAACTGCTAGTGCCATTTTTCTTGTTTGCCTATTACACATTTTTGATTTTTTTGTACTCTGAACATTTTTAGGGATCATACATATGTTTGTTTAATCGGATTAGAGTTGGTTTGGGAATAAATATCTTCTAAAAAGAGATTTATCTTAAAAATGAAAGTCCTGAAAAATTTATCGAGAGTTTATAAAGTCAAATATTCAATAGACATAGCCCGGAATAGGTAAACTCATGGGAGTCATATCCTTTCAGGATACCTGTATAACTTCAATATTACAAGAGTAACATTGAGAGAATGCCATCAGCTTTGTTTGTTCCCCCTCAATATTCTTGGAGTTTCTTTTTACATCTCTGGGAACAACGTTACATTAAAAACCCTATGAATCAGTGTATCAGTACGGATTAGGAATTTGCTTTCTGAAGGAATGTTCCAGTGAGGTGATCGGAGAGGTTATTTTCTACCTAACTTGTATATGCTCTATACCTCTTGGGCATACTTTGTCTATAGAAAAATATTTTGACCTTTAGGTACATTTTGGGCCAGTAGTCAAATAATCCTGGGGCCGATTAAAAAAAATGTTAGAATAATTTAAGGTTTGCCTTTTATACCTGTTTTGAAAGCCTTTACATTTTTGTCAGGTAATTTTTCCCAAGCCGTGAATATAATCTATTCAAACATGTTTATGCTATCCATTCTGTTTTTAAATTGAAAAAAAATGTTAAAAGTGTTTATGAAGAAAAGTTTAAATAAAATATTTTTAATCTTTAAAATATACTTCTTTATCTCTTATTATTTACTATCTTTATATAATCCCTCACTTTCAAAGTCACTCATGACTTGATTAGCCGTCTTCATTTTGTTTTCCTTCAATGTGCCAAGGAAGTGCCACAAAAATGTGATTTCTACTGATGCTTTCAGCCACAGATTCAAATGAGAGCATTAGAGTGAAATTGTTTACACTTACATGCAATGGAAATTTTATAATGAAGCCAAGTAATTAAAGTTCCACTAACACAGAGTTTTGCAGGATGGAAATACAGAATTGAGAGAAAGCATTTATAAGCCTCAAGCCTTAGTTTGGTGATTTTTAGATTTCCTTTATTTAGCATTTTTGACTCATTGTTCTTAAAGGCATTTCTGAAATTAGGGGGTAGGCAGGAATGAATCTGCTAGTCGCAGGCACTGGGATAGACAGCCATGTGTGTGCCTCCTTTAAAATGGACTCCTGAGAACCTCGGCAGGATTCCCTGGATCCTGGCCCCAAGCCACTCTTCCAGCCTCTCTCTCTATCACTTCCTACACTACATTCTGTTGTGGTCTTCGTGGGTTAATTTCCAGCCTCAAATTATGTGCCTTCTTTTCCCTTCCCTGCTTGCAATATCCACTTATTTTGCAAAGCCCAACTCAATGTCTCCTCCCCTCCTGCAACCTGTTCTCTCCCTTTGAATTAATTGTCTCTTCTACCCTCAACACATTTATAGCTCTTACCTCATTTCATTTTGCGTAATAGTTGGGTATAATGCTTTCTCCACAACTAGATCATAGTCTCCTGGGATGAAAAGACCTTCTTTTAGTCTTTGTACCATCATATCTAGCATGATCCTTTCTGTACACAACAGCACTGAGCTCTAAATGTTTACTGTGGCATGTGACAAATTCCATGAGTTACAGATGCTATAGGCATTCGGAAGAGGGAGATACTAGTTCCCCGGGGTTTTGGCTCCGCTTCTCAGTCTACATGCTCCCTGCCCAATCTCATCCACACCTATGGCTTCACCTACAGCCTTTATTCTGATACCTGTCAGATTCTGTATTTCTCAACCCAGAGTTCCAATCATCTGAACATCGCTCACATGTTTTATCGGAATTTCAAACTGAACAAGTGCCAACCTGAATACATTATCTCCTTCCCCAAACCCTGCCTCTTGTCCTTTATTCCCGGTGTTATGGTGTGGCTTCACCATTGCCTGGGATTGCTCAAGTCCGAAACCTGGGAATTGCCTACCAATGCCTCTCACCCCCACATCTGGGTTAATCCAGCCCTGTCAATTGGAACTCTCACCTGCCCTCTCCTCTCCATCCATACTGCCCTCATTTAGGCCCTTGTCATTCTTGCTGGCCTCCTGGAGCTTGCTTTCTGATCTTCTACCTACACAAACCATTTTCTACACTGCTGCCGGATGGAGCTTTCAAAAGGTTAATCTGATCCTGAGATTCAACAGCCTTTAATAATCCTCCTGTACCTTGAGAATAAGATCCAAACTCCCTAGCCTACCGCACAAGGCCCTTCGTGTACCTGTCCAGTCGCTTTTATACCCCATACTCTAGCTTCGCAAGTTACTTGGAGTTCCCTGAATGTACCATGTTTCCCCCCCTTTCCTGGCTAAGCCCTTCTTGGCCTCCAAGAACCAGCCTGGACATCATGATCTCTGCAAGTGTTCTTGAACCCTTCGGAGCAGGTTGACTGCCCTTGGTCTTCCCATAGCACCTGTGGATACTTGGACGCCCACCTCCTCTGACACTTTAGTACTGTCTACTCTATCCCACCCTTAACTGGACTCCTTGAGGGCAGATACTGTGTCTTTATTTTCTAAGAGTCTGACTTAACGTCTGGCACCTGGTAAGTCCTCCTTAATAAAAATAGAACCCAGAAACTTGGAAGGTCACCAATGAAATGCTCCTGGTGAGGAGGGGCAGCTGTATTAGCTTGATTGTCTGCCAAACTTGACCTCCCTGAGGAATTTCCCTCCATTCATTTCCACTACTACTGAGTGCTCCCATGTCTAGAAGGTTGATGCAAATCACTATCACAGTTGTCAACAGATACTTCTACCCTTAAAAATCTCAGTATTTCTGGTCCAGGTTGAAAATTTCCAGTGAAACAGACCAAAGGCAGATCATTAATCCTATGAAATGGTCTGTGGCAGAAAAAAGTATTCGGTGGTCACAACCTAGAGAAACACTACCTAAAATTTCTTTTTCTTAGAGAATCTCAACAAACAGCATATTAAAGGATTGAGAAGTCCTGATGTGAACTCATTTTGATTTTGTTGAGCTCAGTGTAAACCAAACATTTGACCACTGAGCTTTGCATGGAATATGTATGATCCATGAATGTCCTTGAAAAAGCCAGGCTAAGTTCGATAGATGAATGGATAAAGAAGTTGTGGTACATATACACAATGGAATACTATTCGGCGTTAAGGAAAGATGATATAGGAGCATTTGTGACAACATGGATGGATCTCGAGAGAATAATGCTAAGTGAAATAAGTCAGACAGAAAAAGCAGAGAACCCTATGATTTCACTGATATGTGGTATATAAACCAAAAAGAACAAGACAAACAAATGAGAAACAAAAACTCATAGACACAGACAATAATTTAGTGGTTACCAGAGGGTAAGGGGGTGGGGGTGGGTGATGAGGGTAAGGGGGATCAAATATATGGTGATGGAAGGAGAACTGACTCTGGGTGGTGAACACACAATGGGATTTATAGACGATGTAATACAGAATTGTACACCTGAAATCTATGTAAATTTACTAACAATTGTCACCCCAATAAAATTAATAAAAAAAAAATTGTAAAAAAAAAAAGCCAGGCTAAGGAATAAGTGGAAGAAAACAAGTACAGAGGACTACTAATTCAGGTACTCTGGACTACAAAATAGGACTTCCTCCTGCAGTTCCAGTTACGTAGTTTCCAGGCTGAAGTCAACATTTGGCCAAGGTGACATTACCCTGGGGATGTCACATCCCAAGGAAGGTCCCACCTCTCCCCAGGAGTAGGACGAAGTTGTGTAATTATTTGCACAACTTGCACGGTTTAAGGAGCAGGACTTCCAGAATGGCTAAGGAAAGAGTTCAGCAAATCCTCTCTCACTAAACAGCAATGATAAAACTGAACAAACTTGTCAAAAAAAATGTAAAGACATTTTTTGACCAAAGGCATACAAACAGAAGCGTTTATTCAAGAAAATGTACTGAACCTCACTAAGAACTGTGATATTTTTGCCTGGGGCTGTTCCCATCCCAACTTCCCTTCCTCCAGCTCTGTGGCACAAATTCTACCAGGGTGCTCGGAGGGGCCTGCCTTTTTATTCGGAGTGGAGTGTGGACAATCTCATTTGTCATTGTGGCCAACACTAGCTAGCCTGAGGGCCCAATAATGATCAGGTTTAGCAATAGACTGGCAGACACACGAGCCAGAGATGTAACAGATCTTAGGAAAGACACCTACATTATCCCTAGTGGTCTGGAAGGCTGTGCTCATGGACAGGGCTGTGTGCACCTAAGGGGACCCGCAAGAGTGCTGTGGCAAGGTAGAAGCCCCTGGCTGGATGTGACGCCTTCCAAAAAGAAAATAAAATCTGGAGTAGACTTGGAAAGTGCTCAGACTTGGAATGCATCCCCCCGGCCACACAGATTCATCAGCAAAGGGTGGACGCCTTACTGGCTCAAGGTGTTTGTGTGATGTCACCAGTCATTGGCCGACCACCAAGCTGTGCTGACTTGGGTGATCTCTGGTAATCAAAGCTTAAACATAACAAGAATTTTTAACCTAAACTGAGCAGAGACATCAGAGGCTGTACACTGGGGTGGGGAAGGGGGGAAGTGAGTGGGACAACAGACTCCACAGAATTTGTCCAGGCAAAATCACTAAACACACCAAAAATTAGCAAAAGCAACCACACAGAACCTAGAGTTGCTACAATATGTTATCTAAAATGTCAAGTTTAGAACAAAAAAATGATAAGCCATGAAAAAAAACAGGAAAGCGCGACCCATACATAATAGTATATATATTATGTAATAGTATATATATATATACTTCTGATTATTTCCTGAATGTAGTTTTCTAAAGCTGGAATAAAAATGAACTATTTAAAATCCCTGACAAATACTGCTAGATTAAGCTCTAGGAAATTTGTTCACTACTAAACCCACGTCAGCAGTGAGGATGAGATTTTTAAAAAGATTTTTATTAAAATATAGCTAACAATATTCTGTTAGTTTCAGGTGTACATCCTAGTTATTCAACAGTACCCACCTGGCACTATACATATTTATTACAATATTAATGATTGTACTCCCTTATGCTAAGAAGTGATCACCATAAGTCTAGCAACCATCTGTCACTGCACCACACAATCACAATATTAGTGACTATATTTCCTATGCCGTACATTACATCCTCAAGATTTATTTCTTTTACACCTGGAACTTTGAACATCTTATTCCCCTTTATCTTCTCCCCCCTTTTTAATTTTTCAATTACAGCTGACATTCAATATTATATTAATCTCAGGGGTACAGCACAGTGGTTAGACATTTATATAACATTTATATAACTTACAACGTGATCCCCCAGACTACTACCACCTGGCACTGTACATAGTTATTACCATATTATTGATTGTATTCCTTATGCTTTACATCCCCATAACTATTTTATAACTACCAATTTGTGTTTCTTAGTCCCTTCACCTTTTCACCCTGCCCCCAAACCCCTCCCATCTATCAGCCCAATAAATCTAGTACCCATCTGACACCATACAGTTATTACAATATTACTGACTATATTCCTTATGCTGTACCCTACATCCCCATGACTGCTGCATAACAACCAATCTGTACTTCTTAATCCCTTCCCCTTTTTCACCCACTCCCAAACCCCTCCCAGATGGCAACCATCAAAATGTTCTCTGTATCTATGAGTTTGTTTCATTTATTTTGTTCTGTAGATGCCACTTATAAGTGAAATCATATGAAATCTTTCACTGTCTGACTTACTCCACTCAGGAGAATACTCTCTAGGTCCATCTGTGTTGTCACAGATGGCAAGGTTTCATTCTTTGTTACAGCCGAGTAATATTCCATTGTATGTATGCACCACCTATTTTTTTTTAATTTCAGGTGCACAAGACAAAGTGATACTTAGACGTTTTATCATTTCTATCCCTCACACTGTGTGAACCCTCCTCCCCCCATCCACTACCCCTCTGACATCGCACAGAGCCATTACATTTCCACTCTCTATTCCTAATGCTGTACTCCGCTTCTTGTAAGTATATACCTACATATATACATATATATATAATTATAGTTGGCATTCATTATTGTCCAGCTTCAGGTGTACAGTGCAGTGACCAGGCATCTACATCTTCCCTGAGGTGGTCTCCCTAATGAGACAAGTGTCCATCGGATACCCTACAAAATCTTTACAATATTATTGGTTACGTTCCCCAAATTAATTTTCAAAACCCCGGCACCACCTATTTTTATTCATTCATCCATTCAGGGTGTGGGAACAAAACCCTAAAAAACAGTTTCCAGGCTCTCGGCCTCACATAGAAAGGTGCTGGCTCGGGTAGTAAATGGCCATCAACTGTGATCAGATGGCCATCAGCTGTGGCTAGTTGGCCGTCAGCTGTAACCCATAAGCCATTGGCCACTAATATAACGGCTGTGGCTACGCTAGCAGAAAAATGGGGGCTAGCAAGAAGATGGTGGCTGGCAAGCGCGGACTGCTGTTAGGCAGATTATGTAGATCCTGCTTCCTGTGTCTCCAGCCCAGCTGCCAGTGAGAATATATTGGTTTGACTCCCCTATCTATGGCTCCGTGGGTGTTCCTTTTTGGCCTCACCGTGTCCTGCGTTCTTATGTGGGGAGCGGGAGAAGAGACCCCACCTTATACCCCGCAGGCCGCCCCGCACGACACAGGGACACCCAGGTTACCTTCATATCTTGACCATGGTAAACAATGCTGCAATGAACATATGGATGAGCACGTCCCCTCAATGTAGCTTTTGGGTTTTCTTCAGATAAATACCCAGAAGTAGGATTACTAGCTCCTTTGTCTCTTGTTAACAGTCTTTGTTTTAAAGTCTATTTTGTCTGGTATAAGTATTGCTACCCCATTTTTTTTTAAATTTCTATTTTCATGAAATATCTTTTTCCATCCCTTTACTTTCAGTCTGTGTGTCTTTTGATCTGAAGTGAGTCTCTTGTAGGCAGCATATGTAAGGGTCTTGTTTTCTTATCCACTTAGCCAGGTTAGGGAAGTTTTCCGTCATTATTTCTTCAAATAGGTTTTCAATTCCTTGCTCTCTCTCTTCTTCTTCTGGTACCCCTGTTATTCAAACATTGGTATGCTTAATGTTGTCCCAGAGGTCCCTTAAACTATCTTGATTTTTTTGGATTCTTTTCTCTTTTTGCTGTTCTGATTGGGTGTTTTCTGCCACCTTATCTTTTAAATCGCTGATTCAATCCCCTGCTTCATCTAATCTACTGTTGATTCCCTGTAATTTATTCTTCATTTCCATTATTCTTTATTTCTGACTGGTTCTTTTTTATGTTTTCTGTCTCTGTTTTTATGTTTCCTATATTTTTGTTGAAGTTCTCCCTGAGATCACTGAGCACCCTTATAACTAGTGTTTGGAACTCTGCATCTGGTAGGTTGCTTGTCTCCATTTGTTTAGCTCTTTTTCTGGAGCTTTGTTCTGTTTTTTTATTTGGGACACGTCTCTTTGTTTCCCCATTTTGGCTGCCTCCCTGTGTTTGTTTCTATGTATTTGGTAGGGCTGCTATGTCTCTTGTTTTTAGTAGAGTGGCCTTATGTAGTAGGGTGCTGTGGGACCCAGTGGTGCAGTCTTTCTGGTCACCTGAGTTGTGCACTCCAGGTGTGTCCCTTGTGTGCGTGTGTGTGCCCTCCTCTTATTGTTGAAACTTGGTTGCTGTTTGCACATCAATGGGAGGAACTGCCCCTTGGGCTCATTTGTTGTGAGGACTGGCCTTGCCTACAGTGAGGAGCTATGGAGCAGGATCTGCCTCAGCAGGGCTCTGGTGCCTGCCCAGTCCACCCTTTGGGTGTGTTGTTCTTGGAGGAAACTGGATGTCGTGCGGGAGACCCTGCTCGCTGTGCCATTTGTCGTGCGGGGTGTCAGGCAGGGTCTCTGCTTCCACTCCCCACATAAGAACGCAGGATATGGAGAGGCCAAAAAGGAACACCCACGGAGCCATAGGTAGGGGAGTCACACCACTATGTTCTCACTGGTGGCTGGATCCACACTGTCCGCAACCCTCACTGCTCCGCTTGCGAGCTCAGCCACCATCTTCTCACTAGCCCCCATTTGCTGCTAGCGCAGCCACGGCAGTTATATTAGTGGCCAATGGCTCACTGGTTACAGCTGACGGCCAACCAGCCACAGCTGCTGGCCATCCAATCACAGTTGATGGCCATTTACTACCTGAGCCAGCACCTTTCTATGTGAGGCCAAGAGCCTGGAAACTGCTCTCTGGGGCTGCTCTGTCCCCACACTAGATGATGCTCCAGCTCATTCTAGAGCTTGCCACTCAGTGTGCCAGCCCCAGAGCCACCTCGGAGGGGACCTGCTGCAGGTCAAGTTCAGCTGCAGCCCGTGCCCCACATGGGGCCACCTGGAAGGAGCCACAAAGCAATCCAGAGATGGCCACCACCTGTGCCATGCTTGGAAGCACCTTGAGAGGCCAAGCCCTGAACCAAGGCCAGCTGCCGCTAGTGCTGGGCTTAGGGCTGCTCAGGCAGAGGTACAGGACACACTCAAGCCAGATGCTGCTTGTCTGGGTTCCGTGAACCTTTGAGAGACCCTAGGAAGGTCTGCAGCTTAAGCCAAGGCAGGTGGTTCATAGGAAAAAGCCACTGGAAGCGGCTTGTGTGTGCCTGAAAGTTGGGGCGTGGCAAATGATTGGCATTAGAGACTCAGATATGGCAGCCACCTGCGTCTGCGCACCAGGAAGGGGAGGTCTCAACAAAAAAAACAATGGCTTCCACCAGCTACTCTGTCCGGGAGAAAGCTACCCCTCCAGCCCTTGTCCTGAAGCCCGACAACTCAGTTCCTCCCATATGTCCCTGTGGCCTCTTCAGCTGCTGCCCCAGCGCTGGAGCTCAAAGCCAGTGATACAGGTGGTGAGTAAGTCCGTGTGCGGTCCCTTTAAGATTACCTGGGACTCCAGCCACCCTCCGTCTCACTCAGTCACAATCTCCACTGGTTTTCACAGCCAGAAATAATGGGGACTTCTCTCCCTGGCACTGGAACCCTGGGCTGGGGAGAGGGTGGGACCCCTTCCCCCTCTGGGGGTACCTCTGCAGCTGAGCTATTCTTCCCTATTTTTAATGGTCTCACAGGTGTGGCACCAGCCTGTTCCCCGTCTCCGCTCCTCCTACCAGTCTTGAGGAGACTTCTTCTGTATGTCCTTAGTCTTAGGGTTTTGGTTCAGCAAGATTTCAGGCGATTCTCAATGATGGTTGTTTTGGAGTTTAGTTGTAATTTTGATGTGGTCGTTGAGAGGAGGTAAGCACAGCATTTACCTACTGCGCCATGTTGACCAGAACTCTGAGTATGAGTTTATTTCCATACTATATGGATCATACATATTAAAAAAGAAAGAAATCATTAGCAATCTAATAGGTGAAAGTTGTATTTTTAGTTTTTTGATTATAGTGAGTGTTGAGTAATTTTTCACGTCTGTTGCCAAACGTTCTGTGAATTCCTGTTCGTGTCATTTATGCAGTTTTCAGTGGTATTTTGGTGTTTCATTATGGCTCTGGAAGGATTCCTCATCAACTATGCTTTGTCACACTTGAATATACTATCTCAAACGATGACTTAGGTGTCTTTAATTATTAAGGCAATTAAAAATATCGTATAATCAAATTTCATCAAATGTGGAAAGCGAATAAAACAATTTAGAGAAAACAAAAGGAATGGGAATTATACTTATGGAGCATAATGATTAAGAATCAAATATATTTAAGAGATAGGAGAAGCTGATAAAGATATTGAGAAAGGCACAGTATACATTACAGATTCAAATGAAACCCTATTCAAAAGTTAACATCATTGTCCTTAGATCTGGGGTAGGAGAAATTTCTTTGTAGGGTTCCATTTTCTGTAATGGAAATATGCATTCAAACTTTTATTGAATACCTGCTATGTGTGTTAATGGGAATGAAGTTAGATGGCAGTGGGAAAAAAAAGATCCATTGTGCTCTCAGTCTAATGAGGACACATAAGCAACTAAAAATCACTTAAGGCAAGAAATAAAAATAAATAAGGCAAAAGAGAAATAGAGGAAAAAGCAGGGTGCTGTGGGAGCTCAGAAAGTTACTATTACTATTGATGAGAATCAGGGAAAGGTTTATGGAGGAACTGGCATTTCTATATGGTCATGGAAATTAAGTAGGATTTCTCTAGGTGGAGAACATAGAAAACAGTTTTCAAGAAAGGATGTGCAAAAAAACACATGAGGTCACATGAGGCAGGAGATTCTAACCCAGGCATGCACCCAGATCCAATCTGTCAGTCTTCTATTCAAGCAGATTCTAGTACTAGTAGACATAACATAAAACAGCACTTAGTAAAATTTGTTATGAATGAAAAAAATGGCTGATGACCATTTTAATTCATTAAAAAAATTTTTTTAACTCTGAGAATTTAAACACTAACCATGGAAAATTTAGACTCCATAAACATAATCAACACAGTAAAACTGACAATGGCTAAAACTTTATACAATTAAACTTCTCGTCTTAGGTTGGGTTCCCTGGAAGTTGACTCCAAGACAAGAATGAGAGTGTAATTTATTTAAGAAGTCATTCCAGAAAGCATCAGCAGGGAGGGGGAAGTAAGACAGGAACATCACGCAATTTTCCACTGGGGGCGAATGGGTTCAATCTCCCCTCATCAGGTAATTGGGAAAAATGGTGTAGAACATACCTCACAATTATCCCACCAGAGGATGAGGAAGATGGGGTATTGATCTTCCAACTACCATCTGTCATTAACTCCCAGCACTTCTGGTGCTGGATGACACCTCAGGTGGGGAGTTGCAGGTATTTGCACTCAGAAGCTAACCACCATTCTTGTGTACTGAAGGGTGAGTGCCAACGGGGCATGGGGGGGCCACCACTACTATCTGCTATGTTTGTTACTGACTCAAAACTATTGGAAGGATCACATCTTCTTGATAAAATTTAGACCCAGAAAATTTGCACCACAGGAAATTGGTAGATATGATTGCCATAAAAGTAAACTCACTTGTAAGCAATTAAAATTTAAAAATTTTTATTTGGACAAATTTTAATACAAATCTTCATGGTGACATTTTTTATGAATAAATATTTTCCAGATGAAAGTAAAAGCAAATAAAAAATGCTAGAAATATTTTACCTGAATTATGTAGAAAATTGATATCAAGGGATTAAATTGATTTCAATTTGCTCAGGAAAATATGTTCTTCATAAAATTTCATCAATGCTGGCATGATTCTGATTAGAATGTTTTTACTCACAAACATGGAGTCACAGTGTCCTCAGGCTCAAAACAAGAGGAGGATCGAAACATCCTGTTCTTTAGTTGCTAGAGGCCAAAAAATGAAGAGGATTTGTGCCAGGGGAAATTGCATGGGTAAATGCAGAGTGGAAAAGCATATGGAATGCTTTGGGAATGATGAATTCCTCGCTGACAGAGCTATGGGAGCAGATGTTAAGCAAAAAAAAAAAAAAGAAAAAAAAAGAAAAAAAACATTCATGAATATTCTGTGGATCTGCAGATTTCTTTGTTGAAAGAGGATAAGAGAAAAATTGGATCTTATAGCCCTCTAGTGTAACTCTTCACAGCTTTTCACTAAAATATCCCATGACCTTACAGGAAAAAAATAAAAACCCATTAAAATAATGAGATTGACAGACAACATAATATAAAATTGTGAGCCTCCTTGAAAATAATCTTAAGGCAAATAGAGTTTTGGAAAAATAGATCCATATTTCTTCACCTTATGGAACACTCGGGCTTCCCTTAATGAGAGAGCAAGTGGAGAAGGATTTTTTGAAAGGTACATTGCTCTTGCTCCACCACCTGTGTCCTCACTCAGAGATTCGGGCCTTTACTAGCCAGAGGACTGGGCATTCATCTCTCTTGATCCCAAGGAGCTCTACTGTGAGAGGGCAGTTTTGTTTCTGATTTTTGCCCTTTGCTTCGAAACCTCTGAGCCCCCCACCAGCCTCTCACCCCCTGCTCCCAGCCCTCACCATGTTCCTCAGTCTTCCCACTGTCTTTTTCCATCTTTCCATTGAAACAGAACAACCCCAGTGATCAGGTAGGCAGGAAGTAAGGGCAGACTGGCTGTGGTATAAAGCATATCCTCCCCCATTACTCACTCACTATAGGTGACAGACATAGGAAGAATGATTTCACTTACTGCCATTGGCTTCCAGTACCAGAGAAGGAGACGAAGAGAGGAGGGCGATAACCATCAGAGTACAAAGAGGTACAATAATAGGAAACCCATTAGAAGCTGAAACATGGACTGGAAGCTGTGCCAATCAACTCACCCGCTTTCCAGCTGCAAGACTTACCAAGGGGGTGGATCACTACCCAAATGGACAGAAGTTGGGATTAAAGATGACCCACACATTCTGTTGCCACACTGAGATCGGAAGGGTCTTCCCTTGTTTGCGTATGACCTAAGAGTAAAACCAAATTGGGGTCTACAATTTGGAAAGATCATATGGGATTGGACTAGGGGATTAAAAGGCAAAAACTTTGGGATTAAAAAAAATAGTTGGAAGACTCAGAGAAAGGAAATATATTCCTGGAAAATTACTTGCGTTCAAAGCCAGAAGAAAAAGTCAAACCATGAGGCATCTTCAAAAGACTGCACGAGAAGCAAAAGGTCATAGGTAGATGAAAAGCAGAAGTTGAAAAGGTAGTTGACTCTAAGACTGTAAGAACATTCCAAAGGCAACAGCAGAATTCAAATCCATATGCAGTCAGTAAAGAATAGAAAGGATGGTGTAGAAAATTCACCCCCTGATGTGAAAGACATCCTTGAGATGCTTTCCCAGAGTGAAGATGAAAATGACGAGATTCAATTTTTCACCACATGCTACATGAACACTTACTGTGTTACTGTGTGCCAGTCACTGTGCTAGGCGCTGGATCTAAAAGGCTTTCACATTCTCTATCCTCAGTGTGTGAGAGGCAGCCATTAAACCCTGAAACACAAATTAACATATAATTGCAAATTATGATGGTTGCCTCAACTGAAAACTGGCACTAAAGATTCCCCTTGTAGGAAGAGCCAGTTCTGATTGGTGGTTAGGGAGGGTCTGACGAAGGAATAGGTAGCTGGAGATACGAAGGATGAGTAAGAAAACCGCAAAGTAGAGAGTGGCCAGGGGTGTGCAGCCCTGCAGCAGAAGAGCATGCGGAGCAGCAGAGTCTGAAAGAGGACCGGGGCATCTGGTTGAGGCGAGGAAGGTGAGGAATGCGGTGCACGCTGTGACTGGAAAGGTACTAGGGCCAGATCACACAGGGCCCCCTAAGGCTGGGTGAGGAGTTCGTATTTTCTTCTAAGGGAAATGGGAAGTCACTGAAGGGTTCTAAGTAGGTGGCTGAAGCGATTTCTGTTTTAAAAGGTCAACTGGTCCCCGAAGCGGGGTAAGGATGACACTGAAGAGCTTACTGAGGGGGCCAGGGCAGTGTGAAGGGTGATGGCGACTTGGAGGATGGTGGCGGCTGACTACACAGAAGTGAATGAAGTTAGGTTATGCTCTGGAGGTTACGACTGGCACAACTTGGGTATGAATTGGGTATAGGAGGCACTGGGGCATGGATGGCCCAAAACAACTCCTGGGTCCATTTTGAACACAGGGCCTATGATGATGCCATTAATTACAAGGAGAAAGATGAGGAATGATTGAGGAGGGAATAGCAGGAGTGCAGGTTCAGGCCCATTAGGTCTGAGATGCTTGTGAGGTGTCCAAGAGTGAAGAGGCCAAAAACATCTGGATATCGAAATCTGCATGCAGCTCAGAAGAGAGGTCAGACTGGACAGTCATCCACTATTACAGATAATACTTATTTATTTTGGGTTTTCTGTACCCTTTCCTTATGGAAATATTCGAAAATACACAGAAGTAGAAAAAATAGCATACTGAATCTCTATGTACCCATCATAGAACAAACAATATTTTGTCATGAGAATGGTAAGTCTCCTAGAGAAAGAGAAACATGCCAATTACTCTAGTCTGAGTTTCCTCATCCAAAAAACTGGAATATTGTAACTGTGGAGTTCTGGTGAGAATAAAATGAAATTAACCATGTCAACAGAGTGCAGTAAACAATGTTAGCCAATCATATTTTGTTATTTTGGGGTGGGCAATATTGGTCCAATATTGGAGAAAGAAAAGGTTAGTAGGTGAAAACAAATTGAGTTAAGTTTCTTAACTCAGGAAAAAGTATTCAAATCATTGAGCTCTTGGAGAGAAGAACAAAACAGAAGCTGTTGACACAAGAATGGCAAGTTTTGGAACTCTCGCAAAGGTGAGGCAAGCAGAGAACACAGTGAGAGAGAGCAAGTGAAATTAAGGTTCCAGTTAAGTGTGAATTGTGCATATGACTCCTGGGTGCCCTGGCAATGGGTGCCCCCACCTTATGCTAATAACATCATCTTGAGGGAAAATTCACACGAAAATGGAGTAAGTAGTTAAGGGTCAGAACATTACATGATCTGGTCTGGTGAGGAATTTGAGAAGCTTTTTGCTGTAAAGAATGACTTCGTGAGTACACCCTCCCCACCCCCAAAATAAAACTGAATTATGAATAAGAGGGTTAAACTGAGCCTGTGCTCTGGAGCAGAGCCTCTCAAACTTGAACATGCACACAGCCACCTGGGCATGTCGTGCAAATGCTCCTTCTGATGCAGTGGGTCCAGGATGGGGCCTGAGGGTCCGCAAGGCTTTCTGGGATCCTGTACAGCTGTTGCTCCTCCCTCTGGCTTTGCATGAAGTCTGTCACTGAGAAGTTCTGTAGCGCAAATACCTGCGCCTGCTGGCACTGCTGCTAGAAAGACAATGGGATGTGGGACTGGACGACAGAAACCCATTCCCTCAGAAACCCTCCCATAGAAAGGGGCTGGAGGCAGCTTAGAGTCCTCTCGTGGGCATTATATGGCGCTGGAGGGCTGGGAGAACAAGGAGTCAACAACTGTTAGCTTTAACACTATCACCCACGTGCGCGCCCTCAGGAACTCCACATTCAGAGGAAGAGACAGGAAATGAGAGCAGAGCAAGATCGATATGGAGAACAGACAATGAACACCAAATTACAGGTGCTTGATGTTCCTGGCCAAGAGACGCATAATGAAAGATCTGTTAGAAAAAGGTTTTTCTAAGCTCAAGGAAGATCTCTATCTGCAGACTGAAAGAGCTTACCCCATTTCAGGGAAAAGAAACTATCAGACACACAGACACATTTGGCAACAATTTTTAACTACAAAAGAAAAAAAGCTGCAATCATCAAGACAGGAGAAAACAAATCATTTATTGAGGGCTTACCCTGCTCTGCACACTTGGTGCTTGACATGAATTCTCTCATTTAGAGGTCACAGCATTCCAGTAAAGGGGTGGTGCTGGCCTTTAAGTTGACTGGATTCAGGAACTCAAACCACGTTGTCAGGATGCCTTTGCTCTCCAGCTGCCCCGGCTCTTTCATTCCTCATGGTGGCAGACAGGCTTCCTCCAGACGTGGCACAGGCAGCTCCGGGCTCACATTCTCCCAGCTCAGGGACCCTAGAAGAAAGAGACGGTGTCTCTCTCCTGGTTTCCCCATAGAAGGTCTCCAGTTGTCTTTACGCCATGTGCTCGCCCTTGGACCCATCACAGGGGCCGAGAGAATGGAGCAAGATAACTGGCCAGGGGCTGAGGGTACTGTGGTTAGAAGTCCCACCAGAATTAAAAGGTTGGAGTGACAAACAATAAATAAAAGAGAGCAAGGACAGTTTGGCCAACAGATGCAAGTGGTCCCCAACAGGGAGGCCTATGAGTTGCCCCACTTTACAGATGACGACAGTAAGGATTAGAGAGGTCAAGTAACTTGCCCAAGGTCACACATCCAGTATAAGTTGAGGAGTCAGGATACAAACCACGGCGGTCTGAGCGGAACTCTTAACCGCTCTGCTGTACGGCAACAGTCAGTTTGGTTTCAGACTTCTCTGCAAACCAGCTTTCAGAAGAAAAGGGAGTGACAGCGAGACTTTTTAGAGGAAAAGACTGTGACCAATGATCTGTAGGCTCTGGCTCATTGTCTTTCACAATAATAGCTAACAAATATTAAACACACATTGTGTGACGGGCACTATATATCGAGTCATCCACTTCATGAACAACAAGACAGGAATCTTATTATCCTCATTTTACAGATGAGAAAACTGAAGCCCAGAGAGGTTAGGTAAGTTATCTAAGAGCCAGGATGGTGCCTCGGCAAGCCGATCTTGTGAGCCCATGATGGGAACCACTCTTCCATACTGCCAGGGTTCAAAAGTATATCAACGCTCACTTCTTGAAACACATTTAACAAAAATATGCACCACAATAACGAGAGAGAAAAAAAGAGTTCAAAAATGAGAAAATCATGTGAAAACTACAAAGTTAGTTTTTAAAAGTGTAAATGACTCATCTGTATCTAAATGTAAGATTTTATTAACAAAGAGAAGGAGGAAAGTAAAAGTGAGTTCAACGTGGCTTAATCAAGGGGAACTAAAAGATTACCACTTCAGTTTAATAATTCGGATAATTTAAGAAACATAGGCTGGAGAATGAATGCTTTTTAAATTATTGTTCTGCATGAATATTTTATTTAGCAGTTTTCTAAATATTGCTGGTGCCATAAACTCCTCTACAGAAAAACAATAAGGTGTTTTTTAAGAAAGGTAAACAGTAGGGTTTTTTTTTTTTTAAATATGATCTCATGGATTCAAACTTATTTGATGAGTTTAATCCATGCAATTGTCTTTACTCACATTGTCCCAACCGTGACTAGTGGGAGCTTTAAGTTGGCTCCTGAGTCCTTGTGCCATAACCTAGAGGTCTCTGAAAGCTTTACTGCTATCAAAGCATCCTGTATGTGTCTTTCCCCAGACCCACAGAATGCTTTAAGGTCATACTTACAATACTAAACGGTGTAGCTATGCCTTCCAAAGCAATGAAGATAAAAGCAGAGAAAATACTCATAAGAGAGAAACAAATCATTAAACAAAGGAAATGGCAAAGAGGCATTAAAAACAGCATAGAAAGGGGCGGCTGGGTGGCTCAGTCGGTTGGAGCATAGGCCAGTGAGCTGCGCCCTCCACAACTAGATTGAAGACAACGAGCTGCGGCTGAGCTGCCAGAGGGACGGCCGGATGGCTCAGTTGGTTAGAGCGCGAGCTCTCAACAACAAGGTTGCCGGTTCAATTCCCACATGGGATGGTGGGCTGCACCCCCTGCAACTAAAGATTGAAAACGGTCACTATTCTTGGAGCTGAGCTGTGCCATCCACAACTAGATTGAAGGACAACCACTTGGAGCTGATGGGCCCTGGAAAAACAAATTGTTCCCCAATATTCCCCAATAAAATGTATTTAAAAAATAGCATAGAAAAAGATGATGAACTAAATGTATTAGTTATAATGATAAATATATATGGAACTTACTCCCATGTTTAAAAATAAAATTTCCATCTTACCATTTGCAACAACATGGATGGACCTAGAGAACATTATGTTAAGTGAAATAAGTCAGACAGAGAAAGACAAATACCATATGATCTCACTTATATGTGGAATCTAAAGAAAAGAATAAGTGAATGAACTAATCAGAAACAGTTTTGGAGACATAGAGGAAAAACTGAGGGTTGCTAGATGGGGGGGTGGGGACAAGGGGGAAGGTGAGGGGATTAGAAAACAGTCGGTAACCACAAGATGGCCACGGGGTTTTGAAAATTAATTTGGGGAATGTAATCAATAATGTTGTAAAGATTTTGTAGGGTATCCGATGGACACGTGTCCCATTTGGGAGACCACCTCTGGGAAGATGTAGATGCCTGGTCACTGCACTGTATACTTGAAGCTGAAGCTGAACAATACTGAATGTCAACTACAAGTTTGTATGTATATATATATGTGTGTGTATATGTATGTACTTAGAAGAAGCGGAGTACAGCATTAGGAATAGAGACAGTGGAAATGTAATGGCTCTGTGCGATGTCAGAGGGGTAGTGGATGGGGGGAAGGGGGTTCACACACTGTGAAGGACATGAAAGAGAAACGTCTAGTATTACTTTGTCTTGTGCACCTGAAACTAATAAAAAATAAATAAATAAATAAATAAAAATAAAAAATAAAATAAAATTTCCCAGACTGGATTTTTAAAAAAAATCAATTCTATGATATCTAAAAAAAGCACACAATGGCACAAGAAGATCAAATAAAGAAAATGGGGAAAATATGCAAGACAGACACAAATGAAGGGAAACCAAAGATTAAATACTTAAATTAGTAGAATTTGAGACAAAAAGCTGAATGAAATGGCATTGAAATGTATAAAACCAAAATTAGAAGTATAGAGACTCAATAATACAATTCATAGGTCTTATTTCACAGCTTCTGGAAAGAAACATGCATACTAGATAATACACCTTTTTTTCCTAGTGCCCATGGAAGACTTAACAAAAATGGAACAGATAGCTACACTAACAGTGGCACGTAAACAGGTTCACTTGCTGAAGAAGACTCATGACAAGGCTTACAAATGTACAGTTGTTTACCGGGAAAGGACACACTAGATATAGCAGGAGTGTGCAAGTCAGAATAAACATCACAGCATATGACTCACAGCAGGGGTCTGGAGAGGCCAGGTGCAGGCTCCTATTATCCTCTTTCTGTAAGGGCCAGGCCAGACGTCTCATGGATGGGGAACCTCTGATGTGTGCACAGAACATTTCGGAACCAGGGAGACAAAAGCGAAGTCTTTGCTGAGGTTGTTTGTATTTTGCGGGTCTCCTAGGCATATCTCTGCTGCAGGCCCAGCAGAACTCTGGGGCGAGGGCTGGGGAGTATCCCACCGAGGCCAGGTGCAACCCTTCAATCTCATTGTTATTAATAAACAACTGCTGACAAGTTGGGTCAAACTTCCTTGAAACTCTTTGGACTCATGGTTACACAGACACACTGTATACTAATGTATCATGCTTTGACACGGAGTCAGTGTCAGACAGGAGTTTTAATTTAACCAAACAACTCCGGTTAATTGCAGACCTACCGTGATTAAGCTTTGCAGCACAATAGCAAAACATGAAGTCTATCTCAATCATTTCTCAATCATTTCCAAAACGCTGAAACCATATAAGCCCTATTTTTGGACTACAATTTAAAAAAGGAATAAATATGATAAGTAGAAAGTAATCAAAATGCAAATTAAAACAAGGTGCTTTTTAAAAGACTGTAAGTCTGATGAAAATTAATAAGAATGTTCATATCCAGTGTCAGTAAGAGGCCTAGGGGAACTAGGCCTCTTTATTCACTGCTCCTGGAAACATAAATTTATAGACTCTTTCTCAGGTCCATCTTGGTAATCTATCAAAATCATTAAAGGGTACATTCTCTCAGCTCAGAAATTACACATCTGGCATTTTATCTTGATATGGGCAGGCAACAGTGCTTATTGCAGCACAGTGGATAATAGCAAAATGTCCAATAACATGGGGAGTGTTGCAGTAAGTTATATCCATATCCAATTATTCAAAATAATTTTGTAGAGGTCTGTTTGTGGCGGGCTCTGCTAGTTGCACGTCCACAATGTTCTCCCCTCTTCACCTACAGTAACAGAACCCAGATACTGTTCAGGGAAGCAATGTTCACTGCTCCAGGCACAATGGCACAGCAGTCCTGTTCCCATTTCCCCAGCTTACCTTGTACCAAGGAGTGGCCATGTGATCCAGTTCCTGTCAATGAAATATAAGGAGTCTACTGGGGGCTTTGAGAAAGTGTTTTGCTTTCCGAATAAACGGGAAAGATGCTGTTGAGGTCAGCAACCATCTACTGCAGCCCTTATATTAAGTGAGAAAAATGAACTATTCGTTAAGCAAGAGCTGGTTGGGTTTTCTGTAATTTGGAGCCCAGAGAGTCGCTAGCTGTGGTAGATACTATGATGTGCTTCCCCAGAACCCCCTTCAGGACTCCCAGATACTGGGGGTGCTACAGGCTGACAGCGTTCATTTGCCAGCTATCTCCAGGAATTGCACTCACTGAAATTGGCTGCGTTACGCAATGTCACATCCCCCAGGAGTATAAAGGCTCAGTCTTCTTTCTTCCATATGGGACAATTCTGCAGGGCCCTCCCAGCTCCGGAGCTGGAGCCCTTGCCACGACTGAATCATTGCCTCACTTCCCCTTCCGCCTAATGCTACGTTATTCCCCTTCCCTATGGTGTTGATCTTAAGAGCACTCCCTAATAAGCTTCCTGCGCTCAAATTTGTTGTCTCAGAGTCTGTTTCCTGAGTAACCCGTCACCCCCCGCAGTACTAATGAAACATTTATTCATGTTAAAAAGATGTTGAAAATATATTGCTAAATGATAAACAGGTTATAAAGCAGTATGCATGGTGTTCTCTTATTATACAGATTATGTGTCTGCATAGTAAAACTGTCTGCAAAGGAAAACACTAATATTTGAACCCCGGGCCTTGTGTTTCCAATAATATGCTGGACTAGATGTTTAGAGAAACTCCTTCTATTAGGTGGGTGCAAAAGTAATTGTGGTTTAAAAGGTTAAAAATAATTGCAAAAACCGCAATTACTTTTGCACCCACCTAATAGTTCAGAACACATTAAATGTCAAAAAATAAGTTTTAATATTTTAACATGTAGAGTAGTGGTGAGAAAGTAAGAGAATTCCAAGGGTGGGGTGAGGACACAGAAATGATAGGAAAGCACAAATCCACAGGAGCTAGAGATCATATTTCCTCTGGAGGTAGCTGCTGATTCCTGACGGCCCAGAGCCAGGTTTTCATGAGCCATTGCCGTGGGGCACAGGAGACAAAGCCTAGAACCTGAGCAGTGTGCGAGAGGTCAGGATGGAGCCCCTTGCCTTAAGGCAGGACAGCCAAAGAGCAACAGCTTCAAGAAGTTCAACTGGAAAAGCCCACCCTGCAGATGGCACCGGGGGAAGTCAACTCCATGGGAACAGCCAGGCACTAGCAAGCTCACATGGGTGTGGACCAGATCTGAACTGGAATCTCTGGGGCCCAAAATTAACACTATGCCAAAGACAGAGTTCAAAATGGTTCGTGGTAGTGCCCACAACAAACTGCCAGAAGAAAACAAAAATTCTTCTTTGGAGGAATACATTTACAGACTTCAAAGAATTACCATAAAGTTACAATTTCAGAAAAAGAAATCACTAAACCCACGAGGGCCAGCAGAAACATCACACTTCAGAATCAGGTACACACTCACGCACACACAACTATAGTAGTGAGATATTTAGATAAGCACATAAAATAATGATGTTTATTGTCTATAAAGAATTAAAGGTAGGGTTGATAGAATAAGGGCACAAAGGTTACCAAAAGTGACGGGTAGATTTGAAAAAAAAATTAAACAGGAGTTTATACAATAAAAAAGTAATAATTTAAATTAGAAATGCAAAGGATATTACAAACAGCAGATTGAACTAAAGAGAAAATCAGAGAATTAGAAGATATATATAAATTACCAATATAGGACAAAAGACAGAATGATAGAAAATATTAATTACAGGTTAAGAGAAGTCAAGAGAAATAGAGCATAGAGAAGGTCCAATACTGTGTTTCCCCGAAAATAAGACCTAACCGGAAGATAAGCCCTAGCATGATTTTCCAGGACGACATCCCCTGAACACAAGTCCTAATGCGTCTTTTTTTTTTTTTTTTTTTTTAAAGATTTTTTTATTAGGGAAGGGGAACAGGACTTTATTGGGGAATAGTGTGTACTTCCAGGACTTTTTCCAAGTCAAGTTGTTGTCCTTTCAATCTTAGTTGTGGAGTGTGCAGCTCAGCTCCAGGTCCAGTTGCCGTTGTTAGTTGCAGGGGGCCAGTCCACCATCCCTTGCAGGAGTCGAACTGGCAACCTTGTGGTTGAGAGGATGGGCTCCAATCAACTGAGCCATCTGGCAGCTCAGCTCAAGGTGCCGTGTTCAATCTTATTTGCGGGAGGCAGAGCCCACCATCCCTTGCTGGACTGGAGGAGTGGAACCGGCAACCTTGTGGTTGAGAGCCCACTGGCCCATGTGGGAATCGAACCGGCAGCCTTCGGAGCTCGGAGCATGGAGCTCTAACCGCCTAAGCCACCGGGCCGGCCCTTTTTTTTTTTTTTTTAGCTTAAGAAACACAAATTTATTTTCCAATAGATCTGGAGACTAGAAGTTCAAGATCAGAGTGCCAGCATTGCTGGGTTCTGGTGAGATCTCTTTCTCTGCCTTGCAGACAGCCACCTTCTCCTAATGAGTCTTTTGGAGCAAAAATTAATATAAGACCCAGTCTTATTTTTGGGGAAATACGGTATATGGTCCGAGTGGAATTCTAGAAAGAGAGAACGATAATAGAGGAAAAGGCAATAACAAAGAGATAAGGTTTGAGAAATTATGAAAGGCACCAATCTTCAGATGCAGAAACCCAAGAATTCCAAGCAGGATGATTAAAATAAATCCACACTTAAACAGATAGTAATGAAACTACAGAATACTAAAGACAAGCAGAAGACTTTCCATTAATGGTAATCAGAAGACAAATAATATCTTTGAAGTGGCAAGATAAATAACTGTCAGCCTGGAATTTAATTCCCAACAATTAAACTCTTATGAATGTGGGTGAAATAAAGATATTTTCAGACATAAACAGACATCATTAAAATAATTTTTAAAGAACACATCTCAGAAGGATAAAAATGATTCTAGGAGGAACATCTGGGATGTAAGAAGGAATAGTGAGCAATACTCAACATTATGTTGAAAGTCCTAGCCAGTGAAAAAAGGCTAGAAAAAGAAAGGGCACACACATTGGAAAATAAGAAATAAATATAACAGTTTCTATCGACAAAAAAACCTGTGCATGTAGAAAAACCCAAAGAGTCTACCAAAAAACTACTAGAACTAATAAGTGGGTTTATCAAGGTCACAGGAAATAAGCTCAATATACAAAAATCAATTGTATTTCTCTATACTAACAATAAACAATTGGAAATTGAAAATAGTACTATTTACAAGAGCACCAAAAACATGAAATCCTTAAGTATGATTCTTACAAAATATGTGCAAGATACGTATGCTGAAAATTACAAAACATCAATGAAAGAAATCAAAGACCTCAACACATAATGATGTACTGTCTTCATAAATTGGAAGACTCATAGTTAAGGTGTCTGTGGTAGGCAGCCTTTAAGATGGCCCCTAATGATCCCCACTTTCTGGTATTCACACCCTTGTATAACTCCCTCCCTTTGAGTGTAGGCTACACCTAATCATATGTTTCTAATGAATACAATACAGCAAAACTGCTGTCACTTCTTCGATTAGGTTGCAAAGAGTCTGTGGCTTTTGCCTTGAGCACTCTCTTGCTCTCTCGCTCTCTTGCTCTGAGGAAAGCTAGCTGCCATATTGTGAGCTGCTCTAGGGAGAGGCCCACAGGTCGAGGAACTGAGGGAGGCTTCCATACAACAGTCTGTAGGGAACTGAATTTTGCCAACAACCACATGAGCAAGTTTGGGAGCAGAACCTCTCCCAGCGGAGCCTTCCACTCAGCCCTGGCTACTAACTTGATTGCAAGCTAATTAAAGGCCTTAAGGCAGAGGCATTCAGCTAAGCTACACCCAGACTCCTGACCCACAGAATCTATGAGATAATAAATATTTGATGCTGTAGCCTGCTTAATTTTGGGCTAATGTGTTATACAGTAATAGATAATACAATGGTAATTGTCCCCAAATTGATAAATTCCATGCAATCACAACCAGAATCCCAGAAAGACTTTTGCAGAAATTGTTAAGCTGACTCTAAAATTTATATGGTAAAGCAAAGGTATTAGAATAGTAAAAACACAGTTTGGAAAAAGAAGAACAAAGCTGGGAGACTCACAGTGCCTGATTTCAAGATGTGATAGCTAGAATAATCAAGATAGTGTGGTATTGGCAAAATAGACCCATAGATCCATGGAATAGAAAATGAAGAGTCCAGAAGTAAACCCACACATATACGGTCAATTGATTTTTGACAAAGGTGCAAAGGCAATTTTTAGAAAAATAATCTCTTCGACAAATGTTGCTGGAACCTCTGAACAGTCATATGCAAAACAAACAAACAAACAAACAAAGAACCTCATTGTATACTTCACATCATGTACACAAATAAACTAAGCATAGCTCACAGACCTATATGTAAAACCTAAAACAATAAAACTTTTAGAAGAAAACACAGAAGGAAATCTTTGTGACCTGGGTTAGACAAAAATTTCTTGTCTCTGACAATAAAAAAACAATACACAAAAAACTGATAAGTTGGACTTCACCAAAATTCTGCTCTTTGAGAAACACTGTTAAGAAAAGGAAACTGGACTGGTGGCTCAGGTGGTTGGAGTGCTATGCTCCTAACGCCCGAGGTCGCTGGTTCGATTCCCACATGGGCCAGTGAGCTGTGCCATCTACAGCTAAGATTGTGAACAATGGCTCTCCCTGGAGCTCAGCTGCTGTGAGCAGCTGGAGGTCGGCGTGAGTTACTGTGTGCTGCCATGAGTGGCCAGTGGCCAGTGTGAGTGGCTGGCAGCCTGAGTGACTGGCAGCCAGAGAGAGCTGCCTTGAGGCACTGAGCCCAACCGATGACCGGTGACCAACTGCCTCAGCTGGGGGGAGCACAAGGCTCATAATACCAGCATGGGCCAGGGAGCTGTGTCCCACACAGCTACACAGCTATACTGAGAAACAACAGCTTGAACCAGAGTGGGGGATAGGCGGAAGAAAGGGGAAAAAAGAAGAAAAAGCTAGCCAACCCAGCATTCACCCACATTAAAAAAAAAAAAAAAGGAAAGGAAAAAGAGTCAGTTGTCCTTCCATCGCCATATATACTGACTCTGGGTGGTGAACATACAATGCAATACACAGATGATGTATAATATTATATAATAGAAATGTGCATTTGAAACCTACATAATTTTACTAACCAATGTCACTCCAATAAATAAAAATTTTAAAAAAGAAAAGGAAAAAGACAAACCACAGTCTGAGAAAAAATACTTTCAAAATATGTATCTGATAAAAGAATTGTAAGCAGAATACACAATGAACTCTCAAAATTCACTTAATAAGAACACAAACACCCAACTGAAAAAATGGGCAAAATATTTGAACAGCCACTTCAGTAAAGAAGATACGTGGATGACAAAAAGCACAAGAAAAGGTGCTGGACACCATTAGTCGTTAGGGAAATGCAAATTAAAACCATGATGAAACACCACTCCCCTCCCCTTAGAATGGCTAAGATGAAAAAGACTGATAATGTCAAGTACAAAGCAAGAATGTGTGGCAACTAGAACTCTCGTGGGTTGTTGGTGGGAATGTGAAATGTTATGGTCATTTTGGAAAACAGTTTGGCAGTTTCTTATAAAGTTAAACATACATAGGCTGAATAATGGCCTCCTAAATATGCTCACATCCTAATCCCTGGCATTTGTGAAAGTTATTTTATATGGTGAAAGGAACAAGTTGCAGATGTAATTAAGTTAAGGATATTGGAATGAGATTATCCTAGATTATCTGGGTGGGCCTGATGTAATCACAACGGTCCTCATAGGAGGGACACGAGGAATCATAATAGGAGAAGGTGATGTGATGATGGAAGCAGAGGTTGGAGTGATGAACTTTGAAGATGGAAGAAGGGCCCTCCATCCATCTTCCTGTATCCCACCTGAAGAAGGAATACAAGTGGCCACTAGAAGCTGAAAAAACAAGAGGAAAAGGATTCTCTCTGCAGAGCCTCCAGAAGGAATCAGCCCTACTGACACCTTGATTTGAGGCACTTATGACTCCTTTTGGACTTCTGATCTCCAGAACTGCAAAATAATACATTTGTGTTGTTTTAAGTCACTACATTTGTGGTAAATTGTTGCAGCAGCAATGCAAAATTAATACAACTTGTCCTACCACTCAGCAATCCCACTTCTAGATATTTACCCAGGAGAAATGAAAACATTTGTTTAGGCAAAATCCTGCATGCAAATATGCATGGTAGCTTCATTCATAATTGTCAAAAATTGGATACAAACCAGATATCCTTCACATAGTGAGTGGATAAACAAACGGGTACATCAACAAAATGGAATAATATTCAGCATTAAAAGAATGAACGACTGATACACACAACAACATGGAATAATCTCAATGCTTTATGGTAAGTGAAAGCAGGCTAGGCCCAAAAATCTACACACTGTGTGACTCCATTTATATGACATTCTGGAAAAAGACAAAACTATAAAGACAGAATAGAGATCGGTGGTTTCCAGAGGTAGGGGATAAAGGTTGTACACAAATATCCATACAGCATTGTTCTTAATAGCCAAAAAGTGAAAACTATCCCGATGTTCATCAATTGACGGATAATAAAATGTGGTCCATCCATACAATGGAAGGCACAAAAACAAACAAACAAAATCCTCAACAGAAGAATGAGAAAGTTACTGGGGAAGTAAGACAAGGAAGGCAAGGCAGCCAATACAGGGTGATGTAAGTCCATTAACACTTGGGGTGACTGGAACTCAATCGTGCTGGGGAAATTCTGAGAACCAGTCTAAAACACACACATACATACCTGAGTTACTCCACAAAGGACAGAAGGAGCTGGGCTATTTGTACACCAATTTCTTTCAGGCATTGATGGAGTCAGAGCCACTCCTGAGGGGCATACACTCCCTGGCACTTCTGGCCTGCTGTGTAAAAACCAGTGGCAGCGGGCTCCACAGCAGAATGCCCTAAACAAAGGTCAGTCCACTTACCAAACACAAAAACGAAATCAACAGTTTTACTTGTTGGTCCCAATATTTATTCCTTTTCCAGATTTTGCATTTGTCTCTTAATCCACTCTTCTCTTCTTTTTGTGGTTGTCTCTCTGTACCGACAATTTACAAAATCACATTTTCCCAGATTTAAATTTAAAAGGTTGTCTACCATTAGTACATTTCAGTGGTCTTCTTAATAATGCCATTAAATATGAATACAGAATTTTATGACTAAGAAAATAAAGGTGGCCAGGGTCTGGTAAGTTGGAAGTTAGGCTCCATGCACAGAAGTGGTGAAGGCCAGGGGATATGGGCAGCAGAAACTACCTTCCAGAAAAAGATTTGTATTTTAGAAGGGAAATATGAATATCACAATTTAAGTTATTCCAAAGTTACTCAAACTACAGGAATATATTCCTGGGAGTGACACTGTAAATCTTTTGTCAAAAATAATATTCTTTTATGCTGTGCCTTCAGAAATAATCTGTGAAGGCAAAAAGTGACTGGCGATGCATAGTCTTTGAGTAGAGCATTTTTGTTAACTTTAGATTAATGCAAACCTGAATATCATCATTTGATCCTATTTTCCTTAGCATGTTAAAAGAATGAATGAACTTATTTGTGTTACATGAGAAAGTACTCTGAATGAGAAAGTAATGGATTGCATGCTAAGAATAACCTATGGATTAATATTTAAAGTTTCTCAAGAGATGATGTCATAAAAAAAAACTCCTTGGAACAGACAGTATAATGGTATTAGTCATAGATTTCCAGAAATGCTGATCTAACAACTTTTAACACTGGAGGTTTTTTATTTATAGAAACTTGTAATAATTATTGATCCAAAATAAGCTCAGATTGTGTTTGATTCTTTCTTAATATTCTATGATGGAATGGTATAATTTAGGGTATTTATTTTTTTAGTCTGGTCCATAACCATCATTATCTTGATTATTTCATCACTTTTAGAAGTTTCTCGTATATCTGCAAATGTTGGAGAATTTTGGAGATATAATTTGACAGGTTAATTTTAATGCCAAAGATTGCCATAATTTAATATTACCAGGGATAAATGAACATTCACTTTTCTAAAAATACAGAAGGAAATGACTTACTTTTAGAGGACATTAAAAAATGACACACATGAATATTTTAAACTTAATGTCATTTCTATGAGTCATAGCTGAATAAAATACTGTAAATTTATATAGTGTTGAAAATTTTTGGTTTGGGGGCAATTTTCATTCTTTCACATCTTCCTGGTCCACAAATCTGAGCATCTCACACTACTTCCAAGCAAAGAATTAATAATAGAGGTGAAGAAAGTTCTCATTACTAAAACTTCATTAATTTTATAAATATATATAACATAAAACATTCACTAGTACACTATGAGAATAAGCCACAAAACTATTTTAAATTAAACCACACTTTCAATAATTTAGCCAAGTACTGTACGTAACAGGAAGCCTTGATGTTCGATTTTAAGCAAATCAACATTTCTTCCAGTTGCCAATATTAGTCTAGAAATAATTAGCATTAGTTAAGGAAACTATATTATTGGTTCATCATAGGAAAAAGTTATAGAGAGCCTCAAGTTATAGAATCGTATTATTCTGTGCCTTTAAAACTTAAGGTTCTGATTATTTAGAAATATGTAATGAAATTTGCTCCTGTTCTTTTAAAAATCCTTTATTGCTGAGTTCCTACAAACTGTTCCTATGAAATCTGCAATCATTGTCTGTGGTGCTTGGTAAATGCACTATTATTAAAACCAGCCTTGAAAAACAGACAAAGGTTTCTATCTAAGTGGGTTATACAGTTAATAATTTCTTCACGAAGACATTGCTATACTACTTCTATGTCATTATCAGGAGTCCCTTTGTCAGTTAATGTGTTATTTCACACGTAAGGCATAGGTAGCACTTTTGGAGATGCCTTCTGAGTTGGCAAACAAGCTAATGTTATAGAGTGAACTATAACAGTTTGTCCCTCAAGAAAATTCTGTCAGTTGCCTGAAATAATGAAAGTCTTCAAAAATTACTTTGTAATTTTATAGCATTCCATTCAGGCACACAATAAATGTTCAATATATATTTGCTGAGTTCCTGTTTCTGTTGTTTCATTGTTGTTAATAATAAAGAATGAGTCCCTAGATCTGATCCACCCACCAATTTATAAGAAATACAGAGGGCAGAAGAACATGTTAAGCTATCCCAGAGGAATTCAGTCAGCAAAATCCAGATCATGGGAGATGCCACAGATAAACAATCCAGTTTTGTCAACAAATTGTAAAAGGACAAAAAAGAGGAAGACAGGGAACCTACAGATTAAAAAGAGGTAAAAGCCATATAAAAATAATGGGTGAAATTAAACCATAGTGTTTATGGATGCATGCATGCTTAGGTGATGAAACTATAAAGTACTGAAATGATTACCATAAAAGTTAGAAGTACTCTTAGGAGACGGGGGGGGGGGGGGGGAGGCGGGGGGGGGGCAGATGGAGAGCTTCTGGGATGGTCAGCCATGGTTCTTTTCTTACATGGATGGTAGTTACAAAGGTGGCTTGCCTTACAATAATTCATTAAATTCTATATTTGTTTTATATAGTTTTTCTACAGACGTGTTATACTTAATAAAAAAGTTTAAGAAATAAACAAGAAATACATATATTTCAAGTTACCAACATGACATCACAACACAGTTACAATAGGTACAAATAACATCAAGATCATAGATTATAGTAAAATGTAATAAAATTAGGAAGTGATGAGTTTTGAGTAACTGTGCTTCTAACAGAATAGTTTACTTAGTTTATACAATTTAATTTTTAATGATAATTGTATTTAACAACTGGCTCAAAAAACTCCTGGAAATTTAACCAGTTTGAACAAGTTAAGGATGAGCTGCTCCAGCACACCCCTGCCTGTATCCCAACAATTCTGATTTTGAAACTGAAAAAAATTTGTTTCAAAAATCAAATGCATACTTGTATGCAGTTTTGAAAGTCAAACAGTTCTACAATAATTGTTATAAAATCCCCTAGACTCTACTCTTTCTCCCATTTTCTGATCCTTAGAGGCAACCATTTCAATTATTTTAATGGATTCTGTTTTTACATGGCTGTCTTCTTATAAAGATACTGGTCCTTAGTGATCATGGTATCTCCCCTGCCAGGTAAGGAGGTGGGGGGTGGGTGATGAGGGTAAGGGGGATCAAATATATGGTGATGGAAGGAGAATTGACTCTGGGTGGTGAACACACAATGGGATTTATAGATGATGTAATACAGAATTGTACACCTGAAATCTATGTAAATTTACTAACAATTGTCACCCCAATAAATTTAATAAAAAAAAAGATACTGGTCCTGTGACTATGTATATATTAAATTATAGTTGACATTCAATATTATTCAGCTTCAGCTTCAGGTGTACAGTGCAGTGATCAGGCATCTACATCTTCCCTGAGGTGGTCTCCCTAATGAGACAAGTGTCCATCGGATACCCTACAAAATCTTTTGCAACATTATTGATTATATTCCCAAGCTGTCTTTCATCCTATAATTTAATATATATATAGTCATGGGATGTGGAGGACACGTAGGGAATAGAGTCAATGGAATTATAACAGCTATATACGATGTCAGAGGGGTAGTAGACTGGGGGAGGGAGATTCACTTTGTGAGGGGTGTAAATGTCTAAGTATTACATTGTTTTGTACACCTGAAACTAATAAAAAAAATTGCAAAAAAAAAAAAAAAGATACCAGTCCTACTGGGTTAGGGGCCCACCCTACTCTAGTATGAGCTCATCTTTACTAATTGCAACAGCAACAGCTCTATTTCCAAATAAGGTCACATTCTGAGGTACTGAGGGTTAGGACTTCAACTTATCTTTTCTGGGGGAGAGGACAGGACACAATTTAACCCATAACAGTGGGGAAGGGATTTGATATTACAATCGCTTTTTAAACAGATTTTCAGCCAATTCTTTCTCCTTCATCCCTCACTTCCAAAGGTAAGCTATTTGCTGTTGCCAATTCCTGAGTCTTCTGGAGGCCCCACAGTGTAAACTGGCTTACTTCTTAGCTTTCCTCAAAGCCAGTTTAAGATACAGTTTTCTCAGATCTGCTATGTCAATTACCACTCATAAATTTTCCAACTGACAAAGTTTTGCCGTTGTTTTCTCTGATCTGTCTTTATCATTGAAGGCTTCTGCCTTAAACAATCTCTTTATTGTTATTTTAGTGGGGTTTGAGGGAGGAGCAGAGACTTAGATATCTAAGCCAGCATTTTTAGCCAGAAGTTCTTCTACGTGTATCTTCATTCTCTCCTTATCAAGTGAGTGGTACCTTCTTTCTTAATTCTCTTGCATCTCAAACCATAACGAAACTCTTAAGGGTAAGAATTTCTCTAATTCCTATATATATGAATAGTGGTGTGATAGGGAGAGATGGGATAGGGAGAGAGAGAATCAGATTTGGCTGTTTCAGAGCCCATACTCTGATACTACTTTGCCCTATGAAGTGAATAAGCAAACATGAATCTAATGCTCACTACTCAAAAAGTGAATGGCTGGAAAGCATTCTGACAGTGCATATGAACAACTCTAAAATTGTTTAAAATCTCTGATGCAGCAAAGTAGTACCACTCTCAAGATTTTATTTTAAGGATAATAATTCAACAGAATGAAGTGACAATGTGAACTTTCACTTATGAGAAAATGGTAGACTAAATATTCTGAAAAACCGTCCCACAGCAAAAACCATAGAAACCCTAGCTAAATTACACAAGAAAGGAAAAACAAAAACAAAAAACTCTTCAAACTCATCCGATTTTTTAAAAGGTAGAGTTGAGCTTGTAAGAAGGAAAATCCTCAGGAGTGAAAAATAAAGCGGGAGCTACACACTAGCAATGGAAAGTGACTGATGACCCTGAGCTTATCCGTCACCCTAGCACCCTAAAATCTTGGGTTTGAATGACCTCATGATCAATCTCATGTGTGGAGGAGACATGATCTTGGGCTCCGGGAAGGCAGGGGATTGGAACTGAGACCTCTGTGTAAAGACAGACTCTCAAAGGACAGGAAGGTGAAACAAAATGGAGATAGGAGAAAGAGAATGTGGGAGAGTCAATCTTCTTCAGTATAAATGAAGAGCGCAAAATACAATGAGAAAATCTTAAAAGCTTCCAGAGAGAATAAATGAGCAAAGTAAACAGAAATAGTCTCAGAGATATAGAGGAAAATCTAATGGTTGCTAGAAGGGAAGGGGATGGGGATAAGGAAGAGGGGAAGGGATTAGACAGCATAAATTGATAACTACAATATTGCCATGGGGATATGAAAGACAGTTTGGGGAACATAATCAATAATGTAAAGATTTTGTAGGATATCAGATGGGCACATGTCTTATTAGGGAGGCCACTTCATGGATGGTGTAGATGCCTGATCACTGCACTGTACACCTGAAGCTGAAGCTGAATAATATTGTATGTCAACTATAATTTAATATATATATATAGTCATGGGATATGAAGTACAGCATAGGGAACAGAGTCAGTGGAATTGTAATAGATATATACGATGTCAGAGGGGCAATAGATTGGGGGAGGGGGTTATCACTTTGTGCGGGGTGAAATGTCTAACTACCGTGTTTCCCCAAAAATAAGACCTAGTTGGACCATCAGCTCTAATGCGTCTTTTGGAGCAAAAATTAATATTTTTGCTAATAACCATGTCTTATTTTTGCTAATAATCAAGTCTTATCTTACTACAATATAAGACTGGGTCTTATAATATATAACATAATATAATATAATACTGGATCTTATATAAGACCGGGTATAATATAATATAATACCAGGTCTTATATTAATTTTTGCTCCAAAAGACACATTAGAGCTGATTGTCTGGCTAAGTCTTCTGTTCGGGGAAACACGGTATTGCATTGTTTTGTACACGGAAAACTAATAATAATAATAATAAAAAGCTACCAGAGAGAAAAGAGAGATCATCTAAAAGGAACAACAAATGGAACTACCCTATGATCCAGTAATTCCACTCCTAGGCATCTACCCGGAGAAATCCAAAACTCCAATTCAAAAATCTGTATGCACTCCTATGTTTATTGCAGCACTTTACACAATAGCCAAGATATGGAAACAACCGAAATGGCCATCGGTAGATGACTGGATTAAGAAGCTGTGGTACATTTATACAATGGAGTATTACGCAGCCATAAAGAAGAAAGAAATCTTATCATTTGCAGCAACATGGATGGATCTAGAGAACATTATGTTAAGTGAAATAAGTCAGAAAGAGGAAGACAAGTACCATATGATCTCACTTATATATGGAATCTAAAGAAAAGACTATGTGAATGAACTAATCAGAAACAGTTTTGGGGACACAAAGAAAAAACCGAGAGTTGTTAGATGGGTGTGTGTGGGGGGGTTGGGGATAAGGGGAAAGGTGAAGGGATTTGGAAGCAGCTGGTAACCACAAGATGGCCTCAGGGCTTTTTTGAAAATTAATTTGGGGAATGTATTCAATAATGTTGTAAAGATTTTGTTGGGTATCCGATGGACATGCGTCCTATTTGGGAGACCACCTCAGGGATACTGTGGATACCTGATCATGGCATTGTACACCAGAAGCTAAACATTAATGAATGCCAACTATAATTTTATATATATAATGTGATGGTTCAGTGTGAGGTCGGAGGGATAGTGGATGGGGGGAGGGGGGTTCACAGTGTGAGGGATATAAATGATGAACGTCTAAGTATTACCTTGTCTTGTACACCTGAAACTAATAAAAAAAAAAAAAGGAACAACAATTAGACCGGCAGTAATAGTGGAACAATAACTTCAGATTGTGGATAGAAAACCACTGTCAATGTAGAATTTGATACTTACTTCAATCATGTATTTAAGAATAAGGGTGAAATGAGGAAAACCCCAAACTGAAGGAATTATCACCAAAAGAAGTGCATTAAAGGAGCTTCTAAGGGTGTACATCCGGATAAAGAAAAATGACCTCAGAAGGAAAGTCTGAGACTTATTAAACAACCATGATTTGCAGGTTAAAAACAAGATGGTGCTAAAATATTGGATAACAATAATTTTTAAGACAAGAGGATGGTGATTAGCATTCTAATACCCTTGGGTAGTTTAGGAGGGGTTAGAGCTATTTTGATTTAGACTTTAAGTACACATGCTAATATTTGAGAATAGAAATAGATTGTGTAACTTCCAAAACAATAGAGGGGGAGATGTGGAATCAAAAGAACAATCTGAAAGAAAACAGGAAAGGGGGAAAAACACATTTAAAAAAATCAGGAGAGATAGCACAAAATAAAATGGTAAAGATAATTCCACATATCAACAATTAAATCATAGTAAAGTGTAAGCGGTCTAAACTCACCAGTTAAAGGAAAGATAACCTCAAATTGGATCAAAAAAACCCAAAACAATCCAGATTATTTGCTGTATCCTAGAGAAAACCTAAAACACAAACACATGGTATATTAGAATAATTAATGTTAGCTGCTGTAACAAATAATCTCTAAGACCACTGGGGCTTAACGACAAAGTTTATTTCTTGCTCACATCACAATCCATCAGGTCAGGTTGCTGCTCCGGCAGTCGCTCCTTCAACCAGTGACAGAAATCTGGGATCCTTCAATCCTAGTTGTATCATCTTGGAGTTCCTTGCCTCAAGACATGTGAACAGGGGAGAGAACACATTGAAAACCATGCATGACCTTTCAGGGACCAAGCCTAGAAGTGGCATACATCACTTCTGTCCACATTCCTCTGCTGGTCCCCGCAGAGCTGCAAAAAGAGCTGGGAAATATAGTCTGTGTTCCCAGGGAGAGTAAATGGAATTAGCACCGAGCCAGTCTCTGACACATAAAAAGATTGAAAATAGGAAAAGTTGCACAAGGATATGCCAGGCAGACACTAACCAGAAGAAAGCTAGAGTAGCTCTGCTCATATTGGACAAAATAGTCTTCAAGGCAGAATGCATTATTAGGAATAAAGATAGTAACTACATAAAGATAATAGATTCAATACACCAGGAAGAGATGCTAATTCTGAAATTATATATGTACTTGATATTTTCAAATAACAAAAGACAGAATCATGAGGAACTGACAAGTCCACCACCATAGAATTTAACATATACCCTTCTCAGTAATTGATGTCACACAGACCAAAAATTAGTAGCACACAGAAAGGATAATACAATTAACAAGCTTCATCAAAAGGACATGTACAGGGAAAAGTTTTCAATTAGCAATAATTGTGCCTTGGATAAACCTCATGGCTATGATACTGCCACTGCACAAAGCTGAAAAAAGGACGTGTATAGAATCTTGTATCCAACTACAGAGAATGCACATTTTTCCCCCTCTGCATTGGATGCTTTCTTTCTTTTCTTTCTTAACAGTGCAAGAAACATTTATCCAAACTGACTATATACTTGGCTATAAAGCCAGTCTCAATTTTCCAGAATCAGTATCATACAAATCATATTCTCTGATTACAGTGCAATTAAGTTAAAAGTAACACAAAAATAGCCAAAAGAAAGAAAACCATGTATGAAGATGTTCGTGCTAGTGTTAATTACCTACAATAGTGAAAAATTAGAATCACTGAACTATCCAGTGATATGTGTATGGTTAAGTAAATTATGCCTCATCAACCCAATGGGCTATCATGTGGTCATTCAAAATTACTTTTTAAATTGACTATGTTTAAGATACAGTGTTAAGTGAAAAATGTAAATCTATGTGTTACTCATTATAACCATGTGAAAATATGTGTGCATTTAGACAGATTAGAAAGATATAAGCAAATGAAAACAGTTGTTATAGTGATGAGATTACGTGTAATTCTACTTTTAAAAGGATTTTCTGTGATGTGGTTACATTGTTTAATGTGAGTTAAAAGAATCAATAGAAGACCTGATCTCTGGCAGCTAATGCTAGTTATATCTTAATATGAATTATCTTTTTATTATAACAATAGAATTTTAATTTAGTACACAACTGCCCACAATGAGAGTACATTTCCCAGCCTCCCTTGTAGCTAGGCATTATGATGAGACAGAGTCATAGCTAATGAAATATGAGAAATGGCTGCCCTTAAAAGTAGGGTCTGTCCTTCCTTTGTCCTTTTCCTTCATTTTGTTGCCTGAAATCTTGCTTAGCTTTGTTATTGCACATACTATGGATGGACTAAATCTGATACACATTTGATTAACATAGGGACTGCTTCTCAATTTAATGAATGAGAATATGTATGTTTTATATTCAACCAGCCTCGAGTACAAGCTCTGAAAACAAGGGGATTATTTTTGAGTATCAAATGAGGATATATTAATATTGAAGAGTACACATTTATGTTAAATATGTTCTAGTGGGAATCATACACATTAACTCCAATCTTCTTTATCATTTAATAAAATGTTTAGCAAAGGATGAGATTAATTTATAGGCTGCTCTGCCTGAGTTAGATCAGTAATCAACCTCCACATTTTAAATGTTGAACAAAATCAAAAATTTAATTTTTAAAATTAAATAATGCACTTTGTGTAATTATCACAGCTTATGGTATGGTTTGATATAATCCAAGAACCGGGATCACAAAAAAATGTCAATAATTTGTACTATAACAGGAATGAGAATTTATCAATTCAAAAGGAGATTGATAAATATTATTGAAAACAGTCTTTATACTTGAAATGTATCTAGAGTACAACATTAAAGCAGATGCAACATTCTGTCCCAAGTACTTACAATGCTCAATAATGATTAGGTATGCCGTGTCACGCTGACGGTAGCAACAAATTCATTATTATTTTTATTATAATTCAGAATAGGTCAATCACAAGCTGTTCTGTAAAAACAACATGCTACTAAAAAAAAGACACTGGAGGCTGACCCGACATAGCCTTTTATTCTGTGAATTCTAATATTTATGCTAAGCATGGCCTGTTCAGATATTTTTAAAAATGAAGGAAAATCAAAATTGAAATAAAAGTTCTCAGGACTAATATACTCATCATTTCTTGAACAAAACTGTATATGGTTAGTTCGAGGGCATCTAGTTGAAATAATTTATTCAGATTAAAATTCTGTCAGTAAAAAATATGGTACTACAAAAAGCGCCTAACAATCTGTGACGCATTTGGTGAAGAGAGCACACTGAGGCCTTGTTTATATTTTGCTTTCCTTTAGTGCTCATATTCATCATTTACAGACAGACAAGCAAATTGTTAAATAACTCGGTTTTCTGTCAATTAGCTGTGCATTAACATGATGGAAAATGATGAATATACAAGTCTTGACACCAGGCAAATAATCCCTTTTCCTTTTTTTCCGATTTGTCATCTGACTTGAGTTCATTAATTTTCACAATGTCAAAAGAGGGGGTGGAGAAGACAGTCATCTGTTGTTCCTTTGTACCTGTTGTTCCTGTGGTTCCTAGGTAGAATTATAAACAAAAGCAGAAAGTATTTTATATTTGTTTTTAAATACTTCGTTTTCATATTTGACTGTTTATACTTAGCCTCATCTCAAAAATATTTATAGCATATTTTTAAAAAATTACAAATACATGAATACATGTTCATTGTAAATATTCCTACAGAGTAAGAGTATTCTAAGGCCGACTGTACACAGTATAGCTTTCAATAAGTTCAAATACAAATGACTTCCACTGTGAGAAAAGCATGATTAGAGATGTGCTGAATCCACAGTATCAACATACAGAGACAATAGGGGTTATTTTTTTGCCAGGTCAAGCTAATGTGGAGCCAAAACAGGTGGTATTTATCAGGTTTAAGAATTTAAAAAATATCTGTTACCAAGAGGAATGTAGCTTTATACTAACCAAGGTATGTATATACCAAAGGTGTTTCAGCCTTGAACTTGAAGGTGAGGAGATTTCTACTTATGGAAGTAGAATTACTTTGTTTGCATATTGTCTAAAACAATGGATTCAGTACAAGTTAACTTACAGTTCCCACAGAAGCGTTTATTTCTTTAGCCATCTTATAAGCTTTTCTCATTTTTTCAACTTTCATTTGAGCTTGCTTGGATCGACGACCCAGATGTTTAATTTGACTTTGCTGTTGGTAAGGTCGATGTAAAGGTTGACAAATTGATGGGGATGAAGAATCCCTAGGAAATATTTGTATTATAGACAGAAAAATTGCACACAATAAAATTTAAATGTAAAGCAAGTTCAAAATTTTATTAAAGCAACCTCTAGCAATATAGCATAGATATCAGTACTTGGAGCAATACTGCATGCGTATTTTTAGGCCAAAGTTCTCATTTCTGCTTGAGTTACATAGCACAGTTCTTTATCTGCCACTTATGAAGGTGTATAGATAATGACATTGATGACGACAATGATGATGAAAATTATAAAAAAAATCAGTTTTCCTGGAAAATACCGTGTAGTAGCCTAGCCACAGTAGCCATTTGAATCTTTTTTTTTAACGCATAGTAACACAAAAAAGTATTAAATTTCATATAGCTAAAAAAAGCGCCATTTTTATCAGTGTTGGGCTCAGACACAGCTGGTGCCATGCCCATAGCCCCCTTGGGGTTAGCTTACCAATGCAAAGCACACAGGCCCAATTTCCAACTGCTAGCATCAACCTCACTCAGGCTGAGAGCTTTCTTGTGAAAACAAGAAAGAACCCATGTGTGGGGAAAGTGCCCAAGAATTAATACCTCCCCTCTGAAGTAACCCCTTCATCAATGACTAATGTGTATTGGTGTATAAATAGCTCAACTCCCTTGCCCCCATTGGATAACTGGAGTTGTATGTTCTATACTGGCTCGGACATTCCAGGGAGATTAAGCTCGTTACCCACAGTGGTAATTTGCTTGCTAACACACACTGTTCTGGCTGCCTGCCCTTCCCTGTTTCATTTCCTTACCTCCTGTTTTACCAGTGGTGCCTGGGATCACCTCCCAAATCAGCTACTCATACTCAAATCCTTGTCTCATAGTTTGCTTCTGGGAGATCCCAAACTAAGACTACATTCAAAGAAGCCTTTAAGAAAGTACTTCTCCCTCTTCAGTTGATTTAGAGTTTGGCTACTTATCGGGCTCTTTAAAGTGAATTATTCTTGAATAATCAGTAGCATGAGTCCAAATAGCAAGGAGTCTAGGGTTATATATGGTGGCAGAGAAAATTACATCATTTATTTGACCTTGGTGGTAATAGGGTTAAGTTCTATAATCAGTGCTTACATGGATGAGTTAGAGAACATCTATTTCATGATGACAGACTGCGCCCTACACCAGGCCATCTGTCTGGCAAATGTATAGCTTTGATCATAAAAATAAGTGGGCTAAATTATGTTATTGGGTCAGCACCACTCATCTCTAGTCCTGAAAAAAACCCCAGCTTTTTTGTGTGACAATGAGTCACCAGTGTATTCATGTACTAAAGGAGCATTTCTCATTTCAAATATGATTGTGTGAAAACAGACTACCAATAGGTCCTCTTCAGTCGTAATAGTTCGCTCTTTTCCTTAAAAAAGAAAGCTTAATCTGTAAATGAGATGGGCTAGGTGAGACTTGATAATGGAAAGAAAAAAAAACATAATTGGTGCAATCATATTATGTTCATGTTGTTTCATATTAAAATACCGTCTATTTTACTACAACATGCGTTTCTGTAATGTTAATTGGCTCACATGCTATGGGTAAAGAAGGGAATAATGTCACTGTAATTTATATGCAATTTATCCTTGGCAAGGGAAGTCAGAATAGCAAGAGAAGAATTGTAACCTTCAGCTGAAAAGGAAAAAACTCTGTGCAGCATGGGCAATGGGAGCCCTTTTGGCTGTATTTATAAAAACAAGCATTAGCATGGGCACCTAGGGCTCTCTCCCCAGGGGCACCCCACCCCCACAATCTATCCTTACTGTCCTCCACCCTACTCCGGGCCTTGAGTGGCTCTTGGTTCTTGGCAGGTCGCACTGCTTCTCATGTCCACTTAAAAGGCAACCACCCTGGCCTAGGGCTCCACTTCCATCTGCACTATCTCAGTGCCCACTACCTGCTCTATGTAAAGAGTTGCCGGCATTTCTACTCTATTGCTGTACATTTTTTGTATTTGCTGTGGTGGCCTCCAACCATCCCGAACTGCCTGTCTGGTGGTACAAGTTCTCTCTCAAGGTACCCACTGTCCTTTTTGTTAGTGCTCTGTTTACAAAGTTGCATAAATTTTGAGCAATCTGCCCCAACCCTATTTTTCCCATATGTCCTATTATTAACTTTTGTGAGCTATTTGGCAGAATGTGAACATTTTCAGAAATGTTCCTTATATTATAATCCCAGTAAAGGATCACTTTTACCTAACTTCAGAAACAATCCGTAGCTGGTCCTGACGCATCTCTTCTGTTCTTGGTCTCTGTGATAGATATTTCATTTCTTTTTGCAGACGGTTTGAAATTACTCCAGACTCTGCATAGTCAACTATGTCATACATTATCATTGTCGTGGGAATGTTTTTGAGGTCTAATATTCTCCAACAGTTATTTCTGCCACCAGAAGATGCAGGGGTCTCATCCAGAAGTTTGGAATACTATGCGGAAAAAAACAATTAAGAATGATTGGTTGGGGGGGGGTGCTCTAGAATGTTTTTAGACACATGTCCCAAGGTTCCACTCAAATGTCACTTCATCAAAAAACTATTCCTTGATGTCACCTCTGAATTTTATTGGCATCTCTCTTCTATGACTCTTATTATTGACTACTTGATGTTTTAGCTATCTGTGTACATCTCAGCTCCTCTACTGGAAGGCAGGGTCCTTGTCACACTAAATAGTTCTTTAATGTGTGAACATTTTAATAACAAATGTAACTCAGACAAATTAAACTCAGGATGAGCCTAAACACTGATAATGGGTATGTGATCTGCACACCTGGTAGTGTTTGTTCATGACATGCTTGGGTTGAGTGGACATTTGCACAAACCTTTTTTTAGAAATAATGAGTTCATCTCTGGAGCTAAATGGCAGACCTCACTATTTACATTTGGAATATTTGTAGAAGTACCACTTCTTTTTTAAAAATTTAAAACATCAAATTAGGAATTTAAAAAATGAAAACATATATAATCAATTGAACCTGATAAATGTTCATTTAAGAGATGGGCATAGGGCAGGAGAAGCGATGATGCTAGGAAATGGAGCAACAGCTAGGCAGTTAGAGTCTCTCGCTGTGTCTCTCATCACACACACACTCACACAGACAGACAGACAGACAGACAGTTCTCCCTCTGTATCATGTAGGCATGCATTAATTTTCATTACCACCATTGAGTTGAATAAGCCCAGTCCTCCAACACGGTTCCAATCTCAGTTACCTCAGCGTAGCTGAGTAATTGCATGAAGTACAAGCTCTCCTGCTAGGTCTTCAGTCCATAGATCACTACATAAATAACAGATGTGTGTGGTGATTAGCGACAAAGCATGTGACGTCTTCCAAAGTGTGTCAGTGAGTGGTCATTGCAGATCTGTTAGTCAGTTCACACATAGACAGCAAAGTATGTGGTTCGGTTGCCTCTTTGTCTTCCAGTGAGAAAAAAAGATTGTCCAAAGAGGGGATAGGCCAAAAAAGAAACAAAAATTGGTGATGCTGGAAGTGAAATTCAAATAGAATGTAAGTGGAGTTCTAAAAGAAATAGGTGACCTTGGCGATGTTGACACTGCCATCATTCAAGAGACTGTAGATAGGTAGCTAGAGGTGAAGCTGAACTTAGCAACATAAATGAGGAAACTGGCTGTGGTGAAAAGGATGAAGCTGTCCCAGAGGAAGTGATGCTGGCAAAAAGGCACTTCACATTAGTGAAACTCTAAGATATAGCACAACATTTAAAGTGTAAAGGATAAAATGTTGGTGGGTGATTCAAACTTAGAAAGGCGTATAACAATTCACCAAGGCATAGAGAAGATGTTCACTCCATACTGTAAATTGTATGAGAACAAGAAGGCAAGCACTTTGTAAACTACTCTAGTGAAACTGGTTTTTTATGGCTTTATTGAGATTCACATCCCATACAATTCACCCATTTAAAGTATATAATTCAATGGTTTTTAGTCTAGTCACAGTTGATAAGTTTTTTTATACAAAGAAATAAAACACTGTAATTCTCAATGTTTCCATCGTTTTATAGTGTGCTAAATACATGTTGTTGTTTTTCATGTTCCTATTATGTGTAACAGACAGTAGGAGAGTTTTTCATGTTTTGACGAGATTTTTTTTAAGGGTATGGGCAGTTCGGTTTACATGGTTTCAGCTTGCACAGTCTTGTTTGTGGCCCTCCACTACTGCACAAAGGGAGGACTGCCTGTATATTTTATTTCCTGAGAGTGGTGTAGTGAAATGGGTAAACATCTCAGAACTGGCAATGATCCGGTCTGCACTTATTAGCTATGTGACCTTAGGCAAGCTTTTTCATCTCAGTAAATTCAATTTTTCTCATGTGTTAAAAACTGTGCTGTGTCCATAAAAAGCTCACTAAATATCAGGAATCATCATCTCTGTCTTCCAGTATCTCAATCTGGGGACTTCTGTGTATGACACTCGTCCTTGACAGTCACAATCCGCCAAGTATGAGACCCACGTCCTTAGCAAAGATAGTGGGCATCCCCAAGCTCCACTTATTTTCTGGTCCAATTCCCTAATATTCTAGGTTAAGGCTCTCCAACAAAGAAAACAGAATTGGGAGTCTCTAAGGTACGACTTTAATTTCATGTTTCACATTGAAGCAACTGAGTAAACAGTTAAGGCCATATATTATTATTCTGAGCTAGAATTTTGGGATCCCTTGTTTTTAGAACTTGTAAACTGGAATAATAATAGTACCTACTTCTTAGGGTTGTTATGGGAAGAAAAGGAGCTGGGATTACAGTCATGCACCACATAATGATGTTTCAGTCAATGATGGGTCACATATATGATGGTGGTTCCATAAAATTATAATGGAGCTGAAAAATTCCTATCACCTAGTGACATGGTAGCCATTGTTTAACATCATCGCTCAATGCTTTATTCACATGTTTATATGAATAAAGGCTGTTGTAAAGCTGTAAACAAGCCTACTGCATTGCCAGTCATATAAAAGCACAGCACACACAATTACAGTAGTGGGCTAGACCACCTAGGTTTGTAAGTGTACTCTAGAATGTTCACATGACGACGAAATCGCCTTAGGACACGTTTCTAAGAATGTATCCCCATCGTTACGTGGTGCACGACTGTACATCAGCACTTGCTATTATTATTATTAAGGTATCTAGTTTAAGTTCCCTGATTCAGCACTCCTGTCCTATCAGTTATGCAAACCAGAAACTTGAGAACCCCATCAGATACCTTCTTTTCGTTTACCTCCCTGCCTGTCACTAAGGCCCACCGCTTTTATTTTCCAATTATCTCTTGGTTTCCAGCCTTCCCGCCCTAAACCAAGATACCACCATCTCTCCTAAAATACCGCAGGAACTTCCAAAGCAGAAGGCTTTTGCTGTCCTCTAATCCATTCTCCACACTGCAGCCACATGGATCTCTTCACTCATCAGATTAGAACACCTCATTTCTTGAAACACTGACCCAGCTTCTCATTGTGCACAGAATGAAGAAAAACACCACCTTACTATGGTTGAAAGCCCTGCGTGATAATCTCTTACCAGCCCTCCAGACTGACTACATACCACACCCCACGTGCTCTCTCTCCACGAGCCCCACAGACCTGTTTTCAGGCCCTGTGGCTGAGCCTTTGCCTTGGGTGTGCCACCTGCTCGGCCCCAGACTGGGGCTGTGACACACTGCTGATTGCCTGCCTATCAACCATTTCCTACCTTTCCCTTGCTCTCGGAGCCCTGGTTTGTTTTTGTTTGTTTGTTTGTTTTTCAGGTATGGAACAGTAATATGCTCTGGGAAGGAAGGCCCTAGCACATGAGCCATGGTTGTTCAAAGTCAATCATGGGAAATGCTATTTCCTCTGATTGGTGACAGGTTTAGGGGGAACATGTGATCCAGTTATGACCAATGGGACCTGAGGGGAAGTCTATGGGGGGCTCCTGGGAAATATTTTTATTCTTGAGATAAAAGGATGCTAGGAGTCCCCTTCTTCTTGCTTTGGAATGCAGTTGAGAATGACAGTCATCTCGTTACCACGTGAAGGAAGCCAAGAGAACTATAGAGAAGCTAACCCAGAACCCTAATGTCCTTGAACTGCTGCGTTAGCTCATCTAGGACCCTCCTATCCGGAACCTTCTTACATGGGGCAATACATGTCCTTTAGTGTTTAAGACTTGTGGTTGGGAATATTCTGTTACCTGGAACAGAAAGCATCCAAACAATAATAGAACCCTTCTTTACTAGGTCAAATTCCCATGCACTCTCCTAATAGAAAATAATAGTGAATGTCAACTGTAATTGGAAAAAAAAATCCCTGTGCACTCTCTTAGTACCATGTATTTACTTTGTATTTTCTATTGAGATAAAATTTACATAATATAAAAATCACCATTTTAACCATTTTAAAGTGTGCAATTCAGTGGTTTTTAGTAAATTCACACTATATATCACCACTGTCTAATTCCAAAACATTTACATCACACCAAAAAGCAACCCCACATTCCTTAGCTGTCACTGTGCAGACACAAAAAGCCACATATTATATAATTCCTTTCATATGAAACAGCCAGAATAGGCAAATTCAGAGAGACAGAAAACAGATTAGTGGTTAAATAGGGGCTGTAGTAATGGAGAAATAGGGAGTGACTGCTTAATGGACGTGAGGTTTCCTTTTGGGGTGACAAAAAGGTTCTGAAACTAGATGGTGGTGATGTTTGCGCAACGCTGTGAATGTACTTAATGCCACTGAATTGTATACTTTAAAATGGTAAATTTTATATTGTGTGTATTTTTCAATAAAAGATATATGATTCTTGGGTCAGAAGGCTTTCTTGTTTTTGTTTGTTTTCAGTATCTAAATCTAAATTCCTTACTTGTACGTAATCTTTCCAGGTGACAACATCTAATTCATCAGTTATTTTGAACTTTTGGAAAAGACGTTCATCTTCCATAATTTGATCATGAAATTTCTTTTTCCCCATTATTTTGTAAGCATCAACTGCTGCCTATAAAGAGAATAGAAAAAAGACTTTTAAAACAGTAGAATAGCAATAATTATCAGCGTACACCTTACATATTTTTCTGACAAATACATCAAATATTGTTCCTTCCTTCTAGCAGCTTGCTATTCAATAAATAGACTGTATTTACAAATAAAATATTACATAGGGATTTTTTAAACTGCTTAAAATGTTTCCACAACTAAATCTACATGGTTTTTAAAATGTTTCCGTAACCATATCTACATAGTTTTAAAACGTAGCTAGAGGCGTAGCTGAGTCTACCATCCTCAGAGGACCAGTTTTTAAAAGATCTGGGTTTCTTCCCCTTTAGAAAAACATTCTTTTTCCTTAAAAAACAAAACAAATCTATAAGGCCATTCGTGCTGTCAATGCAGAGAAAGCTTATCTGGTTATTAAATAGGTTGCCCTAGGAACTGCAATGAAAGGTATTATTGGGCCAACTCTCTTTCATGTGTTAGTTAATACATGGCCCTCAAATGGAAACATGTACATTTCAGATTGCTTGGACCTCCATGTCATCCTTTAGACTTCATTCTCAGTAGTCAAAGATTGACAAACAAAGGGTTTTTAAATATTTTGTACTCAAGGAAAGCACCTAAGAAGACAGATCGAAGAATCACAGAAAATACGGAGCCTCAAATCCCGTCTGGCCCTATCTGTACCAAACCTTTCTGTGCACATCTCTCCTCGTGCTAAGAGCTACACATAGACTTGAGTAGAGCCTTAAGCTTCCCCACCCTCCTTCCCACTCCTCATAAGCATGTACTGCCTCTTCTAACACATATTTGTATTACATATCTGCGCTTCTGGCCACAAAGGGTGTGCTTATGTGAGGGGAGATTGGCGTAGGTGCAATTTCAAATATCTTTTGATTCGAGATCAGTTTCTCTTTTCTGTTGCATCTCAGAACATGGTATTTGTGAAAGTATGGAAACTCTGCTGATATGGGCCATAGAGGAGTGGTTGAAACAAGGTCAAAACTCAGAATCTGTTCTTTTTACTTAACAATACAACAGTGAGCATTAATGTATTTTCTATTCCAATTCTCACTTTTGTTATCCAGAATATTCCTTTTTTATTTTTTTAAATTGCAAAGCTTAGAACTATTTTCCATATATGGAAAGAAAATATTCAAATGGTTGTTTTATTCCTAATGCACTAAATTAAAAGGGACAGAAATAGTTTACTAAAAATGTGATGGACCCTCCCTTTAAGCAGATCATTTTGGTTTTCCATTTCAGCAGATTCTTTATACACCATGCGTCTAAAGAAAAGGCAGTATTGGCACGTATCTCCATTATGCTTTCTTGCAATTAATTTTCTGTGGGTTCTAATTAATCATCCCTACAAGGATACTAAAGGTAAAAGCAAATAGTTATACGCTGAACAGGTCTGAAAACCATTTAATTTCTGCTTTGAGAATTTGTTTAGATCCGATTATATTTTACTTTAGCTTAAGTTACTTAGAAAGGTATTTCTTGTCAGTTTCTCCCTACTCTAGTCCACTCAGCCACTACCCCGATCTCCCCAAGCCCCGGTTTCTTTATTTGTACAGTGCCTCTCAGCTGTGTGGTTCAGCTGCGTCAGGCCCATCCCAGTCTCCCAGCCAAAAAAACCCTACGCCTGGCAGCACAGGGCAGGCTCGCTGCCCACATGTGACAGGGGTTTGAAAAGTTTGCCATACAATGGCCAAGATGGTTTTGCTCATACATCTGCCATGTATGGCCAGATTCAGGAAAGTCCTTTTGGAGAGGAAGGAATGGGAAAGAAGAAGCCCAGCCCCAAAAGGAAGGGTGAAAACTAGGCAAGGATTCCAGGATAGCAGCCAATCAGACTAGGATTCAAGAGGCAGGTTCCATTCTTAGAGGGTGACTCAAAGGGTCAGAGGGGGGCATCTCTAAATTTGACACCTCTCCCGATACCCAGCATTAATGTGGCCCAGAAGCCCCCAAAGCCCTGTGGCTACTTGCTGGCCTAGATCCATACTTGGGCTCATCAAGTTACTCTAATATCTCAAGTCACTTCCCTGCCTGGCTGGAAATCCTCCTTCACGAAGGTAGTAGTAACTGGTATCCCCTGCATGGGAACAGTTTCTTGGTTTGGGACAGTTCAATTATATGCAGGCTCAGCATTAATAAAACCACAACTGCTGATGTTGTGTCAACCTCACAATGTGCAGAGTACAGTGGAAAACACAGAGAAGTGTTCAAGTCTCAGTTCTGCGCCTGACAAGCCTCTCCAAGTTTTAGCTTCCTCATAGGCAAAATGGGAGTAGCATGTTATCAGGGGGCCGTAGAAGAGAACGTATTTCGTGGGGTTGCTGACTCAGGAGGGGTTCAGAGCATGGTATCTGGAGTCAGGCTCACTGGGTTTTGATGTCAGTTCCTTCCCTTTCTAGTTATAAGACCTCAGGCAAGTTACTCAGTCTTTTAAAAATGAACGTAACAACAGAATCTACCTTCTAGAGTTTATGAGCATTAAATAATAATGCACATAAAAAGTTTAACCTTGTACCTGATAGTGTTCATTAAGGGCAGCTATTAATAATATTTCTTCCTTTTACAAAAATTCCCAAGCCTCAAAAATAATGGGATCTTCCATTTAAAATAACAGTTGCTGAATGTTAATGTTTAAGAGTTGTCAATTACCCAGAGGTGTTCCAGGTCATGGTGGGGGCACCTTTAGCACAGTGCCTGTCAAACTACATTGTGCCTAAGATCAGCTGGGGGTCTTGTGCAAAGGCAGGCACTGATTCAGTGGGTTTGGGGTGAGGCCTGAGAGTCTGCATTTGAATAAGCTCCAGGGGAGGCTAATGCTGCAGGTCTGCAGACCACATTTGGAGTAGCGAGGCACAGAATATTCTAAATATAGTCGGTGGACTAACTACAGTGACAACCCTCTGTAAATAAGTGTTGCTCTGAAAATAGATCATCGAGGTAGGTAACTGAAATGAGATCTCTTTTTTTTTGTACACATGGCTATCCAATTGTTCGAGCACCGTTTGAACTGCCTTGGCACCTTTGATGAAAATCAATTGATCATCCACGTGCAGGTCTATTTCTGAATATTCTATCTCACCGATCTACTGGGGTGCCAAAAAAATGTATGCACATGACTTGTATTCATCTTTCGTTGTCAGTATATCTTGAGTATTACAATTTTTATTCATCTTTTTATAAAATTTATTGGGGTGACAATTGTTAGTAAAATTACATAGATTTCAGGTGTACAATGCTGCATTACATCATCTATAAATCCCATTGTGTGTTCACCACCCAGAGTATTACAATTTTAATACAGTTTTTTTCCTTTCTTAAAATGTGTACATATTTTTTGGCATCCTCTGTATACGTCTATCTTTATGTCGTCACTACACTGTTGGGATTACAGTGGCTTTTAGGTCTTCAAATCAGGTAGTGTAAACTGTCTAACTTTGTCCTTCTTCTCCAAAGTTTGTTAGGCTATTCTATATCCTTTTACTTGTTTTTCCTTTTTTTTTTTAATACATGAGACATGCCATTGAAAAATGATAAGGAGGGCCGGCCCAGTGGCTCAGGTGGTTAGAGCGCCATGCTCCTAACTCCGAAGGCTGCCGGTTCGATTCCCACATGGGCCAGTGGGCTCTCAACCACAAGGTTGCCGGTTCAACTCCTCGAGTCCCACAAGGGATGGTGGGCAGCACCCCCTGCAACTAAAATTGAACACGGCACCTTGAGCTGAGCTGCCACTGAGCTCCCGGATGGCTCAGTTGGCTGGAGCGTGTCCTCTCAACCACAAGGTTGCCGGTTCGACTCCCGCAAGGGATGGTGGGCTGCGCCCCCTGCAACTAGCAACGGCAACTGGACCTGGAGCTGAGCTGTGCCCTCCACAACTAAGACTGAAAGGACAACTTAAAGCTGAACGGCACCCTCCACAACTAAGATTGAAAGGACAACAACTTGACTTGGAAAAAAGTCCTGGAAGTGCACACTGTTCCCCAATAAAGTCCTGTTCGCCTTAAAAAAAAATGATAAGGAAATAAAACTAGAGATGGAAATAAGAACAAGGGAAAAGCTGGAACAACAACAACAACAACAAACATCTGTGAAACTCCCCTCCTTCATAAGTGAACTTAGATTAAACATCTGAATGGACTAAAACTGACTTATTTCTTTCATATTAAGAAATAGGTAATCTTATGGGGTGGCCGGTTAGCTCAGGTGGTTAGAGCGTGGTGCTGGGAGCACCAAGGTTACCAATTCGATCCCCATATGGGCCACTGTGAGATGCGCCCTCCTCAAAATAAAAACAAAAATATAAAATAAAATAAAATCTTAAAAAAATAGGTAAACTTAGGAAAGTTGGGTCAACTTGCTAAAGACACAATTTCTACATTCAAAGAACAAAGGAGTTGAGTAAACTCACAGTGAGAAAAATTCTACTTCTACAGGTTTTTCTATCAACCACGAATCCAAGTGTTACCAGAGTTTGTTCTGAAGCTGAACTAAAGGGAAAAAAGAATCTTAAACTGTTCTGTCCAAGTTGGGTATGTTCCAATCATTTAAAACTCTTAAATATGTTTAATGAAAAACTCAAGCTGAATGGTATGATCACATTTTTACAATAAGAACAAAACATTTTAAAAATATATTTGAGTGTGTGTTTTCATGGGGAAAAAATGAAGGATACACAGGATACACAGCAAACTATTAACACTGATCACCCCAGGCAAGTAAAAGCTATAGCACAGAGAAGAAAGGCATAAAGGCATATTTTCCTTTTCTTAAATCTCTGTGCTATTTCCTTTTTTTCCAACAGTTACTTTGTAATTTAAATAAAAACTTAAGTTATTATACAGCATTTTTATGAGCTTTAATATACACATTGTGCTTTCCAGTCACGGCCTCGGAGGTTCTCATTTGCTCCAGCCTGGGGACAGTAGGGGCCTCCAGGAGGAGACCTGGGAGAAATTCAATTCCTGGAAAAGCCCCATTATATAACCTCAGAAAAGCAACAATTGATGGTATTTTATAGGGCCGACTACAAGCTTACTCTGTAGATAAATGTGGCATGAAAGCAGCATAAATATCCATTTTGGCATCTGAAGTTATTCTATATAAATGAACAAATATTAATGTTTCTGAAACACCATATTCTATATGAAGACACATAATCCATTTTGATACATTTCTGAAACTGAGTTCAATTTTCTCTGACACTGCCTGAGAACAGAGAGAAAAGCAGTCTCTTTTCCTTTTCTAATATTCTTCAGAGAATAAATGCTGCACATTCTGGATCTGATCAGAAACTGCCAGGCTGTGTGGTCTTCTATCCTGAATTCATGCCATTACTGATGATTTCAGAGGGGTCATACTTTTCATGTAAAATATTTCCAGAAGGCTATAGGAAGACAATCTTTGATGTATGGTTTATAAAAGGCTAAATGTGAGAATGCACACATTTTTTACTCCATTATAGACATATATAAGGGTTAAAAGAGTAAAATCTGTGCTGTAGATCTTTGCTATTAAAAGTATGGTCCCTGGACCACCAGCAGCGGCAGCACCTGGAAGCTGGTTAGAAATGCAGAATCTCAGGCCCCATCCCAGATCTACTAAATCAGAAACAGCATTTTTAACAAGATTCCAAGGTGATTCCTATGCCGCAGACACGATTTTGGTGAATATTCATTAAACTTAAAAGTATGAGAGCACATACAAAAAAGGATAAATATTATAAAAGTTCATTTCCAATAGTCCAGCACAGTTTTTCTAAATATGGTACCAGAATTAAAGAAACAATGATAAAATGCCATTAAAACAATATGGCATCAAATGTTCTGCATCCTCACATCACATTTGAGTCCCTTTTTTTTCGCCCTATCCCCACTTCAAATCAGTCATGTACTTCTGCCAATTTTATCTCTACGAGACCTAATTCCTACCATTAAGACTCTTACCCTCATCGTTACGATACAGGCATTTCCCGCTTGGTCTTCAACTTCCTACCTTTTTCACAAAGTGTCCTTTGAGTGGTTCGGGCCAGTTTGCTATGCTCTCTGTCTAAAGGTCTACAGCACTCACAGATGCGCTGTACAGCTTCATAGCTAACCGTCAAGTGCCTCATTTACTTATTGGTAAATGTGTACTTGTTCTCATTTCCCCAAATATATTCTAAGTTCTTTGAGGAAACAGACAGCTTACATTTTTGTTACCTCCCCATAGCATTAGCACAATACTTAAAAGTGCTTCATAAGATCTTAGCAATCGTCTTGATTAGGTATTTCCAGCTCCAAAACCAAACAGGAAAAAAAATTGACCTTTTCTTGTCAGTTGAATTATTATGATAGGAGTTTATGATAACAGACCAAGTCCTTATGTCAAAAACCTACTGAGAATTTTGGTATATTTAAATTTTTACTAACTGAATTCCCTAAGTTATTCAGTCACGGTTGTTCTTACAGTGTTCCTTGTGGTTAAGAAAACCGTGGTCATGGTTTTCTCCACTGTGACACCTGTGTTTGTCCTCATAGCCACCACTTACAGCCCAGGGCCTGACATACAATAGGTGATTAATACATTTTGTTAGAGGAATGTAGCTTGTGCCTGGAAAGCAGCTCTTTTACTTTAAAAAGCTTGGAAATGTGCATAGGTTATTACAAATACAGATTACAAAAATAAATACGATAAAAGCTTTGTAAAAAAAAAAAAAGTCTATTATTGGGGCAGCCGGATGGCTCAGTTGGTTAGAGAGCCGAGCTCTTAACAAGGTTGCTGGTTCAATTCCCACATGGGATGGTGGGCTGCGCCCCCTACAACTAAGACTGAAAACGGCGACTGGACTTGGAGCTGAGCTGCGCCCTCCACAACTAGATGGAAGGACAACGACTTGACGTGGAGCTGATGGGTCCTGGAAAAAACACACTGCTCCCCAATATTCCCCAATAAAATAAAAAAAAACTCTATTATTAAAAAACCAACATTTTAATACAAAGAATATTGGTGGGTATTTTCTAGGGCCTTATATAAGTAATTATTCCAAAATTTTTTTAGCTAATAAATAGAGACACTTTGAAACATGATGTTTTAAAAAAAATACTACCTGCCTGCTGGGCTGTTTAATGGTGGAATAACTTAGTCTGTATATTTAAATTCAATTCAGATCCTACATATCTACATTAAGATGTTAAGATATATAAGATGTTAAGAAGCTAAATTAACATAAAATGTACATCGTGAAACATCACCTTACTTGACGGCTTTAACATATTTTTTCCGCTGAAATACTTGTAACCATGGCCTTCTGTATGAAGAAAAATTTTAAACACGATGAAAGGTGGAAATATTTCGCCACTAAATCTGAAACAAAGACCAAAAATTAGTCATTTAGCATCAGGTTTGGGGCTCAGTTACTTCTCAGTATTGAAGATAGTTCACGTAGTTTCTTGCATGCAGGGTAAAGGCTATGCCAGAGCATGGAAAGAACTGGTAATGAAATGGATTAGAGAAGATGAAAGAGCCATACTTTAGTATGTGTGCTCCCAACTATTGTCATGCATGTGTCAGACTGGACGCATCATGGGAGATGAAAGCCACTCGTTTCTTCACATAATAAATGTAAATAAGAACAACCCGTTTACTTTGTAATTATATCCTGAGAAGTTATGAGGACTTAAGAAAATAAATGTCTAAGATTTTTTTCCATATTAACGAAGTACATTTTGAAATAAATCAGCATAGAAACATTACCTGAATTTAACTTTACACTTCATGCTTGGATCTTTAACAAGATCAGCCTCTAAGGGGCTCACTTTCTTCACTAGTTCATATGTCACACAATGTTCCTGAAATAGACGATGGTGCTATAAATGGAAGGTGGTACCCTGCCCAGACACAATTTACCGAAAATAACAGAGGTGGCACGATAAAGTGAACAGTATACCAGACTGGGAGTCCCGAAGACCTGGGTTCTAGTCTTTGCTCCTCTACTTATCATCTGTGCAGCCTTGGGTCAATTACTTTATCCTCCAAGTTTGGGTATGTGTTCCTCCTTGAGATCCCAGGCACTGTTCTTTCCCTACGACAATACTTTTCACTATGTGTTATAATTAATTATAAACTTGTTTGTGTCTCCTACTAGAACTGTAAGCTTCATGAAGGTAGGGGGTGTCTTTCTTCTTTACCACTGTATTTCTAGCATCTAGTACAGTGCCTGGAACACAGCAGGTGCTTAACAAGCATTTGATGCAAAATGAGGATGATAATAGTACTGATACTGGCTTTTAAGCACCTTTTATATACCACATACTACATTAGGTGCCTTATATACATAACCTCATCTAGTCCTGACAACTCAGCAATATCATTCAAATAATACCATTCCCATTTTACAAATGAGCAGGCTGAGGCTCTGGGAGTACCGAAACTTACCCAAAGGCATACAGGTAGTAACTGGGGAAGCCAGGATTCAAACTGACATCTGTTTGACTCTAAAGCCCCCACTTTTCCCCTCATGAGACTCTGCCCAACCTTTATGCCTATGACAATCACATAAAAATGTAGGCCAAAGGGCTTTTACAATGATAAAACTATTACTATAAGGTAGTAACTTGAAGCATTAGAATAACAGATGAAAAAAAGACTTAATTTTCTGTTACTAAAATTATGACAAAACCAGTATTATGACACTTAAATACAAGTTCTGTATGTGAAGACAATGGACAATGGATCTGCAATGTCACAAGTTTACTTGGGTGCGTTTTCTCTGAGGTATTCTGTTTTTACTGACATCAGAAATGGGTCTGTGGGTCAGATGAAGTGTACACATTGCTCAGACTGTATGATTTTTTTCAGAGCTGCTAAAATTCCCTTAATGTGACTATTACTAATTATAGACTACTGTAATCATGGCTGACTTTTTTAGGAGAATATCTAGTGTTATATGAAGGAAGGATTGATACTCTGCCAGGGTTGCCAGAGTTGTTTTTTTGGGGAAGTGGGAGATATGCATTTTTCTTTTTACTCAAAGAGGACCACATGACTCATATTGCTCTGCACTTGCCCTTTTCACTAACATAATATCTTAGCTATCTATACTGCAGAACCATATGCAAGGCTTCAAGGTTAACACTATGAAAGCACCTATACTTCTTTAACCAGCATCTTATTGATGGACATTGTATAGTTTACTTCTTTTGCTGCTACAAACAATACTGCGATGAAATTGTACATGTATTGTAGAATAGATTCCTAGAAGTGAAACTGCTGGGTGGAAGGTAAGGGCACTTTTAATTCAGAAAATTTTACTGTGGGAAGATCACTGTCTCACATCTTTAAATAAGAAACTGAAATTTTAAGAAACATCATATTGGTTTCAGAAAAGGAAATAATAGTCACCTATGTTAAAAACAAGTCCAGAAATAGTCATTTAGGGCTAATCAAAGAAGCAATCCCAGAACCCCACGCAATAATATTAGATTTAAATAGGAGAGGAAAAAAGGTTATATATTCTATCTTTAATTAACAGATCTTTTAGCTTGATAAGTAATTCAATCTGTCAGAGAAAACAAAAAGCAAAATACATACTGCTGCACAAATTGTTCGCTTTAGGAGTCGAAATGTTGTTTTGTTCAGATGAGACACCCATGCTCTCTGTATCGTTAGAGCTGAAATATCTTCACGAGTTCTGAAAGGAAAATAAGAGGTTAAGATTTGTGAGGTCGTCGTTTTCATTTTCCTAAAATCTTGGGGAACTCTAAATTTATGCTTCCTCCTTTTGTACCTCCCCTCCCCCCACCCTAAGACTGACCTAATGAGGAACATTTGGATGTGGTAATTGGAACTGGTCAATTGCAGAATCTAGTTTAACTGAGGATATGAAATACTTGAGAATCTTTCCCTTGAGATTAAAAAACCATCCTGGCTAAAACTATCATCAAAAGGCACATATATTATAAATAAAAAAGTGTGAGGAGACAAACTTGCTTTCTAAAAACATCCATGACCTAAAATGATTCTGTTACAGTTAATTCTTAAAAACACTGTCCAACTTGTTCAAGTGCTAAGAAAATAGAATGTGGAATTGTAGAAGTTACGGGCCCAATTCTCTTCTGGGAGCAGATGACTGTGCTCTTGAAAAAGAAACTCCCTTCCCTGATCTTTGCTTGAACCAGGTTCATCCCAGTCAGGTCAGAGAATTATTTTGTGATCATGTCCCAGCACTGGCAGGTTGTAGGGAACTCCGTCTCCCAAACCCTCCAATCCCATCATTACCCCTCACAGGGTAATGAGGTCCTCCCGTGTCATGTCGCTGTTGGCTGGCAAAATGCAGACTACAAGATGTAGAGTAGAAAAGTCTTGGAGTATGGAAACAAACCTTTGACTCTGTGCCTATGACATTTATTAGCTGTTTAACCTTCTGCAAACCACTTATCTTCTCCCAGTTGCTGCTTCTCACTTATAAAATGTAGTAATAATAAGACTGCTTCACAGGGTTGTGTCAGGATCAAAGAGATGCGTGTTAACATGCTTTGTAAATTAAGAAATACTATAATTATAATAATTATTCAATTCAAAAGTAATTGTAAAACATACAAAAAACCCCTCTAATTTACAAAACAAGTGTTTGATGTTAGCTGGGTCAATATGGTATGGAAACGGTTCAGTTGTAGAAAATGATACAAGGCAAATGATGGCTACTTACGGTGGTACTGCCTTTGTCTTTACGTTATTTGACAAATGTACTTTGCAGCCTTTTCCCAAGCGTGGATTATTGGATTTTTGTATATGTGCTGCTGAAGAGAGCACAGGATTATTGGATTTTCGAACACCAGTAACTGGTGCCTTTGAGGAAGGATTCATTCTCCTTAACAATGAAGTACTCTGAAAGTACATAAATTAAGCATTTGAGATCATAATCTATATTGTTACTTTGGATGAGACTCAAGTGTCATATGATTGTTGCACTAACTCCAGAACCTCTTAAAAAGGAAGGCCTCGTGGATCTCTTAACGTTTACAGTCTTTGTGTGCTAAAAATATTATGAGGAATATGGGAAAGAAAAGTGGATCCATCCATCGCCTTCTTACTGGTCTCCCTGTCTCCAAGCTCTTTGTCCTCCTATTCATCCTGCACAACGCAGCTGGACTTCACTTTTTAGAGTAATAATCCAGCCTTATCACTCTCCAATTTAAAATCTTTCAGGGACACCTCATTTCCTCCAAGCTGAAATCCAGACTCCTTAGAATGGCATTCAACTCTTCACAATCTAGTTCCATCCTCTTTCAAATCTCAAAATACCAACTCACACCAACATTCCTGTCTACACTCTGGGAGAACAGGAACTTCTTGCCAAAATCAATCAATGTTTTACAACTCTGGGCCACTGATCATGCCCTATCCTCTACTTGGAATGACTTCCCTGCCACCAGGAAACATTGATTCATCCTTGAAGACCCTAGCTAATGAATGCCTCTTCTTTGAAGTTTTCACCTTGTTTACAGAATGGCTCACTCCTGTCTCGAGGTCCCATAATACTGTATGTTTTTCTCTTACAGTACTTCTTATGTTGCACCATAAATTGTTTTCTTGGCTATCACCTCAACAAGCTCACTGAGGGCAGGAGGCAGCTTGCAAACTATGGAATCCCCAATGCCTAGCAGAGTGAAGGGTTTTTACATGCTCGTCTAAAACTTTCCCACCCTGATTTTATCATGGAATAACTGTGAGACTTTGGGCAAATCCCTTAACCTCTCCATAGCTCAGTTCTCACCTTGGTAAAGTGAGAGGGTATGTACTAAATGATCTGATTCCACCTCTGATTTTCTATCCTTTGATGCTTTACTCCAATTTGGGTGCAGTTCCCAAATTCTTAGTCACTGTTTAGACTCTTCTACTAAACCAGGGGCTCTTCATCTTCTCTTTTGGTGCCATGTACCCCTATGAACAGACTCCTTCCAAGAACCAGGTTTTTAAAAATGCATAACATATATAGGATTACAAAGAGCTTCAATTATACGGAAATCACTGTTGCAGTATTTTCAAAAACAAAATTATATCAGTCTTCTTTATGCATTAAACAGAGCTCTAATAACTACTGTACTTGTGAAGTGGTAATGAGTAGAAATGATATTTCGAAAAATCTGCCATGACTATAACATGATGTGAAAAGATCTGCTTTTTAATTGATGACAAAGTCACAGGTACTGCTGGTTTTACTGTGGTTTGTTGCCTATTCTATAATTGAAAGAAATGCTAAAGTTCAGTTAGAGGTTAGTGAAAATAAAGCTGTAATATTTTCCCCAAGTTCATGTACCCCCTGAATTAAGAACTCCTGCCCTAATTTATCACTATACTTCATTTTTATATACATATGACATTCCATTACTAATGCAGAGCCTTCTCAATATTTTTTGTTAAGAGATGTGGATGGGGGATGGCTTGGAATACCCAATTCACTTGAGGAGAAAAGCAGCCCTTAATGTCTAGGAGCTGGCCTGGCACTCACAGTTAGGCTTTGGTGTTACACTGGCGTCCTAACAGCTCCTAATCCAGAGCAAAAGCCCTGCTTCCTGGAACTCGTCCCCAAATTATCCAACCAAAGCCTAAATCCTATAATAAATCTTTCTGACACTCTCTTACTGAGATGCCCCGCTGTTTACCAAGGTGTTTGTTTTCCTTGCATCAATGAGAAATAAACCCAACTTATTCAATTGCATTGGTGCTCCTAGTGGTCTTTGCCTGGAGGGCAGTGACATGCCACCACACAACCCCCCAAATCTTCTGGATGCCGGCCCGGATGGGTTTACACTTTCTATGTAATCCCATAATACAGAATGAAATATGAACACACCCCTATCACAGGCTTTAAAGGTGGACTACCTAGGTTTGGATCCTGGCTTCTCACTTTTCCTCTGTGGGGCCTTGTACAAATTATTTCTCTGTGCCTCAGTTTCCTCATCTAATAGATTAGGTATAATAATCCTGCCCACCTACTTGGGTTATTTAAAAGATTAGATATGTTTAAGAAGCTTAGAACAGAGCTAGGCATATAATAAACGCTGTGTTAGAGCTTGCTATTCTTGTTAACAAGATAGTTATTGTCATTATTACTTATTTCTTCTAGTATTAAGGGACAAACATTCGATTCCCAGTGGGGGGGAGGGGTAAGGTCCGGTCCTTTCGATACTAAATGATGTGGCCAAGTGGTTTAAATTTAAAATCTCAGAAACGTCCAGCCCATGGTAAAAAAACAAAAAATCTGAAAACCTTTTGTGAGGTAAATCCAGGCCCCCGAGGTCAGCGGTTTCGGCCTGCCGGGCTTTCGAAGACGCCGGAGGCCCTCCGAGCGCCCCCGCCCGGCAACCTCCGCGCACAGGATTCCCAGCCCACGCCGCCGGGCGCCCAATCACCGCAGCGAAAGTCGATTCCCAGAGCCGCGCGGCGCTCAGCGCCTCCCTTCTCGCGCCCCAGTGTGCCGCCCACACTGAGCTGGCGCTTTCCGGCCGCCTAGCAACGGCCGGCGCAGGGGCGGAGCCTCTGGGAGGCGGGGCTTGAGTCGGCCCGCCGCGTGAGGCGCGACGCGCTGCAGCTTAGCGACGTCGCTTCCAGCTCAGGCTTCCGAACTGAGCCTTAGCGGGGTCGACTTGGCTGTACCACCATCACCCACACCGCGGCCCGCTTGCGTTCGGAGGAGTCAGGCCCTACCCGGCCGCCGTAGCCGCCTCTCTGTAGTAGGCGGGGCCGAGGCTGGGGTGACCCCGCCGGAGCCGCCGTTGCCAGCGACATGTTCAAGGTGAGAGCGTGAAGCCGGGTCACAGCTGTCGCCGCCCCCTCCCGGCCTCCCGGAACCCTTCCCGCGCTCTCGTGGGCCTCTCTGGGGGCCAGGCCCGGCTCACCCCGAGGCTTTTCCCGCCTCCGGGCTGGCTGCGTCCCGGCGCCGCGGTTCATTCACCTGTCCGCTTGAAGCCAGCGGCTGCCGGGCGGAGGGGTGACACTCCGGGGCGGGTGGTTGCTGCCATTTGGGTCATGCTCTCGTGAATAAAACACTTTGAAACATTAAAGTGGCCCCCCAAAGTATTCACCCCCTCCTCAGCTGGTGCCCTCTTGGGCTTATGGGTAGGGTGAGGCTAGCTCCGGGCACTGCGGGGTTAGGCTTTGGTTGCCTGGCAGGGTCAGGTTTCAGAACCAAGTATGTGAATGGGGGAGGGCCGCTCTCTGAGAAGCTGCTGCAGGATGTGGGGGAGGCTGGTATAGGAGTGGCTAGGTGAGGGGGGAAGCTGGAGCTTTGCTCCCCTCCTCAGCGAGCATTATTTAGTATTGACAAGTCGACCCCCTTTTTTACATTTTATGAGTTTGTGTCCTTTGAAAGAAATTGACTTGTACAGTGAAGACTTTGTTTGAAAACCTACATTTTAACGTGAAGCTATTGTACTTTTAAAAAAAGTAAATGATAGTTTCTATCATGAAAAACAAATCACAAGCTACCAGAAATTAGTCTACAAAATGGTCTTTAAGAAGCATAGCACCCATAAAATAATGCTAATGAAACTTCAAAATTGTACTAAAAAGTTGTATTGAGCTCCTGCAATGTGCTTTGGGCGTATTAGTAAAGGCTGTAAAATCAGAACATGGATTTTGCCTTCCAGCCCTAGCTGTGTGACCTTGGGCAGGTCACTTAACTTTTCTGTGCCTGTTTTCCTATTGGTGAAATTGGGCAAATAACATCTACCTCATAGGATTGTTATAAGGAATAAATAAGTTAATATGTGTAAAGCACTTGGAAGGGGCTCTGGCTCACAGAAATACTATCTAAGCATTTGCTTTTATTTTGTTTTCTGCTCAATTTAGTCAGGATGACAGATCCCATAAGCAACTTGCATTTGTTTGATTAATTTGTGTTGAACACCTATTATGTGCTACTAGGAACCCAGCTCAGTGTTAAGGTTGCAGTGACAAAGGATATGTTGTGATCAGTTTACATGGGTATCAACGATGTAAAAAGTGGTAAAAAGGAGAGCCGGATCTACTCTGCTTAACCAGCTTTTTTTAAAAAACTTTATTTATTTAAGTGTGTTTTTCCAGGACCCATCAGCTCCAAGTCACATAGTTATTTCAATCTAGTTGTGGAGGGCGCAGCTCACAGTGGCCCATGTGGGGATAGAACCTGCAGCCTTGTTGTTAAGAACACTGTACTCTAACCAACTGAGCTAACCGGCCGCCGCCTAACCAGGGTTTTTTTTTTTTTTTTTTTTTTAGTTTCAGGTGTACAAGACAAGGTAATACTTAGACGCCCACCATCTACATCCCTCACACTGTGAACCCCCCTCCCCCCGCCCACCATCCCTCCGACCTCACACTGAGCCATCACATCACACACATAAAATTATAGTTGGCATTCATTAATGTTTAGCCTCTGGTGCACAATGCCACGATCAGGCATCCACACCATCCCTGAGGTGGTTTCCCAAATAGGACGCATGCCCATCGGATACCCAACAAAACCCCTACAACATTATTGAATAAGTTCCCCAAATTAATTTCCAGAAAACCCTGAGGCCATCTTGCGGCCACCAGCCACCTCCCAATCCCTTCACCTTTCCCCTTATCCCCAACTCCCCACCCCCCGCCCGCCCCCGCCCATCTAACAACTCTCGGTTTTTTCTTTGTGTCCTCAAAACTGTGTCTGATTAGTTCATTCACATATTCTTTTCTTTAGATTCCGCATATAAGTGAGATCATATGGTACTTGTCTTTCTGACTTATTTCACTTAACATAATGTTCTCTAGATCCATCCATGTTGTTGCAAATGATAAGATTTCTTTCTTCTTTATGGCTGCGTAATACTCCATTGTATAAATGTACCACAGCTTCTTAATCCAGTCATCTATCGATGGGCATTTCGGTTGTTTCCATATCTTGGCTATTGTGTAAAGTGCTGCAATAAACATAGGAGTGCATACTGATTTTTGAATTGGAGCTTTGGATTTCTCCGGGTAGATGCCTAGGAGTGGAATTACTGGGTCATAGGGTAGTTCCATTTTCAGATTCCTGAGATACCTCCATACTGTTTTCCATAGTGGCTGCACTAATCTGCAATCCCACCAACAGTGCACTAGCATTCCCTTTTCTCCACATCCGCGCCAGCATTTGTTGTTTGTTGATTTATTGATGATAGTCATTTTGACTGGAGTGAGGTGGTATCTCATTGTGATTTTTATTTGCAGTTCTCTGATGGTTAGTGAGGTTGAGCATTTCTTCATATGTCTTCTTGCCTTCTGTATGTCCTTTTTAGAAAAATGTCTCCTCAAGTCCTCTGCCCATTTTTTAATTGGGTTGTTTGTTTTTTTGGAGTTGAGTTGAGTAAGTTTTTTATAGATTTGTGATATTAATCCCTTATCAGATATATCATTGGCAAATATCTTTTTCCATTCAGTAGGATCCCTTTTTGTTTTATTGATGGTTTCCTTTGCTGTGAAAAAACTTTTTAGTTTGATGTAATCCCACATGTTTATTTTTTCTCTTACTTCCCTCGCGCGAGGGGATATATCAGTGAAAATCTTACTCCGGGTAATGTCCATGAAGTTTCTTCCTATATTTTCTTCTAGATATTTTATGGTTTCAGATCTCACATTTAAGTCTTTAAGTCATTTTGAATTTATTTTTGTATATTAACCAGGGGTTTTTAACCTGTGGTCCTCAGCGCCATAAAGTGTCTGGATAGAATCCAGGGAGTCCCTGAACCCCGGTGGAAAAATATATTTATTTTCACCAACCTCCAACTGAAATTTAGCAATTCCTTCAGTTCTGAATGTAGGGAACTCTCTCAGTTATTGATTGCTGGAGAACGAACCACTGCAAGCCAGCACCTTAAAACAACAATGATTTATTCTCACCATCTACAGGTTGGCTGGGCAGTTCTGCTGGCATCCCCCAATGGCTGAATTCAGCTGGTGGCAGGCCACACGACAAGGTTGTCTTGCTCCCATGTATGGTACCCCTCAATGTGCCTAGCTTGGGTGGGCTTCCTCACATGGTTACTGGATTCCAAGAGGGCAAGTCCCAATGTACAAACTTATCTTTGCATAGCATTTGCTGTCAAAACAAGTCACATGGCCAAGCCCAGCGTCAATATGGTGGGGGACTACACCAGAGCATGAATAAGAGGTGTGGTCCACTGGGAGCCATTCATTTCATCTACTACAGCAACAAATCAGAGTAGTATTAGCAGTACCTGTCATCAATAGAAGTCACAGGACCAACGCAAGTCACAGGTGTTGCAGATCTCAAAATGTCATTTATGCTCATCACTACTTCAACATTACAGTAGTTATAGGACTCACTGTTATGTGCTTCTTTTTATTTAATAAGCTAATAAAGAAGCACACGTATTACTATTGGATTTCTGATTTAAAAAATATAACTATTGCAACATAAGTGGTATTTTATGCAATTAGAAGCATTATTTTGAGGGGTCCATAGGGCTCACAAGACTGTCGAAGAGGTCCGTGGCACGAAAAAGGCAAGTAACCCGTGGCAACTTCAGGGGAGGCGTCACAGAGAAGGCATTTCAATTGAGTTGTGAAGTAGGAGTTCCTGAGGTGGATGAGCTAGGGAACGTCAGCACCGCTTCTCCATTGGAGGAAGTGCCAGTAACTCAGTTCTGCTGTGTCAAGGGAAAGAGAGTGAGCTGAAGGGATTCTAACATGTCGTTTGAATAGAAAAGATCCCAAGAAACCTCGGAGAACACCAAAATGTAAGGAGTAGGCAGAGGGAGAGGGAAGGCCAGAGGTGTTCGAGAAGCAACTTTTGAGAAATAGAGGTAAAAGCACAAAAGAGTGATGTTTAGAAAATCAAGGGAGGAAAGTTTCAAGAAGGGCAGGGTATGTTAGGATGCTTTCAGCTGGGAAAATCCACTAGCTTAAATAGTAAGGAAAATTATACCTCAAAGGCCAGAGGAAGAGTGGATTCCTGTACATCAGCAATGCCATCAGGACCCAGTCTCTTTTCTTGGGTTTCAACAGTAAGATCTGTTCCCCTATCATTGCAAGACGACTGCCTGTAACACATGCTTTCCATTCACTAGAGCAAGAGAAAGGGAGAGGACAGCACTGCCATGCTTGGATTATGATGTTCCTTCACCATAACTTAGGTCAGGTATCTCTGCCCCTGACCCGAGCAGCTCCGGATCTTGTCACTTTACCCTAATCACATGGGAGAGAAATGAATTAATGAACACAGTGGGGGAGTGGAGACTGGATGTGCAACCAAGAATGTCCATTGCAGAAAGATGAGTTAGATGAATTTGGAGAAGTGATCATTGATTTGGGCAATTTGAAAAGCTTCCATTATACATACATACAGGTTTACTGATGGAAGTGAGAGCTAAGTTAGTGTGGTTGGTGACTGAGATGTGAATGCACACAATGGCGGTTGATAAGCTTGACTGTCAAGGGAAAAAGAGAGACTATGCTAACTGGAAGGACGTGTTGGGGCAAGATTCTAGAATTGTTTTGTGCTGGTTGCAGCAGTCAAGATTTGGCAATGTTTATGGCCTATGAAGGAATGTGGAAAGGGAACTTTTACAAGAGAGAACCCCTCCCTCCTGTGAGATGGAAGAAGGACGGGAGTGATTGTAGATCAGTGGTTCTCATCTGGATTGTATCACCCCATTTGAGTACACTTTGGAAATTCGGGTTGCCGTTGACATCTTTAATTTAGTTGTGTTGGACACTTATATGCTGAAATATATAATTCTTACAAATCTTCCCTTTTCTCCATTATGTTACCATAAAATCAGTCTACTGGTCTCTGTTTTGGGGGACTTATGCATGTAACTGGGTGATGAATTTTATTTCAAGATAGCAAAAGAGTTACTTAAAAATATTAGTCATAAAATGTCAGTGTTAGGTCTAGTCATTGAGAACCAGTGCTTCTCAAACTTTTAATGTGCATGCAACTCTTGTTAAAATGCAGTTTCTGATTCAGTAGATCTGGGGTAGGGCCTCAGATTCTCCATTTTTAAAAAATCTTCTTTATTTATTTAAGTGTGTTTTTCCAGGACCCATCAGCTCCAAGTCAAGTAGTTGTTTCAATCTAGTTGTGGAAGGCGCAGCCCATGGGGGGATTGAACTGGCAACCTTGTTGTTAAGAGCACTGCGCTCAAACCAACTGAGCTAACTGGCTACCCCCAGATTTTCCATTTTTTAACAAGTTCCTGGGTGATACAGGTGCTGCTGGTCCCCCATCATACTTTGAATAGCAAGAACTGAGGTAAATTGGTAGATGAATGGTCTCTTGTGTTTTCAAGGTGAGTGATTTTCTGAGCGTGGTGGAATTTGGAAGAGGCACTGACCAAGGAACAAAACAAGATAAGAGAGGCTTTGAGGGCTCTGCTGAGAACTGCTAGGGCAGGTCTGTCGTGATTGCAGTCCAGGAGTGGGGACAGAGCAGATGGTAGGATTGATCTGGACTTCAGAGTTATCAGCTTGGGTCACCTAGGACTGGAGGGCAAAGGAGTTGATAGTACAGGTGTCGGTAGAGAAAGTACAGTGTGTGTGATTACTTATGTGCATATATACAATTAAAACATTTCAACTGTTAAGCATTGTTTTAGCTATTCATCTTCAGGTCAGTAGGGGGCACTAGTGGATTAAAAACACATTTGAAAAACTGCCCAATATTTGCATTCTATCGCTGGAAGCAGCTTTTCTTTCTTTTCTTTTTTCCCCAGTTCCTTGAATTTATTCTATTTTTTTATTATTACTAAATTTATTGGGCTGAACATTTATCCCTAAAGGTATATGTACTCTGATGTTCATTGCAGCATTATTTACAGTGGCCAAGACATGGAAACAACCAAAATGTCCTTCAGTAGATAATAGGAAGCAGCTTTCTGTACTGATTCAGAAAGCTTGAATACTGAATACATATACCCAGTGCCCAGATTCACAGTAGTACATTTCATTCATTACACAAATGGTTATCGTGCTGTAACCTGACGGGGACAAATGAAAAGACCCAGTTTTTACCCAGGAGAGAGTCCCCAAATATGACAAATAATTTCCAGGGCCCTGGCCACAGATAAGATTTAGTTTATAAGTGAGGTCCAGGAACTTCTAGTTGTTTCTTTTTAAATTTTTTATTGGGGAATATTGGGGAAGAGTTGTGTTTTTCCAGGACCCATCAGCTCCAGGTCAAGTCGTTTTTGGTGTTTTTCAGTCTGGTTGTGGAGGGTGCAGCTCAGCTTCAAGTTAAGTCAGTGTTTCCAATCTAGTTGTGGAGGGCGCAGCTCACTGGCCCATGTGGGAATCCAATCGGCGACCTTGGTGTTAGGAGCGCTGCGCTCTAACCAACTGAGCTAAGCGGCTGCCCCAGGAACCTCTCGTTTTGAAACAGCCCCCCAGGTGACTGTGAAACTTCCATTGCAGGAGCTCACAGTGCTGTTAGCAGCATAGACATAAGCAGCCTATTCCGATGCAGTGGCGTTAAGGGCTCTAGTGGAAACGTTGGAGAATGTAGATGGAGCAGTGGGTCTCAACCTGGACTGCACATTACCGTGCCCTGGGGGGCTTGGCAAGTGTTGATGCCCAGGCTGCGCACAGAATCTCTGTGGTTGGCTTCCAGGCATCCAGTTTTTAGAGCTTGCAGCCAACCTTGAGAACCACTCACCACTTGGAGGAATAAGCACCAGCAGGGGGCATCAGGAGACTGGGGGAGATGGCTGGCACTGACCTTCGAAGCTGAGCGGACCAGCTGGAAGGGGCCTTCCTGCCAAGTAGAGCAGAAGAGCACATGCAAGGACACGGAAGTGACACTGTTCAGTGCAATGTTAAGACTAGCACCAACCTGAAATTGTTGTGTGGGTTACGTTAACTCAGACCTAAAGCTTAGCGCAAAGTAAGTCTCGATAAATGTGAGCCGTTAGTAGTAACTTAGAGTTGGCCTCTTGTAGGAAGGAGGCTGCTACGGGAGTATTATGGTAGTGCACATTCTTGGGGCTTTCTCCAAGAATTTTTCATTTGCAAACTTGGTTGTTGACGATGTGGCAGATGAGGGAGAATTCAAGGATGCCGCCCAGGCTTTTGGCTTGGGAAATTCAGTGGCAGTTAGAACCATTCATTGAGATGGGCAAGTGGGAGAAGGCCGAGTTTGATTTGGGGGGAGATGATCATTTGATTTTTACGTGGTTGGGCTTGTTGAAATAATTGTGGAATTCAGAGGTGATCATCAGTTGACATGGAACCCAAGGGCATGGAGTTTTCATGAGAGGTGTGGGCAGGAGATGGGAGAAGCATCAGATGCCTCGAGGGTGAGAAGGTGCCTCAGTGAAAGCTGGTCTGTATCCGGAGACTGACCTGTACTCAGAACTCAGCCCTCAGAAGCTCCGAGGTGACTGTATCCTTGACTACAGAGCATTATTATGTCACTTAGTCGCTGGGGCTGTTTGGTCTTGATGTAATGCCCTTATTGCCTATCTCAGTTTCTGAAATTAATTTTATCATGAATAATATGTTACTAGTACAAACAGGAGAATTACACTGCCAAATGGAAAAGGAAAGTCCTCTGTAAATTGGAAAAGAAGTACTGTAACTTTATTTTACTTGATTATTTTAAATGCCACATATTTTGAAAGATAATAAAGATTTTTTTCCTTACAATGTAAGCATCTCTGAGGGAATTCTTCTGAAGGAATTATAGTGAATAGGTTTTTACTTACATAAATACATATTTATGTGCAGAATTAGTGTATTTTTCCCCCTTTTTTACTCTTCAGAGATGTTGGGGTAGGTAGGTCACAAAGAAGAAAATAACTGCCCCGCACCGCTGGACGCGCTCAGAAAGCACAGGCTCTGCTTCAGGTAGTGTTCCTGGTTTCTGGCTGATTGACCTCGGTGAGGTTTCTTTATCTCTTGGAGTCCCCTTATCAGGGTACGGTGGGGGCAGTCATATGCTCATCCATGTTGCACAGGGTCGTTGGGAGGTTCCAATGTGATCACGTATGTGGAAAGCACAGTAAACTGCCAAGCACGATACGAATATGAAGTGTTTTCAGTGTCTTCTGCCTCACATCTATCCACTGATGTGATCTAGAATTTCAGGTTAGCACTGTGGATTTAGGACTGCAGAAAGTAGATCAAACTTGGATAAATTCACTTCTCATTTAGAACTGAATTCTGCTTAGGCCACTGTGACATTCTTCTGTCTCCTTGTAAAAATGCACATAGCCTCTCATGTGCGGTTGACACTGGGAGAGGAGAAGGAAGCAGTAGATGAATTATACCTTAAAAGCAGGAGAGGCAGAGAGAAAATGGAGAATAGCAGAGAATGTGCTAGGCATTTATGATCTATGAATTTATTACCCCATGAGGCTTATGCATGTTTACAGGCTTTCTTGATATGAAGGTTTAATGTATAATCTGTATGTGTATGTGCTCCACACCTGTGTCCTTTCTAGACTAAACTGGAGCTTCTTAGAGGCCAGGAATGAACTTTGGTATTTGTTTGTATGGTACATGTACAATTACTGCAAGTAATTAGATGCATAGAAATCACTATAGCAAAGATATGTATCTGTTTCAAAAACTTGAGAGTTATTTATAATATGACAGGAAACTACCAAAAGATTTTTAAAATGAAGGAATTAGAGTTTGTATCAGATGATTTTCTGCAATAATGCTTAAGTGGAATTTTATGGTTAATGCATACAGCATGAAACTATGTAGATACTTTCAGGGGAGGGGAAATCTCTGTCTAAAGATGTATTTTAGAATTTGGAAGTTGTTTTTTATTTTTGCTGAGGTTTCTTAATTTTTGCATGGCCTCAGGCCAGTTTTATTAGAAAGCTTGAACAGTGCCAGTTTCTTAATGTAATTAATGGGTTTTAAAACTTGTCTTCATTGTACACTAAAACTTGTAGAAACCAGAATTTAGAGCAAGGGTTGTAAGGTTTTTAATATGCTTAAGAGCCTGTAACTTTGAATATTAAGCTGTATTTTCATGATAATAGCATTACGGATAGTGCAATTGTATTTTGAATGAATATTGTTTTAAAGGCACTTTAAATAGTCACCCTTTGTTTTCCGACTTCTTTCTGACTCTTTGAAGCAACACAGTGTGTGTTTATTCAAAGCCCACGCTGGCTCCAACTTAAGGATGTCTTTGTTTGGTTGAGTGAGGATAAGGAGCCCTCTGTGGGAGCTAGAGGTAGATTCACAAGTGCATGTTCGTTGCTTTAGTTGGGAGGGCTACCCAGTGGTCCCCTTTTTTTCAGATTGCCTATTCGTTCTTTTGAATGGTCTTTTTAAATAGGATATATGAAAATAATAGGGGTGGCCGGTTAGCTCAGCTGGTTAGAGCGTGGTGCTGATAACACCAAGGTTGCCAGTTCGATCCTGCATGGGCCACTGTGAGCTGTGCCCTCCTTAAAAAAAAAACACACGAAAAAACCCCAAAACAAAACAAACAAACAAAAAAAAGTGGCTTCTCCCTAGGAGGCCAATGCAGTGAAAATAATAAAGGTTCACTTTTCTTTTTTCCCCATCCCACAAATGTCAGTCCTTTTGAAATATCAGCCTGTTTTTCTTTGTGCTTGTTGAAATGAATCTCCTCTTGCATTAGAAGTAGATTCGTGTGTCACATTATGACATAGGTTAAACTAGTGAGTAAGGAAGCACAAAGTGATAGGAAGACTCCAACAAGTTTACTAAATCCTCACTAAGTTTACTTACCTCACTTGGCAAATATTGACTCTCAGCCCGTTTATGGAGTCACATCATTTGGGAACACTGTTAAAAATTGTTGTGTATAGTCCAAATATTGATGGACTTTTCTTGTTTTTGTTCCTTGTTTTCGCAAAAAATTTTATTGTGATTCCAGATTTATCATAGCTGAATTGAGCCTTGCACGTGATTTTTTCCCCCAAAAGAATTTTGTAGTTTCTTTTCCTTAAAGAAGAAGCCCATGACTAACTGAGATGAGGTCGAAGGCAGTTGTCGTCAGTGAATTTGGTTTTCTCTGCACACAGCGTCTATCAGGAAATGAAGCCTATTGGGAAACGGTCGGTGCACACAGTGGTCTATTAGGAAATGAAGCCTAGATAGACTGTACTTTGACAGAATAGCTCTTCCTCTTAGAAAATGTAGGGTTTTTTTTAATTGCTTGAAAACATAGAAGCATTTGAAAGGCATGTCTTGAAGTAAATGTTCCCCTGTGATTTTTTTCCTATCTATGTTCTCCTAACTCAGGAAAGAATGAATAGATCTTGGGATGCCATTCTAAGAGAGAAATATATATACAGAGGATGCCAAAAAATGTATACACATTTTAAGAAAGGAAAACTGTATTAAAATTGTAATGCTCAATATACACCAAGAACAAAAGATGTACAAGTCACGTTTGACTTCTGCAATGGCAAGAGGTGCTCAAAGTGGTTCCCATCAGCGTCCAGACACTTCTGATTACGGCGAACTACTGCTTGAGCAACATTGAGTAAAGTGTCTACTTGTATACATTTTTTGGCACCCCCGGTTTTGGCAGCCCCGGTATACCGGGGGTGCCAAAAAATGTATACACATGACTTGTATTCATGTTTTGTTATCGGTACATAGTAAGTGTTACAATTTTAATACAGTTTTTTCCTTTCTTAAAATGTGTATACATGTTTTTGTCTCTCATATATATGTATATGTATATATATATATGTATGTATGTATGTATGTATGTATGTATATATTGGAGTTTTAGATAAGCAGTGGTAAGTTTCTGTCTGCATGAGGAAGTTCAAAATAAATTTGAAACATGATAAATTATATGTCATCTGTGTTCCAAGTCTGTGAAACCAGTACATCCCAACCAGATGACTCAAAACCTGCCTGAAGGAACAATTATCTCATCACTCTTTGGCCCTGAGGTTTTTCTTCCTGTTTATCAGTCAAGTTTATTATTTTTGTGTGTGAATTTAACAAAATCTGGTAACTATTTTTAAAGAGCCGGAAATGAAACAATCACAGATGAAACAGGTTTTTCTGCTTTGCTGACCTAATTTTGTGGTGAATCCTGCCCTCCAAAGATAAAATAGAAGTTGGTTTTCTGTAAGAAAAGAATAATATTAATCTTGAAAACAGCCTCAGTTTTCTTCTTTAGTCATCTCTTCAGAGCATTCTGTTTGTAGTGGGTGAGGAAGAACAAGGAAATATAAGTTACTCCAGTACAGAATTGAAAGTTTGTCATAAAATAGTTCTGTTTGTTATAGTTGGAAGAGTTTTTCTTTTTGTTGGTTAAAGTCTGAATTCTTAAAACATTGGCTTCATAATCCCTTCACTATGAAACAGACTGAAATGATTGTGGTTTCTATTGTTGAAGTATAAGTGCTCCCAAATGTATACATCCAAATGAGTGCCCGTCAAAACAGTCTTTGAGAGGGCAGATTTAATTATCCTGTCTATTTCTTCCAAACAGGGTGTCACTGGTCAATATATTTATTCCAAAAATATCATCACCGTTCAAAACATTTTGTCCCTCTATGTGTGGAGTTATCTTTATACTTTCTGGCAAATTCTTTAGAATATCCTCAGGAGCCAACCCTTTTTGTCCTTTGCATATTACAACAGAGATCAATATTCACTGTAAAAACTTCAGGAAATACAGATAATACTAAAGAATCACCCTTAATCCCACCATCTATAGATAACCACTGTTAACATCTTTTCAGACTCGCTTGTGGGCATACTTATATATACCCTGAGTTTGACATTTTCAAAAAACTCACAAACTTCTTCCCTCCCCCGCTTTTAAAACAAATGTCATTTTCTTATCTGCTTTTCTCATTTTTATTTCAAATATATTGAGACTGATTTTCTTAAAAGCGTGAAATTTGACCTGAAGGCATTTCGAAATGGAAACCATAAGAGCACATATTAAAAGTAAATTTCCTTTATTGATTTGTTATATAAGTAGTTGCAATAAATTCTGACTCAGTATATGCTCTATCAAGTTTATTATTTTGAAGAAAAACTACTTCTTTTTGAGGAGGCGTAGTTTATTTTTCTTTCCGGCTGCACTGATTTTTTTTCTTTTTCACCATCTTAACCATTTTTTTTAGTTCCATATATATTTTTTGTTGTGGTAAAAGAATCACATAACATAAAATTTACCATCTTAATCATTTTTAAGTGTGCAGCTCAGTAGTGTAAAATATATTCATACTGATGTGGAAAAGACCTCCTGAGTTTTTTCATCTTGCGAAACTGAAACTCTATACCCATTAAACAACTCCCCATTTCCTCCTTCCCCCATCTTCTGGTAATCACCTTCTACTTCCTGTTTCTGTGAATTTGACTACTTTAAGTACCTCATGTAAACGAAATTATACAGTGCTTGTCTTTTGTGATTGGGTTTTTTCACTTCGCCTGGTTGTCCTCAAGGTCCTGCTATTCCTTGTGATGTAGGAATATTTCTCTCGGTGTCCCCAAAAGATGTAGGGGCCTTTGGAGTGAGTGAGTGAGGGCCAGGATCCTGTCTCGTGAGAGAGAAGAATGGAAACACGGACCCAGGAGAGGCAAAGAGTTTAAAAAAGGGGATAGTTTATTGAAAGCAAAGGGTCAGAGCTCCAGAGCGGGAGGGGGTCCTGAATGTGGGTGCCCCATGACTGAGGCAAAAGCTCTTACTTTTGTACCTTGCCCTGCCTGCTTGGGGAAGGGGTCTGGAGCCTTCTAAGGGAATTCATCTATCAGGTTTGTCCTGTTTGCCCATCCTGAAGGGATTAACGAAATAACCCATTCCTATCTATCAGATCTGCCCCTTTGTCCAGCGAAAAGGGATTTGAGATTATTTATTAACCCCAAGGCGCTCTCATATCTTTGTCCTGGAATGAAGGGGACATTCCAGGACCTGGAGTTTCAGGATATGGCTGCTTTTTTGTTTATTCCACCAGGAACCTCCCTGTCTACCTAGCGACATGCTAACTAACCTGTCTCCCTTGCATGTATATACTCCACATTTCCTTTACCCATTCATCTTTCCGTGGACACTTGGGTTGCTTCCACTTTTGGGCTATTGTGAATAATGCTGCTATGGACATGGGTGTGCAAATATATCCCCGAGGCCCTGCTTTCAATTCTTTTGGACATATATCCAGAAATGGGATTGCTGGATCATATGGTAATTCTATTTTTAATTTTTTTGAGGAATCTCCATACTGTTTTCCTTAGTGGTTGCAGCATTTTACATTCCCACTCACAGTGCATAAGGGTTCCAGTTTGTCTATATCCTCACCGACACTTGTTATTTTCTGTGTTTTTGATTGTGGCCGTCCTAAGGGGTGTGAGGTGAGAAAATACCTATTTAAAAATTATGTAAGTAATACTGAAATAACTTTTCCTTGTAAAAAGTCAAAACAGTATAGTTAAGATAATTGTCAGGTTTCCATTGCCTCCTTCCCTCTAACCCCCTTCTCAGAGAAAGCCTCTGTTACCAGTTCGGTGTGTTGCCCACCAGATTAGAAAGGATTGCTATGCAAAATATAGGTACTGTACTAGATGCTCATTTTGGGAGGAGGACGTATTCTTTTAATGTATCAAGACTATGGACTCATTCAGTTTCTCCGTTTTTAATTCGATTTATGACACATTACTAAGGCCAGCAGTGTAACCTGATTTGGGCAAAATTATTGATTTTTTTCCATAATTTTGTTTTACCCTAAATTCTTTCACAGTTTATTTGTTGTTTTATGTTCTTTTTTTAGAACAAGAAAAACCTCAAAAGCAGTCAGCTTTCATAGCTCTTTTTTTAAAAAAAAAAATCCATTTTAGATTTTTACCTCTTAAATAACTGAAAAGAATCAGGTTAAAAGCATTTTATTTTTAAATGAAAAATGCTTTCAGATGGAAATGATTGCGGGAAAGGTTGATTGAAGATCAAAGAACAGTGTAACATTTTGGGGGGAAATATGTAATCGTGCATTTATTTTTAAAATGTCCCTGAATATATTTATTTTCCACAGTAATAGAAATAAAAATGATCTTCTGCAATAACTTTGGAAACAGCTGCACATTTTAATGTACAGGTGATATGACAGCTATGTTAGACAACAGCTAAAGAGCAATAATTAAAGCATGAGATTTGTTTATGCAATTTTTCATACCAAACTATTTTGAGTAGATTATCATCGAAACCCCATCTGACCTTGATATTAAAAGGGAACTTTTTGTTTGGGAATGTTTTTAACATTAATGTAGCCGCCATGGTTCATGGTTGCCTATGTTTGCTGCATGCAGAGATCGTATCTATTCATGGGTGTAGCTGAAAAGATTGTGGTGTGTAGGAGTCATTCTCATGTTCCGAACCTGTGGTTTCGTTTGTTCCTGCTCTTTACAGAGGATGTACCTGGTGGCACTGTGTCTTAAGATCGAGCTGTTGGGTGACCCTGCTAAGTAAAAAGGAGGAAGGGAGGAAGGGAAAAAGGGCGGCGGGCAGGCAGGTGTCAACTTTCTGATGGTTGATTCTGCCTTCTCTCTGCAGTTGTTGCCCAGAATTTCCAGTTGTGGTACATTATTGCTTTTTCCGTGTTACTTCTGTCCCTTGTCTGTTAGTGCACTTATCACAGCTGGTGTGGTTATTTGTTTATCTGCTTTATTAGATTGTGGAGGCAGCGAGCACATCTTACTGTCTTTGAAGCCTATTATTGTTTCATTAAAGAGTTGCTTTGGTTTTGTCCTTTGACTGTGGGGCGTGTGGGACCATTAAATGAGGGAGGGAAACTCGGAAGAAAAGAGGTTTTGGAGGAAGAGAATTCATTATGAGGTAGAAATGGAGAAACCTGGTGAAGATATCCTTGGGAGTTAATCATACACGCCTGAGGCTTAGGGTCAGGCTGGGGCTGGGAATACGGATTTGGGCATGAATAGCACAGGGTGGGAGTGAAAGACTTAGATTTAACAGAAATTGCTCTGGAGTTAGGAGAGGGTTAAGGACTCAGCAACCTTGGAGAGATGGGCAGAGGAAGAGAAGGCCCAAAAAGAGCACGAAAGAGTGCCCTGCAAAGCCTGTAGAATGGAGCTAGAGTAGAATCTTGGAAACAAAGGAAGAGAGAGTTTGAACATGGTGGAATGGTCACCAGTTTGAGGGTACAACCGAGATGCCAGATGTCCATTGGAGTTTAGTAACTTGGAGGCCATTGGTGGCCTTGGGAAGAACAGTTTTAGGTACTTTGAGTAGTGAAGGGAGGTGGGAATGAAGTAGAGAAAATGAACAGTCAGTCTTTCTAACTTGGAGTTGAAATGTAATGAACATACAGAAAAGTGCACAGATCACAAGTGAATTTTTACAAACTGACCAAACTAGTGCACCTAGCACTCTGGAAGCCCTCATGGCCCTTCTAGTCACCCCCTAGCTTGCCAAGGTGTCCGCTGTTTTGCCTTCTAACTGTAGTCTATTTTAAAAATAAAAATAGCGTGATAGTTAGAAGGGGGAATTAGGGGTGGAGGCTATTGGTTGTGTTTTAAAATGAGTAAGATTTTCTTGAATGTAAATAAATCCCATAACTTCTCTAGTGGGTGTCCAGTTATTTCTTTTTATGTTAGGACAATTTTCATTTCATTCTTTTAGATGTTTTTAAAAGTAAGTATGTTTGAGTGTTTATACAAATTAAGTTGAATAACTGTTCCCCAAGCATCTGTTTGTGGAATACTGATGTTCTAAACTTGGCTGATCATGAGAATAGATTCTTGGGCCTCTCTAGGTTTACTGAATGAGACACTCTGGGAATCTATGCTTCTAAAAAAACTGCCCAGGTGATCCTGAAACCTTATGTACACAGGCCTGCAAAGCAAGGCTTACATTTTATCAAAAAGGAAACTGGTACATATTTTAAATGGAAGGTCTACTAAGGTGATAGATCTGTAATTGTGGGTGAGTCAAGGGTCACCCTTTGGAAAAATGGAAGAGATTATATACTGGATTCTTCATAAGGTTGAAAAAGAAAGCCACTTGTAAGGGTTTGGAGGCCCACCATTATTAAGCGTCCTTGAATAATTCTGAGGGTGGCTTGTTTAGCTTGAGGCTTTGTCTTGAAAGCAGTTTTACTGGCACACAATCAGAAAGTGGTCTTGGACCTAGAGTTCTGGGCAGTGTAGTTTTACTTGGAAAACAAGGACAGTTTAGCCCTCAGTTTAGTACCCATTCTGACCTAAGTGTTCGTGACCTCACCAGATTCGTATCTTTGTTAGCTGTGCCCAAGACTCTGCCCTTGCTGCTGGAGCTGAAGGCTAAATTCTGTCTTATGCCTGAGTCCTTATACGAAAAATTTTATTTTGAAAATTGTGACCTGAGTCTTTTGAGTAAACTCATGAGCTTCCTGGAAACGCTGTAAGGGCAGGGGCCGCGTCTGCTTCAGTGTGTGTCCTGGTTAGCACTATGCCTGACACAGGAGTCATGCAAGAAATCTTTCTTTCTGAAATAAAATTCCAGTTGACCTCTTCTAATTGTTATATATAACCCTGGTTACCTTCCCAGGTTTGTTTTGCTCTTATCAGTCCTTGATGAGCTTCAGTGGAGAAAGAAGCAAAAGCCTTTAAGACGTTAAGACGGTGGCCTACCCTTTTACAATACTTCTTGTCAGGGCTCTGTCCACCCAACTGCCAATCCTGGTGCTGTTTCCATTGACGATGAAGCCTCCTGTGGACTATGTAAAACAAAAGTTGAAAGACAGAGTCCAAAGGTCTAAGATGGAGAATATACCTTGATAGGGAGAATATAAGATATCTTGCTGGGGCCTAGAATCAGACAGAAAGAAAGAAAGGTTTAGCCATATGAGCCAGAGAGCTTAATGGGACACCCCCTCCCCAGGTTTGCAGAGCTAAGGATCACCAACTCACCTTTGAGCCAAATTTTAGTTTTCCCTATGCTGTGTATCTCTTACAGCTATATTAAAAGCCTCAGACAAGCTAACACATTGGGGTCCTTACTTTGAGACTGACCCTTGGCCGCAGTTCCCACCCATATTTGGGCCGAATTTGGCATGGGTTAGGTGCGCATGGGTTCTTTTTGCGATACAGTTTGCACAGGTTTTAAGTTGTACAAATCTTACAGCAATTTGAGTTTTGACATCCCACATCCCAAACAAAATACGGATCACCCCAGAAAGTTCCCTTGTGCCCCTCTCAGTAAGTCCACCTCCTCCACCCTTCACCCCCAGGCGTCACCTGTTCTGATTTCTTCACTGTGTGTTAGGTTTGAGGCCGTGGATTTTAAAACATACGTATTTTCTTAAAGTCTGCATGGTGAGAAATGTCGCCAATAATATTTATTCAAGTAAATCAGTACCTCTCAATGTGGGGTGGGGAATGCCCCCCAGGAGACTTTTGGCAGTGTCTGGAGACATTTCTGACTCATGACTGGGAGGGGGTGCTATTGGCGTCTAGTGGGTAGAGGCCAGGGATTCAGCTAATCCTCCTCCCGTGCACGGGACAGCCTTACAGCAGAGAATGACCCAGACCTAAACGGCAATCACGCGGAGATTGAGAAACTCTGAAGTAAGTTCTGCGCTCTCTGCAGAGAGAATTCAGGCTCTGTGGATTTCCCAAGTCTCCTGGGATGACGTTTGTTTTTTCTTTCTTTTTGTTTGTTTGTGGACAGCCTGCAGGAAGCTGAAAGGGCAGCTACAGGAGGTGGCTTTCTTAGGTGCTACCGCCCTGTGGCCACAGTCTGGAATGGGAGGGAGGGTGGGCTTGGGGCAGGGGAAGGCTAACAGGAGAAAAAGAAGAAGAAAACAACTTGGGCAATAAAGGCAGGCTTAGCATAATAAAATGAGAAAAATGGATAAGGGAAAAATAAAGTACAAATTAATAATCTATAAAAATTCAATAAAATGTTACATTTAAAAAGTAAACGAGTTGAGATTGAGAATAATCAAGTACAGAAAAAGTGGAAATCTGAATCAAAACAATAGAAGGCCATGAAAAGAAAAATGGAATATGTGAAAAGTAGATAGTATTAAGGACTGAAAGCAGGGATTGAGAATTTAGAAGGTTAACGTAAGGCATTATATCAGATGAGGGTGAAGATGGGGGACACTATGAGCCCCAAATGCTCGGAGGATCAAGTGCTCCATGGGGCGTGGGGAAGGGGCGAGGTAGCAGCTCCTGCGTGTGAGGAAGGGCCCGGGAAACAAAGTCCAGGGCGGGGCCAGCTGGCTCAGTGGAAAGTCCGAGACTCAAGCAGTGTTGTCAGTAGGTCATGGGCAGGCCCAGAGAGGGGGCAGAGAGCACTGAGTGTGCTTCTCTAGAGCCTCGCAGCCTAACAGGCCTTCTGCTGGGGTGTTGGGAGGGGCCTCACGGACTGTGTCAGCAGGAGCTGACTGACCTTTACCCTGGAAGCAAAAGAAATTTGTAGCAATAGTGCCTGGAAATGAAGACCTTTCAAGATGAACGTGTAATACTTCAGGGTGTGTTCACCATTTCTAAAACAGTTCAAGTAATAACCACTCTTTTAAACCACATCCAGCTCTTTATTTGCTTCTGTAATCTGGGAATTTCTTTTTTTGTGTGTGATTGCAGGCATACAATTCAACAGACATTTTTGTTGTTGTTGTTTTGGGGGGACACCCTTTTTGTTTTGTTTTTTTTTAATTTTTTATTGGGGAATATTGGGGGGCAGTGTGTTTCTCCAGGGCCCATCAGCTCCAAGTCATTGTCCTTCAGTCTAGTTGTGGACGGCACAGCTCACTGGCCCATGTGGGAATTGAACCAGCAACCCTGTTGTTCAGAGCTCACGCTCTAACCAACTGAGCCATCAAGCCTCCCCATTTTTGTTGTTTTATCTAACATGTTTGGTGAGTATTACAGAATAGCCTAGTCTTTCATATTACAGGCACTGCAAATCTCAGCAATGTGATTTCTGTGATGCTAAGTCATGCCTAAGTAGTTAGAACAAGTCAACCACTCGTATATCTTTCCCTCTCTTCCGTCCATTCATATAGGCAGTACACGGTTACTGAGCGTTTATGTGCCAGGCACTAGGAATGCAGAGTAAGACACAGCCCCATCCTGAAAGGGCTTCCAGTCTGATAGGGAGAACTTGATCGGCGTAAATTAATGGATAAATAAGAAAAGCAACGAATTTCCCTGCTCTTAGTACAGAAAGACAAAGCAGAATAGAACATTCTAGGCCTAGGAATCAGCAGGTGCGAACTCATGAAGCTAGGAAACAACATGGGAGAAATATAGGGATTTCCAGTTTAGTGGGAGAAGGCTGAATGACAGAGAGGAGCTTAGCGAAGGTGGTGGGGGACAGATCATAACGGGCCTTGTTTGGCCCACATAAAAGTCCTAGGTAATAAATACTGAAGGATCTCAAGTAAGGGTAGAAGATAATCAGGTTTGCAGGTTAGAACAAGCGTTCTTGTGCATTGTGGTGCTGCGACTCATCAGAGGGCCAGGTGAGCAGTTAGAATGCTGCTAAAACAATGCAGGAAAGAAATGAGGGCCCAAGGGAAGATTGTGCAGGAGGGGCTAGAGAAGGTGACTGGAGATCATTTAATAGGCAGAATGACCGGACTTAAGGACCAGTGGGATGGGGTTGGTGGTGAAGATGACCTCCAAGTTTCTGATCAGGTTGTCTAGTTGGGTGGTCGCACCATTCCTGAGAGAGGAAGTAGAGGAAGAAGGCCAGGTTTAGGGGGAAAATGCTAGATGGTCAAGTGCTGTGTAGATGTGGGGGATAATTGAGGGAAAACTTTGACTTGATTCCACAGCACACAGGCCTCGTGTGACTTGGGGGCACAGGCAAGGGCTTGCTGAGTTGGTTTTAGACATGCTTGGTCTGGGGAACTGATGTCCCATCTAGGTGGAAATGTCCACAAATGATAGGATAAATGAGTTGGGAGCTCAGGAGAGAGCTCTGGGCTGGGGCTGCCTTACCTGGGAGTCACTGGCTTCGTGGCGAAGCCATGGCGGTGAGTGCCCCAGTCGGGGAAAGCAAGGCACGGAGAGACTGAGTTCGGGAACCGAGATCGAAGAGATCAGCTCTGGATGGGAATGGAAAGGGAGAGCTTCTGAACGTTTGATTGTTAGAATTACAGCAATAATCTTCACTCTGTTCATTGAATTACTAGGTGGGATTATTAACAGTGCTTCTCCTTATTGTATTGGGGTGTGTGTGTGTGTGTGTGTGTGTGTGTGTGTGTGTGTGAGAGAGAGAGAGAGAGAGAGAGAGAGAAAGAGAGAGAGAGAGAGAGAGATTGAGACTATTTTATAATTTTAAATTTATTCCATAGTATTTTCTCTATTATTTCTAAAAGTGCCTATGTCTATGAGTGTATGTATATATCTTTTATTTTACTTGAAAGGCCAAGTAGAAAAACTGAGGAATTACTGTCTTTGGGAAATTAAAGGTGACCTGAAATTTTAAGTCCGTGAGAACATGTTTTTTAGGTTCTGACTTCCAGAAAACTTCAGGAATACAGCACAGTAGGCCGTGCACGGCAGGAGTGGCTGAGGTTGCGAATACACTCCAGTTCTGCACACTCAGTTTGTAACATTCAGAGAAGACTTCAGATTGCTTCTGTGTTTCAGGTAATTCAGAGATCCGTGGGGCCGGCCAGCCTGAGTCTGCTCACCTTCAGAGTCTATGCATCACAGAAAAAGGACTCACCGCCCAAAACTTCTGTGAGGGTTAATGAGGTAACATGCTGTGTTGTGATACATTTTGAACATCTGGTTTACTTACTGTAGGAAGTGTACAAATTGTGTATCAGGAAGGTGTGACATGTTAGAGGATATTTAATAGGAGGAAATGTATTTCCTTATCGTTTGTTTTCCTTTATGGGGAGCTACTAAACTGTCTTTCTCAACAGATAAACTTTAATTGATGGTACTTAGCTTAGGGCATAATATTTCCTAGATTTTTAGTGGGGAATCTGCTGTGTCCCAATAGATTGATTGTAAGCACAGCTCGCTTCTAAATGATCTGCCTGCTTCTAGACTGCTTATCAAGCCAAGAAAACATTTGCATTTCCCCTCTCTGAAAAAATGAAAGGCCTAGCCTCATTCTGCTTCTTGGCTGGATTAGAGGCTCTTAAGTAGATGCTTAATAAATATTAAATACATAAAACAAGAAATCTTCTCTCCATTGTTTACATTCTTTTTTTTGCCTATACTTCTCACTGGTATTTGGTTTCTGTTGACTTTGAATAAAGTGACCTAAAGATCTACTTTCAGTCATGAGCAGGGTTACTTAATTAGCTTATCTCTTGCCCTTTACTCTGTTCTTCTCAGCCCTTGGGACAGTAGTATTTTTGAGGGTGAAGAAGGCAGACAGTGGTGGCTGTGAAAAGTTTCTTCTCTGGGCAGGGAACAAACTTTGCTGCCCTGCTTTGATTAGTCCCAGACTAAGCATTTGAACTAAGTAGCATGCTCTTCGGTTACTCTCAAGCTTTTCTTCTTTTTACCCCCCTCCAACTCACCCGTTAGAGTAATATTATCCTTTTTCCAAACTAAATCTAAGGTGGTATACCAAATTTCAGTATATAAAACGGACAAAGGGGGACTGCTTTGTCTGCTACCAGTAGGACAGGGGGAGGGTAGAATGTGGCCCTGCCCTTTTGGCCTTGGCCTTACTGATTAGTTAAGGAAATAAGTAAGGTGCAGAGATCCTCTGAAGCAAGGTTCAGGGTGCACGTAACCCTTAGGGTCCCTACAGTTCATGAATTACTAAAAATATGCTGCTGACAAATTTGATAATTGATTATATTGTCTCATGACTGTATACACTTTTTCATTGCTTTTTGTTTTGTTTCTTAATGTATGTAGCTTTCACTCTACTCCGTTCCCGAGGGTTCATCTAAATATGTGGAGGAGCCAAGGACTCAACTTGAAGAAAGCATCTCACATTTCCGACAGTATTGCCAGCCATACACAAGTTGGTGTCAGGTACAGCTCTTCTGAAAATGGAGTGAACGCATTTCTGTTTAGAGTCAATAGTGAAGAATTTATGTCGGCTGCATGTTTTCAGAAAAAAGCACAATAAGGGGCCCCACTTAAGAGTGCCCAACTTACAAATGTTCCTCAGGGCCATCTCGGGGGTAAGGGAGAGCAGAGAACCCTAGTTTCCTGGTGGTGGCTGTTGCCATAGCTGCACAGGGAATTTCCCTCTCACTGGGCAGCACGTGGCACCACGACTAGAGATTCGATGGCTGGAAAGGATCTTGTTGGTCACAGCAATGAAACCTTTCTTGTCCACTAGGAGAGGATATGGGGCTGGAACTCTAGCAGAAGGAAAAGAACACAATGTAAGCATTTATATCAAAATTGGGAAGCCCCTCCACCCCCACTGCCCCCCACCCCCGATTTTACAAATCAGTACTACTTTATTTTTTTAAAATTATTTTTAGTTTTCAATTACAGTTGACAAATCAGTACCACTTTAGACAGGAATGGTTACAGAGTATTTTGAATGCTATAATAGGGTAAATAACTAATAAAGGGTGGAATTACATATTTCAGTACTGAATATTTGCCCCAATAATCAAAGAACTACCTATAGAGACTGTCTTCTGTTACTGCTTAGGTTTTAGATCAGGCAATTGTCATTATGTTCATGAAAGCATTTCTGTGATTTTTAACATCTAAAACCAAAGTTTACAAAATACAGAATGCTTTCGAGGGGCTTTGATACATATATTTGCTGTACTTGGTCTTGATTTTGAAAATTGATGAAAAATTTGTAAAAAAGTATGTAGATGTGTGTGACATGGTCTAGATTTACTTTGCTTGAGATTTACAAATTCGGTTTTCATCCAGAACTTATTTAAAAATGTTTAATTTCTACTGTGTTATCAGTACTGAACCAATTTAGAAAGAAAACAGTATGCATAGACTCTATCAATAGTATAAATTAGGCTGTATATTGAAGTATCATAACCATATTATGGAGTTATGAAATACCTAAAGGCTTTATATATACTGTGTTTCCCCGAAAATAAGACCTAGCCGGACCATCAGCTCTATTGCATCTTTTGGAGCAAAAATTAATATAAGACCCGGTCTTATATTACATAAGACCGGGCCTTATATTATAGTAAAATAAGACCGGGTCTTATATTAATTTTTGCTCCAAAAGACGCACTAGGGCTAATGGTCCGGCTAGGTCTTATTTTCGGGGAAACACGATAATGTATTCTAAAATGCTTGCACTTTATTCTCCTGTCTAGAAGACTTTTAAACTATGTCCTGGTGGTTAAGATAAGGTCAGCAAATTTGTGCAGATATTTTTGTATCATGTAGCTATGACTACTGTTATTTCTCTCTCTTTCTCTTTCTCTTTCTCTCGTTATAAAAGTACTTTGTCTCTTCAGCTTTCAACCTAAGATTGCCTTCTGTTTTTACTTTTTTTTGTCTATGTGTGATACTCAGTGCAACAAAATACACCCTTTAGATGATGGAATAGTTATCAACATGTTTATTTGCACTACTGCTACATAAAAAATTTTGTGATTGTAATGGTTTTATTTTCCTGTAAAATAAAATCTTCATGAATAGAAATATTTCTAATTCTTGGCTCCTTTTTCAGGCCAACAACTTCTAACCCCTATCTTCAAGAACTAATTTAATTTTTCTTCATGGTAAAAAGATTATGCTAGCAAAAGAAGTGGGCAGTCACTCTAGACACTGGTCTGTAGTTTCTCTTTTTTATGGGCAGAAAAGAACAATAATGAATTTAATTAGCAATGTTCAGTTTTTTTTATGTTCTTTATTATTTATGTTCTTTAGATTTACAAGCTAAGTTCTCATCCAGAACTTATTTAAAAATATTTAATTTCCACTGTCTATATCAGTGCTTTTATTATTAGATTTAGCACTTATTATTTAAGGTCATTTAACAATATTAGTACAACTTGTTCTGACTTGAACTAAATTGAATAAAACTAATCCTTTTCCAAGTGGCAGCTGGTTCCAATACCTCTTGATACCTGTATATCTCTTTTTCATCTTTACTGTAGGCTTTTTGAAGGTGGGACTGTCTAGCTAGCCCCTTGTTTTCTTTAGGATCATCTGATGTTCATGTAGAAAGCCTTTTTATTGTTGTTGTTAAGTGAATGTTAACATTTTATTTGCTTCAGGATCGGGGTAAGTATCTTTCCAAACAGAGACATGGACTTCTTTGTCCCATTAAAGCTGGTCATTCCTGTTTCAAATGGGCAGTTTCAGATACAGGCTCTAAAATCATGGTAAATCAGGAAACAGACTTAATATGAAAAACAGATTTAGTCTCACAGGGAAAAAATTGCCACTTTAATTATCAAGGGGTTTGATTTTTGTCCATGCTCTTCAATTTTAATAGACAATGAAAAGGCTGGGTTGTTGAAACCACTCTACTTGAAATCTACGCTTCTTGTGGCAGTCATAAGCCATTATGCTGAGCAATTTGTGGTGAAGGGAAAATTACAAAAGAAAAAAGAAAACAAAAAAATTGGATAGACAGTATATCTTTATTCAAAAAGTATTGATAACGTGATAGTTTATTGTTCTTCCTAATCAGCAAAACTTATTCGTTTTCTTTTCGCCCTTTTAGGAAATATACTCCCAAACTGAGCCCAAGATGCAAAGTTTGGTTCAGTGGGGGTTAGGTAAGTTGATTTTTAATGAGGCATAATCAGTTTCTTTTAACTGGAATCTTTAACTGGGGTTCCAAGGATGGGCTCCAGGAGATCTGTGAATTCCTTACAATTGTATGCAGAATTTTAGAGCTACGTAAATTTTTCTATAAAGACAATCTTTTCATCAGATTTCAGAGGATTCGTGTCCCCAAACACTCGGGTAAGTCTCTTCAAGATCATTAGGATTGTTGGGCTAGCAAGTGCAGATACACTGGATTTTTTTTCTTTAAATCTTTTCCAGGTGCATTGTCCCTAACTCATGCTAACCCACAATAACTCATCAATAGGTTTCCAGAATCTGGAGAGCTCTTTTGCACAGCTATTAATAAACTTTATAGAAGTTTAGAGTCAGAAAGGAACTGGGTAGGTGTGCCTAAGAAAGGCCTTATTGCATAATTAGTAGTGTTCTTACATTTTTTTCATTGTTTTTTATTGTCCTTGATTTTTTTCCACATCCACTTAACGCATACGCTCATAAACTGGGTTCACAGTCTATGACTAATCTCAGTTAGGAACTGGTAACATATTTCATTCCCATTATTGGGCATCTCAACAAATCAAACTCTTGTTTTTACAAGTGCTTGTTTCTATGACGGAATAAAGTAAACACGAATATGGTTATTTCTTTGTGAAGAGTATCAGAGAATATTGATGTGCTGATACCCCTGAAACTACCAGAAAAATAAATTTTTCACTTGAATACTGACATATTAATAGCCTACCATTTCTTTAAATTATTCACATATGTTAATAAGTAACATCTTAATTTTATTAATTTCATAAACATTTATTTAGTGCTTATTATGTGCCAGAACTAGTCTAAGTACTTTACAAATATTAATTTATGTATAATCCTCGTAACAACGCTGGCAGTTAGGTACTTTTTAACCTTCATTTTTTTTTACCTGAGGAAACTAAAGAACTCCTGATCTTTTATTATTATTATTATTAGTTTCAGGTATATAAAACAATGTGATAGTTAGACATTTATACCCCTCACAAAGTGATAACCCCCTCCCCCAATCAGTTACCCCTCTGACATCGTATATAGCTGTTACAGTTCCACTGACTCTATTCCCTGTGCTGTATTCCACATCCTGTGACTGTGTATATATTTTAAATTATAGTTGACATTCAGTATTATTCAGCTTCAGGTGTACACTGCAGTGGTCAGGTACTTATACCCTTCATGAAGTTGTCTCCCTAATAAGACAAGTGTCCATCGGATACCCTATAAAATCTTGACAACATTATGGATTATATTCCCCAAACTGTCTCTTTCGTATCCCCATGGCAATCTTGTGGTTACTGATTGTGCTTTCTGATCCCCTCACCTTCTCCCTCATCCCCACCCCCCTCCCTTCTAGCAACCCTCAGTTTTTTCTCTACATCTCCAAGACTGTTTCTGATTAGTTTGTTCATTTATTCTATTCTTCAGATTCCACATATAAGTGAGATCGTATAAGAACTCCTGACCTTTTATCTGTACACGTGTGACTGAGGAGTTCTTTTCATTGTCACCTGTCATGTCCCATTGATTCATAGCAGTAGGCATTATTTGCAATATGTCTTTTTTTCTTCTCTTGGACTCATAGCTACTGCAAAGGCTCTTGAGAAGAAACATTTCATCGTGAGTTGTATTGTTGTGTGCCAAGGCAGTCAGTCCATTTCATCGCAGTCACGGCCAAGACATGTTACCAGAAGCTGGGCTTCGGCTTCAGTGCAATGTTATGGCATGTTTTCTTTCCCATTTCTTGGTGATTTATGCACTTCGGCTCAGCTCACCAAGGCCATCTGGTTGTCCTTCTATCAAGTGCTCTGTGCGCATGCCTAAAATTGAAAACACCGTGCTGATAGGCAAAAATAAAGGGAAGTAGAAAATTGTTTCAAATGACCCAGATAAGAAGATGGAAAGTTAAAGCTAGGTTAAAGACAAAATAAGTAAAAGGCCAGATGGGGTTTGATATCAACATCGCAAGTCCTATAGTAGTATTTAAAATGATCATTGTATTTCCCAGAGAACCCAGGAAAAGGAAAACTGACATGAGTCTGGTATTATCTGGGGGAGAGAATTACTGAGTGTTCCAATTAGTGCAGTTCCACATACATTTGTTAAGTCACCATCATGGCAGGCATTGACGATCAAAGCTAAGACAGTGATTCCAACCACTGACTACAGTAAATTTTTCAATATTAGTGCGAACACCGTCACAGACCACTATTGAAGGTATAGAGGAAGGAGACTAGTTTAATAGCGTTTGGGGAGATGGGAGCAGTTAGGGAAAGATTTCTGGGATGAATCTTGAAGGAACAGAGTTAGCCACACCAAAATGTGGGGGTGGGACTGAGTGGCATTCCACGCACAGGGCACGGCATGATCAAGGCTTGGAGGTAAGACTCAGTATTACGTGTGCCAGAAACCGGAAGCAGATAGGGAGTGCCAAAGATGAGGTTGAGAAAGAGATGTGAAGTCTTTTTAAGTCATGACCTAGCTGAAATCCATTTGTTAATTCATTCAGTATCCATCAACTCCTAGCAACATTTAAAATAAATTATCTGTTGAGTGAACATCCACTATTACCACTGAGGAAAGTAACATGGAAGTCTAAGCAATCTGCCATTAAGGAATGGATGTTCTTGAGGAGACATAAAATACACCCCAATTAATTAAACACAAGATGCTGTAGGATTAGGTACCACAGAAGGTGTAAAGAATAAATGTGATGGGACTTTAGAGGTGGAAGAGAGGTGTGTGGGCTGATGAACACAGGAAAGGCTTTTCTGAGGAAGTAGGATTTAGAGCTGCCTGTTATTTAGTGAGATTGGCTCAGTGGAGAGAAGAGGCGGCAGCACGTGAATGAGGTATAAGGCATGTTCAGGCATGGCAACTAGGCTCCTGTGTTGCATTTATTTTTATTTATTTTATCACTATCAACAGTGACTATTTCCCGCATAGACTTGCACTACAGTTCCTTCATTATCCAAATTTATTCTGTTCTTGAGTTCGAATGAGTTCAGATGGCAAAGGATACTTTTTTCCCTGACTCTAATGTATTTGGTTCCTGAGTTTCAGAGAACAAGCAGCAAAGCTTCAGAGACAGATTTATGCAAATCTACAGGCATACCTCATTTTATTGTGCTTTGCTTTATTGCACTTTGCAGATACTGTGTTTTTCACAAATGGAAAATTTGTGGCGACCCTACGTCAAGCAAGTTTATCGGCACCATTTTTCCAATAGGCTCAGATGATGGTTAGCATTTGTTAGCAGTAAAGTATTTTTTTAAAATTCAGTATATACATTGTGTTTTAGACATAATGCTATCACACACTTAATACACTACACTGCAGTGTAAACAAAATTTTGTATGTACTGGAAAACTAAACAGTTTCTGTGTCTTGCTTTATTTTGGGGGTCTGAAACCGAACCCTCAGTATCTCCTAAGGTATGCCTGTATTCTGTGTTTGGATAACAAGAGTTTGGATAGCCCTGAATTTGTATCTCGCCTCATGTGAACAGTTGATTCAGATCTATTACCTTTAGGAAAAAGGTACCTTAGTATTACTGTGTTGTCAACAGGTTGTCAGACCAAAAGTGTTTGGATACTTGCTATGTGAATAGTAAATGTGTATATATATTTCACACAAAAAGAACGTGTTGAAAAGAGGCATATTAGGGGAAAGCCAAAAATATTCATACATTATTTGAAAAGTGTTTGCTACTATATATACTAGTTATATATAAGATTTTTTTGTTTTATTTTTTTAATGAACAATTTATGGAACTGTTTCCTGATGTGATTCTATTGTAGACAGCTATGAATATCTCCAAAATGCACCTCCTGGATTTTTTCCAAGACTTGGTGTTATTGGTTTTGCCGGCATAGTTGGACTTCTTTTGGCTAGAGGTAGGTACAATTTAGTGTTGTTGGTTTTTTTTTTTAAATAGTTCAAAAGAGAGAGATAAGATGTATATTTGGTTCTTTCTTTTCATTTGCCAGTTTTCAGAATAATGAGTCGGATCCTGAGTATGGCCTTCTTCATATGTAATTGAGATAGTTATTTTCTCCAGTATATTTGATTTTAAGTGTATATAGAAATTGTAAAAAATAAAATGAAAGAAATTGTATACTCTTTAGTTGAAAAGAGAAATTACCGTATTTTGCTGTGTGTAATGTGCACTTTTTTGCCCAAATTTGTGAGGGAAAAATAAGGATGTGCATTATACATGGGTAGTACTAATTCCGTATCTATATAAATGTTTTTAATTCTTTTATTTATGCTTATGTGTTAAAAGTGTAACTCTAGAAATCAATAACAATATCCATATGCAAAATAATACCCTGGAACGTGATAATTGGTTTTGCTGAAATTATGATGAACTTGCAATGACGAAGAGTTCTTGGCCTTCTATGATTAGTAAATATCGTACATTTGTTACCGGTACATAAAATTTCTTGTACTTTGTGTCTGTTCCTGTGTTTCATAATTATTTGTTACATAAAATTTCTTGTTCCATAATATGTTAAAAAATAAATGCTAAAATTCCTTTATAATGAAAAAACAAGTACTTAAATGTAAACAAATAAAAATTTGAAGTAAAAAATTAAAATGAAAGACTTTTTCCCTGAAAGTTTGGGTCAAAAACGTGGGTATGCATTATACATGGGAGTGCATTATATACGGCAAAACACGGTAGCTATCATTTATAGGCACATTTACTTGATCAAATTACTGTCGCTCATTGGTACAGAAAGAGTGAACTTTTGTTAACCAAAGTCTGTCGTACCTGAGACCCTGTTCCCAAGTTGCACTGTTAAGATCAGGTGATAACCGAAATAAGTCAGACAGAAAAGCAGAGAAACCGTATAATTTCACTGATATGTGGTATATGAACCAAAAACAGCAAAAGAACAAGACAAACAAATGAGAAAGAAAAACTCATAGACACAGACAATAGTTTAGTGGTTACCAGAGGGTAAGGGGGAGTGGGGGGTGGGAGATGAGGATAAGGGGGGATCAAATATATGGTGATGGAAGGAGAACTGACTCGGTGGTGAACACACAATGGGATTTATAGATGATGTAATATAGAATTGTACAACTGAAATCTATGTAACTTTACTAACAATTGTCACCCCAATAAACTTTAAAAAAAGATCAGGTGATAACCACAGTAAATAAAACAGTGATTTCAGAGATTTCATTAATTTTTTTGATGTGTCATCGCTTCAATCAGATATAAATATTTTAAAACACTTAAAATTAAAAGTTAACAAATGTCATCTTAAAAATGTTGCTACACTACTCTGCTGGATTATAAAACATAGGCAATGAAGGATGGTAAAATACTTCATTATAATGAGATGAATTGTATGAACCACTTGAAGTCTCACTGATGGTAAAATTCAGACTTTACAAAAATTCCTAAAATAGAAAGTTTATGAACCCTCTAATCAGACCCCCATAACTAAAGAGACTTGTTTGGTACCCATTCCTCCAGTTCTAAAAACCTTTGCTATACATGCCTTAACTGTTATTTTAGAATTCCGGAGACGCCGCACTGGTGCCACTCCAACCTGTGGAATGAACTCCCGTCGGTGTTTCTGGGCCCTCGTCTTGTGTTGTGCAGAATATAATATATAAGAATTAAATTTGGAGTTCATTTTTACTAATTAACTCACAAAAGAGTTAAACCAACTTCTTTCCCTCCTCCTTTCTGTAAAGCTGTCCAGAAAAGCATTCCTGTCTTAGGGAGTGATGGAATTTATGAAGATCCCAAGGCCTGGGTGTTGGAATCTTGGCTAGTGTAGGGAGCTGGGAATGTGGGATGCAGGGAGATGAGTGTTCCCCTTCCTCTCCGTGGTTAGAGCATGTGGGGAGACTTGCAGCCCTAAAAAAAGCTCCCTGTGCCAGGCGTGCTTACGTTCCTACACTGTTGAGTGTTTATCCCCCATACATCCACTGGGGTGACCATCCTGAGGAGGATTGGGGACTGTCCTCTCCTGGGAAGAACGGCAGCATGAGGTCACCCACCACTGTGGATCCTAGGCCTTTTTCAAAATATATTTATTAAATTTATTGGGGTGACATTGGTTAGTAAAATTATATAGGTTTCAAGGGTACAATTCTATAATAAATCATCTATATATCACCTTGTGTGTTCACCACGTCAGTTCTCCTTCCATCACCATATAGTTGACTCCCTTTACCCTCATCTACCACCCCCTCCCCCCTTACCCTCTGGGAACCACTAAACTTGTCTGTGTCTGAGATTTTGTTTGTTTTGCTCGTTTGTTGTATTTTTGTTTTTGTTTTCTTGTTTGTTTATTTGTTCCTCTCGTTTTCCTTTTACTGTGAGGGCTCGATAGTATTAAAATAATTTAAAACCTTAATTCTTTTTCAAAAAAGTACGCACATGCATACACACTCACTCACACATAACAGGTCTTTTCCTGTGGGTGCTGGGGAAAAGGGCCTGAGGTGAACAACGTCAGGTGGTCACCAGGCAAGATGAGTGGATGGTGGATATGTTTATGAGTGAACTGAGTGATCTGCACGCTCCTCCAGGTAGACGGTCCCCTATGCTGGCAGCAGCAGGTCCCCTATGCTGGCTCAGAAGGGCCCTCCTGGTAGGGTTTCTTTCTTTTTTTTTTCTGTCTAACATTTTATTTACTTTTTAATTTTGTTTTTTAAATAAAAATTGTATATATTTAAGGTGTCCATGATTACTACAGTCAAGGTAATTAACATATCTTCTCCCATAATTACCTTCTGATGAGAGCACCTGAAATCTCCTCTGAGTAAATTTCCAGACTTCAATATTATTAACTATAGGCACCCTGCTACACATTAGGTCTCTAGACTTCATCTTACATAACTGCAACTTGGTACTCATTGACCAACATCTCCCGGTTTCCCCCACCTCTCCGCCCCTAGTAGATTCCACATGTCAGTGAGATCATGCAATTTTTTTTCTTTCTCTGTCTGGCTTATTTCACTTAGCATAGTGTCCTCTAGGTTTATCCATGTTGTTGCAAATGACAGGGTCTTCTTTTTTAAGGCTGAATAATACCCCATTGTATGTATTAGGTTGGTGCAAAAGTAATTGCAGTTTAAAAGGTTGAAAATAATTACAAAAATCGCAATGACTTTTGCACCAGCCTAATAGCTGCCACAATTTCTTTATCCATTCATCCATGGTCAGACACTTACGATTGTTTCCTTATCTTGGCTATTGTGAATAATACTGCGATGAACATGGGAGTGCAGATATCTCTTCGAGATACTGATTTCGTTTCCTTTGGGTATTTAGCCAGAAGAAGGTTTGCTGGCTCATATGGTAGGGTTTCTTGAGCATATCTGCTAAAGTAGTCTGCCTCAGTTGATGACGATGGCCACGGCTGAGGTGAGTGGGTGATCGTTCTGAGGAATTGGGCCCAGCTAGGTCCCTCAGAGGTGGCAAGTGGTTGTTGCCCACTATTGTTGCCCCCTGGTGGCTCCCCCAAGCACCGGCAGCCAATGGTTCCCCTCTGGCAGTGCTGATAGTTACAGCCTACACCACTGGCTTCTTGGGAAGTGTGGGCATGGAGATGGTAGGGGTAGGCGATTGCTCTTCCTTCCTGAAGTTCTGGGCCCCCAGCTCACTGTGTGAACCAGTAGGAGCTGGAGGCCCAAGAGCTGCTGGTTATCAGCTTTCCCCAGAGGAGTTAAAAATGGCTGGTGGGCAGGTTTGCTGCCCTTCACCTGGTCCTCACCGTGTAAGCAGAACAGATGCTTAAAGCTTCAAGTGCACATACAGGTGGGATCCCAGGGATGTAACAGGCTTTGCTCTTCTGGAATAATTATATCCTTTCAATCAAGGCAATAGGACAGGGAGAGAAACATAAATTTGTTAATAGTCTGTTCTCTTCTGTAACCTCAGTTCCATCTTTGGGGATTTGTCTGTTTAAAACCAGTAAAGTAGCACTTACATTATTCTAACTGTGTAAGTGTTAGTAACGTACATTGCACTAGCATCTGCACACATCCCATGTAAACACCCTGTGCCTCTCCGTGGAGACTGCTTCTCGTGTCAAGGCCATCTTGAGTGTTTTCTTCTGTTTGATCCTCTACCCGTTTTCTTAATCTCATTCTCAGCTTTCTCCCAGCTCTCCATCCTGCTCTCTGTTCTCTCAGTTCCCCTTTGTCCAGGGCTGCACATCCTTTCACAGTCTGGGCTGAGACTCAACACAGCTGTTGTCTTGGGACGTGACTCCACACTCTCAGGTTTGACCCCCTTTTCTGGGTTTCATGTCATCATCTGCTTGGTTTGCTCTGCCGTGTCGTTGAACTACATGCTTAAGTCACCTTCAAAAAAGCCTACGTTGGAGGGAAACTTTCCAAGTCCTTGCAAGTCTGAAAATTACTTTGTCCGTATACCAAGTGATAGTTTGGTTGGACGTCGAGGTTTTTTCGTCAACACTTTGAAGGTCACATCTTCTAGCATCTTGCATGGCAGGATGTGAGAGTCAGCAGCCAGTCTGGAGGCTTGTGTCTTTTGAAGTCACTTTTTTTTTTCCTGGAGACTTTAAGGATCTTCTCTTAATCTTCAGTGTTCTGAACTTCGATGGTACTGTGACTACATATAATTATTTCATTCCTGGATGGGCATTTTGGTGGCTTATAGCCTTCGACTGTAGGAAGATACCTATCTTGTATTTCTTTGAAACTTTACTTTCATTCTTTTTCCTTCCTGAACTCATATTAGTGACTGAGCTGTTTAAACTGACCTTATATGTCTCTTATATTTTCTTGATTATTTTATTTTATTCCTTTTTTTTAACTTGGTCATTTCCAAGAGCTCTTTCTTGTTCTCTAAATGATCCTTTTTCATCGAACTCTTCTTTTACTGTAGTAGCTTCTTGAATTTATTCGATGGTACTTAATTACAGGTTTAGTTTTTGCTTTTAAGTTTTTCTGTTTCCTGCGGGGTCATTTTTTCCCCTCTTGCTTATCTCGATCCTCTCTTTGGATTGCAGGCTTTCCTCAAATGACTAGTGATTCTTGGTTGTGCTGTCATGTTTAAGTGATCGAAATACCAATAAGAACTTTTTGTGCATCGATGGGGCTTGCTGGCAGGCCGGTTCTACCTCAGGGTGTGCTGAATGGGAACTGGGATGGGGTGGGATCCCTGGACCCAGTACCCATGTGAGGGAAGCTCTATTCTCAGGCACTTATATGCATACCCACCAGCTATCTAGGTTCTCAACAGAAAATCCCATTTCTTTAGAGATATCCCATCCACTTCTTACGTTTTTGCCTGGAGAGATGGCTGGCCACAGGCAGTTTTGCTTTGGGATGACATGGGGAAAGGAGAAAGTCAACTGGTCCGTGTACAGGACTTGCATTTGTCCTCCCGTCTTGATCTCTGGGTGCCCTCTCCACCCTCCACAATACCCACCATCTCTGGGCTGCCAGGCCCTTTCTGCTTCTCCTCCACTCTAAGGACTCCAAGGCTGTGTGCCCGCCCTCTTGCTTCCGTCCATTCTCCATGTTCTGAAAATTGGTTGGTACTTCTTATCTGTCGGTGGCCCCTCCACACATTGTTTTTGTTGTGGGTTCTATTATCTGTATTTTATTCTTTTGCTGTTATTATCATGGAGTATTAGGAAGGATAGGAGAGGAATACTTGTGTTCAGCATTTAAATAGGAAGCCAGTTTACTATAAAAGAACATAAACCTTAGAAAACAAAATAACGCGTGGTTTTCTTCTCAAAACAATCTTTTCTTCTGCTTCCTTAGACATAGTGGTTCTCTTGAAAACATGCTGATGAAAGAAGCCAGTCACAAGGACCGCATATTATGTAATTCCATTTATATGAAATGTCCAGAGTCGGCAGATCCTTAGAGATAGAAAGTAGATTAGTGGTTCCCTAGGGCTGGGGGAGAGGGGGATGGGGAATTGGCAGGCAACTGCTAATGGATGTAGGGTTTCTTTTGGGGGTGAAGAAAATATTCTAAAGTTGATTGTGGTGATGGTTGCATACCTCTGTGAATACACTAAAAGCCATTGAATTGTACACTTTAAATAGGTGGGTTGTGTGAATTGTATCTCACTGAAGCTGTGAAAATGTGGCACCTTCTCTGTCAATCTAGGACCGAAGAAGTCTTATTCAGTGTTAGATGTACAGGCAAATTGTGATGGTAAAGATGGAATCATCTGATGGTGTCCACAACCTTTTATTTAATAGGTTCAAAAATAAAGAAGCTGGTGTATCCACCTGGTTTCATGGGAGTAGCTGCCTCTCTTTATTATCCACAACAAGCCATCATATTTGTGCAGGTAAGTTAGACCCAGTAAGCTAGGATGTCCCTCATTCTTGCTTATGTATGTATGTGTTTACTATTTCATTTTATTTTATTTTGTAGCTTTTATAACACCAGACTTGTTTGCACATATAAATAAATACAGCAAGTTTAAGTGTTTTACTCCACTATGTACCTCAGTTCTGGCCCTCCTTCCAATCATGTCAGTATTCGGAGAATGCACACTAATTTGAATATTAATAAAAGAAAACTTAAGGTAGCTTTTTCTTTGCATATTGACATGGACATCAAGAGACTCAGATTCCGAAGCTGATAGTTACGGGTCATTCTCAGTGTGGTCACATCCAGTCACAACCTCCCTCCTCGGAATCGCAGGCACACGCCTGTGCTGGGTCCTCTGTGCCTTGTCCTGGTCCTGGCGCCAGCCTCGCTTTCCTTGCTGGGGACTTTGGGGAGTGCAGCCCCCTCTGCTGGGAACACCCTTCTCCGGGTATTCAATTGGCTGCTCCTTTCTTACCCGTCAAGCCTCAGCTCGATGGCGTCCTAGCAAGTAGAACGCAGTGGCAGGCAACATGGCTAAAGCTGAAGTCTTAGTCAGCTTGAGCTGTCATAACAAAACACCACAGACTGTGGGGCTGGAACAACAGAAATTTATTTTCTCACAGTTCTGGTGGCTAGAAGTCCGACCTCCAGGTGTCAGTAAGGTTGGTTTCTGGTGAGACCTCTCTCCCTGGCTTGCAGACGGCCGCCTTCTTGCTGTGTCCTCACAGGGCTTTTCACTGTGCGTGCACATCCCTGGTGTCTCATCCTCATCTTACAGTGATACCAGTCATCTCGGATTAGAGCCCCACCCTTATGACCTTATTTAACCTTAAAAGGCCCTACTTCCAAATATAGTCACATTGTTAGGGCTTCAACATATGTATTTGGGGGCGGGGACACAATTCAGTCCATTAATAGCTGGACCAGTGGGTCTCAAAGTATGGTCCCTGGACCAGCAGCATCAGGATAACCTGGGAACTTGTTAGAAATGCAGATGCTCACAGAACGTGAAGGAAGCAACCATGTGGACAAAGGCAAAATGCCTTTTGTCTACGAATTGCGGTGATCCTACATAAACATGTTGGTCTCTGTCTGGCTTAGGACAACTGGCTAAGTCTGATGGTTCCCCTCCATACAGACTTTCAAACCAGCACTCCAGGTACCGATTTCCTTGCTATTTTGTTTAATATCTGCTGATTAAGTCTGCTGGGTTGTTTATAGACAACCAAATGAGGTGACTTACGCATCCATCTTAACTGGTTTTTGAGATATCTTACAGTTTTTGAAAACAGGAGTCCAATATGCTGATTGGTGCTAACAGTTGGGGTACAGTTAAGGTGCTTGCATTGGTCTGAAGGTTTTACTCAAGTAAATGGTATTTGCTCCTGCTGAAATACATCTGTAGCTGACGAAGAGAGAAGACAGCAACTGTCATGTCATGCTTCTCCCCAAAGTCATCGTGGGTTTTGGATTTGAGTATTTTTTCTTTTACTTTCTCCCCTCCTTTATGACCTTTGGGACATTCGGAATACCCAGTGAATGCTCCCCCATCAGCGGAATGTTACGAGCTTTGCTGGTGGTGGTGGTGTGATTATCTAATTTTTGTGATAGGGAAACAAATTCTTTTGAATCAAAATACGTAACAAAAAATAATTTAAAAAAAACAAATGCCAACTTCTCAGGCCCCAACCCAGACCTACTGACTCAGACCCTCTGAGGGTTAGGGCGAGCAATCTATATTAAGAAGCCTCCGGGGGATGGTAATGCCCACGATGTTTGAGAACCACTGATACAGACTAGATTCCTTCCGGGCGGTCGTGTCTGGCTTAGTGGAACTTTCTACACGTAGAGTCTCGGAAAATTGGCAAGAGCAAGGCAGGCTGTAGGTTTTGAGCTCCTGCATAGCTTAATGGAGACGGACCCAGCTGCCCGAACAGACTCGGTCCTAGGAGGAGCAGCAGTGCTGTCACCACAACTGGGCTCTGAGGTCTCTGAGCTGTGAGGGCACGGAGCTCGCACTGAGCTCCCTGGAGCCCTTGTGACAGGATGGAGTCTGCATTTCTGGATCATGCTGCAGTTGTAAGTGGGAGTCCAGTGGCTGCAGCTGTGGGAAATGGCTTGGGTGGCAAATGCCAGTCATATCTTTCTAGCATGGGCTTCACATTGTTTATAGCAGTCCTGGAGGCAGACAGTTAACGTCTCTCTGCCTGCTTCAGCCCCCCAGAATCATGTCTACCTGCCCTAGAGCATAAAAATAATCTAACACATGCCAGTCCATTACAGTTTAAACAGGAAATGGAGAAGGGAGGGTAGGCCTGGCTGCTGGTTGAGAAGCTTAGGTGGCTGCCATTAGGGGTAAAAGCCTTTTTTAAAAAATCTTGTATGCGACAGGGTGTGTTGCATAAAATCTTTTGTGTTAACAACTGAGATAGTAGGATGCAAATCTGAGTTGTGTTCTAATTTATTTTTAAAGTCAGTGGGAAGGAGTTTTGTCTTTTATTTTGTAGAGTAAGTCAGAACAAAACAATTAACTTTATTTTCACTTGATATCAAACATTAGTGATCTGTTTGGGATGATGAAAATGTTCCAGAAATGGATAGTGGTGATGGTTGCATAACATTGTGAATATACTTAATGCTGTGGAATTGTATACCTAAAAATGGTTAAAATGGTGAATTTTATGTGAATATTGCTTCAATTAAACAAAATCAACATCAATGATTGAAAAAATTTTTCTGATACTGTTTTAGTGTCATTTAGTTCCTATTTCAAAGTTTCGATTTTTTTAAAAATAATTACCCTGACATTGGATAAGCCTCGTAATAACGTACGTTCTGTTTTCCGTTCGATAGTATTTGGATAAAAGTGCTGTAAGAAAACCCTTAAAATGATGGCAAATGTTATTTTCCTCTCAGAAATTTATAACGCTGAAAACAGTGTCTTATGCATGGTAAATGCCCTATATGTTTACCGATGGGTTGAGAATAACATTGCTCTGTATTTTAAGAACAGTTAGAGCAACTGGAAGAATATAACTTGTAAGAAACCAGCACGTTGCAACGACCACTGGATTTACTAGCACCATGACTTTAGACAAGTCATTTTGCTCCTGAATATTTCCTTATAATCTTTGCCTGCTGACCGCACAGTGTTGTTATACAGAATAAAGAATTCTGTGAATGTGCTTTGTAAACTAAAATGCTCTATATGGATACATTATGACAAAAATTAGGAAGAGAATAATAACTGCTTTCAGAAATTTGAGGTACTGTCACGTGGAAGAGTAATCAACATTTTTTTAAGTAGGACCAGAGAATGCAAATTACTGGAAGCATTTTTTTAAAAAGAAAGCTCAATACTTAAAGTTTCCAACCATTAAAGCCAGCTGGCCAAAGGTGGGCAAGCTCTTTTTAAGGCAGTGAACCCCCTAACCCCCAAATATTCTCAGAGGCTGGGGAAGGATTTTGGATCAGGAGGCAAAATCCCTGTAGGAACTCAAAGACTTTATGTTTTGGGGGACCTGGGAAAACTCAGAGCATCTTCATTGGGTTTACCAATTTCATACCTAAGCCCCTAAAACGAATGATTGGTTTTCAGCTTGGCAAATGTGACTTGGTTGGCTGTTACATACTACATGTGATAGGTAGAAGAAGCCTTCTTTCTCTGTCTGATTTTCAGGAATTTCCCATATCAGCAGTGATCGCCTGCATTTTTTTCCCTTGAAATTGAGAAAGTTTGAAATATACACCTGATCGATGGTAAATTGTTTTAAATGATAACCATACACAACCAAACTATTTTTCTTCTTATTCTGTCATTCTTACTATTTCTTTATTTGCTCACGTTGCATAGTTTTAATGTGTATGTCCCACGACTGTGTATGTCCCAAGTCGTCATATGCTTAGATACAGTTCTATTGGGAAAAGGAAAATGGAAAATTCTTTTCTTTACCAGTCATGTGTGGATTAGCAATAGATCTTTTATATTTTGTTTCAAGGTCAGCGGGGAGAAATTATATGACTGGAGTTTACGAGGATACATAGTCATAGAAGATTTGTGGAAGGAGAACTTTCAAAAGGTGAGAAAGCTTTTTTCATTATCGTCCTTTTGGTTTAAATATGTGGTTTCTCTGAGGTTTTGTAAAATTCTTGAATACCCTGTTGCTCAGTCTTGCTTTTTCTGTTTATTGATTACGTCTCTCACTTAGACTGTGTAGTGGCCCTTCCTGGAGGAGCAGTAGAACTCCTATACATTTGCCTGTTATCAGAAGGGCTGAATAAATGATAACCATAAAACACATTCCACCACATGGGCGGGGGGGGGGCGGTTATCACTTTGTGAGGGGTGTCAGCGTCTAATCATTATGTTGTTTTGTGCACCTGAAACTAATTTTAAAAACTGTAAAAAAAATCCACCCACATTCCACTGCAGTCTTAGACCATAATTTCCATTGTATTGTATGTATAATTTGCTCAAGGTGTAGTGTATTGTCTGAAAGTTTTGTCAAAACTGGACTCAAAGGTAACAAACATACTATACTCGCAGGCAAAAGACAGATAACCAAGACTCCTCTTGCTATTTCACTTGCCATGAGCTCTGTCCTTTCCTTGAGCAGCACCATATCTGTTCATCCCTAGCCTTCTTGGTCCAGTTAAGGGCATGAGCCACGGCGTGTTGGGGACCAACCGCCACCAGCTACAGGCCACATTCTCTGTGCTGACTGGTGGACAAGCGGCAGAGGGAGGAGGTTGTATAACTAAGAGGTGTCATCTTGCATCTCTTCTCACAGCCACATAGCTGATTGGATGTTGCCCACGTTTGCTGGAATTTTGTCTCTTTCCCCTAATAAGGAAGAGTGAGTGCAGATAAAGGCACCATGTCTCAGAGGCAGGCACAGTTCGCTGAGGAAGAATTCAAGTTCTTACTATGTTAATATAATATTATATTATTATAATATTATCTTAATATAATATTATATTAACATACCTTCTTCATTGTAAATCGAAGAAAGTTCATTTTGACTCCTGTCATCTCAAATCAAAATACTACTCTTTTAAAAAGCATAAACCATCTCAAGATTAAAATCCAGCATTTGAAACTGGAATTTGGAAGTAACATTATAGAATAAATATAAGCCCTCCTCATTGTATACGTACATAATCTTCCAGTGACATCTTGACTAATTTCTGTATTGATGGTTTCTAAAGGAATTAGTCTCTATCAAGCCTGTTTAAACTAGCTCTTAAGTAGGAAGTTTGGTATTAATATCAAGTGCCCTTTGGCAATCCCTTTTAAAGAATAAACACTCATTTTATTTATTTTCATTTCCCTGACATTTTCTTTGGAAGCTTTCTTTCCTGTTTAAAAAATTCCCTAAGTCTGCACTGAGTTTTATATGGGAAAGAAAATACTAGAATGTCAGGGAAGCTGTACACAGCCCTAGAAAGAAATGTGGAAAGTGAAACTCAGCCTCAGGTCTGAGTGCTCAGTGTGTTGTGGGGTCCCCGCTGCGTGCACACCAAAACCCAGCGGGGTCCCCGCCAGGAGCCTCTTGCTTGGAAATAGCCCTCTCTGCTCTGATTCGGCCCAGTGCAGGGGCAGCGAGACTGTGATTGGGATGCAGGTTAAACAGGCCCGCATTTTATGGTAATTTGAAAACGTTAGATATTAAAAGTACTCCAGTTTATATGCGAGTGTTTGGGGAATGAGCCATTAAAGCTGTGTGATTAGCTCCTGGCTGCTCTGCATTTCCTTCTCCAGTCTTCTATGCCCTAGTCCTTTTCGGAGTCACTGGAGAACTTAGTGTTCTCCCATTTGTTTACTTTCAAAGCATAATTTTCCTGACAGCTGTCTGTTCTCAACAGAAGGTAATAAAATCGATGGTGACTACTTAAACATTTAGCACAAGTTTTAAATGAAAAGTAGTAGAAAGCTCTATTAATTCAAGATTTGAAATACTTAGAGTTCAGGAATTATTTGATAGTGGAATGCCATTGTTTTTTGATTCCTCTGCCCTCCTCTTGTTGGAGTTTGTGAGTTTCAGTGTTTTGTTTTTGTTTTATTAATGAGAACAAAGATTTAAGCTACCCTGGAACAGAAAGCTTTCAGGGCCCAGGAACTCTTTGAAGGGAATTGGGGGACACTTCATGAAAGAGATTTTTGTTTGTTTCTTAGCTTGTTTGGAGATTGGTTTTCAAGTCAGGCCTCAATTACATCTCAGTTAGGTACAATCTAATTCATAATTGTACTATAATGATATAACAGATGTACATGCTTTTGGTTATAAATAGTCAAAGAAATTTGTGGACAGTATGTTTAAAACAAGGCCCTGAAATTTTAAGTGGTATGAATGATAGCTCAGTGCTCAATTATATGATTTCCCATGGAGCTATATTACTCTCAAAGACCCTGAATATGTCTGGCATTTTTCTGCTCTGCCACATCCCTTTTCCCTTTTAGGAATTTATTCTAAATGTTTGCACTGAATCTTCTACCAATAAAGTGTGGATGAGGTGGTCTTTTAGTTCAGTCATTGTCATTGGTCAGTTAAGAGAATTTTATCTGCGCCAGCTAAAGTGAACTCTTTGTGGTTAGAGCGTGGTGCTGGTAGCATTGAGGTTGCCGATTCGATCCCCACGTGGGTCACTATGAGCTGCGCCCTCCTTAAATAAATAAATAAATAAATAAATAAATAAAGCGAACTCTGTCAGAACTGTGAAGCAAAGATAGATGTGTCCAGAAATACTGTCATTGTAGGGTGGTCTAGGGTTTGTTTTTGTTTGAGATAAAAGAACATAGACTAATATACAGTTGGCCCTTGATCAACACAGGGATCAGGGGCGTTGACCCCCACATAGTCAAAAATCCATGTATAACTTGACTCCCCCAAAACTTAGTTGTCCTTTGGTATCCATGGAGGATTGGTTCCAGTACCCCCCGCAGATGCCAAAATCTGCAGATGCTCAAGTCCCCTATATAAAATGGCGTAGATCAATGCATACAATTGGCCCTATGTATGTGTGGACTCCCAACCGTGGATCAAAAAACAGTACAGGTATTTATTGAAAAAAAAATCACGTATAAGTGGACCCACGTGGTTCAAACCCGTGTTGTTCAAGGCTCAACTTTATATAGTTTAAAATTCAACAATATAATGACCACACATATACTAAGCACCCATCCACCTTTTAAAATAGGAAATTACTAATGCCTTCCAAGTTCTCCACGGGCCCTTCCATTTCCCCAGAGGGAACCACGATCCAGAAGTTTGTGTTTTTCATTCCTTTGTTTATCTTTACATTTTTCTTTTAGTTTAACTACATACATATACAAGTATATTCTAAAACACTGTAGTTGAGCTTGCTGGGTTTTTGCCTTTATAATGTAAATATTTAATATAAATATTTAATATAAAATATATAAATATATAGAGTTTATCTAGATGGAGTCTTATTATGTGTATTATTTTGTAACTTGTTTTGTTCCCTTAACAGTGTGTTTATGGGCTATGTATGGCTGTAGTTTATTCATTTTCACTACTGTAGAATATTTCTTTGTGGGAATATGCCCTGCTGATGCCATTTGGGTGGTTTTCAGTATGTTGTTGTTGCACACAGAGCTGTGAGCATTTTTGTTCGTGTGTCAGAGTTTATTAAGAGTTTTTCTAGGCCGGATTCCTGGTTCATAGGATCTGCACATCAGTTTTACTAGATGATGCGAAGTAGGTTTCCGAAGTGGTTGTTTCCGTTTTTGTCAGTTTGCTCGTTTTAAAATAATTTTTCCTTTCTGACTTATTTCACTTAACATAATGTTCTCTAGATCCATCCATGTTGCTGCAAATGATAAGATCATGGCATTGTACACCAGAAGCTAAACATTAATGAATGCCAACTATAATTTTATATATATAATGTGATGGTTCAGTGTGAGGTCGGAGGGATAGTGGATGGGGGGAGGGGAGTTCACAGTGTGAGGGATATAAATGATGAACGTCTAAGTATTACCTTGTCTTGTACACCTGAAACTAATAAATAAAATAATAATAATAATAATAATAATAATAATAATAATAATTTTTCCTGTGGGGTGTGTATGTGTGTTTACTTTATCCCCTAATTTTTATTTTGAAAAAATTTCAAAACCACAGAACAGTTGCAGGAATAGTACAACAAATACACCCTTCACTTAGATTCACCAATGTACACTTTGCTACATTTGCTTTATCATTTTGCACATGGGTGGGCACTCACACACTCGTGTATTTTATTTTTCTGAGCCATTTGATATGTAGTAGATATCATTGTGCTTTCTACCCATATCTGATTCAGCATGTATTTCTAAAGAACGTGAATATTCACTAATATAATCACAATGCCATTATCATACTCAGGAAAGTTAACATTTCATTGTTTACATAAACATTACCTAATATACAGTCCATATTCAGATTTCCCCAGTTGCCCCAATCATGTGCTCTCCTTTAACAACTTTTTTTTTAATAGCTGAGGGAATTATTATAAGGCAAACGCCCTTGTACCCATCATCTAGGACAAAAAATAGAACATGACCAGCCAACCCCCAAGCCCCTGCACGTAGCCCACCCCAATCCAGTCTGCTTTCTCCATCCAAAAAGACCTACTATCCTGACTTCTGTAGTAGTAACTTCCTTGTCTTTTTTTATGGCTTTATCACCTAAGTAGTTATCCCAGGCACTTTAGTCTTGCCTGTTATTATTTCTGACTTCATATGCCTTTTAAGTCTTTTTTTCTTTTTGCCTTTTAAGTCACTTTTAATCTACAGGCTCTCCTTCCATCCTTTTATTTTCCTTACAATGTATCTGTTAAAAGAACCTGGCATGTTGGATCTGTAACGTTTCCAACAGTTTGGGTTTTGCTGATAGCGCACTTACGGCGCACTCAGTTGAACAAGTTCCTCTCTTCTCTGCCTTTCCTGAATATTGGCGGCTGCATCCAGAGGCTGCCAAATCAGGTTCATGTCCGATCCTGTCGGCAAGGCTGTAGGTCTGTGTAGGCACGTAAGTCTGGTTTTCACTTTGCTCTTGGTGGTAGTGGCAGTTGACGCCCAATGCCTAAACCCCTTCGTTGACTAGGGGTTGGAAAATGGTGTTTTTTACTTCTGTCATTTCATTTTCACATATTAGTGGGACTACTTTAATAAGGAACCACTTGCCCTCATCTACTCTTTAGTTACCCAGTTATAGGAAAGACGGGGTGAATGCTTTTTTTCTCTTGTTTATCCAGTTTTTTTGTGTGTGTGTTTTTTTAATTTATTAGTTTCAGGTGTATAAGACAAGGTAATACTTAGACGTTCATCATTTATATCCCTCACACTGTGAACCCCCCTCCCCCCATCCACTATCCCTCCGACCTCGCACCGAGCCATCCCATTATATATATAAAATTATAGTTGGCATTCATTATTGTTTAGCTTCTGGTGTACAGTGCCATGGTCAGGCATCTACAGTATCCCTGAGATGGGACACGTGTCCATCGGATACCCTACAAAATCTTTACAACGTTATTGATTACGTTCCCCAAATTAATTTTCAAAAACCCTGAGGCCATCTTGTGGTTACCAGCTGCTTCCTAATCTCTTCACCTTCCCCCTTTCCCCCCCCCTCCATCTAACAACTCTCAGTTTTTCCTTTTTGTCCCCAAAACTGTTTCTGATTAGTTCATTCACTTATTCTTTTCTTTAGATTCAGCATATCCAGTTTTTATAAAGTAATGAATTGGTTCCCGCCCATCCTCAGAAGGTCATCAATTCGGGTTTTTTTAAATATCACTATGAATTTGTAGATTTAAACATATTTGGGTTTGAATGCTTTGTAATTCTTATCCTTATTAAGTTTCAAATTGTCCCCGTTTGGCAGGTGGAAGTTGGCTCTGTGGCAGTTTCCTCACTATCTGGCATGTCAAATGGTCTCAGAATTTTTCATTGTTGTTTTAATGTATATTTGCTTATTAGTAATGAGGTTGAGCGTCTTTTCACAGGTTTATTGGTTTCTTCTTGAAGTGCTTGTTCATGTCCTTTGGCCATTTTTTGTATGGGTCATTCGTTCCTCTCTTAATGATTTATTTTTTTCCTAGGTACTAGTACTCTGGGTCAAATCAAATGTTTGCATATGTCTTCTCCCAATTTGAGGCTTGTCTTTTCAGTTTTGGTGTCTTTGATGATCAGAAGTTCTTAAAGTAGTTGGTTTATTAATTTTTTTCCATTCCAGTTTTCACTTTCTGACTCTCGTTACTTAATAAAAGCATGGGACTATTTATTGATTGTCCACTGCTAATTTGAAACCCTTTCAGAATAGTCCCAGGCCCAGGTCTGAGTATCAGAAATGGAGGCCAGTTGTGGGTGTCAGGCCTCAGGGTCTTAGATGGCTCTTGTCCTGTACTTAGCCAAACACAGCAGCATGTCTCAGTAAATGTCATGTTTAGTTTTCACTAGGTGTTAAAATAATGTAACAAGTTGCTATCAAAGATTGTATGTAGAATGACTGTTAGAGGCCAATACAACTAAAAAAGAAAAATGTTAATAATTCTTTAAATGGCAGGGAAATACATAAAGAAATACACAAACACGTTGCTAACATGAACACTGAGCAAAGGTTCTGAAGCTGAGCTTTTAATAGTTGTATTCAGGCCTTTGCTGGCTCAGCAGGAAAAAGAAAGGGAAGCGGCAGCCACCACCCTGAGTAAATATGCCCTGCTTTCTCTTCCTCCATTTGACATTCCTTAGCTTCCTAAACACACTCCGCTTTAGCTGTAAGTAAGTTATGTGATTTAAATGATTTAAAACTGATCATCTTTGAAATAAGCCAGTCACAGAAAGAGAAATACTGCATGATTCCACTTCCATGAGGAGTCTAAACAGTCAGTCATAGCAGCTGAGAGCAGACCGGTGGTCGCCAGGGGCTGGGGCAGGGAGACGAGGGGAGGTGTTCACTGGGTATGAAGTGTCAGTTAGACAAGATGAATATGTCCTAGAGATCTGCTGTGCAACACCGTGTGTGTAGTGACTTAAAACTTGCTCAGGAGGGTAGATCTCACATTAAGTGTTCTTACCACAATAAAATAAAAATAAGGACAAAGTGATGGGTTTTCCATAAATCTAAATTTGTTCTGAATTTGTGCTGGTTTTGCTTTCTAGTTTTTGCTGTTTAAAATTCTAAGAAAAAAAGGTACCAGGCAATGAATTTTCCTTTTTCTTTTTTTTAACATCATTACTTAGCAAAATGAAAAGTTAGAAATCCAGGGGGGCAAAAGATCATCTCCTTTTTTGAAAGGTGTACACTTTTGCTGTCTAGAAAAGGTGGACCGGGCAGCGTGCAGCAAGGACTCTGGAGTGAGCACACTGGGCTCCGCCCTCTCCGCCCCTTCTTACAAGCCTGGAAACCTTGGGTAATTGCTCCAGAGCTCTGGGAATTGGGGGTAGTAGCTTACGAGGGCTGTTTTGAGGATTAAATGAGTTTATCCATGTGAGAAACACATAAAATGGACAGGCTTTAGCACGATCGCCGTGATAGATATCACGTGACACTGTACATTTTCACTTCTGTCTGAGATCACATCCCCTGATGGAAAAGGGAGCAATAGGGTTTATCCCCATTAACCAAGAGCCTTCCTATCAGCGTTTTAGTTTTTTATTGCTGCCGTAACAAATGACCACAAATGTACTGGCTGAAAGTAATACAAATTTATTATCTCAGGCTCTGTAGGTCAGAAGCCTGGTGCTAAATCAAGGTGTCAGTAGGGCTGCAATCCTTTCTGGGGCTCCAGGGGAGAATCCTGCTCATTCAGGTTGTTGACAGAATTCAGTTCCTTGTGCTTATGGGACCAAGGTCTGTTTTGCTGGCTGACAGCTGAGGGCTGCAGCATTCCTTGGCTCATAGCCCTCTTCCTCCATCTTCAAATTCAGCTACCGCAGGTTGAGTCCTTTTTTCTTCCCATTTCTCTGACCCGGTCTTTTGCCTCCTCCATAGACTATAGGAACCTGTGCGATTCGACTGGGCTCACTCGGATAATCTAAAATAATCTCCTTGTTGTAAAGTCAGCTAACTAGCAACCGTAATTCCAATGCCACCTTAATTCTCCTCTGCCTTGTAAAGTAACACAGTCACAGGTTTCATGATTAGGTTGTAGACCTCTTTGGGGGGCCATTATTCTGCCTGCCACATTTAGTGAACTGGAATTTCATTGGGGTCTTTAACAGGTCATTTATCCTTACCTTTTATTTCTTTATACCAAAAGTTAAGTGACCTACCACATAGCATAGGTAATGTTTATTGAGCACTTGCTGAGAAGTTGACGCTGGGTGCTAAACTCTTTGCTCACGAAGAATTTGTGAGGCAGGTTCTATTATCCCCGTTCTACAAATGAGGGAACTACACTTTGGAGAAGTAACTGACCAAAATAATTCTACTGGTGAGGGATTCAGACATTTCAGTGGGCTGCTATACCTCAAAGGTTTCGCTGGAAATACCCCTTCAACATGGCAGTGTGTATTAATTAGAAATGTTTCAATTTTGCTAATGGAAATGATCATTTGTGTTCGTGGACATGGTAAGAAAATAAATTTTCTACTGTAGCCTAGCGAAATTGACACATAAAACTAACCATCACAGTGCTGTTGAGCTCATTCCTCTAGCCCTGTGTAGTCCAAGATGGCAGCCACTAGCTACTGAGTACTTGAAATGTAGCTAGTCTAAATTGAGGTATGCTGTAAGGATCAATTCACACCAAATGTAGAAGACATAAATATATGGTGATGTAGGAGAACTGACTCTGGGTGGTGAGTACACAGTGTGATATATAGATGATGTATTACACAATTGTACACTTGAAATCTATGTAATTTTACTAACCGTTGTCACCCCAATAAATGTAATTAAAAAAAAAGAAAAAGAATGTAAATTATCTCATTTTTATATTCATTATATGTTGAAATAATAGTATTTTAGGTATGTTGGGTTAGATAAAATGTTTTAATTACTAAAAAAACAATGAAACCCAATACATGTGAAAATTAGATTATAAGGAGACTGATTAAGTTATAAAATATTTTAAATAAAATTATTTTCTGAAAATGCAAAAAAATAATAATTTCTGGCTTGTGCTAAACCACAAACTGTCTTTTGAAGTCAGAATGTTGTTTTTTCTGAGATCATGGAGATTTCTGCCAACAGAGATCTGATTTGTAACAGGGTGGCTCAATATTTCTTTAGTGAGATATTTGACTGTCATGTTTTGTTATACTATAAGTGATATGTAACCAAACAAGAAAATTTTCCTAGCAACAGAGCTGTTTTCCTCAACCAGAAGAATGTTTTTATGTGCTTATTTTATTAATGTCCAAAACATTAAAAAGCTTATGAATTTAGCATCTTATATTTTTGAGATGGAGACGCTGGCAAGTATAGATAATAAACTATATAAGACTATAACTAGAACTACTTGGCAAACATTATGTTAAAGTAATTCAGACCTAAAGTATATTTGACTAGAGAACCACATCGTTTTCATGACAGACCCAATTGTTGGATATGGTTATCTCACTTACCTCCATAGCCCCTTTTTAACTCCTCTTGTTCTTTATTAATTACATGTCCAAACTTTTTTTATCCTCATCAGGTCTCTAGCTTCTTATACCCCATTCCATTTGTTTATTCAACAAACGTTTGAATGCTGTGTGTTAGGAGGTCCTAGGGATACTGTGCCCTCATGAAACGTATTAGTGAAGGATTCAGACATGAGTAAAAGATTTACACAAATCAGGAATCTCATGGGTGCTTTGTATATGAATAAACGGTTCTTATCTAAATCAAAAGGCAGTAGACAGGGAAAAGCCTTGATCTGAAGGATGAATAGCATTTAGCCAGGCAAAAATTGGGGTTGTTCATTCTAGGTCAAGGGATACATTTTGCAAAGGTCTCATTCCAGGAAAGAGCTTGGCAAGTTGATAGAGCAACAGCAAAAAGGCCTCTGGGTTGGTCGGTCAGTCTCTCTCTCTCTCTCTCTCTCTCTCTCTCTCTCTCTCTCCCTCCCTCCCTCCCTCCCTCCCTCCCTCCCTCTAATGCTGGCTCCCTCTCCCCCCCCCCCCCCCGTGTGTGTGTGTGTGTGTGTGTGTGTGTGTGTGTGTGTGTGTGTGTGAGTGAAAGTGGCTCTGGAGGACTGGAGTAAGGCACACAGGTACTGTACCTCTGTTCAGAGCAATAAGGAGACCTGGCTATTGTATGGTGATCCATCAAGCAATACATATGGCCCTGGTCATGTTCCATGGTCAAGTGGATATGCTCTGTAGATAGGTGACCATATAACTTATCATCCAAACCAGGATACTCTAGAGAGCAAAACGGGGCACTATTAATTATGCTGGGACAATGGGTATAACCGGTATAATTTGGACAAGCCAAGGTTGTATGATCCGCATGCTTAGAGACCAGTTCTCAACCACTCCAGTAAGTTGCCTGAAGTTGCCTAGAAACCATGCTCTGAAATTACAGGGTTAGTCACATTTCCTGCTTTCTCACTTTTCCCCCTCCTTCACCCATAGATAACTCACAGATGGCCACCAGGAGAACCTGCACCGAGTTTAGACCAAGAATCATAGCCCCATTGCCTGCTTAACTGCTGCCTACTGTTTTTCAGATTGCCGTCTCACGAGAGCACAGATTCTTGATGTACATCAGGTCTTACTGCCATGTTTTTAGAATGAAAGTCTTAAAAACATATAGGAAAGAAAGTAAGGTCTTAAACATTTGGCACATGAACTTTTCCCACTAGAAACTTTCCTACATCGTTTCTCATGGATGACATGACCTAATTATATGTTCCCAGATGGTGGCCAGGCAGAATGGGTGTGGTCCGATTATAACCTCTTTCAGAGTAAACATGTTTTGTGATTTGGCCCCTATGGTGGATGATGCGCAGAGCAGAGTACCTACAGGAAGTATCCCAATGGGTGTCAAACCTTCTTTAACAGTGACCATGGCATTATTAGTAAAGAAATCTTTTCACTATTGATTCAATTTTTTTTTCATAGAATCAGCTGTTTGGCTGAATCTGTATAGTGAGAATTAATTGAGCTTTATTTCCTGCTCTGCTCCGTGTCTCAGTCACTCTCTACAGCAGGGCCCTCCAGGAGCCTCAGTAATTCCTGAAGTTTACTGAGAAAATGGGTCACTGTGCGTTATAATAAAACTTAATGTTTTTTAATTAAAATTTATTGGGGTGACAATGATTAGTAAAATTACATGGGTTTCAAGTGTACATTTCTGTAATAGGCCATCTATATATCACATTCACCACCCAGAGTCTGAAACTTAATGTTTGTATTCAGCCAAATACTGAGGACTGGCACTTTGCGATGTTCCACTATTTCTTTAGAAGTTTCACTATTTCTTTTTAAACTGTACTAATATTCTTTTTAAAAAATAAGTTTCAGGTGTACAAAACAACATAATGATTAGACCTTTATATATTTCACAAAGTGATAACCCCAATAAGTCTATTATCCATCTGACACTATACATAGTTATTACAATATTATTGACTATATTCCGTATGCTGTACTTTATATCCCCGTGACTATTTGTTCATAGCTGACATTCAGTATTATATTAGTTTCAGGTGTACAGCGTAGTGGTTAGACATTTATATAATTTATGCAGTGATTCCCCTCGGTAAGTCTAGTACCCATCTGACATTATACATAGTTATTACAACATTATTGACTATATTCCCCATACTGTACTTTATATCCCATGACTCTTTTGTAACTACCAATTTGTATTTCCTAATCCCTTCACCTTTCTCACCCAGACCCCCTAACTCCCCTCCCATCTAGTACCGTTTCCCCGAAAATAAGACCTAGCCGGACAATCAGCTCTAATGCATCTTTTGGAGCAAAAATTAATATAAGGCCCGGTCTTATTTTACTATAAGACCGGGCCTTATATAGTATAATATAATACCCAGTCTTATATTAATTTTTGCTCCAAAAGACGCATTAGAGCTTATTGTCTGGCGAGGTCTTATTTTCAGGGAAACACGGTGACCATTCGTTTGTTCTGTGTGTCTGTGAATCTGTTTCTGTTTCATATGTTCATTTATTTTGTTCTTTAAATTCCACATGTAAGTGAGATCATATGGTATTTGTCTTTCTCAGTCTGACTTATTTCACTTAGCATAATACCTTCTAGGTCCATCTACTTGTATGTTGTCACAAATGGTAAGATTTCATTATTTCTTATGGCAGAGTAATATTCCATTTTATATATGTACCACCTCTTCTTTATCCGGTCATCTATTGATGGCATTTCGGTTTCCATATCTTGACTATTGTAAATAATGCTGCAGTGAACATAGGAGTGTAGATATCTTTTCGAATTAGTGTTTTGATTTCTTTGGATAAATACCCAGGGGTAGAATTGTTCAGTCATAAGGTAGTTCTATTTTTAATTTTTTGAGGCACCTCCATACTGTTTTCCATAGTGGCTACACCAATTTGCAATCCCACCAATAGTGCACAGCACAAGGGTTCACTTTTCTCCACAACCTCGCCAGCATTTGTTGTTTGTTGATTTATTGATGATAGCCATTCTGACAAGTGTGAGGTGGTATCTCATTCTGGTTTTAATTTGCATTTCTCTGATGATCAGTGATGCATCTTTTCATGTCTATTGGCATCTGTATGTCCTCTTTGGAGAACTGCCTACGCGGGTCCTCTGCCCATTTTTTAATTGGATTATTTGGGGTTTTTTTTGGTTTTGAGTTGTATGAGTTTTTTATAGATTTTGGATATTAACTCCTTATCAGATGTCTTATTGGCAAATATCTTCTCCCATTCAGTAGGTTGTCTTTTCGTTTTGTTGATGGTTTCCTTTGCTGTGCAAAAACTTTTTAGTTTGATGTAGTGCCATTTGTTTACTTTTCCTTTTGTTTCCCTTGCCTGAGGAGATATATCAGTAAGGATATTATTAAGGGTAATGTCTGCAAGTTTACTGCCTATATTTTCTTCTAGGAATTTTATGGTTTTGGGTCTTACATTTAAGTCTTTAATCCATTTTGAGTTTATTCTTGTATATGGTGTAAGAAGGTGGTCCAGTTTCATTTTTTCACATGTATCTGTCCAGTTTTCCCAGCACCATTTGTACTAACTACTAATATTCTTACTTTCTGTTTTACAAGTCGGGAAATGTGAAGAATTCACCTGGAAATAAGTAGACTACTCCACGCTCTGCCTATTTTAATCAGGTAAAGAACAGGAAAACTCTGTGGTTATTTTCAGCATTGTTAGCACCAGCCCAAATGAGTTGTCTTTAATTAGTTTTATTTAATTAATTCTAAATTAATTCTAAAAATAATTAATTATAGAAGTTTCAGCTTTATATGGAAACATAAGAGTCAGGACGATATTTCATTTCATCTTTAATTTCTGGGCTTAAGTGCCATGACTTATATATAATTGTGTTTGTTCTTGAGATGTACCTGGGTTTTTCAGACAAGCTAGAACTTGACAGTTGCGATTTGTCTACAAAACTATTTTAAACAATTGAAAAATGCCATTATTTCTTAGGTTTATTTTTTCAAACAACACTTCACAGTAGTAAGCACATTTGTATTCATCTAATAGTCATTCAGTAAACATTTGTTGAATGCATGACTGTTGTAGAGAAGCTCAAGATTATATAGAGATATTATCATGAGTGACAGGGAATTCATAGGTGTAATTATTCTTTTTTTAAAGATTGAATAACCAGAGGCTGGAGAAATTCAGGGTGATAACAGATGAAGTCAGAAAATCAGTTTGATTTCTTCTGATCTTTTACTCAGTTCACTGTTTATTTTCATTCGTTTAATATTTATTCATCAAATACCTGCTAAGTACAAAACACTAGTTATATTAACATTATTTTGTGTATGTATTAAAAATTATATAGTAATCATGGTACATCCATAAAGAGGAATGTTATTATGTATCAATAATATTTAATTGCTTGGGAACATGTACACAATTATTATTAGAGGGGAAAAAGGGTAGTATGATGCATTTTTAGAGAGGATAAAGACCAAAAAATGCAACAAAATATTTAAGTAGTACCCTCTTATCCACAGCTTCACTTTCCGTGGTTTCAGTTGCTTATGGTCAACCGTAGTCCAAAAATATTAAATGGAAAATTCCAGAAAACTCCACAACTAAGATTGAAAGGACAACAACTTGACTTGGAAAAAAGTCCTGGAAGTACACACTGTTCCCCAATAAAGTCCTATTCCCCTTCCCCAATAAAATCTTAGAAAAAAATATTAAAAAAATAATAAAACAAATAAAAAAAAGAAAATTCCAGAAATAAACAATTTACAAGTTTTAAATTGCATGCTGTTATGAATAGTTCCATGGAATCTTGCACCGACCTACTGTGTACCGCCCAGGATGTGAGTCATCCCTTTGCCCAGCATTTCTATAGTGTACCTGTAGCACAATAAGGTATCTTGAAAGACCACATTCACATAGCTTTTATTACAGTATATTGTTATAATTGTTCTATTTTATTATTAGTTATTGTTGTTAATTTCGTACTGTGCCTAATTTATAAATTAAACTTTTTCATAGGAAGTTTATGTCTAGGAACAGGCATAGTGTATATAGGGTTCAGTACTACTGTGTTTCCCTGAAAATAAGACCTCGCCAGACCATGAGCTATAACACGTCTTTTGGAGCAAAAATTAATATAAGACCCGGTCTTATTTTAATATAAGACTTACTTATAATATATAATGTAATGTTATATAATATAATATAATATAATACAATACAATACCGGGTCTTATATTAATTTTTGCTCCAAAAGACGCGTTAGAGCTGATTGTCTGGATAGGTCTTATTTTCAGGGAAACATGGTATCCACGGTTTAATGTATCCGTTGGGGGCCTTGGGACATATCCCCTGTGAATAAGAGGGACTTCTGTATATATCTTGTTATGGTAGAACTATGGATGATTTTTATATATTTTTCTTTTATATAACTTTCTGCATTTTGAAATTTTCCACAATGAATATGAATTTTGTAGTTTTTTTATATCAATGTTGCATTTATTGTAAATGATGGCTGTTATTTAAAATTCATGAAAGCCCTGGGTTTGAAGTTTCTCTTTCTCAAGTTGTCTCCGTGTTTTTGGAGACCCAGAGAGTCATATAATATTAGAATTTGAAAGGGGTCACCTGGCCCAATTTCTAGCCTCAAACATAAATCCCAGAGATGTAAATAAGATCTGCCCATTGCGTTTGTCTGATAGGTCTCTTAAGTCCCTTTTAAACTGTAATAGTTCCTTCTCCCTCATTTTTCCCTTGCCATTTATTTGTTGAAAACCTGGGTTTATTTGTCCTTTAGAATTTCCCATGTTGTGGTCATGGCTGAGTACATCCATTTAATGTCATTCTGTTTATTTGTTGGTTTCTCTCTTCCCTACATTTTCCATAAACTGATAGTTGGATCTGAAGGCTTAATCAGATTTAGGTTCAATTTTTTCGTAAGAGTACTTCATAGACAGTGCTATGTTTAGCTATGTTGAATGAATGAATGCATTTTCTTTTTTTTAACAATGTATTGTGCACATCTTTCCCTGTTGGTACTCACAGATCTATCTCATTCCCCCTTTAGCTGCGTAATAATTTACTAGTATGGACTACCATGATCTATTGAATCCTAATTAATGTAGGTTGTTTCCAGTTTGTAATTTTTAACAATGCAGTAAATCTATTGAATTCTTAGAGAAGTCCAAAACAGATTAATAAACTGAGACAGAAAAGGTAAGCTAGTGGTTGACATGTTTAATTTGAGAAGTTTTGTTTTTTTTCTTAAAAGACAAATGAGTAGTCACTTAAAACATTTATAAACCTCTAATTACTAGGTAGATTCATTACATATTAGGAAAAAAGTTATGTGGAGAAGAGCTGGTTTGTCTTTAAATTGCTCTACGCCTCATTCCAGAAAAGAATGATGGGGTGATGTGAGGAAAGGTGTACGTCAGACTGACAATGATATAATCATGTTCTCCTCCAGCAGATGGATAGAAATGTAGTTGTTTGGTTTTCAGAAGGGCTGATATATGATATGTGCGGTGCCATTTAGGCATTTTTTATTTATTCATCCATCCATCCGTTTAATTACGCTCAGATGCACAGCCAGTTGAGAATCTGAATGTAGTATTGATGAAACACAAAACCTCCCTGGTTTTCAGTTGGCCCATCTGTAAAATGGGAACAATTGCACTTTTCTCTGGCTCCTTATGAGCCTCATGGTCATATAATGGTAATGTAAATATGTGATACAATTTCTCTCTTTAAAACTAAATAATTTTCAAAGTGTAAAATTTCAGAGTTTTTATTTTTTTCTGGCACATTTTCCTTATATTTTTCTTTTTCTTTCAGTTATAGGTAAACATTGGAAACTCCATGCAGTAAGCCAGTATTTCTACAGCAAAATGGCAGAGAAGTCAGTATTGAATGTAATAAAACTGGCTTTCTTCTTCAGGAAAAACTATACTACGCCTCTTTGTTATCTTGGGTGATGCCATATTACAAGGGGACTAATCAGAAATCCTTTCACCTAGAGATAATGTACAAGCCTTAGAACTCCTTGTTCTTATGTTGCTATTTATGTACACAATTAAAATTCCAAGTTGAAAAAAAGTTGTCTTTTTTTGTATGTGGATATTATGGAGAATACAGTTTAAGTGTATCTGGTGCTTGTGCGGGGTGTGTGTGTGGTGTGTGTCTCTGAGTACATGCACGTGCATGTGTGTGATGTATATGTGGTATGTGTCTCTGAGTGTATATGTATGGAGGATATGTGTAGTATGTATGTGGTATGTCTGAGTGTACGTGTATGTGTGTATTGTGTGTGTCTCTGTGCGTGCGTGTGTGTGTGTGTGTGTGTGTGTGTGTGAAAACCGTTTCCTCTTAGGGCAGTATCAGCTGGCAATCTACAGAGTCTGTGCCCCACAATAGAATTGAGTTGAGAAGAGTGGCTCTGGAACCGAGAGACGATGCTTTGATAGCCTGCACAAGGAACAAACCCTGTAAGTAATAGTCTGTCCCACACTGATTAGAAGACATACAAAAGAAAATAGTGACTGGGCCCCCTTGGGTGCTGTTGCCTCCCAGCTTGTACAGAGCATCTGGCTCTTAAATGCCAGTGGGAGAGGCATAATGAAGTAGGCTCTGTCCTCTGCCAGTCGAGGAATGCTGTGTGGTTGTGTGTGTGGCTTCTCTGTATGTAGGCCTTGTATTTGCCTTTGTGGCCCCTGAATGCACAGCTCACTGGACTCCATATTCCCTGGAACAGTAGGAGCCTCTTTTGATTTGTCAGCCAACCAGGAAAGATGGTGGGGCAACAGTATGTGAAAGAGAATTGAGAATTTCCAAATTTCAATCAGATTTGGAAATTAACAGTCATCGTAATATAGCATCAACCTAATTCCTGATTGTTGATCTTCCAAATTGATAGCAGTTGGTAAGATAGCAATACATAAATGGAACACACACATGTTAGTGTTAAATACATTTGATAGGTTCAAAATGGCAGGAACGGTGCCAGCATTGTTACTAGATTAATGAGCTGAGGCAAATTTGTCCCTAGGATAATCGCACTAGTGACCCAGAAGTCTTTTATTTCCTTTTATGCTGAAATACTTGGGTTACTCCACCATTTAAATATATTAAAGCTGTGCCTAAGTTATAATATCATGATAAATATACTATTATTATTTCAGGCCTTTCCCATTGGCTTGGCTTCCTACATCACCTCAAGCAAGTAGAGATTCCACAAGTTTCCTCGTTCTTGAAATTGCTTGATCTAGAGAAGATGAAGAAATGGCCCACACTACAGCATGCCCTGGGGACCATTAATCAAAAGATATTTGAGGGCCGGCCAGGTGGCTCAGGCAGTTAGAGCTCCTAACTCCAAGGGCTGCCGGTTCGATTCCCACATGGGCCAGTGGGCTCTCAACCACAAGGTCGCCAGTTCAATTCCTCGACTCCTGCAAGGGATGGTGGGCTGCGCCCCCTGCAACTAAAATTGAACACAGCATCTTGAGCTGAGCTGCCGCTGAGCTCCCAGATGGCTCAGTTGGTTGGAGCGTGTCCTCTCAACCACAAGGTTGCCGGTTCGACTCCTGCAAGGGATGGTGGGCTGCGCCCCCTGCAACTAGCAACGGCAACTGGACCTGGAGCTGAGATGTGCCCTCCACAACTAAGATTGAAAGGACAACAACTTGACTTGGAAAAGTCCTGGAAGTACAAACTGTTCCCCAATAAAGTTCTGTTTTCCTTCCCCAATAAAATCTTTTTTGAAAAAATGTAGGCCCCACACAGGTGGGGAAGGAATTGTTTAAAAAAAAAATTTGAGTGCCTCCTGACTGTAAGCTATTACTTCCCCTTTTTAACCCTTCATTCAGTATTTAAACATCTTCACTCCTCCAAGGGGGATGTTGGGGTGGGGAGATCATAGAGTCTGGTCCTAGTGGTACCTGGCCCGTATTTAGGACACTAGGGGACTCACCTCCCAGCCAGGGTAACTCAGTTGCCCTTTATACTATAATCTTTTCCTTTTGCAGTTGTTTGTATCCAGTGCTGCCTTTGTATACTTTACTCTCTTTGCATGCCTTCCGTGAACCCCACACTGTAGGGAATATAAGATTTACATATCATAATATCTTGCTTTTCTCTAGCTCTTCATACTTTTCAAAGTGCTATTTTATGTCTTTCCTTCTTTGGCTTATCCCTGACCTTGGTATGCTTGTACTGTTTTTCTCTGTCTTGAGCTAATACTCTCTACTTAACCTTTACACTTTTTATTGTTTCTTATGACCATTTTTCCTTATAATAAAACTGAGTCTCAACCCAGTTTGTGTGTAACTTAATCAGCATAGTTCTTTTTGAATAACTTTGGGGACTTTGGAGGGAATGTTCTCTGCCATGCAGAGTGATTGCAGCTCCTCCGAAGAGACAGATGTGGTGTGCTGTGTTCTGTGATATTGCGCTCATTGGTTGGAGTCCCAAGATCATTTTTGTCAAAAATCAAGATTTAAAAGCAGTTGCTTCAGTGAGGAGAAAAAAGGGCTCGGAGAACTAAAGAATGTTTTCATCAGTCTTCTCTCCTGTTTCATCCCTTGGGACAAAATTAAAACAGTAGTGGTAGATAGAAGAACCGAGGCCAGCTGAGGGACCTCCCACCCAGGAAGTGGAATAGCAGGTGCCTAGGCCACTGGGTCCACAGTTTTTGTCCTAAGTGCTGTGCTGGACCCGAGCCCAGTACTGGCCCATGTAATGCAAAGCACTACCCTGATGGATCAATGATGTGATATCCAAATGACCTAAAGAAAATTAAAAATATGGGAAAATAGGCTTGCTTGTTGTTAACTATCAGATCAATGACAGTTAACATTAGGCCATGTAGTGAATATTACTGATTTTGATTAAAGGTAAAAATTCAGAATCCTCGAATTCAGCAAGAAAAGAGACAGATTCTGTTCTCCTCATTGTCCTGTTTTATTGAATGCACTTTGCACTGATCTTTTGCAGAAGGCTTGGTATTTAGAGAAACATTTCTTTGTGACTAGCAATATTCATGCTCATTATGTAAGCTGAAGGATTTACCCTGAGTGTAAAAGTTTTCATTTTTTAATTCAGTGCACCTTCCAGGCTAATGCAAAAACCACTGTCAGAGGGACCAGCAATATATTACAAATATACTAAACTCTCATCCAAGCCTTAATTGTAATTAAAGGTAAGTATTTGGAATAATGGCTTTGTTCACTCCTGGTTGAAAGAAACTTGCTTGAGGTTTTGGTTTTCACCCTGTGCACCTCCTGTCTGATGTTTTGTTTCCCTTCTGATAGGTTCAAATTTCAAATCAGTAATTAGCCAGCACATAGTTCTAAAGGTACAATTAGGTCAAACTCCAGACATGACCGAAGTTCAAGCTTATTTATGTTTATGAAATGATAGCAAGTAGATTTCTGGGTGGAGAAAAAGTTTGTTTTTCTAAGGCAAGCATTTCGCTATTTCACATTTTGTTCACTTAGCAGTGCTGAATGAGCCGTCTGTATTCCACATTTCAAAGCCTTTGTCTTCTCCATCCACTCTAGAGCTTTGTTGTTGGCCTTTAGCTATGGCTCTGGAAGGCAAAAGAATAGCGAAGGAAGTGACTCTTCTCCCTGCCTGCCTCCCACCTGTGAAATAGTCTCCATACTCAGTATTCACAGAAGTCAGTCTGTAAACTCTGTCCTCTCAGGTACACCGTGGAGCACTCTCCTTTCAGTGCTGGCCTGTGTTAGGAGTGGACGGGACAGATGGGAGAAAAAGTAAAAGCAAACTTGAAGAGAAATACAGGATTCAAAGACTGCTCCCCACACTCAAAAGTGAAGACAGAGTGAATCCCTCCAATGCTTAAATGGTACAGTACTGTGATTTTGTTAGTAACCCCAAATTCGTGTGTGGTTGGAAGAATGATTTTAAATGTTTTATTCACGACAGGGAAAATAATCAGCTTTTAAATACCAGTCATCCAATTTATCTTCCATGTCTCTTCTAAATGATGAGAAAATGGCCTTCAGGTAATGATGGTGTCAGATAGTACATCACTTCCTCCTGAAAGCCCAGGAAGAGAAGAGGAAGGGGATTCTGAAGATGGCATTAGCACTCAAGGTGTGAAAGGGAAGAGGGAAACAATGGGACTCGTTTGTTTTTTGCAGTAGACTTAGTGAAACTGGTTGACTCTTGAAACCCTGTGCCCATATCACACTGACGCAAATACAAAAAACAAAAACATTTTTAAAAAAATTCTAAGAAAAGCAAGGAACTTAATATTGTCTAATTTACTTTGTAAACTTTGGTTCTATGTGTCAAATGGGGCCCCTCCTCTAATGAATGCAATATGATACGTTTTTCCTCATTTTTAAAAGTTTTAGCTTACGGTGTGTCTTTGTATCTATGGCATTTGGGGGATCATACCTCTGATTCATTTTCTGAATCCTCCATCAGGAAGGAAACCCTCACTTGCTCACATCGCCACCGACCTTCAGAACCGGAAGTGGCTGTGGTGCTCCCCGGGCCTTTCCTGCTTCATGCACCCCACTTGCCTCTCTAGGTGAGGGTGTGGAGGAAAATGTGTGTCCTTTCTGCACCTCCCCACCATCCTATCCTACTAGGCAACTGTGGCAGTATTTTCCACTCCTCACTTTGTGTTACTGGCTCTTTGTGCTCCCTTTGACCTAAAGATGCTTAAGTTAATACTAATAGATTTCTTTGTGTGATTGCTGTTTTCCCCTTGGGACATCTTCTGTTCTTGTAACTCGTTTCTAGGACGATGTGAGATTTAGGAAAAGCTTGCACCCTTGCAAAACATTTTTACCTTGTTTGTACTCCTGTTGAATTCACCACGACTCTTACATTTCTGAAGAACTGAATTTCCAGACATGAAAAACTTTTCTCTCTGACTCCTGGATCACTTTCTAGATTTCTTAAGGCCTCATACATGTTCTACCCTTGTTAGCTGACACATGATCTCTAGTAGATGATAATCTCCTGAGGCCACGGCAGTTATCTTTCTACTTAGTGTAGCCATGGTGCCGACCTAATGCACTGATGTGTACATTGCAAAATGTGTGCTGAGTGAATTCTTTAAAGTTCCAAATTGCGTTACAATTTGGTTTTAGTCGAGCCTTTGAGGCATTGAATTTGTTCGATTGCCACCAACCTGAGAGTATGTGTCCCTGTATTTCTGACTTCCAAATCTGAAAAACAGAGGAGGTTGGGCTTGGTGCTCTGTAAAGACCTTCAATCTCTGTGACGTTTCCCCCTTAGATTTATTAAGCACCCGTTGAGTGAATAGTGTAGATATTCTGTTATGGTGGGCAAGGGGGAGAAATACAGTTTACAATTCAGATGTGAAGACAAAGCAAGTACACAAAACAATCAGAATAATTACAGGGCAGCAGCATCATAACATACAGAATAACTGTATGATCGTGGTTCCAATATTGGTCTTGTGCGAAGAAGCACCCAAGGATATTTATCTAAAACATGAATATAATGTACCTAGGCAATGGATTTACGTTTTTTTTGTATACACTAACTTTTTTAGAGAAGGAAGGAAAGTAATCAGAGGAAACAGGCCTGGTAAAATGGGATATTGACTTTGGATGGATGATTTTGCTTTTACTGAGTTAGGACCTAACTCACGCTTTCTTTATGTGATGATCACTCTTTTCCCCTTGAAACACCTTCTGTCCCCAGCAAGTCCAGCAAGAGTAAGTCCAGAGTTGGGCTGTAGCTCATTCCTTAATATTATTGCCTATAGACAAGATTTAATGCCTTACTAGTTTCCAGTATGAATAGGAATTTAAACACCTGGCTGAGAGTAGTACCAGTTGAGATCCTGCAGGTCTTGCTTTGATGAGTAGATATGTTTAATTTAAAATTAACGTTCATTTGCATAATAAGATATGTCACTGTCCTTTAGAAATCTCTTAGTAGTTTAGATATGCCACCATATAATATTTACTGTTGTAATATACTTATTTTTTATTCATAGATAGGATAAACTTCAACCCACTGAAATAATGACAAATTCAGAATGTTACCAGACACCAACTTTAAATGTTTCCTTAAGTAAACGTCACATTAGAGCTTGAGTGAGTGCCATGGCCTCTGTGCAGAAGAAAGTTTACATAGCAGGTCACATAGATTGCTTGTGCAAATGATTTAGTAATTTGTGGCAAACACCTGATTTACGCCTGGGAATTGGGCATTCTGGTAGTTGCTAGGCAGGGGCTGCCTATGTGACCAGCCACCAACCAGTAAAAACCCTGGGTGCTGAGTCTCTAATGGGCTTCTCTAGGCAGAAGCATTGCTCACATGTGGCTGCATTTTTTTCTACTGGGGAAATGAACATAATGTGAATGTGTCCGCTCCTAAGCTAGGAGGGAGAGAGCCTACAAAGCTTGTACATGGATTTCTCCAGACTCCGCTTATGGTTTTTCCCTTGCTGGTCTTGTATCCTTTGCTGTAATAAACCTAACCCATGAGTACAACTATGTGCTGAGTCCTATGAATCATTTTAGCAAATCACCAAATGTGTGAGTAATGTTGGGGACCCCCCCCCGAAATAGCGTGTTGAGATGGTATTTGTTTTATTTATGTTATGCCATCTTCCCCTCAGCTTTAGAGAAAAAACATAAATACAAGGACTGTTATATTTACATTAAATATTTCCAGGTCACAAGACATTAAAAACAGTTTTTATTCGTCTTCCTCAAGCAAAGAGAAAGTAGTTTTTGAAGGCCACAGAAAACTCTAAGCTCCCTTGTTTAGACCAAATTAGTGATTGGATTTTTTTTTCTTGATTCTCACAATAGAGTCTTTCTTCCTTCCCTCACGCTATGGAGGCAAGCTGTTTGGGCTGGTTCATAAGTAAATAGGTCATAAACTGCACTCCATTCAAAAGTGACGTACTTATGAAAGTATTTATTTGTCCTACAGAGAGAGCACTGGCTCATTTCAAATATTGTTCTCAGCCTAGATCAGAATGCTAAAAAGCACACATTGCACATTTTGTTTTAAACACAATAGTCTGATTGTTTGTTTTTTTGATGGTGCCATAAATATTTCCCTGGGAAAGCACTACCAAGTAGGTAAGACTTTTAGAAGACTGTGTGGGATCATAGCCCTAAATATAACAGCTCAAACTAGAAGTCTCAAAAGACAACATAGGAGTAAATCTTGGTAAAGAAGTAAATCGTGACCTTGGATTGGGCAACTGTTTCTTAGATACAACACTGAAAGCACAAGTGACAGAACAGGGAAGTTGGACTACCTCAAAATTTAAAAACTTCTGCACTGTAAACAATAATATAAAAAAATTAAAATACAACCCATTGAGTATGGGAAATATTTACAAGTCATATATCTGATAAGAGACTGTACCAGATAGATAAAGAACTTTTACAGCTCAACAATGAGAGTACAAATAAGCCAATTAAAACTGGCCAAAGGATTTGAACAGACCTTTTTTCCAAAAATGTTTTCCAATTTACACAAATGGCTGATAAACACATGAAAAAGATGTTCAACATCATTAGTCATTAGGGCAATGCAAATGAAAACCACAATGAGATACCACTTCACGTCTAGGACGGCTATCATCAAAAAGACAGACAATAGCAAGTGTTGAAGTGGATGTGCAGAAAACAGCCCGGCAGTTCCTCAGATGGTTAAGCATAGAGTTATGACGTGATTCAGAAATTCCAATCCTAGGTATATACCCAAGAGAAATGAAAACACGGTCTGCACAAACATTTGTACACAAATGTCCATTGCATCATTATTCATAAAAACCAAACAAGAAACAACTAAATGTCCATCAACAGATGAATGGATAAACAATGTATTTTCATACACTGGACTGTTATTCAGCCAAAAAAAGGAATGAAGTACTGATACTTGCTAAACTGATGACGCTTGAAAACATTATGCTCAGTGAAAGAAGCCAGTCACATACTGTATTGTAAGACCACATATTGTACGATTCCATTTATTTAAAATGTCCAGAATAGGCAAATCCATAGAAAGTAAATTAGTGATTGCTTAGGACTCTGGAGGGTGAGAGTGGAGTGTGTCAATAAGAGTTCAACTAGAAACAGAGCAAGTACCGTGTTTTCCCAAAAATAAGACCTAGCCAGACAATCAGCTCTAATGTGTCTTTTGGAGCAAAAATTAACATAAGACCGGGTCTTATTTTACTATAAGACGAGGTCAATATAATATAATATAATATAATATAATATAATATAATATAATATAATATAATATAATAAAAATACTAGGCCTTATATTAATTTTTGCTCCAAAAGACGCATTAGAGCTAATTGTCTGGCTAGGTCTTATTTTTGGGAAAACATGGTAGGAGATATACGAGATCAGAAAATTAAGTTCGCGAACTTGTTACAATGATGTTGCTAATCTTTTTTGATATCAGAGGGATTATTCATTATGAATTTGTACCAACTGAACAAACAGTTAACCAAGTTTACTATTTGGAAATGCTGAAAAGGCTGCGTGAAAAAGTTAGATGACCTGAACTTTTTGCCAACAATTCATGGCTCTTGCATCACAACAATGCACCAGCTCACACGGCACTGTCTGTGAGGGAGTTTTTAGCCAGTAAACAAATAACTGTGTTGGAACACCCTCCCTGCTCATCTGATCTGGCCCCCAATGACTTCTTTCTTTACCCAAAGATAAAGGAAATATTGAAAGGAAGACATTTTGATGACATTCAGGACATCAAGGGTAATACGATGACACCTCTGATGGCCATTCCAGAAAAAGTTTCAAAATTGCTTTGAAGAGTAGATTAGGTGCTGGCATTGGTGCATAGCTTCCCAAAGGGAGTACTTCGAAGGTGACTGTAGTGATATTCAGCAATGCAGTATGTATCACTTTTTCTAGGATAAGTTTGCAAACTTAATTGTCAGACCTGATATATTGACAGGTTTATTGCCAGGGATTGGCTTAGGCGTTTGTAGGGGTTAGCTAGGCAAGTCCAAAATCCATAGGGCACGCTGTCAGGAGGAGCAGGCTGGAATTCTCAGGTGTGAGCTGAAGCTGTCCACAAGTGGAATTTCTTTTTTCTTTTTTTAAGGAGGACACAGCTCACAGTGGCCCATGCGGGATTGAACCAGCAACCGTGGTGTTATTAGCACCGAGCTCTAACCAACTGAGCTAACTGGCCACCCACTAGTGGACTTTCTTCTTCGATGAAACTTTGGTTCTGATCTTAGGCCTGTCGACTGAATCAGACCCACTTATTAAAGTCAGCAGATTATGAACTTGAATTGTATCTCAACCTTCACAGCTGTACGTATGTTAGTGTATGAGCACATGGGAACTGTAGTGTAGCCAACCTGAGAAACAGAACTGACTGGGGGTCTAGCCGTGGAGGGTGAGTAGCTGCTGACAGGTTTCTTTTTGAGGTGATGAAAATGTTCTAAAATGGCGATGGTGGCACAATTCTGTGACTGTATAGAAAACTATTGAATTGCATACTTTAAATGGGTGAATTGTGTGGTTTGTGACTTATATCGTATTTGCAAACCTGTGTTCATAACAGCACTATTCACAATAGCCAGGAGGTAGAAGCAACCCAAATGTTTATCAAAGGATGAACGAATAAATAAAATGTGATACAGCCATACAACGGAGTATTACTCAGCCTTAAAAAAGAAGGAAATCCAAAACAAAAATGTAAAAAAGAAATCCTGTCACATGCTACAATGTGGATGAACCTTGAGGACATTATGCTAAGTGAAATAAGCCAGTCACAAAAGGATAAATAAATATTGTGTGATTCCTCTAATGCGAGGTATCTGAAGTAGTCAAATTCTTAGAAACAGAAAGAATGGTGGTTGCCAGGATCTGGGGGGGAGGGAGGTGGGGAGTTCTTGTTTAATGAGTATAGTTTCAGATTTGCACAATGAAGAGTTCTGGAGATCTGTTGCATAACAATGTAAATATGCTTAACACCGTTGAACTGTGTACTCGGGACTGGTTAAGATGGTAACTTACGTGTTGTTTTTTTTTATCACAGTTTAAAAAATGAAAGAAAAAAAAAGACTGTGCCCTGCATTGCCCGAGTAGCACCCCTTTTATCTGAACTCTGCCCTGATACCCTGTTCTGTCCTATGCAGTGTTGTATATAGTCTCTGAAATGAGAATGAGGGAATTTCTCAAAATGTAATCAAAATGTAATTAGGGAGTTCAAGTGACATTGGCTCAGTTGTTTTTCTTTGTGGTTTATTTAATTTCATTAACCAATTTCTAGGAAGCTGATGATATTTAGAGATGGTGAGTTTGCAGGATAGAAACTGAGGTAGAGTTGTTTACATTTATTTTTTCTAATTGACTAAGACAACTGGTAAAGGCAACTAAAAATCTGGTCTTGAATGATAGAAATGTGGCTGTGTGGCCCTTTACTGAGTTTGATGGACAGCAGGGGCGTTCTCTTCAGGGAAGTGACACAGAGCCCTGACCTGTGGTACCCGCCCTGCTGTATTCTGAGACTCTCTCTAGCCCCAGTTTCAGGCTTCAAGTGGGGAAGTAGAGCAGCTCCCAGCTGAAGCATTGAACCAGGAAGTAGTCCCACTTCCTGGTTTACCCCTTTCCTCTGTAAGATCTACTGCCACTTGTCACAGTTGACAAGATTCATCCAGAACTGGTGAGGCCAGGCAGGCTGGAGGCCTTGTTCCTTCTGTCAGGAGTGCCCTCGCCTTACTTGGTCCAGAGGTTCTCAGTCAGATGCTTTGGCCCCCCAGGCAACACTTGACAATGTCTGGAGACATGTTTGGTTGTCTCAACTTGGGAGGGTGGGTGCTACTGGCAGCTTGTGGGCAGAGGCCAGGGATGCTGGGTCCAATGCTCAGGACAGCCTCACAGCAAAGAATGACCCGATCCCCACTGTCACTAATGCTGGGGGTGAGCAGCCCTGCCCTGGACCTTTGCAAAACCAGCTCCTTATCATCCAGATCTTGACCTAAATCCATCTCTCGTTAGGTGGGTTCTGATCAGCCAGCGTAGGTAGTTGCATTTTCCTTGTTGCACTACCACTGTATTTTGCCTGTCTTTTACATCATCTTCCCGCCCAACCTTCCCCCATGTACAGTATCCTGACAACTAATATAAATTCCAAAATCTGCAAAGATTAAAGTCCTTGTTCTTCCTCACTGCTGTATCCTCAACTTCCTGCATAGTGTTTGGGAGCTAGTGAGATGCAATCCATATTTGTTTCATCAGTGAATGTAAAGGATTTAACTTGCTCTAGTAACTCAGCCTTCACCCTCCACCTGTGAGAGCTTCAGCCCTGCCGTCGAGGTCACCAGTCCAGATCACGCCAGCTGCTCTTTCTCTCTTAGTCCTGAAGTCCCTGGCTCCTTTCTGCTTCCCCAACTCCTCCTACCACGGTGGGAACAGGGGAAGAGTGAAACTTTTGGGTGAGTCCCCTCGGGGAAGCAGACCTGCAGGGCTCAGGGGAAGTCTCTGTAGCATTTACCATCAGAGGAGTGGGGGAGAGATAGGATCATGGGAAATAAAAAAGCTAAATAGAGAAGGGGGGTGGGGGAGTCCGAGAGTACCTGGCCATTCAACGTTTTAGAGTGGGAAAGAAAGGAACTAATATTTAGTGAGTGCCTTTTAGGTGCAGGGCAAAGTAATCTCATTTAATTCTTTTAATAGTTCTGAAATGAGGACACTGGTCCGGCATGATCAAAAAACACATGTAAGGCCACACAATCAGGAAGTGGTAGAATGAGATTTAAGTCAAGGGTTGTATGATTCCAAAGGTCATGCATGTTAAAGTCTTGGGGAGACCAGATAAGATGAGTTCTATACTCAAAGGAGCTTCTAATGTGGAGGGGAGGGCAGACAGGCCCACAAATTAGCATATGAAAGTTGTAGCAGGGATGACCAGCTTGGAGGTACAAGTGTCACTTCCCTGTAATCAAATTAATTGCTCAAACACCCACATACCCAAATTAGTAGGCTGTCCAGTATTTCTTTCTCCCTCTTTCTCTTCCTTCCTCCCCCGCCAAACACACTGCCCCCACCAATTTGTGTGCAAGAGGTTTACAAGGTCTGAATTGGTCGGTCCTAAGTGACACACACACACGTGGTCATTGCTACCTGGTCTCTACTGAAATTGTCATTGAAAGGGCTGGAGTGGTGGTCCAAAGTTACTATTTATATTCCTATAGCTGATTTATACTCATGGATTCAGCCACTGCTCCAAAGGGGGTCCCCATGCCAAGGTTGTTGCAGCCTCAGGCACGTACCACCAAACCTGCTATAATCATATATGGCCACAGCAATATTTCTGGTTCCACATGTTCTTGTGGAACCTGGCCATCCCTCCCACCAAGAGGTGGACTAATTCTCCTCCCTTTGATTGTGGACTGACCTTAGTGACTTCTTCCTGTCGAATTAGAGGCAGCAGAAGTAACACTGCGTGACTTCTGAGGTTGGGTCATAAAAAGTGACGTGGCTTCCCCCTGGTTGTCTCGCTATGCTCACCGTCGGAACCCAGTCACGATGCTGGGAGGGAGCCTCCCAGAGGGAGGCCACATGTTTGTGTTCCACTGACAGTTCCAGCTACTCTGTGAGCAGACAGTCAGCGTCAACTGTCAGACATGTAACTGAGCCAGCCTTCAAATCTTCCAGCTTGAGACATAGAGGAGCAGCGACAACCTGTCCCTGCTGTGCCATACCAGAATTGACAACGCACAGATACCCCCGTCTTCCTCATTTTTAAAGGCCTAGCCAAAGGTCAACCTTGGTGTAATCATTCTGTTGCCTCCTAGGGAGAAGTATTCTGTTTTGCCTTAATTTTCACATAATGTTCATCATATATTAAAGCTACTTGTGTCTTCCTCTCAGGTGAACTGTGAGCTGTCTTAGAGGATGAGCCCACACTGTGTCCTCTCTCCTCACTGGCACCTGGTATGTGGCAAGCCAAGGCTAACAGCTCCTTATGTACTTACTGCACGAACCATAGACTCAAAATTCAAACCCTTTGTACAGTATCAGATATCTTCCGTAGCTTTGTTTATGTATATATGTATGTGGGTATGTATGTATGTAATTTTGTTTAAAAACAATTCCTATATACATCCACACAATGGAACATTTTTCAGCCTTAAAAACAAATGAAGTTCTGACACAGGCTACAACGTGGATGAACTTGAAAGACACTATGCTAGTTGAAAGAAGCCAGGCACAAAAGGACAGATACTGTATGATTCCACCTAGAGTCGTCAAATTCATACAGATGGAAAGTAGAAGGGCGGTTGCCGGGGGCAATGGGACGATGGGGAATTAGTGTGTAATGGGGAGAGACTTTCAGTTTGGGAAGATGAAAAGTTCTGTGGATGGATGGTGGTGATGGTTGCACAACAATGTGAATGTATTTAATGACACTTGTATGCTTAAAAATTGTTAAAATGGTCAATTTTATGTAAATTTTACCACATTAAATAGATTTCTGTATAACCTGTTATATCTGAATATCACCAAGAAGATAAGGGACACATCCCCAGAACTCAACCCTGGCAGAAGCGATAGAAATGCCTTCTGGACAGTTTCATCTCTTCCCTGGAAGCCTTCTGTGAAAGAGCCACACAAGAGAAGTCATGTGCACACAATGTGAGCTGCCTCACTTTCTCATCATGTGCTGCTCAGAGCCTTTAGGTCAGAAGTTCAGCCCGTGATCCTCTCTGTGTGCTTCAGGTTCCTGTGCTCTCCTGGAGCTTGGGCTCTACCAACAGATTTCTAACTTGGCAGGGCTCATAAGGTGCGCATCTCACCATCTCCACACTCTTTGTGATGACCTTGGACTTGGTGGCACACATTGTGAAGCGGAGTACCCAAGGTGCCTGACCCCTTGGCTTGAACGAAAGAATGCTAACCCAGGAGCTAGAAGGTCTCGATGCACATCCCAGCTGTGTGCCTCACTGTGTGACCTGGGCAAGTTGTTTCACAGCCATGTTCCACTCTTCCTCTCCCCCACCTGTTGCAAGTGCATTCTGAGTGATACCCTCACACAATATGTGCTTTCCTACCCCTCTCCCCAGATTAAGACTACAGCAGTCCCTCCTTATCCGTGGTGTCTTTCTGTGGTTTCACTTACCTGCAGTCACACACAGTCCAAAAACATTAAAGGAAAAGTTCAAGAAATACACGTGTTAAATTGCACGCTGTTCTGAGTAGTGAAATTAAATCTCACGCCACCTGCTCTGTCCCACCCAAGACGTGAGTCATCCCTTTATCTGGAGTCTCCACGCTGTGTATGCCCCCTGTCCATTGGTACCATAGTAGCCGTCTCAGTTATCAGATTGCCTGTCGTGGTCGCGCAAGTGCTTGTGTTCAAGTCACCCTTGTTTTACAGAAATTGTGGAATACGACCCTTGGATGGAACGCAGCATTAAAGTCACCGTATGATCACCAAAGGATTACAACCTCTGCAGGAACACTGTAATGAGTGAAAAAGAAAGACAACACATGATTATAATGTTCTTTCAAAAGATTTTGGCAAAAAAACCCCTTCAACTTTCAAGGATCCCCATCCATCAGCATCATCTATTCCTGACATCCAACCATCAACATTGTCATGACTCAAATGAGCCAGAATTACCTGAAGCAGATGATCTTCCTGATGTATCATCAGAAAGTCATTAGTAGTGTAACGCTGTGTCACGTTGCCTACATCATTCACCTCGCTTCATCTTACTATGTAGGCATTGGGTCATCTCACCTCATCACAAGAAGACGGATGAGTACAGTATAAGATATTTTGAGAGAAAGAAACCATATGTACATAACCTTTATTACAACATATTGAAGTTGTTCTATTTTATTATTAGTTGTTAGTCTCTTATTGTACCTAACTTATAAATTAAAACTTCATCATAGGTGTGCATGTATAGGAAGAAACAGTGTAATAGAGTTTAGTACTATCCATGATTTCAGGCATCCACTGGAGGTCTTGGAACATATCCCCCACAGATAAGGTGGGACTGCTGTATTAGTCATTCATTCTCTTATTGTGAGTCAGTTTAATCAGACTGCAAGGGGGTGTTGGGCAATTTTGCCATATGGAGAAGGCAGGCCTAGAAGAGGTGAGGAGTGAGGGAGGCAGATAGGGCAAGGGGAGGTTTTGGTAAGCACCATGGCACTGCACTGGCTTCTAGGAGCAGAGGAGAGGAGTCAGAAGCCAGGAGACTGCCAGTCAAGTGAAACTACTACCTCTGCAGTTATACAGGAGTATATTATGAAAACAGTCTAAGCTGGGATGCCTTAGTGAGGTAGGGAGCGGGTACCCTCCGTAGACTGAGTTTGATGTCTTGAGGAGAGGAAAGGGAGAGAATGCAGGTTGTGAGACCTCTAGTTCTGTGTTTTCTGAGACCACAGCTGTATCAGTTAGGATTGGGTTCAGCTGTGAGTAAGAGACCCTAAAACTAGTGGCTAAAAGGACAGAAGCTCAAATAAAAGAAGTATAGAAGTAAGCAGTCTAGGGCCGGTGTGATCGCACCATGGTCATAAGGCACCCAGGCTCTCTAGCTTTCTACTCTGCTATCCCTAGGATGTTGTCCTCATCCTTATGGTCTCATATGACTGCTGGAGCTCCAGCCATTACATCATAGTGCCAAGCAACAGAATGGAAGAAGAGAGAAAGGAGCACATGCCACTTCCCTTCAAAGAACTGTCAGAACTTCCATCCATTACTTCAACTTACTTGTTGACCGTAACTTAATCTAGCTGCAATGGAGTCGGACAAATGTAGTCTTTTAGCCTGGAAGCAATATGCCAAGTGAAATGCTGGGATTCTTTTCATTTGAAAGAAAATTGGAGAGTAAATATTGGGTGGGCAGCTAGACCTTGCCCCACTCCCGTATGAAGGACAATAGCATAGTCTCTAGGAAATCCAGTTCATTCCGCCACACAAGCCTCAGCATTTATTGAGCAGTCCTAATGCGACAACCACTTTTACTTGAAAACTTTTAGCTCCTTTTGATGTGTATGAAGATCCCCAATTTGTCCTATTTATTCAGCAAACATTTACTGAGTGCCAGGCAATGGCAGGCATAGCACTGGAGATGAAAAGATGAGGAGGACACAGCTTTTGAGCCTTCCCTCACTTGATCACCACTGCTCCTTCTGCCCAGATTTATGCTGCTTATCCCGACTCTACACACTCATTTTCTGAAAACTGCCGTGACCCCCTGCAGAAGGGGAAATCGCAGTCATATCTTGTAGAGGAAGAGAGGAGGTCATGACATTTTAGGCAACACTGAGAACCCAGAAAATATGGAATGCAGTGTGAATATCTATTGTTTCAAACTGAAGAGAGCCGTTTCCCTGGAAGGGAAAAAGTTAGACTTAGTACTAAGAATAGAGCAAGAGAAACATCGGCCCTGTGCCTTCAGCTGAGAAATGAATTTCATTAGAGTCACAGTTATTGTCTATTGTCCGCATTGGTGATTATGGTTGGGCTGAGATCTGATTTCCATTTCAGTTCTCACAGTTGGCATTATTACTTCCCTTTGTGTAACTTTTGGGAAAAGAATTCAACGTGAGTCAGATTTTGATTTTAGTTCCCACCAAAGAGAGACTTAAAAAATTAATTTTTTTTTAATTTTTCAATTACAGTTGACATTCAATATTATTTTATATTAGTTTCAGGTGTATAGCACAGTGGTTAGACATTTATATAACGTATGAAGTGATCACCCCAATAAGTCTAGTACCCACCTGACACCATGCATAGCGCTTAACAATACTGACTATATTCCCTGTGCTGTACTTTACATCCCTGTGACTATTTTGTAACTACCAATTTGTACTTCTTAATCCCTTCATCTTTTTCACCCAGCCCCCTAACCCCCTTCCATCTGGCAACCATCAGTTTGTTCTCTGTATCTATGAGTCTGTTTCTATTTTGTTTGTTCATTTAGTTCTTTAGATTCCGCATATACGTGAGATCATTTGGAGAGACCTTTTTTTAACACGATGAAAACAGACTCAGACTTAGATCAACATACTTACATCACAATGGAATATCTTTTAGGAGTACTGTTGAATTCTCTGCCTTTCATTGTTTCTGAGTCCGCAATTGCATGACTGTTCCTACCCTAATTTAGAACGGAGTGCACCTGCTCTCTAAACCCTTTGACTTCCTGTAGCTCAGACTTCCTTAGTTTTTTCTTGTTCTTTTAAAATGATATTTACAAACCTGAGATTTATTACTGGATGCTTCCCAGTCAAAGGAACACTCAAAATTCCCAAACTTCAAGAAAACACCCAATTTCCTGATTCCCAGCCTTTTTTTTTCTGAGAGGTCGGTTTGGATCTTCAGCTTTCCCAGAGACTGTATGGCTGATCAAATAGACTTTCAAAACGTTCTTCCTTTAAGTTACCCAGATTCTGTTTCTGATGTTTGAAACCAATATTTTTTTAAATTTTGGTAAAAAATACATAACAAAATATACCATCTTAACCATTTTTAAGTGTACAGTTCAGTAATATTAAATATATTCACAGCCATGTGAAAAAGATCTCCAGAACTTTTTCATCTTGCAAAAACTAAAACTCTATCTGGACCCATTAAACACCAACTCAGTATTCCCCCCGCCTTCCCCCCCAGCCCTGGGAACCACTATTTTTTCTGTTTCTATAAATTTGACTTTAGATACCTCATATAAATGAAATCATATAGTATTTGTCTTTTGTGACTGGCTTATTTCACTTAGCATAATGTCCTCAAGGTTCATCAACATTGTAGCAAATGACAGGATTTCTTTCCTTTTTAAGGCTGAATAATATTCCTGTGTGTGTGTGTGTGTGTGTGCGTGTGTGTGTGTGTGTGTGTGTGTGTGTGTATCACATTTTGTTTATCCATTCATCCATGATGGACATTTGAGTTGCTTTTACCGTTTGGCTATTGTGAATAATGCTGCTGGAAACATGGAAGTGCAGACATCTCTTTGAGACCCTGCTTTCAAAAGTGGAATGACTGGATCGTGTGATGGTTCTGTTTTTAACTTTTTGAGGAACCTTCACTCTCTTTTCCTCTTTCAGTTTTAATACACAGATGTGTAATTCTTAATCTCTGCAGATTCAGACATGTACCTCTAGGAAACACCAATGTTTTGGCAGACATAGGAAAAAAGGGTAGAGCAGAATTTATATTGAATTGAAATTATCAAAATGAAGTTATAGCAAAGTCACAGCAGTGAGCCTTTCATTTTAAGATCAGACTTGAAATTTTTCAGTCTGATTTTCACTTCTTTATACTATTTTTGGCCTCTTCACATTAATCCTCCTTTACCTTTACTAGAATGAGTTCTCAGAGATAAAGAGTTCGAGATCACTTTTCCCCCCTCTCCTAGCTCTCTGTAATTGTTATGCAGATGAATTCAAATGAGGCAGAAATCAAAGCCCCTGCATGTACACTAATACATACATATTTTTATGGCTAAAGGTACATGAGCTTTTGGTCAGACTGTGCTAGCAATAAGTTTGTTGTCAAGAATTGTTGTGCTACACCTTTACACCATATTAGTCTGATTGTTATCAAAACACACACACACACACACACACACACACACACACACACACGGCCCCATGTCTTAAACAGTCTAATTTTAGACATTTTTTTTTTGTCCTAGGGGAACTCCGGCATCAGTATTTTTGTGAAGCTCCTCAAGGCTGGGAACCACTGTGCCAAAGAGAAAAAGCATATTGCTATAACTTTCCCCCCAGCAGCATTATTTGTAAATTTACCATTTTTTAAATTAACTTTATTGGGGTGACATTGGTTAAGGTTAAACATTACATAGGTTTCAAGGGTACAATTCTGTAATACATCATCTGTATATTGCATTGTGTTCACCACCCAGAGTCAATTCTCCTTCCATCAGCATATATTTGACCCCCTCAACCCTCTTCCACTATTCCCCTTCCCCCTTCCCCTCTGGTAACCATGAAGCTATTGTCTGTGTCTATGAGTTTTTGTTCGTGTGTTGCTTTCTGTTTTATATCATACATATGAGTAAAATCATATGATTCTTCTTTTCTGTCTGACTTATTTCGCTTAGCATTTTTATTAAAAAATGACACAAACTTTCATTTCAAAGTTAAAGTACCACATAATCTGTGACATTCACGGCCTGATAAATATAAAAGCAAGTATCCCTCAAGGATTATTCTTTCTACAAGAAAGAACAGATGGATCAAATGTATGTACTGTGAACCAGTATGCCCTGAAATTAATTTCCATTAAAAATAATTTTTCTGTCTTATGAATATTTGCCCTAACTATGGCTTATGTGTTATTTTTCACATTTGTATGGCACATTACACTTTTCAAAGAGCTCTAGGTCTCTCTGTCTCTTATTTGGAGTGTCCACTGTGGGTTCCCACACAATTTGCTTCTTGTGATTCTAGTGAGTATTGAATGCTTGTGACTCACTCTTACTGGAATGCTTCCCCTTTTAATTCTTTTTCTCAGTTGGCCTGGTCTCCTTCCACCTTTGATGTTAACTTTATGGTTCATTTCCTGTTATTTGCAGCTTTGGAATTAAACACATAAATGAAATCAAAGCAAATGAAAAGCCCAGGTCAGCTATCTTGTTAAGGGTCACAGCTGCGATTCTGGAAAGTTCTAGGGCAACAACTAGCTTGTCCTCCCTCCATTCCCAAATGAAGGCCTCTCCTGCAGAAGCAGTTACCAAGGTTGGCCAAAGTCTTTCAGAAAATGTGTTATCTGTGAGAGTGGTTTTTTTTCTCTGTTGAATCACATGTTTTGTTACTTGGGAAATGTATTTGATGAAACTCAACTGCATAATTGGTTCCAGTTTATTCAGTGTGTAAGGCCTTGTCCTTGACCATCATTTACATGTGAGATACCGGGAATAATAATATAGTACAAATTTGCTTGTTGGTTGGGCAGAGGGGGTGAAGAGGAGGCATTATGGGCAGTTTGTTGTCTTATGCAGAATTTGGAGTCAGAGATACTTTCCTTCATTGCAATTTATCACTCAGTTCAAAATTCCAAGGCCATAAACTTGAACATCCACCTCACAAGTTGGTTGTGCACATTAAAGGAGATTTAAACTTTTACTGTGTCAATTCTGCACAGTAAAAGTTTCTTAAGCAGCCACCTAGTGTGATCACTTATGAGAAAAACATTCTGGTTTTAGAATACTTTCTGTCACAAGAAAAAGATTGAATTTACCCAGTCTTGCCTGTAACCTTATCATGCCAGGCTCGTGCTGTACATGATGGGAAGCAGGAAAAAAAAAAAAGCGCCATTCAGTACCTAGGTGGGGAAAGAGCTACCCCTGTGTCGTAGATTCCAGATTCCGTACTATGTAGCAGTCTACAAGCTGGGGCTAAGGTTTGAACTGGAGAGGGGTCTGGGCCCCGTGGGCTGGGGCAGAGCTTGAGCTGGGAGTTCAAGGATGGAGAATGAGTGGCAATTCCAGGAAGGAGAAGCCTCTCCAACCACTGTTTGGTTACCTCAGTGCTTGGCTCTGAGTCTCATAGCCTTGGCTGCATTTTGCAGTGGGTGCTCCCTCCAGGTGAGGAAAACAGCAGCCAGTAGCCCCAGGCTACCACCTCCAGCCTGTGAGCTATCTAGAAACAGTGGGAGCTCTGAAACCCTGGTGCACCCAGCCCTGAGCCAAATCCCGGAGTTCGGGGAGGTTGGACAGGGGCAGGGCATTGTGACTAATAACGGGACACCAGGACCACGTAGGTGGAAGGGGAATTCTGCAACCGAGCACAAGAAGGGAAATGAGGAGTGGGCCGGGCCAGCACTGTGGACACTACAGGTCACAAGATTTGGAATTCTGCTTTTTTTGCTTTCCAGACAGAACATTAAAGCTCTGGACTGTTCCATAAAAAGACAGAAACCAAATAACCCTACATGTTGTTCCCCTGCACTGTCTACATGAAGGTCATTGTCATACTGACCTCTGTACAGTACAGACACTTCAAAAGATGTTCAATATGGTGCTCATCTCTCTGCCCTGCCACTCAGCACATTTTCTGTATGATTTCTCACAACCTCTTCCCCCCTCCCCGCCCTTCTTTTCCCCTTCCGTCTCACAAATCATGTGATTCTATTTTTAAATGCTTTCTCTTTCTCCTCATCTTCCTTATCCTTTAGAATTTTCACCCTATCCTCTTTTGGACTTTTTTCTAAAACAAAACAACTGATCATGAAAAACTTTCCTAAAACTTGTTAGGATGTTATATGTAGCGTATACTGGGAAAATTGGGACTCTTACCCCTGGGGCCACTCCAGACTCCTCTATAAGAGTCCAGGCAGGAGTGTGTAAATTGTGATGATGCTATGATTCTGTTTTTCAAAAAGAAAGAAGTTAGGCATGAATCCAACAGCATCAGCCAGAACAGCTTTTCAAAAATAGATCTGCCGTATAAATATTCACATTAAAAGATGAATGTTTCAGTTAGAACAAATAATCCCCTTCTAAACTTTTAAATAATTCTGAAAACATATTTGATATACTCTTCATTACATATGCACAAATGTGTTTTATATTTTTCTCGGTTCACAGTAATCAAATAGTAAAGGCAAAGTTTTATCTAAGTTCTGAAGATTCTGTTGTTTCCTTAACAGGAAATGAAACTGCCAATGTTCCACAAAGCAGAGTACCTAATTTGATGAAGAAATCATGCTGATTCACTAGAAGAAAATGGTCTTAAGCATAATCAACTGGACATTTGTATGTAAGTATTTTTAAAATTAAGTTGCCTTAAAAAAGCGAATTACTTTATAGACAGAGTCATGTAATGGTATGATCCACAATTAAAAATGTATAAGAATTTTGACTTATGGGAGGGGGGTGTTAGATGAGGGTAAAGGGGATCAAATATATGGTGATGGAAAGAGAAGTGACTCTGGGTGGTGAACACACAATGTGATATACAGATGATATATTACAGAATTGTACACCTGAAACCTAAGTAACTTTACTAACAATTGTCACCCCAATAAACTTTAAGAATAAAAGAATTGTAACTTACATGCTGATTAGAAAACACAAGTCACAACCATTTAACACTTTGGGATAGGGTAGTTGGAGTTGGAAGTAGAAAGAGAAGTCATTGTAAAATTTTAAGAACAAAGCAATGTCAGGGCATATGTACTACTTTTTCTTTTTTGAGAGTCTGGTTTTTTTGTGTGACCTGTTTATATATTTGTAGTAACCCAGTTAGAAAGTTGCATAGCTTTACACAGTGTCAAAGTTTTGTTTTGTTTTGTTGTTAATTACTTGGTTGGCTGATTGTTTCGTTTACCTTACAATCCTCCAAATTACTTTTTAATTATGGCTTGTAATTCTTGCAATATATGCTTTATCAGTTTGCTCACCTTACACCTATGACTTTCTCTGTGAGAGTAACTGGAAAGCAAAATACTAGAATTCCCAGCCTCCCTTACCACTAAGGATTGCCATGTGACACACCCTAGCCAATGAAGTGTAGGTGGAAGCACTTAGAGATAGCTTTCTTCAGAATTTTTTTTTTGAAAGGCCAAGCTAGGGCAGCCGGTAGGCTAAGTGGTTAGAATGCAGTGCTCATAACACCAAGGTTGCTGGTTCGATTCCCACATGGGCCAGTGAGTTGTGACCTCCACAACTAGATTGAAAATAACGACTTGACATGGAGCTGATGGGTCCTGGAAAAACACACAGTTCCCCAATATTCCCCAATAAAAATTTTTTTTAAAAGGCCAAGCTATATGAGGACAGGCTGTGTATTTTACCCTCTGCCTTCCCCCTTTCCCTGTGTAGAAAATGGACACATTGCTTGGAGGTGCTGGAAGTGACATTTAAGCTGATTGCTGAGGAAGAATGGGAGTGAATTAGGTGAAGGGGAATAACGATCTTCAAAGAAGGATGATGCCATGCCAAGAAATTATATGTAATAAAGAATGATTGAAGAACTGAATATCTGACATGTCTGTCTTGGAATCACCAAAAGCCCACTCAGTGGATAAAGGGCTATTCCAGCCCCAGTGGCAGAATTAAGGCCACAATTGGGTGAATGAGAACAACAAAGAGATAGCTTTGGACTCAAAGCTAGCTGAACATTTTCATAAAGGGAACTTTCCAACCATGATTTGAACTACCATGTAGGTAGGAATTTCCCCATCACCAAATGTGTTCAAGCAGATGCTGACTGAACGCCCACCCAGGAACAGTAGAAATGGGAGTCCTGTGTTAACGTAGGGATTGTACTATTTCATTTTCATTCAAACATTTTTGCTCAAATATGTCCTAAGAATTTTGAACAACTATGTACTCCCCTCACACATTTTATTTTGTCTTTTAAAATTTTTAATTTTTATATTTTCCCTCAATTTCAAACTGTTATATTTGTAAAATCATAGGTTAAATACCCCGTTTCCCCAAAAATAAGATTTAGCCGGACAATCAGCTCCAATGCGTCTTTTGGAGTAAAAATTAAGATAAGACCTGGTCTTATATATTATATTATATAAGACCCGGTCTTATTTTACTATAAGACATATATAATGTAACATATAATAGTAAAATTATATAGTAAAATAAGACTGGGTCTTTCCTTAATTTTTGCTCCAAAAGACGCATTAGAGCTGATTGTCTGGTTAGGTCTTATTTTCAGGGAAACACGATAGCTACAAAGAATGTGATTTCTGGTGTACTGTATTATCCATATACTTTAAATCTGTTCTTGTTGCTTTAAAATCTTGGCACAGCTCATTTGGCTCATTCAATTAATGGAAAGTGCCTGCTTTATAACCTAATAGCAAAGCCAGTCCTTACTATCAAACCAATCAGCCAAATCAAAACTAACTTTTAAATAAGTGTGCACAATGCTCTGCTCACAAAACAATGGTGAACCTAAAACTGACGTGATTCCTGGTGTTTGTGCTCTAACCGGAGAGACAGATCTTAAAGGTATTTCACAACTAAACAGAAAATCACAACTGGGAAGAATGTGGCATGTATAATGGGTGGGTGGATGGTCTGGGAGGGCTTCCCTGAGGAAGTGACATTTAAGCCAAGAGCTCAAAGAAAGGAAATGGAAATCTTCAAAGAAAATCTGATTTCATTTTCAAATTCAAATAAACATGAAATATTAGCTTACTTCTACTTCTAATACTCAGATAAAGTAGTTTTGTCACCTCGATAAAGTAAATTTCGATTTCTATCTATATATCTCTATCTCTGTCTCTATCTACCGGGGGTGCCAAAAATGTATACACATGACTTGTATTCATCTTTTGTTATGGATATATATTATTAAAATTTTAATACAGTGTTTTCCTTTCTTAAAATGTGTATACATGTTTTTGGCACCCTCTGTGTATAGATATAGATATATTTTTTTTTAACCAAAGCTTTATTTTTTCAGGTCTTGAGAGAGAAGATCTAATCTGGGATAGAACTTTTGTGTATGATGTAATTGGCAGTCTCTTTTGGGGGATAATCAACAATCCTGATAAAATGCTTGAACAATCTCTTTGTGGAAAGTTATGTTTACTGTCCTGACCCACTGCTGACTGACTGCTGACACTCTTTTTAACTAGTAGTTCCTTTTTTGTACCACTTTCAAGGTCTGACAATTAAGTTCGCAAACTCATCCTAGAAAACGGGCTACTTACTTCATTGCTGAATATCACTATGGTCACCTTCTAAGTCCTCCCCTTGGGAAGCTCTGCACTGCTGCCAGTGGCTTGTCCACTCTTCAAAACAGAGTTGTTGTCATCATATTACCCTTGATGTCCTGAATGTCATCAAAATGTCTTCCTCAATATATCCTTTCTCTTCAGGTAAAGAAAGAAGTCATTGGGCCAAATCAGGTGAGTAGGGAGGGTGTTCCAATGCAGTTATTTGTTTACTGGCTAAAAACTCCCTCCCAGACAGTGCCATGTGAGCTGGTGCATTGTCGTGATGCAAGAGCCATGAATTGTTGGCGAAAAGTTCAGGTCGTCTAACTTTTTCACACAGCCATTTTAGCACTCCCAAATAGTAAACTTGGTTAACTATCCAGCTGGTACAAATTCATAATGAATAATCCCTCTGATAGCAAAAAAGGTTAGCAACATTGTTTTTTTTAATACAGCTACTAATTTTTTAAAAAATTTTATTGGGGAATATTGGGGAACAGTATGTTTCTCCAGGGCCCATCAGCTCCAGTCGTTGTCCTTCAATTTATTTGTGGAGGGCGTAGCTCACTGGCCCATGTGGGAATCAAACTGGCAACCCTGTTATTCAGAGCTTGTGCTCTAACCACTGAGCGATCTGGCCACCCCAGCAACATTGTTTTGACTCTTGATTTGGACTGATGGAATTTTTCAGTCGTAGAGAATTGGCTGACCTCCATTATGCACTTTGAGGCTTTGTTTCAGGGTCGTATTGGTACACCCATGTTTCATCACCAGGGATAACATGGTCCAAAACATCTTCTTGCCTCTCCAAAAGGTCTTGGCAAACTTCGACTCTCCTTTGCTTTTGTTCATCAGTGAGCTCTTTCAGGACCATTTTTGCACACACCTTTCTCATGCCAAGATTTTCAGTTGAGATTTTCCTGTTTCTCTATCGATGTTTACTTAGTCTGCTATGCTTCTCACAGTCAGCCAATGATGCCAATGATTTTGACGCACAATTTGATGAATTTTTGCAATGTTTTCATCAGTTCTGCTCATTATTGGCCACCCTGACCTCTATTTATCAGTGATGCGTTCCCCTCAGAAAAACGTTTAATCCATTTGTACACTGTTGTTTTCTTCATGGCATTATCCCCATAAACTTGGACTGACATGTCCCTGATTTCACTTCCACTCTTGCCAAGTTTAACAAGAAATTTAATGTTTGTTCATTGCTCTAATTCAAGTTTAGACATTCTCGCGACGGCAGACAAAAACACGCAACAACAATAATGGATGCCACTCAGGAAGACACCGCCACACGTCAAGATGAACACAGCTGTGAGACACTGATGTACCAAGGTTATGAAACCTCACTGAGCTGTTTGTACAGTGCGATAGAAGTGCATGGTGGCAAGTTCACGAACTTAGTTGTTAGACCTCGGTATCTGTCAAAAGAGGATCTTTGAATTGGCTTACTCGGGAGCCTCTTTCTTTGTGGAGTTTGAAGTAAAATCTTGGTTTGTGCTTCTAAGCAATCTGAGAAGCTGGTGAAGGGCAGCAGAATATGTTGCCCCGAAATATGCCTCTTTGGCATAAGATTACCTTGAGCTGGTTATTTTTAAGAAAGAGCAGCTACGGGAGCTGTAAAAACACAGTAAGTTACCCTTTTGTAAGAGACATGTACATTTATAAGGGAACTCTCCATTTGTAAGGGTGTCTCCCTCTCTGTACCAGGAAGAGGAGATGACTGTAAATATTGGGAGATGCTTATCAGTGGAGAAGGGAGGACTTCACGCTGCATAACAACCTGACCTTGTTCACTGTGCTTTGCCTGGTCACCTCCCATAACTGGCTCCCCCTCCCCCATATCTTCTTTTGTCTTTAGCTGGAGATGGTATTTAAGGTGCTGACTTGGGCCATTTGGGGGAGTTTCTCAGTTTTTTCTGGTTCTCTCTAATGTGTACAAGAGGTATGTATGTTACTAAACTTCTTTTTGTTGTTTTCCTGTTAATTTGTCTTTTTTATTACAGGAAAGTCTCAGCCAAGAACCTAGAAGGTAGAGGGAAAATTACTTCTCTCCCACACTGACTTAACTCTCAGGGAACAGTTCCCTCAGGAGCTGTACATTCCTGAATTATTCTTTGGTTTGGCACTCAGAGGTTTTTACTCTTTAAAGTAACACAGTCTGCTAAGATACAGGGTGTTTTTTTAGGCAAGTGGGAGAAGGATAATTATGAAAGGCAAGATGGGCAAAGGGAACTGAGTCTGACCTCTTTACCTCAGTAGCATTGTCAGGCCGATTATTTATTTCCAGAAAGAGTGTATACGGAATTTGAGGTTTAAAAAACAAGTTCCCGAAAACTCAGTCCCTGGGAATGTTCTCATATACCTCAAATGGCAAACGTTTCCCTGTTTGATGTCCTTAAGCTATGTGACTCCTATATCCTTGGGGCAGAGGTTTATATAAATGACCCTAGAGAGTGACTTATCAGAGATCATGTCAAGAGGTTATTCTAAGGACTCTGGGGTGGGGGCACCTGGGGCAGCATCCTACATCTTTTTGAGTTTCCTCAAAGCCCACTCTTCTTAGTGGCTCCTTTGAGGACAGAGTGATTATTTTTCAGTGGTTATTTTTGCAGAAAGATCATGTGATACTTTAGTCTGAAATGCAGGCCTTGATAAAGTAGACTAGAAAGAAACAAACTATTCCGAATTTGTCCCCTATGGGTTAGAGCATTTGAAATCTAAGAGTTTGGTTTAAAAGCTAAGTCTTAAATAATTAACATTTGAACTAAAATGTTGTGTATATTTCATTGAAACAAAGGCACGTGCTTTTAAAAAATACTTTTGGTTTTGTCTTATCACTTGTAAATGTCAACTTTAAATTTTCAATTACTTTCTTGATCCAAATCCCGTTGAAGATATTCATTTCTACAAATCATTACTAGGAAATACCTAGGTTTTAAAACATACACTTTGCTTTTCCCCATTGAGTTGTAGTTAGAAAGAATAATAAACTTAATGAAATTCAACTGAGGACGACGATACACCCGGAAAAATACTAACACAATAACCTGGGTTGCAAAACTTGTTTAGCAAGTTTCAGCTGGAGGTTAATTAAAACCTGCTTGGAAACCTCTTAAAACACAGACTGGAATGTAAACCACACACACAACCACCTAGATTCTTCTCTCAGGAGCTTTCTCCTCACCACTTCCCTGGATTTTGGTGGGAACATTTTCTTAGAGTTCCATCTGATCTGGCCGTAGACCACAGTATCTATGGCCATGGGTGTCCATGACCATGGCACAGCCCTTTTCCTCCTGTAGGGGAGAAGAAAATTTCCCCTTCCCCTTCTTAGTTCTTCTGGCTGGTCAAATAATTAACACAACATAAGACAGATTAACAGAAGAAAATGACTGAATTTAATTACGTATGTCCATACAGCATTCCATAGGAATATGGGGCCCTAGGACAAATTCGGGCACTTAAGGCTTACGAGGTGTGACAATTAAGTTTGCAAACTTGTTGCAATGATGTTGCTAACCTTTTTTGCTATCAGAAGGATTATTCACTATGAATTTGTACCGACTGGACACACAGTTAACCAAGTCTACTATTTGGAAGTGCTGAAAAGGCTACGTGAAAAAGTTAGACAGCCTGAACTTTTCGGCAACAACTCACGGCTCTTGCATCACGACAATGCACCAGCTCACATGGCACTGTCTGTGAGGGAGTTTTTAGCCAGTAAACAAATAACTGTATTGGAACACCTGCCCTACTCACCTGATCTGGCCCAGTGACTTCTTTCTTTACCCGAAGAGAAAGGACATATTTAGGAAGACATTTCGATGACATTCAGGACATCAAGAGTAATATGACGACAGCTGTGATGGCCATTCCACAAAAAGTTCCAAAATTGGTTTGAAGGGTGGACTAGGCGCTCGCATCGGTGCATAGCTTCCCAAGGGGAGTTCTTTGAAGGTCACCATACTGATATTCAACAATGAGGAATGTAGCACTTTTTCTAGGATGAATTCGTGAACTTAATTGTTCGACCTCATATATGCCATCTTGAGCTAAGGAGAACAGTGCGGGGGCAGGGGAGTTGGAGGGTGGTAGTGGTTTGGGACTTCAAAGGTTAGAAAGGCAATTATGGAGATGGAAAAGCAAATGTTTGGTATATAAATATTTGCTGGTTCATCTTTAACAACGGGACACAGGGAGGACTTTGAACAAATGGTCCTTGCTAGGTTCCTCCCCATCTATACACCTAGTTCATAGTAAACTACAGTTATCTGTGGTGAGAGCTCCCTTCCTGGAGCAGGTCCTTTATCTAAATTCTTTTAGGCAATTAGGGAGAAGATCAAAGTTTCTTCCTGAGTCTTTGTTTCTTAAAAATAACCAGCTTAAAATAAACAGTATCCCAAAGGCATATTTTGGGATGGCAAACTCTGTTCCTCTTCACTCCCATCTCTGGGGAGGGGCAATAGGACAGTGGGTAGGTAGCCCCTCCTTAGCAGTTCAACAAACGGCATGTGTGCTTGTCATGCAGGTGGGGGTCTCAGCTCCCGCTCCCCACATAAGAATGCAGGACATGGTGAAGCCAAAAAGGAACACCCACGGGGCCATAGGTAGGGGAGTCATATCACTATATTCTCGCCGGTGGCATCTGCCTCTCTGCAGTCTGCTCTTGCTAGTCCCCATTTTTCTGCTAGCGTAGCCACAGCAGTTATATTAGTGGCCAATGGCTCACGGGTTACAGCTGACGGCCAACTAGCCACAGCTGATGGCCATCTGATCACAGTTGATGGCCATTTACTACCCGAGCCAGCACCTTTCTATGTGAGGCCGAGAGCCTGAAAACTGCTTTCTGGGGCTTTGTCCCCACAGTGTTCCACACCTTGAGCCTTTTAGCCCCTCTGGGAGGTGCGGTGGTGTTTGGGTCTAAGGGGTTGTAAAAATTTCCCCCAATGTTTCATGTTTGAAGTCCACATGTTTTAAGATACAGAGGAGCAGAGTGACATGATTCTGGACAAGAGAGCACAAAGAGAGGTCAAAGGCAGAATAGGAAAAGGTCGAAATGCTGCCTGATATTTGACTGGCCTATGAGGGAATACTGAACTGGCCAAGCATTCTGGACCATTAGCTGTATATTCTTTCAGAAGTTCCTCAGAGTTACCGCTATTATTTCTTTCGTCCAGGCTTGTTTAGAGTGATTGTCAGCTAACCCAGCTGGTGGATAAGCATCTGTGAGGTGTGCAGGAAACAAGGCCCGGGTATAATTATAACATAATGCTTTAACAACATTGCACAAGACTGCCTCAGTACTATATGCCAGAGTACACAGCGACCGTCTGGCTGACAGGCATTTGGATGGTGATTAGTGTTGGATCATGTCCTGGAATCAGGCTTTAAGCCAGAAAAGCTGGAAAATGATTTTTGTTTTTCAACTCCTTGGAGGCCTTTGTGGAAAATTTAGGAGAGCAAATTTTTGTTTCTAGTAACAGAACTCAATATAATTTGAGGAAGAGAAAGAGAAGTGAGATAGTTCCTGAACCACTTGCCTTGCCTGGAGGCTGGTCTTCTGTGGGAAAGTTGGATTTTCTTGCAGCGCTGGCTGAGAAGTGAGGCAGGGAGCAGTTAATAGGAAGACCACATATCCCCTGGTTCTTGCAAAGCTAATCTAAGCACAGGCCTTTTCCAGGTGACAAAGAAACAGTCTTATCCCCAGAGCACCACCAGTATTAATGTCTAAAGGCCACCATGTCTGGTTAAACAGAGTCGTGGTTCGTGAGGTATACCTGGAGCCTGACTGTCCAGTTCAAATCTCAACCCCATTGCCCTCTGGTTGTATAACATAAAATAAATCGTTTCACCCCCTATACCCTACCTTCCTCATACACGAAAGGATGGTTTTGTTTTAAGGATTAAATGACATAATACATGTCTAACACATGGCATGTAGTAAGTGCTCTGTAATTATCAGCTTTGTTTTTTTTCCCAATTGAATTGTGACTCTCAAAATGGGTGTCTATTACAAGAATGACATTAGACTTGATTCTACCATGTTTCCCCCAAAATAAGACCTAACCGGAAAATAAGCCCTCGCATGATTTTTCAGGATGACATCTCCTGAACATAAGCCCTAATGCATGTTTTGGAGAAAAAATTAACATGAGACGCGGTTTTATTTTCGGGGAAACACGGTATCTCTGTTTCCCCCTAAGACTGGGCTGGTTTATTCCATTTATTTACTGAATGTTGACTCAGTGCCCACTGTGTGCCATGCATGGAACAAGACCCTCAGGATGTGGGACTGTGGGACATGGCCCTGCTCCCAGAATGTTGACAGTCAAGGAGGTAAACATTTTTGTTCACACTGTTACGGCAAAAGCACAAATAAGTAAGTAACTCTGAGGTCAAATAATGTAGATCAACCGCTTAGACAAGGGACAGGTGTGTGAGAGAACGCACATGTCTTTGGAGGCAGAGACCTGGTTGACAGCCCAGATGTGCAGCCCCTGCAGTGAATCCAAGTTGCTCAACCTCTCTAAGCCTCAGTTTCCTCGTTTTAAAATGGGTCTGACTGGCTTGGGAGAGCTTCTTGTGAAATATTCAGGAATTTTGCAAGCCGGTTGTTAAAGGCATTGGTAGCTTGAAATCAGCCTTGGCGGAACTATTCGTACCATGTTAACCAGCAAATTCTACAAATCAAGGCAATCCCCCCACCTCCACCCCCGCTGGTTTACCAGTACACCACTGGAATATGTGGGGGAGCAAACCTTTACCTTTATTCCCTTGGGTTCTTTGGCTGGGTAGGCCTGAGAATTTAAGTAACATAAAACAGATTAACAGGAGAAAAAGCATACAAATTTATTCAATATAAATTTTGCCTGACATGGGAGCCCTCGTAAGGAAATGAAGACCCAAAGAAGTGGCAAAATATAAGTGTTATCCTGGTTGGACAAAGAGAAGCAATTATGTAAAAGTAAAATATATGAGGAGGCTAAAGAAAGAAAAGGATTATTTTAACAAGCTCTGTTTGTTCAGAATTCTCTTGGCTTTGACTCCTCTTCGAAGAATTTTTCTTTCTCCTGGTACAGGGAGGGCATCTTTTCACGTGGAAGTTTTAGCTTCTGTTTTCAGAAAGAAAACGGGAGATTAGAACGCCCTTCTTGCATCTGCTGTTTTTCGAGTGCCTTTAGCTCAAAATAATCCTTATGCCAAAGTGGCATATTTTGAGGTATCACATTCTGCCACCGTTCAAATACCCTACACTGTTGTTATGAAGATTCATGAAACAAAATCAACACAGCATCTGGTATATAGAAGATGCTTCCCATAGGGTTACCCTAAGTATATCACACAGAACATATTGATAATGTACATCCTGCACATCTATGTTCATAATTTCATTTAGTCCTCATAGCAACTGAGGTAGTTTATTTTTTACCCATAAGTGAAGTTTATTTTATCCCCATAGATGAAGAAGAGCCAGGTTGTAATTCAGTTTCCTTTGACAACAAGTAGAGTTTTCTCCCCTCCAGACCCAAACTGCCTCTAGACCATGTCTCTGCAAACAAGGATCGTCATTGCTGTGGCTTTAGCTGGTTCAAAACCACTTTTGTTGTTGTTATTATTAATTCACTGGATGAAAGAAAGCAGTATAAGCAGTGAGGTGGAAGAAGACAGCCCTGGCCCACAGCTGGTGGAAACCTCCCAGAGCTAAGCCAGAAGGGAATAGCACGGCTCTCAGCCCCCACTTAAAAGGCACTCCCTGCCGTGCCCTTGTCATTATCAAAACAGACAGCTGTGAACACGCTTGCTCCCAATAAATGTTCCTTCCCTGGGAACCTCTGAAGCTCAGAATTACCTAGACATGGGTGTCAGGCCTGGGGTAGGAAATGTACAAGATGAATCTGGGACATCTTAAAAGCGAGGAAGCTAACAAAGGCTTCGGACCTCCGGTCCAAAGGATTCTGAAGCCCACTTGAAGAAACTCTTACTGGATAATATGGACGATCAGAGCTTCAGTAAGAAATATAATGGCAGTAAATTAAGACACAGGAAATGTTTAAAGTCCATGAGTTAATGATGATGCTTGGGGGTGCTAATTGAAAGATGCTATTGGGGATGTGGCCGGTTAGCTCAGTTCGTTAGAGCGCGGTGCTCTTAACAACAAGGTTGCCAGTTCGATCCCCACATGGGCCACTGTGAACTGCGCCCTCCACAACTAGACTGAAACAACTACTTAACTTGGAGCTCATGGGTCCAGGAAAAACACACTTAAATAAAAGTTTTATATATATATATATATTTAAAGAAAGGTGCTGGGGAAGCCAATTCATCCTTTTGAAATCTAGTAAATATAAGGGAAGTATCAAGGATTTATCCTGCCTTTGCTGGATGAACTATACTTCATGGCAATGAAATACAAGATGAGGAAAAGTTCTGTTTCTAGAAGTGTTTTAGCTAATAAATGAATAAGGAATGCCTTCCACAACTAGATTGAAAAAAATGACTTGTCATGGAGCTGATGGGTCCTGGAAAAACACACTGTTCCCCAATACTTCCCAATTAAAAAAAATGAAGAAAGAATGATAGAAATAGAATGTCACCATGTTGCAACTCCTAGTGAATCAGTGGACCTACATATTCATTAAGGAGGGCGCAGCCCATAGTGGCCCATGTGGGGATCGAACCGGCAGCCTTGGTGCTATTAGCACAACGCTCTAACCAACTGAGCTAACCAGTCACCCTCCCCTCACACATGCATACATATAGCTTCTAGCGTCACAAAAAGAGACAACCAGAAATTACATGCTTCTTGATGGAAAATAATCATCTATGAAATACTCTTGCTAAAAAATCAAACCCGAATTTGATCAAGTTTGGGCCCAGTGGGTAAAGTCTTAACCTCTGACACTTTGCCCCCCCCTTTTAACCAAATAGAAGCAGGACAGGGTAATAACTTGAGTAACATGGACCCCTTTTAAAAGAAAGAATTTTCACAGACCCCCAGTGGTGATTGAAATTATTATATTACTTACTACAGACATACTAGATGTGAACATTTTATGTTCATAACTCCTATACAACTATAAAACCAGTATACATTTACAATTCAAATAGAAACAAAACTACCAAACTAATAAAATTCAAATGAACATTTAATGTGAGGGAAGATGTTTTGCTGAAATGAAGTTGCTTCTTGCAAAGGAACACAAAGGATCATTGTTTGGTTTCAGCATTGTATGTAGTTGAATGACACAATTTTCCCACCATTTTTCTCAAAACTCTCCACAAGGTTCTCCTTCACATAGTATAATGTCCAGCTGGTCTTTGCTGGACAAGAGCACAATGTCAATGATGTGGTGTCAAGATGAGCAGCATAAACACAAACTGAAATGGTTGTATTCATAATTGTGACTAGGATTCGCTTACAAGGTGATTATTTAGATCAGTGGATCTCAACCCTGGAATGTCCATTAAAATGTAATTAAATTAGGAGTCGCTCATGGTGGGGTATTAATTTCTGAAAAGCTTTCTAGGCCATTCTAATGTGCAGCCACTACTGATTTTGATGACTGAGAAAATGCTTATACTTATTATTCCTTAGAGTGTAATCCAAAGGAACACTAAATTCAATTATTCTTATAGAGAATATGAGGTTCTCTGAGACTACGGCAGTGAACGCTGAGGGGTTTGAGAAATTTGGAGTTTGATTCCCAGGCCTAGTTATGTGGCCTTAGACAACTTAACCTCTCTGAGGTTTAGTTTCTCTTTACTAAAAGAAACTAATAGGGCCAGCCGGATGGCTCAGGTGGTTGGAGCGCCATGCTCCTAACGCCGAGGTCGCCGGTTGGATTCCCACATGGGCCAGTGAGCTGTGCCCTCTACAGCTAAGATTGTGAACAATGGCTCTCCCTAGAGCTGGGCTGCCGTGAGCAGCCGGAGGTTGGCGTGAGCTGCTGTGGGCTGCTGCGTGCTGCCATGGGCTACCGTGTGCTGCCAGGAGCAGCTGGTGGCCAGAGTGAGTGGCTGGCAGCCAGCGTGAGTGGCCAGCTCAAACAACGGCTTGTACCGGAGTAGGGGGGGAGGTGGAAGAAGGGGAAAAAAATAACTAATTAATTGTACCTACCTCATAGGGTGTTTGAGAATTAGATGAGAAAATAATATATATAAAGTGCTAAACATAATGTCTGGTTCCTAGTGAGCACTTACTAAATGTTAGCTCTTATTTATTATTCACTATTATGTTGATAACCATCTCGAAGCTACTAAAACATTTTCTGGGCACATTGGAGCCACAAGAAAAAAAGAGGTGATGGGGGAGTAGATTGCTGGAGAACATTATAAGGAAGGGCATTTGGTGGCCTTTGATACGGTAGGACAACAAAGGCAATGATGATGGGGTTCAATGATGCTGGTGGGTTCAGTAAGGGTATAGGCCTGTCAGTCTGAGCTGTGGGTAACAGCTGACTGGCTTGAAGCCCAGACTGGCAGTACAAAGGGATGATAATGAAGCACAAGTCACCCTGAAGTGACAATCCACAGGAAGAGATGATGAAGCAAAAAAAAAAAAAAACACAAAAAAACAAAGATGAGGCCAGTCAAGCAAACAGATAGAATCCTAGGAGCAGACATGGCCACCTACGGACTCTGAACAGGAGGCTAAGCCTGCCACAGTCAGGAGGATGGTAGCCGGTTTCCCAGGTCATGGCCAACTCCATCAGTTGCTGCTGAGCAGCCACTTGCGTCATGGAGCAGTGATTAAGTGCCATCCACTTAGGCCCTGCTGGGGACTCACAGGATAGGGTACCATGGGTGTAAGGCATTCATCAATTATTAGGTTTCTTCTGTATTGTTGCTTCTGCATTTCTATGAAAAAGACTCTACTTCCTTTCCCTGGAGAAAGACTATCCCATGAAATCTAAGCAGTCGCTGATCTTGGGCTTTGGTTGTGTTGCCAGGCCTGATGCACCTCGGCTCATGATCTTCTTGAAGAAAAGAATTCAGTCAAGAGACAGCATTTGTCAGCATAGAACAGCGAGAAGTTTATTAGTAAACTCCCTCTGAGACAGGGAGGGGGCTGACCCAAGAGAGGGAAAGGCCTCTCCTTACATTGTGTGAAGGTTTTTATCTCTATGGGTAGAATTGTCGCCCCCTCTCCCTTCTTTCTCTCTTCCTCTCCTGCTGAGGTGCCCAGTCCTCTTTGGTTCTCAAGGCAGTTTCTGTCAATTTTATTTTTAGGATTTGTTTGAGAAGCTCACTTAAAGGAGCCTGATAAGCAGGATGTGTGCTCTGATAAGCGGGTGTCTTCCTTCTCTGGCTTTTAACAACATAATCGTTTGCAGCAAGGGGCCTCCTAACCCGGGCTAGGTCTCTTCTTCTCCTGCTCATTTCTATCTACCTTCCCTATCAGTTGGGATGACAGACCATGGCTGTACTATGGCAGGATCTGAAGCTTATTCATGGGTAAATCCAGCTACTTCCTGTTTTAGGAGTACAGTAGTGCTCCCTTATCTGCGGTTTCACTTTCCACCATTTCAGCTACTTACGGTCAACCATGGTCCAAAAATGTTAAATGGAAAATTCCAGAAATAAACAGTTCTTAAGTTTTAAATTGCCCATGGTTCTGAGTGATAGTGATGAAATCTTGCACAGTCCCGTTCTGTCCTACCCAGGACGTGAATCATCCCTTGTCCTGCATCTCCATGCTGTAAGTGGTCCCCACCCATCCGTCACTTAGTAGCCCTCTGGATTATTGGATTGGCTGTTGCAGTATTGCAGTGCTTGTGTTCAAGTCACCCTTATTTTACTTACTTGTGGCTCCAAAGCTCAAGGGTAGCAATGCTGGCAATTTGTCCTTGCCCTAAGAGAATCTGTAAAGTGCTTCCTTTAAGTGAAAAGGTGAATACAGTACAATAAGAAATTTTGAGAGAGAGGTAGAAACAGAAACTGAGACAACAGTTGTTACTGTGCTAAAGGTCAGGCTGCTTACCGCACGAGAGCCAAAACTTGAGAGGCGAGGTTGGTGGGAAGAAAAGCAGGTTTATTCAGAATGCTGGCTTTCTGGGGAGGATGGCGGCCTCGTGTCCGCAGGCCACCTCCTCGCACCCCAGCACTGCCAAAAGGTTTTATAGGCACGTGTGGAGAGGCAGAACAAAGGAAAGGGGAAGTTGGTCAGGCAATTCCTGGAAAAAGGCACTTCCCAGAGGCTGGTTTGTGTCTGGGATAGGAATGGATCTTATGCAGATGTAAAACTTCTTTCCAGTCAGGTTTCCTTGAGGATATAGGGTTACTGAGCCTGGTATAGGTAAGGTCTGGAGTAAACAGAACTATTGAAATTGGTCTGCATAGTAAATATATAGTAAACAGAATCATTAAGGTTTGGTGGGAGGGGAGGGAAGCAAAGAAAAGAAAAATTTTCAAAAAGTCCCAAGCTAAACTACACTGTTAAATGGAATTACATTAGAGGTTTAAATCTCAAAATAGAAGATGTAGTGTCACCCTTACACAGTCACATGACTTATTACAGTATATTAAAACTGTTCTATTTTTAGTTACTAATCTCTTACTGTGCTTAATTTAGAAATTGAACTTTATCATAGGCATGTATGTATAGGGTTGGTACTATCCACGGTTTCAGGCATTCACTGGGGGTCTTGGAACATGTCCCCCATGGGTAAGGGGGAACTACTACTGTATCAAAATTTTTTATTTTATATGTCTTTTAAGGGACATAATTAGCTTAGCAAATAAGTTATCTTAAACACACACACAAACACACACACAGAGAAAACCCCAAAATATCCTTATGTAGTTGTCGACTTAAACGTCCAAACCTGTAGAGAACTTTAATGAGTGTATTGGAGCCAAATTGATGACATTTGCCGGGAAACAAAAGCTCAACAGATTGAGAAAATGCTCCAAAGCTCTCGGCCTCACATGGAAAGGTGCTGGCTCGGGTAGTAGATGGCCATCAGCTGTGACTTGTTGGCCGTCAGCTGTAACCAGTGTCATGCAGAGTGTCATGAGGGGTCTCTGGTCCTGCTCCCCACATAAGAACGCAGGACATGGTGAAGCCAAAAAGGAACACCCATGGAGCCATAGATGGGGGAGTCAAACCACTATATTCTCGCTGGCGGCATCCTCCTCTCTCAATCCGCACTTGCTAGCTCAGCCACCATCTTCTTGCTAGCCCCCATTTACTGCTAGCGTAGCCATGGCAGTTATATTACTGACCAATGGCTCACTGGTTACAGTTGACGGCCAACTAGTCACAACTAGCCACAACTATCCACACTGATGGCCATTTACTACCCTAGTGAGCACCTTTTCATGTGAGGCCGAGAGCCTGGAAACTGGACTCCTGGCTCTGTCCCCACAGCAGTTAGCCAATTAGCCACTGATATAACTGCCATGGCTATGTCAGTTGGTTGGTTGGCAGAGAAGCCGATTGTGTGTGGCTCCTGCTTCCTGTGTCTCCAACCCAGCCGCCAGCGAGAATATACTGATGTGACTCCCCTATCTATGGCTCCGTGGGTGTTCCTTTTTGGTCTCACCATGTCCTGTGTTCTTATGTGGGGACGGGCCTAAAGACCCTTCATGACACCATTGGTGATAGATTAAGGGGGAGTGTGGGGACAGAGCCAGGAGAGCAGTTTCCAGGCTCTCGCCCTCATGTGGAAAGGTGCTGGCTCAGGTAGTAAATGGCCATCAGCTGTGATTGGATGGCCATCAGCTGTGGCTAGTTGGCCTTCAGATGTAACCAGTGAGCCGTTGGCCACTAATATAACTGCTGTGGCTACGTTAGCAGCAAATGGGGGCTAGCAAGAAGGTGGTGGCTCAGCTAGCAAGCGCGGATTGCAGTTAGCACAGCGGATTGCAGCTAGCAAGTGGGGTTGGTTGGTTGGCAGAAAAGCGGACGGCAGGTTGCAGATCGTGTGGCTCCTGCTTCCTGTGTCTCCAACCCAGCCGCCAGTGAGAATATAGTGGTATGACTCCCCTACCTATGGCTCCATGGGTGTTCCTTTTTGGTCTTACCATGTCTTGTGTTCTTATGTGGGGAGCAGGAGCTGAGACCCCTCATGAGTCCCTGCATGACAGGGAGGGAAAGAGCAAAGCAGGAAAATCTCAGATGGTAATCTCCGATGGTTAAAAAGTAAAATGGAGAGAGACACGTACTTCTTTTACATTGGCATTGGGGGTACAGGATAGTTAATTAACATTTACAGCACAGAGAGATGATATTCAGGGAACAAAATAACAATGATGGGTTCTGTGATCGGTGCTCTGGTGCCCTGGGTTGAGCCCTGAGGTGTCTGGAAAAAGGGATTACGCTGACATTCCAAGGGCATCTTATATGCGAAGACAATAGACAAGTTCACTTAAGGTAAAGATTGACTTTTGTCAAGGAAGCTACAGGCCTAGGATGTGACTACCGGCCATGACCCACTTTTAGGAAGTTTTATGTTCAGACCCTACATGTGGTTAATTTTGGTCTTTAAGTTTCTAGGGCCTGCCATGCTGACCTCCCCTGAGCTTGTCAGGTTTAGTATGTGGCCCCTTTTTTTGGTCCATTTTCCCTCTGTTGGTCATAAATCAGTCCAAAGGATACATTGATGATGACCAACCTTTTGGTTGGATAATGTGTCCCATGGTGCTAAGAAGGCTGTGGGGACAAAGCCCCAAAAAACAGTTTCCAGGCTCTCGGCCTCACAATAGAAAGGTGCTGGCTCGGATAGTAAATGGCCATCAACTGTGATCAGATGGCCAGCAGCTGTGGCTAGTTGGCCGTCAGCTGTAACCCGTAAGCCATTGGCCACTATATAACGGCTGTGGCTACGCTAGCAGAAAGAAAGAATGGGGGCTAGCAAGAAGATGGTGGCTGGCAAGCGGGGACTGCTGTTAGGACGGCGGGTTGCAGATTATGTAGATCCCGCTTCCTGTGTCTCCAGCCCAGCCGCCAGCGAGAATATAGTGATATGACTCCCCTACTTATGGCTCCGTGGGTGTTCCTTTTTGGCCTCACCGTGTCCTGCGTTTTTATCTGGGGAGTGGGACCAGAGACCCCGCCGGACACCCCGCATGACAAAGGCTTATTCCTAGGAAGTCTTAGTGTCATCACTGATATTACTGAAATGGTAGACCATTGGGGATCGGGCAAGACCATAAGTTTGGATGGCAATCAAGGCTGATTTCTTTTCAAAAGGAAAGGCTGGTAAATGGGAGGCAGTCAGATTTTATGGGCCTTCACTAAGGAAAAGAAAACCACTGTAACATTTCTAACCTACAAGGTGTTACGATCCAAGTTTTGCTGTCTGTTTCACTTTTCTGTATTTTGCGTCTAGTATAATATTTGCTTGTAGTTTGAGGGCACACCATATATCTCTTCAGTTTTTACAATCTGTCCATGAGATGGGTTCCCATTTACTATTTAAGTTGTTGTTATTGTTATTATTATTTTAATATGGTCCATCTACTCCCCATTGGAAGCACTCAAGTGTCATTCATTATTAATCTGATTCCTGCTAGTTGTGCAATTGAGACCTAATTGCCCCAATGAAGGTTTAATTGGGGCGAAGGCTATAAGAATACAATAGTGTAAATTACAATTACTGCCTAAGGGACAGCCGGTTAGCTCAGTTGGTTAGAGCACGGTGCGCTTAACAATAAGGTTACTGGTTCGATCCCTGCATGGGCCAGTGTGAGCTGCACCCTCCACAACTAGATTGAAACAACTACTTGACTTGGAGCTGATGGGTCCTGGCAAAACACACTTAAAAAAATTACCATCTAAAAAATTTCAAGAGGCCAGGAAGACAGTAAGAGTTTCATAAGTAAATTTCCTGTGCCTCAGTAGCCATTATAGAGGGCCACTTTTTAAATAACCACTTCAGCTTCCATCTGAATTAATATAGTTAGTAGTCTTGGTTAACTTGGTTAGCTGTTTGTCCAGTTGGTACAAATTCATAGTGAATAATCCTCTGATATAAAAAAAGTTAGCAACATCGTTTTGACTCTTGATTCAGACTAATGGAAATTTTTTGGTCATGGAGAATTGGCTAACTTTCATTGTGTACTTTCATGCTTTGTTTCCGGGTCATACTGGTACACCCATGTTTCATTACCAGTGATAACACAGCCCAAAACATCTTCTTGCCTCTCCGAAAGATCTTGGCAAACTTCAACTCTCCTTTTGTTCATCGGTGCTCCTTCAGGACCATTTTTGCACACACCTTTCTCATGCCAAGATTTTCAGTGAAGATTTTCTTGTTTCTCTATCGATGTTTACTTGGTCTGCTATGCTTCTCACAGTCAGCTGATGATTTTGATGAACAATTTGACGAATTTTTGCAATGTTTTCATCAGTTTGCTCATTACTGGCTGCCCTGACCTCTCTTCATCAGTGACGCATTCTCTCCTCTCAGAAAAACATTTAATCCATTTGTACACTGCCGTTTTCTTCATGGCATTATCCTGATAAACTTGGACTGACATGTCCCTGATTTCACTTTTGTTCCACTCTTGCCAAGTTTAACAAGAAATTTAATGTTTGTTCATTGCTCTAATTCAAGTTCAGACATTCTCGCGACAGCACAGAAAAACACGCAACAATAATAATGAACGCCACTCAGGAAGACACTGCCACACATTGACACGAACACAGCTGTGAGACACTTATATACCAAGGTTATGAAATCTTACCGATATGTTTGGACAGTGCTGCCAGTGTAAGCACACGGTGGAAAGTTCATGAACTTAATTATCATACTTCGTATACCTTCAACAATTATTAACTGTTGGGCTATATAAGAACAGGGTTTGAGAATAGCACAAAGAACAAATATAAATATCATTATGACTAATATCATTAGCAGACAAGTAAAAACAATCAAACAAATGTTTTTTTTTATTATAATTCAACATCAATTTGTAGGTATACAGGCCTTCTCGATGTCTTGAAGTAGCTGTCTACCTCTGATGTTAGCAGCTTCTCATCCTCAAGGAGTCTTTGATGTCTTATATAGGTGAAAGCGAGTGTCACACAGGGGCAGATGTCCATCATATTTAGGCACCCCCTTTTTATTATGAGAAATGTGTATCCTTGAGTTAACACCTTTAAGTTTAGCTGCACATATATTAATTAGTAATACCCGATAAGGTCCCTTCCAATGGGGTTGGAGAGTCTTTAATTGATTTCCAATGGACAAAATTTCCTGGTTGTGAGTCAGGATCTTTGAAGTCTTTGTCTCCCAGGAGCACACTGAAATGGATCAGTAACTAATTTATCAATTTTTAAAAAATAAATTTTATTGGGGAATATTGAGGAACAGTGTGTTTCTCCAGGGCCCATCAGCTTTAAGTCATTGTCCTTCAATCTAGTTGTGGAGGGAGCAGCTCAGCTCCAAGTCCAGTTGCCATTCTTAGTCTTTAGTTGCAAGAGGCACAGCCCACCATCCCATGTGGGAATTGAACCGGCAATCTTGTTGAGAGCTCGCACTCTAACCAACCGAGCCATCCGGCCACCCCTCCAGAAGCTCAGCGGCAGCTTGTTATTTTCAATTTAGCTATGGAGGGCGCAGCTCACTGGCCCATGTGGGAATCGAACCAGCAATCCTGTTGTTCAGAGCTCACACTCTAACCAACTGAGCCATCTGGCCACCCAATTTACCAATTTCTTGAAGCTGGTTGATAAGTCCTTGATATTAATGCTTAATGTATCTTTTTTAGTAAGGTTGGTTCATATGTCCCTTCATCCAGACGCATAGGGTGACCAATGACTAATGAGGAGAAAGGCTATGTTTACCTAAAGGAGTAGCTCTCAGGTTGAGAAGCACTATAAGGAGAGCTTTTGGCCAAAGGAGATTAAAAGTTTCTGAAAATTTACCTAGTTGAGTTTTAATTATACCATTTATACATTCCACCAATGTAGAGGACTGGGGTGATAAGTACAATGAAAATTCTGTAGAATAGGCCAAATATTACAAATGGATTGCATTTTTTGCCCAGTGAAATGAGTCCCTCGATCACTATGTAATTCAGAGGGAATTCCCCAATTGGGGATTATTTTTTCCAATACTAATTTACCTACCTTTAAGGCTGTTGCTCTCCTGCAAGGGAATGCTTCAACCCAGTGAGACAACATACAATTATAACTAACACATATTTGTATCCTAGAGATAGTGGCATTTGGATAAAATCCAATTACCATACCTCAAATGTACCTAAAAGAAGTGGGAAATGTCCTTGGTACCCATGGAGTGATTTTCCAGGGTTATATTTTAGACAGATAGAACATCTGCTATGCCATTTATGAGCTAAAGTGGAAGAAGGTTTCCATTAATATTGTTTACTCCATGAAATCATCTTTTCAAGACCCCAATGTGTTAGTTCATTTACACGTTGAAGTATATAGAGATTTGTTTCTGATTGCGTCCAAGCCATATCTGTTTGGGTCAAAGGTTCCCCCTTTTTGTTGCCATATTTTCTTCTTCTGAAGCTGTCCATTGGAACTGTAAAAGAGAGTCTTTTATTGATTTAATAGGGAGAAGAAACATTCTCAAGTCTGGATAATTTGGCTGTTTATTGCTGCTTGTCTAGCTGCAATGCCAGTTCAATTATTTCCTTTTGCTTCCATGTTGGTGGCTTTAGAATGTCCTGGAATTTTGATAATTGCCAATTGTTTTGGTTGCTGTTTGACATCTAATAACTCTGTAACCTGTTTTCCATTCTTTATGGGCTGCTCTGAAGAAGTTACAAAGCCTCACTGCTTCCACAATATTCTGAAGTTGTGACTTCCACCAAAGATAGCTCACTATAGCAACTATCAGTATTGGCTATTTGATCTTTGGCTGATTGACAAGCTTGTGTTAGAATAATTAATTCAGCTTGTTGGGCAGCTCTTACTGAGGTAAATAAGAAACTTCAATTTATGTTCACCATGGATGTTATTGCATATCCAGCTCAGTAATCTCCCTGTTTATCTTTCAGATAAGATCTATCTGTAAACCAGCTTAAGTCAGCATTATTAATACTTGTAAGAGTTTCCTGTAAATCATTCCTAGGAACAAGAAGGTGGTCAGTAAGCAAAACACAATCATGGATGTCTTCATCCTGCAAAGAAGGTAGCAGAATTGCTTGGTTAAGACTGTTACATCAAGTTAAAGTAATATTAGGTGCAGAAAGCATGAATAGTTCATAAGAAGAAGCTAGTCGACTGATGTTTCTTCTGTTTGTTTGAATAACATGGCTGTAGCAGAGATGGCACCCATGCAGGGAGGGGGCCCTTTGGCTACTGAGTGTAACTGCTGATGTTAAGGTCTAGAATCGACCACCCCTCAATTGGACAGAGGACACACGCGATAATGCAAGTCACACAGCGAGGTTTATTTCCAGCTAGCTGGGGTCCGAGTATCTGCCCGACGCAGCGGGTTTCAACAAGGACCCCGAGCACTCAAAGCCAAGGGTTTATATAGCATCTTTAAAGCATCCATTAATTTTCCATTGCTTCAAAGAGTATACATATCATGGGCTTGTTCCACATTCTGGGGATTTGACAAGATAAGCTGGCTTGTACCCCACCCAGTCGGCAGTTAACAAGATAAGCTCTTTTCAAACAGGACATCTGGTCCACACCCTGTTAAGGTCATTCAGAAAATGGCTTCCTTTCTTATGCTAACCTACTCTTACATTCCCCCCTTTTGTTGTTAATAATGAGGAATCTTGCTCATACACCTGGCTGATTGTAGAGGCCCTCAGGGGCAGGCTATCTCTCATGCTGTTGTCTTAGGACCAGGAACTGGTCGGTATTAATACGATCTTTCACAAAATTAATAAGCTTGTTTAAAATGCAAGGGCCAAAGGTTAAAATAAGCACAAGTAAAACAAACGGGCCAACCAAGGTAGAAACTAGGGTGGTGAACCAAGCCTCAAACCACTTCTCCTGAGCTTCCCTCTTCTGTTTTCTCTTGGCTAACCCTTCTCTCACCTTTGTTATGGATTCTTTTACTATACTAGTATGGTCAGCATAAAAGCAGCACTCTTTTCCTAATGCGACATACAGTTCCCCTTGTTAACAAAGGCAAATTTGAGGGAATTAGGTTGTGATACCGACCATTTCTAATCTCCATCATTACAGGTGACACAGTCCCATTTTTTACAGAAAGAATATTGGACCCCCCACAATGTTATGGTCCCCGTGCGGCTCCTTATCCAGATGTTGAACAGAGTCAGGGCTAGCAGCCACTTCATCGTTGAGCGAGGCAGGGGGCGAGGCGCTTCCCCGAGGTCGGGAGAGCTGCAGCTTCAGAGGGTTATCAGGGTGTCGCCGCACGGTCCACTCCCCAGCTTGTGTCTGCTCCAGCTGATCAGCTTGGCGCACGTGAGAGTGATGGACCCAAGGCCCGATGCCGTCAACCTTCAAGGCAGTGGGAGTAACCAGAAGAACCACATAATGACCTTTCCATCTTGCCTCCAGGGTCCTGGACCCGTGTCTCCTCACCCATACCCAATCTCTTGGAACGATGCCATGTTCTGGGTCCGGTGCGTCCTTGGTCTCATAAAGGGAACACACTAGGGGCCATATCTCATACTGGACCTCCTGCAGGGCCCTCAAACTGGCCAGATCATTTGGGGCCACATTGGGGTCATGATCTGGTAGAGTACGAACAATAACGGGGGTGGTGCCCCATACAGAATTTCAAAGGGTGTCAATCCATGTACACATGGTGAGTTCCAAACCCAGAAGATGGCATAGGGTAAGAGGGTCACCCAATCCCCGCCAGTCTCAATGGCCAATTTAGACAAAGTCTCCTTTAGGGTCCGATTCATTCTCTCTACCTGCCCTGAGCTCTGGGGATTATATTTACAATGTAACTTCCAATTGGTCCCCATTGCTCCGGCCAGTCCCTGTAGGACTTTACTGATGAAAGCCTGGCCGTTACCAGAACCCAAAAACTCGGGGATCCCATATCTGGGAATAATTTCCTCAAGCAACGCCTTAGCAACAACCTGGGCAGTCTCCCGTTTCGTGGGGGAGGCTTCCACCCAGCCTGAAAATGTGTGAACCATTACTTATACCCATACCTCCCAGGCTTTACCTCAGTAAAATCCACCTCCCAACTCCATCCCGGCGCTCTCCCCCTTACCCTTGTACCTGTATGTAGGGGTCCCTTCCTACTGAGTTTCATAGCCTGGCACCCAACACACTGATCCACGATCTCCTGGATCTGAGCTGTTTGTCGGGGGAACCGGAGGCAGGCGGACTCGAGAATCGTCAGCAACTTCTTTTTTCCTAAGTGAGTGGCTTGGTGCAGGTTGGAAAGGAGAAACAGTCCTAGTTTCGCCGGCAGTATCCATCTTCCCTCTGCATCCCGACACCACCCATGCTGATCAGGCTCTGGGCAGTGGTGGTTCCGAATCCACCGCAGGTCTTCCGGAGTGTAGTCAGGTCGCGGGGGCAGGCGCGGGAGCTCGGGTGCGGGCAGGGTGAGTGCCAAAGCTGATGAAGCTACTGCTGCTGTCTTGGCAGCTTTATCCTTCAGCCTCCGGGGTCCGGGCAGACTGGTGCCCAGGGACGTGGACAATTGCAACTGCCTGAGGTTTTTGCACGGCCGCCAGCAGTCTCTGTACCTCTGGGAGACTGCGCAGAACCTTTCCTTCCGCTGTAACAAAGCCTCTCTCCCGGTAGATATCGCCGTGCACATGGACAGTGCCGAAAGCATAGCAGCTATCGGTATAGACAGTCACTCGTCTCCCCTCACCCGTTCTAGTGCCTCCGCCAGCAGGATCAGTTCGGCCTGCTGGGAGGAGGTCCCCGGGGAAAGCGGGGCGCTCCAAATGATGCTCCGGCTCCGGTCTACCACCGCCGCGCCCGCCCTCCTCACCCCGTCCATAATGAAGCTGCTTCCATCAGTGTACCACGCCAACTCACTGTTAGGAAGGGCGGCGTCCTGGAGGTCGGGGCGCACCTGGGTGACTTCTGCCATGATCTCCTGGCAATCATGCAGGGGGCCTTCCAGATCCGGGGTCGGCAGCAGGGTGGCTGGATTCAGAGCGGTAGGTTCGGCAAAGGTGATTCACCATTAGGACTACTGCTGCGATGATCCTTCATAGTGAAGGGCTTCAGGGGGTCTGGCAATGCCAGGCTGGGGCTCTCAAGAGAGCAGCCTTGAGTTCGTCAAAGGCCTTCTGTTGCTCCGGCCCCCAGGCCCGGGCTTCCTTTCTTATGCTAACCTACTCTTACACTGACTACAATATCCTATAGGTCTATGATGATCTCTCTGTTTTTTGAGTTAAAACTCCTAAAGCTTTTCCTTTATTTTCATGTATAAAAAGGAGGAAAGTTCATAATTAAGGTATCCCAGGGTGGGAGCTCTTGATAATACTTCCTCTAGAGCATCTTCAGCTTTCTTTCTTTCGGGGTTCCATTAAATGTGATCAGGTTGATCTGATTTTAATAAGACATATAGGGACTGGGCCATTAATGAAAAATTTGGAACCCAATTGTGACAGTATCCAGTCAGACCCAGGAATACTCTAAGCTGTGTGTGTTTGTTTGTAGAAGAGGAAAGGATATTATTCCTCTGAATCTTTCAGGGTTAATTAGTAGCCTATCTTTAGATACTAGATAACCAAGTATTTTACTTGGGGTAAACAGAATCGAAGCTTGTTCTTTGAGACCCTATATCCCTTTATGGCTAGCTACTGTAATAGGTAAATTGGACTAATATATTAGGTAATAGGATTAATAGATATATTAGTCCTCTTGGGAGTCTAATATATCCTAGAGCATGAGAGTAAATCATTCACACACAAAAAGAGTCAATCATTCACATATTGGATTAGAGTGGAATTTCTGGGAAATTCAATATCATTCGAATCAGTTATTAGGATCTGAGAGAAATAGGGGACACTTACATAAGGGACTCTGTATACCCCTGGGACATTACTGTCCAAGTAAACTCATGATCTTCCCAGGTGGAAAAGCAAAGAGGTATTTCCTGTCTTTTTTTTTTTTTTACAGGAATGCTGAAAAAGGCACTACATAAATCTATCACTGAAAAATATTGGCAGTATATACAGGAGTAACTGCTAATAAGGTATGTGGATTTGGAACCACAGGATATCTTTATAGCTCTGAGGTCCTGTGTAAATCTCCATCCTTTCCCTTTGGGTTTCTTTACTGGAAAGATAAGAGAATTACAGGGGCTTGTACATAGAATTATAACCCCCCCCCCATTAAAAGTAATCTTTATAATGGGCTAATTCCAGCTGGTGCATGAGGCTTTAAAGGATATTGGCAAATATTAGGTAGAGGAAAAGTATTATCAATAGTTATTTTAATAGGAACAGCTGACTTAATCTTGTCAATATCTGTACTGGAAGAGGCTCAACGTCGCATTGGAACATCCTGTAATAAACGTTCAGTCTCAAGACTAGTGTCCTTTCATGGAGTTTCTTTTTAAAATCATTGTTTTTCTGGTTGGTTCAGTGTCTGATTCATTTAGTTCAAAATACATTTCACCCTTCTGGGAGAAGGATATGTGGGCGTCATTGGTTTCAAGAAAGTCTCACCCATCAGGTGAGTTCGGGCAGATTTGACTTGTAAAATATATGTTGCCCTGTAACATTCCCTAGCTGGAAGGGAACAGGTTCTGCTTTAAAAACAGACATTGATTGATTAGATGTCCCTACCATTCATACAGAAGCTTTCCTCCGAGGGAAAGGGCAACTTAATCAGTTAGGGTTAAGAACAGATAAAGTAGCCCCCATATCTACAAGGGCCTTAGTAGTTTCCTCTTTTATGGTAATTTCAGTTTCTCCTAAAAGTATTAGTAAGGGGGAAATGCCCTCTCATAATCCTTGGAGCAGCCCTATGCTTGCTTCTGGTTTTTTTTTTTTTTCTAAATCTCATTTCAGTTTTCTACAATCCTTCTTAAGGTGACCTAACTTTTTACAATAAAAGCAGACTCCTCTACAGGAGTTTCCCCTCAAACCTTGTTTAGTAATTCTGTCGCTTTGCTCTCTCTCAGAAACCAGTAGGTGCATTAATTAGAATAGGTCAGAATAGCCAAGATGATGTGTTCTAACAGTTAATTCAAATTCCTTTGCTAACTAATTAGGGTCCTAGAGAGGGTCGGGGGAATCTTTAGTTAGATTCCTTAGTTCTGTTTGTCCAACTTCCTGGAGAGAAGAACATCTCCCTGGGCTCCATTTCAGAAGCTTCTACGGTGTTTCCCCGAAAATAACCCATAGCCAGCCAATCAGCTCTAATGCATCTTTTGGAGCAAAAATTAATATAAGACCTGGTCTTATTTTACTGTATATTTTTACTATTATATGTTATATTATATATGACTTATAGTAAAATAAGACCGGGTCTTATATAATATAATATATAAGACTGGGTCTTATATTAATTTTTGCTCCAAAAGATGCATTTGAGCTGATGGTCCGGCAAGGTCTTATTTTTGGGGAAACAGGGTATTTGCCAGTTGAGGTGTTTCCCATTCATTCAGTCTGATTTTAGAGCTGGCTTTTTCAAATTGTGCACAGAAAAAATTTAGATGTCAAAAGAGTTCCATTTTGGCCTTCTTTTTTTTTTTTTTAATTGGGGAATATTGGGGAACAGTGTGTTTCTCCAGGGCCCATCAGCTCCAAGTTGTCCTTCAATCTAGTTGTGGAGGGCGCAGCTCAGATCTAACTCTAGTCGCCGTTTTCATTCTTTGGTTGCAGCCCACCATCCCATGCAGGAATTGAACCAGCTCGTGGTCTAACCAACTGAGCCATCGGCTGCCCCCTCCATTTTGGCCATCTTAAGTTGCTACCACTTCTAGTTAAATCTTCCTATTTCTGTAGGTTCCTGCAAATAAAGGCTCCCTAGGAACTGTACATCTGCAGGAGTATTAATGGGATTAGGGTCTGGGAGCTCGTTGGCTTTGGAGGCACGATTTCCCATGTTAATTTCAGTTGTCTTTTGAGATCTGCAGAGTTTAAATTTTCTAGTGATATTGTGTAGAGGGTTGAAGTGTGCTGTATATAAGAGCTCCAAGGGGCTGTCACCTCCCAAGTTGCTTCAACCTTCTTATGTGCCTCATTTTCTCTCCCCAGCTGTCTAGTACAACCGTGAGGACTTGGAGTGCTAGGTAAGCAGCCTTTGTGTGCGCGTCCCCAGACGCGTCAATTATTTAATTATAGTTGTATTAGAATTCCCTATGGGGCCACGTTTTGAGGAGTACCCTCAAACACCTTCACATAGATTCTTAGTCACTTAAGTACCCGAAATTTGAGCTGGAGGGAGTAAATGCCCCTTATCTTCAGAACTCAACAAGTTCAAACTCTCAACTATCCGGCAAAAGGTTTTGTTCAGACTCTAACTAAGCAATTCCAATTGAAAAGCCAAAATTAAAAACCAGCCCCCATTTTTGTTTTCTCCTGTCCCTGAGTTATCTCAATTCTTGTTCTTAGCCTGAGTTATCTCAACCCTTAAGCTTTAATGCCACCTCAAGGATTTTTAAAAACAGCTCAAATAAAGTCAGGGCCTCCTACCTTAAAACAGGGAGGTCCTGAATTCCAAGAAAAACTCACCCAAGTTCATCCAATGTGAAGCAGGGAGCCCATGGGGCACAGTGGGCCCCTGCTGGTACTTAGCACTGAATCCGGGTCTACAGGGTGGGCTTCTTTGGAATCCCACCAACTGTGCCAAGTGAAAATGTCGATGTAGGAAATGTCCAAATCTGTAGAGAACTTTTAATGAGTTTGAGCCACACTGTTGACAATTGCTGGGAATCAAAATCTCAACAGATTATCTTCCAGAGAATGGCAGTTTTGCAGTTTATTTTATACGTTAGAATCAAAGGAGGAGACATGAGGAGGATTACATGAAATCCATCAGTGGTAGATTAAGGGGGAGGGAGAAAGCAAAGCAGGGAAATCTCTGAGATGGATAAAAAGTAAAATGGAGAGAGACACGTACTTCTTTTACATTGGCATTGGGGGTACAGGATAGTTAATTAACATTTACAGCACAGAGAGATGGTATTCAGGGAACAAGATAACAATGATGGGTTCTCTGATCTGTGCTGTGGTGCCCTGGGTTGAGCCCTGAGGTGTCTGGAAAAAGGGATTACGCTGATATTCCAAGGGTATGTTATCTTAGATGCAAAGACAATTGACAGGCTCACTTAAGGTAAAGATTGACTTTTGTCAAGGAAGCTACAGGCCTAGGATGTGACTACCGGCCATGACCTGCTTTTGGGAAGTTTTATGTTCAGATCCTCCTACGTGGTTAATTTCGATCTCTGTGTTTGTAGGGCCTGCCATGCTGGCCTCCCCTGAGCTTGTCAGGCTTAGTATGTGGCCCCTTTTTCATCCACATTATAATTGACAAGTCCTTAGACCTGAAATACTGTTCTTCCCAAATGAATATGTCAGGCATAATAGTTTAGTAAAATAGTAATTTTAAAGTTATCTTTGCGGAGGTGTTGCTTACATGGACTCCCCCTCTTCCAGGTTTTTCGTTTATTATTTCCTTTCATATAATTTCCCCAGAATATGCTTTCTTACTTGGTTGATTTCAAGCTTTATGGATTTGTTTTATAGTTGTTTTTAAAGAGCTGTCTTTGGGATTGAGATGAACATTCAGTGAGCTGATGTGTTGTGGTTTCAGCTTCTAAATTTTCAATTTAAGGGATTTCTTTAAAATGGACACAAAAACGTCATAAAAACTTTCGTGGTGACAACACTGGGCCTTTAAAGCTAAGCTCTAAGCACAAGGAGAGAACAAAGAGTTACATTGTAACTTGCTTGGTTAGTCTAATTTATTCACATACTTAAGCAGTCAGCATGTAGTTGTTTTCTTCAGAGGCCCACTTTCCAAAACACAATTTTCAAAATGTCTTATTTCCCCAAAAGCCTCGTGTTTAGCTAACCCCTCTTGTTTACCAGGGTCTGTCTCCCATGATTACTTGCCATCCTAGCAGGATCTTGGTTGAGAATGGACTCTGTAAGCCTGTTTTCTTTGCATGCTCTCTGAACCACCCATAAATCCTAAAGCTCTCCTTATTAAATACAATACAGGATCACACTTGTTTATATGGCTGCCTTCTAATTTAAGAAGCCATAACAGACACTGAAACAAGGCGATACAAGGCAAAATTCCCGTTCAACTGAGGAGCCCAGGATTTATTTCCTGGAAAACAGAAAAAAAGGAGTATTGTTTTTCAGGTATCTGATGACTTCTTTTTGAATCTTGGATATCAGTACAGTAGTTCTTATCACCTACCATTTTCATTATCATGGTAATTAGTAGGTTTAGGAATTTAGATCAACGAAATGAGCAATAAAAGTTCCCATTATCTAAAGCTGTCTCTTCCTCATGCCCCTTCTGAGTTTTTCAGTCCTGGAAAAAACTTTTTCTTCCCCACTGGTGGTTTTAAGTACTCCTCTTAGAAGTCCACTGTGTTAATACTGTGTTTCCCCCAAAATAAGACCTAGCCAGACAATCAGCTCTAATGTGTCTTTTGGAGCAAAAATTAATGTAAGACCTGGTATTACACTACATTACACAAGACCTGATCTTATAGTAAAATAAAACCAGGTCTTACATTAATTTTTGCTCCAAAAGATGCATTAGAACCGATTGTCTGGCTAGGTCTTATTTTAGGGGAAACAGGGTACAGTCCAAAAAATGTGTTCTCCAAATAGGATGCTCATTTCCCTTACTGGTACCTGTGTCCAACTCCAACCTGTTTGCCAATTTCCTGTAAAAATGTAGGATTTTTGTTCCTGCCTGATAGCAAAGTGATCCACTTTTCCTTCTGAATAGTATTTTATATAGGGTGAGATTTCCCCCCCAATAATTTCCAATGTTTCAGAATCCCACCTCTGCCTCTTTTACTTGTATTACAAATAGGCTTATTTATTGTGGGCCTTGGTTTCTAAGCTCTTAAAAATTCTGCAGGTGAAGTGTACAATGTCATCAATGTAAAGTTATCTTTTACATCTTGTTGCATATAAAACCTTAGAATTCAACTGGCTTCTTTCCACATTTATTTAAATAATTACTGTTTCCCCAGAAATAAAACCTAGCCGGACAATTAGCTTTAATGCATCTTTTGGAGCAAAAATTAATATAAGACCCGGTTTTAGTTTACTATAAGATTGGGTCTTATATAATGTAATGTAATACCAGGTCTTATATTAATTTTTGATCCAAAAGATGTATTAGAGCTGATTGTCCGGCTAGAACTTATTTTCGGGGAAACACGGTATAAAGTTTTATGTTGTTTTTGGCCATTTTTATTTTAAACTCAATAGCAAGAAAAATGTCAAGAAATAAAGGATTAGTAAAAAATGCGTACACCAGGCCAGCTTTTAGTGTAACAACTTGAATGTAATATATTTCCATGCTTTTAAATAATGGTTTTTTTTACACTGTGAATTTTTTTTTTACACTGTGAATTTTGATTTTCAGTCAAAACAACGTATTTGCTGACATTGAGTGTCTTCAGTATTGTCCACTGACTCCTAAGAAATGTTTGCAATTGTTGACAAGGGTTTCACTGATAGTAATTAAAAATGTTTAAAATAAAAAAATGCTTATACCAAAGGATGAAATCAAAGGGTAGTTTATTAAAAAAAGAATCAAAACAGAAACTCTAAGTACCAGTGTGTACATTGTACACATTTAAATGACTCACAAGAATGAAGTTTTTTTCATATACATTAAGATCACACCACCCTGTTGTTAATCAAAAGATGTTCAAGGAGAAATCTGACTCCAAACTGCATCGCCATCATAAAGAGACCACATTTCAAACATGCAACAACGCCACTGGTAATAAAGCTTTGGAATGGGTGCTCATCCTACTATTTCACTACAAACAGGATAGAAAGCAAGATAAGTTGAGAATGTTTTCTAAAACAGAATGCAAGCTGTCATCGTGTACTCCAGCACTCCTTACTCCTCTGCTGCCATTTTTAGCAAGTACTCCTTGTCAATCTTGAAGAGTCTCCATCCCTCCTCACTGGACAGATCAGAAGCACCTCTTCTTTTGTAGAAGTTGATAGATGACTCATTCCATTCTGCTACCAAGAAGTGCATGCTGCTGCAGCGGCATTTCATGGCAACCTGTTACACACGGGAGAGGAAAATGCAAACTCAGCGACATTTCACCTGCTTTCCAAGACCCAGTTCTGATTGTCATTAAAATAATCCAGTAACCCTTACAAACTCAGAAACCCCAAACCAAGACGTACCTGGCTTAGATTCTTCAGAATTTCTGATCCAATCCCAAAGCCTAAAAGAAAGAGAAATACCATTTAAACAGTCATTTCAAGGACTTCAAGCCCTGCTTTCTCTTTAGAGTCACCCCCCTAAACTCAACCCTACCTCTATAATCACTCATCACGAAGAAATCCTCAAGATACAAGAGTTTGCCAATCCATGGGTCATAGGTAAAATAGTACATGGCGAAACCAACAATGCTGTGTCCTGTAATAAGAATATCATGTGAGCTACGGACAAAAACAATCCATTCAAGTTGTAGCTGCAAAATCGGAAGCCTATCACAGGTTTTAAAAAATATACATGCATGTATTATAAAAATAAAGTAGCCATGAACTGGACTGTCTCCTAACTTTTAGGCCAGTGCAGTCCAGGCCACTGATGGACTATCTCGCTGTTCTCAAAGTATGTATTTGCAAAAAAGCACACATTATAGAGCTGGCTGACACCAGGCTAAAACTGGACTGACCACTCTGCAGTCCGCTGCATCTCACACTTAGGAAGCGAGAATGCTTTCATTACTTGCCAGAGCAAAACTGCTATGGTCTTCAACTAAACACACACATTATTCACATCCTATCGATATACTGGTATGTTGACTTGGGAATAAGGTTTACACGGCAGTTCAGAATAGTAAATATTTTTCGTTTAGAAACTCTGCTTCCTTAAGGCCAGGACTTTAGGCCAAAAGTACAATGTTTAATTTCAGAACTTGCCTTCCAATTAAAACACTTTCAATTTGCTCTCCCCAGTTTTTAAGCCAGAAGCAGCAGAGGTATCCCGAAACAGGTATTATGTAACATCCATATACTTCTAAAAAATACCTCATCTCTTATGTTTTCTGCTCGTTTCTTCTAGCTTGGGGAACAGACTTCAGAAAAAAACTTCAGCACCCAGCCAAACAACTTCCCCTTTTAGCTCTGTCTTCTGACCAGTCAACAGGGACCAGCAAAATAAAAAAAAAAAATTAAAAAAACTCCTTTTTATTGGGTGTTTTGAATTCCAAATGGAGGCAAAGGTTTCAAATTAAACTTTTTTGCCATTTTATAGTCCTTGGCAAACACAGGAAGCGAGTATTACAGTTTCTGATCTACCGTGTTTTAAGTGTGCGATAATAGGACCTTACCTCATTTTTATCATGATCATCTACTTTATTGTGTAAAGGATGTTTTAGTTACCTCCCCGCCCATCCATGTACACGGAAGGGCCATGTACATGGCGAAGCTAGAGACTGTAACCTGAAGATTGGGACAAATTAAAGAAAAAAATGTGATTTAACACAATTACAAAAAAGGTTACGTTAGGGTCAAACAAGAACCATTTATGAAACTGAATTACAACAAATTACATTATACCTAACTGTTCCGGTCTCCACCGCACTCCGATACTTACACATAAACAGCTCTTTTAACCCGCCCTATTATTAAGTGCAGCACATCTATTTTTTTTCCTCATTAGTTTGAACACTGGCTATTATTTCTGGCTAACTTCTGAGTAAGTAACCTTGGCCTGTGTGGTCAGTAGTTCTACACGGCAGACACTACGTTTACACAACACTAGGTCTCTGGCTTCTGGAACGGGAGGGTGGTTACCTTCTGGAGTGTGGTGCTCTTTGGGTACTTCTGCCACCAGGCAGTGGTAGAAAGGGTGTTCTCCGAAACCATCCTCTAGCAGATCTGCAAAGGGAAGCAGGGAGGGGCAGACAGTGTTGGCCTCGGTGAAGGTGCCAGGCACCCGCCGCTCGTCCCCCACCCCGCCACTATTGCGTTACCTTTTTCAGTTAATATTACTTGTTCTTCCATGTATTCATATTTAGCCAGTTCCTGGGGCGATGCACATAGGAGAAAGGGAGAAAAGCAGAACTAAGTGAGGCCCCGACCCGGCCAGCCCAGAGGGAACAGAGCGGGTGGGGGTGCGTGGTGATTAGTTTCCGGAGTCCCGCCCTGAGAGGCGCGGCACAGCGCGGCCGGGGCTGGGGGAGGCGGGCGGAAGAGAAAACCTGCGGCGAGGCGCGAGGCGGCCTCGGCCGGAAACGGAGCCGCCTCCCACCCGCACCTCGGCCCTGGAGAAGCCTGGCCTTCCCGCTACCTTGATCAGCCGCAGGATGTCACTGCAGTCGGCAGCGGTAGCCGGGCGGATCACGAAGTTAGCCATTTTCGTCTTTTGCTTTTCTTCCCTTTGCGGACCAGGCCCCTGTATTTGAACAGCAGGAGAAGGTGGTTCTTCATTCGTCTCCCGGGAGCGTCCTGTCCTCAGTCAGGCTGGCACCATGACCCGGGGAACCTCGGTGAGCAACAGAAAAACTTCCGCTGACTGCAACTGGAACTGCGCGTTTGAGCCGCTGCGGAGCTCCGCTTTTTAGCACGAAGCGCCGCCCCGGGCCGTGAGGCGGTGGCACCTCGTCCAATGGGGCCGCGACCAGTCCCCGGCTCTTCCGGGCGCCGCCCTCTTTTCCCGAGCCTGTTTGAACCCGGGAGGTACGGGCGGGGGCGGCGAGGCGAGCGCCGGTCTTGTAGCGGCGCCCTCTAGCGGCTTCTCGAGGAGCCTTTCCGGAAGCGTGACCTTGGAACCTAGGCGTCCCCGGTCACCTTTGCAAAAGGAGGGTGGGTTGCCTTTGTGGCCCCCGACCGGTGACTGCTGTTTCCTCCTTGTCCCGTCGGGGAAAGAATCTCGGGAGACCTGGCGTTGGGCAATGGGGTTCTAAAAGTGTGGTCTGGGGGAACCTTTGGGGGTTCCAAGATCCTTTTAAGGCGTCTGTGTCAAAACTATAGTTTCGTAAGGATAGTGAGACGTCATTTGCCTTTTTCAGTCTCGCTGGAAGGAATTTTCCAGACGAGACCGGAAGTGTGGTGACGTCATCGCTCAGATGACTAAGGGAATGGGTGTATATTTTTGTATCTTCTAGAGTTTCTTAAGGTAAGCTACTATTTGGGTTTCTCAATAATTTTTTCTCCTATGCAGTGCTTGTAATTTTTAGAGTTAACAGAATGTTGTCCTTTATACTTTTTTTCCTTCTTAGTCTTACTTAAATTTCTAACCTCACTTGTGGAAGAAACACTCCTGCCTGAGGTACACTCTTCATAATTTCTTTTAGTGAAGGTCTGCCTTTGTAAATTTTTGTTTTGTTTGTCTAAATGTCTTTTTTAAAGTTTTAAAAAATTTATTCTTTTCAGTGACAGTTGACATTAAATATTATTTTATATTAGTTTCAAGTGTACAGCATATGGTTAGACATTTATATATTTTTTTCAGTGATTCCCTCAATTAGTCTAATACCCACCTGGCACTATATATAGTTGTTGCAGTATTATTGACTATATTCTCTGTGCTATACTTCACATCCCTGTGACTATTTTGTAACTACCAAATTGTATTTCTTAATCCCTACACCTCTTTTACCCTAAATACAGAGGGTGCCAAAAAATGTATACACATTTTAAAATGGAAAAAACTGTATTAAAGTTGTAATCCTCAATATATATTGATAACAAAAGATGAATACAAGTCATGTGTATACACTTTTTTGGCACTCCCGGTATGTCTAATTCATCTCAAAAATTTTTTTTCTCTAGTGATTAAAAAAAATTTTTTTATTAGTTTCAGGTGTACAAAACAATGTAATAGTTAGACGTTTATCATTTATATCCCTCACACAGTGATAACTCCCTTTCCCCCATCTACTACCCTCTGACACATCTCAGAATTCTTGATTTATTTCATTGCTTATAGAATTTAAGGTTGGAAGTTATTTTCTTTCAGCATATTGATGATATATGACTATCTTCTGACTTCAAGTGCGGTTAAAAGCTGTTGTAATCCCTATTTGCTCCATCTTTGCTGTTTTTTCCCCTTTAGAAAATTTTTATTTTGAAGTAATTATAAATTTACAGGATGCCCGATGACATCGTTGCTCTGGTGATTAAAGGAGTTTGTGCCTGTGTATTGTTTTCTAGAATTTTCTAAGGTTAAGCTTTTTTTTGGATTCTTCAATAATTTTTAAATGTCCTGAGAGCAAAATGTTTGAGAATAGTTGGATTAGAGTAAAGCTATTCCTGGATTGTATCCATTGGCACAAGTATTCAAGCCTCTTACAGATAAGAGTTTTTCTTCTACAACCAACCTTCCCAGACAGACCCTCCTCCGGAGGGGTCTGCTTTGGATGCCCTGCCTGGGTTTCCCAGATGAGTCAAAGAGAAAGCATAAATGGGGCCTGCAGTGTTCTCACTGTAGAATGAGAGGTTGAACTATCACCCCATGACCCCCACTACCAAATATTACAAGTGATTCTCTGCCTTTGCTAGGAACATCCTATATGTAGAAAAGAAAGCAAAAGTAGGTTTTCTATTACTCTTCTCACCCTCTGGGGATGTCATGCATAGTGAGTCACCGTGGGAATTTATGGAATGTCTTTCTCAAAGATCTTTAAAAAGAGTGTTGATTCTCAATTGTCTAAACTATTGCAGGTGGTGTCTTTCCTGACACCATGACACATGGATGACCAACCATAGGCTCTTCCCTCCACTGCTTTGGTCTAATGCAGGAGGACTTAGGAGAGCTTGTTACAAATTTACTGACAACCACAAATTAAACTTCCATGACTAAACTCTAATGATAGCTGCCTAGTTGAAGCAAGAACAAGGCCATTTTCAATTTGGGTTGCTTAGTGTTTTAGAGTAATGATTGTTTCTTTAAAATGCATGATAGCATGATATATTTTTTTCTATTTATTCTGTTTTTCCAGTTTAAGTTTTATGCTCTTATGCTTTACCCTTATGACAAGAAGAGCCTGTTCTGAAAAACAGACTGCCAAAAAAAAAAGCTCATGATCGTGTTTGTGCACATGTAAAAGCTTGGAACGCTAAGAAATTTGAATTTTCTTCATGGCAGTGAAGCGTTAGGCTTTTCCATTGTCATAAATAGATACAATAGATGACCAAAATTATCCTCTCGATACTAGAATATATATATTTAAAACTGCATAAAAAGGGGATTAACTGCCTAGCATTTGGAAAACTTACTTGGTTAATGAGTTAACAAATCAACAATTATTTATTGAATCTTGCGCTTGCGGGTTATAGAGGAAGGCTAAGTTTTGAAACCAGTTCTCAGGGTACACAGTTTACTTTTAGAGATTTATGTGTAGTTTTATACAACAGAATTTAATAAAGAATTCCAATAACTGAGGAGGTCTGAATCGGGGAAGAGTAGGAGGAAGTGAAATGCCAAGGCACTGCCCTGGCTGTTTTACATTCATTGTTTCATTTCATCCTTAAAACTGTTATGGAATGGGTAATGTTAACTCCATCTTTAGAACTGAGAAAACCAGAAGCTCAGAGGGGTCACAAAATTGCCAAAGCTAGGAAGTGGTGGAGCTGGGGAAGAAGGAAGTCTGTTGATTTCCATGCCAAAGTAAAGATGCCCAACATGCCTATTATGGAAGTTGTCCTATTTATTTTTTGACTTATTAAGGTAATGCATACTGATGAAGAGAATTAGAAAAGTGCAGAAACATAATACAAATACATGCAGGGCCTCCTTAAGGATGAAAGAGCTCATGAAGGGAAGTGTCCCGCTGACAGCCAGCACCAATTGCCAGAGGCCATTTTGGACCATCCAACCTCGGTTGAGCTGTTGGTGATTGCAGCCATCCAAGCGATCCAAGGCAAGACCAGCAGAAGAACCACCTACTAGCTGATCCCAGCCCACATTATCAACCCACAGAATCATGAGCCCCCAAAACTGTTATTTTAAGCCACTAAATTTGGGGGTGGTCTCTTACACAGCAAAGGCTAACTGAAACCTGATGCCCATCTTGGTGGTTTATACTTGGCTTCTATTCTGATTGGTTGTAGTGTCCATTCTGTCTGGTCTTCTGCTTTGTTGTACCTGTTTTAAAATATTTTAAAAATCACCTCTGCTGTGTGTAAGTGTAATAACAAATTGGTATCGTATATCTATAATTTGTATCCTGCAGAATAGTGTATGATGGGGTCAATTTACTTAACCTTGTTAGGTCATCATTTCTTCATCTGTAAAAAGTAATAATAATGTCCTTCATATGGTTAATTGTTGAGGATTTGTGGCAGACCAGCTGCCACGGATTGAACGGTTTCTGGAAGGGGGAGCGGGAATGAAAAAAGAGACACACACAGGAAATAATGCGGCCGGTCTCCAGGGATGCTGGAGCAAGCGGTTTAATTATCTTCACCAATATATACCCTATGGGTACGTGCAGTTTAACAATCACATGTGTGCATTACCTCACAGAAAGTAAATTTTCAACTTTTACAAAGAAACTACAAAATCACTACAAAACTCCCCAAAGTAATTAACAAGACAAAGTCTACCAATCATCCTGATAGCCATCAGTTATCTGTATCCGGGAAAACCGGCCACTCCCACTTCATTCCTCAGTAGCCTGCAAGCCCCCTGGAGGGACAAGCAGAACAATGTCTTAGGACTTGAAACAAGTTAATCATGAACTAAGCCAGGCCACAAGTTTCCAGAGAAATAAGAAATTATGGCTCCCCACAGGATTAAATGAGGTAATACATATAAAGTGCTCAGTACAGCAGCTAAAATAATTGTTAGCGTTACTACTATTAACATTACAGTGTGTTTTCCCATATCATTAAATATATTTAACTTTAAAAAAATGTAATGGCTCCTTGGAGTTCCGTTGTGTGCAATTTATTTCATCATTCTATTGTTGAAGATTTAGGTTTTTTTCCAACGATAAATAATGCTTTGATGAACATCTTTCCACCCAAGTTTTGGCCCAGGTTTCTGATTGTTTCCTCAGGTAGATTCCCAGAAGTGAAATTACTAGGTGAGCGGAGATGTAATTTTGTTCATCTGCAGCCAGAGAAACACTCTGGTGTAGATTTCAGGTGTAGATTTCAGTGACTCTTTGGATGTGCTCACTGTAGCTTGAATTGTCTAAATTTTGATAATATCTGTGTTCCATAGGTTGCAATACTTGGGGTACTCTAGAAGTTGGATCTTTCTCAGAGGGTGGTTTTACTACATGTGGGTGACAGCCGGTGAGATTGGTCAATAAAACCAACCAGCCCTAAGAAAACACCAGGATTTTTCTTTTTCTTCTTTCTTTCCCTTCCTTACTTTCTTTTTTTCCCTCCCTCCCTCCCTCCCTCCCTCCCTCCCTCCCTCCCTCCCTCCCTCCCTTTCTCCCTCCCTCCCTCCCTTCCTTTCTTTTTTCCTTTTTTTTTTTTTTTTTTTTTTAGAAATTATACTTTAGGACACAAAAAGCTGTTTTATCTTTAGGGGTGGATCATCAAAAGTGTAAGGCTTTTTTGTAAATGTAAAGTATTACATTACTTTAGACTGCAATTAAAAGAGGCTGGTCAGTAACATGTAACGTATCAATCAGGCCTCATTTACAACTCTCGCTTAGGCTGAAAGGGAATGACCGGAAGCAGGACCTTGTGGTACAGTCTAAAGTGCGTACTGTACTGAGCGAGAGAAAAGAGGAAGGCTCATAACGGACAGCCATTTGTTTCCTAGAAGAGCATTTTCTCCTTTTTTAAAAATCACTTTCCCCCACAGCCAACAGTATTCTCCTTGGTAGGGGGCTGCCAATCAGAGCATGCACCCCACTTGGTCAGTATTGTGACTCAAGCCATGCCAATCCGAATCTTTTCTCACTGGCACCAAGAAAGTCCCTTCCTTTTTGCTAGCACATCTGAGGCAATGTGCCGGTCTTGGACAATGGCTTTGACCTGCCAGGGAAGACTTAGCACATTTGAGTTTTGGGCTCTGTGTAGGCACCGCTGGCATGGCCTGTGTCCTCCCAGCCACCACTGCTGCCTACTTTTGACCATCTCACTCCCCTTCCCCTGCCCCCAACCACCACCACTGCATACACTTGTAAGGAAAAAGGGAGCCAAATGGTCAGAAAGTCTCATCCCAACAACTTGTGGGGATAAAAAGCTCTGTGGCCAGAGATGGACGTTGGGGGTGGTAAATGCTATTTGAGAGCAGCAGAAATAGGGGTGATCATATTTGAATTCCCATGCATGTGCCCAGTGCTGCTCATTTCCAAAGAGTGAAAAAGTGATACAGATCAATAGACTGGGGCAGAGACATTCCCCTGTTGCGACAGTCGTCCCAAGCCACCCCTGTCTATTTATAGGATGAAATCTATTTGCCATGCTAGCCTAAATCTATCCCAGGCTGTTACAGTTTCACTCCACTGGGGCTCTTACTGAGGATCATAAAAAATTATGGTGTAGAGACCACAGAGACCCCTTTGGTTGAAGTTTAAGATGTGATTGTGTGTCTTCCTGTCTAATGCTCTGTGGAAGGAGGCCCACCCATTGGCAGTTGTACTGAATCTGCAGAGATTGCTCCCTGGAGGCCGTATGTAGAGAGGCTGAGTGGCTTTTAGGCAAAGACATGGAATATTCCAAGGCTGTGAATGTTTATGACTTAAGATTGGTTTTGTTGCTCTTCACCATGATCACTTTTTATTTCAAGGTTCCAAAATAGCAAGGCAGTTATTTGACAGCAAGTTGTCTTATACCATCCCTTTTGTATTAATTATCTATTGCCACATAAATTACCAAATTTAGTGGCTTAATTTCCACACATTTATGACTACAGTTTCTGTAGGTCGGGAGTCCGGGTGTGGCTTAGCTGGGTCCTCTGCTCAAGGCGTCAGCCGGGCTGCGTTTTCACGTGGGAGTGTGACCACGGAAGAATCCAATTGCAAGCTCAAGTTGTTGGCATTGGCAAGATTCATTTCTTTGACTGACTTCCTTGAATTAATTTTATTGCCTTGGCTTTTGCTGTTGGTTAAGGCCACTCATCATTTCTAAGAAGCTGCCTGCAGTTCCTTGTCACCTGGGCTTGTGCAATGTGGCTGTTTAGTTCATCAAACCAGCATGGAGAGTAGTCTGCTAGCAAGACAGTCTTTTATTGTGAAAAAAAACCCATATAACAAAATTTACCATCTTAACTATTTTTAAGTGTACAGTACAGTAGTGTTAACTATCTGCATGTTATTGCGTAATAGATCTCTAGAACTTTTTCATCTTGCAAAACAGAAACTATATACCGGGGGTGCCACAAAAATGTATACAAGTGGACATTAGTCAGCGTTGTTCAAGCAGTAGTTCGCTGTCATCAGAAGTGTCTGGACGCTGATGGTAACCACTTTGAGCACCTCTTGTCATTGCAGAAGTCAAATGTGACTTGTATTCATCTTTTGTTATCGGTATATATTGAGTATTACAATTAGTACAGTTTTTACCTTTCTTAAAATGTGTATACATTTTTTGGGCGTCCTCTGTATATGCATTGAATAACTCCCCATTCTCCCCTCCCCCAGCCCCTAGTAACCACCATTCTACTTTCTGTCTCTATGTGTTTGACTTTGTACTTTAGATTACCTCATATAAGTGGAATCAAGTATCTTTTTGTGACTGGCTTATTTCACTTAGCATAATGTCCTTAATAGTTATCCATGTTATAGCCTATGACATGCATTTCCCTCTTCAAAGCTGAATAATATTCCTCTGTGTGTGTGTGTGTGTGTGTGTGTGTGTGTGTACCACATTTCTTTATCCATTCATCCATGGATGGACATTTAGGTTGCTTCTACCTTTCGGCTATTACAAATAATGGTGTAATGAACATAGGAGTGCAAATATCTCTTCAAGATCCTGTTTTCAATTCTTTTGGATAAATACTCAGAAGTGGAATTGCTGACCATGTGGTAGTTCTATTTTTCATTTTTTTCTGCCTCCCCCTCCCCTCCGGTTCAAGCCGCTGTTTCTCAGTCTAGTTGTGTAGGACACAGCTCCCTGGCCCATGCTGGTGTTATGAGCCTTGTGCCACCCCCACCAGCCAGTGGTCGGTCGGCGGCTCACAACAGCTCACGGCAGCTCTCGTTGGTTGCCGGCCACTCACGATGGCTGCCAGCCACTCACGGTAGCACACGTCAGCACAGAGCAGCCCATGGCAGCACACCGCAGCTCATGGCAGCTCACACCAACCTCCAGCTGCTCACAGCAGCCCAGCTCCAGGGAGAGCCGTTGTTCACAATCTTAGCTGTAGAGGACGCAGCCCACTGGCCCATGTGGGAATCGAACTGGCGACCTCAGCGTTAGGTGCACGGCACTCCAACCACCTGAGCCACTGGGCCGGGCGTATTTTTTATTTTTTGAGGCACCTCCGTACTGTTTTCCATGGTGGCTGAACCAATTTACATTCCTACCAATAGTGCACGAGGGTTCTCTTTTCTCCACATCTGCACCACAACTTTTTATTTTCTGGGGTGTTTGTTTGTTTTGTTTTTGATAGTGGTCATCTTAACACATGTGAGGTGGTGTCTCATTGTGGTTCTGATTTGCATTTCTCTGATGATGAGTGATGTGGAACACCGTGTTGGCCATCTGTATGTCTTTGGAGAAATGTATATTCAAGTCCTCTGCCCATTTTAAAATCAGGTTATGTTGTTGTTGTTGAGCTGTAGGAGTTCTTCCTATATTCTGGATATTAATCTCATCAGATATGTAATTTGCAAATATTTCTCCCATTCCATAGGTTTCCTTTTCACTCCGTTGATTGTTTCCTTTGATATGCAAAAGGTTTTAAATTGGATGTAGTCACATTTGTCTATTTTTTCCTTTCGTTGCCTGGCAAGAGAAAGTTTTACATCATGTAAGATAATCATGGGAGTGACACACTGCCACCTTCAGCCTATTCTGTTGGTTAAAAGAAAGTCATACACAGGTCCTGCCCACAGTCAAGTGGAGAGGATCACACAAAGGCATAAACATCAGGAGGCAGGATTGTGGGGGCCACCTTGGAGTCTGTCTGCATTTAAAGGGCAGTAAAAACCTGCTGCTTATTCAACCTTTAACAAACACTTATTAAGGTCTGTTTCCTGCCAAGCATTGTGCTTGGGGAATGCTGACATAAATATGGTGTTGTCCCTGCCCTCCTGGGACTTACTGTTCAACATTACAGGCCCTTGTGGTTCTTGTCATGATCAGAAGGGACCTAGCCTCCTGGAGAAAAAGGACAGGAAGAATCAGAACTAAGGGGCAGATACAGTTTATGACTCATTCAGTGTGACCTGCCTCCTCCAGGCAGCCCTCCTCTCACCCCTTCTGAAGTCATGTCCAAAGGGAAGACTCAGCTCATGGAACAAGGCTTAACTTCTCATAAATATGTAGGAAATCTGCAAAGTGCAATCAGCCATCCTTAGGCCTCTTAAAATATCAGCCCTTTGAATCTGAGTATGGAGGTTCCTCAATAAGAAGATCATAGGAAGTGATTGCCTGTTAGTGCACCAAATATAGGACACCCCCTTTTTTCCCTGTGGGCTTTGGGTACGACAATATATTTTATTTTATTTTACTTTATTTATTGGGGAAGGGGAACAGGACTTTATTGGGGAACAGTGTGTACTTCCAGGCCTTTTTTTCCAAGTCAAGTTGTTGTCCTTTCAGTCTTAGTTGTGGAGGGTGCTGTTCAGCTTCAAGTTGATGTCCCCTTTCAGTGTTAGTTGTGGAGGGCTCAGCTCAGCTCCAGGTCCAGTTGCCGTTGCTAGTTGCTAGTTGCAGGGGGCGCAGCCCACCATCCCTTGCAGGAGTGGAACCGGCAACCTTGTGGTTGAGAGGATGCGCTCCAGCCAACTGAGCCATCCCAGCAGCTCAGCTCAAGGTGCTGTGTTCAATCTTAGTTGCAGGGGTCGCTGCCCACCAGCCCTTGCGGGACTTGAGGAATTGAGCTGGCAGTCTTGTGGTTGAGAGCCCACTGGCCCATGTGGGAATCGAACTGGCAGCCTTTGGAGTTAGGAGCATGGAGCTCTGACTGCCTGAGCCACCGGGCTGGCCCCGACAATATATTTTAAAGTTCAGAATCCAGCTTCTCATTCTTTGTACCATTCATAAATTGGCAATTAAATGTTAACAGTGAATCCAGGAAAATAGAGGATACTTCAAAGAAGGAAATGCAGAGGAGTGAACTCCCCCCAGCATCCTTTGTGTGACCTGAAGAACAAGGAACAATTCTGGCCCTGGTGGGAGTGGATGTTGGGTGTATTCTGCTGGAGACAACCTGAGAGCTCATTCTGGAAGTGGAGGATATGGGGTGAGTCATTCCTTTTGGGCCCATGATGGAGGTGGGAGAAGGGTACATGAAGATCAAAAGGGGACCCAGGACCACAGGACTGAGAGAACTGTAATAAATTTTAAGGTCTCCTTGAAAGATTACAGGAGAGGAGGAAGGGAGATATGCAACTAGCATTTCTTAGTGCGTGCTATGTGTGGCATGCCTTGCTTTCTGTTTTTATATTTTGGCATTTTACAGATGTGATTTTATTTAGTCTTAATTACCATGTATTATTATTTATTTTTTTACATATGTGCTGTTGTGTCATCTAGATTTTTTTAAATTGAAAAGATATTTGTTGCAACACTACAGAGAGGGTTGATTATACATTTCCATTCCAGAGCTGCAGGGAAAACTGGGAATGAAGTCAGCCATTTAAATAAAACTGGCCTGATGGAAGGAGAACTGACTCTGGGTGGTAAACACACAATGGGATTTATAGATGATGTAATACAGAATTGTACACCTGAAATCTATGTAATTTCACTAATAATTGTCACCCCAATAAATTTAAATAAATAAATAAATAAATAAATAAATAAATAAATAAATAAATAAATAAATAAAACTGGCCTGGATGAATATAACCTGGAAAAATAAGTTTTTTTTTCTTCAAAGCCCTCCAATCTCTATTGTTGAGATCTCTGTCTTCTGAGAAGCATAGAATGTTAGTGTTTCTTTACTAGTCCAAATCCCTCATCTAATAGCTAAGAAAACTGAAGCCCAGAGAGGGTAATGTACTTGTCCAAGGTCACACAGCTAGAGTTAGAAATACAGCTGAGGTCTCCTGTCTCTTAGGCAAGAGATCTTTTATTACACCAGTGTGTAATTATCGCCCTCATAGATCTTCTGGCAAAAATGGAAAAATTTAAAAGTCATTCTGTCAAATACTGTCCTAAAGCTGGAGCTTAGGCAAGCAAAAAACAAAAAACAAACTGTAAACATTCAATACATTTGGTCCCTTTCTCACAAATTAAGTTTTTCTAGAACACGCCTTGTTTTAATTGTAACAGAGTGCTTGCTCTTGGCAGTTCGTCTCCCCAATTTCTTCCTTTTCCTAAGTATTTCTTTTCTGCCTTGCACCCTTGCCCCCATCCCAAGGATGGGACTCGGCAGTATGGATCAAGAATGCCTACAGCCTGAGACAAGAAAACAGTCGACTTTCTAGGGGATCCCTGCCACCCTACGAGGCTGCAGGGAGTTGCCCCCGTCCAGACTGCTTCACAGGAGAATTCCAGAGGCCATAGGCCTTTCTGCTCATGGAGGATTCTTCTCTGGACACCTAGTCATTGAATCTGGGACATCACGATACCATCCTTCTTTCTGAGATGAGTGCTATCCAAGTACTTTGAAAATGGTCCACAGCTCTTCATTTATGTTCTACTCTCAAGAGATAGCATACACACTCATCATCCGACAGGAAGAATGGGTTTTCCCATCCAAGCAAATGACTTAGAGAATGCCAATGTGTTAGCCTGAAGCCATAGGGTAACCCTGTTGACTCAGTAATTACTTTTTGGAAGGTGGAGCTGAGTGCACTTGTGTGTCAGCAAAAGCAGGGATTTTTTTTAAATTAAATTTATTGGGGTGACAATTGTTAGTAAATTTACATAGATTTCAGGTGTACAATTCTGTATTACATCATCTATAAGTCCCATTGTGTGTTCACCACCCAGAGTCAGTTCTCCTTCCATCACCAAATATTTGATCCCCCTTACCCTCATCTCCCACCCTCCACCCCCTTACCCTCTGGTAACCACTAAATTATTGTCTGTGTCTATGAGTTTTTCTTTCTCATTTGTTTGTCTTGTTCTTTTGTTGTTTTTGGTTTATATACCACATATCAGTGAAATCATAGGGTTCTCTGCTTTTTCTGTCTGACCTATTTCACTTAGCATTATACTCTCAAGATCCATCCATGTTGTCACAAATGCTCCTATATCATCTTTCCTTAACGCTGAATAGTATTCCATTGTGTATATGTACCACAACTTCTTTATCCATTCATCTATCGAAGGACATTTTGGTTGTTTCCATGTCTTGGCCACCGTAAACAAAGCAAAAGCAGGGATTTTTTGAGGCCAGGCAAATCCCAGCACTGCCTGGGAATCTGCTGTGTGATTTTGGCAAAGTTCTTAAATCTCAGTGTGCTTATCTGTAAAATGGAGTTAACAGTTTCCTCCTCTTAGGGTTATGAATATTAAATACTGTTGTAAAGCCCTTTGTAGAGTAGGTACCCTCTAAATGTTTATTCCTTTTTGTCTACCTGATAATATAAGGATTATAACAATTTTTGGATTAGGAAGAATAATTGTGAATGGTCCAATGGGAAGAGAGAAGGATTTTCCCCTAAACCTATTTTTATCCTGCCCTACACAGGATCATTCTTTTATTCACTGACCTTTGTCTTGAAGCTTTGACCTTTCTCATGAATAATAAATGTGCAAAGATTGTGTTAATGTATTCCAATCAATGAAGCCTGCTTCAGTGGTCATAGAATCAGGAATCATCACATAGGATCAGGCTGTGTAATCAGTATTGTGATATCTGTTGCACGGTCTGCAGGCTAGACATCACATGGACAAGGTCCAATCCAGAACACATGACTAGGACAAATTATTTACAACCCTGACTCACCTTAGAAGTGGACCTCATCTGTGACCTGATTAACATTCAACTATAAAGCACACCTGGAGATTTTTTTTTAAAGAAGCAGGTGTAGTAAAAGGAGAAGGTGTTGAAAAGGCCATTATACAGAACATATTAATTCACACAACTTTTTCCCCGTTTTTTTGCAAGTATTTTATAGTTATACCACATAGAAGGGAAATAATACAGTTACAGTGCTTAGAATCTAGGCAGGACAGCAGATAGAACAATTTCCCTAACTTTTTTGCAGTATCTAGTCTCTGAAGCCATGGTTAAAAAGCTGTTCAAGAGTTGTGCATACTGGTTAAAAACTCTTCATTTACCTTCAGCAATAAATAGCTATAAAACACAATTTTCAATTTTGTAATTCTCTTACTTTCAGAATGTACCAAACTCGTTGAAAACTATAAACCATAATATCCAAGAATCCCAATGAACGCCAAGCAGCATAAACACACAGAAGAATACCAAGGCACTGCAGAATCAAACTTCTGAAAAACAGTGATAAAGAGAAAACCTTATGAGACCAATTACTGGTTTCTCATCAGAAACAATGCAAACCAAAAGATGGTGGAACATCTTTAGAGCACCAGAAGAAATGCACCTAGAATTTTACATCCAGTGAGAATTCCTTCAAAGATGAAGGCAAAGTAAAGACATTTCAGATAAGCTAAAGCCAAGAGAATTCATCATTAGTGAACTTGTACTATAAGAAATCCTAAAGGAAGTTTTGCAGGCTGAAGGAAAATGATACCAGATGGACACATGAATTTATGTAAAAGAATGAAGAGTACCAGAAGTGGTAAATATGTGGGTAAGTATAAAAGACATTTTTCTTGTTTTTAATGTCTTTACAATATAATTAACTTTAAAGTGAGAATAATACCAGTATATTAGGGATTTATAAATTTGTTGAACTAGAGTGTATGAGCACAACAGCACAAAGAATGGGGGATATGGGATGGAAGTATATTGTTAGAAGATTCTTGCATTACTTGTTAAATGCTATAACGTTTCAAGGTAGACTGTGATAAGTTAAAGGTGCATATTGTAAAGCTTAGAGCAACCACTAAAAAAAAGTCCAACAGGTATAGCTACTAATAAGTCAATAGAGCAGGTGAAATAGACTCATAACAAATAATCCAAGACAGGAAAAGAGGAAAAAGGAACAAAACACAGATGGGACAAACAGAATTGTAGGACTACTGTTGTTTCTGATATATCTATCAGGAAAGGAATCACCAAGGGAAAAACCTAAAACATCTTGTATTTACCCCCCAAAATTGAAACGAGATAAAGAATAAGGAAACATGCTATCCAGACTCCCGCAAATGGAATTGAATATCTTTAGTTGATGATAATATCACCTCCATTCTGATTCATTCAGCATTGATACCAGTTGTTTATCAAGAAAAAGAGATTATTTTGGTTCAGAAATACTCACAACCTGGCATGACTTGGAAGAATTTAAAAGAGGTAACATCAGGCAAAAGGCGTGTTGGGAAAGGAGACCTGAGGAAGTGCTGTCACAGTTAGGGTGGTTGCATGATTTGAGCAGTGCGATTAGAAATGAGTGACATTAGGATAGCTTCTGAAAGTGAAACTGAAAATCAAGCAGAGATATTCGAACTGTATACCGCACCAGTTAATATTTGCTGAAAATACACTGACTGGATGCATTAACATATTTAAAGAGAGAAGGTAAATCTTATAACAAACGTGATCACTGTATCTGTTAGGAATGCTTTTGACTACAGCTAACAGAATACCCCCTCTTCCAGTAGCTTGAGCCATAAAAATTACAAAACCTCAGTGGAAGCCTTGAGGTAGCCATTTGCAGGGCTATTTCAGCAATTAATCATGTTATCAAGGACCTGCACTTTTCTTGGTGTTTTTTCTTTTTTAAGGACCTGGACCTTTTTTTTTCACATACCATAAAATTTACTAATTTAAAGTACACAGTTAAGAGATTTTTGAATATCCTTGGGCAAATCTAATTTTAAAATATTTTCTTCTCTGCTAAAATAAACTTGAACCCATTATCAGTCACTTCTCATCTCTTCCACATAACAATAAGCAACTACTACCCTATGCTACTTTTTTTTTTATTAGTTTCAGGTGTACAAGACAAAGTAATACTTAGACGTTTATCATTTATATCCCTCACACTGTGTGGACCCCCTCTCCCCTCATCCACTACCCCTCTGACATCGCACAGAGCCATTACATTTCCAGTCTCTATTCCTAATGCTGTACTCCACTTCTTGTAAGTATATACATACATATATATATATACATATATATGTGTAAAATTATAGTTGGCATTCATTATTGTTCAGCTTCAGGTGTACAGTGCAGTGACCAGGCATCTACATCTTCCCAGAGGTGGTCTCCAAATGGGACACGTGTCCATCGGATACCCTACAAAATCTTTACAACATTATTGATTACGTTCCCCAAATTAATTTTCAAAACCCCGTGGCCATCTTGTAGTTACCGACTGTTTTCTAATCCCCTCACCTTCCCCCTTATCCCTACCCCCTTGCCCATCTAACAACCCTCACTTTTTAGGACCTGGACTTTTTTTTTTAATTTTTTTAAATTTATTAGTTTCAGGTGTACAAGACAAGGTAATACGTAGACATTCATCATTTATATCCCTCACACTGTGAACCCCCCACTCCCCATCCACTGTCCCTCCGACCTCACACTGAGCCATCACATTATATATATAAAATTATAGTTGGCATTCATTAATGTTTAGCTTCTGGTGTACAATGCCATGATCAGGCATCCACATTATCTCTGAGGTGGTCTCCCAAATAGGATGCATATCCATCGGATACCCAACAAAATCTTTACAACATTATTGAATACGTTCCCCAAATTAATTTTCAAAAAACCCTGAGGCCATCTTGTGGTTACCAGCTGCTTCCTAATCCCTTCACCTTTCCCCTTTTCCCCAACCCCCCCCCCCCGCCCATCTAACAACTCTCGGTTTTTTCTTTGTGTCCCCAAAACTGTTTCTGATTAGTTCATTCACATATTCTTTTCTTTAGATTCCGCATATAAGTGAGATCATATGGTACTTGTCTTTCTCTTTCTGACTTATTTCACTTAACATAATGTTCTCTAGATCCACCCATGTTGTTGCAAATGATAAGATTTCTTTCTTCTTTATGGCTGCGTAATACTCCATTGTATAAATGTACCACAGCTTCTTAATCCAGTCATCTACCGATGGGCATTTCGGTTGTTTCCACATCTTGGCTATTGTGTAAAGTGCTGCAATAAACATAGGAGTGCATACTGATTTTTGAATTGGAGTTTTGGATTTCTCCGGGTAGATGCCTAGGAGTGGAATTACTGGGTCATAGGGTAGTTCCATTTTCAGATTCCTGAGATACCTCCATACTGTTTTCCATAGTGGCTGCACTAATCTGCAATCCCACCAACAGTGCAGTAGTGTTCCCTTTTCTCCACATCCGCGCCAGCATTTGTTGTTTGTTGATTTATTGATGATAGCCATTTTGACTGGAGTGAGGTGGTATCTCATTGTAGTTTTTATTTGCATTTCTCTGATGGTTAGTGAGGTTGAGCATTTCTTCATATGTCTTCTTGCCTTCTGTATGTCCTTTTTATTTTTATTTTTTTTTTATTTTTTTTTTATTAATTAATTTATTTATTAGTTTCAGGTGTACAAAACAAGGTAATACTTAGACGTTCATCATTTATATCCCTCATACTGTGAACCCCCCTCCCCCCATCCACTATCCCTCCGACCTCACACTGAACCATCACATTATATATATAAAATTATAGTTGGCATTCATTAATGTTTAGCTTCTGATGTACAATGCCATGATCAGGTATCCACAGTATCCCTGAGGTGGTCTCCCAAATAGGACGCATGTCCATCGGATACCCAACAAAATCTTTACAACATTATTGAATACCTTCCCCAAATTAATTTTCAAAAGAAAAACCCTGAGGCCATCTTGTGGTTACCAGCTGCTTCCAAATCCCTTCACCTTTCCCCTTATCCCCAACCCCCTCCCACACACCCATCTAACCACTCTCGGTTTTTTCTCTGCGTCCCCAAAACTGACTCTGATTAGTTCATTCACATAGTCTTTTCTTTAGATTCCATATATAAGTGAGATCATATGGTACTTGTCTTTCTCTTTCTGACTTATTTCACTTAACATAATGTTCTCTAGATCCATCCATGTTGCTGCAAATGATAAGATTTCTTTCTTCTTTATGGCTGCGTAATACTCCATTGTATAAATGTACCACAGCTTCTTAATCCAGTCATCTACCGATGGGCATTTTGGTTGTTTCCATATCTTGGCTATTGTGTAAAGTGCTGCAATAAACATAGGAGTGCATACAGATTTTTGAATTGGAGTTTTGGATTTCTCCGGGTAGATGCCTAGGAGTGGAATTACTGGATCATAGGGTAGTTCCATTTTCAGATTCCTGAGATACCTCCATACTGTTTTCCATAGTGGCTGCACTAATCTGCAGTCCCACCAACAGTGCACTAGCGTTCCCTTTCCTCCACATCCGCGCCAGCATTTGTTGTTTGTTGATTTATTGATGATAGCCATTTTGACTGGAGTGAGGTGGTATCTCATTGTAGTTTTTATTTGCATTTCTCTGATGGTTAGTGAGGTTGAGCATTTCTTCATATGTCTTCTTGCCTTCTGTATGTCCTTTTTAGAAAAATGTCTCCTCAAGTCCTCTGCCCATTTTTTAATTGGGTTGTTTGTTTGTTTTGGAGTTGAGTTGAGTAAGTTTTTTATAGATATGTGATATTAATCCCTTATCAGATATATCATTGGCAAACATCTTTTCCCATTCAGTAGGATCCCTTTTTGTTTTACTGATGGTTTCCTTTGCTGTGAAAAAACTTTTTAGTTTGATGTAATCCCACATGTTTGTTTTTTCTCTTACTTCCCTCGCGCGAGGGGATATATCAGTGAAAATCTTACTCTGGGTAATGTCCATGAAGTTTCTTCCTATATTTTCTTCTAGATATTTTATGGTTTCAGATCTTACATTTAAGTCTTTAAGCCATTTTGGATTTATTTTTGTATATGGTGTAAGGAGGTGGTCCAGCTTCATTTTCTTGCATGTGTCTGTCCAGGTTTCCCAACACCACTTATTGAACAGGCTGTCTTTACTCCATCGTACATTCTTGCTTCCATTGTCGTAGATTAGATGGGCATATAGGCATGGATTTACTTCTGGACTCTCTATTCTGTTCCATTGATCTATGTGTCTATTTTTATGCCAGTACCATGCTGTTTTGATTACTGTAGCCTTGTAGTATAGTTTGAAATCAGGTATCGTTATACCTCCCACTTTGTTCTTATTTCTCAAGATTGCTGAGGCTATCCGGGGTCTTTTATGGTCCCATATAAATTTTAGGATTATATGTTCTATTTCTGTGAAAAACGTCATTGGTAGTTTGATAGGAATTGCGTTGAATATGTATATTGCCTTAGGCAGTATGGACATTTTAACTATATTAATTCTTCCTATCCATGAACATGGAATGTGTTTCCATCTATTTATGTCTTCTTTCATTTCTTTCTTCAGTGTCGTATAATTTTCTGAGTACAGATCTTTTACATCTTTGGTTAGATTTATTCCCAGATATTTTATAGTCTTTGGAGCAATTGTAAATGGAATTGTTTTTTTAATTTCTCCTTCTGCTATTTTATCATTGGTATATACAAATGCAACTGATTTCCGAATATTAATTTTATATCCTGCTACTTTACTAAATTCATCTATCAGTTCTAATAGTTTCTTGGTGGAGTCTTTAGGGTTCTCTATATATAGTATCATATCATCTGCATATAATGATAATTTTACTTCCTCCTTACCAATTTGGATGCCTTTTATTTCTCTTGTCTTTCTCTTGTCTGATTGCTGTGGCTAGCACTTCCAGCACTTTGTTGAATAGAAGTGGAGAAAGTGGGCAACCTTGTCTTGTTCCTGATCTTAGGGGGAATGGTTTTAGCTTTTCCCCATTGAGTATGATGTTAGCTGTGGGTTTGTCATATATGGCCTTTATTATGTTAAGATATGGTCCCTCTATTGCCACTTTCTTAAGGGTTTTTATCATAAAAGGTTGCTGTATTTTATCAAATGCTTTTTCTGCATCTATTGATATGATCATGTGATTTTTATTTTTCATTTTGTTAATGTGGTGTATCACATTAATTGATTTGCGGATGTTGAACCACCCCTGCATACCAGGGATGAATCCCACTTGATCATGGTGTATGATCTTTTTAATGTATTGCTGAATTCTGTTCGCTAATATTTTGTTGAGAATTTTTGCATCTATGTTCATTAGAGATATCGGCCTGTAGTTTTCTTTTTTGTGGTGTCTTTGTCTGCTTTTGGGATCAGGGTGATAGTGGCTTCGTAAAAAGTGTTTGGGAGTCTTCCTTCCTTCTGGATTTTTTGGAAGAGCTTGAGGAGAATAGGTGATAATTCTTTTTTGAACGTTTTGAAAAATTCACCTGTAAAGCCATCTGGTCCAGGGCTTTTGTTTGTTGGGAGATTATTGATTACTGATTCAATTTCCCTGGTGGTAATCAGACTGTTCAGGCTTTCTGTTTCTTCTTGAGTTAGCCTTGGAAGGTTGTGCGCCTCTAGAAAATTGTCCATTTCTTCCAGATTGCCAAATTTGTTGGCATAGAGTTGCTCATAGTAATTTCTTAAAATTTTTTGTATTTCTGTGGTGTCTGTTGTCACTTCTCCTCTTGCATTTCTGATTTTATTAATTTGGGTCCTCTCTCTCCTTTTTTTAATGAGTCTGGCTAAAGGTTTGTCAATTTTGTTTATCTTCTCTAAGAACCAGCTCTTGGATTCATTGATCTTTTGTATTGTTTTTCTGGTTTCTATTTCATTTATTTCTGCTCTGATCCTTATTATCTCCTTCCTTGTGCTCCCTTTGGGCTTATTTTGCTGTTCTTTTTCCAGATCCCTTAAGTGTGAAGATAAACTAGGACCTGGACTTTTAAAACCCTTCCACTCTGCCAGCCATTCTCCACTCATATCACAAACATAGCAGGGCTGCGATAGCTCCAAGCATCATGTCTTCTCATCAGCATCCCGAGCAGGGAGGAAAGGTCAGGAGCAAAAGTCTTTCTCTCCTAATGAGGCTCTGTCTTTTTATCTGGGAAGCAACATCTTTCCCAGAACACCCCAGAAGTCTTCCCTTTATGTCTTGAGGCACACTAAAGGTGTCTCCTAGGATCAGTCCCGGAAGTATAGAAAAAGAAGAATCGCAGAGGCCAAAATTGGCACCGCTCAGTCCGGCCCTGTACTGGAACAAGAATAGCCTGATGCAAGAACTCCAGTAGGTGACTCTTGAAATGGGTCTTTGCATGTTGTGAAGATGGATACAACAGTCCCTCCTTATTTAACATTTATTTAAAATCTCATTTACTGAGTAGATTTTTATTGTATCAGGTGTTGTAGTCTCTGTAGTAATTACAGCAGTGGAAAACCAGACAAAAATCTTTGTCCTTATGGTGCCCTCTAGTGACCGTACCTTACCTGAATGCAAGTGACTATGCTCAACAGTACATTTTCTGACAACAATGCGTTTCTCATGGACCCCAAGCAGCCCCACATCTCATTCTGAGTTAAGAAGTTGATATTCTTATTTCATTTGTCAGTGCCTTGGTTGATGTGAGTCCTGCTAGGGACACAGATTCACTTTTAGTGAAGTGACAGATCAGATTTCTGAGGGCACTGTGGGAGACACAGAGCCACACAGCGTTCTCCAGGTAATACCCCAAGAGTGCATGTTTTCCCTCTTTGGAATGTTTAAACTTACTCATTTGTTGAAAGGGATACAAGAAGGAAATGCAAAATTGTAAGCATTTAATTATCTAGAAAAAGGAGTACTGACCTTGAAACCCTGTGATTTGTGCAATTATTGTGAGTTAATTGGATTAAAGTTCATCCTCAGAGGATTCAAGGTTAAACAAATTTTCCTAGTATTGATGGACATTTAGATTGCTTCCTTTCTTTTTTCCTGCCATTTCAAATAATGCAGTTATGAACATTCCTGTATATGTCCTTGAGTACAGGAGCAGTAATTTATAGGGTATTTGCCTAGAACTGGAGTGCTGGGTCAAAGGGTATTTGCATGTTCAACTTCATGAAATAGAGCCAAATGGCTCTCCAAAGTGATTATGCCAATTCACAACTCTGACGAACAGTGAATGAAAATTCTCAATGTTGTCTGTCCCCAACAACAGTTGGTATTTTCAGACTTTTTGTTTTTTGCTTATCTCATGGGTATGACATAGTATCTTATTGTGGTTTGAATTTGATTAATGTGATGTTGACCTTTTTATATGTTTATTGGTCACGCATTTTTCTCTTTTTAAAAAATTTTTATTGGGGAATATTGGGGAACAGTGTGTTTTTCTAGGACCTATCAGCTTCAAGTCAAGTCGTTCTTTTCAATCTAGTTGTGGAGGGTGCAGCTCACTGGCCCATGTGGGAATTGAACCAGCGACCTTAGTGTTATGAGCATTGCGCTCTAACCAACTGAGCCAACCAGCCACCCTCATGCTTTTTTCTTCTCTTTGAATTGCCAGTGGCTTTTGTCCATTTTTGATTGGCTTCTTTACCTTTTTCTTATTCATGTGTTGTAACCCTTTTATATAATTTATTATTCTAATTCCCCACCCCTCTTTTTTTGTTACTTTTGTTGCAGACATGTACTAAATCTGTGGCTAAGATATTTTTCTTTGTTAATAGTGTCTTTGGAGGGGTGGATAGGTGGCTCAGTTGGTTACAGCGCGAGCTCTGGGCAACTGGGCTGCCAGTTCGATTCCCACATGGGCCAGCGAGCTGTGCCCTCTGCAACTGGAATGAAGTTAATGAGCTGCCGCTCAGCTCCTGGGTGGCCAGATGGCTCAGTTGGAGCGCAGGCTCTCAACCACAAGGTTGCCAGTTCAGCTCCTCAACTCTCGCAAGGGATGGCGGTCTGTGCCCTCTGCAACTAACAATGGCAACTGGACCCGGAGCTGAGCTGTGCCCTCCACAACTAGGATCGAAAGGACGACAACTTGAATTGGAAAAGTCCTGGAAGTACACACTGTTCCCCAATAAAGTCCTGTTACCCTTCCTCAATAAAAAAAAATAGTGTCTTTAGTCATATGGAAGTTTTTCAATTTAAAGTAGTCAAATTTATCAATCCATTTTGAACTAAAATTATGTTATTGGGTACAAGCAAGTTCAGAATTTTTATATTTTCATGGTGGATTTTTCACGTTCTCATGTTTGTGCCTCTTTATAGTGGTTTTTAAAATTTAAAGTCCATTTTAATGAAATAAACACGGCTAATACATTTTTATTTTTGTAAGTATTTACCTAATCTTTTTGTTAAGTACTTCTCCTAATCTTGACTTTTGACCTTACTGTCTCGTTATGTTAGTGTCATACCAAGAACAAGCCAATAGGAATGGTCCACTCCAGTTGCAGAAAATAAGGGATCTGTAGCCCTAATAGCAGCTTACATGCTTACCATTCTGGTTTTGAATTTCATGCTTACTTCAGTCCCCCATCACTTACTGCCTCCATGGTGGACAGGACCAAGGGTTGGATAAGGATGATATGGGTAAAGATCTAGCCAATAAATGAGACAGACTCAGATCCACCTGTGAAAGGACCCATTGAAATAGTAATAAGTTCTAAAACTCAGTGGAAAGAAGTAGAAAATGAGTTTCCTTATTTACTGACTTGAGATAGAAAAGAGTCCTACATTAGGAAAATTAGCATTCAGAGATCGGATTCTGAAATGACAGATTCCAAGACATTTTTGTTTGCTATATGTTGGGGAGCCATTTCAGGATAACCCATTAATTAAGGTGGAACCATGTGTTATTACTTTATAATTTACCAAAGTAAAAATGACTGTAGAATACATTTGTCCACATGGGAAACAAACCAGAAAGGGGGAAATATTGGCTAAAGGCCTGGAAAATATTGAATATGTACATGAGAGGAGAACTTGAGCATTATGATTTGAAGCCCCGTGATCACTAAGTTTCTAGATGATATTTCATTTCCTAGTTTGGTTCCCCTTCCTCTGCAGAATCCCGATTCCAGCAGTGATTGCTCTTATGCATGGCTCAGATCATGAGCCTACTTTCCCGGATCTACCCACATCGGCAGTTTTTCAGGCTAAGTCTGGGGTAGAAGACTATGCCCTCTGGTGGAGAAGGACACTCACTGCACGTTGGTAATTGCTATTTGGACAATGCTTGCTAGCCATCACTTTGCTAGCCAGTTTGATTTTGGGGAAAGTTACTGAAGGCCTCTAAATCCTAACCTCCTTATCTATGAAATGGGAATTATGGGAATGTCAATCTCCTATGCTTGTTGTGAGGATTCAATAAAATAATTGAGCAATAAATGCTCAATAAATAATACTATTTGTAGTACTATTCCTTTGTGTGTTTAACAGATACTTATTATTTATTTTCAACATGTTAGGCACTGAGATAAGTACTTGATACATGGTAGTTATTACACTGCTATTCAGTCGTTTGGTCAATCCATATTATTCTATAATTACAGTGTATCAGGCAGTGTACCAGGCATAGGAGCCACAGCAGTAAATAGGACAGAGCCTTCAAGATTCTGGATAAGCTTTTCTGTTTCCCCCAGTGGGAGTCTCTTCTCCCTTTTCAGTTCTTTGGATTTCTTCAATGATATCTTCTCTTCAGGGAAAAAGCGCTGTCAGATGCCTTCCTACAACACGAGGATGGAAGGGGTATAAAAATGTGAAAAGCCTTTGCCTTTGGAGGTGGGAGATAAGATGCTCATGATGGGGGCTTTTCCTTCCCTTCCCTTCCCTCCCCTTCCCCTTCCTCTTTCTCTTTCCCTTCCTCTTCCTCTTTTCCTTTCTTGCCAGAAGAACATAGTGTACCAGGGGAAAAGTTCTGCTGAAGTACTAGGGGAAAAATTCAGCTATCATAGGAAAAAAGAACATGGACACAAAGCAACACAGACCTAAATGTCACTCCAGTCTTCTCACGAGAGACCAGAAGAAAGTAGGTGTCGTGCGGGGTCTCTGCTCCCACTCCCCACATAAGAACGCAGGACATGGTGAGGCCAAAAAGGAACACCCACGGAGCCATAGGTAGGGGAGTCACACCACTATGGTCTCACTGGAGGCTGGAGCCACACTGTCCGCACCCCTCACTGCTCCGCGTGCAGGCTCGGCCACCATCTTCTCACTAGCCCCCATTTTTTCTGCTAGCGTAGCCACGGCAGTTATATTAGTGGCCAATGGCTCTTTACAGCTGACGGCCAACTAACCACAGCTGATGGCCATCCAATCACAGTTGATGGCCATTTACTACCTGAGCCAGCACCTTTCCACGTGAGGCCGAGAGCCTGGAAACTGCACTCTGGGGCTCTGTCCCCAGAGTAGGGGACTGTCTTTTCCCAGTTCGTTGGGAAAACCCAGCCCTTTGGACTTCTTCCTCTCCTTAGCCTACAGCGGGGTGTCAGTCATCCAGTACCTTTTGGATGAGACAGTCTAGGGGGTAAAAAAGGATTGAGGATTTCCTTGGGCTTGAATCCTGCAAGTAAGTGGAAGAGGGAAGAAAAGAAAGAGGTTCTTCTTGTCCTCCCTCAGAGAGGTAAAGCTGCAGAAAATCAGACTTTTCCCACTGCCAACACCCGTGTGCTCTCACGCATTATAATGCTATAAAGAGTTGCTCTTTTCCTATTAAATGCCCTAGTCTGGTAAGCTTTTGTAGGAGGCGCAGGAACAGGTGTGGGACTGGGAGGAAAGAACAACCTTTTATGGCAATAAGAAAAACAATTATTTTTTTTAATTTAATAGCATCTCGAAGGGTTTAGATTAATGCATGGATAATAGACTGATTAAATTAAATTTAGGATGCTGTGGAGGGTAGCTTTTGAGGTTGACATTTATCACTAAATATATTGTTCTCCCATATAATAAATCACTTTTTTTTCACTCTAATGGACCCAATCTTAATTGGTTGGACCATGAATATGATCTATAATGTAGATCCTTTTGTTTTTATGTTATGCTCTTATGGAAGGTTCTTTAAACCCAGTCCAGCTGGTTTTTGAAGGCTGGCTTAGGACCAAACTAGCCTTTGTAGATGGGAGTGTTGCTAACCATTCCTCTCCCTCCATTACCAGCCTGCTCAGGAGCTGGTTTCCATAAGTCAGTCAATTAAATCATATCTACATATTGAGAATTAACTATGTTGCCCAGACTTAAAATTTAAAAGATGACTACTGCCTTCAGGAAGCTTATAATATCATTGGAGTACCATGATGGACACGGCAAATAATTGAAGCAATAATACAAGGCAAAGTATAATTAAGTGGTAAATTGTTAGATACAGACTTAGTGAAATAGAAATTTAGAGAAAGTAAAAGTTAATGATTACAGGAGTCAAGAAATCCTTCTAGAAGAAGCAGGACTTCAGTTAGGCCCTGCAAGTGCATGACGGGAGGAAGGTACTCAGTGAAGGGAATGCTACAGCACAAACAGATCAGAGGAAGAAACCTGAAAGTTCAGAGCCTCAGTTTCCTCATCCGGGAAATGAGTCAGGAAGCCAAATGTGAGCCCCTCTGAGTCAGGGACTGATTTTTGGTGTGTGTGTGTGGTGAGTATGATTATTATCCCCATATTTTAAATTATTTTTTTCAGTTACAGTTGACATGCAATATTATTTTATATTAGTTTCAGGTGTGCAGCATAGTGGTTAGACATTTACATAATTTATGCAGTGATCCCCCATTTAGTCTAGTACCCACCTGGCACCATATATAGTTGTTACAATATTATTGACTATATTCTCTGTGCTGTACTTTACATCCCCGTGTAAAGTACCAATTTTGTAACTACCAATTTCTACTTCTTAATCCCTTCACCTTTCTCACCCAGTTTCCCAAACCCTTCCCCTCTGGCAACCATCAGTTTGTTCTCTGTATCTCTGAGTCTGTTTCTGGTTTGTTTGTTTATTTTGTTCTTTAGATTCCACATATAAGTGAGATCATATGGTATTTTTCTTTCTCTGTCTGACTTATTTCACTTAGCATAATGTTCTCTAGGTCCATCTACTCATATGTTGTCACACATGGTAAGATTTTTGTTTAACTTGTTTTTTATTAAAATGTATTGGGGTGACAATGGTTAGTAAAATTACATAGGTTTCAGGTGTACAGTTCTGTAATACATCGTCTATATGTCACAGTGTGTGTTCAAATCGTAAGATTTCATTCTTTTCTATGGTCGAGTAATATTCCACTGTATGTATGTACCACAATTTCTTTATCCAATTGTGTGTTGATGGGCATTTTGGTTGCTTCCACATCTTGGCTATTGTAGATAGTGCTGCACTGAACATAGGGTTACACATATCTTTTCGAATTAGTGTTTTGGATTTCTTCGGATAAATACCCAGAAGTGGAGTTGCTGGGTCGTAAGGTAGTTCTCTTTTTAATTTTTTGACAATCCTCCAAACCATTTTCCCTAGTGGCTACACCAATTTGCAATCCCATCAACAGTGGATGAGGGTTCCCTTTTCTCCACATCCTCGCCCACAGTTGTTATTTATTTATTTATTTATTTATTTATTTATTTATTTATTTATTGAGGATAGCCATTCTGATAGGTGTGAAGTGATATCTCATTGTGGTTTTTATGTGCATTTCTCTGATGATTTGTGACATTGAACATATTTTCATATGTCTATTGGCCACGTGTATGTTCTCTGGAGAAGTGTCTATTCAGGTCCTCTGCCCAGTTTTTAATTGGATTGTTTTTTTTTGTTTCTTTTTTTTGTGTTGAGTCCTATGAGTTTTTCACAAATTTTGGATATTAACCTCTTATCAGATGTATCATTGGGGAGTATCTTCTCCCATTCAGTAGGTTGTCTTTTCGTTTTGTTGATTGTTTTCTTTGCTGTGCAAAAACTTTTAAGTTTGATATAGTCCTACATGTTTATTTTTCTTTTGTTTCTCTTGCCCAAGGAGATATATCAGAAAAAATACTACTAAGCGCAATGTCAGAGAGTTTACTGCCTATGTTTTCTAATAGGGTTTGTTTTCTGGCCTTACGTTTATGTCTTTAATTCATTTTGAGTTTATTCTTGTATATGGTGTAAGAAGGTGGTCCAGTTTCATTTTTTTCACATATCTGTCCAGTTTCCCCAAACTATTTATTGAATAGGCTGTCTTTACACCACTGTATGTCCTTCTGAGGCAGGGACTGTTCTTGTCAGTCTGGCGCCAGCCCCAAGCAGACTTTCTCTCACAGACATGACACATGGAGGAGTTGGTTTGGAGATTTGTTTACCCAGGGACAGACTTCATGGTAGCAAACAGTGAATCTCCCTCAGCTACCTGGGGCTCAGCTGAGAACCAACCTGAGAGAGGCACGTTACTTCTCCCAGGGCGTGGAACTGAGTCCTCCGAGAATGCAGCAAAAAGGGATGTGTTGCTTATCTCGCTCACTTTTGCTGAGGATACATAGCCCTACCGTGTTTCTTTGAAAATAAGACCTAACAGGAAAATAAGCCCTAGCGTGGTTTTTCACGAGGACATCCCCTGAACATAAGCCCTAATGCGTGTTTTGGAGCACAGTTTAATATAAGACCCAGTCTTATTTTTGTGGAAACATGGTAGTTGCCTCCAGTATAAGATTGATCTGGGTGACACTGCTAGGTCTCTCAGGGAACTCTCCTTCCAGGAAATGAGCAACTGGGCCATTGGTACAGTGGTAACTGGCCAGCTTCCATGGGTGCCTTTAATTAAAACAACATATTTTAGTCAGGTATGTAAGATAATGTGAGCCAGAAGGGCAAATAAACATGTTCCCCTGTAATTTTTTTGAAAACTTCCTTAGCATCTTTTCAAAGTGTTTAGTTATGAAAATGGAAAATTCAATTTGGATAATTTAGTTTCTTTTTCTCAAAGGGTAGAACTCTCTGAAATGTCATCTCTTCTCTGTGGTTTTCTAGGTCACTATCCTTTCTCCTCACCAAGACTCCTCTAATACTAAGGACTGAGGAATAGAGTGAAGAAATGAAATTGAGCCACTATAGCCAAGCTGCTAAATTACTAAAATCAAGTAGGTTGAGGCATGAAGAAACTATTCAGTTCTTGTTTGAACTGGCCTGGGAACTTAAACTTTTGAACTTTTCAGTCCTGCATCAAAGCCTGGATACACATCAAACCTCCAGATAACCCTCTGATTCTCCCTGAAGGACTCACGTATTCAGACCACCTGACATCCATTATCCAGAGCAGTGGACGTGACCAGAGCTCCTGGTACCCATCCTCCAGCCCATCTGGCATCTATCATCCCGACCGGCTGACAGCTGACTGATAACCGTCTTGGACAAGTCCTAGGGCTAAGAATGCAAAACTGATTCTCAAGAATGCACTTTTTCCTGTAAGAACTCCTAACTTTTCTTTCTTCTTCGGAACACTTCTGGGGTTTTGCCTAGTTGTGTTTCCGGTCTGCAAGCCCTAAGACCTGAATAAATCTTTATCATTTATTTCTCGCCAAAGCCTCCAGACTCTATTTGAGTTCATTTGACGTGACCCACTGGGGGACTTTATGCTTCCTGAATCTGCAGCTTTGAGCTCTGCAGAGTTTGAGGTTCTCAAAGGGTCCACCTGCTACCCAAAGTGTTTCCACAAAGGGTCATCCTCTTGCCAAGGGACATAATGAGGGTCCCATACAAGTATGGCTACTCCAGGGCTTTGGACTCCTGTGGCCAAGGAATCACCATCTTGGCAGGGGTAATTGCCCTCAATCAGCAGGTGGAGGTAAGGCTGCTGCTACATAAGAGGCAGGGAGTGGTGTGTGTGTGTTTATTTTTTATTGGGGAACAGTGTGTTTTTCCAGGACCCATCAGCTCCATGTCAAGTCGTTGTTTTGAGTCAAGTTGTGGGGGGTGAAGCTCAGCTCCAGGTCAAGTCATTGTTTTCATTCTAGTTGTGGAAGGCGCAGCTCACTGGCCCATGTGGGAATAGAACCAGTGACCTTGGTGTAATGAGCACTGCACTCTAACCACTGAGTCAACTGGCCGCCCTGTGTGTGTATTTATATAATTAGTATAGTTATAGATTTTTTGTAGTGGGTGTGATAAAGTCCTCTTAAAGATGTCCCCATCCTTATCGCAGGAACCTTAGGTTACATGGCAAAGGGCAATTAAGGGTTCAGATGGAATTAAGGTTATTAATCAGCTGACTTTACAATAGGGAGATTATCCTGGGTGGCCCAGTGTAATCACATGAGTCATTAAAAGTGGAAGAGAGAGGGTCAGAGAGTCAGAGGAAGATGTGAAGAAAGGCACAGAGAGATGCAGCATTGATGAGGAGGGTGGAAGGGGGCCATGAGCCGAGGAGTGCAGGTGGCCTCTAGAAGCTGGAAAGAACAAGAAAATGGATTCCCCCATAGAGCCTGCAGGAAAGAACAGAGCCTTGCTGACACCTTGATTTTAGCCCACTGAAACTCGTGTCAGACTTCTGACCTCCAGAACTGTAAGATAATACATTTGTGTTGTCTTAAGCCATTAAGTTTGTGGTCATTTGTTACAGCAGCAAGAGGAAACGAATATAGTGGAAAGAACTGAGGCAAATCTATTCAGCAACAATTCACTCTTGCTGTATTAGGGGTACTTTGCATATTCCTCTATTAGAATTAATGTCATTAAGTTATATTGATTTATTTCCACGTTCCTTTCTCTCAGGCTGTTTGCTTCTCCTGGTACAGGATTGTGCCTTATCTCTGTATTCTTAGTCTTTCAAATGTCACTGAATATGTGTGTGTCTGTGGTGATGGAGGAACTGGGGAGGCTCAGAGGGATGACACTTAATGGTGGTAGCATCAGCATTAGGGAGGGGAAGCCCGAGAACCAGTGGGGACTGAAGCTGGTTGACATTAGCTCTGTGCGGTGTGGGCTGGCTGGGATTGGAATGACAAGAATACGCAGGTGGGCTGCAGGCATGGAGAGGTAGCACCACAAACAGCTTGGTCTTGGTGGGGCTCTTGGTCCAGGAATGAATAGACAGAATTCTGAGCCTCCTGGATATGCCCCATCAGCAGGGAACCCCTCTCTCATTCTCCGCCACCTGCTACCCAAAGTGTTTCTCAATCCTTATAGTTCCGGACTGGAAGCCATAGACCGAGCAGCTCCAATTACCAAAGTATTCAATTTGGGCTTCCTATGAGTGACAGTGATTCTCTATAGTTTCCCAACGCTGGACCTCAGTACCTTGCAGGGCCCTGAATGTACAATTTAATAGCAAACCCAAGCTGTGACAGGCTTGGCCTGAGACATTTATTCCAGTTCATTAGAGTGGATTGCTGTGTGTGTGTATTTCTATCTCATCTATCTGCTCAGGGAAGTTTTACAGGAACTGCAAAGGCCAGGGTGAGGGAGATGAAGGAGCTGAGCAATACATGGGGAGGGAGGAATTGTGAGTAATAGTAGGAACTGAAGTCAAGGAAGGAATGGCCAATTTGAAGAGGCTTTTTAGGAGTAAAATAAGGATCTTTCCTTCCTCTGGGCTTTCCTTCCTCAGGAGCCATATGTGGTGTCTTGAGGAATGTGCTAATGAGTCACCTACATAAACCAGAAAAGGCAGTCTAACAATCCCATAAATATCATACATCAAGATAAACCAGCTAGAATAACATCAGTATTTCTGAAAATAAACTAATACTAATGGCATCATCCTGTTTTTGTGTGGCCCCATCTCCAAACAGCACAAAATACAAACTTACACCTGAAAGCATGTTATGTAAATTCAAACAACCGGCATGATTTTAGCATCTATAAATTATACAAATCCTCACTGTAAAGTAAGTTTCTAAAGCTTGCATGCACTCTGAAACATAAGCTTTTGCAGAGATGGGGAAGTATATTTACAGTTTTGTTCCTGCCATGGTTATACATCCTGATACAGCTGTAATTGTATCGAGGTATTTGTTGGTTTTCCTTGGGCTGAGGAATGGCAGGGTCAGTTCATACATGCTGAACCGGCTGCCCTGGAGTCTGAACCGAGGCTCTGTTTCCCAGTTGGGATGGTAGCAGTTTGGGTGGTGTGAGAAAAATGATGGAAAGTGGGTGGACAAGAGAATAGAGAGGAATAGGATGCAGAATGATGAATGAATGAAAGAGAACCGAATTTGTTGGAGAGAGTGGATTAAGTGGGAGGGAGGGTGGGCATGATAGGGTAAAGAACGATCGGAAGGTTAGGCACGGGTAGAGGAGATGCCCACTGAAATTCTACCATTTAAGCCCTATTGTATTGGAAGAGACAATCTTGATTGAAGATGACACTCTGAAATGAAGATGTCCTATCCTAAAGAGGCCCTCTGTCTGATCCCATGTCACTAATAGTTTGACATGTTTTAAATATTTACCATTTTTAAGCAAGAGGAAATTGTTAGAGGAAAAAGAGCATTGCTAAAGATAAACCTTTTGGCACTGGGATTTTAGGAGCAGTTATAAAAGTGGAACTGAGGAAAGGTCGGGAAAGGGATAAAAATCACTGCCATTCCAAAATCGCCTAGCCTGGGTTTTGCTTCTATTGGAGCAAGTGGGTAAAACATTAAGGACTCATATAACAGCTCACTAGCCTTTACAGTTTTTTTCTTTAAGATTTAGGGGGGAAAAATCTTTACATTGTTTCCTCCTCCCTCTCCTAACTTTATTCTCTATCCTTTTGTATAATCTCTATAATTTGGGAAATAAGCTAATTCTTTAATAGTGGTTTCTCTATCTAATGAAATTATAGCATGAATCAATTTGTTTGAAAGTTGATGACACAGTTTTCCAAGAACATTTTCTACCTGAATTAGATATCCAAAAGTATATATGGTTCCCAAGGAAAGATAGTTACTCGATACTTTTCACTTGTAACACTAAATTGAACTGATAACATGTATTGTTAGGTTTTGTTATTTGATTTGATTTTTCTACTTGTAATAATGACATTGCTAATATGTGTCTGTCAAGGTATGATTAAGTGCCTTTTATTTTAATAATATATTTGATGTCAGCTCTATTACCTTGAGACCATATCAGAATAGAACTAATGAGTATAACAGGAAATAATAAAGGAGGGGTGGAAGGTCTGTTACTTAAGGAAAGTGATTCTCACCACTGTACAACTGTTGTATGTTTCCTGGTCTGATTTTGTGACCACTTTGCCTTCTATCCCTGCTATCCAAAATTTAGTATAGCATGTATGCTTTATAACACCAACAACGACACACAGAAATCAGGAGTTGCTCAGCTGCTAGTTAAGATAATCATACACATGTGGATGAATGCTGGATTGGCTAGGTTCCCCCCCCCCACTTTCTTCTGCACCCCCACTCTGGTTCAAGCTGTTGTTTTCTCAGTCTAGTTGTGTAGGACGCAGCTCCCTGGCCCACCTGGCCCATGTTGGTATTATGAGCCTTGCGGAGGCTCCCCCCAGCCGGTTGCCAGTTGTTGGTTGGCCGCTCGCAGCAGTTCAGGGCAGGCTGCCAGCTGCTCACGCTGTCTGCTGGCCGCTCACGGCAGCACACGGTAGCCCATGGCAGCACAGCATCCTCCGGCTGCTCACGGCAGCCCAGCTCCAGGGAGAGCTGTTGTTCACGATCTTAGCTGTAGAGGGCGAAGCTCACTGGCCCATGGTGGGAATGGAACAGGCGACCTTAGCATTAGGAGCATGGTGTTCCAACCACCTGAGCCACCCGGCTGGCTCTGGGTTGGCTAGGTTTTAGCTGGGGTTTCCTGAGGTAGCAGTAAGGAATGTGAGCTAAGTAGTGATGAGATCATCCCTCTTTAAAGAGCATCTACAGCGGAAATCTATACGGTTGGTTGCTCAGTACTCCTTTTCTTAGAAGTGCTCCATATCCCCATCTGAGTGTAACTTACGTAAATATCCATGTTAAGTAGATTCTGACCTAGCTATAGGTCTGTGTGAAGGAGTATGTGGTGAGTCAAATGGGCCAATCATATGACCTTACCCTGCTGCACAGTCAACCATCCAGGGGTGTGTACCTGATCCCAATTGGGCCAATGAATCTCTTCTCAGGACTTTTGGGTCAGTCTCTATGCATGTGGCTGTGGTTGTAAGATGTGAAGTTTAGGAGCTTCTTTTGTCATGTGGAGAAAGCCATAATACAGAGAAAAAAGAGTGAAGCCAGTGTGCAAAGGAAAGCAAAGATAAGCAATGGAGAAAAGACATTTTCATGGCATTGAGCCTGTGGTTCTGTCTGTTCCAGTCCATATCAATAGTTTATACACTGATGAGAATGTGTCTGGGTGGAAAGTGACTTGACTGCCTGAAAATGATAAGCTTTCTCTACTCATTATTTTTTTTTTAATTTATTAATTAATTTATTTATTAGTTTCAGGTGTACAAAACAAGGTAATACTTAGACGTTCATCATTTATATCCCTCATACTGTGAACCCCCCTCCCCCCATCCACTATCCCTCCGACCTCACACTGAACCATCACATTATATATATAAAATTATAGTTGGCATTCATTAATGTTTAGCTTCTGATGTACAATGCCATGATCAGGTATCCACAGTATCCCTGAGGTGGTCTCCCAAATAGGACGCATGTCCATCGGATACCCAACAAAATCTTTACAACATTATAGAATACCTTCCCCAAATTAATTTTCAAAATCATTATTATATCATCTATGTAACCTGAAAAATTGTGTTGAACATAATTGTTCTCCCTGATCCTCCCATTGCCTCAACCAAAAGTTCAAGTAAAAACAAGAAAAACAAAGAGTATAATTCAATAAAATATTTATTGTGTTAGGTGTGGTAGAGTATAAACAAGTATAACTGATACAAAGCAAAACTATCACTGAAAAGGTACATGAACAAAAATAAAGGAGAGATCCCTGCAGGCCAAAAAGAGATTGTTCTGGATGTGGGACTGATAAAAGCAGGAACATTAGGTAGAGAGGAAAGAGAAAGCCAAAGATCATGTTTCATTTGTAATTTATGAAGTGATTATTTTAAAAAGCCAGTTTAATTAAAATGGATAAAGTTTTAATAAGCAGGGGGTATCAGAAAAAGCATACCATATGGACCCTGTCTTCTAGGAAATGACCATCTTCAGGGCCAAAGCAAGACCTGCATATATTCTGGAAAGATCCCCCTCATTACCTTGTTTTATTTCCTCTTTAGACTGCTTTACCACGTTTGAAATGTTATTTGCTAACTTGCTTGCTGACTGGTTTTCCTTCTCTGTAAGGTAGGCCCTCAAAGGGCAGGAATTTTTATGTATTTTGTTGCGTCCCCAGCATCTACAAAAGCTTCTGGCAGATTGCAAACAGCTCAATAATTCATTGAATGAAACGGAGCATGAGGTTGTAGGGTAAAATCATCTTAACTATGGCCTTGAATTTCTCTGGGGCGGCCAAGATCTTTCCAACTTTTCAACACTAGGGGGCAGGCTGAGATTTAGAAAAGGAACGGTTTTTTTCCCCCCTTTGGTTTTCAGCCTTTGCTTACTTTAACATCACCTGGGGCGTCTTTAGACGTCCTGAAGACCAGGCCGCACCCCTGACTAAATCAGAATCTCCAGAGAGTGAGGCCCAGGCATCAGTAATTTGGAAAGCTGCCCGGAAGATTGCAACATGCAGCTAAGGGCCAAAACCACAGACCGGGAGCCGATGCGTGGTTGTCAAAGTCGCGCGGCCTTTTCAGCGAAGGATAACCGAGACAAGCTGTGAGAACCTGACGGCACCTCGCCTACACGTCACACCCTGGCTTACTGCGTAGTGAAGTTAATTAACAATGGCGGGGACTGGCGGGTCCGCCAGTTAGTAACGTGCCCCACGCTGGTGATTGAGTGGAAGGCTCCACAGAGACAGACTCCAGCTTCCCGCCAATGAGCTGGGCTGCAGGCGCAGCGTGGCCCTGCTCAGGCAGTGAGGCCCCGCCCCCAGGCGGCGCTGGTCTGGCGCGGGAGGGGGTACATCCCTGGTGCGGCCTAGCAGTCAGGGTGCGGTCTTACGAGCGAGTTCTGGTCTGGCGCTGGCGCGCAATCGCTCTCTGTCTCTCGCACTCTCCATTGCCTCTGCTTCCCTCCACTAACCTGCGCGCCGAGCCGGGGTCTCTGGTCTTGTGCGTGGCTGCAGAGCGCGATGAGGTGGGCGGCACTTAGGTAAGTAGCGGGACTGGGCGGAAGGAGCGGAGCCGCCGGCGGGATGGGGGCAAGACTAACGCTGTTGGCATTTGGGCAGAAAGTGGGGCCGGGTGGGCCAGGGCGCCCCTCTAACCGCGATCCCGCCCGGACATGGGTCCGCCGGGCTAGGGTGGGGCACCGCGCTCCTCACCTTAGCGTCGTCTGGCATGGAGTGTGGCATTAAAAGGGAAATGGCACTTTAAGGGAGGAAGTTGGGTGTTCCCTAAAATTCCTTTCTCTTTGTTCAACAGGGCTGTGATTTGGGGGTAGCCCCTTGTCAGAAAGGTAATATTTGGAGTTCCACGGGTTACTTTTCCAGCCCTTTGTCCTTTGGAGAGCATTTTTACGGTTAAGTGCTTGACTCAACTTGGAGTCAGATTTAAGTGTGTTGCTATGTGGGCAGAGATTGCAGGGTACCTTCTGGACTCTCAGGACCTGTCAGGACTCTGTGACTGAGGATCCCTGGTGCTGACTGAAAGTTTATCTTTAATGAGCAACAAGGCCATGTAAGGCGAAGGTGGGGGGCTTATATTGGGCCACTTAGATGACGAGGATGCCACTTTGTATATGTCATCACCCTAGTTTGCCCAGTTAAGACCTGAGGCCTTAGATTCCAGGGCATGTCTGGCTCTCTTCCAGCCCCGGTCACCCTAGCACTCCACCTGTTTCGAGTTCTTTCTGCCTGGTTGGGTCCCAGAGGGCTCCCCCCTGTTCCAGCTTCTGGAATCATCCCGCTATAGATGATCCAGCCCCCTGGGTGTGGCCCTCAGTGGTTCTGACACTGATCCGCATTAATTGTCTTGGGGGTCCTGGATCTCTTTTTCACTGTTCCTGTGGACCTTGCTATCAGTTGATAAAAGGTTGTGTGTGTGTCTCTCTTGAATGTAGCACTTATAAAAATACAAACTTTGTTAGGCTATTTGAAGACAAGTTGAAATTCATTCCAAGAAGGGCCACAGTTGGTGTTAGTGTGCATTGGACATGACATGAAAGGCCTTCTACAAGCTGCACAGCCTTGCCCATTGTGTGGACAGAACCCCAGAGAGCAGTTTCCGGGCTCTCGGCCTCACATGGAAAGGTGCTGGCTCAGGTAGTAAATGGCCATCAACTGTCATCAGATGGCCATCAGTTGTGGATAGTTGGCCGTCAGCTGTAACCAGTGAGCCATTGGCCACTAATATAACTGCTGTGACTACGCTAGCAGAAAAATGGGGGCCAGCAAGAAGATGGTGGCTGGGCCTGCAAGTGGTGCAGTGAGGGTTGCGAACAGTGTGGCTCCTGCTTTCTGTGTCTCCAACCCAGCCGCCAGAGAGAATGTAGTAGTATGACTCCCCTACCTACGGCTCCATGGATGTTCCTTTTTGGCCTCACTTTATCCTGCGTTCTTATGTGGGGAGCAGGACCAGAGACCCCGCAGGCCGCCTGACACCCCGCATGAGTCCCCACAGGACAAATTGCGCAGCAAGCAGGGTACGGTGCTGGCCAAAGCTCTCTGAAGGTCAGTGGAGCATTTTCTGTATGAACACTCAGTCTCAGGAAGACCAGGAGGAGCAGCTGCTGGAGAGCTGGACCCCCGTGGAGGGGTGGGAAGACCTGGACGGTTCCCCAACCAGCAAAGGCCGGAGAAAGTGAAGGTCGTTGCGGCCCTGTGGGCTGGGAAGTTCTTGCTTAGGCAGCCTCACATGCAGGACTTGTAGTCCCAGGAGGAAACGCTTGCTGAGTCCTCTGTGGGAGATGAGGGTGAGGTCAAGGTCGTCCCTCACCCCCAGGACAGCCCTGGCGAATGACTGTAGACTATGGGGAATTGCCTTCTATCCCTGATTTAATGGACGCTTGACTGTTTGGGAACATACCACCATGTAGTGGAACTGGCGGATGTTTGCTTTTGTGTCTCGACCAGCCACCTTAGAGAATATGTGAGGAAGTCTGGCTGTGCCCGGGGAGACTGGTAGTACCCTAAGAAGCCCAGGAAGTCCGGCTGTGCCCAGAAGCACTGGTGATGCCCTGAGAAACCCTGGCTGTGCCCAGAGAGCCTGGCTGTGTCCAGGATACTGCATTCACCTCCAGTCTCCTCGCACAGGGCCCTTGCGGAAGACGCTTGTCACGTAGATTGTGAGGCGAGACCCTGTAGGGGTGGAGTGTGGGGACAGACCCCCAGAAAGCAGTTTCCAGGCTCTCGGCCTCACATAGAAAGGTGCTGGCTCGGGTAGTAAATGGCCGTCAACTGTGATTGGATGGCCAGCAGCTGTGGCTAGTTGGCCGTCAGCTGTAACCATTGAGCCATTGGCCACTGATATAACTGCCGTGGCTACGCTAGCAGCAAATGGGGAGCTAGCAAGAAGATGGTGACTGAGCCTGCAAGCGGTGCAGTGAGGGTTGCGAACAATGTGGCTCCTGCTTCCTGTGTCTCCAACCCAGCCTCCAGTGAGACTATAGTAGTATGACTCCCCTACCTATGGCTCCGTGTATGTTCCTTTTTGGCCTCACCATGTCCTGCGTTCTTATGTGGGGAGTGGGACCAGAGACCCTGCCTGACACCCTGCAGGCCTCCCCGCAAGACACCCATGTACCTTTTTCCAGGAAAACTTTTCTCCCCCACTTCTTCCACCTCCCCCCGCACTCTGGTTCAAGCCAATGTTTCTCACTCTAGTTGTGTAGGACACAGCTCCCTAGCCCATGCTGGTGTTAGGAGCCCTGCGCTCCACCCCCCAAGTCGTTTGGCCGCTCACTGCAGCTCTCGCTGGCTGCCGGCCACTCACGCTGGCTGCTGGCCGCTCATGGCAGCACACAGTAACCCACAATGTCTGCCAGCCACTCATGCTGGCTGCTTGCCACTCACGGTGGCACATGGTAGCCCATAGCAGCCCAGCTCTAAGGAGAGCTGTTCAATCTTAGCTGTATAGGGCGCAGCTCACTGGCCCATGTGGGAATCGAACTGGCGATCTCGGCTTTAGGAGCACGTAGCTCCAACCACCTGAGCCACTGGGCCGGCCCAGGAAACCTTTCTTGATCTCCTGTCTGCCAATTTGGAAGTCCTTTTCTTTACACTGAGCTCCCATAAACTTGCGTTCCTTTCTTGTGAGTCCTACTAAGCCTTAAGCAGATACTCTGTTAGTGTCTAGTGAAAGAGTTCACTGTATTCAGACAGTGAATACAGACTGTCTGAGATGATTAGGTTATTTGACTGATCGGCAATCTTTGTAGCTTCCCCCCCCCCCCCGACTCACAAAAGAGTCACCTGAATTTGTGTAGTCTCTAAATTGAGGCATTACCTCAGAGTGGAGGGCATGAATGCCATTGCTTGTTATTGTACTGAAAACTCTTCCCAGACACCCACGCTAAGTTTGGGACCCAGAACAGAGCTAAAGCACTCTGTTCACACATTCAGGTGACTTCTATGACTCCCTAGGCACGCCATGGAGAAATTGGGCTCCTTTTAGTGGAAAGGTTCAATCATGGAGTCCTAGGGCCCCAGTGTCCCAAAAGCCTCTTGACAGTTTCTTCTAAAGGCCTAGGGGTTTTTCTGTAAAACTCCTGAGGGCTTATCAGAGAATAAGCCAGCCAGTCTGAGGTACTGAGGTGTTGGGTAGTGATTAAATCAATCATTCTGCTCTCTCTACCTCAGTGCTGCATATATAAAAGGAAGTAGTGGAGGTTGTGAAAAGAGCAGCAGTGTGTGTGTATGTATGTGTATGGGAGTGGGATTAGAAGAACTGGGCTCTATCTAGTTGACTGGCACTGGGGAAAAGTCTGATTTCTTTGGGCCTCAGTTTCTTCAGGAGGTTGGTTTGAATCAGAAGTTTTTAAATATGGGGGCCCATGGGGGTGTCAAAAGGGAGTGGTCTATGAACCTTCTGGAATAGTATATGCCGTTTTGTGCATTAGTAAAATGAACCCCGCCCTCTTGTATGAGGGTCCACAGTTTTCATCAGATTATCAGTAGATAGGATTCCAAGTTGTAATGAAGTTATCCTAAACTGAATGTTCACAAGGTAATAGAAATTTATTATACCAATAGATATTAGTATAGTCAACAATTTTTAAAATGCATTCAAATTATGCCTTTGTTGTGTTACAAGGATATATTTTTCAATTTCTTAAGGCAGTATGCAAAGAACAAGGCTGCACGACCACAATTTTCCAAATAGTCAGGCCCAAGTGTTTTTCTATATTCATCAACTCTCTTCTTTACTATCTCCATTTGATTCTCTATTCAGAGATAGTCTATCATAGTGCCTAGCTTATTATGTTTTCTAAATTTCTGGTCCTTACTTTTTGACTTTCAGGGAAGACTTTGAAGAAGCATGACTTTCTGGAATAGTAATACCTAATGTTTCTTGAGTACTTGTCAGTGAATTAGGCATACCACTAAGGCTTTATTTAACATGTGTTAACGTCTTTATCCTTATGACAATCCTATGAGATATGTACTATTATTATCCCCATTTTACAGATGCAGAAACTGAAGCTCAGAGGTTAGATAACTTGTCCAAGGTCACTCAGCTAGCAAAGAACATGGTCAGAATGTTAACCTCTATAGTATACTGCCTCTCACTCAGGCAGGATGGGATGGTTTTCATCACTCTTAAGAAAATGCTGTTTCTTAGGGTAACAAAACAGAAATGCTTGTATATATGTGTATTTACCCAAGTTATATAGCTCTTGTTAGTTTGTGATGAGTATTCAAAATATTTAGCCACTCAGAGTCAGGTCTCATTCCTTATATTGGGAGCATCTACTGCAATTGCTAATTAATATATTGAGGGCATGATTTTTATTTTCTCTTTCAGCTAATAATAGCAATGGAAAACATTACCTTTTTCCAGTGTGCTTTTTAAAACCAGTATGTTCAGTTGCAGAATGCTAGTTTCTAAATGGCAGAATGAAGAACTCCATACCCTATTTCCTTCAGTAAGGGCTTTGAACCTCCAGAAAATATATAACATGACATAGAAAAAAAAAGAAAATTCAGATCCAGTTTTGAGAAAATGCAAATGAGAAGGTCAAGAACAAGAAGACTGAAATATTAATATACATTTAAAAGTACAGAAATGGAAAATTTATAGTGAAAAAAATAAATCCAAAATATGTAAGGTAGAGGCTTGTTAGCTATGTTTGAAGAATAAACACAAAACCAAAACCCCGAAACTCCAAACACTCCAGCAAGCATTCTGGTCTTCGTGGACCAGCAGGGTTAATGTCACAGCCAGTGTGACGACTTGAAGGAGTTAAATTGGCCAGTGAGTATGTGCCCATATTTATGTGTTCTGCGCAGTGAGATTTGTTGATTTGGTGAAAGGACAAGGGTTTGTTCTAGCAGCATAAGTGTGAAGACTACATGTAGATGTTACCAAATATTTTGACTGAGAGACTTTCCCTAAAGGCTATAATTCAGAAGAGAAAGCTATAGTAAAGTTGGGCTCTAAAGAAAATTAAAAATATACTTTGGGGTGGGGTAGTCATCACTTGTCCCCGTATTAGGTAGTAAGAATTTACTAGTAACTTGAGCTGGAATGCTCAACAGTATTTAGGATTCATGACCTCTTCAGTGCCTTGCCTTCTTTAGTTGTGCTTTCAACAGGTCAGTTTGCCAGTCCCTGATATTATATGTGTGTTATCCCTGATATGATAGTGTATGGTTAGGAGTAAACACCTAAAGCAATAGTGAATGAAAATCAACTTAAATAACTTATTTTGGAAAAATAGGTTAAGCACATTTGGATAAAAAGCTTTCATTTCATTGGGGATTGGGACATTTCTGCCTCAGTCCAATAAATACTCTCTTTGAGTCTGGAAAGGGTTAATTCTGTTTTCAAAGTTGATTAACTTATAATTGGGTTTAACTTGTTAATTGAGGAAATACGGTGTGATAATAAAGAACAAAATAAATGTTCCTAATTAACTTACTCAGCTGTTTACCAAATCGATTCTGGGCTTCTGAAGCTAATAAAATAGATAGAGCAAGAATAAGTCCATTAAACCTGGTTGATATTTTTTATTTACTTTGTACTTAGTTACCTAATTGGTCTCTGCTCTTAAGAAATGTTTACTCGAGTTGGAGAGATAATTTATGATGTAGCCTCATATGCAAATATGCATACACTTGAGAAACACATACCAGCCCCTACAAGACTACACTACAGTACAGTCATGCGCCACTTGATGGGGATAATACTGAGAAATGCATCGTTAGGTGCTCTGTCGATGGTGTGCAGGTCATAGAGTGCACTTACCCCTCGATGGTCTACTGCACACCTAGGCTGTATGGTATACCACTGTCATATGTGGTCTGTCGTGGACTGAAACTTCCCATGCGGGGCATGACTGCATGCTAAAGATGAGGGACTGCCAAGTGCTCCGGGAGGAGGCACAGGTCTTTGGGCTTGCCACGGAAGAAGCCATGGAACCTACTCTAAGTGTGTTTTTTCTTGTTTTGTAGGCTCTGTTCCTTGAGAAAGGGGCTGCTTATTCCTGTCCGAGGACTGATTCAAGGATCCCAGAATCCCGAGAAAGAGAGTGTCCTCCATGTTTATGAAGGCAAGGATGGATGTTTGCTTTTTAGGTCCATGTGGTGAAAACGCCTGTGTTATTTGCAGGGTGTATAAATAAATAGTTTAGGGAAAATGAGGCATGCTAAAGGTAGATCTTTCGTAAACTTGTCATTTATAAAATGACTCGGATGGCTGTGGGTAGAGATCACATTCAGAATTTGAGCTTTGGTTCCTGGGAATGTTGGGGACCGAGCTCTTTTAGTTAAATGATTTCCGCTTCCTGTGTGTAGGTACTGAACGGGAAGGCATGGAAAAAAGAAATATAATGCATAAGTAAGAGGCGCTTCAGTTGTACCAACTAAACACTCCTACTCTACAATTTTGTTAGAGGGACCCTGTTTAATCCATGCTTAATTGAAGTGAATTTCAATTACTACTCTGATATGCAAACTATGAATGTCTTTATCAATTTAGGAGTACTTACTATAATTAAAATGGTGGCTTCTTTAAAGGGTCCAATAACTATATATGTATAAATATAATTAGGAATTCTTCGCTCTTAGCCCTCAGCAGCGTCCTTTCTTCTTACACTGACTAAACCAGTAATAATTATTTTGGGTCAGTGAGCATCAGTGGTCTGTGTACTGTGCTGGGTACTTTCTGTCCATTCTTTTAGTCAAGGAACTTAGGAGGAAAACAAAACAGAAATAAGACTAATTTACTAATGGCTGTTTTTGTAGTTATCTATGATTTAACTGCACTTAGAGTTTGCACCAAATTTATGGTTTAATAGAAAAGTCAACCTTTTTTTCCATGAAACTTAATGTACATATTAATCTAACCATATTTGGTTTTGATCGGTTATTGAATGACCAAGGATTGCTATAGTTAATATCCTATAACCGGAATATGTATTTTAAAATGCTAGAAAAAAAGCACATGAACTCAACACATTATTTGAAACCCTGTAGACTTATTTTTTAGTTTTGAATTACTACTGCTTATCTAATTTATTTTCCCTTTATCCACATAGCACTTTCACCTATATACGTAAATCAGTGCATGGGATAATTAGTATAATTAGTATAAGTGTTTAAATTTTTTTTTTTTGCACTAAATTCTTCTGCTTCTGGGCAGTGGGCATTAACTAAAATTCCCTCCCCCTTTCTTCTGCCTCCCCCGCTCCAGTTCAAGCTGTTGTTTCTCAGTCTAGCTGTGTAGGACACAGCTCTCTGGCCCATGCTGGTATTATGAGCCTTGTGCTCCCCCGCACCCCCGAGGCAATCGACCGCTCACAGCAGCTCACGCCAGCTCTTGCCAGCTGCCCATGGCGGCACACGGTAGCCCACAGCAGCCCGTGGCAGTCCACGGCAGCTCACGGCAGCCCAACTCCAGGGAGAGCTGTTGTTCACAATCTTAGCTGTAGAGGACGCAGCTCACTGGCCCATGTGGGAATCGAACCGGTGACCTCGGCGTTAGGAGCACGGCGCTCCAACCCCCTGAGCCACCCGGCCAGTCTGCATTAACTAAAATTAAATGGCATTCTTTGCTGTTCCTTGATTTATGTCTTTGCTTCATTTTTCTGGCTTAAGCTTTTCTTACAATTAGGATAATATAAATATATGATAAATCAATAGAATGATACTCAGATTTGGATATTATTGTTAGTCCCTGAACTAAGTAATTTGATCTGCCTATGAGAAGATAGGTGAGGATTCCGATCATAGTATCTCCGTCATAGAAAGACTCCTACTGACACTGATACAGTCCCATCCCCTTTTTGTTTGTTTATATAAACCCTAGTGATTGGTTCAGGGTATTCCTTTCTGCATTAAGGAGACAAAGGTTGTTTCAGGTTTTCAGGAAGCAGAGGCCTGATCCCTTCCTTCTCTGAGCTGTTTTTGTGACATTACATGGAAATTCATGGCTCTTGAAAGCTTTTGAGTGCATGAATCGCTGTTCATAGTTCTTGATTTCGTTGCCGTAATCCAGTTCTCACATCTCTTGGTTTTCACGGGATGACCTCTTTATTTTTGTTTCAGTTCGAGACAAGCTGCGGGAGATAGTAGGAGCATCCACAAACTGGAGGTAAGCACTCTTGTGCGGTCATTCATTCTTTCATCCCTAAAGTGGGATGTTCGGTTGTATTTAGGCTCCGTTGATGGTCCCATGGTAGGGATGGGACGGCCCTGTGTTCGGAAATGGGTTGAGAGGTTTTTTTTTTAATTGAGGGAGAAGATCAACATTCAAACATATTCATCAGTTGATATATTGTCTCATAAAATAATGTGATTTACACGTGCTCTCCATTTTTCAAAGTGCATTCAGGTATATTACTTCACTGATGCTCAACAAAACTTGTGACATGCTTATGGCGTATGTTCCTAGCCCTTTTTTACGTTTGCTGTAGCTGAAACTCACATTGAACGATTAAGTATCGAGGTCTGGGACTTGAACCCAAGTTTCCTGGTTTTTCTGTTTCAGGCAGCCTGACTCCTTTATTGCTTCTTGTCAGTTCACAATTAACCAGGTTCCCACACAGTCTTTCTCTTTCACTTAGTATTTCCCTGCTGTAAAATAGGATAATATCCCTCTTGGTGCATAGAATTTTGAGGCTAAAATGAGATAAAAAGAAAAAGCACAAATGATCACTAGACATACAATCATCTATTGTTGGTATAGAAATTATCTAATGACTTATTCTTAATTCTTTATATGAAAATTTCAATTTACTGAAAAACAGAAAAAAAGAATACCTATGTCCTATCCTGACTGGATACTTATTAATACGTACTTTCCCAGATTTGCCAATATACATATATTGGCTGGATTATTTCTAAGTAAATTATACGTAGGTATCATGACACTTTTGCATCTCCAATAAATAAGTACGTACATTCTTCTATGTAATAAAATCAGCAGTCGTTTATCTCCAACAAACAAGACATTGTCTTACATAATGAAATTGACAGGAATTCCCTAATAGTATATTACTCCTCCATAGTCAGAGTTCCTCAACTGTTCCTTGAATGTCTTTTGTAGCTTTTTTGAAAACACCAGGATCCAATAAAGAATTGCATATTGCATTCGACGGTTATGATTCTTTAGTCTCCCCTCATCTAGGATAATAGACATTTATCCCTCCCTCCCTTTTTAAAACATTTTTAATTAAATTAATTAATTAATCATATCCCCATGAGCTTGACTTTAAAGAGGCCGAGCTTATGGAATGGTCCACCTTCTTCATTTACCTGGTGCCATTTAACTTGTTTCTGTCTCCCATATGTTTTTTGTAGGCTAAACCTTTCTGGCAGCAATAAATACTTCATAAGTGACGCTTAGAAAGACATCTTAATGATATTATCAACATTTTAGTTCTCTATCCCCTTGTTTCTCTCTTCTATTCACCTTAATCATCTCTTCCTTTTCTTCCTTTTCTCTCTCCTTCTCATGTTTTCTTCCTCTTTACCTTTTGCTCCACCTTCATACTTCTTTTAGACATACTCCATTTTTCCTCCTCTGTCTCTCCTGAAATTGAAGGTAGAGAGAGAGAGAGAGAGAGAGCTTGGGCACAGTGAATACGAGAACTGTCAAGGTGAGAAATGGGAAGATGGAGTTCAGTGGCCATGTTGTTGTTTAGCTCGTTTTTTATCACATATACACATTATGTATATATCATATCTAGCTACATATTGATAGATCGATCAATATGATACACACACACACAGTTCTATTGCCAAATTTTTAATTTGATTTCAAATATTCTATTACTTCAGTACATTTTTTGATGAGTGTGAATATATGCTTCATTTGGGTATATCTATATCACTTATAAGTATGTTTTTTTATCTACTAGCCTAAGAAATTCTAACAGACATTTTTAATTTCATCAAATGGCATGTGGGAAGGGAGGGAGGAAGAGGAGATGAGGTAGGTCCAGACCTTCTCTTTCCTCCTTTGATGGTGCCTGACTGGCCTGTATGTCACTGGAATGAAAGGAGAGCACTGCCCCCACGTTTCATGAAGCTTTCGTCCTTTCTTCTCAGAGACCATGTGAAAGCAATGGAAGAAAGAAAATTACTTCACAGTTTTTTGGCTAAGTCACAGGAAGGACTGCCACCTAAGAGAATGAAAGACAGTTATATCGAAGTTCTCTTGCCTTTGGGTAGTCAGCCTGCATTACGAGAGAAGTATTTGACTTTTCACAACACCATAAGGTAACACAACGCTATTTTTATTTGTTATTTGTTTTTATTTTACTTCTTTTTTTAGTGCAACTTTGAGATATAATTCATACACCGTACCATTCACCTATTTAAAGTGTGCAATTCTGTGGTTTTTAGTATAGTCAGAGAGTTGTGCAACCATCATCTCAATTAATTTTAGAACATTTTTATTATCCCAAAGTGTGTTATTTCTTTTTAAAGGGCAATCATCATGATTTTTCATTTAATCCCCTTTTCTTTTTTTTTCCTTTTTTTTTTTAATTAATTTTATTGGGGTGACAATTGTTAGTAAATTTACATAGATTTCAGGTGTACAATTCTGTATTACATCGTCTATAAATCCCATTGCGTGTTCACCACCCAGAGTCAGTTCTCCTTCCATCACCATATATTTGATCCCCTTTACCCTCATCACCCACCCTCCACCCCCTTACCCTCTGGTAACCACTAAATTATTGTCTGTGTCTATGAGTTTTTGTTTCTCATTTGTTTGTCTTGTTCTTTTTGGTTTATATACCACATATCAGTGAAATCATAGGGTTCTCTGCTTTTTCTGTCTGACTTATTTCACTTAGCATTATTCTCTCGAGATCCATCCATGTTGTCACAAATGCTCCTATATCATCTTTCCTTAACGCCGAATAGTATTCCATTGTGTATATGTACCACAACTTCTTTATCCATTCATCTATCGAAGGACATTTTGGTTATTTCCATGTCTTGGCCACCGTAAACAAAGCTGCAATGAACATTGGCGTACACGTGTCTCTATAGAGAAATGCTTTTATATTTTTGGGGTAGATACCCAGGAGAGCGATTGCTGGGTCATATGGTAATTCTATTCGTAATTTCTTGAGGAACCTCCACACTGCCTTCCATAGCGGCTGCACCAGTCTGCATTCCCACCAACAGTGTATGAGAGTTCCTTTTTCTCCACAGCCTCTCCAACACTTGTTACTATTTGTTTTGTTGATGAAAGCCATTCTGACTGGGGTGAGGTGATATCTCATTGTGGTTTTCATTTGCATTTCTCTGATGATTAGCGATGTTGAGCATTTTTTCATATGTCTATTTGCCATTTGTATATCCTCTTTGTAATCCCCCTTTTCTTTATTTCACAGGTTTGGCAGAATTCTTGAGGATCTTGACAGCTTAGGAGGTACTGGTATTAGTGTTTCTAAATAGATACTTAACAGCTATACATTGAATCCTATGGCTAGAAAGGGCTCCTTTATTCTTTAACGGCACAGATGAGGGTATTTTGAAAGAAGAAAAAGGAGGGTGTTCACTGCCTCTGAATTGTCATAATACTTTTTCCCCAAAAATGTAGTTTCCTATTTAACAGAGTTATAATCTGATTAATTCTTCTTTTTAACAACTTTTTTAGAAGTCTTAAATTTACAGAAAAGTTGCAAATAAGCATAAGGAATTGTTCTTCCCTGAATCATGTGACAGTATGTTGCTGACATGCACATCACCCCCAAATATTTTCATGTCTGTTGCCTACTACCAAGGACATTCTCCTGGATAACCACAATACAACCATCAAAATCAGGAAATGAGCACTGGTACATTAGACTGTCTAACCCTCAGACCCCATTCAACTCTGGCCAGTGGGCCTTTATAGCAGAAGGATCCAGTTCTGAATTATACATTGCATTTAGTTGTTGTATCAGAAATAGTTGCTCAGTCTTTCTCTGACTTTCATGTCCTTGACACGTTTGAAGACTATAGGCCAGTTCTTTTGTGGAATTTCTCTCAATTTGGATTTGTTTGATGCTCCCCCAATATTAGATTCGGGACATGCATCTTTAGCAGGAATGTCACAGAAGGAATGCTGTGTTCTTATTGCATCCTATTAAGTGGTGCATAATTCTAATGTGTCCCGTTACTGTGATTCCTTGATGAAAGCGGTGTCTTCCAGGCTTCTTCACTGTAAAGTTACTTGTTCCTCCTTTGTAACTAATAAGTACCTTGTAGGGAGGTACTTTGAGACCTTGTAAATATCCCATTCCTCATCAGATTTTCAATTTATTACCTTAAAATCTACAGGGACTCAGGGATTCCTATTTTATTGAATGGGTTATGATATGTTACTATCATCTATTTTGATGCCCAAATTATCCCAGGACTGTCCCATTCCCTTCAAGCTGGCTCCTGTGTTTTTTTTTTCTGATGTGTCATCATTCTTTGAGCACTTCCTCACTTTCTGGCACAGCCAGATGTTCTAGGCTCATTTGCACTTTCACTGCCCCAGTTCTGGAATCAGCCAAATCTTTAAGGGGCCCTGGTTCTTTTAAATGGAGAACGGTAGTTAGAAACCAAGACCAGGTTGCTGGAAGTGGTCATTGCTGCTGGAGTATGACTGCTCCCATGCCCTTTCAGTGGACGAGCTGGGGGAATATATGCACATACACGTGCATTTACCTCTGTGCTTATCTATCAGTCTGTTTGTGAAAACCATGGGTTCACACTGATAGTTCCCGTTCCGCACCTCAGGTTCATTCTTACCTATTCCCCTTTTCTGTTTATAATTCCCTTCTTCTGCTGGCTCCTCCTTCACACATTTACTTACCACATCTAATACATCGCCATCCCTAGCCTCTCATGGACGCTCCCCTCGCCTCACTGGGGTTCGAGCCCATGCCAGGTCCCCTTCTGCAGGTCACCCCCTAATTGTGCCCAGGCTGTACCATGCTGGGCCGTGGCTTTTCTTGCCTCTCTCCATTTCGTCCTGATCTCACGTGGACTTCAGCAGCCCACTCGGGGCCACCTTGCTTGCTCCTACCTAATGACTTCTGGCCTGAACTGTTGGGAAAGGGTTTAAAGAAAGGCTCCTAAAAACTTTAAAAATAGACGTAAGACCATTGTTAGGCTTACACCTAGTAGCTACTTTTCTCTTCAGGTTAAATAAACCTGGTTAAAAATTCTTATTGGCCTTTTGAAAAGAATTATACACATACACACAAATATTTGACTTTGGTTTATTTAGGTGTCCCTACCCCGTTTTTCCTGTTTACCTCCTGCTCATCACCAATCCCTTTCACCTGTTTACTTAATTCTATTCCTTCCATTTCTTCAAGGAACTTGCCTTATCACGTATGCTTTCTCACTCATCTCAGGCCTTTCCTCAACTTCGCTTTTCCTTCAACTTATAAGCGTATTCAAGTCTCTTCCATTTAAAATGAAACATAGGTCAAATCCTCTTCCCTTGTAACAACACTCTCCAACTGTCTTTCTCCCTCACTTCAGAGCTAACTTTCTGGAAAGAATTAGAAAAAAAATTTTGCTCTTATTGCCTCTGTATCCTGACCTGTTATTTCCCAGCCTGCCATGTTCTGGCTTCTACTCCTCGTGCCATTGAACTGCTGTTGCCAAGATCTCCATTGGCCCTCATATTGTATGATCTACTGGGTGATTTTTCCAGGCGTACCCAGCCCCTTTGCAGCTCCTAGTATTGTCAGACTTATTCTTGGGCTTTGGTGCCATTTCCTCCCGCGTCGCTGGTTGTTCCTTCCTAGTCTCCTGTATAGGCTTCTCGTTCTCTATTGATCCCTTAAATGTCAGTTATCCCTAGGGTTTTGTCTTCTGCCCTATCTTTGTTATCTGAATATTCTCTAGAAATAATCTAATGTACTCTCTGTACTTTAGTTGCTATCAGTATGTGGAATATTTAGGAAGGTACTTTGCCCGGCCTGCTTTTCTGAGTTCCAGACCAATTTGTCCTCCTGCCTACTGGGTGTCTTCATTTGGGTGGGCCATAGGCTTCTTGAATTCAGCATGTTGAAAACAGCCCATTCTGCTCTGCCTGTATTCTCTTTTTCAGCGAATGGTATATCATCTTCACTCAGGCAAGCTGGAAACCTGAGATGAGTCAAATCTTGTCAAGTCTCCCTTCTTATTCGCTCTTGGATCTTTTCATTTCTACTGTTAGTGCCATAGGTCAGATGAATATGGTTTCTTTTTGGGGTACCTCAAAGGCTTTTAAGTGGAATTGCTTACCTTTAGCCTCTCTTTCCCGTAGTACATCCTTTAACAGATGGAAGGATTTATTGTCACGCAACAAATGTTTATTGAGCACAGACCCGGTCCTGAGAGTTGACAATACCAATCTGAATGAATCATGGGGGAGGCAGGGAAGCCACTAAACACAGAAGTGTGATACCGCTTTAAATGAGGTGACATTTGTAAGGTGCATTAGAACATGCTTGGCACCTACAAATTCTTGTGAAAATATGGAAAGTGTGCAGATGACCACAGGGTAGTGGAGGAGCCCAGGGGAAGCTACGGGGAAGGGATACTCTGAGCAAAATAATTGCTGCACGATTAGGAAGGATTCAGGAGGAAAACAGGTGGCTGTGAGTCACCTGTGATTTGTTTCTCTTTTCTGAAGGTGTTTGATGCATCCAGACTCAGTGTTGGGATCTTTTTCTGATTTAGGCACTGTGTCTCTGTGGCATGGTGACAAGCCACCCGCTGGGTCTGGACTTGGGGCTTCGGTTTCCTCACCAAATCCAAAATTGAGCGGGCAGTCGGATGAGAGGATTCCCAAATATCTTCAATGTATAGAAGTCTTGGGTCCTAGGATAAGCCCACTAAAGGAACATGGGGGGTTGGGTCTTCAAAACAAGATAAGACTTTTTATGGGTTACAGAGAGTAAAATACCAATGTTGAGAAATAATTTTGCTTTTCCTTGATTTGGTTCTCTTTTCCTACAGTTCTTATTTGCTACATGCACAACAAAATTCCTTCAGCTAATATGTCTCCTTTATCGATAGTTACAGCCCTGGTGGACAAGATTGGTAAGCGATCCTGTTTTGTATGCACACTTAGGAATTCTTAGTGATTACAAGATATTATTGAGATTAGAGGAAATATTTTCCTTTTGTGTTTATGCACATATGCATATGAAAATGTCTAGAATGACATATGCCAAGTTATTTACTATAATTATTTTTGGTTTTGCATGCTTCCAGTTTTATTTTTTATAGTCTATGCCTTGTCTCCATTTTTCAAAAAGACACAAATTTCTTTCGTATGTCAAAAAAGTCATTTTTAGTTTTGAAGACGAAAAAAAAAAAGGTCGTAGAATTTGCCACAACTTCAAACAAAATTGTCCATTTATAGTACAGAAAATTTGGGGTATGGTTTGGACTCAAATTGATTTTCCATTTTGCAGATATGTGTAAGAGTTGCTTAAGCCCAGAACAGGACATCAAGTTCAGTGGCCATGTTAGCTGGGTTGGGAAGACATCCATGGAAGTGAAGATGCAAATGTTCCAGGTATGTATGTGCCCTTAGATTGCCTCCTTGTTTCAATATAACTCGCTGAAAGAAAGCTTATTTACCTATCTGTCCACAGACAGGTTTATAGCTCACCCCTTCCAGAAAAAAAATACAGATGGTGGGTTATTACTATCTTCCTCCTGGACAAAGACTGACACATTATTTGGTGTTTATGTTTAGTGCTTACTAATTTCAAATCACATACAGCTTCATGTTAAGGTGCTTGTTTCTGATCTTACCCCGGAGAATTTCACAAAAGTCTATGAATTATGTTAGGCTTGAATGGGTCACTGTGTTAGTTTCCTGGGGCTGCTGTAACAAAGTACCACAAAGCAGGTGGCTTCAAACAACAGAAATTAATTGTCTCAGTTTGGAGGTGAGAAGTCCAAAATCAAGGTCTCGGCGGGATCATGCTCCCTCTAAAACCTGTAGGGGAGAACCCTTCTTTGCTCTCCTAGCTTCTGAGGGTTTGCTGCCAACCCTTGGCATTCCTTGGCTTGCAGCTGTAACACTTCAATTTCTGCCACCATTGTCACATGGCATTTTCCCCTTGTGTGTCTGTGTCTCTTCTTATAAAGACATCGATAATACTGGATTGGAGCCCACCTTACTCCACTATGACCTCATCTTAACTGATTATATCTGCAATAATCTTATTTCCAAATAAAGTCATGTTGATAGGTACTGAAGGTTGGGACCCACATATCTTTTGGGGGGACACAGTTCAACCCAGAAGTCACTTAGTCTATTACAGCAGTTAGGAACAGCCCCGCTAATGAGCAAAACATAGAATAGCTGTTATAAAGAAATGAAGAAACTTGACAAGACACAGTACCTCAAAGAGGATAATAGCACAGAAATAATTCAGAGTATGTCCAAGATACCATTATGAAAACTTACTTGAATGACTTATTCAGTTATGCCAGCATATTCAGTAGACCTATTATTCAGATACACTTCTTCTGTCAAGGAATTATGAAGCTTTTCGTCTTTTGGAAAAAGTCTGAAGCTTGCTCTGCAGTAATTAAAGTTATTTGTCAAAATAGGTAGTTTTTTATTTGGTGCTATATGTAAGCAGGTGGATTCTTTAGTTTCCATGTTGCTGTAACTGACAGTAACACTGTTTTTAAAACAAAACACAGTTGTTGGGATGCTGCTATGATGTGTCCATATTCTTTTTTGATCTTCATGGTTGATTCCTAGCCTGCTCAGTGCTGTGCACAGCAGATTTCTGGCATAGGACCAGCTTTCTAGGGAATCTTGACAATTTGAATCTTGGACAAGTAGGTTGAAAAAGAGTCACAGGACTTATTGGGAGGAAAGAGCCAGTGAAAATCAGCGTTAGGCATGTACAAACTTGGTTCTAAATTTGCATTTCTCATTGGCCATTTTGCCTAATAACTCATACTCGACTGATCCTTTCTATTCCAGGGAGGGAGCTTAGCGATAGGTGTGCTGACTCTGGTTTGGGTGCACGTAGGTTCGAATCCCAGCCCTGCTGCTTATTAGCCATGTGACTGGGTAAATCACCTTGTCTGAGCCTCTGTTTTCTGAAGTGCAACATGGAAACAGTAATAGTACCATCTTTGATGGTGTGGTAAGGGTGAAAGGAAAAACAGCCCGCCCATATGTGGTAGCTGGTACATTGCTCATCACACAGTAACCGCTAATCAAATGTTGGACTAATGTTCATTTATTATCGTTACTATGGAGATGGGCCCAAATCTCTATTCTGGGCTTGACCTTTGGACCTATCTTTCCGAGTACCTGTTATATTCCCCCCATGTGTGCTCTTGCTACCTCTAGTCCAGTGTGTTTCAAACTGAGTTCATCAGCTTCCTTTCCAATCTCAATCTTCCTCCAGTTTCTCTTTGCCAGCCTCCTGGTTCCCCAGCTCCAAACCTTTGTGACAGCTTTAATTTTTCCCTTTCCTGTGCAGCCCTTGCCAAGTCAGGCAAATTCACCACCCTCAGCAACTCGCCAGAGTTCTTTCTTCTTCCCCTTGGCCCCTGTATTTCATTCAAGCCCTCACTGCCTCTTGTGTGAACTGTCTTCTAATTAGTTGAGTCTGCCTGCCGCTAGCCTGTTCTCTCGCTCTGTTAATTTTACATGTTTTTGCAAAGAGATCTTCCAAAGCTGATCTTAAATCCCATCACTCTCCTTCTGAAAAATCTTCAGTGGCCGTTATCTGTGGGTGAAAATGTAAACTCCTTTGACTAGTTAGGATCGTAGGTGCTCCGTCAGTTAGCTCCAACCCACCTTCCCCCCGACACATTTATATACCTTCTTAGAGCTCACTGCCGGACACTTTGAGCATTCCAAGAGCAGGGAGGCATTCATCTTTGCATTCATCAGGAATCCTCATCATTCCTGGTCCTTGGCACTAGTAGGTGTTCACTATAAGAAACGATAATTTAAACAGGAAGGGAGTGGAGGCGTATCATTGCTTACACTTTTCCCTTTGCCTGCAACCCTTGTGTTCTGGCCCTGCATGTCCACATTCCAGCTGTGCTCCTGGATCACTCCCTGCTCGAATCCTTCTCCATCCTCCCTCCTCATAGTACTTGTTCCTTCCCGTGATGCCTTTCTCAGTATCCTTTCTCTGACCTGCTAAACTCTGCTCCACAGAGCTGCGTGTGAACATGTTTTCTACTAGACTGTGTGCTCCTCCCCAATGGGATCTGGATGAGATTCACCGAGCCCACTTCCTGAGTCCACTCATTTAACGTTCACCTAGGATTTGTGCTAGGTATATAGCCGCGGGCAAAACACAGTTCCATTCTCCTGGAGTTTACATCCTAGTAGTGCTCAATCAGACATCGGGCAGTCATTGGTTAGGCACCTGCTCTCTGCCAGTCTTTGTGCTAAGTGCTTGGGCTACAAATGGAAATGAAAATGGTCTTTGTCCTCAAGGAACTCATGGTGTAGTAGGGAGGCAGCCACATAAATAAGTGATTATGATATGGTGTGTTAAGTACCGTGTTTCCTCGAAAATAAGACCGGGTCTTATATTTACTTTTGCTCCAAAAGACGCATTAGGTCTTCTGTTCAGGGGATGTCATCCTGAGAAATCATGCTAGGGCTTATTTTCCGGTTAGGGCTTATTTTCGGGGAAACACGGTATTATACAGCATTTCTCAGCAGGGACAGTATTGGCACTGTATGTGGGAAAATTGCTCTGTAGGACTATCCTCTGCATTGTGAGCTGTTAGCTCCTTGATAACCCCCACCCTGCTAGTCATGTCCCCCATGCCATGTGACCACGCAAACCAGCCCTACACGTTTCCATATGCCCCCTACGGGGGTGGTACCCGTCTCTCGTGTTGAGAACCTCTGTCAGGAGATGGCTTTGTTTCCATTAGCTGGCAAACAAAGGCGGGAAGGAAGAGCTCTGCCTTGGCGTTGGGCAGGGGCAGTGGCCGAGAGGAGTGTTTGGGTGAACGCAGCTAGAGGAAAGCATGAGGCAGAGATGGAGGGGAGGTGTTCGACAGCAGGATCCATTTCGGGACACCACATTGCTAGCGTGGCTGGGGAGAAGGGTGCGGGGGAGAAGGGAGAAGGGAGTGTTTGTGCGCCTCTGGCGCGGAATGTGGGCTGTGTGGTGGGGGCGTTATATACCGGGCAACAGGCTTAGAGCAGATGCTGGAAGAAAGTCGAGGGCCAAGGTGATAGGGCCTGCACAGGCAATGGTGACAAGGATGGATGTGCATGCACCCTCAGGTTGTGATACGACTTCACCATACGACCATGCTGGAAGTACAGACTTTAGGGGAGAAAGAAATACCTTCAAACCTCAAAGTCTGTGTGTTATAAATATTTAGCTTACTGCACAGAATTATCACCGATCTTGCCCCTTCTTGGAGCCTCTGTGCTGGGCTAAGGAAACATCCATATGTGCCGGCAGTTGGCACCGTGAAGTTCCCTGAAAAGACTAATGTCTGTGAGAGCAGTGGGAGGTCCACGTGGCTCTGCGCTGTTGTGAGGACAGGTAGGCCTGAAGAAAGCCACAATTCAGCACGATGCAGGATAGTGACGTGAGGACGGAGAAGGTCCCTCTGTGACCTTTGCCCTTGGGTCCCAGTCATGCACTACTCCTGAGCCCGTAGTTTGAGTCCCCAGTACTTTGCACTGGGCAATGTTTGGGATTTGGGGTGTCTCCAAGAAGACCTCAGGCTTCTTGGTCATGCTGCCATTCCCACCCAGAGCCTAGTTCTGTGCCTGGCAACTCAGCAGCTGGTGGTTAATGAACGCGCTTCTCTTTTTCTAATTTCGGCCTTTCTCAAAGCATGCATGGTATCTGTTAGAACTGTAGTAGGTCTTCCCAGGAAATGCGTTTTTTACATCTGCATTTTCTTTCCTTTGTTCCTTAGTCACATGACAATGACTTTAGTCCTGTTTTGGATGCAACATTTGTAATGGTGGCTCGTGATTCTGAAAATAAAGGGTAATTGCTGTTTTTTCCTAATTCTTTAATTTGAAAAATTTCAAAGATACATAAAATTGGAGAGAAGACTATAATGAATGTCCATGTACCCATCACCTGAATGAACTTAAGAGTTTTAACGTTTTTGCCATATTTGCTTCATCTGTTTTTTTTAAAGTGTACTATTTTCTTTATAGTATTTTAAAACAAATCCCAGACAAAATGACATTTTACCTCTAAATACTTTAATGTCGACATCTCTTTAAAAATGAAGGTATTTTCTTACCATGATCATTAGAATACCTAACAAAAATACTAGTAAATCCTTAATATATTCTAATAGTCCCCAAATATCTTTTTAATGATTTGTTCAAATTAGGATCCACACAAGGTACACACAGTGCATTTGATTTCTGTCTCTTAAGTCTGTTCTTTTTTTTTTTTTTGGTTAATAGCGTTATTGAAATATAATTCACATATCATGCAGTTCACCCATTGAAAGTGTACCATTTAATAGCTTTTTGTGTGTTCATAGAATTGTGTGGTGTCTTTTAAGGCTGTTTTCATCCAGAATAGTTGTATGTCTCCACTGCCCCCGCATTGTTTCGTATCAACTTGTCACAAAGCCGAATCAGTTCTTCTATACAATGTTCAGCTTTCTGGATTTGTCTCATTGCCTCCTCATGGTATTTTCTTTTTTTGGGGGACTTGTTTCTCTACCCCTAGTATTTTCTGTAAACCTGAGTTTGATCTAAAGCCTTAATTAGATTCAGGTTCAACATATTTGGCTAGCGCACTTTGTAGGTGATGCTATTTATGTATCTTGTATATCATAGTGTGTCATACCAGATGGTACGGATGTCCCAATCATAGTAATGGTAAGATTGATGTGTGAGTTCAAGTAGTGACGGACTGATCTTTCTCCTGTGGAGTTCAGTTTATCAGCTTATGATCAGTAATGCTCTGTAGCGCAGAGTGCACTGCAGCAGGTTTCCAGACTATACTTTGTCACCCTGTGTGTAGCTAGCTCCCCATCAGCCTTTCTCCAGGGCTCTCAATGTCCGTTGTTGGGGGTGTAGAGTGATTCTCATATTCTGTCATTCCTGGCACGTTAATTAGCTGGAATTCTGTAAAGCAGAGATTTTCCCCTCATCACCTAGGGCAATTTGGTTTGTAAAGGAAAGTCAAGAGTAATGTTTATTCTTGCCCTTTCTTTACACATTTGCAGAATAACGAGTTGGTTCACTAGCTTTGGTGACATGCTTTTTCTACTGGTTTGACTTTTTTAAAAAGTCCCATTGTGAATTTCTGGATTTTAATGTAGTAAATATATTTCAATAAATTGTAGCCATTGTTCTTGCTGCTTAGAGCCCATTGCCTTTGGTCAGTGGGAGCTTCTTTAAGCTGGCTCCTGTGATATTTCCCCATTGGTCTTTCATACCTGCCTGCTCTCTGGTGCAATGAGATATCTTGGGCTCATCTTACACATTTCCTGCCATAGGCATGGAGTCAAGCCATTTTTTCAAGGAGTCCTGGGCTTCCTTTTAATGGGAACCAGTATTTAGAGACCAAAATCTGGGCACTAGAACTGTATGTTGTTACTAGTTTGCCATGTTGTCTAGGCCTTTTCAGTGGACAGAGCTTGGATGAATTTAGTCCTGTTTTGGATGTTGAAAAGCAAAAAGCAAACAACCTCATGAGTTTATACTGTCATTTCCAAGACAAGTTTAACCAGACAGGTTGTAACTTATTTGGCTTTATACTTTATCTTTTGTCTCTTAAATTGAATTCTTGGTTCCTAACAGCAGTTACACCCAAGGCCTTTAACCTGAGAAAATCTAATTGTATGTGTGGGAGTAGGGGTGGAAGGGAGTGTTACAGGATTGCCGTTTGTACAGGACAGAGTCCAGAGGCCAATGAGAAGTCTAATTTGTGTTAGGAACTCAAGTTAGGAGTCTGCAGTGAGAAATCTTTTCTGCTGCATGGAAAACGGATGTGGAACACTGTGTTAGACTGAAAAATACCTTGGTGCCTCTGATCCAGAATGCACCCAGGTCGTCTAACTCCTCCCACTAGCCGCAGTGGGCCTGCTGCCCCTGGTGGGTGGCCTAAGCCTCCTTGGCCAGCACTGGTGGGGCATTACTTCAAGTTCCTCTCCCAGCTGATATATTTCAGTTTTCCAAGCTGCCATTTCAGATCTTTTGTTTCTATTGTTTCATCAATCTTTTGGATTCTACCATAGTGAAATACCATCGCCCTTTTCGCTCAGTTTATTTTTAAAAATTTGACACCTACAGAAAAGTAAAATCATGTAACAAACACCCATATACCCTTCATTTAAATTCACCAACTAACATTTTACCACCAGCCTTATTTTCCCACCCCTTTTTTAAATACATATGTATACACACATATACACATTTCCCCCCTGATTCATTTGAAAGTAAGTTTGATACTATTTTCCCTATGAGTAGTTCAGTGTGTATCTCTTAAGAATAAGGTAATTCTCATACATAACCTCAATGCGTTTGTTAATATACAAGAAATTTAACAGTGATACAATTATCTAATATGCCATCCATATTTGGACTTTGCCAGTTGTCCCTAAAGTGTCCTTCATAACTTCTTCCCCTGAGTCAGGATCTGATCAAGGGTCGTGTACTACAATTGTCTGTCATGTTTCTTTGCAATAGTTCCCCTGCCATTTTCTGTCTTTTAAGACATTAACATTTTTGAAGAGTCCACGCAAGTTGTCTTATAGAATGTTCTACAACCTATTAAGACTGTTATCTCCTGATTATGGTCCAGTGAAACATTTTGGCAAGTGGCTATGTCCTTTTTATAATGTGAGACTTCTAGTACAGATAAGTCTCTAAGCAGAAACCTCGGCTAATTGTTCCAGAGTTCTTGTGTGAAGCAGTCAGTAAGCGTTACCCAAAACAAACAGCAAAGACTTTAAAACTAGCGGGTAATTTGTTCATCTTCCATTTTTATTAGGTGATGGCACATTTTAAACTTGTACTCTTTTCTTCACTTTAGGCCGGCTTTTGTAAATCCACTCATCCCTGAAGGCCCTGAGGAAGAAGAGCTCTTTAGACAAGGAGAATGTATATTAATTTGTTTATAATAAGATAAACTTTAAAAAGCATATTGACCGTACTGTAGAGGAGAATATTCAAGAGTATGTATGGACTCCTTATACCAGTCAAATGTCTTACTCATGCCAAGAATGTATTGAAGTTAAAAATACCTTATTTTTTGTTCCACGGAGTCCATGCTTTGAATGATATTATCAGTCAGCCAATATTTATCAATTGAAGTAACTTGTTTTCTCATTTTTAATGAAATGGGATATGTATCTTAATGAAATAACTGCTGGTCAGGGCTGTAGGTCAGGAGGATTATAAGTGGTTTCATGCTGAGCTAATGCAATTTCCATGTGAAAGTTTTATGTAGGATCTATGTACAATTTCCAGTGCGCTTTTTACAGTCTGGAAATACTGCTCTTGTAGAGTCCAAGGAAGCCCAGGTCAGGAACCCCAGTGCATAGTGAGACCCTCCTGATTGTGGCTCTTTATTGTCCCTTGTTGCAGTGAACAAGGGAAGAAGGGTCGCTTTCAGCTCCATGTCGTTACTGAAAATGGCTCCCAATGCTAAGGAGAGGACGACCATACACGACATGTTTCTTAGCACGCTGGATCCAAAGTAAGTTAGGCTGCTGAGATTTCCTGTGGGAAAGCATTCAAACCTTGGCCTTCTCCAGAACTATGCTTGCCTGAACATACTGGGAATTGTTTGCAAATATTTTGCTTTTCAGCAGTGAAACCATGCCCTTAACAGGGTTTACTGAATCTCCATTTGCACAGGACTATAAGTTTTCGCAGTCGAATTTTGCCCCCGAATGCAGTGTGGATGGAGGATTCAAAATTGAAGAGCTTGGAAATTTGCCACCCTGAGGTACTGTGATATAGTGAAGAATTTTCTAAATAGGTAACTTGTACTCGTGATACTCATCTAAGATTTGATACCTTTAAACTGGCCTCTGTTTTATGGCATTGTGAATTCCTTTGTTATATGAGGGTGGCCATGAGCTTGTATTTGTTAATATTTATTTTGTGTAGGAGAGGAACATTTTCAATCGGATCTTTGGTGGTTTCCTTATGAGGAAAGCGTATGAACTTGGATGGGCTACTGCTTGTAACTTCGGGTGAGTTCGATCTAAGGTAGTCTTCACTTCTAAGAAGCAATGTATACTGCCCCACTGAAATGAAACATTGTGGACCAGTCTGGATGTGTTGGGGAATATGTTTTGTTTTTAAATAAATAGCACACTGATACCAGTTGGGTTTGATCTTCATTTTAGAAATTGGTGCTCTGACTAGGTTAAGTTAGTACCATGTTCCCCCGAAAGTAAGACCTAGCTGGACCATCAGCTCTAATGCGTCTTTTGGAGCAAAAATTAATATAAGACCGGTCTTATATTATGTAAGACCCGGTCTTATTTTAAAATAAGACCGGGTCTTATATTAATTTTTGCTCCAAAAGACGCATTAGATTTGTTGGTCTGGCTAGGTCTTATTTTTGGGGGAACATGGTACGTTATGGGCGTACCTCATTTTATTGCGTTGCACTTCACAGATGTTGCCTTTTTTAATAAATTGAAGGCAAGGCCTTCCACCAGCAAAAAGATTACGACTTGCTTTATTTTGATGCTTACTTTATTGTGGCGGTGTCTGGAACTGAATCCGCAATATTTCCAAGGTACACCAGTAAAGAGCTCCTGAGAAAAGGAGGTGGTGCTATGTTGAAGGGAAAACATATAATGATTTTGGCACTTATTTGGTCCTAGTGGAATCTCTTACCATTCCTCACTGGTACGATTATTTACCATTTACTAGGTTTATTCTTTGATCATTTAAATTTAGCCTCAGCTGATTGCTAGGGAAAAAATAGAGATCATCTGAATTTTGTAGTTGACCCCTAATTCTGTCTTCCCCAACAGTTGTTCCCGACCGTTTGTAGTAGCAGTGGACGATATCATGTTTCAGAAACCTGTTGATGTTGGATCGTTGCTGTTTCTTTCTTCCCAGGTAGGTATGCGATGAGATAAAATACATTTTTTTTAATCACTAGGGCCTAGAAGAGAACTTTTTATGTTCTAAAGCCACTGCTTCTCTTATAACTGCCTTGGTCTCCCTTCCCAATGCAATTGACTCACTCTTGTGTGTGTCATCTCTTAGGTTTGCTTTACCCAAGACAAATACATTCAAGTCCGAGTGCACAGTGAAGTGTCGTCTCTGCAGAGTAAAGAGCATACGACCACCAATGTCTTTCATTTCACGTTCATGTCGGAGAAAGACGTGCCCTTGGTTTTCCCCAGAACATACGGAGGTGAGCAGCAATGATGGCTGTCCCTAACAAAGGGAAGACCTTTTAAAGAAATTGTTCTCCTTTTCAGTTGCTGTAGGAAGTACACCGATGCCTGTTAGCTGGAGAGCATATCTTTAGGGGATTGTGCTTTGGAGGTTCTGCAGCCCTGATGGTCAGGATGCCTCACGGCCCGCAGGCAGCTGTGGCTGCTCTGCCCCCTTGGCTGTTGTCTGAAGGGCCAGTGCCAGCTGCAAGCAGCCACTGGTAGTCAAAGGAAAGGGGCAGGAGTCGAGGCCCGTCCTCGGGGACCTTGCACACCCCCTGGGCCAGTATTGCTTGCCTGGCACTGGTTTTGCGTTCTCATTGCTGTCCCAATGTTTCTGAGTAGTCTTGTGTTTGTACCATGCTTTTCTGAGGTGCTGCAAGTTTCTCCATGTTTCTCTCTCTTGTGTTTCAGAGTCCATGTTATATTTAGATGGGCAGCGGCACTTTAACTCCATTAGTGTACCGGTGGCCTTGAAAAGGGAATACCGTGTGGAGCCCTAGGGAACCCGCGCTTGTTGAAGACCAGCACCCTCAGAGACGAAGTGCCTGATGAGGGCCTGAGCACCTGTGTTGGTTTTAGTGTTCATTCTCGTCCTCCATAGTGAAAAAGAATAGAGTCAGCTTTTAGGATGATCAGAAAAGCAGAACAGGAGAGTGGCTGGGTGGGGCAGAGGGAGAGAGAGCTATTAAATAATAAATACTTTCAAGACGGTTTATATTGTGTACCTACCATGTTGCCTCCTCTCTTGTCTGTTAAAAAATTAGGGCAGATGCCTTTTTACACCGTTGGAACCATTCTTTGCTTATGCGTATCGCAAACTATCAATATATACATGGCTTTCCACCAAGGCGTTTGGAAGGCATTCTTTAAGCCTGACCTTTGCTGCGGTCCCCCTGCGTTGTCTAAAGCCCATCAACCTTACATGATTTCTTTCTGTTTTGCCTGCCTCTACTTCCCAGCTTTTGTTGACGTAGGGTAGCTGAAAAGTTGAGGTGAAGGGATTTGACGAAAGATGTGGCATTCGGAAAGATTTGTGGGAAACTTTAGGTCTAAAGCCATACCCAGCGGAGCTGTTCAGAGGTGTTCTAGATGGGGGAACACAGGACTGTGTGTTCATTCTTTCACTCGCCAGACAGCTCTTGACTACGCTCCGCTAAGGGCTGGGCAGGATGTATCATTAAAATACAAGAACAACAATAATAATAACAGCTGCTTGTGCTTATGGAGCATTTATCATGTGCTAGGTAGACACTGTCTTAAACACTTGACATGGATTAGCTCATTTATTTCCTCTGCCAACACGATGAGGTGGGTTCTGTCTCCCCCTCATAGGGTTACGTTACTCCGGAAACTGAAGCACAGAGATATTAAGTAACTCGCTCAAGGTCCCACCACTGGTAAGCGGTGGTGCTGGGATTCAGAACCAGGCTGCGTGACCAGCACGCTACTGCTTTCTGGGACTGTAGCAAGGGGCTATGTATCACAGTGTCACCTAAGAAGCCAAAGGCAAGTATTCCATGAGTCAGCAGCCAAGACACAGTTTCTTCCTGGATGGGACGGGAAGTTGATCAAATTCAGAAGAGAAAGACCAGGCTGCATAGAAGAAAAGGGTCATCTCTGAAAAGGTGCCCCCAGGAAGGATGCCGTCTTTAGCGTGGCTTCTACATCAGTGGTCACACACTTGGCTCCACCTCAGAATTCGCTAGAGTGCTTTTAAAGAAAGTGCGATGAGGTTAGTATTTATCGGAATCCCAATGACGCTGAACCAGCAGTTCTGGCGTAGTCTGTCCAGGGCGCACACACCATTGCTCTGCCTCTCGGAACTCGGCCTGGGCAGCACTCTAATGGCTTGCTAGCATCAGGCTTCATTTCCCCACGTACCGCTTGCTACCACCTCGAGCTGCACTTGGCCCTTCAGCACACTATTTTACACATCTACCTATAACCCGGTGGGGTCCCTAAGGCGCCCAACGGGAGGGGAGGGGCCCCGGGAAGTTGTGTGAATACACTAAGTGAAGTTAAGAGACTTGCATCCTGTTGTATAGGTGATATCCGTTTATCGCTGTACACTGAGGCTTTTTCTCGAACTTTCCTTGCTATTACAGTGTTGCAGTAAATATCCTAAGTAGCTAAAACATTTAAGCCTCACATTGTTTCCTTAGGAAAATTGTAGAGAAGTGACGTCTAGGACGAAATCATACATGTGTGTTGAAGGCTCTGAGTATGTATTTCACGTAACCTTCCAGAACAGCGGCACACATTCACGTACTCATCACAGTTTCCCTGAACTTGGCCAAATTTTATCCTGTTCTTTTAAAAATCGTTGCCATTTCCATAGGTGAAAATTGACATTTATTGCCTCTCTTTGAATTCTATTGACATTGACCTTTAAGGAATTGCTGTCTTTTTAGTTAAATGACTTGTTTGAGTAATTTTGGATATCAGAATCTCAACCCTCATATTTGTTATCAATAAAGTTTTTTTATAAGAACTAGAAGTTTTAATTTTTAATACAGGACTTTAAGAAGATGAGCTAAAGCAAAACTCTGAAGGATATACAGTGGGTTCTAGATACTTAGTGTTCTATACGTCTTCTTTAAGGAAAAGTGAATTTTTCAGTCCCAGCACTGCTACACGTCTAGCGTGGAACTTCCTAATGTGGGTTGGATGTGGTTGGAATAGTCTGTGCCGAGGTATCCCAATTTTACTTCAGGCACGTACTACCAAGTTCTTAGTTTGTGCTTAGGTATTTCTTCAATGGGCAATCTTCAAGGATGGCATCTTTAGCACTGGTTTCTTTGGAAGAGTTCACACTAGTACGCTTTGCACTGTGTTGTGTGTGCCCATGTGACCCTGTGGATCCATTTCTTGTGGTAATCCAAATACCCTGTTACTGGAATACACGTTCCCTGTGTTCTCTCTGATATGATCCACTTTCTCTCGTCTCCTTGAATACAGCCAGGAGCTTGATTTCTGAATAACTCAAGTCCTAACTCCAGGGAGTTCTACGTTTTATTTTTCTTTCTGATGAGTTTGTGCAAGAGAAAGACCTTTTATCTTTCTAAAGACATATTTGATTCTGTGGGAATGGCTGGGTTCACCTGGGAGGAGGCTCTTCTGCCTTATCTGATATTGGCTGGGGGCAGCTGTGCTCACCTGGGAGCTACTCTGGGGCACGAACATCTGGCACATCAGCTGGGGTGTCTGGAATGGGTGGGGGCTGGCCAGGCCCCTCTCAGCCTGGTTGGATTTCTTTAGTGGCTCAAGGGTTCTAAGAGCAGCCACATTCGCAGGTCCTAACTACGTCATCCTGCCTCGCAAAGCCATTTCTGTGAAGGGAATGATCAGTGGTGTCATGGAAGCCGATATAGATGAGCACTGGGGAAAGGCTACAGGTTGGAAGATTGGAAGGTTCTGGTAAGAAAAAGACAGTTTCAAAAAGCGATGGTGTCTAAGGCTGGATGGCAAGGGGCTGAGTCATTGCCAGCATCCAGCTCTCTTTCCTGGGGGAATTCCTTGGACACTGGTGCTAGTGAGATGCTCTTTTATAAACATTTTATTGACGAGTAACATTGGAAAAATGCCTAGGCTAACCCTCCTCTTGATAGGTTATAATGCATGTTAGCTTACAAAAGACTTTGAAAAGTAGGGCCATAAGAACACCTGTTTAACTTTGTTTAATCAGGTTTTGTGACACTTGACCATGGACCTTTTTCTTTTTGTTAAGACCTATGAATAAATTGAACACACTAGGAGTTTTTATAAATTTTACAAAGCTGGGATCATACTCTATATTCTGTTTTGTAACATGAAAAGGCAGTATAGTGTATTGTCCAAGGAGTAAATTGTATGCCCTTTTTTGCTATGAAGAATCAAATACTAGTATTATGTTTCTTAAAACCAAATTTTGGATAACGTTTTAGATCATACATTTCGAGCTTTCAAGAGTTGGCAGTCTTGCTTTGGAGTATAATTGCTGTCACTGTTGATGTTTTATAAAGTGTTAACTTGTAAAATGCATTTAACTGTACAACAGATTGTGAATATTTTAGCATTTTGCTCCTTTACAAATGAGAAGAGGGAGGAGAAAAGGAAGTGCAGCAGGAGGATGGTGAAGGTTAGTTTATAAGATATTTGCTTCCATTTTAATATAGAGAATACAAGTTGGTGTTACTGATTTCTGTTTCTGGGCAAGAGCTTCAAGTTCAAAAATCAATGCTTTATGCTTTAAAATGAAAGCATTTGGAAGTACTTATGGATTCTTTATTTGGTTATAGAACCCCATGGTAACTTGTGTGTTAGTAAGGTATGGCAAAAACATCAGTTTAAGATGTAATCATCACAAAATAAGAATTTTTATTTATACTGGATTCTTACTATGTGTCAGGCATTGTGCTAATGACATTAAAATGTATTTTCTCATTTAATTCTTACAGTCACCCTTTGAGGTCACTTTTGCAGATGATGGAAAGTGAGGCTTAGAGAGGGAAAGTAACTTCCCAAAGCCCACCCTGTAACTGTTTATAGGTGGGGTGGGCACAAGCTCGAGCCAGCATCTTGGTCCTTTGCCACATTTTGTACATATTTTCTCAGCTGCTAACGATAAAGGGTTAACTAATGATTTACTATATATGTAAATGTATGAAACTGTATGTAATCTATCAGAATACAATCAGGTGTCAACCATAATAGATGAGGTTGGTTGAAATATTTTTGGCATATTTAAAAACTCCCCCTTAGAATAAAACTTTTGCTACATTTGTGATTGACTCTCTAAATTGTCTTGTGAATGTTTCCTTCCCCTCTCTTGGCAACAAATAATGAACTACTATAAAATAAGTAACAGGAAAGAAGAATTAAAAATAGGGATTTGGCAAGTTCAAAACGGATTTAAGGGTCCTTGATAAATCATATTGCTTCTAGATGACACCGTCATATCATGAGATTACTTTGATCTAAGAGGCTCAATCTGACGTGGATTTGGGGGTGCTTTAGTCTAGCAGGTGGGTTTCTGGCAGGCAGTGTGACGTGTGAGAAGCGGCGCTGGCCTGCATGCCCGCACCTGGGATACCTACGTCTGCAACCAGCCAATTCAGGGGGTGGAGTCGGGGATCCAGCACTTCAGGTTCCATTTCTTCCTCCGTAAAAGCAGGGGCATTTTTCTCACTCCACAGTCCCCTGATTTAGGCTTATATTTCTTGACTTGATTGAGCTGTTCCGTTATTGAAATAGTTTAATGAATATAGTGCATATCATCTTAAAATCCTATTTAAGATGTGTCTGCTTAAATAAACAAACAAACAAAACAGAGCCTCAGAATAAAACAGGCCCTTGTGAAAACCATTCACTAATCTAGAGGCACTGAGAAATTAATACCCCACAGAAAACATTATAACTGTGGGGACAGAGCCAAGAGAGCAGTTTCCAGGCTCTCGGCCTCACGTGGAAAGGTGCTGGCTCAGGTAGTAAATGGCCATCAACTGTGATCGGATGGCCATCAGCTGTGGCTAGTTGGCCGTCAGCTATAACCAGTGAGCCATTGGCCACTAATATAACTGCCGTGGCTACGCTAGCAGCAAATAGGGGCTAGCAAGAAGATGGTGGCTGAGCTAGCAAGAGCGGATTGCAGCTAGCACAGCGGAGTGCCACTAGCACGTGAGGTGGGTTGGCAGAGAAGCAGTCGGCAGGTTGCGGATCGTGTGGCTCCTGCTTCCTGTGTCTCCAACCCAGCCGCCAGCGAGAATATAGCGGTATGACTCCCTTACCTATGGCTCCGTGGGTGTTCCTTTTTGGCCTCACCATGTCCTGCGTTCTTATGTGGGGAGTGGGACCGGAGACCCCGCATGACACCCTGCATGATAGTAACCAAAGAAAGGGTAGAGATATTGTGCTTTTTATGTCACAGAAATTGTGCACGTTTAGTAGAGGGAATAATATGGCTAAAATAAATGAACAAAACTATAATGGAAGTAAAATGAAGATTACAGATGACAACGTATTGATATATCAGGCACTTATTGTATCCTGATTTTATGTATGTTTATATATATATATATCTTACATATTTGTGAGAAGTTATAAAGTTATAGGTCATGACCCATTTAGTGGTTGTGACTGTTACTAAAATAAAAGATCAGAATGCATCATGCATAGTGATGGTAATGTGCGAAATTTGTTCTGCATGTGCATGGTGCACAAACACATTTACCTGTGTACTACGTCACAATGTAAAATGTATTTCTAACTGGGCCAGGGTCTTTGAGGGAAGGAGTGTACTCAGTACAAATTAAGATGTCTACTTGAGCGGTACTTAGTTTTGAATTGGTCTGAATTTTTCAGTAATTCTTTTCTTCATTGTTTTTCTAAATTAGATTTGTAAAACAAACAAAAAATGAAAAAAAAAATGTTTGAGAGTTAGTTGTTGCTCTTTCAGTTTAGCCTGGAAGAGGGCCTCAGGACAAGGCCAGTGGCGAAGAGATTTCGGGCGCCATCTCGTGGCCTTTGGGTTACAGTGCAGCATACTCCCTTTAATAGATTACTTGCAAATCCTGTTTCTGATGTCCTAAGCTGTACGAAGGACCAGAGCTTGAAGTTATTGAAACCACACCTGCAGATTCAATTCTTCTGTCTAACCTTGGCCAATCAACTCTAAAGCGTGTGCTATTTCCCAGATTATCATGAGAGGAAAACCAGTCAGTTCTATGTCTCTTGAGATTGGGTCACAAGTACTCTTTTTATATAAGGTCAGTGCACTTGTGGGTGATACGGCCTTCAGTGGAAGAATAGGAAATGGGCTTACACTCCCCTTCTCTGTGACACTTTCCCTCATCCCTATCTTTCCTTGTAGTTGCCTATGCTTGCCTTGGAGCCATTACAGGTGTCAGTGTTTTTAGCATTTATTACACCGTATTGCTGCTTTCATTTGGGGGACTGGGCTGCTTGAGGGAATAGGTTGTGTAATATCTTTTTATCCGCATTGCCTAGCAAAGTACTTTGCACATGGTATAGGTAATAAATACTGTATGTATGAACAAATGTATGATTTAGGTAAATTTGGGTATTTGACTTGGCTTTTGAATTTATTAATTAAAAAATTGTAAGGTTAAGTCTCAGGAAAGTGGATCTTTAAAACTATTTTTAGGTTTTCACATGATGCCAAAATTGTGTGTTATGTTAATGGAATTGGTAAAAGTTACTTTGCTAAGACTAACTGCATCATAACTATGCTAAATATTTTAAAAGCTAGGTAAAAATTTTAGAATTTATAGAAGTGTGTGTGTATGTGTGTGTATGTATATATGTATACACTCACACAAGCATATCTATCGCTCCTGAAATGGAGATTTTTATGGAACTATTTACCTGAAATACACATTTTTATCCATTCATATATTAATAACTATTCAAAGATATTTCAGTGACATAGTGTTGTCAGAAAGTTCATGGGTAATGAAATACAAGGATGCATTCCATGACATTAGATGGGGGGTTAAGGTACAAAAATATCATTAAGTAATAAAATAGTGGTAATGTATTTGAGAACAGAATGTACAACCTGGAAGTCTACTGACAGATGGAAAGTTTAGGATACAGGATTCGATGTGCCCTTGGTCAGAGGAAAGGATGGGAGAGAGGACTGATTCCTTGCATGGGATTCTGGGGATTAGGAAATCCCTGGGAGAACAGTCCGCCGTAATCAGTGGGAAGCTCAGAATACTGGCAAGGCTTAACTGGGATCAGAAATTGTAGGGAGAAGCATGGGCTTACAGATGTTTTACACACACACACACACACACACACACACACATACACATACATACACACTAGTGCACTCGAAAGACATTGCCTAGTGCATATCATAGAAACTTCAAGTCACCTCTTGACATATTATTTTGGATAAACTATCACGGCAGGGTCTGTCCTGCTACAGAGGCAGCTACTGAACTATAGTGGTCTCCTCCTTTCTTTAATCTGTTGGCAGCTGTCTCTAGAGGGGTTTCTCCACCTTAGCAGTAGTGACATCTTGGGCCAGCTAAGTCTTTGTTATGAAGCTGTCCTGTCCATTGTGAGATGCTCAGCAGCTCCCTTGGCCTCTACCCACTAGATGCAAGCAGCACTCTCATAGTTGTGACAGCCAAAAACGTCTCCAGACATCATGTCCCCTGGGGGCAAATTGTCCCCGGGTAAGAAGCACTGCTCTAGATTACAGTAAGTCAGCGTGTTCCAGGAATAGTTCTCCTATAGGTGCGTCCTGGTCAGGCCCAGGCCCATCCTTTCCAGCGGGATGATGATCCTTCCTGAACACTCCTTTTTCAGTCTCCTGTAAATGGCCACAGGAGATCATCTTCAGGATGGAAGTTTGGACCTGTAGGCTTTCAGAAATCAGCTGTTCGAAGGGGTAGTTTGTAAAAGGCACTGAGGAGGAGTGCATTTAATGCTATTTTATTCATGGCTATTTACGTTACCCAATTAATATGAAAGTGGTGAGTCAGGATGTATTTTCACTTATTTGTAGATCCCCAGAAATTACTACGCCATGAACACCTGTTTCCGTAATCAAATATTAAGCTCCTTAAGGGCAGAAAGTTGTTTTTGGTTACTGATATATGCCAAGTGTGTAGAGTGGGTGATCAAGTTGCTGAATGTTGAATGAAATATTGACTGGCTTTTTCGAATGGATCTAAAAATAGTTGTCCTCCTTGTAAACATACCTAAAATGAACATGAGGTTAGAAAGCTCCATAGAAAGGAAACTATTAACCAAGATACAGGCTTATTCCATGAGTAAAACAATTTGTACATTTCAGATTGGAAAGAAAACTGAGACTAGGATTCCTGTTGTATTGGATGTATTGACAAGGTTTTCATAAACCTGTTGGAACACCAAAGTACTAACAGTCTTCAACTTTACTAATAAGTTGGCTTCTACAATTTCAACTCTGAGCTAGCATTTAGAACATACTTTGCTATAGCAAAGGGTTATAAATGCCAGTTGGATTACGATGTCCATGTTCAAATGCCTGTCACTCATCACCTGCCAGTTTATGACAGAACTCAGAGTTTCAGCCAGGAGGCCAGTAATACCCCCACTTCTAGATGGCTTCTCCCAGCGTGATGAGAGGCGATTAGCACAGAAGACAGGACGAGGCAAATTCTCTTGGGTATTAGGTTCCGTAAGTACATGGCACATCTGGAGATAATTACGACAAATTGCCATATTAGGGTGGCAAATGGGTTGAAGTAGCACTGGAGTTCAGCTTTTTTTATTATTTTAATTGGGGAATATTGGGGAACAGTGTGTTTTTCCAGGACCCATCAGCTCCACGTCAAGTTGCTGCTCTCAATCTAGTTGTGGGGGGCGCAGCTCAGCTCCAGGCCAAGTCATTTCCAACTGAGCTGTGGAGGGCGCAGCTCACTGGCCCATGTGGGGATCGAACTGGTGACCTTGGTGTTAGGAGCGCTGCGCTCTAACCACCTGAGCCAACCGGCTGCCCAGAGTTCAGCTTTGTATATGGTCATTTGTGAATATTTAGGGATTTAACTTTTATTCGTTAAACTAAATACAAACATATAAGTTGTTACTTATAAATTTGGTACAAATTGAAAACATGAATTTAGAGAAAAGGGGTGGTGTCCAAAGGGCTTTATGGTGTACAGAGCGGTGAGCTCTGGGGTCAGCTGTCCCTGCCACATACCGGGAAGATGACTTTGCTCACAACCTGTTGTTTCCTACCACCCTCAAAGGTAGAGAGGTGAGCCGCAGTGGAGTGGTGAGAACCCAGAAACTACATTGAGCGTGTCTGGGGTCAAAGTCTGCAGCTAGCTGTGTGACTTTGGGTAATTTATCTGAGCTTTAGTTTCCTTGTCTATAAAATAAATAACCCAGAGTTGCTGTAAGGATTAAATAACGTCCCTAACCTGCCTAGTACAACAGCGGGCACATAGCACATACTACGTAAATCTTAATCATCGTTACCAGTCTGATTCAATTTGACATTTCGTATTTTGGAAAGACAATGAATAACTGCCTCTCTTATGGCATCAGTGTCTAACTTGAACACTAAATATATTCGGGCCCTAATGTGGACTTTTATATTCTCTAAGAAATTACTCCCGTCACACAATGTAGTAGTAAACGGTGTACTTTATTGAGGATGTTCAAGCATCATAACCTCAAGTATTTTTCAGTTCAGTTTATCGAAATACTTCAGTTTTCCAGCTGGATCTGGGATTATCTGTTAAAAGGAAAAAAAAGCAAATTACTCATTTTAAAAGCCAAAGTACATCATTGGTCATCTGACATTCGTGGCCCATCTCTTAACTAAAGAAGATTTTTTGTGTACCAAAGTATATCATCTGTACATAGGAAAAACGGGATTTGTCCTACCTAGTAATCTCAGCTATCCCACAAGGCATATAATTTGTTAATAAATTAACATCTGTACTCAAGCACCCCCAAATTTACTTACAACTCTTCTCTCGGCCACCAGGCTTTCATGGTATCTTCAGGTTTGATCTAATTAAACCAAACACATTAAGAGAGCATGGCTACAGATGTTAATATATTTCTAAAGTCATCTGCTGATGAAATGTTGGCATGCCATAACAACCTGAAAAGGGGGCAGTGTGTTCAAATGGATTTTTTGGAATTCCAGAATGCAACCTTTTAATTTGAAACTGCAAAGTAAAAAAAACAACAACACTCAAATACAACATGAAGTATTACTTTCAATAACTGTTTAGTGACTGAACAAAAAGTCCGAATGAGAATATTGCTTCCTATTATGGCATTACAGCCTTAGAAACCTACTAGATTTTTTTTTTTGAAATTTTCATATAAATTGACCTCACATTAACTGTTACTTGATAGTTATAGGTAAAGTACATCTAGCCCTACATACAAAAAAACCTCTTGTAATCACAAAGCAGGGCTCATTTTGGGTAAAAATGAGTCATGTGATTTGGTGGGAGCACAGAGTGCGAGTAAATCTGAGGGCAGATGACCCAGGAGAGACCTATTCTGTAGGTAAAGAATGTAAAGAATGCCTGTGCCCCGCATCTGGACTTTGTCCTGTGAGTGCGGGAGAGCCGCTAAAAGCTGCTCATCTGGAGAATGACATGTGTTGGAGAAGAAGAGACACTGAGGTCAGGGAGACACCTTAGGAGGCAACATACCGGGGAGACCTGAGGGAGATGGAGACGAAAAGCTCATCTATCTCAAAGAAACACCACTACAAAACCTATTTTGATCCTACAGCCCCCCTTTCCAGCTACTTTTGGGCCTTTCCCCTTCACAGCTTCATTTCTGGCACTAGTTCACACTTCATCTCCTTTTCATCCTCCTGCCCTCACTCCCATCCTCAAACCACTCCAAACTAGCTGCTGCCCTCACTATGTTCCCTCCACACGGCTCCAACAGTTCATCGTATCCCAGTTCTCCATGCCACGTGGCACGGGCATTCCTCTCCGATTCCTCGGTGCTCACTTGATTCCTGCAGCCCCAACCCCCTTTCTGTTCCTTGAACATGTTAAGCGGTTCCTGCCTCAGGTTCTCCGCCCTTGCTGTCCTTTCTGCATAGCTCTTGCAGGCCTGGCTCCCTCTCTTCACTCTTCTTACAAGTCTTCCCTGACAGCTTTATCCCTAGCCCGGTCAGCTCCTATCCTGTCAGCTCCTATCAACCCGTTTCTGACAGCATTTGCCATAGTAAAAGGAGAATGTAACTGTGAGGGCAGGAACCCTGACTGTGGCATTCACTAGTAAATACCTTCTGGCTATCCTAATAGTTCGAATAGTTGCCATATACTGTGTTTCCCTGAAAATAAGATCTAACTGGAAAATAAGCCCTAGCATGATTTTGCAGGATGACATCCCCTGAACATAAGCCCTAATGAGTCTTTTGGAGCAAAACTTAATATAAGACCCGGTCTTATTTTTGGGGAAACACGGTAGCAGGTGCTCAAGAAATGTCTGTTGAAAGAATGCCTATAGAAACAGAGAGTAAATGGTGGTTGCCAGGGGCTGGGGGTGGGGGAAATGGGGAGATGCTGGCCAAAGGGTACAAGCCTTCAGTTTTAAGCTGAGTAAGTTCTGGAAGCTAATGTATACCATGGTGACTATAATTAATAGTTTTGTACACTTGAAATTTGCCAAAAGTGAATCTTCAGCCTTCCCACCATACACAGGAAAAGTGAACTATGTGAGGCAATGGCTTTGTTAATGAAGCTGATTGTGGTAATCATTTCACAGCATATACACATACCAAATCATCATGTTGTACACTTTAAATATATACAATTGTAGTTGTCAATTATACCTCAGTAAAGCTGGGAAGAAAAAAATGAATGCCCAAACACAGTATGTGGTAACATATGTGCATTTTACTGGAGGGAGAATCCATGGTTTCCATCAGATTCTCAAAGGGGTTTGTGCCCCTGCCCCCCTGCCCCCCAGTTAACCAAGTGGATAGTCAATGTTTTGGGAAATGTAAAGTCCTCGCCTTGTAATACCCTTTGTAGTTAATTTGTACTTCTTGGGAGCTCTTGCTGATCTCTCAGCACATGCCCGTGACTGATGGTGATGTTACTCAGCAGCACGGGTGGCTTGCTACAGCTCCACAGGGAAGTGTCCCCTCGCTTCAAGACTTATCCAGAAATGCATTTCAAGGCTTCTCAGGTGATGCCTGCAGCATCTGATTCATATTTCTATCTGTAAGCCTCACACTCAATAATTATCAACTAACCTAATGACTAATTTAGAATGGAAAGTACCCAGTGCTCAAAGTACCTTTAATGCCTGACTTCAAATCCCCTTGGAGAGCCATCCGATCTATGTAGAGGTGAATGAATTTGTACTGTAACATTAACTCTGACCCCCAAGGGCAAAGTTGTTTTGCAAAGCCATCAAAAATTGGTTCAAAACCAGTGAAATGCTACTTTACCTAATCTGAATGAGGTTACACAGTGAATTTCTACCTCTCATTGTCTATGGCTAATGGAACTATTGTTTTTTGTTTTCTGGTGTTTTTTTTCTTTTCTGGTTTGCTGAGGAAGAAAGTCTTAGGAGCCTGTTTTTCTTTTATCCTAAGGTAATTTCTTCTTTAAATGCTCTAGTATTTTTCAATTTCATAACTACAGTTTGTGTAAACTCTTGGTATTTAAAAGATGTTAATTAAAAAAGGTTCAAGTAAGTTTCCAAATTGTATTTTGGCCAGAGACTACTTCAGCGATTGTCTATAAACTATACAGCCTCCCTAAGTGAAAGAATGTCCTTGTTTCAATCTTTTCTTCCTTCAAATGATAAGGAGAGAATCATTAGCCTCAGTGCTAATGAAGCCAGATTTTCTCCAAAGCTTTTTACTGTATATAGAAAGGTTTTGCTTGTGACTTGTTTTCTTTGCCAAAGTATAGGAAGAAATTCCATATATGATTTTTGAGACCTCTGAATTTATTCTACCAAGTCTCCACTATTCCCATTTTTGTTGTTTTTAATGGTATATTTCTCTGGATATGTGGCTTTAAAATTCACAGCATGAAGTCCCATCTTCTGCTTTCTCCAGTTTCAGTTGCTTTCCCTACAGCTCAAAAATGCCTGTGCTTTTCTGATTTTTGCCTAGAAAGTTTGTTTACTTCATTTACAAAATCAAGATAATACTATTACAAGGAAGGATTATCTTAAGGTTGGCATTTTTGGCCCCAGCTATCCCCTTAACAGGAAAATTAGTTTGACTTACTGTTTCACTACCAGGTTTCCAGCCAGCAGGGCAGACTGAAAGGAACAAAAATTGGCAAAAGACAGTTTAAAAACAGAGTTCAATTCTCTTAGTAACTCTTGGCTTTACTTTTTCCAAATGAAACTGAAAATACAGCCAATATTAAAGAGAACATTTCTAGGCCACTGAACACTTCTATTAGCTTGCCTGCTCGCACCAAGGAATTTTAGTCATGGGGCTTATCAGCAGGCAGCTAATCTATTTTGATTTTTGCCAGTTATGTTTAGTTACCTTTATAATATAAGAAATCAAACTGAGTGTTCCTCTAATAAAGTTGGAAAGTTTGGGAGTCTGGTGAACTGAAATGTCTGGGCACGGCAGAAATTTCTCTGAATTGACATAAACTTACAATAAGCTTATTTGCTATTTTCTGCAGAATTTTGCACTGATGCCCTGGTTTGCTGTTTGTCAAGAGATTTTAAAATTATTCAGAAAGTAGGATATCCCATTGATTTGGAATGCACCTTGACCCAGGCACTGAGTTAACTTTTTTTTTTTCCAATCTAGTTGTGGCACAGCTCACTGGCCCATGTTGGAATCGAACTGGCAACTCTGTTGTTCAGAGCTCACGCTCTAACCAACTGAGCCATCCAGCTGCCCCGAGTTACATTTTTGAAAGGAATATAAAACATATGTTCTATTTTTAGCAAAATCTGACCTTCTCCATTTAGCTACTGTGAAAACCCAGAGTGAAAGGATGAACTGATGAGATTACTAGTGTGATACTGAATTACCCTAAGGAGAAAATCTAAATCAAATAATGTAAACATGCAAATAAATCCCACATTACTACATACTCCCAGACTGGCACACTTTAAGTTTATAGAAACATAATTTGAAAATTGTAGTAGCAGAAACTTTTCTCTTTGAGCTTATCCATAAGGACTGCACAAATAATATTTTTGCATCTTATTCAGTAAGTAGAATGTATTAGTGATATTTTGTTAAAAGTACTTTAAATAATAATTTGATCTGCTAAAAAGATTGGCGAATAATTTGAAAACAATCAGAAGACTTTGGAACGATCTGAATTACTTTCAGGATAAGAAATCAAACTAATTATGCTGCTATCTGTCAAACTGAAAAATCCAAAGGCTATGATGTTTAGAAGGAAAGGGTACCTTCTCCGTGTTTGTCGGTATACTGGAATGCTTGAACCAAACGAAGTGTCTCATCCACTGACCTACCCACAGGAAGGTCATTCAGAGTAATCTGTCTCAGGATTCCTTTGTCATCGATAATGAAGAGACCTCTGTAAAACACAAGAGTGGCAGAGGTGAGGCCATTCCTCTCAGTTAAGATGAATACTACTAGTTAATGTGAATCCTTGTACCATCCACACAGAAGGATTGTTATGCAGACCCAACAACACAGTACCTACCTACTTGACTGGTACACGCACACTTACCTCATACCCACACTTATCTACTGTATAATTTGGGATTATCATTGTTAAATAATAGCTTTAAAGTTTTATTTTTGTCTATGAAATGTACTGTGGTATTTACAGTTGAATCTTCACATGTACTAGCTTTGGGATTTTACTGCACTGTAAATGAACAGATAAAACTACACAACAAAATCTTTTGGGTGAAGGAGTGACCCATCTTGCTCGTCACTGGCTGTTTAGAATGTCTTTGTATTTCCTTTTAGTGGTGGAAAAAGACAAAGTCACCAATGTAAGTGAAGTTACCTTTCCCTCTAAATCACTTCTGTGGCTTGGGGAAGAATGTAGTTTGACCAAAAAGACCTGTTATTGAGATAGGGGTGACATTGCAAGAGTTAAAGTAGACTAGAGATAAACAAAAATTTCCAAAAGACTTTATTTAAGTCAATATGGATTTCAACCCAATACTTATTTGGATTAGAAAAGATCTCAGGTTCTGGGATAATTGCTTGCGTACAAGTATTATAAATAGTGATGAGATATATTTTAATAGAAATATATGCAATTATATATCTATTCAATGAAATCTTATTTCATACATTTTAAACATTACTAAAGTATTCCTGCTTATCCTACAATACATTTTTTGAATGAACAACTTGATGTCTGAACTAACTAGGGCTCACTCTCCTTGGGCCAGGTCAAGTTGCCAAACTCGGGCAAAACTGTTAATTATTATTCTTTGGGTGTTCTTTCATGTAGCTACTTTGACAGTTGAAAATTGTTATCAGTGGTGATCAGGTCTGTTCTGAAGTGAGTCTGATCTGAAATTTTGAGCTTGCCTCTGTAACATACATCATATCCACATATCACACATAAACAAACCTGCCTTTTCTTTGGTAGCAAATTCTAGCTTCTGTTTTCTGTTTTAACTTTGTGAACTGCTTCTTTGGTAGACTTTAAAACATTTGCCATACTTGGTGTAATATGTATGTATGTCTTCCATAGAGAAGAGACAGATCATTCTTATAAAAAAAATCAGAAAATGAAATGGCAACAGACATCTCAATAACAACCCCAGAAGCTAAAGGTAGCAGGGCAATGCTTTCAAATGTTTTCAGGAAAATGCCTTTCACTCTAGACTTCTGTACCTAGCCAAATCATTAATCAACATGAAAGTAGAATAAAAACATTTTCTGACATGGAATGCCTCAACCATTTTACCTTCCAATGACCTTTTACTGGGAAGCAATAAAGATGTGCTTCACTAAAACAAGGGATTAAATAAAAAAGGCAGGCAGGCATGGGAGCCAGAACATTGAGGGAAAGGGCGAGTAACTGCTAATGGGTGTGGGATTTCTTTTGGAGAAATGAAAATATTCTGAAATTGATTGTGGTAATGGTTGCACAACTCTCTGAATATACTAAAAAATACTGAATTGTATGCTTTATATTGGGTGAGTTGGATGGTAATGATATAGTTCAATAAAGCTGTTCTTAAAACACAGGATTATAAAATGCTGACATTTTCATATAAAACATTAAAAAAAGAAACTATCAGCAATGTACAGCAAATCAACAACATAAGAAATTACAACTGTTTTAAGCTAAAATTGCCCTTTTTTCCCAATGAATTTTATTTGCATTTATTAGCTCAAGTAACTCAGCGAGATCTGTTGGGTAAAATATTTTCTTAAGTTTTCCTACTCCAAAGACACAGGTTTGCTAAATACTATGATAACTTGTATTTAGAAAAAACATAATTGGAGTCAGTTTGGTGAAGAGGAGCAAGAAATGGACCAGGAGTCTGGGGACCTGGGTTCAAGTCTGCGCTCTGCCATTAACTAATTATATAACTGGCTAGATTCATGGAACTCTAGGAATCTGTTCCTCTGTAAAATGACAGGATTGGTCTTCTAGCTCTATCAGTCAATGCCACTCACATAGCTTAAATAGGGCGCTCATCAATTAAACAGTATCTATGATATTTTTGCAAATAGAGCACATAATATTTCTTGATTAAACCTTGTATCTTCTAACTCCATTTCAAGGAGGATTACAAATATATTTGGATTTGTCTAATGTAAAACCATTGAAAGGTACCTAAGAGTGTGGCCTGAGTCCTCTAGATACACGCCATAGTCCTTTGAGATTTGATGGGTCAGATCTGAAAGAAGTGGAATCCTTATTGATCCGAGACCTCCTTGTCTTCGAGGAGTATTAATCCTGTTAAGAAACAGAACATTTACCTCTCAGAGTTAAGTACATAGCATATTATCAAAACAGTCAGCACTCTTTTTCTGCATATGCACACACATGAACACACACAACACACATGTTCTTTAAAAAAAAAACCATATACTTTCTATTTTCTTACCTGTTTTCCCCACTTAACAATACATTCATATCATTTAAACACTAAATATGGAGCTATACATCACATTTTTAATGTACAGACATACTACATTTTACTACTCTACTGACACATTTAAACTTAACATATTTTTTGCTTTATAAACACTGCTGGAAACATCCTTGTATTCTCAACTTTGTACACTTGTCCGATTAATTCCCAGAAGTGGAACTGATGGATCAAAGGATATGCACTGTTGTAAGCCTAACCTGAGAATTGTGATCACAAGACAATGCCTTCAGAGAGGCAGAATATTAATACAACTGGATGATATAATATTCTGACAGACACAATGAAAAGTCCACTTGCAGCAGTGAAGGAAATTAGACCTAATCTCAGATGCATCAGTCTTCAGATTTAAGTATTCTTGAATTGGACACCAGGGGAGATGGGCTGGTGCCCCAGTTGTAGGGCACTGATAGAAGCGAGAAAACAGGGAAAGACTGCTTCGTATGCCTGCAGCCCCAGTTCTGACAGCCAAATAGAAATATGGTATGAAACCATATCCAGCTGAGAATATATCCCCAAAAATTCCTTGAGAAAGCAATCCCAAATTATTTGGGATGATTTTAATCCTATGAAGAATTTTAATCCTATGAAGATTTAGAATTATTATGGAAGTGATGAAGCAAATTAAACCTATAGTTTTAATATTTTTATATTAAGAAATCATCAGTACATATTTGTATATTGAGTTATTTATAATGCTTAAGTGAATTTCTCATATTAGAACAACAGATTTACTTTGTAATTCCAATTTAAAATGTGTACTTTGAAATTTTATTCAGTTTACAAACAGTAAGGAAACATTTTAAAAGGACTTAAGATATACCGTATCTATTTGTTTATTAGATTTGTAAGAATTACTTAAGTTCTTGGGAAGGTGTGTCTGAAAACTGAGATACTTAAAGGAAATCAAACAAAATATATAAGCATTTTAAAACACTTAAGATAATGACTTAAGGGAATATAAATTACATTTAAATTGTGGCTCCTGAACCAATTAAATTTTAGTTACATATACATATACATGTACATATATGTACGTATAACTGTAAATGGAGAAATAAATTTGTTACTTTGATGAATTAAAGTTTTAAAATCAATATAATTCTGAACAGTCTTTATTGTGCATAAAATTTTGTGCACAAAATTGTGGATATGATTAAAAACTCACATCAACAGGCACATTTCAAATTTTGAAACATACAACTGCTCTCACTAACTGCTCTCCAGAAATGCTGAACCAGCTGTTTGTTGTATGAATGTGCCATTTTTTCCCACCTTTGTCATCACTGGATGAAATTTTTCAATATTTGGAATCTTGGGCAATCAGGCAGGGAAAAAAAATGGCATCTCTTGTCATTTTAATTTGCAATTCTTTGCAATTAATTAGGTGGAACAATTAATAAAATTTCTAAAATTAATTTTAAAAATAATTGCTTCTTGAAAAGTAATTATAAAGGCTATTTTGAGTTTGACTTAATACTAGACAACTGCATAACAGAGAAATGGTATTTTAAAGATTTTTTTCCTCCAGATTGTTACCCAATTTGTCATAATTAAATAACCACACAATTGAGTGATTTTTGCTATGGACATTACATCTTTTGCATTGAACTTTTTCTCCCCAATTTTGAAATGTCCTATAAAATCCTTAAGCATTTTTACCATAACTTTATTGAATTAACAGCTCTCAGATAGATCTACTCCTGGATTGTAGGATAAATAACTATATTCCTATTATGTTTAGAGTTGTCTGCCCATAATTTAAGAATAAATCCATTCTTTTCCCTATGAATGTAAGTGTAAGATACTGACCAGGCCAAATGGGTAAACTGTGAATCAACGGAGCATGCTACCACTTCAGTGTTTATGGATCTGAATTCTTCAATTCTGTCACCAAAGGCGATAATTTCAGTTGGACACACAAAAGTGCTGAAAGTAAAAAAATATATATATTCAGTATTCTCAAAATATGCATACACGACAAGGTGTGATCAAACAATATGGTGAATGTTTAAATAAAAAAAATTACAGTAAAAGACACATTGCCATTAATCCCCCTCAAAATACTCCCCGTTGCTTTGAACATACTTACCCTGTCATTCTTGCCACTTTCTGAAGCAGTTCTGGAACTCCTCTCCTCGTTCGTGTCTTGTTTTGTCGTGGCTGCCTCAATGTCTTGAATCGATTCAAAACATTTTCCTTTCATGGTCATTTTGACTTTGGGGAAGAGCCAGAAGTCGCACGGTGCCAGATCCGGTGAATAAGGTGGATGAGGACACACCGCAATGTTTTTATTTGACAGAAATTGCCGTACCAGAAGCAATGTGTGACACAGAGCATTGTCATGATGGAGGATGAACTAAAGACACTCACGAAAGAGGACTTCCAGAACTGCTTCAGTAAAGTGGCAAGAATGATGGGATAAGTGTGTTTGAAGTGAGGGGGAGTATTTTGAGGGGGATTAATGGCAATGTGTCTTTTATTGCAATAATTTTTTTATTTAAACATTCACTGTATCTTTTGATCACACCTCGTATGTGAAGTTTCAAATGACTTACTTTTTATAAACACCTTTAGTATATTAAAGTACACATTAAGAACTATTTTACATATAAACCTTCTCCAGATGGAGTAGTCTAATACTTTATATAATGCTTTACAGCCTTTAAAGGATCTATACACATTTTACATCACTTCACTAATTTTTTAAATTCCTATAGCAGCCCTATGGGCTAGATGCATCTATCTATGTTTTGAAGATGAAGTGCTCTCCCATCTCCCTCCCTTTCTTGGTAAGGTCCTCTTCTACCGTGTATTCCAGTCCTGTTGTCTGAAGGGCACGTTTAGAGAACGTTACTTCAGTGTAGTATTTTTCAGACTGTGGTAGGAACTACCTAAGCCAATTTACTGAGTTCCAATCAACATTTTAAAAAAGTGAAATAGAAAACATGAGAATACATCATTTATAGTAAAAGTAAATTGCAAGAATACTTCATTTATAGTAAATTATATATATACAAGGTATGTATACATATATGTATATATACATACACACACACACACACACACACATGTGTGTGTTCAGGAGTGATATGAAAAATATTTAACAACCTTAACTCAAAGTTGGCTTTAGCGCTAAGGTTTCTGAAAAGGACCAGGTGGGAAGGGCAACATGGGAGGAGGCTGGGAAATGGCTATTTATCATCTCAGCATTTCAGTACAGCCTGGCTGTACTGGTACATATAAAGTGAATGTTACCCTGTAAATGTTTAAGTGTATTGGGTGGCAATGGAAAATTCATTTCCTACTACGTGTCATGGTCAAGAAAGTTTGAAAAATGTTGATTTAGGGGACAAGTTCATACCACAGCCCAATATAGGCTTTCAGATGTTTCAGTTGTTCAAGTGGAGGACTGTCATATGCAAGCAGACAGTTCTAATCTAGGTTAAATCCCTGGAAACCTCGGCTGTAGTATGTATTTTTAGTATTTCCCAACAGGTAGAAATGGCCAGCCCCTGTCTTCCTTTTATCCCAAGAAATGCGAACTAGAGACACATTTGCCCACCTTCTTAGTGAAGACAGAGAAAAACTGAAGGGTTACATTTGTGGCTTTCATCCTTGCAGTCTGTGGCAAATGCCCCAGAATTCTTCCTTCTCTAAGCAGACCCAGTCTGGCATTACATACACATAACAGGAAGAGGCTATCTTAGCTCCTTACCCCCAGAAGACCATTACTAACAGCATGCTCTAATTAGATTATGTCTTATTCATTATGGAATTTGAAATAACACCGGAGAAACAGAGCATATTTGTTTGCTCTGGTAGACTAATTTCAAAATCCAGGTTTAGTGTCATATTTTATATATGTGTAAACTTTTTGGTTTTATAACATGAATTTACCAGGCCTATAATTTTGATATTAAAATTTCTACTTCTTGTTTCCATTAGAAATGAAAGTATATTATACATTTCAGCTTGTCAAGCCATGGTACAAGTTGATTAGAAAGAAACAAGTTCTTACTAATTTAAAAGATTATGTATTAAGTAGATTCGTGATTTGTTGTAGTCTCAATGTACTAATTTTTATGAGAATTCTTCCTATTTGGATTAGAGGAGGGGTCAGCAAACTTCAGTCCATAGGCCAAATCTAGCCTATCTTAATTTTTTTGTAAATAAACTTTCAATGGAATAAAATACTCATTTGTTTATGTATTATGCATGGCTGTTTCTGTGCTACAGTGGTGAAGTTGAGTAGTTGGAAAAGAGATCACCATAAGACTAAAATATTTACTATCTGGCCCTGTATGTAGAAAGTTTGCTGACCCCTGGCCTAGAGACAACCTACAGAGATGAATTTAAGTATATCCTTTCTGCAAGTTTAAATTTTATTTATATAGTTCTAGATCAGTACTAACAGAAAAAGGACTTTAATATACAGTGGAAAAGATAGAAGAATCTTTTACTTAACTTTTTCTAACCAAAATACATATTTAAATAGAAAAAAATATACAAGTTGGGATAACTCTTTTTAGTATCTTTTAACTTTCTTGGAATTTAAAAAACACTCAAAATAAAATTAAATCCTCGATGTGATTAAAGCTGCAAGAGTATTTACTTTGAGTCAACTTTCTGACTATAAAAGTACTCACTGTCATAGAGTTAAAGAGAACCCTCCCCCCATAATAACCATAATTTATATTAATAAGCATTATTTGTTAAGCATATGCAATAATTCAGTAGAATTTTCAAATCACAGCAAAGCAACAGATGCAGCAAAGAATAAAAATAGTAAAACCATAATTAAATGGCATCAGGAGAGAAAAGGGCTTATTTTCTGTTTAATGGGGATACATTACTAGATTTGTGGTATAAGTCATGCTATTAAATGCTTTCTAAAATATTGTCATTCCATTTTCTTGCCTTAGTAAGTGGAGCTTAATGAATATAATTGTATTTTTTCCTCTAAGGATTACATTGTGATAACACAATCATGTAAGTATAAAGTATTGGGATCAATGGGATATGATTCTGAAATACATGGTACCTTCTTGGAAAACTTCATCTCAGCTTGCCTTTTGAGAACCAAGAGCTAAATAAAATACTTCTAACTGTTTGATGTTCTTGATTAATGACTGATAATAACTAAGGTTTTACTAGCTGCTATGTTTATGTATTACTTACAAATCAAGTGGGTAGAAGAAAAACACCAGGTATTTCCCATGATAATCAGTTAACTTCAGCTCCTTAAATTCTCCATTTATCACAGCTGTTCCTTCCCAATAAGGTGCTGGCTTGGAAACTGAGAAAAATACAGGATGTTTATAACACTGAGAAAGTTGGTGGGATGACAGAAAGACAGCTTTAGGAAATCACTAAAAATCAAGGCTTCTAAACCTTTGAATCTCTTTAGCAGTTTGGTGACACAGACTTCCGAGAATAGTGTCATTGGATATGTAAAATAAAATATATAGAATTACAAAGGAAACCAATTATATTGAAATGCAATTATCAAAATATTAAAAACAAGTTGGTGTTTTATTAATAACACCCTTTTATTAACTCTTTAAAAATGCAACATCTAGCAGTGATCTAATAACTACCCAAAATAGTGAAGAGTGTAAATGATGTTTCATTTACTGCAACAACCATAATGTGGCATGAAAATATTTGTGGGTCTACTGGCAACAGGTACAAACAAGTACTGCTGAAGAAAATATGATTTGTTGCTGACGTTTATAATGGAAAGAAATGCTCAATTTCAGCTGGAGGTTAGTGAAAATACTTTTTTTTTCTATTCATGCTCATTTCCCCACTCCACATTCCATCCCTGCACTAAAACTCTACTGCATACTTCAATACAGCCCCTCCAAGTTAAACTTCCTACATTTCAAATAATTAGATGTTTCTTTCTCTACTGGTAGTCTTTCAGATGTACTAATTTAAATGTCCAGTTTCTCACACACAGAGGACCTTCTGCCACACTCAAGGAAATCTGCAAATGCGTTAGGCCATAAGTATAAAATCCCAGACGATAGGATTATTTTCCTAGAAGGTTCTGAAAGAGGAGACCTCCTTGAACAGGTTTTAAGTGACCTGATGGAAATTGAATAGTTCGTGCTGCTCTCTTGTAAGGGCATGCTGTAATTCTAGTCAACATACTTCGATAATAATGTACCTTGATCTTCTGTTAACACATTCAGACAGCACTTAAACTTTCAGAACCATTACATACATTGAAGTCAATACTTCCAAGTTTGACTAAGGTTCCTAGAAAGTAAGGCTTGAATAGCCAGCATTTATTATATTTTGTGTAACAGCCAGCATTTATGGTCACTCTGAAAACAGACACAAACTTAAGATAAATTTTTCTGTGAAGTTAATATATAAGGTAATTACTTGAGTCAGCAGTATACCGCATATAAATATCCTGATCTGATTAGGTTAAGGCCAGGAGGGAGAATTACATAGCAGAAGGGTACTAAACTCTATATGCTTTACAGACATTACTGAAAATGCCACTCAAGTGTGAGGTTAGAATTGTAATCTGTTAAAATGACACTCCTTAATGATTTTAGCATGTTGGGAAAACCAAATCTGAAAAATAAATTTTGTTCTCAAAATTCTGAGTTTGGAAATTTTGGGTTCTTGATTTAAGAACTGCAGTGTTAGTTCAAAGAAAAAACTGTTATCAATTTATAGAGCAAAAAGAATGTAGTCACCTTGCTAAGATCTATAAATGGAATTCCCAAAACAACCCCTTGCATCTATTAAAACCCTGAATATAAATCATATAAAAAAGATTCTGGCAAAAACAAAGCAGTATAAAGAAGCATATTTAAATCTCCTCTTCCCATAACCTCATTAATTTAACTACTGTTAACATTTTGATGTCTTTTCTTCCAGTCTTTCTTAAATACACAAATTTGGATCATGTTGCACCCCTTTAAGAAAAAATAGTAAATCATGAACAGGTTTTCATGTTACTGAAAGTTATTTGTAAGTATGACCTTAATGGCTCCATAATATTCCATTTTACGAATAAAAGTCCTTGTCTCTTTAATTCTAGATAAGCCTAGAAAAATTTGAAAAAGTTTGCTGGTAAAGGAAACTCTATTACAATTCTTTTTTTTTTTTTTTGCTCTTATGAGAAGACTTAGATGGGATTTCTGATGAGAAATACGTGTAATGCCAGTAAACACTTAACTAGCTGACATATTTCAAAATATCTTCCCAGGCAAGTTAAACTAAATGGGACTTGGAAATATGATTTTAAAAGGGCAAGACCGGGTTTAAAAAAAATTAAAAGTAGTTAACTTTCAGTAGAAAATAACTGCAAATGTTTAAGGAGGCAAAACAGTTTTCCCGTCACTCCCACTAAGTCATAACAACATCCCACTTAACACTTAGGATTCATAACTGTAAAGCATACTTTTTTCACTGAATGCTGGCATAGAACATGCTATAACTGAACCACAAAAGCCAAATACACATGTTCAGAATGCCAAGTGATCCGTAGGAAAAGCAGGTTACTTTAAAGCAAGCAAGGGACAGTTTTTATCCTTTAACCTCTGGTCGCTTCTTTTTGGCTAATCTTAACATCCAGATGCAGCAGGCCACAACTTTATCAGTATCTTACTAGTCTGACGTGTCCTTCCTGAAAGTGGCCATTAGCTGTGTACACTGGACAGAAATGCAAATAATGAAAAGCCAAATTGGCAGGACACAAATTTGCCACGAGGTTTATCATCAACTCAGATGTATTACTTCCAACCTCCTTTTCCCCCCTTTCCTTACAAAAAGCCTCCAAAGTACACCCTGTAATAAGTTGTTCATTTCTAAGAGACACAAAGAATACACATTAACTATACAAGTTTTGGGGAAGGGCTTTTAATAGTCTTCCTTATAAGATGAAAAAAGGAAAAACAAAGATGAAACGTTTGCTCTCCCGAGCATTCTGTTTAGCCACTTTTCTGTTTAATCAAACTTTTTGTGCATCCTTATTCAACTTATCAACGTATTCTTCCCTGAAATAGTACTTGGAAACAGACGTGACGTGCTGCAGCCACTTGGCGATGTTTGAGGAAGTGTTTCAGTTTGCACAACATCCTCAGATGTCTGCAAGACCAGGACCAGGGCCACCCTTTCCCTTTTCTGCGGCTTTTGGGGTAACCACTACTTCTTCCAAAATCTGATTAGTGAAAACCATCCCTTTCTTCACAGCTGGAAACCACTCCCCCACCCCACTCCCTAAGAAAGCCAGGCCTGCCCAGGGACCGGCGGCAGCCCAGGGGGTGCAGCGTAAGCCAGGTTCCGGGGTACCCACTGTAACCAGGGCACATGTGTCTGCCGGCCCTCCTCATTTCCCGCCTCCCTCTGCCACCGGTCACCTCCGCACCCCACCCCATTGGCGGGGCACCACCTACTCTTAGCTTTGCTGAGGTGCAGGGAGTGGTCGGATACCGAAACTCGGGACGCCTCTCCCGGGTACACTTGTCCCCCCGCGTAGAAGTGACACTCCTCTTCACGGGTTCGCGGCCTCTCCTCTGCCTCCCAGCCCCGCAGTGCCCCAGCCGACAGTAGGAACAGCAGCAGCGGCAGCAGCAGCCTTCGGCTCCAGCCGGGGACTGGAGTCGTCGCGGCTGGCAACCGCGACGGTGCCTCCATGACCACGCGAGTGCAGACACAAGTCCCTTGGCGCGCGCGCGCGCGACTCTTCCCGCCGCCAGGCAGCTACAACCGCGCGCTCGACGCCCGCGCGAGCCAGGGCGCGGCCTCGCGAGACCTGCTCCGCCCTCCCACTCCCCGGCCCCCACCCCGCCCCCTGCTCTCCCCGTTCCCGGGCCCCCCGCCCCCCTGCCACGTGGGTGTCAGCCCCGCCCGCTCGCCCCCAGCCCGCATTTGCGCCTGCGCCTTGGGGCGGGCCAGGACCAGGCGCTCAGCCCAACTCTGCAAACGCTCCTTGCCCGCATCGCACGTGACTGGCCTCACGAGCTCTGGTGCTCTGCACTGTTTTAGACATCCTCCCATTCCCATTTTTTCCCACAAAGCCTAACTGCCGCACAGCACCCCAACAAAGTCAAACTAACATATCTGCTTTTGAACCGCTTGCATTTTATACTTCTAACAGTTACTCGTTTTCTCTTTGAAGTGATCTGTACGAACAGTGCCAGGATTCCCTCCTCTAGTTGCAGCCCTTTTAAGTCCTGGGAAACTTGGAGAAGAAAGGTCTAACATTTATTCTCCAGCAGGCAAGGGCAAACAGGCACTTTGGTGACTTCAGCTTGTCTCAAAATGTTTTTTGGTTTTTTTAAATCAAGATTTTAAAAGTTCCCAGAAGACCAGACTTACTCCTAGAGCAGTGTTGTTCTACCTTCTGACAATTACCCCATCACATTAAGGAGCCAGACAGAATCTCTTCTATATTCCTGTGAGCTCTTGTCATCTTTCTGAATCCCGCAGAAGTCTATTAGACTGTCAGCTAGCTCTCTGGGAGATGTCGAATTCATATTTGTTTCCCAAGGCACCTGACACATGGTATTTGCTATTGTGAGCACTTGATTTTTGTTGTCACATCCAATATCCCTAACAGCCTTAGTTTCAAGTTGCTTTCACATATTATATCCTTGCTCCTTATGGCAACCCTTCCAGGTACATAGAAAACCTGCCCTTTCCAAACTTGCTTCTCACCCCCGTCTTGCCCATTATATGCCCCGCCCATCATATGCCCCGCCCACCATATGCCCCGCCCACCATATGACCCCATTATATGCCCCGCCCATTACATGCGCCGCCCATTACTTGCCCCGCCCATCATATGCCCCGCCCATCATATGCCCCGCCCACCACATGACCCCATTACATGCCCCGCCCATTACATGCCCCGCCCATTATATGCCCCGCCCATTACATGCCCCGCCCATTATATGCCCCCCTCCTTCCCCCTCTCCCGCCCTCCGGTGTTCGCGCATGCGCCCTGGGAGCAGGCCCAGGCTGCCAAGTGACGCCCAACTTGAGGAAGACGCATTTGTGGCGTCCACTGTGGTCTCCTGCCTTCCTGCCTTGCCCTCTCTTCTGTCCTCCCTCGGCATTGGTTTAGGCCCTGCTTATTCTTCCAGGCCTATCACGCAAAGCTTCGCTGGGAACTGGCCGCTACCATTGCTGGTGACTGGTCTCTCACACTCAGCACTGTTTTATACTCTCTCATCCTTTCATGTCCATCTCTCTCACAAAGCCTCACTACTGTAACCCCCCCCATGCTGAAATCAACCCTTCTGTCTCTGAATGGCTTGCATTTTATACCTTTAACATTTATTCTTTTCCTTGCAGTGAGCTGGGTGAACAGTGTTCTGACTCCCTTCTCCTGTGGAAACCCTTTTAAGGCCTGGGAAAACTTGGAGAAGAAAGGTCTAACCTGAAAAGCAATATCTTCAGAACATTTATTTTCTTCCAGTGGGAAAGGAACTCTTCCAGCAGAAAAGTCGCAGTTTGGTGACTTACAAGGTGTGTCTTGTTTAAAATCAAGACTTGGTAAGTTCCCAGAAAACCCCTTTCTTCCAGCACAGTGTTGTTCCATTTTCTGACAATTACCCCATCATTCACCTATTTGCTAAGACAGCACATGAGGACTGGGTGGGAGAAGACAAAACACCCAGCAAAAAGACAGGAGCTTTTATGCTTCCCCCAGGACCCCTTCTAGCTTCCTGTGAGCTCTTGACATTTTCCTGAATCCCACAGAAGACATCGTAACAGTTTGTCTTTTCTCTACTAGGCTGTCAGCTCTCTGGGGTTGAAATCTATGTCAAATTCATCTTTGTTTCCCAAGGCACCTGGCTCATCGTATTTGCTATTATAAGCACTTGATTTTGTAAATACCACCTAAAGTTCCCAACAGTCCCTCTCAGTTTCAAGTTGCTTTCACATATTATCTCCTTCACGGATCCTTGTGACTACTGTTTGAGTCAGATAGGAAACCTGCCCTTCCCAAATTCATCCCTCATCCCAGTCCTGCCCATTATATATTTTGCTTTGGGTTTCCTGTGGGCATAGGAAGAAACTATAAGCCACCTCCCTTTTGCCTAGAGGGGAAGAGCTTCTCCTTACCCATAAGGTTGTCTGGCAACTCTTCGCACTCGGGGGGCTCGTAGATACAGGGCGCGTAGTTAGGAGTTCTTGGACGAGGGAGCTCTCGCTGCTCCCATTCTTCTCCTTCCCTGGCCTCTTGTTCCACATGTAAGGGCAGTGGGGCCCTGGAGGTTCGGAACTGAGACCCAGAGATTCGGCTCAGGCCTGTGCCGCGAAATCGGCTTCGGTGATCCATCTTGACTGTTGAACAGCCACCAAGCTGCAGTAAATTCTAGGCTCTATGCTAGGCCTCTAAGTTTGGGAACAGGGAGTGGAAGCCTGGGGAGAGCGCTGTTTCCTGACACCTCTATTCTAGGCTGCACTGAGATGCCCCAGTTGGCAGTAGGGGCTGCCCAGCAAGTGGGCCCCAGTGGACCTCTTGCCCACTGAAGAGAGTGGCCAGGTGGGCCAGCTTCCAGGCACAAACTGTGTGTGCCCCTCACTTCCACCAGAACCCCTTGGCAGCCAACATTCTGATTGGCAGTTGCTATGAATCCTTCTGTCCAATGATATTTCCCCAAGTGACACAGATATTGTGTTGTCACTGCAGCAGTCACAAGGAAGCTTGGGGTGGGGGCAAGGACCCCACCGGCACTTACCATCCAGGTGGAGTCAGTTGCCCATGTTAATAATACAAAACCATCAGACACAGAGGGGTGGTTTTGAATATAGGATGCATCTGAGAAACACCTGGGCAACTTAAAAACATTCAAGTGTATGGACCAAACCCCAGAAATGATGAGTTAAGAGGTCCTTGGGGGGTGGGTCCCAAATGTCTCTGGTTTCATAAATGGTGTGTCTGGTGAAGAACCACCATTGATGTAAGTTAAGAGCGCAGGTTACGGAGGCAGCTGTTCTAGGTTCCAATCTGAGCTCTGCTATTTCTTGGTCTTGTGGCCTTGGAAAATGTATTTAACCTCTCTGAGCCCAAGTTTCATCTGCAGATGGGAGATGTTAATACTGTCCTCATGTTGTGAGACTGAAATGATACGAGTTTCATGATATAAGTGTAAAACCTAACTTGGAATGTGAGCCAGTGTGGGGACAGAGCCCCAGAGAGCAGTTTCCAGGCTCTCGGCCTCACATAGAAAGGTGCTGGCTCAGGTAGTAAATAGCCGTCAACTGTGATTGGATGGCAATCAGCTGTGGCTAGTTGGCCTTCAGCTGTAACCAGTGAGCCATTGGCCACTAGTATAACTGCCGTGGCTGCGCTAGCAGAAAATGGGGGCTAGCAAGGAGATGGTGGCTGGCAAGCAAGGATTGCAGTTAGCATGGCGGAGTGCAGTTAACAGGGAGTCGGTCAGTTGGTTGGCAGAAAAGTGGACAGCAGGACGTACGTGTGAATCCAGTCTCCTGTGAGACTATAGTGGTATGACTCCCCTACCCATGGCCCCGTGGGTGTTCCTTTTTGGCCTCTCCATATCCTGCGTTCTTATGTGGGGAGTGGGAGCAGAGACCCCGCAGGCTGCCTCACACGATAGCCAGACTGAGGGACTCACTTCTGACGCTTTGTGACTTATGAGGCCAGGCATAAAAAGCATCGTTTCTGCCTGTCTTGCACTTAGATTACTCATTCATTTTTTTGAGATAAAATTTACAAAATGTATAATTTATCCTCTCAAAATGTATAATTTTGTGGTTGTTAGTATAGTCACAGTGTTGTGCTTTGTGCTCTCCACTGTCTAATTCCAGAACATTTCCATCACCTCCAAAAAGAAACCTCATGCCTGTGAGTAGTTAATTCCTTCCTTTCCCCTAGCCCCTGGCAAAAATTAATCTGCTTTGTCTTTCTGTAGATTTGCCTATTGTGGACATTTCATATGAATAGAATCATACAATATGTGATGCTTTGTGCCTGGCCTCTTTCACTTAAGTATAATGTTTTCAAGGTTCATTTATGTTACAGCATGTATTGGTACTTTATTCCTTTTTTGTTGTAAAATATATGTAACATAATACCATTTTAAGTGTATACTTAAGTGGCATGAAGTACATTCACATTGTTGTGCACTTATCATCATTCTCCTTCTCCAGAATTTTCCATCTCCCCAAACTGAAACTATACCCACTAAAAAGTAACCCCTCCCATTCTCCCCTCCCCCCAGCCCCTGGAAACTACCATTGTACTTTCTGCCTCTGGATTTGACTATTCTAGGTACCTCATATAACTGGAATCATACAATATTTGTCATTTTGTGTCTGGCTTCTTTCACTTAAGCTTAATGGTTTTGAGGTGCATCCATGTTGTAACATTATTGGTACTCCTTTTCCTTTTTATGGCTGATTTATGAATTGATGGCTATTCAGGTTGTTTACACTTTTAGGCTATTATGAATAATGATGCTGTGAACATTCACGTACAAGTTTTTATGTGAACATTTGTTTTTCAGTGCTCTTGGGTATGTATCTAAGACTGAAATTTCTGGGCTGTATGGTAACTCTGTTTAACTTTTTGAGGGCCTGCCAAAGTGTTTCCATAGCAGCTGTCCCATTTTATATTTACACCAATATATATTTACATTTATATTTACACCATTTTATATTTGCCCATTTTATAATTGGGTGGTTTTTCTTGCTGTTGTTGGGTTGAAAGGGTTCTTTATATCTTGTGGATACTAAACCCTTATCAGATATATCATTTGCAAATACTATTTTCTCCCATTCTGTGGGTTGCCTTTTTACTTTCTTGATGGTGTCCTTTGATGCAAAAGCTTTTAATTTTGATGAAGTCCAATTTATCTGTATTTTTTGGTTGCCTGTGCTTTTGGTGTCGTATTTAAGAATCCATTGCCTAATCCAAGGTCATAAAGATATGCACCTATGTTTCCTTCTAAGAGTTGTATTGTCGTAGCTTTTACAGTTAGGTATTTGATCCTTTCTGAGTTAATTTTTGTATGTGGTGTGAGGTAGAGATCAGGAATACTTTTTGAGCATCTACTGTGTGCCAGACACTGTCATTGGGAGGCAGCAGTAATAAAACAGATATGTCTCTGCTATTATCATGCTATAATTCCAGTGGCACTCACAGACATTAGTTAATGGTCACATAAAGGTCTAAATGTAAATTTGACCATGCACTGTTTCTGATCTGTAATAGGGGCCCAGAGAATGTGACGACTGTGGGAAAATGGCATACCCTTGCATGGCGGGCAGAGTTGCAGTATGGCCTGGGGCTCTGCAATATGTAGGAGATCCCTGTCTCACACTGTCACAGAGACATTGGCTGGTTCCTTGAGGGACCTCAGAGCACAGCCCTGCCACATCCAGGGTCTTTCCTCTGAATATCCACTTAGACTCCCTCTCAGTCCCTAGGCCTTTTGTGACTCACCCCTGTGTTGAGGTCCTTTTGCCTCCCTGGGTGGCCTGCTTGGCTGCTTTTCCCTTTAATGACAATCTCAGCCCACCCTCTCTTGTGGGATCCACATCTATTTCCCATAAACACGGGTTTTTCTACATTTGATGGCAGTTCAGTTTCCATCTGAAGCTGTCATTTTATTGTCCCTTTGCCAGCGACAGTTCCAACCCCAGCCTCTAGACTTTACTTGTGTGACACAGACACTAGTTCCTGTTATCCTCAACATACAGGAGACACGAGCTTTCGGAAACTTTTATTTGCTTGAGGTAGCAACATTGATCCCTTCCTCATTCTAGGAGAAATCATCTACCAAGTCATGAGGACACTCAAGCAGCCCCTGGAGAAGCCCATGTGGGAAGAAACTGAGGCCGCCCATAAACTGCCAGCACCAACTTGCCAGCCTTATGACTGTACCTCCTGGGAATCTGATCTTGCGGCTCCAATTAGATGACTGCAGCCCCAGTGACATCTCAGCTGCAGCCTCGTGAGACCCCCTGGGCCAGAACCATCCAGCAAGTCCTGAATTTGTGACCCATACAAACAGTGAGTTTGATAAATGTTCATTATTTTTAAATTGTGCAGTGTTTTTGGGAATACAATTCATATACATAAACCTCACCATTTTAGAGTGCACAGTTCAGTGGTTTTTAGCACATTCATTGTTATGTAGCCATTGCCACTGTATCATTCCAGAACATTTCCATCATCTCCAAATATCCCCTATACCTCTTAGCAGTCACTCTTAATTCTCCCTACTACCTATCATCTGACAACCACTAAATTACTCTCTGACTCTATGGATTTATCTATTGTGGACATTTGCTGTAAGTGGAACCATACAATATGTGGTTTGTGAATGACTTCTGTTATATATCATAACATTTTCACGGTTCATCCAAGTTGCAGCACAAGTCAGTCATTCATTGCTTTTTTAAAAAAAAACAAGAATTTATTTTTTTAAGAGCAGCTCTAGGTTTATAACAAAATCGAGAAGAAGGTCATTTCCCATTTGCACAGACTTCCCATCTACCCGCTGCCCCCACAGAGGCATAGCCTCCTCATTGTCAATATCCCAAAACAGAGTGGGACATTTTTAATCAAGTCTGAGCCTACGTTGGCACATCATAGTCACCCAAAGTCCATAGTTTACGCTTGGGTTCTCTCTTGGTGTTGTACATTTCATGGCTTTGGACAAATGTATAACTACATATATCCATCATTATGATATCATACATAATATTTTTGCTGCTCTGAAAATTCTTTGTGCTCTGCTTTCATTCTTCTTTATGGATGAGTAATATTCCATTGTGAAGATACACTGTTTATCCATTTATCAGCTGATGGAGATTTGGGTTATTTCTACTTTTTGGTTATTATGAATAATGCTTCTATGAACACTTGAGGATAAGTTTTTGTGTGAACATGTGTTCAATTCTCTTGGGTATATACTTATACTGGAATTGCTGGATCATAAGGTAAGTCTATATTTGACTTTTTGAGTACCTGTCAACGTGTTTTCCACAGCAACTGCACCATTGCATGCCAGCAATGTGCAAGGGTTCTGATTTCTCCAGGTCCTCACCAATAGTTATTACTATCTTTGTTTTTTCATCATAGCTATCCTAGTGGGTATGAAGTGGTATCTCGTGGTTTTGATTTGCATTTGCGTAATGACTAATGATGTTGAGCATCTTTTCATGTGCATTTTGGCCATTTGTATATCTTCTTGGGAGAAATGTCTGTTCATGTGTTTTCCCATTGTTTAATTGTGTTGTCTTTTGGTTGTGGAGTTTTAAGAGTTCTTTGTATATTCCGGATACTACAACCTTATCAGATGTGTAATTTGCAAATATATTTTCCCATTTTGTGGATTGTCGTCACTTTGTCGATGCTATTCTTTGATACAGACATTTGTAATTTTGGTGATTTCCACTTACTTTAGTTGTGTGTGCTATTGGTGTCATACTGAAGAAACTGATGTGTAACACAAGGTTGCAAAGACTTACAACCATTTTTCCTTCTAAGAGTTGTCGTATTGTTTGTAAATAGAAGTTGATTATGAAAAGGAAGGGAGGAAAACCTAATTGAGGCTCACAGTTTTTTGTAGGTGTGTATAGTAATACTTTAGGAAAACATATACTCGTATATAAGATGATATTGGGGAGACAGATTCCATTAGGACCTTCATGCCTGGGTACCCCTCAGAAAGTCTCCTTGTAGGACTGGGGCTCTGACCTGAGCCAGAGAAGCATTCCATTCTTATCGACATCCCTCTGCGTAATGAACAAGAATAAGAGAGAAGTGGGGAAAAGTAAGGAAAAAAGGGAATACGGCAGAGAAGAAAAGAAAAGAGGGGGTACAGCAGAACACTGTGAAGCTGTGCTGGGGTAAAGTGACGGAGGCTAGTGTCCCTTTCTCTCATCCTTGTAGGAGTTGTCAGAATGCATAGAGCCCCCTCCCCCAGTTATATGACCACCTTCATATATCTCTGGGCCAAAATTCTCCTGGTTGTTCTCAGAGAAAATTTCTGCATTGAATTATCTCCAGTGTGATTTTTGTCTCTGCACTTTCCAGCCTGGGTGTTTAGTCTTCTGGGTTCTCTCCAGGGATCCTGTTTTATAAATTTAAAGGCTCCTTAGAAAGTCTTAGTATTTGTTGGTCATTGATGTCATTGCAGCTTCATGCGTCTAGTCAACGTGGCTGGCAGTGGAGGTAGTGCTTCATTTTGGTGGATACCAGTTTCTTGCAGTTATGTTCCTTCTGCCATTTGTAGAGCATTATGTGAGTCCTCCAGGCTCTATGCCTCAGCAGGCCAGGAAGCCCGAGCCCATGTTTGTGCACATGGCAGGGGAGGCACCTTGAGTGGCCTGTCTTCATGTTGGCGCCTGGCCCACACTCTTGAGCTCTCAGAAGCTTTTGGCAGGTTGATCCCATGGGATTTTGAACTCCTTCCTCATGGAGGCTGTTAATGCCAAAATGTGCTATTGGGAAAATACAGGTGATATCCTGCCCGCTGAAATTGGATGCTCTCATTTGAGCATCATAGCTGTGAAGTGGGGCATTATCATCTCTTGTTTCACAGATGCGGTGACCTTTTTAAAAAGTTATTTGTCCACATTTGCACAGCCCTTTCCAAGAATGTATCGCAACCTTTTTTGGCATTGTTGTCCTATAGTTGTTGGAGGGAAAGCAGAAACTTTTCTGAAAGATGGACTTTCTTCCAGGTCTTCATCAGCAGTTCATTGAGCATCTTTTGATGAGTATAAAGAGAAAGTAAATAGTGTCTCTTTCTACTTATGCATGAAAACTGCCTTGGGGATTTGCTCTTCCCTAGTCTGTGAGGAAATCTCCAGAAGGTCCCATAGCCAACTTTTAACTCTTAAATAACCAACCTAACCATCCTGTGGTCACTTCCATGCAGTTCAAAGCCTAGTGTACTATAACAGTGAAAACCCTATGCTCCTGAATACTGGGAAATTTCTGTCTGCACCAAACTGGTGCCTTCCTGGATTTTGTCATCTTTCCAGTGATCTTTGTATGTGTGTATGGGATGGATATAGTACTTCTTTTTGCCTTTCCTCTCTTCATCTCTTTCCTCCACTTTTTAAAAACGTATTTAAAAATTTTTTCAATGATAGTTGACTTACAATATTATATTAGTTTCCAGTGTAAAACACAATGATTAGACATTTATATAACTTATGAAGTGATCACCCCAATAAATCTAGTACCCATCTGACCCCATACGTAGTTATTACAATACTGCAGACTATATTCCCCATGCTGTGCACATCCCCATGACTATTTTGTAACTACCAGATTGTACTTCTTAATCCCTTCCCCTTTTCCACTCACCCACCACCCCCCTTCCCAGATGGCAGCCATCAAAATATGCTCTGTATCTATGAGTTGTTTCTGTGTTGTGTGTTTATTTATTTTATTCTTTAGATTCCACATATGAGTGAGATCATATGACATTTGTCTTTCACTGTCTGACTTACTCCACTCAGCACAATACCGTCTAGGTCCATCCATGTTGTTGCAGATGGCAAGATTTCCTTCTTTTTTATGGCTGAATAATATTCCATTGTATATATGTACCGCCTCTTCTTTAGCCATTCATTCATTCATTGATGGATACCCAAGCTGCGTCCACATCTTGGCCACTGTAAACAATTCTGCAATGGACATACGGATGTACATGTCCCTTCGAAGTAGTGTTTTGGGTTTCTTCAAATAAATACCCTGAAGTGGGATTATTGGTCCTTCTTAGTGTCTTGTTATAGCTTTGTTTTTTTTTTAAATTTTTAAATTTTTTTATTAGTTTCAGGTGCATAAGACAAAGTAATACTTAGACATTTATCATTTATATCCCTCACACTGTGTGGACCCCCCTCCCCCCATCCACTATCCCTCTAATATCACACCGAGCCATTACATTTACACTGTCTCTATTCCTAATGCTGTACTCCACTTCTTGTAAGTATATACATACATGTATATACATATATATATATATATATATATATATATACATATATATAAAATTATAGTTGGCATTCATTATTGTTCAGCTTCAGGTGTACAGTGCCGTGATCAGGCATCTACATCATGCCTGAGGTGGTCTCCCAAATGGGACACGTGTCCATCGATACCCTACAAAATCTTTACAGCATTATTGATTACGTTCCCCAAATTAATTTTCAAAACCCCGTGGCCATCTTGTAGTTACCGACTGTTTTCTAATCCCCTCACCTTCCCCCTTATCCTCAACCCCTTGCCCATCTAACAACCCCGTTTTTCCTCTTTGTCTCCAGAACTGTTTCTGATTAGTTCATTCACTTATTGTTTTCTTTAGATTCCGCATATAAGTGAGATCACATGGTACTTGTCTTTCTCTGACTTATTTCACTTAACATAATGTTTTCTAGGTCCATCCATGTTGCAAATGGTAAGATTTTTTTTTCTTTATGGCTGCGTAATACTCCATTGTATAAATGTACCACAGTTTCTTAATCCAGTCATCTATAGCCTTTGTTTTAAAGTCTATTTTGTCTGGTATAAGTATTGCTACCCCAGCATTTTGTTTGTTTCCATTTGCATGAAATATCTTTTTTCATCCCTTTCAGTCTGTGTGTGTATTTCAATCTCAAGTTAGTTTCTTGTAGGCAGCATGTGTAAGGGTCTTGTGTCCTTATCCACTCAGCCAGGTTAGAGAAGTTTTCCATCATTAATTTCAAGTATATTTTCAGTTCCTTGCTCTTTTTGCCTTTTGGTACTCCTGTAATGTGAATGTTGTTATGCTTGATGTTGACCCAGAGGCCCCTTAAACTATCTTGATTTTTTTGGATTCTTTTCTCTTTTTGCTGTTCTGATTGGGTGTTTTCTGCTACCTTATCTTCTGAATTTCTGATTTGATCCTCTGCTTCATTTAATCTACTATTCATTCCCTCTAGTGTATTGTTTATTTCAGTTATTGTATTCTTCATTTATGACTAGTTCTTTTTTATATTTTCTATCTCCATTTTTATGTTTCCTATCTCTTTGTTAAAGTTCTCCCTGAGTTCATCTACCTTTCCCCTAAGTTCACTGAGCATAGTTAAAACCAGCATTTTGAACTCTGCACCTAGTAGTAGATTGCTTGTCACCATTTTGTTCTTTTTCTGGAGTTTTCTCCTGTTCTTTCATTTGGGACACGTTTATTTGTCTCCCCATTTTGGCTGCCTCTCTGTGTTTGTTTCTATGTATTAGGTAGGGCTGCTATAATATCTCTCCAAGTCTTAGTAGAGTGGCCTTATGTAGTAGGTGTGGTATGGGGGTCAGTGGCACAGTCTCTCTGGTCACCAGAGCCAGTTGCTCCAGGTGTGTCCCTGGTGTGGGTTGTGTGTGCCCTCCTCTTATTGTTGAGACTTGGTTGCTGTTTGCACGTCCGTGAGAGGGATGGACCCTCAGGCTGATGGGTTGCTAGGATGGGCCGTGACTACAGTGGAGGAGCTGTTGTGCAGGGGCTGACCCTGTGGAGCAGGATTCGCTTTAGCAGCGCTCTGGTACCTACCCAGTCTGCCCTTGGGGTGTGACGCCCACAGAGACAGCTGGGTGGTCCTCTGACTGGATCTGAAGCTGGCCACCAGGGCGTGCTGGCTCAGGGCCTCATGGGAGGCGACTCGCTGCAGGCCAAGTTCACTTACAGCCTGTGCCCTCCCAGGGCCACCTGGCATGAGCTCAAAGCAATTTGCAGATGGCAGCCACCCCTTCTGGGCTTGGAGGTGCCTGGGAGAGGCCAAGCTGTGAACCGAGGCTGCCTCCTGCTAGTGTCGGGCTTGGGGCTCCTTCACAAGAGATGTAGAGTATGCTGAGGCTGGATGCTGCTTGATTGGGGCTTGCGACCCTTGACAGATTTTAGGAAAGTCTGCGGTGTGAGCCAGGACGGGCCGTTTGTATGGAAAAGCCACTGGAAGCGGCTTGGGTGGGTCTGCCAGTTGGGTGGGGTGAGAACCCCAGCTTTTTTCGACAGATTGACTCATTTTGTTTCTTTGAAAGTGGTAATGGTTTTTATTGTCAAAGCAAGAAGGTAATACAAGCATTTCAGAAGACACATATAAATTAATTTTAGATTCCTCAGTCTCTCTATGGAAAGGTCAGCTCTTTATGCAGACAAGGTAGTATCCAAAACAATAAGAGTGGGTATCAGAGAGTGATCAGTGCAGTGACTGAGTATGTACACAGTGGGGAGAAAGAAGGGCAGTTTCCCTATTTTCTTTCTTCAGTAAGTTCTTCGCCATGGCTGGTGTTCTCAGGGAGATCCTTTTCTTTCATATTCTCAAAGGCAAATTTAATATTTTACTGCCTGTGTAAAAATACCCATGGTATGTATTTCTGTAAAAGTGTCTGAATGCAGCTATAGAACTTGTAGTCAATAGAAAATTTTGAAAGTAATTTTGTTATTGAGACGCCTGTGAGTTCATTCATTGTATGTACTGTAATAATGTATAATTGTTAGTGAAATGTGTTCCATGTTTGATTTGTGAATTTTCATATAGTCAGAGACAAATTCCTCTGATGTCCAGAGTTATCACTGTGTAAAAATGTCTTGTTTATTGGCGTCATCAAAGGCCTCGATGCTCCCTGCAAGGGAGACATCAAATCACCAAAAAAACCAAAACACCAAAAAAACAAAAAAAACAACAACCACTTCACGGTCTTTATGGCATTATGATGTCTGAAATAATGTAAATGGATTCACATACTATTAGGTTGGTGCAAAAGTAATTGCAGTTTTTGCAATTATTTTTAATCTTTTAAACTGCTATTTTGCACCAACCTAATAGATCTCTTGTGCGGTCAAAGAAAAATGTCTGACTTTCACTTACTAAAGAATTCTGTGATGCCATGCCAATGTGTATTGCTCCTAAGAAGCCACTGTAAAAGTGGACCCATTTGGCTTAATGTAACAACAGCTAAACTGCAGGGCTTTGCCCCCTTGCTTGGACAGGTTGACTCCATGGGCTTTTTCACCCCCTCCTCTGGAGATGATATAGTTAGCATTATTTTGACAAGATAGATGCAATAGCCGAGTAGCCAGGTGTGGGCCGGGACTCAGGCAACAGCAGACCTCCTAGGGAAAGTGTTTGTTGACAAAAAGCCTTGTAATCTTTGAGTATTTTCTCTGAGTCCCCTGCTAAGGTGTATCAGTGGTCCAGTTAGAAATAAAAATTCAAGAACTTCATAAATCTAAGAAAAGCACTCTGTGGTTATTTTCTACACTGCTGTTTTGTTGCTGAGGTGAAACTGCTTCCTTACCAGCACCCTTGTGGACATAAAATACGCCCTGATGGTCAAGAGCTGTCTGTTGCACAGAGATATGTGATGTGCATTCCTACAATGAGCATGAAGGAAGGAATCCAATTTGGAGAAAAACATAATGAGACTCTAGAGGCTTCCTCCTCAGCTCTCAGGTGGAGACCTGCCAGTTGTGCTGGAGGGAAGGAGTGGGGATCCCCAGTTGCCTAATGACAGAAGCCATGTCCATGTCAGTCTGGCCGTGACCACCTGGCTAATGACAGGAGGGGGACGAAGGGGACCTAGAAGCCCTTTCTGAGATCTTGGGCTATTTGGACTGTTGTTTCTCTAAAGCTTCAACACCATCTTTTAAAACAGACTTTGCATATTGCAAGTACATAGGGGTCCAATATAGAGGGCAAGACCCCCACCTTCTCTAGTAGTAATCAAGAACTTTATGGACTGGACAAGGAATGCTGGGGATTTGGCATTCAAAGGTGCTGAAGCGTTTCAGCCATGTAGACACCAGGTCATAAGCCAGTCTGCTGCCCTAGAGTCTAAATCGGCATGATCAAAATTTTCTTTTAACGGGATGTGGAAGTTACTCTTTATTTATTTTTATTTATTTTATTTTTAACATTTTTTAAATTAGTTTCAGGTGTACAAAACAATGTAATACTTAGACGTTTATCATTTATATCCCTCACACTGTGTGAACCCCCCCTCCCTATCCACTACCCCTCTGACATCACACAGAGCCATTACATTTCCACTGTCTCTATTCCTTATGCTGTACTCCATTTCTTGTAAGTATGTATATATATATAAACTTGTAGTTGACATTCATTATTGTTCAGCTTCAGCTTCAGGTGTACAGCGCAGTGATCAGGCATCTACGTCTTTCAGGGATCATTTCTATAGTTCGTTACTCTTACTTTAGAAGAGATAGGTGTGGTTTTATGCATGAGCCCATTCAACCATACACATATACAATTTATTATACCTGATACTGCTGAGTATATGGGGAAGAGGTGTATTGCATGTAATTCTTCTTTTGATTGTACAGGCCGTTCCCAATGGGGGAAATGCCATGATTAGGATAGTGGTAGTGGGACGAGTGGCAACCTGGATGCCACCAGGCTTCTCTCGCCCGTCCAGTGGATGTCAGTAAAGCATTGTAGCGTACCAGGATGTCAGAGGAAGGGAGCATGTAGGCGAAAGGGTGTCTCTCTACTGAGCAAGTAACTAATGGAGAGAGGTTTAAAGAAGCCTATAGTACCCTACTATCGCCCTGTGAGATCATGAAAAGATAACAGTGTGTGACGCCTCAGTGTGCTGTGTCATGGCTCAGTGGGCAGTACTTCTTTTTGAACCCAAACTTCCAGATATCAGTATCCTCACAGAATTCATTCTGTAGACTGGAGGCCTTTTCCATGGTGGTGGAAATGCTATACTTTCTTCAGATGGCACTGCATCTATGGATTCAGAGCTGGTGTACCCCACGGGGCTGGATTACAATGATTTTGTTTCATCGTTTGCCGCAGGACAACATAACAATTGCCAATGATTTCTCATGTATGTATAACTGCAGCAAAACATGTGGGATGATATCCGCAGAACAATCCTGGTCTCTTTCAAGTGATACTGATGTCCTTAATATATCTAGCAATGAAATATGGCAGTGCATATGACAACCTTGTTCAGCCCTGTGCCCTTCATACTTCATATGGGGTTATTTCTTGGCACAGTACATAAGATTGTTTGATAGGCAGCCATTTGGCCAACAACATGCCTGAGAAACTCTCCAACCAGCTGTACAGACCACCTTTCCACACGGCAAAGTCACCTGTGTAAAGTGTGTTTTGAGAAAGTCACAATGCCTGATTTTTATATAGACTGGAACCTGTGCAAAATGATCAGCCACCAGGCAGTGGCACCCTGTGGAATTGGCTCCTGGTGGTTCCTTCAAACTGCCACCTGATGTATCCCGTTTTAAGAGACCAGTGCTGCCTTTTTAGGGTAGGTGGGTATACAGTTGAGGGTAACAAAGCAAGAGTAAGTTGTTACGACTGAAATTCTTGGCAATAGGATGTGATGCAAATGAGAACCCAAACAATGTAATTATTGCCCTAGAAACATTTATTTTAAAGTGAAAGTGGTGTATCCACAAAGAAGTAAACCAGGCATTAATGGAGTCTAAGAGGCACTGGCAAAAGTGTCCAGGCACCCTCCAAATGGGGCTGTATCAGATGCAATGTGTGTATTAGCTCATTATCTTCTGGCAGCTTCAGTACGCCCAGGATGCCTGCATGTGGTTCTTGGTCACATCCACTGCGTTAAAGGCAGGTGGGGTGCAGGGAGCTGCAGAAGTGATAGGATTCCAAAGAACACTGCTTGCACCTGGTCATGGGAAAAAGGGACTGTGGCTCAGTGGGTGGGGTTGGTGCTGTAGTGCTTGCCTGAGAACGCACTCCTCCCTCAAATACACATTGTTCATTTGACAGACTCCTGGGTGTGGGCCCAGGTGCAGACAGTGTGGCCGGGGCTGCCCAGATGATCCGGTCTCAGCCTCTGTAGGCAAACATGGTCCGCGGGTGGCACAAGATGCATACCTCCTTTTCATTTCCGTGTGGTGTGCAGAGATAAGGACTTTTTGAGGATAAAAGTAAATGGAATCAACAAACTCCTCGTATCTGCACTGCCCAGGTGAAGACTATGCCCACCTGGATAAACTTTGCCCCCAAAATCGTAATCCATCTAAATTTAGGCCCTGTACCCAAAACAGTTCCTACCGTGTTTTCCTGAAAATAAGACCTAGCCAGACCATCAGCTCTAATGTGTCTTTTGGAGCAAAAATTAATATAAGACCTGATCTTATATTAGGACCAGGTATAATATAATATAATTAATATATAATAATATAATATAATACAGTATAATACTAGGTCTTATATTAACTTTTGCTCCAAAAGACGCGTTAGCACTGATGGTCTGTCTAGGTCTTATTTTCAGGGAAACAGGGTAGTGATTCCAGCACATGAGACCAAAGAAACCTGGCAAATGTGCCTAGAGTCTTAGTTACACAGTCGAATAGAGAGAGGTCTTCAGTTTTCATACACGGTGTGTCAGACCAGGCACAGTACCCCCTTCTCAAGGTTGCCACTGGCAATGGAGTGTGGTAAATCCCTTTTATGAGTATCGCCTGGACAACCCGTGAACATCAAGTGGCGGAATCTAAGTCAGGATTGTTCATTAGACTGTGTTTTGTATTTGCATTTGCCAATGATACCTAATCAAACCAGGGTGCCACCTTTATGGCAAAAGGTACCCAGCAGTGGGGAACTCCATGGGACATTTGGTGGACATTTCATACCTCATGTCATTTCCAGGCAGCAAGGGCCATTGAAGGATGGATTGGATTCTTACAGAAAAAACATTAAGAGAAGTAGACAAGCCACGGTTAGCTCCCAGGGGAGCACACACTTGAGAAAGTCAGTTTGGGCTCTAAATGTGGCATTTCCCCAGCAGGTACTTCCCATTTACAGTGGTACCTTGGTTTTTGATCGTCTCCGTTGATGAACATTTTGATTTATGAACGCCGTAAGTTTTACGGATCTATTGTATCATTAGATAGTAAAATTCATGCTAAATTTGCAGTTTTAGGGGTTGATTTTAAAGGTCTGGAACGGATTAATCCATTTTGCATTACTTTGTATGGGGAAACCGTGCCTCGGTTTTTGAACGTTTCAGAACTCCAACAGTCTTCTGGATTACGTTCAAAAACCGAGGTACCACTGTAAGTAGAAAGTATAATTAAAAGGTTGAGTAGAAAGGGAAGAAGCACAGATTATAGGCAGGTAGAAAATGCCTACCACTCTTTTAACTTTGTCCAAAATACCCTTCCTTTTTCCACCTCAGTTTCATATGCTGAGTTAGTCAATGGGCTAATGTCAGCCGAACCAGTTTTAGTAAGGATTTTGGCAAGATGTTATAGGACCTTACCTTAGAATATGGGGTCCTTGGTATTGATCATTTTGGTCTTTGGAGCTTCTGCAGACACTTACACCAAAGTCATTTTGCTTTCAAAATCATGTACAAGTCGGCTTTCAGTGATGTGTTTGACACAGAGCATCTTCTCTGACTGCACCCTTAATTGTAGTCACTGTGGGTGCATTTTCTTATCCACTTTAAAATGTTATATTGGGGGTCAGCCAGTGTCCCTTCATCCCATCACTCCATGAATCATCAGGGTTCATGCAGACTCTGCCATGTATTGACTCCCTTCTACTCTTTCCTGGCTGGAAGCCCTCTGGTTGTTCTCAGAAGGAATTTTTATGTCGTTTATCATCTCCAGTGTGAATTTGTCCCTTAACAGTCACACTTGTGTGTTTAGGCTTGTGGTTTTTCTCAGGGAGCCTGTTCTATATATTTATAGGCCCCTTAGAAAGATTTGGCGTTTGTTGGTTTTTGAATGTACAGTAGCTCATGCATGCATCTAGTCAATCCTGCCAGTGTGGGCAGTCCTTCATTTTGGCAAAGAAAAGTTTCCAAATTTGTACTCAGTTTTCTTATTTTGATGTGACATGTTGAGGTTGCACCTGCCCTGGCTCAGGCCCAGGCCTGGCAGGTGCCCATTTTTGTATGTCTGTGCAGGCTGTATGCTTTTGTGTGGTCGTGCAGTACAGTGTCAACTGTAACTGAAAAATAAATTTAAAAAGAAAAAAGGAAAAAAAAGAGGGGGCTATTGTGTATTTCCCAAGAGCCTCATTTTTATTTTCAAATACTCACCAAGAAGACTTTGTATATATTGCCTCTTGACATCACTTGATATCAGCCATGGAAAACATAGAACTTTTTCGCATGTGGTGGAAACGCAGTTCACTTACAAGCCAGTCTGTCGATGGAATCTTCTGTCAATGTATGTACAGCCCTAGATCTTCTTTTTTTAATTTATTAGCTTCAGGTGTACAAGACAAGGTAATACTTAGACGTTCATCATTTATATCCCTCACACTGTGAACTCCCCTCCCCCCATCCACTATCCCTCCGACCTCACACCGAGCCATCACATTATATGTATAAAATTATAGTTGGCATTCATTAATGTTTAGCTTCTGGTGTACAATGCCATGATCAGGCATCCACATTATCTCTGAGGTGGTCTCCCAAATAGGACGCACGCCCATCGGATACCCAACAAAATCTTTACAACATTATTGAATAAGTTCCCCAAATTAATTTTCAAAAAACCCTGAGGCCATCTTGTGGTTACCAGCTGCTTCCTAATCCCTTCACCTTTCCCCTTAGCCCCAACCCCCCCGCCCCCCGCCCATCTAACAACTCTCGGTTTTTTCTTTGTGTCCTCAAAACTGTCTTTGATTAGTTCATTCACATATTCTTTTCTTTAGATTCCGCATATAAGGGAGATCATATGGTACTTGTGTTTCTCTTTCTGACTTATTTCACTTAACATAATGTTCTCTAGATCCATCCATGTTGTTGCAAATGATAAGATTTCTTTCTTCTTTATGGCTGCGTAATACTCCATTGTATAAATGTACCACAGCTTCTTAATCCAGTCATCTACCGATGGGCATTTCGGTTGTTTCCATATCTTGGCTATTGTGTAAAGTGCTGCAATAAACATAGGAGTGCATACTGATTTTTGAATTGGAGTTTTGGATTTCTCCGGGTAGATGCCTAGGAGTGGAATTATTGGATCATAGGGTAGTTCCATTTTCAGAATTCTGAGATACCTCCATACTGTTTTCCATAGTGGCTGCACTAATCTGCAATCCCACCAACAGTGCCCTAGCGTTCCCTTTTCTCCACATCTGCGCCAGCATTTGTTGTTTGTTGATTTATTGATGATAGCCATTTTGACTGGAGTGAGGTGGTATCTCATTGTGGTTTTTATTTGCATTTCTCTGATGGTTAGTGAGGTTGAGCATTTCTTCATATGTCTTCTTGCCTTCTGTATGTCCTTTTTAGAAAAATGTCTCCTTCAGTCCTCTGCCCATTTTTTAATTGGGTTGTTTGTTTTTTTGGAGTTGAGTTGAGTAAGTTTTTTTTTTTTTTTTATTAATTAATTTATTTATTAGTTTCAGGTGTACAAAACAAGGTAATACTTAGACGTTCATCATTTATATCCCTCATACTGTGAACCCCCCTCCCCCATCCACTATCCCTCCGACCTCACACTGAACCATCACATTATATATATAAAATTATAGTTGGCATTCATTAATGTTTAGCTTCTGATGTACAATGCCATGATCAGGTATCCACAGTATCCCTGAGGTGGTCTCCCAAATAGGACGCATGTCCATCGGATACCCAACAAAATCTTTACAACATTATAGAATACCTTCCCCAAATTAATTTTCAAAAGAAAAACCCTGAGGCCATCTTGTGGTTACCAGCTGCTTCCAAATCCCTTCACCTTTCCCCTTATCCCCAACCCCCTCCCACACACCCATCTAACCACTCTCGGTTTTTTCTCTGCGTCCCCAAAACTGACTCTGATTAGTTCATTCACATAGTCTTTTCTTTAGATTCCATATATAAGTGAGATCATATGGTACTTGTCTTTCTCTTTCTGACTTATTTCACTTAACATAATGTTCTCTAGATCCATCCATGTTGCTGCAAATGATAAGATTTCTTTCTTCTTTATGGCTGCGTAATACTCCATTGTATAAATGTACCACAGCTTCTTAATCCAGTCATCTACCGATGGGCATTTTGGTTGTTTCCATATCTTGGCTATTGTGTAAAGTGCTGCAATAAACATAGGAGTGCATACAGATTTTTGAATTGGAGTTTTGGATTTCTCCGGGTAGATGCCTAGGAGTGGAATTACTGGATCATAGGGTAGTTCCATTTTCAGATTCCTGAGATACCTCCATACTGTTTTCCATAGTGGCTGCACTAATCTGCAGTCCCACCAACAGTGCACTAGCGTTCCCTTTTCTCCACATCCGCGCCAGCTTTTGTTGTTTGTTGATTTATTGATGATAGCCATTTTGACTGGAGTGAGGTGGTATCTCATTGTGGTTTTTATTTGCATTTCTCTGATGGTTAGTGAGGTTGAGCATTTCTTCATATGTCTTCTTGCCTTCTGTATGTCCTTCTTAGAGAAATGTCTCCCCAAGTCCTCTGCCCATTTTTTAATTGGGTTGTTTGTTTTTTTGGAGTTGAGTTGAGTAAGTTTTTTATAGATTTGTGATATTAATCCCTTATCAGATATATCATTGGTAAATATCTTTTCCCATACAGTAGGATCCCTTTTTGTTTTATTGATGGTTTCCTTTGCTGTGAAAAAACTTTTTAGTTTGATGTAATCCCACATGTTTATTTTTTCTCTTACTTCGCTCGCGCGAGGGGATATATCAGTGAAAATCTTACTCCGGGTAATGTCCATGAAGTTTCTTCCTATATTTTCTTCTAGATATTTTATGGTTTCAGATCTTACATTTAAGTCTTTAAGCCGCTTTGAATTTAGTTTTGTATATGGTGTAAGGAGGTGGTCCAGCTTCATTTTCTTGCATGTGTCTGTCCAGGTTTCCCAACACCACTTATTGAACAGGCTGTTTTTACTCCATCGTACATTCTTGCTTCCATTGTCGTAGATTAGATGGGCATATAGGCATGGATTTACTTCTGGACTCTCTATTCTGTTCCATTGATCTATGTGTCTATTTTTATGCCAGTACCATGCTGTTTTGATTACTGTAGCCTTGTAGTATAGTTTGAAATCAGGTATCGTTATACCTCCCACTTTGTTCTTATTTCTCAAGATTGCTGAGGCTATCCGGGGTCTTTTATGGTCCCATATAAATTTTAGGATTATATGTTCTATTTCTGTGAAAAACGTCGTTGGTAGTTTGATAGGAATTGCGTTGAATATGTATATTGCCTTAGGCAGTATGGACATTTTAACTATATTAATTCTTCCTATCCATGAACATGGAATGTGTTTCCATCTATTTATGTCTTCTTTCATTTCTTTCTTCAGTGTTGTATAATTTTCTGAGTACAGATATTTTACATCTTTGGTTAGATTTATTCCCAGATATTTTATAGTCTTTGGAGCAATTGTAAATGGAATTGTTTTTTTAATTTCTCCTTCTGCTATTTTATCATTGGTATATACAAATGCAACTGATTTCCGAATATTAATTTTATATCCTGCTACTTTACTAAATTCATCTATCAGTTCTAATAGTTTCTTGGTGGAGTCTTTAGGGTTCTCTATATATAGTATCATATCATCTGCATATAATGATAATTTTACTTCCTCCTTACCAATTTGGATGCCTTTTATTTCTTTCTCTTGTCTGATTGCTGTGGCTAGCACTTCCAGCACTTTGTTGAATAGAAGTGGAGAAAGTGGGCAACCTTGTCTTGTTCCTGATCTTAGGGGGAATGGTTTTAGCTTTTCCCCATTAAGTATGATGTTAGCTGTGGGTTTGTCATATATGGCCTTTATTATGTTAAGATATGATCCCTCTATTCCCACTTTCTTAAGGGTTTTTATCATAAAAGGTTGCTGTATTTTATCAAATGCTTTTTCTGCATCTATTGATATGATCATGTGATTTTTATTTTTCATTTTGTTAACATGGTGTATCACATTAATTGTTTTGCGGATGTTGAACCACCCCTGCATACCAGGGATGAATCCCACTTGATCATGGTGTATGATGTTTTTAATGTATTGCTGAATTCTGTTCGCTAATATTTTGTTGAGAATTTTTGCATCTATGTTCATTAGAGATATCGGCCTGTAGTTTTCTTTTTTGTGGTGTCTTTGTCTGCTTTTGGGATCAGGGTGATAGTGGCTTCGTAAAAAGTGTTTGGGAGTCTTCCTTCCTTCTGGATTTTTTGGAAGAGCTTGAGGAGAATAGGAGATAATTCTTTTTTGAACGTTTTGAAAAATTCACCTGTAAAGCCATCTGGTCAGGGCTTTTGTTTGTTGGGAGATTATTGATTACTGATTCAATTTCCCTGGTGGTAATCAGACTGTTCAGGCTTTCTGTTTCTTCTTGAGTTAGCCTTGGAAGGTTGTGCGCCTCTAGAAAATTGTCCATTTCTTCCAGATTGTCAAATTTGTTGGCATATAGTTGCTCATAGTAATTTCTTAAAATTTTTTTGTATTTCTGTGGTGTCTGTTGTCACTTCTTCTCTTTCATTTCTGATTTTATTAATTTGGGTCCTCTCTCTCCTTTTTTTAATGAGTCTGGCTAAAGGTTTGTCAATTTTGTTTATCTTCTCTAAGAACCAACTCTTGGATTCATTGATCTTTTGTGTTGTTTTTTTGGTTTCTATTTCATTTATTTCTGCTCTGATCCTTATTATCTCCTTCCTTGTGCTCCCTTTGGGCTTATTTTGCTGTTCTTTTTCCAGATCCCTTAAGTGTGAAGATACACTGTCAATTAGTGATGTTTCTTGTTTCTTTAGGTAGGCCTGCAGTGCTATGAACTTCCCCCTTAGGACTGCTTTCGCAGCATCCCATAGATTTTGGGTCGTCATGTTCTCATTCTCATTTGTCTCGAGATATCTTTTGATTTCTTCTTTGATCTGCTGCTTGACCCATTCATTAGTAACATGTTATTCAGCTTCCATGAATTGGTGTGTCTTTCTGGTTTTTTTCCCCTGTAGTTCATTTCTAATTTCGTAGCACTGTGGTCAGAGAAGACAATTGGTATGATTTCAATTTTCTTAAATTTATCAAGGCTTGTTTTGTGTCCTAACATATGATCTATCTTGGAAAATGTTCCATGTGCACTTGAGAAGAACGTGTATTCTGCAGCATTGGGGTGAAATGCTCTGAAAATATCGATTAAATCCAAGTGGTCCAATGTGTCATTGAAGGCTGTTGTTTCCATATTGATTTCTGTCTGGAGGACCTGTCCCTTGTTGTCAGAGGTGTGTTGAAGTCCCCTACTATGATAGTGTTGCTGTTGATCTCTGTCTTTATGTCCATCAGTACCTGTTTTATATATTTAGGTGCTCCTATGTTAGGTGCATAGATGTTTACTAGGGTTATGTCCTGTTGTCGAATTGATCCCTTTATTATTATATAGTGCCCATCTTTGTCTTTTAACTTGTTCTTCATTTTAAAGTCTATTTTGTCAGATATAAGTATTGCAACTCCCGCTTTTTTCTCGCTTCCACTTGCATGAAATATCTTACTCCAACCTTTCACTTTCAGCCTGTGTGTGTCTTTTGATCTGAGATGAGTCTCTTGTATACAGCATATACAAGGGTCTTGCTTCCTTATCCACTCAGCCACCCTATGTCTCTTGATTGGAGCATTTAATCCGTTTACATTTAAAGTGATTATTGATAGGTACATAGTTATTGCCATTTTTAAATTTGTAGTAAATTGTTTTCATCTTTCTTCTATTTACAGAGGTCCTTTTAGTATTTCTTGCAATGCTGGCTTGGTTGTAATAAATTCTTTCAGTTTGTTCTTTTCTGGGAAGCTCTTTATCTCTCCATCAACTTTAAATGATAGCCTTGCTGGATAAAGCAATCTAGGTTGTAGGCCTTTGTGTTCCATCACTTTGAGTATCTCCTGCCACTCCCTCCTGGCCTTCAATGTTTCTGTAGAAAAGTCATTTGATAGCCTTATGGGAGTTCCCTTGTACGTAACCTTCTGCCTTTCTCTTGCTGCTTTTAAGATTCTCTCTTTGTCTTTAAGCTTTGCCATTTTAACTATAATGTGTCTTGGTGTGGGCCTGTTTGGGTTTATCCTGGTTGGAACTCTCTGCACTTCCTGGGCTTGTATGTTGGTTTCCTTCATCAGGTTAGGGAAGTTTTTGGACATTATTACCTCAAATATGTTCTCAATCCCTTGCTTCTTCTCTTCGCCTTCTGGTATTCCTATGATGCGCATGTTGTTGCGCTTGATGTTGTCCCAGAGGTCTCTTAACCCATCTTCATTGTTTTTTATTCTTTTTTCTTTCTGTTATTCTGTTTGAGTGATCTCTGCTAACTTGTCTTCTAAGTCGCTGATTCGATCCTCTGCTTTATCTAACCTGCTGGTCATTCCTTCAAGTGAGTTCTTAATTTCGGTAATTGTGTTCTTTAGTTCTAGCTGGTTGTTCGTTAAGATTTCTACATCCTTTTTTAGTTCTAACTGGTTGTTCTTTATGATTTCTATATCCTTCTCTATGTCTTCTCTAAGCTCCTTAAACATTCTTATCACTAGTGTTCTGAACTCTGTCTCTGACAGGTTGGTTACCTCTGCTTCATTTGGTTCCAGTTGCGGAGGTTTCTTCTGTTCTTTTATTTGGGACATGTTTCTTTGTCTCCCCATTCTGACTGACTCTCTGTGTTTGCTTTGATGTATTAGGAAGATCCCCTAGAGCTCTTAGTTCTTGCTGGGTTATCTTATGTAGTATGTGTCCTTTATATTTGACTTGGACTACTTCCTTCTTCTCCTCTGCATGTGCTCCACAGGTGGTTCGTGTGTTTAGTATATTGTCCTGTTCAAGAAGAACTTTAATTGCTTTTTGCTTGTGAGTAGGTGGGTTTAACTCCTAGGCCGTCTAGTTGTGGGTTTAACTCCTAGGACGTCTAGTTGTGAAACTTGGCTCTGCCCACCGCAGGGTGTTCTGCTGGGTGAGGGTTGGCCACTTAAATGAGGTTTGGCCTCTATGGGCTCTTGTGCCTTCAGAGAATTTCCTCTGGGTGTGTGACTTGTAGGTCAAACCCGGTAGTACTCTGGTTTGGTCCAGAGTTGGCTTCTGGATATGTTGAATCTTGTGCCTCTTAAGCTGGGCCCTGTTAGGGCAGTTTCAGCACAAATCAAGTTACCAAGTACAACAACAGCAACAACAACAAAGAAAACAAATCAAGTACATTCACATGTAAAATACAACCGACAATCCCCACTCAACATAGGCAAAGATATCAAAGAAATAAAGACAGAACAAAGCAAATCACAACAAGCAGAAAAAGAAAAAGAAAAAAAAAGGAATCCGAAGCAAAGCAAAACAGAAAGCAGCACCAGTCTTGGCTTAAGCCCACCAAGTAATCTCCAGGTTGTCCTCCGCTGTGCCAAAGAGTTCCCTGCCTATTGCGCAGGCAGCGCTGGTCAGCTGGTGCCCAGAGTGAATTTGGGAGTGTAGATTTAAATGCGAGGGGCTGAGGGGTCTAGATGACAGTTTTCAGCGAGACCGTGCAGTTTCTGTCCTTTCCTGCACAAATGCACGCTGAGAGTAGCTCCACCAGCCCTGTGCCCAGTACTCCTGAGTCTTAGGGGCCTCCTTCCGTGGGTGTGTGGGAGGGGCTGGTGGGAGATCTCTAAGCTGCTGAAAGCCGGGAGCTGCGTCTGCCGCTTACTGCTGAACTCAGGGAGTGCTTCCGCGGTTGCCCTTGCCCCACCCCAGGCCAGCCAGAAAGGGTGGGGGCTGGGGATGGAGGGGTCTTCTCTCTCCCAGGCCAGCCACGTCACACTCCTCCCGCAGGCCCGAAAAGGTGGTGGCTGGGGGTGTGGGAGTCTTCTCTCTCCTCGTCCAGTGAAAATCCCCTCCTCCCAGCCTCTTCGGAAGGTCAGAGCTGGCTGCCAACCTTCCCAGCGCCTGAGCACAGACGCCCCTCTGTAATCTGACACTACTCCTCAGTTCAGGGGTCAGTTTAAGTCTCTGGAAGGGCGGGGGAGGATTCGAAAAGTGGGGTGAGGGGCCCAGGTGTGGCGTCTGAGTTCTTTGTCTGCCCTAGGGCCCATGAGCTGCCCGCCCCGGCGGGAGCGATCAGCTGTGGGACGCAGGGAAAGAGCCCACCTCCTGGACCCTGCGTTCTCTGCTGCACCCTGGGCTCCCGTGGGACTCTAGAGCCCCGGGTGCTGCCTGCCGCTGCTGCTGTGGGCACGCTGCAGGGCCGCGGCTCTACCGTGGGGGGTGGGGAGAGCGTGGAGCGTTTCCTCTTGCGTTCCTCGCTTCTCCCCCGCTCGCCCAACTAGCGCACCCCAAAGCAAACCTTCCAGGAGTCTCTGCTCCGTCCTGGGCGCCACGCGGGGGTCGCCGTCTGGCCTCAGCTCCGCCGTGGGGGGGGGCGCACTTCCACTTCGCTGTCCTGCCTCCTCCTCTGCTCGCAATCAGCGCGTACCTTCAGGTAATTCCTCACGATTCTCCCTGCTGTTCTGTGTGATGAGCAAAGGACTCCTCAGGTATTCTATATGTCCCGATTCTATATGTCCCAGAAAATCTCGGGGAGAATTCAAAAAGAGCGCCCCGCTGCCACCATTCCCATGACGTCACCCAGCCCTAGATTCTTGACTTCTTTTGCATGAGTCAGATTCTAATCCCTGTGTCCTCCTAACTCCAGCAGACGTGAAGTTCAGTTTTCTGATGTTCTCTGTCATTTGCCCTGGTCAAAGACATAGTGAGAAGTAATCTTTGTCCCTCCCCCATGAAGTTCCAGAAAATGCCCACTTTGTTTCTTTCAGAGTTCTCATGTCGATCTTGGAAAAGACGTCCTTTCTTCTGTAGCTGGCAGGAGTACAATTCTCTCCCAAGATGCCTCCTTTTCTTCCTACTGGCAAGGGCAGCTCCAACCCTAGTTTTTCTTTTACATGAGTCAGACATTAGGCCCTGTATCATTCTAAGCCCAGGGAATATGAGTGAAACTTTCAGAAATGGTGCACTTGGGTCAGCCATTCCAGTCTTCATTCGTCATGAATTCTCTCCTCAGAGTCTGTTGAGATATGGGGATTTCTGCCCTGCCTTCACTTGAGGATAGATCTGCAGAATAGGAAACCACTTAGCTGCATTCTAGAAGTGGCTCCTCCACAAGGGGGTGTCCTACAACTTCTATTGAGGTCGTTTGACCCCTTTGGTTACCCTGTCCTTTTCAGTGGGTGAAACAGGGGTCACAAGGAGCTGTCCCATTTGCCTCATTCTTTTTGATGTCCTTTTATAAGTATTACAGTGTCAAAATAGAAAAGGACTTTTTGTATTTTTTAAACTTTTTTTTAATTGGGGAATATTGGGGAACAGTGTGTTTCTCCAGCTCAGCTCCAAGTCCAGTCGCCGTTTTCAGTCTTAGTTGCAGGGGGCACAGCCCATCATCCCATGTGGGAATTGAACCAGCAACCTTGTTAAGAGCTCGGCTCTCTAACCAACTGAGCCATCAGGCTGCCCCAATAATAGACTTCTTCTTCTTTTTTTTTTTTTTTTTTACAAAGCTTTTATCATATTTGTTTTTATAATCTGTATTTGTAATAACCTATGCACATTCCCAAGCTTTTTAAAGTAAACAAGCTGCTTTCCAGGCACAAGCTACATTCCTCTAACAAAATGTATTAATCACCTATTGTATGTCAGGCCCTGGGCTGTAAGTGGTGGCTATGAGGACAAACAGAGGTGTCACAGTGGAGAAAACCATGACCATGGTTTTCTTAACCACAAGGAACACTGTAAGAACAACCGTGACTGAATAACTTGGGGAATTCAGTTAGTGGGTTAGTAAAAATTTAAATATACCCAAAATTCCCAGTAGGTTTTTGAGATAAGGTGGAACTCCAATTCCATAGAAGAAGGGAAGTATGAATGTTGATAAATAAACAGGGCTTCTCTTGCTCAGGTAGCTTTATTATTCCTTATATAAAGGCTTGGTATGTGTCAAATAGGAAGACCAGGCTACCCATCTCAACTAGGCATTGCCATTGTATGGAGGGTGGAGAGATCATAATGATGCCCGTCACCAGAAGGAGCCCACGGCCCTCGGCCCACTGCATCTTCTATGAGTTCTGAGTCACCAAAGAAGACTCAACACACAAGGCAATGGTTGGAATAATACTTGACTCAGAAAGGAGAAGAGACACAGTAAGATCAGCATCTGTAGTGTGCACCAGTTTCCCAAGGCCAGCGGGTCCCTCCTGATGACTGACACAGGGCAATGGACTTCATGCACCCCTCTTGCTGCAGGCGAAGACCCTGTTTCCTTCTCACTGGCAAGGGGAGGGGAGCAGGTATACAGGCAGGGCAGGCCAGGGGCCATATAACACACATGCTTAAGCAGTACATACAAGGAAATTCATGGTTTACCCAAAACAGGAGAATCCTTCAGGGGAAGGTTTTCTTCCTGGGAAGAATCGGGGGCCAAATGCAGCTCAGCACCTGCCTTTTATTTAAGGGAATGTTCCAGGGCCAGGGCACTTATTGGGCAGTCCCTGCAGGGAAGGCAATAGGTCACATGACGGTTGCTTCCCCAACAGTATTCTAACCAGATTTGGAGTGGATTCGAGTAGAGAATTATTGGAGCTGCTCCCTTTTGTAAGCTGACATCCATGTCCTCAGCACAGACAAGTCTGAAGGGTCATCTCATTACAATAGTGGCTTCCCTTTCTTCTTTCTGTTGTCCTCGACTAATTAAATATCCCACTTATTTTAATGGATATTTAAACTTCATGCTACTTGGGATATCATGAGTGCAGTTCACACCTATTCAGAGGTGGTGTCCATTCCAAAGCACCAGAGGGGATAGGACTCTGGTCAAGATGGTTCCAGGGACCTCTCTTGCCATTTTTTTTGGTGTGTTTTTGGGGGTGGGAGAATTGGCATGGAGAATGACCCCAAAGAGGATTTTTGTACTATTGGAATATAAATAATCCTCACGGAAATGTCTTTGGGAGTTTGTCTTGTTAGTACAAACCTTTGCCTTACTCCCATGATATGGGGGGATGCCATGTAATATATAGGCAGACTCAAGAGGGCTATGATGACTGAGAAAAGAGCTCCTCAGGCCAGAAACATGACTGAATGCTCATTTCAAAACACATACACTCCTCCAATATAATGTTCTTTAAAAATGTAAACTTGAGGAAAGAAACCTTAGCCGAGAGAGTTTTCAGGCAGAGCAGCCTATGTGCTTTAGGTAGGACGCTCATCTGGCTGATTGTGACAGCTAAGGGCACAGGCAGGGACACTGACAAAGCCCTCCTGTACTCTAGAATAGCTGTCCTGCAGCCAACACAACATCATCAGTGCTGTGGAAACAGTGTTTGCTATACATTTGTCCTCCCATCAGTGACCATTTGGCACATTCAGAATTTGTTTTCTCAGTTTTCATGATCCACCAGGACTTGTTTGCCATGTTTAAGAGGAATGTAATTAATATGACCAGACATATTTGACATGCTCTGCATGACATAAGCACAACAGAGGACAAGTGGCAATAAGTCGTGTATTCTGTAGAACAGGAGCAAGCTGGGAATGAGGATACTGTGTCGATTTGCATAAGAGCCAAGTCTTCTGAGCGTAAATTTAGGTGGAGTATGATTTGTGACCCTTCCGTCTGATCAGTTCAGAGGTGACTATCCAAATAACTTTCTATTTTAAAGTGGAAAACGTGCAGTGATATGTTTTCAGAAGACCTTTCCTCTCTTTCTATCTTGTCCCTTACACTGGGTCCTTGTATGTTGAGAATTTTGGATCAAATATCAGGAAGTTTTACTTTTACAACCACAAATTCATGTAACCAGGAAGAATCAAATGAAGGTAATTAAGTAGAATGACGATGTTAGAGCAAACAATTGTTTCTGTGCAAAATGTAGTAGTTCCACTAGATGGTAGCAGACGATTACGTGTTACACCTTTGCAGTGACTGTTATTTATCAAATGTTCGCTTTTCTCATATTAGAAAAACAAATCTGGAAAAGTAAAAATTGTATGTGAAATACTACTTCCTTTGGAGAGGATAAAACACAGCTGAGTTCAAATCTATAAAAGAACGTGTTGATAAAAATTCTTTTCCTAATACAGTAGTCTGTTCAAATGGCAAGAAAACACCAGTTTCAGGCCTGGCTCCTGGTGACTTTTGTCTTATATTTGATAAAATTCTGCAGAAAAACACGGGTCCTTTATAGACTATTCTCCTAATGTTATGCAGTGTGTATGCTTTAAAATGACTCTTCCCTGAATGTCCATGGTGGACCATGCAGTTATTTGTGTTGAAATAAAATTTGAAATTACAGAGAACACTTGGAGGAGGTAAATTTGGCAACGGAGTAACAGTATAAATAAACATTTAAAAAATTTTCATTAGTTTTGCCAAGCTGAATCTTATACAGGTAGTCTGCTATGGTGGTTCATGGTTGTTTAAGGGTAACTGAATTAAAAATGGACATTTCAAAAGAGGGATAGGATTGAAGGAAGGAAGGGAGTGATATTCCATAACATATACGTACCACAGTTTAACCATTCACCCATTGAGATACTGTGTCCAGTTTCTGGCTATTTCCAGTTTCTGGCTATTATGAAGAAAGCTGCTATGAACATGCATGTACAGGTTTTTGCATAAACATAATTTTCATTCCTCTGGGATAAATACCCAGGTTTGCAATTATTGAGCCATGCGGTGGTTACATGTTTAGTTTTAAAATAATCCATGAAAAATTTTCAGAGTGGATGTACCATTTTACACTTCCACCAGCAACATATGAGTGATCGTTTCTCCACAGCTTTTCTGCATTTTGTGCTGCTGTCATTATTTTATATTTTAGCCATTATGATAGGTATGTAGTGATATTTTACTGTGGGTTTAATTTGCGTTTTTCTGATGGATAATGATGTTGAACATATCTTCATGTGTTTATCATCTCTCTATCCTCTCTATTGAAATATCTACTCATGTCTTTTGCCTGTTTTCTAGTTGAACTGTTGAGCTTACTGTTGAGTTTTTAGTGCTCGTTAAATATTTTAGATACTAGTCCTTTGCCAGATACATGGCTTTCAAATATTTTGTCACAGTCTGCAGCTTGTCTTTTCATTCACTTAACAGAGGAAACATTTTTAATTTTGGTGAGGTCCATTTTACCAAATAAACACTTGTACTAAATTTCTTATCTGAGATTCGTCTTGTAAAGGATCCCGTAATAACATAATTATTATAGATCTATTGTAATATATTATAATTTATAATGAGTACCTCCCATTCTGGACTAAAACAAAGCATTAGCAAAAGCACAATTAACCTAAATTCTTGTGAGTGATAAAACTATGCATATCTTTTACTCCTATCACCTCAATTAGATTAAAACCTTTTTGAGTGTAAGGATTGTGTCCATTCATCCTGACTCCTCTTTGAAATTGAGTACAGTGTCTTACACAGAACAAGTGTTCAACATGTATATTCTAACATTCCATTGAAGCATCAGGGAGGGTGTAAACAGGCAGAGTTTGAAAATTTAAGTTCAAATTCTGGCTCTGCCCCTTGTGTTTAGAGAAAAATCGGGCGAATCACTTAACCTTTTTGCGTTTCAATGACTGTACCTCACATTTTGAGTCATAACACAACTTCATAGGCTTGTAGGATTCAAATGAGATGACATATATAAGACACTGAGTAGAGTGCTTGACTCTTAGAAGATTGTGATGAATAAGTGGTAACTATTGTAGTTATCAGGATTTCTGCTCCATAGATCCTTGAGCAGGGATTGTAAGGATTCTTATTACAAGGGCTGAGTCTACGAATAGGTATCATGTGTTGTGAGCTGACCTGCATTAAACATTCTGATTATTTTAAACCATATATCTAAAAGAAAGCTTGATTTTAGTGATGCACACCATCATCCAGTACAAAATTCTTTAGTTATGTGATTACATCAAAACCATTTAAAAGATATAGTTTATGCAGTTAATTGGTGTTACAAGTTGAGAAATCTTTGAACCTGACCAAAACAACAAATGTTTATAAAGTATATGTTAATGCATAGAGGAAAAAAAATAAATAATTATAATTTATTTAAAAATATCTATTTTATTGCATGTTGCATTTCTTCATAAGCATAATATAATGTAGGAGCTGAATTTAATGTCTATGCTTAAGTGGAATGTAAATTTAATCAAGTCCCGAATATCAAATTAACATAGAAAATTACAGAGCAAAACACAAATATTTTAAGTCAGTTAATGACTTAGCATTAGCTAAGAGATTTCGTTTTACCTATGTTTTAATTAACAATATAACTATGTTTGCAGTTCAGAAATTGCTTCTAACGTTGTTATAGTTAGTAATTTATATCAACACAAGTTTCAGTTACTATATGTTCTTGTAATCATTTCAGTTTTTAAGAGTTGCAGAATTTGATTTCGTTGGTCTTTACCACATGCCTCTTGAATTTTATGATTAAATGATTGTAACTGATTTTATCGATTGGGTATTGAATATAGTGAGAGTATAGCTATTGGGCAAATAAAATGTGTTTACAAAATCTCATTGGTTTTGCGAAATGCTGTAGAGAAACAACTCTTTTCAATGTAACTGTCTTAAATTTTATGAACTTGACCTTGTAGAAGATAGCAAGAATTAGAAACTGAGTCAGATTTATGAAGAATTTTACAAAAACAGAGTAATTTCATATATAACTTGACTATTTTTCTTATGTGAGGCACATGGAATATTGTTAGCATTTTTTTCTTCAGGATTTACTGCACACCTAGATGAAGTTACAAGCTGTGTAATTCAAATGTTAAAAAACATTTAAGCAAAGTGTTTGCAGATTTGGGATTTTTCTAGTGAAAATAGGAAAAAGCAAGTAGTTAAATAAAAAGACCTGTATGAGCCGGTGTTTTCTTATGGTGATGTTTCTGAAACTTAAATGTGCATACGTGTCATCTGTTGATCTTGATAAAAAAATTTAGATTCTGATTCACTAGGTCTCAGGTAAGGCTCAAGATTCTGTATTTCTAACAAGACCTCTGAGATAATGCTGATTTTTCTGGTTCAGGAACCATATTTTGGGTAGTGAGAGAGTGTTAAATGGCTGGATTCCATCTAGAGTTCTTTCCATGCAAGGATTCACAATAGACACTGGTGACTGTGGTTGCTCAGTACTTTATTCAGGCGACATTATCTGTGGAAGCTCTTACGATGATGGCAGGCTTTCCATTTCAAACTCAAGAGTCAAGAAGGGAGCATAGCATGTCCCTGTTGTGCATTTGTATCATTTTTCAGATTGGAGGATAGGTTGTGAGCTGTTGACAAATTGGAAGCCACTACCACCCTCAGGCTGTGACAATTAGGAATTGAGCCCAGTGTGAAATGTTGGGACAGAACTAGGGTGGCATGGTAGCTTCTGCTGCTTCACAGTATATAATCCCTTTGCCATGTGCAGACAGTAGACTTTGGTCTTAACTGCATTCAGAGAGACAGAGTACTAAGGACTAGAAACATGAATTCTCGAACTTTAGTGTGCATGTGAATCACCTAGGGGAGTTGTTAAAGATGTACCTTCGTATACTATATATACACACAAACACACATATATACATGTATATGTATATACAGAGGGTGCCCAAAACAATGTATATGCATTTTAAGAAAGGAAGAAACTATTAAAATTGTAATACTCAATATATACTGATCACAAAAGCTGAATACAAGTCACGTTTGACTTCTGCAATTACAAGAGGTGCTCAAAGTGGTTACCATCAGCGTCTAGACACTTCTGATGATGGAGAACTACTGCTTGAGCAATGCTGACCACAGTGTCCACTTGTGTAAATTTTTTTGGCGCCCCTGGTATATACGTGAATATATAGATATATATTAGAAATGTCGATAATTGCTTTAAATAAAAAGAGAGGATGAAGTCAGAGGAAATAATGGAGATAAATATAAATTAGTTTGGGTGGGAAGGCCAAGGAAGATTTCTTTGAAGGCACGACACTTCAGCTGAGACCTAAGAGATAAGTCTGAATGAACTGGGGGAAGAGAGGGGAGAAGAGTAGGCTAGGTAGAGAGAATGGCATGGATTAGGGTCTGAAGAGGGAGAGATCTTAGGAAAACTTAAAGTAGTTGAGTTTTAAAAGTTTAATGGGGAGGGATGCAAAATGAGGTTAAAGATGTTGACAGAGGCATGAAATTCATGGAAGGATGTGGATGCCATTTTGGATTTTATTCCAAGTGCAATGAGAACTTGAAAAATTTTAAGTAAGAATAATATGATGTAGCTTACATTAAAAATGTCTTTTGGGGCCGGCCCAGTGGCTCAGGTGGATGGAGTGTCGTGCACCTAACGCTGAGGTCGCCGGTTCGATTCCCACATGGGCTAGTGAGCTTCGCCCTCTACAGCTAAGATTGTGAACAGCAGCTCTCCCTGGAGCTCGGCTGCCGTGAGCAGCCGGAGGTTGGCGTGAGCTGCCGCTGGCTACCGTGTGCTGTCATGAGTGGACAATGGCCAGCGTGAGCAGCCGGCAGCCAGTGAGAGCTGCTGTGAGCTGCTGTGAGCGGCTGACCAATGACCGGCGACCAGCTGCCTCAGCCGGGGGGGGGGGGGGGGGGGGAAGCGCAAGGCTCATAATACCAGCAAGGGTCAGGGAGCTGTGTCCTACACAACTAGACTGAGAAACAACGTCTTGAACCGGTGGTGGTGGTGGGGTGGGGTATGGAAGAGGGGAAAAAACATCCTTTGGCTGCAAGTGGATAGCAGGAAGGCCTGAGTGGAAGCACGGAGACCAGCTCAGAGGCTATCAAAATAGTCCTGGTACATGATGACGGTTGCTTGATCTGGGGTGGGTGGTAGTAGAAATGTGCTTGAATCATATTTTGAAGGTAGATTCAGTGGGATATGACAATGGACTAAATGTTGTTAAGGAAGAAGGAAGGGATCAAGAATGTCTGTCAGGTTTTTAAGTTTATCAAGGGGTTGGATGGTGGTGACTTTTTCGGAGATGGGTAAGAATGGAAGTGGAACAGGTTTTACAGAAAGAGCAGGAGAAACTTCTTGATTGGGTCTGGACTGAAAATAACCTTACCTAATGGATTAAAATCTACTCCTGGACACAGAAGGTCAAGGGTTTACAGTTAATCATAATTCCTCTATTTTAAAACGCCATCAATTTTAGGATGCGACATTAATTTAACACCAGCTTTTCATAAAGAAAGGGATACTATCATGTTAAATGTACACATGGATGTAACAGGTATCTCAACTGAACTGTTAAATTGTGGAAAATACTTCTTAAATTTGAGGGAATTTAATATTTCAAACCTACTGCCACCATGTAAGCGACAATTGTAAATAAAGGATAATAATAGACCAACATAAAAAGTTTATTTGTAATCTCTAAAAGAGCTCCAGGAAATCCTTTCATAACTTTCCAGAAATATATGTCCAATTGTCTATTGGATATTTTATTTGACCATCTCATGAGTACTTCCAAGTTCTCTGTGTTTTAAATGGAGTTCATTTTTTCTTATTAATCCTAAGCCTGCTTCTTTTTCTAAACCTCGTATTTTGGTTTGAGTGGTGGCCCTCAGTTTTTTTTCTTTTATTCATTTATTCATTTCTTCAGCATGTATTTACTGAGCTCTGACTAGAAGCTAGGTACTGTGTTCTCAACCCCCTTTTTACATCTCTTAACTTTCTGAGGGATTCAAGAGTTGTAGTTGCTTGACCATGTGACTTGTTTGGCCAATGGGACAATAGTAAATACGATGCAAATGGAGACTTAAAAAGTGCTTGCGCAATAGGGCTCCACCGCTCTTGCTGCTCTTGGGAACTTTGTGGTTACCGCTGTGTGGATAAGCTTCGGCTAGCCTGCTGGGTGAGGGTCGTGTGGCTCAGCTTTTCCTGTTACCCCATCAGATATGTGAGTGAGGCTATTCTAGATCATCTAGCCCACCCAAGCTGGCCCAAACCAGAACTGCCAAGATAGTTCACAGAAGTGTGAGAAATAATACAGACAGGCTTGTAGTTTGAAGCACAAAGTTGTGGGGTGGTCTGTTATGCAGAAAAATCTAATTGATAGTCATGGCCTCTTTCCTCTTTAACTCTGTAGGAGTGTGCTGGTGAAGGGAGCTGGTTTCACATGTGCTCTGACATCTATTATTCTGACACCTTAGGCAAGAGTCTTATTGCAACATCCTATTGGATATTAGCTTCTCCTGTTTTACGGAAGAAAAAAACTGAGGCCCATGGAAGGGGCTTGTCCGAGACCCCACAACTGTTAAGTTGGAGAGCTATGATCTGAATTCAGTTGTTTTTGAATCCAAAGTCCTTGCTTTTTTTTTATAACATCAAACTACATCCCTCAAATATACTAGATTAACATTATGAAGGATGTAGCATGATTCCACATACACTAAGATGGTTCCAGACGACTTTTATGTTTCTATAAAACAAAACAAAGCAGAACAAAATCTCCCAAAATCTGTATTTTATGTAGTGCATTTTGTGTGGTTAAGAGACTCTTAGCTAGAATAGTACTTAGTACATTTCAATTCCAAAGCACTGGATTTATAATCTGCTTTTAATTAACCAGATGTATATATTTACATGTTCTTGTATAAATAAACATCTGTGCACTGCATTATAAGTACTTGAGATGATTACATTTCCACTTAAGGAAGAGTCCCTTCATTCTGTCTCTACAACCCGTTTATTTATTCTCTCGCATTTCACATTCGTGCTCAGCCCTAAATGGGCTCATACTGCATTTCTCTTCTCACTTATTCTTTCCTTTATTCAGTATCAATTGCTACAAAGATGAAATATATTCTGTGGGAGTACAAACTCCTGCCTGAATATAAATTGATAACTTAAAAACATTAAAAATATTTATTTACATTATATTTATAATATTTATAAAAGATTTAATTTTTAAAGTAATTCCTGAAGGAATTTAATTACAAAAGGCAAAGCATATATTTAAATATATAGTCTAATACACTGATTTTTTCTATCTTGATTAAATGTTATATAAGTATAAAAATGCTAAATTACACATGTAGATAGTATAAATTTTCAGTGGCCACAAACTGGGGACTGAAATTTGTCTCTATCTTGAGCTCTCTTTATAGCAGAAAATGTAATCTAGTCACTTCCAAGTAAACTATCCCTTCCAGTTTCTTTCTCCATGTCATTTAAAATTAAATATCTGTGAGTTTTACAACATTCACTTTTCTCCATGATCTCCTAATTCCATTCCACTTCATTACAGAATTTTATGCTAATATAATGTTAGAAGTCTATTCTCTGCAAAAGTATACAAAAATAAATGGTTTTTACAAAATTTCTATGTCCTTTATGGGATTTAAAGTGTTGAAACTCTTTCTCGTGGATTAAAGTAAATTTCTCTCGAAGGAATTTCCCTTAATAAAGTGTTGCACATTTAATCCCATCTTGGCATCTGCTTCTGAGAGGACTGGAACTAACATATCTGTCTTTCACTTATTCCTTCATAGGAATCCTTTTTGTAGTCTAGCTATGAGCCCTTTGTTTGTTCTATGTGTTACAAATATCTTTTCACAGTCTGAGGTTTGCTTTTTCACTCTTACTGGTATCTTTTGATGAAAACTTGTTTTTAATTTGAATGTAATTTAACTTATTAACAGTTATTATTTTTATGTCTGGTTTAAAACTATTGTTGCCTTATTCCTAGATCATGAAGAAAATCCCCTAAATTATCTTGTTTTTTAAAATTTCATGTTTAGGTCCCCTAGATTCCTAAATTTACTTGCGTATATTATGTGAGATAGGAGTCAAGTTTCTTTTATTTTCCATGTAGATATTAATTTGACTCAGCACCATTTATTGAAAATGCCACCCTTTCTCCTCTGCTCTGCATTACCACCTTTGTCATGAATTAAGTATCTGTATACATGTGGAAATTTGTTTATGAACTCTCAGTTCTGTTTCATTGTTCTATTTGTCTTTGTGCCAATAGCATGATGTCTTAATTTCTGTAGCTATGGAGTAACTTGATGTCCAATAGAGTGAGTTCTCCCACCTTGTTTTTCAAGAGTATGTTGGTTGTTTAATTGCTATATTACTAATTTCTGCCCTTATTTTTCCTCTTAACTCTATTTTTTTGTTTTCATTTGCTATTTTTTTCTAATTTCTTGAGAAAGATGCTTAGATCATTGCTTTTTCAGGCTTTCTTTCTAATAGATGCATTTAATTCTATGGCTCTCCCCTTAAGCATAGCTTTAGTTACATCCATAGGTTTTGGTACATTGTTTATTTTTTAAAATTAGCATTCAGTAGAAAATACTTTCTGATTTTTGTCATGATTGCTTCTTTGAACTATGGGTCATTTAATTAAGTACTGCTTAATTTCCAAATATATGAAAGATTTTCTAGTTATTTTTATATTTCTAGCTTAAGTCTATTGTGATCAGAGAACATACATTGATATATGGCGAGCTTTCTAAATGTTCTAAGTGTGCTCGAGAAGGACGTATATTTGCAATTTTGGGATTCTACGTGTGTAAATTAGGTCAAGTTTGTTAGCCATGCTTTTCAAAGCTCCTTACTGATTTTTTGATCTGCTTTCTTTATGAGTTACTAAGAAAAGTGTGTTTAAACATCCCACTAAGATTGTGGATCTGTTTATCCTTTAGTTATAATCAAGTTTTGCTTGATACATTTTTGAGGCTATGTTATGAGATGTATGACAATTTAGAATTGTTATATCTTCTTAATAAATTGAATCACTTATGAAATATCTCTCTTTAGCTCTATTACTCCTTTTAGCATTGGTTGTTTTTGTCTGGTATTAATATAGGTATAGAAGCCACTTTTGGTTTGTATCATTTATCTTTTTATCCTTTTACTTTCAGCCTTTCTGTATCCTTATATTTAAGGTGTGTCAGTTAGCAGCATGTAGTCATTGTTTTTGTCTTTTAATTTTCTGTATTTGATATAATGTATGATATATTTAGGCTTAAATCTGCCATCTTTCTATTTACTTTTTACTTTTCCCATATTTTTCTCTCTTTTCTTGCCTTCCTTTGAATTAATTTAGTATTTTTTAAGTAAGTCAATTATTCTGCACTCATTACTTGCTAATTATACATTTTAAAAGATTACTATTAGTTATTCTAAAAACAACAATATGCATTGTTGGCTTATTATTGTCTAACGTAAATAAGTATTTTTCTCTTTCTGGATAATATAACAACCTTAGGATTCTTAACTCAATTTATTCTTCTCCAAACTTACTATTTGAGTTACATATTTTAATTCTATATTTATTTTTAAAATTTTACAGTTTTTATTGAAGTATAGTTGGCATACAATATTATATAAGTTTCAGGTGTACAACATAGTGATTCGACATTTATATAACTCATGATGTGATCACCATGAGGTCTAATAACCACATGTCACCATATATTCTTTCCCACACAATATATTTTAATAATTGTTTTATATGATATTTTTATATGTACCTACATATTTGCCCATTTATTTAATTTTCATTCCTTCTTACATTTTCTTCCACCTAAAAGCATTTTCCTTGTGCTTGAAGGACATGCTAGTGCAGGTCTGCTAGTGATTCTTCTAGTGTATGTCTAAAAATGTTTTTATTTTACCTTAATTTTTGGAAGTGGGATAAAATTCCAAGTTAAGGTCAACACTTTAAAATTTTAATTACATTGATTTTTAGCTTCCATTGTTTTGGTGAGAAGTCAACTGTCAGTCTTATTGCTGCTTCTGTGAAATGAACGTGTTTGCTATATCTGGCTATATGACGATTTCCCATTTTAATCTATGGCTTTAGGAAGTTGTACTTAGTTCTGCCTAGGATGTTGTATTAAGGCTTTTCAGAAAAACAGAACCAATAAGATCTATCTATCCATCTGTCTGTTGATACCTATCTATCTATGTTAGTAGATATACGTCTATCTATATCTATAGCAGCGGGCTGTGAGCTGACAAAGGCCTTGCACCTGCAAGGTCATTCTCGTGGGAAGCCTCACCTCAGCAATCTTCCCAGGAAGTACAAGATAACACTAATGCAGCCACAGACATACAAACTTGCCAATGTACAGAATGTTCTACTGATACTTACTTGTTCTGCTAAAACTTACTTGTATAGACTATTGCTCTAAGGCTGTATATAAACTGTGTGTGCAATAAAGACTGCGCCACTGCTCTGCCATCCGTGGACTGTGGACCTCCCGATTCCAGCTTTCCTGTCTCTGTGTCTTTTCTCAATCTCCTCACCCTTCCCCCTCAGGCAGAACCCCCTGATCGCTTGATCTTAGTGACCTCCATCGAGAAATTTTTAACATTCAACATGCACACAATCCCATTCTCAACACAGCCAATTTAGCTCAACAATTGCTTACCCAGCTCAAGGGGTTTAACCCATTTAACCTTCTCCGACATTCATTCTGGTTTTTATGTAGTATCTATGTTCTAGTATTTACTCTGTTTTGTATCTTTTCAGTCGGCTATCGAGTCATTCAGCACCGACTTGTAGACCTCCTTCTTAACACCAGCTACGGCTTAAGGCAAAAAGAGAAGGGGGAGATGAAGAGAGAGGGCGTAGGCTGACAGGCACCTGAGGCCTCGGACCTGAAGCCTCGCCCCAACATCTCACCCCAGAAAAATTTAGATAACACAAATTAGAGTCTGTGAGACAGACCCTTTTGGGGACTTTACCTCACCTTTGTGCTTACACCTTATGTCTCCCTGTGGGGCCTCAAAAGATGGTTGGCTAGTCAATGACGGGTAAGATTCCTCACGGGAGGAACAACCTAAGCCAGACACAGCCACATTGGGGCCATCTGGAGAACTCGACCCCAAAAAGATGGCTGGTTAGTCAATGACGGGTAAAAATAACCTACGCCAGGCACAGCCGCATAGGGGCCGTGTGGAGAACTCAACCCCAAAAGATGACTGGCTAGTCAATGACGGGTAAGATTCCTCAAGGAAGGAACAACCTAAGACAGACACAGTCGCATAAGGGTCATCTAATTGGCTATATTCAATGATTTGAGTTTAACATTAGTTCACAATTATAAGTTTCAACATTTTTTTGTCAACATGGACTTGTCCCTGGAGAGGTACATACAATAATTACTATTACATTCATGACTCTTTTGTCAGACTAGGGTGATTTGGTTTAATTCTATTTTTCTGGTTTTATATACGAGACTTATAGGCTACTGCTTAAAGCAAAAAGAGTAGGAGGGTTATGTAGGGAGTGGGCTGTGAGCTGACAAAGGCCTTGCACCTGCAAGGTCATTCTCATGGGAAGCCTCGCCTCAGCAATCTTCCCAGGAAGTACAAGATAACACTAATGCAGCCACAGACATACAAACTTGCCAATGTACAGAATGGAATGTTCTACTGATACTTATTTGTTCTGCTAAAACTTACTAGTGTAGACTATTGCTCTAAGACTGTATATAAACTACTGCTCTGCCATGTGGACTGTGGACCTCCTGATCCCAGCTTTCCTGCCTCTGTGTCTTTTCTCAATCTCTTCACCCTTCCCCCTCAGGCAGAGCCCTCCTGGTCGTGCGGGCCACAACATATATCTGTATATCTATATGTCTCTATATATACACCTATCTTTCTATAGATCTATATGTCTATGTCCTATCTTATCTATCTTATGTATATATCTATATAGATGTATATAGAACTATAGATATCAATATATAGATAAATGGATATGTGGGAATACACACACACAGAAAGAGAAAGGGAGAGGGAAAAGGAGAGAGGGGGAGAGAGGGAGAGAGAGAGGGAGAGAGAGAGAGATTGAGAAATTTTAAGAATTTGGCTCACATATTGTGGTTGCTGGCAAGTCCAAAACCTTCAGAGCAGGCCAACAGGCTGGAGATCCAAGGAAGAGTTGATGTTGCAGCTCAAGTCTGAAGGCAAAATTCCTTCTTCCTTAGGACACCTCAGTCCTTTCTCTTATGACTTTCAACTGATTGGATAAGGCCCACCCATATTATGGAGGATAATCTGCTTTACTCAAAATCTACTCATTTAAATGCTAAAAACATCTAAAAAAAAATCGTCATAGCAACATCTAGACTGATGTTTGACCCCAAAATGGGTACGATGGCTTAGTTGACACATCAAATTAACCATCACAGGTGATTTTCTTTGTATTTGTCTGCTAAGGATTAATACTGCTTCCAGAATCTGTGGCTTGATGTCTTGCCTCAAGTTTGGAAAATTCTCAGCAATCATCTTTTACAATATTGCTATTCCCCAATTCCCTCTTTCATCTCCTTTGCTCACTATCCTAGTTTTCTTCTTTTCTTGTCTCCCCACCCCCCTTCCTCAAATTCTTGACTGTGTAGTACGTTTTCCCTGTCTTTAAAAAAACAAAATAAAAAATACTTTTTCAGTTTTTCTACTTGTTCTTGGCTAGAGGATTAGGTTTAATTACCTGGTTCATCATTACTAATTCTCTCTTCACATATGTCTAATGTGCTGCTCTTTATCTTGTCCTTTTATTTTATCCGATTATTGTAGTAGTTTTAGTTCTAGAAGTTATTCTTCGATTAGTTTTCTGGCCATTTTTAATAATAGTCTATTATTCCTTAGACATTTCAATACCATCCTTTATTTTCTAAAAATATATTTCATATCCTTATGCTGTGTTCTATATTTATAATTCCAATGTTTATAGTTTTTATAAGCCTATTTTTTTGCTCTTTCTTGTTTCTATGGATTGTTACCTGTAGTGGCTTATTTTCTTTTGTATTTTGTGATTTATTATTTTTAAGCTCAGTTTCCATGAAATTTTATTTTGGAGAATAATTTGAGACTTATAGTTGAGCTTTATTTCTTTAGAGAGGTTCAGTGATTGCTTCTGGGGTAGTGGGGAGAGTGGGGAAATTAGCCAGCTAAAACTTATGAATTATTTATTTCTGGAAATTTTTGTTTAATGTTTTCAGACTGTGGTTGACCTTGGATAACTGAAACGATGGCAAGTTGAAACCCCAGATAAGGGGGGACTGTTGTACAGGCACACCTCGTTTTATTGCTATTCACAGATACTGTTTTTTTTTTTTTTAACAAATTGAAGGTTTATGGCAACCCTGCGTCAAGCAAGTCTATCAGCAGCATTTGCCCATGTCATGTGTCTGTCACATTTCCACAATATTTCCAACTTTTCCATTATTACATTTGCTAAGGTGATCTGTGGTTAGTGATCTTTGATGTTACTATTGTAATTGTTTGGGGGCATCATGCACAGCATTCATATAAGATGACAAACTTAATTGGTAAATGTTGTGTGTTCTCTGACTGCTCTACCAACCTGGCTTTTCCCCTGTTTCTCTCCTATTCCCTGAGCTACAACAGTATTGAAATGAGGCCAATTAATAACCCTACAATGACCTCTAAGTGTTCAAGTGAAAGGAAGAGTCACACACCTCTCAGTTTCAATCAAGAACTAGAAATGAGTAAGCTTAGTGAGGAAGGCATGTTGAAAGCCGAGATAGGCTGAAAGCTAAGCCTCTTGTGCCAAACAGTTAGCCAAGTTGTGAGTGCAAAGGAAAAGTTCTTGACGGAAATTAAAAGTGCTACACCAGTGAACACAGGAATGATAAGAAAGAGAAACAGCCTGACTGCTGACGTGGAGAAGGTGTTAGTGGTCTGGATAGAACGTCAGAGCAGCCACAACACTCCCTTACACCAAAGCGTCATCCAGAGCAAGGCCCTAACTCTCTTCAACTCCATGAAGGCTGAGAGGGGTGAGGAAGCTACAGAAGAAACGTTGGAAGCTATCAGAGGTGTTGGTTCCTGAGGTTGAAGGAAAGAAGCCGTCTCCACAGCATAAAAGTGCTAATGAAGCAGGAAGTGCTGATGTAGGAGCTGCAGCAGCTTATCCAGAAGATCCGGCTAAGAGAATTCATGAAGGTGGCTGCACTAAACAACAGGTTTCCAATGTAACAGAACAGCCGTATATTGGAAGAAGATACATCTCGGATTTTCATGGCTAGAGAGGAGAGTCAGTGTCTGGCTTCGGAGCTTCAAAGGGCAGGCTGGCGCTCTCGTTAGGGACTCATGCAGCTGGTGACTTCAAGTTGAAACCAGTGCTGTTCACCATTCTGCAAATCCTAGGGTCCTGAAGAATTCGGCTAAATTTACTCTGCCTGTGCCCTATAAACGGAACAAAGCCTGGATGACAGAATATCTGTTTACAACATGGTTTACTGAATATTTTAAGTCCACTGCTAGGGAATTCTGCTCAGAAAAAAGATTCCTTTCAAGGAATCTTTTTCACATGGTCACCTAAGAGTTCTGACGGAGATGTATAACGAGACAACCAAGGAGTGATTTCGACTTTCAAGTCTTATTTAAGAAAATTATTTCGTAAGGCTATAGCTGCTGTACATAGTGTTTCTCTGATGGATCTGGGCAAAGTAAATTGAAAATGGAAAACCTTCTGGAAAGAATTCACCATTCTAGATGCCATTAAGACTATTTGTGATTCATGGGAAGAGATCAAAATATCACCATTAATAGGAGTTTAGAAGAAGTTGATTCCAACCGTCATGGATGACTTTGAGGGCTTCAGGATTTCAGTGGAGGAAGTAACTGCAGATGTGGTGGAAATAGCAGAGAACTAGAATTAGAAGTGGAGCCTGAAGATGTAACTGAATTGCTGTCATCTCATTGTAAAACTTGAACACATGAGAACTTGCTTCTTATGGATGAGCAAAGAAAGTGGTTTCTTGATATGAGGTCTACTCCTGGTGAAGATGCCGTGAAAATTGTTGAAATCATAATAAAGGATTTCGAATATTATATAAACTTGTTAAAAGAGCAGCAGCAGGGCCTGGGAGAATTTTTTTTTTTTATTAATTTTATTGGGGTGACAATTGTTAGTAAATTTACATAGATTTCAGGTGTACAATTCTGTATTACATCGTCTATAAATCCCATTGTGTGTTCACCACCCAGAGTCAGTTCTCCTTCCATCACCATATATTTGATCCCCTGCCTGGGAGAATTGACTCCAATTTTCAAAAAGGTTCTACTGTGGGTTAAATGCTATCAGATGGCATTTCATGCTACAGAGAAGTTGTTCGTGAAAGGAAGAGTCAATTGTTGCAGTATATTTCATTGTTATCTTAAGAAATTGCCACAGCCACCCCAACCTTCAGCGACCACCACCCTGATCAGTCAGCAGCCATTAACACAAGGCAAGACCCTGCACCAGCAAAGAGATTATGACTCACTGAAGGCTCAGATGGTGGTTAGCATTTTTTTTAGCAACAAAGTATGTTTTAATTAAAATATATACATTGTTGTTTTGGACATAATGCTATGTGGCACACTTAATAGACTACAGTACAGTGTAAACATAAGTTTTATATGCACTGGGAAACCAAAAAATTTGTTTGACTTGCTTTACTGCCATTATCACTTGATTGTGGTAGTCTAGAACCAAACCCATGGTATCTCTGAGGTATGCCTGTGTGATAACAGGTGAAAAATGTGGTTTCCTTGGCAGGTTTTTAAAGTGCTTGAATATAAAACAAACTTAACAAAATAATAGAAGAAATAGTACATAATTAATGAGTAGTTTTACTATAACAGCCACCACTACAACAAAACTCACAAGAAGAAAGTCACTGAAGCTGGAAACAGTCATAATAATAGTCTTTGCTGGGCTGAGCTTCATTTTCACTGTTGTTATTAACTGTCATTGCATTTTACAGATAAGTAGAAATTCTCCAAATTTTCTCTAATTTTGCCAGAAATAGATTCTTTGGTTAAAAGAATTACTTAACAAAATTATTATCTATAAATCTAGCCCTGCACTGTCCAATTTGGTAGCCATTAGCTATATGTGGTTATTGAATATGTGTCTAGTCTGAATTTAGATTGTTGCTATGAGTGTAAAATACACACTGATTTCAAAGACAGTATGAAAAAAGAATGTAAAATATCTTATTAGTAATTTTAAATATTCGATTTTATGTTTACATGATAACATTTTGGATTTATTGGTTTTGATAAAAATATATTATTAAAATTAATTTTACCTGTTTCTTTTTACTTTTCAAAATGTGGCTACCAGAAAATTTTAAATTAGACTTATGACTGACATTATATTTCTATTGGACATCACTGGTTTGGATGTCATTAGAGTGACATATAGATTGGTGTATATTTTACAGGCACTAAAAGTGTGGCCTGGTCCCTGGTTATCACCAGGGGAGGAGAGTCTATACTTGACTGTGATACTCATTCTCGCTGCTAGACTGTCTGAGTCTAGAAATAGGTGTTAGCTACCAGAGTGTCAGAGATGGCAGGTCCTTATTTTGCACTGGACACTGATTAGAACCTGGCCTCCCACTTAACAAGCAGGGCCTGGGATGAGGCAAATCTCTGAGCAGATGTGCTTTCAGTGTTTCTCCCATCGAGAGGGATACTTTGAGCTCCTTAAAATTGACATATTCCTATTATTTAAAAGTCTCAAACCTCTCCAGATCCTTTCTGTCTCTTTCTACTCTTTTAATAATAAGAACTGTAAAGTAAGTTTTAGAAAAATGAAACCATTCACACTTCTGCCATCCTGGCTCATCTGGTTTTATTTTTGCATATTATTTTACACATGGATGACCTATCATTAAATAGTTGTGGTTTTTAATGTACAAACATACTCATGCTTTGTATTCAGCTATTGGAACTTGATGTTTTATAATAAGTATTTCACAATTTTCCACTGTAGTTATCATTTTTAAGATTGCGTGATATTCCACTGTGTTGCATAATCTTAATTAAAATCCCAACTCTGGGTGGCTTTCTTACCCAAGAAGTCTGGTTTAGCCTCTGCCTCTAATTATTGAATAGGGAAGGGGGTAGGTATATAATCAGAAGTCACAGGTCTCTGGTTGAATATAAATTAGTGACTATGGCGTCATTAGCATCCATCATGATTTATACAGTCAGTAGTTTGCTGGGTGCTTACTTACTGCAACAAAAGGTATTACTTGGCAAACTCTTAATACAGTCTACAACTCAGATAATGAAAACTTACTGAGCATTTTAATAAAACATATTAACCTGGTTCAAAATGATCTTGCAATCCAAACGAGAGTTTTCTTTATATTTCAATCTTTCCCAAGATTTGAGAGGCTGTGACTCCATTTATCTCATTTGATTTTCTTTTAAAATTGCTTTCTTCTGCTTTGTCCAATCTCTATTGCCCATTTTGCTTACTTTCTTATGATGAACTGGCTCTGATCTTTCAGAGCGTCACTTTTTGCATTCTTTCTTTGTCCTCTACTTTTTTCTCTTTACTCATGAGCTGCCACTTTCTTTTGTTCTGCTCACGTCCAGGCCTTTGGCAGAGCGCTTCATTCAGTGCAATATCTCTTGTATTTCCTCTTTTATTCTCAGGGATAGGAAAATAGTTCTCTTTCTGGAAATCGATTTATTTGGAATGAAAAGATGGTTTCCTGGTACTGGTAACTGGAAGAACTCTTTTCCTCCTCTCCAACCCTCAAACAAATCCCATAGTTTCAGCTTTTTATTGGCTACAGCTGTGAGGCTGAACTCACGGACTGCACCAAAAGCTATGACCATTTTAACACTTCAGTGATCCTTGAAACTGAAATTTCAAGTAGATCTTTTAAGCCGTTACTATCCTTTATGTATGGGTTATGCCAACTCTGAAAGAGGGAAGGCATCTTATGGTATTATTAATGATCCCTATGGAAAGGAGAACTCTTTATTTATAAACAGTCGGTCCATTTCATTTAAAGAAAAATATGTAATAATAGTGAGTTTTAATGGTCTATAGCTTTTTGTGAGTAGAGGGAACTTACGATATACATTTGATTCCTCCTTCCTCCTTCTCGTACATTGGGCTGTCAAATATGGTTCAATTTTTTGTTTTCCAAGAGTACTTCACAGGGGATAGTTGGAACCTTCATTAAGACACACATGAAATCAGGTTGTCTCTCTTTTTGTGATTTTTAGCTGCTGTTAATGGTTATTGCCTAGATTCATTAATTCAGTTGGGGAAGCAGAATGGTTATAGTCTAATTTTATCCCCTTTTCATATAGATAGCTAAAGCTACTAGGATGACCATTGTGTCTAGGCTTTTTTTTCAGTGGGGAGGTATATATACTTCAAATTCAGGTTTAGGAATACATGAGTTTTACTTATCCTTCCCTCCTCCCCCACACAAAAGATCCTGCTTCCCAATGACTACGACGTAATTAATCATTTACTTTTTTTCACAAGATGGCCTCCAAATAATAATAATAATAATAATAATAATAATAATAATAATAATACCAAAAACAGAAATATAATTACTGAAAATGCTATTTTTTCTCTTTCTGAGCATAGGATATATGCCACTAGGAATGCATAACTAAATTAATGGGATTTCAGTTCACTTGAAATAATTCTCCGAATCTTTATGGTTATGCTGCAAAATCAGTATACCAGTTAATTGATCTCATTTTGCTCCTTATTTTAAGGATTACTTTCTTATTGAAATTCTCTTATTTTGTTGAAATTGTCTTAATTTAATTTTTTTCTAGTCCAATTATGTTACATTGTTACATGGTCCCAGAGTCAAAACCTATGAAACTGGGTGTGGACAGAGAAATCTAACTTCTAACTCTGTCCCCTCCATTTTCCATAGAGGTAACTATTTAAAAATAAAATTTGGTTGTGTTTTATTTATCTTAAAAAATCAACACAATTATACCTATCCTCTTTAATTTTTTAAAGTTTCTCTGTGTTTGTTTTGAAAAGATGACTAAGATTAGACTCCATTTCACATAATACAAACAGACCTTTCAAATCAGCACTTGATCCTTCCAAACTAAATTGTACTAAGAGCAGCCTAAGTCTCCAAGGTATGTCTTATTTCATAATTATGATTAAAACTTGTTATTTTCAGTGTCTCTTCATTTGCTGCCCATAGCATCTGCTAGTTGGATGATGATCTGAATCATACCTCAGCATAATCTGAAGAGGAGTTAAAAAATAGTAATAACATTTTTCCAAGTTTAGTGCTTTTACTTCTAGTTGATTTTATTCAAGGGTAAAGATGACAATATGATGGCTACATGTGACATGGTTGTAATCGAATCTTGGTGTTTTCCCAGGACTTCTTAGCCCTGTGATGGCTTTCCACAGTGTTTTTGGAGGAAGGGATTACAGCTCTCAGGAATAAAGGGCTGTGTAATTGAAAGCTTATGTATTCCCTGTCCTTTACTTGTACCCAGCACAGCAAAGGCGTAACATAAATTGGTTTATTTTTCTAAGAGGATATCTTTTATCATGACATTAATTTGAAGAGACATATGCAGGGTCAGAGAAATAGATTTTTTAAAGTAATAATAGTACATTGAAAATGATTGTTAAAATGTAATGGGAAGAGGGCAAAGTCATGATCAGTAAGTATTTTTTCCATGAAAAACTTTTACATTTGTGAAATAGCACGGTATCCATATCATAAGCGTTAAAAACGTTCATACCCTTTGACCCAGTAATTCTACCTCTAAAGAAGCAAAGTATTTTTGTGCAAGGATGTTTATCACAAACTTATTTAAAGTTAATAGTTAATATTGGAAACAACCTGCTTTTCCAACAACTAGGGATTACAGCTAAATGGAATTTATAGTTCATCCTTGGAGTGTATTCAGTAAATTTATTTTTAAAGTAATATTTAATGAATGAGAAAATGCTTGATAGAATGCTCAACAAACAAGATACTAAACCACACATATTATATATATATGTACATGTATATGAGGTCTGACAATTAAGTTCATGAACTCATCCTAGAAAAAGCACTACACACCTCATTGCTGAATGTCACGACGGTCACCTTCGAAGTACTCCCCTTTGGAAGCTATGCACCAACGCCAGCGCCTAGTCCACCCTTCAAAGCCATTTTGGAACTCTTTTTATGGAATGGCCATCAGAGCTGTCGTTGGATTACCCTTGATGTCCTGAATGTCATCAAAATATCTTACTTTCAATATTTCCTTTCTCTTTGGGTAAAGAAAGAAGTCACTGGGGGCCAGATCAGGTGAGTAGGAAGGGTGTTCCAGGACAGTTATTTGTTTACTGGCTAAAACTCCCTCACAGATAGTGCTGTTGTGACACAAGAGCCATGAATTGTTGGCAAAAAGTTCAGGTCGTCTAACTTTTTCATGCAGCCTTTTCAGCACTTCCAAATAGTAAACTTGGTTAACTGTGTGTCCAGTTGGTACAAATTCATAATGAATAATCCCTCTGATATCAAAAAAGGTTAGCAACATCGCTGCAACAAGTTCGTGAACTTATTGTCAGACTGCGTATACGTGTGTATATGTTCTGATTTCAATTTTGTTAAAATATATATTTGTGCTTTGAAATTAGACTTAAAAGATGTATTCCAAATATGCAAAATAAACATTACAGAACCAAAACATAAATTTAAGCGGATGTTATAAAAATAAATATAAAATGTTCTAATAGTTTGCATTCACTCTAAGTGGGTTGATAGGTTGTCATACACACCATCTAGGGTACAGAAAGCCTACTTTGAAGACTGAATCCTACTTTGATCAGTAGAATCTGAGGCCCAGGTTTAATCAGGAAACATTTTTGTTATATTTCAAACACGAAGCAGGTATTATCTATTGTTTTTCTCTCTTGAATTGAATCTTTTAAAGGGAGAATTGAATGCTTTGCTCCCCTTTTCTCAAGGCATAGAAATTTTACATGGTCACAATAATAGGAAAAACAGTAAAGTGTAATTATTCACAATCTGATCCCCCTCCTTGCCTTCTAAGTATAAACTATGCTTCTTTCGCCATGTCTTACCATTATTCTTTTATTTTCCCTTGTCCTTGAATTCTTATATATTTTCACCTTAGAGAATCTGTATATTATTATAAGTTTTCTGAAATCATTTTTGGAATGAGATAAGGTATAAACAAAATTAAAATGTTATTTTCCCCTTCCATTTTTCTCAGAAGCATCCTTTATTCATAGTTTTAGAAGAGCACATTAAAATTTTTAAAAAAGCAAAGTATAGGGGCGGCCATATGGCTCAGTTGGTTAGAGCGTGAGCTCTCAACAACAAGGTTGCTGATTCAATTCCCACATGGGATGGTGGGGTGCGCCCCTTGCAACTAAAGATTGAAAATGGCAACTGGACCTGGAGCTGAGCTGTACCCTCCATAGCTGTATTGAAGGACAACGACTTGGAGCTGATGGGCCGTGGAAAAACACACTGTTCCCCAATAAAATAAAATAAAAAGCAAAATATAAATTCTGGCTAGGTCAAACTCATTAAATGACTTGATGTAGTTGTAAAATGTGTTTTTAAGACCAGATTATAGCAGATTACAAAAGAGTACAACATAATATTTGAAAGGTACCAGTAAATTTACTAAATAAGTTGTTTTCTACAAGTCATATGTAAATAAACCTGAATTTCCAGTCCCAGAGACATATTGGCATAAATCAAGTTTCATATGAAATATTGAAGGATGTCAAACAGAACCACTGTAATTCAGTAGCCTAAAATGACAGAATAAGAAAGCATTTTGTAAGAAATAGTAATAGTTACATAAAAACTCAGTGATTTAGAAAGGAAATATGAAAAATGCAAAATTTGTGAAAACGTTTATTAAGTAGGGTGTAGTTATTGAAGTATGGTCCTGGTGCTGTTCGGTCCTAAGCTGGGCAATTAATGCTCTGATTTTGCTAACCTGTGAAGAAAAAGAGGAAAGAGCAGTGGAGTAGCTTCCTTAAAACACCACATACTAAACACAGCTGAGAACATATATTAAGAATATGAAAAACGTTAGGGGTTTAATAGTTACTTTGCTTTAACAAATATTTATTAAGCACCTATTATGTGCCACCCATTTGTCTAAGATAACTGAGGATACAGCAGTGAACAAAACACAAAGTCTCTGTCCTCATGGAGCTTACATTTTAGTGCAGGAAACATTCAACAAACAAATTAGCAACTAGGTATGTAATTATAAGTGCTCAAAGCTAAATAAAACAAGTTAAAAGGGTAGAGGTCAATGGGAGCTGCTATTTCAGAACGACAGCAGACATCTGCGGAGGTTCCATTTTTGTCATTGTTACTGTGTTCTTTTATTTCAGTCCATATATAAACATTGAGCAAGGTGCATTTTCAAACATTAAATCATGATCATTTTCTATGGATTTACTTTAAAATTTTGAACTGAACAGGAATACCGATATGTTGGAAATCTCTTCCTCTTCATGCCTCTCTCTTGATCTTTTCATCATATCCTCTCTGGAATTTCCCAGCAGATTGCTTGCTGTGTGCTCTCTCTGTTTCTTGTCTTTTTCCTGCAAGCCATCCTATATATCAGGAGATTGTACCTGAGTGGAAGGAACCCTGCTTAAAGGAAGAAGGGGAACCATATGGGCATTATCTTGATGGCAGTGTGGTTTGACTGCCCAGACAACTTCACATAGACTTTTTATTTTATTTTAATTTATTAGTTTCAGGTGTACAAGACAAGGTAATACTTAGACGTTCATCATTTATATCCCTCACACTGTGAACACCCCTGCCCCCATCCACTATCCCTCCGACCTCACACCGAGCCATCACATTATATATATAAAATTATAGTTGGCATTCATTAATGTTTAGCTTCTGGTGTACAATGCCATGATCAGGCATCCACAGTATCCCTGAGGTGGTCTTCCAAATAGGACGCATGTCCATCGCATAGCCAACAAAATCTTTACAACATTATTGAATACGTTCCCCAAATTAATTTTCAAAAAACCCTGAGGCCATCTTGTGGTTACCAGCTGCTTCCTAATCCCTTCACTATTCCCTTTATACACCCCCCCCCCCGCCCATCTAACTTTTGATTTTGTTACTTTCTTTAGTAAAGCGCAGAAGTTCTCAAATTTGGCGGGGGGTGCTGCTAAGAGTTAGTTGATGGGTAGTCCACAATATACCATTTGTTATAGGTAATAAACTACTTGTTATGAGTAAGGGATTTTCAAAAGTGATTTTTACTATATACAACATTTGCTTTATGTGCTGAATTTAGTGAATAAATCCCAAATACACTTCTTTGTAGGCCTAAAAACATCATTATGTAATGTAGGGTTGAAGCTTGTAATGTGGCAGAAAAAGGAATTCTGAAGCTTGAGTATTTGACTTTTTTTTTATTAGTTTCAGGTGCACAAGACAAAGTAATACTTAGACATTTATCATTTATATCCCTCGCACTGTGTGAACCCCCTCCCCCCATACACTATCCCTCTGACATCGCAAACAGCCATTACATTTCCACTCTCTATTCCTAATGCTGTACTCCGCTTCTGTAAGTATATACCTACATATATACATATATATGTAAAATTATAGTTGGCATTCATTATTGTTCAGCTTCAGGTGTACAGTGCCGTGATCAGGCATCTACATCATCCCTGAGGTGGTCTCCCAAATGGGACACGTGTCCATCGGATACCCTACAAAATCTTTACAACATTATTGATTACATTCCCCAAATTAATTTTCAAAACCCCGTGGCCATCTTGTAGTTACCGACTGTTTTCTAATCCCCTCACCTTCCCCCTTATCCCCATGCCCCCACCCATCTAGCAACCCTCAGTTTTTCCTTTTTGTCTCCAAAACTGTTTCTGATTAGTTCATTCACTTATTCTTTTCTTTAGATTCTGCATATAAGTGAGATCATATGGTATTTGTCTTTCTATATGTCTGACTTATTTCACTTAACATAATGTTCTCTAGATCCATCCACGTTGTTGCAAATGGTAAGATTTCTTTCTTCTTTATGGCTGCGTAATACTCCATTGTATAAATGTACCACAGCTTCTTAATCCTGTCATCTGCCGATGGACATTTTGATTGTTTCCATGTCTTGGCTATTGTGTATAGTGCTGCAATAAACATTTTTAAATTGGAGTTTTGGATTTCTCTGGATAGATACCTAGGAGTGGAATAAGGTAGTTCCATTTTCAGATTTTTGAGATACCTCCATACTGTTTTCCATAGTGGCTGCACCAATCTTCAATCCCACCAACAGTGCACAAACGTTCCCTTTTCTCCACATCTGCGCCAGCACTTGTTGTTTGTTGATTTATTGATGATAGCCATTTTGACTGGAGTGAGGTGGTAACTCATTGTGGTTTTTATTTGCATTTCTCTGATGGTTAGTGAGGTTGAGCATTTCTTCATATGTCTGTTTGCCATCTGTATGTCCTTTGTAGAAAAATGTCTCTTTAAGTCCTCTGCCCATTTTTTTTTTAATTAATTAATTTATTTATTAGTTTCAGGTGTACAAAACAAGGTAATACTTAGACGTTCATCATTTATATCCCTCATACTGTGAACCCCCCTCCCCCCATCCACTATCCCTCCGACCTCACACTGAACCATCACATTATATATATAAAATTATAGTTAGCATTCATTAATGTTTGGCTTCTGATGTACAATGCCATGATCAGGTATCCACAGTATCCCTGAGGTGGTCTCCCAAATAGGACGCATGTCCATCGGATACCCAACAAAATCTTTACAACATTATAGAATACCTTCCCCAAATTAATTTTCAAAAGAAAAACCCTGAGGCCATCTTGTGGTTACCAGCTGCTTCCAAATCCCTTCACCTTTCCCCTTATCCCCAACCCCCTCCCACACACCCATCTAACCACTCTCGGTTTTTTCTCTGCGTCCCCAAAACTGACTCTGATTAGTTCATTCACATAGTCTTTTCTTTAGATTCCATATATAAGTGAGATCATATGGTACTTGTCTTTCTCTTTCTGACTTATTTCACTTAACATAATGTTCTCTAGATCCATCCATGTTGCTGCAAATGATAAGATTTCTTTCTTCTTTATGGCTGCGTAATACTCCATTGTATAAATGTACCACAGCTTCTTAATCCAGTCATCTACCGATGGGCATTTTGGTTGTTTCCATATCTTGGCTATTGTGTAAAGTGCTGCAATAAACATAGGAGTGCATACAGATTTTTGAATTGGAGTTTTGGATTTCTCCGGGTAGATGCCTAGGAGTGGAATTACTGGATCATAGGGTAGTTCCATTTTCAGATTCCTGAGATACCTCCATACTGTTTTCCATAGTGGCTGCACTAATCTGCAGTCCCACCAACAGTGCACTAGCGTTCCCTTTTCTCCACATCCGCGCCAGCATTTGTTGTTTGTTGATTTATTGATAATAGCCATTTTGACTGGAGTGAGGTGGTATCTCATTGTGGTTTTTATTTGCATTTCTCTGATGGTTAGTGAGGTTGAGCATTTCTTCATATGTCTTCTTGCCTTCTGTATGTCCTTTTTAGAAAAATGTCTCCCCAAGTCCTCTGCCCATTTTTTAATTGGGTTGTTTGTTTTTTTGGAGTTGAGTTGAGTGAGTTTTTTTATAGATTTGTGATATTAACCCCTTATCAGATATATCATTGGCAAATATCTTTTCCCATTCAGTAGGCTGCCTTTTTGTTTTATTGATGGTTTCCTTTGCTGTGAAAAAACTTTTTAGTTTGATGTAATCCCACATGTTTATTTTTTCTCTTACTTCCCTCGTGCAAGGGAATATATCAGTAAAAATCTTACTCCTGGAAATGTCTGTGAAGTTTCTTCCTATATTTTCTTGTAGGTATTTTATGGTTTCAGATCTTACATTTAAGTCTTTAAGCCATTTTGAATTTATTTTTGTATATGGTGTAAGGAGGTGGTCCAGCTTCATTTTTTCGTATGTGTCTGTCCAGGTTTCCCAGCACCATTTATTGAATAAACTGTCTTTACCCCACAATACAGTCTTGCTTCCATTGTCGTAGATTAAATGGCCATATAGGCATGGATTGATTTCTGGACTCTCTATTCTGTTCCATTGATCTATGTGTCTGTTTTTATGCCAGTACCATGCTGTTTTGATGACTGTAGCCTTGTAGTATAATTTGATGTCAGATATTGTTATACCTTTCATTTTGTTCTTATTTCTCAAGATTGCTGAGGCTATCCGGGGTCTTTTATGGTCCCATATAATTTTTAGGATTATCTGTTCTATTTCTGTGAAAAACGTCGTTGGTAGTTTGATAGGAATTGAGTTGAATATGTATATTGCCTTAGGCAGTATGGACATTTTAACTATATTAATTCTTCCTATCCATGAACATGGTATGTGTTTGCATCTATTTGTATCTTCTTTCATTTCTTTCTTCAGTGTCTTATAATTTTCTGAGTACAGATCTTTTACTTATTTGGTTAAATTTATTCCCAGGTATTTTATAAAAGTCTTTGGAGCAATTGTAAATGGGATTGCTTTTTTAATTTCTCCTTCTGATGTTTTATTATACTATATACAAATGCAACTGATTTTTGAATATTAATTTTGTATCCTGCTACTTTACTAAATTCATCTATCAGCTCTAATAGTTTCTTGGTGGAGTCTTTAGGGTTTTCTCTATATAGTATCATATCATCTGTATGTAATGACAATTTTACTTCCTCCTTACCAATTTGGATGCCTTTTATTTCTTTCTTGTCTGATTGCTATGGCTAGAACTTCCAGCACTATGTTGAATAGAAGTGGACAAAGTGGGCAACCTTGTCTTGTTCCTGATCTTAGGGGGAATGGTTTTAGCTTTTCCCCATTGAGTATGATGTTAGCTGTGGGTTTATTATATATGGCCTTTATTATGTTGAGATATGATCTCTCTATTCCCATCTTAAGGGTTTTTATCATAAATGGCTGCTGGATTTTATCAAATGCCTTTTCTGCATCTATTGATATGATCATGTGATTTTTATTTTTCATTTTGTTAATGTGATGTATCACATTAATTGATTTGCGGATGTTGAACCACCCTTACATACCAGGGATGAATCCCACTTGATCATGGTGTATGATCTTTTTAATGTATTGCTGAATTCTGTTTGCTAATATTTTGTTGAGGATTTTTGCATCTATGTTCATTAGTGAAATTGGCCTGTAGTTTTCTTTTTTTGTGGTGTCTTTGTCTGATTTTGGGATCAGGGTGATAGTGGCTTTGTAAAAAGTGTTTGGGAGTCTTCCCTCCTTCTGGATTTTTTGGAAGAGCTTGAGGAGAATAGGTGATAATTCTTTTTTGAATGTTTTGGAAAATTCACCTGTAAAGCCATTTGTTCCAGGGCTTTTGTTTGTTGGGAGATTGTTGATTACTGATTCAATTTCCCTGGTGGTAATCAGTCTATTCAGATTGATTTCTGGGAGTGCCTCTGCAGATGTAATTGCCCCACCCTAGGCAGGCCAGAAAGGGTGGGGGCTGGGGATGGAGTGTTCTTCTCTCTCCCAGCCCAGCCGTGTCACACTCTTCCCACAGGCCAGAAAAGGTGGTGGCTGGGTGTTGAGGAGTCTCTTCTCTCCAAGCCTAGCAAAAAAATCACACTCTTCCCAGCCTCTTCCCTGGGTCAGAGCTGCTTGCCAGTCTTCCCAAAGTCTGAGCACTAAGGCTCCTTTGTAATCTGACGCTACTCCTCCGTTCAGGGGCCAGTTTAAGTCTCTGGAAGGGCGGGGGTAGGATTGGAAGAGCAGGGGGAGGGGCCCAGGTATGGAGTTTGTGTCCTTTGTTTGACCGAGGGCCCAGCTGGAGGTCTCACTGAGGTTATTGCCTCAAATGCTAGATATGCTGCCCCCTCGGCGGTGTAGATCACCTGTGGGACGCAGGAAAAGAGCCCACCTCCTGGCTTTTGTGTTCTTTGTTCCGTCTTGGGATCCCCTGCAATCTGCAGCTGCGGATGCCTTTGGCGTTTCCACAGTCGCAGATTAGGGCCGCGTTTCCACTCTGCTCCCTTCCTTCTTCCCCTGCTCGCCCAATTTGTGCACCTTCAAGTAATCCTTGCACGAGTCTCTTAGCTGTTTTGGGTGATGAGCAGAGAGTCCCTTGATGGGTTATAGATGTCCCATTTGTGATAAGATCCGGAGAACTCAAAAAGTGTGCCCTGCTGCCGCCATTCCTATGACGTCACTCGTATTTGACTTTTTAGGGTGGGAAATTTAACACATACAGCGAGGAACAAGGTAGAAAAACAATTAGCATTAACTGCGCCACCCCAGAGATGATTACTATTAATATTGGTATATATTCTCCTAGTCTTATTTGTTTAATAAAAGTAGGGTAATAATGTGCATAATATTCTACAGCCTGCTTGTTAATCTGTACTGGATTACAAACCTCATGTACCAGCTCAGGTTTCTTTGAACATTTCCTTCTTTTTTACTCATTTGATGAGTGTCCCATCTGCAGTGACTCACCCCTCCACGTTCAGAATGAGAAGAACTTCGAACTGTGGGATGTGGGATCTGGCTTCTTGAGCAACTGCCCAGGGAACATTTACTATCACTGGGGAATGTGGGAAATGGGAGATGGGAAGGAGCTAGTCAGGTAGATATTTGGTCCTTTTTCTCTCCTCTGGAGTGCTTTCAAGTGCAAGTCCTCCTGGCAAAGCTTTTAGAGAAGTCTTGAATGCTGAGTGAATACATCTGCAGAGTGGCCTGCTGTGTCTCTTCATGGCTCCTTGGGAAACAATAATCCTGCTCAGTAATGTATCACATTGCATGCTTTGCATCTTTCCTTACCTTGTGTCCTCTTTTTCCCCTCGCCCTTAGTTTGTACCTCTCAAATAAAGTTTAATATCTTAATCCTTGCCTCAGGTTCCTACATGACCTAGGATAAGATGGGACAAGCTTACTCTATATTGTATAGATTTTCTTATGTTATTAAATATTTTTGGCATCTTATAAATTATCTTTATTAAGTACTGTTATTTTAATAACAAAATCATTTATGATTTGTGGTGAAATGTACAGATCTTAAGTTCAATGAGTGGACAGTCAACTGTATACACATGTGTGACCAACATCCGAATCAAATATAGAATATTTCTGTCACTCAAGAAAGTTCCTTTTTGGCCCATCATTACATTTTATTCACTAATATTTTGGCTGTAGTTGTCTAGTGCTCCCTTCAGTGAAAATTCAGTGCTGAAGCTAGGGTTTCAGAGTTGTAGTGGAAAAAACAATGAATTATGAATAGTGAGACATAGGTTCAAGGCCAATTGTCATAAAAAATTAGATGACCTTTGGAAAGTCATCAAAATGCTTTGGATCATTACAAACGAAAGGGTCAAATTAAATAACTCTTATTGTTCCTTCAGTTTTAACATTCCAAGGCTCAACTCTCCTTCTGGAAGGCCCCTTTCTTCTTTACCTCATGAATATAGTAGTCAGGTACTTCTTAAAGCGACCTCTTTGTTCCAGGGATCATCATCAACAGCCAGTTCAGTCACCTGTCATGGAAACAGTGACCTTATGTTTTGTGTTCTACTCAGAGTTTAGATGACTGTTGGTGTGGCCTCTCTCGAGATGTTTGGGGGATACCCTTCACACCTCACCTCCTTTGATATCTCAATGAAATAAGAGCAACATATCATAATCAATGAAAATCGTGCACCACAGCAATATGAAGTGCCACTTTATCCCTTCTGAGGCTTCCCTTTCAGGTTGTGACCACTGAGGTGAGGGTTCACTTGGGGATGAGGTACGTACTAAATGATTGTGTTTCCTTTTGATGAATATGATAGAAGTTACCCAAGGCTGTAAGAATTTTTTTTTTTTTGGCAGGGCTATTATTAAGTAGAGATGTGTGCTTGTGTATTGCACAGATGTGTTCAGAGCAAGAGGAGGTACCATGTGGCTTAAAGTGACTCTGGTTTGTTGAAACTCTATTTCCCAAGCACATTCATAATTGTTTGATGAGATTTTACACCCCCACACTTCATTTTATTTATAACTAAATTATAAAAACAACTGTCTTGTTTTCCACTCAATATATATATTTTATATATATATATAAAATATATTTTAATATATATGTTTTCTACTATATATATATTAATAAAATTACTAGGATACAACAATTGGAACTTGGTAGCAGTTTCATATTTGCTTGGACTCTTTCATGTAAATTGATTGGAGTCTTGTTCGTGTTCTCTCAAAGAATAAATATTGACCATTTAAGTGCATAGTTTAGAATTTAATATGGATAGGGCATTTCTATTATAATTTGGTTTGGAATGATTCATACTAGTTGAAAAATTTTAAATAATGTTCACTTATGAATACCTAATTTATCATAGGCATTCATGAGATTTATCATTACTTGTGTCTTCTCTTCATGACTGAGATTCTGAATTATTTTTGAATTAAGGAAGGAACACCGGAATGCTTAATCTTCAATAGTTTGAGCTTGAGAAAATGAGAATAACATTTACTTATGTAAACACAGGAGAACAGAACAGAAAATGAGTACTCTTGACATAGACCACAAAAAAATCTAGTTTCTCATTAAGTTTTATTAGTGCTATTTGCACTTGGTTTATAAAAATTCGTTTGTTCCCTTAGGAAGAAGACCTGCGTTAACCTCTTTGTGGGTAACTATTTTTAGTTATGAAATTTTCTTGATTTCTAAGTCATTATTGTTGTCTTTCCTACATGTTCTCTAAGTAATTTTTTCAGTACATGGATGGATTTGCTGTGTTTACTTATACCTTTAAAGTCCTAGTCCATTTGCAGGATCGTGGCCCAAATTATTAATAAGTGGGAAGTATTTGACTGCAATCCAGAGGAAACTTACCAGGCCACAACTCATATAAGCCATGACCTTGGCCTCTTTTCTACTTAGAAGACAAGAAATATTCTCTTTTCCTTTGTCATACAAGGGGATTAGAAAGGGGAAGGAGAGGAGTGTGTTGCTGTGATAGGTTGTATCGTTGTCCCAAATACTAGCTCCTTTACTGATGAGAAATTTGTAGGTCCTTTCTTGTTGACATTTCAGTTGCTGTGCCTGCCACCTAGAAGGCATTTCCAGTACCACTACATTGACTTTGGGCATGGAAATCTGATTTAATTTAGCGAATGAAATGTGAGTGGACATGATGTACGCCACATCTGAGCATCATAAACTTTCATCATCTCTCTTGCTTTTCTTTGCCATTAAAATGGGCATGTCTCAAATAGGGGCTACTCCTTCAGTCTGGACCCCAGAATGAAAGCACCTATGGAATTGCAACAGCACACCTGTAGGTGCCGACACATAATATGGGCAACAAATAAATATTTGTTGTAATCTTGAGATTTTTGAGGTTGCCTATTTTACAGCAAGGCTGACTAATAATACACTTGCTTTCTCAAAGTGTGAAGAGGGACCTTGGGATATTCTAGGATAGGAAGTAGAAATCTTATGTGCATGTTTTCCTATGTGGCTGCAAAACTGCAAGGGACCTGAGAGGTTATTTACATCATTGGCTTTTAACTTTTTGACTACGACCCACAATAAAAAATGAATTTTGCATTATAACCCAGTACACTCAAGCATACAATATGTGTATAGACATAGTATATATGGAAACCCATATACATACTATACCAGGGGTGCCATAAAATGTATACAAGTGGGTACTTTGGTCAATGTTGCTCAAGCAGCAGTTCGCTGTAATCAGAAGGGTGTGGACGCTGATGGTAACCACCTTGAGCACCTCTTGTCATTACAGAAGTCAACTGTGACTTGTATTCATCTTTTGTTATGGGTATATATTGAGTCTTACAATTTTAATAGTTTTTTCCTTTCTTAAAATGTGTATACATTTTTTTGGCACCCTCTGTATAAATAGCTATGTACGTGGAAACAAGTTTCAAGAAACAATTTTTACTCTTATATGCACTCGAATATTTTCTATTTTTTCTATTCTGGTTTATTTCTTTAAAAATCATGGTTTTGACATGCTAAATCAATTTTACAGTTCACTAATCTGCAGCTCAAAAAACTTCCACTGATTTAGAGAAAGCCTTTCATTATAAAATGATGAGGAGCTGAAAGAGAGTGTATTTACTCACAGTTACACAGCCATTATTTGGAACTTTGCAAAATTTAGATGCACTTGTAAAGTTCACACACTCAAAATATTTTTATCTATTTGTAAGGGAAGAATGAAGGCCACTCAGCTATGAAATAAAGAAAATTAAAGCTTGTCACTGCTTTACACATGGAAACTGATACATGGGCATTAAAACTAGCAGCTGACAGAATCAGGGTCAAAAGATAATATGTGTAAAAATACCCTGCAGAATTGCAGAGATTGGCAAGAATAAGCCAAAGATGAAATCTCATGAAATGTTAATACTAGGGTTAAATAAGTAGTTTTTCTATTGCGTTTTATATATGTCCTTGGCAACTTGTGTTAATCATGTTGTTCAAATCTTCCATATCCATTCTGATTTTTTAATCTACTTGTTCTATTAATTACTGAGACCTGTGTTAAAATCTCCCACTCTATGTATGGTTTTGTTCATTTCTCCTTGTTGTTCTGTCAATTTTTGCTTTAATTATTTTTATGCTATATTTTTAGGTGCAGATTTAAAATGGCTTTATCTTCCTGGAGAACTATACCTTTGATCTATATAAAATGATTGTCTTTATCTCTGCAAATGTATTTTAACTTACATTACATTTTGACTTACATATTTTCTGATAGTATTATAACTACTCCAGGTTTCTTTTGATTAGTATTTGCATGGTATATTTTTTCCTGTACTTAGACTTTCACATTTCTTTATCCTTAGTTTTCAGATATTGTCTCCTTTTGGTTAAAATGTAGTTCTTTTGATTAGTATGTGTTTTTTTCTAAGACTCGGTCTTTTAACTGGGGCATTGGATTAATTTATATTTAAAAGAATCAATAATAGGTTTTAGTCTTAATTATCCTATTTTGTGCTTTGTATTTCTCTTTTATTGCCTTATTCCAGATTGAGTACTTTTTAAATAATTCTAATCCTTTTCTTTCTACTAGTTTCAAAAGTTATATATATATTTTTTTCTTTTTTCTTTTTTTTCTTTTTATGATTATTTTTAAATTTATTGGGGTGACAATTGTTAATGAAATTATATAATTTCAGGTGTACAATTCGGTATTACATCATCTATAACTCCCATTGTGTGTTCACCACCCAGACTCAGTTCTCCTTCCATCACCATATATTTGATCCCCCTTACCCTCATCTCCCACCCCCCACCCCCTTACCCTCTGGTAACCACTAAACTATTGTCTGTGTCTATGAGTTTTTGTTTCTCATTTGTTTGTCTTGTTCTTTTGTTGTTTTTAGTTTATATACCACATATCAGTGAAATCATAGGGTTCTCTGCTTTTTCTGTCTGACTTCTATATCATCTTTCCTTAATGCCGAATAGTATTCCATTGTGTATATATACCACAACTTCTTTATCCATTCATCTATCGAAGGACATTTTGGTTGTTTCCATGTCTTGGCCACCGTAAACAAAACTGCCATCAACATTGGAGCACACGTGTCTTTATGTATAAATGATTTCAAATTCTTTGGGTAGATACCCAGGAGAGGGATTGCTGGGTCATATGGTAATTCTATTTGTAAGTTTTTGAGGAACCTCCACACTGCCTTCCATGGAGGCTGCACCAGTCTGCATTCCCACCAACAGTGTATCAGGGTTCCTTTTTCTCCACAACCTCTCCAACACTTGTTACTATTTGTGTTGTTGATGATAGCCATTCTGACTGGGGTGAGGTGATATCTCATTGTGGTTTTTATTTGCATTTCTCTGATGATTAGTGATGTTGAACATTTTTTTTTAATTAATTATATTGGGGTGACAATTGTTAGTAAATTTACATAGATGTCAGGTGTACAATTCTGTATTACATCGTCTATAAATCCCATTGTGTGTTCACCACCGAGTCAGTTCTCCTTCCATCACCATATATTTGATCCCCTTTACCCTCATCACCCACCCCCCACCCCCTTACCCTCTGGTAACCACTAAATTATTGTCTGTGTCTATGAGTTTTTGTTTCTCATTTGTTTGTCTTGTTCTTTTTGGTTTATATACCACATATCAGTGAAATCATAGGGTTCTCTGCTTTTTCTGTCTGACTTATTTCACTTAGCATTATTCTCTCGAGATCCATCCATGCTGTCACAAATGCTCCTATATCATCTTTCCTTAACGCCGAATAGTATTCCATTGTGTATATGTACCACAACTTCTTTATCCATTCATCTATCGAAGGACATTTTGGTTGTTTCCATGTCTTGGCCACCGTAAACAAAGCTGCAATGAACATTGGCGTACACGTGTCTCTATAGAGAAATGCTTTTATATTTTTGGGGTAGATACCCAGGAGAGCGATTGCTGGGTCATATGGTAATTCTATTCGTAATTTCTTGAGGAACCTCCACACTGCCTTCCATAGCGGCTGCACCAGTCTGCATTCCCACCAACAGTGTATGAGAGTTCCTTTTTCTCCACAGCCTCTCCAACACTTGTTACTATTTGTTTTGTTGATGAAAGCCATTCTGACTGGGGTGAGGTGAAATCTCATTGTGGTTTTCATTTGCATTTCTCTGATGATTAGCGATGTTGAGCATTTTTTCATATGTCTATTTGCCATTTGTATATCCTCTTTGGAGAAATGTCTCTTCAGGTCCTCTGTCCATATTTCAATTGGGTTGTTTGTTTTTTTGTTGTTGAGTTTCATGAGTTCCTTGTATATTTTGGATATTAGCCCCTTATCAGAGGAACTGTTTGCGAAAATCTTCTCCCATTCAGTTGGTTGCCTCATTATTTTGTCAATAGTTTCTTTTGCTGTGCAGAAGCTTTTCAGTTTCATATAATCCCATTTGTTTATTTTAGTTTTTACTTCCATTGCCTTTGGAGTCAAATTCATAAAATGCTCTTTGAACCCAAGGTCCATAAGTTTAGTACCTATGTTTTCTTCAATGCAGTTTATTGTGTCAGGTCTTATGCTTAAGTCTTTGATCCATTTTGAATTAATTTTGGTACATGGTGACAGATAGCAGTCCCGTTTCATTCTTTTGCACGTAGCTATCCAATTCTGCCAGCACCATTTATTGAAGAGGCTGTCTTTCGTCCATTGTATGTTTTTAGCTTCTTTGTCAAAAATTATCTGTCCATATTTATGTGGTTTTATTTCTGGGTTCTCAATTCTATTCCATTGGTCTATGTGTCTGTTTTTTCGCCAATACCAAGCTGTTTTGATTATTGTAGCCCTGTAGTACAAGGAAAAATCAGGGAGTGTGATACCTCCAGTATTGTTCTTTTTTTTAATATTGCTTTGGCTATTCGGGGTCTTTTGTGGTTCCAAACAAATCTGATGATTTTTTGTTCTATTTCTTTAAAAATGCCATTGGGATTTTAATGGGGATTGCATTAAATCTGTATATGGCTTTGGGTAATATGGCCATTTTAACTATGTTGATTCTTCCAATCCATGAGCACGGAATGTCTTTCCATTTCTTTGTGTCTTCTTCAATTTCTTTCAAAAATGTCTTATAGTTTTCAGCATATAAATCCTTCACATCCTTGGTTAAGTTTATTCCTAGGTATTTTATTCTTTTTGCTGCAATTGCAAAAGGAATTGTTTTTTCTATCTCTTTTTCTGAGATTTCATTGTTGGTATATAGGAAAGCAATGGACTTTTGTACGTTGATTTTGTAGCCAGCAACTTTACTGTATTCATTGATTGTTTCTAATAGCTTTTTGGTGGAGTCTTTAGGGTTTTCTATATATAGCATCATGTCATCTGCAAAGAGTGACAATTTAACTTCTTCATTCCCAATTTGGATGCCTTTTATTTCTTTCTCTTGCCTGATAGCTCTGGCGAGGACTTCCAACACTATGTTGAAAAGCAGAGGTGATAGGGGACAACCTTGACGTGTTCCTGAACGTAGAGCAAAGGGCTTCAGCTTTTCACCATTAATTATGAGATTAGCTGAGGGCTTGTCGTATATGGCCTTTATTATGTTGAGGTATTTTCCTTCTATACCAATTTTAGTAAGTGTTTTAATCATAAATGGATGTTGTATCTTATCAAATGCTTTTTCTGCATCAATTGATATAATCATATGATTTTTGTCCTTTATTTTGTTTATGTGATGTATCACATTGATGGATTTGCGAATGTTGAACCATCCTTGTGCCCCGGGGATGAACCCCACTTGGTCGTGATGAATAATCTTTTGAATGCATTGTTGTATTCGATTTGCTAGAATTTTGTTTAGGATTTTAGCATCTGTATTCATCAGAGATATAGGTCTGTAGTTTTCTTTTTTTGTGTTGTCCTTACCAGGTTTTGGTATCAGGGTAATGTTGGCCTCATAAAATGAGTTAGGGAGTACTGACTCTTCTTCAATTTTTTGGAAGAGTTTGAGCAGGATTGGTATTAGATCCTCTTTGAAGGTTTGGTAGAATTCACTGGTGAAGCCATCTGGTCCAGGACTTTTGCTTTTGGGAAGGTTTTTGATGACTGATTTCAATTTCGTTACTGGTGATCGGCCTGTTAAGATTTTCCAGTTCTTCATGATTCAGCCTTGGAAGGCTATATGTTTCTAAGAACTTGTCCATTTCTTCTAAGTTATTAAATTTGGTGGCATATAGTCCTTCATAGTATTCTTGGATAATCCTTTGTACTTCTGTGGTGTCCGTGATAACTTCCCCTTTTTCATTTCTGATTTTGTTAATTAGTGTCTTCTCTCTTTTTATCTTAGTGAGTCTAGCCAAGGGTTTGTCGATTTTGTTAATCTTTTCAAAGAACCAGCTTTTTGTCACATTAATTTTTTCTATTGTCTTTTTGTTCTCTATTTCATTTAGTTCTGCTCTGATTTTTGTTATTTCCTTTCTTCTGCTCACCTTGGGTTTCGCTTGTTCTTCTTTTTCTAGTTTTTTAAGGTGTAACATGAGGTTATTTATTTGGGATTTTTCTTGTTTCTTGAGATAGGCCTGTAATGATATAAATTTCCCTCTTAAAACTGCTTTCCCGGCATCCCAAAAATTTTGGTAGGATGTATTTTCGTTGTTATTTGTTTCTATGTATCTTTTGAGCTCTCCTCTAATTTCTTCTTTGACCCAGTCGTTCTTTAAAAGTATGTTGTTTAATCTCCATGTATTTGTGTTTTTTCCTGCTTTCTTTTTGCAGTTGATATCCAATTTCAAAGCTTTGTGATCAGAGAATATGCTTGGTATGATTTGAATCTTTTTAAATTTGCTGAGGCTGATTTTGTGTCCCAATATATGGTCTATCCTTGAGAATGTTCCATGTACACTAGAAAAGAATGTATAGTCTGATGTTTTAGGATGAAGTGCTCTATATATGTCAATTATGTCCAATTCATCTAATGTGTCATTTAGGGCTGCGATTTCGTTATTTATCTTCTGTTTGGATGATCTATCCATAGCTGTCAATGATGTATTTAAGTCCCCTAGTATAATTGTGTTTTGGTCAATTTCTCCCTTTAGTTCTGTTAGTAGTTGCTTGGTATATTTCGGTGCTCCCTGATTGGGGGCATAAATATTGATGACTGTTATGTCTTCTTGTTGTATAGTCCCCTTTACCATTATGAAATGTCCATCTTTGTCTCTTGTTATCTTTTTCACCCTGAAGTCTGTTTCATCGGAAATCATTATGGCTACACCTGATTTTCTCTGGGTACCATTTGCTTGGAGTGTCAATTTCCACCCTTTCACTTTGAGTCTATGCTTGTCCTTGTAGCTGAGATGTGTCTCTTGTAGGCAGCATATGGTTGGGTTTCGTTTTTTGATCCAATCTGCTACTCTGTGTCTCTTTATTGGTGAGTTCAGTCCATTTACATTTAGGGTGATTATTGATATGTGAGGATTTCCTGTCATTCTGTCTTTAGTTTTCTGGTAAGGCTTTGTCTCCATTGTTTCTTTGCCTTTTTGTTGTTGTCTGTTATTTCTGTGTGGTGGTATTCTATGATGTTTCCCTCTGTTTCTTCTTTTATTACAGTATGTGTTTCTGAATTGGATGTTTTTTGAGTGGTTACCCTTGAGTTTATGTAAAAGAAAGTTTGATATTTAGAGTATTCCAGTTTCCTCAGTACGCTTACTTTCTCTATTCCCATATTCCAGTTCAGGCCTTTACGCTCCCCCTTTTTATGTTTCGGTTGCCACAAGTTGTCCCTGTTGATGGTGGTCTAATAGCCTCCTTTAGTATTTCTTGTAGTGCAGGTCGTGTATCAGAAAATTCCCTCAGCTTCTGGATGTCTGGAAAGGTCTTTATTCCTCCTTCATATCTAAAAGAAATCTTAGCTGGATGTATTATTCTTGGCTCATGATTTCTCTCTTTCAATAGTTTGAATATTTGGTTCCATTCCCTCCTAGCTTGTAGAGTTTCTGCTGAAAAATCTGATGATAATCTAATGGGCTTTCCTTTGTAAGTTACCGTCTTCTTTTCCCTGGCTGCCTTGAGGATTCTTTCTTTGTCATTGATTTTAGACAGCTTCAATACAATGTGCCTTGGTGAAGGCCTGTTGGGATTGAGGTAATTAGGTGTTCTATTTGCTTCTTGGATTTGAGGATCCAGTTCTGTCCACAAGTTTGGGAAGTTCTCATCGACGATTTGTTTGAATATATTCTCTGTTCCCTTCCCTCTTTCTTCTCCTTCTGGTATGCCCATTATTCTTATATTGCTCTTTCTGATGGAGTCAGAAAGTTCTTGTAGAGTTCTTTCATTTCTTTTAAGTCTCAAGTCTCTTTCTTCTTCCCTCTGTGTAAATTCCAGGTTCCTATCTTCGATGTCACTGATTCTTTCCTCCATCTGGTCAACTCTACTACCTAAGCTGGATATTTTATTGTTAATTTCTTCTATTGAGTTCTTAATCTCCAGAAATTCTATTTGGTTCTTTTTCAAAATTTCAATCTCTTTTGTAAAATGCTCATGGTGTTCTTTGATTGTGTTTCTGAGTTCATTAAACTGCCTTTCTGTGTTTTCTTGCATCTCGTTCAGTTTTTTCAGAATTGCGATCTTGAATTCTCTGTCATTTAAATCACAAAGGTCCATATCTCTAAGTTCCTTTTCTGGAGACTTTTCACTTTCTTTCTGAGCTATCTTGTTGCCTTGGTTATTCATGGCAATCACTGATTTACTATTTCTCTTCCTAGACATCTACAGGAATGTCTTCTGCAACAGGTTGATAGGTATGCGAAGAGCTTTTGGAGTTCCAAAGCTCTTTCTGCACTAGATTCAGAGCCCGTATGTTTCAGCAGTTCTGTTTACTCCTGCAGGGATCCTCCCAGATAGGTGGGGCCAGGGGCGGGGTGAGTTGTGAGAGGTGGCCCAGAGCAATGGCGGCAACCACCACCACAGCCAGTCCTGCTTCCACAGCTCCCTCCCCTTTGCCGGAACTAGTTGAGCTGCGAATCTGTGTCTGCGGTCCACAGTTCTCAGAGCAGCAAATATTCTGTCCTTTGATCCGACACTGCTACTTTATCGCTTCTAGCACCGGGCAGGTGGGGGCGGGGCGAGCTCTGGGAGGGTAGGGAGGGGGCGGCTAGTCTCCGTGCCTAAGGCTTCCGTTCTCTGCTCGCTAGTGAGGGCTTAAACCACCGATTTCAGCCCTCTTCCCTCAGTCTTTGCTCCGAGGTCTGCCGTGAGCGTTGGGTTCAGCGGTTTTGTATGCTGCCCCCTCAGCCCTGTGGGCCGTAAGCGGAGCCCTAGCAGTCCGAGTCCTTCCCTCTCCCGCAGCTGCGGAAGATCCGGGAGCAGCGGGCTCCGAGCACTGAGCTAGGTCTGTGTCCTGCGCCCGCGACGCTCCGTCTCCGCACTTCTCCTTTCCCTCCTCCCCCGCTGATGCGATTCACCCACCTGGAGGTGAATTCAGTAGTCGGCCTCTTCGTCTTGCCTGTCTGCTGTGCAAGGAGTCTTTTGTGGAGTTATTGTTGTCCGATTCGTTGTAAATTCCAGGGGAGCGTTACAGAGGCTCACCTCACGCCGCCATTTTTTTTCAGCATCCCTCTCTTAATACATTTTTTTCATATGTCTATTTGCCAATTGTAAGTCCTCTTTGGAGAAATGTCTCTTCAGGTTCTCTGCCCATTTTTCAATTGGGTTGTTTGTTTTTCTGTTGTTGAGTTTCATGAGTTCCTTGTATATTTTGGATATTAGACCCTTATCAGAGGAACTGTTTGCCTTTTAGTCGTGTCTATAAAATTACAGTGTGCTTATACTTAATTTATCAAGTCTAAAATTAATAGGTGCCTTTATTTTTCTCTTGGACAGTATAAGGTTCTTAGAACACTTTGTATTATCTGCCTCCTCAGTTATAAATTATTCTTGTTTTGTATCTTAATTATATTTTAATCTCACAGAAGATTATTGTTTTTTAATAATACTTTTAATGATTTACCTACATTTCTGTTTCTTAGCTCTATATTCTTTGTTCCATCTTAATCTTTCCTTATGGAATACTTTTTATTTTTCTGCTTGAAATATGTTCTTTAGAATTTCCTTTAGTGAGATTCTATTGGAGGCAAATTCTCTCCATTTTTGTTTGTCTTCAATTTACAGTCATTAATTTACAATAGAATTGGTGGTTATTTCCAATCTAGCAGTTTTCAACCCACAGCACATATAACAGATGGCATTCACATACTATGGATGTACCATGGACGTTACACAATTTGTGACATGCTGTATATGATTACACTCCTTTACTCCTGCTCTATGAAACATTTTGGAATACAAGTTAGTGTGAGTAGTGTTATAATAGGACAGTTGCTCTAATTTGTACCAAAATAAATAACTCACAACTATCCATCCTTGATAAGTCTTACTAATTATTAGTAAGAAATTATTTGCCATGTTTTTGTAATAGTATAAAATCTCTGCTCTAACAGAGATTAAAATAAAAAATTCCTTGAACAAGATAGAAGTTCATTTATTTCTCAAGGTAAAATCTCAGAAGTTCTGGCAATTCTTTACTGAGAAGTCATCAAGTGTCCAGGCACCCTCCATCTTGTTGATCTGCCATTCTTAGAATGTTGACCTCATCCACGTGGTACGAGATGACTCTCCTAACGTCTGAATTCCAGCCAGCAAGGAGAGTATAAAATGGCAGTGGAGGGCCCCATCCTTGCCATTCAGGACAGAAGGCAGAAGACGTAAGCTTTACTTTTGCCTGTCTTTAGTTAACTAGAACACAGACATGTGGCACCACATTTAACTGCAGAGTAGCATGGAAAATGTGTTAAATTGGGAAGGCTATGAGTCCAGCTTAGAGGGGGACAGTTGGAGATGCCTGTCATAACATTCTTCATGACTCTATTGCTTTTGGGTACTTGATAACACTGCCTTATCAAGCTCAACTGTCTGGACCACTGATCACTATAGTCTCCTATCTGCTTCCCCTCATCCCACATTGGTGGGTGTTCTTTTCCAGTGGTCCTTTGTCTAGACCATTAACCACATCAGTGGACTGATATGAAGATGGGAGACATAGCTTGAGACTCCCCTTGTTCAATCGTTAAACTTCTGTTCACTGTTTGAATTTTAATGGAAATTTAATTCGTGCTGGGGTCCTGGCCTTAATGTGAATAAACCTAAATGGTTAATCTTACCATTTTTCTATACTGTTTACACAGGAGAAATAATAAGCTAAACCAAATGGAAAGTATCATGCTTTAATTACTAGGTTTTAGAGAGCAAAGCGTACATATGTATATTAAGAAAATGTAAAATGAAACAGTTTATCACTGCCATTTAAAAATGTGCTGTTACAGTATCCCCCTTTTCACCTAAAGCAAAACAGTCGAATCAAAGCAATATATTTTAACTTGAAAAGTTCTAGCTGAAACTCTCATGGTTGGAGTGGAGTGTGGATTGTGGAAAGATGGGATGACTTATTGTTAAGAACTTGGCTTCACTAGCAATTGTTTTCCTTAACTTTTGTGAATATTCACTCATGTGACCTCTCAATTATATAGAATCTACTTCATTCCTGTTTTCCTGTAGGGCTGGTCTTGAATCTGGTCATATCATCATAAGAAATGGAGGAGAGGAGCTTTTGAACAGTCTTTAGTCATGGCTGATGTCATCCTCAAATGCTTGGGACCATTCAGACCATGTGGAAATAAAGGATCCAGATAAATAAACAATTAATGTATGTTTTCCAGGTGCAGCATGAATCTTTGTACTCAATTTGGGCAAACCTAGCAATTTGGAAGGGGTCATATTCATCAGGTTCAGATCTGTGAGTAGATATGAATAACAAATGTTTCTGTGCTCTGGGCACAGCTCTGAAACCCAGTGTGCTTGGCAGGTTCTTCATTCTGAAAGAATTTAACAGGCCAGATCAAGATAACCATTGTACAAGTAGTTTATCTGGAGGTGAGGGAAACATTGGTAGGGGAATGGGGAAGTGAGACAGGGAAGAAAAGACAGTCGAAAAAATCACCACTGTGAGTGATTAGTGCTCAATCTCATGAGAAAACTCTGGGAAACAGAGCCTCCCTCCTGAGGGGCAAGAGAGCTAGGATGTTTATCCACCAACTCCCATTAGTCACTGGTTGGGGCCTTCTGGGAGCAGGGTTGATGCTAAGTCTGGCCTGTTGTTTGAACAGTGAGGTGGACTTTGGTGGCTGATAAAGCTGTTATGCACAGGCATCCAGGTTCTGGAAGCTGGAAAACAGGATGGTGTGCAGGGAGCTGTGGTAAGGAGTGAGGTAGGAGAATGTGGGTTGGGCGGCACAGGTGGTGAGGGACAGCTCTTTCCATACTAAATGAAAGTGCTCTTACTATTTCAAAGTTGGAACTGATGCACGGGAAAAGTAAACTAGAATAGTCCTAAGACTTCGTTAAAGGTGTAGTAAGACAGAAAGACATGGCACAAAATTCTAGGAGTAGAATTTTCTTACTGCAAGGTTTACAATGCATTTGATAGAAGATGGTACCTTCCTGTGGAAACTCTAGGTGGTGCTGTTCTCTAAGTCGAAATCTACAGGTAGAGTTTTTTTTTTTTTTGATGCTGATCTATTATTGCAGTTTAGCACAATTTTAAAACAGTTGGGCTTCAATCAATCAAAAAGTATTTACTGAACACGCATTAAGTGCCAGAGTTGGGCCTGAAATAGAAAGGAAAATAGTATTAAGGAGAGAAAGACAGCAAGGCACAAAACTGAAGCAGCCGCTTTCCAATTTAAATCAGCTTGGATTTTCCCCTTTCCTTTAGGGAATTTATGTAGTATAAGACTTTTATTTATCATGAAAGAACTTTGCATTGATGGAAAAAATATTTAGTATAAGTTTTTTTTACTATGTCATTTCTCGAATATTGTATATTCAGTTACTGGTTAACTTTATGATGAAATTAAAAACCATGCTTTCTATAAAATACTATTTTAATATCCTTTTCAAATATATCTTCTCCTCGAACCTTTTCCTGTTAAATCCTGCTAGCTTTAATTACTTGAAATTTCTCTGATCACCCTGAATAACTCTGGGGAGTCCTTATAGCAGTGCTTCTTAAGCTTTCATGTACATAACAGGTACCTGGGGATCTGGTTAAAAAGTCGATTCTGAGTCAGTGGTCTGGGGTACAGCCTAAGATTTTGCATTTCTAATAATCTCCCATATGCTGCTGCTGCTGCTGCTGCTGCTGCTGCTATTCCTGTTTCAGTTCCGCTGACTGCACTGTGGAGTAGCATTTTTACTTGTAAATATGGTAATTGAATGAGTATTGCCACAGTTAGAAACATGTTTTAATTTTGATTTCCTGTAGGAAAAGTTCTTTCTTCCTTTGTGACTTTCTCTACCTTCACAACCTCCTTTACCCCATCCCCACCATGTTCTTATAATTAACAGCACATTGCGTACAGGAGTCACTCAGTGGGGGTAGATGATGATTGGGGAAAAAACTATCCTCCTAAAACATGGAGTGTTGCATAGTTTTCATTGGTCCCTCCAGAGCCGTTCTCCTTTTGTCTTTACCTTGCTCTCTGCCCTGGGATGCTGGCCCATATGGATCTCATCAAGGTGCTCCCTGTCTTCTGGCTTCCAGGTAGGTGCAGCCCATGGTGTCCCCAGAAGAAGGTCAGAGAGAGAGAGAGTGAGATCAGGTGTTTATCTCCTGACTCCTTCCCTGCAAGGTCACCTTGGGCTGGCTGAGACCTACTGAAGGTCAGTACTCGTCACACAACTCTCTCCTTTTGCGTTCTGGAAACTGCTCCCTTCCCGTCTCCCTTTGGGACCAGTAGTTGTAACTGCCCCTATATTATTAGCCATGGGCTACTTGTGGTTCCTCTGCATCTTGCCCACACCTTTAAAGAGAGTTCCTTTTAAAATAAATCTTCTTTAAACTAATCTAATTTGAATGTACCAACCCAACTGGGACCCTGACTGAAACACTTGGTTACCACTGATTTTGGAAATATAAATAGGTAAAATTTGATTGAGCTGTAGGAAGACATTAAAGAGTAGAACTTGAGCCAAACAGGAAAGGCTCAATTTTGACAAATAAATTGCTTTACAATTTAAGGGATATGTCAGTATCGCAAGACATTATCACCCTGTTGGGGCAATGACTGAAATTTGGCTTAGGTTTTCCATTATCTCTGTGGTATTTTAAATGTTCAGACAAATTATTCTGTTTTTCTGGTCAGTATGAGTCAGAGTCTAAGTTATATGTAGCTGAGCAGGGGCACCTGGCTTGTTAGAGATTTCCCAGACTGCTCATTTCTATCCTCATTGCAATTGACGATGACAGACAACAGAAATAATAAATTTAACTTACTCTGAAAAACAACAGTGGTGATTGTCTTTCTTTGACTCACCCTTTTATTTGAATAGATGAGCTTTGCTATTCTCTCATCTGAGTCCATTCATTATCTGTGCATATATATGTGAATATAAAGGTACTCAATCCAAGTTTTTTTTTAAAGAAAGCTTTCTTATGGTCTGATTGCAGATCTCACTTGGTATGAAATGTTCCCATCACCATATTTAATTTGCACCTATTAAAATGTCAAAGAATGATCCATCTTGAATTTGACCTGGAATATTCCAGGGTAATAACATTTTTAGTCCTCTTAAATGTGGCAGGGATTTTCTTCTTGGCTCTATCGACTCCTTTGCCTTTAGACTCTAACACTTGAGGTTACAAATTCATTCTTTTCCTAAATAAATGGTCATGGTGTTTACCAGGATTTTATTACTATGGCAGAGACCTCATCATTGGGACTTTTTTAAATGGGGAAATTTTATGGCCTGTTTTCAAGGTTATTACTCAGAGCACCAGATATGTAACAAGGTTTTATTTTTCTTTTATAGTTATTGTCACAATAGATGCCAATATAGCAGTTTCAGTTGCTTAAATGATCATGGCTAGCAGGAACTTTTTCATTTGGGACAATTAGAAAATATAGTTGGACTGTTTAGGAAAATAAACAACCGTTGATGGCTCAGTAATTGATTTCTTCCACACTTAAATCACTCATGCATTTGCCATCTGGTGATTGAGAACGAGTGCTAGGATATATAGATAAATAAGTAATCTGTTTCTTCACAGGGCTCATCTTCTTAGGTGAGTAGCACCTATACACAAATTCATTATAGTTTATTTTAGTAGGGATAAGGATAATTAGTACATGACTTGGAGGAAGAAGGGCCTAACCTGATTGAGGGAAGAGAGCTTGGTTGGGAAGAGCTTCGGGAAGAGTTATGATCTAAGGCACACACTGCAACGGAGGAGTGAATTTGTATGTGTAAAAGGCAGGAGATAGGGGAAGTAACCAGTTGCTATAGAAAAAGCCCATAGTGGTAAAAATGAAGAGAAAGGCAAATTCAAGAGATAATTAGGAGGTAGAATTGGCAAGACTTAATATCTGAGAAATTATTGCTAAGATATGGAGTATACAAAAGAGAATATGTTGGGGAAATGGATGGGGAGAAAGGATGAGTTTACTTTTGGATTCTTTGGTTGTGGTACCCCTAACAGACAGGTAGACCACTAGATAAGAAGCTCAGAAAATAAGTCTGGAGTTAGAGACACATGTTTGGAAATCAGGGAGTAGTTAAAAACAGAGGAGTAGGTGGGATGTTTCAGGAATTGAGTGCAGAACAGAGCACTCCAAACTGTTTTTGTGTTTCCATACTTTTCTTACGTGCAACATTCTGATCCAATGTTGCAAATTACAGGATTATTTCCATCAGGATGGGGAGTGGGACGGACATGCCCTAAATTCAGTTAAGAACCACTAGAAGATGGACTGAGGAGTTGCTTATATATGTAGGAAAAGAATGAGAAGGTGAAGTCCCAGAATCCAAAGAAAGAGTTTTAACAAAGCAAAACTCAATCACTTAAAGGGTTTAAATTTAAAAAGGGTTTAAATTTAAAAAGAGAGAGAACATTAAAAATTTAAAAAAACATGTGCAGTGATAATCATACTAAAACGGAGATTTAATTTTCGCATGGAACATGGATGACTCTGAAGTTAGATATAGTTGAGAAAGACCCTCAAGCATTTGTAATGGTTGTCACAGACTGCTTTGCTAAAACCATATGTCTTTGATAGGTTCATCTTCACTTCATTTTGAGCCATCGTTGCTATTTTTAATACCGGCATGAAATACTTGGAATGCATACGTGAAATTATTTTCTTTAGAGCCTGCTTAATTATTATTTTTTCTATTGCGAAATTTTTCCCCCCTGGTAAAATCAGGGGTGCAAAGCCTGCTTTTCTAGATACTGCTGAGAGTTATATTAGAAGTCAGGGTCCAAACATGATATGATAGTAAAGTTCATTCTATCTTCGCTGTGACTATTTGGTGGATCCAATTTGCAAAAACTGCTACATGAGAGCCGGAGAGTGCTACTTCCAGGCTCCCGCTGCTTCGGATTTTGCTGTTGTTAATTAGACATTGCACTCTAGCAATAGCAGTGTCGAGCTGTGCTATGCTTGAATCAGCAGAGAATAAAAGGAGTCAGGTTATCCATAAAGAGCTTCACCAAAATGTTACAGGGAACGTGTGCATGTACATATATACGTATGTGTATGTCTGGTTCAGTCCTCTGAGGCCAGGCTGGGAACGTGAGGACCCATTTCTTGGCTGCTTGTGTGTGAGGAGGTTCTGGGACGCTGCCAAGGGGTCTGTCGCTGAGCTGTATGCCAAGGTTGGGTGAGAAGGCTTGGTATGGTCTAGGTATTACAACAGGGCGCTCATGACTTCAGAAGTCAATGGAATTAGATTGGAAGTGCTGAAAACAAGATAAAAAAACAATAGAAACACCCAAATCTGTATAGTCATTGTTGAGATGAGACCCAAATGGAACTAATAATGCCTATTTCCTAGAAACAGGCAGCGGCAACATGATTAAAAGCCACATGCATCCTACTAAAGAAGTTAGATTTTTATCCTGAAGGCAATGGGAAGCCATCTGCTATTGCAGATCTTTTGTTTCCATATGGCATAGGATGTCCTAGGATTTCTATGCATTCTGTCTACATGAATGGTTTTCATTCAGGTTTATTGAGATATAATTTTTTTTAAATTTATTGGGGTGACAGTTGTTAGTAAAATTACATAGATTTCAGGTGTACAATTCTGTATTACATCATCTATAACTCCCATTGTGTGTTCACCACCCAGAGTCAGTTCTCCTTCCATCACCATATATTTGATCCCCCTTACCCTCATCTACCACCCCCACCCCCCCATATCCTCTGGTAGAGATATAATTTACATACATAAAACTCCCTGTTTTAGTGTGTATGAGTGTTCTATAAGCTATGGTTTATATACGGTTGTGTAACAACCACCACAATCAAACAATAGAACAGTTACATTCCCTTGGGGCCATTTGTAGCCAGCCTTTTCCTGCCCCTCTCCCCTCCGCCCTGGCAACCACTAGTCTGTTTTCTGTCCCTATAGTTTTGCCATTTGGGCACAGCCACTATGGAAAACAGTTTGGCAGTTTGTTCTAAAGTTAGATATACACTTACCATATGACTCAGCAATCCTGTTTCTAAGTATTTACCCTTAAGAAATCAAAACTTACGATAACATAAAAACCTGTATGTGAATTTTTAAAGCAGCATTATTCATAATTATCCCAAACTGAAAACAATTCAAATGTCCTTCAATGGGGGGATGGGTAAACAAATGGGTATATCCATAAAATGGAATACTACTCAGCAATAAAAAGCAACTAACTACAGATACAGGCAACGACAAGAATTAATGTCAGATGCGTCATGCTAAGTGAAAGAAGGCAGCCTCAAAAGGCTACATACTATGTGATCCACAGTGGCTGTACCATTTTGCATTCCCACCAGCAATGTATGAGAGTTCCTCATCAGCACTTGGTAGAGTTAGTTTTCTTAATTTTAATCATGGTGATAGATTTGTAATGTAATTTCACTGCAGTTTTGATTTGCATTTTCATAATGACTGATGATGTTGAACATCTTTTCATGTATGTATTCACTATCCACATATCTTTTTTTGGTAAAGTGTTTTTAAATTGCTTTTTATTGGTTTATTTTTGATTGATGAGTGCTTATTTTACTATAATATACGGTATATCTTTACGGATAAATGTTTTCAGATTTTTGGGGTAGATACCCAGGAGATTGCTGGGTTGTATGGTAATTCTATTCTTAACCTTTTGAGGAAACTTTACACTGCCTTCCACAGATGGTTGTACCAATTTACGTTCCCTCCAACACTTGTTATTATTTGTGTTGTTAATGATAGCCATTCTAACAGGTGTGAGGTGGTATCTCATTGTGGTTTTGATTTGCATTTCCCTAATAGCTAGTGAAGTTGCACATTGTTTCATATCTGTTGGCTGTTTGTATGTCTTCTTGGGAGAAGTTTCTGTTCATGTCCTCTACCCATTTTTCAATCGGATTTTTTGTCTTTTTTTTCTCTCAAGGGTGATCCTTTATTTTCTGAAAGTCTTAAAACTGATCCATTTATCAAAAGGTGACCGATGGTCCAGTTTACAAACAATATCTTTCCCCACCAGCTAATCCAGAAGCGCTGAGAGGGCCGTGGCGTAGGTGTCATCAAAACCGGCCCTCCACTGCCAGCAGCCGCACTGCGGCCTGCTGCATGGCCTCGTGGACGCGCCTCACCTGTTCCTCTGGGACAGGGTCCGCTCCATGTGGCGGTAGGTGATTCGGTAGCAGTGACTGGTCTTGTGTGTCTTTGGATGTTCAAACTTGTCTGTAAGATCAACTTTTTCCACCAGGTCTCCTCCAATTGTTCGGACCAAGCCAGAAAAATCGTTTTCTGTGTAATTTTCAGAGGGCAACCAGAATGAAATGTCATTTACCACAGCAGGATATTTGCTGAGAGGCTGAAATGTCACCTTCTGGTTGACATTGGACAAGAAGAACTGCTTCAGGAAGCGCTCATCCTCGCTCCAGAAGAGACGGATATCTGGGATGTCATAGAGAATCTTTCTAGTCTTTCCAATCCCAGGCCAAAGGCCCAACCGATCCTATCTTGGGCACCAGCTGAATTTACCAGTTGTTCCATCACTCCACAGCCAAGAACTTCCAGCCATTCTCCATCTCAAAGGAAGGGTGAATAAAAGGAAAGTAGCAGTCTACCCATCTAATGTCCAGTCCATCTCCAAACAGATGTGTCACAAGCCTGGTCAGTGTCTGCTTCAGGTGAAACTCTATGAGCTTCACGGCCTCCATGGTATGTGTCTCTTGTTTACGGGCAGAGCGAGAAGTTTGTTCAAAGAGCTGCAGGCTTTCTCCATCCTTTATGCCGGCAAACAACCACCACACGCCTGGGAGACCCAGACCTAGGCTGTTTCAAAATCTAAAATCGTCTTTTTGTTGTTGAGTTGTATGAGTTCCTTATATATTTTGGGTATGAGCCCCTTACTGGAAGCGTTTGCAAATATCTTCTCCCATTCAGTTGGTTGCCTCTTTGTTTTGTCGATGGTTTCTTTTGCTGTGCAGAAGCTTTTTAGTTTGATATAATCCCATTCATTTATTTTAATTTTTACTTTCCTTGCCTTTGAGGTCAAATTCATAAAATCCTCTTGGAACCCAAGGTCCATAAGCTTAGTATCTATGCTTTTTTCTATGCAGTTTATTGTTTCAGGTCTTATGTTTAGGTCTTTGATCCATTTGGAGTTAATTTTGGTACATGGTGAAAGACAGCAGTCTAGTTGCATTGTTTTGCACATGGCTTTTCAATGTTCCCAGCACCATTTAGTGAAGAGGCTGTCTTTTCTCTATTGTATGTTTCTGGCTCCTTTGTCGAAAATTATCTGTCCATATTTATGTGGTTTTATTTCTGGCTTTTCAGTTCTATCCCATTGGTCTCTGTGTCTGTTTTTCTGCCAGTACCATGCTGTTTTGATTATTGTTGCCCTGTAGTACAAGCTGAAGTCAGGGAGTGTGATATCTCCAGAATTGTTCTTTTTTCTTAGGATTGCTTTGGCTATTTGGGGTCTTTTGTGGTTCCATACAAATCTGATGATTTTTTTTGGTTCCATTTCTTTAAAAAAATGCCATTGGGATTTTGATGGGGATTGCATTAAATCTATATATTGCTTTAGGTAATGTGGCCATTTTAACTATGTTGATTTCCATTTCTTTGTGTCTTTAATTTCTTTTAAAAATGTCTTATAGTTTTCAGTGTATAGGTCTTTCACATCCTTTGTTAACTTTATTCCTAGGTATTTTATCCTTTTTGTTGCAGTTGCAAAGAGAATTGTTTTTTAATTTCTTTTTCTGAAATTTAGTTGTTAGTATATAGGAATGCAATCGATTTTTGTACAAGATTTTCCCCTTGTATTCTAGAATATTTAGTTTTAGGTTTTACATTGAAGTTTATGATCCATTATGAGCTAATTTTTATATAGATGTTAAGTATGGACTAAAATATTCTTTCTCTTTCTTTCTTTCTGCTTTTTATTTAGCATATGTATGTCCAAATGTCCCAGCACCGTTTGTTGAATAATAATTTCACTGTTGAATTTCATTTGCATTTTTGGCAAAAATCAATTAACTATGTATATCTGGGTCTGTTTCTGGACGCTCTTCTGTTCCATTGATCTATGTGTCTGTACTTTGGCTGATAGCACACTATCTTGTTGATTTATGGTAAGTCAGTTAGTCAGGGAATGTGAGTCCTTCAACTTGGTTATTTTTCACAACTATTTTGGCTGTTCTGGTTCCTTTTCCTTTCCATAAACACTTTAGAATCAGCTTGCTGATTTCTATAAAAATCCCACTGGGATTATTTTTGGAGGGTATTATATTTGTCTATAGGTGAATTTGGGGAGAATTGCTATCTTAACAATATTAAGTCTTCTAATCTATTAAAACTATATGTTTCTCCATGATTTTTACATCTGCTTGCTCCCTCCTACCCTGAAAATAAGCCCCAGTTACAATTGTCAGCCAGAAGGATGCATTTAGTATATTATGACGATGTTCCAGAAGAAGATGACATGAATTTGAATAAATGTAGATTGTTGTACATGAAAAAATAAGACATCCCCTGAAAACATAAGCCCTAATGCATATTTTGGAGCAAAAATTAATATAAGACCTGGTCTTATTTTCGGGGAAATATGGTGTAAGACCTGATCTTATTTTTGGGGAAACACGGTATATGTCTTTTATTTCCTTTTTCTTGCCTGATTGTTCTAGCTAGGAATTCCAGTATGATGTTGAGTAGAAGTAGTAAGAGTGTACAGCCTTGCCTTATTTCTAATCTTAATGGGAAAACATTCACTGAGGATTCTGGTTCCTGGCCAGAAAACCTATGTGTGATTTATCAGGCCTGATTATAGGCAATTACAAAGGCTTTGCCTGGCTTACCTCACAGGGGAAATGCCCTCCCCTAGGGTTTCCAGGTGGGAATTCCCACCTGTTCTCAGGAGTTTTTTTTGCTTTCCCATTCTGGAATTCCGAGATATAAACTGGTTTCTGTTCTCCACAATGAATCGTTTCCACAAAGTGACGGCCAATACTACCAACCACCTGGGTTCAACGAGCCGATTTTCCTGATTTCCTGACCAACTTTTCTTGGGATTCGGGAAAGGAAAAGTGAAAAGAAAAAAAATTCCCGAGATTGGGTAGGAGAGTTCCTGCCCAGAGACCCTAGCGATAAATTGGAAAAATGTCTGAGAGATACACTGTGAGTAGTACGTTTATTTCCCAATGTGGATATTACTGGGTTCAAGGAGGAGCCGATTTTCCCGATTTCCAGACCAAGTTTTCTCAGAATTTGGAACGGGAAAGTGAAAAAAAAAAAAAAAACCCTGAGAACGGGCGGGAATTCCCACCTGGAAATCCTCCCCTCCCCATATCAGACTGCATTGCAGTCTCCAAATGGAATTACAGTCAAGGATTCAGATCCCTCTGGCTGGCCGTGTTCTTACATATATTTTCATTCCTAGCCCAGGCACTCAAATTTGGGCAAGGATCTCCTCAGGATCTTCTGTGAAGGCCTCCTTTTGTGGAGGAAGGGTGTAAAGGGAAAGGTTGAAGACGTTTTTCCCCACTCTGACTCAGTGCTTAGTAGCTTTCCATGCCTAGCCCTCCCCTTTCTTCTTGCCCCTGGTTAGAGTCCATGAAACTTCATGAGTCTTTTGTTTGGGATCAGGAAACAGTGAGACAACCCTCCCCCACATTGATGCTGATCTATCTGACCCTCAACTGGTGGGAAAAATAAATGTGGGGATTGAGGGTGGGGGAGTCAGTACTTTCTCTGGTTTTAGCCTTTTGCTTATACTATTGCAGTAAGTGGTTAAAAGCTTTTTTGTTACTTTCATTTTGGCTTGTTTCTTTAATCCTCTACTCTAGACACCTTGTAGTTCAGCTTTCTCTAGCCCAGCTGAGCTCTGCCATTCATCATTAAGTATGATGTTCGTTGCAGGTTTTTCGTAGATGCCCTTTATCAGATTAAGGATGTTTCCTTCTATGCCCAGTTTGCTGAGCTTTTTCCCCCCTAAACCATGAATAGATGTTGAATTTTGTCAAATAATTTTTCTGCATCTATTGAGATGACCTTTACACGTTTATTCATTCTCTGCATTAACATCGTTTTACACTTCCCACTCTGTATCCAGCTTATTCTTTATAATGCGTAATTCCTGATGCCAAAGGTTTTTAGTCATTCAAGAACCATATAAAACATAAGGAGGTAGGTTCTTGGTTTGTTCTAATGAAGACTCTCCCAAGTCCAAAGTTTCCTTTATGGGAATGAGGAGGTGAAGAGTATGAAAGCGGTTAAGAATTTTGAGTATTTCTGTGTGGCTTCCTTCTTTTCTTAAAATAACTTTTTTTTCACGTACATATATGTAGCGATTTATTAATTTAAAAAAAAAAAATTAAATTAGTTTCAGGTGCACAAAACAATGTAATAGACATTTATCATTTATATCCCTCGCACAGTGACAGCCTTCCTCCCGCCATCCACTACCCCTCTACATCGCACACAGCCATTACATTTCCATTGTCTAAAATAAAATTTTTAAAAAATATATAATGAGTACAGAGATGCACATTCCTGCCACTTTCTCTGTGTTTACACCCCTGGTGCTAGACTTGGGAGGAGGGACAGGGAAGAAAACAGATGCTTTCTTATATGATTGCCCATGACAAATTCACTGTCTTCTTTATAGTAGTCCCAACTGCTTTTCTTGTACATGAGCAGCAACACTTTTGCTAGTAGGAACAGTGGAAGTCTTTTCTTTGTGTCACCCCAGCATATCTACCTCATCTGCAGGCTTGGCATGAACTGATGGTGTTCTTTTTTTTTTTTCCCACCGTTTATTGGCACTGTCTTTCTTTTTTTTTTTATTAGTTTCAGGTGTACAAGACAAGGTAATACTTAGATGCCTACCATCTACATCCCTCACACTGTGAACCCCCCTCCCCCCACCCACCATCCCTCCCACCTCACACCTAGCCATCACATCACACACATAAAATTATAGTTGGCATTCATTAATGTTTAGCCTCTGGTGCACAACGCCACGATCAGGCATCCACACCATCCCTGAGGTGGTCTCCCAAATAGGACGCACGCCCATCGGATACCCAACAAAACCCCTACAACATTATTGAATAAGTTCCTCAAATTAATTTCCAGAAAACCCTGAGGCCATCTTGCGGCCACCAGCCGCCTCCCGATCCCTTCACCTTTCCCCTTATCCCCAACCACCCCGCCGCCCCCGCCCATCTAACAACTCTCGGTGTTTTCTTTGTGTCCTCAAAACTGTCTCTGATCAGTTCATTCACATATTCTTTTCTTTAGATTCCGCATATAAGTGAGATCATATGGTACTTGTCTTTCTCTTTCTGACTTATTTCACTTAACATAATGTTCTCTAGATCCATCCATGTTGTTGCAAATGATAAGATTTCTTTCTTCTTTATGGCTGCGTAATACTCCATTGTATAAATGTACCACAGCTTCTTAATCCAGTCATCTACCGATGGGCATTTCGGCTGTTTCCATGTCTTGGCTATTGTGTAAAGTGCTGCAGATGGTGTTCTTAATAGGCCTGCTGGAGGTGGCTCAATCCTAAGACAAATGGGAATATTCTCAAAGAATACCATTTAGCTAACAAAATTCAAGGAAGGAATGATGGAAGGATATGACAGAGATGGGTTTCCAGAACAACTTGAATACGCTAAAGAATTTTCCTCCGCCTCTCATCTGTCAGCTGCACACCATTCTACATTTGTACATCTTCTTACCAGTTCAGCTACTAGAAATGTATGACTCCATTACAAATTCAAAAGTCCCGAGGAAGGGGCTCATTGGCTCAGCTTAGGTCAGGTGCCCTCTTCTGGATCAATCGTGTGGCCAGAAGGTGAGATCACATGATAACATGGCCCTTCCTCCTGACACAGTGCAGATGGGATTGGAAAGAGCAGGGCATAGAGAGGAGAGGAGAGCTAGACATTTAACCTTATTGATGTCCACTCCATGTACATATACATCCATATTTTAACAACATTATGATCATCTGTACATGCATTTTATTGTACTTTTTAAACTTTGTATGATATTATATATACATTGTATTTGTTTCCTAGGGTTGCCATAACAAATTACAAACTCATCGTCTTAAAGCAATAGAAATTTAATCTCTTACAGTTCTGTGGACTGGAAATGTGAAATCAAGGTATGAGCAGGGCTGGTTCCTTTGGGAGGCTCTGAGAGAGAAATCGTTCTATGCCTCTCTCCTAGGTTCTAGTAGACACATCTCTCCAGGCTCTACCTCCAGCTATACATGGCATCCTTCTGGTGTGTCTGTGTCCAGATTCCCACCTTATACATTAGGTTGGTGTGAAAGTAATTGCAATTTAAGTGGTTAATAATTGCAAAAACCACAATTACTTTTGCACCAACCCTAATATATCTCCTTCTTATGCATGCTTTTTAATGGCTGTATATTTTTCATCATGTGGTTAACTATAAGTTATTTTTAAAATTTTGGCCATCTAGGCTATTTTGGTATGTTTCAATTTTAACTAAAACTGCAGCAAACATTCTTGTATATAAATATTTGTGTGCATCTCCAGAATGTTCTTGCAACAAATTCCTACGTATGGACTTTGGGATTGGGTATATTACTTTTAACCTAATTTTTTAAAAGACTCGTCTTGTAAAAGCATTTTGTCAAAGAAATTCTGGATAACTTCCTGTTTCGAGGCTAGAATTCTAGGTAGTGTCATATTTTGCCTTTAATTTAAAAATTTTCAGAACCTAAAAGGGAAATAGCTCTGCTGAAATAAAATACACATTGTTACAAATTTTCTTTTTTCTTATAATGAGAACTTTTAAGATCTACTCTCTTAGCAACTTTCAAATGAAAAATTTTATATCAGCATATTATTGATCAATTTGAAGTGCTTGGTCCAGGGATTGTGCGTGGCTGATCCCTCTGGATGGCTTAGTCAACGCAGGACCTGGCTGAGGAATGAAGGAGGGGGCCGGGGGAGGAGTATGGGGACTCTACTTGTGTGCCTGTGAGTATGTGCATGTGTCCTTTCCCAAGTGGATGCAAAGCTGCATGCCTGGGTGGGTTTATGTAAGAGGAAGCTCTGTTCCCCCTTGCTCCAGGGATTCAGCCAGGAGACCTGGAATCCCCACACCTGCCTACAGTTCTCATAAGAGTTATAGGTCTATTTTGTGAATAGCAACCCCTCATAAATGACTCGATTGTGTCATGTGCAAATTAACAACTTAATGTGGTTGTTCTATTTGTCAAACCTCACCTAGATTACTTCTTCTCTTAATCCCTTACAGTCTAGCAGCCAGAATGATCCCTTTAAAACACAACTTATCATGTTACTTTCGCAGTCCAAAGTCTTCATTGGCTTTCTATCACTAAGAATGAAACCTAAAGTTCCTACCGAGGCTTACATGATCCGATGTAGTTACTTGCCTCTGTGACCTCATTTTCTACTACTTGTCCTCTTTATCTCTCTGTTCAAGGTGCTTTAGCTTTCTCGCAGCTCCAGGTCCTCAAAAATATCAGTAGCACTTCCAGCTCAGGGTCTTTGCACTTGCTGTTTCCTCTTCTTCAAATGCTCTTCCTGCAGATACTTGTATGGCCTACTCCCTCACTTCCTTCAGGTCTGTTCACATGGCACAATCTCAGAGAAGCCTACTTTGACCACTCTGTATAAAATAGCAGTCTCTCTTCACCTAACCCTGATCTCTCTCTGCTCTCTTACCCTGCTTTTATTTTTCATTTTTGGCACCTGACATTGTATATGTTTATTTGCTTATTTCCCACCATAGAATGTATGCTCTAAAGCAGGGTTGACAAAACTGCGGCCCATGGGCTGACTGCGGTCTGCGGGCCGACTGCGGTCCACAATCCATTGTTAATTAGCCCGCAGCAAATTCCAAAAATATATTTCGTTTACTTAAATAAACCAGGTGAGGCAATACGTACTTCACCTCGAGTGAGTGGCCTGGCTGTTTGTGTATTTTACCGCATATGGCCCTTGGTAAAAAACGTTGAAAAAAGTTTGGACACTCCTGCTCTAAAGGGAAGGGACTTTGTCTGTTTTATTCATATCCCAAGAGCTGGGACCATTTGCCTGGCCCATAGTTAGCTCTTAATAAATATCTGTTGAATTAATAAATAAAAGGCATTGTGCTGTGTAATCTGAGGAACATAAAGTTGAATAAGACATGGAATCGTGGTGTGCTGGTAAATGTTTAACAGGTGGAACTCCAGTTGGGGCAAGTCCTGATTTGTAGCATTTGCTGGTTTCCATGGTGTAAATATACCCACTATGGCCCATTTCATGCTACCAACATGACTTCATCGAAAGCAGAGTTAGAGAGATGCACATTTGGTTTTCAAGAGCTAGTACAAACTAGTTTCGGCATATTGCTACATGGAATTTAGTGGGAGAGAGAAGGTGTGTCCACGAGCATGATAAAGTAGAATAAGTATTAAAAGAAATGAGTGAATTAAAAATTATGAAGACTTAAAGGAGGATACTAGTTTTTTTCTGGATGTTTTCAAGTGTTTGCACATTGGTGTGGTCAACATGGATCCGAGGGCTAGACTTCACTTTGCTGAAGAGCTTCAGTTTTTCAGTATATCCTGAACAAAGGGAGACTGCTATTTTATACAGAGTGGCATTTGAGCAGAGTTCTGAAGGAACCAAGGGAGTAAGTATGAGATTATCTGCAAGAAGAGCATTCAAAGAAATGGGAACGGGGCACTCGGACACTCAGAAATTGATTTTCAGTAATTGTATTAGTTGGGATATTTTTGGCTATTAGTAACTGAATACAATTCCAAATGACATATATAATAAGAAAAATGTATTATCTCACATTTTAAGAAGCCCAGTACGTTTTCAGAGTTGGGTAATGCAGTGGCTCAGCAATGTCATCAGGGACCCAGGTTTGCCATCTTCCTGCTCTTCCATTCTCAGCATGCCGGCTTTCCCCTCCAGCTTTGCTCTCCTGATGGTATCAAGAGTTCTGCCTCAGTTTCTGGGATCACATGCAGACACAGAAATACCCAGTAGAAGAGAGACTCATCATTCTTTTTTGTGCTGTTTAAAGTTCAGCTGCTCATAAAAATGGAGAAAATAATATAAAATTATCCATATGCATTACATAGATGTAATCATTGTTAACATTTTGATGTATTTGCTTCATCTATTTATTTGATGAATAATTTAAAATTACTGACATCATGGAATTTCTTGAGAATGTATCTCTGAAAAATAAGGGTATTTTCCTAGCTAATCACATTATTATACCTACTTTTTAAAAAATTAAGGTGTATTGGGGTGACAATGGTTAGTAAAGTTACATAGATTTCAGGTGTACAATTCTGTAATACATCATCTATATATCACATTGTGTGTTCATCACCCAGAGTCAGTTCTCCTCCATCACCATATATTTGATCCTGTTTACCCTCATCTACCACCTCCTCCTCCCTTACCCTCTGGTAACCAGTAAACTGTTGTCTGTGTCTATGAGTTTTTATTTATTTGTCTTGTTCCTTCGTTGCTTTCAGTTTTATATACCACATATCAGTGAAATCATATGCTTCTCGACTTTTTCTGATTTATATCTCTTAGCATTATAATCTCAAGATCCATCCATGTTGTGGCAAATGGCACTATTTCATCTTATAGCAGAATAATATTCCGTTGTGTATATATACTACAACTTCTTTATCCATTCATCTATCGAAGGACACTTTGGTTGTTTCCATGTCTTGGCCACCGTAAACAAAGCTGCAGTGAATATCGGAGCACATATATCTTTATGGATAAATGTTTTCATATTTTTGGGGTTGATACCCAGGAGAGGGATTGCTGGGTCATATGATAATTCTATTTGTAATTTTTTGAGGAACCTCCACACTGCCTTCCATAGTGGCTGCACCAATCTGCATTCCCATATCTAAATTTAATAATTATTCCCTAATAGCATCTAACATTCCAGTCCACATTCAGATATCACAATTTTCATTTTTAAGGTTTTTATTAAAACCTTAAAATATAGCTAACATACAATATTATATGCTTTTTAGGGGTACACTATAGTTGTTCAACATTTATATACCTAGAGAAGTGATCACCATGATAAGTCCAGCAACCGTCTGACACCATACTATGGTATTAAATATTATTGACTATATTCCCTATGCTGTGCATTACATTCCCATGACTTATTGGTTTTATATCTGGAAATTTGGACCACTTATTGCCCTTCACCTTCCCCCCTTTTAATTTTTCAATTACAGTTGACATTCAATATTATTTTGTATTAATTTCAGGTGTACAGCATACTGGTTAGACATTGATATAATTTAAGAAGTGATCCCCCTGACTGGTCTATTACCCACCTGGCCCTATACACAGTTATTACCACATCATTGACTATATTCCCTATGCTTTCCTTTACATCCCCTTGACTATTTTGTTACTACCAATTTGTACTTCTTAATCCCTTCGCCTTTTTCACCCTGCCCCCCATTCCCCTCCCATCTATCACCCCAACAAATCTAGTGCCCATCTGACACCATACATAATTATTACAATATTACTGACTATATTCCTTATGCTATACCCTACATCTCCATGATGATTTTGTAACAACCAATTTGTACTTCTTAATCTGTTCCCCTTTTTTTCATCCACACTCCCAAGCCCCGTCTCATCTGGCAACCATCAGAATGTTCTCTGTATTTATAAGTTTGTTTTTGATTTGTTTGTTTATTTTGTTCTTTAGATTCCACGTATAAACGAAATCACATTCATCTGTCTTTCTCTATCTGACATGTTCCACTCAGCACAATACCCTCCAGGTCCATCTGTGCTGCCACAGATGGCAAGAACCCATTCCTATCCATGGCCGAGCAATATTCCATTGTATCTATGTACCACCTCCTCTTTATCCATTCATTCATAGACAGACGCCCAGGCTGCCTCCACATCTTGGCCACTGTAAACCATGCTGCAATGAACACATGGATGCACACGTCCTCTTAAAGTAGCGTTTTGGTTTTTTTCGGATAAATACCCAGAAGTGGGACTACTGAGTCCTTTTTTGTCTCCTGTTATAAAGTTTATTTTATCTGGTAAGTATGGCTACTTCAGCTTTTCTTGTTGTTTCCATTTTCATGAAATATCTTTTTCCATCTTTTTACTTTCAGTCTGTATGTGTGATTTTCAATCTGAAGTGATTCCTTGTAGGCAGCATGTGTAAGGGTTTTGTTTTCTTATCCATTTAGCCCTCCTGTGTCTTTTGATTGGAACATTTAATCCATTTACACTGAAAGTAATTGTTGCTAGATATATAGCTATTGCCATTTTATTATTCATAAAATATTATTTATAATTTGATTCGCCTCACCCCCTTAAAGAAGGCCCTCTAATATTCCTTGTAATACTGGTTTGGTGGTGATGAACTCCAGTACTAGGCCTGGGGTAGCTCCGCAAAAAGCCAGGACACCCTGAGTCCTTCTCCCACCTGCCGGCTCCCTTGAAGTTCAGTCGCTGAGAAAGCCTCATGGGGTATGCAAGTTGGGTGACACAGTGTCTCAGGGAGTCACTACCATGGGAAGCATTGTGCTCACCTGGTTAATGCAGACTCTGGTTTGGTGCCAGTGCTGAGCTTGGAGCTACTCAGCAAAAGTCTCAGAGTGCATCAAGGTCAGTTGCTGCCCACCTGGGGCCTCCTGTGGACTCTGATAGTTTTCGAAGAAAGAGTGCAATGTATGTAGGGCTGGTTGCTTGAGGAGAAAGTGCCTCTGGCATTGGGGGTGTTGGGTAGGGTGGGATTCCAGTGAGTTAGAGCCCAGGAGCTCACCAGACCAATCAGATTCAGATTTGGCTGTAAGTGTAAGGGGAGGGGCTAACACATTAAAGATGGTGGCTGCCTGCCAGCTGCATAGGAGAAAGTCCCTTCACAGAGAAAGTGGGACTGTCCACCAGCCCTGGCCTTGAAGCCACACACCTCAGTCTGCTCACCATATATGCCTCTGACATCCCCTGAGTCAGCATCCCTCCACCAGAGCTCAAGGTGAGTGTCTGCCAGTAAGTGAGTCTGTGTGAGGACTGTATAAGAGGACGTCTTGGTTTCCTGCAGCTTTCTATCCCACTCAGATAGTTGGAAAATCCACTGTTTTTTACAGTCAGATGTGGGGGCTCCTCATCCTGGCAGCAGTACTCCAGGCTAGGAAACCTGGAATGGGACTGGGGTCCTTCACTCCTCTGGGGGAAACCTCTACAGATGAGTTATCCCTCCCTATTTTCAACCATCACACAGAGGCTTCCGGGCAGCACGATTCCTGTCTCTGCCCCTTCTACCAATCTCGGTGTGGCTTCTTTATATCCTTAGTTACAAAATTTCTGTTTAGCCAGTGTTCAGATGGTTCTCCAGGTTGGTTGTTTTATAATTGAATTGTAATTTTAATGTGTTCACGGAAGGCAGCAGGCACAGTATTTATCTTCTCCGCCATCTTGGGTCTCTCCAGATTTCACAATTTCCCCAAAATGTCATTTATGGCTGCTTTGTTCAAACCAGAATCCAGTCAAGGATCAGTCATTACAACTTATTGTTATATCTCCTAAATCTCTTTTAATTTGGATTCAGGACATTACCTCCCTCATTTTTTCAATAAAATTGAAATGTTGACAGACCCAGTCCTGTTGTTCTGTAGAATCACTCAAATTCAGACTTTGGTTGTTTCTTTGAAGTGTTTTTCTGTTCTTCATATTTCCTGAAAACTGGATGTTAGATCTAAGGAACTGTATAGATTCAGATCAAACATTTATAGAAGAAATACTTCATAGGTGATGTTGTTTACTTATTGTATCATTTTAAGAGTCATGTAATACCTGATTGCCTCATTCTTTTTTTTTTAATTAAATTTATTGGGGTGACAATTGTCAGTAAATTTATATAGATTTCAGGTGTACAATTCTGTATTACATCGTCTATAAATCCCATTGTGTGTTCACCACCCAGAGTCAGTTCTCCTTCCATCACCATATATTTGATCCCCCTTACCCTCATCACCCACCCCCCACCCCTTACCCTCTGGTAACCACTAAATTATTGTCTGTGTCTATGAGTTTTTGTTTCTCATTTGTTTGTCTTGTTCTTTTTGCTTTATATACCACATATCAGTGAAATCATAGGGTTCTCTGCTTTTTCTGTCTGACTTATTTCACTTAGCATTATACTCTCAAGATCCATCCATGTTGTCACAAATGCTCCTATATCATCTTTCCTTAACGCCGAATAGTATTCCATTGTGTATATGTACCACAACTTCTTTATCCATTCATCTATCGAAGGACATTTTGGTTGTTTCCATGTCTTGGCCACCGTAAACAAAGCTGCAATGAACATTGGAGTACACGTGTCTCTATAGAGAAATGCTTTTATATTTTTGGGGTAGATACCCAGGAGAGCGATTGCTGGGTCATATGGTAATTCTATTCGTAATTTCTTGAGGAACCTCCACACTGCCTTCCATAGCGGCTGCACCAGTCTGCATTCCCACCAACAGTGTATGAGAGTTCCTTTTTCTCCACAGCCTCTCCAACACTTGTTACTATTTGTCTTGTTGATGAAAGCCATTCTGACTGGGGTGAGGTGATATCTCATTGTGGTTTTCATTTGCATTTCTCTGATGATTAGCGATGTTGAGCATTTTTTCATATGTCTATTTGCCATTTGTATATCCTCTTTGGAGAAATGTCTCTTCAGGTCCTCTGTCCATTTTTCAATTGGGTTGTTTGTTTTTTTTGTTGTTGAGTTTCATGAGTTCCTTGTATATTTTGGATATTAGCCCCTTATCAGAGGAACTGTTTGTGAAAATCTTCTCCCATTCAGTTGGTTGCCTCATTATTTTGTCAATAATTTCTTTTGCTGTGCAGAAGCTTTTCAGTTTCATATAATCCCATTTGTTTATTTTAGTTTTTACTTCCATTGCCTTTGGAGTCAAATTCATAAAATGCTCTTTGAACCCAAGGTCCATAAGTTTAGTACCTATGTTTTCTTCAATGCAGTTTATTGTGTCAGGTCTTATGCTTAAGTCTTTGATCCATTTTGAATTAATTTTGGTACATGGTGACAGATAGCAGTCCAGTTTCATTCTTTTGCACGTAGCTATCCAATTCTGCCAGCACCATTTATTGAAGAGGCTGTCTTTCGTCCATTGTATGTTTTTAGCTTCTTTGTCAAAAATTATCTGTCCATATTTATGTGGTTTTATTTCTGTGTTCTCAATTCTATTCCATTGGTCTATGTGTCTGTTTTTCCGCCAATACCAAGCTGTTTTGATTATTGTAGCCCTGTAGTACAAGGAAAAATCAGGGAGTGTGATACCTCCAGTATTGTTCTTTTTTTTTAATATTGCTTTGGCTATTCGGGGTCTTTTGTGGTTCCAAACAAATCTGATGATTTTTTGTTCTATTTCTTTAAAAAATGCCATTGGGATTTTAATAGGGATTGCATTAAATCTGTATATGGCTTTGGGTAATATGATTGCCCCATTCTTAGTGATGCAAAATAAGGGTAAATAATTTGGGGTTTGTTCCATTGAAACTGATGTAACTATACAGTTTGCCAATAGCCTTTTTACCTAATGGTTTTAACTTCCACTTAAGATAGTTGCCTGAATCAATTATGTCATTAGTGTTAACAAAATATTTATCAGATGAAATTCTTATGGAAAAAGGCGAGTCAACTAGGACTATTTATTAGGTTTCCCTGAAGTACTATAAAGTATACAAATGCAAGATACATTAATGGCTAGCTCGTAACTTTTATACTTAATTACAAAGTATAAGCTTTGGTGTAATGGTGACAATTGAATTTGTTTTGATTTTCTTTTTAAAAATATTATTTTGAGCTCATGGATTTTTGTATATTCAAAAAGTTTCAATCAATTATACTTCTTATTCTTTTGATATTCAAATTGTCCCAATTTTGGTCAGGGGTGACCCTTCCTAGTGGCTATTGTATCCTTTTGATCTGACTCCATTCTCCTCTCTTTTTTTTTAAAGTTTTGTTGGGGAATATTTGGGAACAGTGTGTTTCTCCAGGGCCCATCAGCTCCAAGTCGTTGTCCTTCATTCTAGTTGTGGAGGGCACAGCTCACTGGCCCATGTGGGTATCGAACCGGCAACCCTATTGTTTAGAGCTCGAGCTCTAACCAACTGAGCCATCTGGCTGCTCAAAACTCCACTCTCCTTTGAAAGCTCCTTTGCTTTCTGACCAAACAAGATGTTCCAGGCTTACTTTGTACATTCTCTGCCCCAGACTTGAAATTAGCAATTTCTTCAAGAAGCCCCAGTCAGTGTGCTTCTCATTAAGAATGAAGAAACTTTCCCATAAGCCCTGTAGCATACTTCCCCTCTCATTGGTCAGAACCACCTTACATGCCCATTCCTAAAACGCTGCCTGGTTAGAGGAATGGCCAAAAGATGCATTAGAGCTGATTGTCTGGCTAGGTCTTATTTTCGGGAAACAGGGTATGTTTGATTTAGTGAAGCACGTGACCACGTAGAGGAGGGTTTTAGAGGTTCTGTTAGAAAGGGTAAAGGCAGGGTGGACAAAGTGGAGTAAATAGTTGTTGGGTGACAAATCCAGTGTTTTCTACACTAATCATATAAATTTCCAGTTTATGAGTTTACATTAAGAACTATCTCTGGCAAGATAATGGCTCACAGTAGTTTGCAGCAGGGATATCCATTCAGGAGGTGACATCACATGTTTTCTTGGTGAGAAATAGAAATTGAGTGGATTTAGGGAATACTTCCGTTAAATTTTGTAGCTGGTTGTAAAAGTATTTTGGTCTATATAACCATGACAGGTTAAGAGAATCAGGGCGTTCTCTTGCTGGAAATATTTCTGATAAACGCTGACATTTTACTGTCCAACACTTTGGAATAAGGCAGTTGTGGGTCGAATGCCAGCTCTTCTATGTACTAGCTGTTTTTTTACCAAATCTCTCTGAGGCCTCAGTTTCTGCATCTGCACAGTAGAAAGAGTAAAGTGCATTTTATAGAGGAGTTCAAAGTTTAACTGATATAAAGCTCGTACCCCAAATGCATGCATAGTATTCATTCAGTGTTAATTTTCATCATAGCCCTCTTCCTCCCTTTTTGATTATCACAATTTTCTGCCTTTATACACTTCCTCATCTCAGAGAAGTTAGTTTCCAAGACTATAGTTTATCTGCCAGTAGTTATATTTCATTTAGGAAAGAACTGAAGCCTTTTTATGAGATTTAGCAAATCATTCTTTTTTATCCACAACCAGTGTTTTTAGAAGTTATCTTTTAGATGAGTTATCTATTAGGGAGGCATCTACCTTTTAAATGCTTGGTCTTATTAACTGTTATTTCAGAGGGGCTATTTTCCAACCTTTCACCAAATTCAGGGGCATACCTGTTGGGGGCCTTCTTCCTCCTCTGTACTGATTACAAATGAGACTCTGTGAGCTCAACAGATGATCAGAGACACAAAAGAAGCAACGTAGAACTCCCTCCACTTCATGCACTTGGTAATTGCCCTTCACAGCTTTAGACATTCATGGGAAAGTAAATGCACAATCAGCCTTGATTATCTGAAGCTAGTTATCATCTCCATCAACTTGGCCGCTGTTCCTTTTCTCTGCTCTCACATGCTGATTGACCAGTTCACTCTTCATTAACAGGTTTTAGAAAGATGGGCAGAGAAGGAAAAGGTTGTTATATTTTAATCAGCCTTCTTAGGTTAAAAAAATCAGATTATGTAAAATTGTTTCCCTAAATTAGAGGAGAGGGATGAGATTTAAAAAGAAACCTAAAATGATTTTGGGGGTATTGTTTTTTTAAATTTTATTTACTTCTTTAAAATTTATTTTTAATAAATTAACTGGGGTGACATTGGTTAATAAAATTTTAGTATATGTGCTGCCGAAGCGAGCACAAATAAAATTGTATAGGTTTCAAGTGTACAATTGTATAGTATATCATCTGTGTATTGCATTGTGTGTTCACCACCCAGAGTCAGTTCTCCTTCCATCACCATATATTTGGTCCCCCTGTACCCTTTTCTACCTTCCCCCTCCTCTCTTTACCTCTGGTAACCACTAAACTGTTATCTGTGTGTTATTTGTTGATTTGATATTATTCATGAGTCTCCAGCTCTAATGATAATGGCAAATTGAGAGCTGTCACTACATCTATTTAAAAAAATTGTATAGAATGATCCTAATTTTGCAAAAAATATCTATACATCTCTATCTCCATCATCTCTATCTCTATCTCTATCTCTCCATCTCTCTCTCTCTCTATCTTTATCTCTATCTCTATCTCTATCTAGGAGTTGAGTAAAACATCGGAATTTAATGGTGTATTTCTTTGGTGATGGAACTTTCATTTTCTCTTTTCAGTATTTTTCAAATTATCTGCAGTGAGCCTCTATTACTTTTATAAAAGGAATAAATGATATTATGGTGATTTTTATTAAAGTGCACTTTGAAAGGTGACCAATTGCCAATAAAGGGTACACCATCGAGCAGGTCACCTCTTTGGCTAACTGAAACTCCATCTTAATGGGGCCTTTGAGAGATGATATAAAACATGTCTCAGAGTTATTTCACCCTATGGGGCAAGGAAGCTGAGGGTTTCACCGTCCCATTCGGTCATTACTGGCTGGGAATTGCTCCTGGCGTATCTCCCAGGCATTTCCCGCCTGGCCCTCATACAGACTGAGAGAAAGCCCTCAGGTGGAAAGCTGTAAGTGCTGGCAAAGGGAGGAAAGGTGAGAGCAAGAGGCCATAGTGTCAGGGCACTGGCCTGGGCAGCAGTTGTGACAGTCGTCCCTGTTGCTGGGAGGAGCTGACCTCTTTGTCTGACTTGCAGTAGGCAGAGGGCCAAAGCCATGAGCTCTGGGGGTGCCCATGGCTGAGCTCCCCCAGGGAGAGTAGCAGAGAAGACAAATACAGAGCCCATGTGGGGTGCCTCTTAGAAACATCCTGATTTTGGGAAGGCAGTAAAGAAGTTGGAGAGCCATGGTACTTTATTATGGTCCCCTTTCGTGTCTAAAAGCTGTTGTGTCCTGGGCAACCCAGGTTCCCATAGAAATTGAGTGCTGGAAGAAGCATTCGGCATCCACCTCCTCCATACCGGGTCCTGCTTCTCCTTCTCCATCTACTGTGTGGGCTGTGAGCTGTTTGGGTCCATCTATTCTGTTACTGGGGCATGGGCCGGGGGTCAGGCTGGTGTAAGAGCTATTAAGATCCCTTACATAGTAGAGCATCCGCAAGACAATCAGACCTTTTACACTGCCATGATTTACTCCCTCTTAAATTTCTACTGTGTGTGGTTAAGCTAAAGACGTGCCTCTTTCCCAGTATCTTTTTCATGTGCTTGTTAATTGCTGCTGCATGTTGGTTCATGAACCTGATTGGTTCATCTAGCCAGGCACATTTACTCATCACCACCCTCAGTTTCCATAGTGGGCTTGAATTCGAGGAACCAGGAAAAGCTGACGTCACTGTGGAATACAGAGGCAGAGTGCGGGGTAGGGACTTTGAGCCAAGCTCAGTAAGCTGGGCTTAGCTTTTCTGTTCAGCTAGGCTCTCAATGCGGGGTAAATGATTGACACAAACGCAAACACAATCTTGACTGAATTCCTTGCAGATTGGTTCAACCTATATTGCGTATATTTTATTAGGAAAACACAATCATTTTCTTTAATGAGATTTAACATTTTTCTTACATTTCAATATATGATTTTATTTTGTCTAGGGAAACAAATCCTTTCCTGCAGTTCCCCAGAAGAACACAGGTATCATTTTTTAATGATACTTTCCCCCAAATAGTATTTGATAAACTTTGCTGGGAACTTTTTTGTTCCATGAGTTGATCAGTTATTTGATTGATTTGTTCATTCTGTCCACAAATACACATTGAACACCTCCTGTGTGTTTGTCTACGTGCTCAATGCTGAAGTGAGCAGAATGGACGCAGGCCACCTCCTCCCGGAGAGGTAGGATGGGAAGGTGGCTGCAGCACCTGTGGAGAAAATGCAGCCCATCTGCCTCCCTGAGAAATGTAAATGATTGCGAGACAGCTGGTTGAACTCGAAGCTCAGCTCTGTTTTGTCAGTCCGTGCTTCACTCCCGGCTCCGTTCTCTTGTTTCCTGTTATCCCTCCGTCTGTCTCAAAGGGATTTTCTGGGCTGCCTCTTCCTTCCAATGGCTAGGTTCCCCTGGCGCTGGCTCTTGTCACACAGCCAGTTCTTGAAGGTTGTGGAGAGAATGTCACCTTGTTTTTTTCCTCTAAACACTCCTTATATATTTAGAAATCGAAGGTGATTTACGGCAATGATTCATACCTTGCAGCCCTGGGATTGAATGGCTGACTCCCAGGAGCATAAGAGCAAGGAATGGGCTGAAACCCCTCAAATTCAGACATCTAGTTGCCTTAAGCATTTGGGAATTATGCATTCAAGCAACGCTCTGTTTTTCTCGCATTTTACTTGGTGTGTGAGCAGGTGGGCGAAAGCCTGGTAGGTGTCATGGGCTAGAAAATGCCGTGAAGAATTCCTAACAGCTCCTGCCTGAACCTTCCACAGTGAAGCTGATTTGCATCTGAGCCTGTAGTTCTGTGGCTGCGAGCTGTATTGAGTATGTGCTTATTTAATCGCCCTCTTTACACATGGTTCCTTTATGCACTTTTGAATTTGGTCTGTTCCCTGCAGAATAGACTTGACTATTTTTAAACTGGTTGGCATTAAACACACTGTGGTTTCCCTTTAAATTTGTTGATTGAGTAAATTAATTTAGAAAAACTGTGGAGATAAACATATAAGGGAGGATTTTTAGGGAGAGGCTAGGACTTGCCTCACTGTCTTTCCAGGCTGCTGTTAATGCAAATGAATTTCTTGCCACATTCCTGAGTTTGTCTCTCTCATGTCAGGATATTGTTAAGTACACATACAGCAAAAGGGAGGATTTTTCCATTATTTGTTCAGAAGAGTGAGAGAAAAATGCTTGTTCACAGCAAAAAAGAAATTGACTTTAAGAATATGTTAAGAATAAAATGGCCTGGAACTGAGGTGGGGAAAAGGAAAACATTCACTCGGTGGGAAGAACATATACTTAGGACAGTATAACTATTTTACTAGTCATTTCATATTATTATTCCAGATTGATTAACCATGACAGGAGATTTAACACAGAATCCTTCAGAGTGCCCTACTTACAGGAGAAAAAAAGGGTGACACATTTGTCAATTAAAGTGTTGCTCTAAATACCAGTTTTTTCATAAGGATTTCTTTTTCAAGGAGGACATGTTTGAGACTAAGAATACAAATCAAATATATATGAAATGGTGCGTTGTGCTATCACACTCCTGGATGGTTGGTGTATCTGCTTCAAATTAAGGGTTTGATGTCATGGAAACAGCTTGTTCATTTGGAAAGCTGCTGACACTCTGTGGGAAGGCAAAGGACCAGTATGTGCGTGTGTGTATGTGTTTAACATTCCCTATCAACCCTCAGCAAAACAAATACCCATTCCTGCCAGAAAGTATTGAATTATATGGGTGGCTTAGACTTTTCTTTTACTTTTGGCATCAGAGTTTTAGAACAGAGCATCTGAGTCATCTGGAAAATAATGTTAGAATGAAGATTTAGATTCAGTGTGTCTGCTGGTGGGGATTGAGATTCTTCACTTCTGAGGAGCTCTCAGCCAATGCTGATGGTCTGGGGTCACACTGGGAAAACTACTGCTCTAGAGTTGTTCTCAATTTGGCTGAACATTAGAATCACCTTCCTGTTCGGCTAGTATGAATTGCTTAATTACTTAATGTTTGGTCACAATTTTCAAACAGGATTGTAGCTGTAAATTGCTTCTTTGGCTGGTTTCTATGTCAATTTTACCTTTTATCTGAAAGCTGAGATGTCTTGGCAAATAAAAGAAGGTAAAAATTGCATATGAGGCCTGACAATTAAGTTCACGAACTTGTTACAACTATGTTGCTAACTTTTTTTGATATCAAAGGGATTATTCATTATGCATTTGTACCAACTGGACAAACAGTTAACTAAGTTGACTGTTCAGAAGTGCTGAAAAGGCTGCGTGAAAAAGTTAGATGACCTGAACTTTTCACCAACAATTCATGGCTCCGGCATCACGACAATGCACCAGCTCACTGTCTGTGAGGGAGTTTTTAGCCAGTAAACAAATAACTGTATTGGAACACCCTCCCTACTCACCTGGTCTGGCCCCCAATGACTTCTTTCTTTACTCGAAGATAAAGGAAATATTGAAAGGAAGACATTTTGATGATATTCAGGACATTGAGGGTAATACGACGACAGCTCTGATGGCCATTCCAGAAAAAGAGTTCCAAAATTGCTTTGAAGGTTGGACTAGGTACTGGTGTCAGTGCATAGCTTCCCAAGGGGAGTACTTCGAAGGTGACTGTAGTGACATTCAGCAATGAGGTATCTAGCACTTTTCCTAGGGTGAGTTCACGAACTTAATTTGCAGAGCTCGTACAAGTTTAATGCAGTATTTTGAACTGGACTTTGTAGACTATCAGATTATGCTAGAGTTTGGAGACCTGGAAGGAAAACAGTTTGCAGTGTCCTACCCTTAAATAGAAACAAGAAGCCTTATAGGAGATCCATCTGGTAAGAGCTGTTACTCTTTGACAAATTGAGAATACCCACTGTAATGGGTTGAATAGTGTCCTTCAATCATTCATGTCTACCTAGAACTTCATAATGTGACTTTATTTAGAAACAGGGTCTTTGTAGACGTAACTAATTCCTATGAGGTAATATTGGAGTAGGGTGGGCCCTCAACCCAACGTCTGGTGTCTTTATAAGATGCCAGGTGACAGCAGAGGCAGAAGTTGGAGTGATGCAGCTACAACCCAAGGAACTCCAAGGATTGCTGAGAGCCACCATGCTGACACCTTGAGTTCAGGACTATGACAGAATACATTTCTGTTGTCTTAAGCTACCAAGTTTGGGGCAAATTTATGCTTCTGATGAACTCATGCAGCAAATGCTATGCATCTATTTGCAGTCTGCTTAGAAGCATTTGTGGTGGATGATGGAGGGGCCTGACTCATCATAGTCCCACTTGCTGATCCACATCTGCTGGAAGGTGGACAGCGAGGCCAGGATGGAGCCCCCATCCACAGCGAGTACTTGTGCTCTGGTGGGGCCATGATCTTGATCTTTGTGGTGCTGGGAGCCAAGGCTGTGATCTCCTGCATCCTGTCGGCAATGCTGGGGTACATGGTGGTCCCACCAGATAGCATCATGTTGGCATGCAGGTCTTTCTGGTTGTTGATGTCACACTTCATGATGGAGTTGATACGGTCCCATGGGTGCTGCCGGATTCCCTACCCAGGAAGGAGGGCTGGAAGAGTGCCCCTGGATACAAGAACCACTTGTTGCCAATGGTGATCACCTGCCCATTGGGCAGCTCATAGCTCTTCTCCCGGGATGAGGAGGACATGGTCGTGGTCATGTTCTGCTCGAAGTCCAGGGTGACATAGTAGAGCTTCTTCTTGATGTCACGCATAATTTCCTGCTCAGCAGTGGTGGTGAAGCTGTAGCCACGCTCCAGGAGGATCTTCAGGAGGTAGACGGTAAGGTCTGGCCATCCAGGTCCAGACGCAGGGCGGTGTGGGGCTGGGCATACCCCTTGTAGATGGGCAGAGTGTGTGTGGACCTGTTCTCAGAGTCCATAACAATACCAGTGGTGTGACCAGAGGAGTGCAGGGACAGCATGGCCTGGATGGCCACATAGGCGTACATGGCCGGAGTGTGAAGGTCTCGAACAGGATCTGCATCATCTTTTCATGGTGAGCCTTGGGGTTTAGGGATGCCTCAGTCAACAGCCATGGGGTGCTCCTTAGGGGCCACACATAGCTCGTTGTAGAAGATACAGTGCCAGATTTCCTCCATGTCATCCCAGTTGGTGACAATGCTGTGCTCGATGGTGTACTGGAGGGTCCGGATGCCATGCTTGCTTTGGGCCGTTTTGCCCATGTCACTGGTCTTTGGCACCATGCTCACCATAATGTCCTGGCGTTGAGAGCACCCAATGATGGATGGGAACACGGCCCAAGGGGGCATCATCCCTGGCAAAACTAGCTTTGCACATGCCAGAGCCATTGTCAATAAGCACGGTGATTTCTTCTTCCATTGCAATTGGTGGAAGCAGTGGTCTTAGGGCATGGAGGAGTAGACAACGGAGTAGTGAGAGGCTGAGGAGTACGAGCCGGTTGTGGCAAGTGAGTGTCCTGTGATTTTTGAATAGCCCATGGTTAAGTACATGGTTCCAATCACAGCTATGAAATAATAATGATAAAGTGGTACATTTTCACCCAGCTTTCTTCAGGATCTTTAGGTTATACTTGAGGAGCTCTATAGCAGTTGTGCTGCTGGTTTCTGCGTGATTCACCATAACTGCTCAGCTGCTTATGGGGTCAGAGTCATGGGTTTGATTCCCTGGTGAAACAGTTGTCTTTGTTCTAGTTCTTGGTCGCTCACTTAACTCTGGCTAGTGTCCTTGAAAATGTTGATCAGAATTGGAATTGAATGAAGATGTCTGGAACAAGTTCAACACTCAAACAAAGAAAACATTTCAAGAGCACAGCTTACTAAAAGTGGGTCGGTAGGTGTCAACTTCTCATGCAAAGGACAATGTGATGATGATAATGTGTGATGTGAATGATATTTAATCTCATTGGTATATGTGGGTCAACAGTTTCACTCTCCATCAGCATTGGGTTCATAGTTTGGAAAATTGAAGTATGTCCCACGTTTGATCTCGATCTGTGCTAGATTTGTAGGCACAATTGAGATGGCTTTGAAATTTATTAAGTTAATTATTAATTCAGCTCTTTTGATTTTTCAGGATGAAATTAATTCTGGATTTTTATACTTGCCTTAGATATAGCTTTGGGAGTTCTGGGGAGACATTGAAAATATTGCCCATTAATTTCTCCTGAGTCTTAGACTCTTATCCCAAATCTGACAAATTTGTTCTTGGTTTTATAATAATTTCTAGCTAGGTGTAAACAACTTAACCTGTAGGGTGTTTGTGTCAGTACAAATTTGCTCTTATGATTTACATTCTAATAGAGGTTATGAAAACAGATCTTGGGAGTTACTTCCTTTATGGCAAGATGCTGTGCTTTTAAGAAAACAGTTTGGTAAAAAGGTTTTCTATATGTAGAGGTACAACACACCCACTCTTTACAGTAAATAGTAATTGGTAAAATGACTTGGTAGAGACAAGGGAGCAAGGAGAGGAAACTCATGCTTTTCCCGGATTTGAATGATGATTTTATTACTCAAAGATGAAAGAAGGAAGTGGATTTGCCTTAAAGCATTTGGGATTTGAGATAAAAAATTTAAAAAATGCTCTATCATAGTGCAGCATTTCATAGTTTTTCAGAGGTTAAATAAAGTATGCAGTAGGTTTAGTCAGAGAAAGGGGAATTTGGCAGAGTACCAGCTGATTATATTAATAAGACACCTATCGCCCTGGCTGTCCAGTCTGTCTTGTGTCATTTATTACATTTAGGGATGAGGGCCTCCCTAAACATCTTTCCTATTTTGTATTTTCCTTTCATCAGGAAAAATCTGAGAAAATTTTTAGGGAGAACCTGAGATACCATGCCTGATGGCTTTTATTTGTCCTATTTGTTTGCCCCTTTGGTTTATTACAAGGGAGAAAGGCTTAGAGAAAGGCTTAGAGTGTTAGGACACTCATGGAGGAGAATTTCGAGGCTCTACATACATTTATCTGAGAACCTGTCAAGTGCCAGGTGTGGTGCAGGTAAATTCACATGTCCCAGTAGTCCTCTGACTTTTGGGAAAGTGAGGTTCAAAGAGATGATCTATTTTCCCAGGATCACACAGCAATGAAATGGGAGTCAGGATAGTCTGACTCCAAAGCCCAAGTTCTTTTCACTGCACCACATTATCTTTCAAAATGTGAAAGTAAAGTATTGAATCCCACCTGCATGTTCACCAGGCACTTTCACCTCCTGGGAGGGAACAGAGCATGGTGGTTAAAAGGGCAGGCCCTGGAGGTAGGTGGCCTAGGTTCAAGCTTCACATCTGCTAATTAACAGCCATGGGACCCTGAGCAAGTTGCATGCCCTCTCTGTGCCTCATTTCTTCCTCTGTATAAAAGGGCAGTAATGTTAGTGCCTACCCAACAATGAGCAACGAGAAGAAGGCCTAACACGTGGTGGGGAGCAGGTTAGTATTTATCACTAAGCCTCATGAGAACACTGTCTTACAGGAGAAGACCTGACTACCTTGCCTGGAATGGGGCAGTCAGAATGGAGTAACACAGATGGCATAGGGTTTGAGCTCAGGCTGACGATGTGTCCAAGGCTCTTTCCATTACATCTCATCCAAAGAGTATCAGGAGTCAGCAGGAATTACAATTAGGGAGGGTACAGCATGCTCTACCTAGTCCCTGAGATGTTTGCATTGGCCTCTGAGCACACACACAGAAAAGGCAAACAATAAACAAATGCATGCAGTGAACATAGGGGGAGGGCGAATTGGGGAAAAGGGGTCAAATATATGGTAACAGAGGAAACTATACTTTGGGTGGTGAGCACTCAATACAGTATACAGATACCAAATTATAATGTTGTATACTGAAATTTATATAATGTTATTAACCAATCTTACCTCAATAAATTAAAAGAAGAAGAAGAAGAAATGCATGCAACAACTGTTCTCGGGGGTATATGAAATACAGTGTCCATTACCAGAAGGTTCTGATTTCTAGTTCTGGCTCAGGAAGCTGGTTATGATGGAGGCCCTCACAGCTGCCTTACTCAGTATTTTCCCCTAGAATCTGCCTCACTGCAGCCTGCATCTCCTTTCTCCCTGCCCAAGGCAAGCCCTGAGATTGCTGTGGAGGCAGTAGGATCTGATCGCTGTGAAGTGACCGTGATTTGGGTCTCCTTGCAGAACTCCTCCTCACATTAGTTGTCGGGTTGTCAAAGCTTTGGAGAACATGGCCTTAGTACTGGTCGCCAAGCCCCTTCTGACTGTTGGTTCCCATGTGAGTGGGTGGCTGGGGTAGGGGCGGGAGGCACTCCCCAAGCTTCTGAGCAGGAAAAAGTAAGGGTCGTGTTGTCACCTCCTACCAAGTCTTCCCCTCTCTCCCCTTTGTACTCTGTCCTTGGTAGGCAAGGGTCATTTTCCATTCACATGTAAAGGGACCACTATTCACACAAGGTACTTTAATACAGATCTCTCCACATGTTTCTGATGGAATTTTTTTTGGGGGGGGAAAGGGAACAGGACTTTATTGGGGAACAGTGTGTACTTCCAGGCCTTTTTTTCCCCAAGTCAAGTTGTTGTCCTTTCAATCTTAGTTGTGGAGGGCGCAGCTCAGCTCCAGGTCCACTTGCCATTGCTAGTTGCAGGGGACGGAGCCCACCATCCCTTGCGGGAGTCGAACTGGCAACCTTGTGGTTGAGAGGACGCGCTCCAACCAACTGAGCCATTCGGGAGGCAGCTCAGCTCAAGGAGCTGTGTTCAATTTTAGTTGCAAGGGGCGCTGCCCACCATCCCTTGGGGGACTCGAGGAATTGAACTGGCAACCTTGTGGTTGAGAGCCCACTGGCCCATGTGGGAATTGAACCGGCAGCCTTCGGAGTTAGGAGCATGGAGCTCTAACTGCCTGAGCTACCGGGCCGGCCCCCGTTTCTGATGGAATTTGATTTGAGGTCCCAGTTAGCCCTCAAATCTCCATTCCTCCTTCTTGCCCTGTTTTCTTCCTCTCCTCTGTTTCATCGAAATGAATAATAATGGTACCCTGAAGAGACCTGCTCCTTTTCCTTCTCGCCTGTTGAGCACCTCTTGACACCCTCAGCTCCAGGACTTGGCTTCCACTCTGCGTTCTCCACTCTGCCACTAAGAGTGTTAAGACACTCACAGAATAGCAATTTCAAGGCTCTCCATATTCTCGACTGGGGAGAGGATCAAAACTACACGCGCTGAGCACCCATCAAGGCCTAGGTGTGGTGTGGGTAAACTCGCATATCCCAGGAGCCTTCTGACACAGTGGTTCTGATTACCATCCACCTCCTGGTCTTCTGTTAAGGATTGGTTCAAGCTCTACCTCCTCTGCAACTGGGCTGATCTCTCTGTCTGAGCTGCCTTGTTGGCATCTATCATAGAGCCCCTGAGGCAGACATGTCAGCACCTCTGTCATACAGCCCCCTCAACGCACGCTGCTGATTCCTATAAACACAAATAATTGGCATCTCGCCGGGAACAGTCATTTTCCTGCCTCTGGGGTTTTTCTGGTGGGGTTATGCTCAGCCCATGTGCAGGGCAAGTGAATGCTCCAGAAGCCGCCCTCACAAAATGATGAGAAGTTGATGCATACATTCTGCAGCTTCCTCACCTTTTGCTTGGTTAACTCTGAGGACATGTTCTACTGTATGTCCTAGAGCAGGGGTGTCCAAACTTTTTTCAATGGTTTTCACCAAGGGCCATATGCGGTAAAATACACAAACAGCCGGCCACTCACTTGAGGTGAAGTATGTATTGCCTCACCTGGTTTATTTAAGTAAACTAAATATATTTTTGGAATTTGCTGCGGGCCAATTAAAAATGGATTGCGGGCTGCAGTTGGCCCGCGGGCCGCAGTTTGGTCACCCCTGTCCTAGAGGTACCCGGCAGGATGGAGCCTCAATTGTCCACAGCAGTAACCTGCTCAGTAATGTACCCTTTATTGGCTTCTTTTCTCTTCCCTGGCTCACTTCCTGTCACCCTTACCAGAGCTTCCTGGGATCATCTCCAAAGTAAACTACTTGTACCCGAATCTGCTTCTGGAAAAATCCAACTCAGACAGACTCAATTAAGTCTTTTAATGTGATTGTTTTCCACAACTTTCTTGCAAATTCTTTTGTGGAGTGGGGTAGAAACTTCCTTTTCTTGATTCAACAATGTTTATGGAGCACTTGATGTGTCTGAGACACTACTAGGTTATACAGAAACTTCAAAATTGAATGACGTAGTACTTGACCTCTAGGAATTGTGACATAAAATGGAGGTCAAAATAGCAATCTCAAAATCGCTTTCCAGTTTCTTTCTCTTGTTTTTTAATTGGTATGCTAACTGAAACAAAGAAAATGATGGAATGATAACACTAAGATTCAGAGATTACATATTGTTCACGATTCACTGTTAGCAGTATTCGGTGATCTTCTGAATAAAAAAATACTGATAATTCCGCACTGCTAAAGCATCAGATATCATTTTATTTCATGTTCTTTTCCAATCTTTATATTCACAATACTATAACAGATGGCAGAGCATAGATTCAATTTTGAATTCTGCTTTTAAATTATCACTCAATGTATGTTTCCATTTTTAGACAGTCTTCATAATTATTGTAAGTAATTTAGAGTAGTGTACTGAGCTGATGTATCATAAATTACAGAATAGTTTTCATATTATGTAATATTTAGATTATATACAACTTTTTACTATTACATATAATACTTCAATGAAAATCTGTCGACAGCTTCTTTTCTTCTGATTGAAATATTTCCTTTTTATGAGTTCTCAGAAACAGGATGACGAGCTGCAAAGAGGCTGAATATTTTTGTAGCTCTTCTTGTCTCTGACGCTTCTGTTCTTTGCAGTACCTAGAGCAGAGAGAGCTCTTTAAATCTACATGTTGGGGAAAGTGGAGAGATGGGAAAAGTTACTAGCTGTCCCTTAGCACTTTTTCCTATTACCCCAATAACATGGATTAACGTAAGAGGCCAGTTAGCGATCACACTGGGAATTACGAGGAGTCTGGCCCTAAGGGACAGATACAGGGCATCTGAACAGGACCATGCCCTTGGGAACAAGGGTCCCAGTGCACTTCCAGGTGAGATGTGGGCAGGGCTCCCAGTAGCATGGGGCCGACAGATGGGAATACTGCGTGCCAGGTTTTGACTAGGACTGTGCTTAGCTTCCTGGGCTTGGTGGACTTGCTCAGGTCAGGCAGCAGCTCGTAGCAACTGTGTGTTTCCTAGAGCTGGGCTGCAATTTGAAGTGTCATCGTTTGCTCCGGTGATCCCCGACTCACCTGGCATGGTAACAACTGACTGATGGTCAGAATGAGAAATTCTGGATGTTCCTTGCCTACTGGAAACCATTGTCTGCTTCAGAAAATCGCTGATACCCCCAACTCTGTGGTTTTAATTTAATCAATACACAGGACAAATAAACAGTTCAAGGCAGTTTCTAGATACCTGTTTGATTAAGTAATTGGTTAGTTACTTCATTCCTTATTAAACACCTATAAGCATTTTTTGAGGGGTTATTGCGTGCTAGTCATTGTTTCAGGTGCTGGGAATACAAAGATCAATCAGACTTGGTACCAGCCCTTGTGGGTGTGGTCTGTAATACAATACTACACTGTAACTGTATTATTCTTCAGAATGAAAACAGAAGTCAAAACTCCAAATTCATTTTGTAGTTTACAATCCTGCAATTTCCAAAAAGGACTTAAGGATCATAACCTAGCTCATGTCCTGACCAGCCCTGTATGATCTCACTTATATGTGGAATCTAAAATCATCAAACTCATAGAAACAGTAGATTGATGGTTGTGACGGGGTAGAGTGGGAGAAATGGGGAGATTTTGGTTAAAGGGTTCAAATTTTTAGTCAAGTTGAATAAGTTCCATACAGCATGGTGATTGTAGTTGATATTGTATACTTGAAAATTGCTATGAGAGTAAATCTTAAATGTCCTCACCATAACAAATAACAAAATGGTAATTGTGTGAGGTGAAAGGTGTTAACTAACCTTATTGTGGTAAACATCTGGCAACATACAAGTATACATGTCAGTCATCACGTTGTATATCTTAAACTGATGCAATGTCATATATCAATTTTGTTTCAATAAAGTTGGGGGACGGGGATACATGAAAGACAGTTTGGGGAATATAATCAATAATGTAAAGATTTTGTAGGGTGTCCGATGGACACTTGTCTTATTAGGGAGGCCACTTTAGGGATAGTGTAGATGCCTGATCACTGCACTGTACACCTGAAGCTGAATAATAATAAATGTCAACTATAATTTTATATATATAGTCAGGGATATGGAGGACACATAGGGAATAGAGTCAGTGGAACTGTAACAGCTATATACCATGTCAGAGGGGTAGTAGATTGGGGGAGGGGGGTTATCACTCTGTGAGGGGTGTAAATGTCTAACGAGTACATTGTTGTGTACACCTGAATCTAATAAAAAAATCTGGGGGAAATTAACAAAATGAAAAGAAAACCTTTAATTTTTTTAAAAGTTTATTGGGGTGACAATTATTAGTACAATTACATACATTTCAGGTGTACAATTCTGTATTACATCATCTATAAATCCCATTGTGTGTTCACCACCCAGACTCAGTTCTCCTTCCATCACCATATATTTGATCCCCCTTACCCTCATCTCCCACCCCCCACCCCCTTACCGTTTCCATGTCTTGACCACTGTAAATTAAGTTGCAATGAAGATTGGAGCACATGTGTCTTTATGTGTAAATGTTTTTAGATGTTTTGGGTAGTTACCCAGGAGAGGGATTGCTGGGTCATATGGTAATTCTATTCGTAATTTTTTGAGGAACCTCCACACTGCCTTCCATAGCGGCTGCACCAGTCTGCATTCCCACCAACAGTGTATGAGGGTTCCTTTTTCTCCACAACCTCTCCAACACTTGTTACTATTTGTCTTGTTGATGATAGCCATTCTGACTGGGGTGAGGTGATATCTCATTGTGGTTTTTATTTGCATTTCTCTGATGATTAGTGATGTTGAGCATTTTTTCATATGTTTCTTTGCCATTTGTATGTCCTCTTTGGAGAAATGTCTCTTGAGGTCCTCTGCCCATTTTTCTATTGGGTTGTTTGTTTTTTTGTTGTTGAGTTGCATGAGTTCCTTGTATATTTTGGATATTAGCCCCTTATCGGAGGCACTGTTTGCAAAAACCTTCTCCCATTCAGTTGGTTGCCTCTATTTTGTCGATGGTTTCTTTTGCTGTGCAGAAGCTTTTAAGTTTGATATAGTCCCATTCATTTATTTTAGCTTTTACCTCCATTGCCTTTGGAGTCAAATTCATAAAATGCTTTTTGAACCCAAGGTCCTTAAGTTTAGTACCTATGTTTTCTTCTATGCAGTTTATTGTGTCAGGTGTTATGCTTAAGTCTTTGATCCATTTTGAATTAATTTTGGTACATTATTCTTTTAATTTTTAAATTTAATTTTAAGGTTTATTTACTTTATGCCATTGTGTTTCAAGGTTGAAACCATTGCTTATTTATGTCTCTGATTTACAGTTTTTAAAGAGGTTTTTATAAAAAAGACTTTATTTTGTGAGGGCAGTTTTCAACCTGGGAAAACCTTACATACTCTTTTTACTGATTATGGCAAGAAAATATTAGGTGTGTTGATGTTTTTACCTGAGGGAACACCTTTTCATAACTATTAGGCATATTGAACTTGGCTAGAATATTATGGGAGAATTTGAGGTAAGATGAGTTAATTGAGGGCTAGGATGGACCGAGTAATTGAAGACAGTATCATCTCTTTCCTGAACTTTGGGACCAAGTGTGTCGGCTTTATCCTTCCATATCCTCCCACCCTTCTGCTGGTCCTCTAGGGACATTTCTGTCTTGACTTCAATGTGATCGTCCTTATCCAGTGCAAGAGAGGAAAATAATTTTTCATCTACTCTCTTAGGATTGGTATATGGGGTTTGCAAATTAAACTGTCAAAATACAGGTTAACAGGACAAAAAAAGTTGATTTATGCATGTAACATGCATATATGTGGGAGAATTCAATGATGAGTAACTCAAAGGGGTGGTTATAATTTGGGGCTTATATACCATCTTAACAAAGGGCAACAAATTGGGGAGAAGTGACTAGACAAAGGAAAGGGAGATTTGGGTTCCTGGGTGTGGTGAGTTGTGGCAAGGCAACTAAGAAATGTATGGTAGATATGGGTTGTTTAGTAAGGTTTGTTATATGTAGGTAAGAGTCATTCTTCTCCTTCTGGTACAGGACAGGGGAATACCTTTGCAAATGGAGATTTATGTCACCTTTACAAGGGGAAATTTATGCCCTGCTTTTAGGTAAAAAGGAGGGCAGATTGTTCTCCCGTGTCTGCTGTTTCTTAATTGTCTTCAATTCAAAATAATTCTTATGACAAAGTGTCATTTTTTGAGGTGGCATATTCTGATCTCCTTTACCAGTATTTCTTTAATGTTTTCTTTGTTCTTCTACAGTTTTAATATGCACATTGGAAGGGATTAGGTGGGAAAGTGTCTAGAGAATCTTCTATTATAGACCAATTCTGAAGTAACAGTTCCCTGAAGTCTCCTCTAATGTAAGTAGTCAATAAAAAATGTCTAGTTATGCATAGTTTTATGTACTTTTTAGTTAACTTTCAATAAAAAAGTAGCTCTGGTCTGGTTTTTTATCATCTTAGGAGCATTGTAGTTCTAAAACTAATTAAAGCATCTGATGTAGTTCCTATCTTCTTGTCTCAAGTGTTTACCCAGCTGGTCAGAGGGAAAGAGAGAAATTGAGTCACAGTGGTGCTCAATAAGTTGTTTGGACTTGGAAGATGAGTTGGTGGCAAATAGATTAAGCCTTTTAGACAAAATTATACTGGAAACAATGAACTTAAGTCACTTAAACATGAACTTTCCTTACTTATTAAATTAAAGGAATATCCAAATAAGTGGCAACATGGTTTTTTTAAAACAGTAATTTGAAATGTAATATGTTAAATTCAGGAGAATAGCTAATTTTTTTTTCTTCACCAGTGACAATTGTGAAAGATGTATTTCCTCCCCCCATCGATTAATCACAAGACAAATAAATAAATATTGCCCTGCTATTTATTCTTGGATGATATGGGTTTGTAAAGATTCGTAGACTCTGGATTCAGATATTCTGGGTTCAAAAACCCAGTCTGTAAATGATCTTTAAGAGAATAAAGTTTAGAGATTTAGTGCAGTGGGCCATTGCATAAATAGAGCTTTATAGAATCTTAGGAAATTGATAACTGATTGTATCTCTTACTGAGGTCAAACAAAACACAGTGATTTCAGGATATGTGTTAATTGGTTCTTTCAGTCTGTGGGCCCTAAGACTTTCAAGTGTTTATTGGGCACGGCTATAACCATTGCTTGATTCTTTTTAATGACATACATTGTATTTAATACAACAATACTGTGAAAATGCTCAGTATAAGATGAGCAAGACAACAGCCCCACAGAACCACTTGGCACATGTTCTCCAACAGAAGGTGGTTATTACTGGAAGAAGGTATGGAGTAAGCATGCTAGAAAGGAAAAACTATAGCTATCATAGTTTCCTAAAGGTATATCCAGGTAGAGTGATAAGATGGAGAAGACCTTAGAAATGTATACCAGTAGGCCACAACCCTGGCTGTACATTAGAAACGCAGGAGGAGTGTTAAGAATGGTTCTTGCCTAGGGCAACAAAAGCAAAAATAAACAAATGGGACCATATCAAACTGAAAAGCTTTTGCACAGTGAAGGAAACCATCAACAAAACAAAAAGACAGCCTACTGAATGGGAGAAGATGTTCACAAATGACATACCCAATAAGGGGTTAATACCTAAAATATATAAGGAGCTTACTGAGGAGAAGGCGGCGGGTCTGCGGCTCCGGTGAAAATGCCTCATGCCTCGTGTTAAAGCAGCTCAAGCTGCAAGGCAGGGCCCTGCAAAGAGACGTCTTGCAGAACAGTTTGCAGAGGGGGAGATAATCACCGACTTGTCAAAAAAGGAATGGAAACTAGGATCACCCATTAGCCAAGGCGGCTTTGGTTGTATATATCTTGCTGATACGAATTCTTCAAAATCGGTGGGCAGTGATGCACCCTGTGTTGTAAAAGTGGAACCCAGTGAGAATGGACCTCTTTTTACTGAATTAAAGTTCTACCAGCGAGCTGCCAAACCAGAGCAAATTCAGAAATGGATTCAGACCCATAAACTGAAGTACCTGGGTGTCCCTAAGTATTGGGGGTCTGGTCTACATGATAAAAATGGAAAAAGTTACAGGTTTATGATAATAGATCGCTTTGGGAGTGACCTTCAGAAAATATATGAAGCAAATGCCAAAAGGTTTTCTCGGAAAACTGTCTTGCAGCTAAGCTTAAGAATTTTGGATATTCTAGAATATATTCACGAGCACGAGTATGTACACGGAGATATCAAGGCCTCAAATCTTCTTCTGAGCTGCAAGAATCCTGACCAGGTGTACTTGGTAGATTATGGCCTTGCTTATCGATACTGCCCAGATAGAGTCCATAAAGAATACAAAGAAGACCCCCGAAGATGTCACGATGGCACTCTTGAATTCACCAATATCTACGCGCACAATGGCGTGGCCCCATCGAGACGTGGTGACTTGGAAATACTCGGTTATTGTATGATCCAGTGGCTTAGCGGCCATCTTCCTTGGGAGGATAATTTGAAAGATCCTAAGTATGTTAGAGATTCCAAAATTAGATACAGAGAAAATATTTCAGGTTTGATGGACAAATGTTTTCCTGAGATAAACAAGCCAGACGAAATTGCTAAATACATGGAAACAATGAAATCACTGGACTACGTTGAAAAACCTTGATATCAAAATTTACGAGATATTCTTTTGCAAGGACTAAAATCTATAGGATGTAAGGATGATGGCAAACTGGAACTCGGCATTGTGGAGAATGGAGGTTTGAAAGCGAAAACTGTATCAAAGGTGAATTTTGTCATTGGATTATTCTTTGGACTTCCTGTGATTATTGCAACAAATACTAATTTTAGTAAAGTCAATTAGTAGCTCAGTAAAGACAATAATAACAGATTACTTGGCAAATAAATATTACCACCATTATACAAAGGCAGACTCTTTATGTTCAGAAAACTATATAAAGGGTTGTAAAAAATGAATGTTTGTACATTTTTTTATGTACAGTAGCAAGTTATTAAATTTCTAAAAATATTCTAACTTGGATGGTAATATCTGGCAGACAGATTTTGACCAGGCACTCAATTCATAGTTTGTGTTTTTTCTTCTCTCAAGTGAACCCCTAGGGTTGAACTTGTCTCTGTTTTTCCTTGTTTGTTGGTGTGGTCAAAGTACGACTTGAAAGTTTTCTTCTTTGTTGGTGTGATGTGTTTATCATTTGAACATTATTCTTTATAGAAATATCATTATGTAAAGCTATGTACGTGTATACAAAGGGATTAATTTTTTGAAGAGAAATAAGAAATAATGACCTTTATGGTAGAAGTATTATGCAGGCATGTAAGTAACTCCTAGTATGACCTTAATATTTAGATTTTACAGGTATATATTAACTTACTGGTTTATTCTTGGTTATTTCTAATAAATTGTTGACTTACTGAAAAAAAATATATAAGGAACTCATACAACTCAATATCAAAACAAACAAACAAAAAGCAATCCGATTAAAGAATGGGCAGAGGACTTGAATAGACCTTTCTCCAAGGAAGACATACAGACGGCCAACAGACATATGAAAAGGTGCTCCATATCACTAATCATCAGGGAAATGCAAATCAAAACCACAATGAGACATTACCTCTCACCTGTCAGAATGGCTATTATCAAAAAGTCAACAAATAACAAATGTTGACAAGGATGTGAAGAGATGGGAACCCTCGTGCGCTGTTGGTGGGATCGTAAATTGGTGCAGCCAGTGTGGAAAACAGTATGGAGGTGCCTCAAAAAATTAAAAATAGAATGAACTACCATATGACCCAGCAATTCCACTTCTGGGCATTTATCCAAAAAAATCCAAATCACTAATTTGAAGAGATACTCGCATCCATATGTTCACTGCAGCGTTATTTACAATAATCAAGATACGGAAGCAACCTAAGTGTCCACTGATAGATGAATGAATAAAGAAGATGTGATTATATAACAGAGTATTATTCAGCAGCAAAAAGAATAAATCTTGACATTTGCAACAACACGGGTGGACCTAGAGGGTATTAATGCTAAGTGAAATAAGTCAGATAAAGACAAATGCCATATGATTTCACTTATGTGTAGATTCTGAAAAACAAAAATAAATGAACAAACAAAATAAAGCAGAAAGAGAGTCATAGATACAGAGAACAAACGGTTGGTTGTCAGAGGGGAGGGTAGTAGGAGATGGGTGAAAAAAGTGAAGGGGAATAAGAGGTATAAATTCCAGTTATAAAATAAATAAATCACTGTGATATAATATACAGCACAGGGAATGTAGTCAATAATATCCTAATAACTTTGTATGATGACAGATGGTTAATAGATTTATTGTGGCGATCACATCATAAGTTATAGAAATGTTTAATCACTATGTTGTTCACCTGAAACTAATATAATATTGTATGTCAACTATAGTTTAAAAATATTTAAAAAAAGACAATCAGAGCTTTAAAAATAAAGAATTATCCTTGCCAAAGATATTTGACTGAGGTGGGGCCTGGGCATTGGAATTTTTGAAAAGCTCTCCAGGAATTCTAATGTACAACCGGGGTTGAAGATTACTAATATAAACCAAGTCTAACTTTTCGGAAATGTACAAATGTTATACAGGATTTCCCCAGGCTATGCAGTTAATATGTGGTGGGGCTGGCTCTAGATCTGGTGCTTTTTCTATTACACCATCTTCTCTGCTTCATTACCTTGGCAAATTCTCCCTCTTCTTTGTCCTCATTCACAGTCCTACCTTTTGACTTGACAAAGCAGTCTTCTGGCAATGAAATGGTGTGTTTTGGCTCCAAGAGGTAAATTACTTCTTATGGACAAGCACTTTTCCTCCAAGGGGAGCACATTTTACTTACCCTACTTCACAGCACCATTGGGGTTCCACAGAGATGTCAAGCAGCAGGAATTCTTTGGGGGATAAAGAAGGCATTGTATTAAAAAAGCATGACTGCTCTTTGCAAATACAAAGAGAAAACGAATTTAGGAGCCTCCTGAATCTTGTACGTTTTGATTTGGAAATGAATTCTGAGTTCTTGGGGTTTTTCTGGAGCATGACTTATTTCTAAGAGAAAAGTCTTTCAAAAAAGTCTACTTTGCGGGATTTGTAGGCCTCTGATGAGCTTTTAAAGAGTGGTATTACAAAGGTATTTGTGAGACTGGTAAAGGTTACGTGGGGAAGATGTGGAATTATTTCCTTTATAATGATTCTTTCCTTTTTAAAATTAAACAATATTAAAAATTTAAAATTATATAGAAAAGAGTAGAGGAGAATATGAAGAATAACTGTACCAGCCTCTAGCTTTTTCAAATCTTAATAATGTAATAATGCAAAACAATTTAATGTAATATAATTGGTATATAAACAGTTTTTACTCTAAAAATTTTCAAAAATACAATACAGTCATATGAGGCATAATGACATTTTGGTCAATGATGGACTGCATATATGACAGTGGTCCTATAACTTTATAATGGAGCTGAAATTCCTACTGCCTATTGATGATAGTCATAGTAAAGTCATAGTGCAAAGGTTGGAAAAATCCACAAGGCTGTGGTTGAGATGGCAAACAACCTTAACCTGGGCGGGGATGAGGATGGCATTGAGTTGCTCCGATTGGTAGTTCCTGAGGAATTGACTCGTGAGGAGTTGTGGGAGCTAGAACAAGAATGCATCGCTGAAGAGTCAAGAGAAAAGGAAACTGCGTGAGAAGAAAAAGAACCCCGCAAAAAATTCCCAGAGAAAGGTTTAGCAGAAGCTTTTGCTGACCTCAACAAGCTCCTTACAAAGTTTGAAAACATGGACCACCGACACTGAAAGGTTTTCATCAATACAAAAGAAAGGAATGTTCATGGTGTGTTATCTGCTTGCAAGCAAATCTATGATGGAAAAAAGAAACAAACCAAGCAAACCACCGTGGACATATTTCTGAAAGGAGTGACACCTCAGAAAGAGCCTGAGGCAGGCCCTTCAGGAGGTGTTCCAAAAGAAGGCGTTGTCAGCATAGGAGATGACAGCTCTGTGTGTGTCATTGCCCCTGAAGACCTTCCAGTGGGAGAAGATGTGGAGATGAGAGACAGTGATATTCATGATCCTGACCCTCTGTAGACCAAGGCTAATGTGTGTGTGTGTGTGTTAGTTTTTAACAAAAATATTTAAAAAGTAAAAGAAATTAAAAATTTTGAAAATAGAAAAAACTTAATAGAATAAGGATATGAAGAGAAAATATTTTTGTACAGCTGTGCAATGTTTTAAGTGTTATTATAAAACAGTTAAAAAGTTAAAAAAATCAAAAAGTTTATACAGTAAAGTAAAATAGTTACAGTAAGCTAAGGGTAATTTATTATTGAAGCAAAATATTTTAAATAAATGTAGTGTAACCTCAGTGCACAGTGTTTATAAAGTTTACAGCAGTGTATTGTGATGTCCTAGGCCTTCATTGTCACTCACACTCACTCGCCGAGTCACGCAGAGCAACTTCCAGTCCTGCAAGCTCCATTCATGCTAAGTGCCCTATCTTTGATACCACAGTTTTACCATATTTTCTATGTTTAGATACACAAATACTTACCTTTGTGTTACAGTTGCCTATAGTATTTAGTACGGTGACATGCTGTAGCCTAGGAGCAATCAACCTTTTTGCCAATCTAGTTTTCACCTATCCCCCTCCATCTCCTTTTCTTACACTGCTAGAATATTTTTAAAGAAAATCCTAGACATTAACCAGTTTCAGTTGTAAATATTTTGCTATGCGTCACTGAGAGGGCAGTTTGTTTTTAGATGACCACCACGCCATTATTATACCTTACAAAATTAGTGAAAATTGCTTTCTTTTTTAAAAAAGATTTTTTTTTTTTATAATTAATTTATTTATTAGTTTCAGGTGTACAAAACAAGGCAATACCCAGACGTTCATCATCTACATCCCCCACACTGCGAACCCCCCTCCCCCCATCCACCATCCCTCCGACCCCACACTGAACCATCACATTATATATATAAAATTATAGTTGGCATTCATTAATGTTTAGCTTCTGATGTACAATGCCATGATCAGGTATCCACAGTATCCCTGAGGTGGTCTCCCAAATAGGACGCATGTCCATCGGATACCCAACAAAATCTTTACAACATTATAGAATACCTTCCCCAAATTAATTTTCAAAAGAAAAACCCTGAGGCCATCTTGTGGTTACCAGCTGCTTCCAAATCCCTTCACCTTTCCCCTTATCCCCAACCCCCTCCCACACACCCATCTAACCACTCTCGGTTTTTTCTCTGCGTCCCCAAAACTGACTCTGATTAGTTCATTCACATAGTCTTTTCTTTAGATTCCATATATAAGTGAGATCATATGGTACTTGTCTTTCTCTTTCTGACTTATTTCACTTAACATAATGTTCTCTAGATCCATCCATGTTGCTGCAAATGATAAGATTTCTTTCTTCTTTATGGCTGCGTAATACTCCATTGTATAAATGTACCACAGCTTCTTAATCCAGTCATCTACCGATGGGCATTTTGGTTGTTTCCATATCTTGGCTATTGTGTAAAGTGCTGCAATAAACATAGGAGTGCATACAGATTTTTGAATTGGAGTTTTGGATTTCTCCGGGTAGATGCCTAGGAGTGGAATTACTGGATCATAGGGTAGTTCCATTTTCAGATTCCTGAGATACCTCCATACTGTTTTCCATAGTGGCTGCACTAATCTGCAGTCCCACCAACAGTGCACTAGCGTTCCCTTTTCTCCACATCCGCGCCAGCATTTGTTGTTTGTTGATTTATTGATAATAGCCATTTTGACTGGAGTGAGGTGGTATCTCATTGTGGTTTTTATTTGCATTTCTCTGATGGTTAGTGAGGTTGAGCATTTCTTCATATGTCTTCTTGCCTTCTGTATGTCCTTCTTAGAGAAATGTCTCCCCAAGTCCTCTGCCCATTTTTTAATTGGGTTGTTTGTTTTTTTGGAGTTGAGTTGAGTAAGTTTTTTATAGATTTGTGATATTAATCCCTTATCAGATATATCATTGGCAAATATCTTTTCCCATACAGTAGGATCCCTTTTTGTTTTATTGATGGTTTCCTTTGCTGTGAAAAAACTTTTTAGTTTGATGTAATCCCACATGTTTATTTTTTCTCTTACTTCGCTCGCGCGAGGGGATATATCAGTGAAAATCTTACTCCGGGTAATGTCCATGAAGTTTCTTCCTATATTTTCTTCTAGATATTTTATGGTTTCAGATCTTACATTTAAGTCTTTAAGCCATTTTGAATTTGTTTTTGTATATGGTGTAAGGAGGTGGTCCAGCTTCATTTTCTTGCATGTGTCCGTCCAGGTTTCCCAACACCACTTATTGAACAGACTATCTTTACCCCATCGTACATTCTTGCTTCCATTGTCGTAGATTAGATGGGCATATAGGCATGGATTTATGTCTGGACTCTCTATTCTGTTCCATTGATCTATGTATCTATTTTTATGCCAGTACCATGTTGTTTTGATTACTGTAGCCTTGTAGTATAGTTTGAAATCAGGTATCGTTATACCTCCCACTTTGTTCTTATTTCTCAAGATTGCTGAGGCTATCCGGGGTCTTTTATGGTCCCATATAAATTTTAGGATTATATGTTCTATTTCTGTGAAAAACGTCGTTGGTAGTTTGATAGGAATTGCGTTGAATATGTATATTGCCTTAGGCAGTATGGACATTTTAATTATATTAATTCTTCCTATCCATGAACATGGAATGTGTTTCCATCTATTTATGTCTTCTTTCATTTCTTTCTTCAGTGTTGTATAATTTTCTGAGTACAGATCCTTTACATCTTTGGTTAGATTTATTCCCAGATATTTTATAGTCTTTGGAGCAATTGTAAATGGAATTGTTTTTTTAATTTCTCCTTCTGCTATTTTATCATTGGTATATACAAATGCAACTGATTTCCGAATATTAATTTTATATCCTGCTACTTTACTAAATTCATCTATCAGTTCTAATAGTTTCTTGGTGGAGTCTTTAGGGTTCTCTATATATAGTATCATATCATCTGCATATAATGATAATTTTACTTCCTCCTTACCAATTTGGATGCCTTTTATTTCTTTCTCTTGTCTGATTGCTGTGGCTAGAACTTCCAGCACTATGTTGAATAGAAGTGGAGAAAGTGGGCAACCTTGTCTTGTTCCTGATCTTAGGGGGAATGGTTTTAGCTTTTCCCCATTGAGTATGATGTTAGCTGTGGGTTTGTCATATATGGCCTTTATTATGTTAAGATACGATCCCTCTATTCCCACTTTCTTAAGGGTTTTTATCATAAAAGGTTGCTGTATTTTATCAAATGCTTTTTCTGCATCTATTGATATGATCATGTGATTTTTATTTTTCATTTTGTTAATGTGGTGTATCACATTAATTGATTTGCGGATGTTGAACCACCCCTGCATACCAGGGATGAATCCCACTTGATCATGGTGTATGATCTTTTTAATGTGTTGCTGAATTCTGTTTGCTAATAATTTGTTGAGAATTTTTGCATCTATGTTCATTAGAGATATCGGCCTGTAGTTTTCTTTCTTTGTGGTGTCTTTGTCTGCTTTTGGGATCAGGGTGATAGTGGCTTCGTAAAAAGTGTTTGGGAGTCTTCCTTCCTTCTGGATTTTTTGGAAGAGCTTGAGGAGAATAGGTGATAATTCTTTTTTGAACGTTTTGAAAAATTCACCTGTAAAGCCATCTGGTCCAGGGCTTTTGTTTGTTGGGAGATTATTGATTACTGATTCAATTTCCCTGGTGGTAATCAGACTGTTCAGGCTTTCTGTTTCTTCTTGAGTTAGCTTTGGAAGGTTGTGCGCCTCTAGAAAATTGTCCATTTCTTCAAGGTTGTCAAATTTGTTGGCATATAGTTGCTCATAGTAATTTCTTACAATTTTTTGTATTTCTGTGGTGTCTGTTGTCACTTCTCCTCTTTCATTTCTGATTTTATTAATTTGGGTCCTCTCTCTCCTTTTTTTAATGAGTCTGGCTAAAGGTTTGTCAATTTTGTTTATCTTCTCTAAGAACCAACTCTTGGATTCATTGATCTTTTGTATTGTTTTTCTGGTTTCTATTTCATTTATTTCTGCTCTGATCCTTATTATCTCCTTCCTTGTGCTCCCTTTGGGTTTATTTTGCTGTTCTTTTTCCAGATCCCTTAAGTGTGAAGATAAACTGTCAATTAGTGATGTTTCTTGTTTGTTTAGGTAGGCCTGCAGTGCTATGAACTTCCCTCTTAGGACTGCTTTCGCAGCATCCCATAGATTTTGGGTCGTCGTGTTCTCATTCTCATTTGTCTCAAGATATCTTTTGATTTCTTCTTTGATCTGCTGCTTGACCCATTCATTATTTAGCAACATGTTATTCAGCCTCCATGAATTGGTGTATCTTCCTGGTTTTTTTCCCCTGTAGTTCATTTCTAATTTCATAGCACTGTGGTCAGAGAAGACAATTGGTATGATTTCAATTTTCTTAAATTTATCGAGGCTTGTCTTGTGTCCTAACATATGATCTATTTTAGAAAATGTTCCATGAGCACTTGAGAAGAACGTGTATTCTGCAGCATTGGGGTGAAATGCTCTGAAAATATCAATTAAGTCCAACTGCTCCAAAGTATCATTTAAGGCTGTTGTTTCCATATTGATTTTCTGTCTGGAGGACCTGTCCCTTGTTGTCAGAGGTGTGTTGAAGTCCCCTACTATGATAGTGTTGCTGTTGATCTCTGTCTTTATGTCCATCAGTACCTGTTTTATATATTTAGGTGCTCCTATGTTAGGTGCATAGATGTTTACTAGGGTTATGTCCTCTTGTCGGATTGATCCCTTTATTATTATATAGTGCCCATCTTTGTCTTTTAATATTTTTTTCATTTTAAAGTCTATTTTGTCAGATATAAGTATTGCAACTCCAGCTTTTTTTTTGCTTCCATTTGCATGAAATATGTTACTCCAACCCTTCACTTTCAGCCTGTGTGTGTCTTTTGATCTGAAATGAGTCTCTTGTATACAGCATATACAAGGGTCTTGTTTCCTTATCCACTCAGCCACCCTATGTCTCTTGATTGGAGCGTTTAATCCATTTACATTTAAAGTGATTATTGATAGGTACATAGTTATTGCCATTGTTAGATTTGTAGTAAATTGTTTTCATCTTTCTTCTATTTACAGAAGTCCTTTTAGTATTTCTTGCAATGCTGGCTTGGTTGTCATAAATTCTTTCAGTTTGTTCTTTTCTGGGAAGCTCTTTATCTCTCCATCAACTTTAAATGATAGCCTTGCTGGATAAAGCAATCTAGGTTGTAGGCCTTTGTGTTCCATCACTTTGAGTATCTCCTGCCACTCCCTCCTTGCCTTCAATGTTTCTGTAGAAAAGTCATTTGATAGTCTTATGGGAGTTCCCTTGTATGTAACCTTCTGCCTTTCTCTTGCTGCTTTCAAGATTCTCTCTTTGTCTTTAAGCTTTGCCATTTTAACTATAATGTGTCTTGGTGTGGGCCTGTTTGGGTTTATCCTGGTTGGAACTCTCTGCACTTCCTGGGCTTGTATGTTGGTTTCCTTCATCAGGTTAGGGAAGTTTTCTGACATTATTACCTCAAATATGTTCTCAATCCCTTGCTTCTTCTCTTCGCCTTCTGGTATTCCTATGATGCGCATGTTGTTGCGCTTGATGTTATCCCAGAGGTCTCTTAACCCATCTTCATTGTTTTTTATTCTTTTTTCTTTCTGTTGTTCAGTTTGAGTGATCTCTGCTAACTTGTCTTCTAAGTCGCTGATTCGATCCTCTGCTTCATCTAACCTGCTGGTCATTCCTTCAAGTGAGTTCTTAATTTCGGTAATTGTGTTTTTTAGTTCTAGCTGGTTGTTCGTTAAGATTTCTACATCCTTTTTTAGCTCTAACTGGTTGTTCTTTATGATTTCTATATCCTTCTTTATGTCTTCTCTAAGCTCCTTAAACACTCTTATCACCAGTGTTCTGAACTCTGTCTCTGACATGTTGGTTACCTCTGCTTCATTTGGTTCCAGTTGTGGAGGTTTCTTCTGTTCTTTTATTTGGGACATGTTTCTTTGTCTCCCCATTCTGACTGACTCTCTGTGTTTGCTTTGATGTATTAGGAAGATCCCCTAGAGCTCTTAGTTCTTGCTGGGTTATCTTATGTAGTATGTGTCTAAAAAAGATTTTTTTTTAATTGGGGAAGGGGCACAGGACTTTATTGGGGAACAGTGTATATTTCCAGGACTTTTTATTGGGGAACAGTGTGTTTTTCCCAGGACCCATCAGCTCCATCCAAGTCAAGTTGTTGTCATTTCACTCTTAGTTGTGGAGGGCGCAGCTCAGCTCCAAGTCCAGTAGCCGTTGTTGGTTGCAGGGGGCACAGCCCACCATCCCTTGTGGGAATCCAACCGGCTACCTTGTGGTTGAGAGCTCGAGCTCCAACCAACTGAGCCATCCATACGCCACTCCGGCAACTCAGCTGCAGCTCTTTGTCTTCAATCTAGTTGTGGAGGGCACCGCTCACTAGCCCATGTGGGAATCGAACTGGCAGTCCCATTGCCGCTCTAACCAACTGAGCCAGCCATCCACCGAAAATTTCTTATTATAAGATTGTTTCATTGCCAGCCCATAATCAGATTTCTCCAATTGTCTCAGAAGTAGTTTTTTTAACAGTTGTTTCGTATAATAACTTTGTATAATCAAAAATTTCAAACATAACCCAAAGTGGAGAGAATAGTATAATGTACCCAATATCCAATTACCCAATTCAGCAATTAGACAGATGTAGCTATTAAAGAGCCAAAACATTATTGCTCACTTCTTCTGCTGTATTTGGTGTGTTTAATTTCTGAGACTGTTTTAAATAATTTTATTAAATGTAGGTAATATTTAGTGTAAATAACGTATGGTGGTGTTTCCATTCTTTGAGCCTTACTTGAATATTATAACTATTCTTTGACAATATGTTTTTCACTTTACATCATACAGTATTAGATTTATTTTTTATGCTCTTTTGTGGGTCAGCAATTTGGCTGGGCTCAGCTTTTTCTTCATCAACTGCGATGATCATGTATTTTTTCCTTCATTTTATTAATGTGATATATTACATTGATCGATTTTTGTATTTTGAATCATCCTTGACTTCCAGGAATAAATCTTAGTCATGGTATGTACTCCTTTTACTATTCTGCTAAATTTAGTTTGCTAGTATTTTCTTGAGGATTTTTGCATCAATATTCAGAAGGGATACTGGTCTGTGGTTTTATTTTCTTGCAGTGTCTTTGTCCAGCTTTAGTATCCTGGCACTGTTGTCCTCATAGAATGAGTTAGGAAGTGTTCCCTTGTCTTTAATTTTTTTGAGTAGTTTGAGGATTGGTGTCCTTTATAAAAGTTTGATAAAATAATCCAGTGACACCATCAGGTCCAGGTCTGTCAGTTGGTTTTTGATTAGTGTTTCAATCTCCTTGTTTAATTATAGATTTATCCAGATTTTCTATTTCTTTGTGATTCAATTTTGATAGATTTTGTGCCTCTCGGAATTTGTCTGTTTCATCTAGGTTATCTAGTTTGTTGGCATACAGTTGTTCATAATATTCTTTTATAATCAAATTTTTAATTATGTAAAGTCAGTAGTAATGTCCCCATTTTCATTTTTCTGTTTTGTTATTTGTATCTTCCCTCTTTTTCTTTGCCAGTCTAACTAATGGTTTGTCATTTCTGTTGAATTTTTTTTTTTGGAATTTAATCTTTATTTATAGGACACTGCAAGATATGAATTTCCACATAGAAATAGGAAACCCATTGAGAACAGAAGCTTCACACAGTATGTACAGTTTGGAACTTTTCAAGTACAGTTTTGTTATAAAAAGTGCTACAAGAACAAACCACATTTAAAAATAATTCTTAGAAGAAAAACAGTAAGACAAACTTAATACCCAACATAGTACACAACAAACAACTTTATGCCTCAACCCATGCAATCTAAAAGTCTAAGGTTCCAGGAGTGCCATCCTGAACTTGGAACGTAGAGCCCTCAGAGGTGATTTGTGGCACAACGTTTTGATCTTCCTCTACAGAGAAATACTTCTCAATGAAGTTTAGTGAAGGTTTATACACAGACTCATTTTCATTGTTTTGTAGAGTTTCACTTTTGTCCAAGCCTCCATATTCTCCAGTTATTATGTTAAGTTTCTCAGTTTCACCTAGTTTCTCAGCAGCCTGAAAGATATTTGAAGTGGCATCTGGAATAACCAGAATAATTTTGGTATCTTTCGCAGTTAAGACATCATGAATGGTTCTGTTATGCCACAATGAACAAGGTATACAATCTGTTCAATGGTTGCAGCACTTGTAGAGTGGGTCACAGCCCATGCTGCTTCCTTTTGTGCCTTCAAGTCTGCTTGGAGAGAACGCCTGATTCACATCTTACGGTATGTAGTCCCAGCGGCCAGCTGTGATGTTTGACATTGTCCGTGTAGCTTCCTTCTGAGTATTAGTTCTGGAGTTCATTAGCAGGCTGGGAGAGAGATGGCAAGTGCTCCCACATGTATTACAACTTGAGTCTGTACATCTGTTCCAGTGACAATATTTCCTATGGCTCTTAGTGCAGGAGTCACAATTGGCAATTCAGTAGCTCCTAGGAGCTTCACAAGTTGGGGCACGACTCCTGTTTTCGCGACCATTTCAGTCTGTTCACTTGGGCCATCAGGAAGGTAGGAAATGACCCAGGGGCTATCTGCTAATACTTCTGGCTCATCCTGTGCCACCAAGCTTTCCGACTGTCTTCAGTTACCTTTTTCTGGATGTGGTGTCTGGTTGATTGCTGTAAACCTTTGACTGCTTTCCAAAGTTCTGAAACTGTTGGTTTTCATAATTTCTGCTTGTTTTTTGATGTTTCTGTGGGGAGATAAGAGCTTGGAGCCTCCTGCTCTGCCATTTTTCTTTAAATTGTACCACGAAGCTTTTTTTAAGAAAAACTGTCCACTCATTAGCCCTACAGAGGGATATTCTTACACAGGTCAGGTGATTCCACCTCCTTGACCGTACTTGTTGGATCCATAGTTTAGCTTGAACATCTTTTGTTAGTGAAGCAGATTACCTTTCTTGGGAATCGGAACTGAGAAAATGAGGCACTTAGTATCAGGAACTGAGGCTGAAAGTATATATGTAGAGAGGTCTCATGATTTAGAATCGGCAGCCAGGAGCCTCATGGCAGGCCAGATTTTGAAGAAGCAGATATTCAGAAACAAGAGATCATGTGGTCTGTGGCAGAGGAGATAACAACAGCCAATCGCCAGATTTCCCTTGGCTCCCAATGTCTTTCCAGTTCCGGTTCCTGTGTATCCTGACAACAAACTCCAGTTCTCAAGGTTCCTTGTATGATTTCCTGTTTCTCACAACCTATGGAGCTCAGTTGGAACCTGGCACCGTCCTCAGAGGTCTCTATAATTACCCCGACTTTTCGGAAATGTGTGTGAGTCACCTCCCTAACATGTCTTATATTTCTCTCACATTAATAATGTAAGAAACATTAATGATGAAAGGGAAAACATCAGAGCAAATTTCTCCAATGAAACCAACTCATGGGAAAAAATAGTTCAAAACATTAGATACGACTATATTCATTCATCCTTAAAAAAGAAGCAGTTGCCCTCTGTGGTTTTTGTTTGGCCAAATTCAAAGCCCAGTACAAATTTGAACGTATCTTTGGACTATGTAAATTTCTGTTTTTCCCTACATTACAATATCACAGTGGAAAGGCTCTGTATGAAAAGATAGTAGATACATCTCAGGCGAGCTTTCTCCAAGAAGAGTTACAACTGTATTTACTCAAAGGAGAGATATAGAAGCTCTCCCTCCCATGTGAAGGGAGACAACTACCTTCTATTAGGGTAACAGAGACAGAAGGCAAAATAGAAACTAAGGCAGACAATTGTTCTGTTTGTTTTTTAAGTGGAAGAGGGAAATTTGCTGAGGGTAATTATGCTGTCTACAAAGCCTCTGCTATTGCTGTTATAAGAAGCTTCCCAAATGGATGAGACACCAGAACCAGCCTTCCTGCTTACATGCTGAGTCAAAAAATAAAAGGAAAATCCCTTGGGGAGATTTGATCACTCTATTGTTCTAGCAAAAGTGCTACTGATTGAAAAGTGGCAGGTAGCAGGTGGCATGTTCTCATTGGAATACATACCTTTTGAGTCCTTTGGCAGGCACCTCAGGGGCCCATGTTTGAATCAAGCTGAAGGGACACAAGGGGCATTTTCCCTTTTGTCTTATGATGAGAAATACAACTTTAGGTAAATGACATGGACTAGTATTCCTCAGTCATTTTTTTTCCAACTCATTTCTCTTTTTAACAAGCATAAAAATCTCACATCCTCCATTAATGTTACTTGGAATTTCTAAATAAAATGCGATTTAAACTAAATCAATGTAATGAGACAAAGAACGACTTCATTTTCAAACCAAAGACTGATCCTTTTTTTTAAATTAAAATTTGTTGGAGTGACAATGGTCAACAAAACTACATAGGTTTCAAGTGTACAATTCTATAATATGTCCTCTGTACAGTGCTGATCCTTTTAAAGTTACTAAGCAGATAACAAAGTAATCAAGTTTCAAATTGAACTTGAACGTCAATTGATGAGGTTATCAATTTACTTAATTTTCTTGAATGCTTTAAACATATTCTATAGCCTTTGTGTTTGTTCATTTCTTGTGCCTCTCTCTAAATATACAGAGATAGAAATAGAAATAGAGATAGATATATCACATCTCTCTCTATATATGTACAGATATATCATATACAGAGGGTGCCAAAAACATATATACACATTTTAAGAAAGGAAAAAAAAACTATTAAAATTGTAATACTCAATATATACCGATAACAAAAGATGAATACAAGTCACATTTGACTTCTGCAATGGCAAGAGGTGCTCAAACTGGTTCCCATCAGCATCCAGACACTTCTGATTACGGCGAACTACTACTTGAGCAACATTGACCAAAGTGTCCACTTGTATACATTTTTTTTGGCACCGTGGTATATCTCTATCTCATACTCTATCTTTCTGTATTTCGAGAGAAAGAGAGAGAGAGAGAGAGAGAGAGAGAGAAATAGTTAATACATTTGTGAGACAAAACTTTTACGTCTAAGTAAGTTATCATTACAGAGTTATGATTCTACATTGAATTATAGAGAAGATGATGTAAGTTCCAGAAAAAAGTTATAAACAAGTACTGTTGAGAGGGAACAATAACTATAAGTTGTTTATGCCAGGAAAGGCTTGTCAGCAGTGGATTGGAGTTATCCTGGGTCTTGAAAAATGAGTAGAAATTAGACAGGAAGAGGAGAATGGGGTAAAGTTTTCCAGTCTTGTAGGATCCTGTGTTTTTCTTGTTTTGTTTTGTTTTTTTCTGTGTGTTTTTTTTAAGAGAATGCCCTGAGTCTGAAGACCCTATGCTGAAGAGCTCTTTATTCCAGTATTAAGCTTCCAAAACTTTACTGAGATCTTTGTAAAACCCTCTCTTCAATGTCAGTTGGTGTAGGGAACTCATGGGAGGACACATAATTGTTTTGAGTAGGCGACAACACAGCCAGTGACACATTTAAAAGAATGTGAAGTGAGTGATTGGAGAGTTGATGCATAGTAAGCATTGCTCCGAAGAAGAGGAAACACTTCTCTAGGAAAAATAGTAACCAGCCTGTGGCTGAATGCCATTATAGTTGGGGTTGACTGTGCAGCCGTATTGAATTTCTGTCTTGCTGTTGCATGGGAAACCAGTGGAATTATGACTTTTAAGATGGCTTGTAATATCTTTGTCTCACCGAGACATTGGGTCCTAAATAAGATGGATAAACATTTTTTAAAAATCTCAGCTTTTCATATGTAATCACTGTCTAATAAGCCAAGAGAAACCAACAAGCTGTCTTCATTCAGTGGGAAAAACTTGGTGAGAAGCAGGCAGTTTTAAGGACTCTTTTAGATGAAGCTTGTATTAAGAAATAAAATAGAACAAGAAAAGAGAGAACTGGTATCGAGGTGAAGGCATGGCATGCAGCAAGGCTCTTTTTACTGTGCCCGTCAGCCACTCTGCTCTCTTCTTACCCTGCCTTGTTTTTCTTTTCTTCCCCTGCTCTGAATTCAGAGCCAAGTCTGGAGGTGTTTTGAAAGCTCACCATGTGCCCTGAAGCTCTTTTCTCTGAAAATGTTACTGCACTGGCCACTTAATATTGTTTCCCTCCTCTATTGTTCTCTTTTGAGCTGAGTCAAGTGTACTGTAAGTCTGTGTGGGCTCCATTTCCACCTCCATTACTCTACGGGTATATCATTTAGCCTCTTTTCATTTTAAGGAGTTCTAACCCAGAGGGACCAAAACAACCCTTCAGATGTTTCCTTTGTGATTCCAGTTGACTTCAGCCTGATTTTGGCCACAAACTAAGTCTTTCGAGCATCATGAGTGTTGGCCTGCTCCTTTGCTCTCCCCCTGGTCCCAACTCTAGTCCTGGGACTCCACACGTCTGTTATGTCTGTCCATGCTAGTCTTTGCCTAAAGCCTTACAGATAAAAGCATCGAAAGATAACCAATACTTCATACTTAGAATCCTTAAAACCTTTCCATGGCTCCTAAGCAGAGCAGGGTAAAATTTATAGTCCTTAGCACGGCCAATGTGTCTTTAATAGGTGATTATAGCATAGTTTCCACAGTCCAGTGTGGGGGGTAACTTGCCTATACAAGATAGGACTTATTATAGCCCAGGTCTTTGCTCACACCGGAACCCCTGCCCTGGAACCCGTTCCCTTACCTACCCTTCCAACCTTCAAGGTCCAGCTCAGCATATCATTTCCTGTCTGCATTTGCCTCACACTCCATCACACTCCATCCCCAAATGAATTTCTTCTTAAAAGTTGTTTCAGTGAAGGTCGGCCAGGTTAGACTGCAGTAACAAATGGCTGAAATTTATTTCTCATTGACGCTACACGTCCAGCTCAAGTCAGCTGTGCCTGGCCTCTGAATCGTCTTCACTCTGGAGGCCAGGCTGGCAGAGGAGACTTTATCTGGGCGATTGCTGATCACGTGGCATAAGGAAAAGGAAAACATAGTGAAACCAAACAGTGGCTCTTCGCTCAGAAATGGAGCATGTCAATTCTTCTCATATTTCATTGGCCACAAGAAATCCTATGTCATCAGTCACTGGGGTGGGGAAGTATAATACACCCCCAGAGAGGAGCACCTAGTGTTTTGAGTATTAAAACATCAACCCAACAATTCCCCGTAACACTTTGACTATGTCATATTATATTTGTTACATAGTGTTATTGCTTACATGTCTTGTCCCTCTGAGATATGAAGTCATTAAGAACAGGGAATCCATCTTATGTATCTATTTATTTCTACAGTTTACACTGTACCGTACCATCAAAGCACAAAGAACTGCTCAATGATTGTTGATTAGCTGGATAGATAAATTAATAAATGATTTTTGACCTGAATTCAGTTGGAACATTTGCCAAAAAACAAACAAAGAAAAAACAACACCAAAAACCTGCTCTATGTAAAATTGCTGTGTCTTGGGAAAATTTATTTTTGGTGAAATATTCTTATGTCTTTTGGACTTTATGCCTCTGAATTATTTTCACAAAATATGAAATCTTTGGGAGCCAGTTGGCATCATCATTAGTCACTGGAAATCATCCATTTGACACCAGCAAAAACATAGACATGCCATATTTCTTACAGGGGCTCTAAGTCAGTGAAAAACCCAGGCGTAAGAATGCAGCATTGTCCTTTCTGTTCAGAGATGACACAGATGCTGCCCAGTGCTTCTCCTGTTTGGATGTGGAGGAGCTGTCTCATACAAATGAACCTGGGAGTACTAAATCACATTTGTCCATAGGACAGCCTTACCCAAGGGACTGTGTAAATGATGCTCTTTCTAGTGACTCCAAGAAGCTTTTCCTGCTCCCAAACCATCTCTCCTATAGCGTGTCAGGGCCCCAGATTTCCCCATAGCTGCTACCACGTTTGATTCAGTGTTCAGTAGTTCCACCTTGCTTCTGCTCCTTTTTCTGTGCCACTCTTTGGAGACAGCAGTTACATTCCATTCTCTAATACAAGCATCCTACATTCTTATAATTTAATTTGGGTTGAGAAATATAATTTATGTAACAACAATCTATGAAGTGTATACTGGGTTTTAGGCACTGTGGCTTCTCTTAATAACTTCACAGTCTGGAGGGGATGACAGACAAGTAAACCAAAAATTAAAGTATGATGTGATAAATGCTAGAATGAAGTCATCCCTGGGGTGCACAGACATGGGCCATTTGTAAGATGGGGCTGGTCAGGAGAAGATGACCTATGAGTCTTGAAGGAAAAATGGGTGTTGTGTATCTCGGCAATAGAGATTTCATACTGAGGAATCACGAAGTATCTCTGTATGGTATGTAGCAGGCAGAAGATCTAAGCCTTTTGTGAGCTGGCTGGAGCCTAGGGTGATGATTCTAGAAAGTTATTGGAGAGCTGAGTAGGACCAGGTTGTGGAGAGCTTTGTTTCAGACATTAATGGAGGCACTGGGTTTTATTTAAAAAAATTGTTTCATGCTCATAGATTTTACTTTTATTTTGCTGTGGTGAAACATAAATCTGTGACTTGCACACTGTAATAGAACAGAAAGAACTATGACCTATCAAAACCACTGATTTCATGTACTTTTGGAAACCTACTATATTCTTGAGCATAGCAAATATATTTCTCCTCTGGGAAGTTGTGGGGGTACATGCTGTCCCAGCACCCCACTGCTTTCATGCATTCCATGATATTGAATTTCATGTAGAGGCAACTGGGTTTTAGGTTTGAGTTTTATTTATTTATTTATGTTTGTTTTGGTTTTCAACATTTTTATTTATTTATTTTTCAATTAGAGTTGACATTCAGTATTATTTTATTTTAGTTTCAGGTGTACTGCATAGTGGTTAGACATTTATATACTTTACAAAATGATCCCCGCGGTTAGTCTAGTACTCACCTGGCACTATGCATAGTTACTACCATATTATTGAGTATATTCCCTATGCTGTACTTTACATCCCTGTGATTATTTTGTAACTACCAATTTGTATTTCTTAATCCCTTCACCTTTTTCACCCTGCCCCCCCCCCACTCCCTAGATTTGAGTTTTGGGATGTTAATTTCAGGTGGAAGAGTAAAGCAATGAGTATAGGTGGACAGAGGGCATTTTTGGTGATGAGAAATGATGAGGACTATAACCTTAAAAATCAGTGTGATGCGAAGGAAGTACAAATAATAGGATCTGGCTGTTTGCATGTGTGGTGGAACTGAAGGGAAGGACAGAAATAGAAGTTTAAGAACATAAGAGGGTTTATCAGTTGTGTAAATAATTCGATAGTAGTATCGTCTACCCAGATGGAGAAGAGAACCAGGTGAAGGGGCTGCAGAGGAAAAGAGGTTAGGGTGGGAGGTGAAAGGACAGGTTTTAAAATATTGGGTGTAAGGAGTTTATGTGACACTGAAATGGTGATATGGTGATGTCTAGTAAGTACCTGAGTTAACAGGTTTGGAGTTCAGGAAGCTTGTGGTAGAGAAAAGGATTTGGTAACTATCAGTGCATAGATTTCAATTAAATTCAGTGGAGAGAGGGAGAGAGACTGAGAAAAAGGGAGAAAGATTGAGAGAGAGGGAGAGAGATTGAGGGTAGGGGGAGAGAGAGAGAAAGAGAGAGAGAATGAGACAATAATCAAACTATGATCTGAGAAGATAAAACAAGATGTCTGTATCTGTCAGGGCTTTAGTTCCAAGTAATAGAACTTGAGATCGAGCCCTGGTTGATGGAACTGGATTGTCCAGAAAGACAGGAGGACCATGCATGGCAGTTCGCAGCCAGGATAAATGCTCCAAATCATGCCAGGTGACTGGTCTGCTGCAGATCCCGTTGCTGCTAGTACCAGACTTCACCAACCTGAGGCACTTTTCACCAGGGTGGATTTAGCAAGGGTCCTGCTTTATTCTCTTGTTAGTTTCTGTATCAGGCAAGGCTCTGACAGGAAACAGATGGCACGCTCCAAAGGGTCGACAAACAGAATTTAAAGAAGGGACTATTTTCAAAGGTACAAGAAGGGATAATAAAGCACATAGGAGCTAGCAGCAAGGTGAAGATTTTACCACTCCTAGGTCTGAAAGGGCAAGAAAGGGAGCCATTATAAGAACCAAGACCTTGTATCATAAGAGAGAGGCTTTCCCTAGGGGAATACACCCAGCAAGGAAGAAGCTGGGAGAAGAGATACCTCAACCTCAGTTTCCTTTGGCCCTCTGAGCTGCCAGTGTCTCTCACTGGCCAAACACAGTGGGAAGGCAGCTGGCAGAGGAAACCCAGGGGATGTGGTGTCTAGGGGTCAGTTTTTTGGGCACAAAGCAAGGTGGAAAATGGTGGAAAATGAATCCAGAGTGGTAAATGGGGATATCCAGCACAGCTTTCAATTCAAACTGTGATTGGCAGGAAATAGATTATGTGACCATGGCTTGGTGTCCAGGGAACCTGGGGAAGCAAGCCACTGGCATTTTCAGAATTAATATTGGGAAATGGGCTGTGTTTAAATAATAGGAGAAAAGGTTCAGTCGTAAAGAATGACAACTGTCCTCTCAAGGGTCAAGGATAGGGCCCTGAGACATACCAACATTCAGGGTAGGGGCATGTAAAGAGCACACTTTGAAAGGCAACTAAAATCGTGCGACTAAAGAAGAAGGAAGGAAAACCAGGTAAGACCTCAGGGGAGTTGAGACAACAGCTGTTTCTGTAAGGTGGTAGGCATGGAAACTATATCACCAAAAAGTGAATGTGATACGGTGCTGAAAAGGAATGTATATTACTCTTTTTAGAAGCTTTTTTTGGGAAAAGGAACGAGACAGAATGATCACTCTTTGGGGACTATTATGAATTTGAGGATAATTTTAAAAGAGAAGGAAACTTGACTGTTGCTTATACTATGTGTAGAAAGAACTGGTGAATAAAGAGATGGTGGAGATATGTTATTCACTACTAAGAGAAAATCCTTCTTTTTCTCATATCTACCTAACTACCTGCCTATTTATTTTGCAATGGGATTATCCTCACTTTGCTAGTTATGGTTCATATTTTTTTTACTTATTTTCGTATAAGTAACTATATATTGCTATCATAATTTTTCCAAGTTATTGGGAAAAATTGACAAATATAATTACATATATTTAAAATGTACAATGTGATAATTTGATATACATAGACATTGTGGAATGATTGACAAGATCAAGATAACATATCCATCATCTCACATAGTTAGTCCTTTTTTTTCCTTTTCTTGTGGTGAGAAAGCTTAAGATCTATTCTCAGCGACTTTCAAGTATGCAATATTATTGACTACAGTCACCATGCTGTGCATTAGATCTCAGAATTTATTCTTCTTGTAACTGAAAGCTTGTACCCTTTGACTTACATCTCCCCATTTCTCTCTCTCCCCTCAGTTCCTGGAAATCACCATTCTATTGTTTCTATGAAATCAACTTAAAAAGATGATTCCAGGTATCAATGATAGCATACAGTCTTTGCCTTTCTGTGTCTGGCCTATTTAACTTAGCATAATGCCCTCCAGGAACATCTATGTTGTTGCAAATGGCAGAATTTCCTTCTTTTGTATGGCTAAATAATATTCCTTTGTGTCATTATATACCACATTTTCTTTATCCACTCACCAATCGAAGGACATGTAGGTTGTTTCTATATCTCGGTTGTTGTGAATAATGCTGCGTGAACATGGTGGCACAGACATCTCTTTGAGATACTGATTTCATTTCCTTTGGATGTATACTCAGGAGTGGGATTGTGGGATCATGTTAGTTCTGTTTTTAATTTTTTGAGGAACTTCCATACTGTTTTCCATAGTGGTTATACCTATAACATTCCCACCTATAGTGTATGAGGGTTCCCTTTTCTCCACATCCTTGCCAACATTTGTTACTTCTTTTAGATAATAGCCATTCTGACAGGTGTGAGGTAACAACTCGTGCTTTTCATTTGAATTTCCCTGATGATTAGTGATGTTGAGCACCTTTTCATGTACCTGTTGGCCATCTGTATGTCTTCTGTTGGAAAAATGTCTATTTGGGTCCTTGCCCATTTAAAAATTGGATTATTTGCTTTTTCGCTACTGAATTGTACGAATTCTTTATATATTTTGGATATTAACCCCTTATCAGATATATGGTTTGCAAATATTTTCTCCTATTTAATAGGTTGCTTTTTCAATTTATAGGTTGTTTTCTTTTCTGTGCAGGAGCTTTTTAGTTTGATGTAGCCTCACTTGTTTTTTTTTTGGCTCTCGTTGCTTATGGTTTCAATGTCTTAACCAAGAAATCATTGCCAAGACCAATGTCAAGTAGCTTTTCCCCTATTTTTTCTTCTCCGAGTTGTATGATTTCAGGTCTTGTATTAAGTCTTTAATCCATTTTGGATTAATTTTTGTGAGTGGTGTTAAGACAGGGGTCCAGTGCCATTCTTTTGCATGTAAATATCCAGTTTGCCTAACTCCATCTATTGAAGAGACTATTTTTTTTTCCGTTGTGTGTTCTTGGTGCATTTGTCAAGTTAGTTGACCATATATGTGTGGGTTTATTTCTGGGCTCTCTATTCTGTTTCATTGGTGTATATGCCTATTTTTATGTCAGTACCATACTTTTTTGATTATTATAGCTTTGTAATAGAGTTTTAAATCAGGAAGCATGCTCCTCTGCAAATGAGTACAACCATCAGTACTGGGTAGATCTATGGCTTTTGTAATTGAGACTTTTATTGCTTCAGTATGGCTGACTTAAATTTGTGGGGGGGGAGAACGATGAGGTAGGAATAGGGTAGGTAAAGTAAGATTATTTATTAAGAGTTTAACATCTTTTTGAAATCAAGAGATATGCCAGCTCCTATCCAGAAGGAAGTATATGTGGTATATTCAAGATGTCTCTAAATTATTTGAACCCTTTCCATTCAAGAGTTGAGGTCTGTCACCCTTGAATCTGGGCAGTTCTATGACTGATTAACCAAGAGAATATGGTAGCAGTGATGCTGTGCCAGTTTCAGTCCCAGGTTTTAGGAGCTTGGCCGTTTCCACTTTCTACCTTTGGGAACAGTCTCTTGGTGAGCTCTGAGCCACCATGTATGAAATCCAACTACCCTGAGACCACCAGGCTGGAAAGGCCGCATGCGGGCGCTCTGGTTGACAGTTCCAGCTGAACCCAGTATTCAGGGCATCTCTGCCAGGGTACCAGATATGTGAGTGAAGGTATCTTGGAATCTCCAGATCAGCCGGTTTGCCAATTGAATTATTACCATATGACCTAGTTGGACACCACATGGAGCAAAAGACTCTCCCAGCTCAGCCCTGCTTGAATTTCTGACCCACAAAAATCTGAGACATTAAAAAAAAAAAGGTTTCTGTTTTAGACTGCTAAATTTTGGAGTAATTTGTTATAGAGCAATAGATAAAAAAAAAGAGTGGACTGAAATAGTATGTCCCAGACTTTCAAAGGGTGAAACTCATTTTTAAGTAAAATTTATTAACAAATCTGATGTTTGACACTTGCTTTGATCAAATGTTAAAATTCTTTTTATTGCGATAATATTGCTTTATACCTTTATAAGTTTCAGGTGTGCAACATTATAATTCAGCATCTGTATGTTCTATATCGTGCTCACCACCAAAAGTGTTCCCTGTTGATAACCACCAATCTGTTGTCTGCCTCTATGAGTTTGTTCTTCTTGTTTGTTTTGTTTTTAATATTCCACATATGATAGGTTTGTCTTTTTCCATCTGACATATTTCATTTAGTATAATACCCTCAATCTCCATCCATGTTGTCACAAAAGGAACAAAGGTGGAATCCTGCCATTTGCTTTGATCAAATCTTGCTTTAAGATGTCTCATACTAGAGAATGGGAAGCCTTCTCTAGAAAAGTAAGTAAAGGAAAATACTAGTTTTTTTTTTTTTAAGGTAGAATGTCTGATTTTCAGCTAGTTCAGTGTCGCAGTTGTATCCGGTATCAGTGTAATTTATTTTACATTACTCGGTATCATGTGTCCGGTATATTTTCAGAGCAGTTTGAAAAGCAATTGAATAGACTATGTAAGTGTTCTTTCTACTGAGCATTACCTGGTACAAATGGATTATATAATAAGACCATTTACCTCTGTGGAATTCAGCAGGTGATAGATAGATCTACTAAATTTACTCCTGGCCTCCTATAACCCAAAGGATGTAAGCTTAAAACTACAAAAAAAAAAAAAAAGCAACAACTGAGACTAAATCCGCTGATGTTGAACAGTTACCTAGAAGATGAATGTAGCTAAACACATGAAACTATCTGAAAATGAAAGAAGGATAGTTCATAAAATAGTGTTGGGACATTTGGCTATCCATTTAGAAGGAAAAGTTGGTTTCTTCCTCATACTATTAGAAAAGTAAGTTCTAGAAGGATTAAATATTTAAATGTGGAAAATAATACCATAGAAAAATTAGATGAACAGTAGAAAAATCATTTTGAATGTTTGGAGAGAGTGAAGGATTTTCTTAGTTTGGCCAGGTTTTACCACATTAAAGAAAAACTGAATTGGTTTGACCAGACAGAAATAATAATAATAATAATAATAATAATAATAATATGACAACACTAAAACAAATTTAAAAAACAAGTAACAAAGATGCCACAGGGTAGGAACATATTCTTATTAGGTAAAGATATTTTACAAATTAATAAAACATAAACAGTTAGATAGAAAAATGGGTGAAGATTTAAATAGGCAATTTTCAAAATAAGAAATTCACATAGAGGCCAATACACAAAAGAAGATGTTTAATGTTGCAATAATTAGTGAAGTATAAATTAAAATCACAATGTGGTGATATTTTTTTCAGCTACCATACTGTCAAAGATGAAAAAGATTGCTAATAGCCAGAGTGGGTGAAGATGTGAGGAAATAGGCAATCTCCTGCAGTGTGGAGGCAATCTAAATTGACTAACCTTTCTGGAAGGCATGCTTGCATTAAAATACATTTACCATTTTTGACCCAAGAATTTACTGCTATGTAATTAGTCTAAAGAAATAATGAGTATCCAAAGGGTGTTTTGTTTTAGTGTTGTACATAATAGCAAAACTGGCATGAACCCAAATGTTCATTCATGCAATAGAAAAATAAGTGTTTATTTTCAAGACAGGTTAAGTGTCCACTGAGGGATGAATGGATAAAGAAATCATGGTATATAAATACAATGCAGTATTATTCAGTGTTAGAAAAGGAGATCCTGCCATTGGTGACACGTGGGTGAACTCACAGGATATTATGCTAAGCGAAATAGGCCCGATACAGATAGAAAACAACTGCATGATCTCACTGATATTTGGAATCTAGAACAAATTGAATATATAGAAGTAGAGGGCAGAGGGGTGTTTACCAGGGGTGGGGAGGTTGGGGAAAAGGGGAGAAGTCGGTCAAAGGGCACAAAGCTGCAGTGACGTAGGATGAATAAGTCTAGAGATCGAATGGACGGCGTGATGACTATAGTTAATAATATTGTATTGAAGGTGGATATTTGCTGAGAGAATAGATTTCACGTGCTCTCACCACATACAAAAAAGGGTAACTGTGAGGAGATATGTTAATTACCTTGACCGGTGTTATCACTTCACTATGTATATGTATATACATATGTATATGTATATGTATATACACGAGCCTGTCATAATGTTGTATACCTTAAATGTATACCATTTTTATTAAAAATAAAAGGTTATAAAACGAAGGACAGGCTATATTATAAGCACTGACATGGGAATAATACCACAATCTGCTAAGTACTTTTTAAAAAGGCTACAGAATAGTGTGTATGGAATAAGCACATTTAGTTTACATGCATATAAAAGTTAGCAAGACGAACACCAGATAGCTAGCAGAGAGGTTTCTCTGGGAGGGGGTGGGACTTTAACTTTTTAAATTTTTGTGTTTTTAATTATCTTACCGTGAATGTGTACTACTTTGAACTGTGGAAAGATATCGAAGGTTTGCATTTTGAATAAAATCGAAAATTGAAATTAACTGTTTTCCATGAAATACCAGAATTTACAGTCACCTTGGATCCCTTGGGCTTTGTTTTAATTACTGTAAATAACTAAGGTAGGTAAGAAATCCTTGGACTGAAGAGTCTTCTCAGAGAGGAAAAATGGGGAGGATGAAAACCTGTCTAATTTTAGCCCTTTTGAAAGACACTCATAGCTTTGTCCATATCAGATTGGACTGTTGTACACACACCTTGACAATGGCTTTTTTTGGCTGGGTTGTAATTAATCTCTTCCTTCCCCACTCCCTTCCTCCATTTTTCCACTTCTTTTTTGTACCCTGTTAAACAGTATTATAGTATGATAACAAGAACAGATAATTGAGACCTTCCTCTCAAAGCCCTCTGGACAACACCTTGTTTTGTGTATTCAGAGGACCAAAATAAATGAAAAACCCACACCAACGTCAATTTAAGGCAGTTGTAATGATAGCAAGCCTCACCCGAAATATTGGTGGGCACAGGCCTGCAGCAGGTTAGCCTCTGCTGCAGGGAAGATATGTGAGTAGCTGCCATTAGAGAAAGAAGGTCACCAAAAGGTTTGACTTTGCCAAGTCCCTTTGTCTCCCTACCTTCTCCTCTCAATAAATAATCACAGTGCTGCTTTTTGCTTGGAGGGTGTAAGGTCTCGGCAGTGGTTCTAAATCAGGCCTGCATATCAGAAGTTTGGGAAGATTTTTAGAAATGAAGATGCCTGGGCAGTACCTCTAAGAGAGCTGGCTGGGTTGCTGAATAGATGTCATTTTATTTACCTTTTAGATTTGTATTAGTAGTTCTCTCTGAAGAGTCAAAATAGTTAGCAAATTTAGTTTAATCAAGACTATGTATCCTTTGTAATTCGACCTTTAATGATGTACAATATAATACAAAAGAAACCAAAGAGACTGGTTTCTGTGACTAGGTGTTATTCATTGTGTCATCTTACGCAGAGCAAGGGGTGGGAGGGAGAGCCTGTTTTACAAGGAGAGCAGAGGTGGAATTAGTGCTGGGCAACTAAATCATCCACTGTTTCTGCCCAACTTGATGTGCTGGGAAGGGGCCAATGATTTCTTAATCCGACAACTGTTTCCTAGAGGAGGGGGCTCTAAAATCCTGGTACCAGAGGATTGTGGTCCAAACCAAGCCAAGAGAAATGGGCTGGGGCAGGGAAGCATGGTAACTGCCTAGCATAGGAGGCAAGCTCAGGGCCCCATGGGAAAGGGCATTCTTTGTACCTCAGAGACATTGCAGAGCCAGTGTAACACTAAGACTTTGTTAAAAGGGCGGAAAAAACAAAACCCTGGAAGAACCTTTCAACTGCACTCAACCTGGATTAAAGCTCAGTCCACCGGTGCAGGGGAGGGAAGCAGCTCGCCCCAGAGCAGCACTAGCCTGGCCCTCCCACCTTCTCCCCAACTCTTTTGGGCAGTTGGGCGACGTTTCAGCTGAGGATATACAGACCCCAGAAAAACCAGAGAAGTGTCTGGAGGGCCAAGGTGGGAAGGACACTTCTCAAAATACAAATGCACTTGATATGGAAGGAGCCAGGATAGTTCTAGGGGTGTTCACATGCCCGAACCTTCCTCATTTTCTCCCCAGTTCAGGGCCTACGCTCATAGACACTGGCAAGCGCAGTCTCCACACCTGACCGTCCACCCCCGAAAGAAAACCCGAAGTGTGCCCCTCCTCCTTCCCCACAGGTGGGCTCCCCAGGGCCTCCTGCAGGGGTGGTTCCATGGCAGGGCTTAGGCAGGGTCCTGTCTCAGCTGGCTCCTGCCAGAGCCATGAGGTCTTCCAAAGTGTTGTCCTGGTCATTGGTGTGTAATAGCACAAATTCCTTACGGTCTTTCAGTTCTAAGCCTCTTGCCTTAAATGTGCTCATTGACTTAAGGAACCCCATCATTGTTTCCTCTGAACACTGGTGCATTTCCAGAGCCTCTTCCACTGAAAGGGTGGAAGCCCTTCTCATGGAGCTGTCCATGTGCAGAGATAGTTGAGAATGTGCTCAGTATTCTCTCCTTCCTTCCTCATGGCTTGGACACAGTCATATGAGTAGCCCATGTTGACCTCTGTCTCCACACACTGCTGCCCACTGGGAGACAGCATCTGCAGTTCAGAGTAAGCCTGGGGGACAGCTGGGAGTGTTGGGCACTTGTGACATTGAGAAATTAAGAACTGTGACCGTGGGACCTGTATGTGGAAGGTGATGATTCTTCCATAGACAACACAGACAGGGAAGGCATCTGGGAGATCATATCAGAAGGGTCAGGCGTGGCACTTCTGTGCCACTGTCCAAGTTCAAAGCTGAAAGCCCCAAAGTATGATGCCCATTGAGCTTACTGGCACTCCTTTGGTTAGAAGGCTTTAGGGAATCCTGGAACATGCCATTGCAGAGGCAGGATGTGCTGTGAGAAGTCCTTGCCAACTTGGCTGTCTTCTGATGGCTGTCATCAGAGTCCAGTTTGGGGAAGGACAGGGATTTGACATTGCTTACTGCAGGCATGGGTGGGAAGGGCCACTTTGGAAGCCAGCGGCATCTTTTCACAGTTGCCCAACTGTGGTAAGGTTATAAAGCTATTGGGTTTGTGAAGAGGTTTGTAATCTAGTGCTGCCCGCTCCAGGGATGCCAGGACCTCTTCATCCTGTAACACAGACCCAGAGCCGCCTCTAGGCAAGTTATTGTCCAATAACTGACCCATGATGGGTCCAGTGGTTCCTACTGGAATGTTGCTCAGCTCTTCCTTCTCATCAGTAGTTTTTAACTCCAGATTATCAAATAGGTCTTCTTCACACTCAACGTCAGCAGGATTGAGAACTGCCTTTGTGTGAGGTGGGCTGAGAACGTTCTGTGCTGTGGCGCTGCTGCTGACCCGAGTGGGGGTGAGGCTGCTGTTGTGCTGTAAGCTGGCCAGGAGGGGGTTAATTGGAGGTGGCATTGCGGCTGTCCTGTGAGGCCTGCGGGAGCTCATGTTGCTATCACCCTCTCGATCACGCTTAGAATTCACTTTAGCTTCCGTTTCTTCAGCCTTGTGCTCTGCTTCCCGCTGGGCTTCTTGGATTTTCCTAATATCTTTAGCCCACTCAATGATTTTCTTTTCCAAGGAGAAGTCATACTGTACTTCTCTGATGACCTGCAAACAATCAGGCAAGGAGAAACCAATAGGTCGACTAACTTTAGCTGGTATTTTGAATTTGTTTGCTGTCGTAAATGGGACATCATCCCCTTGAAAATCCCATGAAAATCTGCACCCAACTTCTTAGAAGCCATTTAGAACCTGAATGCTGCTGCCGCTGCCGTCCTGACAGCCAAAGAGTGCTGGTGCTGGTGACCTCGCAGGCTTAGTCCTTGCTGAGCTCCTGATGGTCCTAGGGAGAGAAAATGCCACCACGTTCTACTCTGCCATCCCTGGGCCAGGCCATCACCATGCCACTGCGAGTACCACAGCCGTCATGTTCAAGTCCTACTTTCCCCCTTCCTTCCCCTCACTGACCCGCCCCTTTAGACATCTCTGAATCTGTCATTTTAAACATTAAGGGTGATTCTCATGGTCAGCCAGCGTTAGCAAACATTGGAAGCCATAACTCATTGCAGAAATCTACAAAGCTTTGAAGACCCGGAGGCTCAGTAGGCTCAGAGATGTCTTTTAGGACTTATTTCTTCATAATATAATCATCTTATAAAAATATGTTTTTGGTCTTTTCTCCAATAAGCAGCGAGCTCTCCCTACTCTGAAAAGCTTATAATAATTTTTGTATGTACTATGTTAATCAAATGGTACCCTGCTCTGGCATTAGGTCACTGATTTATATATTTAACAGATAAAACACCTGCCACATTCCAGGCTCTATTGTAGGGTTTGGTTAATATTTACTGCTCCTGATTGTGTATTGTATTCATCCCTGTAGGTACTGTGTTCATCTCAAACCATTATAATAAGGAATTTACATGTCTGTCTGCCCATCCCACTATTACTGAGTTCAGAGATTGTGTCTTATTTATATTTGTATTTCTAGTGCTTAGCACCTTCCCTGGCATTTAGTTAGTACTCAATGAATATTAGCTTATATTATTATCCTCAATGGAGGGGGAGATCAGATGGCGTGTTCTAGGACTCATAGGTCAGTGATGACTATTCAGCATGGCTAGTACATAGCAGACATAGGAAGAGGCGATGGGAGTTGAGGTTGACTAGGCAGGCAAGGCCAGACCTTGAAGAGGCTTATAAGCAATGTCAAGAAGTGTTTATTTTATATACAGTGGTGAGTGCTATGGTCTGAATGTTTGTGTCCCCACAAAATTCATATGCTGAGGACCTAGTGCTCAAGGTGCCGCTGTTAGGAGGTAGAGCCGATGGGAGGCAATTAGGTAATGAGGGCAGAGCCCTCATGAATAAGGTTAGTTCCTTTATGAAGAGATCCCTGAGAGATCCCCTCTGATGACTTGAGGACACAGTGAGAAGTCAGCAGTCTGAAAACTGGAGCAGGGTCTTCACAAGACCTAACCCTGCACGCACCCTGATCTCAGACTTCCACCTTCCAGGACTGTGAGAAATCAATTTCTGTTGTTTGTAAGCCAGCCAATCTATGGTATTTTGTTATGGCAGGCCAAGCAGACGAAGATGGAGAGTCATTTCAGGTTTGATGCGCAGAAGAGGCAGGATGGCAGCACACCTGGGACGAGGTTAGGAGAAGAGCCAGGAGTCAGCCATGGTTGATCAATTAGGGTTTATTACAGTAACCTAGATAAAGTATGAGACAGGCCTAAACACAGGCTGTGGGGGAGGGATAAGGGAGAGAGGATAAAACAATTCATGAAGCATTTCCAGTGGTTTGCTGGAGCTGGCTTGTACCAGTGTGTGAGAGCTGATTGTGTACCTCTCTTCCCAACTCGATGATCAGTGGGTTTGCATTAAAATTGGCCATCGTGGGAGTATTTATACTATAAGAATTGGCAAACAGTACAAATTAGGGCTTTTGTTTTTGTTCCAGAAAGCCGTTTTACTAACATAATCACTGCATTTACCTGTGAACTTTTCATAGCATCCTGCTCCGTCCACATCATAATACTCGACACTGTATTTTAATAACCTGTTCACATGTTTGTGTGTCATGCTGGGTTGTAAGCTTTGTGATGGCAGTAAGATGTCTGCCATGTCCACAACTATACCCCGTGCCTGTCATATAAGTCAATATTCAAAGATATTTAATGATTGTATGAATGAATAATGATTTCCCCCCAGTAATTCGTGTGGTAGATATGTTTCTATAGTAATTCTAGAAGTGGCTTATGTACATGGTTCATACTTTCTCTTCTTTAGGATAAATTGAAGGAGTCAAAATTACAATGTAGTTATCAAAAAGCCATATATGTCCTCAGCTCTTGAAAGAGAATAGAAATAATAGATCATTTCTCTGATCATAACATGACAAAAATATTTTAAAGGAGAAATTATTTTTCATTTTGTTTTAATTCTTCCTCCTTGCAGACGCGAAGACTGTAATTTTCTTTGCATTTTAAGTGTAGCATGGGAAGAAAGAGACTTTTGAAGATCTAAGCCAGCATTTTATAAATAGCTAGGAAACTACCCTCTCAGTATTTTGATTTGAAGAAACAAAAGGTGTTAGGAAAAAACTGAGACTAACTTTTTCGTGTTGTTGACATTACACATGTCAAAATAGATAACTTCTTGTCAAAATAGATATGTATACATACATGTACATATAAAACATATAAACCACAGTTACTAAAATAATGTTTGTGAAACATGTGTAACATAGCTGTGATCATTATCTACTGCTGTATAACAAGTGGCTCCAAAACTTAATGGCTTAAAATAGTATACATTTATGATTGAACCCAGTTTCGTGGGTCTAATCCGGCAGCAGCTTAGCTGGGTGGTTCGGACTTGGGGTCTATCTTGAAGTCAAGATGTTGGCCTAGGCTACAGTCGTCTGAAGACTGGAAAGGTGCAAGGGGATGCACTTCCCAGATAGCTCACTTGCATACCTGGCAAGTTAGTGCTGGTTGTTGTCAGGAAACTTCTTCATTGAGCTGCTTCAGTGTCCTGAGGACACGGCCTCCTCCAGAGCGAGTGATGTGAAAGAATGAGCAAAGATAAAGGAGCAGTGTCTTTTATGACCTAGTCTCAGAAGTCTTATACCTTTTGTTACCAAAGTTTATACCTTGGAAGCAAGTCATTACACACAGCCAACAGTCTAGAGAGAGGCGTGGTTAGGCTCTACACTTTGAACGAAAGAGTAGCAAAGAATGTGTGGACATGTTAGGTTGGTGCAAAAGTAATTGCGGTTTAAAAGGTTAAAATAATTGCAAAAACTGCAATTACTTTTGCACCAACCTAATATTTTAAAACCATCATGATGGCAAAATGTTTAGGTTGTAATTCTGAGTGAAAAAAGTCAAATTCAGAATAACTTATATAATATGATCAAAATTGGGTTAGAAAAATAGCATAGAAAGGTCAAAGAAAAGAAAACATGAATAGACCAATAACCAACCACATAAGAGGTCTTTGAAAAGAGAATCAAAAACATGACTAAGAAGGCAAAATAATTGAAACACAGGGCTTTAAAATACTGTGTTTCCCTGAAAATAAGACCGGGTCTTATGTTAAGTTTTGCTCCAAAAGACACATTAGGGCTCATGTTCAGGAGTTGTCATCCTGAAAAATCATGCTAGGGTTTATTTTCCGGTTAGGTCTTATTTTCGAGGAAACACAGTATAAAGGGTTCTTACAAAAAAAAGTAAGGAAAATTTAGAAAATGACTTAGGGTAGCAGTCAGGGAATGGGAATGGACAGAATGCAGAGATAGAGGCAAGGTGTCAAGACAGCAGATTAGGCTATGGTAGGGGATCCTGGAACGAAGGCAAATTTTGCCCCAGCCAAAAGTCTATATGAGCTTTCTTAAGGGCAAAGGCTAATTTCAGGGCAAGCCGAATTACGTCGTGCAGGAGAAAACAAGTTGAGTTAATTGTCATGGGGGAAGGCCTGTGAGTGAGACTGGAAGTAGGGCAAAATTCTTCTGTTAATGGTTTCTCATTAAACAAGATATCTCCCCAAGGTGTTTGACCTGCCATATCCATCCTATGTCGATTTCATATGTATGTATTGCATAATGTTTTCATGCTTTTTTCTGCCATATTAAGTGCTGATTTTGTGCTCCAAACACTTGGGACTGTGGTAATCAAGTCTCCAGCTTCCCAAAGCTGGACATTTCAGACCAGGAGATGCAAATATCGCAGGTGAAGGGAAAAGATAATTGCCTCATGAGGACCCAAATGAATTAGAGACCACGTTTCTGAGGTGTAAACTGGGAACTGATGGCAAACAATGGAGTACAATGACTTAGGGGAATCAGAAATCATTGCTCCTCAACAGTCAAAGCACAAGGCCCAAAGAGAGACAGTGACACCTGATGCTCTTTCTGACAAATGGCTTTGCACCTTTGAACAATTAGTGTGTCTGCTTTTGTCAAATCATACACAGAGTATAACGTAATCTTAACATATGCAGACTCATCTAAGTGGGCCCCTAGGGAAAGAGAGAGACTTTAGAAAGACAAATTGAATGATGTCTTTCCCAATGAGCTATTGTTTGTATTGAAAAGTAACTTTGGAGTATAGAAACTGGCCACACCTCAGTGGAATGGATGCAAAATGTTTTGTTTCTCTGGAGAGTGGATAGTCTTAAAATGTTTCCTATTCAGGTGCTGAAATAATATATTCTAGTTCACTTTGTACCCTTCTGATGAAGCCAAGATGTTTTGCAGAATTGTCTCTCCTCTATAGCTATGGTTTCCTTACCTTCTCAGTATTCCTCCAAAGATGACAAACTCCCTCCTCTGTCTTTGGGACTTGCCACATCCCACCATGTCTTTGAATTATCTGATAACCTGGCCAAAAATTTACCTCTTGAAAGACGCTTTCAAGATGAATCCCCTCTCTCTTCCATCACTGTTAAGAGTCCTAATGCTCAAGTCTTTCGTTGATGTTATATTATTATTATTATTATTTTTAAAGATTTTATTCCGGAAGGGGAACAGGACTTTATTGGGGACACAGTGTGTACTCCCCAGGACTTTTTTCCAAGTCAAGTTGTTGTCCTTGCAATCTTAGTTGTGGAGGGTGCCCGTTCAGCTTCAAGTTGTTGTCCTTTCAGTCTTAGTTGTGGAGGACGCAGCTCAGCTCCAGCTCCAGTTGCCGTTGCTAGTTGCAGGGGGCGCAGCCCACCATCCCTTGCAGGAGTGGAACCGGCAACCTTGTGGTTGAGAGCTCACTGGCCCATGTGGGAATCGAACCGGCAGCCTTCAGAGTTAGGAGCACGGTGCTCCAACTGCGTGAGCCACCGGGCCGGCCCTGATGTTATATCATTGACAATTGGTTGTTTTTAGTAATTCCCAAGTTGTGCCATGTCTATTGTCCAGTGTGGCGTTGTAGTAGTAGTTGAACCCATGGGCCTAGATTCTAATGCAGAGGAACAAATCCCATCTCTACCACTCATTATCTGTGTGACTTTGGGCAAGTTACTTAACTTTTCAGCATCTCAGTTTTCTCATCTGTAAAATAAGAATAATATCAGAGCCTATTTTAAGGGGTTGTTATGAGCATTGGAAGACACTATATGTCAAATGCTCACAAAGCACTCAGTAAGTGTTAGTTATTAGTAGTAAGAGAAGCTGCATCAGGAAGACTAGTGTGTGTAAAGAAAAAGGCATGATTTGGTTGCAACCAGATCTGCAACTTGGTTGCATAATGACCTTGGGCATGTTACTTAAGCTTTCTGGACCTTAATTTCCTTATAGTAAATGGGGAAAATATAATAAATATACCGATTTCTGGGCTAAACTGCTTACGGAATGAAGGCCGGGCTGGTAACTTGGAGGTGCTAACAAACATTTATTTCTTTCCTCCTAACTTGTCAACAAAAACTCAACAACTGCTTGTTTGAATCAAGCTAATATCTTTCGTCCTCATTACCTCCCCACCTCTGCTAATCAGTTAATTTAGTGGAGCTTCGGTAAAGAAAAAAAATCAATCAATCCATGTATTCAGCATCCTGGAGAGTGAACACACAGCTGGTGGAATTTTTCACTCTGCAACCAGGTGGCCTCATGTTACTCGCATTTTTGTCTAGCTTTGTTTACTTCTTCCTAAGGACTATTCACATTCCCAGGTAATATTCCTTTTTTAAAACATTTTTTATTGGTTTCAGGTGTATAAAACAATGTAATAGTTAGACATTTATCATTTATATCCCTTACACTGTGATAACTCCCCTTCCCCCATCTACCACCCCTCTGACATCGCACCGAGCCATTACACTTCCACTGTCTTTATTCCTAATGCTGTGCTCCACTTCTTATAACTATATATGTGTGTGTGTGTGTGTGTGTGTGTGTGTGTGTGTGTGTGTGTGTGTGTGTATATATATATATAAAATTGTAGTTGACATTCATTATTGTTGAGCTTCAGCTTCATGAACGTCAGTTTGGGGAATGTAATCAATGTTGTAAAGATTTTGTAGGGTATTCGATGGACACTTGTCCCCGGTAATATTCTTGTGTCCACAGAATTTCCTGTCCTAATTTAAAGTATTGGTGTTTGTGAACTGGAGGCAGGAAGTAGGTAGTCAAAATGAATCAGAACCAAATGGTCAACTGATTCCCGGGGCTGTGGCATTAACCTTAAATGGCTGATTCTGGAACCTGATTTTAGTTTTGCCATTGTTTCCACATCCTCAGTGGAGATGGTCATTGTATCTAAATACATCCCTATAGTTCTCGTGACAGGGATGACAATGAGACCAACTATTGTGGTTGCATTTTGGTCCCTATTATACACCATGAATAAAGGTAAGGAGCTTGGGGCTTTGTCTTGCCACATAATATAGACCTCAGGTTTGTGAAAAATCCTTTTGAGTCTGTGATCTATGCGGCATCAGCAGCAAATGGAAGCCTATTAGAGACGCAAATTCTTGTGCTGCACCCCAGACCTACTGAAGAATCTCTGGGAGTGAGGCCTACTCATCTGTGTTTTAACATCGCCTACAGGTGATTCTTGTGCCAAAGTTTGTGAAGCCCAACAATCCAGATTCTTGCTAAACCTGGGAGACGTGTAACAAAAATGCTTTTAAAAAGAGGCAAACTCTGTTTTTAGCCATGGAAACCTAATGAATGTTGGCATAGTTTAAATTTGTATTGTTTAATTCTTGAAACTCTAAATCATTGTTTCTCTACTTCAGATTTTATTATTATTAGGCTGGTGTAATTGTGGTTTTTGCAGTTATTTTTAACCTTTTAAACCACAACGACTTTTGCATCAACCTAATACAATCCTTGAACTGTCTTTCAGTGACCTTGCATATAGTCACGGAATTCTAAAACAAATGAAACCCTCTAAACAAAAGAAATTTTGAGATAATTAAAGAAAAAAAGAAGTCTTTCTGGGGCAGAATATGGAGCTGTTGGAAACTAAACAAACAAAAGAATGCCTTAGCTTCTCCTTTTTTTTTTTTTTAAAGGAGCGCACAGCTCACAGTGGCCCATCCGGGGATCGAACCCGCAACCTTGGTGTTATCAGCACCATGCTCTAACCTACTAAGCTAACCAGCCGCCCTTGCCATAGCTTTTTAAGTTTGAGGCTCACTGTCCTCAATATTGGCCAGATATGTTTTATGATTGTATCACTTATTGTACATATAAACATGACTTGTGCTGTTGTCTCTTTACTCATGCTCAATTGTAATTTGTAGAGTTATAGTTCTTAATGTAAAAGTGTTTCCTCAAACACCAGAAATGATAAGTATTTGTAGGATCTAATAAATACACAGCATGCGAGACTTCCATAGTACAGATCCTTCTTGAATTAGCTTTCACTCCTTTGGTGGAATACATAATGTCAGGGCAGCCCAAACAAAAAGAACCCATTAGCTGCCAAGCACACCTCTGTTGCAGAGGTGAATGATTCAGGCCGACTTCAGCATTTAATGAAGCTTGTTGTTTCCTATAAATTAACTGAGTGCTATTAAATTTTGCTGATAGCAAATCACTGTTCTGACCACGAGCCCCTCCATTTATCAAGCTTGAAAGGCAAGAAAGGATCTGCGGTGACACAGACAAGAAAACATAGAACAAAAATCCCCTAAAGGGAGTAATCTTTTATGGCCTTGTTACATGTTGGCTTCCATATAGAGAGATACTCTTGGTAATCCACTCACTGCTCTAGGACAGACTATTGGAGTAGTTTTTCCAGGGCCAGGGCATAGTGTCACAGTGATAAATTATGGCGGAACTCCTTTCAGAAGGAAGTATTTCAGAAGCCAAGCCTGGTATGCATTGCCGTCATTGGAGAAAGGACAGTCAGGGGCCAGATACCACGAGAGGGGCTGGCGTTACCCTTCTTGCCAATACGATACTCCAATGACTGGTTTTATAGCTTTTTGATCCCCAGTCACTTCATCTATTGATGGAAAGGAACACATGTCGGTCATCCAGTGTTTGCTTGAAAAATAAGTACAAGGATTAAACTAGCTGAAGCGGGGCCATGCCTGATGAGAGAGCAGAGGAGCAGTAGGATGATGTGGGTGCTCTTGTTCTCCTCGCTGTTGAGAAGTGCAGCCGAAGGAGCAGGAAGAGGTGAGCATGGCAGGGGAGTGGAGAATACATGATGACCACGGGCGAAGGGGGTGGGCTCCCAGATAAGCAGTATGTTTGGGCAGTTGCTTCTCAAGGGTGCTCTCCTCTATCCTTGACTATGGTATAGAGCTGTCCTATGTTCTTGAGTCCTTTGACAGCCATTCTACTGGGAAGCTCCTTTCTTTGTGCTCATGTTCCCCACATTTTCAGGTGCATTGGATGTGTCAATCATAGTTCTGTTGCAGCCGCAGCCCCGGCTGATGTTGTCTAGCCTGTGGCCCACTATTGGCTAAAATCATCCAGCTTTAGAAAGTGGCTCATTTTGTTAACCAGGAAAGGAATATTTCTGAACTCACGTCTGTATGTGCCATGCCCTCACCTATTTCTTATCTTTCAAAACATGAAACACCTAGTCTGGGCTCCCTTGATGTTTACAGTATGAGGAGAGCAATAAGGAAGAATGGAGTGTGGATGGTGGTTTCTCCTTATAGGGGAGAGTGCTCCTCTGTGGTCTTCCTTTTCCAGCCTAGTAACCACAAGTGTATTTTTGCATAGCTTTTCCTCATCCCTGAGAGTTTTGGTTCCATTCCCCCAATGGTTTTGGGGGAAACTGACTCTACCCTTGGTACTAGGGGTAAATCTGTCATTAGGCCTGAGCTCCTCAGAATAATCCCATTCCTTGGCATAGCTACTGGTTCATGGAGGGCTTTGTGATACAGTACTACCGTGTTTCCCCGAAAATAAGACCTAGCCGGACCATCAGCTCTAATGCATCTTTTGGAGCAAAAATTAATACAAGACCTGGTATTATATTACATTGTATTATACCCGGTCTTATTTTACTATAAAGACTGGGTCTTATATTAATTTTTGATCCAAAAGATGCATTAGAGCTGATGGTCCGGCTAGGTCACGGGTGTCCAAACTTTTTTCAACTGTTTTCACCAAAGGCCATATGCGGTAAAATACACAAACAGCCGGGCCACTCACTCAAGGTGAAATACGCATTGCCTCACCTGCTTTATTTAAGTAAACTAAATATATTTTTGGAATTTGCTGCGGGCCAATTAACAATGGGTCATGGACCGCAGTTGGCACGCGAGCTGCAGTTTGGACACTGCTGGGCTAGGTCTTATTTTCGGGGAAACACGGTAGGTATTCCTGGGTGAAAAGCATGCAGGCTCTTTAGAGCTACATTGACTCTCTCCCTATCTTGAAGAGGATGTAGCTCTGGGAGTCATTAAAGCTATTCTGAGAACAGAAAGGGGAAATAGCCTCAGGATAAAGTCGACACAGGGAGGAAACAACCTAGGACTTCAATTTCACTGTGGAACTGCTGAATCAAACCTACCCTAAAAGCTGTAAGCTCTAACACTGGACTTTCAAATTACATAAGCCAATTACATAAACAAATAAGAATTGTTTAAGCTGTTTTGAATTGGCTTTTCGGTGACTTGCAATCTAATTCATCCTAATGCAATGAGTGGAAATGGGATTTGAGGGGTGTGGTTAAATTAAGACAAATTTCCACCATGCTTCCAAATTATAGCGTATATGTCTTGGGAGTGGTGGAATTCAGAGGTGGGTAGAAGGCATTGCAGACATGAGTGAGTCTCTTGGATGCTAGTATTAATGTGCATATCTTCTTTTTCTGTCTAGGTATGGGTTCCCCTGTAGGCTGAGTTTCTCTCAGAACTGCCTATTATTGAGCAGATACTCAATGACTACCATATGTAATTAAGTGAAACCAATGCTCTGCTACTGAGAAAGCATGTACACCCCCTTGATTCACTTGTTGGTTCATTTAATAGTGTCACAAAGGAGTCAAATATATACGGTCCATCAGATCCTGAGTCATTTGGGCTTTTTAGCGAAGAGTGGACCTTTGGGAGTATGGGTGATGACCCTTGGCAGGACATTGAAAACAGATACTTCCATAGAGCAGAGGAAGGGCAGGCAGCGCAAAGTAAGCCTTTATTCTTGCTGCAGTTGCCTCCAAAATGTGTTGTCATTCCTTTCCCCCTTTAATTCTTTTTAATTGACCGCTACATCTTTTAGTGTCACTTGTGTTATATAATCATTCCTGAATGAGTGTGTGTCAGGGAACTTCCACTTCTGTAAAACCAGTCAAGAACAGATAACATACTGTTCACTCCTATAGGAGGCTGACAGCACATACTGATTGCCAGTAAGATTACTGAGATACGTTTCTCTTGGGGAAGGGGGTGCCATGTTACCCTTCACACCCTGTTGTCTTTACCTTGGGTTGCATCACAGTTCATGCCCACCACAATGTAGGGTCAACAGTTGATGTGAGTAGACTTGCCTTTAACAATGATTTACTTAGTATCTGTTTCCAAAACAGACGCTAGAATAGGCCTCTAACTTAATGCTGTAATGAATATCATCTGTTTTATAGAATCACCTGGATAGAGGTAAGCAACAATTTTAAGACTTTTAATATATAGAGTATACAAAACATCCCTGTATAGTTTGAATTTTTAATAAATTAACTTCTATATAAGATAAACCATATACAAAATGCAACAGAGAAAGCATTCATATAAGATTTAAATAAAATTGTTAATGATTCATTTGTTCTAAAATTTATTTTGATTTCTTGTGTTATAGCTATATACAAATATATGAAAAATGATAGCAGACATGAAAGCTAACACTACAGCAATTAAGTGAGCTAAATCTGGAGTTTTCTGGCAGTGGCAAAAATTTAAAATATCCTTTTCCCTGAGATAGCAAAAATTTTTTTATTTCAGAGAATTGTTTCTCACTTTTCATCCTCTGAAGCAACTTACTATCTTAGTAGTGAATTAGAAGTTAGCATTGACAGGAGAAATATTAAATCCCACCCATTTTCCTACTGCATTTCCCTACTTGTGTCATAGATTCTGAGTATCCTCTGTGTTTTCTTTGGTGGATGATTTGAGGGCCATTTAAGTGTCTTTTGTGTAGGAGGTTGGAAGTTTGATACGTCAGTGGTTGCAAGGAGTTTAAGAGGAATTGTTAATAGTAGCAGGAAATTATGACTTAGGAGCAACAGCTAATAATCAAGTTCATTCCATACAGAGGGCCACTTTGTCAGAGTTGCTATTTTTTCTCATGGACCGATACAACATTTGTACACAGATCACCAAAGTGTTTTTTTTTTTTTTTTAAATTTCCTTGTCTGTTGGGGGGAATAGATCCTCTCTTTTACCATGTTTCCCCGAAAGACTCATTAGAGCTGATTGTCCGGCTAGGTCTCATTTTTGAAGAGACAGGGTATATATAAACCACTGAGATATGAAATACAGTTTGGGGGATATAATCAATCATGTTGTAAAGATTTTGTAGGGTGTCAGATGGGAACATGTCTCATTAGGGAGACCACTTCATGGATGGTGTAGATGCCTGACCACTGCGCTGTACACCTCAAGCTGACGCTGAATAATATTGTATGTCAACTATAATTATATATATGTATGAATATAATCATGGGATGTGAAGTACAGCATAGAGAATAGAGTGAATGGAATTATAATAGATATATACGATGTCAGAGGGGCAATAGATTGGGGGAGGGGGTTACCACTTTGTGAGGGGTATAAATGTCTAAGTATTACATTGTTTTGCACACCTGAAACTAATAATTAAAAAAAAAGAACCTCTCTTTTTTAGTGATATATGTGGTGATTCCATTTAACCAAGAAGTTCTTTGAAATAACAGGTTCCCTAGTTCATTAAGGAATTTGTTTGGAAATAATTATTCGAAAGACTGGTGAGCAGAACAATTTAAACCCAGGAGTAACTTAATTGAAAATTAATTTGAAATTTACAGAAAATCTTCTGGAATGATAATTGAAATCAGTAGGGTTTCAACAAGAAAAAAATCCATTTAGGGATCTTTCAATATGATGTATTTTTTAAAAAGGTATATATTTCCACCATTTACAAGTTGTAGGATAGCTAGAAATGACAGTTCCAAATAGCCAAACACCTAATGAGAGCAAATACTGTAAAAAATACCGTGTAAGGAAATGAAGTTTAAAAAAAAAATACTGATTAGGCACACTCCATTCTTCCTCTTCCCACCTCCACCTCCTACCTCATCTTCTTTTCACTTATCCAGATACTCTAATCCGTGGTGATTCATAAGTGACAGCTTGCATCTTAAATTTTATCACTGTCCCTGGAGCTCAGTTTAGTTTTGCGATGACGGTGAGGGTTAGAAATGTTTCGTTGGGACTTAAGATGCTGGGAATTGTTAAAGCTGACATATTCTTGCTACCTGGAACCAAGAGTGAGTATGTGGGAAAAATATATCAGGCAGTATTCCTAACTGTTCAACAGCCAGTTGTTCTTGTCTGATTATTTCTTCTGCTAATAAGAAGTACCATCTGGCTGCTGTGGACAAAAGGATGGGAGAGACGTAGTAGAAAATGAAATGTTTTGTAGATCACAATTTCTCCAAAGGAAAATCTGCCAGGGAATAGTAAAGAAATGCTTCTATTTGAATACCTCTTGAGGAAATGTTTGGAACTATAGTGAAAAATTCTTGTTATTTACATTGCTATTTTCTGCTTCAGATGAGACTAGAAAATTATACAAGAGAGTTTAAAATCATAGCCTTGATCAGCACAAAGCGGTAGCTACTCTAAAGAGAAGCCCTAGAAAGAGAAAAAAATTGTGAGTTTCTGGATAGTTCCTTCTTTTCCAGGTCTTCCTTGAGATGCCTGCTGAATGCTGCAAGTTCCATAGCAGCCATGTATAAATAATCGGAACTTTATACTTTTATCATCCTCTAATACTCCAATAGACATGATTAAGAAGTTCTTTGTCATAAAACATGAGAACAGAAGAATTCCACTCCAGATTGCCACCTTAGCAGTGAAGAAGTGTGGGGAGAATTTGTTGAGGTGCGAAGAAATCTGAACAGTATGTGAGAGGTGTCTTAGTAACTTTAAACTTATGTAAGACCAGAGAAAGGCAGGAGAGGGGAATGTTTTACTTTGAAAATAGGTCTGTCTTTCTTTTTGAATACGGAAGAAATAACCAAGAAATGGGAGCACAATCGGCATGAATCTGGAGTACATCTTGTGTAGCTGTCAGGGAGTTTATAAAAATGTAGAACTTAAAGCAACACAGGTTTTAGGTGATATGAATCACTTGGAAGGCAACAGTATTTTGAAATACGAAGGTTATGTGAAGTCCAGTTAGTGGTGTGCAGCTATGTGTACCATTGCCTACAGAAAAGTGGTGGCTGCTTATAGTTGTGGTTGAGAGTAACCTCTGTTAGGATGCGATGGGGGAGAGACAGGGATCTCTGCCCTCTGGGTGAGGAGGAAGCTAGATGTTGTGTGAACCGAACATGCCTCTCTGTTGAATTTCATTTTGCTCATGGTTTGCGGCAGGCAAAATCTGCATGAACTACAATATCCAGAAAAGGGTTGAGTACAGGGCTGTGGTGCCATAAGCGTTCATTCACTTGAGTACTCATGACAGTTCCAGGTTCTTCTGCTTTTGGATATGAGTCTAGTTTGACTTTACTTATAAATATACATGGTGCAAATGTTAGTGAATAAGCTATTGGAATAGACATGGAGTGGAATAGACACATGAGAGATGCCAACGTGCAGGTGGGAGTAAAGCGCTGCTGAAGTCTGGCCCAGAGGTACTTCTGCCAGAATCTTAATTCCAGACACAAAGGGCTTCAAAGGCTCTAAGGATGCTAACAGTGAAGGGGAATCCGACGGTGCCAAGAGGTCAGCCTCTGCCGAGTATCCTCAAGAGCCAAATCGCTAGTGTCGTCACCCACACAGCTGCTGAGGGAGATCCAGGCATAACCTCCAACATCGGGAACTGGATATGTTTTAGTAGTTAGCCAGTAGCCTTTCAAACCTCACCAAGTGGCTGGCTGTTGGGTGGAGAACTACAGGCAGTGGTGCACTGGAGCCGGCTTATGCCAGTTTGTGAGCGACAGTTGTTAAATTTTTAGGAATTTTGTGAGCCAGACAAGGAACTGTGAGTAGCTTGGAGTTGGCTATACCCCCTTCTTCCCCAAAAAGCTAGTTGCCAAAGTCTGTCAGCACACCACTGGATACGAAGCTTCTTGTATATACAAAGATAAAGCTCGAATTGGAGCTCTTCTTGGTCCTGAAACTAAAGACCTGGTTTTTCTGGAATCATCCGGTTTCTGAATTCTGTTTATACCTCAGTGACCTAGCTTCCAGAACACCTGGCAGGCCATGATCTTTATCTGTGTTGACCATGCCGATAGCCATAGTTTTTCCATATCCTTAACCAGTTTTAGTTTTCCCTTGGTGGTGTTACTCTGCAAGAGATCTGAACTAGACCTCAGTTTACCTGCCTTCAGCCCTGATTTATGGCCCTAAAGTCCCGACACCTATGGTGTGTCAGAGAATTAAACAAGATTCTGTTTATTATCCGTATAGTGTATGTTGAGGAATCGTCCTCATCATCACAGATGCTGCTGGCACGCTGTCCATATCCTTCGGCACTCACCATTTTGGTCTGTGCTAACAGCATCTACGGAACACCTGCCGTCTCCCCGAGGGCTCTTCTTTAGGTCCCAGATGGGGTGGGTTAAAGTGCTGGAAATTCACACCCCAGAAGGAGCCCTTATCATATGTCTGATGGCAGTTGGAGGTTCAGTACCCCAGCTCCCTCATTCCTGAGATAAACAGTTCTGATGCATTTTCCACAACAATTTCCCAGACGTCTCCAGTGGGATTAGGCTCCAGTGGCCCACAGAGGTAACCTGTTCATTAACACATCCCGGCTGTCTTCCTTCCCTTGCCTGTATCACGGTTCCTCTCCCCTGTAGGTGCTCCTGGGTCTGCCTCCTAAATAAACTGCTTGCACATGCATCCTTTTCGCCAGGTCTGATTCTGGGGGAGACCCAGCCTAAGACCCTCATGGACCCTCATGCTTATGCCAATAGCAGACTGGAAGGCACTTATGAAACCACATTCTGAAAAATGTTCTAGTATGGTACCTGAAAAAGATGACTCTTGGTTGGAAGATCACATATTAATAAATGTTCAACTTGTCATGTGCTTTATTTTTTAAAGCTGTGTGATGGCCAAATTTGCAGTGGTGCTTCTTGTGCTTTCCCTTTGCCATCATCCAAATAATGCAAAAGGGACACACACGTATTTGTTTTCAGTCCTGTGCTTTATTTTTAATACTGTGTAAATAAACACAAAATGACAAACAGGTGTATGTTTACTAAACATTGCGCTTGGTTGTATGACATTACACAGTGTGTCATAGTATTTCAGCCTGTAATCGTGTTCTGTTGGTGCATAATTCTATAACTTTTAGGATACAATTCATCTTCAAGTTGTATCATCCACCCTTTAGCAAAACCCCGGAGTACTTACACTTGCAAAAGTTTGTTTGGGGAGCATTTGAGCCACACTTGCTGAAGTCTCGGGATATTTTTGGAAACATCAAAAACAGTAAGAGAATAAGGGATGGAGAGGATTTTCTTTTCGCATTCATAAAACGCATGCAGGGTATAAATCTAGAATACCACAACTATAGTTATTTCAAATTGAAGCATTGGACTCTATGCATATTTATAAAAATCATTGAGTAGTACTGATTCTTTCTAAAATTCACGTTTTAACCATGGAAAGTCAATTGCTAAGTCTGTGAACAACATTCAGCACCACTTTCAGGGTTTTTTTTTTCCTTGTCATTTTTCCAATACAAGGTAAACTGGAGTGAAAAATTAAGTGGGCCCCTTTGCTAACAACCTTAAATTTCTTAATTCATATAAATGCAGACAAATGTAACAGCCTGAGATCTTTTGTTGGATGGCTTTCAGTTAATGGGACTCAACATTCTTACAGATTCAACATCTGGATTCCTGTTCAAGCTGTTGTGACGGATATTTACTGCACATTCTTTTAGGGCTCACTCTCAATGGATGTTTTTGAATTTGGTGATTTAAGTGAGATGACTCAAGGGAATTTTTTGTTTTTTATATTCTTGTGAATCAATGATGCTCTCTGAGGAGATGAAGATTTTCATGTAGATGATGAAATGTCATCTCAGTGTAATACCCTGGGGAAGGTAACACTTGCCCCTGAGAGGGAGGGGGCTGGCATCGTGAGCCGTTCCTTGGTGATGAGAAATTGTCATTTTTCCACTCGAACTCTTCCTTCTTGATGAGTGTTTTAATACTAAGAAGTGACTTTTCCATTTTATAAAGTAAAATCATTGTCCACCCACCCCCAGGTTTTGAATACAGACTGTCAGCACCCTCCTCCCTGCATAAGACTACACATTCAAGTATGAAGCACAGATGAGAATATGATCAAACATGAGTTTTGTCTTGTTGCTCTGTTGATCTTTGCCAGCTGAAACATACAGCTCTTCATCCATCTTGGATTCCAGAGAAAGCTAAACACTTCATGAGTTGTAAAACTCATCAACTTTACTGAGGGGTGGAGTAAGAGAATCTAATTTAAGATCCCAAATCATCATCTATAATCCATTTTAAAATGAAATTGTTTTAAAAGAAATCCCATCTTTATATTTTCTTATGGAAAAGGGGAACCGAATTGGTAAGTAAGATATTGCCCCCTATCAAAAATTCTCTACATATAGAAGGTATCCAGGTTGTCTGATGACATCATTATTGAAGGAATAAGGAGAAGGGCAGTATTCATTCTTTTTCCAAACTTACTGTAGGTTTCAGCAATGCCCTTATGTAGGCAGCAACTTGAATATTGGTCTATCTTCGAGGGAGACGCAGCCTAAGAATCATTTACTAAATAGCTCCATAAATCTGGAATGTGCTCATATTATTTTGCCATTAGGATGGAAACTTAACTAAGTGTATGTTGAAATATTAAAATGAACTCATTCATTTTCTCTTTTTCCTTGGCTCTTATTTTCTGGGCTATTTAGGGAAATGTCAATGCTTGAGAGTAAAGCAAAGTGGGCAAAGATCCAACGGATTAAATTTAGTCCCTGTGGATGTCTTCCTACCATAAAATATTTCCAAGTTAGTTAACTAAATTAATTGAACATGCAGTTACGAAGTGGAATTCTCCAAGGAATTGGTAGCAAAGGTGTGTTATGCTTACTTTTCTGACCTGGGTTTTTCATTTACATTATAGGTTGGCTTCAGCAAAATGAAGTCAGCCTGGCCTTTAATCCATTGCTGGCCTTTCTTCCATTTCTTGGAGAGTTATCACTGATGAGAGATTGTCCATGCAGAAATGATTCTGTGGATGTGTGTGCACATGCATATGCGCGTGTGCACGCGCGTGCACGCAGACACACACACCAAACTCTAGACAGTTTTTTTTGTGTGTGTGTGTGAGAGAGAGAGAGAGAGAGGGAGAGAGAGAGAGAGAGAGAGAGAGAGAGAGAGAGAGAGAGAGAGAGAGAAATATATCTGATTTCAGTTTCCATGGAAATGGGCTAAATAAGGACTTTAACAGACAGCAGTATGAGTGCAACTTCTTTGCTATTCCCAGCTCAGAACTATTGAGACAAAATCTGAAATCATTCCAGTCCTTTACATTACGAGATCAGTATTGTAATTTGGTACCTGTGACATATAATTTTGGATTCAAACTTTCTTTGTAGCAGTGATAATCATGCATCCATTCAGTTAACCCTGGGAAATAAACTAAAAATGAAAACCCACCCACCACCCCCAACCAATTGATTTGACAGCACATGCATGTATATACTGCTTTGTTATTCCTCTCTCAGGCTTTTCTCCTCTCTCTCCATATTGGTATTGACCTATAACTAATACACCCAGCATTTCCTCTGTCCTCAGCCCTAAATGCCTGTGGAAGACCAGAACTCTAGAGAAAAGGGAGGCCAAACATATTTTTGTTAGGCTTCTGCTGGCTTCCTTTAAGCCTATGCATGTAGGTACACAGGGTGCTTCTTGCTACAATTTTATTCCCCTGTTTGTGATTATGTATTAAACTAAAGCCAGGAAACTGGGTTTTCTTTTCTTTCTTCAGAGATGGGGATGTAACATTGTGAACATTAAGCCAGAGAAGGCACCGTACGCAAGGTTTTATAAAAAGACATCTGCTGCCAAACAAACAAAACACCCAAATCTCTATCTGTAAGACATGAACTCATATACACTTTTTTGATTGCTCATCTGGAAAAAAGTAAAACAACAAAATGAACACATAATAATTCCTGTTAAAGAACACTGAGATAGCTGGATGTAAAAAAGGAAAGAGGAAAAAATAGTAAAACTGAAGATACTCCCATGGCCCACTTCCATTCCACACACAAAGAGTGTTTGGTGTGTGTCTATCAGAAGGTTAGAAAACTATGAAAAAGTGAAGGCAATAAGCACGAAATCTTCTTTACACTTGAAATTTGATATCTAGTTTGAAAATAGGATGCTTTATTGGAAGATGGGAATTTAATATGAATGGATAGTTAACTAAGGATTTGATGTATTTTGACATGAGCCATTTCCCAGGTTTAGCGTGCTTAAGTGGCTTGGGGGCTTCTACAGTCTATAAATTACATGTGCAAGCCTGAAATATTGCCCTCTGGTGAAAACTGGTCAGATGGAGAATAACTGTGGGATTGCCAATCATCAGTGGGATAGTTTTCCCTGCTGATTTTGTTTTTGTGTGGGTGTGGGATGACGTAAATACATATTTTAGGTGTCAGAGAAACTCAAGTGGTACAAAATATAGGACATCATTTTTTTTTCCTGAAAGAGTTCGACACTTTAAAAATTACATTCATTTTCCTTAAAACATCTTTAAAATATCTTGACTTTTGGTAAAAGGTATAGCTTATTAATGCTCCTTGATGGACAAGTGTTTTAATAACTCTTTGTGGGAAATGTTTCTGGGCAAGTTTTTGGTTAAGTCCACCTGAGCAGCTGCTGCCTGTCGTGGGTAAAAGTGGTGTTAAGCTCTGGGTGCAACTGCAGTGTCTTTCCCGGTAGAGTTTCATGCTTATCTGTCTCAAAACTGACCAAGCTGAACTAATTACGTGCTCTAGGATTTGGACGTTCCTTCTTAATTTAGAAATAATTTCTAATTCCCAGAATCACCTATTAGCTAGTACTATGTTTCCCCGAAAATAAGACCTAGTCAGACAATCAGCTCTAATATGTTTTTTGGAGCAAAAATTAATATGAGACCTGGTATTATATTATATCCTTGGGACAGATCTCTGTGGTTTTGGGTCTTTGCTATTTTTACTTTGTCTTAGAAAATTCCCTCAGATGCAGTTTCCCACTATAAAACTGGTAGTTAGCAATTTGTAAATTCCAAGAAACATTCACTTCCCCAGATGTTTCTTAAAAGTGTACTGTTTGGTTTCATCCCTACTCAGACTACCCTCCAAATCCTTACCATCCCACGAACTTCCCACGTCGTCCACTGTTCCCACCCTAATGTTACGCACACCACCACATTCTCTTTGTCTCATGTTTTCCCGTAGACTAGGCTTCGGCCTCCCAGGGTGAATTAGAGTGTGTAGGAAATGCAGAAGAGGAATTGCCCCAATTTCCAATTCTGGGTTTGCTGACTTAAGAGTAGTAGTTTGATTCTAAAATCTAATTGCTGGTTTCTGTGAACCAATTTTTCTATTTTCTTCAGGGGTCTTAAAAGGCTCAGTTAAGTGATTTCCAGAAAACATGTAGCAGACTCATAAAGCCTCTTGAGACCTAAATTCCTTTCCACTCAAAAATCTTAAACCACTTTTTTTGTGTGTAGAGGTTGTTCAAGTAAAGGAACAAATGTCTATTAAACTAAAAAAGTGTACTGTTTGTCTAGTCTCAGACATGATCATAGGGATGATATAGGAAGAGAAGATAATATTTGTTATGATTTTCTGCAGATAGCTGATGCAAAACCCTGTAGAGCCACAGGGCTGGGCATGCTAAGACATTTTGAATGTGTCTCAAATGTGTGAGGTATGTTGTAAAAGGTAGTGTGTGTGCGTGTGTGTGTGTTATGTGCATGCATGTATGCGTTTATGTGTACATGTGTTATAGGTGTGCTGAGTGTACATGCATTATGTGTGCACGTGTATGTGTGTATGTGTGTGACGCAGAGCTAATGCATCATTACACATTTTGACCGGTCATCCATGGTCCTGGAAGACATCATGGGACCTGTCTTGGTGACTAGACAGGGGGCAAAGGCGATTTTGGCAGGATATTCATTTAAAGAATAAAGATCTGAAAGTCTGAGCCAAACGTGTTGAAGGTTCACCCTGGAAATTAAGTACATTGTTTTGCCAGGGAGAATCATATGGGTTTTCCCAAGGAGGAGCCTGGAATGGGTAATGGAAATGGGCCAAGTCTTTGCCATTTTGTAGGAATTAAGCAAAGCACTTTATAGATCTCAGTGAACAAAGTCCTCAAACTTCCCATCAAACGCTACAAAGTGGGACTAACTTCGCTCATCTCAGTAGAAGCCTTCCCTTGTCAGATCTGAGCAGAGGGGGATGTAAATGGCAGTGTTGAGCAGCCAGTGCCTCCTTATGCTTCAGGGAAAGCCAAGCAGTGGTTCCCCCAGCCTTACCTTTAGGAAAACCCAGGTGCATTCCATGGTACCTAAAGTTATACCAGAAAAAGCATAACCAACATGTACAAACAGTCATTTATTCTCCAACTTCCCCCATCAATGTACACTGTATCGAGCTTATGGCTAGGAGTCAAGAGAACTGGGCTTCTATGTGCATATCTGTGTCCAAGACACACCTGTCCTTAAATGTCACCATATGTCCGTGGCCATGATTTCCTATTTGCCCACCACAAATATTATCAAGATGAATGAGACACCTTCTCTCTGTGTGTGTTGGAGACTCAGCTGCTGTGTGCGCGCGCGCGCATGCCTAATATAGACATCTCAGAATAGGGCTTACCTGGGAGCTGCCCTTCCAAGGACGTGGTATGTTGCTGCCACACAGCATATGCCTGTCTCACTTGGAAACAGGCTGTTCTGCTTCTGGTTCTTTAACAGGGTCCACTTCCTTATGTTGGCTTTGCTGAATGAGGCACCCCCAACAGTGGTTACTGTAATTTTGAGGCTATGTATACTTTGTTGCAACAGTGAGAAAGTGGTAGCAACCTGGTATGCTTTCTGCTATCAAGAGCACAGTACAGAGGGGCCCTTTTCCGCAGTCCTGTACTGGAGACTGTGTTTAGCTTGCGCTGGAACATAAAGTGGACAATGAAAATATTTTTGTCGAATAAATAAATGAATGAGGAATAAAGGAATGGAAATGGGCACTTGGCTGGGCATGAAGTTTGGGCTCCTTAGAGAAAAGATGGTGGAGAAATTGTTGATTGCCCATTAGCTATAATGAGGACACCAGGATCACACTCCCAATGAGGTCTTTATTATGTTAGGACAGTGGTTCTTCACCCTTTTTAGGTCACAGACCTCTTTTGGAATCTGATGACAACTGTGAACTCTCTCTTTAGGAAAATGCACATATTGAACATATATACACATTTTTGCATATAGTTTAATTTTAGGGAGTTCAGAGTTCTGCCTTCCCACCGACTCATTCATGGCCCCCAGATTAAGAAACTATTATTTAGATATATAGAATTTGGCAGTAAAGTGGCAGAATGGAGAAAGGACTGAGGCTAGGAACTAGGAGACTTCAATTATTGTTCTGTTTCTACTTCTACCTCTGTGCATGTAATTCCCTTCTCTGGTTTTCAGTTTTCTAACGTGAAAAACGGGGGGGGTGGGGGGGGCGGTAAGCTTAATTCTATCCAAAGATTCATCTGGTGTCAGCATTCTGGAAGGAGAAGAGGCTGGCACATTTCACAGGCACAGCATTCCTTCCACCGAGGTTCCTCTGTGGGTTGCCTGCTTGGTACTCATTTTTCTTCATACTTGGAAAAGAAGCCTTCTTTCCCCACTAGATAGGCTCTTCCGAACTCTTGGGGTGCTAATGTTACTCTAACTTGAAAATCTGTACAGAGGCCATAGCTCTCTAGGGTCACCTCACTCCCTCTTCCTTGCATAGTGCCCTCATAGATGTCAAAGAGATCACCTGGGCAGAAGGGGAGCAGGTGAGAGGCAGGCCGGGGAGGACATCCTGACGCTACCTATTCAGGTGAATGAATTTTAGCTCATTCACTTTCCTCCTTGCTTTCTCCTGGACTCGCATGACACAGAAATAAAGAGTTTTAACCACCATGGGGAGGAAATCTGCAATGTGCTGGCTGAAGCCATTCCCAATTATTTGCCAGAGATTCCATTAGTCGTAATTCAATTCTTTCCATCCTGTTGCAGCTTTCCTGTGCTTTTCAAAAATAAGAAATTTGTTTTCAAATACCTGGTGCTTTTTATGTAGCACAAACTTAAAAGCAAAGTATCCAAAAGGAATGTTCAAATGTCTTCAGACAAGCCAGGCATAGTAATTAAATAGTAAGTGCCCTCCCCTCCCCTCCTGTCTCCCATCCCCAAGGGCCTGTATCCCATTCTTTCAAGGATTACAATCCAACACCAACATCCAGGGCCCGTGCCCCCTTCATAATTGCCCTACTAGGTGATTATCTAGTCAAATTTTGAATCTCCTAAAATGGTCAGGACAACATGGCATCTTTATATAGCCCTAATCTTGGGCCCAAATCTGCAATAATTGACTTCTCTGTAGGTTACACCCTGAGCCCTACTGTGAGATAGACAAATTACAAATAATAATGTCTTGAGTTCCTTTTCTATGCCAGGCCTTGCTAGGAGTGCTTTCGAAACACCATCTCACGTAAACCTTACAGTAAATCTGCAGTGTCACTTAAGTGTAGGCTCTCCAAGGGCACATACTTTTTATCTAATTTGTTCACTGCTGTCCCCAGTCTCTAGAACAGTATCTGGGTGATATTAGGCACTCAGTAAGTATTTGCTGAATTTAAAGATGGTTACTATTATCCCCATTTTACAGATGAGAAAACAGATTCACAGAGGTCAAACACTATGACAAGCTGCAGGGCTACTTTAATAGGATCTGAAGGAATAAAGCCATTATGAGGAGGATACCATTTGTGTCCAAAAGGCTCTGCCTCGTGCCACACCCCCAAGGCGGCTGCCCAGCCAACCTTTTCTTGAGATAGGCACAGCCAAGCTCCACTGCTGGGGCTGGAGGAAAGTGGTGTTATGATTGCAGAATAACCACTCAGAACAATTGGGTGGTGGTTAGTTAAAATACGAGACTTATCAAGGGCCTTGTTTAGAGCAGTATATTGCATAAATAACTGTAGCCATGGAGGATGGCATTGGGTTCTCTCACTTTTGACTGAAAATTGAAGGGTTAACAATGGTAGGAAAGGCAGGAGCAAAGGAAGCAATCCCCACAAACCAAACCATAGCAAAACAAAAGCCAAAACACCAAACCAAACCAGAAGTTATGAGTTGGAACAATGGAGAGGGAGTTTCATGAGGGTTTGTCTTATTTATTTAATTTTTTTGTGGAACAAATGTACTTACTCCTTTTAGCTTGAGGAGCCCTTATGCTGCTTATTGGACCATTACTGTAGGACTAAACAATAATTCCCCATTTCAAGTATCATTTTCTTTCTTGTGAATTTATATCTTCTGCTGAGTTCCCCTCAATGAGAGAAAATCACCCTTACCCTGACTTTTATTTTTTTCCTTATGAATGGTCAAGAAAGCCCAAGTATCACAGTTTGTTTTTTTTAAGTTGACCAGAAGAAATGTTTTTGATGAATGGCAGGTTTTCTTTGGTAAACGAAGAAGGAAAACACCAACTCAAGACCAACCAAATAAGTTTCTTTGGTAAAGTGAACATTAATGTCTTGGTTGGAATTAATTGAAAAATAAAACTTTTGCAAGTGTTTGCTAGGATCATTCCTTCCCTCTGTGTAGCAATTGAAAAAGTAAAACTTTATGAAGTAAAGACAAATTTTATAGGGATGTGATTCTGAGTTACTTCAAAAGTCTTCTCCATGGTGGGGCTCAACAGGCTAAACCAGCGCTGTCAGAGCAATAATCAGTAATCAGTATTAACAAATAATAATGATCTAACAATAAAGAATAAGTAAGAAATCTTGGCATGCAGAGTCCCCCAGTAAAAAAAAAAATTCATTCCACAGTCAGAATTCCATAAGCCTTGATTTCAAGTGTTGAAAAGAGAAGTTGACAAGGTTGAAAATGCCCTTCATTGAAAAATACAATATCCCAAGGAATACAGAGACTCAGTCAAGTTGGAAAACTACTATCTCTCATAAAACAAAGTTCCACAGTAAGTCATTCTGGTTGACCAAATCGAATGATTAAATTCTCAACAAAATCCATTTAATTGGTGCACACGTTGTATCAGTTTTGTGGAGTCACTTAAGCCCGAGGTGCCCCACAGGACCGGCACTAAATCAATGGCTGATGTAGAACACACTGTTCAGAAAATGATTTAGCAACATATGATTTAAGAATAAAACCAATCCTCTCTTCAGCTGTGTTTTATAAATAGTAGCCTAGTTGCAGGCCCCTTGGAGAGAGAATTGATCGCAGATCTATTATGTGAAGTTGCCCTTTTGCGAGGACTGTACATGTCCTCAGATTAAAGCTCATTATCTTCTAGTTGAGTGCATAATGCATTGGTATGATCACTTAGTGTGTCTGCAGGAGAGTTTGAACAAGTGTATAACGCACGAGCTATGATCCCCTGCACGTGTATTTAGAACTGTGTGAACAACAGTACATGAAATAGAAAGCACAGGTTTGCACTTGGTGTGGTTACATCTGAATCATTTGGGCATTTTTGCTGTTTGGAAAGACAATGGCAAACCTAAATCCCAAACAGTTACTCAGACATTAAAAAAAAAAAAAAGTCTGCCTTTTGGCCAATAAAGTCCTATGTTCCTTCCTTGGAAATGTACGTTGAAGGGAGTATTAGCCCTCTTATGAGAAAGTCTAAAATTGGCCTGCCCTGTCTTAGGCATGCTAAAATGATGGAAACCTTCTAGTGGTGTGACCCTGTGTGAGTTGCTGTATTCTCCTAGGTCTCGGTGTCCTCCTCTGCGGAGGATGGGGAAGTGCACAGTACATCCGCTAAGGTCCAGAAAGGTAAGGTGCTTTTGGGAAATGCTTACCACTAGATGTCTAAATAAGCTACATCTCTAAAAGGGAAAAGTGCTGCAGACATTTGCTTCAAATGTGACCAGCTGTTAGCTTCATTTTTATCGACTTAAAGAAATGCAGGGGTCTGGGACACCATACATAGCCTCTTCAGATCAAACCATTTCTGTTTCGATTCTGCAAGTCAACAGTATAAACATCAAGGCTCACTGACGTGCAGAAGGGCCGTGCAGTGAAGTAGAGGGGGCACCAACAGAGGTGTGTGTGTGGGGGGGCAGGGCGGTGCAGGAAGATGAGAGTGCAGCCAGCTTAGCAGGAAAGTGTGACTGTCATCATTGATTTGTATTGGTGATTACATCTTCCAGTCATTCCATCTGTCACCCTTTCAGCCCTTTATCCCCCTGCCTGCACTTTTACAAAATTTCTCAGTTTTAGGACTTGCGCCCACCAAAGAACTTTCTTTTCTCCTCTGTGTCTCTGAGCAGGCATGTTTCATAGCGAAGGCAGATTGGCACTACAAATTGGAAGCTACGGCAAATAACTATTTCAGTGTTCATTTCTCCTTCCTCAGCTAGGCATGGGCAGATTTTCTTTCTGGGCATCCACGCAGAAAATGCATTTAGGGCCAAACCACAAACCGCTGTACCAGCTGGCTATTTTTTTGTTAAAATGGAAACACTGTCTCCTGTTTCAAGTAGACACCTGCTTTTCCTCCATGGTGCCAGGTATTTGGGTTTAGCTCTGTGGATTTCGGTACTCAGAGCCTCCTGCCAAGAGCTGTAACTAATAAAGCAGATCCATTTGGTGACAAGCAGTAAGATACTCCAAAATAGCATTGCCCAACTCTGCAAATCTGGAGCTGTCATTGGTTTAAAGGTATATTAACCAAACCATACAAATGTGAAAAGTGTATTAATGGGGGGATATGATAAACTTATTCTAGACAGCAAAAACTGCCTCACCTGGGTGAAGGAAGGGGTGACTCAGTTGTAGTCCAGGGGAGATGGCCACTCCATGTGTCTGTGTCTGACATTCTGGCTTGCTTTTGCTGGCCAGAACTTTCACAAGCATCTCCTTGGGGTGTTGGGGAGCTAGATGAGATGGCTGAAACCTCAAACCATAGACCCTGCCTGGAGCTACTGCTTTGCAGAAGTTCTGGAAGCCTTCCTGTTTGAACAATGCTTAAAGCTATTTCTGACTTGGCAGCTGACCTTTCAATCAGTAGGTTTTTGTCACAATACCAGCAACATCTGCAGTGTGGATACAATAGGATTCTGCTCGCTCATAAGCTTCTCCTATGTAATCTTAGTTTAAGAGACTCTGTGTCTCGTGTGTGTGTGTGTGTGAATTCTTTCTGATAACCTTTTGTTTTAAAGATTGAAAATATGCAATGCCCATTCCCCCCTTATCCTTTACTCTTTGTTTTGGCAATGCCTGTTTCTTATCCTTAAAAGAGAAAGAAAATCTTTAAATTTCTTTCATGAACGTAATCTCTTTGCTTTTGATAAGACCTAGGGTGAAAATATAACGCGCAGACATGATCAATCACACTGTTGTGATTTGGTCCACCACCCGCGTACTGTCAATGTCCACCATTTCTACGCACTCAATTTCCTCCCGGTTTTCGGGATTTTTCTTCTCTTTCCTTTTTTTCTTAGAGGGTGGCAGGAAAGTCAGTATCACAGGTAAAATGGCAAAGCAGTGAAAGAAGGTGACAAATGCTATTAAAAACAAGCACCTGAACAGTGTACAGGTCAGATTTGAAGGCACAGCTGCGAGAGGAATCAGACCAACAGTATAGCAGAGGTAACTCTGTAAAATAGCTACCCCGTGCACTTCCAGGGCATTTTTTACCCATTTAGTTCTGGTGAAGTCCTTGCCCAGAACAAATGTGGATAACAGTGGAGCACAATTGTCAATGGTGTAGTTAATGCCATAAATTAAGCATAGCACAGAAATGCAGTCCAGTTCTACTTTCCATAATGTCATGAAACCGATAACTCCAAACTCCACGGACACAACCGTTAGAGTGAGCCAGACATTAATCAGAGAATCTGCCACCAGGAATGCCGAGAAGAAGAGCAGGAACAAAGCACTGATGCAGGAGTTGTGCAGGGGGGCTCCCAGAGAGGAGGCATATCGATCCATGTACACGAAGGATGGGTTGAAGACAATGAACTTCACCTTGGAGGTGACAGAAAGTCTCCTCAGGGTCTCTAGGAGACCATAGAGTTCTTCTCTGTTCGTTTCCATGGTCTTGGCCACCAGAAACATTCTGGAGGCCACTACATCGACCTCATCATTGTACTTTTTAGAGAAGATGATGTCCTCTTGAAAATGCGAAAATTGGGGGGCTTTCAGGAAGGAATTCCTCAACATGTCTGTGAAATTTTTCTTAGGCAAGCCAGTGGACACATTGAGTTTCCGAAGGTAATTTAAATAGCTCTCGAACCAGGATATCCGCACAAACCCCTTGGTGTATTCTAGAACGTCTTCTTGGACACTAGTGTTCCAGTATTCTATGGACTCATATATATAAAACCCAATCACCGGACTATAGTTGCTAAAGTACTTTTGCTGGGCAGTAGTATACTCAATAGTTTGTGTCGCTGTCGCTACGATGTTACTAAGGTCTGACCCTTCACTGACCTGCAGATAGCCCATTAAGGCAAAGGAAATATAAATAAGGTAAAAGAGAACTACAAAAGGCTTGACATAGGTGTTGGTTATCCAGTCACAGTAATAGCGTTTGAGGAAACATACCAATAGGTGACTCTCGTAAGTGTTTGCTTCCTCCCCGTCGGTTGTGTCCTCGCTGAATCTGGCCGTCAGGAGAAACCTGTACCATGCCGGCTTCTCCTGCAATGCCTCGGGCTTTGGGACTTTTCTACAGAAGATACTATGCTGGTAATTGTTTTCTATGTAGCCAGTGAATACCAGGCTGGAACCATAAAACGAGAGTACATAGAGGTAGTTGAAGAAGATTGCAATACAGGAATTGCAGCAGAAAATCCTGGCTGCCTCAATGTTCGTGAAAGGGCTGGCACCTATGCCAAAGGTGACCAGGTACATGGCAGTGGTGAGAGAAAAGGAGAGCATGGAGTCTGCATAGACTGCTGCAGTTCTCTCTTTAACATGTTGGTCTTCTCTAGTTTTCCTCCAGGAGGATAACATTTCAAAAGTCCCATATAATCCATGACCTGAGGGGGCAGAAAAAGACCAAATCAAAAGTTTAAAAGACTAATCTCTTTAAAGAGAGGAATTACCTTGGTCATGGGAAACTTACTGGGTCAAGGGAAATATAACCAGCCCTAGTGGTGACAGGTGACAGTTAATTGCCAACGATTTCTCCTGTAGAGAGAGAAGCCCGTGTTTTGGTGGATTATACATGTTAATGGATAGCGAAAGGGCAGCTAGAGGAGCTAAGACCTTCGTGGTCCTTTCTGGCTTAAGAAAGCTGGGTGGACTTTTGCCTATAGAAAGCCGAGTAGACTTGTGCCTATGTCTCTTGGGGTTTATATACATCGATAGCTTAGGATTGTTGGTGCAATTTGCAGAGTATCTGTTTCCCGTGGTTGGTGGAACAGTTCAGAGAACATGTCTGGTCACTCATCATTTGCACAAATGTGGCTGCAGGTCAGCACAGAGGAAGGCAGTGGACAGAGGGTTCTGAGTTACGTCTCATCACCTCATTTAAGTCTGGTCAAGTGGAGGGCTTTAGGGAGAAAGAGGCACTGTATTTAATTTGAGCCTTGACAGGAACCTAAATCACAGCCTCTTTGCTTTTCTTCCTTAAGTATCAGTGCAGGAAGCAGTAAATCTGAGAAATAGACAGAAGCAAAATAAGTAGGAACAAGTTTGAGTAAACAGAAAAATTCAAAGCAGGAACAAGATTCAGATGAACTCTCCCTGCAATTGATAAAAATTCAAATTCAGGTTGTAGGTTTAGGGCTTGTATTTTTTCTTCAGGGATCTTTGACCAATTTTGGTTGTTCATAGATGTAGCAAGCAGGCGGCGATTCTGCTGGCTTCCCCACACTGTTTGGCAATGGCCTCTGATGGCGACAGCCAGATAAGTCACCTCTTTCCTTAACTACTTAGTGCCTTTGCCTCCTGGGTTAGTATTCCAGTAACACTAGAATCGTAGAGGTACAGGAAATTTTTTGACTCCATTCTCCTGCCTGAGACCAGATCTAGCGTGACTTCTCTCCCCTCTCCTGGTTGGAGCCAGACACTTCCCCGATGAGCCTTCCTCTTTGGGTTTCCAGGCCACTGCAACATTTAAAAGCCCACCAAAGTGACCAACTGTGGCTTTCAATAACCCCTGTCTTGGCCCTGGGATCAGCATATCTCATTTTCTGCTCCTATGCCTTGGCATAGGCAGTCCCATTACTGAGGATAATAAAATCTTTACCCTGTGGTACAATAGCCTTGTTTTTAAAAAGGAATTTAAAAATCTCCAGCCAAGCATAATGCTGAGTGTAGTGAGTCACTGTTATCTTGTGTATACAATAACTGAGCCCTCATCTTCCCTCGTGTCCAGGCTGGTATTTATATCCTTATTGTGAAATCTTGGACTCCCACCTGAATGCCCATTTGATAGTTATTATATAGGCCTGCTTCCTCCGAGGGATTTGGCATTTATCTTAATTTACTAGGCATCATTTTATAGCCACTTTCAGAGGTCAGGTCAAGACTGTCAATTTGATAACTAGCACCGTGGCCTCTATTAAATTGGAGGCCCCTAAACTCCTCAGATATGAAGTAAAAAGTACACTTGCTGACTGGCATCCGATTGTTAATTATGTTTTAGATAGCTAATGTCTAGTCTCAGGAGGGGAAACTAGTAAATCTGTTTCCGCTGTGTTTTCACGAAGGACCAACCGACCTTTGGTTAAAAGTAACCGATCCCTTGACAATGAGGGTAAAAGGAGGATTAATATCTCTGAAGCGCCTGCACCTTGGGGAAACAATATTGACCATTTATTTCATCTGGAACCATGTAGAATAAGTCCTGATGGGCAAAACACAATTTAGGGTTTCACTGGAAATGGCAAATGGATTTTTTTTTAACAGTATTTACTTGTTAGAAGCAACAGTTTTAAAACAGAGCTTTCGTACTGAATCATTAAATATGGTAAGAAAATAAGGACGCATATGACAGGATTAGAATTAGTCATATAGTAGAATTTAAAATAAATCTGTTTTGCAATCTTGTTTTTTATTTTTATTTTTTAATTATTTTTTAATTTTTTTAAATTTATTAGTTTCAGGTGTACAAGACAAGGTAATATGCAGTCTTGTTTTTATCGTGGTGTAATGTTTTACATGATCTGACCCTGACTCTAGTTGGAAAACAGTATGAATCCATTTCTTATCTTGCTGTTGAATAACCTTAGAAGCTAATTGAGAAAAGGAATTTGAATTAATAGAGCTATTAGGTGAAAAGAGTGAGGCTTGAGGATCCAGAATGAAAATAATCAAACTCAAGAAAAGGTGGAAGTAGGCTGTTTACTTGGCTCTTGAGTTCTGTTGCTGCGTTTTAAATGTCATGTCCTATAGTTTGATTATTTTTATTGAGTCCTGGCTCTCTTCACATATGCGCTTGGTTTTGGGGGTAGTTCCAGAGAGAATTCTGATTTTATTTTTAGGGGCTGTTGGAAACGGTGCCTTTCCTTCATTCGCCTCGTTACAGGGGTGTGTGTTCAGACACTCAGAGGCCAGAAGAGGAGGAAGCCCCGAGGGAGAATCTGTTCTACTGTTCAGTTAGCATTTGTTGCTAGCCATCATTGACCTCGCCTTCAAAGCCCCTCCCCTCAGTCCTGAGAGGCCAGGATTGTGGTTTGTCAAGCGACACCTCAATAACAGATGCCTACCCTACACCCCAAATTGGAGTTGTGTAGCGTTTTCAAAGAGCTCTTTGGATTTCAGGGACAACTGCCTACACCATAACTGGGCCTCCTTCCTGAAGCTCAGGTTATCAAGGGAGGGATGGATGCCAAGTGGGTGCCGCCCAGGAATTAATAGCCTGGAGTGCCTAGCGGACACTAGACCCGATTCACAGCAGGGTATGTATGTTGAAGAGGTCGGTCTGTTACCATAAAGGAAAGCTAAACGGCAGGGCCGCTGTCTCCTGGTCTGGACTCAAGAGCCTTGGCACATGAGGAATGCCCTCTACCTTGGGATACCTTCCCTGTCCACAATGATAGGTGAATTCCCTTTGGGTTTGGCCTTCAAGGGTATTGTTTTAAATGCAAATGCCTCTGGGACAGGTCTTCTGAAGCAGCTTCCCTTAGGTCTCGGGCATGGGACAGACAGTAGAGATGAGGATGCAGTGAGGAAGGAGTCCTAGATAGGTGCATTTCCCAGGGACAGGCTCTTTCACAATTCTCCCTCCAGCCAGCCCGGGCCTTGTCTTTTACAGCCACTTCAGAAAATGGGCCAGTGGAGATCAAGGAAAGGCAGGGAAGAAAGATTTAGGTAGGTTCTGTTCCTCTCCGCTTTCCTCTCTCGGCAGTTGCGTTCCTTCACCATCATGCATTGCTCCTTTAACTTTGGGGCTGAGACCCAGCAAGCAGGACTCACAGGCAAATCTTATAGATGTAGGCAGATACTGCAGGTGGACTGAAGGTACATTTCAGAGGTTTGCCTAATGTTTCACTCATGTTTAAAAGGTGTTTGAAAAGCAAAAGTATTGCTGTTTGTTTTGCATTCTTAGTTATTAAGCATTTTCTATGAAGTCAGAGCTCTGTAAGCTTGCCTGTGAAATCTGACCAAAGGGCCTGTGGCATTGGCACAAAGCATCACTCTGGCAAGGGACCATTTTCCATCCCATTGTTCTAAGCCTGTTCACTAGGACACCCTGGTAGCTGCGCTCATGTGGGAAGCTACCTAAACAGGACGTTCCAAACAGATTTAGCCCTTGGTGACCAGAGACCCTGTCGTGGCAATGGGAGCCAGGGCTCATCATCAGACAGGCAGGTCCACAGCTCACGACCTGGAAGTAAAAGACGGTATCATAGTGAGCATGCCAGGAACTGACCAGTATCCCAGGTTGTTCCCTCGCTTACAGCCAAAGGGGACCGTTACACAACACACACTGATTCTGTCAAATTCTGGAGAGAAAGAAGCTTTTAAAATATTCACTTGTCTGTCAAAAGCACATTCACGATGTTTGTTTCTATTTTGATTCATTTCATGCCTGTATAGTTACATGCATGTCAGTGTGTGTAGGACACACACACAGGTCTGAGTTCTGATTATTCATGAGTGAATGCTTTGAGGCAATGCGGGCGTTTATCCAGGTCCTGGGATAAGGACAGTAGAGCTCTTCACCAATGTTCAGACACAGTTTGTACCAGGAGTGCAATTTCAATTTTATTAGCAGTAGACTTTGGGACCGTCATCTAGTAAAATCAAATACAAAAGGATTTAGGCTAATAATTTTTCTTCTTTTCCAAAGACGTTTATATCTTTATGTGCAGTTAACTTTCAGGCTTTGGAGCCAATGAAGAGTAAAAGCAGCACAGATGATAAATGACACCCATGGTGGAAAAGTTTCAACTGGTTAGTCCTCCAGTCATTTAGGGTGAGTCTCAGGAACACTCACAGATTAATTCTCACTCTCAGGCCCTTTTCTGGAGCCTGACCAAAGCCTTCAGGGTTGTTTATAATCCACTAACATAGGAATCCGCTAACAAATAGTTGAGAGTTAACCTAACTTTACCCTGTAGATATACTTCTGGAAAGTTGTTCATAAAGTGAATCATATGTGAAATGTATTTAATGGTTTTACTATCAGAGGCAGTCTGGGTTGATTTGTTGATTTTTTGGTCAATGAACAACCACAAGGAAATTGATCTACTTTGTACATCTGGATTTTGTAAGACAGATTTTTCTTCAGTCCCAGATTCTCCCACCTTCCTCAGCACTCACAGCCACAGCTCAGAGGCTCATGTGTGTGGGCACACCTCACATTTTAATCCTTTCAACTAGCAAGATTTCCTCATCCTGAGTTCCTAAAAGTAAGGAATAGGGAGGGTTTGGTGGTGGATGATTTTCAGTTTCAATGAGAAAAAATGTAATATTGAGAGACCATGAAGCTTGGGCAGTGCCAAATGTCATATGTGGAAGTAAAATGACTACATTCTTCTAGAAAATTCATACAGTATAATGAATGCATGAGCAAAACCTGCTTAAAACATATTTTATTCTTAGACAAGCTTTACTAAGTAGCTCTTGTTTATAAAATGCTTTTCTTTGACATCCACATAAGTTTATGATTTTTTTGAGAAGAAATTTAAAGTGTATATATGTCTGTGTTGAGAACATCTATTTTCAGGGGGAAGTTCATTAATTGGGTTACATTTACACTTTGCCAGTTATAAATATTTACTTTCTATGTTGAATTGTTTGGTTTATCACAGCCTGTTTTGTCTCACAGTTAAGAGTGAGAGTAAAGATGGACTCTGCTTAAGTTAAGACAGATGTTCACATCAGGGTGAATACACACATCTTATTCTTCCTACTGGAGATTTGTCACATTTTGGTCATTCTAATCACAGCACTGGGTTTTCGTCTGAGAGATGATTTTCTTTCACTAGAGGGCTAAGAATAAGAGTCCAAGAAATGAACTTGCTAATTGCTCTTTCTTGTTTAAAAATAAGGCATTTAGATACTGTGTGTGTGTGTGTATGCTCTGTATAAAATCAGTATGTACAAATGTGGCCCATAATATATGCCATGGCCATTGTGTAATATCTTTTCATATAGAAGACATATGTAATATATAAATATATGTACCTATGGCATATCCTATTCAAACATATTTTATATATTTCCACATAAAATGTGTGAATATATACTATATAATATATAAATATATAGTATTTATATTCAAACATTTAAACAATGTGCACTATATAATATATTATAAACACATAAAATACATATGTACACATGCACTTATTGCATAATATATCATATTGCATATGATGTATGACATACCTAATGTGATATATGATATACTGTGCACCCAGATTACTTACACACATGCACGTGCACACACACACAGACACACACACAAACACAAACACAAACCCCAACATGCTGACTAGCAGGCTGATGTGAAGTTCATTTCATTGGTGAGGAAAAGAAATGCCAGTGCCACTACACCAGTCAGTATAGAGAAGGGGCTAGACTCCCTCTCTTAGGTGCTGCTACATTTTGGTTCTGGGCTGGTGAAGTAGCCTAGGTGAAACACAGGGTGTCCTTGACAATGACTAGGAATCTACCAGTGTTGTGAACTCCTGTAGACCCATCTGGTCAAGACTCCTCAGCCCCAGCAGTACCTTTCTGAGATGCTTGACCAAAGGCCACACCAAGCCAGGTGTTTCTCCTCAGTATTTAATTCTACCAGCTCAGTGTCCTGATGTTGCCTCCTGCCGCCTGACCTTTGTGGAATATGCCACTTGCCCATTGCCTAAACTAGGTGGCTGGACCACCCAGTGTATACCCTGGAGGCCTGGGGCAAAGAGGAGGCACCTTCGCGTTCCTCTCCCTAACTGAGCTCTGCCTTCCTGGACCTGCATCTCTAGTCCTGGTCTTGTCTTCCTTTATGGTGAAGAACAGAACAACCAAACATGTTTCGTTTCATCTCCCCAAACCTATTTCTCCCCACCCACCCCCTTACTGTATGTAATATGATTGGTAGAGCATAAGAATAAAAGGCTGAGAACTATTCACAAAACTAGATTACACAATCTCCTTGGAAATCAGTCCCCTTACAAATAAGATTTTCAGGAAAACAACTTTGAAAATATTGTATGGAATTATCCCTTATTTTAAATCAGATGTAAACCAAAATGGGAACAACAAAACACCTATGAACCAGTTTTTCTCCCTAGAACCTACTGAACCTGTTAGTGATTTATATCTAAGAAGAGTATTTCCACGACACTCTAATACTCATAAACTTCTACTGTTCTTATGCAGATTATTGTGTTGTTGCAAACAATGGACTTCTACAAGAATGTATTAGAAATGACTGCTTTCGTAGTTCAAAAATAGTCTGATATTGGTACCAATATTGTATGTCAAAAAGGGTTGAATACTGGCAATTTCATATGGTTTGAACTTTATTATTATCTTGCTGACCCCCCCTCCTGCCACCCCATGTTTCTCATGACTTTGGAAATATACCAGAATACTTTCAGGTTTGTTTAAGTTTAGAGCAAAAATAACTGTGTTCCAATTTTTCAGTTAGAACTACATTTCTTGGGGAAGAACTTTTAGTCCTTTATAAGCCTGAGCTCCATATACTAGTAGCATCATATTCCAGGTGGCATCAAACGAGAACAAATTCTTGGAGAACTGAATCTGATCTTCTGGTTTCTGCTAAATACAGATAATCTTAGAATATATATCAGAAAGAAGCCAAACATCCCTGCTATGATTTTCCTCCTAGCACTTAATCACGTCCTTCCTTCCTTTCCCATCTTTGAATATGAGAGACCTGTCGGGATAATTCAGAAGGAAGACAGCATGCTGTATCTGGCATTTGACCTTCTCAAAATCCCAAACATTTGAAAGGGCTTGAAGAATATTTTTTTCTAAAGAGTATTTTTTTGTCTCATCTGATCTCCATGACTCTTGTATCTTGATAAGTGCAAAGCAACCTTTGTAAATTAGATTACCATATATAAACTAATAGCTTAACTATCTTTCACCACAACTTCAATTCTCCCCTTTTAGCTGGTCAGAATATACATGAAGCAACAAACCTTCCAGATGAAGAAGGAAGGAAACCTTCCTTCTGTTCCCTTCTATATTCTCCAAAATTCCATTCCTTTCCTGATTTGTGTCTGATCAGCAGAGCTGTGGAAATATTAAGCCTGTAAGGAAAGTTTGCATGCTATTTTCTTAAATCATGCCCAACTGTAGGACAATGGTGTAAATCCTCATCCTTTAAAGGAAATTCCATAGTGGATTAAAGTGATGAGGATCATATGTTTACAAATGGCAGTTCAAGCACTTGAAACTAAAAAAAAAAAAAAAAAGAATCTTAATACTTGATATCAATATAGTTTGGAAATAAAGGCTATTACCTTTATGCATAAGGGTTATGGATGAAATAAACTCCTCTCCAAATTATAGTAACTAAAAAATGCCAATGAGCATTTATAATGTAGACCTTTAAGGATTTCAGCTCTAAATAAACTTATCTGACTCATATGGATAGGGGTTTTGGCAGAAATGGGATTGTCTACTATGCATGACACTGATTAAAACCGTTCTAAATCATGATGTATCTATGCTTACATCATTGCCAAAATGATTCAGCTGTGTAGGATATATTCTTATTGCCAGAGATGTCATGGATCATCTTGGCTGGAAACATAGTCACATCCCATTATGGCGAAGTCTCAGAGTTTATCCAAATTCTTTCCTATTCTGGAATTTTGTCAGGTTAATACTGCTTGACACATGTGGTCTTAAATTTTTCCATTCTAAATCCACTGCCATCTTGGCATTTGGCTGGATCTGGCCTTACGTGACCGGCATCACACTGAGAATGTTGTTTGTTGAATTTAAAGTCTATAATGTTTATCGCATTATAGACCTATTGCCAGCTAAGGAAATGTCTGTATTAGAGACTTTTTCTGAGATACGTTTCCTTCTGACTGAGGTCATACATTTAAAAGTTTTTATTTGATACTGTATTCATATAACATAGAAAAATCAAGAAGTTTTGATTAAATTTGCTGCGTTTAAGCATAGCCATTTTGTGTTATAGACAAATGTAAAAACTGGATAGTTTATTGACTCATAGTGCAAAACCCTGTATTTCTTCTTGGTCATTTGAAATATTTATTGGCATTTTAGGACTGGTCATCAAAAACACCAGAATTAAACATTGGCCCTGAACGCAACATTTACAAACATGCTCTTGCTTCTATTTTATTTTACAATCGAACTCTGAGAACGAAGAGTTTATCTGAGAAATACAGAAGGGCAACAACCATCCTAAATCCAGGCACCGTTGGCTTTATGAGCCTATTAAGCACCCATTACATGGTGCAAAGTATTTATTGCAAATGGGCCCTAGCTACTAACGCATAGCTTCCTTTCATGTTGTGACTAAGTAATTTGAGATCTCTTTGGGCTGAAAATGTACAGAAAGGTTGCACACTGACTGTCAGCAGGGAAAACTGCCATCAAATCAATGCCTATAACATTCCTCACAAATTGCAAACAAGGGAGTATCGGGCACCTGCAGTGCGTGGTCTCTTTCATCACAAATGCCAGATTTTTCTGAACTGAACTCTGACGTCAAGTTCAGTGACAGTCTCTGCAGAGTTGTGGCACTACTATTTCTGGATTTGTTCTTTTTGTTTTTAAAAAAGACATTCCCCTGCTAATAGCATCTTTCCATCTCATATCAGTCCCTGCACCAGTACTATCTAGTATCCTCCTCGTTATGGTGACTTTTACTTACGATATTTAAAGCTTCTCTAAAAAGTACAAAACCCAGTTTTAAGGAATTTTAAATATTGTAATTTATTTTACTTAATACAATTAATTGAAAGATGTTTTGAACATTTAATTTCATTCTACTTAGTGAAATTGATTTTTTAGTGAAATGACTTTTAAGAAGTTTTTGAATATTGCTATTTTATATTCCTTAAAATTAATATTTAAAAGCTCTAAATATGGTAATGTTATTTTACTTAGTGTAATTTGTTTTCAGGGAGTTTTAAATATTGTATCATACTTTGAGCTCACTGGTTACTACCTAGGGTATCATAAAACCAGGAACAATAGTCCTTTTTCTAATCCTGACACCCTTTTCTTCCTCACCTTAAGAACTTTACGGCTTCCCTTCAGTTTACCACCCTTTTCTTATTCCTGTTTCTCTTCCCCCTTCCCTGCAAGAACAATCACGACAACAACAACAGAAAACACTGTATTTTTAAAATGAAACGCTAAAAAAAAAATAAACAAAAAACCCAAACCAAGCCCTGTGACTAATCGTGAGCAAAACATCTTAATTTAAATCTTGACTCAAGCCTTTGTAGAAGCTACTAATACCCAGTTCCCCCATCCTTCCTCTTCAAGGAACAACCCTGTATTCCATAATTGACGCCCAGGTCTTGGGTTTATTTTAAAGAGCCAGATTATGCTGCCTTCTTCACAGACTGAATCAGGAGGAAGGGCAGCAACCTCTCTCTGTGGTATTCAGCAGTGATGCGGAAAGCGACCTGAGAAATCCGCAGCTGGCTCGTCCCTACACAGTGCCCCACTTTTTCACAAAAGCTACTAGTCTAGGTTCATCGCGAGCTCTGAATTCCCGCAGGCCACAGAGTATCGCAAGCAACACGCAATTCTGCGGCCTCGTAGTCACGCCAGCCCTGCTTATCGTTTAATCATAATGCAGCTGAGATTTCCCAAGTAAATTCTTCTCTGCTGCCACCCGCCCCCCAAACAGGGCAATAAGGCATACTCATGAACTCAACCATAGTTATTTCTCAGTCAACGAAAAGTGCCACTTCATTTGTCATGTCAGTATCTGATTCCAAATGACATTTTAATTTCGCTAAAGGAATTGATGAGATGTTGCCACAGAAAGGGGGGAAAGCTAACCGTGTGAATCCTTGGCCCGTAAGAACCATCAGGCTTGCTGGGCTGCCATCTTCAATAGCAGATGGACAGAGTAACTGATATTATAGGATGACCACAATGGCTTTATTTTGAGCATGCTCTCTATCAGGGAAATTCCTGCAGCCCCTGAGAGAGAATATAGTGGTAGAATTCTTACATTATCATTTTAAAACATTCTCCTGAGTTCATCGAAAGGACAGGGGAAAGTCCTGTTTATGTGTCACTGCTGCTTTCAAAGTTCTTGTACATGTATTATATCCTCTTGTATGATTGCTCACATCCACTCTACCTATAGGGTGGGGAAATTGAGGGCAGCAGACATTGGCAGCACCCAACCCATGTGCCCTCCCATTCACCATTCTGGAGCTCACTTCTTACTACCAATCCTGGTAACTGGAGGGATTGCTCCAGCTGCAGGAATGTGCTCAGTCCTGTCTGGGAAGGGCCCGGGTAGTGACGAATGAACCTGGGGAGAGCCCTCCATGAATCACACACAGGGCTCTGAATACAAAGCCCAGCCTCCAGCTTCCTCACTGTTGAAGGAGGACCTCTCTGAGGAGTGTTCTGTGTGGTCTCCCAAAGGTTCCCAGTGGGATCGAGCCCCGGAGGCCCACAGCAGTAACCCGCTCGTTAACGCCCTGAATTGTCTTCCTTCCCTGTCTCATGTCCTCACTCCCACACTCAGGCTTCGCGGGCTCACTTCCCAAAGAAATTACTTGTCTCTAAATCCTTGTCTCGGGGTCTGCTTCGGGGATGCACAGAGAAGATTATCCGCTAAATACCACATAGCGACTTAGTGGAGAACCAGAGCTGGCACCGGACTTTGGGCTCATGGCACATCCACCCCAGAAGGTTGCTACTTGCTGACCACCAGCACTTTGTAGTGTTGGTCCTAGGACTCCCGGGCAAAAGGAAGACACCCTAAAGGAAACGAAGTTGTTAGATGGCTACTCCTTGCCTTTTAGTAACCCAGTCACTACAAATAGCAGGAGGAAACAGAAAAAGGAAGAGCGGTAATTACCTAGCATGACGAAAGGGACTCCCAGGAAGGTGGAATTGTATTTTCCACCAGTCAGATTGATGATCCCAGCCGCAGTGAGAGTGGCCAGGCTTATGGTCACCAACCCCAGCAGGCCTAGCCAGGGTTTGCTGCGGACGCAGTCCTGCATAGAGCAGCAGAGGATGGCCATGGTGACCACCAGGATCAGGCTGGTAACCAGGTAACGTTCCGCTACGCGGCTGGTCTTCTGGAAATCTTCCCTCAGGGAGGAGGACGTGTAAGGGTACATTTTGACTTTGCTGTTGGATTTCTGGAACAGTCGGACAGTGTCACAGAAGCTGGACTCCCATTTCTCGGCCACCATGTCATTGAGACTGTTGATGGACTGCAGGTAGTAGGTGAGCTGGACGGCCTCTGCGGATTTCACGCGGTCCTTGCTGTGCACGGTGACGCCTCCCAGCTGGTGCCCGTTGTACACCGCCCTCCCATCCTTTAAGTGAGTGATCGGGTACGTGATAGCAAAGTTGGTCCGGTTGGTGGCCCGGGCATTCTTTAGCTCCTCCAGAACATGCACTATGTCGTCCACGATGCAAGTCTTCTCATTATTCAGGATGCATATGTGGGCAAATGTGTAATTGAAACCAGGCCTCGGAACCTGGATCCTGGTCACAGCAGCATGCAACTAGAGGAGAAAATGGAAGTCAGTGTTGGTTACCAAGAATACGACGTTCGTAAGTGCTGTGAACTCTGTGCATTCAAATATCTGTATGCTGGGTGGGTGGGTGGGGGAACTCACTCGTGCCATCTCTAAGCTAAAGCGTTCTAATGCAACGTGACAACTTTACATGAGAAATAGGTGGTAGTAAGGTCGCAAAGCACGCTGTTGACTAGTGGTGCTCACTGTGTGGCCCCTGCACCGGCATCAGCACAGCCTGGGACCCCGTCAGAAAGGGAAATTCTCAAGCCCTGCCGCAAACCTGGTAAATCCGCATCTCTGGGGTGGGGCCTAGAAAGCTGTGTTTTCACAAGCCCTCCAGAAGATTCTGATATAGCTCAAGCTGGAGAAGTGCTGGGCTGAACTACCAGCATTATTCCCACAAGTTGCATTCTTTATTTGTAACTCAATTGGTCTGTAAATGTCTGAAAAGTTTATATAGGTCCACTGTTCATTCTCCCTCTTGCAAGTGTGATGTAAAAAGTGAACTTAGCTGCAGTTCTAAGTGTAGAGCTCTGCAGGCCCATCCCTTGCTGTTGCTTCGTAGGATAGCTAAATGACTTCCCCATCCAATTCAGTCCCTGTGCCACAAAAGACAAGAGGGTCACCATATTCTCTGACTTCCCTTGTCTGCTTATATGGGAAGGGAGCTATAACTCCAGGAGCCTGGCAGGGATACATGGGGATCGTGCTAAAGGGGCACAGTGGGATTTATTCTCTACACCTCACTCTCAGTCAGATTTGCCACGCCCAGGTCTGTATGCCTGGGATCACAGTGCACATGGGCATACAAGCACTCAGTAACAGCCCCTCCGACATGCCAGGCACAGTTCTAGGTCCTTCGTACAGATGAATGCATTTAATCATTACCAAAAACTATGAAGTATTAGCCTCATTTTCCAGACAAGGAAACTGAGACCCAGAGAAGGCAAGTCACTTGCCCAAAGTCACACACACGGTAAGATAGACAGCTGGGCCATACCAGGCAGACTGGCTCCAGAACCTGTGTTCCTGGCCCCTCACCATACATCTCTATGTTGGCGATGCCAGCAGCTGAATGAAGGTTCTTGCTAGCAACTCATTTCTGAATTTGTGTTTTCACTGCCCCACCCCTAAAAAATCACAAGTGCTCAAGTTCAGATACGTAGGAGTATGTGTAATCTACAGTCTAAGGGGAGAAAGTAAGGTCTCCTCTCTGTGAATTGTGGCCAGTCTTCAAAATGAGGCCAGTGGTTAGACATGTAGTTGAGTGTTAAGTGAATGAGTGCCTCTGGAACGGTGCCTAGCCCTGAGTGGGCTCTCCCAAGAGCAGAAATAGTCAGTATTGTATATCTGATGAATGAAGAACATTTCACACGTAAAGGGAAGAAAGCTTAACCTCCAGAGCTGCTATACTATGTCTGCGCCTTTATAACTCATAACTTTCTGAGCATCTCTATGACCCTGATCTATTTTCTCTTAAATCTGCTCTAGATGGATTGTTTGCTAAGACATTTTGCTGTGCTTGTGCCAAGGTGGGTGGGATATTTATTACACTTTTTGAAAATGTCTGAGGGACACCAGCTGTCAAAGTCCTTTAGTTAGCACATAGCATGAGTTGTTAATCCTAATGCTCAGTGCCCCTCCCCCACATCTCCTCATGCGCACTAACCCTCAGGTTCAGGAAACAATTCACTGCATTATGTTTGGCTGAAATATTTGAAATTGTTTTCCTTTACAAACACACACACACACACACACACACACACACACACACACACACACACACACAACCTCCCAGAGATACCCAGGAGACTATTTTCACAAAACTCTAAAAATATGCTAAATTTTTTTTTGGTGCTTTGAGATTAATGATGAGAAAAATATCTTCAGTATTTTAAACTGTGAGAATGTGTTCTCATCCATATTTCTCTAAGGATGGCCCCGTGAATTTTGATTAAAAGAACTCCTAACTACAAAAACATTCCAAAATATAAAAGGTTGTTTTGGAGGAGAGACAAACCAAGAGGAATTTAATGACGAGAGAGTTTGATAAGAGTTAAAAGATAGACCTTGGGGAAAGGTTCAAATAGCCTAGAAAAGGAGTGGTATTGAAAGCATGCACATGTGGAATATTTAGTGCATTGTTTGTTCCCATGAACCGTCTAATAAATCTCCCTTAGAGTGATTACTAAATATGTCAAGAGAAAAAGATTGCCAAATAAGATGGTGTTAAGCCACAGGGCTGAACCCAATTATAGTAAGGGGATATTTTCCGTCCATTCTCTAAGGCCATACCCTCCTGGGAGGGGAGCCATCAACTATTTAGTGACCTGCCAGGTCTGCAGATCTAACTCTGTGACCCCTGGGGCCCCTGACCAAAGAAAGCAGACACTATGTTAACCCCTGTGCCACCAGATCCTAGGAGGGAGGCTTGGAAAACGAGAACCTTACTGAAGTTTGAGAGGGACGGTTTCTTAACTCTTAGTATCAGAGCCACTGTGAGACGCAGCTGCTTTGAATTTCCGATGGAGAGGTGGGTAGAACATGTGTCACTCTTGCTTCTGAGTGGCATGGAGATGCTAAGTGACAAAGCAGCCAGAGAGGGGGCGTTGGCTGAGGCCGCCCACCTGGCAGGGGGAGTCTGTGGGATTCTACTGTGGAATAAGAGTGAGAGGATAACAAGAGGCATGGGAACGGAGAATTGAGACTCCCTTGTGTGACTTCTGAAATGAATCAGTCTGATCTTTGGTTCCTGTGACTATACATCAAGTACACACACAACCCACTCGTGGCTGCCACACAGCCATGGACAGACACACTGCACGTGCTACCTGCATAGGGTTTTAGAATGCCTGATTTACTTTCCGAAAGGAGTCCCACTCAGGACAGTAGACACATTTGTAGGTGGTCTTAGATATGTTCACTTAATACGTTTAATTTCTGTGCTGAAGAAGAAAAAATAGGTGAAAATGATGACAAATTAGCTTATAGTGACTTCATCTTTGTCTTTAAATTAACCTTTGCTCTTGGGAGCAGAAGGGGAAAGAAAGACCGGGAACCTTCAAAGCATGATAGTAAAATGGAGACCAAGACACTCAGTCCACAGCATGGACAGCTTCAATGCACACAAGCTTATTACTGGGCGAGGTAAGAGACCCTCATCTCAGAAAAGGAAACGAGGGGAAAATGACACAAAGTGATAGTCTTGACCCTTAATATAGCCTCACTCTGTCATGTGAATCAACATATAATCCATGTTTCTATAACTATGTATAGATTTTGGATTACTCACACAATACACATTCAATAAATAATCATCAAATCTGTGTTGGCAATCATAGGATCATTTCCCTGAGTCGGGTGCCAACACTCACACATGGAAAATCACATAAGAGATCCAATGTCTGAAACAATGGGAAGATCCTAACAGCAGACAACACCAAGTGCTCTGTGCTCGTAAAACCTGGTCCAGTGTCAATCCCAATCACAGTATTTTTTAAAATTAGTATTGCGTTTGCTGCCAGAGGCTAGAAGTGAATGTTAAATTGAAATTCATTCTAAGGCTCTGAACATACCATTTAAATTGTTAGCCTCTTTGGGTTTATCAACCAATGGGTTAAGAATGATGGTAGTTTTAACTGGTCCGCTAAGGACTTTCTATGCAGTTTTAAGAATTTACCTAATAACCGTCTCTCTAAGGAGACGGTTAAATCGTTATTCCCATTTTATAGCTGGAGCACTTGAGGCCTAGAGAATGTCAGTAACTCACCTAAGGTGACCTCGTAAGGAAAGGGCAAATGCAGGATTCTAAGTTAGGCTTTACTGGATACTCAGCTCTAGGCCAGCACAACTTGAGGACTTTAGTGAGGGTGAGGAGGACCTGAGCAAGAATGAAGAACTGTCCCTTTTGGTTCATGTGATCAGCTGGGGAACGGCCACACTTGGGGATCTGGGGCCCGTTAAGAGAGACCAGAAATAATCCAAACCGCTAAACCTCCTCTTTAGGCAGCAACGTTACGTGGTTATTAGCGGGTAATGAAGGGGGTGGGTTTTGAGCTCACTGACTTTTCTTATTCTCCATCTAGCCTCTGTAGTTGCCACATAAAACTTTTCCAAGACAGGCTTACCAAGAAAAAAGGCCGTGGGCATAATGGAATGCAGTAATAAGAAGTTTTGGCTTCAAGTCTGGCTTCTGCTGCTTAGGCAGGAGTGTCCTAGACCCCAGGAGTGTCACTCTACGTCTTCAGGTCTCAGATTTTTCAATGAAAAAGAAGGTTGATCTAGCTAATCTTATAGACAGACCCTTTCAGTTCTAACACGGCATAATTTTAAGCTGAGTGACATCCACACACTATACAATCAGATTCTGGGTATAAGAAAGTTAACTTCATAAATATCAACTTGAGACTTATTACAGCTGATTCCAATATGCTTTCACAACACACTGAAGTTCTTTTTAGCTCACTGACAGATCTGATAGTAGATGAAACCCAGAAAGAAAACCACAGGGTAGGGAAAAGACATTTACTGGAAAAAGAAGAAAAGATTCTCTTCTGAGTGATTTCCCATTGTAGGGAGGCACTGGCTCTTCTAATCCCCTTCTGCCAGAGCCTGGGACAAAGCCAGTGTGGGCTGCCTGCCGGTCACGATGGGCCAGAGTCTAATTTCCTCTCTGCCTCTCCCTGGCACACTCAGACCTTCCTCAGAAGACAGCAGGGGCACCTTGTAGAGGAGAGTTCCAGAAGGGATCCGGGAGGAAGGAAGTGTCTGCTCCTGCACGGTGATTAACATAGGAAAAATACCTGGGGGTTCAGGATCTTTTGCAATACCTTTCAGCTCTTTTTGTATTTGTCTCTTGTTGAAAAGGGGGAGAGTGAAGGCAGGGCGGCCACTACCAGGCAGGGTAATTAACACCTCATGCTATCCCCCAGCACCCTCACCTGGGAGGAGAGATTCAGAAGAGGTGGGGGTTCTCCAGTTCCCCAAGGGGAGTCAGTCTGATGATACCACCTTCATAGGCTGCCTTCCCTTCCTTAGCTCACCTCCCCATGCCCTTTTGCTGCCACTCCTAAATAAGCTGCAGTATTGAAACAATTTAAAAAGGGAGGTTGTTCGTTTGCCTTTCTAACCTATATCATATGCCCCCAGACATTACCTTCAAAATGACTCTAAATCAAAATTGCTGAAAAAAATGCTTTCAAGGAATATCTGGTTTACACCCCCGAATGAAACATTTTCTTCACTGAATGCCTCCACATTCCACGTCTTGAACTGGGTCTATATTCTGCAACTGTAAACGTGTAGGAACTGCCTGGCAAGGTAACCTCACCCAGGACACAGGAAAACACCTTGAAGTAAATGGGTCTGGTCTCTGAAGTTCATCAATTACGCTAGCTCCCTTAGCGTTATGTTCTGTCTTTGCATGATCTCACTGTCACCCACTCTCTTTCCTCTTCTTTTAATAGAAATGCATTACATCAGAACACCAGAAGTTGCAAGTTGGGGATTGTTACCGTGATTCATTTGTAGTGCAGCCAAAAGCAAGTTAGTCATCCCTTAATAAGTGAACAGAAATATCATTCTGCCTTTGAAACATTACATGTTTGGAGGACACCAAATTTAAGCTGTGGATGTAGCTAAACAAGTGACTATCTATCAATCCACATACTTCCTCTATCCCTGTATGCCTGGGTCATGCCAACCTGCTGCAGTGACAAAAAACAAATGATTACCTCTGTCAATACTGTAGAGCCAGTGCAGGGCTGGGAGCGTGGAATATTTATTTTTCGCCTTGCTTTATCAGGGGGTAAACACTCTTTGTGGCTGCGGACACTAAAAAGCAGCCAAGAGAGCCCCACATTGTAATTCCCCAAACAGGCTCTCTTTGCAGCCTTGGCTGAAAAAAACAACAACAAAGCAACTTTGGATTTGAAGCAAATAAATCTGAGATTTTAGAAACAACAAATAGTAAGGATGAAGGAAAAGGCAACTACAGTACTGAGTGGAACTTTTGCCTGCTTCTACGTTGGTCTGGATGAGATAAAAATGCAGTGAACCAGAGGTGCAATACTCTTTTTTTTTTTTTTCCAGCCTGGGAGAAAATTTCACTTGGTATTGATTAGAAAAAAAAAATTCCTTGATACCTTGAAGACCCCTGGAAATCTGTAAAGTTAAACTTTCTGATTAGAGTGGTTATTTTTTAATTCTGTTACCCTCAGTTGATTTTCATGGTCACGCTTAAACTGTGGTTGAGCACGTTTGTGGGTAACAAGGATAGCATGCTCTTAGAAATGGGAGAATGTTAAAGCTGATTGGCAAAGAGAAGTCCCAAGGAGCCAAGTGCCTGGGGAACAGGTAACAGCCCCCAAACCTATGTGAGGTACAGAAAAAAGCAGGATACTAAGCCTACCCAGGTCTGGAGAACAACCGGGGACTTGAGTGGGAAGGGCACTGCGTCAGGTGTCAGAAGATTTCAATTTGAGTATTGCTCCTGGGCCTTGCTGATCACGAGTTAGAGATAAATAAAAAACGAATCATTGAAAACATATATCATGCCACTTCTCTGATCTAAATCCTCCAATGGTTCCCCACTGCACCGAGAACAAAACCCTAAAGGTCCTGACTGTAGCCAATAAGACGGTACCTTGCCTTTGCTGACCTCTCCGCACACTCAGGTCTCACCATGCCCTAATTACACTGCCCGTCTTTCTCGATTCTTCCTGGAACGTCCTTCCCCCAACAGCCTCACTTCCTTCACTTTCCTGCTCAAATGTCATCATCTTTCCTGACCCTACCCCCAAATAAAAAAAAAAAAGCATCCTTCACCATGACTATCAACTTTGCTTGTTCTAAGTCTTCATGGCACCAATTATAATATTACATTATATGTCTCTTGGTTTCTTTATTCTGCTGCCCCCACTAAAATATGAGTTTTACCATGCTGGCGTGTGTGTAATCTCCATTACCTAGGACAGTTCCTGGAACGTATACGCAATTGTTACAGAGTAAACACGTGACTATAATCATCTTGTGAGTGAATGGATTTTAGTCTATCTTAGGGGCATGATGAGGGCCAAATGAGCTGATGGATGTGCATGTCTTTTGTACGTTAGAGGGTTATACAACTGCACTATAGAGTAGTGCAATATGGAGTGGTTTCTCCTCTGGTTAGTACCTAATAGTTGTCCAGATAGAGCCCTAGAACTGATTTCCAATTCCCCTGGAGCCCCTGATCTTTCCTGGGATTTGACAACACCCTGTGCTTTTAGCGGGAAGGGCATGGGTTCTGAGGTCAGAATGCCACAAGTTCAGACCCTGCCTCTGTTAGTTCTGTCCGTGGGACTGTAGCAGACACAGCTGGGCCCTGTCTCCTCACCACTTCAGAGCATGCCAGCAAACATACACCATGCCACTTCTCTGCTCGAAATCTTCCAGCCTAATGTGGAAATACTGCGGATTAACATACTACCTCATTCCCAAGTGGCCTGGACTCATGACTAAAAACAGTTCGTGTATAAATAGCTCATCACCCTTGTCCCCAAGGTGGGATGACGCTTGGGCTTGTGTTCCTCACTGTTTTCCAGAGTTCCCCAGAGGCATTAGGCTCCAGTTGCCCGCACAGTAACTGGGTTGACAATGTTCCTGCAACTTACTGATTCCCTTCCCTGTCGCATGTTACCATTCGCTTACCAGTGCTTCTTGGGGTATCTTCCAAACATACTACTCACGTTGAGTCCTTGACTCCTGGTCAACTTTTGGGGAAACCCAAACTAAGGCAATGACGTTAGGCATTGAATTCAGTTTCATTATCTGTAAAATGGGGATAAATGTGACCTCAGAGGGTCATTATGAGGATCAAGTGTAATAACATATAAAAGGTGTCTGTGGGGGCGGCCAATGGCTCAGTTGGTTAGAGCGCGACCTCTCAACAACAGGGTTGCCGGTTCGATTCCCACATGGGTCAATGAGCTGTGCCCTCCGCAGCCAGATTGAAGACAACGAGCTGCCGCTGAGCTGCTGGAGGGGCGGCTGGATGGCTCAGTTGGTTAGAGTGCGAGCTCTCAACAACAAGGTTGCTGGTTCGATTCCCGCATGGGATGGTGGGCTGTGCCCCCTGCAACTAAGACTGAAAATGGCAACTGGACCTGGAGCTGAGCTGCACCCTCCACAACTAGATGGAAGGACAACGACTTGGAGCTGACGGGCCCTGGAAAAACACACTGTCCCCTAATATTCCCCAATAAAAAAATAAAAAAAGGGGGTCTGGCCTGGCATTTAGTATTGGGTTAAACCATATGAAATTGCCACTTGTAAAGGTAAAAAAAAAAAATGCTTCAATACTGGCAATTTTATGTGGTTCATCTAATTGACCTTCAGTCAGTGTCTGTTCTTTCCCCTTCCTCGCCCCTCCTTCCTGCCGAGAGTCCAGTCAGAACGGGAGCTTCCCTAGGCGAGTATCAGACAATATTATTTGGTTTCCAAGGGAAAGTCTGGAGGAATCAGGACAGGCTTTTAGGGAAAAGGCAATGGTGTGGGGCTAGGAAAGATCTCACAGATATACATATTCCCTTTCCACAAGAAAAAATAAGACTGCAGCTACTGTGGGCATGAGCCCCTGCATGCGACTCAAATTCACACTTTTAGCAGCTTCATCCTAAGAGAAAAAGAGAAGAGCCATGTAACCCACATCCCTGAAATATTTGAAACTGCAAAGAATGAATAATAATGTTAAATCTACAAAATTATGAACAAACGTCTCCATCAGAAGAGCTCTTTGCCAATTATTTTTCCTTCAGTGGGTTTACTAAGTTGCTATTGGGCACTGAGCGTGAGAACAATGAAAATGAAGGCTGATGGAAGAAACAAGAAAGAAGTTCCATGTAATGACATGGTAACGGCACTCCTGAATGGTGGACCACCAGCTTTACAAGAGCGAGCACTTGATGTAATTCATAAAAGAGTATTACCTGGTAGTGCATTTTTCCTCAGGAAGTAATTTTTTTCTGTTCCCAAGGTTTTCACACAAAATTATTGGCCTTAAAAATCACAGGAGTGTCCTAGTTGCTGCCTTCCAGATCTGAAAAGAGGTCTCATAGAGCAAACGGTGAAGGTTATGATAGCTTCTGTGATTCACCATGCTAGGAATTCAAACCTTCTGGAAGGTGCTGATGTTGATGGCATAGCAAGGCATGGAGAAGACAGACCACCTGGACTCAACTGCCAGCTTTGGCAGTTAGTAGCTGAGTGATCCTGGACACTAAGCTGTTACTTAACAGCTCTCTCTGTGCCTCAGTTTCCTCATCTGTAAAGGGAAATAATAGTCCTCATCTCACTAGGATTGTTGGAGGATAAATGAGAAATTGAATGTAAATTGCTCAGTACAGTTTCTGACACACAAGTGGTACCGAGTAAAGGTTTGTTAGCAAAAACAAATCTCCATTTCTATTCTCTGTTTTGCTTGGTTTCCCTTCACTTTTTTTTCTCTAACTGATAGAACTGCCTCAGTTGTTTTTGAAAAGGATATTCGATGAAATGTAAAGGTGGCAGAGTTTTGTTCACGGATTTACTGAGAGACTGAAGAGTAAATGCGGTTAACGGTATCCATCAATACAAATATTTGAAGAGAACATCTGGCTAGTATGTGTTTAAAAGTCCCTAATTCCAAGATACGCTCCCAGCCTGAAACCATCACACGTTTTTCAGGTTCGTTGCCTAGTTAGATTACCATGCACATCAGACTAGGTAGGGAACTGTGGTGGGGGCGAAAGAAGGAAACTAAAAGGTATTAAGTACCTACAAGGTGTTGGGCTTTGTGCAAAGAATGGCTGCATCTATCATCTCATTTAATCCTCACAGCAACTCGGAGATGGATGTTATACTGCATTTACAGGTGAGGAAGCTAAGCCTCAGGGAGCTTAAATAACTTGTCCACAGTCACAAATTTCATAAGCGGATCAGCCCAGATTTAAATCCTGGGCTCAGCAGATTGTCCCCTAATGGGCGTTCCTTTGGCAAAATAAAGACTTTACCCCCTAATCTCTCTGCTTTGGCCATCTGGATATTGATAAACTTGGTTTTGGGTATTAGGCTTAAGCACGGTTAGGCCACAGAATGAGATGGTTAGCAGCAGTTATTAACTAAAAGTGGTGATGATGTAGCACAAAGTCACAGGGTCAAACGTGACAAAGATGTCTAGGAGAAGCAGCAAGCCTGACCTATACTGAGTAGTGAGGCCCAGCAAACGCCAGATAGCTGTGACAGAGACTCAGAGAAAGGCACAACCTCGTTACCGATGACAAGCGTATGCAACCAGCTGGAGATGAGGAAAACAGATGTGCGAAGAGACAAGACTTTCATCAGTTCAAATAGCATCCTTTGTATCTTGTATGTTTCCTATGTGACTCCCTCCTACCCACTACACGTGCATGCGCACATGTGCACGCGCACGCACACACAGACATACTGAAAAGAAAAGGAAAAAAACTTAGTAGAACATATCAGTGAAAAGGGCTGGCGATTTGGCGATTTATGGTAAAACATCAGATTGAAGTTTGGCATCACCCCTCCGCAAAGGCAGTTTAGCACTAGGATATAGACGTTCCATGAGGGCAGGGGCGCAGTTTCACTCCATCCTGTATCCCTGGCACATCGAGGAAGCCCAACAAAGATGTGCTAACAACCTTCTTTCTTGCTGATTTATATTTTCTCTAGTGACATTGAATGATACTTCATTTGTACCCAAAGGCTACTGTGCTACAGTGCATATCATTTCCATCTTAAATAAACAGATGACATTGAACTTAGTCCTGTCGTTTACACACTGCAGACAAATGGCTAATCTCATTAGACAAATGAATATGGTAAGACTACAATCTAAAAAATATAAGAGCAGAAAAACAATTTAGGTAGAAGGCTGCATACTGAAATAATTATGTGTTATGCTTAATTATAGAGTAGTTTGATTTTTCTTATGTATTTGTTGGATTTGTTTTTATTTTTTGAGAGGAAAAGTTTAAAAATACAGAAAAGTTAAAAAATACAGAAAAGTAAAAACTCCCATGTACCTATATCCAATCATGTCTATTTGAAAAATTTGCCCCTGCTGTTAATGCTGTTGGTGGGTAGGATGACTGCATAATTTATCCAAACTGGAACACTTTAGAAGAGTGCAAGAGGGCGCTATTAATTTCATTGGAGCATCAGGCATAACGTGGGACCATCACAAGCAAAGCAGGATGGGTGTCTACCTATTTATGGGTGTCTCAGGATGGGGACATTGATGTGACCTCATCCATTATCCCTCACAGTGGGCATGAGATGGCAATCCTTGGGTTTACAGACCCATCCCTGCTGATGGGACCTTGACTATCGCAGGTGATGATATCTTGTCATCAGAGAAGCCTCCAGTAAAGGAATCAGGAAAAATTCCTTCCATATCTAACTATTGCTAACCACACCTACCTTCCTGCCATTGCAACTTCCTTTCATGTCAAGGCTCTAATGCTTTGCAGGATTCAGCTCTCATGTAGCCCAGTTCTGTTCACTACGGCAGAGGTGGAGTGCCTCCATCGCACCCTTTAGAACATTCCATTTACCTGCCCTGAACACACTGGCCCTTCTGGAATTGGCAGATGGCTTCCACTTGGTTGTCTCACTGAGATGTGACTTTGCCCTGCCAGGAGCAGAGATTGCTTTTATATCCGAAGATGTCACTCTGGGTGATTCTATCTTGCTTCAATGCTGACAGTGGCTCACAGACTTGGCTGATGAAATTTTTCAAGGTTTGTAGATGTGAAATCTGTGATGGGTCTCAGACAGGTGGCAGGTGGGAGGCTAGAGCATTTTCGCTTTATTTGGAGTTAGAGGTCATGCATTTCATCCGCAATTATAGCAGTGAATCATTTACTCAACATGTATGAAGTGTCTACACCAGGCTGGACATTACTATAAGCCCTGGAGAGAGAAAGAACATTATGACATAGTTTTACCCTCAGGAAAATTAAGACTCTAATGGACTTTACGTAGATTCTCAGAATTGGTTAGCACAGACGAAATATGAAGTGAACTAAAGGGTTGCAGTCCTATGATAGGAGTAGCGAAAGGGTATAACGGGAGTACAGGGAGTCTGGTATGTTGGGGTGTATGTGTGTACGCATGCATGCACGTGTGTGTGTAGCAGTGGAGGGAATGCAATAAAATACAAAATTGGAGAGGAGACAGGGGCCAGATGAAGGAGGATCTTCTCAGTCAGCCATTCAATGACTATTTATTAGTAACTGTGGAATCTTACATCCAGCCATGTGAACTAGACACATATGGCTGTGTCCTCACAGTGCAAACTTTGGAAGATACAAGCAATGTGGCAATTACAAAATCTGCATGGAATTCTAAGATGGGATATGTACTGGATATTAAAGAAAGGGCACCTATGCCAACCTCGCGGGCACCAGGGAAGACTTCTTGGAGGAAGTGACTTCTAAATTAGCACCTGAAGAATGAGGAGAAATGAAGCTCGGGCAGAGGCCTCGCATGGGGGCATAGAACTGGTGGAGAGAGTATATCAGGCGAAGTCTACAGCACAGGCAGAGTCCCAGAGGCACAAAACAGATGTCAGAGGAAATGGAAGTGATGCAGGCTAGTGGGAGAACTGAGAGGAAAGCTAAAGAGGCGCTCAAGGTCCAAATCACACAAGACCGTGTCTGCGGAACTTAGAAGACAGACTTTGTCCTGTGGGCAACTGGGAGCCAATGAAGGGTTTCAAATGGGAGACGAAATGATCAGAACTGTTTCTAGGGAAGCGCACTGTGTCTGCAGTGTGGTCACTGGATTGGGAAGGCTGGAGATCAGAGGCAGGGAGATGAATTGAAACACTAATCCAATAACTAGTTCATCGGTGAAGTGAAGCTCTGAACCACGGTGGCCATACTGGATTGAAGGAGGCAGAAAGGTGACCTCTCTACCTTTTAACAGGTCTGTGGACAGCTTAGCCCAGGGAGTAATCCAGGGAGTAGAATTTGATGAAAACTTTTAGATCCGTGGTACCGATTAAACATTTGAACTGCATTTCCCAGGTTTGGGTCTTCATGTGTCATCTATCAGTTGTAGATTTATAGATGTGCAGATCTAACCAATGTGTGGCCTTTCACTTGTCTGTATGTACGCAGTCATGGGCCATACAAGGACAGAAGGTTCAAGTTCCTCTGTAGCAGATGCAGTTGGTACCCCGCTCATATCCTCTAGCCCTTACCTCTTGAGAGCACACCTGCCTGCCATCAAATGCCAGCACCCACACTTCTTTGTCAGAGAGCCCACTTTGCCATCTGCTTGGCAGGCCAGAAGTTCTGGGGTGTTAACATCCCCTGCAAGCGGACCTCAACCACTGACAGATGGGAGTTGGCATATAATACCCAGCTCCCTTCCCATGGGTGGGGTTACTCATGGGTGAGTATGTTTTAAACTGGTTCCTGGAGCTTCCATAGTGGGCTGTGCTCCCATCGTCCACAGCCGTGGCCTGCTGGATCACATACTCTTTTAGGCTCTTTGCCCTTTCTGTCTCACTGGCCTGCTCTGCTTTTGGTTGCCTGTCACTTGCCGAATAAACTATCTTTACTTGATTTCTTGTTTCAAAGTCTGCTTCTGGGGGAACCTAAACTAGGATGTCTAATAATCCTCAAAGCCTCTGGAATTCGAGTTTCCTAGTGTCTTCAAAACACTAAACCATTCGAAAACCAACTCCCAATTTCTTCTGTTTTCAAATATTACCATATATGTCAAAATACAACAAAACTCAACCCTTAGGTTGAGCTTCTCTTCATACTCAGTGTTCTGATGGTAGACACATTTTTTCTTTTGATGAGGTCAATTTGCATACAGTAGGTATACACAACAAATATTTCTCACGTGGTTCTGATAAGTTCATGAATAGAATGGCCAGATGCTATCAGCTGTACTCCTCCCTCCTTTGAGGCACAGGCCAGTCTTTTCCTTAAGGCTTAAATTTCATCACACTTGGGTCCAGGGTTTACTGATGACAGGAATGCACTCTAACACCTCAAGAAGGGCTGAGGCCTGCCTCCTGCCAGGAATGGAGGGAGAACTGCGAGATGACATGATCTCTCATCTTTCTTCTTGCTGATGATAAAGGAAGCAGGCATTTCTTTGGCTTTTACTGTGTTTGAAAAAACAACAACAACAAATGCTTAGAGACAGTTAGCAGTCTCTTTGCGTCCTTCTGGAACATCTCAGCAGGTAAGGTCTCAGGCTTCAGTGTTCTCTGTTGACAGCAAATGCTAGAATATTGCCCAAATTGGATGAGAGTCCCTATCTTTACATTTCTGGGTTTCTGCTGTCATGGTGGTAGGTGTGCAGGAGACAACTGATGTGTTCACTGGATTCCTTCCCAGCCGGTGACGTGCGAGTGGAGGCAAAGTCTTCACGCAGCGACACTGCTGCCAGTCCAGGTGTTGAAAGTCTCCAGGATGGCAGTGTGTCAGATGTCAGTAACACTGATTTGCCTGCCAAGATTCAGGCTGCCCTTCTTCATGTTGGTACTAACCATTGCCGGATGCGCCGCACTGCTGGGAGGGTAGTCTGACGTCCACCTTATTAACAGGGTCATCGACTAGAGTGTGCGTGTACACTCTTCATTACTGATGTGTAATGTACAGCAGAGTGCACAAACCTTACGTGTGCTGCTCAGGGGTTTCATATGTACATACACATATCAATGTTTCTCACATCAAGACACACAACAGCTAGAGCAGTGGGGAGACACCTCAAGTCCCTTCCCAGTCAATGGCCCCACAACCCGCCCCCCCAAAAAAAATTATTCTGACTTCTCACCATTGATTAGTTTGCTTATTCTTGAGCTTCCCATAAATGGAACCATGAAGTATGTACTCTTTCGTGCCTGCCTTCTTTTACTCAACCCATGGCCTTTGACATTCATAAATGTTGTATTTATCAGTATTTCCTTGTTATTTATTTTTGCTGTGTAGTATTTCATGGCATGAAGATATCACAATTGATTTTTCCCGTTCTCCTGTTGGTGGACCTTTAAGGGTGTTTCCAGTTTGGGGTTTTTATAAATAAAACTGCTATTGGTATTCTTTGTACAACTCTTTTGGTAGACATGTGCACTCATTTCTCTCAGGTATACACAATGACATGTTGGTAAATGTTTAACAAGTTCTCTTATAAAAATAACTCTTATTTGGAAGCATTTGTAAATAGTCCAACCATGGCCTATTTCAAAAGACCAGGGGGATGTGCGTTAGGAAGACATGTGCCCAGTCAGTGCTCAGGAGCCAGTGGAGCCAGCCTGAGCATACCACAGAGACCCAGCAGGGCAATTTCGGGATCAGAGAAGAGGCATACACTTAGGTGAAGGTTCCCAAAGTGACTGCGCCATTTTACGTTCCCACCAGCAGTGTATGGCAGTTCCAGTTGCCCCACAGCCTTAGCAACACTTGCCCTGTATTAATCTTTTCCATTTTGAACACTCTGTTGGGTGTGTGCTGGTTTTAACATGTATTTCCATGATGCCTGATGCTAATCACCTTTGAGACTGTTCTCTTTCCCAAAGTGCCCATTCAAACCTTTTGGCCCTTTGATTATTGGGGTGCTTTGTCTTTATTGGTTTGTGGGAAAATATCTAATTTCAAGACAGGTGGGACTAGCTGTGAAGACTGTAAGAAAGAAGAGCTCCAGAGGCAGCCTGCCATGCTAGCAAGAGCCTGACATTAGGGTCATACAGATATGTGTTTATAGCAAACTAAGGTAGCGACCGCCTGATTACCTTGAGAAAATTCCCCTTCTTGTGCCTCGGTCTCTTCATCATCAAAATGGGACTGCTGTCTAGAAGTGTTGTTGAATTCTGAATGGGACAATAGAGACACAGTGCCTGGCGGAGAAGCACGTCACAGGCTGTTAGCAAATATTAGAACCTCTCGTCCATTTCAGTCAGAAACTGGCTGGCAACTTTGCCCATGAGTTTCTATTCATGAGGCACATGATGGTTTTCATCTAATGCCTAGAAATGCTCTGTTCTTCTTGGCTGTCTGCTGGTGTTCATGTCCGAGAGCAACTGCATGTCTCATGATAGGAGGGTTTCAGTTTCTGTGAGAAGCAGCATTTCTCTTTTTGTGGGAGGCACGATAGCAAGGTTTCCTAAACATGACATTGTGCAGTGCCTTATTTGACGTGAGGCAGGCAGGATCTGCAGGGTACTTTTTGGAGCCTTGGCCTCTCTGTGGTGGGGAAGAAGCTGCTGCACGTCAGCAGTGGTAAGAAACTGGGGCGGCTTGTGAGAGGGCTGCAGAGTGATCTGCTAAGTGGCAGTCCACAACCCTCCTTTCTAGGAGTTTCGACTTGTGAGGATTGATGGGCTCACCTCCGACATCACCTCCTCTGGGAAGCGTGCCCTGCAAATGCAGATGAGGTCCTCACCGGGCCTCTGTATGTGAACACATCTGTCTTATGGCTTCCATATTATAGGACATATTGTAGCTCATTGATTCTTATTCTTTGTCATATCTCCACTCCCAGCAGAGTGCACACCCGCAAGACAGACATGATGTGCACAAGCCGACACACTCTTGTCTACTCTGTTTCCCCGAAAATAAGACCTAGCCGGACAATCAGCTCTAATGCGACTTTTGGAGCAAAAGTTAATATAAGACCCAGCCTTCTTTTACTATAAGACTTACTTATATCATATAATATAAAACATAATATAATACATAATATAATATAACATTAATAATATAATAAATATAACATAATACTGGGTCTTATATTAATTTTTGCTCCAAAAGACGCATTAGAGCTGATTGTCCGGCTAGGTCTTATTTTTGGGGAAACAGGGTAATCGTTTTGGCATCACCAGCATGCATTAGACAGTTTCTACCCGCATGTCCTGAAGCTTAGTTAAATATTGAGAGCGAGCAAACAAAAGTATGAGCTAGTTCAGGGGAAAAAAAGCAAAACAAACAAGAGGAACCAGAACATGTGGGATAAGATGATGTTACAATGAGTATATGTACTTTTATGTCTAAAAGTAAAGATGTTGTGGCAATTTAAATACAAAACAAAACAGCACAGAGATGCTTTTCCAGCCCAGCTCTCAAGGGAATACACAGACAGATACTAATATATGCAGTTCTAGAAAGAATAGGGCTTGGAATTAGGTTATAAAATTCTCAGTCTATCATTTCCTCTCTTTTTCCAAGGTGAAGTAGCTTTATCAGAATCAATATAAACCAGCCTGCAGATCTCAAACTAAGATTGGGTTCATTTAAGAAAGGGATGAGCATAGATGTTACCCTGTTACCTTGTAAATAACAGCTAGTAGAAAGCTGACACATAATGTAATAGAAGAACCTGGGACACGGAAGTATCCCTGTAAATGTCATCTTAATGTTTTCTATCTCACATGAACCATTTAAATAATTGTTAAACTCTGTAATGTGCTTATTATGTTACGAGGTGCTTATGCATTGTTATAATGGGTACTAGTGAGCTTTGTAACTTTTTTTAAGTTAAAAAAGGGGCAAAAATGGCCTTAAAGGGGAAAATTGAAATGCTAATGAGCCGACCATTTTGAAATGGAAACATTTTCCATTATATAGAGAGATTCTATAAAGAGAGATTCCATTATATAAAGAGAGATTCTAATAGATAGCGATGAACTATCGGTGGGCCCGATTGTTCTTATGAGGCAGAGACTGGTGGCTTTGGCAGGTTACCCCTAAAAGACAAATCAATCCATTAACCATTGGCCACTTCCCGCTCCAGGGTATGGGAGCATGGTGCACGCTTCCAGAACATCTTCCATGGAATCTGGGGGTTTATTAGCAGTGAGTGCTGACGACGGAGGCTTGGCCATTCCTGCTGCCCTGCTGACCCAGGAGGGTAGGTGCATGAGCGACCACACTCCGGAACGGGTTGCAGCATTTGGATGGATTCCAGTCAACAGCCTCCTGGGAGCAAAAACCAACCAACCCAAAATGAAAGACTTGCACGGAGGAAGATGGAAACTGTGGGTGGATTTAGGAGAAAGGTTGGGAGGGGCTTTCCATAATATGCAAAGGGGCTAACAGCAGTAAAAACAATTTCACCTTGTTCCCAAAGCATTCAGCCCAGCCTCCTGAAGACTTCTTTGTTTGTATAAATTCTTTCAAAATTTGGGGCTAGCAGAAAGTTGTTTTAGTAAGCTGAGGTTATGTTTAGATGGCACAAACAAATGAACTGTTTTATTTTCATTTTAAAATATATTTGTTAGATAAGCCATGGGAAGATAGCTAGGCTGCAAGTGTTATGGATTTACACATTTTAATTCCAAAGTTTTACAAATTTACTCACCATAACACAAGTGGAAGAGGAAGGGCTACCTCCCTAATTTATCCTGGCTGTCTCTTTGCTGCCTCCTCCTCCTCCTCTGCTGGTTCCCAGCATGACTGGATTGGAAACTTGTGAGGTTTACCCTGCACTTCCGCCTCCTCAGCCTGAGCCAGCTGCTTTGAACCCTGCCCAGTGAACCACCTGCGGAACTCCACACACGCAGTTGCCTGGGCCCACCCTCACACTCTCTAGGTGAGGGTACGGGCATTTGTATTTTTAAAAGCTTTCCAGGGACCTATACACACAGCCAAGGTTGACAATCTGTGAATCATTCATCTAATTCTGTTGATTTTACCTCCAGAATCTCTTAAATCCATCCTCCCGTGCTCCATTTCCACTGCTCCTCACTGGGGTTTGTTTGTTTGTTTTTAGTCAATCCTCCAAACTGCCCCCAGATTTATTTTTCTAAAATACAAATCCAAACCTGTCACCCCTCTGCTTTAAATCCTCCAATAGCTCCCCTCCGAATGAATGATGGAGCCTGTTTACTTCTTAGATGCTGGAGAATAGCTGCTCCTCATCCTAGGCAGAATCTCTCTTAGTTTAACATGTTTCCTTTGCAACTTTTTATTTTAAAATAATTTAAGACTCACAAGAAGTTGTAAATATAGTTCAGGCTTCCCCTAATGATAGCATCTTACATAACCATCGTACGTGATCAAAACCATGAAACTCAACTACAGACCTTATTTGGATTTCAGCAGTTTTGGCATGCACTCAGTGTTTGTGTGTGTGTGTGTGTGTGTGTGTGTGTGTGTGTGCACATCTGATACTATCACATTTTATCACATGAACTTGATTCAGTTTTAAAAGTATCTCTTTTTCTGTGTAGGGTGGTTTTCAACTCTGGTTGCACATTCGAATTTTCTGGGGGAGCTTCAAAACAGTGTCCATGTCTGGTCTGACTCTAGACCATGCTTTAGTCCAGCATGTCTCAGATTTTGAATGTGTACACAAATCAAACAGGGATCTTGTAACAATACAGATTCTGATCTAGTAGGTTTGGGCGCAGCCTGGGATTCTGCAGTGCTAATAAGTTCTCAGGGGATGCTGCTGCTGCCAGTCTGGGGCCACATTTGGAGGAGGCCACCCTGTTTTCAGACCAATGGAATGAGAATCCATGGGTATGAGAGCCAAAGTTCTCCAGTGATTCTACATGTAGCCAGGGTTGAGAACCACTGGGATAGAGTGACAGAATTTGAAATCTGTGTCACCCTTGGAGGTCTCACCGTCCCAACCTCTCTGAACCATTCTAGGTTATTTCAATCTCCTTTGATGAGCCACTCAAATGCCAAACAACTCCTGGAGTTAAGAAATCCTTTCTTCTATATAATCCATATTCTTCTCCTGAAATTTAAGTATGTCCAGTGTGAACCCTCTCAACTTGTCTCCCACTTCCACTTCAATTTCTTCCTTATACTTTTGCCTATCTTGAGACAAAAGGGAAGGGGAGGTTCTTTCTTTGTTTTCATACTGAAATTGTGCAAAAGAGATTGCTTCAGATTTGCTACCTTGTCTTTTTTCATTCCCTTGTCAATTGGACTCCAAGCCCATAGATATTACACAAATGATCACTTTGTTTAGCACTTGACAAGCTTCACTTTTCAGCTACTGACCTTGTTTGTTATCTTGCAGTCAAAACCCCAAGCCATCATCAGATGGAAATCATTCTCAACTTGCTGCCACTATATCCATAAAAATACCCATATCTATCTTTTCATCCTCCCCTCCCGTGAAAATCAAGGCCATGACCCACCTTCTCTCTAAGATCAATTCCTTTCATTGGGTTCTGGCTTTCCTTTCCTTCTTCCTAGTATTCTTTATCCCCTCTTCTCCCAGGTCCTCTAACTTTTCCTAATAACTTCTTCCCATGAGCCTTGAAATATGCTTATGCCTCTCCCATATTAAAAAAGGCCTCATTGACCCCACTTCTCTTCCAAGTTCAGCCACAACTCCCCTTCTTTAAGGAGCTCTTTACATTAGCTGTCTCCAACTATACTTCAAAGAGAGATTCATGTTTGCTAACTTCATTTCCTCACCTCCCACTCATTTTTCAAACCACTCCACTGTAGTTTCTAGCCCAGCATCAGCCAAAACTCAACAAGGACTTCTAAGCAGGTAAACCCAATGGCTAGTTTCTAGTTCTCATTTTCTCAAACTCTCAGCAGATACAGTTAAGTCAATCATGTGAGATCAAAGTAGTACTTTAAAAATATGTAAGATGGTTAAGCATGTTGAGATTTTTATGGGAATCCAGTAGGCTCCATTAAGACATGGGTGTGGTTTCTTTACTGCTGTATCCTCTACTATGTGCCTGACAAACAAAGGTACTCAACAAATATGTGTGGTTTGACTGAAACCCTCACTCTCTCCCATGATGAATTCCATGACATGACTTTCTCTTCTCCTACCTCTCAACCTAGCTTTCCAGTGTCTGCCTAACTGACTCCTCCACATTTGCCTACCTAGTAAATTTGGTATCACTTAAGATTCTGTCTCTGGCACTTCTGGTCTTGTCATATTCAAATAAACTCTTCTTGGGCAATGAACTCCATCTCCATGGTTTGGCTTGTTATCTTTATGCTGACCAATCTCCAATTCACATCAATACCTCATCTCTCTTCCCAACTCCAGATCTGAATTTCCATCTTCCTCCTGAAGATTTGCAAATATACATTATGGCAATATTTCAAATGGTGTCTATCCAGCAGCTGAATCTTTCCCTCCAAATTTGTTCTTCCCCCTCTTTCCTGTTATGATTAACAGCACCATCCTCTTTCCACTTACCCATGTGGGAAATTTCTAAGCCAGTATCACCCCTTTTCCTTTGTTTACTCCCAATCCAACAAACCTCAAATCCTATTGATTCCATTTCCCTATTTTTGAGATAGTATTTTCATTGTGTGTTCTGAAGCACATTGGTTCTTTGGCATATGAATAGTAGGAGTCACCAAAAATTAAAAAGTATCCATGATCAAATAAATTTAAGAAATGCTGAACTGAACAGTTAAATAAATTTCTTTACAGGGGAACTTTGTAAAGCTTGTAATATACTAATGTACCTTCAATAGGGGAATCTGGTATGGGGATATAACATGCAATTTTTTCCACAGTTATTTGGTCACAGAACCCAAATATTTTGCATCATCAAAGGAAACATTCCTACAGCACATTTTGGAAAATGGTGGTCTAATCTATCTCTTTTTTCTTCTCCTGCATCTTTCCTATTCAAAGCCCCTTGCTTGCAGACTTACATCAGTTTCCTGGGTGGAGGAGGGAATCTCCCTATCTCCAATGTCATGCCTCTTTAACTTAACCTCTAGATTTCTGTGAGACCTATCCTTATAAAAGTTGAGTTATGACTCTGCCCAGAGTATTAGACATCTTGACCCTTACCTCTGTCCAAGTCATCTGTATCCTTACTGATTTTCTGACTGCTCATCCTGTCAATTACTGACAAAGGGATGCTGAGCTATCCAACTATGATAGTGGGTTTGTGTATTTCTCCTTTCAGTTCTAGCCTCATGTATTTTAATGATCTGTTGTTAGGTGCATACGTTTAGGATTGTTGTCTTCTTGGAGAAATGATCCCTTTAGCTTCTCTTTCTTTATTATTGATAATTTTCCTTGTTCTGAAGTCAGCCATATCTGAAATTAACATAGCTACTCCAGCTTTCTTTTGTGTTAGCATGGTATATCTTTCTCTGTCCCATTATTTTTAACCTATCTGAGTCTTTAAAGTGGGTTTCTGGTAGACAACAGAGTTGGGTCTTGGTTTTTCTTAATCTACTCTGACAGTCACTGTCTTTTAATTGGATATTTACGTCATTCACATTTAAAGTACTTATCGATATAGTTGTTTTAATATTTGCTATCATTGTAACTGTTGCGTATTTGCTGTATTTGTTCGTTCTGCCTGCCCCCCCACCGTTTTTCTGCCCTGTCTGATTTTAATTGCAAATTTTATATTATTCTATTTTATCTCTTGGTATATCAGTTCAGCTTTAAAACGTTGTTTTAGTGCTTGCCCTAGAATGTATAAATTCATACCTAATCTAAGTTCACTTTCAAATAATACTGTAATGCTTCATGTGTAGTACAATTGTTATAATTGACTATTCCCAATTCCTCCTTCCTGTCTCTGGTGACATGGCTGACATTCATTCCACTTATCCATATGTTATAATCACTCAAACATTGTTACTAATAGGTTGGTGCAAAAGTAATTGCGGTTTAAAAGTTTAAATATAATTGCAAAAGCCGCAATTACTTTTGCACCAACATAATATTTTTGCTTTAAACAGTTATATTTTAGATTAATCAAGAATAAAACTTCACAGTGTGAGGGATATAAATGATGAACGTCTAAGTATTACCTTGTCTTGTGCGCCTGAAACTAACAAAACAAAAAAAACTGGGAAAAAAAGAATAAAACTTCATAAATTATATAACTGTTTAACCACTATGCTGTATATCTGGAACTAATACAAAATAATATTGAATGTCAACTGTAATTGAAATAAAAGAATAAGAAAACCAAAAAGATTTTATTTTACCTTCATTTATTCCTTCTCTAACATGCTTCTTTTCTTTGTGTAGATCTGAATTTTTGACCTATATGATTTGTCTTCTGCCTGAAGAACATTTCTTGCAGGAATAGTCTGATGGCAATGAATTCTCTTTTTTTTTGTTTGTCTTGAGAAAGTTTTTATATCTCCTTCACTTTGGAGCATAATTTTGCTGGGTATAGAATTTTTAGGTTGGTGGGTTTTTCCTTTTAACTCTAAATATTTCACTCTACTCTCTTCTTAATTGTGTTGTTTCTGATGAGAAGTCTGATATAATTCTTATCCTTGTTTCTCTATATGTAAGGTGTCTCACCTCCCCAACCCTCTGGCTTCTTTCAAGATTTGCTCTGTCTTTGGTTTTCTGTAGCTTAAATATGATATGGCTAAGTGTGGTTTTATGGGTACTTATCCTCCTTTGGTGTTCTGTGAGCTACCTGGATCTGTAGTTTGGTGCTGTCACTGATTTTGGAAAGTTCTTGGCCATTATTACTTCAAATATTTGTTCTGTTTCATTCTCTCTTCTCCTCCTGGCATTATAATTATGTGTATGCTATACCTTTTGATATAGTCCCACAATTCTTGGTTGTTCTAGGGTGTTTTTTCTCTTTTATCTCTGTGTTTCAGTTTGAAGTTTTCTATTACCCTGTATTTAAGCTCACTGATTTGTTTCCTGGGCTGTGTTAGGTCTACAGATGAGTCCATTAAAGCCATACTTCATTTATGCTATGGTTTTTATTTCTGGCATTTCCTTTGGATTCATCCTGAGAGTTTCTATCTCTCTACTTACATTATTTGTGTTATTAATGTTGTCTACTTCTTCCATTAAAGCCCATCACATATTAATCAGTTATTTTAAGTTTGCTGTCTGATAATTCTACCATTTGTGTCATATTTGAATATGGTTCTGATGTTTCCTTTGTCTCTCCAGTCTGTATTTTTTTCTTTTGGCATGACTTGTAAATTTTCCCCCAAAACTTGACATGTTGTATTAATGAATAGGAACTGAGGTAAATAGGCCTTATAGCGAGGACTTATGTTAACCTAGGAGTTGGGATTATTTAATGTTTGTTGAGGCTTATAGGAACTAGAAGCTTCAAATTTCTCTCCTGTCATTGTTTTTGTCTCTCCTCTTGACTTTGGACTTCTCTAAGTTCTCCTCAGTGAGAGTTATGTGTTTTGCAGCTCTTTCAGCTACAATCACTATTATTATACTGGAGCCCTGTTGATGTGGTGGTAAGGTGTAGGGAGGGAAAATGCTGTATAACTTTCTAAGGAAATCTCAGTCTTTAAGTGTGCCTGTGCCTTGAGGCTATGGCCACAAATATTTATTCAGTGATATAGTTCCTCCCTCCCATCCCTTCCCTAGCTGCAGCTCTCCTAACCTGTTTCCTTGAAGCCCTGACACCTGTTGACTCTTCCCTCCCACACTCCTTAGATGAGACAGAAAGGTTGAAGGGGGCTTCAGTGGGGGAGGAACGTAGGATAAAGTTTCCGAATGGTGCTCTGGTGAAGTTTTCTTCCCTTTGTTATGGAGAAGACTGGATAGATTTCATAATGATTACTCTTTTACTTCTCCCTGCTCGATTTTTCACCTTGGGACTCTGGTGGGGTTTCTGGAAGTCTAAGGGGAAGTCTAAGGAAGCCTAAGGGGAAGTATAAGAAAGTGTGAGCCCTCCAACCCCTCCTCCTACAAAGATAGTGATTGCAGCCCCCAGGAGTATTGCACACACTCATGCTTCTCCACACTTAGCCTCCAGCAAGTTGTCAAAATTATCATTTACGTCTCTCTACCCGAGGCTTCTGCTTCAAGTAAGCAGATTGTGTCTATGTCTCTATGGATGTCCTTGCCTCTACAGATTTTGGGATGGCAGTTTGCCCTGTGACCTCAGTCCTTTGATGTGGGCAAGATAAGTCGTTGGTTTTCAGTTCATCTAGGTTTCTCTTTTTGTAAGGATGGGGGTGGTAACTTGTAAGCTCTTCACAATATTGAAGCTGAAACTGAAAGTTCCCCCTTACTCTGTTACTACTTAAAGGCCATCAGACACAGGGGCCATGCCTTATCTATTGCTATATTTCATGAAGGCAATCTGGTCTAGTTATTTTTTAAATGATGCTTTGGAAGCCATACCTATGTGTGGATCTTGATCCCACTGCTTATTAGTTAACCTATATGATGACTCAGTTATTTTATCTGTGAAAAGCAGCATTGTCAAATAGAACTTTCTCTGATGACGAAAATATTCTTTATATGTTCTGTCCATTATAGGCACATGTGGTTATTAAGCACTTGAAAAGTGGCTAATGGAACTGAGGAAATGAATTTCTAATTTTAATTAAATTTAAATCAAATAGCTACATGTGGCTGGTGGCTTCTGAATTGGACAGTGTGGGTCTAAGGCTTTTGAAGTGTAGACAGTGCATGATCCGATATGCTATTTTTTATTCTCCTTTGGTCATTCAAAGTAAAACTATAGACTGATGTAATAGTACATCATCTGGAGGTATGAGGCCTTGTCAGCAAAGCTTCTGATTAGTGAAAGGTAGTCCTTGACTCTACAGGCACTTTTTCACAAAAGGAGATGGCAATGTGAAACATGTGAAGTAGGTGACTAAGGTGTTTCTTCTTCTCTGCTTTGAATCCTTGCCCCAGACAAACATGTGTCTGTTCAGTGCAGATACCGTGAGGTTTGTGTGGCTTTAGGCATATTGCCCTTTATAAAGTTTGTTCACACATTATCTCCTTTTATTTTCCAACTCCATGGTAATGATATTATTGATCCCATTTTATGGGTGAGGAAATAAAGACCCCAGAGAGGTTAAGTGACTTGATCAAGGACATATTAATGGTTCATAGCCTCAAACACAGAACTCTGAGCCTCTGAAACAATGCTCATTCCACTGTGCCCAAACCAGTCCTTACTGAACTTCACTCCAGTTCTACTTCATTTCTCTCTAACAACACTGACAGCAGACAGTAGTTGAAACTGAACATTAGCTGCCAGGGCTCTCTCCATGGATACCTCACCTCTGGCATGCACAGAGCTGGATTCTCGTCTCAGAATCGCATCATGTAGCTCCTGTTTGTACCTGCTGCGCCTTCTGGTTTGATGTAAAGACAGTTTCTACAAAGGCAAATGGCGGGTGACCCTGTGTGGGAACTCTTTGGAAGAAAGGAAGCTTTGGCAATCACAGTGACGGAAGCGACAACCACCATGGTTTGTGTGTGTGTGAGTGGGGGGCTTAGCTCTCTCCCCTCCACCTCAGAGTGTGCTTTCTTCTATCAGCCTCTTTTTCCTAAACTCCAACACCTGGAGACAGGCAGCGGTGCAGGCTCCTCTGTCCAATAACGCTTGCCTTAAACTGCAAACTTAAAAGGTTCAGACTTCGGTAGTACCCTTTGCACAATAATTATTACAGCATCACTCACAATGAACTGCTGAACGAATCACTTTTGCACCCTGCTTGTATCTGTTGGCCAGATTCTACAGAGAGAGAGAGAGAGAGAGAGAGAGAGAGAGAGAGAGAGAGAGAGACAGCATTTTGGGCATTAGTCCTAGCCGGCATTTACTAGCATGCTGTACAGCAGTGCCTCTCAAAGTGTGGATCAGCAGGAACAGCAGTACCTTGGAACCTGGAAGAAATGCAAATTTTCAGCCCCTACCTCAGACCTACAGAATCAGAAACTTCTGTGAGACCCAAAACCTGTGTTTGGACGAGCCCTCCAGGGGATATCTGCTCATGTTGGGGAGCCACTGTTTTATTAGAGTATTGAGGCAATTGAAGGGCTCTGAGTAATTTATTAGTCAGGGTACACAAATGTCCTTCAGGTCCACCAATACACTGCTCTAGTTAGTGTGGCCCTCAGACCACCAGAAGCAGCAGTCTTGGGAGCCTGTTAGAAATGCAGAATCTCAGGCCTGTTGTCCCAGACCTACTGAATCAGAATATGCATGTTAATAAAATTCCCAGAGAATTCAAAAGCACATTCAAATTTGAGAAGAACTGCTAATCCTCACTTACACTGAGGTTAGTTTTGTTTGAAGAGCTTAGGCATAAAGAACAGGGTAGGCAGAGAAATTTTCTTTGGTGGATTTGATTTTGATCCTAAATAATTATAGATTTCCTTTTATACCCTATAAAAAGAAATTTTAGAAAGAAGGGAAACGCAGTGACTTAAATGATTAAAACCCCAATTAAGCAAAGTTTTACATTTCACAGTTTCCAGGGGGTTTACAATTATCACCTTGCCTGGTCCTCTTGATCTCTGGGAATTCTAAGGGACACTCTTCCCCTTGAAGTGCTTGCAGATCTACCTATGTTGGCAAGATTTCCCAGGGAAACACTGTAGTCACGCAAATTAAGTGAGAAAGGAGAGTTATCAACTCTCTCCCCTAAATTGCTGGAGAATCCCTTTCTTGCATGACTGCTGTGAGGAGTGGCGAAGAGAACCTTGAAACAGGAGCCCAGAGTCTCCCAGAGTTTTTAATTCCAGACACTTCCCTGGGCAGCAAGTGAAGGCTTCTTTTGTGTGCAAAGCACTGTCAAGCATGAAGATGAGGTTTTAAGCCCTGAGAAGCCACCTTGATGAGCTGAAACACAATCCGCCTATCCCCCTTGACAGCTCTGCCTGCCGAAGAACTTAAGACAGGGGTGTCCAAACTTTTTTCAACATTTTTCACCAAGGGCCATATGCGATAAAATACACAAACAGCCAGGCCACTCACTCGAGGTGAAGTATGTATTGCCTCACCTGGTTTATTTAAGTAAACTAAATATATTTTTGGAACTTGCTGCGGGCCAATTAACAATGGATTGCCCGCGCAGTTGGCCCGCGGGCTGCAGTTTGGACACCCCTGCTTTAGGAGCTGCATGCTCGGCAGTAGGATGAATCCAGTCGTCTGTAATGACTCAGATGGAGTCATTAAAGACCAACAAATTGCCATTCTGAGTATTGAGAATGCAGATTGAGCACCCATTATTGCCTGTTGGATCAAATTTTAAAAATGTCTACATGTGTATTTACTCAACAGTCAATAATGGCTGAAAGAGCTGGCACATATGAGGAAGTAACATTCATTTTCAAAGCAAATAGCAATAATGGTAACACCCCTGACAGAATACCGAAGGATATGGTTACACAGTGTCTTCACATACTGATCTCATTGCATCCTTACCATAAGGGGTGGTGGGGGAAGCTACTGCGCTCATTGCAGACAAGGAACCTGCTTCTCAGGGAGGTTAGGTGACTTACCCAAAGTCACATACTTAGGAGAACTGGGACTTGAGCTTAGCTTTCCTGACTCCAAATCCAGTGTGCTGTTCACAACAGCTAAATTGGAGCCTTGCTACTCAATGTGCTCCACTGACTGACAGCGTCAGCAGCACGTGAGAGCTTGCTAGAAATTCAGAATCGCGGGTTCCATCTCAGGCTGAATCAGTCTGTAGTCTCACAAGATGCCCAGGTGATATGTGGGTACCTTAAAGAGCCTAAGAGCAAACTGTCTTTGTGATCATACCCAGTATGATCACTTGCCTAGATGCTATACCAAAACAAGAACAACAACAAAAAGCAACAAAGCAAACCTCACAAACTTAAGGTACTGAATGTCACACAGATTTTTTGAGCACTTATAATGATAGTTCTATAGCAGATAGGCCCTTTTTCTTGAGACAATGAGAAGGATTGACAAAGCTGTGGTATTTGACAGATTCGTGGAGTCCGTGGAAGAATGGGCAATGGAATCTCACCTTCAATCGTGAGGAAATAGTAGTTCTAGTGTTTCCATTAAACTTACCAAGAAACACTGATTTTGTGCTAGTACCATCTTTTAAGTTCACCGCTTAGAACAAATCTTTCTTGTTGACATGGTCTCCTTTTTAAGAAGAGGGAGGCTAGATAACATCGGGGTGGTGATCTCTTGAATAGTGATAGTTGGGAAAACCACTTGCCCTTGATTAAAAAAATGTGTTTCATGTTTACATTTGAGTATGGTTGTGGCAATGTTTTGAGACTTTACTTCATGTAAATAAGGACGTGTAGTGGAGAGTTCACTTCGAGGGTGCTCCCTGGGAACGAGAGTGCTCTGCCTTCTCACATGGGAATGGATCACTGGAGACTGAGGTCAAGTTTACGCCTTTCCAAATTGTATTTGGACCAGAGGAGGTGGTCAGGCATTTGATTTTCTAAGAATTTCTCCTCATATCAATGTCAGATGATTCTGAAACAGAATGGATACTTATTGCTTATCATCAAGTTTGGAACCAAGATTTATCAAGGATGAAAAATGAAGACAGAGCCTAGGGAAATCACAGGGTCGTGCTACCAGGCAAAATTCTATTTGATCAAAATAATAAATCAATAGGGAAGGGAGTGCACATTTTCCATCCTATAAGCCATCGACCAGCAACAATTTATTAAGGACCTGCTGCATACTCTACGTTATGCTGGTTTCTAGGAGATTCAGGAGCATGAGACATTGTTCCTGTACTTGAAGAGCTTATGATCTTGGTCAAGAGAAACTACCATGTGACAACACAGCAAATTATATAATAGTGTATAGTTAAGCATTAAAGATCTAAAAGCCAGATAGATTTAAGGGAGGGAACTTAAGGGAGCCATGAATCTGGGGAGGCCTGATAAAATAGGAGGCATGTGAATTTGACCTTGAAGTACGGAGGGAGTGCATTTCTAGGGAGGAGAATAACAAAAGTAGATGTGTGCAGACGGGGCCCTGCAGACTTCTTGTTTTCATAAAGGGAAGAGGAGATGGATACTAAAATGCCGGGGCTTGGCATATAAAACCACAAGTCCTGCCATACCGTTTGCAATCATCTTTACCACCATACAGTGACAAAACCGAAAATGGCAGTTGCTTATCAAATTCACGGATAAACAGCTATGCTGGATCATTCCTGCCTGTAAGCTTCATGGAGATGAGGCCATGGCCATCTTTTTGTGAAGGGATGACCATCCCCTAGGAATCTGGGCCCTCAACTCCTAGATCTATAACTCCAGATGGGTGTCGGACATTCTCAGGGTCCCACCGTATTCTCTCAGCTCACATTCACCTCTACCGTGTTTCCCCCAAAATAAGACCGGGTCTTATATTAATTTTTGCTCCAAAAGAGGCATTAAGGCTTATGTTCAGGGGATGTCATCCTGAAAAATCATGTTAGGGATTATTTTCCGGGAAACATGGTACGTGCCAAGGCCAGTTATTGCAAACCACTGCAGCTCTTTGCCTGAGGCTTTTTATAAAACAGCAACAACCACCATTCTGATTATAGGGATACATATAGCATCTGGAATTGCCAGAGATTTATTTCATGCCCCTGGATGCAGCCGGATTAACTAGTGATGGCTGGAGAGTTGAGGAATAAATATCCGCCTCTTCACCCACAGTTGGGATAACCTGGACACAAGATGTACAGTGTCTCCCTTAGTTCCTCGGTGAAACTGAGTCTTGGCTGCCCACAGTGGACACTTGCTTAGAATACTCCCTTGACTGGCTTCCTGCTGCTCCCTCTTTTATGTCCCCACTTCCTTCCCAGTGTTTTCAGATGTTACCTCCCGAAGTAACTGCATTAAAATCCTCATCTCGACTGTACACGGAGCCCACAAGTTAAACCTAAAGTGTAAGACCTAATAATGGGGAGCTTTCAAAACCCCAGAAACAATATTCTCAAGAGGATTTCTTAGAGAGCAAGAAGACAAAAATAGCTTCACAATTCCCTCATTGCCTCCTTTCGTTCAAAATATGGATTCTGAAGTTGAAAGTTGAAGGCACGACATATTATCCAGGGCTTCCCATATGAAATAACAACTGGTGTTGATTTCCTTTTTTTTTTTTTGTCTTTTAAAGGTTAGAGATTACTCACCTCCCCTGCTGGTCATTAAATCAGTCTGGCAGGATTTCTCGGAAGTTCTGTGGCCTTCCAGGCATGTGGTGGCAACACAGGCAGTGCTGCAGACAAGCCTGCTTGCTGTGATATGCTACCAAGCAGGTGACTTCAAAGGTCTGCTTCAAGCATATCTCAAGTGTCACTGGGGGCTCACACTGAGTCCCAAAGTCAGGTACCAGATGGCGCATTCCACAAAGTCAAACTTGATCAGATCCCCAGCGCCTTGCATCTCCCTAGCTCCTGTGCCAAGGGATACTGCACCCTCTCAGGCAGGAAACCATTTCTTTTAGCTTACTTCTCCTCCTCTTCATTATCCTAAGGAGTTGCCAGTGAAATGCTCAGTTGTTCTGTGAGATTTTTGAGTCTGGTGAATCCTGACAGGTTCAGTTTTTGTGTTAATTTTAAAAAAATCGTCTTTCTCTAACTCTAATATAGCATCTATCAGGATACCATGAGTCACACTACAGCTTTATATTTAAATTTCCGTTTAAATTAGCAGTTTGCCCAAAGTTTGTCCCCGATGCTGATCTGCACAGCAAGGTTGCTCCCCAAATCTACATGAGAGAAGCAGGGTGGGCATTTGAGGTTACTAGTCACACCAATGAAAAGTGCTCAGAAGTCAGACACCCCTAGAACAATATTATACTTGGATTATTAGGATGTACCTCCTATGAAATGAAAGAAAAAGGAAAAGCAATCTTGATATTCTTTTAATTTCCCCCTAGTGCAAAAATAAAGTGCAAACGGCAATTGGCTGGCCCAGCAGACGCACGAATGCTGCCCTTTCAGGCCTGGGCTCAATCTTTTCTAAGTTTATCTGCCACTCAGAAAACTCATGGGAGGGACAGGACTGCCCAAGGTGTCATAGGACATGTCACCAGCCAAAGCACCCTGAGCTGCTAGGAGCAGATTCCAGTGTCAGCATCTGTGGAGATGACCTTTAAGGTGCCTTCCGAACCCAAGGGTCTTTGATCCCCTGTTCCTTGGTTGCAAGTTCTTCTTTTGTCACTTTCTGTTCCGGATGGCCAAGCAGCAGGCCACCACTCACAGTGTGGGCTTACACCCTGTCAGGAGAAGCTCGGCCTACCCTAGCGGGTGGCTGCTACAGGTTGAGGGGCAGGCCTGCCGATAATGGGCACTCTGATGAGTGTCAAGGCCAGGGGCAATTCAGCAGCTTTGCCATTCATGCAGTTAGACTGCATCCTGTTTCCTGGGTTCCCCTACAGGGGGATTTATTCCATAAAGGACAGAACTATAGACAGAGTGAGATAACTGCACCCCAGGGAAGGTTACACTAGAAAATCTGGTCTCTGTTCAATTGCCCCAAAAGAGCATTTCCTTAGAGGTCACAGTATTTGTCCCCAAAGTTCTAGAAGATTTTGGCGTGTTTTTTCATTTTACATAATCAATGCAGCTGAAAAAAAAAGATCCTAATAAAACAGAAGAAACAAACAAATGAGCACCTTGAAACAGAGTTTGGGGCCAGGACAATCTTTGCTGTGGGGGGGCTGTCCTGGGCACACAGGATGCTTAACAGTATCCATGATCTCCACCCACTAGATGCCAGTAGCAACCCACCACCAGTTATCCAATCAGAAACGTCTCCAACCATTGCCAAATGTACCCTGGGGGGCACAATCGCCCCTGGTTGAGAACCACTGCCTTAGAAGTTAACAGTATTAACTCCTTGAAATTGCTCCAGTAAAGAAGGTTTGGAATATAGCGTGCGAACTTCTTTATGTGAAGGACTAAAGAGTAAATATTTCTCGCTTTGAGAGCCACATGCCATCTCTGCCTCATATTCTTCTGTTCTTGTTTTGTTACAATTTTTAAAAAAATGTAAAAACTCCTTCTAAGCTTGAAAATAGACCAGAATTTGCTGATCCTTATATTGCGGAGAAGGAAATAATGGGTGATTGCTTTAATGATTGAATGTGCTGAGACAGTCTTTGGAAAAACGGGGGTCTTGATCCAGCCACTAGGTCTTTGTGACGCTGAGCTAGCGTTATGCTGCCCTTCTTGGAAAACCTGAATGACATAATTCCAAGTTAAATTCTATTAATCCTATTTTGCAACTTTAATTCTATTTAATGTATTTTAACATAAAGCGTTTAAATAAAATAGAAACTCAGTATTTCAACAAAATGAGATTCCCCAGAAAGTGGAAGAATGTGTAGTAAGGATGTGTCCTTCCCTTGGTTTGGAATAAAATATCCTATGAGGTTCCTCTTAAGAAGAGGACATTGTACAAAGGAAGTACCCCTGCCCCATTTCAGAATTGAAATATGTTTTGATGTGACCACAGAGGAGAACAAGGAAGAAAAAATGGCATTTTGGAAAAACAAGAAGGCCTAGAAACTACCTGTAAAGTTGTAAAAATAAAAATGCCATTTTGAAAATATATTTGAAAGTGGTTTCTATGGAATTTTCTTTACCCATCACATGCATGTCTACAAAAAGCAGGGCAGGTCCACTCCACAAGTATTTATTGAGGGTGCCAGGGACAGTATAAGCCGAACCCGGCTCAAACACGAAATAGCCACGTTTAATCATCCAGATTTTCTTCCAGTAAAATATTCGATCTGTCTGTCTTTGAATATTGCTAATTATAAATATTTTATGCTTTCCCTTGGGCATTTAGAGTTTCTGTATGTGGATTTTCATTGACACCAGGAAGAATCACTCAAGAGAATATTCTTATAATCCATTTACTGCTGTTAGAATGATAGTACGATGGTCAAATGTAGTTCATTTGGATAACACACATGTACATTTTAAGTCATTCAAGTAGGTTAGCATACGGGAGGCAGTAAATTATAATGAAAGGAGCACTGTGCTGGGAGTCAAAAACCCTGGGTACCAGTCCTGGTTCTGTCCTTGTCTTTTTTCCATGGACAAGTCAGTTCAATTCTAAATAGCAGTTTTCTCATCTGTAAAATGGGCACGCAGCACTTTCCTGCCTACCCTCAGGCCTTTACTATATTTAAACATGCTGTATGTTTATACTTTATAAAGTGCTATAAAGGTGATAGCATTATTATAAGGAGTGGGCTAAACTGGTTCTTCACTCTACATGGATGATTCTGGAATAAATCAATTATCGTTTTGGTCACAGCCCAGATCAATTATCAACATCACCTTCTTACACTTCATTTTAGGTGATGAGGAAGAAACATATCTATAAAAGCTTGTGAAGCACTACCCGGAAATTTGCTCTGAGAGAAACATTGTAGATTTTCTGTTAAAATATGATAATGAGCTGAATTTAATCTTCTAGTGAAATGAAGACTTTTGAAGATCAACATTTATTTAAAGAGGTTCAGAAATTAATGGTTGATTCCTTAGCAGGACCATTAGGCCCCACCTACTTTCATCCACACAGCCTTCAGAGGATATGTTGAGAGGCAGAGTCACCCCTCTCATAGTTTGGGGTCAAATTCTGTGCTGCAGAGTCAGAGTAAGGCAATCATGTCCCTTGCACAAATTTGAGGAAACTCCTCCAAACCAGATCAGCTGGATTTTGAAACGTGGATTCTTTTTTTCTGTGATACTCTCAATTATCTTCAAAAAAAATCAACCTGGGTTTTTATTTTTTGTCATCATCCCTTCTCAGTCTAGTTTTGATCAGAAAGTAGCTGGACTAATATACCAAGAAGGGTCGCCTTCACTGAATAGGTACAAACAAGAGTACTATGAAGAGTAGACAACACAGCCCTGCAACTTACTTCCTCCAGTTTCGTAGTGGGGCCTGAGAAAGCCTCAAACCCTGCTTGCTTATGCTGTGTCCACTTTACTTTGAATGTGATGCTATAAAACAGGCAGGTGCTGGCTGGTGTTGTGTACAGTGTTAACTGTCAGTGCTCTTCCTCATGCCAGCAACAAAGCACTAGAATAACACTAGTAAGGGCAGAAACAGACTCTCGCTCCTAGTACCTTTTGTAAAGGACAAGTCTTCATCAACCTCTAAAGGAAAAAAAGAGAAGAAGTGCTTGTTCCCACACTTTACATTACCATGACTACTGAAGGGCCATTTTTCTGTCCCCGGGCTGATACCTGCCAAATCTAGGGGTTGGATGTAGGAAAAAAAAAAAAAAAGGATATATAAAATCGAAGGCAATCCCCTTAGTTTCCTAAGTCTGGGTTTTTATAAGCTCTTTGAATTTATTTGACTAGAGAGCCATCAGCTAGAAATGAATTCTGACCACTATTCGAATTGGTTTTGATCTTCCCCAGACACCTCAAACATGAAAAACCATCCCATTTCTTAAAACAATTAATTGACAAGTCCGCTGTCCTTTCAAGTTGCCCTTTAGACATGGACGCAAAGCCACCTGGCCTGCCCTCTCTCTCCCACTTTCTCTTAAAATATGATTTTCTGTCTTGAACAAACCAAAATCAAACAGGAGAAACAATCTAGTTGGGAAGAGGTCTGATGTGCCTGTTGATGTCTCATTAACCTTGAGAGTGAATGTAACTGGTGACTGCCATCAGTGGCGTGAGGGCTTGTGGGGGAAAAAAGCCAGTGGAAACATCACCTGGTGGGGAGGGGGCGGACACAAAGAGAAACATGGTTTAGTAGCTCATCTATCAAAACCTGGGGCAGCTTTCCAACGGTCAGAAGTGGCTAAATTATGGTTTCCTTAAGTCTGTGATGAAACTACTATGTGTTTTCTTGAGAAAGCGTTTGGAGCAGTATTTCTCTGTGTGTCAAAATATGTTCGCTGAATTACTGGAGGAAAGAAAACACTGGGTGTTTGAAGTATTTTCATGAGCAAAGCAAACATCTCAGGATTAATGTTACTAGGGTTCTGTGATGAGTGAGTATGTTTGATATGTGTGTGCCGTTAGAAATATCACAAGCCACCCAATGTGGGACAGCCCTGATTCCAGTCTGTCCCTAGTCCGATTCTCATCACTAATTGCTGATTGATAACATGTGAACAAATAGAGGGATGGAAATATAGAAAACTTAGCTTGTCTCTAGGGATAAAAAGTTACCTAGAGAGAAAAAGAGAAGGAAAGAGTCCCTCCGGTTCACAGGCTGACTCCCCTTGGGTTAAGTAGAAATCGAAGGAGCCCCTAATCCCAGCTCCAGACCAGAGACGCACACAGAGCAGCACTTTCAGGCCCTCCGCCCCAGGGCTTCAGCTGGGACTGGTTCCTCTCTGCCCGCCCCAGAGAAACATCTTAAGTAAACAAGCCACATAATTCCCACCAGGGACTTGGATGGAACGGTCTCACCTATTTTTGCTTTACTCGCCCAAGGTCTCCACTTTTCCATTTCTAGTCCTCACTCCTCTACTTTTCTTAGAACTTCCTGAAAGTTCCTCACTTTTCACATCAAATTCCCAGCTCAGGCTGAGGACACAACCTGTCTCTGCCAGTGTCACCCTCTAACCAGCTGCTTGGTTTCCTGTGCTCTTCTCAGGGCCACACAACCTGGCTTCAGCCCTAACCCTTCTAGCTCTGTCCCTCACCCTCACGGCCAAATGTACCCACATAAAAGAGGATCCACCGAATCCCTCTTTTCCCAAAGAAGTTTCTGCATTTCAGAGGAGAGGAGCTACTGTGAAAGACGAAATAACTGCGAATGACAAACATCGTTTCCTACCCTTTAAGGCTGAGATGGCTTCCTGGCTCTGGGGAAAGAGGGCAGCAGGGCAGCCCCTGTCCTCGCCAGGGACCACACTTCTTTCTGGGTGGCTGAGGGGTGTTTTCCTCACCATCCCACCTCACATTCCTCTGCTCCCTCCCAGACCCTTCGAGCAGCCTTCCCCCAAACACTCCGGGGGCCAGAGGAAGGGAGAAAAAAGGGGAGGAAGTGGAGAGGGGTCTTTGAATCTCCTGAAGCACAGTATTTTGTTTTCAACTAGTAGGACTTTCCAGACCGTCTTTTCTTGTTTTGCTCCTTCTTGGCACAGTTAACCCCAAAGCCTCCCCGTCCCCGAGACCACTGGAACCAAAACAAGCGCACTGACTACAGCACCGTGGCTGCCGCCGCCCCAACTGTTGCAGCAGTTTTCCCGGTGGCAGCGACGGCGGCGAGGGCAGGGCAGGGCCCGGACCCGGACGCTCCCCGCCCAGGAGTCGCTGAGGCTCTGGGCGGCCTTCGAGGGGCGCGAGGTGCAGGGGAGACCCTGCGGCAGCCGCCTGGGATGAGAGAGGCGGCGCTCTCAGCCCGGACCCCGCGTACAGCCAGCCCAGCCACGGCAGCGGCGCCGGCGGAGGCTGGCCCGCGTCCGTCCCCCTCTCACCTTTAAGATCAGGTCGGTGTGATGCTGGTCCAGCATGTTGGCTTTCTGGAAGGAGGTGACGATGACCCGGCCGTAGCGCCCGGGGGTCTGCAGGTCCGAGTAGAGCCGGTGCTTGGAGCGGTTGACCGGGAAGAGGCTGTTGACGAGGTTGCGCTCGATCTTGGCGAGGCTGTGCTGAGGCGCCAGCAGGTGCTCCACGCTCTCCTCCACCTGGTAGCGGCTGAAGCTGGCGCCGAGTAGGATGGCGATGAGCACGGGCGCCGAGGCGAAGAAGACTGGATGACTGGCAATGAAGTGGCCGAGCCGGGAGAAACACGTCCTCAAGCCCCTGTGCAGAACCTGCCGCAGCATCCTAGAGCAGAGCGGGCGCGGGAGGAGGGCGAGGCGCACGCTCGGCGCGGGCTCGGGCGGCGGCGGCGGCGGCGGCGGCGGTGGTGGCGCCCGCGGTGGCGACGGCGGCGGCGGCGGCGGCGGCGGAGGCGAGACCCGGAGCTCTCCCGGAGCAGCGGCACCACCATCGGGGAGTCCCGCGCCGCGCCTCGGGAGGGTCCCCTCCGGCCGGAGACACGCCCTCCTGCCCGCGGCCGCGCCGACCCGGAGAGCCCCCCAGCCTGGCGGCCTCTGCGCCGCCCCCACCCCGCCCTACCCCGTGCGCCCTCCCCACCCTCTGCCGCCTCCCCGCCCAAGGGGCTCCGCGTGGCAGGGCCTCGTCCCGGCTCAGCGCGGGAGGGGCCCGGGGCAGCCCCCGCGGCGCGTCATGACCCCACTCACCCGACCCCCACGGCCAACGACGGGGTGGCGCGGGGAGAGGCGGCGGCGCTTTCGCGGGGAGACTCTGCGCGCCAGCCTAGGAACACGAGGACGAAGAATTCCAGGCTACAACCAGTCCCCTCCCCTCCCCACACTCCCCTCCCCAGGCCCGCCGCTCACGCCCTCCCTTCCCCGTCCTCCTAGGGGAGACCCAGAAATGAATAAAGAAATGGCCCCGATTTTCCAAACAAAAAGTAAAGAGTTCTCCCAGGGGGCGTCGGGGGACCCGCTCAGAGCCGAGTCCCCCCCAGAGGCGGAAAGGAGGAGACTGAAGACTGCGTGCGCCCCGGCTCTCGCCAGGCTCAGGTGGTGGCGCGCACTGGCTGGTGCGGAGAGGGGGTGGGGAGCGAAGACGCTCGAACGTGGAAATCACGCCTCCTCTCAAGTAAGAGCCATTTAAAATATCCCCAACACTGCAGCTTCCGCGGGACCGTGGAGTCCGGGTGTGCGTCTGGGGCACGTCTCCCCCAAAGGAGCCTGTGGAGAAGCTTTCTTCTGGCCCTCATTTAGGGTCGCTCCAGAGTGCATTGGGGTTGGACAGTTCTGCGTGCCCCTCAACCTCTGCACCCCGTCCCCCAGAACTAAAAGTGCTGATAATGGTGGTCAGTCCGTGGAGCAGCCAGTCGCCAGGGCTCCGCTGTTCCCAGGCTCCGGGCTCTTCGCGGTGCCTCCTCCTCCTCCTCTTCCTCCTCCCCCCTCTGTCGTCATAGGCGGGTCTGGGGGACCTGGTGCGGCGGGGCTGGAGCGGGCGCCCCTGCGGGTGTGGAGTGTTTGTGAACAGCTGGTCAGGGAGTCAGTAGCGTTACTCCCTTTCTCTCCTGCACCTCGCCCTCTCCTCCTCAAATGCATGGGAGTGGGGGACACCTTATCTCAGACCTGGAGAGATACTGGTCTCTGAGCGTGCGGAGCCGCAGGGGGCGCGGGGGAGCCCGGGGGGCGCCGACTGCTCAGCAAAGTTGGGCGTGTACGTGTGCGCGCCAGCCGTGAGAGATCAGGCATCCACTGTGGTTCCCCTCGCACTCCCCCTCCAGAGAATTCCCCGAGAAGGCGGGCGCCGGCTTGGGGCCCGGGATAGACCTGCGGCGGCGGCGGGAACGGCCACGCACAGGTACAATTTAGTGCGTTTCGTTGCGCGCTCCAAACCTCGGGGGTCCATCCATTGCAAAGCAGAAAGAGCCGGATTTCGTAGTCTGGGCCACTGAGGCGCTCAGTGGGACCATGGGGGTGGGGCCCGGGGCGTGGTGAGGGGTCCCCAGGCTTCGTGTCCTCGGCCTTCCCTTCCCACGCCTCCGGTCGCTCTTGTTTAGCCTCCTAGTGACAGGGTCAAGCGAGAGGCGGCCCCGAATGGAGGCGCGGTCCCTCGAGTGTGGCCCGAACTACTGAGGATGGGCAAGCATATTAATCAAAGCTCAAGGAAGCTGGAATGGGGCGAGGAGGAAGAGAAGAAGGAGGGGGAGGAAGAAAAGAGGGGAAGAAGGGAGGGAGAGGGAAATGGGTGGGAGAACGCGACTCAGGGAGGTATTTCCCTAATGTTCCCATCCCAGATTCCCCAATGCCAAGCAGTCCTGCACTTCTCAAACTGAACTTGCGAACTTGCACGTTGGAAATAGGAAGTCGTGGGATGGGAAATCCTCCTTTTTTGGTTTCTCTCCTCCCTTCCCCCACACCAGACCTTTCTTCCTACGTTCCCTCAGCAACACCTGCAACTGCTGTGCTGCCTAGCCCCGGGGTGCACCCGTTCTGCTCTGCCTGCGCTCCCTACGTCCTTCTATCCATCTCTACTCTGGTACACTTTCTCTGCTCCCCCTCGCTGTTCCCCATACTGCCCACTGCTTCCAAAGGCTCCCCCTGGGCGCCTAGGTGCAGCAGCAGCTTCCACCCGACACCCCCCCTCCCCAGACAGCACACTCCGTATTGCCTGCCTCAGGAGGTACACGTTGGGAGGGGCTAGAAATTCCCCTGCAACACTCCACTTGTGCCCTTCCCCCAGCATCTTAATTTCTGCTTGCGGAGACGCCGCCGCCACTCTGCAGCGCTTTGCTGATTCACCATGATCGCGGAGGGAAAAGCCTCATTGACTTGTGGCCTTGCAAGCGGCGAGTCGAGCGCAAGCGGCTGCGAGGGCACACGCTTTGGGAAACCACCCACCACGACGCAGTCAAGGTGCTAAATGGCAGTGTGGATGCCCTCCTTGGCTCTCCGCGAGGCAGACAGAAAGACCCACGGTGGTGGTGGTGGTGGTGGTGGGGGTGCGGTGGCAGTGGGAAATACTGTGAACCCAGTTCTTTGCGGCTGAGGGGGTGGCAGCTGGTGGGTGGGCACTTCTCAGGAGGGCTAAAGTCGGTCTCTGTGCGGGGACTGAACAGAGATGTTTCAGGTGCCCCGATGCCAGCAGAGCAGCAGAAGTAAGCAAACGGAAACCAGCCGACGGGTCTTTTCGGGAGCCTTTAACATTTCGGCGAAGCTTTCCATTCTGAAGTCTTTGTCCCTCCACATGGTTCCCTCCTAACCGTGGTTCTCTCTCACCCCTAGAATTTCTGGCCCTTTAATGTAAGCCCTCACGCAGGCGGGGCACAGGCCTCTCTCTGCTCCTGGGCTGAATCTTGGAGCGGGAGAAACCCGGCACTGCTCAGCTGGCCGCGGTGGGCGTGTTGTCCTCCCACACAGACAGGGTCTTTCCTTTGAGACCTAGGCATTTGCCTCCAGTACTCCCAACTCTTCCCAATTGTCCTTATGTATATTTGGGGAACTTCCACACTTCTCTTTTAATTCAGGGAGACAACACGGCCGGAGAGTTGATCTTCCTGCCGCGTTTTATTGTGGGCAATCCAGTTAGTATGGTCTAAATGGAGCAGGAGCAAGAGAGAGAGGAGAGAGGAAGACAGGGACTCCTTAGGATGATGATTTTTCTTCCCTTTTGATTCAGTCCTTTGGGGGAGCATTGCTACCACCAAAGACTTGGGTTTGCATTCGGGGCAATGACCTTGGGAACAGAGTTTCCATGGGTACATTCGTAAATTATTCCTTTTTTTCTGATTAACAATAATACATATTAATTGTAGAAAATTTAAAAAAGAACGAAAAAGAAGGAAACAAGAAGACACCTGTATCCCTGTATTCCCACCACCTTTCAAAGGTAACCTCTGTTGATAATTTACTGTACACACAGACAACATAATATAGAGATTAGGTTATTGGTTCTATAGGCATTAAGTTGAACCTTTGCTCTACTACTTACTCTGATGCGTTGGATGAGTGACGTAATCTCCTTATGCTATACTCTTTTCTTCTGGAAGATGGCCGTCATACTGGTACCAACCCCATAGATTTGCAGTGAGGATTAAATAGGTTAAAAGATGTAAGGCCCTTACAACATGGCCTGGAATATCACAAACACCTAGTAAATGATATTTATTATAATTCTAGTCTTTTCTGATATGTGTGTGTGTGTGTGATAAAGAAAATCAGTCCCTGCCATCCAGAAGTTGGCCTAGTATTTTCATCTGGGACTTGGCGTTTCTAGGAGCTGCCCTCATACTCACAGCTAAGCTTGGGTGTTCTCCTGTTGAACAAAAGCCATTCCCTACAACACTAATGTCAGATAAGGTCATTCTGTCACTGATGGATCGAGACAAAATCAAGACCACTGCATAATCATGTCTGAACACAGACAATACATGAACCTTCTCCAAATCACAAAAATGACCAAACATGGCTCTATCCTGGCTAATGTGAGTAACTATTGTGATTTTAAAAAAACCCCACAAATTACAGCTTTAGCCTTGGTCTACTCTTTTCTCCCTCTAGTTAAAGATTTATTAAGGCACCCAATCATAAAACTTCCCCTGCTTCCTGACAGCAGCCAATCCAGAGTAAGCCCCACTGTCTTCAACCTTCCTCCGAATCACTTAACCCAAGCCCAAATCCGGTGAGAAGTCCTTTCTAACATTTTCTTATTGAGATGCCCCTCAGTTGTCTATGGTGCATGTTCTCCCTCACTGCAACGAAAAATAAACCCAGCTTATTCAACTCCTGGTGTGTTCCTGCTGGTCTTTGGCAGGAAGACTTTGACAATGTATGTCAAATGTTTATACACTTTTTCCCCTAAAATCAAGGGTCCCAATAAACATTCTGTTGGATAACCATTTTTTCCCATTAAATAGATCATGAACATTTTTTCATGTTAATTAATATTGCCAGAAAACATTTTAATAGCTTCATAGAATTCCATCATATGGCTGAAAATGTATTTAACTTATACCATATTGTTGGATATTTAGATTTTTAAAAACATATTACTATTATAAATAATGCTGACATGAACATCTTATACATAAATCTCTGACTGTATCTCTATTTTCTTAGGGTCAAATAACCACTACATTTTAAACACTTTGCTCCTAACAGATGCCTTTCTAGTTATTGTTCAATTTTAAGGGACAAGGGCATTCCTTCACAGAGCTTAAATTTGTTGATAAAATAAATGACGTATTCCCACTTGTGGCATTTCTATCATCTGTTATATGTGGGTCAGTCTCTTGGCTCAGTCTTGCTCAGAGATGCCAGAGAGATTGATCATGGTTTCGAGGGAGTGGAGACTTAAAGCAAAGGTTATTTGGTTTGATAAGGTTAGAAACAAGGGTCTACTTTTGTCTAGCAAGTGTGTCAAGCATTAGCTTTCGATAATCGTATCCCCGTTTTCTGCGTGAGAAACAACAAATTATTTTCAGGCATATATCTTAAATCTAAACAGGTCTATGTCAATCGTGAAATTACTATGCATAGCAGAATCATGCAAAAGATGTTTGGGCAGCTGGAATTGAAGGCGGTACTTAGTATAGCATGTTTATCATTACTTTATATTCTCCTGCTCTTAACACTGAAATATGTCTAAGTGCTGGATGTTTCTGCCATCGTGAAAGATCTGGATAAGTTTCCTTGGAGCATGGAAACACATGCAGGGAAGGCCAAAGTATAAAAAGGTTTATCCTTTCAGTGTGTGGAAGCTCCCTGGCGAACAACAGCATTACCTTGAGTGGGGATATCTCCATGAAAATCTACTGGGATTCAGCCGTGTTTTGACCAAGAAGCTGTTTTATGCCGAACAACACTCTAGTCCTGAAATTTTACCCAAAGGGAGATTACTGAAGATAGTTTAAACTTGCAGTTGAAGAGAGAACACATGTGTGACAAGTCCTAGTAAGACTTGCTTAAGATAAAGAGACACACTGTTATGTGTAGATGATCCCAGTTGAGAAGTGTGCTGATTGGATATCTGAGGTTTTCAGGATATTCTGCCAACTCAGTAGCTCTCAGTATCATCACGAGTCTTTTAGAAGAATGGTCCATCATGACATACGGAAAAAAAGTAATTAAAATCAGTTTCCTGTGTAAACATAGGACTCAGGGATAAGAGAGGGATATTTCATGCATTGATTTAGCAGGAAACATTTTAACATTTTAGAATGCACTCTTTTGGTGTCTGTACTCATCGTGCCAGGAGGAGGTTGAGGTGGCCAGGTCCAAATCTTTGCTTTGCTGTTTTCTCTAAACAGAAAACATGGCTTTGCCTTCTCTCCATCTTTCAAAATCCTTCCATCATTCAAGGTTCTCTTCAAATCTTAGCTCACATATCTAATATGCTTTCTTTGGTGGCCATACCAACATGGATTAATTTTAGTGAGAAGTTTTATTTCATTTGTTTTGGCGAGCAAGTTCCCACTGTGGATGACGACCAGGAGAAATTGAGCAAGGGATTCCCTGCTCTTAAGGAATTTGTAATCTAATGGGGTGGGATGAATATACTGAGGATGAAAATATAAACCCAAATAAAAGGAAATGCCAGAGGAGAGGTCACAACAATGTGTGAACGCTCCAAAAAAAAAAAAAAAAAAGGCGTAGATGATATCTGGTTTGTCTCTAATCTCAGAATACCTTTAGCCTAGAGTTAGCATCTTGCTGTTTTGAGCTTCTTTGTTATCTAATGTTATATATGTGTGATCTATAAATATCTATATCTATAAAAGTATGATATGTAAATGTTACATATCAGATTTTGATAGCCTTTTGATCACTGGGTTGGGTTGGTGGAGGTCCCCTTCTCTCTTCCCTTAGGATAGTCCTAAAGTTTTGAGCTTGGTCAAAGAAGATGACCACTCCTCATTCTCGGAATTCCTGAGTAATGAGTTTCTCGATATTAAATTAAGTGCAACTGAGGTTTTTCATTAAGTTAAACTAGCTTTCCTTCCACTGCATCTACACAAGGACAGTTTACAGACATTATTCAGTTTCAGCACCAGGGACAGAGCCACGGAAATCTCCTTATTCCTCCCCCTCAGCCCCCATCACTTCTACGTTGATTTTAAAGACATTTGAGAGCTAAAGAGGTTACTCAAACTAATATAATCCAGGGGGTTGGTAATCTTTATCTAATGCAGGCCAATTAAAATGGAGGTAAATTTGTATAGTGGATCACTAAATCCATGATAATAATTTAAAATTGTGCCCAATCCTTTTATGCCCTTGTGGTATGTTTGTATGGGGAGGGGGACATTTAAAGGTAAATGTTAGAACTGACTCTAAAATATAGTCTCTTGAATTCTAGGAGTAATTGCGCTAAAGGCTTACAGGAATGACAGAAAAGGGGGAAATAACATTTTTATGTATTTCGTGTGCTAAGTTAAGCCCTAGGCGCTTTCTTAGCCTAAGAAATTACATATCTTCGCCTACGTAATTTGCAAAATCATCCTGTAGGCTATTGTCAAACCCATTTTAAAGAGCAGAAACTGAGGACTAAAGAGATTAAATATCTTCTATAGGGTTATCTGTAAGGGAAGTATAAATAGAACCCAAGCCTATCCAATATCAAAATCCATGTTTATCTGTCAGTCATTCTTCTTTTAAGCAGAAAATTGCTTGATCTCTTTTCAAAAATGCCTTGACTATATATCATAATGAATGTGTCAAAAACATCTTCATCATATAACATAATATGCCATGAATATTGTAAACAATTTAATGCTATTTCTGTATTTGCTATTCATTTAATAGTGTTGTAACCTGGCAATATTGTAGCCTATCCATTAATCAGCTTTCCAGTATTTGGATTCATTTCTGATGTTGGTATTCCTTAGAGTAGTTCTGTTAGAGCAACACAAATATTGTTATGGAACCTAAAGTGTTTGCTGGTCTATTCCAACCCACTCTTTTTGCAGATGGCAAAACTTGTGTAGTCCTTGCCTGGATTCTACCATGAAAAAAATCCCTCAAAATGTTAAAATGGAAAACTGTCAAGTGGTTCCAAAATATAACAGAAAAAGCAACCAAATAGATTTTGACCTTATGCTTGTTGAAATTCTTCCATTCTTTTCCCCAGTGGTTCAACAGTAGTCATTATACTGCAAAGGGAAGGATTCTTTAATTCTCTTTTATTTTTACTGTGTAAAGTGAACAGAGACCATTATAATCACCAGATTCATTGTCTTATGTATAAACATGGGGGACATAAGATAGCAGGGGGGTTTCCTTTTACAATTATTAGCTTCAGGGCAGTCTTTCTTTGATGTTTATATATTTAATCTCTTTAAAAATTGTACTTCAGAGCATAACCTAAGAACAAAGCACTTCATCCCTTCTGTTATTAGAACTGTGTACTTCTTGCTTTGACTTTTAAAAATGACAGAGCTACAAGGCATTCTGTTCCCCATGGCTGATCATTCCTTTCTAGTGAATGGCATTATGTTGGTGAATTAATTAATAGTAAAACCTAATTTACATCTTCACAAATATTAGAATTGCAGGAAAGGTACATCAGGAGGTGGCTCGTAGGAGAGGTTAAATGAGAGAAGAAAAAAAAATCAAAGGTTCCCTTTTCAGACAAAGCACAGGACTTGGCATTTCCAGGGCTGCTTTGCTTCCACCTTCAGGCATCTTCTAAAGGGGATTATTTTACATATGGAAAAGTCTGTTCTGCCATGGGTAGAAAGGTTTAGCCTCAGGTTAATGCCATTATCTCCTGTAGTGTGCCAAGCAACAGAAACTAAAGTAGTTTGGTTACTGGCTGCGCCATTAGCAAATAAGGTCTTCCATCTAGCTCTGTCTTATCACTGTATTTCAGAGTTCTGTTGATAAAATCAGAGTAATAAAGATGATGGTATCTCCCTGGTAAGGAGAATTTCAGGTGCAAAACATGGTAATGAATGGAAAGTGCTTTGAAACAACCACTCACGTTATTGGGCCTAACAGTTCCAAGGCACTTTGCTAAATGTAGAGCATAAAGACATGTAAAGACCTTGCCTTTGAGGTGTCCACAGTGCAGTGGACTGAGGCCAACACATGAAACAACAAAATTGTGTAATATGGCAATGAAATGGGTGCTGTGGGACCAGTGAGAAGGTTCTCCTAACCCAGCCGGAAAGTCAGAGGCAGGATTTGGAAAAGCTTTTAAACTGATGGTTGCCAGATGGGAGGGAGGTTCAGGGACTGGGTGAAAAAGGGGAAGGGATTAAGACGCAAATTGGTGGTTGCAGAATAGTCATGGGGATGTAGAGTACAGCAAGGGAATGTAGCCAGTAGTGTTGTAATAAGTATGTATGGTGCCGGGTGGGTACTAGACTTATCGGGGGGATCACTTCCTAAATTATATAAGTGTCTAACCACTATGCTGTACACCTGAAACTGATATGAAATAATATTGAACGCCAATTGTAATTGAAAAAAATAATAATAAGAGAAGAGCTTTAAAGAGGATTTATAGAGATGCTATCTGGTTCTCCATCCTTATCCTCTTGGCTGACTTTAGGAATTCACTCTAGGTAGTTCCCACATACGTTGATGGCTTCCTGCTTCTTTCTGTCTGATATATTCTCTCTGTCGTTGTGCAGACAGGAAGTGCCAGGGAGCTAACACATTTAGGAGTGACCCTCAATTAATGAGGGACAGGAAAAATAGATAAACACCCAAGCTCCTTTGCCTCCTGTGGGACAACTGAAGAGTATTTCACACAGGCTCTCAAAGGCTTCGCAGCAGAGTTGACCTCCAGTTGCCCACTGCAGTAAACCACTCAGGATCACATTTTTTATTGGCTTTTCTCCCTTCGCTATCTACCTTCTCTGCTCCCCCACTCTGTTTTCTGGGAACCCCTTCCCAAATAAACCATTTACATCCATGTCGTTTTTATTCCCCAGGATCTGTCTTTGGGGGAACCCAACTGAAAATAGATGACATCCAGATGGAGTCTCAAAGGTTAGCCATTAGTGGAGCCTAACGAATTTAATGGTATGTAAATTATACCTCAGTAAAGCTGTTTGAAAATAAAAAAGAATTAGCCAACCCACCATGGAGGGAAAGAAAGAATATTCCAGGCAGAGGGAATAACATTTGAAATTATAAGAAGGGATAGAGAATTTAGCTTGTTTGGGAAACTACAACACAGTTCAGGATGCTAGTTTGGAAAAGCAGATAGGAGCTGGATTAAAAAGGGACTTATAAGCCCAGATAAAGAGCTGAAAATGTTTATTCAGGGCTTTATATGGGAGTTTATGGCCAGGTGGCCACACGGATGGTGGATAAAAGGAGGGCCAGACTGGAGGCAAAGAGACGAGTTAGCAGGTCATGATAAATATTAGGACAAGAGGAGGTTAGGGCCTGATGCATGGTGGACCAGTGGGATGAGAGAAAGGGCAGGATTGATACATTTTTAGGGAGATAGAATTGGCAGGACTGAGATGGTTGCAGAATGGAGCTAAGACACTGCATCATGCTTTCAGAAAACACAGTATCATTCCAAAGAGCTGTGCTAGACTGTGTCCAACCTTAGAGATATTTGTTTCTTTTTACCGTATTCCACAGAGCTTCTTGACAGGGTGAAGAGGAAGAAAAAGTGGACTGTGTTAAGGCCTAAGTTACAACAAATGGGGGTTGAATGGCATGGTTTGGACATGAGAGCTGGACGAGAGAGGTTGGTGGCCTGAAGGAATCCACAAGGTGGAGACTAAAAATCCATTAGGTTAAATCCATAATATGGTGACTCATGTGGATTTATAAATGTCCTTGCTCCCAAGGGAAGTGAGTTATATCTTAGGGCCGATTGCTTAAATGAGACAGCTTTATTTGGAGGAGAAGGAAAGGAGATAAATAAGGAGGTGGGGGAGGGGAAAATGAAATGTATGGCCTTCAGTGAGATCCCCTGGAAACCTCCCTCCGGTTCATTTTCATTCTCTTTATAATGTACACCTGGGGATTTCCCTTCTGATGACCAAAAGCCATACCCTCTCTCTATATGGCCTCCATTCCCTGGGAGCAGCTGATACTTCTGTTAAGAACACACACACACACACACACACACACACACGCCGTGCACATACTACAATTTACCGTTAGAAATAACACTGAATAAAGCAGGCACCAACATTTTACAATATTAGAAACGTATTCTTTCATTGACACCTATGTAAAGGCACTGTAGATATGAGACCATTTCAATAAAATATTTTAGTCCTGTTATGACTTATGCTGCTATGAACATTCACGTAGAAATTTTTGTATGGATATATATATGTTTTCATTTCTCTTGGGTACACACCTAGCAATGGAACAGCTGGGTCGTATGGTAACTCTATGCTTAACATTTTGAGGAACTGCTAAAGGAGCTATTTTCCAAAGGGCCCGAACCATTTTCCATTCCCAGCAGCAATACGTTTTTTTGTTTGCTTGTTTGTTTTAATCATAATATATATTCTAGTTTTTTCTCTACTTATTGTTAGATGTTAACTTCACAAAACCTTTGCAATCTTTTTCTTGATTTATTTTTTAAATTCTCCTTTTTGGTGAAATATTTTTTTAACATCTTAAAATGTTATTTGAAAATCCCCATAGTATCCTAATAAAAATTAGGAAAATGAGACTGTCTAGAAAATGTACCAGATAGGACCATTGTATCACTTAGATAGATGTGGGAAGCTCATTGTTTGTGGGTTCTGAATTTTGTATTGTGACGTCCACGTCTTGCTGTGGAAGCCCAAATCTTCCACAGAATTAATCTGCAATTTGGGGGGATTTTTTTTTAAATTTAAGTTCATTGGGGCGACAATTGTTAGTAAAGTTACATAGATTTCAGGTGTACAATTCTGTATTACATCATCTATAAATCCCATTGTGTGTTCACCACCCAGAGTCAGTTCTCCTTCCATCACCATATATTTGATCCCCCTTACCCTCATCTCCCTCCCCCCACACCCCTTACCCTCTGGGGGGGGGATTCTTTTAAACCATAGACCAACAAAAGATAGAATATGGGGACCACAGTGGTGCTCTCTCTTTTTCACTCAGAAAGGGAAGGGGGGTGAGGTCCAAAGGAAGTGAAAATCTTAGAGAGTGTGTGGGAAGGCCACAAAGACATAATGTGCTGACCGTTATTTATAACTTTGCCAGAAGGCTAGTGCCTGAGGTACAATAGTGGGTCTGGTTTGGACCCACTTGGAAGCTTGCCCAGTTCACTTCTTTCCCTTTTTCCAATTCAAACTACTCTCCCTAGTTTACTCCTTCAAGTTCCACCCTACATTTATCCATCTAGTACCCATTACTCGGGCCAGTGGGTGGTGAGGCACAGTAGGAAATGGGAAAAAGAGAAAAATGAGAACATATGTGTTCACGACCCTTCCACCACTTGTTCTCCAACCTATTAATTATTAGTCTGGTAGGCATTCTGTTAAATTTGCCTCACTTGAAGCATAACTCTTTGGTCTCCTATAGAACAATAAAGGTGAAATAAGGTGATGACGAAATCCCACAGAAAAGACTATTAACTAATATTATCAAGTGATATTTTCTTAGTGAAAATTCCTTCCACTGTAATATTTCCTTATTGATAGTCCTTGGGGGTTTAAAGAGAATAAATACCTTTTTATTTCTCTGGCTTGGCCTCCTGGTACTCATAAAGGAAACTAGGCTATGCTTTATGATGCCTAAAAAACACTGGTCAATCTAGTCACTTTGATGATAAAACAACAATCAACCATATTATTTGGCATTATGTAGGCTAATTGTTTGACTAAAATACTCACATGCAAATCAGTTATTTTGACATCATATGGGCACAGTCCAAGTCAACATTTAAATAGTAATTTCAAAAATCATTAATTGGAATCATATTTGTTGATTATCTTATATATAGGGATTTTTCTCATTTAACAGATGGCTTTGCATCAATCCCATCTTAGAAATTAGTAAACACAGATTTTTCTGACCGTGGAAAAGAAGTAAATACATAAGAAGGGGCCAGAGGCAGAAAGCAAGTTAAAGATGACTCTGAAAACTGAGGCAGTGGTAATTCTTTAGTGGTGGTAAAATAATCTGTGGCAGAGACAGCACGTGGAAATTCAAACATTGGAGGCTGCAATTATTCATCCAGTGTATTAGTTGCCTAGGGCTGCCATAACAAAATACCCAAAACTGGGTGGTTTCAACAATAGAAATTTCTTGTCTCACAGTACTGAAGGCTAGAAGTCTGAAATCAAGGTGTCCAAAGGTTAGTTCCTTGGAGACCTGGGAGGGAGAATCTGTTCCAGGCTCCTCTCCTGGCTTCTGTTGGTTTGCTGGCCATCTTTGGCTTTCCTTAGTGTAGGCTCATCATGTTCACATGATGTACTTCGTGTGTGTGTCCATTCAATTTTCCCCTGTTTAAGGACATCAGTGTATTGAATTATGGGCCCACTCTATTCCATAGGACTTCATCTTAACTAATTACACCTGCAATTACCTTATTTTCCAAATAAGCTACTGAGGGTTGGGACTTCAAAATATGAATTTTGAGGGGATGCAATTCAGCCTATAACATCCGATTAGAAATCAATGCCACCTCAACAGAGGCCCAGAAGTCTATGTGAACTCTGGCAAAAGGCATCTTTGAATGGATGTTTTTGGGTGAAGATAAGGACAAAGTAGAAATCTGCTGTCAGCCAGATGCTAGGCACATATAATCCTTTTTTTTTTTGACTTAATGCCCTTCTGATGCTCCTCTCTACATTTGAGAGGACTACGATTGAGAGTTGCTTTAACATTTAGGGTACAAGAGAAAAATGAACTTTGGTGAATCTCTCAGTTTTTGAAGGTGCTTTAGGTCTCCCCTAGGCTTGAAAACTATAACGCAAGAGTATTCCTGCTTTGGGTGTTTCATATATTTTTCAGTTCAGTTTGAAGTTTTGTGTCAGATAATTCATGGGCATTTTATTTTTTTACCTTTTATAAAGTTATTCTCACTCACAGAAGGTAGTCTCCCCCCAATTTTCATATTTTGAACCTAACAAATGCCCTTTCAGAGTCTTACTTTCTACTTTGTTTGAAAGTAATGTAGTCTAGTTGCCCCGCTTACCTGCCACACACCCTTCCTTAGCCAACACCATGGCCATCTTCACTCCATCTTCACCCTGATGTGGCTTTCTATTTCGATTTGGAGGAATCACTTGGCTATAATTTCCCACCTGAAAGAAAGGGGAAAAGGGTCATCCTTTTACATATCCTACGTACCTAGGTTAGAACCATCGTGTGTGAGTGGTCAGCCCTTGTTGTGATTGTGGATTGTGCCTCCTTGATCTTACCTGTGATAAACCCTCTCATCCTGCTCTACTTCATTTGAGAACTTTTTCAGAAGGGGTTCCTTTTCATTATTGATGATTTTTGTTGCAAAGCTTTTGGTAAGAAAATAACAGAGGCCGTGCATGACGCAGGAACAACTGGAAGGTTGAGTCAAACCCCTGGGGAATTTGGTGGGAAAAACATCATCACGCCAAGCTTTCACTGGGCACCTCTTGGCCCAGTATGATATGCATATCTATTTATACATACATATTTCATGATTTGATGTTTATATATGTGCATATACAAACCAAGTCATGTGCCTTAGGTGTCAAGTGGAAGTTATTGAAGCAAAACACGCCTGTGTTTCTATACAAATCACTGCCCAAATATCTATTATAAGCCTACTATGTGCATCATTAGGGGGCTGCAAGGAGGCAAAAATCCAGATTCCTTTTTTCAGTAAGCTTGATATGTCGGTGGGGAGATAAGATTCTTTACTCATTCAACAAAAATTCATTAAGCACCTACTATGTGCCAGGTCCAAATTGAGAGCTGACATATGTTGTAAGTAAGAGATCATCCCTATCTCAAGAAGGTCATCGTTTATTGGAGGATGTAGAGAAGTTGACAGAAGGTGGCAAAAGTGTGGTGAGGACTTTAATAGAGGAAAGCATAGCACATTGCAAGAGTTGGTATTAGCGGCACCTAACGCAAACGGAGGGGGTTAGGAAGACTTCTTGGAAGTGGAAGATAACCTAGACCAATGCATTACAGTGCCATAAGTGTTCAGCACTAAATGAGTGGTGCAGGAGTAAGTGGCACTTAAAGATGGGGGAAGTCACTTCATGCTGGAATGAGGGGGGATTTTGTGGAAGAGTGGGGTTTGAGATGAACTGTGAAAGGTGATGTCAATATTGCACATATCTTGCTATTCCACAACTGTGCATTGTGGAAACTGTGTAGGGAATTGGGGTGATGAGACAAGCCGGAGATCTAGTATAGATTGGAGCTAGATAGAATTAATCACAAAAGAAGGATTTGACGTAGAATCTGCACCCAGCTAGTTGTGCTATCCCAGGGTTGTCATCTGTGTCAGCAGGGTTTGTGTAGACTAAGGGAGAGGTGGGCCTCACATCTTGTGGGTTTGGGAAATGAGCAGTGTGGTTACCTTGAGTAGATGGAGAGATGTTGGAAAGAGGAGGCTATTCTGGTGTATGAGTTAGGGATGCTTTGGTCTGCCGATTACAAAACCCAAGGAAGAGTGGCTTTAACAAAAAAAAGACTGATTTTTCTTGCATAATCCAAAATCTGGAGGTAGCCATCGGGGCATTGGTTCAGAGGCTCAAGCACGTCAGAGATGGCATCTCTGCCATCCTCTTGACCTTCACTTAATGTTTCTTGCTTAATGGTTGAGATATGACTGTCACAATTCTAGATGTCAGAGATGCATTTCAGTCAGGAAAAAGGAGGAAAGTCATATCTATTCCTTTAATAAGGAAAGCAATATTTTCTCCAGAAGTATCCCTGCAGAGTTCCCCTCATGTCTTAATGGCCTGGCCTGTAGCACATGGTCACAACTGAAAATCAAGACAGGTTGAGAAAGAGATTAGGGTTTTCATCCTGTCAGAAACTAAGCGTGTGTGTGTGTGTGTGTGTGTGTGTGTGTGTGTGTCTACCTGAAGCCTGGGATGGGATGCAGGACTAGGTGGGTGCAGTACCAGGAACGGCCTCAAGGGGGAACCAAAGAGAAGGCCACGCAGCCGGGCCCCACACGGTGCTCTTTTCATGACTCTTTGGGGTCGCACCTCTGCACCATCATGAATTCTGTATTGCTCCCCTGGACCCATGTTCTCATCCTGCCTTTCAGGTGTTTGCTTTCTCTTTGATTCTGTCATTGGCCCCCTTCTCTTCTAACTTTGCCCACACCTGGAGAGAAGTCAGGAAGTAGACACTGGCAGGACCTGAGACTCCTGCCAGGCCTAGAAGCTGTGCCAACCACAAGCTCCCCCTGGGTAGGATTTACAGTTGCCAAGTGTCACATACCAGCCAGACAGGAGGAAAATAACAGGGGCTTGAGAGCCCAATGATCAGTGCCAGGCCAGTCAGTGTGAAGCCAGACAAGAGTTACTCTGGGATAAGACATCTGTTTTGTGAAGACAAGTTTGATTCTGTTTTTTTTTCTACCTGGTTTCTGCCTTCCTCTTTGGTGTCTTGCTAAACATTTCCAGAAACCCCACCCTTGTCATCTCAAAACTAACAGAAAAAAAAGAATTGCCCACATCACACAAGAGAGACCCTCTCCCTTACCGCCCAGGCTAGGAATAGGAGAAGCCAACTTGTCCTGTGGTTCTGGGAAGAATAGGGTGGTTGGTGAGGTAAATACCTTGAAGAGGGTAGCCAAGGACAAAGGTGATTTCTACTGTCCTCTCACAAGGACATTCATTTAGAAGCGGCTGTTAACCACGGTTGCTGGTGTGATTGGGGAATCAGAATTTTTGATGAAGTTGGAATGTGACGGTTTCAAACAAAGCAGCACTTTGCCCCATTGTGTGGTTTTCGACTACAATGTTTCATTTATTTTGCATTTCAGAGAGTATTAGAAGTGGGCAGGAATGTTTATTAAAAGGTAGCATGGCCCACACAGGCTGAGAAACACTGCTAGGGAAAGTGATACAGGACAGCATGACGCGCCCTGTGGTGACAAGTAAGAAAAACCCGATCTATGTTGCAGAACTGCCCGAGACAAAAACTTCTCTGAAGCATCAGTGTGAGGATTTGGCCACTTTCATGTGTGGCCTAAGGCGGGAACTAGGCTGGGGAAGTCTGGTGAGGCCTCCGAACTCCCTCTTAGAAAAGGTTTGAAAATGTATAAAATAAAATGCAGGGGATAACAAAGGAAATCAATTATATTGCAATACAGTTTCAAACTAGGAAAAAACCATATTTGTGCTACAGTGATGAATATGCTTCTTTATGAGTGTGTGAAATAACAAGATCTAGCAAGAGGTCTAATAACTGCCATAATTTTGAAGTAATGATGAATGTCAACAGTATTTTGAGATATCTGCAACAACTGAAATGTGATAACAACTGTGCATTTTATTGGTGACAAAGTCACAGCCCCTGCTGATACTGCAGGCGTTCCCTGCCTATGTTGAGTTGCAGAAAATGCCAAATGGCAGCTAGAGATTGAAAGCCCAAAAGTAAATCGTTCCCTTCCAAATTATAGACCCCCTGAATTCTATCCATAGACCTCATGGGGGTCTACAGGTTGAGAACCAGCTACAAAGAGGAGAAACGAGGGGTTACACAGTAGCAGGTTAATGTTACAATTAAGGAGGGCAGACAGAAGACCATATACTAACCACAGCAGCAGGTCACTTTGTCATTTGTCCCGGGCACTATGCATCATTTTGTGAACGGCCTGGAATAGAAACTGCACTCCATTTTCTGGGTCTGTTTGGACTCTTAGATAACTTCAAATCCAGGAAATGGTGCTGTTAATGTTTTTATTCGCAGTAGACTTGGTTATCTTGCAGGAGATTAATGGACTTGGAGTCTGATTCAAGCCTGTGAGAGTTTCTGGTGATGGTTTGCTCCCTGCCTTCCTGCCCTGACTGGATCTGATGAGCATTCACATGATGTTAGCTGGTGCAATGTTTATTTGCCTCCTCCCTGAACGTGCTAAATGCAAATGAAAAGCCAACATCAACCAGAAAGGGAAAGGTACAAGCAAAACATTTGGCTTTGGGTCCTCCTTCTTTCTGAATATGGTACTGGGCGTCTAATTGCTGACACACATTGAGCCTTCAGTCAGAAGGTTGTCTCAAGACTGCTGTTAATCATTATTCTCATTTTGCAAACAGAGAACAAGGACTAGCGATGAGTTCAAGGCTGAAGAGCATGTCAAACAGAGTGTGATGAATAGAATTTTCTACCAAAGCATCACATGCCTTCTGGCCATGGACACAGTTAGTTACACTGTCAAAAGCATGTCCACCAATATGCAAGTAGGTATCGAAAGCCTTGCACATGACCAACAAGGTAAGGACGGAGGCCTCTTCATCTGCAATGGTCAGGCAAGGTCTCTCTGAGGAGGTGCCATTGGAGTTGAGAGCTAAATGAGGAGAAGCAGGCAGCTATGCAAAAATCTGGGTAAAAGCACTGCAGAGAGAAGGGCTGCCATGTAGGATGCCCCAGAGAGTGGCAAATGTTGAGGGGCAGGTAGAAGGCCGGGGTGAGTGAGAGGGAACGTTGCAGGAGATGGAGCCAGAGAGGCAGGTGGGCCCAGGGCTTGGAGTGCCCTGGAGTTGCCAGCGAGGTGGTGGGATCGTGGTCTGGTTGAAACGGAGGGTTTTAAGCAAAGCAGCCTGCTTGTTCAACACGCTCTAACTTCTGTGTCCCACTGTAGCTGAGGCTGCTGGGTGAGGATGGCCTGTTGAGGGCAAGAGTGTGAAGGAGACAGATGCAGTCTCCTGGTGGGGAGTCGTGGTGACTTGGACGAGGGTTGCAGCAGTGCAGATAATGAGAAGTGGCCAGATTCTGGCGATATTTCAGAGGCATGGGCCATTGGCCTTCCTGATGAATTAGATAAGGGGTTTGAGAGGAAAAGTGGCATCAGGGATGGCTCCTCAGAAAGGTGAGGAGAAGTTTCTGAGCGAGGGAAGGTTACCTAGAGGTCTGCCCTAACTGACAGCACTGCCCATGGGAAAAATGGTGAGTTATGGACAGTTTGTCTTGTGTCCTCTGATACTTCCCCCTGTGACCCTTCTCAATGCCATCACCTTCTCAGGCTCTACTTTCATTTTTTGGCTTCTCAAGGGTTGCAACTATATACCTCTTCCTTAGAAAGCAGTATGAGGGTAGTAGATACAAGGTAGGGTTTAGAAAACAAAGGACTAGGGCTTAATTCGTGTTCCCCTCCCGTTTACTTGTGTGACCTGGGCAACTTGCTTCTCTGATTAGCAGTTGTTTGTCATCTGTGAAATGGGATGAAAAGAGTTATAGAGTTTTTTGGAGACTGAATAACACAGTGAAATGAAAAGTGCCCAGCCCAGAACAGGCTCTCAGCAAACTCGTCCTAACTTCAATTTCAGTTTACCTCTCTTGTATCTCATTTGGGCCCTGGCTTGGTGGCAGGCTGGATGGCTGCTCACTACTAAGTCATGTTAAAATATTCCTTTGGTTCTTGAAGCTGGCCATACATAAAAGCAACTGGGGAACTTTGAAAAATACTCAGGCCCATGCCCCACATCGTAGAGTTTCTGATTTGATTGGTTGGGTAACGTCAGGTGGTTCTAATGAGCAGGTAAGTTCGAGAACCCCTGTTGAATTAGTGGATAGTTATAATTTAATTAATGACCATCAAGTAGGCACTAGAATTTCTAGAAAAATGTTAGGTGTTGTAAAGATTTACCCCAAGGTGGAGTTTTCACTTGAGGAAGTAAGGACTTTTTTATTAGAAAGAAGAGTCCCTCAGTAGCTGATACTACATACTTAGGATATGTCAGTGTGTCAGACAATGTTCTCAATTCTCGCTCTGTCTCTCTCTCACCTTGGACACATTGGCTTTCTTCATTCTGTTCCCTGAAAATCCCACTTTCCCTGCCCCCTCAGGGCCTTCACACATGGTATTTCTTCCAGTTTGCGCCCCCTCTCATTCCCTTTGCTCTGAACTTGACTCGTGGTATTGTTCAATACACCGTTGGTAGCTATCTACCTTTTCTCCTGCCTGTTGAGTATCTGTCTTCCACATTCTACTGTAAGTTCCACAGAGGCAGGGACAGGTATGTTTTGTTCTCCATTGAACCCTGAGTGCCTAGCCCAGCATGGCGATATTTGTTAAATGAGTACAATGGCAAACACTTGTTCCCTTTATGTTAGCCTCGATCAGGAGTGGACCAGATTCCAACACCAGGTTTCCAGAGGACTCCAAGTGACTATCTTCTTCCAACCTGGGTCCTTGGTGCTGAATCCAGTCAAGTGGTCAGTCTCAGCCACCCTCATGGCTTCAATGCACTTTTCTGTTCTTTCGCCGTGGTCAGGGCCACAAGGTGGCTTTAATGATGCTGAACCCCACACAGAAAGGGTTGGGATCTCGGGCTGTTCTTTGTGAGAGACTCCTCTGCTTCTGTATCCTGGCTATGAATTGATACTTGGGCCAAGGAGTGGGAACCATTTGTCCAGGCACTATTACCAGCGTCTGTGTTGTGGGGCCTGACTCAACTCCATTTGCTCAGACCCCGATTAGTCAAGCTGTTTCATTATCAAGATGTTTCACTGGCCTATGAGGCAAAAGTGAGATTATATTAATAGTAATATATAGTATGATTTCAGGGCCTGCCTACATTTCCTATGGGTGGGGAATGAGTGATGTATTTAGAAAACAAAGATCCAGGGTCATTTGTATTCCCCCATGTCCAAATATGAGGCCTTTCATTTTTTCAAGTTTGTAGGGCAGAAAGATTCATGCATATCACTGAACACATTTGCTGAGTGGTTTAGCACGGGTTTCCTCATCAGCAGACCTTGAGGTGAGATATGGATGCAAGTAGTTTGTTTAAGAGTGATCCCAGGAAGCACTGAGAGGGGAGGGGTGAAGTGAGACAGTGGAGGGAAGGAAGCCAATATGGACACACACTAACAATGGCGTTACTGTTGTGGGTGGCTGCCCCTCAGTCCTGCTGAAAGCCTCTGGGAAATTGTGCACAACGTGCCTCAGAGTTGTGCCACCTAAGGAGGAGGAAGCTGAGGTGTGTATCCGCCCACTCCCGTTCTTCATTGGTTGGTAGCCACTGGGGAGGGTGTTAGCGCCTGGTCCTTCTAGCCTGCCCCTCATGTGGACAGAGCATGCTCCTGTCGCTAGAGAAGGCTTTCGGAGGAAGGACAGGCAGGAGGACGTGGACCGGGTACTCACAGCTTCTGCTCTGTTATACTGAGGATCTCTCTGTGTGGACCACATGGCTAGGAGTGGCAAAGAAAAGTGTTAAATATTTTGCTAAAGGCGTATAAATTCAAATTGGTGTTAATTCAGACAGATATGTAGGACACATAATGTACACTAAATACTCAGGATATATGTGTATCTTCAGCAAATACAAACAAGTAGGCAACTTAGGAACGAATGTACCCTGCATGCACACTGGTGCTTACAGCAGTCAACACTAGCTCCCTTCCCTTTCTGTAGATAAACTTGCAGGATTTGAGGGGCATATTTAAGAAATATCAAAGACATCACAAAACGATTGTCAGAAAAATGTGCATAATTACATTTATATGTAATATATGAAAGTTATATACAACTTTCCAACAATTGACAGGAAAAATGTGAACAGATTTAAGCTGACAAATTTATCCAAAAATGTTTTTTTCTGCCTGTTTGATACAACTTTAAAAGCCGTCACATTGAATGCAAGTTGCCCTATACATTATGTGCCCTACTTGAAAGGCACATAATGAAGAAGAGTTGAGAAGAATAGTGGTAAATTGGTAAATAATGGAGGGAAATACTGGTGTGCAGAGTTCTAGATATGTGAAGGGGGTGTATACCATGTGCGTTGGAGACTGGATGGGTGTAAAGACTAGAACGTAACATGAGCCAGCAGCTAGCCTAAGGAATTGGTGAGAAAAATAGAACCATTGTGAAACATTTGTCTTATGATTCCATTTCCTTTATATGATTTTATGTGTTCCCCCCCCCCCACTGAAAGGTAAATTGGAGCAGGGGCTGGTGACTCAAACAGTTATTTATCAGAGTAAGGCCTTATCCTGTCACACAAATGTCAACTGGAAGTGTAAGAAAAAAAAATTTACTTTGGTGGGCTTGTCTTTGTTTTGGGTTTGATTGAAAACCATTAGCATTTATTCCTAACTCCCCCCACTGCCTCTAAATCACTGAGCCAAAGACTGGCTTCATTTTTTTTGAGTTCGTAGTAGCTCTGGGCATCAGGGGCTCAGCGATGCTCAGAAAGGAAGCTGACTGAATGCTGCAGTCAACATCTGCCCAAGCTTAAAGAGCTCAGCTCGAGTCATTGCGTTAATAATTTTTAGAAGTGATCTTTTTTAAAACTAAAGTTATTTCGTGAGGGAGTCATCTTCCTACATTTCTTGAAATATTCGTTGGTTAATATTTAATCAAAATATCGCACACCCCAAACACTAGAGAAATAAAGATACCCTACAGATATAACAATATAATTATGACATTCATGTGTAAAAACGAATACTAAAGAGTGTCCAGTTTTCTAAATGATTCTTTTAGCTTGAATTCGTTTCTGGGTTATGATCTACGCTGGGCTGGAAGGTATTCAGTTTGGTTTGGGAAGTGCAGTTGATGATGGGGTTGTTAAATATCAAGGGTTGGGAACCTTTTCCTAATTCCTGGGCTAAGGTCCTGTTTACTTTGCTTCTCTGTGGGTTTGACTGTGTCCTCATGCCAGGGTATAGGCATTATTGCTTGTGTGACCTCTCATTCCTAGGAGGGTTGGTATCTCGTAGTCCCCTCCGATGACTGGCAGGTGAGGGCAGCCTTTGAAAGGAATAGTGAAGGATGTACGGTCGTACATGGTCTGGTGTCATTACAAATCACCAATATTGACACGTGCCATAGGTAGATTTGACTATGGGATTAATGTGTAAAGGGATTCCTTGAGGACTCTCATAGATCTCTTCCATTGGAGACATCTTTAGATGCACTTGTATGTCCTTGTACGATCCCCCCGAAACCACATTACAGTTGAAGGAGGAAGAAAGGCAGAAAGAATAAGGGAGGGGAAGGTGATATTATCAGAATCACCTCTACAGCATCTAAAAATAACATATTGATCCTTTCCCCAATCCCTCACCAGCAATGGAAAAATCCACTTTCTCCCGTCATTGACAGTCACTGCCTTGCTGAGACTAACAGGATCTAGTTAAGAAAAGAGAAACTACACTAGGAGTTTAAATGAAGGGATTTAATATAGGAATTGGTTACATGGGTGTTGGGAGGTTAGAGAGCAAAAGGGAGAAGCCAGAGATGAATAGTTGCAGGAAGCAGTTATGACCCAGGGCTGGTAGGACAAGAGGGAGAAGTGAGTGGTGTTTTCGAACCCAGGAGCTTGGAAACGGAGCCTGTTGGGCCTGAGCCTCTGTGGAGCAGGTAACCTGCTGCTGGGGCTGGGCCAAGAAGGAGGTGATCCAGTGGATCTGTGGCCTAGATAGCAGGGTCCTGTGAGTGAGGGAGCACAGGGGACTGGTCCTTCAGCCACTGCTCTCACCTCTGGAGTGACACTGACAGAAACTGGGAAAGAAGTCGGAAGCCCCTTTTCCCTTCTTCCCAGGTTCCAGTTTCCTCTAGGAGATCCTCTGCATTCAATCTCCCACTGGCAGAAGTGGACAGGAAGCCAGCTAGCAAGGGAGCCAGGGAAATGGAGCTCTCAGAGTTCTACCTCCAGGTTCACAGACAGGAGGGCTTAGAGCTGAGAGACAATACGTAAAGGACAGTGACAGTGATCCTCTGTCACCAACAGGAGTGGGCCTTTGTCCTTTATCCTGGTCTGTGCTTTCCATTCCTTTCCTCTATCCTGGCTGTGAAGAACTAACTCCCCAGCCTGGCCTGTCCCTTATTTGTCCCCACTGATGGGGGAAGGACATTGTACCAAATGAAGATGGGAGGCCTTGGATTTCTATTTGATGTCAGTAATATTTTCTCCACTCCTGCACTTCTGGAGGACACGCTGCAGTCTTGCATGTTCAGTTGAAGAGAATACTATAATTTTGACTTGACTTTAGAAAATATCATTAATTTGAACAAGAATCAAGAATATTGAGGCTTGAGAGAGACAAGGAATGAAAACGAACACATCAGAAAAGTTCAACTCAAGCAATAGATGAATGCATCTCCCTCATAATCCCTTATAAAATACTTTGCTGTTTACAAGCCAAGACATTCGTATTCCGATTGATTTGAGGGATTTAATAAAGTCTTAAAATCATCCTGGTTCACTTTTAAAAGCTGTAAGTTTCCCCTTGATCCATGTATGCAAATTAATCTTGGAGGCTGATGTAGGTGACAGTGGAATTTTCCAACAGCACAGCAATGTATGCTTAATTATACATGGTATTGTTCGAGACACCCATTTTTCATGGAATTATGAAGGTTTCATAACTTTGGCAAAGTCTTTTAATGAAAGCAGTACTGCGATTGTGGCACTGATATTCTAAGTAACATCTCTAATCACCAGTGATTTGGCTTTATAGGAGTTTTAAATTTGTGATAAATAGTTCCTTTTGTGTCTTAGGTTATGAGCTTTATTAAAAACATTTTCTATTTGTCAGTGAAAGTTTTTGATAAGATAAGCTGACTCAGTGGCTGATGTCATCCTGTACCTACCAGCAATTAGCATGCTTTGCTTTAGGGAATATTTGGGCAAGGAAGGAAAGAAGTAGAGGAAAAGTTTATGGGAGAAGGATAAATATTTATGTTGGTTATTTGTTTAAACAATTATTTGGGAGGTGCTGGAGTTTATAAACAAACTGTTCTTTTGTGTCTGGAATTCACAGATGTAGATTTCACGGCAAGGAAATTAGAACAAATGCCAGATAAGGTCACTCCATGCTCTACTTTCATTTTTTAGAATTATGACCTGAGTTCCCTCAGTCTAGGGGATTTTTCTGAAATGTTTACTCCTCTTTTCTTATCCCCTGTCCTGGACATGTATATTTTTCTTCAGTCCTCTCTTGAATCCCCAAAGATTGCCACTTATTCGCTGGGCTGGCAAACATCATGCTTCCCCCCGTCCTTTTAATCAGATTTTCTCAGAAAGATGGAGACAGTGGCATGTGGTTTCAGGTCAGGGTAATCCTCCATCTGCTTTAGATTGTCACAGTACCACAGATTTCCTTGTAGATAAATTAGGCATTTCTGAAAACAGATGAAGTGTTTGAGACCTACAGCTATGCTTAATTATAATACCTTATATTTGCATAATGTTTTAAAGTCCATTGTCTCCTATAAAGGCTCTTACCTCATTATATTTTAATTGTATTGTTTACAGGTCTGTGTCTCTTAATAGAAAGTGAGCTTCTAGAGGGCCAGAAATAGATATATCTCTCACCTGGCGGGCCTAGTACCTGGTGTATAATTAGTGCCTTAATAACCATTTGTTGAATATGGGATAAATCTTGTACTTGATTTACAACGTTATCATAAGGATTAAATGAATCATTAGATGGAAAAATCCTCATCACTGAGCCTGGTACATAGATGGCTCTCAGTAAATGCTTTTGAATTAAATAATAACTTCATGAGACAAACAGGATGATGGTAAGGGGTGGAGCCCTGGAATGCAAATCTTCAGTTTCTTAAAGTCAGGATTTTCCCATCCTACCCATGGATTCTCACACAGACCCACAGGCAAAAGAGTGGAGAAGGGTTATTTCATTGGTTCTCTAAATAAATTAAATTATTCACTGGGACGAGTATATCATAGGAGACCATCTTGATAATGCATGGCCATACAAGGGAAGCAGTGGTGAAAAGAATTCAAAATAACGCATAATCCCTCAAGGAGTTATTCCTCCCAGAAAAGCAAACTATGATGAGGTAGCAGATTTACCTTCATTAGGTTTTGATTACAGTTCTAGCAGGCTGCTAGGAGTTCATGTGGGTGGATGTTTAATCATCAGGTTTTGAGTGTAACCTCCAGGAGGCCAGCTTCTGTCATGGTCAGCAATGTTTCTTCAGTGCCTGGAATATGGTAGGTGCTGTGGTGGACTGCATAAATGGGTCCAATTCTTCACTCCTCCCATAGTCACATTTTTTGCTATCTGACTTTGCAGTTTGTCCCGTTAAAGAGGCAGACTCTATTTTCCTGCTTCTTGGCTTTGAATTTAGCTATGTGACTTGCTTTGGTCAGTGGAATGTTAGCAGGTCAAAAGCCTTGGAGGGCAGATTGAAAGCTTGGAAAGCACTTGAAAATGAGGCTCATCTTGTACCTCTGCTATTGCCATGAGAGGTGCATGCCTGGGCTCCCACTCAGTCCCAGGAGGAGGATGAGAGACATATGGAGCAGAGGTGGCGTGCCTCAGACAAGCCGGGGCCAGATCAGCCAGTCCACAGCTGAAACCAGCAGAGTTGCCTGGCAGAGCTCATCTGAGCTCATCTGCCCCTCAACCAACACAGATGTGTGAGACTGTAATAACTGCTGTGTAAAGCGACTTCGTTTGGGGTAGTTTTGGAGTATTGGTGTGGCCATGGCTAACTGATTCAGATGCTTCATGAATATTTGTTGAAAGAATGGATACATAAATGGTATCAAAATGCCAGCTGTTCTTAGCTACCTTTTTATTTCTCTAGCATCACTCCTCAGAAGAAACTATTAGGCAATGAAACCTGGAAGAAAGTGCCTAGGGCTGTGAGTGAGGAGATGCACGTTTTAACAGTGGGTCTGCCAACCTTACATGACTTCACTGAGATAACTCTAGAAAGTGAGGATAATTGTACCAAATATGTATCTTGACAATTTCATAGGAAGGGTTTGAAGATGAAAAGAGATGGTAGACTTTGAAAAAAACAGAATGTCCTCTGCTAATATTATTACCTGGTTTTACCATAATGACCGATATATCTGACCTCATCAGAGAAAGAGATGTTTCACAAAAGATCATTTTTCAGAAAATATAAGTTTATATTTTAATTTTTATTACATTTATTGGGGTGACAATGGTTAGCAAAATTACATAGATTTCAGGTGTACAATTCTGCATTACATCATCTATAAATTCCCTTGTGTGTTCACCACCCAGAGTCAGTTCTCCTTCCATCACCATATATTTGATCCCCCTTACTCTCATCTCCCTCCCTCCACCCCCCTTACCCTCTGGTAACCACTAAACTATTGTCTGTGTCGATAAGTTTTTGTTTCTTTGTTTCTTTGTTGAAAGCAATAAATGCCATTATATTTAAATGACTCGGGATTGTAATTATGAGCAGCAATAGTTTTGACATTTCATCAACTCAATTGTAAAATGAGGAGTCTAGGTGACCTCCAGTGATCTCTAATGTCCTTTATTGTTCTAATCTTTCTTTATTGTGCTGCCACACAGTGATGTTTTTAGGGGCTATTGAAACATTGAGGACTCAGATGACCCCAATCATGGAATGTCACCCAACTGCTCTGCTTAATCTGTTGTTCCTCACCCTGGTAGACTTTCTGTAGCTATTAGTGTGTTCTGTATCTAATCCACTGCCGTTTTTCACACATATGGTCATCTGGAGGAGACCAGTGGTATCTCTGTATATTGCTAATATTATTAAATTTATAGCTTTTGGGGGCAACTGTGCAGCACTGAAGTCCTTTAAACTAATTTTGAAGTCACCTGGGTTACAAGTTGTTGTGGCTGCTGCAAGTTAGACCTCTGGGTAGGTGAGGTTTTCCTGAATTGTTGGCCTTCCATCCATAGCTGAACTTTAGTATAGTCTTGAGTGTATACCCAAATCATTTACCTCCCTTCACTCCATATTGTTCTATATGCTTTGTAGTGGAAACAAAGCCAACTTTTCAGAAACCTGGTTTGTGTCCCCTCTGCCTATCTCCTATTTTACCCTCAAATGGATAGCACCATTTTACATCCTACCTCATGAGACTAAACATGGACATGTTGATCATAGTTGAGCCATTTCTGATCTGTGGTCTAAGGTTCTGCCACATCAATTATGTCACATGGTGCAGTGGAAAGAATACAAATGTAGATTCAGATAAACATGGATTCATCTTGACTTTGCCACCTGTTGCCTCTTTCATCTTTCCAGCTGTGCAATGGAAAAGCTCTAAGTTCTTGTTTTCCCATCTATAATATGAAGTTAATAACTGTTTCAACTTTATTGTTGTTTTGAGGCTTAAATGAGGTATATTAAGGAAGTATATCACAGTGACTTGCAGATGTCAGAATTAAAAAAAATATCATCGTTCATTGTATTACTAATATATATTCACTATAGAAATTTATAAGTTATAACGTAGTGCAAAATAAAATTTAAAAAACCACAGAATTCTACCACTTAGAGAACTATTGTTAATACGAGTATATAGATTTATATATTATGTGTATGTGTATGTGGAAGGGGTGTGTTTTTCTAGCCCATTCCACATTACTCTACAACATGGGCACTTCCCAAAGAAATTCTGATTAGAATCTCAAATTCTGGACCTCTTTTGTGGTTTTCCAGACCTGATTTTGGAGCAAAGTATTAGCACACATTTTTTAGCAAATATCTTCTCAAAGAGCTGGAGGGGACGTGTTTATAGTCAGATTATATAGAGCAATTAAAAGTTGCATTTTTTCCAAATAATTTAGCTCACTTCAATAATATTTTCTAGGCATATGCTACATGGATTACACATAGCCATTTCTATGTTTATTCTAGATTAAAAATAAACAAACATCAAGAGTAAAAATACTCTAGATTTTGCTTTTTGTAGGGCTGTATGTCCAAAGGTCAGCAACTTTCCTGGATGGGATGGTAGGAATTATCTGTACAGAATAGTTACGTTTTTTGATATGGGATTGATATCTTTCTCTTGGAGATACCCCACAGATTAGGCAGCCGGAAATCAAGTTCAATGCTCCAAAATGTCAAAGCTTCGGTTGGTAAAGAAATTATTTCAGAGTCATGGTGTAAAGTGCAAAGTAGGCTTTTTTTCCTGGAATTTTGACTAGAACTCACATCTGACAACAAAAAACACCAAGTCCACTGTGTTTTAAGTTCAGAGAATTACCAATCTATAGGAACAGTCATTTCCTTCTAGAGTCTACCCGCTGAGAGACACCATTTCAGCAGAATAGGCACCAATGCCCCACATCTATTTGCTTGCTTCCCCCTCCATCAAGTAAAATGTGGCTCTAGGATATGGGGCCATCTTCGGGGAGGGATTAGAGATTCATGGAGTGGTAACCATCTCTTCCCCCTCCCCTCCCTATGGGGCATTCAACTTGTCTACTCCTTCTATAAAATTGAGGGTGACAGAACTGTCACAACCTCTCCACCTCAAATCTGAAAGTAAGATTATCTCCTGAACCAAGATTGCTGAGGCAGCAGCCGGCAGAGTACCTGATGCTCTGGGGTGATGATTCTGGGGCACGGAGTATGGCTGGGATGAGAAATCATAACTGAGAGGCAGAGTGCCAGGTGCAGCCAGCATTCCTACCCTTTGGCATGGCAAGAGTGTGGGACTTTCCTGTGCCTGAGTGGATACCACAGAAGGTGGCAAGAATGTAAACTCTCTTGTTTGTATCCCCCAAGATGGCTGCCATCTCCATGGAGGAAGGTGTCCCATCAGAGTGTCACCATAGGAAGGTTGCTGAGGAGGGGTGACAAAGAGGCCAAATTTAGCGGGTGTCTTCTACTCCAGGGAACTGTTTAAGGGAGGCCTCCCATTGGTCCTCTGAAGAACCAATGTGCTAGCCCTCTTCAAAGAGCTAATCTTTTAAATTCCTGCCTCAGAGAGGGAAGCCAGGGAAATCTGTATTATAGAGGACAACAGGGACACCAATAGCAAAGGGATCGTTACCTCACCACCACCACATAAGGGAACTGAAAATTATAATCAACAAAGCAGAGGGAAGGCATGAAAAAAATTCATTCTCTTCTCCCTCCACCTTAACTCTGAGAGAAGAGGGCAGTGTGTGAGAGAGCAGCACTCCTCACTTTGGTCTGACCCCCATTCCAAGTCTCTGAAGTCACTGGTCAGCCTGGATGGGAGGAAGACTTTGAATCATGTATGAAATTGGAATTTTGAAATAGGGAAGACTAAGTTTTAGACTGACTAAATATTAAATTAAGTATTAAAATATAAAATTATATTGAAATATAGCAATATACCATATACAAAATATAAATAATCTAATGAAATATCAGAGTGATTCACTCTCTGACTTGCAACATTCATCCAGCATTTTATCAAATGTTTAACATGTTAGGTATTGCGCAAAAATGTTAGGGTTCAAAAATGAATAAAACAGGTAGATGCAGACCACTTATAGCAGATATTGCTGACTGTAACAAATTCTTTTTCCTTTTCTTTAGAGCACACCACTTGATTACATTTCCCAACTTCCCTTGCAGTCAAGTATGGTCATGTGGTTAGTTCTCACCAATGGATTGTGAGTAGCAAATACTTGTTAATTCCTCCCCTCAGCAGGCAGTTCCATTATATTATTTTTCCTTGTCAGCTGAATGCAGATAACTACAAAGCCCTGGGGATGCCAGGGCCACAAGATGCGAGGAGTCTGAATCCCTGAATCCCCATATGGGGGAGGAGCCTCCCACTGACCAGGAACACACTTTGGACTATTATGTGAGCAAGAAATAAACTTCTATTGTGTTTAAATCATTATATATTTTGGGGACTATTTGTTATAGCAGTTTATCCTACCCTAGTTCAAATGCCACTGCAATAGGAATTTTCCCTTCACTAATCAGAATTTTTTTTTTTTTTCTGATTTGTGGATATCACTTGTTTTGATTCCCTTTTTCTCTTTTCTGCCTGTCTTTTTGTGGCTGGGAATAAAGTTACTGTGGGATTCTGTGGAGATATTATAAAAAGAAAACAACTGTATTTAAGTGAGATTATTAGAATTAGGTTCTGAACAGATCATAAATCCTTCATTTTCCTATAGCCAAACTCTTTCTCAAGGCAAGATAGCTGTTATGTCCATTGTTAGGAACAGAAGCTACTGTCGAAGCTGGGCCAACCTTGACATAATTATGCATGGGTCCTGGGTTTGAGGGCCTGCATCTCTCCCTATTTTTTTCCTTTTGTGCTGAGAAAACCTCGAAGTGTAGTGTTCTCTGGTCGCAGGAGAGAAAAAACCTTGTGGAATTTAGGTGGGAGAATTTTAATTTGCCGAGAAGGGAAGTCTCTAGCAATTGAGAGATAAACCTAAGGAACTTGAAAGGAGTTAATCTGTGTTTAAAGGATTTCACCTTGGCCTCCCTGACAATAAAATGAATGTAAACAAAGTAGATGAGAATCGATAGGTTGGAGAATTGATAATTTTTTAAGATAGGAACTTTAAAATTGAATCAATAAATACTGATGTATGTATGTGTATATGTACATATATGTAAAGTTCATGCATTTTGTTTATTATTGGTTGGCCTATTATTTTAAAATTCACTCTGGATGATATTTAGCATGAGTTTGCATAGAATTTTTCAAGAACTCAAAAATACCTGCTGGGAAATTTGTACTATGCTGAAATGTATTTCATGAGAGAAGTTCTCAGGAGGAAATTGCAAAATAAATTAAAATAATCAAAGTCTTTAAGAGAAAAGAAATGTTGTAAATAGAGATACTGCAAAATCTTTTCCTCTTGACTCCCTAGTTCTGATTGGCATTTCCCTTTTTCTTTACTGCTTTGTCAGTGATTTATTTGAGGCCGAGGGCAGATGCCTGGATGATTTGTGAGGCCTACCTAATGCCACGGTGATAGAGATCAATGGTTTGCTCTAAGAAGTAGTAAAATGCATAATCTCTATTGAACAAATGATATTTCTAAAAATATTTTGCTAAGCATAGGAGTAAAACTTGAGATTTACTGTCAGGAAAGAAACATTAGAAAGTTCATCAATCTACCTCATGACCAGATTGGCATTTCTCTCAATCAAACTTTATCTGTCATCCCCATTGAAAGGAAACAGGTGCCTCAGAAAGATGTTCATTTCTAAACAGTCTTCTTTGGAGGAGAAAGAATTCTGCTCGCTGCAGTGCATTTTGCTGTATCACTCCTTTTCAATATGAAGTTGAGGACAAGAAACTGCTAAGACCAAAATGAACACAGATCAATCTTATATGTAATTATATACCAAAAGCTAAGTGGCTAAAAGGAGTGCTTTATGTTTAATTATTTATTTTTTACTTTCCTCTACTTACAAAATGAATTATATGCTCCATTTAAAAATTTTGGAAAACCTGAATGAACACAAGTCAGATAGTAGTCATACCATCCAAAGATAACCTCATCTGTATCATTTAATATTTTTTCTATAGTTCTGCTTTATTTAAAACATTTGCAGGCCATGCATTTCAAACCAGAGGCTGGAAACATGAAAACTTGATACTACTGGAGAAGAGAATGGGGTGTATTGAAAATGATAAGAGAAACAAAAGATTCTAAAAAGGAAGCTGGAAATGTGGTGAGTGTATTTAAAAATATATTGCAAGTTAAATTTTTGTTAGAGATAATTGATACTTTTGCTCTTCTGGTAAAATACATCCATATTTTATGAACAAAATATATTGTAATGCATACTATTGTATATAATTAGTGAGTAGAACTGTGTTAGTCCAGGAAACATTAGGAAGCTGGGAAATTACAATTTTACAAATGCCACACTGAACACAGAAAGAAACAGATTATTTAAAGTATTACCAAGTATTATAAATTGATAATGTATGTGAAAGCTTTTTGTCAATTTTAATGTGTACCGCAGATGCTATTATTATTGCTATTAATTACTATTATTCTCACTAGATACATTGAGAGGAAGTCAATGTAGGAGAAACCAAATTACACTGAAAAATGTCTCCTGATTTTTAGGAAGATCTATTGGCCTGAATAGATAGAGTTAACAAGAAATATTTGAAGGGTGGTCATATAGTAGAGTGATTCAGTTTGATCCTATGATCCCATGGAGGTCAGGATAAAGACTTTGGACAGTTTCCTTAATTTAAAATATCACTTTAGAAAAATAAATATTAAATTAAATGAAAACTAAATAGCATCCTAACCTCATGAGAAAATTTCTCTTAAATTTCTGAATAAGTCCTGCAATGTTACTTCACTTAGGATGTTTCTCTATTAAAGCCTGGGGAGGGCTTTGTGACCATATTGAGTTGTTTCCCTTTTTGGAAAACATTTTGGTCTCTTCGTGTTGAGCATTTCCCCCAACTCAGCCTGTTAAAATATTTCTTTCATGTTTTAGTTAAAAAACATTTCCAGCACTTTAAAAGCAAATACAGTATGTTTATGTCATCTAAGAAGCCGCTAGCTCTTTGCTCATCACTCTCTGAAGATAAAACTACATAATTTGTAACATCCCAAAATGGCTGAGATTGCAGAAAGTTGAATTGCCTTCTCTTTGAAATTTAACATTATTATTATCAAAGGATCTTTATTTTATTCCTCTGTATAAATCAGGGTAGGATAAATGTCATAACAAACCATTCAGAAAATCTCAGTGGCTTAGTACAATGAGAGTTTACTTCTCACTCGTGTCACATTCCAACTCGGGTAGGGGGGGAGGTGTAGCTGACTCTATTCCACTCAGTCATTCGGTGATCCAGTCTCCTTCTAGCATATGATTTAAATCACTTCCATCGCATTTCATTGGCCAGAACTGAGTCACACGGCCCCCCTAAACTGTAATCCAGCTATCAGCCCAGAAGGAAAAGAAATGATGTTTTGTGAATGCAAACAAGTTTTTGTCACCTCAAAAATTGGAATAATATGCAGCAAAATGTCTAAAATCTTCTAGATTATTTCTTAAAATACAAAGTCACCATTAACATCTGAAGAATGGTTATGTGGTAAGCATTTGGGGTACAAGATGTCCCCAGTATATACCTGTAGATCTCAGTCTGGTTTTAGGGAGACTCTTTCAGCTTCTGAGCTGTGAGGGCCTTGATTCATGATTATGTAGCATCACATGGCATGATATGGGGCAGTGATTTCTGACCTAGGGACCTCCTGCCCCTTAAAAATTTCAAAATAGACCCATAAACCCATGTGCAAAAACTCATTTTCTAATCAGCCATTGAACCAGGGCTGAGGAAATTGTGTAACACCGAAGAGCATCGTGCTGTTCTTTACTAATGGTACAATTGTAAGAACTGAGTTGTATTTCTTGGAGCCTGTTTAAGAAGGCTATAGCAGACTGAGGGGTTTACAGAGAAGGGTGACTAAGTGAGGGAGGGCATTTCCACAGTATTGAAGGCCTAGCAAGTGCCATTCACTGTACTGCTGGAGATACAGGGAGAACAAAAGAAGCAGTGTTTCTGCCTTCATGGAATTAGTAATGCTAATAACGAGCAAGGAAATAAACGTATGAGCATGTTGGATTTAACTAGGTATAAATACCTGAAGAAAATAGAGTGATATGCTAGGGAGTGGCTAGTGGGGATGGAATATCATTAGATGGGTCAGTCAGGAATGGTTTTTCTGAGCTGGTGGTATATTTTAGTGGAGGTCTGAATGATAGGAAGGATCCAGCTATGTGGTCAAGAGCATTCCAGATAAAGGCATTAAAATGGGAAGTACTTTGGTGTGTTCAAGTAACAAAAAAGCCAGTGTGGCTGGAGTGCCTGAGCAAAGAGGAAGAGTGGCAAAGAAGTAGTCAAAGAGATGGAGAGTGGCCATGTCATGGACAGGTACTTCTGTACCTCTTTAATCTGTATATTTCTCTCTCTCTCTCTCTCTCTCTCTCTCTCTCTCTCTCTCTCTCTCTCTCTCTTTCACTGTCACACACACACAAACACACACTGTACACATGTATATCGCTATAACTTGGCTTCCATTCTCTTTGGCCCATGTCTTTGGCCACCTTAGAAATAAAAGTCAAAAACTAATTGGCAGAGAGGAGAAAGGACAAAGTTCCCGATATTCCCCTGTCTCTTGTCATGCTGGAGCTTTTACTGTGATGTGAACTTGTTGGGAAATGGTCCCTGTTTTCCTGCACGAGGCACTGAGATGACCTTCACGGGTTATCTTGGTAGAGGTCAAAGGATGAGGGGAGAAAGGCTCTGTCCATCATTCTCTATCTGAAGGGAGGTGGCAGCAAGTGGTGCTGAGATCTTGGGCTGAAATGAATGGAGAAACATGCAAAGATCTTGCTGTTCACGCCACTTGCCCTCAACCCCATGTCAGCTGGCCCAGATACGTTTTCAATGCTCGCACTCACTCTGTGATACTGTCTTGCTTCTGTATGGCATAAATGAAACAACAAGGATGAAGGTTTGCTTGATAATAGAAGAGGGGCATTTCAGAGATCACAAATGATCCCAGCCAGGGTAATCTGTCTTTGGATCCAGGGAAAGGAAGACATGCTTTCCTGGTCTGGGTATCGGGTGTTTGAGGGGTTGCAGAGCCCTGGGCGGTCAGGTCACTTCAGAACTTCTCCATATTTATTAGTGAGGCAGAATCGTCTGGAGATAGGGCCTGGATCTAGTCTGGGATGTCAAGGCCTTTTGTTTTTATTCTATAGTCTTTGTACCTCCTCTTGCCCACTCCTTAGCCCGCTCTTGCCAGTCTCCCTCCTGTTCTTTCCTAGAACTCAACTTCTACAGTTGTAAAGGGAGATGAAAAGGTCTGAGATCTGCCTGTTCCACAGCAGTTCAGGGAAATGAATAAAACAAAAAACTCAAATTAACCTCTTTCCATGAAATATTGCTGCTTAATACATTGTTTTCAGATATAGTGGCTTCAAACAAAGCAACTTATTCTTTCTCACTGTTGAACGTGAGTGTAAGATGAGATAATGTATGTATAGCCCTGAGCACAGTGGCAGGCACAGAGGTGGTACTTAAGAATTGTTATTTCTTATAATGTGGAGGATGACCTTGCCCATGACAATGTCCCGAGGCTATGTATCATTTTGAAATTGTACTAGTATGTTGGAGCAGCGCAGGAGAATGTGGGATTGCTTGGTACTAGAGCTGCCCCTGATGTGTGTGGGGCCCGTAACACATATTTTGTGTGGGTCCTCTAGCTATGTAAGCAATGAAATGAAAACTCTATTACAAAAATTCATGCACACATATGGAGTATGACATTTTACTGGTGAAGATTTAGGACAGTGCGTAGAGATGCAGTATTTACATATTTGTTTATTGTCACATCAGTACACTTGAAGATTCTTTGTTGTGTCCAGCCATCATCTTGTCTTTGTTCAGGTTTAGGTACCATCCATCGGTGTTCTTTGTTGTCCAACACACCATTCCTGGATAATATCCCCTTGCGTCCCGCTCCCATCGTGAGAAAGAGACCCACGATGCCATGGCTTTTGGGAACCCGTTTATATCGGAACAGCATAGACCTTCCTGTGCTACAGTTCCCTAGAACCCTTTACTTAATGCTGGTTATTTTATATCCCATGACACAGCATCAGCCATCATGCTGCCATGAATACTGGCTTCTAATGATTCTCTCAGAGGTTGTTTTTATCATGCTTTGTTGATGATGGGCAGTCTTATTGAAAGTATGCAGGAAAGTGTGAATGATAAGTCATTTTCTGGTCATATTACATTTACTTGTCAGAATTTTATAGTGTAAATGCATAGAGATACATCTTCCAAGCATGTGTTCCGTTCAATTCTTTAGGTCATAATGACTACATTCCTATCATGTGAACTCTTTTGATGCTGATACTGGCATGCAGGGTGCCAGTGGTGGCGTGGGAAGGGTGAAGTATGCCTGCTGCTACCCCTGTAACCATAGAGGGAACAGAAATGTGTAAGTTGACACGCATACCCTGCATGTGGCTCAGTTCTTTCTGTGTTACTCCTAATTTTCTCCCTCCCCTTGAATTAACTTAATGGCCAGAAAAATGAAGGTTCTGAGTCAATCAATCATAGCATTGACTGGGGATGTTACTAAAGTGTAGTGAGAGTGTTTGGGAGGGCGTAGTTTCAGGAACTTAAGTGAAAGGGAGGTATTTTTCTTATTAGCATTTGCTGTATTATCTGTTTGAGGAGCATACTGGTTTGTCCAGGGATTCTGGTCCTGGCTTCTTAGAAGAGGTCCCCAGTGATGATCATGCAGAAAAAAAAAATTAGAACTTCTATTGATATTTACTTTTGTTTAATGAAAGGAAAACAGGGGAGAAACAAATTAAGCTTTTCTAGTGTTTAACTGTTGCCAGATAAAATACAGGATACTCAGTTTTTTCATTTTATTATTATTATTATTTTATTAGTTTCAAGTGTACAAAGCAACATAATAGTTAGACATTTACACCCCTCACAAAGTGATAACCCCCCCCCCCCAATCTACTACCCCTCTGACATCTTATATAGCTGTTGTAATGCCACTATCTTACTTATGCTATACTATCTCCTTGGGCAAGGGAAGCAAAAGAAAAAGTAAACATGTGGGATTACATCAAACTAAAAAGTTTTTTCACAGAAAGGAAATTGGAGTTTCCTTTCTCCAAAAGGAAACCATCAATAAAACAAAAAGTCATCCTACCGAGTGGGAGAAGATATTTGCCAATGATACATCTGATAAGAGGTTAGTATCCAAAATTTATAAAAAAAAAAACTCATACAACTCAATACCAAAAAAACAAATAACCCTATCGAAAAATGGGCAGAGGACCTGAAGAGACATTTCTCCAAAGAGAACATACCAATGGCCAATAGATATATGAAAAAATGCTCAACATCACTAATCATCAGAGAAATGCAAATGAAAACCACAATGAGATATCACCTCACCCCAGTCAGAATGGCTATCATCAAGAAGACAAATAGCAACAAGTGTTGGAGAGGCTGTGGAGAAAAAGGAACCCTCATACACTGTTGGTGGGAATGCAGACTGGTGCAGCCACCATGGAAGGCAGTGTGGAGCTTCCTCAAGAAATTGATGATGGAACTACCTTATGACCCAGGATGCTCAATTAAATTTGAATTTCAGGTAAATAATTAGACATACTTGTACTTACACTAAAGTAGTGTTTGTTGTTTATCTGAAATCCAAATTTAATGAGACATCCAGTAATTTTATTTTCAAAATATGGCAACTCTACTAGTATTTAACATCCAGATAGACACAGATGCCCGTACTCATCTGTATGCTGCTTGGTCATCTATCATATATCCTGAAGGAAAAGAGCTCACAGTGGTCCCATGAATCATGTGTGTGTTTTCAGGGAGTTGCCACTTACTGAAGTTTACATGTACCTGGTAAAGGGGCTTATAAATTTTATCTGTTTTTTAAAAAAACATTATTATAGATATTAAGTTATAAAGATATTAGATTTTTTACAGCAGGTATTATCAAGTTTTAAATTTACCCTTCTTCTATTTGTATTTATGTGTCTTTGTGGGAATCTGTCTCTCTCTGTCTTAGCTCTCTCTCTCTCTCTTTCTCATTCTCTCTCTGTCGCTGTCATAGCTTTAAAAACCAAGTATCAACACAAACTGAACTTAGCATAAGACATATGAATGAAATTAAATTACAAAAATAAAAGAGCATCTTTGATCAAATTGCTTTAAAAAATGTCATATTTTTCTAGCGAGAGCAAGAGTGACTTTTATACCTTTAATAAATGAAACAAAATTAAACACAATTAAAAATATTGTATTTTCATTTTTAACATTTCTAAGACTTCAATTTTGGGAGCATGTTTTATAATGTGATGTTAGTGTAATATAGTATATATGTGTTTAATAAATAAAGGTACATATAAGTCGGGGTGTGCAAAAAGTTTTTCTATAGGTAGGATGCTTGAGCCAAGTAGTTTGGAGACCCCTGGATTACAGTATTGTTTTCCAAAGGGTGTGTGTGTGTGTGTCTTAGTGGAAGCAACTACTAGCTTTAAGAATAATTGCTTGTTCTCAAGTTGCAATCAGTAACATTCTGGTGGTTGAACAGATTGTCAGGTTTCAGCAGATTTATACTTAGATGCACAAAAGAGAGAAATTTGGAAGCCCTTTGACATCTATGTGAAATCTCCAAAAGAGTGGCCGCGCTGCTTGGGAGAGTAGCTCAAAACCCTTGGTTACAGAGACCTGGAGGTTCACAAGAAGACCTCATTCCTCAGTTCCTGGCTACCTCAGGTTCTTAGGGAATTGGCAAGTGCGTTGTGCCTCTGTACACACAAAGAGCTGGTCACAGGGTGCACACGTCCAGTTATAAAATGAATAAGTCCTCTAATGTACAGCATGGTGATTGTAGTTAACATTACTGTATTAGGTACTTGAAAGTTGCCAAGAGAATAGATCTTAAACGTTCTCACTGTGAAAAAGATAATTATGTGAGGCGATGGAGGTGTTAACTAACCTTATTGCAATCATTTTGCAATACATATGTGTATCAAATTGTCATGTTGTACACCTTTAACTTACATTTGTTATATGTCAATTATGTCTCAGTAAAGCTGGAAAACAGTGGGTGGGGAAGGACAGATGTCAGTAGGGGGTGAAAACTGAAAATCTCTCGTAGGGGCATTAGTATCCTGGGCTCCTGGGTTTTCTTCGGAGTGGAAGGCTCTGGAGGACACAGCACCACCTGGCAGCCATGGAAACAGGTGTCTCATATGTTGTATTCATTGCTCTAGAGATCAGTAGTGGACATCCACCGGAGGGTGACGTGGCTGACTTCAATGGCCAGGGTGACAGGCAAACAGTCATTGCAGCCAGATCCCCTGTGCTACAGGGCTGGAGAAGCAATGCCCTCACAAGTGCAGCCAGAGAGGACATAACACGGGCAGCAGGAGGCTTGGCATGGGCTGTCTGCAAATACCTTTCACTTCTGCAGTTCGGAAGTGCAGTGATGCATAGACACAGCATCCTGGGTTTGCTTGGGCAACACTGGCCTTGGAAGCAGACTTCCTGGGTTGGAATCTTGAGACGGAGGCCATGGAAAGGGCCATGACATTTCCACAAACCCTTCTTTTTTGCTGGCCAACAGATGGTGGCTCTAAATCTGCAGTGTAGTCAGGTTAGAAAAGAAGAAAGTATTTAGAGCACTAGTAGAGCCATTATTTGAATAGTATGGAACATAATGGTTTCTTTGGTAACCAAGCCAGGGAGACACCCACACAAAGTTAGAATGCATTGGGCTCATTTCTGTTCCCTCCCCCACCCCCAATCCAACAAGATTAAAATAGTATGAAGAGAAAAATGAGATTTAGCAGCATTTCATACAAAAGGGGATTTGTCGCCTATGAGGATGTATTTATTAATGGCCTGTGTTTTATCTTATGAGCAACCAAATATAGCAGTTTTTAGCTATGGAACTCCGTTTTCATGGTCAGTCAGATAGTTTACTCTACTTTCTGCCCATACTTCAGTGCGTATATGTAGATGGGACACTGAGAAGTATAAGACAGGGAAAAATGTGAAACATTTAACCCATTGTATGCTGCACATATTTTTAATGCTACCCAAGCCAGAGCAGCACTTTATAAAAGGCAAAACGAATGAGTTTGAAAGGAAACCATTTGCCTATTAAGAACAATTTCTCTTTAGCTCTATGAGTAATTTCTCTTCTGGATCACCAAGTTGCAAATCCCTTCTCTGGGCGAGGGTTTAAAAGTGTCAAATAACAGGATTCACATGCAAAGAGTTGAAAGGAAAAGACCCTCCTAGATTCACAGCCATGTCCAGTAGAATTTTCATTGATAATGGAAATGTTCTATATCTGCACTATTCCATGAGGAAGCCACTTGGCCACACGAAGAGATTTAAATTTTAATAAATTAGAGTTAAATTTCATTTAAAATTTGGTTCCCCAGTTTAAAGGAAATGGCCATATGTGGCTAACGGCTGCTGGATTAGAGAGTACTGTTAGAAGTTCCGAAAGAAAGGATGATTTTCATTACTGAAAATTCACCGAATAGCAATTTTGTTCTTCCTGTTTCAGTTTACTATTTTTTTTCTGGTGTCAGCCTCCATCATCTGGAAGTCACCCCCAAGGTACCAGAAGCGATGTTTTACTTACCAGTTCTAATAATAGCGTTTCCAAGGGGCCCCAGGCACTTCACAAACAGCATCTCATTAATTCCTCCAAACTCCCAATGGGACGGGTAGGGAGTGCATATAATTATGTTTAATTTGATAAAAGAGGAAAACAGACACTAGTCTAAAATGTAAATTACTAGCAGTGAAGGGCCTTCTGGAATCCCACAGTTGTCTTCTTTTGCTTTCTTTGTCCTTTTTTTTTAAGTTAAATGTATTGGGGTGATAAGGGATAGGAAAATTACATAGGTTGAAAGGGTACAATTCTGTAATACATCATCTGTATATCACATTGTGTGTTCACCACCCAGAGTCAAATCTCCCTCCCTTACCATATATTTGACCCCATTTACCCTTTACTTTACCATCCGCCCTCCCCCCCACCCTCTGGTAACCACTAAACTGTTGTCTGTGTGTATGACTTTTTGAACTTGTTATGCTCAACAAAATAAGTCAGACGGAAAAAGTCGAGAACCATATGACTTCACTCATATGTGTGATATAAAACTGAAAAGAACAAAGGAACAAGACAAAGAAATAAACAACAACTCTTTGTCCTTTGTAGCAAGAACTTAGTGTTTTCTCCTGTCAGGGAAAAACATTCCTCAAACATGTTAAGATTAAATGAAAGAGCTATTAGATCCAGTTAAACATAGAGTATTGTTTCATTAACATTAGGTTAAAACATCTAAATATTTATTTCCTTCTTATTCCCATTGTAAGATTTTTGGACTGTAGTTCTGAGTAACCAAGATATTTAGAGTATGCTATTTGACAAGAGTAGCAAACCCTCCTCAACTTTTGTTTGCCTTCCTTCAAGATTCTTGCAGGGATAAAATATGCTGTTATTTTAAAACTGTATTTCTTTAGACATGGTTCTTATGAGAGTGACCTAGTAGCATAGTGGTATGCTAACCAAAAGTGCATAGGAATTGAGGAGCTCCTTAAAACCCCTTTATTCATACCATGGATATTTGTGAAGCCCCCACTGTGAGTCAAGAACTGTGCTCAGGACTGTGTGTACAAAGTCAGCAAAACCAGACAAGATTCCAGCCCTCATGTTGAAGGAGCTGACAGACATTATTAATCATGTAATCAAGACACTATAAGTACCCTTGCACCTCTAGCAGGTGCCACGGAAGAGGGATACCTGAGCTTATAACAGGGAGAGTTGATGCAGTTCGAGAAACCAGGGATGGCTTGTCTCAAATAGGGGTCAGGAGCCAGAGGATAATTAGGGATCAACTAAGTAAAGGGTGGGATGACGAGAGCATTTTATTCAGAAGGAGCAGTGTATGCAAAGGCCCTGAGGTAACGTGGTGCATGGTAAGCATGAGGGCCTGAAAGAAGGCTACTGTTGGGAAACACATAGAGAGAAAATGAGTGGGGTGCAAGATAGGGTTGGAGAGGTTGGCAGAAGCTAGACCAGGCAGCACCTGCAGGCTACTTTAAAGAACTATATTTTTACGAGCAGTCGGTACCATTGAAGGGTTCTTGGGGGAGGTAGTACAGCCCATGACACAATTACATTTTCAAAAGGCCACATTGGTTGATGGTGGCAAGTGGAGAACAGTATAGAAGGTGCTCATATCAGGAGGTGGTATGGAGCTGGTTTAGATTTGCAAAAACTATTCATTTTTTTCACCTGGATTTATTCTGAGCCTTTTGGACAGTCTCAGAATGTGTACTTAAACATATTCTTCATATATTGCCTGAAGTCTTTTGGTCTAATGGATGCCCTTATGGTAGAGCGAACGACAGCTGTGGTGGGTGGGGGAGTGGGGGATCTTCTAGCCTACAGTGTTGCAGGAATACCTTCTGGGACTGATGATTTTAGCATCTTAGGGTCTTTTCCCTTCTTTGTTGCTAGTTTTCTCTAGAAAAGGTAAACACCATTATTTCCTCTTTTACTTTGATGTCTTGACTCCTTCAACATATGCTGAATTGAAAGTACTATTTCAAATTCCTGTCCTGCAGGGTTTTTGTCTTATTGTGTTCCAGGCTTTTGAGACCAACTACAAATCTAATACAAGGGTTTCTGGGTTCATGCTTGACATATGATAATTTCCGGTGATTTATAATAACGAAAAAGGAAAACGATCCTGAGGTTCTATTGTGCTTTTTTTGTGTGTCTATTATAGTAGGTGTTTATTCTGACTTGCATTACAGTTATTTACATACACATATTGAACTCTTTCTACAGCCCCACCCACCTTTTCTTTTACCTCCCACTCATCCTTCAGATTTCACATCATGATCACTTCTTTAGGGACGCTTTCCCTCACTTCCCTAACTAGGATGCTTCCCTATCTTATATTCTTCTGTGGCGCTGTGATCACTTACACTAACTCCTGTGCTATTTCCAGTATCTGCCCGTTGGATGGGATGGGGAGATTGCTGGAGGCCTGGATGTGGACCTTGGCTGTACTCGCCATTGGGTTGGCTGCACCAGCACGATCCCTGTCACAGAGGAGGCATTCACTTTGTGTTTGCTAATAAATGAGTAACTACACTTACATGAATGTCCTTGGGGTCAGGGAATTCTTTTCGTGGTTGACCTGCTTATTTCTCTTAACACTTAAGAAATTGATGTAGGCTTCCAGCAGGTTCCCAGGATACCAGGCCCCCATTTCAACCTGGTGCATGCTTGTTGCAGCAGCTCCTGGCCACTACTGCGGCCCCAGGTAGCTCCCAAGGACCCAAGTGGTGTCCTTGGCACCAAGCTCCTGGCGGACTCCGATGAACTGCAGTGCCTATAGACTCTAGTGGCCGCAGGCTCCCGATGGGCTCTTGCAGACTTAGGCTTCTGGGGTTCCTGTGGCACCAGGCTCCTGGTAGATTCCTGAATACTCAGGCTTGCAGTTCACCCTGGTGCCAGCCAGCTGCTGTGGCTCCTGGCAGTTCCCATGTCATCAGGCTCCTAGCATATCCCAGCTCCAGCCAGCCTCTGTAGCCTTAGGCAATTCCTGTGGATCCAGGTTCCCCATCAGTCCTCTTGAACCCAGGATCCAGGTGGGCACCTGTGAACCCATGCTCCTTGGCAGGCCTACCACCAGGTCCACCCCACAGATCCTGTCACTGGGCTGGTCCTTGTGTACTATGCACCAGGCTTGCCCACCTGCTGACCCAGGTACTAGACCTGCCTGCCCAAGAATTCCAGCAGCAAGCCCACCCACCGCCACACCAGATGGCCCACCCAGAATCTCTGGACAGGTTGACTGGTAAAGGGCTTTGCCTACCCTGCCAGTCTGTAAAGACTGGAAGAGTTGTTCAGTTCCTTAAATGTACAGACACCATTGCAAGGTCACAAGAATCATGAATAACAAAGGCAACAGGACACCACGAAAGGAAACCCTAACAAAATGCCACTGACTGATCCTAAAGAAGTAGAGATCTGTGAACAGCCTGACAAAGAATTCAGAATTATCCTCTTAAAGAAATTCAGTGAGCTACAAGAAAACACAGACGACCAAATTAAATTAGGAAAACAATGCCTGAACAAAACGAAAAGTTTAACGAAGAAATAGAAACCATTAAAAATAACCAAACAGGGATCCTAGAGTTGAAGAATGGGAGAAAATGTTCATAAACCATCTATTAATATCCAAGTTATAAAAGAAACTCATACAACTCAATAGCAAAAACCCAAACAATCTGATTAAAAAATGGGCAAAGGATTTGAATAGACATTTTCCTAAAGAAGACATACAAATGGGCAATAGGTACATGAAAAATACTCATCATCACTAATCATTAGGGAAATGCGGTTCAAAACCGCAATGATATATCACTTCATACCTGTTAGAATGACTATTATAAAAAAAAAACAACAAAAAGAGAAAAAAAGTGTTGGTGAGGGTGTGGATAAAAATAAACCCTTGTGTACTCTAGGGGGGAATGTAAATTGGTGCAGCCATTATGGAAAAGAGTATGATGATTCCTCAAAAATTAAAAATAGAATTACCCTATGATCCAGCAATCCTACTTCTGGCTATATATCCGAAGGAAGTGAAATCACTATCTTGAAGATTTATCTGCAAACCTCTGTTCATTGCAGCCTTATTCACAATAGTCGAGACAAGCAGACAACCTAAATGTCCATCAACAGATGAATGGATAAAGAAAATGTGGTATATGTTTACAATGGAATATTATTTAGCCATAAAAAGAAGGAAATCCTGCCTTTTAGGACAACATGGATGGACCTTGAGCTCATTGTGTTAAGTGAAATAAGTCAGACAGAGAAAGACAAATATTATATGTTTGCGTCCATATGTAAAATCTAAAAAAGCTGAATTTATAAAAACAGAGAGTAGAGTGGTAGTTATTGGGGCTTGGGAGTGGGGGAAATGGGGAGGTATTGGTCAAAGGGTATAAACTCCCAGTTGTGAGACGAAGAAGTCCTGGGGATCCAATGTACAGTATATGGTGATTACAATGAACAATACTGTTTTATTTATATATTTGAAAGTTGTTAAGAGAATAGATCTTAAATGTTGTCACCACAATAAAATGATAATTATGTGAGGGAATGGAAGTTCTAAGTAACCTTATTGTGGTAAACATTTTGCAAAATATATGTGTAGCAAATCATGATGTTGTACACCATAAACTACATGTTATATGTAAATATCTCAAAGCTATAAAAAAAGAACTGATGTAAAATCTGTATGATTGACTTCAGTCATCTCATGTAATTTTCAGCAGAGATACTAATATTCAATTGGCTATAGCTTGTCACTTACTATAAATATATTAAACACAGTCCATTTTAAAATGGAAACAAGATACTAAACAACATGGAATATACAGGAATATAATGAAGTGGTGAAGAGCACAGACCTTCAAGCTAAACTGTTAGGATTCAAATCATGATTTTGGGGTTTACTAGCTGCATGGCTATGTGCAAGTTATTTAACCTCTCTTGCCTCCATTTCCTCATTTGTAAAACGAAGATAATGATTCCTACCTCAAAGTTATGAGGTATAAATGAGTAAGTTTATGTAAATCATTTATAGTGATGCCTTGCTTAGGTGTTAGCTGTTATTGCTTTGTGACTGTTATTAGGAAAAAGGACAGGCTATGCCATGTTCATTAGGCCTGTATAGCAAAAACGATGAAGTTTCTCCATGGCTCCTTTTCTTTTCTTTTCTTTTCTTTTCTTTTCTTTTCTTTTCTTTTCTTTTCTTTTCTTTTCTTTTCTTTTCTTTTCTTTTCTTTTCTTTTCTTTTCTTTTCTTTTCTTTCTTTTCTTTTCAGAATGAGGAGCTTTACAATGTTCTCAGTTTATACCTCTGTCCAGTAAATTGATTTGATTTTTTTCAGTTCCTACATTTTCATATCATGCAAATGGTAATGGAATGATATTGTTTTCCCACCAGTTTACTGCAAATGCTGGAAGGCCGAGAAAACTAAGGATATTGAGATGACACGGACAGTGTCAAATTGTTTTGAGAAGCTTTAAAAATCAGTGTGGGAGGGTCCCAAGGCTGCTGAATTAGGCTGCCAAGGGCAACTGAGTAGGTGTGTATGTGTACGTTTGGGGTGGTGTGGAGGCTACTGGGTTGGAGGCAATATGTTTATGTTCCTACATTTTAAACGTTGAACAGGAGGATAATATATACACAGAAAGGCACATACACGTCATCATAACTGTACAGATTGAATTTTCACGAGTGAAAACATTCAAGTAATCCACACTCAAATCAAGAAACAACATCACCAGCAGCCCAGAAGCCCTTTTCAATCACTGATCGCCCACCACGAGTCGCTATCCTGATGTCCAACACCATAGATTAGTGTTGTTGCCTGTTTCCTGTTTTTGTTGTTTATTTAGGTAAACTCATACAGTATATACTCCTTTGTGTCTGGCTTTTATCCTCAATATTATATATGTGAGATTCCTCCATATTGTTATATGTAATTGTATATCATTCATTCACAGGCTGTATATTATTCCATTGTGTGAAAATGTATTTCCCATTCTATTGTTGGTGGACATTTGAGTGGCTTCCAGTACGAGGCCACTGTGTGCTGCTATGAGCATCCTAACACATCTTTTAGTGCACATATGTATGTGTATTTCTGTTGGACATATGCCTCAGAGTGGAATTGCTGGGTCATAAGGTATGTGGATGTTTGGCTTTACTAGATTTTATGTGTATTTTTTACACTCTAGAGGTGATTATATCCTGGCCAAAGCTGAGAACCACTGATCTATAATATCTACCCAAAAGGAAGGTTTAAAGCCACACTATCAAAGCATGGATGAGCTCATTAAAGATGTAATATTAAGAAGATGAACTACAAGGATCATGCAAAAACCGCCTCACAGATAATGCCAATATCTGTTGCTTCAATAGTTAGCTTGCCTTTTCTGTAGGGGCTCGGGGTGGGTAGGTTAATGCTAGATCCTGGCTCTCATTTTCTTTTTTCCCTTGGTTTGACCCTGATTTCTCTCAGGTTCAGCAAAGTGGAATGCCAACCAAGAACTGAGACTGAGGGAAAGCATTGCCAAGTGCTGTTAATTATTAATGAAATGAATTTGCATCAAACCAAAGGGGATTAAAGTGGCTTAAAATGAATAGCAAGTTCTTGATAAGGCTTTTCCTATTCTCAGGTGACTGGAATGATGCACTGGTGTTGGAGCACATTAATTTAATAGAAGCTCTGCTCCCCCCAGTGTAGCTTGGAGCTGGATGTAAGCCCAGCCCAGGGACAGCAGGTTCTGAAGTAATTTCTGCTTATGTAGCTATGGTGAAACAAAATGACGAGAGCACAACGCGGCAGGCTGAAAAATGGCTTTAAACATGCCTCAAAGCAAGACGTCCTTTCACTACCCTACTGTAAGAACTGGGGAGAGGAAAGGACCTTGCCACCATGTGAAACTTAGATCAAACCGTAGCTCAGCTTTACGGGCTGTATGACCTTGGGCAAGTTACCTAACCTTTCAGAGCCTTTGATTTCTTCATCTGTAAAATGGGATAATTATATGTGCCTCAAGAGATTGTATGTAAACTGCCTGGTTCACAATAGGCACCCAGAAAATAGCAGTCATTATTGCTCATGTGCTGGGAGAGACACTGTTGAGAATATACCTGTGCGGTAGGAAAGAGCAATGGAGAAAAGGTGGTGCTCTAGGAGCTCGCCTTTGGACAAATGGCAGGCCCATATTGAAAATGGAAATGTTTCCTGCTGCAGATTCAAAAAAGGTTCGTTGAGTCTATGTAAAGCATAAAGGGATTGGCTACCAGAATTTTCTGTTAGTTCATTACATACAGGCACACAGATTTGCCAAGGAAAAGCTAACTAAGTTTAAAGACTGGTAAGAATGTCAGGGGCCTCAGCAGGGCATTCTGGATAGGAGAAGTGTGACAACAAAGATATATCTTGAGGGACACTGTCCCCACTCAAAGGAAAGTCACCGAGGTAGCCATGTCCTCCTTGGCCACAGTTGACTAGACGGTGGTGAGTGTGAGAGCTGTGGTCCTTTAGTCTATCTTCCTCATCTTTTAAGATCTAGTTCAATGGTTATCTCTTACAGAAAGCTTTCCCTCACTGTTTGGGCCATTAGAATAGAACCGATGGGATTGTGATGTGATGGGAAGGAGCTAACAGTTGGAGGGAGAGCTTGGTTATTCTATCCATACGCTAGTCACCAACTGATGTGGAAAGAACAAGGGTAATGACAGTGTAACATTTATTGAACACGTATTTTGTGCAAGGCATTAAGCTGAACAGTTCTCAGACATGATCTCTTATGATAACCCGTTAAGGGTTATTTCCTCCAAGTTAGAGATGAAGAAACTGAAGCTTTATTTTGTTCAGTGACTTTCCAAGCTGGAAGCAAGCACAGATCTTTTTGTTTCTAGTCCCATGCTCTTAAACCACCCCCTGCACAGTCTCACCATTGCTGGATAATAATGCCAGTGTGGTATGAGAGCTGGGAGCTGCTCTGTTGTTAAGTAGAAACCATATTCAGAATGAGCGTGGTACCATTTTTGTATGTATTCCTTGTATTTGGTTATTTAGACTGGATTATTTCAAGTTGCAAAAAAATTACTCTTGTTCAATTGGTAGCAATTCATTTGTTTCACGACTAAAATATCATTTTTTTGCATTTAAATAACATGTAAGTAAATGAAAGAAATTCCTGTAGCAGTGTTATTTATTAGACCCAGGACCGTATAATAAACACTTGAAAAACATTTGGTAGTTTTTAAATTGGCCAGATCACTAATTGTTTAGTTCAAATAACCCTTATGTGGTGGGTGAGTAATAGCATAATCTGTACATGCAGAAGTGAAGGAGACCCTAGGAGGTTAATGTGTGCCCAGGTTCCCCACTGAAAGAGATAACGCAGGCTCGGAATTCAGCATCGCTAACGAGTCATCCAACCAGTTCCCTGGTACTGAAAGGAAGTAATGCCTGGAACGGCTGCATATGTTACAAAACTATTTCAATACTTGAACTATGGTCTTTGGAGTTAGATTTACAGACAATTCAATACTATCATAAACACTTCCATTCTATAATTTCAATGCTGGTAGATTTCCATCAATTCATTCATTCAACATATATTTATTTTGTAATTATTATGTGTAGACTTTGGGTTTTATTCTGGAGACACAACCCCGGGCAAGACAGAACTTACATTGGGAAATGTAGACAAGTAAACTGCAGTTATGTGGGGCTGATGAGAGTCCTGATAAACACACACACTGAAGTGGTGGGATGTGTGTAGCTGTGATGCATGAAGCTTATGTCTGCTGGAAGAGCAGTTCTGCTGTCCCTGATTCTTTTCTATCAGTCACCAGAACGCAGAGCCCTGCAGACCAGTGATTCCCAAACTGTGGTGGATATAAGAATCACCCAGGAACCAGGTAAAATAACAAGGCCAAGGCCCTGCCTCAGTTGGCCTCTTCATCAGCTCTCCAGGCGATTCTGACACAAGCCTAAGTTTGAGAACCACTGCTATGGACCAAACACTACATCGTTTCATTTCATTGGCTGTAATCTGACATGTGTGGCAGTTATTTTCTGTTTTCTTTCTGGAATGTGGAATAGGACCTGCTATAGGATATCTGATTTCAAGAGACTTTGGGTTGTTTGAAGCTGAATTACTAAAAGTGGGAAAATACAATTTTATATATCTTTTCACGTTGGTTACCTTGCCCCTGACCTATGTGTTTGGTTTATTGCACTTATTTTCTTTGAAGTTGCTTTCTGAGCCACAAACGTTTTGTTGAAAAGTGCTCTTATGAATTCAAGATGCGGGATTAAGTAGGAAATACCAGCATCAAAAGAGAGACAAATACTTGATTAAAGACAACATCCCTTTGGAGGAGAATCCCCATTTCCTATTTCTTTCTTGCTTTTTTTCCATTTCCATTGACTTGAGACAGGGTTTAAATCAAAGCTTTCCATTCACGATTGTGTGACTCAGGGGAAGTTGCTTAGTTTTTCTGTGCTTCAGTTTCCTCAACTATAAAATGAGGATGGTAATAGTAATAATACCTACTTCACTGGGTGATGATGATTAACTAAGTTAACATTAACTAACAAAAGCACTAGAACCGGAACCTAGTAAGTGCTAAATAGATGTTCCTGCTATTATTTTTTTCATCATACCTTTTAGATGTCTCATTCCTCCTTGTGTACCTTTTGTTTCCTTTCTGGATTATGTTGAGGCTAAAGACCAATGGGTTCTGTCAAGATTATTTTGAAAAGAATTGGGGCCTCCTAAAGGACTAAAATGAAATTAAACTAGCTTCATGGTTATTGCCAATACTTCTTATAAAGATGTAATGTTTAGAAACTGGGGATTAAAGTTTAGGAACAGAACTTCTTGTCAACCAAGGGCACATGAAACTGTGCTTCAAAATGGTGGGCCAGAGAACACCCGTACTGGATCCCCAACACTTCCCCAGAGGTGCTCAGCAATCCCTTACGGTAGATGTACCTTTCTACCACAGCTACACCCACCCCTTTTCCCCTTTCCAGGAGGTGACTGAAGGCCCAAGGTGAGAACCACCTGTAGACTATGTGTAGCGTTGGGGCAGGGGACTGCTTCTGAGGTGGAATTTCATTTTCAACAAGACATCTGTATTTCCACTTTGCTAAATTCTGGCTTATATGCAAATGCTTCACCTAAATGCTTGATGCTTGTCTGACTCTTTCAGGGTTCCATTGTGATCCCACAGATACAGCCCTGGGCACCTGCGTGTCTCTGCTCCTTCCTTCCATGATGCTACCACAAGGCCCAGGTCTCCCTCCCCTCAGCTTCCCTTGTCTGTCCTCAGCTTCGCTACACAGCCCTCCACTCCTGCTCTGCCATCCACTTGAATTCTTTGTTCTCTTTACATCCTCAAGTCTCCTCTTAAAAAAAATGTATATTTATTGCTACCCACCCTCTCCTAGGAAGAGTGATATATACAGTATATTTAGTTTCTGTCGCAGAAAGAAAACCACAACTAAAAGGATTTTGTGCATGGACAGCTTGAGAAATAGGAATGATTGGTGCACTATACACCCCAATAAATTTAATTAAAACCCCAATAAAATTAATTAAAATTCAATTAATTTAATATATATACGAGAATATATAACATTTTAATAATATACAGTTAACTTAGTTTTATTTGTGTTTGGCCATTTCTCTAGTGTGTGCATTTTGTGTCAGGTTCCTACATTTTCATCTTTGTTCTCATATACCAATTCTTAAAGGAGCATTTTCTTACGCGATAAGTCCTAAATTTAGTGTGGTGGTCATTCTTATACTGTATTAGTTTAATATTAAATATTTTATGAGGAATTACCCATTTGCTAAAGCAGAAAGAGAAAATGTTCCATGGTATTCATATACCTATTCTGACACGTTTTATAAAAATTTTGTCTTGAAATAATAGATTCTCAGAAAGTTGCAAAAATAGTACATAGAGACCAGTGTGCCCTTCGTCCAGGTTCCCCCAGGGATGTCACAGCTGGAGTATATCAAACCAGAAAACTGACGTTGGTATTGTTAACAAAACTACAGATCTTCAATTTTCACCATTTTATATGCATTCATTTGTGTGTGTGGGGGAACAGAAGGGGGGAATGTGTGTGTGCATATGTGTGCGCGTGTGTGCACGTAGTTCAGTTTTATTCCACGTGTAGGTTCCTGTAACCACTATCACAGTGAAGGTGCAGAACTGTTCCATCACCACCAAGCAACCTTGTGCTAACCCTTTACATTCACATACCCTAGCCCTAGCAGCTACTAATCTGCTCTTTATTGCTGTACTTTTACCATGTTGAGAATATTATGTAAATGAAAGCATACGGTATGTAACCTTTAGAGAGTGATTTTGTTTTCATGAAGCATAATGCCCTTTAGATCTGTCTAGGGTTATGAGGATGTGTCAATAATTTGTATTGCTAGGAATACTTTATTATATGGATGGACAAGAGTTTATTTAACCATTGTTATTTCATACTCTTTCATTTTTGAACTCAGCTTTGTTAGTCTTTGTTAGTCTGATTTTCTATGGTAGCTCCTATGCCTAAGGAAGCCATTTCAGTGCTTTGAAACAGGATTCCAGCATACAAGAGCTTACATGTGAAACGTTACACTTTATTTTTTAGAAATATTAAACATTTAGTTTTTTACGATTACTTTTTAAAAATTTATTGGGGTGACAATTGTTAGTGAAATTACATAGATTTCAGGTGTACAATTCTGTATTACATCATCTATAAATCCCATTGTGTGTTCACCACCCAGAGTCAGTTCTCCTTCCATCACCATGTATTTGATCCCCTTACCCTCATCTCCCTCCCCCCACCCCCTTACCCTCTGGTAACCACTAAACTATTGTCTGTGTCTATGAGTTTTTCTTTCTCATTTGTTTGTCTTGTTCTTTTGTTGTTGGTTTATATACCACATGTCAATGAAATCATATGGTCTCTGCTTTTTCTGTCTGACTTATTTCGCTTAGCATCATACTCTCAAGATCCATCTATGTTGTCACAAATGTTCCTATTTCATCTTTCTTACCACAGAATAGTATTCCATTGTGTATATATACCACAACTTCTTTATCCATTCGTCTATCGAAGGACATTTTGGTTGTTTCCATGTCTTGGCCATCGTAAACAAAGCTGCAATGAACATCGGAGCACACGTGTCCTTATGTATAAATGTTTACAGATTTTTCAGGCAGATACCCAGGAGAGGGATGGCTGGGTCATATGGTTATTCTATTCATAATTTTTTGAGGAACCTCCACCCTGCTTCCATAATGGCTGCACCAGTCTGCATTTTCACCAACAGTGTTTGAGGGTTCCTTTTTCTCCACAGTCTCTCCAACACTTGTTACTATTTGTCTTGTTGATGATAGCCATTCTGACTGGGGTGAGGTGATAGCTCATCGTGGTTTTTATTTGCATTTCTCTGACGATTAGTGATGTTGAACATTTTTTCATATGTCTATTTGCCAATTGTATGTCCTCTTTGGAGAAATGTCTCTTCAGGTCCTCTGCCCATTTTTCAATTGGGTTGTTTGTTTTTTTTGTTGTTGAGTTTCATGAGATCCTTGTATATTTTGGATATTAGCCCCTTATCGGAGGCACTGTTTGCAAAAATCTTCTCCCATTCAGTTGGTTGCCTCTTTATTTTGTTGATGGTTTCTTTTGCTGTGCAGAAGCTTTTAAGTTTGATATAATCCCGTTCATTTATTTTAGTTTTTACTTCCCTTGCCTTTGGAGTCAAATTCATAAAATGCTCTTTGAACCCAAGGTCCATAAGTTTAGTACCTATGTTTTCTTCTATGCAGTTTATTGTGTCAGGTCTTATGCTTAAGTCTTTGATCCATTTTGAATTAATTTTGGTACATGGTGACAGATAGCAGTCCAGTTTCATTCTTTTGCACGTGGCTATCCAATTCTGCCAGCACCATTTATTGAAGAGGCTGTCTTTCCTCCATTGTATGTTTTTAGCTTCTTTGTCAAAAGTTATGTGTTCATATTTATGTGGTTTTATTTCTGGGTTCTCAATTCTATTCCATTGGTCTATGTGTCTGTTTTTCTACCAATACCATGCTGTTTTGATTATTGTAGCCGTGTAGTACAAGCTAAAGTCAGGGAATGTGATACCTCCCGTGTTGCTCTTTTTTCTTAAGATTGCTTTGGCTATTCGGGGTCTTTTGTGGTTCCAAACAAATCTGATGATTTTTTGTTCTACTTCTTTAAAAAATGCCATTAGGATTTTGATGGGGATTACATTAAATCTGTATATTGCTTTGGGTAATATGGCCATTTTAACTATGTTGATTCTTCCAATCCATGAGCACGGAATGTCTTTCCATTTCTTTGTGTCTTCTTCAATTTCTTTCAAAAATGTCTCATAGTTTTCAGCATATAGGTCTTTCACATCCTTAGTTAAGTTTATTCCTTGGTATTGTATTCTTTTTGCTGCAATTGCAAAAGGAGTTGGTATTTATAATTCTTTTTCTGAGATTTCATTGTTAGTATATAGGAATGCAATGGACTTTTGTACATTGATTTTGTAGCCGTCAACTTTACTGTATTTGTTGATTGTTTCTCATAGCTTTTTGGTGGAGTCTTCAGGGTTTTCTATATATAGCATCATGTCGTCTGCAAAGAGTGACAATTTAACTTCTTTGTTCCCAATTTGGATGTCTTTTATTTCTTTCTCTTGCCTGATTGCTCTGGCAAGGACTTCCAACACTATGTTGAAAACCAGAGGTGATAGGGAACAGCCCTGTTGTGTTCCTGAACATAGAGCAAAGGGCTTCAGTTTTTCACCATTAATTATGAGATCAGCTGAGGGCTTGTCATATATGGCCTTTATTATGTTAAGGTATATTCCTTCTATACCTATTTTATTAAGTGTTTTAATCATAAATGGATGTTGTATCTTGTCAAATGCTTTTTCTGCGTCAATTGATATAATCATATAATTTTTGTCCTTTATTTTGTTTTTGTGATGTATCACATTGATGGATTTGCAGATGTTGAACCATCCTTGTGCCCTGGGGATGAACCCCACTTGGTCATGTTGAATAATCTTTTTAATGCATTGTTGTATTCCATTTGCTAGAATTTTGTTTAGGATGTTTGCATCTGTATTCATCAGAGATATTGGTCTGTAGTTTTCTTTTTTTGTGTTGTCCTTACCAGGTTTTGGTATCAGGGTAATGTTGACCTCATAAAATGAGTTAGGGAGTACTGTCTCTTTTTCAATTTTTTGGAAGAGTTTGAGCAGTATTGGTATTAGATCCTCTTTGAAGGTTTGGTAGAATTCACTAGTGAAGCCATCTAGTCCCGGACTTTTGCTTTTGGGAAGGTTTTGGATGACTGATTCAATTTCGTTACTGGTGATCGGTCTGTTTAGATTTTCCAGTTCTTCATGGTTCAGCCTAGGAAGGCTATATGTTTCTAAGAACTTGTCCATTTCTTCTAGGTTATTGAATTTTGTGGCATATAGTCCTTCATAGTATTCTTAGATGGTCCTTTGTATTTCTGTGGTGTCCGTGATAACTTCCCCTTTTTCATTTCTGCTTCTGTTAATTAGTGTCTTCTCTCTTCTTATCTTTGTAGTCTAGCCAAGGGTTTGTCAATTTTGTTAATCTTTTCAAAGAACCAGCTCTTTGTCACATTAATTTTTTCTGTGGTCTTTTTGTTCTCTATTTCATTTAGTTTTGATCTAATTTTTGTTATTTCCTTCTTCTGCTGACCTTGGGTTCCACTTGTTCTTCTTTTTCTAGGTCTTTAAAGCGTAACACGAGGTTATTTACTTGGGATATTTCTTGTTTTTGAGATAGGCCTGTAATGATATAAATTTCCCTCTAAAACTGCTTTCGCTGCATCCAAAAAATTTTGGTAGGATGTATTTTCATTGTCATTTGTGTCTATGTATCTTTTGATTTCTCCTCTAATTTCTTCTTTGACCCAGTCGTTCTTTAAAAGTATGTGGTTTAATCTCCATGTGTTTGTGTTTTTTCCTGCTTTCCTTTTGCACTTGATATCCAATTTCAAAGCCTTGTGATCAGAGAATATGCTTGATATGATTTCAATCTTCTTAAATTTGCTGAGGCTGCTTTTATGTCCCAATATATGGTCTATCCTTGAGAATGTTCCATGTACACTCGAAAAGAATGTATAGTCTGATGTTTTAGGATGAAGTGCTCTATATATGTCAATTATCTCCGTTTCATCTAATGTGTCCTTTAAGGCTGCTATTTCATTATTTAGTTTCTGTTTGAATGATCTATCCATAGCTGTCAATGATGTATTTAAGTCGCCTAGTATAATTGTGTTTTGGTCAATTTCTCCCTTTAGTTCTGTTAGTAGTTGCTTGGTATTTTTCGGTGCTCCCTGATTGGGGGCATAAATATTGATGACTGTTATGGCTTCTTGTTGTATAGTCCCCTTTACCATTATGAAATGTCCATCTTTGTGTCTTGTTATCTTTTGCACCCTGAAGTCTGCTTCATCTGATATCATTATGGCTACACCTGATTTTCTCTGGGTACCATTTGCTTGGAGTGTCAGTTTCCACCCTTTCACTTTGAGTCTATGCTTGTCCTTGTAGCTGAAATGTGTCTCTTGGAGACAGCATATGGTTAGGTTTAGTTTTTTGATCCAATCTGCTACTCTGTGCCTTTTTATTGGTGAGTTCAGTCCATTTACATTTAGGGTGATTATTGACATTTGAGGGTTTCGTGTCGTTCTATTTTTAGTTTTTTTTGTAAGGCTGTGTCTCCATTGTTTCTTTCTTTGCCTTTTTGTTTTTGTCTATTATTTCTGTGTGGTGGTATTCTATGATGTTTCCCTCTGTTTCTTCTTTTATTACAGTATATATTTCAGATTTGGATGTTTTTTGAGTGGTTACCCTTGAGTTTATGTAAAAGAAAGTTTGATATTTAGAGTATTCCATTTTGTTCAGCACGCTTACTTTCTCCATTCCCATATTCTGGTTCAGGCCTTTACATTCCCCTTCTTTATGTTTTGGTTGCCACAAATTGTCCCTGTTGATGGTGGTCGAATAGCCTTCTTTAGTATTTCTTGTAGTGCAGGTAGTGTATTAAAAAATTCCCTCAGCTTCTCTATGTCTGGAAAGGTCTTTATTCTTCCTTCATATCTAAAGGATATCTTTGCTGGATATATTATTCTTGGCTCATAATTTCTCTCTTTCAATACTTTGAATATTTGGTTCCACTCCCTCTGGCTTGTAGTGTTTCTGCTGAAAAATCTGATGCTAATGTAATGGGCTTTCCTTTGTAGGTTACCGTCTTCTTTTCCCTGGCTGCCTTGAGAATTCTTTCTTTGTCATTCATTTTAGACAGCTTCAATACAATGTGCCTTGGAGGAGGCCTGTTGGGATTGAGGTAATTAGGTGTTCTATTTGCTTCTTGGATTTGAGGATCCAGTTCTGTCCACAAATTTGGGAATTTCTCATCATCAATTAGTTTGAATATATTCTCTGTTCCCTTCTCTCTTTCTTCTCCTTCTGGTATGCCCATTATTCTTATATTGCTCTTTCTGATGGAGTCAGAAAGTTCTTATAGAGTTCTTTCATTTCTTTTAAGTCTCAATTCTCTTTCTTCTTCCATCTGTGTAATTTCCAGTTTTCTATCTTCTATGTCACTGATTCTTTCCTCCATCTGGTCAACTCTACTACCTAAACTGGTTATTTCATTCTTAATTTCTTCTATTGAGTTCTTAAACTCCAGAAATTCTGTGTTTTTTTTAAAAAATTTGAATCTCTTTCATAGAATGCTCGTGTTGTTCTTTGATTGTGTTTCTGAGTTCATTAAACTGCTGTTCTGTGTTTTTTTGCATCTCGTTGAGTTTTTCCAGAACTGCAATCTTTTTTTTTTCCTAAGAGTGCCATTTCTTTTTTTTTTCCATTTTGTTTTATTAGTTTCAGGTGTACAAGACAAGGTAATACTTAGATGCCCACCATCTACATCCCTCATACTGTGAACCTGTGAACCCCCCTCCCCTCACCCACCACCCCTCCCACCTCACACCCAGCCATCACATCACACACATAAAATTATAGTTGACATTCATTAATGTTTAGCCTCTGGTGCACAACGCCACGATCAGGCATCCACACCATCCCTGAGGTGGTCTCCCAAATAGGACGCATGCCCATCGGATACCCAACAAAACCCTTACAACATTATTGAATACCTTCCCCAAATTAATTTCCAGAAAACCCTGAGGCCATCTTGCGGCCACCAGCCGCCTCCCAATCCCTTCACCTTTCCCCTTATCCCCAACCCTCCCCGCCCCCGCCCATCTAACAACTCTCGGTTTTTTCTTTGTGTCCCCAAAACTGTCTCTGATTAGTTCATTCACATATTCTTTTCTTTAGATTCCGCATATAAGTGAGATCATATGGTACTTGTCTTTCTCTTTCTGACTTATTTCACTTAACATAATGTTCTCTAGATCCATCCATGTTGTTGCAAATGATAAGATTTCTTTCTTCTTTATGGCTGCGTAATACTCCATTGTATAAATGTACCACAGCTTCTTAATCCAGTCATCTACCGATGGGCATTTCGGTTGTTTCCATATCTTTGCTATTGTGTAAAGTGCTGCAACAAACATAGGAGTGCATACAGATTTTTGAATTGGAGTTTTGGATTTCTCCGGGTAGATGCCTAGGAGTGGAATTACTGGATCATAGGGTAGTTCCATTTTCAGATTCCTGAGATACCTCCATACTGTTTTCCATAGTGGCTGCACTAATCTACAATCCCACCAACAGTGCACTAGCGTTCCCTTTTCTCCACATCCGCGCTAGCATTTGTTGTTTGTTGATTTATTGATGATAGCCATTTTGACTGGAGTGAGGTGGTATCTCATTGTGGTTTTTATTTGCATTTCTCTGATGGTTAGTGAGATTGAGCATTTCTTCATATGTCTTCTTGCCTTCTGTATGTCCTTTTTAGAAAAATGTCTCCTCAAGTCCTCTGCCCATTTTTTAATTGGGTTGTTTGTTTTTTTGGAGTTGAGTTGAGTAAGTTTTTTATAGATTTGTGATATTAATCCCTTATCAGATATATCATTGGCAAATATCTTTTCCCATTCAGTAGGATCCCTTTTTGTTTTATTGATGGTTTCCTTTGCTGTGAAAAAACTTTTTAGTTTGATGTAATCCCACATGTTTATTTTTTCTCTTACTTCGCTCGCGCGAGGGGATATATCAGTGAAAATCTTACTCCGGGTAATGTCCATGAAGTTTCTTCCTATATTTTCTTCTAGATATTTTATGGTTTCAGATCTTACATTTAAGTCTTTAAGCCATTTTGAATTTGTTTTTGTATATGGTGTAAGGAGGTGGTCCAGCTTCATTTTCTTGCATGTGTCTGTCCAGGTTTCCCAACACCACTTATTGAACAGACTGTCTTTACCCCATCGTACATTCTTGCTTCCATTGTCGTAGATTAGTTGGGCATATAGGCATGGATTTACTTCTGGACTCTCTATTCTGTTCCATTGATCTATGTGTCTATTTTTATGCCAGTACTATGCTGTTTTGATTACTGTAGCCTTGTAGTATAGTTTGAAATCAGGTATCGTTATACCTCCCACTTTGTTCTTATTTCTCAAGATTGCTGAGGCTATCCGTGGTCTTTTATGGTCCCATATCAGAACTGCAATCTTGAATTCTCTGTCATTTAAGTCACATATTTCCATATCTTTAAGTTCCTTTTCTAGAGACTTTTAACTTTCTTTCTGAGCTGTCTTGTTGCCTTGGTTATTCGTGGCAATTACTGATTTATTATTTCTCTTCCTAGATATCTATAGGAGTGGGTTCTGCAACAGGTTTATAGGAAGAGGTCTTTCTTTTGTTTTTTTGTACTTGTTGGTAGAATGTTTTATTTTCTCTTCAAGTGCAGCCTTTTGTTTTCTCTCTCACACAGTAGTGCTATGTTTTCTCTGCACTATTCCAGCTTCTCACACAATGGGGGTATTCCCTGGGTGACGGGCTTTTCCTCTGTTAATAGTTCACCTGTGTCACAGGGGGCAGTGTCAGTGTGGGTATGTGGAGAGGTTTGGAAGTTCCAAAGCTCTTCCTGCACCAGATTCAGAGCCCTTACCTTTCAGCAGTTTTGTTTACTCCTGCAGGGATCCGCTCAGATAGGTGGGGCCAGGGGCGGGGTGAGTTGTGAGAGGTGGCCCCAAGCAATGGTGCTGACCACCACCACAGCTGGTCCCGCTTCCACAGCTCCCACCCATTTGCCGGAACTAGTTGGGCTGCGAATCTGTGTCTGCGGTCCACAGTTCTCAGAGCAGCAAATATTCTGTCCTTTGATCCGACACTGCTACTTTATCGCTTCTAGCACCGGGCAGGTGGGGGCGGGGCGAGCTCTGGGAGGGTAGGGAGGGGGTGGCTAGTCTCAGTGCCTAAGGCTTCCATTCTCTGCTTGGCAGTGAGGGCTTAAACCACCGTTTTCAGCCTTCTTCCCTCAGTCTTTGCTCCGTGAGGTCTCTGCCGTGAGCGTTGGGTTTAGCTGTGTTATACGCTGCCCCCTCAGCCCTGTGGGCCATAAGCGGAGCCCTAGTAGTCCGAGTTCTTTCCTCTCCTGCAGCTGCGGTAGTTCCGGGATGCAGCGAGCTCGGAGCACTGAGCTAGGTCTGCGTCCTGCGCCCGCACGCCTCTGTCTCCACACTTCTCCCTTCCCTCCTCCCCCGCTTGCGCAATTCACCCACCTTTAGGTGAATTCAGTAGTGGGCCTTTTTGTCTTGCCTGTCTGCTGTGCAGGGAGTCCTTTGTGGGGTTATTGTTGTTTGATTAGTTGTAAATTCCAGGGGAGCTTTACAGAGGCTCACCTCAAGTCACCATTTTGATGACATCGGAAATCATATTCATTATAGAAGTTTCTGATGATCAGAGAAGAAAATTTTAAAATTACCTGAAATCCTGCCACACAGGAAAACTTCTGTTTCATTGTAAATCTCTCCAGGGCCTTTAGAATATTTCATCTTTCTATTCCTCAATATTAAACTATCCTGTAAACTCTACTTGGTGTTAGTCATATCTCTGGGAGCAGAGTTGGGGAGTCTATACTCTGTACTTTAGGGTCTGTGATCCACCCAAGGGGACCTGAGTCATATGCTGACTCTGTTTTATGGTCCAGAGCTCTGTTGAAATGCTCATCTTCTTTCCTAACTGGTGAGCTGATGTGGACTGTGCAGAAACCTCAATAAATCAATTTATATCCAGCCCCCACCCCTGCTCTACCCTGAGACTTGGGGCAGATCTAGCCCTAAGCTGACATCTTTTTCCCGAGAACCCCTCTCTGCTTGGCCTTCCAAGGGAAGGGTAGCACCCCATCCCAAGCTGAAGTCACCCGTAGTTTCCATCTGACTAATACTAATCTCGTCAAGGGAAAGGATCCAGAGGCAGGAGAAAGAAAAAGGGTACTGATGTTCTTCCTCCATAGGAAGCCTCTACAGCCAGAGCACTGGTCTTTGCATACTCAGGTGACCTTCCTTGATGCACGCCAGAGTTCCCCCCCTTAAGGTTAGAAGGAAGGGAAGAGTGCTGTGGTCTGCCTGCCTTTCCTTCCCCTCAGCGATGTGCTGGATCACAGGTAAGATGGCCTGCAGTTAGGATGAACTCGATGCCTGGCCTGTGAGCTATATAACCTCTCTCTCCTCACCGCCATCTGGCGAGCTCCAGGGGGCCAGGTACACATTCCCATCCTGTCACTGCTGTGTGCTCAAATGTCCTGCTCAGAAAGGATGTTTAGCAATTATTGTGGGCTCACTGAGCCCTTCTTCTCCCACTCCAGAAAGCAGATTGAAATGTTAAACTGACATTATTACAGGGATAGCCTTGAATCATCTCTAGTTTATAAAAATAATGAAATCAACCGCCAACACGTTGCTAATATTGGTTACAAATTGCGACGGCCCATCCCCCAAATGATCCTGGCACATCAGTGTGTCTCAGTTTCGTCACATCAGAGGCCTTGCCATCCTTAGAACTGCATGATTTCTGCATTCTGGAGCACTAATGGCTGAGTCCATCACTTGAATTGTGGCCATCTTTTCCTTCCTGATCTTGCCAGCCTCCTTTCTGGACCTCTCTTCAAATCATTCACCATATGACCAAGACAGAGTGGTCTTTCTGAAGAGCACACCCGTTTCTGGTCCTCCCTGGCTTGCCAATATTACCAGGATGGCACCCAGGGTCACCATGAGCTGCACGCTAGTTCTCTAGCCTCTTGTCCTCTCCGCCCAGCCATTCCAAGCCTCCAGCATTTCCCAGAAGGCATTTCCTGCCTCCACCTCTTCCCACATATCCGTTCCTCTGCTAGGATGTTCTTTCAGTCTGTTGTTCTTAGAGTCAAACTAAGCATTACTCTCTTTTGAAAAGAGTTCTTAGAGTTTTCCGGGAGAAACTCTAGGCTCCCAAAGCACCTTAGGTGAATCTCTGTACAGCTGTGTCAACTGTTAATTTATTGTCTTTACCCACTCTTACCACTGTTCTGCAAATATTTTGAATGAGATTGTTTTATTCGGTCTTACATCCTTACTGTCTGGATAGAGTTGATGTTCAACACATATTTGCTGAATCAATCCATTTAATTAAAACTTCCACATGTTTTTTATGTCCTACACCTGTGTTCATATTTTAAACAAAATTCTTTTTGTCAAATAATCACATTAGACCACTGTGTTTGTTTTCCTCAAGTTTGTTTTTCCCTGTCTGAGAAGATATCGTCACAAGGATTTCCACCAAATGGTACTTCTTTTAGGTGAGTCTCTTGAAAATCCAGCATGAGAGAAATTTCAAACACACATGAGTTGACCCTTCTTGACACTCATGATTTCTCTCGTTGTCAGAATCAAAAGGTGACTATCAGACACGTGGTTGGTGATTCTTGAACACTGATAAAACTCTTCCTTTGAATATCATTGCCCAACTTTGTTGATCACTGAGCGTGTTTTATTAATTATTTTTTCATTTTCTCTACTGTTTTTTCCTTCCCTTCTGTAAACTGACATCAGTTTTCACTAGCTCTTTAAAAGCACCATTATTAAGGCTACCTATCTTGACTCACCCTTGCCACACCTGGCCTTGTCTCTCCACTATGCTTTCAATAGACTCTACTGCATTGCTCCCCAAACTTGAGCATACATCAAAATCAATTGGAGGACTTGTTAAAACACAGACTGCTGGACTCTATCTTCAGAGTTTCTGAGTCGGTAGGTTTGGAGTGGGGCTGAGAAGTTACATTTTATAACAGGTTCCCAGGTGATGCTGTTACTTGTGATTTGGGATGGCACTTTGAGACTCACTGTTCTACTACCATGTTTCTCCGAAAATAAGACCGGGTCTTATATTAAGTTTTTCTCCAAAAGACGCATTAGGACTTATGTTCAGGGGATGTCATCCTGAAAAATCATGCTAGGGCTTATTTTCCGGTTAGGTCTTATTTTCGGGGAAACACGGTAATGTGCCTATCACTATTTGCCAATTTTCACAGCTATAGTCACTGAACTCACACATGTTGATTCTGCCCCATGCAGTTAGGAAGGAATATAAGGCCTTCAGGTGATTCAGTACCACATAAGTTTACAATTGATTTGATGTGGGTTGCAGACCTGGGCCTTTGCTCAGTGTTCCAGCTCCCATACTTCCTTCCTTCCTGGATTCCTTGCTGGACTCACTATTTCCTATGGGGTTAGGATACTTTGATTTCCCTGCTCAGCTCCTTCCGAAAGCTAAAGTTCAGAAGGTAAGTTCACTTCCCACAACAGGGCACCTACTTGCTCGCCTAGCTCTGTATTTGTGACCCTGTGCTTATGCTGGCACCGTCCGCTTGCCTGTACTGATTTCTTCCCGTTGCTTGTTGTTAAGAATTTGGGGTTTGCCTGCTCTGTGCCAGTGAGTCTAATATCCTGGGTCTGCTTAATTCTTATCTGTCATTCCTCGGTGTTCGCTGGGCCTGACTTCAGCAGGTACTGCAGATTACATTTTTCTGTGCATTTCAAACATTGCCTATTTATTCAATTGAAGAACTGCATTGTTGTTTACATGACTGCTGCTTGTTCTTCCCCCTCTTGATCTCTATATGTTTCTGGACCCCTGAACCCCCGTCTCCGCCTCCCTCATACCCTGAGACTCAGTGCTGACTTGTTTCATTTTCCTATATGAATAATTACTTTTCTGATAAGATCATGCATCTTGGCTGTAAGGTTCTCGTGCTATGTACATACATAACTTAGATCAAAGTTAGTTAATTATATTCTCTCCCTTTTCAACCTGTGTTGCTGAGGTTCCTGGGCTTGCTACTTCACAGTGTAGTCTGAGGAGCAGCAGCAGCAGCATGTTGGGGGAACTTGTTAGAAATGCAGAACCTCAGGCTCCCATCAGACTTACTGAATTAGAACCCACATTGTAACAGCAGCCCCAGGTGGTCTGTATGCACATCGGAAAGAACTGATTTCTGGTATAGCTCCTGTAGGGTGAACTGCCACCTGACTAAATGTGACTCACAATCTGCGCATGTCACTACCTTTCCCAACTTCATCACCACTGATATAATTACTACAAACCTACGTTGACTGAGTTTCCCAGTGACTGAATGAACTGTAATGAAGAAGCCATGATTCTGCAGAAACCCAGAAGCTGTCTGTGTACGTTTGAGATTTCTTGTTGCTTGGGATAGCTGTTTGGCCAGGCCTTTCTAACTATGCCAGCATGACAAAGGGATATTTCTTCAGCATGCTTTTCACTGTAATCTTATGGGGGCTTGAATGAGAGGCAGCCTGAGGGTCCCGGGCGGACAAGCATCGTGTTGTGCTCAGCACCGTATTCCAGGTGCTTCATGTAATGCTGGGCCATCGTAGTGACTATTCAGACATCTCTCAGCAGCATTTAATATGGTGAAAGCATTTAAAGTGGATTAGGCTGGGTGAGCTAAGTCCACCCCAGGGCTTGTGTGGTGGGTGGGGCCAGCAGTCTGGACAGGGACAAGAGAAATGGCCTTGTTGTCAGTTGTGCGTCTCCCTAGGAACAGGACTCCAGCCAGTAACTCAGAGTCCGGAAGTCAGATCCAACCATTGTGGGAAGAGGGCTACTAAAGCATATGGAATGTGAGGGCCTCACTGAAGATGGCCTGGGTTCAGAATAGGGCTTCATCACCAAAGGGATGAAACTGGGACATCACCCTGAAGACCCAGGTGGAAATGCCCTTGTTCATAAGCAGTGCAGTAGAAAGAACGTAGATCTCATACAGGTCTTTAGGTAATCAGTGAGGTAGAGCCATGGTGATGGGTGGTGGATGGACTGAGGCTAAAAGTGAAAGCTGAAAGTCTCATCTCTGTTCTTCAACCTTCTGAAATTCTGGAAGAGCTCTCTCAGGTTTCAGTAGCAACCAGACTCACAGGGACTGCTAATGCCTTTTTGAACAGAAATTCGACAGCTGAAGGTTTAAGGCTGAAAGCAGATTTAAGTGTTTAGTTATGTGTGTATGCATTTTTTTACAGTCAATTCTTAGATGTATAACATCCTTTTTCATGAGCAGACTCTTCCTGTATAAGATCTATTTTGCTAGCGAACTTGCCTTGCTTATGTGAGTAGCATAACCCTATGTCAATGGACGAAGATCAGCTGTCACCCAAGGACCAGGTAGGGGCCTTTCAGGTCTCCTGGAGTCATATACGTTTTACTGTGAATGTAACAGAGATGTGTTTGTTTAGTGCTTCTCATTCTTGAGGTTGTGCTTAGGAATCACCTGGACGGCTTGTTAAACTTAACTCTTGGGCCCCATCCTCAGATTCTGCAGATCTGGGGTAAGGCCTGAGAGTTTGCATTTCCAGCAGGCTCCCAAATGATACTGATATTGGTCTGTGGACCCAGTTTGACTAGCATAGCAGTAGTGGTGTTCTGCAGTTTGATTATCCTCCAATTTCTAGTGGTAAACTGTTTGCCAGTCAAAATTGGTCGTCTCCTCTTTTCCCTCACCTTTCCTTCTCCTAAGATAAGAGAAAAAATGGCCAAGGTGATCCTCCTGTCAGCCTGGAGTGGATTTATCCCTTACTCTGAAGGCCCCATGGCTTGGATGCCTTTCTGGATAGGCATTTGGATCATGGAAAGTAGAAATTTTTGCTTGTGTCAAAACTTCTGAGTCTCTTTTAATATCCTGGAAGCTGGGTGAAAACATCAATAGACAACTGAATGACCAGATATTTGTTGCTGTCTTCTTGGATCTCTTTGTTGGAACCCAAAGTAGAAAATAAAAATGGAAGTGACAAGTGTCAAACTTCAGTCTTGCAGACTTTTTTTTCTTCCAGCTGACTTCTTCACCTTGCTGTACAGTCTGTTCTACCCCAGTGAGAGCTCATTGGTGGGGTGGGCTGAAGGCTATGTATGGAATACTCCATGGTAAGGCAAATGCTCTCTCCAAATCTAAGCCATGAATCTTTGGAGTAGTCACCCTAGATACTCCTAATACTTTATTTTGGGAAGATTCCTCACTGCCTCTTGGTCTTTTGACAAGTAGATTCTCAAAGCAAAAATCCTGGGTCCTAGACCTGGCACAGCTTTGAATAGCTGTGTGACCTTGGACTAGTGTCTTTACCTTTCTGGCCCCTTCTTTTTTTCATGCACATCTGGTTCTAATTCTGAGCTTGGGAATTTGATTTCTTGTCCCAGCCAGGCATGGGGTGCAGGATGATCTTACTGGCTGTATTGTAAGTCTCAGGACTAAAGTGTTGTGTAGCCTTAGTGTCATGGTCAGGGGCTGTTAAGGGCTAAGGATCCCCTTGTACGGTGTAAGGACAAAGCCTGAGGCCATGTCTGCTTAGGACAGTGAGTAGCCAATTCAGATACCTACAGTGGCAAGCAAGTGAAATAAACAAGGGAAGTGGGCCAGGAGTGGTGATAGGGAAGAGAGAGGATAGTGGTGAATGGGAGAGCATGTGTCATGTCTAAAGACTACAGCAGCTAAGGAGACCCAGCCAACAGGTGCCATGGAAGCCTAGAGCTGCCAGAATCTCTGACTTTTTAGAAGAAGCCGGTACTCCACCCCCACCCCTGCCCCCCAGTGTGAGATAACAAGTACTTTGAAAAGTTGCCAAATGTCTTAAATACTGCTTTACTTTGAATTTGGCCTGCAGTGACCCTGTTTTGACTTCTAGACTATGTGTGGCAGGTTGAGGAAGGCATTAAAACTTCAGTTTGTGTGTTGATAACCACTTATCAATATGGATCTAGTTTCGGAGGCTCTTGATTGGATTCCCCAGCTGAGATCTACTTAGGGTTTAAGCAACCGATAATCGAACAACAAATACCTTAATGTTCATTAAACCCTGGCTTCTATCAAAGCTTGGTGCAGAAATGGAGTTAGATATGTACATTCTATATTGGATTCTATCCTTTTCTCCTGCATTTTCTGCAATAATTACATTAAAATGAAAGAATTTCAGCCAAGGATACTAATGGCATATGGTATTACTACAAATCTGTGAGACTTCTGATTTGAGCATAAGAAAACGAAGAGTGAACACCACTGGTTGAACAGCAATGAGTAAATCTAGGGAACTGTTGTCATTCTAAATTTTAGATGCAGCTATTTTTCTCCAGAGATAATGTTGAATCATTCTTCCAAAACACTTATAGGAAAAGGAAAAGATAAGGACAAGGCAAATGACAAACTTCAGTGGATGAAAGATATTAAAAAGCAAATGTCATTCTCTCTACCCCATTCCGTTGCCTGTGCTGCTCTGGGGCTCTGTAGCCTGAAGAGGGAAGATGAACAAGGAGATACACACAAATGTGGAAATACTTAAATAATATAGAAATCTCCAGAATATGCAGCAGAGTCATGTTAAAGCCAAATAACTCTTCATAAATTATCAGCTCAAGATTTGGAGACTTCTTGCTTACCCTTAAGCATTCTAAACACTGAAACTCACAAATGTCAGAATGAATGGGTCATGTTATAAATTTTTCTTTTCTTTCTTTTTTTATTAGTTTCAGGTGTACAAGACAAGGTAATACTTAGACGTTCATCATTTATATCCCTCACACTGTGAACCCCCCTCCCCCCATCCACTACCCCTCCGACCTCACACCGAGCCATCACATACATTTTTCTTAAATCAAAGGTCAACTAATGTATATTAGTTTAACCAGCTTTAAATGTCTAGAGTGTTTAACGGATAGACTCCATTCTTATGGTCTGGATTGCATTTTCTTTTTTGTGGGTGTGATACACCTAACTTACAAAGTCGAGAAAAGTTTCTAAGAAATAAAATCCCCATTTAAAAAAATTGGACTGAATACTTTGCACTAGGAGAGGCTAGGACTCTAAGTTTAGAAGTACTTCAAGCTCTTCTTAGCCAGGCAGAGCCAACCCCTGGCTGAGGCCACCTGGATCTGTATGTTCTGACTGTCTTTATTTCCCCCCAATGGATTAATTAAATTAATTGTTTACATTTTTTCTTTTTTATGTTATTTTAAAAAAATTTAAATATAGTTGGTATACTATCTTATATTGGTTATATTAATTTCAGGAATACAATATAGTGATTTGAGATGTCTATACCTTACAATATGATCACCCCACTAATTCTAGTAATCATCTGTCACAGTGCAAACTTATCACACTATTATTGACTATTATTCCCCTTCCCCTTTCACCCATCCCCAATCTCCTCCTCTCTGGTAACCATCCCCTTGGTCTCTGTTTCTATGAGTCTGTTTTTGTGTTTTTTGTCTTTTTTGAGATTTCACATGTGAGTCTTGATGCCATGTGACCTGGGTGTTAGGGGATCTACAGGATTGCCTGTCTGGTCTCTAAAGATTTCTGGTGGCTATGAGCCTGCCTTGCTATACAATACTATTATAACTACATGTGATAGTTATACGTTCCTAAAGGCATCCTGAATGAACCAGAAGCCTTTTCTCCTCCAGTGTTTACCATCGTTCCTAGACTTCTGAGCTACTGTATCTCTGCATTTTGGTGTTGGATTCCCCTTATTCCCAAAGCTCAGACATTATCTAAGTAGCTGCTCATACTTTCTCAAGAAGGTTTACTTTATCCTTTGCCAAGGTCTCCTACAATTGTCAGCACCCATGATTCTTAAAATTATTTTGGTTCTAAGGACTTTTTAAACAAGTTTCCTAACTAAAAGCACATATTCCTTGTCACTCTAGAAGGTTGTATAGCCTGTCCTTCAAACAAATCTACATCTGTCTCCTTGTAGATGGCTGGTCAGATACAATGAATTAGTTGTAGACTAAGATATGCCTGCTGCACTGCTACTCAAACACACAACAAAACAACCCTAGAGTTTCTTCTATGATAAAACTATGGATTTTGACTATGATTCACTAATGTCAGTCTGAATCAATGCTCTTATGATTTTATCTCGCTGAACTCCATGCTGTTTATTTTTACCTATAGTCCATCCTCCAATAGCTAGGGTCCAATATGAAGGGGCTCCAGTATCTGAGTACATAGTATGGCTATCCAGCTCTGCTCACTTTCTTGCTGGCAATACTCTCACACTCTTTTTTTTTTTGAACTTAAAAATTTTTTTATTAGTATCAGGTGTACAAAACAATGTACCAGTTAGACATTTACACCCCTCACAAAGTGATAACCCCCCAATCTACTACCCTTCAGACATCATATATAGCTGTCACAGTTCCACTGACTTTATTCCCTATGCTGTACTTCACATCCTGTGGCAATACACACACACACACACACACGCACACACATATATATATTAAATTGACATTCAGTATTATTCATCTTCAGCTTCAGGTGTACAGTGCAGTGATCAGGCATCTACAGTGTACAATTCAATGACTGTTACTGAAACTGAGTTGTGTGATCATAAGCACAGCCTCAGAGGCTAGAAAAATACCTTAACTAAATGACGCTGTTCATAATTGATTATGAAAAACCAAGATGGATAAAAGTCATAATGACCTTATAGTCCTTAAAAGCCAGTTTTGTTGTAACCAATTGGATTGGAGGCTGAGGAGGGTCAAAGATAGAGGGAGCAGGGGCATGAGATTGGATGTCTTACAAGTACACACAGCCGTTTAGGAAGTTAGAGTTCTAGAGAGGAGGACATAGAACATGGACCATAAGCTACCAAACTGCAGTGAAAATGGTTGGGGAAAAAGTGGAAGCAACCAAATGTCCATCCGGTGAATAGATAAACAAAATGTGATATATTCATACAATGGCACATCATTCAGGAATAAAAAGGAACAGACTACTGACACATGCTGTTCATGGATGAACCTCAACAACATTATTCTGAGTGAAAGAAGCCAGCCACAAGAGGCCACGTGTCGTATGATTCCATTTATATGAAATGTCCAAAAAAGGGAAATCTATAGAGATGGAAAGTAGATTAGTGGTTGCCTAGGGTCGAGGGAGTGGGAAACGAAGCTAATAAATATAAATGGGCAAGAGGAATTTTATTGAGGGGATGGAAATGTAAAACTTGGTTGTGGTTTTATAACACACATGTGGTTGCTGTCTGTGGATGGTTACTGACATCTCAACAAAGTTATCCCATTGGGGCAGAATATCTCTTAAGCAATTATAGACCAAAAGCTTGGCTGTTTAAATACAGATTAGATCTGATTACAATAAAATGCATCTAGTAGTTTTGTGGTAGTGAGCTCTTGTAGCAAACTTCAAACTAAGGGGTCATTAAGTGAATCTTGCAAGTCTCATTTGCTACAGTGATTTTTTTTTCATTGAAGTAACTTAAAGAGCTGGACTTGGAGAGGCAACAAACACCCAGGGCTGAGTGGCGTAAGTGGGAGTCTTGGTTCAGCGACCAACTGGCTGTGTGACTGCACAGGTCACTTAACCTCACTTAGTAAAACAATATAGGCCTTTTGTGAAGAGTAAATAATTTTATGTGTATGAAAGCACACTGTAATTAAAACTCATTCAAGAATGAGTTATCTTAATATGGCCAAGAGGGAGTTATCTTAATCCTATGTAGTTAGAACCTTCTGTTTTATTAAAAGAATTAAATTTGAATAAAAATATGATGTTATAACAACTAGAACTCTCATATTTTAAAGAAAGCTAGTCCCTCTAAGACAAACATATCACACACACAATGAAGCATTAAAACTATTTGTTATCTGAGATGGGTGTTTTCAGGACATGATTTCATTGGCTTTTGGCAGGTCTTTAATTCTCATGTTCAAGGAAATTGCCTTATAGATAAAGATACACATGATGACAGATTTGAGGGACATTGGCCCCAAAGCAAGGGATGGATTTGCAAAGTTCAGTTTTCATGGAAATATGTGCATTCATGTAATGACTAACTTTTATACTGAAGTGTTTATAGATTTATTTTATCGTGTTTCCCCGAAAATAAGACCTAGCTGGACCATGAACTCTAATGTGTCTTTTGGAGCAAAAATTAATATAAGACCTGGTCTTGTATAAGACCGGGATATTATGTTATATTAACCCGGTATTATATTATATTATGTTATGCTATATTATATTGTATTTATTGTATAAGACCCAGTCTTATACTAAAATAAGAGTATGTATTAAGAGTATAAGACCCAGTCTTATATTAAAGACCCAGTCTTATATTAGTATAAGACCCAGTCTTATATTAAAATAAGACTGGGTCTTATATTAATTTTTGCTCTAAAAGACACATTAGAGCTGATGGTCCGGCTAGGTCTTATTTTCAGGGAAACATGGTACGATTAACAGAGATGGAGGTAGAGAGATTTTATAATTTACTTTTTCATAAAAAGATGATCTTTGTTAAAATTTAAGATTCTAGTTACTGCCTGTACCTAAGACTGTTTGTACTTAGTTTGTACTAGTTGATTAAATCATGCCTTCTCTCACCACGAAAATGGTCAAAGTACTTTTTAAACATTTTTTTTTAAATTCTGAAACTGATTTTATATATGGACTGCAAAACCTGGAATTGGGGCAAATGCAGGTCCGAAGCTGAGTCTCCTAGAGTAGTAGGTCATTGTGGGAACTGTATCTTGTGACTTGTATAACTGGTATGGAGGCAATCATGGACAAAATACAGCATAGCTATAAAGGGATGGAAAAGTAAATTCGAACCCATATCTGACAGGGTTTTCAAAAGCAGAAAGTGGTATAGGGGACAATAGTTGAAGAGAGAACCAAAAGACATGATTCTCAGAAACATTCCAAGTTTTGAGTAGCACTTTAAAAAATATCTAGACCTAATAGAATACAACCTCAGAAGATATCAAGTGAAAAGAAAAGCAAAGAAGCTACCAGAGGGGAAAAATACGTTACCTACAAAGGAATAACTGACAAGAAACAACAGTAAGTGTTTGAATGCCAATGGAATTTGGAGATAAAGTACGGTTAAGTTTCTTGTCTTGTGGTAGAGGAAGAAATAGGTAATGCTTAACTTAATATTCAGTAGAAAAACATAAATTTAAGTCTGCATATTAAAATTTTAAGGGTAATCATTAAAAGTAAAGAAATAGATTGGTTCTTAATTGGTAAGGGGGAGATAAATATGAAGGAAAAATACTGTCAATTCGATGGAAGGCAGGAAAATAGAAATAAAGCATGGCAAATAGAAAATAAGGTGGCAGAATTAAGTTTAAATACTTTTATCACAAAAATGCAACTGAACTAGTGATTCTCACTAAGGCCCTTAGATTAGAAGATAAAATCCAATTATAGGGAGAGTAAGCCTGAAAAATAAAGGAGTTGTTAAAAGAGATACCAGGAAAACATTAACCCGAAGAAAGTTGCCTTAGTGATGTTAATATCAGGCAAAATAGAATTGCAGGAACACAAACATTAAAAAGCTCAAAGGGAGACATTTCAAAATGATAGGACTGAGTCATGAAATGCACCAGTCATAACTTAAGTAAACCTTACAGCAGAGCTTCAAAATATATAATACAAATGCTAACAAATTACAAGAAGAAATAAACAAAACTGTAATCCTGGTGGGACAGTTCAACACAGTGCATCTTAGAGACTGATTCAGGCAGAGAGTAAAAATATAACAAGGTCTAAGTAATGTGTACAGAATCTCATACCTAACAAAGAATATACATTCTCGGAAATGTACATAGAATACTCTGAAAAATAAAGACTTGGGACAAGGCCAAAATTTTAGTCTCAAATTCTGAAAACGATCTCATTAGCCATTTTTCAGATGAAAATAAAATTAGAAAATAGTGAAGAAATAGCTCGACCTTATACATTTGAATACTTCGGAACTGTCAGAATGAATTATGTTTACTAACACTTTGGTTTTGTTTACCATGAGATTTTATCATTAATGGGTTTTTAAAATTTTATCCTTTTCCCCCCATTGATTGGGATAGAGGTATACTGTCAAGGATTAAAAAGCAGATTACAAAAATAGGGTATTTTTCTTATGTTTGAAAGTACACGTGTATTCTAAGTTATAGAAAGGCATTCATTAAATTGTAACAGAGAGGTATTCATTAAACTGTAACACAATCATCTTGGGTAGGATTGTAATTTTCTTTATTTTCTACAGCAATCAATTATTACATGTGCAATTAAAAATTAAAAGTTTTTAAAAAAGTATTCCCATTGAAGTTGGGTCTTGGACATGATGAGGAGTCTTTATTTCTCCCACTTAATAGTATTATACTGGAGGTCCTCACAAATTAATACAGCAGGGAAAACAAAAAAGAAGTATAAGGACTTAAAAGTTAAAGATGCCTCGATTTTTTATTTGTGGACTGTTTATAGTCCAAGAGGGCAAACCCATATTATAAAACTAGTAAGAGTTCAACCAGGTTTCTTGAGATAGGAGCAGTATTCAAAAATTAAGTGTGCCCATACACCAGCAGCAACCAATTAAATAGATACGAAAAAAGATTCTTTTCGATGTAGCAACAAAAATACAAACCTGGTAAAGCTACAAACCTAATAAAATATATGGAAGATCTTTAAGGAAAAAATTAAATTTTATTGAAGGGCATAAAAATGTAAATCAGAAGCTACATTTTTCAATTGGAACATTTAATATTGTTAAAGATGTCAGTTCTCCACAAATCTATGAATTCATTGTAATACCAAAATCCCATGGAGATTTTTAATGGAACTCACCAAATATATTCTGAAATCCTTATAGAATAGTAAATGACAAAGGAAAGATGTTTGTAAAAGGAATTTACCAAGCATTAGGACATATTATGCAGCTGCAATAATTAGCATAGCGTGCTGCTGGCGCAGGAAGAGACACATAGATGAGGATCAGAATAGAGGGCACAGAAAGAAATGGAAAAATGTTTTATGAGGGAGATGACAATAAAAATCTATGAAATAATGGATCATTCAGGAAATCATGTTGGGAAAAGGACTTTCATAGGAAAAAATATATTGCTTCCCCAGAATACTCACAAAAAATTTTAGGTGAATTAAATGTTTAAGTTGATCAAATATATGGTGATGGAAGGAGAACTGACTCTGGGTGGTGAACACACAATGGGATTTATAGATGATGTAATACAGAATTGTACACATGAAATCTATGTAATTTTACTAACAATCGTCACCCCAATAAATTTTTTAAAATGTTTAAGTTAAAAAAGAACCTTTAAAGTAGCCACAAGACCATGGGGGAATGGAAGACAAATCACTTTTAAAATAGAAAGCACTAAAAGCACAAAACATAGAAGGAAAAGAATACATTTGACTACATTACCATAGAGACTTTTGCAAGTAAAAGCACACTATTATACAGAAAATTGACAGAGAAAGGCAACAGATGGGGAGGAAATATTTTTAGCATGTAACAAAGGATTAGTATCCAAAATGCATAAAGAACCCCCATACCTTAATAAGAAAAGGAGAAATGTAATAGAAACATGAGCAAAGACTGTACACAGGGAATTTAGAGAAGAAATTCGAATATTTAACACACTATGTGAAGAGTTCATCTTCACTGTTAACCAGAAAACCGTTGTTTCTTCATCACAATGACCAAACTTAAGTCTGAAAATCCTGAGACTATGAGGAAAAGGGTCCTCTCATGTGCACTGCTGGTGAGAGTGTGAATTGGTTGAGCCACTTGGGAAAGGATTTTGCCTGCATGAGTTACAAATGGAAAATACTTATACTCTACCTAGAAGTTCCATTTCAAGGTGTGTACCCTACACACTCACACTGGTGCACAAGGAGGGAACGAGAATGCTCATCTCAGGCCTATTTATACAAATAAAATATAACAAACTCCATAAATATCTGAGAGAAGAAGAAACAAAATGTGGTGTCTTCACAAAGTGGAATAACAAACTGCAGATAGAGAGGAAAGAAATACATCTCTCCAGGGAATTAGTAGGGTCAGATGCTCAAAAGACTTGCTTTACAATGAACTCATGGTAGTGGTTGCTCAGTAAAAGGGGAGATGATGGATGTGACTGAGGCTGGAGGGCCAAAGGGAGTTGTGTGTGTGTGTGTGTGTTTTGAAGAGGGTGTGTATGCATATAATTTTGGCACAATGAAAATACAAATGCATAGGAAAATGCAAAATTAAAACTAGATTGAATTTACAAACTGCTTTTGCTTGCACTGTGTCATTTGAGCTCTACACTGCCTTGGGAAATAGGCATTAATTATTTCTATTTTCCAGATGAGGAATTGGAAGCTTAGGGTACCTCATGACGTGGCTAGGAGGCAGTTAGGAGGCAGTGGTTCAGAGAAGACTCCCCCCCGCACACACACAGGACCCATTCCCCTGAACCTGAGTCATTGTCACCAGCTGTGGAGTTGGATTTCATCTATACTCTTACTGGGTTTTCCATGACACTTGGATACCTGGGTAGGGCTGTGTTTATGGATGGGAACCAAGTTGAGCGGCCAATATAGAGACTAAACTTTCAACACCCCTTTTTCATCCAACCAGTTCCAGCAGACAAAACAGTTGGCAACAAACAGTGGTTGATAAGAGAAACATGCCTGGTTTTTCTTCACACCTTATTTGCCAGATTTTAAGATGTCGGAAAATAAGTATGGTAATAACTAACATTGGTGAGAGTTGGCACAACATAATAGTGGTATTATTTTAAAGAAGCAATTACAATTGCTTTGAGGAGAAAGCAGAGAAAGGGGAGAAAAACTGAAGCTTATATTTCTAGTTGGCAAAAAGCAACTTAGGGAAAGAGAAGCTGGCTTGTTGGTTACTGTGATCAACTCTTACATTACATAGTTCTTATGTTTGAGCCTGATCACCCTCAGTAGGATATGTATGTAAGCTTTTATCAGTACAGGAAATACCTCTAGAAAGATTCGGCATTTATTAAAGTGTATGCCATTGTAAGCAAAATTGTATATGTCAAAGAACTTTTAAAAAATCTTAAATTTATTGGGGTGACATTAGTTAGTAAAGTTGCATAGGTTTCAGGTGTACAATTCTGTAATACATCATCTATATATCACATTGTGTGTTCACCAGAGTCAGTTCTCCTTCCATCACCATATATTTGACCCCTTTTTTCTTTTACCTCTCCCCTCCCCCTTTCCCTCTGCTAATCACTAAACTGTTGTCTGTGTCTATGAGTTTTTGTTTGTTTGTTTGTCTTGTTCCTTTGTTGCTTTCAGTTTTATATAACTTTAAAAATGTTATAATGAATTTAAAATAATTTTGACTAGTAGGAAGTTCTCTATAATTGTCCATTGAACAAAGACCTTTGAACTGACTGAAAGAAAAAAGGCAGAACTAAGTGAATTTAGAATGTGGTAATGTTTCAGTGGACTATATATGTGCATATAATATATTCTTGTGAATAAGGGAGATATGTATTTTTCACTCCAGGGTTTTCCACAGTCTATTAACATATCAAAGTTTTTAGACCCAAGAAAATATTTTAAGAGAAAATAAATATTGGTATATGAGATTTGTATTATAAGTGTCCCAATGAAAGATTTTCTCATGTGTAATATCTGGCAGAGACAAGTGGCCAAAAAATAAGTTTGAAATGAGAATGATTTATCAGCTATGAGTTCAGTTAAATATAATTTTTATTTCAATTTAAATGACCACTTATGGTATCTGGAAAAAAGTGATATATAGTCTGTAGCATGAGCCAAGACTTGTCAATGAATAATACATAGCACCTTATAAATTTAAAATAAGTATATTTAATAAAAATATAAAATTTATTTTAGAGATAAGTACTGTATTAGTATCCTGCACCAAGTGATTAGAAAACATGCCATCTCATGAATAAAGTAATGGAAAGTGAGGGAAAAACTGTAAGACTTAACTTGAAATGATAATTTGTTCAGAAACATTCCAATTTCTCATTTCATTGTCCTAATTATTCACAAATGGCACATTTTGAGGTACAGAATGCATATGGATTACCTGAGGTACAAAATGCATATGGAGTAGCTGAGTAACTCATTTAAGATGTATTAGTTAATTAATGAATTAAACTCACATTTTTTTGAGTGGGAACTCTGTTCCTGGAGTGGAATTGGGGAGCAAGTATGAACAAGATAGAATTCCCCAGTCCCACAAGGAGTTCAAACCTAGCAGGGGAAATTTTTATAGATACAAGTGGCCATAATTCAATGTGATAAACACAAATCCCATGGCTTCCCCCACTGGAAAAGCAAAAGAAACAGGTGATAGCTAACTTTGAAGCATCCATTTGACTTGACCCAATTCCTTAGTTTGGCATTCCAGACCCTTTGCATATATCTACGTCTTCAGAATTTCTCTCCCAACACTGTGCTCTTTTTCTCCCATGGCCCCTCCCTCTCTTTTTCCTTCCCCTCAACACACAAAGTCTTCTTTAGCCAAAGCAATCCTCTCTCATCATTCCCTGAACTTTCCCTTTCATATATGTGTTACTTTGCACATACCTGTTCTCTCTACCCAACTCCCACCTTCAATTCCAGTGAATGCCTACGGTTCTTTCTTGATTCAACTCAAACGCTACTTTCTCTGAAGCCACCCCTGACTTCTCATCTCGGTTACAGCAATAATCTCCTTGAACTACAATTTTTTGTCTGCCTCTTACACTAGGCTGCATCCAAGAGGGCAGAAATTGTATTCATTTTCTATCACTGTCTGATACAGTGTTTGGAATGCAGTAAGAGTTTACTAAATGCTTGCTGAATGAATAAATAATTACGTATAATAATGGAGTACGCAGGGGTTAGGATGAATTCTGTCAAGCTTTTTGCCCAAGAGCATGCGGCAGGTGCCTACACTCCCTAAAAGCTCTCTCTTAGCTGGGTATTGTGATAATGGATTTGGCATCACTCTGTGGGAGTAGGTGTCAAAAACTGTGAAGGGTCTGAGATTTTTCCCTGCTTGCAAGCTAATGAGTTAGCCTGCCACAGTTTCATGGATTCTGAAAGAAACAGCAGGCTCCTCCGCTAGAGACAAAGCACTTCATTACTCATGGTACAGTTGTCAGCATGAGCTTCATGTTCGTACCTGTTCCCCCAAGTCGTATGGAAGTGATACACAGGTGGGCCTGGGTGGATGCTGCCCACACAGTGGGTTTGCATTCCAGGTTAGGAGCTCTGAACACATGCAATACAATCTTTTAAATGGGGCTGTTAGCAAACATGCCCACCCAGCCTTTGCCCCCACCGAGAGATATTATCTTTATTATTCTGGAGAGCCAACACTTCGGCCCTCTGCTCTGGAGGGAGATATTATCGCTATCTCAGGCTGTTGTATAGTCCAGGGCTAGGCTGAGGCAAGTGAGGTGCTCTAAGTTTCAACATGTAAGGAAGTACTCCCTTTTAGGTGCTGACTCTGCACTTGTATAACCCTCAGAATGTCTATTTCAACTTGGAACTCCAGGGGCCACGATTGCCCCACTCTAGTCCTGGCTCTGTGATATACAAACATCCTTGAAAAGATAATCTGGAACAAAAGCTGTCAATGCCTTTATTCATATGTGAGGTCCTCATGGAGAATTGTTTCCTAGCCTTAATCAATCCCCTAATTAGAAACACATGATGTTTACCTGTCTCTCATCTCTGAACCATTAGCCTCTGATGCTGATACTTTTAAAATGACTGAGAAACTTATTTTATTTCCAAAGATGTTTTAGGTGTCCATCTGACCCAGCCATTTCACTTCTAGATATTTACCTAAGAAAAATGAAAATACATGTCCATACAAGGCCTTGTACACAAATGTTCATAGCAACTTTATTTGCTGCTAGTAAAAACCCAAACACCCACCAACAAGTAAATGAATAAGAAAAGTATGGTAGGACTATATAATATTATATAATATAAAATAATATACTAAGCAATGTAAAGGAATGAGCTGTCGATACATTAAAAATCATGGTGCTGATTGAAAGAAGTCAAAAAATCTGTATCTTCATCTGTCTACACTGTATGATTCCATTTATGTGAAAATATAGCACATGCAAACTATAGTGGCAGAAAGCACATTTGTAGATTACAAAGAGACAGGAAACTTTTAGATGTTATAGAAATGTTCATTGTCTTGATTTCATGAATATACACACCATAACTTACAAATTGTACACTTTAAATATGGACAGGTTATTGTGTGTCGACCATACTTAAGTAATTTATTTTAAAAGGATATTTTAGGTTCAGAAGTAGAGGGAGAATAGATGCTTGACTTGCCCTGGGGTTCAGAGGACAGTTATTTTACCTGCTACCGATGACTTCTTCCACGTAGCCTAAACTTTCTCAACTTGTATCTGGAGTGAAATTCTTCAGAATTGAAAGATTAGTTTCCGTGAACAAAAAAGGCAGTAGCATTGAGGCCCATAATGAGATCTCAGTGATTCATAGCTGGTGTGAATCAGCACAGTTAGATTGCTCTTCTCCTAATACGTAGCTGAGATCACTGTCTGAAAAAAACAGGCCCTGTGGAGTGGGGGTATAGATCCCTTTGGCTGTACGGGACAATCGGGACAGAGAGGAAATCTGAGTTGAAGCTTAGGATGGCCGAAAAAAAACGCTGGTGTTCTAGAAAGTAGTGGAGGGGGAGATGGAGATGTAAGATAGCTCATTAAAATAAGTTGCTCCGTGACCTATTGTAGGTGCCTGATAATGACTTAATTGGTGGATGAACAGACAAATGGATGAATACTGCCTAGGGCTGGTCTAGGGCAAAGGAAAGAAGAGATGCCCTTTTCTTTGCATCGCTAGATACGTAGATTGGTCGGATTTTCTATGGAAAATGTATTTTTTTTAATTAATTTTATTGGGGTGACAATTGTTAGTAAATTTACATAGATTTCAGGTGTACAATTCTGTATTACATCGTCTATAAATCCCATTGTGTGTTCACCACCCAGAGTCAGTTCTCCTTCCATCACCATATATTTGATCCCCTTTACCCTCATCACCCACCCCCCACCCCCTTACCCTCTGGTAACCACTAAATTATTGTCTGTGTCTATGAGTTTTTGTTTCTCATTTGTTTGTCTTGTTCTTTTTGGTTTATATACCACATATCAGTGAAATCATAGGGTTCTCTGCTTTTTCTGTCTGACTTATTTCACTTAGCATTATTCTCTCGAGATCCATCCATGTTGTCACAAATGCTCCTATATCATCTTTCCTTAACACCGAATAGTATTCCATTGTGTATATGTACCACAACTTCTTTATCCATTCATCTATCGTACCAAAATGAAGGACATTTTGGTTGTTTCCATGTTTTGGCCACCGTAAACAAAGCTGCAATGAACATTGGCGTACACGTGTCTCTATAGAGAAATGCTTTTATATTTTTGGGGTAGATACCCAGGAGAGCGATTGCTGGGTCATATGGTAATTCTATTTGTAATTTCTTGAGGAACCTCCACACTGCCTTCCATAGCGGCTGCACCAGTCTGCATTCCCACCAACAGTGTATGAGAGTTCCTTTTTCTCCACAGCCTCTCCAACACTTGTTACTATTTGTTTTGTTGATGAAAGCCATTCTGACTGGGGTGAGGTGATATCTCATTGTGGTTTTCATTTGCATTTCTCTGATGATTAGCAATGTTGAGCATTTTTTCATATGTCTATTTGCCATTTGCATATCCTCTTTGGAGAAATGTCTCTTCAGGTCCTCTGTCCATTTTTCAATTGGGTTGTTTGTTTTTTTGTTGTTGAGTTTCATGAGTTCCTTGTATATTTTGGATATTAGCCCCTTATCAGAGGAACTGTTTGCGAAAATCTTCTCCCATTCAGTTGGTTGCCTCATTATTTTGTCAATAGTTTCTTTTGCTGTGCAGAAGCTTTTCAGTTTCATAAAATCCCATTTGTTTATTTTAGTTTTTACTTCCATTGCCTTTGGAGTCAGATTCATAAAATGCTCTTTGAACCCAAGGTCCATAAGTTTAGTACCTATGTTTTCTTCAATGCAGTTTATTGTGTCAGGTCTTATGCTTAAGTCTTTGATCCATTTTGAATTAATTTTGGTACATGGTGACAGATAGCAGTCCAGTTTCATTCTTTTGCACGTAGCTATCCAATTCTGCCAGCACCATTTATTGAAGAGGCTGTCTTTCCTCCATTGTATGTTTTTAGCTTCTTTGTCAAAAATTATCTGTCCATATTTATGTGGTTTTATTTCTGGGTTCTCAATTCTATTCCATTGGTCTATGTGTCTGTTTTTCCGCCAATACCAAGCTGTTTTGATTATTGTAGCCCTGTAGTACAAGCAAAAATCAGGGAGTGTGATACCTCCAGTATTGTTCTTTTTTTTTTAATATTGCTTTGGCTATTCGGGGTCTTTTGTGGTTCCAAACAAATCTGATGATTTTTTGTTCTATTTCTTTAAAAAATGCCATTGGGATTTTAATGGGGATTGCATTAAATCTGTATATGGCTTTGGGTAATATGGCCATTTTAACTATGTTGATTCTTCCAATCCATGAGCACGGAATGTCTTTCCATTTCTTTGTGTCTTCAATTTCTTTCAAAAATGTCTTATAGTTTTCAGCATATAAATCCTTCACATCCTTGGTTAAGTTTATTCCTAGGTATTTTATTCTTTTTGCTGCAATTGCAAAAGGAATTGTTTTTTCTATCTCTTTTTCTGAGATTTCATTGTTGGTATATAGGAAAGCAATGGACTTTTGTACGTTGATTTTGTAGCCAGCAACTTTACTATATTCATTGATTGTTTCTAATAGCTTTTTGGTGGAGTCTTTAGGGTTTTCTATGTATAGCATCATGTCATCTGCAAAGAGTGACAATTTAACTTCTTCATTCCCAATTTGGATGCCTTTTATTTCTTTCTCTTGCCTGATAGCTCTGGCGAGGACTTCCAACACTATGTTGAAAAGCAGAGGTGATAGGGGACAACCTTGTTGTGTTCCTGAACGTAGAGCTTTCGGACAACTGACTAACCAAAACTTACTTGGACACCCACCTGTGTCCTATTCGTAACCATGGATTATGCTCCATTCATAAGAAATGCTCACTCTTCCTAAGTGTTAAGAAACAGTCGCCTAAGCAATACCGAGAACACAAAAGCTAAACCTGGTTGTTGGTAGAAGATCAGTTCTCAGCAGAGTTTCAGAAAAGGGAAGACTTCACTGGGGGTTAAACTTCATGGAAGACGTTGGATATGAGCTTGGTGTTGAAGGGTGAACTGTATTTGGCAAATGGAAAGTGAGAGAGCATTCCAAGAACAAAGACATGCGAGGAAAGCAGTCTGGCTTGAATTGAGGGAGTGTGTTTGCCAAGGGTAGATAGGCAAATGGAGACCATGTTAAAAAGGAAATGGAGAGTTTAGATTTTATCCAATAGACAACTGGAAGCCTGTATCGGATGCATTCATTTGTAAGTGATGAAGTGACTTTCACTAATGAAGGTTAACTTTATTTACACGATAAGATGCCCAATGATGCCATCAGGGAAACAGTCCTGAGTCTATTGACTTTGTTCTCAGGTTTACCATCTTATAGTCATAATATGGCTTCCATAACTCTAGGCATTACTTCTACATTCATGTTGGCAAGAAGGGGGAAATGGCAATGTCAGCCAGCTCTCTTCTCATACCTGTCCATTTCTAAAGGAAGCAAGAACTTTTCAAAAAGCCTTTGTCACACTTTTGGTTTTGTTTCTTTGGATAGTACTGGACCACATGCCTACTCTAGGGGCAAAGAAAGCTGTGAAAGGAAGCATTAGGCTTTCCAGCCCCTCTAATCATGATGTCAGCATAGAAGAGGATTAGTAATGGCTGTGGGTGAGTTAAGAAACATGTGCTACAGAGCCACTGCAGTTCTTGAGCAGGAAAATGACATGCTAAAAGCCTATATCCTACCCAAGATTGTTCTCAGAAAAGTCTTAACTAGAGAAAAGGAGAGTTGGGATGAATTAAATTCTTGTTCAGAAAATAGTTACTCCCTCCTCCCTGCCACTATGGGCATGTGTTTCTCCACCTTACTCACGTTGGATTTGGCTATGTGATTGTCTTTGACCAATGGAAAGGACAGTATACTAGTTCTGACTAAGCCTTAGAAGCATCTCATGTTTCTGCTTATCTTAATTCTATTCTGCCACTGCCCTGAAAATAACATAGATACATGGAGCAGAGTCATTCTGATCAACCTGCAAACTTGCCGCTTGAAGTAGAGCTACCCTAAGCTGGCCCATGGACCTATGAGAATAAAGATAAATGGTCATATTCTTTTCTGAGATTTTGTGGTCTCTTGTTACACAGAAATGGTGATGGATACAATAGTCCTTACATTATAGTGATCTCCTTAAGGCATTCCATTATTCAAAATTCAAAATAATGTCAACATAAGGCATTGGTACAATGCTAACACACAGATGGCAATTGATGTAGTTTTCCCTAGTAGGAAGGTCAACTAAGTATTTACCTGGCCAACCTCACAGGTAAGCTGCCCTCCCCACATCAGATATACATGTTAAAGTAACTTGTTAAGATGTCTGACTTATTAAATTGGTGTGGTTCCCCAGATCAGTGTGGAACAATAGCATTAATAACAGACAACTTTATCATGTTTTTGAGTTTAATGACAATGCTTACAAAGTTTCCCTAATGAGTATGACTTTTTGATTTAGGTTTCTGGAAGATGTTTTTATCTACCTTCTTTCCATCTTAGCATCTTCCTTCTATCTTAGCTCCCTAGAATTTTTGAAAAATAAGGAAGGGGTGTTAAATTATAAAAACATTTTTCCCCCAGAATCTTTTGAGATGATTATAGGATTTCTTATACAGTCTAAGTTTCTTAAAAATAAATTGCCTGCATTGTGCTTGTGGATTCAGGGCTCTGTGCACCTCACCAAATTAACTGGTGAAATGTCTTTTTCTATGTTCCATAACTGCTTCAGTATCAGAAATTTTCTTGTGTATAAATTGACTGTTCACCTATTTTTGTTACTTATTAAATGGATATTGGGTAAAAATATTTCTCCATTTTACAAACTAGACAATAGAATATCAAAGAGGCAAAAAGATTTCCTAAAACTCACTTGGCCAGTATTTGGGAGACCACTGCTCTTTTCGGCTCAAAGTCCATTTTTGGGGGGGGGGTGTTTGTTTTCATCTATATTAATTACTTTGGTACCATGGCTGCAAAGGTGTCTATTTTGGTTCATGATCGCATTTTCAGGTCCTAGCCTGGGACCACTGTGCCTGGAATATTGTAGACATTTAGTTGGTTGAATGAATACATTTGTGAATGAATGGATGAATGAATAAGCACTCAAGAAATATATCTGTAGTCAGAGGGTAAAAGCTTTCATAATCTTTTCAAGTATAAAATGAGCAGACACTTCCATTGTCATACCCTTCCCAGTTTCACTCTGCCAGTAAAAATCCATTCCAATTTATGAGGGTTAAACTGAGCAACTTGGATCTCACCCATGCCTTTATCCCAACTTGAGGGAAGCAAAGAGATTGCATTTGTCAGGATATTAGGAGACGACACAGTCTTATTAGCATAGAGAGAATGCCATATGTGCTTTATGTACTATCCGGTATTGTTTATATTATGCTCATCACTGTGTCATCCAGGTAGACAGGAATGGTGGGATACTTGATAGTGGGTCCTGGAGATTTCCTAAATCGAGTACCTGTGTACATAACAGGCAACAGTGAGATGAGAAAGGAAATGAAGACAGGCAAAGTTGGGGTAGATAAAAGGTAACAAAAAGACAAAGGGAAAATCCTCCTCTCTTAGGCAAGATTTCAAAAGAAATAGGCAGACACCATTCAAAACATTTTTCTTCAATTGTACCACTTTAACTGTAATTAAAATGAATCATTTTAAATTATTAAAATCTAATTAAAATATATATTAATTACTCAATAATAAATTCCTTTTACTTCCATTTTACTACTTCAATTCTAATCAAAGTAAATCAGCAAAATGTGCTGTGTAACTACTGTCTTCCCGGTGTGCTGAAGGCCCCACCAGGTATGGGATGAAACACACTTGGCTGGGATGTATCCCTGGGGTAACATTGTAATGAGTTAGGGGGGCCAGTGGTGTTGGGATCTCTGCATACCAAGTTAAAGGGGCTTCAGTAGCTCCCCATTCTTGGGTAAAGGCTAAATGTTGTGGCACAGGTCTCAAGATCTTTCACCATCTGACCTTAATTTATCTAAGCTCATTTCTGGGTGCTTTTCTCACACGACACACCAACACTCTAACAACAAACTTTGAAATAATTTTTTTTTTAAAAAATAAAGATATTTGACCTCCTTCTAATATAATTATAAATCTGTGCTCTTACTTTGTGGTACCTCCCACTAGAGGAAACAGTTTATTTCCCACTCTGATGATGTAAGGCTTGGCCGTGTGTCTTGCTTTGGACGATGGCGTATCAGGATGAGTGTGCTCACATAGTTTGGTGTGATCTCTTCCAATTCCGCCATCCACCATGAGAAGAACATTTCACAAGTAGCTTCTGGACCCAGAATGTTGAAGACATGTTACATACATGAACTTGATATTAAGCCTGAACTCTCGCCTGGCTCAGCCAAACATAGTCAAGAAATGCAGCCTACCCACAAACCCATGGGCAAGAAAAATAAAATTTATCATTGTAAGCTACTGAAATTGAGGTTTTCTCATGGTATTATGTAATTCTAAAACATAGGAATTTGACATAATGTAGATGGCAGGTCCAACCTTGCCTAAATATAATAATTCTCATGCAGGCCTTTTATTACTAACAATTCTCAATGGACACAGTCAGTATCTCCTACATGTCTAGTACTTTATTAAATATAACATCAAGCAATGTGGAAGCAGAAAATGAGTCTTAGAGAAAAATATTAAACATATTCTGAGATACAATGAGGTATTTTTTCCATTTGATTATTAACCCCCAAATACTTTATTTCGAAATGTGATTTTTCATACGTAGATTTTGATCAAAGATTGGCTTTTTCGAAATCGGCTTGAATACTAATTTGATGTCAAATGTATCGGGGCATGAGTTGACCTCAGCTTATGGATAATTCATCTTAAGAGTTACATGATTTTCATTTTATCCCCCCGCTACTTTTGAAGTTGTTTCTCTTTGGCTCAAAGCAAGAGGGAGAAGCAGTGTGTTTCCCAAGTAGGCTTGAGATCAGAAAGACTGGCATTGAGTGATGTCTTGATGATGATTTATGTGCTTCAACAAGTTGCTTATCTGCTCGGAACTATTTGATAGTGTCCCCATCTATCAAATAGGGACATTAATAAATTCTACTTGGTAGTTGTGAAGATCAAATGCAATAATGTATGTGAAAGCATGCTTGAAAATTATAAGTACAGACCTGCTTCGTTTTATTGCGCCCCGCTTTATTGTACCACACAGGTGAGTTTTTTACAAATTGAAGGCAAAACCCTCCACTAGCAAAGAGATTATGACTCATTTTATTGAGATACTCGCTTTACTGCAGTGGTCTGGAACTGAACCTGCAATATCTCAGGTAGGCATGTATTATATTTTTGGCCCAAACATTCTTTCTAAAAGGAAGGAAGAAAAAAGATTTAACTGGTGCCTTGTCTTAAAGGGCCAAGTATATCTGGCTGGGGTTAAATTTCTTTCACTTATACAAAAACTCTTCTTTTTGTCTTGTCTTTTTATGTTAGTTTGATATTTTACCCTAACCTGTCCTGATCCTTGATTGCAAAGAGAAGATGAGCTTGCTCCATTTTTTTTTCTGTTTCCATGGTGGGAATTATTAACTCCTGCTTCAGTAAAAAGTGGTGCGATTACTTATTCAATATGTCTTGTCTTAGCTTTATCAGTCTCCAGATGCAGCTGTCTTATAGCTAGTTCGAAAGCATCAATAGAATCCCTTATTTTAATTATCAAACCAAACAGAAAATGGTTTAATCACAGGTAATACGTTAGAAAAATAATGGTTTTTGAAGTCTATTAGTTCTACAGTTCAGTCTTGGCTACTTTACATAGAACCTTCTTCTAAACTTACAGGGTTTCAGTTTCCTCACTTGTAAAATAGTGGTAATTCTACTTCATGGGGTTATTTGAAGGAGTAAATGAAATCCACAAGTCGACTACTCTTCATTTGGAACTTTGAACATAGAAGTCCTGTAAACACTATAAATTATAGTTTCCAACCTAAAAAACATGGCCCCCTAATTTTTCCTTGGCTTAAACTTGTTTATGATGCAAAGTATGTTTTGGGAATATTTTTTAAAATGTTGCAACTGGCTTCTTTTCAGTAGTCAGCTTTGAATTTACTCTCTACAAAGTGAAGAAGCAGAAATGTCATGTGGTAATGACAAAATGCATTTATCTGGCCCTCTAATGCAATGAACCCATAAATCCAAAGAACTCATTTAAGAAAATGCACTGTACTTCAGTCCAAGTCCCCTCTCCTTAGCCAGTGGCAAGTTTCCTTGGCCTTTCTTCTCAAGGACAAAGCATAAAATAAAATTTATTCACCTTGGAAAAACAATATTTTGGGTTAAAATTCTGCCCGTATCACATAACATCTTTGAAATCACACTTTCAATGGAAAGAACACACATCATTTTGTTTTCTTTATTAACACACACTTTAAAACAATGTCTTATCTTTAGAGAGCAAAATCTAAATACAAAGTATATTTCATTGTTCAAGTAGTTATGAAAAGGCTGTTAAATCTATCATAAATCGCAGAGATTTCATATGAATTGAAGGAAATAAAACAAAGCACCCACCCCCTTTTAAACAAATAAAGCAGCGTGCCTAGCGCAGTTTCTGGAATCTAACAGATGCTCAACAAATATCTCAGGCCCATGTAATGGTAGAAATTCATTTTAAGACTTGTTGTGTTCATATTCTCTCTGTCTCTGTTTCTGTCTCTCTGTCTCATATTAGTCTAGCATCTCCTCTAGGAAGGCCACAGGATTTGTTCATTAGTGTTTCCACAGCACTTAACACATAGCAGGCACAGAATAGGCCTTTAGTATTTGACTTGGGTTTGATGAATGGATGGAAGAATGAATAAATCTCAAGAGGTTTGAAGCTTCACTGCTTTTCTTTTTTTAAAGTTTTTTTTTTTTTATTTCATGTGTATAAAACACTGGAATGGGAGAAGATATTTGTCAGTGATATATCTGATAAGGGGTTAATATCCAAAATTTATAAAAAACTCATTTAACTCAACACCAAAAAAACAAACAACCCAATTAAAAAAATGGGCTTCACTGCTTTTCATTGGATCCCTCTGATTTCCTCACATCCTCTGAAGTATCTTGCTGGCATCTGGAAACCGTTAAAAACAGGGTAAGGAGCCAGAGTCAGCTGCCTTCCTGCCCCTCACAGCATTAGAAAAGGCCTTGTAAACTCAACAGTTATCTCACTCCGCTACCACCCACCAAAGGAAGGTGTAAGAGTAGGTTCCAACTGCTGAGGAGAGGTCCTGGTGATTTCTTCGATGCCATGAGGCCATATATGAATTGAACAAGGATCAGATGTAAAACTGAAATCCTTCAGATTCTCTGAAGCTGTTTTTTCCTCCTTTCAAGTTATTGTCAATCAAAAAAAATGCATTCCAAGGTCATAATAAAATGATTCAGCGATTGTTCACGCCACTGTTCCCTGATTACTGCAGTCAATCAAGAATTCATTTTATGTTATTTCAACATGAAGTTTCTCAGTTTACTCAGCTGCATACCTAGCAGGGTCTTTGATTAAACACATGGTCTGGGATTCAGAGAGTATTGTCTCATGCACTTTATACACAGATCTCCCCTTTGCAAATTATCCTCTAAGCACCCCACAGAAACACTTATTTGAAAGAATATATAATCCAGCTTCCTAGAAAAGGAAACATCTCCATCCTAATTGCTTGCATTGTACATTTCCAGTTATGTTTTCCTTTGTACAGTACAGTTTTCAGAAGGTGAATGCAGTGCTCTTCCATATATATTTTCAAGGTTTTTTTTTTTTTTGTTCCAATGACAATTCATTTGTTATTTTTATGGTAAGCTAGGGAGTGTGGTGTTGATCGCAGCTGTTACCCTCTGTTCTTGCAGTTGGCAGCACAGATTCACCGGGGATCACCTACCCTGTTTACTCTCAAGCCCACAGTTGTAGAAAACTGCTTTTATTGTTAGAGCTATTCAGCTGCAATTAAAAGGGCACCTGAGAATTTGCAAACTCTTCAGTCCATTAGTTGGTGCAGCATTAGTGACTACAAATAAAGGTTGCTTGTATCCTTTTAATTACTTAGATTCAATTTATCCTCCAACAGGATTGGCTGGATTCTTTCCAAGTTTTATGCAGTTCTAGAATTCCAATGACCTTACCTCGAAGACTGTCCTGGGTTTTATTTTGGTGGCTAACACCTACCATGTTCAAAAGTTTGCATTTTCTGTATTTATTTTAGGATCACTCTACATTCCATTTTTTCCCCTATGGACTTTTGACACCTATTTACAAGATTACTATAATCGGGATAGAATGAAAGTCCTTGATTAGCAGGGTATGTACCTGTGTCAGTTATCTGTTGCCACGGTAATGGTGAATAACAAATATCCTTGGTGACATACAGCAATATACATTTATCTATTAATAGTTGATCCAGGCAGGACTTACTCCTGTGTGTATTGTCAGCTGCCGGGTGACCCAGGCAGCCTTCTTGATACTGGCTGGGCTTGCTCAGCGATCTCTCTCAGTATGCTCGCTGTCAGCCAATCTAACATGGCCTGGCTGGGCAGACAAGAGCACATCAGTTCTCCTCCATGTCTTTCATTCACCAGCAGGCAAGCCCAAGAATGTACTCACAGTATTGGTAAAGGACAGGAGCAAGCAAGCCTACTGGCACAAATACTTGTCAAGCCTCTGCTTGCATCATATTTGCTAATATCCTATTGGCTAAAGCAAATCAAAGTGAGTTGGAGTGGGTGGGCATTGCAAAATTATAGAGCAAAGGGGTTGGAAATAGGGTGGAGTGAAGAACTGGAACCAGTTCCTGCAGTCTACTATAGAATCTTCCATTCTCAGCCTGTATGAAGCCTGATTTTACTTTCCATAAATCGTGCAAGCTTTCCCATTTGCCTTCCCCTTGCAGATTTGAATAGCTTGCCCCCCTTTTTGATCATGGGCTCATTTTCCTTGTTTCCTTTTTGCAATTTCTTTCTATTTTCCTAGCTTCTGTTCTCTTCAGTCTTTGCCTCCTTTTCTTGTTTTCCTTCCCCCTACCCCTTCTCCTTCCTTCCTACAGAGAAACTAAAAACAAACCTAAAAATTTCATGCACATAGATAATTGTTTGAAAGGAGTACTTTTCTTTTGGTCCCTGGAGCTCTCATTACTGGTTAACTCCTTAGAAAAGGAAATGCTGAAACCTCTATTTCTCCAGAAACTTAACAGTGTGGGTGGTTCTGGTGTGGGCAGGGAGAGAGAGTCAGACTTAAGTTGTCCTGAAAGGGGGGAAAAAACCCTCCATGAACTGAACACAGAAGCAAAACCTAAATAGATTTCCCAAAATTTGTTGAAATTTTCTCCCAGATTTACCAACTGGAAATTTGAATTGGGCTTCTCTCTTTAATTAAGGATTTAGAATAGACGTGCATGCAGGTGTTATTTTGGTTGGTAGTATGTGGTGATAATCATTGTTGCCATAGCTACCCAAAAAGTGTTCAACAGAATATCACTTCCTGTTGCAACTTCAAATAAAGGCTGTAAAAGTTCCTATGCTTCTCATATAGATTTAATTTAAAGGAAAAATAGTCTGCTGTATTCAGGCTGGAATCTGTTTCTTAATCTGTCCCTGAAATTATGGCTTAGTGTTCAAAATAGGTCAATTCAGGGGTACGTAAATTTCCTTAACAGGTTTAAACTGAGTTCTAGCTCCTTCCACAGAATTGGCTTACATTACACTAATTGGATAATAACAAAGTGAGATGTATTAAGGTGATTTTTTTAATGGTAAACATTTAATGAGGTTTCAGGCTTCTGACTGGTTTCAAGAAAAAGAGCCCTGCCTTTATATAAAGCTCAAACAACATGCCAATCCTTCAGAAAAAAAATAATGTAAAAGTTTCACATAAATAACATGGACTTCAAGAAGGCTCAAAGGCGTTTTCTCAAATTTTGCCTCCATTAATCTGCTTTGGGACAGCCTGGGCTGGGTTCCATGTGGTTAATTCAATGAAAGTGGCAATTCCACTTCTCAAAATGTATTATGTTTAAGACAGTGGGGACTTTGATATGATTCCCCAGTCCTCTGACCCAAACCAATTTTTCTGAAAATTAAACTTAGATTTCTTTTCTACCTACCTGTCTAACTGTTTCAGTAGATCACTTCCCTGTCAATTAGACACTTTGAGCCTAATTGTAAAAGTGAGGCTCTAATACCTAATTGTAAAAGTGAGGCTCTAATTGTAAAAGTGAGGCTCTAATACCTACCTCCCAGTATTGTGGTGAGGATGGAAGGCCAGTGTAGATAAAAGCAATAAATAAGTTCTTAAGTGCCATGCAAATATAAGGTCTTATCTTAAACACAAAATATTCCAGGGGCTGGCCCGGGAGCTCAGGCGGTTAGAGCTCCATGCTCCTAACTCCGAAGGCTGCCAGTTTGATTCCCACATGGGCCAGTAGGCTCTCAACCACAGGTTGCCAGTTCAATTCCTCGAGTCCGGCAAGGGATGGTGGGCTGCGCCCACTGCAACTAAGATTGAACACGGCACCTTGAGCTGAGCTGCTGGAATGGCTCAGTTGGTTGGAGCGCATCCTCTCAACCACAAGGTTGCCGGTTCCACTCCTGCAAGGGATGGTGGGCTGCGCCCCCTGCAACTAGCAACGGCAACTGGACCTGGAGCTGAGCTGCACCCTCCACAACTAAGACTGAAAGGACAACAACTTGACTTGGAAAAAAGTCCTGGAAGTACACACTGTTCCCCAATAAAAGTCCACACTGTTCCCCAATAAAAGTCCTGTTCCCCTTCCCCAATAAAATCTTAAAAAACAAACAAACAAAAACACCTCAAAAATATTCTGATAAGCATTGGGAAAACTCAGATTTCTCCCAAAGAACTTTGGTGAATGGTATGAATCCTTGGTGAAGGCAAAATTATTGGACAACAATTAAAGATAGACAGTGAGATCTGAGTTCCATTTTCATAACATGGATTTCTAATAGGATTTATTTTTCACTTTTCTAAGCCAGCTCAAAGCTCTAGGAACAGAAATAATTTTTTTTTCTAAGCTAGCTCAAAGCTCTAGGAACAGAAGAATTGAAGTTAGGAATCTGAGGCTGCAGCATCTGAGGAGTTTTAATGTTTTTCAATTTAAAAACATTTTTATTAAGGTATAATTGACATGCAATATTATATTAGTTTCATGTACACAACATAATGATATTTGTATATATAGCAAAATGATCACCACAAAAATCCAGTTACTATCCATCACCATACATAGTTAAAAAATTTTTTTTCTTGTGATGAGAACTTTTAAGATTTACTCTCAGCAACTTTCGTATATAGAATGCAGTATTATTAACTGTAGTCACCATATTATACATTGCATGTACAGGACTTCATTATTTTATAAGTTTGTACCTTTTGTATCTTGAAGTTTGTACCATTTGGCCACCTTTCTCCCATCCCCTACCCCACCTCCGGCAACCACAAATATGTTCTCTGTATCTATCAGTTTTTTTCTTGTTTTGTTTTGTTTAGATTCCACATATAAGTGAGATCATACAGTATTTGTCTTTCTTTGTCTGACTTATTTCACTTAGCATAATGCCCTCAAGGTCCATTCATGTTGTCGCAAATGGCAAGATTTCTTTCTTTTTTATAGCTGAAAAATATTGGTGTGTGTGCGTGCGTGTGTGTGTGTTGTTTTCATGTCTTGGCTAAAATAATGCTGCAATGAAACGAGGATGCATATGTCTTTTTGAGTTAGTGTTTTTGTTTCCTTTGGAAGTAGAATTGCTGGATCATATGGTAATTCTGTTTTCAATTTTTGGAGGAACCTCCATACTATTTGCCATAGTGGCTGCACCAATTTACATTCCCACCAACAGTGCACAAGGGTTCCCTTTTCTCCACATTCTTGTCAACACTTACCTTTTTTTTTTTTTTTTGATGATAGCCATTCTAACAGGAGAGAGGTGATACTTCACTGTGGTTTTCATTTACATTTCCCTGATGATTAGTGATGTTGAGCATCTTTTTATGTACCTGTTGGCTATGTGTATATCTCTTTGGAAAATGTCTGTTCTGGTCCTCTGCCAATTTTTTAATCGGATTGTTTCTTTGATATTGAGGTGTATGAGTTCTTTATATGTTTTTGATATTAACCCCTTACCAGATGCATAATTTGTAAATATTTGTTTCCATTCAGTAGGTTACCTTTTCATTTTGTTGATGGTTTCCTTGCTGTGTAATAGCTTTTTAGTTAGATGTAATCCCATTTGTTTGTTTCTACTTTTGTTGCCTTTGCTTATGGTGTCACATCCAAAAAAAATCATCATCAAGTCTGATGTCAAAGACCTTACCCCTGTTTTCTTCGAGGAGTTTTATGTTTTCAGGTATTATGTGTAAGTCTTTAACCCATTTTGAGTTGATTTTTGTGTATGATGTAAGAGAATGGTCAAGTTTCATTCCTTTGCTTGTGACTATCCAGTTTCCCCAATACTGTATATATACACACATACATATATATGTACACACACATATACGAGGTCAGACAATTAAGTTTGCGAAGTCATCCTTGAAAAAGTGCTACATATCTCATTGTTGAATATCACTATGGTGACCTTCGAAGAACTCCCTTGGGAAGCTATACACTGACGCCACCGCTTAGTCCACCCTTCAAAGCAATTTTGGAACTCTTTTTCTGGAATGGCCATCAGAGCTGTCGTGGGATTACCCTCAATGTCCTGAATGTCATCAAAATGTCTTCCTTTCAATATTTCCTTTATCTTCGGGTAAAGAAAGAAGTCACTGGGGGCCAGATCAGGTGAGTAAGGAGGTTGTTCCAATGCAGTTATTTGTTTACTGACTGAAAATTCCCTCACGGACAGTGCTATGTGAGCTGGTGCATTGTCGTGATGCAAGAGGCATGAATTGATGGCGAAGAGTTCAGGTCGTCTAACTTTTTCACGCAGCCTTTTCAGCACTTCCTAATAGTAAACTTGGTTAAGTGTTTGTCCAGTTGGTACAAATTCATAATGAATAATCCCTCTGATATAAAAAAAGGTTAGCAACATTGTTGCAACAAGTTTGCAAACTTAATCGTGTGTGTGTGTGTGTGTGTATACACATACATACCTACATACATACATACATACATACATAGGGTGCCAAAAATGTATACACATTTTAAGAAAGGAAAAAACTGTATTAAAATTGTAATACTCAATATATGCCGATAACAAAAGATGAATACAAGTCATATGTATACATTTTTTTGGCACCCCAGGTATCTATCCTTTCCCCATTGTGTGTTCTTGGCACCTTTGTTGAAAATTAGCTGGTCATATATATTTACTTGTTTATTGTTTATTTCTGTGCTCTATGTTCTATTACATTGCTCTATGTGTCTGTTTTTCATGCCAGTACTGTACAGTGTTGGTCACTATAGTTTTGTAATATAGTTTAAAATGAGGGAGGGTGATGCCAGCTTTGGTTTCCTTTCTCAAGGTTTCTTTGGCTATTCGGGGTCTTTTGTGGTTCTATACAAATTTTAGAATTGATTGTTCTATTTCTGTGAAAACTGCCATTGGAATTTTAGTAGGGATTGCATTGACTGTAAATGGATTGGGGCAGTATAGACATTTTAGCAATATTCTTCCAATCCATGAGCACAGAACATCTTTCCTTTTATTTGTGTCTTCTTCAGTTTCTTCAATCAGTGTCTTATAGTTTTTATTGTACAGGTCAAAGTAATTTTGATTTGAGAAGTTCTTAGAATTTTTGACATCACTTTGAGCTCACTTTAATTTTGATGTAAATAAATATATGCCATGCAGCCCCTTTTCAAAGTTAGTGTGAGAAATTAAGTGAACAGAAAAGATATTATAATTTCCCAAAAAAGGTGGAAACATGTCCAGTCCCTCCTTTTAAAACCCCTCAAAAAGGCCTCCAAATTGGAAAGGAAGAAGTAAATCTGTCACTATTTGCAGATGACATCGTATTATATATAGAAAACCCTAAAGACTCCACCCCCCAAAAAAAGAACCTGTTAGAACTATAAACCAATTCAGTAAATTGCAGGATACAAAAATCAATATACAAAAATATGTTGCACTTCTATACACTAATAATGAACTATCAGAAAGAAAAGTTAAGAACACAGTCCCATTTACTATATATATCCAGGAATATATATAGGAATACATTTAACGAAGGAGGTGAAAGACCTGTACAAACAGGAACTGAGGTCATTTGTCTGGAGAGTGCAGTAAGAGTTGCTGATTAGCGACCAGTGGGGTTCAGGGTGATTGTGTATATTAATGAATGACTGGGATGTTTGTGCTGCCACTTCCTGATCCCTGTTCAAGTGGAAGAAACAGAACTGGTCCAACAGATACACAAAGATGGTTATGTGACTCCCTGCAGAAAAGGATTTTAGCTGCTAGGTGTCTGGTAGGAAAATCTCTTCATCATTTGACACGGCGTTATTTACAATTATATTATTAGTCGTAGTAATAGTAGTATTTTAAATAAAAGAAACAATAAAAAAAACAACTCCTTGTGTGTTAGATTCGTGAAAGGGTTACAGAAATGCATGCATTTCTAATTTCCATTTTGATGTCAGGGTGACCTAGCGTAGCTTGAGAGATTTAAAAAGGCACCGGCACCCTGTGTATATCCCTTATATAATGTTCAAGGTAGATAATACAGCACTGCATTGTTCACTAGAAACATATGGCTATTTAAATTTAGAATCATTTACTTCCTCAGTCACACTAGCCATAGTTTGTTTACTGTGTTTCCCCGAAAATAAGACCTAACCGAATCATCAGCTCTAATGTGTCTTTTAGAGCAAAAAACGTAATATAAGACCCGGTGTTATATTTATTATATTATATTATATTATATTATGTTATGTTATGTTATGTTATATTATGTTATGTTGTTATGTTATGTTATGTTATATTATATATTATGTTATACCCTGTCTTCTATTATAGTAAAATAAGACCTGGTCTTATATAAGACCGCATCTTATAGTGAAAGAAGACCGGGTCTTATATTAATTTTTGCTTCAAAAGACGCATTAGAGCTGATGGTCCGACTAGGTCTTAATTTGGGGGAAACATGGTAGTAGCCACATGTGGCCAATAGCTGCTGGCTTGTGTAATAATGAATCAAAACATTTCTGTCGTCACAGAGAGTTCTACTGAATAGTGCTTGTATAGAGAAAGGTGGGGATATTTTTTCCCATTAAACAAGATATGAGTTATCCTAGGAAAAATGTCAAGAGTCTTTAGTGTTTTATGTCCTTAAAGAGAAATATCAAGTATTCCATTTACATCAAAATTAAGACCATGAGTCATAAAACATGATTGAATAGCTACAACAAATTTTAAAATCTGAAAATAGTTTTCTATTATAATAATGTATAGAGGGAGAGAAATCGAGGGCAGTAAGAGAGGGAAAGAAGCAAACTCAGTCATCTAGATCCCCACATATATGCACACATTGGGACAGAATGGAGGAAGGAGAAGGATCCATAAACATCCAGGACCTGAAACAAAGGGGAAAAGAGAGGTAGAGGCAGGGGAAAGGGAGGAGAAACAGAGGAATCAGAGGAAAAGCCACAGAAGATTTCACCTGCCTAAGGTGAGTGTTCTCTGGGGGGTCAGTGTTGCTGGGAGTTTGCACCTTTTGTCTTCCTGCCCTGTGACTTATGGATGGGCCCATGCTCCCTGCATTTGAAATGCTCTCAAGTGGGCTTCCTGGAGCACATGTTTTCAACCTGGACTAGTAGAATCCTAGAGTGATGGTTCTCAGCTGTGGTTCCCGGGGCAGCAGCAGCCCCAGTGCTGAGAACTTGTTAGACATGCAAATTCTCAGGCTTCACCCACTCAGTGAATCAGAAACTCTGGAGGTGGGTCCCAGTCCTCCGTTCTGTGAAGCCCCCCAGGGCATTCTCATTCACATTCATACTCACTGTGAGAACCACTGTTGCAGCGTTACAGATGAGAATGGGAGGGTCTATAATCTCCTTGATTTTTCTTGGAGACAGGCTTCCTAGCTTGCATCAAGTTCTCAAAAAGTCTGTGATCCTGCTACCCACCTAGGAGCCAAAAACATCCCCTTACGTTCTACCCCATGAGGAGCAGAACGCTGTGCCAAAGTAAATTTTATTCTTTTGTGTTCCGTGCTTTAGCCTCAGTGAATAGCCCATTACCTGAGAGGTCACATGCAATCAAGCTGAGAACCAGTTCAAGTTGGGGGTCTGATCTCTTTCCTTCCTCTTTAGGAATTTAACCTGATTTCCAGTCTCTAAAAAGAGGTTTGAGAGTCAAGGTATATAGGTCCCTGATTTAGGGATTAGGAAAGGGCAGCCTTCAAAGTAAGAAAGATCTTCCTTTGCCTCTGTATCCTACCTCAAGGACACACAGAAGCATTTAAAGGATCTGCATGAGAAATCCAGACTTCCCCACCTGGCATATTGTATTACTTGCCTTGGGTTGGTGGGGATTCTCTAGGTGTAATTAGTTGGCATCTATTAAGCAAGGCCATTTTACTAAGTACTGCACTCTGTGGGTCCTTAACACACTGTAATTTATGATGACAGTGGAGGCAGCATCCTTTCCAGTTGGTGCAATCTCAGGGTAGCCTCGTGGTCTATTGACTCCACAGTGGTTTGAAGCTTATGGGAGTTTTTGTGCTTGCGGATATAATGCCTAATAGTGATTTCTCAGAGTTCTCAATTTACAGAGTGATTGGGTGCACTCTGGGGGATCAAGCAGCTGTTGTAATGGTGACTTATCCAGTTTAACATTAATCCCAGCCCCATGGGACTCCAGATCTTCAAAGGAGTACTTAAGCAGTATGTATGGTATTAGAATTGGTTAAATGTAAGGACTGGTTTCTGCATGTGACCAAGTATAGAGAGAGATTACCAAGTGGAAGAAATAATGTCATTTTCTATTTTTGTCATTCATCTAATATTGTAATAGCTAACATGCGTCTAGAACCATTCTAATAAGTAAGATTTGTTGATTATTCAGTGTGCCAAGCATTGGGCTCAATACTGTACAAACATTTTCTTAGTAAATCCTCCCACCAACCCCCTAACTTAGATACATTGTTAATCTCAGTGTATTGACCATGATGCTGACCTTAGAGAAGTTCAGTGACTTGACCACTGTCTCACAGTGTATTTGTCAGTATAGGCCAGATGCGGTAACAAACAACCCCATATATCTGTGATTTTAGTTTGTTTCTTGTTCCCAGCGGGGAGCGGGGGTGGATGAGGGGAATGGACTTCTGCTTCATGCAGCTATTCAGAATTCGTTGCCTGTTGTTTCTACCTTCAGAGTCCACTTTTCATAGGTGGCAGATGGGTAAAGAACGTGGAGAATTGCACTTGGAAGGTTTTAATAGGCTAGGCCTGGAATGGCACATAGCACTTCTATTCCAGAATTCAGTCACAGGGCTACATGGACCTACAATGGATGCTGGGGAATGTGGTCCAGATGTGGGACTCAGGAAGAAGAGGGCCGTGAGCACCAGCAGCTTATAAGCAGCAGAGCTTGGGCCCAAACTCAGTTATCTAACTCGAAGGCCCTCTTCATTGCGGAGGCAAAACTGACATTTTGCCCTGCCTTACTTATAAAAAAGCATGTGCATCATGTTTTGCAATTAGGGGGAAAATCACTTTGTACCCAACAATGAACCAAAGCTAATAAGATTACCTGATCCCCCAAGGAATGGCATCTTGCGCATTTCCTGCACGACTGGACTCATCTGACAAAAAAAAACCAACACAACCAACAAAACACAAAGAAACACACACAAAAAATGACAAAAAACTCTTTAGCCCTCTTTAGCAATGCTGATGTCTGAAGAAAGGGCACAACTTTTGTGGATTTGTTTATCATATGAGAAAGTTATTTTTCTACCATAGACTAATGGCTGTGTTACTTTTCTGTTACACACACACGCATTGTCAAAGCATTCCTTCTGAAGTCTGACTCCCTTGTATTTTATTGCAAGTAAACTTCTTTTATTTTTAAAATGCTTTTGTCTGTTAGGCTTTTTTTGGCATCACATCAGTTCTCACTTTCAAATTTATTTCTCTTGATAAATTTTCCAAGTATTTCACTTCATAGCAATAATTGTGTTTTGAAAAAGCTCAGTCTCACTGTAAAACAAACTATTTCCAAGTTGAATCACTTTGTAATACAGAGGGGGAGCTCATTGTTCAAAGCAAAGCTCTTCTTATTTTCCTCAGCCAAGTAAACAGCACCAGCACTTTAATCAAGTGAGTAGTTCCTACATAATTTGTACATCATTATGAATAGCAAGGATTTCAAACTCAAAAACCTTCATGGGTCATACAATTAATAAATTTGTGAAATGGCTACATACAAGGCAAAACGGAGTAGTAGGGCCTATGCGTAACTGGAAAATATGTGCCCCATCTAAAGGTGTACAAAGTCAAAATTATTATTATTATTATTTTAATCTTTTTTATTAGTTTCAGGTGCACAAAACAAAGTAATACTTAGACGTTTATCATTTATGTCCCTCACACTGTGTCAACCCCCCTCCCTCCATCCACTGTCCCTCTGACATCGCACAGAGCCATTACATTTCCACTGTCTATTCCTAATGCTGTTTTTTAATTAAAATTTATTGGGGTGACAATTGTTATTAAAGTTACAGAGATTTCAGGTGTACAATTCTGTAATACATCATCTATAAATCCCATTGTGTGTTCACCACCCAGAGTCAGTTCTCCTTCCATCACCATATATTTGGTCCCTTCTATCCTTGTCTACCACTTCCTCCCCCCTTAATAGTCAAAATTATTCAAATCACTATTCCTATGAGGAGAAAATGTGCATATGGGCTATAATGTAGCATGATGTAATTTTTACCCATTTTCTAAGGCCAAAATACATATTTGATAAGACATAACCTAAACTATCAATAGAATGAACAAATTACTGTTGACTAAAAGTTCTACTTAGGGATGTGCCACCCTTTATAATCAATATCTTGATATGGAGACTATCTGTATATCCTTAAAAAAGTGTCCCCTTTTTCCAACACTTTACTTTTTTGAAAGAAACACTTAAGGCATTTAAAACACGGGGCTGGGAACAAGACCCATCACCCTAAACCTTACTTTTTCTCAGGAAATAATCCATTCTTGTACTACTGTGTTTACCTGAAAATAAGACCTAGCCGGACAATCAGCTGTAATGCATCTTTTGGAGCAAACATTAATATAAGACCTGGTATTATATTGTATTGTATTGTATTGTATTGTATTGTATTGTATTGTATTGTATTAATTACATTACATTACATTATATTACATTATGCCCAGTTTTATATAATTCGGGTCTTATATTAATGTTTGCTCCAAAAGATGCATTAGAGGTGATTGTCTGGCTAGGTCTTATTTTTGAGGAAACACGGTAGTAACTTCCCTGCATGTTGGGTGGAGCAGTCTTTCTCCTGTGGTGGGAGCATAGCTGAATCACATATAATTGCCAATATTCGAACACTATTTTTGATTTATAAAACCAGCAATTTCATATGGTTCATGTAGTGGTAATTCCAAGCATTTACAGAAAACTTTGAAAACAGATACTTTTCTCTCTGCCCAGGAGTTACTGGCTTGAAATTCACTAGCCTACATTTAAGAAGGAAACAAGCTTTTTAGCCAATAGATCTACAAGTTGGAAAGAAAGGACATATTGCTGTTTTCATCTTCTGTGGAATTTTGTCAGTTGTAGAAACAACTTGATCAAAATCGAGATCCAGGTCACTGTGGCCGGGTGCACAGCATGAAGTAATTGATTGGGCAAATGCCATTTTCTCTATCCCAGTGACAGAGGCCAGCCAGCCTCACTTTGCCAAGTGGGGTTTATGTGTTCTCCATAATTCAGAACCACACGTTGTAAGGTGGGTACTGTTAAAACTATTAATTTATTCCAGTTGATATTATTTTGTTTTTCCCATCCACTGAATTCCAAAGAATATAACAGATTTTCAGCCCTTGAATATGTTTTTCATTTAATCTTCTACTCTCTGCTCTGTTAATGGTCCACCACTATGATTAGGTTGTGTCACTTCATTATCTTTACCTCTCCATTAGTTAGGAATGATTAATGTGATGATGATCTTAACCTAATGGAGAGGTCTGTGCCCTCTAAGTCTCAAAGAACGTTCTGCCACTAGGAGGCAAGGTTTCAAAACCTGTTGGCAAAATGATAAAGGGTATTGCAAACTTCCCCTATGCTGAAAAGATATCAGTTTGAGTGGGTAGTGGAACAGGTCACTGCTCTAGAAAAAGTGGAAACAGAGTGCACATACATACACCATGACTTCAGAGGATATCTAAGTGGATATCAGTAAGTCCTACTTGACCTTTTGGCAAAACCAGTAGGGAGACCAAACCAGTGACCTCCTAGAATTCTGAATCTGAAGCTCAGATTTTGAGAAAGAGCTGTTAGTATATTGCTGGGTCTCTATGGAAAGAAGTGAAGGTATCTATACCCTTTCAGTTGGATGTTTTCATTCTGAGTTAGGCAGTGCAGGACTGTTGTCACACAAGATTGACCAGGCCCAAATGACTTCCATGACCAAGAAGAAACAGTATACACAGGAATTGGCTAAGTCTGTCCCAACAGAGGTTGTGCCTTCCAGAGAAGTGCCAGATGACATGTAAATAGCAGAGCACTGGGGCCATCTATGTCTCTATCCCACCCCAAAGGACATTGGCTCTGGAAAAGCAAAAGCAAGTGTGGTTTACTGAAGCAACCAGATAACTTCAGAGTGTGTTACTGAACGGCAGTGGTCACTCAATAATTTGGTGCCTCCAGACAGATGGAAAGACAAGGAAATCAGCTCAGTGGACAGAGATAAATGTTATAACCCGATTCTGTGAAGAAACTAGTTAAAAGGAAATCATAACATCGTGATCTGTCTGGGCTGTGACAATGGATTTGATAGAATGACTGGAACCTGGAAAACCCAGGGATGACTTATTCGGAGAATTTCCTGTTGGAGCAAGGACTATGGCAAAACCATGAATAGCTGACCTGCATGCTGAAGTTAAAATATAGCTCACTACTCCAAACTAGGGCCATCACTAGGGCTCAGGGGAATGCTCATGTGGTTTTCCTTACTCGACAGGTCATTACAAATCAGGGTAGAGAGGATGTCATGATGTGGCTCTGGGTTCAGGATCACGTGGTTCTAATATTGAAAAACGAATAGGTGCGTGACTGGAATGCCCCCTGCATGCCAGTCGTCATGACCCAATGCAAAGTGTCGGTATGACCATGTATTGCCTTGAGAGGGACAGGATTGGCAGGTGAATTACACAGGCTCTATGCGGTTAGCAGTAGAGTATAACCACAGTAGACATCTTGTCCCGATGTAAAGCTCCAGCTCATATGCAACTGCAGAAGCTGTAGATCCAACTGTCAACTATGCTCCTATTCTCGCTGCATTCTCTTTGTCCATCAGTGATCTCTACATCGCTTTCTGTCCTGCTCTGTGCTGCAGGGAGGCTGACCTCTTTGAGCTGTACCACCCAGCTTCCCTTGCTGGCTGGCTTCTGTCTAAGAGAGGCCTCTGCAGGAGATTGGAGGGTGGGCAAAGAAAGTGGTCTAGCCTAGCGCACTTGCTTATTTGACATCTGTGAAGAGTGCACTTGCATTTCTAGACCTTATGCTTAGTGAAATTGTTCATTTGTTAAGAGAGGTGCAGGCAATTTCATTCTGACTGCTTTTTCCTAATGGCATCCATGGCATACTGTGATATTGCCACAGTAACACTCTTAAGCGAAGTGCATTCGGAAACCCTGTGGCTTTTCATATCTACAATGGCATACATATACTATCCCTCAGGGTTTTAATATTTGCCTGGGTATAGTTAACAAGTATCAAGACTGGTGGTGCATGGCTTATAGCTGAGATAATTTTAACATTCATTCATTAATTCAACAAGGATTCATGGAGGTCCTTCTATGGGCAAGACACTGTGCTAAGCACTGTGGGGGAATAAAAGAGATGGATAAGACAAGTCCTGCTCTCACAAAAATGACAATTCATTAAGATAGAGATGGGAGATTAGGAGTGGGAAGAGGACATAGTCCAGAAACACTACATATAATACCATGTTTCTTCATAAATAAACCGGGTCTTATATTAAGGTTTGCTCCAAAAGATGCATTAGGGCTTCTGTTCAGGGGATGTCACCCTGAAAAGTTATGTTAGGACTTATGTTCTGGTTCGATCTTATTTTTGGGGAAACACGGTACATATAGCACTCTTGTATGTCCTATGATTAGAATAAAAGTATAAAATTCACACAGAAAGTTTAAAGTATGGTGGGAGTTTAAAGGAGAGAGAAATAACCAAATAGGAGGGAGCAGGAAGAAAATATAATTAGGAAGTTTTAGTTTATCTTGGTCTCAAAAGGGAGGTAGGAGTCCAATAAGGTGTAGATCGGTGTGGGGGAGAGAATACTCAAGATAGGAGATATGGGGAGGGGCATGTTGGAAAGAAAAGGGAGGCAGTGTATCTGCTGTGACCAAACATTAAGAACTTTAGGTCTTTAAATTAAGATCAACTACAAAAATGTGTACAAACACATAGTTATCTCAACTATGTAAACATATCTAGACATAGACTGGAAGAAAAGAGGCCAAAATGTTAATAAGAGTTATTTTTTTTTATGTGGAGGGATTTTGAGTATATATTTTATATTCTTTTTACTTTCTGATCTGATTTGAACTTCAATTTGATATGACTATTAAGTGGAATAATGACAGTAGACAGGGACATTTAGGGAAGAGTTTAAATTCAACTTTGATAAATTGTGTCTGACTCTTACATTTTTTCCTATTAAAATTGGAGCTGTATCATTATTGACACTATTTTTTAAAGAAAGGAGTTATGTAAGATGGCATTGTACTAAGCCTATATTGAGTCCCCTGTTGAAGTACTCATATGAATTTCTGAAACACTGGCTTCGGATGACTTTTGGATGATATTTTTCACACATCTTATGAGTCATCCCCATTGTCTTAGCCCACCTTTTCTCCAGCCATTGCTGTGACAACCAGTGTTTGGCACATGTGACCCTACAGTAAGTAGCCTTGGTGGCCTGGAGCTTCCTGCTTGGCAGTTGACTGCATTGGACTCAAGTCTGTACAACGAGAAAGTACACGGGAGTTAATCCCTGGGGAAGCCTTTGACAAGTAGGGGATGGAAGCCAGTTGGGTAAACGCTCCTCTCTTCCATTTCCCAGATAGACAATTCTGAAAAGTGTTCTGCACAGCTCCTCCGTGGATCCCAGTGGGATTAAGCCCAGTTGCCCACTGGAGTGACCAGCTGGATAACTCACCCTTGTGTTGGCTTTTTCCTTCTCTATTTCACTCTTCACAGCCCCCCTTTTCCTGCTGCCTTGGCTCATGTTAAGTTTGAATATGGTGTTTAAGAAGCTAATTAAATATGATTTCTGAATTTCATGTACAAATTATTCTCCCGGGAAAGCCATGCTATCTGACTATGATATCACAGACTACTTGGGCAAGCTGCTTTAACTTTAGAGAAGAATTTTGGCCAAATATAATGTAGTGTTAAATTTTAAATTATTTTTTTAAAGGATGAATGTTGCAAAGTGGTGAGAGAGAGAGAGAGAGAGAGAGAGAGAGAGAGAGAGAGAGAGAGAGAGAGAGAGAGAGAGAGAGAGGAAAAAATACTTCATTCTTCCTGAGTTGTGAAATGGTTGCCCTAGTTCACCCGTAACATTCTGAATGATGAGGAGGGGTACTATAAGAAAGTAATCCCCTCCTTGTTAAAACAGAATCCAGGACTCCAAGGGTGAGCTCCAGAAGGTGAATCTCCCTGGTATGGCTGCAATCTGATTAGTTCACCTGAATTTCACCTTCTTTTTGGGTTCTTTTGTTTGGCTTCCTGTTCGCACTATCACACTGATACTAGGTGTGCATGGTACTTTTCTCTTAAACTCTCTGGCTCAAGCAGTGATTGGCTGGAATTTACATATAACTTCTACACTAGAGAACAACAGAGACATACTGCAGATACAAGGAATGTGAAGAGTCTGACTTACAGAAGGCTCTGATCCTGCCACAGCCAACCTTCTCTTGCGTGTTTTCAGACTCCGTCCCATTGCACATAGGACCCGGGGACCTAACCCCCTTCCCCTTTAATCTTTTGGCTCTTTATCCTTCCACCACTGCACCATGTCCCTTCCCTACTGAGGATGTATCCCGGTGGCTGACTATAGTGGATGTGGTGGTGCTTAACACAGATCCTCCCTTCAGGGTGGAGGCCCTCATTCCCTAGCTTGTAGAGGGTGTTGGTTACTGGCGGTTCTCATCTCACTTCCTCTCTAGACATTGTTTTTGGCTGAAGGGCACAGCCTCACCCAAGGTTACGAACTTTCCCCTCCATCTTTTCCTGCTTTTTTTTTTTTTAGAGGAATGTGAGTCAAATAACATATGTATAAATTAAAATGATATTCTTACTGAAGACTTTGTTGCCAAGTTGGTCTACTGGCTAGAAGCAAAAAGAAAAAAGAAGCCATGTTTACATTTGAATAAATGAATCTCCCTTAACAAATGTTGTGTATTCAGCACAATGAAGAATGTTTTCCCAAATACTTCTCCTTTGCTCTCCAGTTTCATAACTACTGTTATTTTTAGGGAAATTAATCCCCATATGTTTCTAATTAGTATATACTTTACTACTCATCAGAATGTTGTTTTGTATAGGCCACTGACATCTGAAAAAGCTTTTTTAGCTTCTATCCTTAGTTTGAAGAGGCAGAATTTGTCAGCAAGAAAGAAAATTGAGCACTAAATACTTTGTTTGCATCATAAATTTTAAATATTAGAGTTCCAACTCATTCTCAACTTGGGAAAACATATTCTTGTGCTTCTTGCTCATTCATGTTTTCCTTTTGTCTTTTCTCTCATTTTTTTTAATTCCTCACTATTACACTATTAAGAATTTGAATGTGGGGTACAGCTCAGGGCTGTTACTGGCTTTAGGCTTAAGGTAGTCCAATGTTGCCTCCGGCTGCAGTAATACTGTTATCACCAGACACATCAAGAATTTCAGGATGAAAGCTCATTTACCCTAAAAAGGCAGATGGGGCTTGATGGTAGTGAGCACACCATGAATTAGCACTGTGTTTTATATCCCACATGAACATGTTAGGAATTGACAGAAGGTCCAAGGGCTGTACAAAGTAGACCGTGTGCAGGAAGGATGTCCTAGCATAATGCCTCTTACCCACCACCACTGATGTTCCGATGCTATCTATCTTACCCAGGGCCGGGGCAGTTGAGCCAAAGATAGCAACGGTACATTGATCATGGAGAGTCTTGTGGAAGGGACTACCTCATATTAGAGAGTAGAAGAAATGCTTTAATGATGTATAGAAGTAGAGTTTCAAATCGTTGCCTGCTGACACATTCCCAGCAAGTGTAACACTACCCAGACCAATAATTAAAGACTTGAATGTTATAATGTGTGGTTTAGCAGTAGCCAGGACATGTGACTGAAGGGACAATATTTGATTGAAATGTGGGTGGGATTGGGATTTGGTGGTGATGATGATGCTAAAAATGAATAGCCCTTGATTCAATTATTCGTTTAACAAATACTTATGATACTTACTGTGGGCCAGGAAATTATGAGGCACTGATCACATGGATTTAAGCAGTATTAAAGCAATTACAATATAGTGAGGTGAGTGCAGGCTTCTCTGGGAACCCATAGGAGGGGCATTTAATCTAGCCTTCAGTTTCGGGGGAAGTTTTTTCATGGGAGGTACCTCGTAAGCAGAGTCTCAAATGATGAACAGGAGTGATCTAGGAGAAGGAGATAGGAATAGAAATAAGGAAGGGTGATTCAAGGATATAGTGAAGCAAGGGTAAAGTCCTGGAGGTGGGAGAGAATATGGCCCATTTGAAAGATTTCAAGTACAGTAGTTTACTATTATATTCAATCAAAACTTATAAATAAAATGGAAACTTATAAATAAAATAAATTAAAATAAAATACAAACATAAATAAAGTAAGAGAAGCTAAACACCAGGAGTTTGGGACAAAAAATTAATTTAGATTTATCAGTAATTTATAAAAACAACAAACAAAATCCCTTGTTACAGTTATGCACACACAATTAAAACTTCACATAACAATTGTAGGCATACCCCACAGAATGCCTCCTGGTTACTATTTTCCTGGTAGAACACTTCCTGCTTTGTGTTACCTCACTTCACAGAACACATGTATCTCTCAAGTCAATGTTTTTTCAACTGTGCTTTTTCTATGGTAAATTTTCTATCTTGTCCCCCAAACCCAGTACATTATTAACAAAAAGATGTGCAGGAGATATCTTGAGTTGAATTCCAAATTCCTCTGGTATGGTGGTGCTCAACCTTGGCTGTACATTGGAATTACTGAATGTGGTTTCCTGGAATCCCACTTAGAGATTCTGAGTCCATTGTCTAGGGTGTGGCCTGGGTGTTGGGATTGTTACGGGCTCCCCTGGTGATTCTATGTAGCCAAAGTTGGGTGCCAAAATCTGGGAGAACGTCAGAATTGTGTGTAGAAGTTTGGTAACGTACTGAAGTGTCAGGAAGCGAGATGTGCTTCCTTTGCATTGCCTGTGCTTAGAGAGTTCTCAGTATTACTGTGGAGGAGCTCTGTGTTAACTATATGAATTGCTGATCATACAACAAGGATATAGGTATTGTGCATCTGTGTGTGTGTGTGTACACGCGCGCACAAGTGTGCATTTTGCCGTGTTTGAATTATGCTTTAAGACATTGGTTGGGGATTTTTAGGATGAAATATAACATGTTATGGATTTTCTTCTTTAAAATAATGAGAACCCTGTAGAATGGATAATGGGAAACTCAAATGGATTGTTGATGTGAAGAAGTAGATGCCTCTATTTCCTTAAGATCAGAAATGTTCCATTTGATTTCTTAGTCCGTTCTATGCTGTTGGTGGAGGTAGTTGAGGTATATAGGGTACTGTTTAACTCCAGAGAAGTGATGGGACTTGAGGAGCATGCATCTGCCCAACGAAGAGCAAGACTGCATACTGTACTTGGCCTATGCTGTGAACATAGCAAGTGCTGGCAGCAGCCGGCTGGCTCGACTTGTATAATGAAAAAGGTGACCTAGGGTATCTCTGATTTTCAAAGTGTGGAGGACTCTGAGGGGCTATCTGCGGGGTGGAGGGCACAGTGGGATTAGTATGCTGTGTCTGCTCCCCCTTTTCTTTGTATGGGGATCTGTCAGAGGTTAGATGGAGCAGGAAAGAAGCCAGTAAAGATTACATTATCCCAAGATACTGCTATGGGAAACTTGGACTCAGTTCCTCTGGGAGGCCTCTGACAGACTCTGTGGAACACACCTCGGATTTGGCCGACTGAGGGGTGAGGTAGTTGGGGTAGTTGCTTACCACCTCCCATCTCTCACTGGTGGAGGGTGGCTCCTGGGGCATTAGTCATCCAGCATTTCCAGCCTGCCCCATGCAGGGACCAAACACGCTGCTGAGGATGGCAAATGCTGCCCAACACAGATGCAGGAAGCTGCTGTGTGCATGGAAACCATCTGAGGGACCTGCAGGGGTGCTGCGAAGATATGGGTGGGAACCACCCATATCCGCTCAGCTCCACTTCCCCACCTCAATCACAAGGGCTTGCTTTACTTTATACTTCGGTCTCCTGTGTATATTTAAGTTAGTTTCCAGAGCTTTACAAAATTGAAAAATCACTTCCCCCCCCCAGGAATTTTTAATTTGGCAAACTCTGGCAGTAAGTTGGCAAACTATGGCAAAGGCTGCAATTATTTTCTCAGGTCAGCATTAGGTGGAAATGTACTTACTTTTTTGAAGTTAAAGTTTATTGGGGTGACAATGGTTAGTAAAGTTACATAGCTTTCAGGTACAGTTCTTTCATAGGTACAATTCTGTAATACATCATCTATATATCACATTGTGTGCTCACCGGAAATGTACTTATTTTTGAAAGAAACTAATCAGTTTGGTTTTAGTTGGTTTGAAAATAGTAACAATAATCACAATTAATTTTCAAGTGTTAAATGCTTAGCATAATGCCCAGACTTTTTTCTATCACTTATTTTTTTTTAATTTTTAAATTTTTTTACAATTAAATTTATTGGGGTGACAATTGTTAGTAAATTTACATAGATTTAGGTGTACAATTCTGTATTACATCATCTATAAATCCCATTGTGTGTTCACCACCCAGAGTCAGTTCTCCTTCCATCACCATATATTTGATCCCCCTTACCCTCATCTCCCTCCCCCCACCCCTCTTACCCTCTGGTAACCACTAAACTATTGTCTGTGTCTATGAGTTTTTCTTTCTCATTTGTTTGTCTTGTTCTTTTGTTGTTTTTGGTTTATATACCACATGTCAGTGAAATCATAGGGTTCTCTGCTTTTTCTGTCTGACTTATTTCACTTAGCATTATACTCTCAAGGTCCATCCATGTTGTCACAAATGTTCCTATATCATCGTTTCTTATCGCCAAATAGTATTCCATTGTGTATATATACCAAACCTTCTTTATCCATTCATCTATCGAAGGACATTGTGGTTGTTTCCATGTCTTGGCCACCGTAAACAAAGCTGCAATGAACATTGGAGCACACGTGTCTTTATGTGTAAATGTTTTTGGATTTTTTGGGTAGATAACCAGGAGAGGGATTGCTGGGTCATATGGTAATTCTATTCATAATTTTTTGAGGAACCTCCACACTGCCTTCCATAATGGCTGCACCAGTCTGCATTCCCACCAACAGTGTATGAGGGTTCCTTTTTCTCCACAGCCTCTCCAACTCTTGTTACTATTTGTCTTGTTGATGATAGCCATTCTGACTGGGGTGAGGTGATATCTCATTGTGGTTTTCATTTGCATTTCTCTGATGATTAGCGATATTGAGCATTTTTTCATATGTCTATTTGCCATTTGTATGTCCTCTTTGGAGAAATGTCTCTTCAGGTCCTCTGTCCATTTTTCAATTGGGTTGTTTGTTTTTTTGTTGTTGAGTTTCATGAGTTCCTTGTATATTTTGGAAGTTAGTCCCTTATCGGAGGCACTGTTTGCAAAAACCTTCTCCCATTCAGTTGGTTGCCTCTTTATTTTGTCAATAGTTTCTTTTGCTGTGCAGAAGCTTTTCAGTTTCATATAATCCCATTCGTTTATTTTAGCTTTTACTTCCATTGCCTTTTGAGTCAAATTCATAAAATGCTGTTTGATCCCAAGGTCCATAAGTTTAGTACCTATGTTTTCTTCTATGCGGTTTATTGTGTCAGGTCTTATGCTTAAGTTTTTGATCCATTTTGAATTAATTTTGGTACCTGGTGACAGATAGCAGTCCAGTTTCATTCTTTTGCACGTGGCTATCCAATTCTGCCAGCACCATTTATTGAAGAGACTGTCTTTTCTCCATTGTATGTTTTTAGCTTCTTTGTCAAAAATTGTCTGTCCATATTTATGTGGTTTTATTTCTGCGTTCTCAATTCTATTCCATTGGTCTATGTGTCTGTTTTTCTGCCAATACCATGCTGTTTTGATTATTGTAGCCCTGTAGTACAAGTAAAAGTCAGGGAGTGTGATACCTCCAGTATTGTTCTTTTTTTTAAATATTGCTTTGGCTATTTGCGGTCTTTTGTGGTTCCAAACAAATCTGATGATTTTCTGTTTTATTTCTTTAAAATATGCCATTGGGATTTTGATGGGGATTGCATTAAATCTGTATATTGCTTTGGGTAATATGGCCATTTTAACTATGTTGATTCTTCCAATCCATGAGCACGGAATGTCTTTCCATTTCTTTGTGTCTTCTTCATTTTCTTTCAAAAATGTCTTATAGTTCTCAGCATATAGGTCTTTCACATCCTTGGTTAAGTTTATTCCTAGGTATTTTATTCTTTTTGCTGCAATTGCAAAAGGAATTGTGTTTTTGTATTTCTTTTTTTGAGATTTCATTGTTAGTATATAGGAAAGCACTGGGGACTATCATTTATTTTAAGTCAATGAATATAATTAGAGTCCAAATTCACGTTTTGATTCCTCTATTATTCTAAATGATCATAACATGGCTGCTTATGGTAAAATTGTCAAATGAATTATATTAATAAAACTGTACATATAACAATAAAACTGTACATGGAAATGATTAACAGAGATGTCCTTCTAGGTTTTGTTTGATTATTATGAAGCATGAGCATCAACAGTTAGAAATTTGGTTCAGAAAGTTTGTAAATGGTTTCTGCTTAGAGATAAATTGGGAAGATTTATGGTATGTAAATTATCAAAGTGTTTTTCCAGTTTCTTTCATCGCCCCACCTTTTTCCTTACCTCATTAATAATTTTAACAAAGGTTTTGCAATAACAGTAAATAATGGACTTCAGTCAGAGCCCACCATGGCTGAAGAGAGGGAAAGGCTAAGGAAAAAAATGTGATAAACTTTTAATAGCTGGATTTCTCAGCTTTTCCATCTGTTGCCTTCTAATTTACTTTCCAATGTTTTTTTTGGAGTTGCCGTTTGGAATCTGGAACAGAATAAAAAGGATGGATAATGCCTGAAATGACCAGCTTTGATAAGAAAACCTAACACAAGTGTTGCATTACTTTTACATGAATGGTCACCACTGCCTGTTCGACAAGGAGCATACACATTAAAGGAGCCTATAAATGCACAATATATTCATTACATGCTCAAATTGCCTCCTCTTATCTGTCTTTGTTCTCCAACCATAAAGGCCAAAAATAATAAAATAAAGGAGACAAATTAGAAAATTGATTTTTTTCTCTTACAAAGGAAAGACATTTCATTACTATTGGCTACATCTTTTTCATAAATGTTAAAAAATCTGATTCAGGAGGAGATTGAATCAAGTACTTGGCAATAGAGAGGCCCTGAATACAATAAATTATGGTGGTTGGTTTGGATATTTTTCTTTTTTCTTTTTCTTTTTTTTTTTTTTTTTTGCAAATCATTTGTATGAACAGTTGACCAGATGGTTGCAAAGTTTTACATTGTGGTTAAGAAAATTGAAATAACTAGATCAACAAATCATTACCCCATGATCTTGGTTGTCTTAAGGAGAGATTGGCTACAATATTTGTCCTGTAGTTAGAACTATATAATCATTATTTATTAATAATTAAGAAATTGACCAAGTTTTATGTAAGGCATAATTATCATGATTTACTTTGAAATTCAGTGCTTCCTTTTAAAGATGCATGAGCGAAGGTGATTCTTACTGTGATCCTGTTGACCTCTCCTTGCAGGGTAGTCTCAGTGTCCATGTATTTATTTAGGGGTAAAATTATCACGGTCTTGGAGCACCAACACAAGAACAATTTGAGGGAAACTATTCCTTGAGCTTCCTTGATCAGACTAGTATATCATGGATAGAAGCACTTTTTGTTGGGCCATTTTAAACGTGAGAAGCAGAGTCTTTTTAAAGGAATGCTAAAAGAACACGGGGATAAAAGGTGTGATGAAACCCAAATACTAAAAACATCCACAAGTCTACTCATGTAGTAGTAAGAATGTTTTGTTTTGAGTTATTGCTTGAAATGGCACCCTGAGGTCTTAAACAAGTGCATTTGCAGAGCTGGGGTTCCATGTGACATGGCTGTGGGGAGGGCGAGGTGACACTGAACGTTCCTGGTCTGGGAGCCACCATAAGACTCCTTAGGGGACTGGACTTGAATCCAGTTCAGGCATGTCCACCTGATTTCTGTGCCATATGGTCACTGCAGGCTCACAGAGTTGACCCCTTGACACTGGGTTTCAGCAGAGGGATTGCCTTTCCATTGCCACTTTGTGTATTTTCAGCACTCAGCAGGCTAGTCAGTATTGATCAGGCCTTTCATCTCCTCATGGCTGTACTGGTGGGGAACAGAATCCTGCGCATACAACCGAGTTGTTTTCAGAATCACATAGTCCTGCCTACATCTGTCCTGATGGTAAGTGGCTGTGGGATGAATGCGGGGAAGACCGGAAACAAAGTGCCTTGGCTTTGATGGCTGCTGACAGTTTACCTGATAAAATATAGGATGCCCAGTTAAAGTTTGGATAAACAACAAATAATTGTTCCAAACATTGCATGGAGCATACCTATGCTTAAAATTATTTATTGTTTATTTGGAATTAAAATTTAAGCAGATGTCCTAGGTTTTCCTTTGCTACACCTGGCAGTATACTGAGAAGATCTCGGTAGGAGCCCGTGGTCAACAAAGAGAATTACACTAGCCTGCAATAGCCAATAGGACCAGAGACAGAGCCCTACTAAAGCAGAAGAAGCAATGACAATGACAGATATTACCCTGGTGGATGACGTTTCTGGGCCTTTTTCTCCTGGCTCCACTAAACCTCAGTGGACCCCAAAATTGACCATGTGGATGGGGTTTCAGAACCAGATTTAGTTTGTCTTAGAAAAGTAACGTGGCATTCTTGCACATACAAGGTGTGATCAAATGATACATGAAAGTTTAAATAAAAATAAATTATTACAGTAAAAGACACATTTCCATTAATTCTCGTCAAAATACTGCCCCCTCACTGCAAACACGTTTATCCCATCATTCTTGCCACTTTCTGAAGCAGTTTGGGAAGTCCTCTTTCGTGAGTGTCTTTAGTTACACTGTTGTGGCTGCCTTGATGTCCTGAATCCTTTTGACTTTGGGGAAGAGCCAGAAGTCGCACAGTGCCAAATCTGGTACATAAGGTAGATGAGGACACACCGTAATGTTTTTATTTGACAGAAATTGCCGTATACTAGAAGGGATGTGTGACACGGAGCGTTGTCATGATGGAGGATGATTTACGGCACACTTTAAAACACACCTTCTCTCAACCGTATTTCATACCTGACTGACTGCACCGAACAACTTTAAACTTGTCACACACTGTTACTAAGGTTTGATGTGCTGCTTCCCATATTGAAGATCCCCGCCTTTCCGTTGGATGGCATTTGGCAGCAGCATGACTGTATTTTTTTTTTTTATCACAACAGAAAGGCTCTGTGTCACATGTTGCTTCTGGTACAATTTCTGTCAAATAAAAACTTTACGGTGTGTCCTCATCCCCGTTATTCACCAGATCTAGCACTGTGCGACTTCTGCCTCTTCCCCAAAATCACAATGACCGTGAAAGGTAAATGTTTTGAATCTACTCAGGACATTGAGGCAGCCACAACAGAGCAACCAGACACTCATGAAAGAGGACTTCCAGAACTGCTTCAAAAAGTGGCAAGAACGATGAGATAAGTGTGTTCCAAGTGAGGGGGAATATTTTGAGGGGGATTAATGGCAATGTGTCTTTGCTCTAATAATTTTTTTAAAATTTAAACATTCACTGTATTTTGTGATCACACCTTGTATGTGTCATGGAGCAAATTATCATTGACTCAGTTTCTTACTAGATAAAAAGAGAATAATAAACGTTACCTACTTTATAGGCTTGTCTCAAGAACTGAGATAATGTAGTTAAAACCATTAGCACAATACCTGTTCCTTAAGACTTAAGGGCTCAAATATGTCTATCATAACCACCATCATCTTCATCACCGTGAGCGAAAACTAAAGAAATTTCGGAATATCCTTAGAGCTAGGCTTAGAACAGCTACTTTAAAATACACTAGCTCTATTGAGCAGTTTCCTTCCATAGCTTAGGTCTTTTCTGAATCTCAGTTCTTGGCCCTTTCAATCTTTGCCCTGTGCCTTGGTAGATTAGAAATTTGCATACTTTGCTGCGAGGAGGAATGCAACCTTGACTCCAGTGTTACACAAATGTAAACCCCTCTAGTATTTCCTTTCAAAATATGGTGGGATCTGCCAAGAATCCAGAAGGAATATTTCTGTATAAGGTTTTGCTACATATTCTGAAACAAAAGCTTCTCTACTGCTTGGGAGAACTCAGGTGAATACAATTGAGGGTTGAATTATTGTAAACTCATCAACCACAGGGAGTTTGCTTGATGGTGTCACAAAGATTCATTTGTAATGTAATTTAAAATATAAAATGCATAAAGAAGTTGTGGTATATATACACAATGGAATGCTATTCGGTGGTAAGAAAAGATGATATAGGAGCATTTGTGACAACATGGATGGATCTTGAGAGTATAATGCTAAGCGAAATAAGTCAGACAGAAAAAGCAGAGAACCCTATGATTTCACTGATATGTGGTATATAAACCAAAAACAACAAAAGAATAAGACAACAAATGAGAAACAGAAACTCATAGACACAGACGATAGTTTAGTGGTTACCAGAGGGTAAGGGGGGTGAGGGATGGGAGATGAGTGTAAGGGGGATCATATATATGGTGATGGAAGGAGAACTGACTCTGGGTGGTGAACACACAATGGGATTTATAGATGATGTAGTACAGAATTGTACACCTGAAATTTATGTAATTTTACTAACAATTGTCACCCCAATACATTTTAAATATATATATATATATATACATATATATATATATACACACAATGAGAAATAATCACAGATAAATTTTAACACAATGATAATATACCCTCTAAATATTGCTTTGGAAAAAAGCTTCTTAATTTCTAACCAACTTCTTTAGTTTCTCCATTGCTGAAAATCTTATCCTTGTTAACCCAAACCAGAAGTAACTGAAGTTTTAAAAAAACTTATTTTGAAATAGCTTTAGATTTACAGAAGACTTGCAAAGATAGTACAAGGAATTCCCATACATCATTCACTCAGCTTGGGAAGTTGTTTTTGGCCTTTATTCCTTTTCCTAGAATTTCCCTGGATGCTGATCACAATAAGGCACACTCATGTCAAAGAGACTCCTTTTGAAGGAAACTCAATGTCAACAAGCATGTTTCCTACAAAGCGATGGGACTCAAACATTTTCCTATTTTTCCTCTCCAACAAACTAAGAAAAGAACTAGAAGAGAAAGCAACAGTGTTTACTGTTGAACTTGACCAAAATGCAAGTGGTGCCCTTTGCCAGTAATGAAAAGGGAAAACCTTTAGTGTGTTGACAAGCTAGGATGGACTATTATGCATTGAAAATCCGAATTCTCTGCTTGGTACACTTAAATATTTGTAATGAGAAGTGACTATTTTAAAAACAAAGCATATTGGTAATTATCAACTGACAAGTTAGCAAAACAACTGATAAAACTTGCTGCATTGCTTCTTAGTTTTGTACCCTATCCTGTGGGCAAACATAGTCTCTGTCATAATTGCCAAACAGCATTTCTCTAGCTCTAGTCCCCTCCCAATACAAAATGGAATCCAGCTCTCAAATTTAGCCTAAATAATTCCTAAAGAGTTCAGGATGGGTCTCATGGGTGCCAAATGCAAACCCATTGACTTTTTTTGGTCCCATCTGCCATTTTCTTCTTCCTGTCTTGTTTATGGTGACCGCTGAAAATGTTAAAAGCTATTGCTGACAAGGCTCTCTGAAGTCTCCACAGCTTCTGGTATCCACAAAGAGGAGGTTACTTTCCTGGTTCTGGCTGTGTCTGCTCGAGGGTGGCCACGAATAGTCATCAAGGTGCTGTCATCTGTATTAAGAGCATTAGCCTCTGTTCATGCTGAGATTAATGATATCAAAACAGTCAACCACCTGCCCTGCAGCTCTTTTACTATTTTCCTCTTTTTATAAACAATCTTCACTCTAACATGGGGTGTGAATATAGGGGTGGAGGTCCAGGGAGAATCATTTAAATTGATAAATGGTACTCATGTTTCTTTCCCTATTGTTTTGAAACTCCTTAGTTCCTCTTAAAATATATTCCTGGTTGTATTTCCCCCAAAGTTCCCCTTGTGTATCGAAATTCAAGTTAAGGACCATAGTTTCAAAGATGCAATTTTGTTGTCTACTTATCTCTTATAATTTCTCAGAATATATATTTTCCCCCTATAGAGTAAGGGTCTCAAACTCAAGTGACTATAGGGGCCACTTACCTAACTTAAATGTATGAAATGGATCAGGTGGGGACATTGGTAAATGGGAGAGAACATGCCCTATCTAAAGGGGCATCTCCAGCTGATGGTTGTCATCTCCAGCTGATGGTTGCCAAGCTTGTCATCTCCAGCTGATGGTTGCCAAGCACGATTGCTGGGGAAATGTTGCCAGATTTTCTGATTTTTCAAAAGCTAGAAATCTAGATGTTTATATTAAGTCTTCTGATTTTTAATGCCATCAACTAATTTATAATCTAACATGTTTAATGAGCACTGTATAAATCAAACAAAGCTTATTTATTTGCTGCACTGGGCCCACAACCCTCTTGTTTGCCTGCTTTAGTGTCTAAATGTTTCACGTTAGTGAAAGTGGAGAGCCAAGTGGATGATATCATATTAGACAAATGCTTAGGTCATCAGCATCATTAATTCTTTAAGCTTACCGGATGCAAAGGGCATTACAATGACAAAACAAACAAGTGTATAATCTTTGTTAGAAAATAGTAATAACAATTTTAAAGAGTTTTAAGTGTCATATACTTTAAATATAGAATTGTTCTTACAGCAATCCAGCCATATTTATATTTTTATCCCCAGTTTATAGAGAAGGAAATTGAAGCTCAGAGAACTGAATTGCCCAAATGCAAATCACACACATCTAGGAAGTCACATAGGTGGAATTAAAACAAGAGACCACTCACTTTCCACCATGTTACACTGCCCATGACACTAGAACTCAATCTAGTTCATAATAAGTACAGGTTAGGAAAGAACCTATCTTTTCAATAATGACAATTTAGAAGAATGTAATATTAACTTGCAGCAAGGAGATGTATGCATGTCAAAAGAGACGTCTCTAACCACAAATTCCATGAGAATTTTTTACCTTGAAGAGTTCTTTATTCCTATAGAGGCCTTCATTTTCTTGGACACTTTTTTTCCTCTCCCTCCTCCTCTGACCTTTTCCATGGCTTTTAGTTTTTGATACTTAGGATCCAGTTTTATGAATCATTTAATTACTTTGCAAGGAATCCTAGTCCCACTTACTTACATCTATATGTCACTCTTCATTCTTCCTGGAAGAATTTAAAAGTGAGACTGATATTTGGTCACAGTAGAATCTGATGGAATAAAAGTACTGTTGAGACATTTGAAGCATTTACTGTACATTTTACCATCAAGAAAGGAGAAAGAGTCTAAAGGAGAGAGAACGCATTTATATTTCTCTTCAAATTATGTTGAAGAATCAATATAAAAATGTAGATCTTTGTTAAGAATTCCCACTTTAATTGAAATGTTAGTTTGAACTCTTGAAAAGGTTTGACTTGCTTTAAAGTTATTTATGGCAAAAATCTAGGCGTTGGGGATTTTGAAGGCATATTTCTCTCTAAGTGCTTGCTGCTTTTAAGTGCAAATGACCTTTCATTTCCCTTAGATAAAGGGGAAAGTATGAGTCATGGACTCACTAACAGGACAGGGGAATGGGTAGGTTGACTTCCTGGCTGCCTTTCAGCTCTGTGTTCCTCTGACACATTTCCTTTTTCAAAATCTTAACATGTATGCTTTCCCCCTTTGAACTTCACACATGTTGGATTTGGTAAATCTTATTTTCTTACACTGTTTCCTAAAATATTCCTTGTATAACTTTATGTGGGGTTGTTGTTGAACAAATCACAAAATTCTTAGAACCTTCTGTATAGATGACCTGGGACAGTATATAGATTTATTTTTTATTGAAAACTCTTGTAAGGAAGGGGTGAAGATGATGAAAACTGCGTGTCACAGAATATGGTAGATTTTGTTCATTCTTAGGCATACCAGAATACCCTGCACTTTTTATAGGATTCATTACTTCACATTGCAATTTCTGTGTTACTCAAAATGGGCTCTATGGACCAGCAGCATCTTCGTGTTATCTGAGGGCTCTTTAGAAATGCAATCTCAGGCCCCGCCCTAGACCTGCTGAATCAGAACTGGCACTTTAACAAGATCCATAGGTGATTCACATTACACAATTACACAATCACATTACACATTACACAAGATCCACAGATACACATTACAGTTTGAGAAGCTCTTCTTTTTCTCTCTCTCCCAGATGTCTTTTTCATTCTTTCATTTCCAGTACTGCATACAGAGTCTAGTGGATAACTGGAATTTGATGAATATTTATTAACCCATGAATTGATTCTCAGTGCTTGAAGATCTAAAGTCCTTATTTAGAAATGTTAGGAAGCCTAAGAGGTACAGATAACTAAATGTAGAACATCTACTCAAAGGATCCTCAGCATTCACTGAACATTGGAAGCCTAGGAAGATTTTAAAAAAAAACAAAACACTGGGCCTGCCCGGTGGCTCAGGAGGTTAGAACTCCGTGCTCCTAACTCCAAAGGCTGCCGGTTCGATTCCCACATGGGCTAGTGGGCTCTCAACCATAAGGCTGCCAGTTCAATTCCTCAAGTCCCGAAAGGGATGGTGGGCTGTGCCCTCTGCAACTAAGATTGAACACGGCACCTTGAGCTGAGCTGCCACTGAGCTCCCGGATGGCTCAGTTGGTTGGAGTGCCTCCTCTCAACCACGGGCTGTGCCCCCTGCAACTAGAAAATGGCAACTGGACCTGGAGCTGAGCTGCGCCCTCCACAACTAAGACTGAAAGGACAACAACTTGAAGCTGAATGGCACCCTCCACAACTAGGATTGAAAGGACAACAACTTGACTTGGGAAGAAAAAAATACTGATACCTGGTTACCACCTACCCATAGAAACTTTAATTAGTATAGGGTGTGACCTGGGCATTAGAATTTTAAAATCTCCCCAGGCAGTTTAACGTGCAGCCAAGGCTGAGAACTGTTGTCCTAGAAATGATCTCCTGAAAAGCTTTTTGAATAATTGAATTAGTAGGTTCCAGGGCAAGAAAATATGAAAAATAATCATGAGTAGAAGCTTGAGTTTCTATCATCAGTACCTAATAGCTCATTACATGGTGTTACTGTGACTGATTTATGTTCCGAGACAATGGTGGAGTATTTGCTATCTGTAGTAAGCAAATATGTTTTATATTTTTTACTAACCTAATCATATAGGGTAACAGTAGAAAGAAAGTTTTTTATCAAGAGAGTGAAGCGTGACACTGATGATTCTTGGGAGAAACTGTAGCTTTAAAAAACTTAAAAATATCTTTGGTTATTTTGGTTTGGTTATTTTGTTCTCTTGGTAGAGAGATCATTGCACAATTTATCCATTGTAAATGTATTATTCATAAATAGAACGGTTTAAAAGTGTACCCTTACTTTACAGAAAAGAAGTGTACCTGGTGGATCTATTTCATGTATCTTTACTGCCTTTTGGGACTCTCCTGTTTTGGGCAACTAAAAGACCTCTTAGGTCTAGGTTAGGAAACAAATGTTTATGAAGCTCTCTCTCCTCTTCCCTCCTTGCCCAATCCATCTTGATGAATATAGCCTTTCACCCAGATGCAGGCTTTCAGTGAGAAGAATTACATCATTTCAGATGATGTCAGTGTTAGCACGTGGCTAATTTGGTTGAGCTGACGTTATGAGCACATTAGAAATATGCTTGATCAAGTGGAGGTACATTTCCATATTGTTTTTGTACTCATTCTTAGCTCCTTGGGAATTTTAAGCAAACCTGAATTCTGTACTCAGTGCCTAAAGTTTCTGTAAAGGGCTTCATGCCTCTTTCAGCACAGTAAAGCTCATGGGAGTTGGAGATAACATTGAGGATACTATTGGAGAGTAAAAAATGTGATGCCAGTGAGATTGGGGTCTCAGAGCTCATGGCATCATCACTGTGTGGACGTGGCATTTACTTAGAGGTTCACCCTCTAGTGATGTCATATCCTGACATGCTACCTTGTGGATGAAGGTTTCTTTGCTCTCCTTTGAAGATTATATTTGGTGAAAGAATATTGCATTAGGGTAGAAGATAAGTGGCTATAACAAAGAGAACAAAATGCAGTGGCAGGGCATTCCTGTTCTACCTCATCATTCAGGCACCTTTCAAGTCATTGCTCTTCAGTCCTTTAAAGCAGATCCTCATCTGCGAGATTGGTGCTGGGCTCTGGACCATCCCTGATCCTGCTTGCAGCAAGGATGGTAGAAAAGAACTTGCGAGAACTTGTCACATAGCCACACTTATCTCCAAGGGAGGCTAGGAAATGCCCACTTTATTGGGGCAGTCACTGTGTGTGTGTGTGTGTGTGTGTGTGTGTGTGACACTAACAGTGTAGAACATGCCTCTTGGGTGGCATAACTTAGAGTCAAGAGAGCAGGGTTATTTATACACCAACTCCTAACAGTCATGGATTGAGTGCTGTTCCTGGTGGGGTGCTATTTCCTTGGCCCTTCTGCTTTTTGCATGTGGAAGGAGTGGGCTTCAGAGAACATAAAAATTTTTCAGGTAAAGAAATGTAGATGTTGGTAGTTGGAAGTCTGCTTTCAGGAACAGATAAAGGTGACGGATGGAGGTGGGGCAGCGACAATATCTGGTACAGGATTTTGTCCCTCCTAAGTTGCAGGTGTACCATTGATTTCACAACCTCTATCAACTACGAGTTATTCAGGCACCAAACCTTAAATATTAAACACTGAAGAAACACACATATATTCTCTGCCTTTAAATAACCCAGATCCATGAAAACTCTTGGTTTTAAAATGAAGGCGACCAATTGTATAACCAGAAGTTTAACTCACAAAATTTGGATCTGAGTTCCAATGTTTTACATAAGGATGGTGCAAAATAATTGGTGTGAATGCTGGCAGATTTAAATGACTTATTTAGGAGGAATTTTCAAAGGATTGAGTAGTTAAAAACTATCTTAGATTTAGTTTTAACATTTGTTGGTTCTTTATGTCTTTAACTTTATTAAAGTAATTAGTTGCTGACTCAACTTCAGCTCATAAAAATGTAGTTTCGTAAAGCTAAAACTGTTTTAAGCTTAGAAATATATATAAACAATTTTTGATATGACCAATTGACGCTTAAATTCTTTCTAAGAATCATAGGTAATAGCAATACTTGCTCAATGGCATAATATGTGTGGGCCAGTTTGGAAATTAAAATTTGCCTTTATATGAAACTTCACATGAGCATGGCTCTCTTTTTAATTGCTTTTATGTGAATGTAGCCATACATAGTCATTGTAGAGAAAAAGAATCAGAATGCAAGGTGTTTCTGTTTGAATTCACATTCTGAAAAAAGAGAAATATAAATCAGTTACTAAATTCTGAGATCAACGTGGGGATATTTTTTTGTTTTGTAAAATTGGAGGAAATGAACATTTCTACCATGATTCCTTAACAATAAATAACTAAAATAAGTTAGAAGGTTTATGCATTTTCCCCACTTCAGTTCAAGCTAAGAGTTCTGCCAACAACCTAGTTGGGGTAAAAAGCTCTTTGAAAAGTGAATTTATTGCTAGTTTCAAATAGATTGACATGCAAACTTAGCTTATTCATAGATTTCTGAAACGTGCTCAATAGAACCTTTAAATAGAGCTCTTATAATATGAAGGGATTTCACCAGAATGATGCAAAGCATATTTTAGACTGAGGCAACCTTCATGCCCCCAAGCTCTAGTGTGATTCTACTGGGTTTTGGAAGACCCTTGTAGGAAGAGGTGCTGGAACCTGACGTAGGACCCTCATCCAGTCAGTCTTCCGGCAGAGATTCTGCTGCTAGTATTTTTCAGGTATGAAATTTCTACTCTACTGTCTTCCCCCTTTTGTAGCAGCCCTTCAGAGAAGAAATAGTCATTGTGAGAAGGATTGGGAATTAGAGATGAGCAATTCCCAAACTTTACAAATAACTTATACTAAGACCCATGATTCTGAAATTTCCTCAGCCAATCTAATTTCTCGGCAAAGGCTCTGGTCCCTCAGGAAATTTAGTGGGTTGTAAATAACAATTTCTGAGAACCAGAGACAACCAGGGTTAGCCTACTTTTTTTTCAAAACTGTGGTGAAATACATATAACACAAAAATTAGCATTTTAACTTTTTAAAGTGTACAATTCGGTGGTGTTTAGTCCATTCAGAGTATTGCAAACCATCACCTCTACCTTGTTTCCCCGAAAATAAGACCTAGCTGAACCATCAGCTCTAATGTGTCTTTTGGAGCAAAAATTAATATAAGACCTGGTCTTATTTTGCTATAGTATAAAACTGGGTTTTATCTAATCTAATCTAATCTAATCTAATCCCAGGTTTTACATTAATTTTTGCTTCAAAATATGCATTAGAGTTGATTGTCTGGCTAGGTCTTTTTTTAGGGGAGACACGGTATCTAATAACCCAAAAGGTGGCCCATACCTATTAAGCAGGTCACTCCCCATTTCCCCTCCCCTAGCCCTTAGCAAACATTAATCTACTTTCCGTCTCTATGGCTTTACGTATTCTGGACATACAAATGGAACTGTATAATTTGTGACCTTTTGTGTCTACTTTTGTCACTTACCATAATAGCTGAATAATGTCCCACTGTATGTATATATCACATTTGGTTTATCCATTCATCCACTGATGAACATTTGGATTGTTTCCACATTTTAGCTATTGTGAATACTGCTGTTATGAACGTTCATGTACAGGTATTTTCTTCAGTACCTGTATGCAATTCTTTGGGGTATATACCCAGGAGTGCAACTGCTGTGTAGTATGGTAATTCTATGTCTAACTTTTTGAGGAACCAAGACAACTGCTTTTAATTCAGAGATCAGTGGTATAATACATTTATTAATGATGCCTTGCCTGGTAGCTCCTTAAAGTGTTAATAATTATTCTCCCCTGAAATGGGAATATTAAATTTAAATAAAGGAAGCCTGAGTCATGCAATGCAAACATTTTAACATTCACTCCAGTTCTTATACATGTGACACCATAACAGTAAGAAAGATAAAACAACTGTGATTTTCAGAATAGTTCCAACGTGTACCAGGGATTACGTTTGACTGCTAACGTAGGCCTGAAATAATGGAGGTTTTTGTTCTTAAATGCAAGCCTCTCAACCTCTGAATTTTGGGCTGATGATTGTTTGTTGTGAGGGCTATGCTTTGCACTGCATAATGTTTAGCCTCATCCTTGACCTCTACCAATTGTATGCTAGTAACATCCCTCCACCCCCACCAGTTGTAACAATAAAAACATTGCTAAATGTTAACAGACATTGCTAAATATCCCCTGGGGGTAATGTAAATGAAGTCCAGGCTGCTTTGGTGGCTCCATAAGGTCACTAATATCTAGGTTCCTTCTATTTTTTTACTCTGCCAATTCTTAATGTATAGCTTTCATTCTCAAGTTCACCTCATAGTGCAAAGATGGCTGCTGCAGCTCCAGCCATATGTCACAGGCAAGAAAATGGAGCTGAGTCAGGCCCTTGTAAAGGCATTCCCCAACATCCCTGCTGAAAGACTTGTGTTTACATTTCATTGGCAACTTTCATCAGCAATGTAAGCTTGGACAAATATTTTATTGCTGGGCTGATTTCTATACCCAACAAAATAATTGTTCTTTTACCAAAGAAAAGGAGGGAAATGTATATTGACTGCATAGTCAACTTGCTGTCTCAATCACAAAATAACATTCATTTCTGATTGTTGAGACCACTGGAGAAGACCGCATCCTAGTGAAGAGTGGTAGCTTCTTCTGAGTGCAATTGATGTTCACAGTTCCCCTCAGAAAAAGTTTAATCTTAGGACAAGAAAGGAGGTGGGTTATTTTTGTATATAAAGGGCCTTAAATTAGCCTAGACTCTAAGGCATAAAGGGGACAGGTGCAATTTTGGTGCTGTAAATCCAGGTTCCTTGGACATAGGGAGGTAGATTAAGGTTGGTAAACCCTCTGCCTCCATTTTTCACTGAAGGCTAGGGAGCAGTAGCAGCAGCAGGGATTTGGCTTGCCAGAAAGTGGCTATTTCTGAGCTTCAGTCCCATCAACAGTATCCTCAAACCTGAGGCTAGAATGGGAATTGGTAGCAATGACTAGCATATGTAGCTATATGAGGCAGGGTGGTATTCTCACCAAAATCATCAGAACCCAACGTAGCCATATGACAAGAGGCTGGGAAGGCCAGAGCAGAAGTAAAGGGAGGGCTCTTTCTGTAGTACTCTGTGTTCTAGGATACAAAGATCATAGGGACACTTCAGGCAAAATCATAAGACATAGGCCTGTGGAAAGCAGAGATGATAATACTTGGAGTATAAAAAGAGAGATAGAACTTTGTTGTCACTGGTAAGGCTGGTGTTGTGGGTTGCATTGTATCCCCCACAAAAGACATGTCAAAGTCCTAAACTATGGTACCTGTGAATGTGGCCTTATTAGGAAACGGGCTTTGTAGATTTAATCAAGTTAAGATGGTCATATTCCATTAGAATGGGCCCTAATCTGACTCATGTCCTTATAAGAAGAGCAAACAGACAGAGACTCACAGGGGAGAATGCCATGTGAAGACAGTGGCAGAGGTTGGAATGGTTAATCTATAAACCAAGGAATGCTAAGGATTGCTGCAACCACCAGAAGCTGAGAGGCATAGAGTTGACTTGCCCAGAGCTTCCAGAAGGAGCACTCATTGCCACCACCCTGTTTTAAGACTTCTAGCTTCTAGAACTGTGGAAGTAAATTTCTGTTTGAAGCCATCCAGTTTGAGGTTCGTGGTCATAGCAGGCCCAGAAAACTAATACAGTTAAGGCTGTATTCCACACAGAAAATCAAAACTTGCATTTACTCAGAATCTGTCTAGTCACATTTGTCTTTTATATACTGTTTAATGTGAATTATTTTGATAAGTAGTACAGATCCCATCTCATTAGCTTATCTCTAAAATACCCCAAACTGTTTCACTTGTGGGGGCTTCTAACAAATGCTTATTTGATGATAATATTTACTGAATAAGCTCCTACCTCTGAAATTTTCCATGAGACGTTGTACATGAATGCACCGCATCAGTGATAAAATACCATACAATTCTTAGTTACAATTGTATTGTCAGTATAGATTTATAATTGTACACCTGAAAAATAAGTGGTCGAAGGAATATCAACAAATATAATTAGATTTTTAGCCTATGTGATTTGAGGGACAAAGCAAATAATGGTGAGAAATGAATGTCTAAGCAAGTCCTTTCAAGAAACAGTCAGCCATTACAATTGCATCTTGTTACAAAATTATTGGTAAAATAAAATGGTCAGAAAAGCATCTGGAACAGGAGAATGCCAAACAAAGCACGCTGCAACTTTGCTTTTCCCTGACGTTGAAACAGTCAAAGCCTAGCTTGACAGATCATTTCAGAGCCACTTTAGGCTACCAGCAACGCATGAACTGCCCTTTTCTCTAATGGAGAAGCACCAAGAAGATGCTGCTTCTACCTCTCCTAGAAATAGTCTGGTGAACAAAACCATGGTAGACAAAAGACTCATCACCTAAGCCTGGAGAGAATGTTCTCCTTAACTGTGTTGTTAAATAAAATAAAATAAAATTGAAGAAAATGAAGGATAAGCTCTAAGTTCCCAAATTTAGGCTCAGACATATTTATGCCCTGAGCTATAAAGGCTGTAGTGGTAAGAGCTCTAATAATATGGTCTAATGAGTTGGAAAAATGATGGCTTGGTTGTTGCTTTGCTGAACCCTACGGCTGACAGCCCAGGCAGAGCCGTAGCCAGTGAAGTATTCCAGAAAGATCTATAAAACAGCCAGAACAGAGTCATGATGGAAGAGCTTCTTTAATGACAAAAAAAAAAAAAAAAGAAAAAAAAAGTGATGTTTTATTTTTCATGGTTCGGTTACTTCCTAGGGGCTGCCTCAATCCATCTTAACCTTTCTGGAGTCCTTTAAAAAATCAAAAGGGCCCCTGAAAATTAATTAGATCTAAGAGGTAGATCATACATGTTGTTCCTATTTTTTATATGAATGATGTAAACACTTATTGTGCATCTATTACATGTCAGAGGGGGAGATGGGGAGAAAAGAAAGGGTACAAACTTTCAATTATAAGATGAATAAGTTCTGGAGAATCTAATGTACAGCATGGTGACTACAGTTAATAATACTGTGTTGTATACTTGAATTTTGCATATGCAAAGGGCTTTATAGATGTTATTTCAATTGACACAAGAACATCATATGATAGGTTATTTTTTTTCCAGCTTTGTTGAGAGATGGATAAATAAAATCGTACATATTTAAAGTGTACAAGAAGATGATTTGATATATGTATATATTGTAACATGGCTACTACAACCAGGCTAATTAACACAATCATCACCTCATATAGTTACCATTTTATTTTTTTACGGTGACAACATTTGAGATCTACTCTCTTAGCAAAATTCAAGTATACAACACAGTATTATTAACTGTAGTCACCATGCTGTACATTAGATTCTGCAGAACTTACTCATCTTATAATTGAAAGTTTGTACCCTTTCTTTTCTCCCCATCTCCCCACCCCGTTTCTATATACTGATGAGAAAAATCAAGGCATATATATTGAGAGTAAAAGCGTCTTCCTTACAACATCTGTCCTCTGCTTGATCAATTTTAGAGAGCTCGCCAACTCACTTGGCATCATTTATAGGCAGTTCTGATTCACCATTTGAAAAATCTTCCTTAGGTTGTTTAGAAACGAGTTGTCCTATAACCAATGGTTTCTTACTCTTCCTTCCACTTGAATGGTCCTTTAAGTGCTCATGCTGATCCTTAGTACTCTTTTCCATATTAAATGTCCTTTGATGCTTCATCTATCCTTCATGGAAAATGATTTTCTGACCTCTCACCATCCTGGCTCACTCACCTCTGAAAGAGCTTTAACCGGTCAGATCCCCACTTAAAATGTAGTTCCCATAATATTGTGTAAGTCTCCACATTGGAATGATCCTCTCCTTTGTTCTGGATGCTAGATATTTGTCAGCATACGTTAATTTTGAATGTAGCCGGTTTGGAAATTTGGTCACTCTTTTGAGCACTATGGAGCTTAAGTTACAGTCAACTGAGACCTCTGTGTATTTCACATGTGGGTTTATGTTAGGTCTACTGAAATTGTGTGATTTATTTTTTGTTTTAAATTTTATTTTACAAAGTTAGTTTCAGCCCTGGTATCCTGCTTACTTGACATCTTTATACTTCTATTGTCAAAGTTCTCCTCAGCTGTATGTAATATTAAGCGTTTTCTCTACCTTTATAATAGGTACCGATGAGAATTATACTGAATGAGACTAAGTAGAGAGTGATGTGGGCTGGATCTAGGAACCTCCCTGCAGGGGGGCAATAACTTGTTAATCTAGAACCTTAACTATAAAACACATTCAGTTCCATCTAATATATTATTATATAGTATACAATTTTCCATTTTACTCAAAGGAATTTTATTCCAATTCAGAAAATACTTATTGAATAGAACAGAGGTTGGCTAACTACTGCCAATTCCAGTCAGCTTCCTGTTTTTGTAAATAAAATGCGATTGGAACACAGCCGTGCTCATTTGTTTACATATTGTTTATGGCTGCTCTCGCAGGCTACAATGACAGAGTTGAGTAGTATGGCCATAAAGCCTAAAATATTTACTAAGTTGACCCTTTACAGAAAAAAAGTTTGACTTCTGGAATAGAAGGACTTCATTCCTATGATTATCTTTCTTTCTGCATAATCAATTTCCTCATCATTATCAGTAGCATGTTATAGTATCTTCCATCTTAAAAAACAACACCTATTTTGATCTCTTCCCTTCCAGCTATAACCCTTTTCGTTTTTCCATTTCCCTTTACAAAACAAACTTGAGTGTTCTTTACTTTCTATCCTTTCTCTCGTCATTCTCACTTGAACACATTCCAATGTAGCGTTCATCCCTAACCACTCATCTGAAATGACTTTGTTCAAGTTCCCCGAGTGACTTTCACATTGGCAGCCTGAGAATTAAACATTCTCAGTTCTCATCTTACTTGACCTATCATCTCCGTTCAGATGCGGTGGAGTTTCTCTTTCTTAAATCACTTTTTCCCCTTGGCCTCCAGGACATGGCTCTCTCTCACTTGCCTTTGTGTTCTTTTCATCTTCTTACTTTTAAACATTGGAGTGCCCTAGGGCTCTATTGTTAGATCTCTTCTTTTCTCCATCTTCACTCACTCCCCAGGTGCTCTTATCGCATTTCACAGTTTTAAAGACAGTCTCTATATGTGATGACTCCCCAATTATATCTGTAGACTGAATCTCTGGACTGAACTCCAATGCCAAGCAGACAGTCCCACTTGGATGACTAATAAGCTTCTCAGATTCAGCAAGTTATAAAACAAAGTCTTGATTTCCCTTATGCAAACCAGCTCTTTTTACAGTCATCCTTATTTTAGTAAATGTTAATCCCATGTGTTTATTGTTCATATCAAGCATATAGAATTGTTTCCTCTTTCTCATACTCCATATCAATCCATCAGCAAGTCCAGCCAGTTCTAACTTACAAAATATATGTCCTACCCCAGCCCCATAATCTTTTCTAAACATGGCAGTCACATTGATAATATTAAAATATAAGTTGGGGCATGTCCGTTCTTTGCTAAGATCCCTCCAGTAGTTTTCCCTCTTATTCAGAATAAATTTGTAAGTCCTCCTGTATTCCACAAGGCCTTACCTGATCTAGCCACCTTTCCTTTCTGATGTCATCTCTAATACTCTTTAAGTTTCTCATTCCTCTGCATCCATGCTGCCCTCCTTGTTGGTTTGCAGACATACCAAGCATGTTCTAGCGATTGCTTATGCTGTTTTCTCCGCGTGAAAATGTCCACTCCCAGATATTTACATGGCTTCTATCCTCACCTCATTTAGGCACACTATGCCCAAAACTCAGCAAGAATGCTTCCCAAAGCACCCCTCCATAACTCTCTATATACTCTTAGCCTGCTTTATTTCCATAGCATGTATTACTTACTACCTGACATATCCATATCAGAAGACAAATACGAACCAAAATCATTCTGTGTGTGTGTGTGTATGTGTGTGTGTATGACAAAGAGGGAAAAAAGTCTTATTACATAAAGAAACTGTTCATTTCACCAGGGATATGTAAGAAGCCTCAATATATGCAATTAATAACATGGCCTCAACGTAGCAAAAGTGGGTAGAAATGAAATAAAAATTTCACAAATTGACAAATACAACTCTCATAGTAATTGATAGATCAAAGAGACAAAAGTTGTTAACAATGGAGAGTTTATTATTTATTTATTTATTTATTTATTTATTTATTTATTTATTTATTTCCCCTCCTTTCTTCCGCCTCCCCCTGCTTCCAGTTCAAGCCGTTGTTTCTCAGTCCAGTTGTATAGGACACAGCTCCCTGGCCCATGCTGGTGTTATGAGCCTTGCGCTCCCCCATGGCTGAGGCAGTTGGTCGCCGGTCATTGGTTGGCCACTCATAGCAGCTCATGGCAGCTCTCACCGGCTGCCAGCCACTCACGCTGGCCACTGGCAACTCATGGCAGCACACAGTAGCCCACGGCAGCCCACTGCAGCACACAGCGGCACCTCACACCAAACTCCGGCTGCTAACAGCAGCCCAGCTCCAGGGAGATCTGTTGTTCACAATCTTAGCTGTAGAGGGCACAGCTCACTGGCCCATGTGGGAATTGAACCGGCAGCCTTCGGCATTAGAAGCATGGCGCTCCCACCGCCTGAGCCACCGCCTGAGCCACCGGGGCTGGCCCAACAATGGAGAGTTTTAATATCCCAATAAATAGTCTTGATCTAATAGAGATATATAAAATTATGCACTCAACAATTATAGAATCTAGTCCTGTACAATAGAATTTACAATTTAAACAAAATAAGACCACCTACTAATCCATAAAGCAAGCCTGATAAAATGCCATTAAATTAAGGATTAATAAAAAGATCATGATTTTAAAAATTTTCCTTGTATTTCACAAATTTAAATACCCTTCTAAGTAATAGATTAAAAAGGATTATGACTAAAGCTTAGAGTTAGTAATGAAGTCTAATACATATTGGATAAATCAAAACAAGTCTGATGCAGTTGAACAGATAATTGAGAAGGAAATTTATAGTCTGAAATGCTTTTATTAGAAAGAAAGAAAGGTTGAGAATCAATGAGGTAAGCATTTAAAGGCAATAGAAGATTTTTAAAAAGAGAATGATCTTATAGAAAGTAGAATGATGGAAATAATACATGGATGATTGAATAATTTATTGAAAGATCAAATAATACATTAGGGATGAACAAAACCCCAAAGTAAGTTCTTTGAAAAGACAGATATATAATCTTCAAACAAGATTGACATCCCTCTCCCTCCCCCCCCCAAAAAAAAAACACAAGAAAAATATAATCCGTCATATTAGGAATGGAAAAGACATAATTACTGATAATGTTGAGATGAAATAAAAATATACTTGAACTGCTTTATGTCAATAAATTTGTATATTAGACAAAATGAACAATTTAAAAATGTTTACAAAAACTGACTGAGGAAGAAATAGAAACCTGAATAGACTTGTCAATATAAAAGAAATTTAAATAGTAGTTAGAAATAGACATGCTTAGGCTGGTTTTGCAAGTTTGAATACTTTCTTAAAACAAAGTTCTCGTGGCTCTTTATGAAGTCCATATGCACAGAGGTGATAAAGACCAAAAGTTGGATCTCTTGGGATGTAGAAGATATCCAGTTTTGAGTTAAAGATGGAGTGGGAATCTAGGCTATTTTTCGCTGGTATTGGCTTCAATTATTCCACACAAGTTTTGTCACATTTACTTACATCACATGATCCTTAAGCTTTTGGGAAAGTGAAAAAAATATGTCAAGTTTCATTTTTGTATTGTTCACTAATACACCTTCTAAAAGAATTCAGTATGTGTGTGTGCGTGTGCATATACGGGCATGTGCTTCTGTATGAAACCTTTCTTAACACACTAAATATAGTTGCTATCCACCATCTAATTTTATATCCTATTCTCTTTCTGGGGAAAAATATCCAGCTATACTACCAAGTGCTGTTTTAAAATAGAGCAGAAAACCTGACAATTGGATAGGAAGACCTGCTGTTGTATGATTGAAGTAACATCTCATCTCTACACATAAAAATACCAAAATAGAGTGATTGGAAGTTTATGTGTGGTTCTCACCTAGAAATTTTATGGAAAAATTAAAAGAAACTTTATGGAAAATTAAAAGAATTAGGCTTATATTGTAATAATAATAACTCCATAAAATCTGGAATGAAAGTAGTGGAATTGTGATCTAAAACATCTAAAAGAGAAATTAAATTCCATTTCATTATATATTTAAAATTTTCAAGTCAATATTCACAGCTATTGGACATTGTTGAGGAGGTAATGCTAAGACCCATCTGTTCTCCTCTTGGGGTTCTGTTGGTGACAATGGACATGATGGCATTAAACTACTGATATGTGCTAGCAAATGTAGTTGGAATCTGAAGTTTAATGGTCACTCCTACTTCCACCCTGAATCTGGATTTGCCTGTGGAGAAATCTGAATCTGTAGGGCAGTTTTAGAGGCCCTCAGGAAGGAACACAGGTCTGCTCCACATACCTTAACCAGTAGGACAGTGAGTGACAATGATTAATCCCCTCCCTTACCCACAAACACAGAAGGGTCTGTCATAAGAATTAGATAGCAGAAGAGGAGGAGGGTTTGTTCCACTTGCGAGGAATTTGGTGAGAGCAAGAGCACAATGGAGCAAGAGCACAGACCATAGTGCTCTTGCTCTAATTTTCTTATTCCTATTGCCAGAAAATGTAGCCCCACAAATGTCAAGCTTCTACCAAGAAGGCTAGCTATGCCTGTTCTCTTGGGAAGCAATGAATAAGGGATAAAAAGTGGGTTGGAAGTTTCCTCTGTAGGTAGGGACTTTCCAAAAATGTAAAAATCTTGGCAGAAACACTTTTCTGAATAGGAATGTGGGATTCTTCCTATGCCAGTAGTTCTCCTATGAACTAATTAGCTTTTGCTGTGTAACAAAATACCCCAAACATAGAAGCTTAAAAAAGTAACCATTTATTTAGTTCATGATTTTCGCGGGTCAGCAGTTTGGGTTGGTCTCAACTAAGTCTTCTCATATGTCTGTGATTAGCTGTTGGGTCAACTGGTTGCTGCTTGCTGGCTGGTCTGGGATGACTTCTGCTGGGGCATCTTGTCTCTGCTCCATGAAGTCTCTCACCCCCCATTAAAATAGCCTGGGCTTGCTCAAATGATGGCTATTTCCAAGAGAACAAAGCCCAGGCCTAGTACTGACACACCGTCACTTCTGTCACATTCTGTTTGCCAAATCAAGTCACAGGGGCTTCCCAGGTTCAAAGGATAGGGAAATAGACAACACCTGTGGATCAGAGGAGCTTCTAAACCGCACTGTAAAGGATGTGAATAAAGGGCAGAAACTTGGGACCATTTCTACAAGGAATCTACCACATCCAAACAGTTTTACTCATACACAGTGAAGTATGCTACCGCCCTGAAACTACGTATATTTTATTTTTTTATCAAAGTTAAATTAGTATTGAGTGGTCAGTGTATGTTTACGACTATATTAAGAGCCACAAATAATCCCAAAAGGCATATATAAAATGGTCTTTGCCCTTATATATGACATTTTTAACCCCAGTGTAAAATGGAAGAATTTTATTTCTCAAAGAGTTGACTGTAAAGAAATCTGAAAATAGGTGTGAATCTTCTGGAGATCTCAGAGGTGTATAATTTCAATCAGCTTTCTATCCTTCACCCTGGGTCACATCTTGTCAGGTAAAGCACAAGAGATTCTAAATAAAACTTATTCGATGATATGAGGAAGATACCACTTAAAAACCTGTAGAAAATTCAATAGCCTTTGGAGATTGCCAATTGTGCCATTTAGCCATAGAGAAAGCAGTGGTATAATGGCAAAAAGAAAAACCATATCTTGGTGGTAAATTATTATTTTTCCAGTGTAGGCAGTATTTGTTGACTATAAACAATAGAAGAAACAAGAAAATTCATTCGTTTTCATTGTGTTAGATATTTTGGAACAGAAGAGAAACAATAACTCAATTATTTCAAGCATTTTGAGTTCAGTTTGCCTTTGAAATAGGGCAGCCCTTTTATTGTGTAATTGAAACCACTTTATCTCAGCACTTGTTTATAAAGACAGCAGTAAAATATTGCTTGAAATCATAAATCTTTCTTGAGAGTGTTATAGACTATGCTTCAAACTTTCAGAAAGGGTATATAACTTTGTTCTTTTGGGGGAAGTAAACACAGTTTAATAGAAAAATTAGACGAGGAACCCACTATCAGGTTCTTTATGAAAACTAAGAATATGTAGCATTTTAAAAGGCCAATATGAAAGCAAATATTTCAATATGGCAGAAAATCTGTGATGCTCTATAAACAACACTGGATTTGGAGGTAGGAGACCTCAATTCTTATCCTGATTCCATCACTAACTTAGAGTGTGAACTTTAGGGACTTTAGATAAACAAGATCACCACGTTAGGTACCATTTGAATCCATCTGTATAGTGGAGGTTATAACTCCAGCCTTATACTTTAACTGGAGACTTGTAAAGTGCAAACAAGCAATTGCAGGAGGACTTTGAATTGTACCATGCACTGTACACATATATAGCCTAATTACAGGTGAATTTTCCAGGCAAAGTTTTCTGCCAAATATAAGCTTAAAATGGAGCTAAAACTTCAGTTTTATTGAAAGGGAGTCAAACTAAACTTTTAAGTAATGTGAACTTTAAAATTTATAAAATAGTTTATCTTTATTTGTAATTTATGTAGTGAAACTTAAAAAGAACTATCATTGCATTGTGAAACTGTGATTCTTTAAAACATCATTTTTTGAGAGGGAAAAATATACAATTCTTTATTTTATTCTACTCTGGATTGTTAAACCAACCCCTTCTTGGAACTCCAATTCGGGATGATGTGTAAATAGGTCATAGATTGTTTTTCTCTTCCAGCAATATGCCTTCTTGAAGAGGAAAGGATAAAAGAGCTTCCCTTTTTCTTTATTCTGCCTTTTCAGTATGGTACCCAAACTTTTTACAAGACATTTTCACATGGCCACCAGCTCACAAATCATGAATTCATTACCTTCTCCCTCAAAATCAACTTTAAAAAATTATCTATTTTTGAAAACACTACCAACATTCTAGGATTCAAGGCTGGAAACCTTAGGCTCACCTTTGATTCCTCCTTTCTTTCAAGCCTCACCTATTGTGCCATCTCTAGTCCTTGTCTCACCAAAATTAGGTCCTATTTGTTTTTCAGAAACACTGTCAGATCTATTTCTTTACATCTCAAATGCTTCCTTGCTTCTAGCAGAGTTAGCACATATCCAGCATGGAAAAATGCCTCCCTCATTAGCCTATGTCAGACATTGCTAATGGATCATGAAGATATTTCTTACTGAGTATTACTTGAGAATCTTTCTCAACCTAGTTCAAAGCTAGCTCTCCCTAGCAATTGGCATTTACATGAGAAATAATTCTATTTATTATAGTGGTTCTACATGACAAAGTTTAACACCCTAGGGCTGACATTGAGGGTTCTCTGTAATTAAGTTCTAACTTACATTTTCAGAATTCACTGCTTGTTAATAAAAACATTTTACTCCAATAAGACTCATCTATTTAATATGTTTACTTTGCTGATTCTACACTTTATGCTCACACTTCCTCCACACTTCCTTTTCATATCACAAAAACTCGACCAGCTCCATTCCATCCTTTTTATGAAACTCTGCTGGGGATTTTTTTCCTAATCTCATTCCTAGTCCTTACTATTGAAAATGTTGTACACAAATTCTGCTTTGATTTCTTCTCATATGCATACCTGATTTTCCTAAGTTGTATGTGAGTAGTCACCATAAGCTAACTGCACCTAATGCCAAGACCTGTAAGGCTAAACTCATTAGAGGTGAATTTCTTATTCAAGTCATAGCCCAGCAAAAGAAGAATGCTGGGTAGAGAGGAGGTTCTTAATCAAGTAAATTTTTTATGCATTTAGTGATTTGGAAGGTATATTTTTATTATAGTATTGGTTGAAGTTAATTGTTCTGGTTTGCAAGATTCACATTAAAATACAAAAGATGTATATGCTTACTATAAATACATTTTTTATAATAATGTAAGTATAAATAGTTGGAAAAGTAGACTCTCCTCCATTGGCAATCCCGATGCTCAGTTGTAGCCATTAACAATATTTTTTTAATTTATTGGGGTGACAATTGTTAGTAAAATTACATAGATTTCAGGTGTACAATTCTGTATTACATCATCTATAAATCCCATTGTGTGTTCACCACCCAGAGTGAGTTCTGCTCCCATCACCATATATCTGATCCCTCCCACCCCCCACCCCTCTTACCCTCTGGTAACCACCAAACTATTCTCTGTGTCTATGAGTTTTTGTTTCTCATTTGTTTGTCTTGTTCTTTTGTTGTTGTTGGTTTATATACCACATATCACTGAAATCATATGGTTCTCTGCTTTTTCTGTCTGACTTATTTCACTTAGCATCATGCTCTCAAGATCCATCCAAGTTGTCACAAATGTTCCTATATCATCTTTTCTTACCGCAGAATAGTATTCCATTGTGTATATATACCACAACTTCTTTATCCATTCATCTATCGAAGGACATTTTGGTTGTTTCCATGTCTTGGCCACCGTAAACAAAGCTGCAATGAACATTGGAGCACACGTGTCTTTATGTATAAATGTTTTCAGATTTTTTTGGTAGATACCCAGGAGAGGGATTGCTGGGATATATGGTAATTCTATTCATAATTTTTTGAGGAACCTCCAAACTGCCTTCCATAGCAGCTGCACCAGTCTGCATTTCCACCAACAGTGTATGAGGGTTCCTTTTTCTCCACAGCCTCTCCAACCCTTCTTACTATTTGTCTTGTTGATGATAGCCATTCTGACTGGGGTGAGGTGATATCTCATTGTGGTTTTTATTTGCATTTCTCTGATGATTAGTGATGTTGAACATTTTTTCATATGTCTATTTGCCATTTGTATGTCCTCTTTGGAGAAATGTCTTTTCAGGTCCTCTGTCCATTTTTAAACAGGGTTGTTTGTTTTCTTATTGTTGAGTTTCATGAGTTCCTTCTGTATTTTGGATATTAAGCCCCTTATCGCAGGCACTGTTTGCAAAAATCTCCCATTCAGTTGGTTGCCTCTTTATTTTGTTGATGGTTTCTTTTGCTGAGCAAAAGCTTTTAAGTTTCATATAGTCCCATTCATTTATTTTATCTTTTACTTCCCTTGCTTTTGGAGTCAAATTCATAAAATGCTCTTTGAACCCAAGGTCCATAAGTTTAGTACCTATGTTTTCTTCTATGCAGTTTATTGTGTCAGGTCTTATGCTTAAGTTTTTGATCCATTTTGAATTAATTTTGGTACATGGTGACAGATGGCAGTCCAGTTTCATTCTTTTGCACATGGCTTTCCAATTCTCCCAGCACCATTTATCGAAGAGGCTGTCTTTCCTCCATTGTATGTTTTTAGCTTCTTTGTCAAAAATTGTCTGTCCATATTTATGTGGTTTTATTTCTGGGTTCTCAATTCTATTCCATTGGTCTATGTGTCTGTTTTTCCGCCAATACCAAGCTGTTTTGATTATTGTAGCCCTGTAGTACAAGCAAAAATCAGGGAGTGTGATACCTCCAGTATTGTTCTTTTTTTTTAATATTGCTTTGGCTATTCGGGGTCTTTTGTGGTTCCAAACAAATCTGATGATTTTTTGTTCTATTTCTTTAAAAAATGCCATTGGGATTTTAATGGGGATTGCATTAAATCTGTATATGGCTTTGGGTAATATGGCCATTTTAACTATGTTGATTCTTCCAATCCATGAGCACGGAATGTCTTTCCATTTCTTTGTGTCTTCAATTTCTTTCAAAAATGTCTTATAGTTTTCAGCATATAGGTCCTTCACATCCTTGGTTAAGTTTATTCCTAGGTATTTTATTCTTTTTGCTGCAATTGCAAAAGGAATTTTTTGTATTTCTTTTTCTGAGATTTCATTGTTAGTATATAGGAATGCAATGAAATTTTGTACTTTGATTTTGTAGCCAGCAAATTTACTGTATTTGTTGATTGTTTCAAATAGCTTTTTGGTGGAGTCTTTAGGGTTTTCTATATATAGCATCATGTCATCTGCAAAGAGTGACAGTTTAACTTCTTCATTCCCAATTTGGACGCCTTTTATTTCTTTCTCTTGCCTGATTGCTCTGGCAAGGACTTCCAACACTATGTTGAAAAGCAGAGGTGATAGGGGACAGCCCTGTCGTGTTCCTGAACGTAGAGCAAAGGGCTTCAGTTTTTCACCATTAATTATGAGATTAGCTGAGGGCTTGTCATATATGGCCTTTATTATGTTAAGGTATTTTCCTTCTATACCTATTTTATTAAGTGTTGTAATCATAAATGGATGTTGTATCTTGTCACATGCTTTTTCTGCATCAATTGATATAATAATATGATTTTTGTCCTTTATTTTGTTTATGTGATGTATCACATTGATGGATTTGCAGATATTGAACAATCCTTGTGCCCCGGAGATGAACCCCACCTGGTTGTGGTGAATAATCTTTTTAATGCATTTTTGTATACAGTTTGCTAGAATTTTGTTTAGGATATTTGCATTTGTATTCATCAGAGATATTGGTCTGTAGTTTTCTTTTTTTGTGTTGTCCTTACCAGGTTTTGGTATCAGGGTAATGTTGGCCTCATAAAATGAGTAAGGGAGCACTGTCTCTTCTTCAATTTTTTTGAAGAGTTTGAGCAGGATTGGTATTAGATCCTCTTTGAAGGTTTGGTAGAATTCACTAGTGAAGCCATCTAGTCCCGGACTTTTGCTTTTGGGAAGGTTTTGGATGACTGATTCAATTTCGTTACTGGTGATCGGTCTGTTTAGATTTTCCAGTTCTTCATGGTTCAGCCTTGGAAGGCTATATGTTTCTAAGAACTTGTCTTTTTCTTCTAGATTATTGAAGTTGGTGGTATATAGACCTTCATAGTGTTCTTGCATGATCCTTTGTATTTCTGTGGCATCCGTTACAACTTCCCTTTTTTCATTTCTGATTTTGTTAATTAGTGTCTTCTCTCTTTTTATCTTAGTGAGTCTAGCCAAGGGTTTGTCAATTTTGTTAATCTTTTCAAAGAACCAGCTCTTTGTCACATTAATTTTTTCTATTGTCTTTTTGTTCTCTATTTCATTTAGTTCTGCTCTGATTTTTGTTATTTCCTTTCTTCTGCTGACCTTGGGTTTCGCTTGTTCTTCTTTTTCTAGTTTTTTAGGTGTAACATGAGGTTATTTATTTGGGATTTTTCTTGTTTCTTGAGATAGGCCTGTAATGATATAAATTTCTTTCTTAAACTGCTTTCGCTGCCTCCCAAACATTTTGGTAGGATGTATTTTCATTGTCATTTGTTTCTATGTATCTTTTGATCTCTCCTCTAATTTATTCTTTGACCCAGTCGTTCTTTAAAAGTATGTTGTCTAATTTCCATGTATCTGTGTTTTTTTCCTGCTTTCTTTTTGCAGTTGATATCCAATTTCAAAGCCTTGTGATCAGAGAATATGCTTGGTATGATTTCAATCTTCTTAAATTGGCTGAGGCTAGTTTTATGTCCCAATATGTGGTCTATCCTTGAGAATGTTCCGTGTACACTACAAAAAAATGTATAGTCTGATGTTTAGGATCAAGGCTCCATTTCATCTAATGTGTCTTTTAGGGCTGCTATTTCGTTATTTATTTTCTGTTTGGATGATCTATCCATAGCTGTCAATGATGTATTTAAGTCCCCTAGTATAATTGTGTTTTGGTCAATTTCTCCCTTTAGTTCTGTTAGTAGTTGCTTGGTATATTTCGGTGCTCCCTGATTGGGGGCATAAATATTGATGACTGTTATGTCTTCTTGTTGTATAGTCCCCTTTACCATTATGAAATGTTCATCTTTGTCTCTTCTTATCTTTTTCACCCTGAAGTCTGTTTCATCTGATATCATTATGGCTACACCTGATTCTCTGGGTACCATTTGCTTGGAGTGTCAATTTCCACCCTTTCACTTTGAGCGTATGCTTGTCCTTGTAGCTGAGATGTGTCTCTTGGAGACAGCATATGGTTGGGTTTAGTTTTTTGATCCAATCTGCTACTCTGTGCCTTTTTGTTGCTGAGTTCAGTTCATTTACATTTAGGGTGAATATTGATATGTGAGGATTTCCTGTCATTCTATCTTTAGTTTTTTGGTAAGGCTGTGTCTCCATTGTTTCTTTGCCTTTTTCTTGTTGTCTTATTTCTGTGTTGTGGTATTTTATGATGTTTCCCTCTGTTTCTTCTTTTATTACAGTATACATTTCAGTTCTCGATGATTTTTGAGTGGTTACCCTTAAGTTTATGTAAAAGAAAGTTTGATATTTAGAGTATTTCATTTTCTTCCACACGTTTACGGTCTCCATTCCCATCCCCCTTTTTATGTTGCCACAAATTGTCCCTGTTGATGGTGGTCAAATAGCCTCCTTCAGTATTTCTTGTAGTGCAGGTCGTGTATTAGAAAATTCCCTCAGCTTCTGTATGTCTGAAAAGGTCTTTATTCCTCCTTCATATCTAAAGGAAATTTTTGCTGGATATATTATTCTTGGCTGATAATTTCTCTCTTTGAATTGTTTGAATATTGGTTCCACTCCCTCCTGGCTTGTAGAGTTTCTGCTGAAAAATGTGATGATAATCTAATGGGCTTTCCTTTGTAGGTTACCATCTTCTTTTGCCTGGCTGCCTTGAGGATTCTTTCTTTGTCATTGATTTTTGACAGCTTCAATACAATGTGCCTTGGAGAAGGCCTATTGGGATTGAGGTAATTAGGTGTTCTGTTGGCTTCTTGGATTTGAGGATCCAGTTCTGTCCACAAGTTTGGCCAGTTCTCATTGACAATTAGTTTGAATATATTCTCTGTTCCCTTCTCTCTTTCTTCTCCTTCTGGTATGCCCATTATTCTTATATTGCTCTTTCTGATGGAGTCAGAAAATTCTTGTAGAGTTCTTTCATTTCTTTCAAGTCTCAAATCTCTTTCTTCTTCCATCCATGCAATTTCCAGTTTTCTATCTTCTATGTCACTGATTCTTTCCTCCATCTGGTCAACTCTACTACCTAAGCTGGTTATTTTATTTGTCTTCTACTGAGTTCTTAATCTCCAGAAATTCTGTTGTTTTTTTTTTAATTTCAATCTCTTTCATAAAATGCTCATGTTGTTCTTTGATTGTGTTTCTGAGTTCATTAATCTTCCTTTCTGTGTTTTCTTGCATCTAGTTGAGTTTTTTCAGAACTGCTATCTTGAATTCTTTGTCAGTTAAGTCACATAATCCCAAATCTTCAAATTCCTTTTCTGGAGACTTTTCACTTTCTTTCTGAGCTATCTTGTTGCCTTGGTTATTCATGGCAATTATTGATTTATTATTTCTCTTCCTAGACATCTACAGGAGTGGTTTCTGCAACAGGTTGATAGGAAGAAGTCTTTTTTTGTTTTTCAGTACTTGTTGGTAGAATGTTTTATTTTCTGTCCTACTGTAGCCTTTTTTTCTCTCTCACACGGTAGTGCTGTGTTTTCTCTGCACTATTTCATCTTCTCACACAATGGGGTATTGTTTGGGAGACGGGATTCTCTTCTGTTAATAGTTCACCTGGGTTACAGGGCGCAGTGTCCGTGTGGGTATGCAGAGAGCTTTTGAAGTTCCAAAGCTCTTCCTGCACCAGATTCAATGCTAGTATGTTTCAGCAGTTCTGTTTACTCCTGCAGGGATCCGCCCAGATAGGTGGGGCCAGGGGTGGGGTAAGTTGTGAGATGTGGCCCTGAGCAATGGGGGCGACCACTACCATAGCCGGTCCCGCTTCCACAGCTCCCTCCCCTTTGCCGGAACTAGTTGGGCTGTGAATCTGTGTCTGCGTTCCACAGTTCTCAGAACAGCAAATATTCTGTCCTTTTGATCTGACACTGCTACTGTTCAGTTTCTAGCACTGGGCAGGTGGGGGTGGGGCGAACTCTGGGAGGGTAGTGAGGGGGTGGCTAGTCTCAGTGCTTAAGGCTTCCGTTCTCTGTTTGGCAGTGAGGGTGTAAACTACCGTTTTCAGCCTTCTTCCGTCAGTTTTTTCTCTAAGGTCTCTGCCGTGAGCGTTGGGCTCAGCCTTGTTATATGCTGCCCCCTCAGCCCTGTGGGCCATAAGCGGAGCCCTAGTATTCCCAGTTCTTCCCTTTCCTGCAGCTGCGGTAGTTCCGGGAGCAGCGAGCTCGGAGCACTGAGCTAGGTCTGTGTCCTGTGCCCGGCACCGTCTCCACACTTCTCCCTTCTCTCCTCCCCCACTCGCGTGATTCGCCCACCCTTAGGTGAATTCAGTAGTGGGCCTCTTTGTCTTGCGTGTCTGCTGTGCAGGGAGTCCTTTGTGGAGTTAGTATTGTTCGATTAGTTGTAAATTCCAGGGGAGTTTTACAGAGGCTCACCTCACGCCACCATTTTGAGACGTCCGCCATTTACAATTTGATGTGCGTGCATTTAGAAATTTTCAGCATTTCTACAAATGTGTATATAGTTTTATAGAGGAAAGGTTCATTTTTAATAGGGTCATATATATACTTTACTTCAATTTGCTTTTCTCGTTGTAACCATTCAATCTATACATGTTGGCTTGAGCAACTTCATTGTTTTAAAAAGCTACATAGTAGTCCATCATATAGATATGTTTTAATTGATTTGCTCTATGTCTTATGGGAATTTGAAACAAAGGGTTGACATTTTAAATTAGTGGTATTAGGCAAATATGCTACCAATGTGGAAAAATATAGTTATATGCTCAGCTCATGTCATCGCCACAATAAATTTCAGATAGATTGAGTATTTAAATATTAAACAAATAAAAGTACTGGAAAATGACTCAAGAGAATCTTTTTATTAATTTATGGGAGGGGGAGACTTTTATAAGAGTTGTCTGAAACAAAAAAGTTCAAAGAAAAAGAATGGACACAGTTGACTTCATTAAAGTTGAAATGTTCTGAATTGTAGAATAACCATAAGTTTATGAAAGGATACATTATCTGGAAACATGGATTTTAGATTTTGGATGGTAGACAATTCATGGAACATCTATAGGAAACACACATTGTGCTCTGTGGCAGTCTCAGCATACAGTGCTTTTGAATGCTTGCAGCAACTCATGAAAGCAACTCGTAGACCCTGGGTTGGCTTATTATGTTATGACTAACTCTAGACATAAGCTTGTTGCTCATATATCATGATTTGTGGAGTCTTGAAAGACCAATATAACATACCCCAAAATCTCTCCTCATTTTCAAGCCTACCAATTTAAAGCGTAGGTATAATAGTTGGGAAGACAAGCTTTCATTAAATTGTTCTCAGTTGTTAATGCTTGGGTATAGCTTGGTTACTGAGAGTATCTAGTGAAGATCTAGATTCAGAGAGAATGGGACATAGGAACCGTAACTTTTGAAAGGAGACTGAGGAAAATAAATGACCATTCCAGAGAAAGTATGCCTGAATGTGGCATAAGGTTGAAGGACTCTGGGAAGCTTTGTAGGACGTATTCCATGAAAGTAAGCTAAAATGTTCAAGTAAGCTGTAGGAAAAGATCCCAAGATCCCAAAACCAAACTCACATGCTTCATAATTATTCACGAGGTGGTTATTACTACATTCCTTGATTAAGAAAGATTTGTAGGAGGAAACGCGCGGTCGCGCGGTGGAATCAAGCCGGCGGCGGCGGCTGCGGCGGTAAACTGCAGCTCTAAAGACACAGGGAGATATAGAACACGCAGAACAGCGGGGAGACTCGTGGAGGAATTTGCCTGAAGGTGTGCGCGGATTACAAGCAGGGGAGGAGGCGGGACAGCGAAGTGGAAGCGCGCCCCCCCACCCCCACCCACGCGGAGCCGAGGCCGGCGGCCCCGGGACTACGGAACGCAGACTCCTGGAAGCGGAGCACAGGCCGTGCAGCGTTGCTGCGCGGCTCCCAGGTCGGACGGAGGCTCGTGGAAGGTTTGCTTTGAGGTGCACTAGGTGGGCGAGCGGGGGGGGGGGGGGGGGGGTGGAGCGTGCTCACAGAAAAAGTGGAGGGCAGCACCCGGGGCTCTAGAGTCCCACGGGAGCCCAGGGTGTGGCGGAGAGCGTAGGGTCCAGGAGGTGAGCTCTTTCCCTGCGTCCTACAGTTGATCGCTCCCGCCGGGGCGGGCAGCTCGTGGGCCCTAGGGCAGACAAAGAACTGAGACGCCACACCTGGGCCCCTCACCGCGCTTTTCGAATCCTCCCCCTGCCCTTCCAGAGACTCAAACTACCCCTAACTGAGAAACAGTGTCAGATTACAGAGGGGCGTCTGCGCTCAGGCGCTGGGAAGATTGGCAGCCGGCTCTGACCATCGGAAGAGGCTGGGAGGAGGGGATTTTCGCTGGACGAGGAGAGAGGAGACTCCCACACCCCCAGCCACCACCTTTTCAGGCCTGCGGGAGGAGTGTGAGTGGCTGGCCTGGGAGGGAGGAGACCCCTCCATCCCCAGGCCCCACCCTTTCTGGCTGGCCTGCGGCGGGGCAAGGGCAACCGCGGAAGCAATCCCTGAGTTCAGCAGTAAGCGGCAGTCGCAGCTCCCGGCTTTCAGCAGCTTAGAGATCTCCCGCCCGCCCCCTCCCACTCATCCTTGGAAGGAGGGCCCTAAGACTCAGGAGTACTGGGCACAGGGCTGTTGGAGCTACTCTCAGCGTGCATTTGTGCAGGAAAGGACAGAAACTGCATGGTCTCTCTGAAAACTGTCATCCAGACCCCTCAGCCCCTCGCATTTAAATCTACACTCCCAAATTCACTCTGGGCACCAGGTGACTAGCGATGCCTGCGCACTAGGCAGGGAACTCTTTGGCACAGCGGAGGACAACCTGGAGATCACCTGGTGGGCTTTAGCCAAGACTGGTGCTGCTTTCTGTTTTGCTTTGCTTGGTGGTCTTTATTTTTATTTATTTTTTTATTTTTTATTTTTTATTTTTTTATTTTATTTTATTTTTTTTTCTTTCTTTCTCTTCTTTTTTTTTTCTTTTTTCTGCTTGTTGTGATTTGCTTTGTTCTGTCTTTATTTCTTTGATATCTTTGCCTATGTAGAGTGGGGATTGTCGGTTGTATTTTATTTGTGAATGTACTTGATTTGTTTTCTTTGTTGTTGTTGTTGTTGTTGTACTTGCTAACTTTATTTGTGCTGAAACTGCCCTACCAGGGCCCAGCTTAAGAGGCACAAGATTCAACATATCCAGAAGCCAACTCTGGACCAAACCAGAGTACTACCGGGTTTGACCTACAAGTCACCCACGGAAGGAGGGCCCTAAGACTCAGGAGTACTGGGCACAGGGCTGGTGGAGCTACTCTCAGTGTGCATTTGTGCAGGAAAGAACAGAAACTGCATGGTCTCTCTGAAAACTGTCATCCAGATCCCTCAGCCCCTCGCATTTAAATCTACACTCCCAAATTCACTCTGGGCACCAGGTGACTAGCGCTGCCTGTGCACTAGGCAGGGAACTCTTTGGCACAGCGGAGGACAACCCGGAGATTACCTGGTGGGCTTAAGCCAAGACTGGTGCTGCTTTCTGTTTTGCTTTGCTTGGTGATTTTTTTTTTTTTTTTTTGTTTGTTTGTTTTGTTTTGCTTTTTTGTTTTTTTGCTTTTGTTTTTGTTTTGTTTTGTGTTGTTTTGCTTTGTTCTTCTCTTTTTTCCTTTCTTTTCTTTTTCTTTTTTTTCTTTCTTTCTCTTCTTTTTTTTTCTTTTCCTTGCTTGTTGTGATTTCCTTTGTTCTGTCTTTATTTCTTTGATATCTTTGCCTATGTTGAGTGGGGATTGTCGGTTGTATTTTACATGCGAATGTACTTGATTTGTTTTCCTTGTTGTTGTTGTTGTTGTTGTACTTGGTAACTTTATTTGTGCTGAAACTGCCCTACCAGGGCCCAGATTAAGAGGCACAAGATTCAACATATCCAGAAGCCAACTCTGGACCAAACCAGAGTACTACCGGGTTTGACCTACAAGTCACCCATGGAAGGAGGGCCCTAAGACTCAGGAATACTGACCACAGGGCTGGTGGAGCTACTCTCAGCGTGCATTTGTGCAGGAAAGGACAGAAACTGCATGGTCTCTCTGAAAACTGTCATCCAGACCCCTCAGCCCCTCGCATTTAAATCTACACTCCCAAATTCACTCTGGGCACCAGGTGACCAGCGCTGCCTGCGCAATAGGCAGGGAACTCTTTGGCACAGCAGAGGACAACCTGGAGATTACCTGGTGGGCTTAAGCCAAGACTGGTTCTGCTTTCTGTTTTGCTTTGCTTGGTACTTCCTTTTTTTTTTTTTTTTTTTTTCTGCTTGTAGTGATTTGCTTTGTTCTGTCATTATTGCTTTGATATCTTTGCCTATGTTGAGGGGGGATTGTCGGTTGTATTTTATTTGTGAATGTACTTGATTTGTTTTCTTTGTTGTTGTTGTTGTTGTACTTGGTAACTTGATTTGTGCTGAAACTGCCCTACCAGGGCCCAGCTTAAGAGGCACAAGATTCAACATTTTCCAGAAGCCAACTCTGGACCAAACCAGAGTACTACCGAGTTTGACCTACAAGTCACACACCCAGAGGGAATTCTCTGAAGGCACAAGAGCCCATAGAGGCCAAACCTCATTTAAGTGGCCAACCCTCACCCAGCAGAACACCCTGTGGTGAGCAGAGCCAAGTTTCACAACTAGACGGCCTAGGAGTTAAGCCCACCTACTCACAAGCAAAAAGCAATCAAAGTTCTTCTTGAACAGGACGATATACTAAACACACGAGCCTCCTGTGGAGCACATGCAGAGAAGAACGAAGTAGTCCAAGTCAAATATAAAAGACACATACTACATAAGATAACCCAGCAAGAACTAAGAGCTCTAGGGGATCTTCCTAATACATCAAAGCAAACACAGAGAGTCAGTCAGAATGGGGAGACAAAGAAACATGTCCCAAATAAAAGAACAGAAGAAACCTCCACAACTGGAACCAAATGAAGCAGAGGTAACCAACATGTCAGAGACAGAGTTCAGAACACTGGTGATAAGAATGTTTAAGGAGCTTAGAGAAGACATAAAGAAGGATATAGAAATCATAAAGAACAACCAGTTAGAGCTAAAAAAGGATGTAGAAATCTTAACGAACAACCAGCTAGAACTAAAAAACACAATTACCGAAATTAAGAACTCACTTGAAGGAATGACCAGCAGGTTAGATGAAGCAGAGGATCGAATCAGCGACTTAGAAGACAAGTTAGCAGAGATCACTCAAACTGAACAACAGAAAGAAAAAAGAATAAAAAACAATGAAGATGGGTTAAGAGACCTCTGGGATAACATCAAGCGCAACAACATGCGCATCATAGGAATACCAGAAGGCGAAGAGAAGAAGCAAGGGATTGAGAACATATTTGAGGTAATAATGTCAGAAAACTTCCCTAACCTGATGAAGGAAACCAACATACAAGCCCAGGAAGTGCAGAGAGTTCCAACCAGGATAAACCCAAACAGGCCCACACCAAGACACATTATAGTTAAAATGGCAAAGCTTAAAGACAAAGAGAGAATCTTGAAAGCAGCAAGAGAAAGGCAGAAGGTTACATACAAGGGAACTCCCATAAGACTATCAAATGACTTTTCTACAGAAACATTGAAGGCAAGGAGGGAGTGGCAGGAGATACTCAAAGTGATGGAACACAAAGGCCTACAACCTAGATTGCTTTACCCAGCAAGGCTATCATTTAAAGTTGATGGAGAGATAAAGAGCTTCCCAGAAAAGAACAAACTGAAAGAATTTATGACAACCAAGCCAGCATTGCAAGAAATACTAAAAGGACTTCTGTAAATAGAAGAAAGATGAAAACAATTTACTACAAATCTAAAAATGGCAATAACTATGTACCTATCAGTAATCACTTTAAATGTAAATGGATTAAATGCTCCAATCAAGAGACATAGGGTGGCTGAGTGGATAAGGAAACAAGACCCTTGTATATGCTGTATACAAGAGACTCATTTCAGATCAAAAGACACACACAGACTGAAAGTGAAGGGTTGGAGTAACATATTTCATGCAAATGGAAGCAAAAAAAAAGCTGGAGTTGCAATACTTATATCTGACAAAATAGACTTTAAAATGAAAAAAATATTAAAAGACAAAGATGGGCACTATATAATAATAAAGGGATCAATCCGACAAGAGGACATAACCCTAGTAAACATCTATGCACCTAACATAGGAGCACCTAAATATATAAAACAGGTACTGATGGACATAAAGACAGAGATCAACAGCAACACTATCATAGTAGGGGACTTCAACACACCTCTGACAACAAGGGACAGGTCCTCCAGACAGAAAATCAATATGGAAACAACAGCCTTAAATGATACTTTGGAGCAGTTCGACTTAATTGATATTTTCAGAGCATTTCACCCCAATGCTGCAGAATACACGTTCTTCTCAAGTGCTCATGGAACATTTTCTAAAATAGATCATATGTTAGGACACAAGACAAGCCTCGATAAATTTAAGAAAATTGAAATCATACCAATTGTCTTCTCTGACCACAGTGCTATGAAATTAGAAATGAACTACAGGGGAAAAAAACCAGGAAGATACACCAATTCATGGAGGCTGAATAACATGTTGCTAAATAATGAATGGGTCAAGCAGCAGATCAAAGAAGAAATCAAAAGATATCTTGAGACAAATGAGAATGAGAACACGACGACCCAAAATCTATGGGATGCTGCGAAAGCAGTCCTAAGAGGGAAGTTCATAACACTGCAGGCCTACCGAAAGAAACAAGAAACATCACTAATTGACAGTTTATCTTCACACTTAAGGGATCTGGAAAAAGAACAGCAAAATAAACCCAAAGGGAGCACAAGGAAGGAGATAATAAGGATCAGAGCAGAAATAAATGAAATAGAAACCAGAAAAACAATACAAAAGATCAATGAATCCAAGAGTTGGTTCTTAGAGAAGATAAACAAAATTGACAAACCTTTAGCCAGACTCATTAAAAAAAGGAGAGAGAGGACCCAAATTAATAAAATCAGAAATGAAAGAGAAGTGACAACAGACACCACAGAAATACAAAAAATTGTAAGAAATGACTATGAGCAACTATATGCCAACAAATTTGACAACCTTGAAGAAATGGACAATTTTCTAGAGGCGCACAACCTTCCAAAACTAACTCAAGAAGAAACAGAAAGCCTGAACAGTCTGATTACCACCAGGGAAATTGAATCAGTAATCAATAATCTCCCAACAAACAAAAGCCCTGGACCAGATGGCTTTACAGGTGAATTTTTCAAAACGTTCAAAAAAGAATTATCACCTATTCTCCTCAAGCTCTTCCAAAAAATCCAGAAGGAAGGAAGACTCCCAAACACTTTTTACGAAGCCACTATCACCCTGATCCCAAAAGCAGACAAAGACACCACAAAGAAAGAAAACTACAGGCCGATATCTCTAATGAACATAGATGCAAAAATTCTCAACAAATTATTAGCAAACAGAATTCAGCAATACATTAAAAAGATCATACACCATGATCAAGTGGGATTCATCCCTGGTATGCAGGGGTGGTTCAACATCCGCAAATCAATTAATGTGATACACCACATTAACAAAATGAAAAATAAAAATCACATGATCATATCAATAGATGCAGAAAAAGCATTTGATAAAATACAGCAACCTTTTATGATAAAAACCCTTAAGAAAGTGGGAATAGAGGGATCATATCTTAACATAATAAAGGCCATATATGACAAACCCACAGCTAACATCATACTCAATGGGGAAAAGCTAAAACCATTCCCCCTAAGATCAGGAACAAGACAAGGTTGCCCACTTTCTCCACTTCTATTCAACATAGTGCTGGAAGTTCTAGCCACAGCAATCAGACAAGAGAAAGAAATAAAAGGCATCCAAATTGGTAAGGAGGAAGTAAAATTATCATTATATGCAGATGATATGATACTATATATAGAGAACCCTAAAGACTCCACCAAGAAACTATTAGAACTGATAGATGAATTTAGTAAAGTAGCAGGATATAAAATTAATATTCGGAAATCAGTTGCATTTGTATATACCAATGATAAAATAGCAGAAGGAGAAATTAAAAAAACAATTCCATTTACAATTGCTCCAAAGACTATAAAATATCTGGGAATAAATCTAACCAAAGATGTAAAGGATCTGTACTCAGAAAATTATACAACACTGAAGAAAGAAATGAAAGAAGACATAAATAGATGGAAACACATTCCATGTTCATGGATAGGAAGAATTAATATAATTAAAATGTCCATACTGCCTAAGGCAATATACATATTCAACGCAATTCCTATCAAACTACCAACGACGTTTTTCACAGAAATAGAACATATAATCCTAAAATTTATATGGGACCATAAAAGACCCCGGATAGCCTCAGCAATCTTGAGAAATAAGAACAAAGTGGGAGGTATAACGATACCTGATTTCAAACTATACTACAAGGCTACAGTAATCAAAACAACATGGTACTGGCATAAAAATAGATACATAGATCAATGGAACAGAATAGAGAGTCCAGACATAAATCCATGCCTATACGCCCATCTAATCTACGACAATGGAAGCAAGAATGTACGATGGGGTAAAGATAGTCTGTTCAATAAGTGGTGTTGGGAAACCTGGACGGACACATGCAAGAAAATGAAGCTGGACCACCTCCTTACACCATATACAAAAACAAATTCAAAATGGCTTAAAGACTTAAATGTAAGATCTGAAACCATAAAATATCTAGAAGAAAATATAGGAAGAAACTTCATGGACATTACCCGGAGTAAGATTTTCACTGATATATCCCCTCGCGCGAGCGAAGTAAGAGAAAAAATAAACATGTGGGATTACATCAAACTAAAAAGTTTTTTCACAGCAAAGGAAACCATCAATAAAACAAAAAGGGATCCTACTGTATGGGAAAAGATATTTGCCAATGATATATCTGATAAGGGATTAATATCACAAATCTATAAAAAACTTACTCAACTCAACTCCAAAAAAACAAACAACCCAATTAAAAAATGGGCAGAGGACTTGGGGAGACATTTCTCTAAGAAGGACATACAGAAGGCAAGAAGACATATGAAGAAATGCTCAACCTCACTAACCATCAGAGAAATGCAAATAAAAACCACAATGAGATACCACCTCACTCCAGTCAAAATGGCTATTATCAATAAATCAACAAACAACAAATGCTGGCGCGGATGTGGAGAAAAGGGAACGCTAGTGCACTGTTGGTGGGACTGCAGATTAGTGCAGCCACTATGGAAAACAGTATGGAGGTATCTCAGGAATCTGAAAATGGAACTACCCTATGATCCAGTAATTCCACTCCTAGGCATCTACCCGGAGAAATCCAAAACTCCAATTCAAAAATCTGTATGCACTCCTATGTTTATTGCAGCACTTTACACAATAGCCAAGATATGGAAACAACCAAAATGCCCATCGGTAGATGACTGGATTAAGAAGCTGTGGTACATTTATACAATGGAGTATTACGCAGCCATAAAGAAGAAAGAAATCTTATCATTTGCAGCAACATGGATGGATCTAGAGAACATTATGTTAAGTGAAATAAGTCAGAAAGAGAAAGACAAGTACCATATGATCTCACTTATATATGGAATCTAAAGAAAAGACTATGTGAATGAACTAATCAGAGTCAGTTTTGGGGACGCAGAGAAAAAACCGAGAGTGGTTAGATGGGTGTGTGGGGGGGGTTGGGGATAAGGGGAAAGGTGAAGGGATTTGGAAGCAGCTGGTAACCACAAGATGGCCTCAGGGTTTTTCTTTTGAAAATTAATTTGGGGAAGGTATTCTATAATGTTGTAAAGATTTTGTTGGGTATCCGATGGACATGCGTCCTATTTGGGAGACCACCTCAGGGATACTGTGGATACCTGATCATGGCATTGTACATCAGAAGCTAAACATTAATGAATGCCAACTATAATTTTATATATATAATGTGATGGTTCAGTGTGAGGTCGGAGGGATAGTGGATGGGGGGAGGGGGGTTCACAGTATGAGGGATATAAATGATGAACGTCTAAGTATTACCTTGTTTTGTACACCTGAAACTAATAAATAAATTAATTAATAAAAAAAAAAAGACACTCATGAAAGAGGACTTCCAGAACTGCTTCAGAAAGTGGCAAGAGCAATGGGATAAGTATGTTCAAAACAAGGAGAAGTATTTTGAGTGGGATTAATGGCAATATGTCTTTTAATGTAATGTTTTTTTAAAAAAATAAACATTCATCATATTGTTTGAAAAAAAAAAAATAAAAATAAAACAAAACTCTGAAAAAAAAAAAAAAAGAAAGATTTGTATTTTAAAGAAATATTTGAAATAAATAAAATCCAAATTAAAATTATCTGGAATTAAAATTAAATGTCTTGTTTAAGCAAAACTTGAGAAATTGAAAAGGTGCTTGTGGAAGTGTACTTTATTTTATAAAATGTCTGATGGACTATCAATTCTGGGTATTAAAAAGTGCTGTTCATCTTAAATGTCTACATGCTCACAAGCCCAGTACCAAATTAGTTCCTTTCAGGCATTTTGTAATATATATGATAACGAATATTTTCTGTTTGTTCCAAGGATTTATCCCAAGCATGATTAATGTCTTGGAATTGTCTGTAACTAATTATGCTACTTAGCAGTTTGAATGTACCATCCGTGTGAAATCATTGGAACTGTAATAGCATGGCACACATCAGAATGCCCTGATTTATTATCTGTCACTGATAAGTTTAGATTCACACTATCTGAGATGATTAGCGATTATTTACTGTCCCGGAAGGAAGCTGGTGAAAATGTCCTTTGTGTGGAAATAGATTACATTGGAGATTCACAGGGCTAGCTCCCTGACTATCCCTATGGATGTGAGTATATTTTCTTTGCAGCTTGACAGAACTTTATTTCTAAAGATGTAAGTAAACATTTTACTTCTGCCTTAGGGAGGAATCTTTTTTAGCCTCAGAACGATTTACATGCGTGCCTTTTGACTTTGACTTGACAAAACAGTGATTTAGCACTCTTCCTTTGCTTGTTTTTCCATGGTCTAATTTCAGGTAAGACTTGAGGCAGGTGGAAAGGATTTGCACTTTATGGTTTTAGGAGAATAGGTATATAGTATGGAATACAGTGTTTTGACAGGTTTTGGTACCACTGGATTGCTTTATAAATAAAACACCTGGGCAGTTAGGTATTTGGGAATCCATCTGTTATTGTAAAGGTGATAGGTGTCCAACATTTGTCTTTAAAGCATTTCTTTGTGGTTGTATTTTAAATGGAATAAGGTTTCTTTTCACGATTCCTGGATTTTTCACAAGACACTTCCTCCTAAACCTTATGTGGGGACAGAACCAGGAATGCAGTTTCCAGGCTCTTGGCCTCCCATAATAAGGTGCTGGCGCGGGTGGTAAATGGCCATCAACTGTGATTGGATGGCCATCAGCTGTGGCTAGTTGGCCATCAGCTGTTACCAGTTAGCCATTAGCCACTGATGTAACTGCCGTGGCTGAGCTAGGAAGCACGGATTGTGGATTGTGGTTTGCAGAGAGGCGGATTGCAGTTTTCAAGGGGTTGGTTGGTTGGTTGGTTGGCAGAGCAGCGGACAGCGGATTGCGCATCATGTGGCTCCTGCTTCCTGTGTCTCCAATCCAGCCGCCAGCGAGAATATAGTGGTGTGATTCCCCTACCTATGGCTCCGTGGGTGTTCCGTTTTTGGCCTCACCATGTCCTGCGTCCTTATGCGGGGAATGGGAACTGAGACCCATATGCGGGGAATGGGAACACCTTATTTGTCCAAATAACATGATTTGATTTGTCTCATGACTCTGAAAGTACTTTCTTTGGGTTTCTGTACTAATGCTCGTGGATTGTGGCAAATTAGGGATTTTAATAGAAAGTCAAACGTTATATGTTCAGCAAATTATCTAAATCTTTTTGCTATCTCCCCATCACTTTTTAAAGGACAGGTGTCATTTTCTTTGCAAATTCCCATAATGTTATTTTATGATGCTTACAGTGTTTGATTTCATACCAAATAACATTCTCTGGAGGGTTCATAGAAGTAGAAGAAGTCACATGCTTTTTGTTTATTTGTTTTGACAAGCAGTGTCTCAGGATCCTTCTTGAGTCCTATTTCATTTACTATTTCTATATTAGTGGTTGACCAAAGAGGATGGGTAATTTTATATCTTTACTTTTAAAGCTCTCCCTTTGAAATTTCTCTAATGTTGAAAATCCTTCTAAGTTAGAAGATCCTCTTTTACACTCAACTCCTTGTTTTAAATTAATTAGATTCCCTTACTCCAATATTTCTATCAAAGCCATTTTGATGGTGGTGTTTAGGAAACAGAGAAACAACCTGCACTGTAGCAATTAATGTTTTTTGTCTTTGGAGTAAAACCTTTATCTGTGTCATGCAGGGTGTCAGCCGGGATCTCTGCTCCCACTCCCCACATAAGAACACAGGATATGGTGAGGGCAAACAGGAACACCCACGGAGCCATAGTTAGGGGAGTCATACCACTATATTCTCGCTGGCGGCTGGGCCGGAGACACAGGAAGCAGGAGCCACACGATCTGCAACCCGCCATGCTAACTGCAATCCGCTCTTGCTAGCTCAGCCACCATCTTCTTGCTAGCCCCCATTCTTTCTGCTAGCGTAGGCACGGCAGTTATATTAGTGGCCAATGGCTCACTGGTTACAGCTGACGGCCAACTAGCCACAGCTGATGGCCATCCAATCACAGTTGATGGCCATTTACTACCTGAGCCAGCACTTTTCTATGTGAGGCCAAGAGCCTGGAAACTGCTCTCTGGGGTCTGTCCCCACAATCTGTATGCTAAGAAGGTAAATTTTAAATAACTGTGGTTTTCTTTCTTGAATGTTTTGCTTAAATGCTGGAATTATGTGGAGTGGGGCCCTTGTCTGTGGACACTTATTTAGGGCTTTCAGTATGGAAAGCAAGTACATTAAATCTCAAGTTTCCTCTTCTAATTTTATCAGTCAACCTCATCCACTAACTCACTCCCATGGTTCAGTCAGTGTGAGCATATTCTGCAAAGTAATGCAAACAGTGAATGAAAGCCAGAAGCAAACATGAGAAATCTCAACTGAAGGATTACTGATTCTCTGTTCCATTCATTTATTTATTTATTTATTTATTTATTTGTTTGTTTGTTTGTTTGTTTTTTTATTAGTTTCAGGTGTACAAAGCAACATAATAATTAGACATTTACACCCTAGCAAAGTGATAAACCCCTCCCCAATCTTCTACCCCTCTGACATCGAATATAGCTCTTACAATTCCATTGACTATATTCCTTATGCTGTACTCCACATCCTGTCACTATCTATCTATTTAGCTATCTAATTTTTTTCTTATAGTTGACATACAATATTATTCTATCTTTGTTTATTTTATTGTTAAACTCTGGTGAAGACCAATATAGCCTTGTTGTTAGCTTAAAGATGACATTGATACCTGGCTATATGCGTATCCTATTTGTTGTTGACTCCTTGCATTGTAAAGATATAAAGGACCTGTTTGGGGATGTACTTATGAGTTTACACTTTTCTGTTGACCTTTGGGAGAACCAAAATCTGTCTGTTAAACCAATGGGAGATAATGTCCTTACCTGCAATGGGAAACCAGACAAATACAACCTGTAGCAACAGATTGAGAAAAATCCTTAATAGGCCGTGTGGCAGATTGGGTGACCAGAACCGTAACAGAAACTCACATGGGCAATGTTAGTTAAAGAGTTTACTACAGAGGTGGAAACTGTAGTATTAAAGGGAATTCATTCTAGAAGGCTCTAAATGTAGAGGCTCCACAAGTAGGCTTCTACCTAGAGATGTTGGGAGTGAATTATAATAATAGCAAGCATCTATATAAAATGAAAAAATACTTAAAATATATGAATTATAAATATATGTTTAGATATTGTTTGTCTTTTCCTGAATAGTTCATACTGACTGGAGAGTGTCACCTACTCAGAAATCCTGCCTTATAATTAGTTTAAGTAGCTTAATAATTAAAGTTCATTGGATGTGGGCCAAGATAGAATCCTGCATATTTATTTTATTATTAGTAATTTATTATACTGTATATTTTGGCTTTAGAGTATTAACACAACCATTATAGATGTTTTTTTACTATAAAAATAAAGCTGTACACATATAATAAATAAAGGAGCATAGGATAGAGACTAAAAAATGCAATTGTGTTAAGGTTGCCCCCATTCAGGATCTAACTGTTGTTGTAGAAAGGGATTAATGTATAGCTTTGTGGGCAAAAACAGCTTAAAAATAATTCTATTTTTTTCCTGTTATGACATTAGCAATATTAGGTAAACAAAATACTAGATACCATGTAGGAACACTGTATTTAATTTTACATTTCTACTTGGAACAACTTTCAAGTTAATTTCTATTTTATTAGATCTTGAAGGCATAAGAGCCAAGTTGGGCAAGTAGGCTGTCAGATCTGATTGGAGAGACACCTTTATAAGAATCATACTAGAAAGCACTAATTATGATCCAGCCAATTCACATTATGGATTCTAAGAATGAAAGCACTTATACACTCAATAATTAATTTCTAAAATGGATTGTTTTTTTTAGATGGGTGAATAATTATGTAGTCAAATTACTGCAAAATGAAGGTGACATTTTTGTAGAACATTTCCCCAGTTTATAGATGATCTTAATGGTGGAAAACAAATGCAATCCAGGGGAAGGAAAGTGTCAGAATGTGAGAGACAGGAATATTTCACCCTAGATTTTGTCAGTTGCACAGCAATGCCTTGGACTGTCACATGTCTTTTCTCTGTTTAGCTTTTACTTATAACAAGTGACAGATGGTATATGCCTGTGATTTAAAAAAAAAATGCTCAGAGCATGGTGGCTGTGGGATGCACACAACACAACATTTTTGTCTTTGGCTCCATATCATTTGGGCTGCATGGGCAGCAAGTCACAAAAAAATCCAACACTGCCAGGCATACATAGTGAAGATATGTACTGACTCACATGGGGAAACGCCACAGTGAGGCGGGTCCCAGGGATGCTCCATCCAGTGGCTTTGGCCCATTTCCATGTGATTCTCTTCTCTCTGCCTCCTTCTGAGTGTTGGCTTCTTCCTGTGACTGGACATCACATTTGTGCATGACAGCATGCAATGGGAAAAGGAAGAATTCCTCTAAAAGTGCTCCTAGAGAAAGGAATGATGGATATGGGACCCTGAAGGCCTCTCATTGGCAATCTCATTGGTCCTCAATGTGTCATATGCCCATTTCTGAACCAGTCAGTTGTAAGGGGAAAACTAGATCACCGTTAATCCAATTAGGCCTATCTCAGGTTCTGGGAGTGGAGTTGGATCCCCCTGGGGCACATCTCTATAGTGGGAAGGAAGCAAATGGGGATGCTGTTTGGAAGGGGGAATAAGGAATAGATGCCGAGTAATAAAGCAACACTGTATATAGCTTTAATGATATCCTCTCTTTTGCTGCCCTCTTACTACAACACCCATATGAATCCACTCTTGGACGCATCCTGTATTTTAGACCTAATTAAACAATTTCCCAAATTTCAAAGGTACCTCTCTGTGTCCCATATTCACAAGATGTCATTTTTAGTTAAGAGCTGAAAAAACTCATGTGAGTTAAAGACAAGATATGATTTAAAAATACACCCTCGAGGACTATTTCTATTTTTATGTAGATGGAAGTTAGACACTTAATGCTTGTTTAACCCAAGCTATAAGACTTACGCTGGCAAAAAGAAGGAAGAAATTATATGATAGGACAAACCTCCTGAGGCTCCTCAAATCTACACCACATAGACAGATGAATACATACCATCAAATTTGGAGAACATTAACATTGTAAGACAAATTGCCAGATGTGTGTCCTAAGGACTGTTGACACATGATAATCACTGGGGGAAATAGGATGGAGTTGATAAACTTGGTGGGTTTATGCTTTAGAAGTTGGATGGGTGTATAATACATATAATAATATCTACATGTATCTATCTAAATCAGTAGCAGTGTATGTTATTCTTAATATGCTAGGTGCCTTCTTTGTGATCAGGAAATGCAAAAGAAAAACAGGTTTTGAATACTTTGAAGTCATCATAATTCCCAAGCTTAATAATTCTCAAAGTTATAAAAATGGATTTTATAACACATTTATTGTATCAGATGAGTTGCTCTTTCTTTGTAATGCTAACAGTAAATTGTAAAATTTATGAGGCTGCTTCTAGAATAACAACATTGGTAGAGGAAGTAACTTGATTTTAGAAGATAAAAGCCTCTAAAAACAACCAGCTGAAAATAAGAAGAATAATGATCACCCCTTTTCTGAAATGAAGTTTTATCTCATTTTATCTTCACTCCAACACTGTAAATAAAAACTTCCATTCTTCAGATGAGGAAACGGAGGCTTGGAGTCATTTGGTTTTGTTTATTCTTGGCCACACAGCTTATATGTAGTAGAGCTAAACCTTATTTTCCTCTCTGCACTTTGCCACAGCTGCCATCCCAAATTGCTGAGAATGCTGTACAGGATCAGCTTCATAAGTAGAATAAATGGTCCTGCATGGTCCTGCAGTTGTATGATACGAAGGCCCCCAAAGTATTTCTTGTCCTGTTTTTAGCAGTTCTAGAAATATCACCACTAGTTCACTTCATTATTTTTAAGAATGCTCTCTTCTAGCCTTCCCAGTGCAAAGGCAAACGTTAGGAGCATAGTCACTATCTTGCTAATGTATTTGTGTGAATGAGGTTTTCTTCCCTCAGAGAAGAAGGAGGAGTGTCACAGAGAATATTAGGAATTCTGGGTAGAAAGAGAGCGGAGAGGAGAGTCAAAGCTGTATCTTAAATATGAATTTTGCTGGAAGCTAGCTTTCTTCTCTAATCGCATTAAGTTATTTGTGGGAGGCAGCAAGACATATGGGTGGCCTGGACTCATTCCTTGAATTTAAGTTTGGACTCTGCCACTTTCTACCTGAGTGGTGGCTAGTTGGTTACATTTTTTCCTTTCATGTGTGAAATGTGAATTACAGTGCTTGCCTTATCTCCTCAAACAGTTCATGGAATGATTACGTGGGATAAAATAAGTGAATATGTTTTGAACACTATAAAATGTTCAATAAAATGTAGTTATCAGTCCTATTATAAAGCATAAGTTCTGTGGGTGCTAATCTCAGATTTTAATTGTTTTTCAAGAAAAAAATTAAGTGTGGAGAATAGCACATTAGTTCTATTGATTTAGTACAAGTATAGATGTGTGCATTCTATTATATTAAATATATGTGGACTATAAAAATTGTAATTTTGTGCTCATTTTCCAATTGTTTTTTTGTCTTCCTACAAGAACCTAGAATCCTCGTTTTCAGTGCTGTCAGTCTTGCATCCATCGATTCAAATGTTTTCTACTAGTGAGCTTTTAGTATGCCCTCACTACTCTTGATAGCGAAAGATAATAAAATCTGAATCTCTGAGTATAAACCATCACCAACACCTCAACTATTTTGGTAATGGAGGTAGCTGTCCTCCACTGCATTCATCCACACTTGCTCCTCTGAGACACATTACATGTAAGCACCAAGATGACGGTTCACTCTATAATATTATTAGTCTCTGAATTAGGCTGATTCATTGTTGGCCTCTAGTCTTAGCATTTTCCACCAGTGCTGAGCTGACATTTATTTGATCTTAGATTGTTGTAGGATCACTCTCCCTTTTTAATTAAAATAAAGTTTAGAAGGAAAGCGAATGACAACATTGCTTCCCTTGGCAATAATAAAGTACTGTCTATGATACATAAAGATATTACCCCTGAACCCCCATTAGTTTCGCATGCCTTTACTTATTTTTATACAGACAAAGGAATGGTATTATAAACATTTTAGAAAATAGAGGATAATTGTCCATAATTTCCCCTCTCTAACACTGTAACTTATATTTTCATATTTGTATATGCCCTTTCAGTTTTTATTTTAATATACAAGTCCTTTTAAAATAATTGTAATCATAGTGTGTGTTCAATTTTTGTTGTTGCTGTTGCTTCCCATGATATAATAGTTTTTCTGTGTTTTATTGCTTACGTAAAATGACCACCTTCTGTGTGGATGGAACAGTTTTTAATTTGTTTTCCTCTGTTATAAATAACACTGTATTAAGGAGTGTGTAGTTTTGGGCATTTTCCCAGTCTGGCAGGAGGGATTTGTATTTAGATCATTCAAACAGTCCTATCCAGTTTTTCATGATTAAAGATTGTAATTTCAAGATGGCTGACTCAATGCAGGGTATAGTTTTGAAACAGTGAAATTTATCCTCATTTCAGGGGATTAATCCTATGACATTGGCCAAAGTAGCATCTGTTCTAATGAATTAATCAGCCTTAGATTTTCAAATAAGTGATTATTGGTCATACTGAGAACCAAAGAGACTTACAGAAATCAACTTTGAGTTTCAATTAAGAGTCTGGAGTTTGACTTTAAATAAACTCCTTATCCAGATATGTCACTTCCCCTTATTTTTACATTTCACTTATTTAGCAAGGGCCACATTTTGATCTTAGAATTGGCTGTCTTTTCTCCGACAAATTACCTATGTTGTCTTCAACTTGCCTGTCATTGCCATTTCTTCTCAGGTTGCTCACCTACTAGACTGGGAGGAAGAGCTCCCGTCTATAAGCAAGTTTTGCAAGTTTAACTCTGTAGTAGTTTCATTTCCAAACACTTTCAGAAAAACATAATGTCAAGATCATTGGAGGATAAATGTTATTAAAATGCCGAGAAGCCCATGTAATGACATACAGACTTCGGATCCTTACTGTGCATGAATAACATGGTCTTTGTTACATTTCTAATATCACATTTATTTGATGGTTCAGAGCTTTTCAAGCAACCAAGAGACAAATAACTTTTCCTAATATGTAACAATAACTTATAAACTGATTGAATTCAGTTCTTCACTTTGCATTTAGCTTTTGTACGTAGTTGGTGTGCTGAAGTAGGATCATCTAAAGTTGGTGCAGGCTCCAATTGTTGATGCCAGGAAGCAGGGCACATAGTGTGTCTGTGGCCAGTATAGAGAGTGAGGGGTGGAGGGCTGGGAGGGCCAAAGTGTGTCAAATTAGTCAACACTGATAAGGCTGGTGTTACTAGGAGGTGGAGAAAGTGGTGGCCCGTATGAGGTTATACTTGACAGGCCACTGAATGGTTATGCGGGAAATGCTGACCTATAGCTGTTATATGGAATTGTATGTAGTCCATATATCCAACGAGGAAATAACTCAGAATACTTAGAGAGAGAGAGAGAGAGAGAGAGAGAGAGAGAGAGAGAGAGAGATAAAGATGGAGATAAAGATGGAGATAGAGATAGGCAGGTATCGATCAGTTCAATCTTGCAAACAGGAAAAAGACAAGCCCCAGGTAAGTCATGGCATGTATTTTATTATGTTAGAATCAACTAACCTTCATAAAAATCAAAGTGGACTTTGAGCAATTAAAAACCAAACAATAAGATTAAATGACCTGGTAAAAGAAAATGTTATATGTGAGCAGCATGATTCAGAAATTTAGGAAAAAAAAAAAAACATCACCAGATTTTGGACAAGGCAAGGAGAAGAGAGACCTGGAATGTATAAGCAAGCAATAAAATAAAATAACTCTCTGAGCACATTACTGTGTTTCCCCCAAAATAAGACCTAACTGGAAAATAAGCCCTAGCATGTTTTTCAGGATGACATCCCCTGAACATAAGCCCTAATGTGTCTTTTGGAGCAAAAATCAATATAAGACCTGGTCTTATTTTTTGGGAAACACGGTATGTAAGGATTTTCGCCATCTCTCAATGGGAATAAACTGAAGTATGTAGCACATCACTTCTGTGTGTCGTTTTTCTGGTAGCTGCATACAGCATAGGGTGGGTGGATAATATCTTTCTTGTATATGGGTGTGTATGCCAAAGATCTAACAGAGTATGTGACGAACAGTAAGGACTTAAAATGTTTTCTGAATGAGTGAAAAAAGGAAACAAGATCTTGAGGGGAGACTGGGAATTTTTCACGCAGAACGGGACAAAACGTATTTGTGGAAGAAGTACCAACATGAAAGAAGTATAGAGGCATGAGCCAGCATGGCTGCTAAATGGGCTGCAGGGAGTCATTTTGGCGAAAAAAAGTGTGTGACATAGATTGGGTCCTGGAGGTTACAGGGGGGCATAGGAAGACATGAAGCCAGGTGAAATAAGATCCTGAAGCTCACATTTAGAAGCTTGGTTTTTATTCTCTGGATCAGACAGCCAGTAATGTCATAAACCTATGTTTTAGAAAGATTTCCATGGTAGAGCATGGAGGATGTATCCAGAGTACCTGTTGCCTCTGATGTAATTTTCCGTAAGACTAGCATTGATTATTGAACTGGGCTGGTATGTGGTGAAAGGAATTCTGAAAGAGGATCTCTTTTTTTTTTGCCCATGCTTCCTTCATCAATTGGACATTGGTGGCATCACTGGTTAGATCTGGGAGTATTCTGAGCAAAGTGGCAATTAGAAGAAACCCTATTTTTCCAGCTCAGATCATTCTGCTAAGCTCTAGATCCTTTTATCCAATTGTGGACTATATATCTGCACTAGGTTGTTTAACAAGAATCCCAAATGTAACATGTCCAGAACTGAATACAGCACCTTCTTTTCCTAAACTGGCTTCTCTTTCAGATTCTCTATCTTAGTAAATGCCACCCATACCACCAAGTTATTTGTTCCCAAAGCTGGGGGTCCTTGTTAAATTCCTCCTTTCTATCACCTCCTCCTCCTACTCTAGCTCTAATACATCCCCAATATTCCTAAATACCTATTGAATGTACAACCACTTTCACTGCATCCATTTAGACAGCTTAATAATTTACCTCAATATTCATGATTACTTAATATCTGTCTTCCTGCGTATGTGTTAGGCTCCATGAAGAAAGGAACCATTTCTGTTTTGTCAACTATCGTATCTCTAGTGCCTAGTATTATAACTGGCACATAGGAAATTTTATGAAAATATTTATCCACTAACGACTGACCTGCTTTCTTTAGATTTACGTATATCGAGTCTATTCAAGCAAACCAGCTGTCTAAGAAGCTCCGAAGTTATCTTGGGCCTTAGAGACTCCAAGTTGGGATGTCGCAACTTATTTACCTTTAGTGGTAGCAGCTCTTGGGAGGTCCTCTGATCTCTTGGTTCCCGTACTGACCTCGAACTGTATCCCTGTCAGGATGGGCTGTTCTGTACCTAGCTCGTACAGCATGACCTGTAAGTAGGAGCTCCATAGGAGCATCATACATATTTAGTGGCTGACGGATAAATAATTTGGCTGCTGATAGCACCACAATATTCTGCCATTGTTTTTATTCTACACTTGGTTTAATTTGCAACTGTCCTATTTAAATTGGAGGATTGTAATTTACTTCTTCCTGTTTTTTACCTTTCTTTCTTTGCTTTTCTTTTACTTTTTTTAAATTAAAGTTTATTGGGGTGACAATTGTTAGTAAAGTTACATAGACTTCAGGTGTACAATTTTGTATTACATCATATATAAATCACATTTTGTGTTCACCACCCAGAGTCAGTTCTCCTTCCATCACCATATAGTTGATCCCCTTTACCCTCATCTACCACTCCTCTCCCCCCTTAAATCTGGTAACCACTAAACTATTGTCTGTGTCTATGAATTTTTGTTTCTCATTAGTTTGTCTTGTTCTTTTGTTGTATTTGGTTTATATACCACATATCAGTGAAATCATATGGTTCTCTGCTTTTTCTGTCCGACTTATTTCGCTTAGCATTATAATCTCAAGATCCATCCATGTTGTCACAAATGGTCCTATTCGTCTTTACTTACTGCCGAATAGTATTCCATTGTGTATATATACCACAACTTCGTTATCCATTCATCTATCGAAGGACATTTTGGTTGTTTCCATGTCTTGGCCACTGTAAATAAAGCTGCAATGAACATTGGAGCACACGTGTCCTTATGTATAAATGTTTACAGATTTTTTGGGCAGATACCCAGTAGAGGGATAGCTGGGTCATATGGTAATTCTGTTCATAATTTTTTGAGGAACCTCCAAACTGCCTTCCATGGTGGCTGCACCAGTCTGCATTCCCACCAACAGTGTATGAAGTTTCCTTTTTCTCCACAGCCTCTCCAACGCTTGTTAGTATTTGTCTTGTTGATGATAGCCATTCTGACTGGGGTGAGGTGATATCTCATTGTGGTTTTTATTTGCATTTCTCTGATGATTACTGATGTTGAGCATTTTTTCATAAGTCTATTTGCCATTTGTATATCCTCTTTGGAGAAATGTCTCTTCAGGTCCTCAGCCCATTTTTCAATTGGGTTGTTTGGTTTTTTGTTTTTGAGTTTCATGAGTTCCTTGTATATTTTGGATATTCGCCCCTTATCGGAGGAACTGTTTGCAAAAATCTTCTCCCATTCAGTTGGTTTTCTCTTTATTTTGTTGATGGTTTCTTTTGCCGTGCAGAAGCTTTTAAGTTTGACATAGTCCCATTCATTTATTTTATCTTTTATTTCCCTTGCCTTTGGAGTCAAATTCATAAAATGCTCTTTCAACCCAAGGTCCATAAGTTTAGACCTATGTTTTCTTCTATGTAGTTTATTGTTTCAGGTCTTATGCTTAAGTCTTTGATTAATTTTGAATTAATTTTGGTACATGGTGAGATGGCAGTCCAGTTTCATTGTTTTGCACGTGGCTTTCCAATTCTGCTAGCACCATTTATTGAAGAGTCTGTCTTTTCTCCATTGTATGTTTTTAGTTTCTTTGTCAAAAATTATGTGTCCATATTTATGTGGTTTTATTCCTGGGTTCTCAATTCTATTCCATTGGTCTACGTGTCTGTTTTTCTGTGAACACCATGCTGTTTTGATTATTATTGCCTTGTAGTACAAGCTAAAGTCAGGGAGTGTGATACCTCCCCATTGTTATTTTTCTTGAGATTGCTTTAGCTATTCGGGGTCTTTTGTGGTTCCAAACAAATCTGATGATTTTTTGTTCTATTTCCTTAAAAAATGCCATTGGGATTTTAATGGGGATTACATTAAATCTGTATATTGCTTTGGGTAATATGGCCATTTTAACTATGTTGATTCTTCCAATCCATGAGCACGGAATGTCTTTCCATTTCTTTGTGTCTTCCTCAATTTCTTTCAAAAATGTCTTATAGTTTTCAGCGTATAGGTCCTTCACATCCTTGGTTAAGTTTATTCCTAGGTATTTTATTCTTTTTGCTGCAATTGCAAAAGGAGTTGGTTTTTGTATTTCTTTTTCTGAGATTTCATTGTTAGAATATAGGAATGCAATGGACTTTCGTACGTTGATTTTGTAGCCAGCAACTTTACTGTATTCGTTGATTGTTTCAAATAGCTTTTTGGTGGAGTCTTTAGGGTTTTCTATATATAGCATCATGTCATCTGCAAAGAGTGATAATTTAACTTCTTCATTCCCAATTTGGATGCCTTTTATTTCTTTCTCTTTCCTGATTGCTCTTGCAAGGACTTCCAACACTATGTTGAAAAGCAGAGGTGATAAGGGACAGCCCTGTAGTGTTCCTGAATGTAGAATAAAGGGCTTCAGTTTTTCACCATTAATTACAAGATTAGTTGAGGGCTTGTCATAGATGGCCTTTATTATGTTAAGGTATTTTACTTCTATACCTATTTTATTAAGCGTTTTAATCATAAATGGATGTTGTATCTTGTCACGTGCTTTTTCTGCATCAATTGATATAATCATATGATTTTTGTCCTTTATTTTGTTTATGTGATGTATCACATTGATGGATTTTCAGATTTTGAACCATCCTTGTGCCCCGGGGATGAACCCAACTAGGTTGTGGTGAATAATCTCTTTTTTTTTTTTTTTTTACCTTTTTCCCAATATTTATTGAATTAACTAGAGCTTATCCAACAATTGTGAGCAATAGCTTCTCAAGACTTTTTAAAAAAGAGTGCTACTTATGTTTGATCCCTCAGTATAGAGTTTACCTAACTTGGTTTTCTTTACTATATTAAGGAAGAATCCAATTTCTTTTTTTTTTTCTTTTGAATTTTTTTTTTTGATGGATTTTCAGATTTTGAACCATGCTTGTGCCCCGGGGATGAACCCAACTAGGTCGTGGTGAATAATCTTTTGAATGCATTGTTGTATTCAATCTGCTAGAATTTTGTTTAGGATTTTTGCATCTGTATTCATTAGAGATATTGGTCTGTAGTTTTCTTTTTTTGTGTTATCCTTACCAGGTCTTAGTATCAGGGTAATGTTGGCCTTATAAAATGAGTTAGGGAGTACTGTCTCTTCTTCAGGTTTTTGGAAGAGTTTGAGCAGGATTGGTATTAGATCCTCTTTGAAGGTTTGGTAGAATTCAGTAGTGAAGCCATCTGGTCCAGGACTTTTGCTTTTGGGAAGGTTTTGGATGACTGATTCAATTTCTTTACTGGTGATCGGTCTGTTTAGATTTTCCAGTTCTTCATGGTTTAACCTTGGACGGCTATATGTTTCTAAGAACTTCTCCATTTCTTCTAGGTTATTGAATTTTGTGGCATATAGTACTTCATAATATTCTTGCATGATCCTTTGTATTTCTGTGGTGTCTGTGATAACTTCCCCTTTTTTATTTCTGATTTTGTTAATTAGTGTCTTCTCTCTTCCTATCTTAGTGAGTCTAGCCAAGAGTTTGTCAATTTTGTTAATCTTTTCAAGAACCAGCTCTTTGTCACATTAATTTTTTCTTTTTTTTTCTTTTGTTCTCTATTTCACTTAGTTCTGCTTTGATTTTTGTTATTTCTTTTCTTCTGCTGACCTTGGGTTTCACTTGTTCTTCTTTTTCTAGTTCTTTAAGGTGTAACATGAGGTTATTTATTTGGGATTTTTCTTGTTTCTTGAGATAGGCCTGTAATGATATAAATTTCCCTCTTAAAACTGCTTTTGCTGCATCTCAAAAATTTTGGTAGGATGTATTTTCATTGTCATTTGTTTCTATGTATCTTTTGAGCTCTCCTCTAATTTCTTCTTTGACCCAATCGTTCTTTAAAAGTATGTTGTTTAATCTCAATGTATTTGTGTTTTTTCCTGCTTTTTTTTTGCAGTTGATATCCAATTTCAAAGCCTTGTGATCAGAGAATATGCTTGGTATGATTTCAATCTTCTTCAATTTGCTGAGGCTGCTTTTATGTCCCAAAATATGGTCTCTCCTTGAGAATGTTCCATGTACACTCGAAAAGAATGTATAGCCTGATGTTTTAGGATGAAGTTCTCTGTATACTTCAGTTATGTCCATTTCATCTAATGCGTCTTTTAGGGCTGCTATTTAGTTATTTATTTTCTGTTTGGATTATCTATCCATAGCTGTCAATGATGTATTTAAGTCCCCTAATTTAATTGTGTTTTGGTCAATTTCTCCCTTTAGTTCTGTTAGTAGTTGCTTGGTATATTTTGGTGCTCCCTGATTGGGGGCATAAATATTGATGACTGTTATGTCTTCTTGTTGTATAGTCCCCATTTACCATTATGAAATGTCCATCTTTGTCTCTTGTTATCTTTTTCACCCCGAAGTCTGTTTCATCTGATGTCAGTATAGCCACACCTTATTTTCTCTGGGTACCATTTGCTTGGAGTGTCAATTTCCACCTTTCCACTTTGAGTCTATGCTTGTCCTTGTAGCTGAGATGTGTCTTTTGGAGACAGCAGATGGTTGGGTTTAGTTTTTTGATGTGAGGATTTCCTGTCATTCTATCTTTATTTTTCTGGTAATGCTGTGTCTCCATTGTTTCTTTGCCTTTTTGTTGTTGTCTATTATTTCTGTGTTGTGGTATTCTATGATGTTTCCCTCTGTTTCTTCTTTTATTACAGTATGTATTTCAGTTCTGGATTTTTTTTGAGTGGTTACCCTTAAGTTTATGTAAAAGAAAGTTTGATATTTAGAGTATTTCATTTTCTTCCGCACGTTTACTGTCTCCATTCCCATATTCCGGTTCAGGCCTTTGCTCTCCCCACTTTTATGTTGCCACAAATTGTCCCTGTTGATGGTGGTCAAATAGCCTCCTTTAGTATTTCTTGTAGTGCAGGTCGTGTATTAGAAAATTCCCTCAGCTTCTGTATGTCTGGAAAGGTCTTTATTCCTCCTTTGTATCTAAAGGATATCTTTGCTGGATGTATTATTCTTGGCTCATAACTTCTCTCTTTCAATAGTTTGAATATTTGGTTCCATTCCCTCCTGGTTTGTAGAGTTTCTGTTGAAAAATCTGATGATAATTTAATGGGCTTTCCTTTGTAGGTTACCGTCTTCTTTTCCCTGGCTGCCTTGAGGATTCTTTCTTTGTCATTGATTTTTGACAGCTTCAATACAATGTGCCTTGGAGAAGGCCTGTTGGGATTGAGGTAATTAGGTGTTCTATTTGCTTCTTGGATTCGAGGATCCAGTTCTGTCCACAAGTTTGGGAAGTTCTCATCAACAATTTGTTTCAGTATATTCTCTGTTCCCTTCTCTCTTTCTTCACCTTCTGGTACGCCCATTATTCTTATATTGCTCTTTCTGACAGAGTCAGAAAGTTCTTGTAGAGTTCTTTCATTTCTTTTAAGTCTCAAGTCTCTTTCTTCTTCCATCTGTGTAATTTGCAGGTTTCTATCTTCTATGTTTCTGATTCTTTCCTCCATCTGGTCAACTCTACTACCTAAGCTGGTTATTTCATTATTAATTTCTTCTATTGAGTTCTTAATCTCCAGAAGTTCCATTTGGTTCTTTTTTAAAATTTCAATCTCTTTGGTAAAATGCTCATGTTGTTCTTTGATTGTGTTTCTGAGTTCATTAAATTGCCTATCTGTGTTTTCTTGCATCTCGTTGAGTTTTTTCAGAACTGCAATCTTGAATTCTCTGTCATTTAAATCACATATTTCCATATCTTTAAGTTCCTTTTCTGGAGACTTTTCACTTTCTGAGCTGTCTTGTTGTCTTGGTTATTCATGGGAATTACTGATTTCTTATTTCTCTTCCTAGACATCTACAGGAGTGGTTTCTGCAACAGGTTGATAGGAAGAGGTCTTTCTTTTGTTTTCCAGTACTTGTTGGTAGAATGTTTTATTTTCTCTCCGACTGCAGCCTTTTTTTCCCCTCTTTCCCACAGTAGTGCTATGTTTTCTCTGCACTATTCCAGCTTCTCACACAATGGGCGGATTCCCTGGGAGACAGGCTTCTCCTCTGTTAACAGTTCGCCTGGGTCATAGGGCACCATGTCCCTGTGGGTATGCGGACAGCTTTTGAAGTTCCAAAGCTCTTTCTGCACCAGATTCAGAGCCAGTATGTTTCAGCAGTTCTGTTTACTCCTGCAGGGATCCGCCCAGATAGGTGGGGACAGGGACTGGTTGAGTTGTGAGATGTGGCCCAGAGCAATGGCAGCAACCACCACCACAGCTGGTCCTGCTTCCACAGCTCCCTCCCCTTTGCCGGAACTAGTTTGTCTTCGAATCTGTGTCTGTGGTCCAGAGTTCTCAGAACAGCAAGTATTCTGTTCTTTTGATCTGACACTGCTACTGTTCAGCTTCTAGCACTGAGCAGGTTGGGGCGGGGCGAGCTCTCGGAGGGTAGGGAGGTTGTGGCTAGTCTCAGTGCCTAAGGCTTGTGTTCTCCTTGGCAGTGGGGGCTTACACCACCATTTTTAGCCTTCTTCCCTCAGTCTTTGCTCCCAGGTCTCTGCTGAGTTCTCAGCCGTGAGCGTTGCATTCAACTGTGTTATATGCAGTCCCCTCGGCCCTGTGGGCCATAAATGGAGCCCTAGCAGTCCGAGTTCTTCCCTCTCCCACAGGTGTGGTAGCTCCGGGAAGCAGCAAGCTCAGAGCCCTGAGCTAAGTCTGCGTCCTGCACCCGTGCACCTCCGTCTCTGCACTTCTCCCTTCCCTCGTCCCCTGCTCGAGCAATTTGCCCACCTTTAGGTGAATTTAGTAGTGAGATCCTTCATCTTGCCTGTCTGCTCTGCAGGGAGTCCTTTGTGGAGGTATAGTTGTTTAATTTATTGTAAATTCCAGGGGACATTTCTAGAGGCTCACCTCACGCCGCCATTTAGATGATGTCACCAGAATCCTGTCTTTTCGCTTTTCTTAATCAAAGGATTTAAAGCTCCACTAATTTTAGATGAAAGGTAATGAAGACTCTGCTCAATTCTTTTCTCATAATGCCATCGTCAAAACAGGAAAGCTCATCTATCAATGCAGTTACATATTAGTGTTTCGTTTGAAATGCCACTGAGTTTTATAATTTAAAAGTCATTCAAAACATCCACACAGAACTGTCTATCCTTTGACCTATCAGGGCTTGGTTTTTCCCCATCCATCAATTTTCTGTTTTTCTTCTCTGCTCATCCAACTTAGATCTCATGGCCCACGGTCTCCATAACTCTGCTTCATTGCCATGTGGAACTCCTTTGTCTGCCTTTCATTATGTTGCTCCAATCTGGAAAAAAATCCATCTCTGGATGAACTTTTTCCCCCTACTTGTTTCTCTATAAATTAATGATAACTTTTCTTAAAAGGGTCCTCAACACTGCTTGGTGCTTTCACTCACTTTCTCTGATCAGCTCAGTCACCCACTCTCCATAAAAACCATTTCAGTAGTTTGCCACTCTCCGCAAACTTTGACCCATCACATGCCCCTCCTACCCTTTTCTCAATCGATATCTTGTCTTCTAATTTAGAGAAACATTGTTACCACATTGGAACTTTTTCTTTCTAGTTTAAAATATAGCCACTTGTATTTGCTCTTACACACTTCTTATCTCTCCTGCATTCTCCTTATTAAGGTTACGCCTTCCACTTGTTCTTTGGATCCCACAAAGACTCCAAATTTTCACGAGCTTTATGCTGTCTTCTAATTATCCCTTTCTTGCATGTTTGATTTTTTTCTTTCAGTTGAATACATTCCATTGTCTTTTAAACTAATTTAGGGCTATCATATGTAATAAAGCAAAACACCTTATTTGACTACTCAATTACCTCCAGCTCTCTCTCCTACTAAGGGTTATCCCTACCATCTTTCTCCATTATTCACCACCAGCTTATTTCCAGCCCACTTCAATCTGGCTTTCAGTCTTGTCAATACCCAGAAATATTTCTCCATAAGGTCAACGATATCACTATTTATGATGGACATTTCTTAGTTATCTTCTGAGCTTACCTCTCAGCAGTCTTTTGGAAAAATAGACCATTTGTTCTCTGTTAAAACAGCAATGTTTTGGTTTTCAGGGTTTTATGTTAACACCTCCTGTTTGCTTTTTTATTTGTTTTACACCCTTCTCTCCAGCTGCTTCCTTTCTCATTTGACCACTATTCTTAGCTGACCTGTAAATGTTGAAGATTTTCAAGATTTGATCTTAGCCCTTGTTTTCTCATGCTTACTATATCACAATTCTCAACATTATTAAAATCATGTAGTGATGTTTTTTCCAGTTTTATTGAGATTTAACTGACATGTAACATTGTATAAGTTTAAAGTGTACAACATATGATTTGTTGTATGAGTATATGTTGTGAAATGATTACAAAATAAGTAGTTAACATCCATTACCTCACATAGTTACAAAATACTTTTTTCCTTGAGATGAGAAGTTTTAAGATACTCTTTTAGCAACTTTCAAATATAAAAACTGTATGTTAGCTATAGTCATCATGTTGTACATTACATCCCCAGAACTTATGACTAGAAGTTGGTATGTTTTGACTACATTCACCCAATTCCCCCACTCCTGCTCCACCCCTGCTGCCTCTAGTGACCACAATTCTGAACTGTTACTATGAATTTGGTTTCTTTAGATTCCACATATAAGTGAGATCATACAGTATTTGTCTTTCCCTGTCTGATTTATTTCGCTTAACATAATGTTCTCTAGGTCCATATATTTGTTGCAAGTGTCAGGATTTCCTTTTTGATAGCTGAATTATATAGGTATGCACCACATTTGCTTCATCCATTCACTTGTCGATGGACACTTATGTTATTTTTATGTCTTGGCTATTGGAAGTAATGCTGCAATGAATGTCGAGGTAAAGGTAACTTCCTGGGATGGTGATTTCTTTTCCTTTGTGTGTGTACTCTGAAGTGGAATCGCTGGATCATATGGTAGTTCTAGTTTTACTATTTTGAGGAACTTCTCTACCATTTTCTATAGTGGCTGTACCAGTTTACAATTCCACCAGCAGTGCGTAAGGGTTCCCTTTTCTCCACGTTCTTGCCAGCATTTGTTATCTTGTCTTTTTGATGATTGCCATTTTAATAGGCATGAGGTGATGTCTCATTGTGGTTTTGATTGTTTGTATTTCCCTAATAATTAGTGATGTTAAGCACCACTTCATGTATTGATACCTGTTGGGCATATGAATATTTTCTTTGGAAAAATGTCTATTCAGGTCCTTTGCCCATTTTGAATTTGGATTTACTTTGCTATTGAGTTGTATGAATTCCTTATTAATAATTTGGATATTAACTCTTATCAGATGATTGGTTTGCATATATTTTCTCCCATTCTGTAGGTTGCCCTTTGATGTTGTTGATTTTTGTTGATTGTTTCTTTTGCTATGCAGAGGCTTTTTAGTTTGTAGTCCTACAACAGCCAATCCAATGCGGATCTCTGGGCCTAGGCATCATCTTTTCTAGAAACAACTCCTTGGGTGATTCTAATGTTCAGCCAGGGTTAAGCACTGATCTAGGTGATTTCACCACATCTATGGCTTGTTTTTAATTGTCTGTAGGAAGATGATATGCAAATATCTCTTTACCTCAGGCCACTCCTTAATTCTCCCTTTTATGTGTGTTCAAATGCCTACTCAATTTCCCTTCTTTCCATATCTAATTTTCTTCCTATGTCTTCTGTTACAGTTAATAGACTCCTCATATATCCTATAGACAAACCAAAATCATAGGAATCATTCTTAATATTTATGTCTTCTTGTCTTTCTACATTCATTCCACCACAAAGTCATGTTAGTCCTCTTAAATCTCTCGAATCCATTATGTCTCCCTATCTTCATAACCCATAACCTAGTCTACAGCATAATATGGAGTCAAGTGGAATACTGCAATAGCCCTAACTAGAATTCTCATTTCTTGTCTCATTCCTTCTAATTCTTTTCTGCATTGTAGCAACTAAACAACTGTTTGAAAACACACCTGTAATTCCACTTCTCACCTCAATAAATTAAAAACCTTTCCAAAAATGTACATTGCTATTAGCATAAAACAGAGTTACCATAACATGGTTGTGTCAGTTGCAAGCAACACAACTTGACTTGGGTTAACTTAAGCAAATGGAAATGTATTAAATGAATATTGGATGCTCTCAGGATTGATGGAAATATGAGAAAACTTGAAAGCAGAAAGGAAGGAAAGTTACTATGTATGTATTGGGGGTAAGGATGGGTAAGAGGCTAAGTAATTGAAATGACATTTTTTTTCCCACATGACGAGTAGTCTGCTCTGGATATAGCTTCTTAATTAGTTCAGTGATGAATGTATTATACAATCTAGGATACTTTTGAAAATGAAAGGGAATGCTAATTATAATTGTGCTAGGAAAATGGACATAACCAGGGTTGTCTTAGGCAAACTGGAATCTCTAGTCAACCTAACAAGTGACTATAACTCTGGTTGACATCTTGACCCCCAAACTTATGAGAAACCCTGAATCAAAAACCATCTAGCTATTTTATGTCTGAGAATTTTGTGACTGAATAAATGAAGGACTATATCTTGACAGCCACTGTGCTGGATTACTGACCAGATCTCTTAGATGTACACAAAGCCCTTCAGAAAGTCATGAGCCTATGGGTGTTTGGAAAATAAAAATTGATAATTGTGAACAGAAAAAACCCAGCTGTTCACCTGCTTAATTATCTAGTTAGATCCAGACTTTATTTTAGAGAGGGGTATTATATTTTCAATGACTGAATAAATGATCCATCATGCAGAAGCTGTCATATTTAAACTATAAAGGTCTTGGAAAGGAAAACATTGTCACAAACAGGAGGTATGCTGTGAATAATGCAATTTGAAATAATTTCAGGCAAAGAGCTGGGCCCAGTTAAACTCGACAGTAACCTTTCCCTTGCAAAGTTATTTTCTATGAATGACTTTTGCAGCTTTGGCTCCTTGATCTTCATGCAAAATTAACTTAACTGTCATCAAAATTTCATGGTCTATAAACTAAGCCACTTCAGCTTTGTGTCACCCATATGACACATTGAAGTGTGACCAGAGAAGAGAGAATAAACCATGGCAGAAATGAGAAAATGGTGGTAGAAGAACTATGACATAAACAATAAACAAACAATGTGTGTAAAGATATAAACAAAGCATTTGCAAATTGGCATTCTATTACAAAGACTTTTTTTCCCACTGTAGGAGAAGTGGTAAGTAGAAGCAAGGGGAAAAATAAAACTTTATGAGGTTATTTATTCAAGACAGGTAAGCCTATTAATAAATAGAACCACTGTATTGGTTAGATACTGGCTATATTGCTTAGGAAAATAGCATCAAAGTAATTTTTTTCATAACAAAGGAAGGAAAGCTCTGAATTAGACAAGACCACTGAATACATTAAGGAGATTTATCTATTTTTTTTCCATCTGTTTTTCATAGTTGAGCAAACCAAATTTCAAAATGCAATGAACCCTTGGATTGCATGTTGTAGTTTAGTGAAACATTAGAAGAATTTATTTCACATACTGCCATATCTTATGGATTTCTCATCTTACATGATGCTAACTTTGCATTACTGTTCCCTAAGGTAAACCTGGCTACCTGTGTCAATTTGTACTAGAAAAAAAATTCAGGTTACAACCCCTTAAAAGCCTTTTCAAACTTTGCTACTTATGCTGTTAGTTATATGGCATTTGCTTATGAACAGGCATTACTTATGAGCCAATGTCCTCCTGAAAAAAAAAGCAAATTAGCTTGTCTCTCTGTTTAAAAATAAAAAGGCATCAAGTACCACAATAAACTCAGAATCTCAAAGTGTGATAGTTTATTCTCTTCATGCTGATCATGCTGAGACCTGCAAACTGAAAACACCATGTATTAATTGACAAAACTTAAGGGTTGTAAAACAAATTGCCATTTAAAAATCCTTGCATTTCAGAGAAAAAGACATGTTAGATGTCGTATAGTCCACAAATGAAACTATAACAACCTATAATGTATTAACACTTTTTGTTAATGAAATCAATTATGAGCAATTTATTTTTTGTAGGAAAAAATTAAAACAATATTTCTTCATAAAAAGGCTGCCAACTACCCGACTTACTTGAATATTCAGATGAGATTTTTCTTGTGTAATAAATTCTGATTGTTATAGTCATTCTTTCCATCAGTGCCCAACAATCTTGTGTAAGTTGTAGAAATGTGCCTCCATGAATTTCATGCCCTGGCTTCTTGCCATATTGAAAGCTGAAACTAATTAGTGTTAGTCTCAGAGACAGAAGTGATGTATTCCCTACATACCCTTGCATCCAGGATTCCCTGAGACGAGTATGTTGTGCTTTACTGTACCTTAACAATTTTTGTACTTTTTATAACTTAAACTCTGAATTCGAACATTTATGTGAACATCATTTATTTTTTCTCTCTGAGGAGCATTGGGGATGATTTCTAACTAATAGGATGAGGAGAGGAGGACAGTAGGTAGATGGAGAAGACTGTCGACTAAAACACACTCCCACGTAGCCCAAATATAACCTGAAATGCTCTTGGAGCACAGAGGAGAGGAGAACTGGGCTCGGCCTGGAAAGAATAGGAGACTCCAGAGAAAGCTTCACAAAATAAGACTGTACAGGAAGAAAGGTGATGAGATTGTCAAATGAGTTCAGGTCAGGTTGGAAGAATTGGCTGAATGAAAACATAATTTTGGTTTCTAGAGCATTTTGGATTTTGGAATTGTGGACTAGAGATTGTGGATCTGTGGTACCTTTACTTTATAGATAAGAAAACTAAAGCCTGGGAATTTTAAGTAACTTTCTGGAGAGGAACTCTCCCAGCTTCTGGGAAAAGTGTCACATGATTCAGACTGTAGGTATGAGTTGGAAAAATTGAGAATGCTATTGCCCAATCAATGCTTACAATAAAAAATAATTTACTTTAGCCAATTGCTTCAATCTCTCTTCTGCTAATATATTTTAATGGGGGATATGAACTGTGATTAAGAGTACAGGTTCTGGAACTGGACTGTCTAGGTTTGAATCCTTGTTCTACTACTTACTTGCTCTCTGACCTTGAGCAAATTACTTCATCTCTCAGTTCCTAAGGTTCTGTAAAAAGGGGATAACAGTGGCACCATAGGATTGTTGTAAAGGTTAAGTGAGTAAACAAAAGAAAGTACTTAAAAGAGTGGCACATAGTTAAAAACTTACCAAAGTGAATACGTATTTATCATGCATATTATCACTGGGGTTTCTCTTCTAATTGCAACTACCAACCAGGAGAGAAATACATGTTGCTGAATTTCACTTTGCCTTCCTCTTACACATCTTTTCTCGAGGAGACCCTAATGTATACGTTATATATATGTTTTTTTGCTGTCTTTTTTTCAATTAATTTCAGGTGTAAAATAACAATGTAATAGACAATTACACCCCTCCCCCAATCTACTGCCCCTCTGACATCATATATAGCTGGTACAGTTCCATTGACTCTGTTCCTTATGCTGTACTCCACATACCGTGACCATATATACATACATACATATATACACATATACATATGTACATATATACGTATGTACATATGTATACGCATGTACACATATGTATATGTATGCACACACATGTATATGTATGTACACATGTACACATGTATATGTACACATGTACATATGTATGTATGTATGAATGTATACATAAATTATAGTTGACATTCAGTGTTATTCAACTTCAGCTTCAGGTGGATAGCACAGCGGTCAGGCATCTACACAGTCTACGAAGTTATCTCCCTAATAAAAATTCAAGTTGGAGAGAAAAAAATGGCGGCGTGAGGTAAGCCTCTGTAACGCTCCCCTGGAATTTACAACGAATTGGACAACAATAACTCCACAAAGGACTCCTTGCACAGCAGACAGGCAAGAAGAAGAGGTCCACTACTGAATTCACCTCCAGGTGGGTGAATCACGCAAGCGGGGGAGGAGGGGGAGGAAGTGTGGAGACGGAGCAGTGCGGAGACGGAGCTGCGTGGGAACAGGACACAGAACTAGCTCAGTGCTTGGAGCCCGCTGCTCCCGGATCTTCCGCAGCTGCGGGAGAGGGAAGGACTCGGACTGCTAGGGCTCCGCTTACGGCCCACAGGGCTGAGGGGGCAGCATATAGCACGGCTGAACCCAACGCTCCCGGCAGCAAAGACTGAGGGAAGAGGGCTGAAATCGGTGGTTTAAGCCCTCACTGCCAAGCGGAGAACGGAAGCCTTAGGCACGGAGACTAGCCGCCCCCTCCCTACCCTCCCAGAGCTCGCCCCGCCCCCACCTGCCCGGTGCTAGAAGCGATAAAGTAGCAGTGTCGGATCAAAAGACAGAATATTTGCTGCTCTGAGAACTGTGGACCGCAGACACAGATTCGCAGCTCAACTAGTTCCGGCAAAGGGGAGGGAGCTGGGGAAGCAGGACTGGCTGTGGTGGTGGTCTCCGCCATTGCTCTGGGCCACCTCTCACAACTCACCCCGCCCCTGACCCCACCTTTCTGGCTGGATCCCTGCAGGAGTAGACAGAACTGCTGAAACAAACAGGCCCTGAATCTGATGCAGAAAGAGCTTTGGAACTTCAAAAGCTCTTCGCATACCTATCAACCTGTTGCAGAAGCCACTCCTGTAGATGTCTAGGAAGAGAAATAGTAAATCAGTGATTGCCATGAATAACCAAGGCAACAAGATAGCTCAGAAAGAACGTGAAAAGTCTCCAGAAAAGGAACTTAGAGATATGGACATTTGTGATTTAAATGACAGAGAATTCAAGATTGCAATTCTGAAAAACTGAACGATCTGCAAGAAAACATAGAAAGGCAGTTTAATGAACTCAGAAACACAATCAAAGAACACCATGAGCATTTTACAAAAGAGATTGAAATCTTGAAAAAGAATCAAATAGAATTTCTGGAGATTAAGAACTCAATAGAAGAAATTAACAATAAAATATCCAGCTTAGGTAGTAGAGTTGACCAGATGGAGGAAAGAATCTGTAACATCGAAGATAGGAACCTGGAATTTACACAGAGGGAAGAAGAAAGAGACTTGAGATTTTAAAGAAATGAAAGAACTCTACAAGAACTTTCTGACTCCATCAGAAAGAGCAATATAAGAATAATGGGCGTACCAGAAGGAGAAGAAAGAGGGAAGGGAACAGAGAATATATTCAAACAAATCGTCGATGAGAACTTCCCAAACATGTGGACAGAACTGGATCCTCGAATCCAAGAAGCAAATAGAACACCTAATTACCTCAATCCCAACAGGCCTTCACCAAGGCACATTGTATTGAAGCTGTCTAAAATCAATGACAAAGAAAGAATCCTCAAGGCAGCCAGGGAAAAGATGGTAACTTACAAAGGAAAGCCCATTAGATTATCATCAGATTTTTCAGCAGAAACTCTACAAGCTAGGAGGGAATGGAACCAAATATTCAAACTATTGAAAGAGAGAAATTATGAGCCAAGAATAATATATCCAGCAAAGATATCCTTTAGATATGAAGGAGGAAGAAAGACCTTTCCAGACATCCAGAAGCTGAGGGAATTTTCTAATACACGACCTGCACTACAAGAAATACTAAAGGAGGCTATTAGACCACCATCAACAGGGACAACTTGTGGCAACCGAAACATAAAAAGGGGGAACGTAAAGGCGTGAACTGGAATATGGGAATAGAGAAAGTAAGCATACTGAAGAAACTGGAATACTCTAAATATAAAACTTTCTTTTACATAAACTCAAGGGTAACCACTCAAAAAACATCCAAATCTGAAATATATACTGTAATAAAAGAAGAAACAGAGGAAAACATCATAGAATACCACAACACAGAAATAATAGACAACAACAAAAAGGCAAAGAAACAATGGAGACACAGCCTTACCAGAACACTAACGACAGAATGACAGGAAATCCTCACATATCAATAATCACTCTAAATGTAAATGGACTGAACTCACCAATAAAGAGACACACAGTAGCAGATTGGATCAAAAAACTAAACCCAACCATCTGCTGTCTACAAGAGACACATCACAGCTACAAGGATAAGCATAGACTCAAAGTGAAAAGGTGGAAATTGACACTCCAAGCAAATGGTACCCAGAGAAAATCAGGTGTAGCCATAATGATTTCCGATGAAACAGACTTCGGGGTGAAAAAGATAACAAGAGACAAAGATGGACATTTCATAATGGTAAAGGGGACTATACAACAAGAAGACATAACAGTCATCAATATTTATGCCCCCAATCAGGGAGCACCGAAATATACCAAGCAACTACTAACAGAACTAAAGGGAGAAATTGACCAAAACACAATTATACTAGGGGACTTAAATACATCATTGACAGCTATGGATAGATCATCCAAACAGAAGATAAATAACAAAATCGCAGCCCTAAATGACACATTAGATGAAATGGACATAATTGACATATATAGAGCACTTCATCCTAAAACATCAGACTATACATTCTTTTCTAGTATACAAGGAATATTCTCAAGGATAGACCATATATTGGGACACAAAATCAGCCTCAGCAAATATAAGAAGATTGAAATCATACCAAGCATATTCTCTGATCACAAAGCTTTGAAATTGGATATCAACTGCAAAAAGAAAGCAGGAAAAAACACAAATACATGGAGATTAAACAACATATTTTTAAGAACGATTGGGTCAAAGAAGAAATTAGAGGAGAGCTCAAAAGATACATAGAAACAAATGACAATGAAAATACATCCTACCAAAATTTTTGGGATGCCGCGAAAGCAGTTTTAAGAGGGAAATTTATATCATTACAGGCCTATCTCAAGAAACAAGAAAAATCCCAAATAAATAACCTCATGTTACACCTAATAAACTAGAAAAAGAAGAACAAGCGAAACCCAAGGTCAGCAGAAGAAAGGAAATAACAAAAATCAGAGCAGAACTAAATGAAATAGAGAACAAAAAGACAATAGAAAAAACTAATGTGACCAAGAGCTGGTTCTTTGAAAAGATTAACAAAATCGACAAACCCTTGGCTAGACTCACTAAGATAAAAAGAGAGAAGACACTAATTAACAAAATCAGAAATGAAAAAGGGGAAGTTATCATGGACACGACAGAAGTACAAAGGATTATCCAAGAATACTATGAAGGACTATATGCCACCAAATTTAATAACTTAGAAGAAATGGACATGTTCTTAGAAACATATAGCCTTCCAAGGGTGAATCATGAAGAACTGGAAAATCTTAACAGGCGGATCACCAGTAACGAAATTGAACCAGTCATCAAAAACCTTCCCAAAATCAAAAGTCCTGGACCAGATGGCTTCACCAGTGAATTCTACCAAACCTTCAAAGAGGATCTAATACCAATCCTGCTCAAACTCTTCCAAAAAATTGAAGAAGAGTCAGTACTCCCTAACTCATTTTATGAGGCCAACATTTCCCTGATACCAAAACCTGGTAAGGACAACACAAAAAAAGAAAACTACAGACCTATATCTCTGATGAATACAGATGCTAAAATCCTAAACAAAATTCTAGCAAATCGAATACAACAATGCATTAAAAAGATTATTCATCACGACCAAGTGGGGTTCTTCCCTGGGGCACAAGGATGGTTCAACATTCGCAAATCCATCAATGTGATACATCACATAAAGAAAATAAAGGACAAAAATCATATGATTCTATCAATTGATGCAGAAAAAGCATTTGATAAGATACAACATCCATTTATGATTAAAACACTTCCTAAAATTGGTATAGAAGGAAAATACCTCAACATAATAAAGGCCATATACGACAAGCCCTCAGCTAATCTCATAATTCATGGTGAAAAGCTGAAGCCCTTTGCTCTACGTTCAGGAACACGACAAGGTTGTCCCCTATCACCTCTGCTTTTCAACATAGTGTTGGAAGTCCTCGCCAGAGCTATCAGGCAAGAGAAACAAATAAAAGGCATCCAAGTTGGGAATGAAGAAGTTAAATTGTCACTCTTTGCAGATGACATGATGCTATATATAGAAAACCCTAAAGACTCCACCAAAAAGCTATTAGAAACAATCAATGAATACAGTAAAGTTGCTGGCTACAAAATCAACGTACAAAAGTCCATTGCTTTCCTATATACCAACAATGAAATCTCAGAAAAAGAGATAGAAAAAACAATTCCTTTTGCAATTACAGCAAAAAGAATAAAATACCTAGGAATAAACTTAACCAAGGATGTGAAGGATTTATATGCTGAAAACTATAAGACATTTTTGAAAGAAATTGAAGAAGACACAAAGAAATGGAAAGACATTCCGTGCTCATGGATTGGAAGAATCAACATAGTTAAAATGGCCATATTACCCAAAGCCATATACAGATTTAATGAAATCCCCATTAAAATCCCAATGGCATTTTTTAAAGAAATAGAACAAAAAATCGTCAGATTTGTTTGGAACCACGAAAGACCCAGAATAGCCAAAGCAATATTAAAAAAAGAACAATACTGGAGGTATCACACTCCCTGATTTTTGCTTGTACTACAGGGCTACAATAATCAAAACAGCTTGGTATTGCCGGGAAAACAGACACATGGACCAATGGAATAGAATTGAGAACCCAGAAATAAAACCACATAAATATGGACAGACAATTTTTGACAAAGAAGCTAAAAACATACAATGGAAGAAAGACAGCCTCTTCAATAAATGGTGCTGGCAGAATTGGATAGCTACGTGCAAAAGAATGAAACTGGACTGCTGTCACCATGTACCAAAATTAATTCAAAATGGATCAAAGACTTAAGCATAAGACCTGACACAATAAACTGCACTGAAGAAAACATAGGTACTAAAATAATGGACCTTGGGTTCAAAGAGCATTTAATGAATTTGACTCCAAAGGCAATGGAAGTAAAAACTAAAATAAACGAATGGGATTATATGAAACTGAAAACTTCTGCACAGCAAAAGAAACTATTGACAAAATAACGAGGCAACCAACTGAATGGGAGAAGATTTTCGCAAACAGTTCCTCTGATAAGGGGCTAATATCCAAAATATACAAGGAACTCATGAAACTCAACAACAAAAAAACAAACAACCCAATTGAAAAATGGACAGAGGACCTGAAGAGACATTTCTCCAAAGAGGATATACAAATGGCAAATAGACATATGAAAAAATGCTCAACATCGCTAATCATCAGAGAAAGGCAAATGAAAACCACAGTGAGATATCACCTCACCCCAGTCAGAATGGCTTTCATCAATAAGACAAACAATAACAAGTGTTGGAGAGGCTGTGTAGGAAAATGAACCCTCATACACTGTTGGTGGGAGTGCAGACTGGTGCAGCCGTTATGGAAGGCAGTGTGGAGGTTTCTCAAGAAATTACGAATAGAATTACCATATGACCCAGCAATCGCTCTCCTGGGTATCTACCCAAAAAATCTGAAAGCATTCCTCTATAGAGACACGTGTACTCCAATGTTCATTGCAGCTTTGTTTATGGTGGCCAGGACATGGAAACAACCAAAATGTCCTGCCATAGATGAATGGATAAAGAAGGTTTGGTATATATACACAATGGAATACTATTCCACGTTAAGGAAAGATGATATAGGAGCATTTGTGACAACATGGATGGATCTTGAGAGTATAATGCTAAGTGAAATAAGTCAGACAGACAAAGCAGAGAACCCTATGATTTCCCTGATATGTGGTATATAAACCAAAAAGAACAAGACAAACAAATGAGAAAGAAAAACTCATAGGCACAGACAATAATTTAGTGGTTACCAGAGGGTAAGGGGGTGGGGGGTGGGTGATGAGGGTAAATGGGATGAAATATATGGTGATGGAAGGAGAACTGACTCTGGGTGATGAACACACAATGGGATTTATAGACGATGTAATACAGAATTGTACACCTGAAATCTGTGTAAATTTACTAACAATTGTCACCCCAATAAATTAAAAAAAAATTCAAGTAAAGGTTAAAGAGTTGAAAGTAAGGTTATTCATACTGGAAAACAAATGATGGGAACTGGGTTTTTTATTTGGGGAGATAGCAAAAATGTATTTCTCTTTTAGGTGTTACACCAACACTCAAATGATGTGGCTCTTTTTGGGAAAGTATTAAATATTAATATCTCTTAAGAGGAGATAACCCAGAGTGTGAGGTCACTCATAAAACATTGCGTTTTAATTAGTAGAAGTTGGATCTCCTGGATTGCTCTCTGCTTGTGTTCTATTGGGGACTTCAATAATGTTCAAATATCAGCACTTGGAAGCATTGGGCTGCAGTGGCCTTTTTAAAGAATTTTATTGATATGGCTAACTCAGATCTCTCTCTCTTTTTTTTTTTTTATCTCCTCTTCCCTTCCAGAATCCTAGAAAGTAAAGACCAATAAACAAATGCTACTGTCAGTGACCTTGAGAAAGAGGTTAAATGCAGATTGCTCTGTTTTTCTCCGGTTTTGAATTGGAGAGAATAAGGAATGCAGGGCAATCTTTCTTTTCCAGTCTTAGGGTGCCTTCTGGAAGTTGGCAATTGAAATTAACCTTTTTTTAATCTGTAAAGGATCCTGATGTGTGGAAAGCTACTGCCATGGTTGACTTTTTAATATTTCTTTTACCCAAAAGAGCTAATATTCTCATAGCATTTTAGTTCAGCTTCAGCTCTGTCTCTTGTGACAGTATCTCAAGTTTTACAGCTGTGACTACATTATTAAATGAGAATGCCAAGCAAAGAGAAGCACACACTAGTCACCCAATACTGAACTCAGATGTCAGTTATATCAAGGAAATGAAATAAAGTCTTTTACTATTTCCCAGTATTCTGGCATAGGACCTGTGGTGGTTTTATTATTGTATTATTCAGATTCAATCCCTGGACTTTAAAAAGATTCAAATATTTTAATAAATATAGGAATAATTGGTTAAAATATCTTGTTTTTCTCTTAGAAATGTAATTATTTTGGTAAAATATTTATTTGTCTAATTTAAAATCTAAATGTAGATATGAAAACTTAATTAGTTAATGGATTATTTTCCCTCATACTCCTCTCTCAGTACCCCATAGGGAGCCATTTTAATGTTTTTTTTATTGCAAAATGTGTATTACTGTTTTGCATATGTCTATTTTAATTTACTTTAAAGGTTGTTTTAAAAATATTGTTTCTTTTCCCCCTAAACACCATATTATTAGGAACCATCATGTTGTTGCAATATATTTTTTTCAAATTCTCATATTCTAGTCTTAAGTAAATTGACATCTGTGTGGTATGTTAACTGAAAACTTCTGAGAAACCTCTTTTGCCTGAAAATATATTTCTCATTGATCCTCAATCACTGACTATATTTCAAGACATATTTTGAATGATTAATAAGCTGAGTTACAGAAGCATGTGTAACTTGGCCAGTGTCACTCTCAGTTTCTAGAAGGTTTTTGATTAAAATCCTACCCAGTACAACCAGTCTTGGTCTGCTGTTCGAGATTATCATTAAGTTAGATTTAAAGGGTAGAGTTAATTATACTCAAGGCTCATGTCCCTGTCTTGTTTTCTTAATCTCTTCATTTTCTTTCTTTTTTCCTCCAGGACCTATGCCTAGTCTTCTCCCCTGCACGTAGGCAAACGTTTAATTGGTTGAAGTCTACCCGTCATTTCTATGTGCTCTTAAAAACATGTTGTTTGGCATGCATAAATTTTAAATAAACAAAAATATTGATAATATTTTGCTATGAATCTCATTCTGCTTATTTTTCAACACTATAATTTTTTATGTTCTATTCATGTTACTGTGTGTACATCTCCTGTATTGCTTCAAACTGCTGTATAGTAATCTATTGTAAGCATTCATCATATTTTACTTACTCGTTCCCCTGGTAATGAAACATAGATTGTCTCCAACTCCTTGCTACCTCAACAATGTTATGATAAACATCCTTGTACATGGTTCTCTTATAGATTTTAAGAGAATTTCTCAGGGATATATATCCAGGAGTGAGAGTTCTGAGTCAAATAATATAGATATAATGATTTGTCTAAGCACTGCCAGATTGCTTTCTAGAATATCTGTGTCTGTTTATACTCTATATCACCACATATACCCCAACACTTGGAATTATCCAGCTGTGGTATATTTTGTTTTCCAAAGATAGCTGCAACATTATCTCCCATCCTGCATGCTTCTCTAGAAACTGCCACTCACCATCAAGAAGTGAAGTCCAATTCTCCTCCCCTTGAATGTAGGCAGGCTTTTGTGAGTGTTTTTGCCAAAAGAACATGGTGACTTTTGAGATCAAATTATAAAAGATGATTTAGCTTCCACCTTGCTTGCTGGGAACACTTGCCCTGGAGACGTGAGCTACCATGTATGAGTTCTGACTTTCCTGAGGCCACCATGGTATGAGGAATCTCAAACTAGCCCATGTGATAGACCACAAAGAAAAGGCTATGTAGATGAGAGGAGAGACGTCTGGTCATCCCCTAGTTTCTCCAGAGCCAGACACTTTCTGATCCTGGGCCAGAACATCCCATCCAAGCCCTTCTTGAATCCCTGTTTCACAGAGACCATGAAAAATAATAAAGTGATTGTTGCTGTTTAATGCAACTAAGTTTTGTATTTGTAATGCAACTAAGTAATGTATTAGTAATTCATTATACAGGAATAGTAACAGGAATAACTGTTTTCTAATTTTTGCTAATCTGATGTGAATAAAGTATACATTTCTGTAATTACTAGTGAGCTTGAGCAGCTCTTATTATGCTTGAGTTAATTGCTTTCTTCCTCAGTTAATTGCCTCTTCATTTCCTTTGCCCATTTTTCTTTTGGGTCTTTGTTTGGTGGGTGTTCCTTATATATTACAGATATTAGTTCCTGTCAGTTTTAGACAGTACAAATTACTTCTGTCATCTATCTGTTAACTTTATCACTAAAAAGAATCGTTAATTTTGATATAACATTTTACATTATAGATTGTGCTCTTCAAATTTTATTTAAAGCCTGCAACATCCCAAGGTTATAAGACTATTCTCCTACATTGTCTTTTATTACTTTATAGTTTGCTTTTTATATTTTGGTCTTTGATTCTCTATCAAAGTTTTATAAGGTACTATATAGGAATTCAGTTTAATTTTTTTTCAAAAAGGGTTTTCCAACACTGTGTACTAACTGGTTCATCCTTTGTTCTTTGATTTGTATATGGTACCATCTTTATCATTGTATATTAGGGACATTGGGTCTATTATGACTGTCTTTTCTCCACTGTTTTATTTGTTTGTTCAGGCACCAAGACCATTTTCTCTTTATTATGACTTTTAGTATCTTAATATGTAGTAGAGCAATTCCTTACTCTTTGGTCATCTTTTTCACAATTGACATAGCTATTTATAAACTTTTAGACTTCTATCCACATTTTATAAAAGGTCTATCAAGTTCATCAAAAGAAATACAACTGGAATTTTGATCGGAATTTATTTGAATATAGATAATTTGGGAAAATTTGACATTTTTATAATATTAAGTCATCTCTTCAAGAGCACAGAATGTTCTTCATTTACTCAGATTTTCTTGTAGAGTTAAAAATAGAGTTTATAGAGTTAAAAATAATTTTCTCTATAGCAGTCCTGTGTAGTTTTGGTGAGGTTAATTCTTAGAAATTTTATAGAATTTCATGCTCTTATTAATGGTATCTTATATTTGATTATATTTTGTAGTTGGTTGTTGCTGGTGTAGAAAAATTCTATTGATATTGTGTTCAGTTGCCTTGCTAAAGTCTTAGGAGTTTTGAGTTTGTGATTTGTTTAGATATTTTTGTGAGGTTGATAATATCATCAGCAAATAATGACGGTTTTAACTATTCCATTTATTAGAAGTTGGGCCAAATTAAATTCACCTTTTTAAACTTCATGTATTTGAAATACATTTCGAGAAGAATGTTCAGTGCTACAGGGTTTAGTAATATTCAGACATAAATTTTCCTGAATCAAACTCTTACATGAAGAAAGAAACATTTCCCACTTATTTTTCAGGAACACAAAACAAAGTTCACTGTTCTAAGGTTTTCTTCAGTTATGGACCATCGAAATTTAAAATAGCCTTTGGGACTTCCACAACATTTTATTGAATTTCAGCAAATGCTAGTTGAACGCTACTATGTGTTAGAGGACAGAAAAAAGAGAAAGATTCCCTGCTCTAAAGTTGCTTCCAGAGTGGAGGGAGGGTTTGGAGAAATAAACAGTTAAACACTTATCCTATCCTTGTGAAAAATGCTACAGGGTATTACCTGGTCAGGGAAGAGACAGTGCTGAACTTTCTGGCTATTTGAGGAGGGTTTTAAGGACATATTTATAAAATGTTCAGGTTTCAGTAATCCTCATTCTTTATCACATTTTCCTTTGGTTTGACCATGAAGGTGATAGGGAATCAGGTAATAAATCTTCCTAATTACTTTTTTGTTAATTTTCTAGGTGACATTTATTAAAATTCTAAACAGCCCTTTCATCACTACAAACATATTATTGATTAATAACCTCTCATTAGGGACAGAGAAAACTTGGCTAAAGTTCATCTGAAGTTTTGAAGATTTTTGCCAAACAGTTCAGCTAGTTAAGGTTTGCTGATTCTTAACTTCCAGATTGGGACAAGCATAGAGGTTAGAAACTGAAAATAGCCATTCAGATGGTTGTGATTGAAATAGATGTGAATGAAAGATTCACATAATCTGAGTTTTCTCTGCATTATTATACCAAGTGTGCTGTGGTGGGAAACTGTTACTCTTAAGAATATGCACACAGAGAAGGTGAACTAGATTGGTGGAATCTATCAGTGAATCTAACAATGTAGGTTGAAATCCTATACAAATAGATAATAGTGTTGGAAATTCTCCAAATGCAAACTACAGACAAAATAACTAATTAGCTCTGAAAAGTAGTGGTTTCCAAGGTGAACTTCAAAGAGAGCACCAGATAATCCATTGAGTCTATTCAACCCCATACCTTTTTAAAATAAAAAAAAGAAAGAATACTTTACTGATATTAACCATAAGGATTGACCTTGAAGCCCTCACCTGTTTTGATTGCTTAGTGGTCACATGTTGCATCACTTATGTGAATTTCCTCTGGGGGAAAGTATGGGCATTCCACTGCATGGAGAACTCGGTGTCCTTCCCCCAGTGTACTGTAAGGTGTTATATTTATGTGCCTTTAATTTTAGTAATGATAAGGGATTGCTTAAAAGCATGTAAATATACCACATATAAAAAACTCTCATAAGCATACTTTATATCAACTTGGAAATATCTTTCAAAATCTTTCAAATGTTTTCAATGTATTTTTATTCATTGATTCAGCAAGTCAACATATGTTTATTTACCTTCCAATATTTACCTTCCAATTAGTTGGCAGTAACAACTCATTTACACTGAGGAAGATATAAATATATAAGCCAAACATTTAATTGAAATTCTTTGCATAATTGGAGGATGAGATTTTAAAATGGTAATCATGGTTTAATAAGCACAGCCAATAGTACAATTCTTCCATTTGGAGCTATATATCATTGTGAGATGATTTTTCCACTATGGTAGCCATTAAAACCAAATATTTGAAACAACTAGCTTAAAATTGGATCACAAAATGTTAAGCCAAGATTTAAAAAAAATACTGCCCTCACTCAAATACAATGGTGATAATTTTAGTGAAAACTGAATAAACAATAAAAGTATCAAGAATTAAAATATGTTCTTTTTCTAGTTCTCTGAGATGTAATGTTAAGTTGTTTATTTGGGATTTCTATTTTTTTGAAAAATTTTCTTGTTTCTTGAGATAGGTGTGTAATGATACTGCTTTTGCAATGTATCAATAACTTGATATGATGTATTTTCAAAGTCAACAGATGGTAGCAAATCATAAAAATTAGAGCAAAGTTAAATGAAGTAGAAAACAAAAAGACAATAGGAAAATTAATGCAACAAAGAGTTGGTTCTTTGAAAAGATTAATAAAATTGACAGACCCCTGTCTAGACTCACCAAGGAAAAAAGAGAAAAGACATAAATAAACAAAATCAGAAATGAAAGAGGAGAAGTTATCACGGACACCACAGAAATACAAAGGATCATGCAAGAATACTATGAAGGACGATATGCCAACAAATTCGATAACCTAGAAAAAATGGACAAGTTCTTTGAAATATATAACCTTCCTAGGCTGAATCATAAAGTATCTAAAAATCTAAACAGACTGATCAATAGTTAGGAAATTGAAACAATCATCCAAAACCTTCCCAAAAGCAAAAGTCCAGGACCAGACAGATGGCTTCACTAGTGAATTCTTCCCAACATTCAAAGATGATTTAATACCTGTCCTTCTCAAACTCCTCCAAAAAATTGAAGAAGAGGCAATACTCCCTAACTCATTTTATGAGGCCAACATTACCCTGATACCAAAACCTGGTAAGGATAACACCCAAAAAGAAAATTACAGACCAATATTTCTGATGAATACAAATGCAGAAAACCTAAACAAAATTCTAGCAAATCTAATGCAACAATGCATTAAAAAGATTATTCATCACGACCAAGTGGGGTTCTTCCCAGTGGCACAAGGATGGTTCAACACATGTGAATCAATCAGTGTGATACATCAGATAAGTAAAATAAAGGACAACAATCATATGATCATATCAATAGATGCAGAAAAAGCATTTGACAAGATAACCCCATCTATTATCCAGCTCTTCTTTATAAGAGCATAGTAATGAATAAATAGATGAGAAAATACTTAATTTGTTAAGTATTTGTTAGGAGAAAGTGCCTTGTTAGGAGAAAAAAGGTTTGTGGATGAAGGGAGGATGTAGGGAACCCACTTAAACTAAAAACATTTCTTTTTTTTTAAAGTGCAGAGAAAACAAGTTTTCATACACACTTGGAAGACTATCAGCTATAGTCTTTGAGTTTTGCATATTTGATTTTGGCATGCTTATGTTTCCCATTTTTAAATATTGAATCAGATTTACTGAAATGTGGAAATGACCAATGAACTTCTGAAGTTGTCAAATCCTCCTTGTCACTAGGTGTATTAAATGTAAAGCTAACCAAACAGACGTCTCCCATTCTATTAAAGATGTTTTAGGGAATGCTGACGATTTTACTTTCCCTAACAGCTGTCCACATCATCGGCTTATTCAACGGGGTTTTTCTTTATACATTTTAAATTAATTTTATAAAAATGTATTTAATCTTTTTGCATGCTTGCATAGAGTATGCATGTCACAATAGCACCTTCAGTTTGGGGGGTGTGGAGGAAGTGAGGTGAGATTGAAGTTTAGCAGGATCTTCACTTAATAAATTGGCATAGAAAAAGTGATGGCTTGTAGAGAGTGCTGGAGCACCAGTCACTAGGTCCAAGAAACTGTAGTGAATGCTTATTTGATCATTGATACTTGAGGGGTTCCTTTGAAGGAGATGGAGCATGGCATTAATGTGGGAGACTCTTTCCTTCAGGAGGTCATCTAAGTTGTGTATTGGTTTTCACAGAAGTGTGAATCACATGGCACTGAATCCAAGGGAGGGAAAGAGATGACTTTAGGTTGACTCTAGACAGGGTATGAAATAGCATTGAGTTACATGATGAAACAGTCTCTTTACTGTTTTCTATCAATCCGTCTAATTTAACTCAAGAAGGAAGTCTCAGTTTGATGCTAGTATTTCTTTACAGTCTGTCTTGTACTTGCTAGTTTCCATATTTAGCAATGATAAAGGCCTCAAACCTTCAGCAGGCCAAAGAATCCAGCTACCGTGTTTACCCGAAAATAAGACCTAGCCGGACCATCAGCTCTAATGCGTCTTTAGGAGCAAAAATTAATATGAGACCTGGTCTTAATTATATTATATTATATAAGACCCAGTCTTATATACCGCATTCCTCAAGTGTAACCCGGTCTTATAATATCGGGTCTATAATATAATATAATATAACATAACATAATATAATATATTTAATATAATATATTTAATACAATATAATATAATGTAATGTAATATAATATAATATAATATAATATAATATAATATAATATAATATAATATAATATAAAGACCAGGTCTCCTATTAATTTTTGCTCCTAAAGACGCAGTAGAGCTGATGGTCTGGCTAGGTCTTATTTTCGGGGAAACACAGTAACATTTAATGTCTTGTTTTCATTGTAACTACTGTTGACCCTTGAACAACAGGGATTGGAATTGCGTAGGTTCACTTACTTATATGTAGCATATAAATTCAAACCCATGTAGTTCAAAGGTCAACTGTATTTTTTTTTAAACTTTAAAAAAATATTTTATTGGGGAATAGTTTGTTTCTCCAGGGCCCATCAGTTCCAAGTCATTGTCCTTCAATCCACTTGTGGATGGCGCAGCTCAGCTCCAAGTCCAGTTGCTGTTTGCGATTTTAGCAGGGGGCACAGCCCACCATCCCATGTGGGAATTGAACCGGCAATGGCAACCTTGTTGTTAAGAGCTCGCCCTCTTACCAACTGAGCCATCCAGCCACCACTCCACAGCTCAGCCTGCAGCTGGTTGTCTTCAATCTAGTTGTGGAGGGCGCAGCTCACTGGCCCATGTGGGAATCTAACTGGCAACCCAGTTGCTCAGAACTTGCGCTCTAACCAACTGAGCCATCTGGCCACCTCTCAACTGTATTTTTAAAGTTAGTTTCTATACATCATAAATACTACTGGATTTCCATTTCTTTACTTAATTTTACTTTTTAACTAAAACATAGCATACACATAAATGATTAATATGCAGTTTTCTCAAAAGGAAAACGTTTTTAACCACCAACCAAATCTAGAAATGGAACATTACCTGGATTGCAGATACCTCCTTCTAGTCACTTGTTCTCTCCACCCCAAAGTCACCACCATCCTAGCTTTTAACAGCATGCTTCATTTTGCCTATTTTTGAAATGTATACAAAATACAATCATGTAGTAGGTGTTCTTTTGTGTTGCTTATTTTGTTCAATATGATGTTGATAAAATCCATCCACATTGTTGTGTGTCTGTCTTGTAGATGCTCTGAGTGTTCACTTTGTGGCTTTTTCTGTTTATTCAGAAGTGACCTGTCCCTCCTCCAGCTCCAAGCAGGGAATATCCAGATTGAACCAATTAACTGACAGCCAGAGTGTTAATAATACTTCAGGGGACCTTTACACAGGGAATTGAGGATAAGGGGAAGGAGATTAAAGAGGAGGGACTCCAGGCTACCTCCTTTAAGGAGGGCTCTCTGTAAACTGATGGATGAGTCAATGGGAAAAGTGAGAACTGTCTTGTGCTATCATCTCCAGTTGTGTGTATGATTGTATAGTACAGTTTTATTTCTGATAATAGACTGTGCCTCATTCCCACCCTTTGTTCCAAATATTATGGACATATGTAAAGGAAAATACATACATGAAGGTGTGATAAAAAAATATGGTGAATGTCTAAATTTTAAAAATTTATTACAGTGAAAGACGCATTGCCATTAATCCCCCTCAAAATACTCCCCCTTGCTTCAAACACACTTATCCCATCATTCTTGCCACTTTCTGAAGCAGTTCTGGAAGTCTTCTTTCATGAGTGTTTTTAGTTGTGCTGTCATGGCTGCCTCGATGTCCTGAATCATTTTGGCTTTGGAAAAGAGCCAGAAGTTGCATGGTGCCGGATCTGGTGAATAAGGTGGATGAAGACACACTGTAATGTTTTTATTTGGCAGAAATTGCCGTACCAGAAGCAATGTATGACATGGAGTGTTGTCATGATGGAGGATGAAGTAAAGACACTCCCAAAAGAGGACTTCCAGAACTGCTTCAGAAAGTGGCAAGAATGATGGGATAGGTGTGTTCGAAGTGAGGAGGAGTCTTTTGAGGGGGATTAATGGCAATGTGTCTTTTACTGTAATAATTTTATTTAAACATTCACTGTATCTTTTGATCGCACCTCATATGTAGAAGTACTGTTTTTATCACTGGTGGTAAACAGATAAGACTTTACTTAGTGAAGTTTCTCAAAATCTACCTTTATCTAGATTTGGTTGAAATCTGTTAACATTTTTAAAAGCTGTATCTGATTGATCATTCTTTTGTTTCAAAATGAAAGAGTGAGCCAGAAACCAATTTTAAGGTATACTTTATTAAGCAAATATATTTAAGAAAGGTATCATCTGGGTCTAAATTATCATGGATGAAGTAGACAAATGCCAAAGGTTGAGTGATGGAGTTAAAACAGAGATCTTATTTCAGTAAATAAATTTTATCACAAGGAATCCAGTTAGGTTAGATATATCCGCTAAAATAGCTGCAACAGCATATTTTACAAAGAAAGTCACGATGATAGATTTAAGGTTGGATAGAGTTGGTGTTTTATACCTTTGAAACTGATGTTCTTATAGTTAACCTCTCGTAAGTAACAATACTACCATGTTTATAATGCTACACAGAACTTTAGGAAAGTAGAGATTTATTTTTTTCCTATGCTAATTCCTTTAGCGAATCTTTATGTGAATGCACTGCAGTGGATTTAATGTGGTGGGTAATATTTTTAGGGCATAATGATTTTGAAATTGCCTTTTAATTTTATTTTAGTAGTGAGGACTATGATTATATTTTGGATCAGATTCTGAATTTGATCTTTACAGATTAACTTTTAGTAATGTACTCTACTTAAGAAGATAAAATATTGAGTGCAAATTCCTTAAGAAAATACAGTATATTTCCATGTCCATACCCTTTTGCTAGGAATGTTAATTCCAAACTCTACATTGGACAGAATTCTAGATGAATCACTATTCGCTTTTTAATTTTTTATCTGTAATTCGTTGAAAATGTGCCTAGTTTTCAACTTCTCAGCTGAGAATACTCTGATGAAAAGCAAAACATTGAAGCCTATAATTAGCTATTTATATTTTTCTCTTCCTTTGCAGTAATGTCCTTTAAGTTTTCTCCTGGTCTGAAACTGGCAAAAGTACCCAGAATAATGGGTAGGACTTGAAATGTAGAGTTAAGTACAGTGAAAATAATTGAGGCACAATCATTCAGGACTGTTTCGTATTCGTATTTAGTATCTATTGCATAGGCTTGTGAGGAACACAATGCCTTCTTGCTTCCTCTTTTAGAGACATTGGGGACTCTATATTTAAGAGACCGGATAGTTACTTGAGTCAATGAGTAGGTAGTACAATATAGTGCACATGATATGGGCTTTGAGTAGGCAGTTCAAGTTTGTTCACATATTGCTGTGTACTAATTGAATGACCTTGGACACTGTCTTAGTTTGGGGTTCCAAAGCAAACCCTGAGACAAGAGTTTGAGTTACCTACTAGTTACCAACTGCTGTCTAGCAAACCACTCCAAAGCTTAGGGTCTTAGAAAAGTGACAGTTACTTTGCCCACAAGTCTGTAATTTAGGCATGGCTCAATGGGAGTATCTCTCTGCTCTACTTGGCTTGTTGCTGGGGGCTAGGATCATTTGAAGACTGTCTCATATGTCTGGTATTGATGCTGGCACTGGCTGGGAACTTAGCTGGGGCTATTGACTGCAGCACCTACATGTGGCCTTTTGAAGTTGTTGCTTGGCTTACTCACAGTACAGAGTCTGGTTCCAAGAGTAAGTGAGCCTTTCCAGAAGGCTAAGTAGAAGCTGTACTGCCTATTATGACTTAACCTCAGCAGCTGTGTGGGTCTCTTTTGCCAGAATCACAGGCCCTCCCAGATTCAAAGGGAAGGGACATATACTGCACTTCCTGATGGAAGAGCGTCGATGTCACATTGTAAGAAAAGTATATGGGGTGGGATATATCAACACAGCTATATTTGGAAAATTTGCTCTGTTACAGGGTACAAGTAATTTATTGAAGAGATGGCCCCAGGAAGTCCTGAAGGAGTGGGAAAGTGAGACAGGAAGCAAGAAAAGCCACTAAATGGTATGTTAGTGAGTAGGTTACCACTGTGAGTGACTGGGGCTCAACTCCACCCAGAACCTTTTAAAGTCTGTGGAAAACACACTAGAATTGTCTCACTGCAGGGTTGGAGGGTGGAGTATTTATCCACCAACTCCTGTCCCTCTTTAGTAAAGGGTTGCTCTTGGGGTCTTAACTTCTTGGCTCTTCAAGTTTGCCTTGCAGAGTGTTGAGCATACTCCTGTAGCCAGAAAAATTCCTTGGGCTGAGGGACACAACTGCTTGCTGTAGGTGACTCCTGAAGTGAGCCCAGAGGTGATGGATGAGACTACAGCTTCTGCTACTCAACACTTCCTAGTCTCCTGTAAAACAGCATCTCATTACAGTGTTTATTTTGTGACATGTATCATAAAATTGATATACAATCATTTTGGTCTTTTCTACTGATAGTTTTTCATATTTAACTTTATACTTAATATGGTCTAATAAGACCGTAGTTATCAGAGGGCCCAGTTCTGGTCTGTAGAGGAGCTTCTTTATAGTCATAAAATTTATAAACTTATAGAAATTGAATTTCCTTTTTGTGTGAATAGTATGAATCTTTTGCAATTATGAGGAATAAATCTCTACAACTGGGCTGGAGTTGGGCATCTTCAAAAGATAGTAAACATAAGATAGACCGTGCTCTTAGTTACTACTTGAGAATATCTGCCTCATTTTGTACATTTATCCTCTTAGAGCTTCTGTTTCCTCATCTGGCAAAAGGATAAAATGATGCCTAATTCAAAGGGGTATTGTGAGCAATATATCAGATAGAATGACATTGCCCATATGGGGCAACATGAAAATATACACTCAGTAAATGTCAGATGGATAAATGATTGGATAATTGAAACAGTAAATAGCATTTATAAAATGTTTGCAGTTTGTTGTGTTTATGTTTAATTTAATGGTCAATGTGCTTGATTTTCATATTTTAATAGGCCAGATTTATCTTTAATGTATGTGACATCTTAGAGCTGAAGGTTTTAAGTAGAGAAATTTGGCCATTAAGAACAGATCTAAATGCTTCGTGACTTAACATTTTGATAGTGTCTGAAGGCTTTAACAGTAGAAGCAGGACTGAAAGAATGATCCTCCCTCTTTTGCTACCATTATTGATTTGCGTGTGTGTGTGTTTGTGTGTGTGTGTATCGGAAAGAAGTTAGAGATGATGAGATAAGATCGGGCAGAGGAAGGAAAAAATTATCTTAGAGGTGGAATAGGGGTGAGATTTGTGCTTTGAGGATATGCAAGGTCAGGAGTTCTGCCAATTTCTCTACCCATAATTGAAGAAGGTCATGAGAGAGGCAAATAGATTCATTAGCTCTGAGGCAACACCCACAGCTCCTACCCAGAGAGATATGGACACATTTTTATTGTGAGAACTATAACGTAGTATAGATGTGGTTAATATTAACATAGCTGCACCAATTTAAATGTACTTTGGTGTAATTTAAACCACCCACACAGTTTTCCTTTGAAAACACAAACATGTGACCCTCTCAAAGTTCTCACCCACGCTCATTGCTTGTGCTTTGGATTCTTGCAAACTCATTTCGCAATTATGAAGTATCCTTCCTGAACTCTTGGCCCTTCAAATGCCCCTAATTTTTAAAACAAGAGCATACCATCTATTAAATACAATTTTCACTTTTATTATTTAAAAAAACACAAAATTTAAATAAGGTGGTTTTAAAAAGGCAGTCTCCATGTTTATTTTCTCATTTTTCCTTGTGGTATAGCCTTTTATTCTAGGGATTCCCTTTCCATGCCCAGGTACATTGTGGGGAATGGGAGGCAGTGCCTCTTTTTTCATGATTTTGTGGGTGAGGAATTCAGGCAGGGGTCGGCTGGATTCTTCTTCTTCAGATGTTGTTGATTGAGGTCACTCAGTGTTATTTAGCTGGGTAACTAGTCTATTCTGCAGGGTTCAAGACAACTGCACTCATGCCCAGCACCTTGGCAGGGATGTCTGGAAACATGGGCTCAGCTGGGCCACTTTCCCTTTCCATTCTCAGTGCATCTCCACATGGTTTCCTCATCATAGGAGTCATACTTCTTCCATGGTGGCTCTGGGCACCAAGAGATGGAGGTGGAAGCTGCCAGGTGTCTTAAAGGCTAGGCCAATAACTAGCACAGTGTCACTTCCACCATTTTAATTATTTGTGAAAGGAGGCAGAGGCCTGCCCAGATTGAAGAGCTGGGGAAATAGATCCCATCTCTCAATAGGACAAATGTTAAACAATTTTCATCCATCTTTATTTAATCCACTGCAGTTGAAGATAGAAAAACTCACAGAATTTTTGTCCTTAATCACGAGTGTGTACTGTGTTTCCCCGAAAATAAGACCTGGCTGGACATCAGCTCTAATGCGTCTTTTGGAGCAAAAATTAATATAAGACCGGTCTTATTTTACTATAAAACCAGGTCTAATTAATGTAATATAATAATATAATATAATTAATATAATATAATATGATATAATATAATATACTGGGTCTTATAATAATTTTTGCTCCAAAAGACACATTAGAGCTGATTGTCCAGCTAGGTCTTATTTTCTGGGAAACATGGTAATATAAGTCTCGAAAGATCATAGAAAGATTTATAATTACAAAAGTGAATCAGATGCCTTAAAAAACAGAATCTGAAGCCTGTGTTAGGTCTTAAATCCTTGTCTGCCACATTCTAGCTGTGGGACATTCAACAAGTTGCATACTCTTTTCATGCTTGAATTTCTTCATTTGGCAAGCGGAATGATAGTACTTACCTCACAGAGTTGAGAGGATTGCATGAAGTTACACATGTAAAGAATTTAGGAATCATATCTGGACCATGATAAATGTTCTAGAAAGGAAGGGATTCAGCAGCTGGTCTGCAATTCTTTTCTCTCTTGTTGCTGTGCAGGCATTTACAGGAAAGCAAGAAAACGAATGACCTGGCCTAATCTAATAAACATGCTAACAAACGATCTGGTGAATAGACAAATGGTGTTTGTGAGAAGTCATGTTTCTCGACTCCTTTTGGAAGGGTGTCTCTGATTTAAGATGGCTTATGGTAAATACATCTAGGGTCCATGGATTTATGGGGCATGGCTCTCTGGAAAATTCACGTAAGTTACGTAACCATCTGCCTGTAAATGGAAATGTTTCATAACCTAAAACTCCCTGCTATATGAGGTGACTGTACAGAGGACTTGGAGAACTCATCTTTGAGCAGAGGTAAAAGGGCATCTCTAATGTAGGAAGCACAGGGCTGGGAAGCCTATACTCCGTATCCTGCACCACGCCCTGCTTCACCTATGCCTCTGAGTACTTATGTCCTTGAAATTATTAGTAAAGCATGTTACTATGTAAAATCTCTGACTCATATGAGTCTGATTTGGTAATCTGATCCTTTGCATTTACTCATGCTCGATAAATGTTAAGTAAAACAATTATTAAGATTATGTATAATTTTAATTTTTGGTTTCTCCCCATGGAAAAATGAAGGAGGAGGAACCGTCTTAAATATTTTTCTACCTTTCCTAATTTTATTTTGATTAAGTTACTGGAGGCCCCATAGGATTGTATTTATTTGAGGGCAGAGGATATTATTCTTTTGTGGGTATCCTTACTGTCATGGACCATACACTTATTGTATTGTTGATGTGCTTTAGTTTGATCTGGAACACATCAAGATCAAAGGTTGGCATATTTCAAATGGTTCAGATAGAGCAGTTGTATTAAGGGATTCATTTCTATGATTTTTCTCAATCACATTATTGTCTACCACTTTAGTCAAAATTCTGACGGCCTTTAATTTAGAATATCTGGAAGTGAGTACAGTTTCTATGCTTTCTATGTTTTTTTTTAATTACATTTATTGGAGTGACAATTGTTAGTAAATTTACATAGATTTCAGGTGTACAATTCTGTATTACATCGTCTATAACTCCCATTGTGTGTTAACCACCCAGAGTCAATTCTCCTTCCATCACCATATATTTCATCCCCTTTACCCTCATCACCCACCCCCCACCCCCTTACCCTCTGGTAACCACTAAATTATTGTCTGTGTCTATGAGTTTTTGTTTCTCATTTATTTGTCTTGTTCTTTTTGGTTTACATACCACATATCAGTGAAATCATAGGGTTCTCTGCTTTTTCTGTCTGACTTATTTCACTTAGCATTATACTCTCAAGATCCATCCATGTTGTCACAAATGCTCCTATATCATCTTTCCTTAACGCCGAATAGTATTCCATTGGGTATATGTACCACAACTTCTTTATCCATTCATCTATCGAAGGACATTTTGGTTGTTTCCATGTCTTGGCCACCGTAAACAAAGCTGCAATGAACATTGGAGTACACGTGTCTCTATAGAGAAATGCTTTTATATTTTTGGGGTAGATACCCAGGAGAGCGATTGCTGGGTCATATGGTAATTCTATTCGTAATTTCCTGAGGAACCTCCACATTGCCTTCCATAGCGGCTGCACCAGTCTGCATTCCCACCAACAGTGTATGAGAGTTCCTTTTTCTCCACAGCCTCTCCAACACTTGTTACTATTTGTCTTATTGATGAAAGCCATTCTGACTGGGGTGAGGTGATATCTCACTGTGGTTTTCATTTGCCTTTCTCTGATGATTAGCGATGTTGAGTATTTTTTCATATGTCTATTTGCCATTTGTATATCCTCTTTGGAGAAATGTCTCTTCAGGTCCTCTGTCCATTTTTCAATTGGGTTGTTTGTTTTTTTGTTGTTGAGTTTCATGAGTTCCTTGTATATTTTGTATATTAGCCCCTTATCAGAGGAACTGTTTGCGAAAATCTTCTCCCATTCAGTTGGTTGCCTCGTTATTTTGTCAATAGTTTCTTTTGCTGTGCAGAAGCTTTTCAGTTTCATATAATCCCATTCGTTTATTTTAGTTTTTACTTCCATTGCCTTTGGAGTCAAATTCATAAAATGCTCTTTGAACCCAAGGTCCATAAGTTTAGTACCTATGATTTTTTCAATGCAGTTTATTGTGTCAGGTCTTATGCTTAAGTCTTTGATCCATTTTGAATTAATTTTGGTACATGGTGACAGCCGTCCAGTTTCATTCTTTTGCATGTAGCTATCCAATTCTGCCAGCACCATTTATTGAAGAGGCTGTCTTTCTTCCATTGTATGTTTTTAGCTTCTTTGTCAAAAATTATCTGTCCATCCATATTTATGTGGTTTTATTTCTGGGTTCTCAATTCTATTCCATTGGTCTATGTGTCTGTTTTCCCGGCAATACCAAGCTGTTTTGATTATTGTAGCCCTATAGTACAAGCAAAAATCAGGGAGTGTGATACCTATAGTATTGTTCTTTTTTTTTAATATTGCTTTGGCTATTCTGGGTCTTTTATGGTTCCAAACAAATCTGATGATTTTTTGTTCTATTTCTTTAAAAAATGCCATTGGGATTTTAATGGGGATTGCATTAAATCTGTATATGGCTTTGGGTAATATGGCCATTTTAACTATGTTGATTCTTCCAATCCATGAGCACGGAATGTCTTTCCATTTCTTTGTGTCTTCTTCAATTTCTTTCAAAAATGTCTTATAGTTTTCAGCATATAAATCCTTCACATCCTTGGTTAAGTTTATTCCTAGGTATTTTATTCTTTTTGCTGCAATTGCAAAAGGAATTGTTTTTTCTATCTCTTTTTCTGAGATTTCATTGTTGGTATATAGGAAAGCAATGGACTTTTGTACGTTGATTTTGTAGCCAGCAACTTTACTGTATTCATTGATTGTTTCTAATAGCTTTTTGGTGGAGTCTTTAGGGTTTTCTATATATAGCATCATGTCATCTGCAAAGAGTGACAATTTAACTTCTTCATTCCCAACTTGGATGCCTTTTATTTCTTTCTCTTGCCTGATAGCTCTGGCGAGGACTTCCAACACTATGTTGAAAAGCAGAGGTGATAGGGGACAACCTTGTCGTGTTCCTGAACGTAGAGCAAAGGACTTCAGCTTTTCACCATGAATTATGAGATTAGCTGAGGGCTTGTCGTATATGGCCTTTATTATGTTGAGGTATTTTCCTTCTATACCAATTTTAGTAAGTGTTTTAATCATAAATGGATGTTGTATCTTATCAAATGCTTTTTCTGCATCAATTGATAGAATCATATGATTTTTGTCCTTTATTTTCTTTATGTGATGTATCACATTGATGGATTTGCGAATGTTGAACCATCCTTGTGCCCCAGGGAAGAACCCCACTTGGTCGTGATGAATAATCTTTTTAATGCATTGTTGTATTCAATTTGCTAGAATTTTGTTTAGGATTTTAGCATCTGTATTCATCAGAGATATAGGTCTGTAGTTTTCTTTTTTTGTGTTGTCCTTACCAGGTTTTGGTATCAGGGAATTGTTGGCCTCATAAAATGAGTTAGGGAGTACTGACTCTTCTTCAATTTTTTGGAAGAGTTTGAGCAGGATTGGTATTAGATCCTCTTTGAAGGTTTGGTAGAATTCACTGGTGAAGCCATCTGGTCCAGGACTTTTGATTTTGGGAAGGTTTTGGATGACTGATTCAATTTCGTTACTGGTGATCGGCCTGTTAAGATTTTCCAGTTCTTCATAATTCAGCCTTGGAAGGCTATATGTTTCTAAGAACTTGTCCATTTCTTCTAAGTTATTAAATTTGGTGGCATATAGTCCTTCATAGTATTATTGGATAATCCTTTGTACTTCTGTCGTGTCCGTGATAACTTCCTCTTTTTCATTTCTGATTTTGTTAATTAGTGTCTTCTCTCTGTTTATCTTAGTGAGTCTAGCCAAGGGTTTGTCGATTTTGTTAATCTTTTCAAAGAACCAGCTCTTGGTCACATTAGTTTTTTCTATTGTCTTTTTGTTCTCTATTTCATTTAGTTCTGCTCTGATTTTTGTTATTTCCTTTCTTCTGCTGACCTTGAGTTTCGCTTGTTCTTCTTTTTCTAGTTTTTTAGGTGTAACATGAGGTTATTTATTTGGGACTTTTCGTGTTTCTTGAGATAGGCCTGTAATGATATAAATTTCCCTCTTAAAACTGCTTTCGCGGCATCCCAAAAATTTTGGTAGGATGTATTTTCATTGTCATTTGTTTCTATGTATCTTTTGAGCTCTCCTCTAATTTCTTCTTTGACCCAGTCGTTCTTTAAAAGTATGTTGTTTAATCTCCATGTATTTGTGTATTTTCCTGCTTTCTTTTTGCAGTTGATATCCAATTTCAAAGCTTTGTGATCAGAGAATATGCTTGGTATGATTTCAATCTTCTTAAATTTGCTGAGGCTGATTTTGTGTCCCAATATATGGTCTATCCTTGAGAATGTTCCATGTACACTAGAAAAGAATGTATAGTCTGATGTTTTAGGATGAAGTGCTCTATGTATGTCAATTATGTCCAATTCATCTAATGTGTCATTTAGGGCTGCGATTTCGTTATTTATCTTCTGTTTGGATGATCTATCCATAGCTGTCAATGATGTATTTAAGTCCCCTAGTATAATTGTGTTTTGGTCAATTTCTCCCTTTAGTTCTGTTAGTAGTTGCTTGGTATATTTCGGTGCTCCCTGATTGGGGGCATAAATATTGATGACTGTTATGTCTTCTTGTTGTATAGTCCCCTTTACCATTATGAAATGTCCATCTTTGTCTCTTGTTATCTTTTTCACCCTGAAGTCTGTTTCATCTGATATCATTATGGCTACACCTGATTTTCTCTGGGTACCATTTGCTTGGAGTGTCAATTTCCATCCTTTCACTTTGAGTCTGTGCTTGTCCTTGTAGCTAAGATGTGTCTCTTGTAGACAGCATATGGTTGGGTTTAGTTTTTTGATCCAATCTGCTACTCTGTGTTTCTTTATTGGTGAATTCAGTCCATTTACATTTAGGGTGATTATTGATATGTGAGGATTTCCTGTCATTCTGTCTTTAGTTTTCTGGTAAGGCTGTGACTCCATTGTTTCTTTGCCTTTTTGTTGTTGTCTGTTATTTCTGTGTGGTGGTATTCTATGATGTTTCCCTCTGTTTCTTCTTTTATTACAGTATATTTTTAAGATTTGGATGTTTTTTGAGTGGTTACCCTTGAGTTTATGTAAAAGAAAGTTTGATATTTAGAGTATTCCAGTTTCTTCAGTATGCTTACTTTCTCTATTCCCATATTCCAGTTCACGCCTTTACGTTCCCCCTTTTTATGTTTCGGTTGCCACAAGTTGTCCCTGTTGATGGTGGTCTAATAGCCTCCTTTAGTATTTCTTGTAGTGCAGGTCGTGTATTAGAAAATTCCCTCAGCTTCTGGATGTCTGGAAAGGTCTTTATTCCTCCTTCATATCTAAAGGAGATCTTTGCTGGATATATTATTCTTGGCTCATGATTTCTCTCTTTCAATAGTTTGAATATTTGGTTCCATTCCCTCCTAGCTTGTAGAGTTTCTGCTGAAAAATCTGATGATAATCTAATGGGCTTTCCTTTGTAGGTTTTTCGTCTTCTTTTCCCTGGCTGCCTTGAGGATTCTTTCTTTGGTGTTAATTTTAGACAGCTTCAATACAATGTGCCTTGGAGAAGGCCTGTTGGGATTGAGGTAATTAGGTGTTCTATTTGCTTCTTGGATTCGAGGATCCAGTTCTTTCCACAAGTTTGAGAAGTTCTCATCGACGATTTGTTTGAATATATTCTCTGTTCTCTTCCCTCTTTCTTCTCCTTCTGGTATGCCCATTATTCTTATATTGCTCTTTCTGATGGAGTCAGAAAGTTCTTGTAGAGTTGTTTCATTTCTTTAAAATCTCAAGTCTCTTTCTTCTTCCATCTGTGTAAATTCCAGGTTCCTATCTTCGATGTCACTGATTCTTTCCTCCATCTGGTCAACTCGACTACCTAAGCTGGATATTTTACTGTTAATTTCTTCTATTGAGTTCTTAATCTCCAGGAATTCTATTTGGTTGTTATTCAAAATTTCAATCTCTTTTGTAAAATGCTCATGGTTTTCTTTGATTGTGTTTCTGAGTTCATTAAACTGCCTTTCTGTGTTTTCTTGCAGATCGTTCAGTTTTTCAGAATTGCAATCTTGAATTCTCTGTCATTTAAATCACAAATGTCCATATCTCTAAATTCCTTTTCTGGAGACTTTTCACGTTCTTTCTGAGCTATCTTGTTGCCTTGGTTATTCATGGCAATCACTGATTTACTATTTCTCTTCCTAGACATCTACAGGAGTGGCTTCTGCAAGAGGTTGATAGATATGCGAAGAGCTTTTGGAGTTCCAAAGCTCTTTCTGCACCAGATTCAGAGCCTGTATGTTTCAGCAGTTCTGTTTACTCCTGCAGGGATCTGCCCAGATAGGTGGGGCCAGGGGCGGGGTGAGTTGTGAGAGGTGGCCCAGAGCAATGGTGGCGACCACCACCACAGCCAGTCCTGCTTCCCCAGCTCCCTCCCCTTTGCCGGAACTAGTTGAGCTGCGAATCTGTGTCTGCGGTCCACAGTTCTCAGAGCAGCAAATATTCTGTCCTTTGATCCGACACTGCTACTTTATCGCTTCTAGCACCGGCCAGGTGGGGGCGGGGCGAGCTCTGGGAGGGTAGGGAGGGGGCGGCTAGTCTCCGTGCCTAAGTCTTCCGTTCTCCGCTAGGCAGTGAGGGCTTAAACCACTGATTTCAGCCCTCTTCCCTCAGTTTTTGCTGCCGGGAGCGTTGGGTTCAGCGGTTTTGTATGCTGCCCCCTCAGCCCTGTGGGCCGTAAGCGGAGCCCTAGCAGTCCGAGTCCTTCCCTCTCCCGCAGCTGCGGAAGATCCGGGAGCAGCGGGCTCCGAGCACTGAGCTAGGTCTGTGTCCTGCGCCCGCGCGGCTCCGTCTCCGCACTTCTCCTCTCCCTCCTCCCCCGCTCGCGCGATTCACCCACCTGGAGGTGAATTCAGTAGTCGGCCTCTTCGTCTTGCTTGTCTGCTGTGCAGGGAGTCCTTTGTGGAGTTATTGTTGTCTGATTCGTTGTAAATTCCAGGGGAGGCTCAACTCATGCCGCCATTTTTTCCCCTCCCTATGTTTTTGATAATCCCAAATGGTTTCTAATCCAACTACAAGTTCTTTTTGGTTTTGGAATTTGCATTCACCCTTGCAAATGGCTATACCAGTGTTCCAAAACACTCTGCATGTCAAACAAATACATACTGATTAAATGCAGCCTAAGAAGAAATTTCTAAGTTGCTCAAATATATAGTTTACTGAGTGCTTTTACATTCATTTGCAAAACAATCATGTGTGGGAGTCAGAGAACTCACCTAGGTTCCCGGCCCTATTTCTCCCCCTTCTTGCTGATTATCTTGAATTACTGATGCTAAGCGCCTCTGCAGCAGATTTCTAGGATATCTCTGCTTTGTCTCTGAGGTTGCTTTATATCTGAAAGAAGAGTTAATTATAAGGAGGAAGCCTAAATTCCTTTCTTCTACTAGAATGGCACCACTGGACAAGTGACCACAATTTAGCGTGGGTGGAATCAGCGGAGTGACAATGCTGCAAGGTAGTACTTCCTTGGGGGATCTGATTCTACAAACGAAGGAAAGATTCACTAGGGATAAAGGGGAAAACTAACGTTGTCACAAAGAACTTGAAAACAAAAATTATCTTGGTTATACTGCACTGCAGAGACACATATAACACAGAATAATAACCTTCCAAAAGGTATTTTACAGATTTACCTCATTTGACGCACCCAATGACACTGAGAGATGGGCTGAACAAAAGGTGTTGTTGAGTTTTTATTAATGAAAATTCAAAGCTTAGAGAGATTTATATACCCCAGCTCACGTAGCAGTGAGTGGCAGAACTGAGGTTCTCTGCATTCTTAAGCCAATGTCTCTCTCAAATAAAAGTTACCACATAAATAAATAATGCTAAGCAACTGAGTGAATTCAACTGAAGCAACTTTTACTGGATGTATATACAAGGCAAAGTGCTAGCTGCTTTGGCGGATAAAAAAATTGATATGGTCTTTCTGTCTTTAAAGACCTTGTAAGTTTGAAGAGAAAAAAGTGGCATTCATTCAAATAACCACAAAGGCAGAATGGTGAGGTATTATTGATTTTTATCCAATTTTTAAATAATACAAATTAGAAACCCTATGTATGTAATGGTATACCTTTGGATATAGAAAAATGGAATAATGTGTACTCTAATTGCACAGATGCCAGCTCTTCACAGTAAGAATGATGCTTTTATGTCTGAAAATGAGTGGGAATATGGCTTAGTTTGCTGATGTGTTTAAACTAATTCTACTCCAGTATGATGAGTAGCTTCCCATTGAAATCCGGCATAAATATTTAGAGAAGAAATTGGACTAGCTGTTACTAGATATTGTTATCACGTATGAAGACTGAGTACTTCAACTAAGTGTGGCTTTGAAATGAAAGTTTGTCCTTATTATGTAAATCAGGACTCAAGAGTTCTCAGCTTTTTTTTCTGAGTACACACAAAACTTGACTGTAAGTTTCAATGAGCTTTCATAGTCTTCTCCAGCTGTCTTGGCAACATTAATTCTTGTAGAAACCAATAGAATGTGTTCTGGCTTTGCCTGGAATATTAAAAACAAAAACAAAACTACACTTGTGGATGTTAATTAAAGTAATAGGGCAAGGAGTTTGATGAGAGATAATCTTGAATGTAATGAGGTGATATCTTTTTTGATCTATTTTGTTTTATAAAATAGGAACTTATTAATGATTTTTAAACCTTTATTATATAATAAAGTCCGGATAGTATATTATCACTATAATAAGAGTGGAAATGGATGCTTGGGGGTTGCAGTCTAGGGTAGGTATGCTGGTTTCACCAGTATTTCCTATCATTCTCCTTGCTACCTTCGTTCTTGGCTTCCATCTGCAAAAGATGCTTGCTGCAACTTTGGTCTTCACAGACATATTCTAGACAGCTGGAAGAAAGAAAGATAGTGATGACACTTGAATCAGTTCCCTTTAAAGAGTTCCTAGAAGCCCCACCTAGCGACTTCTGCTTCCATCTCATTGATTACCACTATTTATAGTAGACTGAGAATTGTAGGCTTCCTCATTCCCTCCTTCTTTCCATACCTCCATCTCTTTCTTCCTTGCTATATGGCTACCATCTATAATATAAGGTTTGTTATGAGGAAGAAGATTGAATAGGCAGTAGGAAACTAACAGTCTTTGCTACAGATAGACTTTTATTTAATAAATAATAGCTTCTTCTAAACATTAATGGGTAAATTCCGTTGTGACTATGTGTTTTTACCATACATCTCAGGGTGGGAATGATTAGTAACCTTGCTTTTTCCTTTTCAAATCCCCCTGCCCCCATTTCCCCCCCTACCAGTATGGTCATATTTATTATTACTACACTTCAGGGATTTTTTCCTCTCCTATGAATGATATCTCTCAGAAAATGAAATTTTCAGTTTTGCATAGTTCTTTGTTCACAAAATACATTTACATTTGTTGTCTAAGTTTTCCTCTCAACAACCATGCTATCCTGGAGCTAGCATGATAAAAATTATCATCCTAATTTTACAACTGAGAAAACAGTTTCCGAGAGTTTTAGTGGTCTGCTCAGAAGCATTCAGGTAATAAGTAGCAGACATAGATTTGAAGCAAATTATTCCATCTTTAAGACCATCTCTCTTTTCATGACACCAAGTTATACCATTTTTGACAGGTTTCCAGGTGGCTTGTCCCAGTTGCTTTCTTTGAGCTGCCTTGTTGTAACTATTCATTGCTGAGTTCCCTCTGCTTCCCAAGAGTCTATATTGTTTTTTTCTTAGACCATTTAATATCCTTTTGTGACCTAACTGAAGACTGTGGTCAGCTAACCCTGAACATAGATTTTTGAGGTAGACTTGGACCATTGGTATTCTCTTAAGAACTTTGATCCCCCAGTTATTTATGTATCTTGAGAAAGTTCATAGGGACAGGACCAAATAAGGATGAGGTGTGGCTGAAAATTATACCTGTGCAAAATGCCCCAAATTAGGCTTGGCCAGGGAAATTGCTGGATAGACTGATGATCTGTGTCACTTCCTCTTCGCATTTTCCGTGGAGATGACCATGTTTTAAAGGCTTCCACTAGGTTAGTGGATTCTATTTCTTGCTGAGAAGAACAGAAAACTTACTAGACTGATATCCTACCAAAGGTTAGAAATAAAATCAATTCTTCCCAAGCCTACTTGTAACTATCTTCTAGCTCTCTGACTCTTGCTTTTTGATTGGAATATTGGCTTTAAATATCACTTTAGAATCGGGAAAAAACACAAGAATTGAACAGTGCTAATGCTCCTCTCATTGTCAATCAGAAGTTGACTGTCACAAGAGGACAGGAGCTGAGAGATTATAAAACACTACTACTAGTCATGGAAAGAAGGAATTAATTTTAAAAAATCATCTTCCCCAAACTCACCTTCTCTATGTATATGGTGTACTTGGCATCTATTTCTTAGAAGTTTCTGGAGCATATTTGTATGATTTCCTAGAATATGAACTGGTGTTCGGTAAGGACATCTTCTTCATCACACCGCAAATTGGATTGCTATCTTCCTTCTAGGCAAGAAGTAGAATATGGCTATATGTATGGTTGTCTATTTTAATAAAATGGTAATAGATACAGTGTCTCTAATCATACTAAAGTTAAGCAAGGCCTACCATTTGCGTCATATGGCTCTTTACAACCTACCTTGCGTGATATGGTAGCTGGAGGGTGGGAGAGTGAAGTATTGAGAGATTCCAAGTAGGGGATTGCCATTTGAACAGCAGCAGGTTTTGGCAGTAGTATTTGATAGAATGAAAATTATTCCATTTGATGATACCTTTTTAGGCATACAGATGCAATTAATGTAGTGGTCAGGCATTCTGTTAGACTGTCTATTCATATTTGAGTCCAAATTACCTCTGTGAAGTTAAGCAACTTTCAGGTATACAGAAATGCATGATTCCAAAGGCTTCCCATTCACATCATGCACCATGTGAGTGCTATATCTCTAGATCTGTGTAGTGCACAATTTATAGAACTGTATGGATATATATCTATATCTATATATATATAGATATAGATATATAGATATATATATATCTCCATATCCACATACCAGAATTTTATTTTAGCTCATGTAACATTGCTAAAAATGAAACTAAATGGTATATCATTCTTCCCTATCATATTATTTTTCTCTGACGCCTTACTATGTTACTGATATTAATCAAATGTTTTAGAACACTTGATTGTGTGAATTCTTTAAAAAGTATATAATTCCATTTGGAAATTTCATTTGCAGTTCTTTCAATTCCCCATCCATCACTCCACTGAATAAGTTATACAAAATCTGAATAAAGAAGGATTTTAATCCATAATATTTATTATACTATTAATTGATCTAGAAATGAGAGCCTTGGTTATCATTTTTATATCTTAATGCCTCCATTGAATTGTTTTTATTAAGGCAGAATAGACCCCTTTATTCTTTGGATTGCATGCCCTAGAATCAGAAATCCCTTTTATTTGTTTGTTCTATAAAAATAACCAACAACAAAATATGACTTGAACAAGATGGCCTCTCTATAGTTTGGGGATCCAATGCAGGAGGGGAGGTTGAGTGGAGCAAATGTGCTGGCCATGATTTGGTAGGTGTTAGAAGCCTGTTGCAGGAAGCCTGCAAGTTATCCAATAGGTTTTCTCTGCTTTTCTCACAAGCTCTTTCCCACTGTTTTGCTAGAGTGAGATAATTGCTCATCACTGTTTGCTGTATACTCTATGGATCCCTGCTGAGATCATTACAGATGTGGAAGGATGGCCTTGGTCAAAGCAAGTCTGAGAAGCTCCCATAAAAGAAGCCAAAGTGTCGTTTCCTGGGACCAAATGGTCAGTACTCCCATTATTTACTCTTCCCCAGCAGGCTGCTCTGCAGGTCACCTGGCAAATGCACTTTGCCTCCTTAGATCCAGTCTGAATGTACTCACAACTGACACTCTTAAAAATAGCATGCCACACATAATTGCCTGTGTCAGTTGGCAATTGATCTGTGAGTGGCCAGTCAGCTTCTTTGATTAGGGTATGGAATAAATGTGACCAAGGGTACTGGTTGATTTCTCCTTTGGTTACATATTGGATCACCATCAAGCCTGAATTGGGAGAACCAAGGACAAGTGTCAATAGAAGGTACAGTAGAGTATTGCAGGGAAACACAATATCTAAGGTCTTCTGACAAGTGGACAGAACACTGTGATAGAGAATCCGGAAAGAGAGAAAATCAAGCAGAGTACTGGTTTCTTGCCAATTGGCTGAATTTTACTTCAGGAACAGCCAAAGTCAGTGGGGTGGGAGCCAGTAGGACAGCCTCCTGGAGGTCCTGAGATGTTTGTATGATTATCAAAACAGGGATGAAGGCAGATGTCGAGTGATTAGAAATGGGATGTTAATATGGGGACTGAGAAAAGGGGAATCAGGAGTCCAGACTTAATTCCCATATCCCAGATGAACCTGTCTGCAATAATACTTTTTGCACCTAGGACATGGGGGAGGGCTTGGCTTTCATGCAAGGACTTAGTGACCCTTAGCTGAAGATGAAGGAACGATGCAACTGTTGAGAATCGCACTAGACCTGACAGGTCCTGGCCAGTAGAGCTGCAAATAGGTGCCCTTAGCCATAGGGAGACGGATGAGCATGTGTGTAGTTCAGAGATTCTCAAATATGAACAAGCAACAGATCATCTGGAGTTCTTGTTAGAACACAGAATGCTAGGCCCCACCCCCAAAGTTTCTGATTCAGTAGGCCTTGCGCCAGAAAAGGGGCATTTCTCACATGTTTCTAGGTGATGCTCATGCCCACATTCCAGGGATCACACTTTGGCAGTCACTGCCATAGATCAATGCTACACTAATGTATTGGAAGAACAACAGAATAATCCTTTTTGGCCTCTGGTTATGAAAGCAGCCCTGGTTCTTTCTTTCTTTCTTTCTTTCTTTCTTTCTTTCTTTCTTTCTTTCTTTCTTTCTTTCTTTCTTTCTTTCTTTCTTTCTTTCTTTCTTTCTTTCTTTCTTTCTTTCTTTCTTTCTTTCCTCTCTCTCTCTCTCTCTCTCTGTCTCTCTGTCTCTCTCTGTCTCTCTCTCTCTCTCTCTCTCTCTCTCTCTCTCTCTCTCTCTCTCTCTCTCGGAAGACAATAAAATGATGGTAAAGGTGTAAGCCCCCAAATACAGAAAATAATCTCAAATTTCTAGAAGAAAGAAATGTGTGCCATCCAAGAAAGACAATTTGTGGCTGTAGGTAGGTAAAACAAAATGGGAAACAACAGGCTAGGAAATGAGAAGGGATCTGCATCATTTTCTCAGATGATCCTTGGAAAGCTTCAGACTCAAAGTCAGCAGCCACAATGGAAAGTGGAAGTTAGAAAGGTAATTTTAAAATGGAGAGGAGTGTGTAGGAGGTGATAACATGAAATATTGCCCAGAGAATGATTGTGCCAATTGGTTCCCCGCATTCTAACATACCACCCCCACAATGCTCAGCAGGCAGAGGGTAGGGTAGGCCACCCAGCATTTTACTTTCATGCAAAAATGAAAACAAATCAAACAAAAACATATGAACAAACCACATGATTTGAAAGACTTTTATTTAAGGAAAACGAACAAATTGCCTGGGAAGAAATAGGACTGGTATGGCAGATGCTGGTATCCTCATTCTTGAATTTGGGCGCCTTCTAACATGAAGTCGGCCACTTAAGCCCCAGTTATGTACACAGAGTTGTTTATCCAAGGAGAAGTCTAGCTAGATAACATTTACATGTAGACCAGCAGTTGACTTTAATTATGAAGGTATAACCAAAGACTACCGGGCATGTGACAAATCCAGCAACAGATATGAGATGAGACCCATTTACCCTAGAAGAAAGGTAGTTCTGGACACAGAAACACAAAGAAATCTCTGGTTGGTATCTTCAGAGTGATGAGAAAATACTGACTTTAACCTAAGAGCAGAAAAATATAGAAATGAAAATAAAGAATAAGAGCTCTTTGGGATTAAACATGTGATTGCCAACATGCAATTGTAAATAGAAGTTTCAGAACATGAAGTCAAGGAGAACTCTCAGAATGGGGAGAAAATCTGTAGAAAATATGAGAGAAGATAAGCAACACGAAGGATCCATTGGGGAAGACTAACATCTGGCTAACAGGAATGCTAAAAAAATAATGAAAAATAAAGGGGAAGAAATAATCAAAGATATATTAGAAGTACATTTCCTAAAGCTGACAAAAATGAATGTTACTATTTCAGCTTGAGTCTTTTTTTAATTAAAGTTTATTGGAATGGCATTAGTAATGATATAAGTGTTCTTTTACATCTGAAAAAATACATAGGTCTCCTCCCTAAAAAAAATATGAATGTTTATAATATTGAAGGAATACAATGACTATAGAGTAAAGGGATACAAAAAGACAAGGATAATCACATTGTAAAATGTCAGGGCACAGATGATAAAAGAAGATCACAAAAGCTTTGAGGCTGGGGGGCAGGAGTTTGCTTGTAAAAAAAAGTCAGATTTGCATCAGATTTCTCTATAGCAATCTGGAAGATAAAGAGATAGAGAAAGGAATAAAAGGGAAAACCATTTTAAATTTAGAATGGCATACCCTGCCAAGATTACTAAAATTAATACTACCCAAAATTGGAAGGAGGGTAGAGTGAAATACATTTTATGCAGATTCTGGAAGGTAACTATCAGAAAAAATATAAATTAAATCTACAAATAGTTTGCTTCTGGAAAGTGGGACTGATGCATATGTGTGGCAGGGAATAGGAGGGATTGTTGCTTTTCATAAGAAATCCTTCGGGTTCTTTTTTTTTTTTTACATCAAATACATGTATTACTTTTCCAAAGTTAAAAAGGAATAAACAAAATCCAAAAGTTCTTTGCCACTGAAAGGGGACTGCAGCTTTAAGATAACATGCATGATGAACACACAATTTTTATTATGAATTCTTCCATTAAGGAAACATTGGCTGAAATAGCTGCCTGTTTTAGAAAAATATCTTAAGAATTATAGTGTGGAACTAGCTGTTTATATCAGCAACAACAATCCGTTCCCCAGTTCTTTAAACCTCATCTGCTGTTCAGTATAGGAAAATAGGAAGCCAGGATTCAAATTAAAGAGCGGTACTTTCTTTTCTTCCTATAAGTTGGCTCAAGGCTTAGTATAATTTTGAGAACTCATAAAATGTGCAAATACAGATGAAAAATATTCTAATATAGCATACCAGTACCAGAAACCACAAATCGATAAGTTAGCTTTTTTTGTTAAATGCCAAAATAAGGTTATGCCTCACCATAAGATAAAATTGTACATACCCTGAAATACAGAGTAACTAGTGTGGCTTCAGAACAAGTAAGCACTCTCAAATCTAATTTCCTTCTGTGACAGAGAGATGGACTTAGTAAATGAAAGAGGCGAAAACAGTAATTTTAACTGACTGAAGGAAAGCTCATAGATATGGAAGGGAACGCTGTGTGTGCTAGAGGACTATGAACTGGTGCCCATTTTCCTGTAGAATGTAATTCAGATAAGGACTTATTAATGCACTGCTATCCCCTAGAGGAATTGTTAAGTGGGATCCTTTAATTGTAAGTTTGGAGATAACTTTTTTGATATTCTTATCTGTGATTTGTGATGGAGTAGAGTATGTTTCTTAAAAGGGCAAAGGGCAATCATCTCAATATTATTATGCTCAGTGAAGTAAATCAGACAGAAAAAGTCGAGAACTACATGACTTCACTATTATATGGGATGTAAAACTGAAAGAACAAAGGACAAACAAATGAAGAAACAAAAACTCATAGACACAAGACAACAGTTTAGTGGTTACCAGAGGGTAAGAGGGGAGGAGGGTGGTAGATGAGGGTAAAGGGGATCAAATATATAGTGACGGAAGAACTGACTCTGGGTGGTGAGTACACAATGTGATATGTAATGTGATATTACAGAATTGTACACCTGAAACCTATGTAACTTTACTAACAATTGTCACCCCAATAAATTTAATTTAAAAAAAAAGGGCAAGGGAAAATAAGCTGAGTGGGAGGGTGGGAGTTAGCAGAAACCTTTGACAAAATATATAGGTAACTCTATACACTAATTCTACAAACTAAGCAGTTTGACTGTATTGGGTTATTTATACTCATATATTAAATGAATGATTGTAATAATGGTTGAAATGACACATGTAGACACAAATATCAGAATTTAAAATGAAACTGGTACAATGGAGAAGTGGTTGGAGAAAAGGATGACCAGGGAAGGAATAAAATAGGTGCAGAAAGGGAACTTCCCTCTAGATATAAGGAAATCCAGAGATATCCGGGTTCTAATGAGTAACAAACTGACCACAATTTTGGGAGGTATTCTTTGATTAAAGTGTGCTTAGTTGAGAGCTATGAAATTCATTACTTATAAAACATAAAGGATGGGGAGAACATGGATAGGATTCATATAAAACAAATAAAATTAAGACCTATGAGGAAAGGATGAAGAAAGTGAAATTCTTCAGTATAGAAGAGACAGCACCTGAGTAGAATTTAATAATGATCTTCAGGAATATGATGGAATCTTCCATGGAACATGGCTCTTTTCTACTGAGGACAAAACAATAGAAAATTCCAAGGTAAGATTTAGGAAGAAGCTCTGCTATTATTGTGAAATACCTTGGACAGTAGTTGAGCCTCTTCTGATGTTTAGATAATATGGCAGATATCATTCACAACAAAACCCAATTAAGTCTGGATTGCCTGAGAATAAATTGGTAATTTTCAGTTTGCGATTGTATTAGGGTTCTCAAGAGAATGAAAATGAATTTCTCTCTCTCTCTCTCTCTCTCTCTCTCTCTCTCTCTCTCTCTCTCTCTCTCTCACACACACACACACACACACACACACACACACACACACACACACGTAGCTAGCTAGATAATGAGAGATTGATTGATTGATTATAAGGAAGGAATAGGATTACATGATTATGGAGGCAGACAAGTCCCAAGATGTGCATTTGGCAAGCTGGAGACCCAAAAGAATCAATGATGTAGTTCACTCTACATGCTGGCAGACTGGAGACCCAGAAAGAGATGTTTCAATTTGAGTCTAAAGACAGGAAGGAATCAGTGTTCCAGCTAGAGGCAGCCACGCAGAAAGAGTTTACTCTTACTCAGTCTTTTTGCCCTGTTCAGCTCTTCAATTGATTGGCGAGGGCCACCCACATTAGTGATGTTTCCTGTTTATTCAGATACAAAATTAAGACAGAACAAGTGTTGGGAACAGCAATAGATATTTCTATTAGGGGATATTGGAAATAATTGAATTATCATGCACACAACAATGCTCCATAAAAATATTTTATGAAATGTAAAGCTTCAGACAAATGTTGGTAGATATAATGATGTTAGAAAACTAGATCAAATTATCTTCTGGCTCAGCCTAAGGAGTTTGAAGTCGTCTATAGAAACAGATTAATACAAAGAGCAACTCAATAAAAATATTTAAAATGAATGCAGAATGATAGAGAATGATATGAAGATCAATCATAACGTTAAATGTGAACAAGAAAGGTCAACAGCTATATTAAAATACCAAGTAAAATAATACATATAAAACTAATTTGTATTTACAGATGAAAAAAATAATTGGATCACCTAAGGTCTATTCTATTAATGCAGAATATGGCAGGAGGAGTTGCTATTTTGGTATTAGAGAAAGTCAATTTTACAAGCAAATTGATTATCACAGTAAAAGATAAATTAAGCAACTCAAACCCAAATATTGAAATATTGTATAACAACTACGGTACCACAAACATCTAAAAAACAAAACAAAATAAAAACCTGGCTCCTACATGGACAGAATTCTGATTGTCATTAGAGAGTTTAATCATGTTCACATTTCACTTTTCTCATTGATTTTTCTATTTTTCAACCACTGTCCTGTCACTTGACAGTGTACCCACAAATTCACCTCAGCATGTTATAACTCCTTGTCTAACCCTGAAACTCAGGAACTCTCATCCACAATTGGTTTTTATGTTTACTATCATAACAGGACAAACTAAGAAAATAAAGACTCAAACTAGAAATCACATTATTCAACAATGGGAAAAAAGAAAACTTTGTCTTAGTGAATATAAAAATATATTTAATTTTTAAGTCTACATTAGTTTTTTAATGGAAAATAGTCACATATATGGAGACAAAGATGCTGAGATAATTTACCATATTTTAAGATGAGTAAAATTTTTAAAAGTTGTAAAATAGGGTACCCACATAGAAAGAGTGCTCTCTAAATAATTCCTGAATCAGGAAGGAAATCTAGTACAATAATAGCAATACAAAATGAAAATGTAACATTAAAATTAATTGTTTCAGGCAAAATAATAAGTGGAGTTAAATTTCTTTCTCTTAGAATATGCATAATATTAAAAAACCAAAACCCAGAAACATAGAAAAAAATGAGAAAAAAATAAAAGGATTGATAACCAGTAGACAGTTTGTGACTAAAATTGACAAAATTTATACATTATTGGCTCAATTAATTAAAAAGTAAATTTAGTAAAATCACAAATAAAAAATATAGAAACAGTATAAACTAGTGTAATGCCATAGAAAATAGTTGAAGAATTTGCAAGTTAAAATAGCCACTAGATCTATATAGTTTGCATATAAAAATCTACCAAATCATTAAGGAATGTTTTCTGTATTATAGAAACTTTCAGTAAGCATCAGTAAGCTAAAAAAAATGATAATACCATTCACTGAGATATGAAGTAAAACAAAAGAGTAGAAAGTTGGGGATTGGGAAATGATAGATTCAGTTTTTAACATACTGAGCTTGAAAAGCTTGATGGACTTCCTGTTTGACGATGTCTAGTGGGATATTGGCTATTTATTCATTCATTTATACATGAACTGTTTTTGAAAGCCTTTTTGTGTCAGGCACTGAATATAAAATAGTCTGCATCCTCAAAATTATTATGTAATAAAGGAGACAAAGAAATGACAGATAAAAACAATACAATGCTAAAAATGCTGTTATGTCATAAAGGTCTGCAGCTTGTAGTGAGTAATAGGGGAAAGTTGCAGAGTGGTATCGGGCTTATAAGAATTCATCTGGCTTTAGAAATGGTCTTGACATCTGTTAATCATTAGTCTAATGTGTAGTCTAAAGAAGCTGTGCCACATGAGTCTGATCTAAACACCCAAATTAGCCAATCTATTGAGAACAGGGGACATTATAGCTGGTCTATTTGTCCTGATTTTGCAGATCTCTAGCTCTTGTCTAAGGGGCCTGGGATAGAGTCTAACCCTGGGGAGAGATGATTGTCACAGACAAGAAAATTGCAAAAAATTCTATTGTCTTAGTTTGGATTCTTACAAAACAGACCCTTAGACAAGGCTGCATGTGCAAGTAGTTTATTTGGCAGGTGATCCCAAGAAGTGTGGTGAGAGAAGGAGGAAATGAGAGAGGGAAAGTCAATAAAATGGAAACCAGTGGTCAATGGGGCTCAGACTCTGGGAGGGGGTGCTCTGAGAGACTGGGGGTAACATGCTTCAGAATTGATGGCCCCACTGAAGGGTGAGGAAGCTGGGGGTATTTATCCAGCAATTCTCATCCCTCATTGGTCGAGCTTACTATATCTTGTTAAGTATGCCACATTTTTGGGATGCCCTAGGAGCAGGCCCAGCAGGCTTCTACAGCCAGAGAATGCCTGGAGGAAGCAGTTTCCATAGGAATTCACTGGAGGAGATCTCCATGGAAGGCCTTAGGGGTGCAGGTTGGGCACTAACAGCTTCTGCAAAGCTTGTAAAATATCTCCAGTCCTGTGTAAGGCTCTTGTTCCATTAAGGAAGAGATTCCAGAAACAGAAATCATGCCAGGATTCTGTTGTATGAATGGTGAAGACATTGATGGTAGAGGGATTGGGTTTTAAAGAGAGATGAAGTTTGGTGAATGTGTGGGCCACAAGTGTTTGTCTTAGGCACGCCTCATACCAGACTCATGTCAGTATGACACATTCTCCAGTTTTCAAGGGCCCGGGTGTCCCGAATCAGTGGATTATAATTGAATAAAGGTGAAACACATAATTAATTTGCTTTTGTATTTTCAGTGCCAAGTCAGTGCCTGACACACGTTCAGACGTTTATATGTTTTTATTGAACTGAATTGGTGATAGTCGTCTTGGTTGGGAACCAGATGGGGCTATATCTGCTAAGGAGGGATTGGAAAAAACCCAGGGTGACATGTTTTACTTATGACTATACACAGGGCTAAATTGCCAGTCAGATTCATACAAGACAGAAATCTTACCCAGCACTATGATTTGCCAATGATTAGCAAAGGATATGTGAAAAGAACTCCAGAAAACACATTAATCTCCGGAATGCTCAAATCCATGAGCTGCAGTTTTCTAATCCCTTTTTCATATCAGGATATGTTTTTGGTAGGAATAATGAGGCTGAGTGGTAAAAGTTAACCCAGGAACTCTGCTTAGTTTTGGGGCCTCTGATTCTTAGGCTTTGTTAGCCATATAGCTAAAAGGCCTAGGTAACTAACTTCCATTCTCTAATCAGCTCATATATCCATAAATTGCAGAGTTCTTTTTTTTTATTCATTTTTTAAATTTATTGGGGTGACAATTGTTAGTAAAATTACATAGATTTCAGGTGTACAATTCTGTATTACATCATCTATAAATCCTAATGTGTGTTCACCACCCAGAGTCAGTTCTCCTTCCATCACCATATATTTGATCCCCCTTACCCTCATCTCCCTCCCCCCACCCCCCTTATCCTCTGGTAACCACTAAACTATTGTCTGTGTCTATGAGTTTTTGTTTCTCATTTGTTTGTCTTATTGTTTTGTTGTTTTTGGTTTATATACCACATATCAGTGAAATCATAGGGTTCTCTGCTTTTTCTATCTGCCTTATTTCGCTTAGCATCATACTCTCAAGATCCATCCATGTTGTCTCAAATGTTCCTATATCATCTTTTCTTACCGCCGAATAGTATTCCATTGTATATATATATATATATATATATATATATATATATATATATATATATATATATGACAACTTCTTTATCCATTCATCTATTGAAGGACATTTTGGTTGTTTCCCTGTCTTGGCCACCATAAACAAAGCTGCAATGAACATTGGAGCACACATGTCTTGGTGTATAAATGTTTTAGATTTTTTGGGTAGATACCCAGGAGAGGGATTACTGGGTCATGTGGTAATTCTATTCGTAGTTTTTTGAGGAACCTCCACACTGCCTTCCATAGTGGCTGCACCAGTCTGCATTCCCACCAACAGTGTATGAGGGTTCCTTTTTCTCAACAGCCTCTCCAACACTTGTGACTATTTGTCTTGTTGATGATAGCCATTCTGACTGGGGTGAGGTGATATCTCATTGTGGTTTTTATTAAATTGCAGAGTTCTTTACAGTAAACAATCCAAACAGATCAGGTAGACCCTGGGAAAAGGACTCCTTAGATAAACTAAATTCTTCCAGGGCTTTTAGCTGGTAAATTGTATCAGTGTATTTATAAAGAAGTCTGGTTAAGATAAAAATGGATTCAGATATCCCCCAAGGAGGAAAGAATCAAGTCATCGACCATTTTTAATTATTTTTTTCAGTTACAGTTGACATTCAATATTTTACATTAATTTCAGGTGCACAGCATAATGGTTAGACATTTATATAATTTATGCAGTGATTTCCCCCGATTAGTCTAGTACCCACCCGGCATTCTACATAGTTGTTAAAATATCATTTACTATATTCTTTATGCTCTACTTTATATCCCCATGACTATTTTGTAACTACCAGTTTGTATTTATTATTCTCTTCACCTTCTTACCCACCCCCAATCCCCTCCTATCTAGTAACCATCAGTTTGTTCTCTGTATCTATGAGTCTGTTTCTGGTTTGGTTGTTTGTTTATTTTGTTCTTTAGATTCCACATATAAATGAGATCATATCGTATTTGTCTTTCTCAGTCTGACTTATTTCACTTAGCATAATATCCTCTATGTCAATTCTTCTCTTCCATACTATGGTTCCAGAATTCTTCAATATAATTTTAGCATCAGAATATTATTACGTTAGAATAATTTTCCATTTGGACTAAGTTATCATCCCAGTGAAAATTAAGCTTGATGAGAGCAAGGACTTCATCTGCTTTATTCACCAGTGCATGTCCACCATCTGACAACAGATCTCAGCAAATGTTTGTTGAATGAATACAGGAACAAACTCAGGCATTCTTTGTGGTTTATCTTTATAGTTTATGACATGCTAAAATAAACAAACAAAATGCGCCATTATCTCAGTAGATGCCAAGAAGGCATATAAAAATGTGGATTAAATGAAACTAAAAATCAAATATCCACTGATTGTATTTAAAACTAAAGAATAACAGAAAACAATGAAGTTATTGCTCTAAAAAGAGAAAATGTTGGGATTGTCACTTGAAGCAACCCTTATCAGATATAGCATTAGAAATCATAGCTATAACTCTTTGTAAAGAAAATAAAAATCAAAGATGCATCTATAAAAGGGATAACAAATCACATTTTAAAAGAAGCCGATTGGCTGCTTAAGCTGTCCACGGGTATTAGCCTAAGAAATTGTGAGGGAGTAAACTGGTTCAGGAAAGTTGCAGGCTATAAAGTGAATTCACAAATATTCATTTCACACTGATATATTAATGAAAGACAGCCTGAAGATGCAATGAATAAAGAATTTATTCACAATAACTTTAAAATGATTTTGGTAGCAACATAATTCAGGACAAATGGAATTTATTACAGAATATAATAAAAAACTGGGAGGTTAAAGAAAGATATACAAATAAGGGGATATTTCATAACTACAGTAGAGATGGCAGTTTTTCTAAGCTATTTTATAGACTTACTATACTCGAATACCTTCAGAGGTTAATTCAAAAAGTTTGAAAGAAATAGTGGTTTTCTTCTGAAAGAATACATGGCTAATAATATGAATAAACATTAAGAAAACAAAAATGTAATGATAATGGATGGTCCCCATCAGAATTAACCAATGTATTCAAATCTCAAAATATAGTCTAAATAGATAGATGTAAGAACTAACTGGTATCAAGTTAGATACAAGGTCTGATAATTAGGTTCACAAACTCATACTGGAAAAAGTGCTACATACCAACCTCATTGCTGAATATCACTATGGTCACCTTTGAAGTACTCCCCTTGGGAAGCTGTGCACTGATACTAACACCTAGTCCACCCTTCAAAGCAATTTTGGAACTCTTTTTCTGGAATGGCCATCAGAGCTGTCTTCGTATTACCCTCAATGTCCTGAATATCATCAAAATGTCTTCCTTTCAATATTTCCTTCTCTTCGGGTAAAGAAAGAAGTCATTGGGGGCCAGATCAGGTGAGTAGGGAGGGTTTTCCAGTACAGTTATTTGTTTACTGGCTAAAAACTCCCTCACAGATGGTGCCCTGTGAGCTGGTGCATTGTCGTGATGCAAGAGCCATGAATTGTTGGTGAAAAGTTCAGGTCACCTAACTTTTTCAGTGCAGCCTTTTCAGCACTTCGAAATAGTAAGTTTGGTTAACTGTTTGTCTAGTTGGTACAAATTCATAATGAATAAGCCCTCTGACAGCAAAACAGGTTAGCAACATCTGTACAGCAAGTTTGGGAACTTAATTGCCAAACCTCGTATAAAATCATTGAATGACAGAGTAGAATAGAGCTTCCTGAAAAATATTAAAATCACTATTTTTTTTCAGGGTGGGGAAATGGAGAAATTCCGAATTAGGACAAGAATCATAGTGCTTGTCATGGCTCTGTCATGCCTGGATGGTATAACTTTGGGCATTTTATTTAATCTATTTGAACTATTTGTTTCTTCATTTGCAAAATGATGTGTTTCTGCCTTATCTATCACAAAGAGCTATTGACATTGTAGGAAATTGTGACATGATTAATAAGCCATATGTAAACCACGTTATTTACATACATCTACAACTTATAAGAAATATATATGTGAAATACTAGAAGCAACTGAATTATGAGAGAAACCACAAATTTAACATCTGGTTGGGAAAACTGGAAGGCGATATGGATACTCATTAATGTAAACTCAAGCCAAACCACAAACTATACACTGCAATAAACTTGAGTTGGAATGAAAAGTTAATATAAAAGAACATACAAAGGTAGAAAATGCCATATCATATGTTCATGCTATTGAGAGGAGATGCAGTTCTGACTATTGGACAAATGGAAATTTGATTACAGATGAACTTACATATATAAAATTAAATAGCATTTGCCATTCAAAAAGTAATACAGCAAACACAAAAAGGGGAGAAACAACAGAGTGGGAGAATCTCAATATGTGTCCAACATACATGCTAAATTCTCTGACTAATATTTATAAACACTCATAAAATTCTCTCCCTGACGATAAATGGATATGAAGAGCCAATTTACATATGGGGAAATCGTCCCATGAAACAAAAAGCTCAGCGTTAGTAATAGAATGCAAATTTAAACATTTCAGGAACACAATATACACATTAAACTTAAGCTAGCAAAAGAAAAATGTTGCTATAACCAGTGTTAGTGGAGCATTGAAAAATCCTGCATTTAAATGATAGTAAGATGCATATTAACATTTTAATTTCTTTGGGATCAAGGTGCATTTTATGATAGGTGGCATCATATCATTGAGTCACCATAGAATTAGGAGCTTTTTCTTTCTTTTTCTTCTTTCTTTCTTTCTTTCTTTCTTTCTTTCTTTCTTTCTTTCTTTCTTTCTTTCTTTCTTTCTTTCTTTCTTTCTTTCTTTCTTTCTTTCTTTTACTTTCTAAGAGGTATAGAAAAAAATGGTGTGCCTTACAACTGATGATGTTTTAGGTTTGATTAAATACAGTGGGCATTGCTACCTGTACTTTAACATTGATTTTAACTTGTGGGGAACACACAGCCTGGCATCCTATTACGAGTCATGATAGTTTGAACATGGTATCTGCACTTTTGGGAACATATTCAGATGAAAAACCTCAAATTAAAAAGAACTAAATTATACACTAGCTGGATAAAAACACCAAGTTGTTTGGGAATGACAAAAATCTGTGGTACATTACCTCAGGGATGCTGTGGATGCCTGGTCATGGCATTGTACACCAGAGGCTGGACATTAATGAATGCCAACTATAATTTTATGTGTATAATGTGATGGCTCGGTGTGAGGTCGGGGTGGTGGTGGATGGGGGGAGGGGGGTTCACGGTGTGAGGGATGTAAAAAAATAAAATAAAGTAAATAATAAAAAAAAAATCTGTGGTACATTAACACAAGGAATGATGCACGAATATTAAAATGACAAACATACAGATAATGGTGATCCATGGAAATGTGTTTGTGTTAATCATTCAAACTAAAGAAGAATATAAAAACTTACATAAACATTAGTTAAAACTAGTAAAATTGATTTATATGTATAACATGAGAAGTAACTTGGAAATTATAGAAATAAAATGTAATGCTCATGACACGTTTTTTCTGTCAGTTGAGTTAATCAAAATGCATTTTTACCACATAGCTTTGCTTCCCTAGAGCTATTTCTTTTAATATATCCATGAAACTATTTAAATATTTTTTTAAATATGAAAATAAGTAGTGTTGGTTTTTTTTTTTTTTTTTTTTACTTCTCTGGAGGCCCACTATTCAATTTAGAAACTCTAATATAGAAACACATCTCAAAATTTTAAACATGTTGCAAAATGCTATGTTCCCATAATAAAATCTGTATTTTCCTTTATTTCAGATTTGGAAGGAATCTAAACATTGCTTTGATTCAGTAGTTTAGGTTCAGCATTTTTTTCTTCCCAATGTAGCTAGGGTTAGCAACCCTGTTTAAAATGTCTCCAAACTCTATTTTTATATCTGAGGCAAATGACAAATTTAACCCTTTTTTTGACAGTTCAAGTACCATTATAACCTCTTTAGAACTCTAATAGATTCTCCAGAATCATTCCTGGTAATCATGTCCACGTCTGAAGTAACATGTGTCAAAGAGAATTTGGCTGGGGCACCTCTGACAAATTCTGATAAACACTGATTCCAAAATAGCATAATTTCTTTAGAAGCCTCTTATTGAACTGGGCTTTTTGTCAATAGGTAGTTCATAATAAGATGAATTATTTACCCACGTTAGGTGCATAGTTCTTAGAAGCTAATTTTAAAATAGTAATGTGATTACAACAAGCAAATCCTAATAGATGAAATTACATTTTAGTCAACAATGTTGATTTGCTTCTAAAGAATATATACATGGACATCTCAGAGAGAGATCCTGGGGGATGGGGGGATACTTAGTGCCACAGGTTAAAAGGGATGGAAGTTTGGCTCTCTAATGGAATTGTGTCTCTTTGAACTGAAGAATGTGCTAACAGTTTAGCCATCTTAGTGCCAGGATTGGACCACCCTGAAGGATATTTTTGTGTTTAGTTGGTGCCTTACACTGCTCTGATCAGGGGAGGGGAATGCCTATGGCTGGCCACACATATTTATCATCCCTCCACGGACCCCTTCCAATATTTACCCATATTAAGTGGCTAGTTCTCAGAAGTTAGATTTTTAAAATAATAGTGTGAGTAGAACAAGAGACTCCTAATAAATGCTGCAGATAAATATAAATATGAAGAAGAGGTGGTCCCTGCCATCGAGGAGTTCATGTGAGAGTCAGGTGGCAGGGACAAACAGACGATGTCAGTCTAGTACAACTGGAAGTGTTAATGGAGGCAAGAACCAAGTATAGGGATACTTACCTAGAGGAGGGGGCATATGTGCACTGTCTCTAACAGGATACCCTTGTGTAGAGATCTAATCTCCTGATTCTTGCACTAATTTGAGACTTCATTGTCCTCTTGAAACGTTATCCCCACTTTGTTTTGTCTACCTAAACCCAAAGATCAAAGTCCAGGTTGGGTTGTATTTCCTTCTGAAACTTCCTGTGTGCACAAAGCTTGTGTTGTTTTGTTGGCCCTGTCACATAGGGCAGGAACTCTTCCAGATTTGTGTTGGTAGTGTTGCCTAAGACAATATTTACCTGAGAATACTAATATTTATTGATTGTTCAAGTCATGTTGTGCCCAGATATCCATTTCTACTGGACATGAGGAACTTTCTGTTTTGTATGTATTAAGTGTTGTGTGTGGATTATGAATACGGTCACTATTTCCTCATTCAAAAACAGAAATATTATTTGACACAGTCTGTCATTGAGTCAGAATATCAAAAATTTAGTCTGCTTTATAAATTCAGTTTTTGCTTAGGGTTCACTCCCAAGAATTTTGTAGTTCTCATCTTTTCTCAGTAAATTGATTCAACAGCTGGAGACATGTCACCTCTGATGAAATATTTTCCAGTTCCTAATTGCTTAATGCATATTTGTGGAATGAGTGAATGAGAGTTTTATAGCATGTGAAAGGAAGTAATGAAAAGATTGTAAAGAAAAAAAATTACATATATATACACTCACGAGTTGCTTTTCTATTATCTTAGTTGTACACATTTATTGTGGGAAGTTAGTACAGCATTTATTCTCCCCTGGAAGTATGGACCTGCCGGAGTGTCTGATGTGGAGAAGGACAAATGACCCACACTAAGTGTCCTTCGCTGGTGCAGAATTCTATTTACTCCTTGGATGCCACCACAAGAAAAGCTTTCTCTTGCTCTGGCATTGCTTAACAATGTGAATCTCAGGCAATTTTCAATCTTGGGAAGATTGTGACTCTGACAACTCTAATATGAGGTGCCTCTACCTTTGATCCCTGCTAATAATGATGGTGACCGTAGTGTATTAGTTAAGGTGATGCCAGCTGCTAGAAGAGAAACCTCCAACTCTCGGTCATTTAACACAATAAAAATGTATTGCTTGTGCTGTATTTCTAATGTGCTGCTCATTAGCAGGCAGTTTAACTCTTGGTGGCGACTTGGATAACTGGACTCCTTCCATCTTTTGGTTCCATCATCTGTTCTCTGCTTCCAAGGCCACACAGAGAAGGGGGACAGGGCGTGAAGGATCATGGGTAGGATGGCTATTATGGGCCAAGCTTGGAAGTGGCATGTGTCTCTTCTCACATTTTATTGGATAAAAATTTTTCAATGGCTGCACCCACCTATCAGAAGAGCTGGGGAATATAATCTATTTGGATGTCTAGGAAGAAGAAGGAGATGATCAATTAGCGGTTTATTTTAGACATACAGGCACATTTTTGCAATTCAAGCTCAGGGTAAGTCAAACACTTTAGCCTTTGCAAAGAGAACTTAAATTTAGATCTGGAATTCTTGCTCAATTGGATTGCTCCCTTGTTCTCAAAAACCGTGTGATTGCATGGCAAGGGTTAATCACCTGCTGGAAAGTAGCCTGAGAGGCAATCAGAACTATTTTGAAAGTCAGGCTTCCAGGAAATAGGAAAATTCTACTGCATCTTTCAACAAATCTCTATCTCATAACAGAGTGCCTGAGAAGCAATTCTCCCCAGCTTGGCTCAAAAGGGTAGCCCTCTGTTAATCAATATTAAGTCAGAGCCTCTTTTATACAGTGGTTGCTTTTAGGTTATTGCCTCTCTATCTTTGAGTTATCTCATTGCCCTCTGAGACCCTTTTACATTTTAATATATTGTGGTTAAATTTTTTTTGACGATTATCAATTTGTTTCTCTTCATTGTCTTGTAAACATGGTTGCTCAGTTCTGTGCAGTATTTATATGTTAAAAAAAAACCCAAACACCATACCTTAGGGATAAAAGAAACCACCGGTAATTTTTTTTAAAGGCCTTAAAGTAAATACAAATGCACTTTAAAATTATACAATGTTGAATGAGGGGGAAATTGCTTTATAGGCCATTGGCCAGAGCTTTCCAATTTAATACTTCACATTATTATTGTTGGACAATCATTACATGTAGGCCTGATATAATGGAATTTCACTTTCTAGAATAATAACAACATATTTCCTGTGTTCAACACAAAGTTTTCTGAAACCTAGATCACTGTCCTTTTTGTGCATTTTTGCTTTCAGTGTTTGGAACTTGCTCTGCCTTCTCCGTACACACCTCAAAATGATTTTTCTATGACATAAAGTCAAAGTAGGAGCTACACAGGAGTTGCAGTATTTTTTGTTTTTTACAAAACACAAGAGAGATTAAATTCTTAGATTACCTGAGGGTGAGAGAGGGGGAGAGAGCGGGGGGTAGTTATGGCTTCATTTTTTTTTCCAAATGCTAGAAAAGAAGTGGGTATTTCTTCATAAACTGGGGCCAAGAAAGAATGGGACATACTGTGACCCTAGCTATTTTCCTTACTGAGAATATTTATTCAGAGTAAGCAAGATGTTTCAGAAAATCTCCTGCTCAAAAATACCCTAAGCCCTTTGATTGGAAAGTCTGGAAGTCTTATGCAGGCTAGTTAATCACACCTTCTCTGATTCAAGTAAATCTCTGAATTTAGACTTCCTAAGTCATGTGATCTGTAAGAATTTTGATGATATGTTAACTCAGTTTTTTTGAGTTAGGAAGGCACATAACTACATGTAAAGACCCAGTCAGGAGGGAGGAAAACACAGTAAAGTGAGGATAAAAGGAGAAATACAAAGCACAGTATATCTGAAAAATATTTTACTACCTCTCCTGATGATTTCCTTTTCCAGTAAGGGATAGACATGGGGAAACTACTATGTTGGACTTGTTTTTAGCTAGTGGCCAAGAGACAGTTGCTGATATATAGGAAATGGGGAATTTGAGGGAACAGGATTGAGCATGGTATCTGAAAATTCATCAGCAAGGTTAGACAAGGAAAGATGATTTTCAAACTGCAAAGAAAAACATATATAACTCATATAGAAATTTAGAATAGGGATAGACAGGATTGGGAAACTTTGAAAACTGAATTTTCAATTTTATGATTGTGAATAATTTCTTGAGGGAGGAAGTGGGGGAGAGGGAACAGTTTAAGAATCTAATGTGGATACCCTTAAATTTTGTCTGATGAGTGCACTTTAACAAATTGTTTATTAAAATGCTTTTATTTAAAAACAATCTCAAAATTTCAGTAAAGTTACAAGTTCAGTACAAGCTATCTTCTTTCTGCAACCCTTTGAGAGAAAGTGGCCAACATGATGCTCTGTCTTTCCTGAACACTTTAATGTGTATTTCCTAAAAACAAGGATATTCTTCTACATATCTACTCTACAACAATTACAATGATGAAATTAACACTATTAACCCTGACATGTTACTACCATTCTAGTTTCACCAACTGTTCCAATGACGTCTTTTTAAAAAATTAATTAGTTAATTTTTAACATTTTAAAATTAGTTTCAGGTGTACAAAACAATGTAACAGTTTGACATTTATCATTTATATCCCTCACAAAGTGATAACCCCCCTCCTCCATCCACTACCCCTCTGACATTGCACACAGCCATTGTATTTCCACTTTCTCTATTCCTAATGCTGTGCAAGCCAAGAATGGCCAATGATGTCTTTATAGCAAAAAGATCAAGTTCAGAATCATGCAATACATTTAATAGTCATGTGTCTTTCTTTAGTCTCATGAGCTCAGATTTTAAAAGGACATTCAAAAAAATAAAAAAATAAAAGGACATTTTATCAAAGTTAAAAGAATACATGACCAAGGACAAATTTATGAGTGATCTAATCCCAAAAGGATAGTGTCAGTGAAGACAAACTCCAGAAATGCAAGAACCAAAATGATTTTTTAAAGACTTTATTTTTAGAGCAATTTAGGTTTACAAAAAATTGAGAAGAAGGTACAGAGATTTCCCATATACTCCAGGTCTCCACACATGCATATACTCTGCCAGTATCAGCTCAGCACTCACTAGGATGATACATTTTTGTCAAGGATGAACCTACATTGACACATCATAATCACCCTGAGTCCATAGTTTACCTAACATTTCACTCTTGGTGTTGTACATTTAATAGGATTGGATATATGTATAATGGCATGTATCTATCATTATAATGTAAAGAATATTTTCACTGCCCTAAGAAACTTCTGTGTTTTGCTTGTTCATCTCTCTCCCCAAACCCCTGGCAACCATTCATCTTTTTATTGTTTTCATAGTTGTGCCTTTTCTAGAATGTCATATAGTTGGAATCACACAGTATATAGATTGGCCTATTTCACTTGGTAATATGCACTCAAGTTTCTTCCATATCTTTTCACGATTTGATGGCTCATTTCTTTTTAGCACTGAATAATATTCCATTGTCTGGAATGTTTTTCACAGTTTATGTATCTATTCACCTACTAAAGGACAATTTGGCTGCTTCTAAGTTTTGGCAATTCTGAATAAAGCTGCTATAAATATCTGGTTGCAGGATTTTGAGTGGATATACATTTTCAACTTTCTTGGGTAAATACCAAAGAGCACTACTGCTGAGTTGTAGACAGTATGTTTAGCTTTGTAAGAACTGTCCTCCAAAGTGGCCATACCATTTTTCATCCGCACCAGCAGTGAGTGAGAGTTCCTGTTACTCCACATCCTCATCAGCATTTCATGTTGTCAGTGTTCTAGATTTGGGCCATTCTAAGAGGTGTGCAGTGGTATCTAATTATTGTTTTAGTTTGCGTTTCCCTGATGACGTATGATGTGAAGCATCTTTATATTTGTGTATTTGCCATCTGTATATCTTCTTTGGTGAGGTGTTTGTTAAGGTCTCTGGCCTATATTTTAATAAGGTTGTTTGTTTTCTTACTGTTGTGTTTTAAGAGTTCTTTGTATACAATTTTGTATAACAATCCTTTATCAGATGTGTATTTTGCAAATATTTTCTCCCAGTCTGTGGCTTCTTTTCTCCTTCTCTTAACATTATCTTTCACCGAGAAGAAGTTTTTTACTTTTAATGAAGTCTGTGCTTACCTATTTTTTTATGCGTTGTGCTTTTATTGTTGTATCAAAAAAGTCATGGCCATACCCAGTGTCGACTAAGTTTTCTATGTTCTAGGAGTTTTATAGTTTCACATTTTACATTTGGGTCTATGATCCATTTTTAGTTAATTTTTGTGAAGGTTGTAAGGTCTGTGTCTAGATTTTTTTTGTGTGTGTATGGATGTCCAGTTATTTCAGTACCATTTGTTGACGAGACTGCCTTTGCTCCACTGTAATGCCTTTACTCCTTTGTCAGGGATCAGTTGACTATATTTATGGGGGTCTATTTCTGGACCCTCTATTCTGTTCCATCGATCTTGTTTTTTTTTTTCTTCTGCAAAATGTTTTTAGTTATCTTTTATGCAACACAAACAAAGAACTTCAGGAGGATATAATGATAAGAGAGCTACTTACCTTGCAAATTGGAAAGGGTAAAAAAAGCTCCACTGAGAGCAAATTGAAACCTCAGATATAAAAGAAGATAATTGCAGAGTATTTCCTGATTTCAAATGAATTCAACTTTGTCCAGATGAATTATCTCTGGGAAATGATCAAACACAGGGAAATTCTAAGAAACTGTCATGGTTTAGAGGAGCTTAAGGAGACATGATGACTAAATGTTATGTGCTCTCCTTGATGGAATCCTGGAACATAAAGTATACTAGGTAAAAATTAAAGAAATTTAAATGAAGTATGGACCTTAATATTTATGTATCAATGTTTTATTAGTAGTGACTAAATTATCGTACTAATGTAAGATGTTAATAGGGAAGTGAGACGTGGGGTATATGGAATTTCTCTGTAAAATCTTTGCAACTTTTCTTTGAATCTAAGCCATTCGCAAATAAAAAAAGTTTAATTAAAAATCTAATCAAGATTATTATAAAACCTCTGTACTTGGGTTAACACTCTAATTCAAATGTTTGTCCTTTCTCACTGGTCTATCACAAAAATCTTCTATTCAGTCTTCCTGTTCCTACTCTTGTCTGATCTCCACAGAGTAGCCAGAGAAGGTTTTTTCTAAATGTAAGTCAGATCACTTCATTCTCCCCCAAACCCTAGAATGTCTTTCTGTAATACCTGCAATAAAATCGAAATCCCTAACCATCGTACACAAAGCCATGCACAATCTGGTCACTTATTTCTTACCACTCATCTCCTACCACCTTTACCCTTATTCTCTCTCTGCTGGTTACAGTGGCCTCTTTTTCCTCCAATATTCCAATTGTGCCATATAACATTTGTAATTCTTCTGCCTTGGAAGTTCTCTTTCAGATCTTTGTGTGGCTTGTTACTTTATATATAACATATGTTTGTTCAAATATCTCCTGAACCTAGAGTTCTTGTGGCCTCATCTTCATCCTTTTTTCATTCTTTACCCTGTTTCATCTTTTAATAGCGTGTATTACTGATCGTTATAATATTTATGCATTTATTCATTACCACTTTTTCTCTATTAACACAGTTTTATTTTAAAACAGTCTCAAACCTTCAGAAATGCACATTCATAGTGGAAGGTCTTTGACATGTCTTATTCATTGTCTAAAACAGTCTGGACAGTTAAGTTAATCAATGAATAGATTAAAAATCTGGCTGTTTTAATTAACTGCAAGTTCTATGTGAGCCAAGAGTGGTGTTATAAGACATGCCAACGTACACTTAGATTCCATTAATGGAAATATTGTTCCTTAAATACAGAAAAGAAAGAAATGTACCTATTTTATCATTGTCTTATCAACTTATTTCTGCAGCTATTTGTTCTGTCCTGATTATCACATTTTCATATGGTTATGCACAAATTGAATTTGTCTAAATTAGTGGAATCAATTATAATGTGTTTAGAAACCATCAATTGAAGATTAAGAGAATTGGGATGATTGTCTTGAAAACTTGGGGAGATCGTATGCTGTAAGTGTCTTTAAATTTTTGTTAATTTAAATTCTTCACTAAATTTGATAGCCTGTTTGTGTCTCGTTCGGTGTAAGTCCTAGAAATGAAATGAAAAAAACACGAAGAGAGAAAGATTGCTTGAATATACAACTTTTGCCACCCAAGAGTGTGATTGGCTCCAATTGATGGATGTTTTAGTTGTGATCCTCAGACACAGATTCGCAGCCCAACTAGTTCCGGCAAAGGGGAGGGAGCTGTGGAAGGAGGACTGGCTGTGGTGGTGGTTGCTGCCATTGCTCTGGGCCACCTCTCACAACTCAACCAGTCCCTATCCCCACCTATCTGGGCGGATCCCTGCAGGAGTAAATAGAACTGCTGAAACACAAAGGCTCTGAATTTGGTGCAGGAAGAGCTTTGGAACTTCAAAAGCTCTCCCCATCTGCACAGAGACGTGGTGCCCTATGACCCAGGTGAACTGTTAACAGAAAAGAAGCCCACCTTCCAGGGAATCTCCACATTGTGTGAGAAGATGGAATAGTGAAGAGAAAACATAACACTACAATGTGAGAGAGGAAAAAAAGGCTGCAGTCAGAGAGAAAATAAAACATACTACAAACACGTACTGGAAAACAAAAGAAAGACTTCTTCCTATAAACCTGTTGCAGAACCCACTCCTGTAGATGTCTAGGAAGAAAAAATCATAAATCATTACTTGCCATGCATAACCAAGGCAACAAGACAGCTCAGAAAGAAAGTGAAATGTATCCAGAAAATGACTTAAACATATGGAAATATGTGACCTAAATGACAGGGAATTCAAGATTGCAGTTCTGAAAAAACTCAAAGAGATGCAAGAAAACACAGAAAGGCAGTTTAATGAACTCAGAAACACAATCAAAGAGCAACATGAACATTTTATGAAAGAGATTGAAATTTTAAAAAAGAACCAAATGGAATTTCTGGAGATTAAGAACTCAATAGGAGAAATGAAGAATGAAATAGCCAGCTTAGGTAGTAGATTGACCAGATGGAGGAAAGAATCAGTGACATCGAAGATAGAAACCTGGAAATGACACCGATGGAAGAAGAAAGAGACTTCAGAGTTAAAAGAAATGAAAGAACTCTACAAGAACTTTCTGACTCCATCAGAAAGAGCAATATAAGAATAATGGGCATACCAGAAGGGGAAGAAAGGGAGGAGGAAACAGAGGGTATATTCAAACAAATAGTCGATGAGAACTTCTCAAACTTGTGGAAAGAACTGGATCCTCGAATCCAAGAAGCAAATAGAACACCTAATTACCTCAATCCCAACAGGCCTTCTCCAAGGCACATTGTATTGAAGCTGTCAAAAATCAATGACAAAGAAAGAATCCTCAAGGCAGCCAGGGAAAAGAAGATGGTAACCTACAAAGGAAAGCCCATTAAATTATCATCAGATTTTTCAACAGAAACTCTACAAACCAGGAGGGAATGGAACCAAATATTCAAACTATTGAAAGAGAGAAAGTATGAGCCAAGAATAATATATCCAGCAAAGATATCCTTTAGCTATGAAGGAGCAATAAAGACCTTTTCAGACATACAGAAGCTGAGGGAATTTTCTAATACACGACCTGCACTACAAAAAATACTAAAGGAGGCTATTCGACCACCATCAACAGAGACAATTTGTGGCAACTGAAACATAAAAAGGGGGAGAGTAAAGGTCTGAACTGGAACATGGGAATGGAGAAACTAAGCATGCTGAACAAAATGGAATACTCTAGATATCAAACTTTCTTAAACATAAACTTAATGGTAACCACTCAAAAAAAATCCATAACTGAAATATATACTGTAATTAAAGAAGAAATAGAGGGAAAAATCATAGTATACCACCACACAGAAAGAATAGAGAACAATAAAAAGGCAAAGAAACAATGGAGACACAGTCTTAAAAGAAAACTAAAGACAGAATGATAGGAAATAGTCACATATCAACAATCACCCTAAATGTAAATGGACTGAACTCACCAATAAAAAGGCACATAGTAGCAGATTGGATCAAAAAACTAAACCCAACCATATGCTGTCTCCAAGAGACACATCTCAGCTACAAGGACAAGCTAGACTCAAAGTGAATGGTTTGAAATTGACACTCCAAGCAAATGGTATCCAGAGAAAATCAGGTGTAGCCATAATGATATCAGATGGAACATATTTCAGGGTGAAAAAGGTAACAAGAGGCAAAGATGGACATTTCATAACGGTAAAGGGGACTATACAACAAGAAGACATAACAGTCATCAATATTTATGCACCCGAAATAAATATTCGGTGCAGGGAGCACCGAAATATACCAAGCAACTACTAACAGAACTAAAGGGAGAAATTGACCAAAACACAATTATACTAGGGGACTTAAATACATCATTGACAGCTATGGATAGATCATCCAAACATAAATAAATAATAAAATAGCTGCCCTAAATGACATGTTAGATGAAATGGACATAATTGACATATATAGAGCACTTCATCCTAAAACATCAGACTACATATTCTTTTCGAGTGTACATGGAACATTCTCAAGGATAGACCACATATTAGGACATAAAATCAGCCTCAGCAAATTTAAAAAGATTGAAATCATACCAAACATATTCTCTGATCACAAGGTTTTGAAATTGGATATCAACTGCAAAAAGAAAGTAGGAAAAAACACAAATACATGGAGATTAAACACCATACTTTTAAAGAACGACTGGGTCAAAGAAGAAATTAGAGGAGAGATCAGAAGATACATATAAACAAATGAGAATGAAAATACATCCTACCAAAATTTTTTGGATGCAGCGAAAGCAGTTTTAAGAGGGAAATTTATATCATTACAGGCCTATCTCAAGAAACAAGAAAAATCCCAATAAGTAACCTCACGTTACACCTTAAAGACCTAGAAAAAGAAGAACAAATGAAACCCAAGGTCAGCAGAAGAAAGGAAATAACAAAAATCAGAGCAGAACTAAAGGAAATAGAGAACAAAAAGACAATGGGAAAAATTAATGTTGCAAAGAGCTAGTTTTTTGAAAAGATTAACAAAATTGACAAACCCTTGGCTACGCTCACTAAGATAAAAAGAGAGAAGATACTAATGAAAAAAATTAGAAATGAAAATGGCGAAGTTGTAATGGATGCCACAGAAATACAAAGCACCATTCAAGAATACTATGAAGGGCTATATGCCACCAAATTCAATAACTTAGTAGAAATGGACAAGTTCTTAGAAACATATAGCCTTCCAAGGCTGAAACATGAAGAACTGGAAAATCTAAACAAACTGATCACCAGTAAGGAAATTGAATTGGTCATCCAAAACCTTCCCAAAAGCAAAAGTCTGGGACCAGATGGCTGCACTAGTGAATTCTACGAAACCTTCAAACAGGATCTAATGCCAGTCCTGCTCAAACTCTTTTAAAAAATTGAAGAAGTGACAGTGCTCCCTAACTCATTTTATGAGGCCAACATTACCCTGATACCAAAACCTGGTAATGACAACACAAAAAAAGAGTAGTACAGACCAATATCTCTGATGAATACAGATGCAAAAATCCTAAACAAAATTCTAGCAAATCGAATGCAACAATGCAGTAAAAAGATTATTCATCACAACCAAGTGAGGTTCATCCCAGGGGCACAAGGATGGTTCAACATTCACAAATCCATCAATGTGATACATCACAAAAACAAAATAAGGACAACAACCTGAGTCTATCAATTGATGCAGAAAAAGCATTTGACAAGATACAACATCCATTTATGATTAAAACACTTAATAAAATAGGTATAGAAGGAAATTACCTTAACATAATAAAGGCCATATATGACAAACCCTCAGTTAATCTCATAATTAATGATGAAAAACTGAAGCCCTTTGCTCTACGTTCAGGAACATGACAAGGTTGTCCCCTATCACCTCTGCTTTTACCATAGTGTTGGGAGTCCTTGCCAGAGCAATCAGGCAAGGGAAAGAAATAAAAGGCATCCAAATTGGGAATGAAGAAGTTAAATTGTCACTCTTTGCAGATGACATGATGCTGTATATAGAAAACCCTAAAGACTCCACCAAAAAGCTATTAGAAACAATCAACGAATACGGTAAAGTTCCCGCCTACAAAATCAAAGTACAAAATCCATTGCATTCCTATATACTAACAATGAAATCTCAGAAAAAGAAATAAAAAATACAATTTCTTTTGCAATGCAGCAAAAAGAATAAAATACCTAGCAATAAATTTAGCCAAGAATGTGAAAGACCTATATGCTGAAAACTACAAGACATTTTTTAAAGTAATTGAAGAAGACACAAAGAAATGGAAAGACATTCCATGCTCATGGATAGGAAGAATCAACATAGTTAAAATGGCCGTATCACCCAAAGCAATATACAGATTTAATGCAATCCCCATCAAAATCCCAATGGCATTGTTTAAAGAAATAGTACAAAAAGTCATCAGATTTGTTTGGAAACACAAAAGAACCCCAGTAGCCAAAGTAATCTTAAAAAAAAAAAAAGAACAATGCTGGAGGTATCACACTCCCTGACTTTACTTTGTACTACAGTGTAACAATAATCAAAACAGTATGGTATTGGCAGAAAAACAGACACTTAGCTCAATGGAATACAGTTGAGAACTCAGAAATAAAACCACATATATATGGACAGATAATTTTTGACAAAGAAGCAGAAAACATACAATGGAGAAAAGACAGCCTCTTCAATAAATGGTGCTGGGAGAATTGGATAGCCACGTGCAAAAGAATGAAACTGGACTGCTATCTGTCACCATGTACCAAAATTAATTCAAAATGGATCAAAGACTTAAACATCAGATCTGAAACAGTACACTGCCTAGAAGAAAACATATGTACTAAACTTATGGACCTTGGGTTCAAAGAGCATTTTATAAATTTGACTCCAAAGGCAAGGGAAGTAAAAGTTAAAATAAATGAATGGGACTATGTCAAACTTAAAAGCTTCTGTACAGCAAAAGAAACAAACCATGGACAAAATAAAGAGGCAACCAATAGAATGGGAGTAGATTTTTGCAAACACTGTCTCCGATAAGGGGTAATATCCAAAATATACAAGGAACTCATGAAACTCAACAACAAAAAACAAACAACCCAATTGAAAAATGGGCAGAGGACCTGAAGAGACATTTCTCCAAAGAGGACATACAAATGGCAAATAGACATATGAAAAAATGTTAAACATTACTAATCATCAGAGAAATGCAAATAAAAACCACAATGAGATATCACCTCACCCCAGTCAGAATGGCTATCATCAATAAGACAAATAGTAACAAGTGCTGGAGAGGCTGTGGAGGAAAAGGAACCCTTATACACTGTTGGTGGAATGCAGACTGGTGCAGCCGCCATGGAAGGCAGTTTGGAGGTTCCTCAAAAAATTAAAAATAGAACTACCATATGACCCAACAATCCCTGTCCTGGGTATCTACCCAAAAAATCTGAAAACATTTATCTATAAAGACACGTGTGCTACAATGTTCATTGCAGCTTTATTTGCGGTGGCCAAGACATGGAAACAACCAAAATGTCCTTCGATAGATGAATGGATAAAGAAGTTGTGGTATATATACACAATGGAATACTATTCGGCGGCAAGAAAGGTGACATAGGAATATGTGTGACAACATGGGTGGATCTTGAGAATATAATGCTAAGCGAAATAAATCGGACAGAAAAAGCAGAGAACCCTATGATTTCACTGATATGTGGTATGTAAACCAAAAACAACAATGAACAAGGCAAACAAATGAGAAACGGAACTCATAGACATAGGGTGTGGGGAGGGAGATGAGGGTAAGGGGGATAAAATATATGGTGATGGAGGGAGAACTGACTCTGGGTGGTGAACACACAATGCTATTTATAGATGATGTAATACAGAAGTGTACACCTGAAATCTATGTAACTTTACTAACAATTGTCACCCCAATAAACTTTAGTTTAAAAAAAGAGAAAAAGAAATACTGAAGCACTTGTGTCTGTGTTTTTAAGTCTAAAGTTCTATGATTCTAGGGAATTGTTAGTTTTGTGTAGATGATAACACATGCTATTAAGTAGGACAATACTAAGACCTTACTTAGAAAATGGCATATTTTTTCCTATTGCTGGAAGTAGACTGCTTAACCAATATTTTCTCTTTGTGGCATTCTGACAGCCTCAAGTGCACACAATATTTTAGTAGAAAAGAGATTAGATTAACTATTTTTAAAATTCTTTACAAGGAAGTGGAGGAGGTCCAAGCTTTGATTTACAATTTGGTCTCCTTGGCATGAAAATAATGAAAGACAGAAAAAAAAGAAAGGCCTTGAACATACTCTATTCATGCTCCAATTAGAGCTACAATCTCCCCTTCAAATGGGAAAGATAATGAAAAAGATAATGACTACTAGACTCTTGAATAAGTATTTAGTCCTTTCAACCTTCACCCTCACACAAGATGCCCCTTGATATAGTGGAATATACTAAGCATCTACAGAGTTATTTTAAAAGAAGTTTTGTATGGTGGGGGAGCAAAATAGGACTGAAGACCTCTGTGGTTATAGAAATTTAAGAGTGGGAAGAGTGTGTTTGGTGCTCTTTCCCTTAATCAGGACCACAGCAGGAAATAGGTGACACACCCCATGGAGTAACTGGACAGTTTGTGTGTTTGTGTTTTAAAAAACGAAGTGACTATTTACAGAAGGGTAGGCAGATCTAAGGGAAACAACAAGGGATTGTCAGGTACTTAGTGTTGGTAACAGCAAGAAACCATTGCCACCCATCGGCCTGAAAGGGAAAGGGGGGAGGTTGTTACAGAACCAAAGGAGAACTGTGACTATGCCTGGGAGTTTCCCTGACATGGTGTTTAGTCACAGTTAGATGAATTCAGACATAGAGAGGAAGCAGGGGCTAAACCCTCTCTCTTCTGTTCTCTGATCTCCTGCTGGTCCATCCCACTGGCCAAACTACTGGGAAGCCAGAGGCCAAGAAGGCCTTGTTGATATAATCCATAAAGGTCAGCATCCTGGAACACAAAGCAGTGTGAAGAAGGAGCAAATGAAAAGAACTAGCACTCTGATTATCTCCCTGAAAATGACCTTTATGGAATTCCAAAGCAGATCATAGCACTTTTGTATAAAGTTTCAGGTTCTAGCCATCATATTGTGTTACCATCTCTTACAGTGCTGTACTTATTTGCATAAATACAATTGTCTCACCAGTTCTAGGTCCTTGTTTCAGCCTAGAAGAAAGGGAAAGACCAAGACACATGATTTTGTATTTAATGGAGTAATCAGGATGTTGTTCGCATCATTTCTGTTCACGGTCTATTGCCATGAAATTATTCACATTCATTCATTTAACACATATTTATTGAATGCTTATTGCATGACAGACACTTGAGATGTCAGGGAACAAGACAAAGATCCTTGTCTTTGTAGAGTTTGCATGCTTGCAGGGGGAAACAGACAATAGATAATAATAAATTAGTAAATTATAGAATGTGTAAAGAGGTGATAAGTGCTGTCAGAAGAATTAGAATAAGAACAGAGGATGGAATAGTGGGAATGCTAGGGGAAGAAGGATTACAATTTTAAATAAGGTAGTCAGGCCTTGTTGAGATACTGACTTTTGAGGAAAACCTTGATGGAGGTGACAGAGTTACACATACAGATAGATATCTGGGAGATGGGCATTCCAGGCAGAGGGAACAGCCATTGTGTAGGACACAAGTGCATGCCATCAGCACACTCAACGAACGGAAAGGAGGTGTGTGTGACTGGAGTACAATGAGTGAAAAATGATTAGGATAGAGGTAAGAGGAACCCAGATCAAATAGGGTTTTGAAGGGCATTGCAAGCATTTTATCTCTTACTCTGAGTGAAATGGAAGCCATTAAAAGTTTTGAGCAGGAGAATGAATGATCTCAAGTATTTTGAAAAGATTATGTCTATTGAGAATAGACTATAGGGGACAAGGACGGAAGCAGAGAGCCCTTTGAAGACACCATTGCAGTAATCCAGGTGAGAGATGATGGTAGCTCGGACCATACCTCTTTGGGCCTCAAACCACCTTTCAGAACTCTGCAGTGACTTCCCATTTCACTGAGAGTGAAAGGCAAGGTATGGTGAATATTTGGGTATAGGACAATATGGTATAAAACCATAATAAAAATGTCTAATGTATGGGATTAAAATCCAAGTAGAATTATAATACTGGAAAATATTAGCAAAATTTTGGAAGAGTGTGGTTGGAGTTGGAGCATTTTAGAGTCTGCATTGTGAAGGAGGAAGTAATCATTTCACATGTATATTAAATCATCCATACATTGTGCACCTTACATGTATATGTGTACCACAATTTATGTAAATGGACTAATCTTTCAAATTAAAAGACAGAATAAGATTGAATTAAAAACTCACTCTACTAAATTATGTTATGAGAATCATATCTAACTCAAAAAGATACAGAATCTTGAAAGTAAAAGGATGGAAAAACATACCAGGCAAATTCCAACCACAAGACAACTGATATAGGTTTGTGAATATTGGTTAAAATAGATTTAAGGTAAAAAGTATTACTAGAAATGAGTAAATTCACTACATAGTAATAAAAGGGTGAACTCAGCAGGAAAATACAACTTTTATTTTACTTGTAAATTGCTAATAGTATAGCTTCAAATATACCTGTAAGGGAATATGTCAGCAAATAACATTTTTTAATAGTTTGTCAATTAAGCGAAAAATAGTTATACTCCAAACTGAAAAATATATGTTGCTTTCTTAGAAAATATATGTGAATTGGCCTCATATTAGACTATTAAAATGTATCAACAAATATCAATGAATTGATATCTCATAGACCACATTGTTTTATCACAGTGCAGTTGTTGCAAATTCATATTTTCATATTTAAAAACACCTCTTTATTGCTCATGCAAGGAACAAGAAATAATGGACATTAAACAAAATAGTAATTAAAGTGCAATACATCAAAATTTGTGTTATACAGCTAAAGCAATAGAGGGACAAATTTATAATTTTAAATATGTATAGTAAATAAGAAAAAATGAAATAAATGATTCAAGTCGTTCACTTAAGACATTAGTGAAAGAACAGGCTAAGCTCAAAGAATGAAAGAAAAAGATAAATATGGAATTAAGAATTAAATAGGAAAAAAAAACATAGTAGCCAAAATCTATATATTGTGTTTTTGACAAGAATAAAATTTACAAACCTCTGGCAAGACTGATGAAGAAAATGAGGGTACAAATAAGCAGTAAATCAGAGATGTAACTATAAATGCTAGCAAATTTGAAAACTTAGGTGAAATGGACAAATTGCTAGAAAAATATGACCAAAACTGAGTCAAGAAACACATTAGTGGTCCTAAAACCATCTTAAAAAGTTTACTCATTAAATGTAGAAACTCTTCCTGCAAACACAAGGCCCAGACAGTCTACCAAACACTGCAGGAACTGATTAATCTTTCACAATTTCCCCGACTCATTATGTGGCAGATGTAACCTGGCTACCTATACTAAATAAGAACTGTGTAAGAAAGAAAAATTATAGGGCAACTCACTCATGAATGTGGATGTGAAAACTGTAAACATGTTATTAACAAATGTAACCAACCACAATATTCATAATATGTCTTGACTAAGTTGGGTTATTTTAGGACTGGAAGGTTGTTTTAACATTGGAAGCATCTAATAATGCTATTCACTATATTAACACATAAAGGATGAAAAAGACATCATCTCCATAGATACAGAATATAGATTTAATAAAATTCAACAATTCATTATAAAAGCCCTCAGCAAAATAGACATCAAAGGGAATTTCCTGACCTGATAAGGGATACTACAACAAAGCAAGGGCTTGCTGAGTCATGGTGTGTTGTCCAGATAGGACTGCTCACTCTCATTCAACGTGGTTACAGGGTCCCACACAGTTCATTTGAGATGGTTAAGGCAAAAGAAGGTGCTCTAAGGATTGTAATTGAAGAAGCACAATCACTTTTCTCAGAGGATGTGATTTTCTACAGAGAAAGAACATGAAAGAACCTCCAGTCACAGTTTTGAAATAAACAAGGATGGTTAACAGGATGACAATTGCATTTAAATACACTGCAACAAACAGAGAATAAAATAATATGAAAGAAAAGATAGCAAGTTTTAAGTTTTCAAACTTAGTGAAGGAGCACAGGTGGCTAGCTTTCTCCCCCAACTCAGCCTTATAGAAACTACAGAAAAGGAAGTAAGCATGGATTAGAGTGACTGACATGAAATCTATGGGCAATCCCTGGGAACCCTGAAGGCTGTTGATTGGGTGGTGGTAGGTGGAGCTAGGGTCAGCAGATACAATGGCAGAATATTTTGGTGGAAAAACGTTTACTTCTTGCCTTTCCCACATTGCCTGGAGAGGATTGTTGCTTGTTCCATTTCGCTTGAGACAAAGATCAACAGTGATCCTTCAGGCTTGGCCTTTGTACAGAAGTATCATGGTAACTCCATAGCACTGCTGGAGGATGAGGAACTGATGAAAATAATTTCAACTCTCTCAGCATCTCTTGGGGGAACTCCTCCATTGCTCCCCTGCCAATCCACAGAACTACTGCACTGCTTTTTTGAAGTGTTTACTACAGAAGAAACCTCGAGCCTGGAGGTGAGGCTGCTGTGGTGGTAAGCAGAAGGAAGGTGGGGTAGGTGGATGGCAGTGAGTTAACTCGCCTCTCCCTTGGAATCTTTCCTTATGGGATTACTTTTGGATACATGTTGGACCTTGTAATTATACTCTCCTTGTCTTTTAACCTCTAATATTGTCTATTTCTTTATATCTCTCTATTGCTTTGCACCTTATTTTTCTATTTTCTTTTTACTCCCCCTTTTTCTTAAAAGTTTACCCTGCTTTTCACTAATTTCAATAACTATTTTTTTATTTCTAGAAGTTCTAATTATTTTTCAAATATGCCTTTTTCATAATATTTTGCTCTTTTTTATTTTATGACTTCATTATTTTAAATATACATACTTTTAATTTTCTTTCTGATTGCTAGTTTATCTCAAGTTACTGATTTTTAATCTTTCTGTTGTGTGTTATTGCTAAGTCTCTCTCTCTCTGATGGTGATTATTTCCTATGGTGTTTTGTAACTGGATTGTAAACTAATATTTAGTGGGACTTTGTCTTGTCTGCCCCCCACCCCATGCCTGGGTAATAGAAGCATTTCTCCAAAGTAGTTTGTCTTTGCTTTTGCCAGGCTCCCTGGGTATCACCATTCTAGAATTGATGTTTACTGTTCATTTCTCAGTTTGAGGGTTTCTTGCTTGTGTGGGTTGTGAAAATTTGAACTTAAACCTTCATGAGATGCAGAGCTCAAGCAGAGGGAGCTTTCTCCTTAACCTTCTGTACTGGTGGGAAGACTTTTTCCTGTAGATCCTTTCATTGAAGGTGCAGTCATTCCAGGTTGCTGGATTCCTTTGAGTCTCAGTTCCATCTTGCTCTTCATAGAGGCTAGGGTCTTACTTCCGTTTTTTTTTTTTTTTTTTTTTTACATGGGCATTAAAATCCAATCACCTTAGTTACTGGGACTAACAATCACCACTACTTTCATTTGCTTCCATTTTAGATACACGATTAATGTTTATCAGTTGATGAATGTATGTATTATGGTTGTTAGAGGGCAGCATAGAAGGCAAATGAAGGTATTTTGGGAAATTATGTCTTTTGGGTCTCTCAACCATCTGTTAAATATTAGTTTCTCACTCAACATAGAATTATCCCTGCAGTGTATTTCATTCTGGGAGGGAGGTGTCTTGGGGGAAATATCTAATTGTATACCCAGAAGTTGAGCACCATACAGGCATGCTATATCTAATACTTGGTATGAGTTCACTAAGCAGAAAAATGGTTTATTTTCTTGATAAATTCAGACATTCTAAAGCTGTTATCTAAGACGTACAATTGTTTGGGTGATGAGAAAATTACATAGTTGAATTATTCCAAGGTAATTCAAATACAATCCAAAAAAAGTGAAGTGGCGTGTGTGTGTGTGTGTGTGTGTGTGTGTGTGTGTGTGTGTCTAGGTAACGCAGCCCAACTTTGCCATACTATTCTATATAAATATCTTAGAATTTTGAATGCCCAGCTGATAAAAGAACATGCAGTTATAAAATTTCAATAATACAGGTGAAGTTTTTATTTTGGGCCATTTCTTTTTTCAGATATCATCTGTGCATTTAATAGTACTACTACTAATAAAAACTCACATCCTATAGCATTTTATTCTTGTTAAATATTATGTACAAGTATGTTATTTTTAAATGATGTTTTTCTGATCCATTATTGCATATTATTTTAGAACAAATTATGTATACTATATTTTAATGATCAAAAATATGGAACTAATTTCCATCCAAAACAGTTCTTTTCTTTCTAGCTGTGTTTTCATAACATTTAATTTTTTGTCAATTTATATCTTTATACTATTATTCTGTTTATGAACACAATTTTTAAATTTTTATTAAATTTATTGGGGTGACAATTGTCAGTAAAATTAGATAGATTTCAGGTGTACAATTCTGTATTACATCATCTATAAATCCCATTGTGTGTTCACCACCCAGAGTCAGTTCTCCTTCTATCACCATACATTTGACCCCCTTTACCCTCTTTTATATCCTCCCCTCTCCCCTTACCCTCTGGTAACCACTAAACTGTTGTCTGTGTCTATGAGTTTCTGTTTGTTTGTTTGTTGTTTTCCTTTGTTGCTTTCAGTTTTATATCCCACATATAAGTGAAGTCATATGGTTCTCTGTTTCTGTCTGTTGTAATGGCTATTATCAACAAGATAAGTAATACCAAGTGTTGGAGAGGTTGTGGAGAAAAAGGAACCCTCACACACTGCTGGTGCGAATGTAAATTGGTACAGCTATTATAGAAAACAGTATGGAGGGTCCTCAAAAAACTAAGAATAGAATTACCATATGACCCAGCAATCCCTCTTCTGGGTATCTACCCAGAAAATCTGAAAACACTTATCCGTAAAGATATATGTAGCCCCCTATGTTCATTGCAGCATTATTCACAGTGGCCAGGACATGGGAACAACCAAAGTGCCCTTCAATAGATGATTGGATAAAGAAGATGTGGTATATATACACAATGGAATACTACTCAGCCATAAAAAGATGAAATACTGTCACTTGGAACAACATGGATGGATCTTGAGATTATCATGCTAAGCGAAATAAGTCAACAGAAAATATAAACATAATTTAAAAAAAATTTTTTAAAAAGTTTATTGAGGTGATAATTGTTAGTAAAATTACATGGATTTCAGGTGTACAATTCTGTATTACATCATCTATAAATCCCATTGTGTGTTCACCACCTAGAGTCAGTTCTCCTTCCATCACCATATATTTGATCCCCCTTACCCTCATATCCCACCCCCCAACCTCCTTACCTTTGGTAACAACTAAACTATTGTCTGTGTCTATGAGTTTTTGTTTCTCATTTGTTTGTCTTATTCTTTTGTTGTTTTTGGTTTACATACCATATATCAGTGAAATCATATGGTTCTCTGCTTTTTCTGTCTGACTTATTTTGCTTAGCATTATACTCTCAAGATCGATCCATGTTGTCACATATGGTCCTATTTCATCTTTTCTTACCACTGAATAGTATTCCATTGTGTATATATACCACAACTTCTTTATCTATTCATCTATCGAAGGACATTTTGGTTGTTTCCATGTGTTGGCCACTGTAAATAAAGCTGCAATGAACATTGGAGCACACGTGTCTTTATGTATAAATGTTTTCAGATTTTTTTGGTAGATACCCAGAAGAGGGATTGCTGGGTCATATGGTAATTCTATTTGTAATTTTTTTGACAAACCTCCACACTGCCTTCCATAGCGGCTGCACCAGTCTGCATTCCCACCAACAGTGTATGAGGGTTATAAACATAATTTTAAGTCACCTAAAGCTAGAGCATGGAACATTGAACATTATATTGCAGTTATATCAAGTTTAGGACTGCATACAGAAAAAAAAGTTTATACCTTATGAAAATGGCATTTACTTGTAAAATTTATGTACTTTTAAAATCATTTATGAAAAATTTAAAATTTTACTTAATTGCAAATGACAGTGATATAAAACACATGGGCACATCACAGTCTTCATTATTTCTAAGGTATTCCTGTCTCTAGGAAAGCAACTGTACTAAAATAATGTAGCTTGAGCCTGTGGTGAGTCATAGATTAAATGATGTCTGGATTGCTGCCGCCATATAGATTTTTATCGAATTTATATCCTCCTTTCTATTTTTCTCTCAGATGAGTATGTATTAGGACAGGAAGCAGGCTTTATATGACTATAGTTGTGATTCTGACCCATATCAGTAAAGGTGTCCTGAATTGGTCGGTATTAACCAAACAGTGCTGTAGTAGGAATATTACTGCGTAATTACCATTAACAAAGATACATGTGTTTCATTAGTGTGTATGGAAGTGACAATGCTCTAGAAATGAGAAAGAATATGTAAAATGACCTTTTTTTTAAAGGAGGGTTTGGGGATATGTAGTATCCTCATTGGCTAAGAATCGCATATTTAGTGGGTTAGTGGTATGGTGACTTCAAGACTGTATTTGCAATGAGTGAATCAGAATGGCTTATTGATGTAGTTATTTTAGCACTTGCTGTTTCTTCTTGGGATTTATGGGTTTTGCATATAGCTCTCTGAGATAAATAAGATGAGATCACTAAATTATGCCGTTAGTCCTAATCACAACTGTTTAGGTTGATCCTAAATACAAAATAATTTTGGAGTGAGTGACTTCATTGGGAATTTTTAGTAATTCAACATAGACTTTACTCTGCTTTTCTGATTAGGCCAACACATTTAGTTCTACAATGAAAAAAATTATTAAAAAATGACTGTTTTAATAATGGCTAGGGTTTTGTGTTGGATGTTGGTTGGTTGGTGGATAAAAGAGCAACGTGAGCATTCTCTACTCTTGCTGAATATTGTGAATGTAAAAGGGAGCAAAAGTGTGCAATCACTCTTACATTATGCATAGTTATGCCCTACTAAAGAGTGATTACAAACCAAGAACCAGCAACCAATTAGCAATTCTTATTAGGATCCTGGGTCCATTTCTTCTTCTCTTACTAAATCAGACCATTGATGCTTATGAATAAAGATTAATGCTTTTGAGGTACTTAAACCTTGCATTTCAGGGAAGGGGTGCAGAATTATCTAGCTTTTTCAAGCACTGATGACCATACACAGGATTGATTTAACCCACTTTAGGTCATTAACATATGATAGTTTGAAAGTTTTATACATGCAGGTATTTGTAACTTTTATAGATTATCTTTCATATTGTCTGTCATCTTTCAAAGCAATTTTAAATTCTTAATAAGACTTAACTAGACCAATTAGAAAACACATTTGTCTGTGAGTTTTTGTTTCTTTGTCTTGTTCGTTTATATCCCACATGTGAGGGAAATCATATAGTTCTTGAATTTTTCTGTCTGACTTATTTCACTTAGCATGATGATCTCAAGATCCATCCATGTTGTTGCAAATGGCAGTATTTCATCTTTCCTTATGGCCGAGTAGTATTCCATTGTGTATATACCAGGGGTGCCAAAAAGTGTATAAAAGTGGACACTTTGGTTAACGTTGCTCAAGCAGTAGTCGCCACAATCAGAAGTGTCTGAATGCTGATGGTAACCACTGTGAGCATCTCTTGTAATTGTAGAAGTCAAACGTGACTTGCATTCATCTTTTGTTAATGGTATATATTGAGTATTACAATTAATACAGTTTTTTCCTTTCTTAAAATGGGTACACATTTTTTGGCACCCTCTGTATACCACATATTCTTTATTCAATCAATCATCTATCGAAGGACACTTTAGTTGTTTCCATGTCTTTAATGGTTATGAGAGGGTATGGGGGAAGGGGATGGTAGAAGAGGCAAAATGGGATCAAATATATGGTGATGGAAGGAGAACTGACTCTGGGTGGTAAACACACAGTACAGTATATAGATGATGTATTATAGAATTGTACACTTGAAACCTATATAATTTTACTAACCAATGTCACTCCAATAAATTTAATAAAAAATAATTAATAAAACAAAAAAAAGAAAATACACGAAGGTAAAAGAAATAAAAAAAATTTAGGTAATTGTACAGAATAAGAACTAGAGGTCATTGTGATTCTTGTTTGCAATAGGCTGCCTGTAGGATAATGTAGTTTTTGTAAAACGTCACACAAAGTAGACCTTTTCCCGTATTAAAATACACTACTTTCAAAGAGACTTCAAATGTAGTATATTTGTAAAAATCTAGATTCTAACTCACTTTCTTTGACAACTTCAAACCTTTTAACTTGGAAAACATTCTGCTTATAGGACATTTCATCCCTGCTATAGCTCTTTTCATAACACCTTGGTGTAGATAGGAAACATAAATTTGAACTGCAATAAACATATGGCATTTAGCGGGCAATCGACTTTTAAACCTTAACCGCAGCAGTCTCTTCCATACATGGCATTATATTTTATTAACATAATTTAAAATAGGGGTATTCTGGGTTATCATTTGCACAGATTAAAGTTCCCATCTAATGTACACACAACTAACTGCACATTTACCTACGAAATGGCTGTTAGTCATAGTGTTTATGATGGTCTTTCAGCCAGAAAATAGAGCTGCAGCTCTTACAAAAGTATACAATTATGTACTACTTCAGAAATCATTGGGCTGGTGTCAAGACTGCCCCTCACTCAGCACTGGGGGGCTCTTTAGGCCCAGCTCTCAGTCAGCCTTGCTGATTGGTTGACATTATCCTAGGAACCAGCAGCAGCTCAACCTTCCCCCAGTTTGCTGCTTCAGATTCCAAGAAATTGATAGTTTGTTTTTAGAGAAGAAAATGTTTTCACTGACACATTTGCAATCAAAACTGTTCCTCACACTGAGCAAAAATGGCATTTTAAGAGTCACATAGTCATTTGAATTGAGGACTACATCCTGTAGCTTTTTCAGCTGGACCAAATTAAATATGGAGCATCCCCAGGAGCAATTTTTGAGAACAGTACTCAGCTTTACCTTGACTATTAAGTCATTAAGACATATGTGAAAACATTCCGTAATACTTTGATCTGACTGTTTGGCAGTAAATGGCCATCTCTTTGCAACTTACATTGAAGTCTATTTCTCAAAAATAATTTAATCCCACCTGGTCTGCCTATAGGCATTTTCCCATGTGTTTGAAAACATTGACGCGTGTCCCTGGATTTAAGTAAGATCCATATTTTCATCTTTTGGGTCTACTGCTGCCAGTTTCTTATGCTTTACTTTTATCTGCAGAATATCTAAGTGCTAGTGACTTGAAAACTTGAGTTCTATGGATTTAAAGAGGGGGGAATATAAGCTGTTTGTGCTTAAATTAGTGAACTTTTAAATATTCCCCCTTTGCCTGTTTCCTAAATGAGGAGAGAATAAAAATGGCACAATTTTCATTAGTCCTGGCTTAAAGGAAAATTAACTGGTGATATTGTCTTTCTAGAAATCGTCCTTATTGCTGAGAAACTAGTGTAAAGTTCCATATTTAGCAAGTATTTCTAAACATACTCGTATACTCCTCAAAATGAACAAAGCATTCATATAAAAACTAGACTATTAGGTCAATATAGTCCTATGAATGTAGGACATCTGGCTTTCACCAGAGCCTTTGATAAAGTCCCTGAGATACCCTTTTTATTCACATGGTAAAATACGGCCTATCACCAGTGAGAGCAAACAGCATTGGACCTCTTACTGTCAATGAACAATCTCCTGTTCCCTGTGTAGGTTATTGAAAGTTTGATCCTCCAAAAAGCTCTGGTCTCCTCCCCCAACTCTTCCTTGTTGTTATTTTTATTAGATTCTCATTGTCCCAAGTTATTACAAATAAAAAGTAAAAAGGAGTATTGCAAATAAAAATAAGAGGAGTGTTATTGAACTATTGGATGGCTCAGGAGAAGACATGCAGACTGAAGCACAGAGAGGAAAAAATGGAATACGACGATAAAAATGTAACAGGCATATAGGATATGGTGAAAACTACTATCATAGATATAATTTGAGTCAGAAAAGTTATATTTTATGCATTTAAAAATACATAATGTTTAAATGTGTAATTTATAATTTACAATATATAATTAAATATCTGTTATTTTGACATGCTATTTATATTGATACTTTTTTACATTTTAAAATTTAATTCTTTGTAAGAAGTCAGATGAGGGATTGTCTTTTTCTTCTTTAAATCATTAATCAGTTTTCCTATCATATATAATTCATTCTTCCCTCAAGATATGAAATGCCCTTTTCATCATACATAAAATATATATTTTGGTGTTTCTGAGATTTCTATTCTGATTCCTTGATCCATGTGTATAACCCTGCAATGGCTGGATTTTTTAATTAATGTGATTTTATGTTATAATAATCTATAGGACAAGTCCATCCTTATCCTTTCTATCAGGAGATACTTGACTTTTAGTATGCATTTATTCTTTGAACGGATCTTTAAAGTCATTTAGTCAATTTATGAACTTCCTGTCTGAAGTACATTTTTATTGTACTTGTATTAACCTGACAGGTTTGTTTTGGGGAAAATTGTCATTTTGAAACTATGAATATTCCTAGAGGAACATGGTATAACTTTCTACTTATTCAGTATTCATTTGTATTGCTAAGTATTGTAATTCCTTTTCGTATACATTTTACATGTTTTTGTTACAAAGAGACTTTGTTACAACTCTTCCTAAGTATTATATATATTTTATTGCTAGGTAGAATTTAATATTATTTTCACAATGTTTTATAACTATTTATTTCTTGTATATGGGAGGGATTTTTAAAAATAACATAACTTGCGATGCTACTGAATCTATTAGTTTCAATTGTTTTCAGGTGACTCTCTTGGAAAGTCTAGAAAGATAATCATACCATTTAGAGCTAAGACACTGTTTTGTGTCTTTGCAATATTTAAGCCTCTTATGTTTTTACTTATCATATGGCATTTTCTAGAACTTCTGAGACAATGTTGAATAAAAATGATAATTGTTAGCCCTGTATTCTTCATAAATTGCCTCATTATTTATTCAAAAGACTTACTAAGTGCCTTCTGTAGTCTAGACTATAAAGTTAATGCAATTTCAATAAAAATTCCAACAATATTTTTTATATTGACCAAATGACTTTAAAGGTCATCTCAAAGAATAAATACACAAGGCCATGAGGGAACTTCACTGATAAAAACACAGAAAAATGTTGCATTCATGCATGCATTACCTTAAAAGGAACTTATATTCTAGCAGAGGGAGACAGTTGACAAATAAACAATAAATACAGTTTTACATATTAATAAGTGATAAGGTTATGAAGCAAATATAATTGAGTAATGCAGTAGAGAGGTACTCTGGGCCGGGGGTGCTATTTTATAATTGGAAAAGACCTTTCATAGGAGGTGAAATATGAGATGAGATTTATAAGAGGAAAAGGCAGTCATATGAAAATTTGGTGGAAGAGCGTTGCCAGAATGCGAGCAATAAGTACAAGGACTCTGAGATGGAACAAGCATGTCATGTTGCAGAGACAAGAAGGTTAGTGTGTGGCCGGAGTGTGGTTGGTGTGTGTGAAAATGGTAGATTTTGGTGCTCTTCCAACTACAGAGGGAAGCCACTGGAAACAAGGGAAAGACAAATTTTGGGCTTTAAGAATACTCTCGCTGCTGGGTTGAATGGACAATAGAGGGTCAAGAGTGGGAACAGGGAGAATAATTTGAGGTTTTTGTAATTATCCAAGTGAAAAGAGTTGTTGGCTTGCACCAGGCTGTAAGCAATGCTAATGTGAAAAATAGACTCAGCATACATTTTGACATTTATGCCAATGGGACTTGCTGATAGTTAGTAGGTGGCGAGTTAGGGTGCAGATATGGAAGGTGCATAGATCTCTGGCTTAATTAACTGCTTGGACAGTGACACCACTTACGGAGAAGGAGGAGACTTGGGGGAGGAGTGGATATTAAGAGCAAAGGCTAATAGTTCCGGTTTACAAATGCTAAATAGCAAAATGAGAAGTTGAGTCATCAGGAGAAGGTTATGAATCATCAGCATACAGAATATCTTTAAAGTCATGGGGCTGGTTAAGGTCACCCAGGGAGTGTATATAAAGAACAGAAAGAAGTTTTCAAAGGCAGCATTTATAAGTTGGGAAGATAAGTACAAGCCAGTGAGACAGAAGAAAAACTATAAGTACCAGGCACTGTACTAGGCACTAGGGGTACAGTGGTGGGCAAAACCCAACATGGCTTCTACTCTCATAGTGCTTAGGATCTAGTTTAGTCGAATTTTGTTTATAATGATGATGGTAATGTGTCTAACATTTCATGAGCAAACATAATGATGTGGGTAGCTGTTGGTTTTGATAGATATGTTTTCAATATTAAGCAAGTACCCTCCAATTTCTAATTTATAAAGAGATTTTATTATTTTAAAATCATGATTGCTTGTTGAATTTTATCAGATGCCCTGTCAACTTCTATCAAGCTGATCATACATTAATAGACATCCAAAAGTTAAACCAATTTTGCAGTTCTTGAAGTAAACCGATTTTGGTCATGGTGAATTAATTTTAAATCCTCTGATGGATTGACTTTGCTATTAGTTTAAGGCTTTTGCTTCCATGCTTGTCTCTGTTTTGGCCTCAGTTTATGTTACTATCCTTTTTAGGGTTTGGTATTATGGTTTTGCTAACTTCATGAAATAAATAAGAAGACTGACTTTTATTATTTTTTGATTAGCATAAATTACACAGAAGTTAATTTTTCTTTAATATTAAATAGATAATCATCCCATTGTCTCAGAGGACATCTGTACCCTAAACTTTTTTCCTATGAATATTGTTTTATTTAAATTTTTTACCTTTTCTTGGTCAGTTTTGCCATATTATAATTTTACTTGAAAAATCATCAATTTTATGAAGATTTAAAAATTTATTAAAATAAATGTATTTATTTAATACCAAGAAAAGCTCTGCTGTCTCATGTCTGTGATATTCTGGGACAACAAACAAGGGCAGAACATACGAGGTTTGACAATTGCATTCACGAACTTTTTGCAATGATGTTGCTAACCTTTTTTGATATCAGAGGGATTATTCATTATAAATGTGTACCAACTGGACAAACAGTTAGCCAAGTTTACTATTTGGAAGTGCTGAAAAGGCTGTGTGAAAAAGTTAGAAGGCCTGAAGTTTTCACCAATATTCATGGCTCTTGCATCACGACAACGCACCAGCTCACATGGCACTGTCTGTGAGGGAGTTTTTAGCCAGTAACCAAATAACTGTAATGGAACACCTCCCTACTCACCTGATCTGGCCCCCAATGACTTCTTTCTTTACCTGAAGATAAAGGAAATATTGAAAGGAAGATATTTTGATGACATTCAGGACATCAAGGGTAATATGGTGGCAGCTCTGAGGGCCATTCCAGAAAAAGAATTCCAAAATTGCTTTGAGGGGTGGACTAGGTGCTGGCGTCAGTGCATAGATTTCCAAGGGGAGTACTTTGAAGGTAACCGTAGTGATAATTCAGCAATGAGGTATGCAGCACTTTTTCTAGGATGAGTTCACGAACTTACTTGTCAGACCACATATACAGACCTCAATCCACCTGGTGTGATTGGCAAAGTATGAAATGGCAGTCACTCTGATTGTGGAATTAAAGAATAACAGCAATAAGTGGGATTTTAAAGACCATTTAAACTCACTTTCCAGTCAGGCAGATTGTAAGCCTAAAAAGACTCTATTTCTCATTATCAAAGTCATATTCAGTTTATTTTTAAATCTGCCAGTTTTGTTTAAAGGATATCATTCTTTCCTTATATGACCTAATATATATTTTAATCTTCTAAAATTTTTAAATTAATTTAAAGATTTTGTGGTCTATTCCTGCTTATTTATTCGTATATCATGTTTCCTGCTTTTTTTGTCATATGAAGTTTTTCATGATGGATAATGTCCTCATTTAAAAAAAATCATTTTTCAACATCTTCAGGATTTTTTTCAATGGGAATTAATGTGCCTGGGCTATTGAAACATATGGAGAGTGATTTTCTGGTTGCTACTTTTGTCACTACAGGGGTATTATAGGCTTAGGATTAATTTTTATGTTAATATCTCAGTTTAGAAAATCCACTATCACTAGGGAGGGCACATTTGGACTCTAAATTCATGTATGACACCATCTTGAAATCTCACTTTCTCATGAGACTTTTTTTTTCAATTTAGAGACAAAAGGCTGAGGCAATTTTTCACGCCATTTCCCTGGCATCGTGGAGTGGTTCTTTCACTGGATATGCAGCCCTTCTTTTGAGAGTTCTGGTTTTATGAACAATATCTCTTAACACCAAGTTCTTGCCCTATACTCATCTAAATTTTCATTCATTATCTATTTCATGGATTAAAACCAAAATTTCGTTTCAAGAAAATATAAAGAAATCTTACAAATCAATAATGAAAGCTAAACAACCCAATGTAAAAAAAAAATAGGCAAAATATTTGAATAGGCACTTTGCAAAAGGAGATATACAAATGGCCTATAAAAATATGCTCAAGTCGTTACTCATCAGTGAAGTGCAAATTAAAACCACACCTGCTAAAATGGCTAACATTCAAATGGCTCACAATACACAGCATTAATAAATAGGTGGAACAACTGGAAGTCTCACCCATTGCTGGTAAAATGTGAAACAGTACAGCACCTTTAGAAAACAATCTAGCAGTTTCTTAAAAAAGATAAAAATAAACTTATCATATGAGTCATCAGTCATTCCTTGGTATTTTCCCAAGAAAGATGAAAACATGTATCTCCGCAAAGACTTTGAGTGTCCATAGCATCTTTCCACATAATAGCTAAAAACTGGAAACAACCCAAACATCCATCAACTGGTGAATGGATAAACAAAGTATTGTGTATTCATATAATGCAGTACTACTCAGCTATAAAAAAGGAATGAACTACTGATGCATTCTTGATTAATGAATTTAAAACACATGCTAAGGTAAAGAAGCCAAACACAAATGAGTACTGTAAGACTATAATTTTAGAAAAGGGAAGGCTAGGTTATAGTGAAATAAAGCAGATCAGTGGTTGTCTGGGCTGGGAGAGGGAAGAGGAGTTGATTGGGTAAGGGCACATAGTAGGTCCTTTTGGGGAGTTGGAAATGTTATATATCTTGAATGTGTTGATTGCTGCATGGTATGTACATTTACCAAAAACGCATTGAATTATACATCAAAATATATGCGTTTTAGTTTATATATAAATTATATCTCAAGAAACTTAAAAACATGAAAACAAAAACAACATCTTTCTTTCTCAATATCAACTGCTGGGGTGGCTGCCATATCAGGTAGTGTACTACTTTGACTTTCAAATCCTTCTGCATTTCTGGCATATTAAATTTCCCATCTTATTTCTTGTATACTATGTCATTTTATTTTTTTCAACTTTATTGAAATATAATTGACATATAACATTGCATGAGCTTAAAGTGTACAATGCGTTAATTTGGTGCTCTTATATGTTGCAAAATGATTACCACTGTAGCATTAACTAACATCCATCATGTCACGTAATTACCTTTTTTTCCCGGTTTTGAGAAAATTTAAGATCTCTCTTAGCAACTTTCAAATATATAACACAATATTGTTAACTACAATCACTTTGCTGTATATTAGATCCCCGGAACTTACTCATTTTGTAACTGGAAGTTTGTACCCTTTGATCATCATCTCTCCATCACGCCCCACCCCCTCAACCCCCCCCCACCCCCCCCCCCGCCATTTGGCAACCAACATTCTACTCTGTTTCTATGAGTTCGGCTTTTTCAGATTCCACATATAAGTGATATCATACAGTATTTGCCTTACCTGTCTGACTTATTTCAGTTAACAATCCCCTCAAGGTCCATCCATGTTGTTTATTCTTTCTCATGGCTGAATAATATTCCACTGTAAATATATACTATGTTTTCTTTATACATTCATCTGTGTGAGTGCACACGAATGTGTGAGTGCAGATATCTCTTTGAAATTCTGTTTTTATTTCCTTTGGATAATGCCCAGAATTGGGATTGCTGGATCATATGGTAGTTCTATTTTTAATTTTTCGAAGAACCTCTATACTGTCTTCCATATATATATATCGGGGTTTATTTTTATGCCAGTACCATCTTGATTTGATTAGTATATCTTAGTAGTGTAGTTTGAAATCAGGAATTGTGATGTCTTCAGCTTTCGTCATTTTCAAGATTGCTTTGGCTGTTTGGGATTCCATACAAATTTTAGGATTGTTTTTTCTATTTCTGTGAATAAATATCATTGGAATTTACATGGGCATTGTGTTGAATCTATAGATGGCTTTAGGTTGTAGGGATATTTTAACAATATTCTTCTGATCCATGAACATGGGATATCTTTCCATTTGTTTGTGTCTTCTTCAGCTTCTTTCATCAAAGCCTTACAGTTTTCATTATACAGATCTTTTACTTTCTTGGTTAAATTTATTTCTAAATTTGTATGCTATTGTGAATGGGATTGTTTTCTTTATATTTTTTTTTCAGATTTTGTTGTTAGTATATAGAAATGTTTTATTTTAGATGAGCATTGCTAGGTGTTTTTGGAGGAGAAATTTCATATTAGCCATATTGATAGTTCTAGAAATTGCAGAATCCTGTGCTTTTTGTCTGTTTTGCTAAATAGTGAGTTTATTATGGGAATTAATTTCTACCCCCCAAAAATACTCTAGCTGATAGATAGGTGATGTTTGAGGACTACAAATAGGACACTAATATTTATTTTTTGCTTATTGTTTGTTGGGTACTATTTTAGATGTTTTCACATCTGATGGCTAATTCAATTCTCATACCAACATTTCAACCAAGTAGCAGTATTCACATTTACATGTGAAGAAACTGACATAAGTAGACTGACTGGCTGACTGGCTTCAGTTCCCACTGGCAACAAATTGCAATCTGGGATACAAACCACACCTTCTGATTCCAAGTCCAGTTGGTTTTGTTTGAGATTGCAAATGGATCACATCCTTAACATTTATCTATCATTCATAAAATTAAAATATGAACATATCTTTATTATTGCAAAATACTCTGAAATACATTGTTCATAATGTTGTTTAATTCCCTTTGGCCCTGGTGATAAAGTCATTCAAATTGAATACCAGTAATATATTTATCCCTTTAAAAAATCTATCATAAAATGATGGTTGCCTGATTTGCCTGCATTTCTGGGAAGGAGTCTCATGACTCTTGCCTAGGATGAAGTTCCCCTAGCTGGAGTTAGGTGTGGTAGGCAACAAGACAGATCTATGACCTCAGTGTTCAAGATATCCCAGGTAAAGGGCATCTGAGAACTCAGGGAAAGTCTTGAACATAACAGAAGAGTACAATGCTTAAAGTGGGTTATGGGCTAGTACCTGGAAATAACCCATGCGGCATCATACTTGGACGGAGCAGGTCTTTTATGGAACACCTGCTGTTAAATCTAAGGCAGAAAAGGAAATTTTGCAAGCACCAAACTCTAAAGATAAAAATTGTTTAACCCTCATGTCCTTCATACCTTGATTGACAGCAAGTTCAGCATTAAATTTAATGCTCAAATTACAGTAGCTATATTAGGCAGTATATTTGCAAGAAGGTAAGTCAGTACCCGATTCTGGACATTCTCATGATGATAGACTGAGTAGTTAGGGTGTTGTCTTGAAGTTGATGGGCAACCTCTGTATTATTTAAGTGAGGGAATGGTATGGTAATTTGTACTTTAAAATTTTCTCTATGTCATTTTGGAGAATAAATTGGACCAGAAAGGCCCAGAAATCAATAAAACCAATGAAAAGGGTATTTCAGTAATCTTTTGGAAAAGATACAGACTTGATCTATGCCATTGGCAGTGAGTCATAAAAATAGTTGACGGGGGGTAATAGAGAGGACTCTAGATTTTTGGCATAGATAGTTTGGTAGATCTAGGGGCTATTTAAAAGGATTAAGAAATGCAGGCAATGAATATGGATGCCCACCCAGATATAAGCTAGGAGTGCATTAAAAAAGCCTTCATTATAGTGATCCAAGCTGTAAGGGAGAGAGAAAATCCTTTCTTAAAATTTAATGTGCACACATAATAACTGGGGCTCTCAATACTGTGGATTCTTACGTAGTTGGTCTGCATTTCTCACATTTTCTTAAGAGATGCTAATGATACTGGTTCTCAGAACTCCCTTTGCATAGCAGAGCCCTAACCATCTACTGCACTTTGAGTGCTTAATCTTTGTTTTCACCGTCTTTGGTTCTCTTGTATTTGTTTGGGACCATATCTTGGCCCTTAGTTCTCTTCTCTTGATCTCTGTGATCAACAGCTGATTTTAAATGACAATTTATGGCTTTACAATGGAACTGAAGTTCTGAATATTGTCCTTCTATTCAAGTTATCGATTTGGGAGTCATTGTACGTATGTTGAACCAGATTCTGTAGGTATCCTGCCCATATGTCTTTGGGCCTTAACATTGTAGTGCAGACTTCCAATTGTATATATATGTCTGAAGATTTTTCCTAGTGTCCAGAGCCTGCTCTACCCATGTATCCATATTCCTATCAAGGTAGAAGAGCCAGTCCAGTAGCCTTTGACCAATGACTGATAGGAATTGGTGTATAAATACTTAAGGTCCCTCATCTCTCAGGTTAGATATCTCTGAGGCAAATCTACAGTTTCCCAGAGTTCCCCAGTGGACTTTAGATCCATTTATCCCCAGTGGTAACTTGCTTGAAAATTTACCCTTTGTTAGCTACTTTCCTTTCCCTATCTCCTTTTTATACTCCTCTACTGATGTTTTACAGAATCACCTCCCCAGTACATTGTTTCTGTAAGGAATCCAAAGGCATAGTTTGTAGTTAAAACTGAGTGCATACATGAAATCACCAGGAGAGAGTGTGTGGAGCAAAACAGAGTATGTCTGAGGATGAAGGCATGGAAAATATTATGTATTGCTATGTGCCAAATAAGTTCAGAAAAGCAGTAGCAGACAGGTAGGTTGAAAACTAGAATAGTCCTACTTTGGAAGTCATTTCTTTCTGCTGAGCTCCAGACTTATATATCCAACCACCTTTTGGTCAACTCAGCTTGACGATGAAGGTTTCTATGAATTAACTTGAGGGTCATCCTTAACTTGTCCCTCTCCATTACTGTTCATATCCAACAAACCACTGAAAAACACTAAAAACTATAGCATGTACATCCCAAATAGCTATTATATACAGCCATCCACTTCTCTTTATTCTTTACTGCCACTACCCTCATTGAACCCATCATCGAAGGCCTCCAAACTTTTCCCTCTATCTCCTATTTTGACCTGTTTTTGATCAATTCTCCATAAGGCAATCACACTGATCATGTTCCTCTGCTGAAAGCAGTTCAAGGTTCTCTGTTCCTCTGCAAATGAATCCCAAACTCCCTAGCATGACAAATGTGCTAAGACCTCCATCCCTTTTGCTTATTGATTTGCTCCTGATACTACTGTAAGCTCTAGCCATCCTAAATTGCTGAAAGTTACCCAATCTCTATTATTCTTTTAATAATCTTTTTACTTTTCAATTACAGTTGGCATACAACGTTATATTAGTTTCAGGTATACAACATAGTGTATTAGACATTGACATAGCTTATGAAGCGATCACCCTGATAAATCTAGTACCCATCTGACACCACATCTTTTCTGCAATTCCCTTTCCCCAAGTCCCTTCCCTAGATGACATGACTAATTCTTCCAGACTCAGTTTGAATGATACCTCCTATAGGAGTCTTTCCTAACCTCCAAAGTCTGGGACTAGAGTCCCCCATTATTGTAAAATTTTCTTACTATTTTGTGACATTACCACTCTGCATTATAATTATGTGGTAACTACTTTTTTGCCACTAGATTCTAAACTCCCTTGAGCTTAGAGACTTTAAAAAAATAATTATTGTATTCCCACTACCAGACATGAAGTCAGTGCACAATTTTTTTTTGAGCAAGCTAATGAAATAACTCAGCAGCTTCCAATGCTAGAGACTGTTCAAGCAAGAGAAGACTGCAAATAACTGAAGATAGTTTCTGCGCCTAGGAAGTTATCAATGTCTTCAGCAAAAGCAACTATGTTTCAATATGTAGAATAATATTTTTGATGCTTTGGAGGTCAGTTTTGAACCGTGAATTAAGATAACAGAAAACATGGAGCTTTAGAAAAATCATTAGGCATGGGGGGAGATGTTTAAGAAATACTCCATGTACTCATTTTGGCCCAATTAATGTTCAATTTGATGTGGATGATAATGTCATGCTTTTATTCACATTAAGAAACACGATAATTTATTTTGCAAATTTGTATTGTTATCCTTTAGCAGATGATCAAAAAATAGGAATAACTTAATAAGCCAGGCAATTCTCCTCCCTTGGGCACTGCGAGTAATGTGACTGAGGGATATGTGTTCATATATAGAGTGTGAGAATTCTTAGGCAATGTTTCAGCATCACTAATGAATACCAAGTTTTTGCTTGAGGGGTCATCAATTGATGTGAACTTTTGAAAATGTCATGCATGGGGAGGTAGCTCTAGCCCACTTCTTTTGGAAACATGGCACATAGTCTTGGGAAATTTACCCATCCTGTCTGTAGAGGTTTTCTAGCTACCTGATATATAAGATTGAAAAGAGCCCCCTAGAGTATGAATTATTATTGGTGTGAAGTGTCAGAAATGTGCTCCATTTCAAGTATGCCTGAGGTATATACTTCTTACAAATTTTACAGACACTGCTACATTTTATTCATGACGTGCCTCTTACCAAAATGCTTGGAGCAAAGCACATGAGTGATAAAAATGTCGGGAATATAATAAAGAGGTTTTAAGTTATATAAAGGAAGGAAACAACATCTTTTGAACAGTTCTCAGTCTACATGTCTATCCTTATTTTTAAAAGACAGAACTAAAATGAATTAGAAACAAAAATAATCATTGAGCAGTTGTATCTATCATTTAGATAATTTCGTCAGTGAGTTTTTGTAAAGAACAGCTTCTGCTCTAGAGTCAGATTTTGAGTAGAAATTTATTTCTTAGGGATATAATGACATTAGAGTGAGATAAAATTACAAATAGAATCAAAGTAATACTTTTTAAAGCTAATTATAAAGACTTGAGTGGAGATAAAATGATTGATCACCAAGAATTTAACTATATGAAATATAATGCTAAGATATTTAGAGCATCTGTCTTCTTGGTTTCTATGATATCTCTGTACAAGTGAAAAACAATTTACCGTTTCATCTATTTTCATTCATTCAACAAGTATTAATTGAGGCCTCTTATGTGCTAGGCAGTGTTCTAGCTACAGGGTTATGGAAAACAAGACAAAGTCACTGTTCTCAAGGAATTTATATTTGAAGCAAAATGATATAAACAAATGAATATAGTATATAATATACTATATTCATTCAAGTACTGTTAGGTAATGTTAAGTACTATGGAGAAAAGTGAAACCAGGTAAGGAGATAGAATACCATGGGATAGGTGTGGATATTGTTTGGATAAGGTGGCCATGGAATTACTTTATCCCCAAATGGGTCAAAACATCCACAAAGTAATGAGTCAAACAAACAAAGTCTATTTACAGGAAACCAGAAATTATTATTTTGGTGGGAATGCATGTTTGGTAGTATATTTAAATTTAGTGTTTTTCCCCCCTGTTTTTTTCCAGCTTTATTGAGATATGGTTGACAAATAAAAATTGTATATATTTAAGATATAGAACATGATGTTTTGATTCATGCATACATTGTGAAATGATTACATAGTCAAATAAATTAACATATGTATCACTTCACATGGTTACCATTTTTACGTTTATGTGGTGAGAATACTTGAGATCTCGATCTCTCTTAGCAAATTTCTAGTATACAATTTGGTATTATTAACTAGTCACTATACTGTACATTAGATCCCAAGAATTTATACATCTTATAACTGAAAGTTTGTATCCTTTAATCAATGCCTTCCCTTCCCCCAGCCACCATTATACTCTGTTACTATGAGTTCAACTTTTTAAAAGTATATATTCCACATATTCGTGAGATCATGAGATATTTGTCTCTCTGTCTGCCTTATTTCACTTAGCATAATGTCCTCTAGGTCCATCCATGTTGTCGCAAATGTGAGGATTTCCTTCATTTTAAAGGCTGACTAATATTCCATTGATATTTATATCTAGATAGATAGATATTAAGATATATCTCATTTCCTTTATTCATCTGTCAATGGACACTTAAGTTGTTTACATATCTTGGCTACTGTAATGTTGAAATGAACATGGGAGTGCAGATATCTCTTCGAGATAGTGATTTTATTTCCTTTGGATTTATACCAAGAAGTATGATTGCTGGATCATATGATAGTTCTATTTTTATTTTTTGTGTGGAATCTCCATACTGATTTCCATACAGGCTGTACCAATTTATATTCCTGCCAACGTGCACATAGGTCCCCTTTGTTCCCTGTCCTTGCCAACACTTATCTCTTGTCTTTTTGATGATAACCATTCTAACAGGTGTGAGGTGATATTAATTGTGGTTTTGATTTGCATTTCCCTCCCGATTAATGATGTTGAGTACCTTTTCATGTACCTGTTGGCCATTTGTATGTCTTCTTTGGAAAAATGTCTATTCAAGTCTTCTGATCATTTTTTCGTTATATTGTTTGTTTATTTGCTGTTGAGTTGTATGAGTTCCTTATGTAATTTGGATATTAACCCCTTATCAGATAGATATTTCACAAATATTTTCACTCATTTTGCAGGTTGCCTTTTCATTTTGCTTACTGTTTCTTTTGCTGTGCAGAATTTTTTTTTTTTTTTTTAGATTTCTATAGTCACACTTGTTGACACGTGCTTTTGTTTCTTGTGCTTTTGGTGTCATATCAAAAAAATAGTTTACAACACTAATGTCAAGTATCTTACCCTTTTTGTTTTCTTCTAGTTTTACGGTTTCATCTCTTACATATAAGTCTTCAATCTATTTTGAGTTGATTTTTGTCTATGGTGTAAGATAAGGGTCCAGTTTCATTTTTTACATGTGACTATCCAGTTGTCCCAACACCATATATTGAAGAGACTATCCTGTCCCTATTGTGTATTCTTGGTGCATTGTTGAAAATTAGTTGACCATGTTTGCATGGGATTGTTTCTGGGCTTTCAATTCTGTTCCATTGGTCTATAAATCTGTTTTTATGCCACCAGCATACTGTTTTGTTTTAATTTTAATGTTTCAATTATAGTCAACAGTCAATATTATTTTATATTAATTCCAGGTGTACAGCATATTGATAAGACACTTATGTAGTTTAAGAAGTGATCCCCTTGATTAGTCTAGTACCCACCTGGCACTATACATAGTTATTACCACATCATTGACTATATTCCCTGTGTTGTACTTCACATCCCCATGACTATTTTGTAACTACCAAAATATATTTCTTAATCCCTTCCCCTTTTTCACCTAGCCCCCCAACCCCCTCCCATGTGTGGAGGTTTCTGGTAACCATCTATTTGTTCTCTGTATGTGTAAGTCCGTTTTGTTGTTGTTGTTGTTTCTTTTGTTCTTTAGATTCCACATATAAGTGAAATCATATGGTATTTGTCTCTCTCTGTTTGACTTATTTCACTTAACCTCTCTAGGTCCCTCCATCTTGTTGCAAATGGTAAAATTTCAGTTTTTTATGGCTAATATTCCATTGTATATATGTACCACATCTTTTTTTATCCAGTCATCTGTAGATGGGCATTTCGGTTGCATCCGTATCTTGGCTATTGTAAATAGTGCTGCAGTGAACATAGAGTGCATATATCTTTTCAAATTAGTGTTTTGGGTTTCTTTGGCTAAATACCCAGATGTGAAATTGCTGGGTATAAGGTAGCTCTGTTTTTAATTTTTTGAGAAACTTCTATACTGTTTTCCATAGTGGATGTACCAATTTGTAATTCCACCAACAGTGCACGAGGGTTCCCTTTTCTCCACATCCTTGCCAACACTTGTTGTTTGTTGATTTATTGATGACGGCCATTCTGACAGGTGTGAGGTGGTACTGCATTGTCATTCTAATTTGCATTTCTCTGATGATTAATGATGTTGAACATCTTTTCATGTCTACTAGCCATCTGTATGTCGTCTTTGGAGAAATGTCTATTCAGATCCTCTGCCCATTTTTAAGTTGGATTGTTTGATTTTGGGTGTTTCAATTCTTTATAAAATTTGGATATTAAGCCCTTATGAGATGTATCATTGATACAGTGTGTTCACCACCCAGAGTCAGTTCTCCTTCCATCACCACACCTTTTACTCTCATCTACCACCACCCTGACCCCCTACCCTCTGGTAACCACTAAACTGTTGATCGTGTCTATGAGTTTTTGTTTCTTTGTTTGTTTGTCTTATTCCTTTGTTGTTTTCAGTTTTATATACCACGTATCAGTGAAATCATCTGGTTCTTGACTTTTTCTGTCTGATTTATTTTGCTTAGCATTATAATCTCAAGATCCATTCATGTTGCTGCAAATGGCATTATTTCATCTTTTTTTATGGCAGAATAACATTCCATTGTGTATATATACCACAACTTCTTTATCCAGTCATCTATTGAAGGCCATTTTGCTTGTTTCCATGTCTTGGCCACCATAAATAAAGCTGCAATGAACATTGGAGCACGTATATCTTTACAGATAAGTGTTTTCTGATTTTTTGGGTATATACCCAAGAGAAGGATTGCTGGGTCATATGATAATTCTATTACTAATCATTAGAGAAATGCAAATAAAAACCACAATGGGATATCACCTCACACCAGTTAGAATGGCTATCATCAATAAGACGAATAATAACAAGTGTTGGAGAAGCTGTGGAGAAAAAAACAACCCTCATACACTGTTGGTGGGAATGCAGATTGGTGCAGCTGCTATGGAAGGCAGTATGGAGATTCCTCAAAAAATTTTTATTTTTTTTCTTGCCTACCGTGTTTCCCCGAAGATAAGACCTAGCCAGACAATCAGCTCTAATGCGTCTTTTGGAGCAAAAATTAATATAAAATCCAGTCTTATTTTACTATAATATAAGACTGGGTATAATATAATGTAATATAATATAATAATATAATATAATATAATATAATATAATATAATTAATATAATAAATACCAAGTCTTATATGAATGTTTGCTCCAAAAGATGCAATAGAGCTGATTGTCTGGCTAGGTCTTATTTTCGTGGAAACACGGTAATTGCTCTGACCAGGACTTCCAGTACTATGTTGAATAGAAGTGGCAAGAGTGGATATCTTGTCTATTCCTGATCTTAAAAGAAAACCTTTCAACCTTTTACCATTGAGTCTGATGTTAGTTGTAGGCTTGTCATATATGAACTTTATTAGGTTGAGCTACATTCTTTCTTTACCTAATTTGTTGAGCATTTTTTTCATGAAAGGATGTTTAATTATGTCAAATGCTTTTTCTGCATCTATTGAGATGATCAGTTGATTTTTATTCTTTATTTTGTTAATGTGGTATAGTATGTTAATTTATTTATATATGTTGAACCATCCTTGTATCCCAGGGATAAATGATCATTTAATGTACTGTTGAATTTGGTTTGATATTATTTTGTTGAGGATTTTTGTATCTATGTTCATCAGAGATATTGACCTGTAGTTTTCTTGTAGTGTCTTGGTCTGGCTTTAGTATCAGGGATGCTAGCCTCATGAAATGAGTTTGAGAAGGTTCCTTCCTCTTCAGTTCTTTGCAACAGTTTGAGAAGGATTGATATTAATTCTTCTTTAAATATTTCATGGAGGTTTTTTTGTTCTTGTTTTTTGTTTTGTTTTGTTTTGTTTTTTTAGAAAACCAGATTTGAAGTGGATCATCAATATTAGAAATAATGTATTGAAAAAGATATAAATAAATGAGGAACAAAATCAACTGATCTTATAATTTAACACACAAATAGAATCCATTTGAATATTATCATTAGTTAGACTTAACTATGAAACATTTTAAAATAGTGACTAAAAGGATGGACTCTGCTTGAAGATATTTTGGTTCACATTCTAGATCTACAATTTCCTAATGGAGTAAATTTCTTCACTTTGCCATGTCTCAGTTTTATTATCTGCAAAATAGGTATCATATTAATAGCGCTTATTTTGCAACCTTGTTGCAGAATTAATTGTGCATCAATGAGCCTGATACTACTATTTTTCATTGGAGAAATTAGGGATTTTATGATGCAAACGAATTAAGTTAAATCTTTATATTTTCTTAGCATAGTTTTAATTTTACATCCACTCACTAAACACAATATGCAGCCATCACCCACTTTATTTTCCTAGTTAGGTGAATGTTGAAATGGGTAAGATAAATTTTTCCTCGTAGATTTTAAAAGGCATTGTACAAAGCGGAGGAGAAAAATCACATTGTTGATGTGCTGTCATGTAGGTATGTTGAAACAACAGAACTTAATTAAGAGTTCCAAAGTACAATCTTCAAATTGTCCTGGAAAACGTCCTTGTTAGAACCTGATCATTAGAGGCTTGACAAAGAATGTTAGTCATAGAAAATAAAATTTATAATTTTCCTCTATTATATAGCAAGGAGTTTCACTTATTTCAATATTACAATATTCAGTAGGGTGATACCTATTTTCAAAAGGGGTTTCAATCATGATAATATAAGCAAGGTTAGGGATTAACCTATATGGTAGAAATTATAGAAATTTTCAAAGATGTGTCTAGGTACGTTATTCATGTTTTATTAAACAGAATAACAGGAGATTTCATTTACTCTGAGACTAACAGACTTCAGTTATGTTTTTTTTAAACAATGAGAATAACAAACATTTCCCTTTGTAGGTAAACACATTAAAATAATGAAAAGAAATATGAGTCGCATGCATAATTTATGAGATACTATACCTCAAAAATGAGAGAAACACATTCTTTACAGTATTTAACCTTTAAATTTTGAAAGTTATGTTTACATTTTTAATTTACTTAAAAATTTTTGTTGAAGTTTTGAATGCAGAAAGAAATACATTTCCACATAATCAGTAGAAATTACTACATAAAAATGCAGTAATCTGTTAGCTGCATTTTTGTGTATTTATCTCTGTTTCTTTAATAGCATGTTTTTATTTCTACTTCTTGATTTCCTAGATTTGAATATTACTGATTGACATTCCAGAGAGGAAAATGAAATTTTAGTTTTCTTTTCTCTTCATCCATATGCATTCAGACTTCCTGTCACTCTGTCCTCCCAATATACTTATAACATAGTGTTGATTAGTACAATCTTCAGTGTTTACATTAGTATAACTGTATAAACACTATTCATAACTAAAATACATAATGTGATTCTTCTTTCTATGTCTTGCAAAAATGTTTTTCTTTGAAGTTAACAGTTGCTTTGTGTTATGGTTAGTTTTTTTCCAGATTTCTATTAAAATATAGCTAACATAAAATATTCATAAAATATTCATAAAATATTTCAGGGGTACACTATAGTTATTCAACATTTATATACCTAAAGAAGTGATCACCATAAGTCTAGATACCATCTGACACTGTACCATGTAATCACAATATTATTGACTGTATTCCTTATGCTGTACACTACATCCCCATGACTTATTTGTTTTATACCTGAAAATTTGAATCTCTTATTCCCCTTTACCTCCACCCACCGTTTTAATAGTTTTCCATGCACTTGTCACTAATTCAGTTCTGTTATCAAATTATCTGAATCTCCCCTAGTCCATTCAAAGACATTTTGTTAAGTTCCAAATTGGAATGGTTACTTTCCATGTCTGGTGCATATGAGTCATTCTGCAATACCTTTGTCTCTGAGATCCATGTTTCCTGCATTCTGTTTCTTCCTCTATTCTGGTTTACACCCTACCATATTTTGGTAGCTAAATGAGAAAGGAATGCTAGGAGATGAAATTTTGAGATCTTGCATGCCTGAAAAGGTTTTTATTTAATTGATAATTTGGCTGAACACAGAATTGTACATTGAATATCATGTTCCCCCAAACGTTTAGAGGCATTGCTCCATTGCCCTCTAGCTTCTTGTGTTTCTGTTAAAAGTCAGAAATAGTCTAATTTTTGATCCTTTGTATGTAACCTCTTTATTTCCTCTCTCTTGGAAAACTTATAGTATATTCACTTTGTCCCAGTATTCTTTCTTTTTTTTTTTTTAAAGAGAAGTGCGCTCTCATATATCCAAGGAATTCGACCTTTGTGGTGATGACCGTGATGACATTCTTTTTTTAATTTTATTGGGGAAGGGGAACAGGGCTTTATTGGGGAACAGTGTGTACTTCCAGGACTTTTTCTCCAAGTCAAGTTGTTGTCCTTTCAATCATAGTTGCGGAGGGCGCAGCTCAGCTTCAGGTCCAGTTGCCGTTGCTTGTTGCAGGGGGCACAGCCCACCATCCCCCGTGGGAGTCGAACCTGGGAGTCGAACCGGCAACCTTGTGGTTGAGAGGACGTGCTCCAACCAACTGAGCCATCTGGGGGCAGCTCAGCTCAAGGTGCCGTGTTCAATCTTAGTTGCAGGGGGTGCTGCCCACCATCCCTTGTGGGACTCAAGGAATTGAACTGGCAACCTTGTGGTTGAGAGCCCACTGGCCCATGTGGGAATTGAACCGGCAGCCTTCGGAGTTAGGAGCACAGAGCTCCAACATCCTGAGCCACCAGGCAGGCCCCTGTTCCAGTATTCTTAAACTCCATGGTGATGTTCTTTTTGTGAGGACCTGCTTTAGTCTTTTGTGCTGGGTAGTTGGTGAAAATCTGGAAATCCATCTGGAAAGTTCTCCTGAATTTTATTTTGTGATAATTTTCTCTCCTCCATTTTTCTCTCTTCTCTGTTCCTGGAACTCTTTTACTGTTAGTCATGTTGAATACTGAAACTCTTGGCTTGATTCTCTACTTTTTCTATCTTTTTTTCTCATTTTTTCATGTCTGTCTTTTGCTTTACATGGGGGAAATTTTTCTCAATTTTATCTTCCCAAATTTGAATCGAGCTTTTCATTTCATTTTCATTTTCTAGAGAGGAACCATGCAATGCTCTGCCTGGAGCATCAAAACCTGGCTGCTGACATGCTGGAGCCGATGGTGGGGAGAAGATTAGTGGCCTCAACATTCAGTAAGTGAATTTTCCTTTAATTCCCCTGTTTCCTATGTGGTCCCAATACCTTCCACTGTGCTTGGTGTTCATTTATAGCCCCGCAGGTTCCATCTCCACCTTTCTCCACCCTGTGCTCTAGGAGTCTGACCCTATGGACATCATCAACTGGGACTGGGTTTGGCCTGTGGCGGGGTGGGGGGCGTGACTTTATTACTGTGCTAAAGGAAGCAGGATGACCTTTCTGTACAACTGCTCGTCTTCCTGGGCTCTAGGTAATGGACCTCCCCCCTTGACCTTTCAACCATCCTGCGGCTAGCCACCTTTGCTCGTGTTAGCCCCACGTACTTCTCCATACCATGGATGTTAGTTTACTTTTGTTGAATTAAACAAAACAGAGATACTTAGCGTCAAGCATCAAGTAAAAATACAGATATATTCTGCATTAAAATTATGAGATATATGAATATGGAACTTGCAAAATATATGTTAGAAGGGTTTTGGAAATGATTATTCATAAAGAAGGATTTATTTCTTTACATAGAATTCATCACAGAAAACACTAACTTATTTCAAGTGCGTTTAAAATAAGCTTTCTGTCATCGAAATTTAGTTCATGCAGAACTATATACAGTATATCAACTGATTAGGGCAGGGGAGAATTTGAGAACAAAGAGGATTAGTGACAGTGGGAAAATTAAAGGGAAATTTTGAAATTGAATGTGAGGGCCAGCAGAATTTGGATTCTGCCTTGGAAGAATTTATGCTGTCTGATGACTCTAGTTCTAACATTTTGGTTTAAAAAATATACCATTGAATCCAGATAAGTGATTTTAGTTGCATGGAGAATGGATTGATGAAAGTGCAATTTTATAACTCTAGGGCATAGCTAAAATCTAATATGGCAAGCACTGGAAAAACACAGCTTATTTTACTTTTAAGGGTCTTCAATTTGTCATTACTGATTAAGGGCTGTCTGGATTGGCTCCCCTGGTCAGTTAGATTATCCCAAAAGCTATCTCATTACTCCGAAATGCTCACATAAAATGAGAATCTGTTTTATTTCTACGCATTATGGGCATTTCAGCTTTGCTTTTGGGTGGGGCTATTGGATTCTGTAGTACATCAGTAACAGACTGTGCCTTCAGTACCCTATCTCAGAAGCCACATGTGAATTGAGTCATAGAAAAAGGAAATTTTCTTAAAGGAAAAAGGGTAACTTAAACATAATTTATCCTGTCTGCTAAGGACGTTATCATTTATTAATCATTGCATGAGCCAATATTGTTTTTGGCATTTTGCACAGTGATTAAATTCGGACTAACTAAAAGGTTCAATCTGTTTCAAGGCTGTTTACTAACGCAATTATTCTCTTAAGAAAAGGTGTTGATAGGGAAAATCTCCATAACTACTGGCATAGGAGAAATACAGTGGCAGGTTACCTTAGAAATTTCACCAATGGTGAATTTTCGTATTCACAATGTGTATTGGAAACTTGTCATCACCTGGGAAATTTTTTAAAATGCAGACTCTCTGGACCCGTCTCAGACTTACTGAATCATAATATACATTTGAACAAGACCCTCAGGGGATTTGTGTGCATGTTCAAATTTCAGAAGTATGAGACTAAAGCATACTCTGGTGGTCATTGAAACCCTGTTGATACACTCTCAACTGGCTCCAGAGGATCATAGCAGTGCCTTCAAAAATGGCATCCCACAACACAGAATACTGTTTTATGCATTTAATCCAAGGGCTACATGGCTAATTTTTAACTAAAATGTTACAGAAGATGCAATAAGAAGGGATTATATGATGTCATAGTAGATGATTTTATAATTTTGAAAATGTGCAATTAAAATTTTTATAGAAACAACTTTCAAAATGAAAAAATTCCTTCCTCTCTGATCTTCCCTCACATTAGCGCATCTGTATTCTGTTTGTAGTGCTGAATTTCTTCTCTAAATAAAGCCCAAACTCCCTCCCCTCCTTTTCAGAAGGCACAGGACATCACATTTAGGGTCTGACAGATTCAAATAAATTGCTTCTCCTTTCACATATCTCTAATGTGAAGTGTTTGGAATAATTAATCTAATTTATGTTGCTCTTATAAACAATTGATAACACCTTTTAAACATTGTATAGAAAGATTAATTGGGGATTTCTGGAAAGAATCATTTTATATTCTTTGCTTCTCCTTTATGTGAAATCCCTGGACACCTAAAATATGCTAGAGTAATGTAAGTCCATAAGGGACAAAATCCTCTATAGCCAGGGCGTCTTATACTTCCTCCTTTGCTTCAATAAACATGTTCTGGTTATCTACTATGTACCATGAATGAGAATACACAGACTAAATCTCCACCCTAGAGTTGCTCACAATCTCATGGGGACGCCATTTACAAAATGCCGTACTATAAAATGCTGTAATAGTGTTGGCAATACATGTAAGAAAGTAGAGAAAGAATGGGTTAATTCAGTCTTGGGAATCAGCGACTGATTCATAAAAGAGGTGACTACTTTTGGAATCTTCTTAATGTGTGATTTATGATACAAATATGCACAAATGTTGGCTTGTGCTTTCAGAGATGGTAGTTGAATGAGTCTTTTAAGTAGAGCCAAGCCTAATATTGGTAGGTTCCATTAGACTGAACCCTGTCCAAAATGTAACTTGATGGACAGGATTAGAATGAAATGACCTCTGCTAACATAGTAAAACAAAAGTAAATCATCTCCTGAATGAATCTGAATGATTAGCATTAAAATATTCACCCTGCACCCTAAACAGTTGTAATACTTGCTGCAGTGGAGCTAGTGGGGTATTAGTGGGATAATCATTATGATAATGGCTGACATCTGCAGTTTACAAAGTGTCTTCATACTCATTATCTCATTTAATTTTCACAACAACCCCATGATGTAGGTATTATTTGCATTTCCTAGTTGAGAAAAAAATTGTCAAAGTAAGTGAAGGAGTCTGGATAAGGAACCAGGTTTTAAGGCTCCAAAATTAATAGTCTTTTAGAACTAGAACATTCAAACCTCAATGGAAGTCTCTCTTCCTTCCAGATTTGATAAAGAAATGTCTCCATTGATCTGGGGGAGATTCATTAGCAAGGGTTTATGAAAGGCTGGCATTGAAAGTTGGACTTTTCCTCTAAAACAAAAACTGTTATTTCCCCTGCCAACCCCAGTCTTCCTTCTATATCCTTTGTCTGAGTATAATCAGCATAATATGATGATTGAAAGTGGAGGATAAAGCCAGAGTGGAATTGAAAATTACTTCAAAGTTTTTAGCTTTAGCATGGGTGAATGATGGAGCCTTTGAGGGAGATGAAGAATGCTTATAAGGTTGGGTTTGGTGAGCAGACCAAGCTACAATATTGTGAAATTTGGGCCAATTGAGGTAGTTTCTGCCATCAATAAATGGTTGGGCATAGCTCCAGGTGTCTTGAGTAAGTGACTCCTGTAGCCAACAGTCTTGGGTTACGGGTGCACAAGTTGGACAAGGACCTGACTAGTATCTGGAACATGAGTACAGTTGGAGGGATAGCAAGGGTCATGGGATATGCCAGCTTGTCAGCTAACACTCTGATCAATGTAAAGGGATAGAAAGGCAAATCAGAAAACTGAGGCAGTGGCCCAGTGAAATGGCCTGGGCTAATATGTTAAGGTCAGGAACAAAGCTCCAGGTAAATGACCTGCCCTGTTTTTTAGGCAGGACCCAAAGTGCAAAGTATGTCTTCAAAATGGGAAGTTCCTCTCAGATATGTCAGGCTTATGATAAAATGACTTGCTTTTAATGTGTTTAATGTTAGGTAAGAGTTTTTGAAGCACTCCAGCATTATTTAAGACTGGCTCAGTAATCATCAGGTCTAAATCTACAAGTTTGGGTAAGGCTGGGAAAAATGTAATTTGTTCTGTGTGATATGAATGAATTATCACAAATGTTAAAATAAATATTATTTGTATCCGATATTGGCTCACTAGAAATATAGTCCAGTTGCAAAAATCAAATTAATCAGATTTAATATAAAATTCTGTGATTGTCTTTGTGGTAGGCAGAGTAATGGTCCCTCAAAGATGTCCATGTTTTAATCTCCAGAACCTGTAAATATGTTACCTTACATGGTAAATGGGACTTTGAATATGTGATTAAGGTTAAGGACCTTGGGATGAGGAGATAATCCTGTATTGTCCATGTGGGCCTGATCTGATCACATGAGTCCTTAAAATTGAAGAGCCTTCCCTGGCTATAGTCAGCAGGAGAATGACTCAGTGACCTATTGCTGGTTCTGAGTGTAGGGATCTGTGCTTAAGGAACTGAATTCTGCCAAGAACCATAATAAGCTAAGAAACAGGTTCTCCCAAAAGAAACACAGCCCTGCCAATGCCTTCATTTTAATTTGATGAGACTTGGATTGGACTTCTAACCTACAGAACAGTAACATAATAAATGAGTTGTTATAAGCCACCATATTAGTGGTAATTTGTTGTGGCAGCAATAGCAAACTAATACACTTTTGCTGTATGATTTGAGGATTTATAGATTTTAATTCCATCATAGCCCAGAATTTCTATCTGTTTTGTTCACCGATATATGTCAAGTACTTACAGCAGTGCCTGGAAAATAGTAGGCACTCAATGATCGTTAGTTGAATTAATTTATTTATTGGTTGTTCCATCAACAAATATTTATTGAGTGCCTAGGAATACAAGACTCTGTGCTAGATGTTGCATTGGGATATAAAAATACAGAAGACATTTTTTCATAAAATCTGAGTCAAGAAGTTTGGATCAATCTTGAGTAATAACAGTAAAACTATAGCCTGCCGGCCAAATCTGGCCCACTGTTTTTTTTTGTAAATACAGTTTTATTGGAACACAGCTATACTCATTAGTTTGCATATTGTCTATGGCTGCTTTTGTGCAATAACTGCAGAGTTGAGTAGCTGCAACAGAGACCATGTGATCCTCAAAACCCTAAATGTTTACTATCTGGCTTTTTACAGAAAAAAAACAAAAAACAGTTGTCAAACCCTGAGTAAGAACCCTGTCTCTCTGACTTCCTGTGTCCTTTGGGCAAAGTGTAAAATGTCTTTAAGCTTCTCTTTGCTCTTCTATAAAATTTAGATGGTGGTACTTTTCTCGTAGGGTGGTCATGAGAATTAAATGTTGAGTGAGAATTAAATGATGGCTTCCAGTGTTCAGCATAGAGAAGTAATTCAGTAAATAGTGATTATGATTTTTTAATTGATCCTACTACTGCTCCTTCTGCTGCTGTCACCATTGCTGTATAATCAAGTTGAAGAAGAAAGTTGTTATGGAAAAGTATATATACCATAGTTATTAATTAAAACTCAGATCACTTTACTATTTTGAATTATTATGGTCTATTTAGCTGGTCCAAATAGCTACCATTTAGCTTATAACTTTGCAGCTGGCTTTATCTGTGTCTGTTACACCATCCTGATGAACAGCAGAGCAGATCTTTACTTTCTCAGGCTGGGCTGATTTTTAATATTTCATTAGTCTTTAAGACAATTTATAAATGTTATTGTACTATTTTGCACAAATTTTTCACCACATTTACTGCTGAGACTTGAAGTCTCTGTGTGGGGGTTAGTGCATAGACTTGTACAAGTATGGTGGATTGTGTTTTCAAAGATTACCTCAACTATATCTCCTATCTTATACACTCTTTTGCAATGTGATCTTACCACTCTCCCATCAAAAGATATCCTTGGGACTGGTCTGTTCCTGTGACCTGTTTGGAATGGAATACAGCTTAGATGAAACTGTTTAACATCCAAGGATGAACCTTAAGAAATCTGTAGTTTTCTCATTTACCTTTTGGAATGGTCCTTAGAACCCATATGCCATATTGTGAAGAAGCCCAAGTAGCTATGTGGAGAATCCTGTCTGGAGGAAAACTAAATCCTCCCCCTGAAAGCCCTGGATCATCATCCATCTGGCAGCCAGTCATGTGACTGTAGCCATTTTGAACTTTACAGGTATACTGTGCCGTAGCCCACATCATGTGAAGGAGATGAAAATGCCTGGTCAGTTCATAGAATCATGGAAGATAATAAATTGTTTTTGTAAGCCACTAAATGTTGGGATGCTTGCTACACACAAATAGATAACTGAAATATTAATTTCATGTGACAAATAATTTTCTTCTTCAGGATCTCTAACTGCCCATAGGAATCCATGATTATAGAGTTTTATAATTTCAGATGAGGACGAGGAATACAGGTATTAAGCCACCATTTGGAATCATCTTTGAAAGTTTCAACGTTCAGGATCTCTTTTAAGAGAAACACTGGTTGGAGAGGGGTGAAAAACAATAAGCAGGTTTATAATACTGGAGGAGACATCATTTAGAATATAGTCTGAATAAAAGTAAGATTCATTTATCCTGATGCTAAAGGCTCCATAATTTAGCAGTGTATTACTTTTTCAGTTTGGCATCCTCACAACTTACCTTTTGCTTTCTTACTACCATTCCCTTCACTTATATGCTTTCCTCTGCTTTTAAAAGTCCTCTCTACTCTTGAATTACTTGATGAATCCCTAGTTATTGTGTGAAGGCCAGCTCAAATGCCACCTCCCCCAGAAAGACATCACCGATTCTCTCAGCCAAAAATTCTGTATATGACTGAATAGGAGATAATACCCATATTAATAAGAGGACAAAATAAAAAAATATTGACTAACTTGAGTACATAAACTGTAGGAATATAGATTGGGTCAGATAATATTGCATGTATTAATGGAGTTAATGGAGTTACACATGCACATTTAAAATCACATTACATAGAATATCAATTATTTTACAAATACTACTTTGTTGTAGCCTCACATTTTTAAAACAATTTGTTCAAACTCTGTGTCTACACCTTCAGCATCATTGTCTTCATGGTCACTAAAGTCACTCCTTTGGGTCCTCTAACATGGTTTTCCAGAAGATACCATTTTCTCTTCCACCTGTATTGTTCAAGATCTCCCTATGGTGCTGCTCCTAGAAACTTTAACCCAAACTGCAAAAATCCATTCCTGTGTGATTAGAGCAGCATTTTATTTCTATTTCCATTCTTTTCCTTTAAGCATATATTAGTGATTTCCTCAAATTAACTATGTATCATCATCTGCAAATGTAAGGTCACATGCCCTAGAAGTAATTATTGAATGTAGGTCAAATGTATTTGCCTCTTTAAAAAACTCATTATTTTAGCTAAAATTGATTGGCATTTATCTAAAACAGGTGTTTTCACTTCTGGCTTCACCCTAGAATCACCAGAAAAGCATTCAAAAGTACAAGTGGAGCACCCTGGTGGGCCTCTCTACAATATTATAATATATCTGGGATGGAGCCCCAAATTTTAATTTTTGAAATGTCCCCAGGTGAGTCTAATGTGCAACCAGAGTTAAGAACTACTGATCTAAAACTATCATTAGTAGAGTAGTGGTTCTCAAAATGGCGTCGTAAGACTAGCAGCAAGAGCATCACCTGTGTATTTGTTAGAAATGCAAATTCTTGGGCTCCACCATAGACCTACTCAATCAGAAACTCTACGTGTGGGGCACAGCAATCTGGACTTTAATAAGCCCCCCCCAAATTAGTAAGCAGGTGTTGGCAAAGATGTAGAGAAAAGGGACTGTTGGTGGGATTGCAGATTGGTGCAGCTGCTATGGAAAACAGTATGGAGATTCCTCAAAAAATTAAAACTACAATTACCATATGATCAGCAATTCTTCTCTTGGGTATTTATCTGAAGAAACCCAAAACACTAATTTGAAGAGATATATGCACCCCTATGTTCACTGCAGCACTATTCACAATAGCCAAGATATGGAAGCAACTCAAATGCCCATCAACAGACAATTGAATAAAGAAAGGGGAATAAGAGGTTCAAATTTCCAGGTGTAAAACAAATAAGCAAGCATGAGAATATAGTCAATACAGCACAGGGAATATAGTCAATAATATTGGGATAGCATGGTACGGTGTCAGACGGTTGCTGGACTTATCATGTTGTTCACTTCTTTAGGTATATAATGTTGAATAACTATTGTGTACACTTGAAACTAATATAATCTATGTTAGCTATATTTTAATAAAAATCTTTTAAAAATGTGGTACATATATACAACAGAGTATTACTTGGCCATAACAAAGAATGAAATCTTGCCATTTGAGAGAACATGGATGGACCTAGAGGATATTATGCTAAGTGAAATAAGTCAGACTGAGAAAGACAAATACTACACAATCTCACTTATATGTGGAATCTAAACAACAAAATAAACAAACAAACAAAACAGACTCATAGATACAGAGAGCAAACTGATGGTTGCCAGAGGGAGGAGGTTCAGTGGCAGGGTGAAAAAGGGGAAGGGATTAAGAAATACAAATTGGTGGTTACAAAATAGTGACGGGAATGTAAAGTATAGCATAGAGGATATAATCAGTAATGTTGCAACAAGTATGTATGGTGCCAGGTAGGTACCAGACTAATTGTGGGGATCAATTCATAAATTATATAAATTTATAACCACTATGCTATGCATCTAAACTAATATAATATTGAATGTTAACTGTAACTGAAAAAAAGTAATTTTTATCCCCCCCCCCCGGTGATTCTGATGTACACTGAAGTTGGAAATTCACTGATTTAGGCTATGTTTTTATTGAATAGTAATTTGTTCAAATTAAATTAATATATAGTGTGACAAATTTATCAGGAATATATTATAAGGGAGAGGTAATTTGAGGAAAAAATAACTTGTCTATGATGCAAGCATATGTAGTAAGAGCTCTTCTATAGTGCCTTACCTCCTACAGTACTTTAACTATACGTCTCTTAAGTAATGGTTTGGCCAAATCATTCTTCTATGAGGGATGGCCAACTCTGTGTATCTTTAAAGGCAAGAGATGATCTCTTTCCAGAGATACCCACTAACTCTGGATCCATATGGATATTATATACAATACATGTATTTTGGCCCAAATTCCCATATCTTTCATTTTTAAAAATAGAGTTTAGGATGGCACCAAGATATCCTAGAGTATAAGTAGAGGTGAGAGCACTAAAGCACAAAACTCCTTTTTGGTGGTAATTTTAGGATTCAGTCACATACAGTTCTTCAGTTGTATAGATAAAAATTCATTGTTTTAATGTTACCTCAAGGCCTTAATTTAGGAATTGTAAACCTTTGATTTTCACACTGGGGAAGGAATCAGTAATAACTTTAAAATACCCTTGAGTTTCTCTCTGCTTGGTTATCTTTCAGATCTATACTTCATGTTTTCGTTCCGTGGTATCATTTTTCTTCTAATAATTGATTTCTGAGATTAATAAATGCTTGAAAGTATAGGAAAAAATGAAAATTTGTCTCCCTGAGAACGGGACAAATAATTTTTTTAAAAGAGTGAAATGAAAAGATATAGTTATTGTTTTTAAAGCCAGTGGCAGATTGTGCTGGCAATAAAGGAGAGTTTGTGCGATATTTTATGGAATTGAAAGTTTTGTCTTTGCTTTCCCTGCACATGTAGAGAGCCTATTCATCTGTCCTGTCAACACCACCAGCATTTTTATAAACATGAAAAATACAACCAAAAAACCCTCAAACCCTTAATTGCTATTAAAGCAATCTGTAGGAAAAATACAAGACTGATGATGTATACACTGAACACTTATTACTATGTAACATTATTAGAAGAGAATAGACTCCTTGAGACGGCACTGATTTTGATCAAGCCTTTTCTTGGGGAGTGCATGTAGGAGCAATCCAGTGAGTTTGCATGAGACGTGAATTGAATTTCTTAAAAAGGATAATGGAAATCTAGAAAGTAGTTCTCTACTATATATCACACAACAAATTTGCTTGCTCAATGCCACCCCTATCTGCTTCTAGTTGCCTTCCAGTGCCCCAAAAATAGGAATGTCAAAGACCACATTATACAGACTCCTTTGAAGCTGGTGTTTTTCATGTGATTTAGCTTCTGCCAAAGGGGTATGTATATATGCACACTGGAGAGCAGAAAGGCAGAAGCAAACACCATAGGACATGGCCCAGCGGTTCTTTTGATAGATGTAGTGGTGAAATCATTTGGTCCTTCTGAGGCATGTAAGGAGAAGTTGTAATGTCTAGTCCTAGCTTCCTTGGCATGAAATAGAGGGCAGTGGCAAAAACATCTGTGATTTTTCCTGGGATACTTCTGTGATGTGATTGAAATTCCTCTTGGCTGCCTGGCTGCTCGCTTTGTATCATCCAAACTCATTGGCTGGAGTCCTTCTCAGGCTAGTTAAAAATTGGCCTTTACAGGTTAGAAGAAAAATTTAGCAAGGAGGACAAATTTGAGATTCTAAGAATGGAAGGGATATTGTGAATATGGGTATGAATATTTTTAAAAGAATAAAGTAATACATCATCTGTATGCACCTGAAACCTATGTAACTTTACTAACAATTGTCACCCGAATAAACTTTAATTAAAAAGAAAAGAATACAGAATTTCCTATAATGCAGGCCTTGTGGTGGAAAATTCCTTCAGCTTTTGTATATCTGGAAAGGTCTTTATTCCTCCTTCATATCTAAATGATAACTTTGCTAGACACATTATTCTTGGCTGGTCATTTCTCCCTTTCAATAGTTTGAATATTTGGTTCCATTCCCTATTGGCTTGTAGAGTTTCTGCTGAAAAATCTGATAATTTAATGGGCTTTCTTTTGTACATTATTGTCTTCTTTTCCCTGGCTGCCTTGAGAATTCTTTCTTTGTCAATAATTTTTTAAATTTATTTTTATTTTTTATTAGTTTCAAGTGTACAAAACAATGTACTAGTTAGACATTTACACCCTTTGCAACATGATAACCCCCCTCCCCCAATCTACTATCCCTCTGACATCGTATATAGCTGTTACAGTTCCATTGACTCTATTCCCTATGCTGTACTCCACATCCCATAACCATATATATGTATATACAGTATATATATAGTATAATATTATTATACTATATATTATATATATCATATATATTATATTATATATTATATTATATATATGTATATATATGTACATATATATATATTAACTTATAGTTGACATTCAATATTATTCAGCTTCAGCTTCAGGTGTACAGTGCAGTAGTCAGGCGTCTATACCGTTCATGAAGTGGTCTCCCTAGTAAGACAAGTGCCCATCTGATACCCTAATTTTTCACAGTTTCAATATAATGTGCCTTGGAGGAAGCCTGTTGGGATTGAGGTAATTAGATGTTTTGCTTGCTTCTAGGATTCAAGGATCCAGTTCTTTCTATAGGTTTCAGAAATTCTTGTCTACTATTTGTTTGAATATAATCTCTCTGCCCTTCTTCCTTTCTTTGCTATCCAGTATATCCATATTCTTATGTTGCTCTTTCTGATAGTCAGATAGTTCTTGTGTGGAGTTCTTTCATTTGTTTTAACTCTCAAGTCTCTCACTTATTCCATCTGTTATTTCCAGATTTCTATCTTCGATGTCACTGATTCTTTCCTCCATCTGGTCAGCTCTATTACCTAAGCTGGCTATTTCATTCTTCATCTCTTTTATTGAGTTTGTCAACTCCAGAATTTCTTTTTAAAAATTTCAGTCTCTTTGGTAAAGTATTCATTTTGTTCATTGATTTTATTTCTGAGTTCATTAAACTGCCTATCTGAGTTTTCTTGCATCTTATTGAGTTTTTCAGAACTGCGATCCTTAATTCTCTGTCATTTAAGTCACATATTTGCATGTCTTCAAGTTTATTTTCTGGAGATTTTTCATTTTCTTTCTGAGCTGCCTTATTGTCTTATTATCTTGGTTGTTCATGGCAGTTGATGGATTATTTCTCTTCCTGGACATGTACGGAAATGAATTCTGCAGCAGGTTTATATGAAGAGGGCTTTCTTGTGAATTCACTCATATGTGGGATATAAAACTGAAAGCAACAAATGAGCAGGACAAGCCAACCAACAAACAAAAATTCATAGATACAGACAACAGTTTACTGGTTACCAGAGGGTAAGGAGGGAGGGAGGGTGTTAGAAGAGGATAAAAGGGGTCAGATATATGGTGATGGTAGGAGAACTGATTCTGGGTGGTGAACATGCAGTGTAATGTGCAGATGATATATTATAGAATGTGTACTTGAAACCTGTATAATTTTACTAACCAATGTCATCCCAATAAATTTAATAAAAATAAAAAAATAAAGTGCATTTCATTTGCTTCTCTAGACCACCCTAAAGTCCCATGCACCCTTGCCCTTTTGCAGTTCTCTGTGTATCCATTGCCAGTGCTTGTGTCTTGTACATGATATTTGGAGTTGCATAAGCTGAGCTGGCATCCAAGCTTCACTTCTTACTAGCTATGTGATCTGTGGCTAGTCATTATTCCTTTCTGAGCCCACACTGTAAAACAACACTTTCCCCATTTGTATCCATCTAGTATCATGTTGTTTCTACTAAATGAATTAGTTAAAATAGGAATCTTAATTTATTTGAGTTATCCTACTTTGCACCAAACAAAGCTAACTCAACTTTCTCACACATTTGTGCACATGCATGTACACACACACACACACACACACACACACACACACCTGACTGTGTCAGGTTCTCTGTTGAGCCTGGCATGAATCGTGTTTGGAACTTGCACCTCACTAGCACTTGCAAGTAGGATTGACCCCAGTCCCTTTATGATCTCCATCAGTGGTTTCAGGAGAGATCAGAGTTCCGTAGAGCATTTATGTTCACCATGTAGGTTGTTAAAAAGGGTTCTATGAAAGAACAGTGAGGAGACTAGTGGAGAGCTAAGGAATCTGATAGAGCCAGGATTTGTGAGTGTGTGTGTTCACTTGTGTGTGTGCATGCATGTATGCGTGAGAGATGGTTGAGTCTGTTTTTTTTTTAGTTTTATTTTATTTTATTTTATTTTATTTTTTACATCCCTCACACCGTGAACCCCCCTCCCCCCATCCACCACCACCCCGACCTCACACCGAGCCATCACATTATACACATAAAATTATAGTTGGCATTCATTAATGTCCAGTCTCTGGTGTACAATGCCATGACCAGGCATCCACAGCATCCCTGAGGTGGTCCCCCAAACAGGACACATGTCCATCGGACACCCAACAAAATCCCCAAACACTATTGAATAAGTTCCCCAAAGTAATTCTCAAAAAACCCTGAGGCCATCCTGTGGTCGAGTCTGTTTTGATTTGAGGGCATGTCAGGCCACCTTAAACTGATTCCCATTTGTTTTAAATGATTAATTATATATGAACATGAATAGGGAAGTTGTGGTGTTTTACAGTGTCAAAATAGAAGAAGAAGCTTTTTAAAATAAAAGATCATTATTTTTTCAGGTCTTATGTTTAGGTCTTTGATCCATTTTGAGTTAATTTTGGTACATGGTGACAGATAGCAATTTATTTTCATTCTTTTGCACGTGGCTATCCAATTCTCCCAGCACCATTTATTGAAGAGGCTTTCTTTTCCCCATTGTATGTTTTTGGCTCCTTTGTCGAAAATTATCTGTCCATATTTATGTGGATTTATTTCTGGGTTTTCCATTCAATTCCATTGGTCTGTGTGTCTGTTTTTCTGCCAATACCATAATGCTTTTATTATTGTAGTATAAGCTGATGTCAGGGAGTGTGATACGTCCAGCATTAGAAGAAAACATTAGAAGATAATTAAACTCATGGACCTTAGATTCAAAGAAGATTTTTTGAATTTGACCTCAAAGGCAAGGGAAGTAAAAGCTAAAATAAATGAATGGGACTATATCAAACTAAAAAGCTTCTGCACAGCAAAAGAAACTATTGACAAAATAATGAGGCAACCAACTGAATGGGAGAAGGTTTTCGCAAACAGTGCCTCTGATAAGGGGCTAATATCCAAAATATACAAGGAACTCATGAAACTCAACAACAAAAAACCAAACAACCCAATTGAAAAATGGACAGAGGACCTGAAGAGACATTTCTCCAAAGAGGACTTACAAATGGCAAATAGACATATGAAAAAATGCTCAACATCACTAATCATCAGAGAAATGCAAATGAAAACCACAATGAGATATCACCTCACCCCAGTCAGAATGGCTTTCATCAATAAGACAAGTAGTAACAAGTGTTGGAGAGGCTGTGGAGAAAAAGGAACTCTCATACACTGCTGGTGGGAATGCAGATTGGTGCAGCCACTATGGAAGGTAGTGTGGAGGTTCCTCAAAATTTAAGAATAGAATTACCACATGACCCAGCAATCCCTCTGCTGGGTATAGACCCCAAAAATCTGAGAACTTTTATCCATAAAGATAAATGTGCTCTTATGTTCATTGCAGCTCTATTTACAGTGGCCAAAACATGGAAATAACCAAAGTGTCCTTCGATAGATGAACAGATAAATAAGTAGTGACATATATATATATATATATGTATACATGTATACATGTATATACATGTATACATATATATACACATATATGTGTATACATGTATATACATACACGCAATGGAATACTATTCTGCCATAAGGAAAGATGAAATAGTGCCATTTGGGACAACATGGATGGATCTTGAGATTATTATGCTAAGCGAAATAAGTCAGACTAAAGAAGTCGAGAACCATATAACTTCACTGATATGTGCGATATAAAACTGAAAGCAACAAAGGAACAAGACAAACAAATAAAGAAACAGAAACTCGTAGACACAGACAAGAGTTTAGTGATTACCAGAGGGTAAGGAGAAGGGGGGTAGTAGAAGAGGGTAAAAGGGGTTAAATATATGGTGATGGAAGGAGAACTGACTCTGGGTGGTGAACACACACCGTGACGTACAGAGGGTGCCAAAAAAATGTATATACATTTTCAGAAAGAAAAAAAAGTCTTAAAATTGTAATAATAGGTTCTTGCTTGGTGACTCAGGTGGTTGGAGCTCCGTGCTCCTAATGCTGAAGGCTGCCAGTTCGATTGCCACATGGGCCAGTGGGCTCTCAACCACAAGTTTGCCAGTTTGACTCCTCGACTCCCACAAGGGATGGTGGGCTGTGCCCCCTGCAACTAACAACGGCAACTGGACCTGGAGCTGAACTGCACCCTCCACAACTAAGATTGAAAGGACAGCAATCTGACTTGGAAAAAATCCTGGAAGTACACACTGTTCCTCAGTAAAGTCCTGTTCCCCTTCTGGAATAAAATCTTTTAAAAAAATTGTAATAATATATACTAATAACAGAAGATGAATACAAGTCACTTTTGACTTCTGCAATGACAACAGGTGCTCAAAGTGGTTACTGTCAGCGTCCAGACAGTTCTGATTACGGCGAACATTGTTTGGTAGACTTCTGTGGCAAGAGTGTAACCTGTTCCAACACCACAGCAGAAGCAGGACTTGTTGCTGTGTGAGGCCTCTCGGATCTTCCCTTGTGCATATTGCACACAGCACCACGCATCTCAGACTTACCACGAATGCGTGTAATTGTTAGGTGTGTTGGAGGTTCTGCTGTACACTCATGCCTCCATTGTCGTACTTCCACAACAGCTTGAATTTCAAATACCACCTCAAAATGGTCTTGGCTCTTCGAACAACAAACCTGCTTCAGCCATTTTCTTTGACTGTCCTGCCTGTTGCAGGATGCTAGCATTCATTTGATTAATGCCATCTTTTGAGTGAACATCATACCACCCATTCCTACCATAATTCAATTTAACTTTGAAAAGTAATACATAGATAACATCTCTTAAAATATATATACATTTTTTGGCACCCTCCATATAGATGATGTATTACAGAAATGTACAGTTGAAATCTATATTACTTTACTGTCCATTATCACCCCAATAGATTTTAATTTAAAAAGATCATTATTTATTTTAAAAGGATTTTCATAAAGGAAAGAGTTGTATCTCATTGCCAGTTATTTTGAAGCTGAGTTGAAATATAACTGAAAAGGGACAGGATCTTCAATGTACTGCTGGAGAGGGAGCCATCTACAAAAACTGTTGTGACTATAAAATCTAGATTTTTAAAAACATCTCCCAAAGAAAGATGGATTATAAAAGAAACAGTAACCGGAATTATTCAATTCCTGTTTTAGGTTTTTTTATTTTGAGGAGAATGGTACTAAAAAATATAGCAAATAGAATGAAAATGATTAAGAGGGAAGTAAACAAAAAGATATGTAAGAAACAAGGTATGCCTTGCCTCTGTAAATGAATCTATCTTCATAGCTAGATGAATTACCTATAAGGGTACAGGAAAATATGTTTGTATATGGTAAAAAAAATATAAAATGTTTTTGAGAATTTGGGAAAAAATGTGTGTAAGACTCTCCAGTCACAATACATATACTACCAGTGACTGTAGCACTAATTATTGCTTGTTGAAATTACAAAATAGATTAATAGATTGTGATCGAGCACTTAATAAAGAAAATATTGATTCTAGGAGATAGCATAGGTTCACTAAGAAGAAATGATGACAAACTAATCTTGTCTTACTATTTAATTGGAACTGTAAATGGAAAGGTAAAACTCCATAGATGTGATGTGTTTTGCTTAATCAATATTTCATAAAAAATATTTTATGGAAACTATGTAGAGAAAAAATGTACAAATGTAGGCTGGATGATAGTTATAGAGATTTATGGTTTGTCAATCAATTTCAACTCCTTCTCCCACCCCATGTATAGTCCTTCTTTCAAAACAAATAAAATGTATAATATCTCTGCCCTTGGTCTTGTCCTACTCAACATTTTAATGATATATATAATGACATAGAAGGCATACTTATCAAATTTACAGATGACATAAAACTTGGAGCAATAGCTAATACACCGAGTAACTGAATCTTAATTCAAAACATTCTTGACAGGCTGGAACTCTGGCCAAAGCTAACAAGATGAAATTTAATAGTTATAAATGTTAAGTCCTATGTTTAGGATCAAAAAAAAAATCAGCTGTACAAATGCTGGACGAGAGGAAATTTGGCTTAGAAGCCATTTTATTAGAAAAAAAATCAGTTCTTTTTTTCTGTCTATAAACTCAATAAGAGCCTCCAATTTCCATTGGTAGAAGGTCATTCATTGAAAAAAATATTTGTTACATCCTCACTATGTGCACACTACATTCTGTATCTTATTTAACTCTTACGACATTTCTCCAAGGCAGTAAGTTATATATTTATCCCTACTTTACAGATTAGAAACCTAATGATTCCAATTACCCTCATCTACCACCCCCTCCCTCCTTACCCTCTGGTAACCACTAAACTATTGTCTGTGTCTATAAGTTTTTGTTTCTTTGTCTTGTTCTTTTGTTGTTTTCAGTTTTATATCCCACATGTCAGTGAAATCTTACGGTTCTCAATGTTTTCTGTCAAACTTTGGGATCAAATATATGGTGTTGAAAGGAGAACTGACTCTAGGTGGTGAACACACAATGATACATAGATGATGTATTATAGAATTTTACACCTGAAACCTATGTAACTTTACTAACCATTGTCACCCCAATAAACTTTAATTAAAAATAAACTAATGAATTTGTCCATCTGTATGCTATTATTAAATTTTAGAACTGCATTTCAAATCTACGTCTCCTATTCCAGGTCCAGGATACAGTATAGTGTTGCTACTCAATGTATGGCCCGTAGATCAGCAATTTATTAGCAATGTAGAATTTCAGGCTTTACCCCAAACCTACTGAATCAGAATTTGCCTTTTAACTAGATTCTAAGGAGCACTGTATTTTTTTGAGGAGTAAATTTGAGGAGAACTGCCTCATATCACACCTGCCTCAGGTTACCAATATAGAGACAAGATAGTAAGTAGCGTCATTTCAGGAGGCTAGCTGGTTGACCAGTGTCTTAAGCAGGCCTCATGGAATGCCATTATTTTTTTTTTAAATTAATTTATTTATTAGTTTCAGGTGTACAAAACAAGGTAATACTTAGACGTTCATCATTTATATCCCTCATACTGTGAACCCCCCTCCCCCCATCCACTATCCCTCCGACCTCACACTGAACCATCACATTATATATATAAAATTATAGTTGGCATTCATTAATGTTTAGCTTCTGATGTACAATGCCATGATCAGGTATCCACAGTATCCCTGAGGTGGTCTCCCAAATAGGACGCATGTCCATCGGATACCCAACAAAATCTTTACAACATTATAGAATACCTTCCCAAAATTAATTTTCAAAAGAAAAACCCTGAGGCCATTTTGTGGTTACCAGCTGCTTCCAAATCCCTTCACCTTTCCCCTTATCCCCAACCCCCTCCCACACACCCATCTAACCACTCTCTGTTTTTTCTCTGCGTCCCCAAAACTGACTCTGATTAGTTCATTCACATAGTCTTTTCTTTAGATTCCATATATAAGTGAGATCATATGGTACTTGTCTTTCTCTTTCTGACTTATTTCACTTAACATAATGTTCTCTAGATCCATCCATGTTGCTGCAAATGATAAGATTTCTTTCTTCTTTATGGCTGCGTAATACTCCATTGTATAAATGTACCACAGCTTCTTAATCCAGTCATCTACCGATGGGCATTTTGGTTGTTTCCATATCTTGGCTATTGTGTAAAGTGCTGCAATAAACATAGGAGTGCATACAGATTTCTGAATTGGAGTTTTGGATTTCTCCGGGTAGATGCCTAGGAGTGGAATTACTGGATCATAGGGTAGTTCCATTTTCAGATTCCTGAGATACCTCCATACTGTTTTCCATAGTGGCTGCACTAATCTGCAGTCCCACCAACAGTGCACTAGCGTTCCCTTTTCTCCACATCCGCGCCAGCATTTGTTGTTTGTTGATTTATTGATAATAGCCATTTTGACTGGAGTGAGGTGGTATCTCATTGTGGTTTTTATTTGCATTTCTCTGATGGTTAGTGAGGTTGAGCATTTCTTCATATGTCTTCTTGCCTTCTGTATGTCCTTTTTAGAGAAATGTCTCCCCAAGTCCTCTGCCCATTTTTTAATTGGGTTGTTTGTTTTTTTTGGAGTTGAGTTGAGTAAGTTTTTTATAGATTTGTGATATTAATCCCTTATCAGATATATCATTGGCAAATATCTTTTCCCATAGAGTAGGATCCCTTTTTGTTTTATTGATGGTTTCCTTTGCTGTGAAAAAACTTTTTAGTTTGATGTAATCCCACATGTTTATTTTTTCTCTTACTTCGCTCGCGCGAGGAATAAGAACAAAGTGGGAGGTATAACGATACCTGATTTCAAACTATACTACAAGGCTACAGTAATCAAAACAACATGGTACTGGCATAAAAATAGATACATAGATCAATGGAACAGAATAGAGAGTCCAGACGTAAATCCATGCCTATATGCCCATCTAATCTACGACAATGGAAGCAAGAATGTACGATGGGGTAAAGATAGTCTGTTCAATAAGTGGTGTTGGGAAACCTGGACGGACACATGCAAGAAAATGAAGCTGGACCACCTCCTTACACCATATACAAAAACAAATTCAAAATGGCTTAAAGACTTAAATGTAAGATCTGAAACCATAAAATATCTAGAAGAAAATATAGGAAGAAACTTCATGGACATTACCCGGAGTAAGGAATGCCATTATTTTTTATCGTGTCTGTCAGTAACCATGCCTGTGCTGGATAGATAACACCTGAAAACTCATGCTCGTTTCTATATGCCAGATTTTAAGATGGAGTACTAATAGACTGGCAAGTCCAAGAGACATAATTAAGTGATGAGAGATGTTCAAAACAGGTCCTAGGAAGAAGAATTGAAGAAATCATGAATGTAAAGCTTTGAGAGGAGCTCCAAATAAGTGAGGATAATTTTCTTTAAGTATTTTTTTTTGGGGGGGGATGTCACTAGGATAAAGGACTGTTAAAATTTCATTGATTCATCTTTTCTATTTTTTCTCATTTATCAAATATCTATTGAGCACCTATTATGTATACGTCATTGAAATATATCATTATAATATTAAGTAGTATAAGACTAAGGACAGATATATTCTACCCTTTGTTTTTTTCTTGGGGGGAAAGACTCTGCATAGGGTTGGGTAAAGAACTAGGCATTAAGATTACTGTTGTGAGTAAGAAAGACAATGTGGCTATTCTAAAGGAAGTAACAACCCAGAGGTCACGTGGTACACAATTTATTGCATGGATATGTAATATGCAAATAAGTGAACACATGCCACTATTCTTTCAGAAAGTGTTAAGTGCTCTCCAGGTAATAGAGACTTGGAGAAAGCTAGTTTAGTTTGAGGGGTCAGTTGGTCAGGCAAGGCCTCTCTGAGGAGGTGATATTTGAGTTAGATCCTGAGTGACAGGATGGAGCTGTCACATGAAGAGCTACCTCGTTTCTCTGAAAATAAGACCTAGCTGGACAATCAGATCTAATGCATCTTTTGGAGCAAAAATTAATATAAGACCCAGTATTATATTATATTATATTATATTATATTATATCATATCATATTATATTATATTATATTAAAGACTGGGTCTTATAGTAAAATAAGACCCGGTCTTATATTAATTTTTGCTTCAAAAGGCACATTAGAGCTGATTGGCTAGGTCTTATTTTCAGGGAATCCGGGTAGTAGAAGAACATTCCAGATAGAAGGAAGAGTTAAGGCAAAGGCTTTAAGAAAGGAGTGAGCCTGGCGTGGTGAAAGGCAGTCCCAAATGGGGCAACATGAGGATGACAAAAAGGCTAGATTTCCAGAGTTAGATTTTGATTCATGGGGTTTGGGGGGGCCCTCCTACCAATGACAACATTCAACAATGAAGTGGATAGTGAGGCCCCTGTCATATGTGCTCCAGTGGAGGCTAAATGACTTATCAGGGAAGATTCAGAGAAGAATTCACATGTAAGAGATTGGAGGGGATACTCTCTAAGTCTTGTCCATCGAAAAACCAAGGCCATGGTTGACTACCATTATATAGGTTCTAAGAAAATATTTTTGTTCCTTATCATTATAGCTCTTACTGTAAAATCAAAATTGCTATTTAAAAATATCTATATTACGAGTGTCTCTCCCTACCGCCCTTCTTCCTTTTCCCTCTCTAATTCTCTCCCTCCCCTTACTCCTTTTCATAATTGCATGCACAAATCAATCCGAGGGGGAATTGTGGCTATTACGAAAACACTATATTAGCTTAATTATAAATAAATAGCCCCTCTGCAGTTATCTCAAGATTGAATGCATGTGATGATGGCTAGAGTACCTTATTTTTCCTCTGTGCCACTCTCAGCTCTGGCAGCAGACTGAAACAGTAACTGATTGGTTACCATGGTTTCCAATGGAGGCAATGTAGCATGTAATTATTGCATACAGCTATCATTACTAAATTCTTTATGGCATTTTGATGTAATTCAATAAATAGTTTGAGTTATAACTATAGAAGGAGGGTGCAACTGCTTACAGGATAACATTTTAAGGAAAATTACATTAAAAATTTTTTCCATATAGTTTGCCTATCACGGGCACTGATGAATAAAATTTAGTAGTTGGTTCTAATTGCTTTTCTCTTATCACAAGAAAAAATTGGTAAAAGAAGGTTTCAGGTCTGCCTTGATAGGTAAAGTAGTGTTGATTCAGGTACTAAACGAAACAAAACCTTTCATTTGGTTTTTAGCACGGTATTTAGGGAATCTTACTTCTTTGTGTTTATATATCTTTAACAATGAAATAAAAATGCGTGCTTTGTGAAACGTATAATAGAGAAGAGAGATAGAGACTTTTAGACCAATCTACCATCTCCTCCCTCCCTGTAGATTCCACGGCAAGTTTCCCCAGTTTGTCACTGAGTGCTAACTAATTAAGGAGTTGTCACTTTCCTGGCCTTCTCTCAGTGTTATGTGCACTACAGGATATAAATGTGGGTGTGAGGGTAATCCTTCATTATATATTCAAGAGAACTGCCAAGTGTTTCCATTTGTATTGTTATCATTTGAAGATAAATGATTTCAATTTATTTTAATAAAAGGCAGACAGACATGTATCTGTTAAGTTTTTTCATGCTACTGATAAACCCCACTCTTAATCAATTTTCCCAATTACTTGCTTTCTGTATTACTGTGTGAGAGAGCCAAAATCTTAACTAAGTCACAAATTGGCACCAGCACATAGAAATGTAGAAAGACTGATGCAAAATTGTTCTTATTCTTTTGATGAGTTATGTATCTTTCTGTTATGTTTTGAATTCATCAGGAATAATCTAGAATACATGTAGTAGTCTACTCATTGACTTCCCTATCTCATGTCTTTCTCCTTATTTTTCTCAAATGTATGCATGATGCTGTATTCTCTTTGTTATACAAGATGATGTGGGGTGGGGACAGAGAAGGACAAGAAGGGGTACTATACACAGTTTCTTCTCCCAAGAAGTGTGTGGTCTACCGGAGGGAAATGAGAAGCACACACAATATAGGCAACATAGTAGTAAGAACACAGTTGTAGTATATCTAAGTGGGCTTCACCCCTACTCCCTTTTACCTGCAGTGCTAATTCCCCTCCTTGGGCCTCAAAAAATTAGAAATAGAACTACATTATGACAAGCCTCTGTTCTCTTATATGTCAGATGGGGATACTCAAAGCTGTCTAAGAGGGTACATGCAAAGATTCAATCTGATAAAATATGTGGAGTTTATAAATACTGTACTTGGCACATAGTGTGCATTCAATAGAAATACAATAAAAAATAATGATGAAGGTAAAATATTTTACAGAGATATTGAACATTATGTAGTTGGGTAGGAAAAGGGATTGAACAAAACTTCACAGATGGAGGATTTAAATTTAGACTTGAAGGGGTAGGCATGCTTTGAAGGTGTGGAAACAAGGAGTGTTTCAGGTGAAAGAAATAGCATATGCAAATGTGTGGATATCTTTACCATTGATTTTTTTCTATCAAATTGACCTTTAAAAGTCAATTATGTTAGTATTGAACTGTGTTTTATTTTTTAAACTGTTTGTGTTTGCATTTCCACAAGGTCATGTTAAAGTTTTGTTTGTTATGTTGTTTTCTTGTTATTTTAAGAATCAGTGAACATGTTCTCTATTTCCCACTAACTACTGGGTGCAAATATTCTATGGTCCTATTCCCAGGACTGCCAAGAAAGCAATATACGAAGGACCTAATATAAGCAAAATTGGAAAGTGGAAGGCTACAACAGTTTTGGGTTTTTTTATTGTTTTTCTTTTTTTTTGTCTACTCTGCTCATTTGGTCCCCCTCTCCCCACTCCATGTGGTTATTCCTTTAATCCCATAGCTGCATATTGTGCCTTGGGTGTGCTCTACCATCCTGACAAGGCAATTTGATAAATGAATATCACTGAGCTTAAATGATAACTGGCCATAATGTAGTGCCACTCAGGGAGTATTGGCATTTTCAAAGTCAAGCCAGAAAGAAAAAGCAAACCCTGCATGGTAGGCCCTGTTTTAGGTGATAACTCAGTATTCCTTAAAGTATAGTGCTTTGGTGGAAATCCACCCCAGTTTTGAATGAGGCAGCTAAACTAGAAATCTATATTTAAAGTTGGGGTAGTGGTTAGGCCAAATCAGAATGGGTATCTAATTCAGTACGTTTTTAAGGAGATGAGAATGCAGTTGAATGGACTCGTCCCTTGGGAATAGACCTTCATGGATTTCATGTTCGTGTGAGAGGCAGTTATGCCTTCAGAATCATGGAAGTGTCTCCTATCCCATCTCTCTCTCCGTTGTATCTACTGAGAGATGCTCTGAACAGGAGTGCGTTGCAGGTGAACGGCTGATCAATGTTTAAGAAATCTAGTATTTTGGAAATCTGCAATATGTGATAGAGTTTGTAATGCATTTCCCAGATCTCTGTTCACTGTACTATTTGTTCTCTCGGTTCCTCGGATGGCTGCCAGCAAATACTCTTCAATCTTTAGCCCCTTCTGGGATTGTCACAGTGTGGAGGGCAGTGTTGTTTAAAGTCACACCCCTTCCCCAGGTGGTGTATCTCCACTGACTGATTGATACAGGAATACAAAGGCATGGTCCTCTTGGCCTACCTCAGGACCACTTCACGGGGCAATTATAGCTTCAGAGCTCAACGTGGGTTTGGCTAAGGCTACCATTGGGCCTGGACTGTAGCTGAATTTTTCTCTTTGCCCACTTCTGCTTTCTTCCCTCCCTTCCACAAATGTTGGGACCAAGGGCACTCCTCTATAAATGCCCTGAATGGTAAAATTCATCTTGGAGTGTGATTACTAGCGCACCCAACTTAAAACGAGATCTTTTCCTTTGGGTTAAGTTAGTTTCCCAGCAAGTATAATGTGGGACACTGGTATGCAATAAATGAGATTAAGTTATATTGAGACACTCATTCTTTCAGCATTCAGCCTGACTGGGCCTAGCTTAGAACAAATGGAAGCCCAGCTGGCCATCCAGAGTTGTTACATGCCTTGACACTTATCTCAGGTGCTACACAAACAGTTTCATTTTCCATATAAGCCATGCCATTTAAAGGTTGGGTGAAAGCTCTGTGTTTTCAGGAATCCTCCAAAGATACCCTTTTATTCCTAGGGGATATACTTAGTTTTTCTATTAGACATTATCACCTCAAGGTTGACACGTTTATCAGTTAAAAAAGTTGGAGACCGATAGGAAGAGTCTAGAATTCTGAGGGACTGAGGCATATGATACTTAAGTTTGTTTGCAGAATAAAAGGAGATGGGAGTATATATTGAACTTGGAGAAGTCTCCATTTCAATGGACTTTACAGATTCTTTCCAAATACGTATAAGTAGCTGAAGTTTTCATTTAGATTGTGCTCTGCTATTACTTTCTCTTTTTCTCCATCACCCACTAGGATTTCTTCATCTCCAAGAGCTGCACACAGCGTTTTTTTCGTAATACATTATATTGATCTCACAGCTTCGCTTTGAATAGTGGCACAGCTGCAGTTGTCATGGAATAGTGTATGTAATAACCTTGGAGTAGTAGCTGTTACTTATTCTTACAGTGGTTTGGGCTTAATTGTATGTGGGCTTTGACTTAACTTATAAAAGGTATTTGTATAATCTGCATTAATAACTGTAATTCCAGAAGTTAAAATGTACAATAAGTGTTTACATTTTGATGTGACCCTTCATACTAGTACCTGAAGGATTTTGTAAAAAAGGAATTCTAAAGGGCACAACTGCTGTTCTTTGGGTTTTACATATTTGTGGGCTTTGGATAGAAGGAAGTATTCCGAAGTCACTGGGGAATAGAAAAGGGTTTCTCTTTGTTTACTTCTGCTTCCAACAATATTGCCTCCTTCAGAAAAGGAAAGAATTGCATGGCAGTGTTGGCAGGGGAAGGGTAAGCTTGCATGTATTTAAACTATGGTTAAAGTTATCCCGATATTATATTTGAAGCTATCTACCAGTGGTGTGCTGGACCTGGTTCCCACCACATTGAGAGAAGCTGATTGTGGCACATCTGTGCTCAATGCTCTGTCCAGTGACATCATGCTGGTAGCTTGGAATCAGCTATGGTGGTAGTATTTACGTCCCTACAAAAGGTAGAAGTCAGGGCTTTCCCCTGCTCTTCCCCAAGGGAGCCACTTGGTAAACATTTACCAGTAAACCACTGCCAACTAGTCATATCCTTCTCAGTATAAATTATAGTTTTATATGGAAATTTTGTTCAGAAAAGACATAGTGCAGCAAACTGAGACTAGACAGTTCCATGCTTCTGAAGTGCAGACGCATCCGGACCCTGGAATCTTGATGAAGGCTGGGTGTGCTCACGAGTTTTGAATCACTTTGGAAAGGCGATTCTCCTGCATCCCATCCTATGCCTCAGACCCAGCGTTTTCCAAAATTAATGTCTCTTTGTAGGTGTTTTCTGTGGACAAGTATATACTCTAAAAAAGAAAATAAAGTACTTTCCGTAGGGGATTGAAGTGACTTCCCTTTGCTTTTGAGTTTGAAGTCTTTGTACCTGAAGTCAACAAGATGACTTCATTGATATGTGACTAAGCTCACTTGAATTTGGGCCCAGATCATTTACTTAGCTTTAAGGATGTTGACTCAGAGTGGAGCTAAAGGATGATGAAGGGGTAGCCAACGGTTGAGCTATGGGGCGAGACCATGATCTGTCCATTCAGAAACGTGGCCAGAAATTTGGAAATCTCGCCTCTAGTCTGTGAAATGACCCTCTTTCCCTCCTCAGGGTGTGTGAAGTCTGACATTGTAGTAAGATATATCTGAACACATTAAACTTTTCAGGTGACATACACACAGTTTTAACATAAAATATGAACCTTCACATGTATTTATACTTTGACTATTACACTTGGGTAGTTCATAGTCAGTATGTACCCTTCATATTGCTCCTCACTGAGCCCTCAGGAGTTATTTACCTTAATAGATACACTTATTTACCTCCATATAGACAGCCCCTAAGTATTACAAAAAAGATTATAAATTTGAAAGTGCATTTGATTATACTATCTAAGTATTCTGCTACACAACACAAACAAAAGTTTAAAGTAATAGAAACTAAATAAAATAATGATACACACAGAGGACTGTGAAACAATGGCTAAAGGGCACAATGTCACAGAAAATTCCTCCCCTGAAGCCCCAATTAACTAAACAGAAAAAGTAGTTTGTCCAAAAAGAGTCAAAAATAAATAAACAGAAACTAGACAAGGAAAATGAGACAAGCTTATGCCATCAACTTGAAAAGTAGCAGGAAAAATATTCTGTGTCCTAGTGCAGCAGAAAATAACACTTAGCAAAGGAGGATTTAATAAAATCTGAGACTTCCCTGTAATACCACTCAGTTTTGGGGAAACACAGTAAGGGGATAAATAAGCAACACTGGTAAGAAATCAAGAAAAAAAATCTTGGTGGCTATATACTCTTATATTCCGGAGGAAGTGCACTGTGAGTTTTGTTTTCCAAGGAGCAGTGTGAAGTTCAGAAAACAATCTGAGTGAGTGATTGATTCACAAGGAGAAAAAATCAGGGCAGTCTCAGCATCTTTCATAGTAACATTTTTTTTTTAATTAATTTTATTGGGGTGACAATTGTTAGTAAATTTACATAGATTTCAGGTGTACAATTCTGTATTACATCGTCTATAAATCCCATTGTGTGTTCACCACCCAGAGTCAGTTCTCCTTCCATCACCATATATTTGATCCCCTTTACCCTCATCACCCACCCCCCACCCCCTTACCCTCTGGTAACCACTAAATTATTGTCTGTGTCTATGAGTTTTTGTTTCTCATTTGTTTGTCTTGTTCTTTTTGGTTTATATACCACATATCAGTGAAATCATTTCATAGTAACATTTAATGCCACAAGACAGTGATGAGATTCCTACAAGCTCCAATGGAAAAGAAAAGTGGGATCCAACAATATTACACAAAGCTAGGTAATTATTCAAATGAAAAGCCACAGCAGACACTCGCAAAAAGGAAAGAACTTGGGAAGTTCATAAAAGTCAAAACAAAAACTCTCAGTAATAATATCCAAGAACTAGATTAAACATCTGAAGAGTTATGGCTGCAGATGTAATGCTTATGGGCAGTGGGGAGAAAGCAGTTGAGGTGTGATACCCACCACACATTCCATAGTGTCTGGTCATATCTAAAATCAAAGCAGGTACATTAAAAAAACTCCAATATGTAAATGTTTTCTAAATTTTTTTTTCTTTGATATTCTCAACTTTGGTACTGTTTGACTTTTTGGGTTGGATGCATTTTTGTCGTGGGGACTGTCTTGTGCATTGTAGGGTATTTGCAGTATCCATGGCCTCCACGTACTAGATGCCAGTAGCACCCAGTTGTGACATCTAAAAATGTCATCAAACACTGCCAAATGTTCCCTAGTGGACAACATTTCTCCTATTTGAGAACCACTGCTTTAGGTGGGTCTTTTAGAAACAAGTATTTTTGTCACAAAAGAACAATTATGGTATTTCCTTGAGTTTCACTTTTGTTCTGTTCACATTTTAGTGGAATTAAGTTGAGTATTTCAGAAAAGTAGCTTGTGAATATATGAACCCATTTTAAAGTAATTTTGATTATTTACTACATCTGTCAATCAGTCTATCCTCTACCTATTATTTATCTCTCTTTGTATCAGTATATATGCATAGGGAGATGCTCATAAAATAATAAGACTAGATATCCAGTTGATGACATTTTAGTTTAATTGCTTTTTAATGTATTGCTTGATTTTTTAAATGATAGCAAAATGTATGTGTCTTTGTAAAAAAATAAAGCCATAACTCTAAAAGTAATGTAGATAAATTTTATATAATTCCTTTATCTGTAACAAAGCATTATCATAAAGTCTTAAAATATATGTAGCCATTAATATGTTCTACTTCATTCAATTTAACTGAATGGAATAATTTTTAAAATGTGTTAAAAAATTGCAATACTGGAAACTTCAAAATAATTCAAATGCCCTGTAGTAGAAAGTCAGCTTAATAAATTATGATATAGCTATTATATGGAATTATACTCATCTGTTGATAATAAAATTGTGGATGAATATTTATTACATGGGAGGGTATTAATATTATGTATTAAATGAAAAAATTAGGTTTTTAAATGTTTATATTGTATTATTCCTAGTTTATATAAAGTATTATATAGGTATAGAAAATCCCTGGAACTATTATATACATCAAGGCTTTTATCTCCAGGTGATATGTAATAGGTGGCTTTTATTTCACTCTTCTTAATATTTATGGTTTCTATTTTCTATATCAAAAACTTTATAATAATATTATAAATGTAATGTTTATCATAAGAAATATTATGAAAGGTACTTTTAATTCCAAAATGAAGAGTCTATCTAGGTAACCAGGTCCTCCAGAGACCCTGGACTCCCAGTATGAAAATGTTACCCTAAATTTTTCCCTAACCTCCTTAGCTCAGGTTGCATGATGAAAATGGACATTAGTCAAAAGAGGAATTTACAGGAATGAATGTTGGTAAGTTTTAAACCAAAAAAAGTGTATGAAAATCTAGTGTAACAGAACAGACTGAGAATAGCTCCTTGGGAAGAACAGCAACATCAGCGTCCCAAGGAAGAGACCAGGGACAAAAATATTGCAATGGCTAGATTATAGTTGTGAAAGAGGGACAAGGGCAGGACACACCAGGAGAGGGACGATGGGCTCGGGGCTGAGGCCCTTGTGTGTTGGTCAGCCACATATAACCAGTTTTCTGCTTCTCCACCTTGCATGTGGGCATGCCAGCACATACCCAGAACTCCTGGTGTGCAGACCCCTACAAAGAATACAGTAAATCAGTGGGCTCCAACAGCCATGGACCCCTGTGCACATCAGAGATGCCTCATAAGATTTCTGGAGCATCTTTTTCTGAAAATATATGTCTTAAAACACTTATTTTACAAACAAATCTTATTTTTTCTTATTTATATACTAAACACACATAATACATATATGTACAATCATAGACATAAAATAATATACAGAGGGTGCCAAAAGAATGTATACATGTATGAAAAAAGGGAAAAAAACGTATTACATTTGTAGTACTCAACACATACCAATAACAAAAGGTGAATACAAGTCATGTTTGACTTCTGCAATGACAAGAGGTGCTCAAAGTGGTTCCCATCAGCATCCAGACTTTTCTGATTACGGCGAACTACTGCTTGAACAACATTGACCAAAGTGTCCATGTGTATACATTTTTGGCACCCCTTTGATCACTTGTATAGTAATGAATATATTGACAATTTTAAACTATCACTCTTCAACTAAATCATTTTTATAACTTTGATTATTAATTACAGAGCACATATCTACTTAAATCAGTATTTATGAACCTTATATTTACATACCTAAAAACTGAAGATGTGGGAACTGAGCAGCCTGAGTTCTGTACTCGTAATTGCCACTATTATTCATGATGTAGTGAATTTCTTCATCAAAATAAAAAGATTGGCTTAGTTACTTTCAATTTCAAGATGAAAATATGGGCTAGGGAAGTTATATATTTGAGTTCACATCATCAGTAACAGAGAGCTAGAACTCAAATATTCTGATTTGTGGTCAAGCATGTGGACCACCAAACATGTAGCCTCTTTCACACGTGCCAAGTACCATAACATTTTTCTTTATTCTGTATCTTAATATGCTATTGATCACCTTTGCTCTCATCTTTCAGGAAAGTCATTATAAGCATTAATTAAAGTTAGCTGTACAATGAAACCTCATGTTTTTTTCTGGAAAGGTAGTGCCTTCCTGGACACTGTGTTTATAACTGTTTCCAGGTAAGAATAGTTCAGAGTGGAGACCAGAAAAGGTACCTGTAATTCAATGTCATGGGTATATGTGGACAGTAGAGTTTGGCCTAGAAAGACCGTGATCAACCTTCCAAGGCTCTCAGGAAAGTGAAACTATGGAAATAAAAGCCTTTAAATTCCATGGGGGAAAAATCATCATATAAACAAGGCAGACCTTATTTTTTATTAATCTCACTAGGCTCTCTTTTTATATAATGATCCAATTATATCTGTCACCTTGGACAGAGAGCATAACGGAACACTATGGAGCAGCCTGAAATTATAGTTACAGGTGTTTGTGTACTGCCTGCCCCACATACCCCGTTTACCCATTGACATGAGTTCATCCTGGTTATTAGTAAGTTGCTGTTGAGTTTCTGTTGTAAGATTCCTGATTTGAAATGAAGAAAAATAATAAAATGCTAACTCATACTAACCAACCATGAGCTGGGTTTTGGGTACTGCCTTTTGAGGTAAAGTATACTTCTCTATTCACTCCCTGTTTTTTCCCTTTGTGCAACTGAGAAAATAAAAACTCCATAAAGGAAAGATGGTATCCTTTATGAATTACTATAACTAACTTCCATGTGACTTGTTTGAGCTTTTCAAGCACCTATAGATCTATTAAATTTCTTTGCTGATAGCAGCATTTTAAAAAAAAATATTTCAATTGCTCTCTTCCCTCCTTGTTACACTGAAAACTAAAGAAGCTTAAGTCAGAGATAAAAAAAAATATGGCGGCGTGAGGTGAGCCTCTGTAACGCTCCCCTGGAATTTACAACGAATCGGACAACAATAACTCCACAAAGGACTCCTTGCACAGCAGACAGGCAAGACGAAGAGGCTGACTACTGAATTCACCTCCAGGTGGGTGAATTGCGCGAGCGGGGGAGGAGGGAGGGAGAAGTGCAGAGATGGAGCCGTGCGGGCGCAGGACACAGACCTAGCTCAGTGCTCCGAGCCCGCTGCTCCCGGATCTTCCACAGCTGCGGGAGAGGGAAGGACTCGGACTGCCAGGGCTCTGCTTACGGCCCACAGGGCTGAGGGGGCAGCATACAAAACCGCTGAACACAACGCTCGCTCACGGCAGACCTTGGAGCAAAGACTGAGGGAAGAGGGCTGAAATCGGTGGTTTAAGCCCTCACTGCCGAGCGGAGAACGGAAGCCTTAGGCACGGAGACTAGTCGCCCCCTCCCTACCCTCCCAGAGCTTGCCCCGCCGCCCACCTGCCCGGTGCTAGAAGCTATAAAGTAGCAGTGAAGGATCAAAGGACAGAATATTTGCTGCTCTGAGAACTGTGGACCCCAGACACAGATTCGCAGCTCAACTAGTTCCGGCAAAGGGGAGGGAGCTGGGGAAGCAGGACTGGCTGTGGTGGTGGTCGCCGCCATTGGTCTGGGCCACCTCTCACAACTCACCCCGCCCCTGGCCCCACCCATCTGGGCAGATCCCTGCAGGAGTAAACAGAACTGCTGAAACAAAGGGGCTCTGAATCTGGTGCAGAAAGAGCTTTGGAACTCCAAAAGCTCTTCGCATACCTATCAGCCTTTTGCAGAAGCCACTCCTGTAGATGTCTAGGAAGAGAAATAGTAAATCAGTGATTGCCATGAATAACCAAGGCAACAAGATAGCTCAGAAAGAAAGTGAAAAGTCTCCAGAAAAGGAACTCAGAGATACGGACATTTGTGATTTAAATGACAGAGAATTCAAGATTGCAATTCTGAAAAAACTGAACGAGATGCAAGAAAACACAGAAAGGCAGTTTAATGAACTCAGAAACACAATCAAAGAATACCATGAGCATTTTACAAAAGAGATTGAAATTTTGAAAAAGAACCAAATAGAATTTCTGGAGATTAAGAACTCAATAGAAGAAATTAACAATAAAATATCCAGCTTAGGTAGTAGAGTTGACCAATGGAGGAAAGAATCAGTGACATTGAAGATAGGAACCTGGAATTTACACAGATGGAAGATGCAAGAGACTTGAGACTTAAAAGAAATGAAAGAACTCTACAAGAACTTTCTGACTCCATCAGAAAGAGCAATATAAGAATAATGGGCATACCAGAAGGAGAAGAAAGAGGGAAGGGAACAGAGAATATATTCAAACAAATCGTCGATGAGAACTTCCCAAACTTGTGGACAGAACTGGATCCTCGAATCCAAGAAGCAAATAGAACACCTAATTACCTCAATCCCAACAGGCCTTCACCAAGGCACATTGTATTGAAGCTGTCTAAAATCAATGACAAAGAAAGAATCCTCAAGGCAGCCAGGGAAAAGAAGACGGTAACTTACAAAGGAAAGCCCATTAAATTATCATCAGATTTTTCAGCAGAAACTCTACAAGCAAGGAGGGAATTGAACCAAATATTCAAACTATTGAAAGAGAGAAATTATGAGCCAAGAATAATATATCCAGCAAAGATCTCCTTTAGATATAAAGGAGGAATAAAGACCTTTCCAGACATCCAGAAGTTGAGGGAATTTTCTAATACACGACCTGCACTACAAGAAATACTAAAGGAGGCTATTAGACCACCATCAACAGGGACAACTTGTGGCAACCGAAACATAAAAAGGGGGAGCGTAAAGGCCTGAACTGGAATATGGGAATAGAGAAAGTAAGCGTACTGAAGAAACTGGAATACTCTAAATATCAAACTTTCTTTTACATAAACTCAAGGGTAACCACTCAAAAAACATCCAAATCTGAAATATATACTGTAATAAAAGAAGAAACAGAGGGAAACATCATAGAATACCAACACACAGAAATAACAGACAACAACAAAAAGGCAAAGAAACAATGGAGACACAGCCTTACCAGAAAACTAAAGACAGAATGACAGGAAATCCTCACATATCAATAATCACCCTAAATGTAAATGGACTGAACTCACCAATAAAGAGACACAGAGTAGCAGATTGGATCAAAAAACTAAACCCAACCATATGCTGCCTACAAGAGACACATCTCAGCTACAAGGACAAGCATAGACTCAAAGTGAAAGGGTGGAAATTGACACTCCAAGCAAATGGTACCCAAAGAAAATCAGGTGTAGCCATAATGATTTCTGATGAAATAGACTTCAGGGTGAAAAAGATAACAAGAGACAAAGATGGACATTTCATAATGGTAAAGGGGACTATACAACAAGAAGACATAACAGTCATCAATATTTATGCCCCCAATCAGGGAGCACCGAAATATACCAAGCAACTCCTAACAGAACTAAAGGGAGAAATTGACCAAAACACAATTATACTAGGGGACTTAAATACATCATTGACAGTTATGGATAGATCATCCAAACAGAAGTTAAGTAACGAAATCGCAGCCCTAAATGACACATTAGATGAATTGGACATAATTGACATATATAGAGCACTTCATCCTAAAACATCAGACTATACATTCTGTTCTAGTGTACACGGAACATTCTCAAGGATAGACCATATATTGGGACACAAAATCAGCCTCAGCAAATTTAAGAAGATTGAAATCATACCAAGCATATTCTCTGATCACAAAGCTTTGAAATTGGATATCAACTGCAAAAAGAAAGCAGGAAAAAACACAAATACATGGAGATTAAACAACATACTTTTAAAGAACGACTGGGTCAAAGAAGAAATTACAGGAGAGCTCAAAAGATACATAGAAACAAATGACAATGAAAATACATCCTACCAAAATTTTTGGAATGCCGCGAAAGCAGTTTTAAGAGGGAAATTTATATCATTACAGGCCTATCTCAAGAAACAAGAAAAATCCCAAATAAATAACCTCATGTTACACCTTAAAAAACTAGAAAAAGAAGAACAAGCGAAACCCAAGGTCAGCAGAAGAAAGGAAATAACAAAAATCAGAGCAGAACTAAATGAAATAGAGAACAAAAAGACAATAGAAAAAATTAATGTGACAAAAAGCTGGTTCTTTGAAAAGATTAACAAAATCGACAAACCCTTGGCTAGACTCACTAAGATAAAAAGAGAGAAGACACTAATTTACAAAATCAGAAATGAAAAAGAGGAAGTTATCACGGACACCACAGAAATACAAAGGATTATCCAAGAATACTATGAAGGACTATATGCCACCAAATTTAATAACTTAGAAGAAATGGACAAGTTCTTAGAAACATATAGCCTTCCAAGGCTGAATCATGAAGAACTGGAAAATCTTAACAGGCCAATCACCAGTAACGAAATTGAATCAGTCATCAAAAACCTTCCCAAAATCAAAAGTCCTGGACCAGATGGCTTCACCAGTGAATTCTACCAAACCTTCAAAGAGGATCTAATACCAATCCTGCTCAAACTCTTCCAAAAAATTGAAGAAGAGTCAGTACTCCCTAACTCATTTTATGAGGCCAACATTACCGTGATACCAAAACCTGGTAAGGACAACACAAAAAAAGAAAACTACAGACCTATATCTCTAAAGAATACAGATACTAAAATCCTAAACAAAATTCTAGCAAATCGAATACAACAATGCATTAAAAAGATTATTCATCACGACCAAGTGGGGTTCATCCCCGGGGCACAAGGATGGTTCAACATTCGCAAATCCATCAATGTGATACATCACATAAAGAAAATAAAGGACAAAAATCATATGATTATATCAATTGATGCAGAAAAAGCATTTGATAAGATACAACATCCATTTATGATTAAAACACTTACTAAAATTGGTATAGAAGGAAAATACCTCAACATAATAAAGGCCATATACGACAAGCCCTCAGCTAATCTCATAATTAATGGTGAAAAGCTGAAGCCCTTTGCTCTACGTTCAGGAACACGACAAGGTTGTCCCCTATCACCTCTGCTTTTCAACATAGTGTTGGAAGTCCTCGCCAGAGCTATCAGGCAAGAGAAAGAAATAAATGGCATCCAAATTGGGAATGAGGAAGTTAAATTATCACTCTTTGCAGATCACATGATGCTATATATAGAAAACCCTAAAGACTCCACCAAAAAGCTATTAGAAACAATCAATGAATACAGTAAAGTTGCTGGCTACAAAATCAACGTAGAAAAGTCCATTGCTTTCCTATATACCAGCAATGAAATCTCAGAAAAAGAGATAGAAAAAACAATTCCTTTTGCAATTGCAGCAAAAAGAATAAAATACCTAGGAATAAACTTAACCAAGGATGTGAAGGATTTATATGCTGAAAACTATAAGACATTTTTGAAAGAAATTGAAGAAGACACAAAGAAATGGAAAGACATTCCGTGCTCATGGATTGGAAGAATCAACATAGTTAAAATGGCCATATTACCCAAAGCCATATACAGATTTAATGCAATCCCCATTAAAATCCCAATGGCATTTTTTAAAGAAATAGAACAAAAAGTCATCAGATTTGTTTGGAACCACAAAAGACCCCGAATAGCCAAAGCAATATTAAAAAAAAAGAACAATACTGGAGGTATCACACTCCCTGATTTTTGCTTGTACTACAGGGCTACAATAATCAAAACAGCTTGGTATTGGCGGAAAAACAGACACATAGACCAATGGAATAGAATTGAGAACCCAGAAATAAAACCACATAAATATGGACAGGTAATTTTTGACAAAGAAGCTAAAAACATACAATGGAGGAAAGACAGCCTCTTCAATAAATGGTGCTGGCAGAATTGGATAGCTACGTGCAAAAGAATGAAACTGGACTGCTATCTGTCACCATGTACCAAAATTAATTCAAAATGGATCAAAGACTTAAGCATAAGACCTGACACAATAAACTGCATTGAAGAAAACATAGGTACTAAACTTATGGATCTTGGGTTCAAAGAGCATTTTATGAATTTGACTCCAAAGGCAATGGAAGTAAAAACTAAAATAAACAAATGGGATTATATGAAACTGAAAAGCTTCTGCACAGCAAAAGAAACTATTGACAAAATAATGAGGCAACCAACTGAATGGGAGAAGATTTTCGCAAACAGTTCCTCTGATAAGGGGCTAATATCCAAAATATACAAGGAACTCATGAAACTCAACAACAAAAAAACAAACAACCCAATTGAAAAATGGACAGAGGACCTGAAGAGACATTTCTCCAAAGAGGATATACAAATGGCAAATAGACATATGAAAAAATGCTCAACATCGCTAATCATGAGAGAAATGCAAATGAAAACCACAATGAGATATCACCTCACCCCAGTCAGAATGGCTTTCATCAACAAAACAAATAGTAACAGGTGTTGGAGAGGCTGTGGAGAAAAAGGAACCCTCATACACTGTTGGTGGGAATGCAGACTGGTGCAGCCGCTATGGAAGGCAGTGTGGAGGTTCCTCAAGAAATTACGAATAGAATTACCATATGACCCAGCAATCGCTCTCCTGGGTATCTACCTCAAAAATATAAAAGCATTTCTCTATAGAGACACGTGTACGCCAATGTTCATTGCAGCTTTGTTTACGGTGGCCAAGACATGGAAACAACCAAAATGTCCTTCGATAGATGAATGGATAAAGAAGTTGTGGTACATATACACAATGGAATACTATTCGGCGTTAAGGAAAGATGATATAGGAGCATTTGTGACAACATGGATGGATCTCGAGAGAATAATGCTAAGTGAAATAAGTCAGACAGAAAAAGCAGAGAACCCTATGATTTCACTGATATGTGGTATATAAACCAAAAAGAACAAGACAAACAAATGAGAAACAAAAACTCATAGACACAGACAATAATTTAGTGGTTACCAGAGGGTAAGGGGGTGGGGGGTGGGTGATGAGGGTAAAGGGGATCAAATATATGGTGATGGAAGGAGAACTGACTGTGGGTGGTGATCACATAATGGGATTTATAGACGATGTAATACAGAATTGTACACCTGAAATCTATGTAAATTTACTAACAATTGTCACTCCAATAAATTTAATTAAAAAAAAAAGAAGCTTAAGTCATCGTGCAAAAAGGCTATTATACACAGGTCATATGGTAGGGAGTCTAAATCTAGCTACAAACTAATTAGCATGTCTGTTTAACCCAAGAGATGAGCAGATTTCTCCCAAGGTCTGTCTCTGTGTTTGTAATGATGTAAACATGTTCCTGAATACAAGGAAAGGAAAGCATTTGTCGTCTTAAATCTTTTTTTTTTTTTAATTTATTTATTAGTTTCAGGTGTACAAGACAAGGTAATACTTAGACGTTCATCATTTATATCCCTCACACTGTGAACCCCCCTCCCCCCATCCACTATCCCTCCGACCTCACACTGAACCATCACATTATATATATAAAATTATAGTTGGCATTCATTAATGTTTAGCTTCTGGTGTACAATGCCATGATCAGGTATCCACAGTATCCCTGAGGTGGTCTCCCAAATAGGACGCATGTCCATCGGATACCCAACAAAATCTTTACAACATTATTGAATACCTTCCCCAAATTAATTTTTCAAAAAAACCCTGAGGCCATCTTGTGGTTACCAGCTGCTTCCAAATCCCTTCACCTTTCCCCTTACCCCCAACCCCCCCCCACACCCATCTAACAACTCTCGGTTTTTCCTTTGTGTCCCCAAAACTGTTTCTGATTAGTTTATTCAGATAGTCTTTTCTTTAGATTCCATATATAAGCGAGATCATATGGTATTTGTCTTTCTCTTTCTGACTTATTTCACTTAACATAATGTTCTCTAGATCCATCCATGTTGCTGCAAATGATAAGATTTCTTTCTTCTTTATGGCTGCGTAATACTCCATTGTATAAATGTACCACAGCTTCTTAATCCAGTCATCTACCGATGGGCATTTCGGTTGTTCCCATATCTTGGCTATTGTGTAAAGTGCTGCAATAAACATAGGAGTGCATACAGATTTTTGAATTGGAGTTTTGGATTTCTCCGGGTAGATGCCTAGGAGTGGAATTACTGGATCATAGGGTAGTTCCATTTTCAGATTCCTGAGATACCTCCATACTGTTTTCCATAGTGGCTGCACTAATCTGCAATCCCACCAACAGTGCACTAGCGTTCCCTTTTCTCCACATCCACGCCAGCATTTGTTGTTTGTTGATTTATTGATGATAGCCATTTTGACTGGAGTGAGGTGGTATCTCATTGTGGTTTTTATTTGCATTTCTCTGATGGTTAGTGAGGTTGAGCATTTCTTCATATGTCTTCTTGCCTTCTGTATGTCCTTTTTAGAAAAATGTCTCCTCAAGTCCTCTGCCCATTTTTTAATTGGGTTGTTTGTTTTTTTGGAGTTGAGTTGAGTAAGTTTTTTATAGATTTGTGATATTAATCCCTTATCAGATATATCATTGGCAAATATCTTTTCCCATACAGTAGGATCCCTTTTTGTTTTATTGATGGTTTCCTTTGCTGTGAAAAAACTTTTTAGTTTGATGTAATCCCACATGTTTATTTTTTCTCTTACTTCCCTCGCGCGAGGGGATATGTCAGTGAAAATCTTACTCCGGGTAATGTCCATGAAGTTTCTTCCTATATTTTCTTCTAGATATTTTATGGTTTCAGATCTTACATTTAAGTCTTTAAGCCATTTTGAATTTGTTTTTGTATATGGTGTAAGGAGGTGGTCCAGATTCATTTTCTTGCATGTGTCTGTCCAGGTTTCCCAACACCACTTATTGAACAGACTGTCTTTACCCCATCGTACATTCTTGCTTCCATTGTCATAGATTAGATGGGCATATAGGCATGGATTTACGTCTGGACTCTCTATTCTGTTCCATTGATCTATGTGTCTATTTTCATGCCAGTACCATGCTGTTTTGATTACTGTAGCCTTGTAGTATAATTTGAAATCAGGTATCGTTATACCTCCCACTTTGTTCTTATTTTTCAAGATTGCTGAGGCTATCCTGGGTCTTTTATGGTCCCATATAAATTTTAGGATTATATGTTCTATTTCTGTGAAAAACGTCGTTGGTAGTTTGATAGGAATTGCGTTGAATATGTATATTGCCTTAGGCAGTATGGACATTTTAACTATATTAATTCTTCCTATCCATGAACATGGAATGTGTTTCCATCTATTTATGTCTTCTTTCATTTCTTTCTTCAGTGTTGTATAATTTTCTGAGTACAGATCTTTTACATCTTTGGTTAGATTTATTCCCAGATATTTTATAGTCTTTGGAGCAATTGTAAATGGAATTGTTTTTTTAATTTCTCCTTCTGCTATTTTATCATTGGTATATACAAATGCAACTGATTTCCGAATATTAATTTTATATCCTGCTACTTTACTGAATTCATCTATCAGTTCTAATAGTTTCTTGGTGGAGTCTTTAGGGTTCTCTATATATAGTATCATATCATCTGCATATAATGATAATTTTACTTCCTCCTTACCAATTTGGATGCCTTTTATTTCTTTCTCTTGTCTGATTGCTGTGGCTAGAACTTCCAGCACTATGTTGAATAGAAGTGGAGAAAGTGGGCAACCTTGTCTTGTTCCTGATCTTAGGGGGAATGGTTTTAGCTTTTCCCCATTGAGTATGATGTTAGCTGTGGGTTTGTCATATATGGCCTTTATTATGTTAAGATATGATCCTTCTATTCCCACTTTCTTAAGGGTTTTTATCATAAAAGGTTGCTGTATTTTATCAAATGCTTTTTCTGCATCTATTGATATGATCATGTGATTTTTATTTTTCATTTTGTTAATGTGGTGTATCACATTAATTGATTTGCGGATGTTGAACCACCCCTGCATACCAGGGATGAATCCGACTTGATCATGGTGTATGATCTTTTTGATGTATTGCTGAATTCTGTTCGCTAATATTTTGTTGAGAATTTTTGCATCTATGTTCATTAGAGATATCGGCCTGTAGTTTTCTTTTTTTGTGGTGTCTTTGTCTGCTTTTGGGATCAGGGTGATAGTGGCTTCGTAAAAAGTGTTTGGGAGTCTTCCTTCTTTCTGGATTTTTTGGAAGAGCTTGAGGAGAATAGGTGATAATTCTTTTTTGAATGTTTTGAAAAATTCACCTGTAAAGCCATCTGGTCCAGGGCTTTTGTTTGTTGGGAGATTATTGATTACTGATTCAATTTCCCTGGTGGTAATCAGACTGTTCAGGCTTTCTGTTTCTTCTTGAGTTAGGCTTGGAAGGTTGTGAGCCTCTAGGAAATTGTCCATTTCTTCCAGATTGTCAAATTTGTTGGCATATAGTTGCTCATAGTAATTTCTTAAAACTTTTTGTATTTCTGTGGTGTCTGTTGTCACTTCTCCTCTTTCATTTCTGATTTTATTAATTTGGGTCCTCTCTCTCCTTTTTTTAATGAGTCTGGCTAAAGGTTTGTCAATTTTGTTTATCTTCTCAAAGAACCAGCTCTTGGATTCATTGATCTTTTGTATTGTTTTTCTGTTTTCTATTTCATTTATTTCTGCTCTGATCCTTATTATGTCCTTCCTTGTGCTCCCTTTGGGTTTATTTTGCTGTTCTTTTTCCAGATCCCTTAAGTGTGAAGATAAACTGTCAATTAGTGATGTTTCTTGTTTCTTTAGGTAGGCCTGCAGTGCTATGAACTTCCCTCTTAGGACTGCTTTCGCAGCATCCCATAGATTTTGGGTTGTTGTGTTCTCATTCTCATTTGTCTCAAGATATCTTTTGATTTCTTCTTTGATCTGCTGCTTGACCCATTCATTATTTAGCAACATGTTATTCAGCCTCCATGAATTGGTGTATCTTCCTGGTTTTTTTCCCCTGTAGTTCATTTCTAATTTCATAGCACTGTGGTCAGAGAAGACAATTGGTATGATTTCAATTTTCTTAAATTTATCGAGGCTTGTTTTGTGTCCTAACATATGATCTATCTTAGAAAATGTTCCATGTGCACTTGAGAAGAACGTGTATTCTGCAGCATTGGGGTGAAATGCTCTGAAAATATCGATTAAATTCAAGTGGTCCAAAGTATCATTTAAGGCTGTTGTTTCCATATTGATTTTCTGTCTGGAGGACCTGTCCCTTGTTGTCAGAGGTGTGTTGAAGTCCCCTACTATGATAGTGTTGCTGTTGATCTCTGTCTTTATGTCCATCAGTACCTGTTTTATATATTTAGGTGCTCCTATGTTAGGTGCATAGACGTTTACTAGGGTCATGTCCTCTTGTCGGATTGATCCCTTTATTATTATATAGTGCCCATCTTTGTCTTTTAATATGTTCTTCATTTTAAAGTCTATTTTGTCAGATATAAGTATTGCAACTCCAGCTCTTTTTTTGCTTCCATTTGCATGAAATATGTTACTCCAACCCTTCACTTTCAGCCTGTGTGTGTCTTTTGATCTGAAATGAGTCTCTTGTATACAGCATATACAAGGGTCTTGCTTCCCTATCCACTCAGCCACCCTATGTCTCTTGATTGGAGCGTTTAATCCATTTACATTTAAAGTGATTATTGATAGGTACATAGTTATTGCCATTTTAAAATTTGTAGTAAATTGTTTTCATCTTTCTTCTGTTTACAGAAGTCCTTTTAGTATTTCTTGCAATGCTGGCTTGGTTGTAATAAATTCTTTCAGTTTGTTCTTTTCTGGGAAGCTCTTTATCTCTCCATCAACTTTAAATGATAGCCTTGCTGGATAAAGCAATCTAGGTTGTAGGCCTTTGTGTTCCATCACTTTGAGTATCTCCTGCCACTCCCTCCTGGCCTTCAATGTTTCTGTAGAAAAGTCATTTGATAGTCTTATGGGAGTTCCCTTGTATGTCACCTTCTGCCTTTCTCTTGCTGCTTTCAAGATTCTCTCTTTGTCTTTAAGCTTTGCCATTTTAACTATAATGTGTCTTGGTGTGGGCCTGTTTGGGTTTATCCTGGTTGGAACTCTCTGCACTTCCTGGGCTTGTATGTTGGTTTCCTTCATCAGGTTAGGGAAGTTTTCGGACATTATTACCTCAAATATGTTCTCAATCCCTTGCTTCTTCTCTTCGCCTTCTGGTATTCCTATGATGCGCATGTTGTTGCGCTTGATGTTATCCCAGAGGTCTCTTAACCCATCTTCATTGTTTTTTATTCTTTTTTCTTTCTGTTGTTCAGTTTGAGTGATCTCTGCTAACTTGTCTTCTAAGTCGCTGATTCGATCCTCTGCTTCATCTAACCTGCTGGTCATTCCTTCAAGTGAGTTCTTAATTTCGGTAATTGTGTTCTTTAGTTCTAGCTGGTTGTTCGTTAAGATTTCTACATCCGTTTTTAGTTCTAACTGGTTGTTCTTTATGATTTCTATATCCTTCTTTATGTCTTCTCTAAGCTCCTTAAACATTCTTATCACCAGTGTTCTGAACTCTGTCTCTGACATGTTGGTTACCTCTGCTTCATTTGGTTCCAGTTGTGGAGGTTTCTTCTGTTCTTTTATTTGGGACATGTTTCTTTGTCTCCCCATTCTGACTGACTCTCTGTGCTTGCTTTGATGTAGTAGGAAGATCCCCTAGAGCTCTTAGTTCTTGCTGGGTTATCTTATGTATTATGTGTCCTTTATATTTGACTTGGACTACTTCGTTCTTCTCTGCATGTGCTCCACAGGTGGTTCGTGTGTTTAGTATATCGTCCTGTTCAAGAAGAACTTTAATTGCTTTTTGCTTGTGAGTAGGTGGGTTTAACTCCTAGGCCGTCTAGTTGTGAAACTTGGCTCTGCCCACTGCAGGGTGTTCTGCTGGGTGAGGGTTGGCCACTTAAATGAGGTTTGGCCTCTATGGGCTCTTATGCCTTCAGATAATTCCCTCTGGGTGTGTGACTTGTAGGTCAAACCCGGTAGTACTCTGGTTTGGTCCAGAGTTGGCTCCTGGATATGTTGAATCTTGTGCCTCTTAAGCTGGGCCCTGTTAGGGCAGTTTCAGCACAAATCAAGTTACCAAGTACAACAACAACAACAACAACAACCAGGAAAACAAATCAAGTACATTCACATGTAAAATACAACCGACAATCCCCACTCAACATAGGCAAAGATATCAAAGAAATAAAGACAGAACAAAGCAAATCACAACAAGCAGAAAGAAAAAAAGAAGAAAAAAAGAAAGAAAGAAAAAAAAAAGAAAAGAAAAGAAGAGAAAAAAAGAAAAGAAAAGAAAACAAAACAAAACAAAACAAAAAAACAAAAACCACCAAGCAAAACAAAACAGAAAGCAGCACCAGTCTTGGCTTAAGCCCACCAAGTAGTCTCCAGGTTGTCCTCCACTGTGCCAAAGAGTTCCCTGCCTAGTGCGCAGGCATCGCTAGTCACCTGGTGCCCAGAGTGAATTTGGGAGTGTAGATTTAAATGCGAGGGGCTGAGGGGTCTGGATGACAGTTTTCAGAGAGACCGTGCAGTTTCTGTCCTTTCCTGCACAAATGCACGCTGAGAGTAGCTCCACCAGCCCTGTGCCCAGTACTCCTGAGTCTTAGGGCCCTCCTTCCGTGGGTGTGTGGGAGGGGGCGGGCGGGCAATCTCTAAACTGCTGAAAGCCGGGAGCTGCGTCTGCCGCTTACTGCTGAACTCAGGGAGTGCTTCCGCGATTGCCCTTGCCCCGCCCCAGGCCAGCCAGAAAGGGTGGGGGCTGGGGATGGAGGGGTCTTCTCCCTCCCAGGCCAGCCACGTCACACTCCTCCCGCAGGCCTGAAAAGGTGGTGGCTGGAGGTGTGGGAGTCTCCTCTCTCCTCGTCCAGTGAAAATCCCCTCCTCCCCGCCTCTTCCGAAGGTCAGAGCTGGCTGCCAATCTTCCCAGCGCCTGAGCACAAACGCCCCTCTGTAATCTGACACTACTCTTCAGTTCATGGATCAGTTTAAGTTTCTGGAAGGGCGGGGGGAGGATTCGAAAAGCGCGTTGAGGGGCCCAGGTGTGGCGTCTGAGTTCTTTGTCTGCCCTAGGGCCCACGAGCTGCCCGCCCCTGCGGGAGCGATCAGCTGTGGGACGCAGGGAAAGAGCCCACTTCCTGGACCCTACACTCTCTGCTGCACCCTGGGCTCCCTTGGGACTCTAGAGCTCCTATGGGCACGCTCCTCTTGCCCTCTTCGCTCCTCCCCCGCTCGCCCAACTAGCGCACCTCAAAGCAAACCTTCCGCGAGTCTCCGCTCAGTCCTGGGAGCAGCGCAGCGCAGCGGTTGCTGTACGGCCTGGGCTCCGCTATGGGGGGGTTAGTGTTTTCACTTCGCGCCCCTCTCTCCTCCCCCGCTTGCCTAACTAGCGCACTCCAAAGCAAACCTTCCACGAGTCAGCGCTCCGTTGTCCTGGGCGCCGCAGTGGCGGTTGCCGCTGGCCTCGGCTCCGCGGGGGTGGGGGTGGGGGGGCGCGCTTCCACTTCGCTCCGCGCTCACCTTCAGGTAATTCCTCCACGAGTCTCCCCGCTGTTCTGCGTGTTCTATATCTCCCTGTGTCTTTAGAGCTGCGGTTTACCGCTGCTGCCGCCGCCGCAGCCGCCGCCGCCGCAGCCGCCGCCGCCGGCCTGATTCCACCACGAGACCGCGCGTTTCCACTCCGCTCCCTTCCTTCTTCCCCTGCTCGCCCAATTTGCGCACCTTCAAGTAATCCTTCCGCGAGTCTCTTAGGAGTCTCTTAGCTGTTCTGCATGATGAGCAAAGAGTTGTTTGATGGGTTATATGTCCCGTTTGTAATAAGATCCGGAGGAGAACTCAGAAAATGTGCCCTGCTGCCGCCATTCCTATGACGTCACTCTGTCGTCTTAAATCTTGACTGGAGAAGGATCCACTTCCAAGTGCATGTGCTTATTTGCAGGATTCCATTCCTTGTGGGCTGTGGGACTAAGGGCCTGGAGGGTATTCTCTGTTCTTTACCATGTGGGCCTCTCCATCATGGCAACTGTGGGAGAGAGAGAGGGGAAGAGGGAGACCATGTGCATGAGAGTGCACGAGAGCACCAAGGAGGAGAAATCAATCAGGGAAGAGCGATAGAAGCTATTGAAAGGCAGGGTGGCTCGCACAGGCTCCATTGAGAGGGTGGTTTTAGAGTAAAGGCCTGAGAGATGAGAAGAAATGACCCAAGTGTCTCCTTGCAGGAAGAAGTTTTCAGGTAGAGGGAAAAACAAGGGCAGAGGTCTAGAGTAGAAATACGTGTGGGGGTTTAAAGCAGATCACGGATAGTAGGACAGGAGCAGAGTAAGCAACAGGGAGGGAGGTAGAGATTAGCAGACATGGGTGACAGGTGATGGGGTCAGATTTGCTGGGTGAATGGGTCAACGAATCTACAGAAAAACTTTTGTCATCTTCTACAATATATGTTAATATTTTGAAATTTTTATTTTGAAGAGAAAATTTCTTTTTGTATCTAACTTGATCCGTTTGTCTCTGGTTTTATACTGTTGTTTTAGCTTGGTCCACATTTCAAAATGCACTGTTCCTTAGTTGCTCATCATCATGGTTATGAAATTGTCTCTCAGTTTTTCAGTTTTGTTTCTCTGTAAAGCTCTTATTTTGCAATGCTGTGTCCATCATTGCCATTCTTGTTTCTGAACTTTTTAATGATTCCCCTACTTCCTCTTCTGTCGTGAGGTCCAGGACAGGACTGGAAATTTGATTAGGAATCTGATGTGAGGTTGTACATAATGATCAATATATTCTAGTTCAAATTTGGATAACACAAAATTAAAGCCCATGTATTTCAGTTATAAACAAAAGCCTAAGCTCTTCGGAGAGAAGGGATATTTTACCAGTTTTAGGGACAGTTAACTTTTTCATTGATACTTAGTTCTTGAAACTGCTACCTCGGGTGAAAACAATGCACAGGTTCTCTAATTTGAAATTTTCAGGGGCAGAATATTAGGTTTTCTTCTGCACTCTTTACGGGCTTATTACTGAATATTTATGACTTTTTTAGTACCTAGAGCTCCCTAAATATAGCTGAAGAAAATCCAAAATGATAAGAGATGGTCTAAATTACAAATCTTTTTCAAAATTTCCCCCAAATCCCAGTTCTAGTATGTGAATTATGTGCAATATGGAAACCATTTGTTTCACTAAGCATTAAAACGACATGTGTCAAGAAGATAAAGTTCTACTTTCCAGTCTTCCACAGCTGGAACAAAGTCTTGAATGAACTGATGGCCATGTCTTTTATTGCCAAGGAAGAAGGGGGTGCTTATTCTCAGCAGCGGTAGGTACTAAACTAAGATTAAGTATCACCACACTGAAGGGGAGGGGAGGTCCTTACAGATCTATTTAGTGCATTCATCTCCCTCTCTTCAGACTGTCCCATGCTGAGTATATGCCAGGCAGATAAGAGCCTATCTTATTTTTAAAGGCCTATTTGTTTTCCCAGGAAGAGGCATTGCCCCTAGATCAGTAAATAAACACCACTGTGGCTGCTTGTGAGGGAATGGTTTCTCTGTTGGAATTCTATCAGATAAACTTTTCAGATTGTTTTTCATTAAATGCCAAGAGAAAAGGCAAGGTTGTACATACGTACATTTTCTGTATATATATGAAATCTCCATCATTGAGTTGATATACATACACACACATATATGTACACACACATTGAGGGAGGGATGGAATGAGGGAGGGAGGGAGGCAGAAAGACTGATTTTCATTGGCTCATGCAATTGTGGAGGCTTGGAGAATCTAAAATCTGATGGGGAAAGCCAGGAGGCTGGAGGCCCAGGGAAGAAATGCAGTTGAGTCCAAAGGAATTATGCTGGCAGAATTTCTTCTTGCTTGAGGGAGATTCAGTTTTATTCTATTAAAGCCTTCAACTTACTGGATGAGACCCACTCACGTTATGGAGGGTAATCTTTTTTCTTTTCTTCAAAGTACATCAATTTAAATGTTAATTCTATCTAAAAATTATCTTCACAGAAACATCCAGAATAATCTTTGACCAAATATTTGGACACTGTGGCCCAGCCAAGTTGACACAGAAAATTAACCATCACAAGTTTATTAACAATTTTGTTTAAATCGTTTGTTAATATTAGGTTCTTACAAAAGCTATTAATTTATTCATTGTGTTAGGTTATTTAATAAGTCAGTTATCAGGAGATTAAAATGTTTTTTTTAAATGAGTAGTTATATACTGATTAAAAATGTTAAAAACATATAATGTAAAAGGTGTACAAAAGTTAGGATATGAAATATAATTTTTCAAAAAGTCCAGATTAAAATGCAGTGCAGAGATATTTGTAATTTCTGAGGTGCAGTTGATGCTAAACTGTTATAGATTCTAATCCTAAATGATGACATGAAACTATTTCTAGCTATTTCCAAGTCCACTGCCACCACTAAATGTGATGATGGAAACTCAGGGGAACTCTCTCACTTAGAAATGTATTAGAATTTTCCAATTACTTCTGAGGAGTATTTTATTTTTTGGTAGTCACCCAGGACTGAAGTGGACCCATGTGTGGCACTTAATGGCATATTTCCATAGGAGGTCTAAGAAAACCAGCCTGGAGTTTTTCTGTAGTTAGATTCTCATCTCCTGGTGACATATCATCATAAAAGTATCCGAGAATCAGGCCTAGGCATAGTTAATGGCCCTCAAGAGGGTAAAGTTCGCCAGTAATAGCTGCATATAAATAGTCAATTATATAGAAGGGATGGTTCAAATGGATTCTTCCCAGGAGGAATAAACTTTGAGATGAGAAAAGAACAATGCCTAGATACTCTTTGTATAAGAAATTGAGAAGTGGCCCTCAAAGCAATATCAAGCTGGGCTCTGGAGAGCTTACTGCTTGCTATAAATTGCCTAAAATTTAAAATGTTAATGTCTGTGTCCCATTTTGGGTTTCCTCCTTCATGCAATGAATAGCTAATAGTTGCATTAGTAAAGAAGGAAGGGCTTTTGTAAATTATGGGGAAAATTATACTAATCTTCCCCCTTATGTCAGATTTGTATTTATTAATTCATTTATATGTGCAAAGCACTATTAAGATGAAGTTTATGGGAGTTGCAGGTTTTTTTTTATCAATTCTATGTATTTAAGAAAATCATATGAATGTTATTTATGTAGAAATGGAGATAAAGCAACTAGTCTAGTAGAATAATAGTTCTCAAAATTCAGAATCACTTGGAAAGTTTATTTAAACGCAGATAGCTGGGCCCTACAAACAGCATTAGGTTTGGAGTGGGCCTGAAATTTGGAATTTTAAAACATTTCCAGGTGATATTGATACTGCTGGCCTGGTAGTATGCTTTGAGAACAAGGGCTGAGGACTATACACATTCAGCATTGTGAACTATGGACCTTGAAAGTCTAACAAAGACAGATAATAAATTCCTGCTTTCCTAAAGAGAGCTTATTTAATAATGGAAATAGCTATTTAGGTTATTGATACAAGGTGGAAAATTATTATCATGCATAGATATGATTTCAAATGTTCAACCTGAAAGTTTAGACTTGACCCCTCCCTGCCAGCAAATAATGATGCTCTAAAACAAAACTCATGGCGCTACTTTCTACCAAGTCATTTGACACTTCTTTATCTACAAGTAGTAACTGTTCTAAATAGACTCCAAATATATACAGTGGTACCTCAGTTTTCGAACGTCTCCATTGACGAACATTTTGGTTTACGAACACCGTAAATTTTATGGATCTATGGTATAGAAAATTCATGCTAAATTTACAGTTTTGGGGGTTGATTTTAAAGGTCTGGAACGGATTAATCCACTTTGCATTACTTTCTATGGGGAAACCTGCCTTGGTTTTCGAACGTTTCAGAACTAGAACAGTCTTCTGGAATGGATTACATTTGAAAACCGAGGTACCACTTTATACGTATATGTGTCATATATAGACACACATATGACATATATTTTGTGTATATAAGAAAATACACATGTATATATTTTAATCACATGTAAAGCTGTGCTTGCCTTCGGCCTAGGACCTTGCTACTAAAGTTTGGCCCTCAAATCACCAGAATCAGCGTCACCTGGGAAATGCACAGTCCTGGTCCCTGCCCCAGATCTACTAAATTCAAATCTGCATTTTTATAAGATCTCTAGGTTATTCATTTTCACATCAAAGTTTGGGAAGATCTGCTCTGGGAATAATTTCTTAACACATCAAACTGGTGATTTCAGTGCAGAAGCAGACACTTTCTGAAGAACAGTGTCAAGCAACTGTGGACTGGGAGGCGGGTGGGAGGGGTCTGGCCTAATAAGGTGTTACAGCTGGGAGGCAGGGAAGCGCTGAGCAGTTGACCACTCTGACTTCGGTCATGCTGAGTTTTTCTATTTGTGCAAAATAAATCCATTAATTAAATAGCCTTAGATTCTAAACAACAGGGAGAAAAATCAATTAGAACACCTTGGAGAGTGAGACAGTATTGGGAAAATTCATTATCAGTTAGGCAGCATGTCTTGAGAGGGAAAGTTAGATATGACCTCTCCCTGTCACCAAGTAATAATGCTCAAAGAATAATCATAGAGAAACTACTGCTTTTACCGAAGCCATTTGACACTTTCAAATCTACAGATAGTAACTGTGCTAAACAGTTCTTGATTTCTTTGAGTCGAAGAAAGGTGCACAATCTGGCCAGTGCAAGTAAGAGATAAACAAGTTCAGCACTGTTATTTCTTCACTTGTTTTTGCCAATACTTCTTTTTTTTCCTTAAAAACATTTTTCAGTTACAGTTAATAAACAATATTACATTAGTTTCAGGTGACAATATAGTGATTAGACATACAATTTACGAAGTGATCACCTCGATAAGTTGTAGTACCCACCTGGCACCATGCATAGTCATTACAATATTTTTGTCTGTATTCTCTGTGCTGTACTTTACATCCCCATAACTATTTTGATAACTGGCAATTTGTACTTCTTAATCCCTTTCACCTTTTGCTGGGTTCTGCGTTAAACATAGATTGTCTAATAATAGTAAATAGAAATAATAGCATTTGCTGCATTTGAGATTTTAGTTCAGAGTATCTTATTTTTGTGAGTCCTGGGAAATGATCAGAATGGCTTCAGTGCATTATAAAGCTTCAGTGCAACAAGGACAGCCTGTTATAGGCTTCCTATTTCTCCTCCTATACTCCACTCCTACAGCCTTTTCTTCATCTTGTGGTTGAATGGATTCTTTTAAAACGTAAGTTAGAACATGTCAGTCCTCTGCTCAAAACCCTCCAGGGATATTCCATCACATTTAGAATACAATTCAGAATTTTTATCGTGACCTCCAAGGTCATTATCAGGTCCCTGGTTGTCTCTGCTATCAGTCTTTCCTTTGCTGTTTCTTTCCCTCACAAGGTCCTTGTTCTCCTTGAAGGACATTTATGCCAGAGCCTCAAGTTCTTTGCACATACTTTCTTCACATGGCTCCTTTCCTCAATTCTTCGGCATATTTGCTTCAGTTGCCTCCATGATGGGACTTCTCTGGACACCCAGTCTAAAGTTGTATCCCCAATTTTTGTAATTCCCTTCAATTTTGTTCGTTTTATTCATCCTGACATTGTAGTAAATAATACTCCTTCTGCTTGTTGTCTCTCTCTCCCACTAGCCAAGCCATGGTCTGTTTTGTATCCCATTTTAATTCTATGCCTGGCACATAGAAAAGGTTCAATAAATATTTATTGTGTGAGTTATGTAATCCAGTCAACTTATCATTCTGTTTAAGTGTCCACATGATTTTTTTTTTGATACATCATAGCTCAGTGAAGATATTTGCATAGTAGTGTGGGCTCTCGTTTTGCCTTCTGTTTGAGGGTAGGGCCACGGGAGGAAAACTATTTAGTTACCGAATATTGCCTTATACGTTTATTAAGTCATTATTTTTATTCACAACAACCTTCGAAGAAGGCATTATTGCCCTCATTTTATAAATTAGTAAATGGAGACTTTGAGAGTTTAACTGGTTTGTCCAAATACAGAGAGAGAGAGAGAAAAAAAGATGCTATTCTGGAGAGTAAGTGACACCATAAAGAAAGTGAAACATAAGGCACAGTTGGCAAGAGGATAGTAGCAACCCTTATAATTGACAAAGGATTAATATGCAAAATCAATACCAAGCACTATCAAATCAAATAGAAAAAGATAGAAAATGGAGTAAAAGCTATGAACAGGCAATTTATGAAAGAAGAGTTCTGAATGGCTGATAAATAGATAATGTTTCACCTGAAAAGTAATCAGAAAACTGCAAATTAAAATAAGATACCATTTCACGCTCATCCGACCAGTACAAAAGTCTAACAATATCAATTGTGGGGAAACAGGAGTGCACCTATTAAACTACTAGTAGGGAGTATAAATTGGTTTAACCACTTTGAAGAGCTGTTTGATAATATCTAGTAAAGTTGAAGCTGCATATACTTTACAACCCAGCAATTGCTTTTCTAGGTATCTATCCAGGAGTGATATTCAAAATATTTAATAATTGCTATCAGAGGCACCAGCCAACCAGAATAAATATGTGCAGCAAATGACTAGCCTGGTCTATTAGTGTATTTCATTTGAATATCAATCGTGTATATGGCTTAGAAAAAGTCCCATACACATGCACACAGAGACATGCATAAGAATATTCATTACAGCATTGTTTTTAATAGGAAAAAACTGCAAATAACCTGTATGCCTATCCCTAGAGTGATGAATAAATTGTTACATAAGCATAGAATGGCATGCTATTCAGCAGTTGAAATGAATGAACCAGATCTACATAGATTAGCTTTGTTGAATTTCACTACATAAAGATGTTGCAAATGGTAAGGTTTCATTTTTTTATGGCTGAGTAATATTCCATGGACCACATCTTTTTTATCCAATCGTCTACTGATGGGCAGTTGCAAAATAGTCATGGGGATGTAAAATACAGCACAGGGAATATAGTCAATAATATTGTAATAACTATGTATGGTGCCAGGTGGGTACTAGACTAATCGGGGATCCCTGCATAAATTATATAAATGTCTAACCACATGCTGTACATCTGAAGCTAATACGAAATGATATTGAATGTCAACTGTACTTGCAAAGTAAAAAACAATTTCACTACATAATGAGAAAAAAATTCAAAAGAATTCATATGACGTGACACTATTTTTGTAAAATTTAAAGCATGACAATAATACTATATATTGTTTATGAACACATTTACAAACATCTAAAATATACAGGGAAAGCATATACACTAACTTCATAAAAGTAGTTATCCCTGGAGTACAAGGAAGGAGAATAGGGTCAGGTAGGAGAATTTTCACTCTCTCTATAATCTTTAATTTCTTAACAAAATAAATGTGACAAAAATTAACATTTGCTAAATTTAGGTGTAGATGTCTGTTATTTTTAAATTTTGTGTATGTTTAATTGTTTTTTTAAAAAGGAATATAAGTAATGGGGGGGGGGAGAGCTCGTACTGGACCCAGATCTGTTTGTTTTCAAAGCCAGAGAGCTTTTCATTGCCTAAGCTCCAGGAGAGAGACCCTAACCCTACCTCACAGATGCCGCTTTCTCTTACCAGTACTGTAAAGAATATGGTTAGATACCAGTGCCAAAATGGTTATTTGTTTAGAGATAATATCCTAGGAGGCCCCTGATCTATCTTAGGCCACATGATCTCATATCCAAGGAGTACAGGTGGCTAAAGGTGGGATTACTGGCAGAATAATTAATGCTTTCTTTGCACACCCCAGAGTCAGATGAGTTAAGGCACAGGTGCTAGATTAGGATGTTTATGCTTGCCAGAGATTCCATATTTCAGAAGTTTTGCCATCACTAAACACGAGGCTTTGTGCGTGCTTGCACATTTCCTCACTTTGCTACTGCTAATTAGCATAATAGGATGTAGGACTTCTCGCCGTCTTGGGAAGTCCAGTAAGTCGCTGTGTCCTTGCTTCTGCTAGATTTTGCACACGAGCACAAGCATTTAATTTGGGTCTGGGATTTCTCCACCAGCTCATGTCTGAGGGCTTAGGAGGCACTATTGTTTGACATAAACACCTACAGAGTTAGGTTTCTGAATAAACAATGGGTCTTGACTCCAGTGATGCAGATCATTTGGCCTGGCAATCTAACCAGGTATCCCAGTGTCTGGGTCATTTCTTCCCTTCTCTACACAAAATTATGTTGAGTGAGGAGCCTCTGGGGTTTGGACTTGGGATTGACAGGATGTATATAAGTCCTTCAGGGTGGGGGAAATGGGGCGATGTTGATCAAAAGGTACAAACTTTCAGTTATAAGATGAATAGTTCTGAGGATGTAATGTACAGCATGGTGACTGTAGTTAATAACAATGTATTATATATTTGAAAGTTACTAAAAGAGGTGGGTTTGAAATGTTCTCACCAGAAAAAAGAAATATTGTGTGACATGATGGAAGTATTAGCTATCAATGGTGGTAATCATTTTGCAATATGTAAGCATCAAATCAACATGTACACCTTAAACTTACGCATTGTTAAATGTCAATTATATCTCAATAAAGCTGAAACCTCTTCAACTCCTAGCCCTACCATAAACCTGGTATGATTTTATATCTCAAAAAACATATAGGCGCTATCAGTCTGATTCCAAAGAAAATATTTGGCAAGAAAAATTCCATGAAACCTTTCTTCTGAACTAGCCAATTTTGCCATTGAAGCATCATTCCCTCAATGGTTTAGTCCACATTTAACCACATACCATGTTTCCCTGAAAATAAGACCTAGCCGGACAATCAATTGTAATGTGTCTTTTGGAGCAAAAATTAATAAAAGACCCAGTCTTATTTTACTATAATGTAAGACTGGGTCTTATATGATATAAGACTGGGTATAATATAATATAATATAACCAGGTCTTATATGATGTTATATATATTACTTTTTATTTTAATATATTAATATTAACATTTAATATATTAATATATAAATTTTTGCTCCAAAAGACGCATTAGAGCTGATTGTCCATTTAGGTCTTATTTTCAGGGAAACACGGTAGTTTACTTTCCTTTTTCTCAGGGTTCTTTGACCTCAAGTGACACTTGATGAAATCTTAAGATTTATATTTTTTGGCACATCCAATATTGTACTCTAAGATATTTTCTAAAGCAGCCAGTTTGATTAATATTTATTTAGTTTTCCACACAGACTACTTAAATCTCAGCATAGCAAACTGGTGTATTGAAATAACTCATCAATAATAAATGAATGAGATATGATACTGAATTAGATCTGTGGTAAATAAGAAAACAATCTATGTTGTATTTGAAAGCATTACCGTAATCAATTTCTTTGTGGTTAGGATGATATAAAAAGAAGATGGAGCCAAGAAATAGCCTTGTTTTACCCAAATCACAAGTGTAACTCTCAACATATATATTTTAGTGCTAATATATAAATTTCTAAGTATGATAATATGATAATGAAACTAAGTTTCATACAAAAGTGTTTTGGGGCCAGATAAATTTTAGTGATATGAGTTGTCTTATTTTAGTCTTGAAAGTTTATTAATTAAATGATTCCAGATTCTATAAAGAATAGGCTTGGGAAATGATGATATAAATATTGTGAGGGCTATCCTTGGAAAAATGATTATTAAAATTTATTAAAAGTAGATATTGCTCATCAGATGATTTTATGAAAGTTTCCAAAATGGGATAGATAAAATATGTGATAAAATAAATGGATATACCAGTGAATCGATTCTCTAGATAGTATGAAAATGCTCATATTTTAAAGAAATGCCTAAAAAGAATTTTTTAGTCTCTACATGACAACTAGAGCTACTAACTGGATCTTTAACATGATGAATATATATGAGCTTTCATTATAAGGAAAACAATTTAATACTGGAGCTCTAGGGTCCCTTTACTCTGAAGTTTACTTTCCCTCAAATATAGGATTGGGGTCCTAGCAGCTATGTTTTTGTTACAGGGCCCTATTACCACCAGCTGTCCCACCTACGATATTTGATTGGACAGTTAGTGGAAACCTGCTCCAAATTGGACCAATCAGATCCTCTCTTAGAGAGATATAAACTTGGAGCTGAGACGGTCTAGTTCAATCTAGACTGATGTCATGAGCAGATGTAATGTAAACCAGAGGGTTATAGAATCAGCTATCTTCTACCATGTGCATGGCCAAACAGCAAAAATGCAGTCTGTAAAGGAAGAAGAATGAAACAGAGAGAAAAGGAGGTCAAGAACATACATGTTCCACAGGTAGAGAGACCCAACAGATGACTTCTCCATGGAAATTCCTCCCAAAATAAAACTACCATGTTTTTGGAATTCTTTTGTAATACATTAACTTATTCTTTGTGGAAGTGACAGGATGAATTAGATTGAGAGTTACCATCATCTCTCCATACCATCTTCTCCTGTTTTTTTTTTTTTTAAACTCTTGAGTATAATGTTAATATTCTTTAATCCTGGATGCTTTGTATGTATATCATTTAGTCTTCATGAGGTAGAAATTAAAGTCACCATCCAAGTTTTACAGCTAATGAAACCAAGACTTAGGACCTTCATATGACTTACCTAAATTCACGTAACTGATTGTGAATGGCCAAACTGAGACTCATGGGCGGGTCTTTCCTGCTCTTAAGACTTTACCCATAACCATTCTGTTATGCTTGAATCTGGGGGCAGCAACTAGTATCTTCTAAAATGGGGTAAATTTCTTTATCCCATGTCTACAGGAACAGTAAGTTCAGCTAGCCCTGCATATTATGCATGATGTTCTGATCTCTGAATGACAGAATGAGCTCAGGAGGAGGGAGTAGCCAGTAGGCTGTGTGTTCTTCGCAAATCTGGACAAACACACACACACACACACACACACACACACACACACACACACCACACGTACTGTAGAGGGGGTGATAAGGACGAGACTCTCCCCAAAGCAGAAACACCCTTAATTACTTTTAGTTAACATCATTTTATACACTCTTATCCACGAGAGAGTGGAGTTAAAATGGGATGTGGTACTTCATGGGAAGGCGCCGTGAAAGAGTATGTGTTGTAAGAAAGGCCTTCAAACAGAACCAAAACAGAAATGCCTGGAAAGAGATGTGACAAGGCCATATTTATGGATTCCAGAGAAAATTAAAACATTTATATAAAATAACATATGGGTCCTCACAGGACACAAGCCTAAAAGCAAATAGTTCAGGCTTCAAATGAATTTTGCTGAATATGAGAAATGGGTTCCAGTTGAAATCTTAGTTATGACCCCAAAACTCATCAGTATACTTATTGCTGGAAGTTCACCAAAAATTGCAAACTTTAAATCATTGGAAGGACTTTATTCAAGCTGGGTAAACATCATTACAGAGATGTTACCCTGTGGAAGAGCTAGAAGAAAATAGAAGTTTGCAGTAGGAGGAAGGATTTGTAGGGTAACATTTACATGTGGTGGGAAAGCAATACAAGACTTTCACTATCACTTGCCTGCTAGATGAGGAGGAGATGTCAATGATTACTATAGTTTTGTGAACTCAAATGGCACTGAACGTCTTCAGCAGTATTTGGGAAGTGAAATGGAGGAGTCAGCATAAAGAGAGAGAACCAGTCCTTCCATTTTTCCAATTAATTGTAGATTTTTATTCAATGAATATAGCAAGAAATCCTGAATTACCTTTTCTTTTTTTCTTTTTTTTTTTATTAAGGGAAGGGCACTTGGGTTATAGGAAAGGAGGGGGAGGAAGAGAAGTGCTTTGCTGACATTTTCAATATTCTTTTAGAAAATATTTACTCTACTTTTTTTAAAAATTAGATTTTCAAGCTCAGGTGGCAAAACAAAGGTGGCCCATCAATTCCTGTCTCCTTATTCTCCTTCTGTGTGAAAATATATTTAATTCATTGTGTTCAAAAGAAGGTTTCCATTGCTCTTGGTTATGTATCTCCATTAGGTAGAGTCATTCTCCCTGAGTCCCTCTATGTTGTTGATTGTAAGAAATTCTCTGGTTGGCTACATTTCAAATCTGTCAGAGACAGTGATGCACTCCAGGTGCAGCCAAGTGTGAATGCTATTAAAGTTATTGGTTCGGATGACCTTGATATTGGATGTCTTCATGACTGTTGCTCAAGTTTTCTACTCTGCTGGTTTCTTACTTCTTTCTCTAATTGCTGCTGACTGTTCAAAAGCTGGGCTTGTTTGATATGCTTCCAATTTGTTATAAAATTACAGAAATTCCCTATAGAATCCTGTGTTTTTAGTGTCCCCATTAAATAAACATTCAGGGGAAGAACTTAATTTGCTTATTATAGGCAACTCATCCTAGAGTACAACTCATGTGAGCCTCTTCTCAATAATTAAAAATTCACTGCTTCAACGCAAGGTTACTGTATGGCTATTGTTCCAGTTTGTCAGTTGAGATGCTTTGGCCTGCTGGTAATACAATACTCAACTAATAATGACTTAAACAATAAAGACACTTATTATTTCATATAATGTGAATTTCAGAGGTGGGGGATTCCTGGACGTATTTGCTGGTTCCAATATTTATTGGAGGTAACATATAAAAGACAAAGAGGAAAAGGATCAGAAGTAGTCAGAGAAATCCTTTCAACCATGGCTCACATCTGATACCAGGGAAAGGAGAGGGGAAAGGAAGAAGGATTGGGTAGGAGGAGCCTAGGACTACCGTGAGGTTTTGAGAAACCCACAGGTAGCTTAATAGGGAGCTCTACCAAAAAACATGGCCCATATAGAAGTCCCATATTGGGCAGAAATGACCAGGCCCTAGTGTCCCATTGTGCTCAGTTACTGGATGGGACTTCCTGGAAGAGCTTTGCCTCTGCTCAGATGCTGCCATGGATTGTTTGAAGCTGGGGGCTCTCAGCTAACTTCACTCCTTGTAACTAATCAGTAAGCTCTTTCTTGAACGGAGATCTGAGTGGCATGCCTACATAGCTGCCACATAGAATTTAATTCAGCAGCAGTTATGCTATCCAGGATCTAGATGCTTCCCCAATTTACATTTGGTCATGCTTAACATGTTGGTATTCTTCAGATTTATTTCCCCATTTTCTAAAAATGATTGTCACAACCTCATGTCTCCACACAACTAGGTACAAAAGCAGGAAGGCAAGCTCATCCTGGCATGCCTCTGATCTTAAAGGAGGAAGATCTTTGTTTAAAGTTGTCAAGCAGAAAAGGGAGGTGGTGGGGGTGGGTGTTCCATTGGTAAACCACCAGTGTCTGCCACTCCAAATATTGTTAAGGTAGCAATTCATAATTTTATTCCTAGAAATTTGGATATTGGAGGTTATAAATTGATTACTTAATTTATGACTTGTTACACTGAGCACATTCTTTTGCTTATCTTTCACTTATCTTGCAAAATATTCCCAATCCTTTATCACAGCCAGGAATATAAGACTTTATTTCAGTCTTCAGATCATTTCCTGCTTTTCTTTTATTGTTGTGGTTCATAGTTTACTAAATGGCCAACTGAACAGATATCTGACCATACTGTTTAGACTGATCTTTTCAAAGGACTTCTGAAAAGTCTGATTTCATGAATCGATGATTATAGTTCTGTCATTTTAAACTTTCAGTTTACCATGAATGTTTCTCCAGTGCTAGAGAGCTACAGAGACACTTAAGTCTCAGGGATAAGAATAGGAAAACTATTGCCTACTGTGAAAATACCTGTACAGGGTACCTTTCTGGTACAAAATGATGTACCCATATGCTTTCCCTAATGATGTCTTTCTCACGTCCCCTCTGTTTCTGTATACTCTACCCTGCTTCTTTATTGAGTATATAATTTTCAGCAATGAGCTAGTTAGCTCTACTGCTTACCTACTGTTTGGACTTGGGAAAGCTATGTGACTTCTTTGAGCATTTGTCTCCTGATCTGTAAAATGAGATAAAAATGCTCCTTCGTGTGGGTTCCATGGTCAAACAATAAATCATCTTTTCCTCCACCTCCCCTTTCACTTTCCCCCCTGCTCATTTATTTTATGACATTAGAGCTATTTCTTCACATGGACAGAATTCATAATATAACCTTTATAAGTAATTATCTTTCTCTTTTTATTTTTATGCAATTATTTGCTTTATTCTAAAATTAAACCAATTTCAAATTTTGCAAGTTAAACCAAAAAGAACCCACAAATTTTATTTCTGCCCTAAAGTAAGTCTCTGTGAGGTTCTGCAGTTTGCTTTCTTGACAAAGAAGCTGAAATATTCAAACTTTTTAAAATTTAAGGTTATTGGAATGACAGTGGTTAATCAATTACATAGGTTTCAGGTGCACAATTCTGTAATACATCATCTATATATCACATTGTGTGTTCACCACCCAGAGTCAGTTCTCCTTCCATCACCATATATTTGATCCCCTTTACCCTCATCTACCAACTCCCTACCCCCTTACTCTCTGGTAATACCTAAACTATTGTCCATGTCTGAGTTTTCGTTTCTTTGTCTTGTTCCTTTGTTGCTTTCAGTTTTATATCCTCCGTGTCAGTGAAATCATATGGTTCTCGACTTCTTCTGTCTGACTTATTTCTCTTAGCATAATAATCTCAAGATCCATCCATGTTGTCCCAAATGGCACTACAATAGTACCTCGGTTTTCGAACGTCTCTGTTGATGAACATTTCAGTTTATGAACGCTTTAAACCCGGAAGTAAATGCTTCGGTTTTCGAACATGCCTCGGAAGTCGAACATGTCACCCGACTTCTGCTAAGTGCAAGATCCTGAGGCCTAGCTGTCGGCTGTTTTTGAACATTTCAGAACTCGAACGGTCTTCCGGAATGCATGACATTCGAAAACCGAGGTACCACTGTATTTCAACTTTTCTTATGGCGGAGCAATATTACATTATATTTGTGGATATATATGTGGTATACATATATATATATATATATATATATATATATATATATATATATATATACACCACATCTTTATCCAGTCATCTATCAAAGGGCATTTTGGTTGTTTCCATGTCTTCGCCACCGTAAATAAAGCTGCAATGAACATTGGAGCACATGTGTCTTTACGGATAAATGTTTTCAGATTTTTTGGATATATACTCAGGAGAGGGATTGCTGGGTCATATGGTAATTCTATTCGTAATTTTTTGAGGAACCTCCACACTGCCTTCCATAGCGGCTGCACCAGTCTGCATTCCCACCAACAGTGTATGAGGGTTCCTTTTTCTCCATAGCCTCCCCAACACTTGTTACTATTTGTCTTGTTGATGATAGCCATTCTGACTGGGATGAGGTGATATCTCATTGTGGTTTTCATTTGCATTTCTCTGATGATTAGTGATGTTGAGCGTCTTTGCATATGTCTATTGGCCATCTATATGTCCTTTTTGGAGAAAGGTCTATTCAGGTCTTCTGCCCATTGTTAATTGGATTTTTGTTGTTGTTGTTGTTGACTTGTATGAGTTCCTAATATATTTTGGATATTAGTCCCTTATCGGAGGCACTGTTTGCAAAAATCTTCTCCCATTCCGTTGGTTGCCTCTTTATTTTGTTGATGGTTTCTTTTGCTGTGCAGAAGCTTTTACATTTGATATAGTCCCATTCATTTATTTTAGCTTTTACTTCCACTGCCTTTGAGGTCAAATTTCATAAAATGCTCTTTGAACCCAAGGTCGATAAGTTTAGTACCTATGTTTTCTTCTATGCAATTCATTGTTTCAGGTCTTATGTTTAGGTCTTTGTTCCATTTTGAGTTAATTTTGGTACATGGTGACAGCAGTCTAGTTTCATTCTTTTGTACATGGCTTTCCAATTTTCCCAACACCACTTATTGAAGAGGCTGTCTTTTCTCCATTGTACATTTGCAGCTCCTTTGTAGAAAATTTTCTGTCCATATTTATGTGGCTTTATATCTGGGTTTTCAATTCTATTATGTTGGTCTGCGTGTCTGTTTTTTTGTGCCAGTACCATACTGTTTTGGTTATTGTTGCTTTGTAGTACAAGCTGAAATCAGGGAGTGTGATACCTCTAACATTAGTCTTTTTTCTTAGGATTGTTTTGGCTCTCTGATGATTTTTTTTTCTATTTCTTTAAAAAATGCCATTATGATTTTGATGGGGATAGCATGAAATCTATATATTGCTTTGGGTAATATGACCATTTTAACTATGTTGATTCTTCCAATCCATGAACATGAAATGTCTTTCCATTTCTTCATGTTTTCTTCAATTTCTTTTAAAAATGTAATTTTCAGTGTATTGGTCTTTCACATCCTTAGTTAAATTTATTCCTAGGTATTTTATCCTTTTTGTTGCAATTGCGAAAATAATTTTTTTTTAATTTCTTTTTCTGGTTTTTCATTGTTAGTATATAGGAATGCAATCGATTTTTGTACATTGACTGTGTAGCCAGCAACTTTAGTGCATTTGTTTATTGTTTCTAATAGCTTTTTGGTGGAGTCTTTAGGATTTTCTATGTATAGCATCATGTCATCTGCAAAAAGTGACAGTTTAACTTCTATATGCCCAATTTGAATCCCTTTTATTCCTTTCTCTTTCCTGATTGCTCTGGCAAGGACTTCCAACACTATGTTGAAAAGCAGAGGTGATAGGGAACAGCGCTGTTGTGTTCCTGAATGTAGTGCAAAGGGCTTCAGTTTTTCACTGTTAATTATGATATTAGCTGAGTGTTTGTCATATATAGCCTTTATTATGCTAAGGTATTTTCCTTCTATACCCATTTTATTAAGTGTTTTAATCATAAATGGATGTTGTATCTTGTCAAATGCTTTTTGTGCATCTATTGATATAATCATGTGATTTTTGTCCTTTATTTTGTTCATGTGATGTATCATATTGATAGATTTGCATATGTCGAACCATCTTTGTAACCATGGAATGAACCCCACTTGATCGTGATGAATAATCTTTTGAATGCATTGTTGCATTCGATTTGCTAGAATTTTGTTTAGGATTTTTGCGTCTGTATTCATCAGAGATATTGGTCTTTAGTTTTCTTTTGTTGTGTTATCCTTGTTAGGTTTTGGTATCAGGATAATGTTGGCCTCAAAGCGAGTTAGGGAGTATTGTCCCTTTTTCAATTCTTTGGAAGAATTTGAGTAGAACAGGTATTAGATCCTCTTTGAATGTTTGGTAGAATTCACTAATGAAGCCACCTGGTTCTGGAGTTTTGCTTTTGAGATGAAGATATTCAAATCTTAAACTTAACCTTGATAATGTACCATCTCTGGTATTCATATATAGAATACTTCTTATTACGTAAATAAGAGAGCCGCATAATTGATTGTTTTCCCCAACCTCACTGCCCAGAGACAACCGTTACTAATGTTTTGGTATATCATGACAGATTTGTCCCTAAGCATTGAAAAACATGCATGAGTGTATTTATACATAGTGTTTTTAAGTAAAACTGGGATTGTATTCTTCAACAGTACTGCAACATATTTTAACAATATCATCTGATCATTTTGATTTTATTTTCATATATAAGAATTAAAAAACCCTGACTGTGAAATTCATGTAATTATGAAAACAAACAAACAAACAGAACTAGAGTTCCCATTGGTCACATATAAAAGGAGAACAGGTCTCTAAGTTGGAAGCCATGCCCCATTCTTTCTTTTTTATTAACAATATTATTGAAGTATTATTCATATACAAAGAATTGCACATATTTAATGCGTACAGTTCGATGAATTTGGGATATGCCAACACCCATGATACCACTACCAGAATCAAAGGAGAAGACGTACCCAACACCTATCAGAGTTTCCTTGTGTCTCTGTCTTTTTGGTTTTTTTCCTTTTTTGTGTGTGTCTGTGGTAAGAACACATAACATTATTGTTACTATTAAGCAGAAGGTGAGGTATGGGCTGATAGATGTTACCACAGAAAACAAAAGACAGAAATGGGAAAGTTTACTTTTGCTCATGAAAATAACACAATGCAGTTATTTTCATTCATTCATTCATTCATTCATTCATTCATTCAGATATTTAGTATGCATTTGTAAAGTATGTTCCACAGGCATTGTTTTTAGCATTTGAGATGCATTGGTGGAAAAGGGAAAATTTCCTGATTAATGATGTTTACATTCTAATGGGGGAAACAGAAGAAATGCTTGTATTTTGAATACCTTCACCTACACTGCCTCTTTAATTAATTTCTTCAGTCAGTTATTTATTAAGTTACTTTTGAAGCAGTTATTCAAAAATTATATTCAACGTCATTTTTATCATAGTAAAAGTGATATTATTTTTGTAGAATTTTTAGAAAATAAAATAAAGATTAAGACCACCTATAATTCCATAATGTAGAAAACTATAACTGTCATTAATATGTGTGCATCTCACCTGTTTTCTCCTTTTTCTGTATAGATGTGTTGCAGTTTATTTCACTAGTACCCTATTGTTGACCTTTGAGGATTTTTTCCCTAAAATTTCATTAAATAACCCTATGATAAATGTCCTTCTATATATATCTTGTTATGTGTGTATGACTAGCTGCTTAATGTCTACAAGTGACATTAGTGGGTAAAAGTCTGCTAAACATATACAGATGTAATATATAATCTCAGCTATCCCTCCAAGGAATATAATTTTAACAAATTATAATTTAACAATGTTTGTTTCTCTGGATTCTTACTAGTATTAGCTATTTCCAGGTATTTTTTTTCCAATCACAGCCCAACTTTCTAGAGAAAAAAGTTGTATCATGGTTTAACCTTCATTCCTTTGATTATAAAGAAGTTAAGCACTTTTCCCATGTCTATTGCTCACTTGTTTGTCCATTTGGTTTTACACTTCTGTCCATATATCTATTTTGGAATTAATTCCTCATTAATCTTTGTAAAAATATCTGTATACTAAATATAAATAACTAGGATTGTGTTATGTATTTGAAAATATTTTTCTGGTGCTTTATTTTGTCTTTTATGGTATGTTTGATATTTCATTTTATATTGTTAAACCTATTAATATTTACCTTTAATTTTTTGTGATTGCAATTTTGCAGTTTTTTTACACTTTGATGTTAGAAATGATTTTCCTATATAAGCTTCAAGTTCTTTTATTTTTTATAAGGAGCAGGAACCTAGTGGGGATTTTTAAATAGGTGTTTTATAGTTAATCAATTGTCCTGGTATGTATGTATCATGTATTATGTATTTTTTAATTTGTAAATTTGTTTTGGAGTAGACTGTCCTTTCTTCACTGATTTAAAAATTATACTTTGTACACAACTTCTTATGCAGACTTAGTGCTGGACAGTTCTCTCATGATTTGTTAATCATACAGGATAAAACTGTTTCACTGTTGTATTTTTATGTATTTAAATATTTGATAGTGCAATTTCTCTTATTTGATTTGAATTTTTGAAAATTGTCTTTGTAGAAATGCAAACTAGTATAGTAGAGATGTGAACATTATTGGTAGATAATGAGAGCTATAGAAGTTTTGAAATGGAAGAGAGCAGGTAGGATCTCGGGGAAGATGTGGCACTTTGGCTGAACCCAGATGATGAATCTGATTTGACCTGGCAGAAAGGAAGGAGAAAGGCTATTCCAGTTGGGGGAAACAGTGTTGCGTAACAGCCAGCAGAATTGTGACCAAGCATTATATAATAGGTGGTGGAAGAGGCAGGGTGGAAGGGATCTAATATTTGTTAAGTATCTACTGAAAAGGGATCACCATGCTAAGCATTTTATAGGAGTAATTGAGATCAGCTGAATCCTCATGCTTTGTCTCCTGTGTCAGTGCATGTCCAGTGCCCTGTTTTTACACTGTTTCAATTTGGATGCAGAACTCAGGGTTTTTTTCTTCTTCTTTAATTTCTAAAAAGAAATTAACTCACAAAAACTTTGTTGGTCAATGTAAACAAAGTTTCTGGACCTCGATACCGTAGACATTTTGGGCTGAAAAAAATCGATTCTTGTAGGATGCTATCCTGTGCATTAAAAGATGTTTATCCCTGGCCTCTACCCACTAGATGCCAGTAGGAATCCTGCTGCCTCAGTATGGCAACCAGACATTGCAAATGTCTCTGAGGGGGCAAAATCAACTCTGAAACTCATTGATATAGAGTGTAACAAAGATAATAAAGTTGGTGGAGGGTTTTATATTGAACAGTACATAAGAAATGAATATCTTCTTTTTGTTTTCCTCACTGAATTTCCTTCTTGGTTTCTCTGCAATTGAATTTAGGGAAAGGGGCTGTTGTGCTTATTCTATTGCAAGGTATCTCAACTGTGGCACTACTGACATGTGGGCCATTATTTGTTTTGAGGGCTTGTTCTGTGCATTGTGGGGTATTTAGCAGTACTGCTGGGCTCTGCTGGAGAACCACTGACGTAGACCAAACCAAGGACAGGAAGGTTGTAGGAGCTTGTTCTGCATAACCCACAAGATATAATTTTAAAATACTCTATTATTTCCTCTGAAGTCCTTTCTTGGTTACTATGCACTTAGTTTTGTGTTTTGTTTTGTTTCTGCTCTCTCAGGGATTCTCCATCTCAGCACTATTGATGTTCTGTGCCCAATAATTCTTTGTTGTGTGGGGCTGTCCCGTAGGTTGTAGAATGTCTAGCAGCAGCCCTGGCCTCTACCCACTAGGGGCCAGTAGCACCTTGCCCCCACCCCCCAGAACTGAAACAACCAATACTATCTTCACATATTGTCAAACATCTTCTGGAAGGGAGAGGCAAAAAGTGTCCCTGGTTGAGAACCACTGTTCTGTCTCTACTTACATATATTCCTGTACAGTCGTTCTTCTCAGACTTTTTATTAGAAGAAATGTATGTTTCTTTCCTTTTCTTACTGGTAGACACTGAGTGATAATTTTTGTTGTTTCTTGAACATGATTGAGAAACCTCAGTCTGTATCTCAAATGGTTTAATTGTTACATTTTTCTGTAACAAATATATCATTCCCCCTACGAGGATTTCTGGCAAATAGCATATACTCCAATTTGCTAAACATTTATCATGTCTCCTCCGAGTGAACAGAAACAGGCTATTTGGGCTTCTATCACAGTTTTCAGCTGTCGATTGCTTTGCATTAGAGTAAATTTGTACACACCTCTCTGTTTCACTAAATCTGAACATGTGAGCAACCTCAAGACAAGCATATTGTCTTGCACATAGCAACTACTGAAACGATGAGAATGTAAATATTGGAATCAGGCACATCTGGGCTACAATATCACTTCATTCTTCTGTAACTAGATTTAGTAATCTTAGGCAAGTTAGTTCCTCTGTTCTTGGTTTATCCTCTGCAAAATGGGGATAAGGTATTCTGAGTGGTTGTTTTTTAATAAATATTATAGATTACAAGATAAAGCACCTGGTATATATCAGACACTGAAAAATGTTAACCACTGTTGTTATTTTATCAAGAGATACTGAGGCCTATGTAAAGAGCCTTTAAAGCCAGTCTTTAAACTTCAAATACTTATACCTAGAGTATTTACTTCTTCATTTCGCTTACCATATTTTGCCATATATAGTGCACACTTTTTTGCCCAGATATGTGATGGAAAAATAAGGTGCATATTATACATGTGTAGTACTAATTCCGTACGTATATAAATGTTTTCAATTTTTTAATTTATGCCTATGGGTTAAAGTTGATTTCTAACTCTAGAAATCAATAATGATATCTGTATGCAAAATAATACCCTGGAATGTGATAATTGGTTTTGTTGAACTTACCACAAACTTGCAACGAGGAGTTCATGGTCTTCTATGATGTGTAAATATTGTAAATATGTTACTGGTACATAAAAGTTCTTGTACCTTGTATCTGTTCTTGATTTTGTAATCATTATTTTTTAACTTAAAGTTTATTGGGGTGACAATTGTTAGTAAAGTTACATAGATTTTAGGTGTACAATTCTGTATTACATCATCTATATATCACATTGTGCGTTCACCACCCAGAATCAGTTCTCCTTCCATCACCATATATTTGACCCCCTTTACCCTCATCTACCACGCTCCTCCCCCCACCCTCTGGTAACCACTAAATTGTTGTCCTTGTCTATCAGTTACTTCATTTGTTTGTTTCTTCATTTGTTTGTCTTGTTCTTTTGTTTCTTCATTTGTTTGTCTTGTTCTTTTGTTGTTTTCAGTTTTATATACAACATATCAGTGAAATAATATGGCTCTCGACTTTTCCTGACTTGTTTCGCTTAGCATTATAGACTCAAGATCCATCCATGTAGTCACAAATGGTACTATTTAATCTTTGCTACATAATATTTCTTGTACTATAATATATTAAAAAAATAAATGCTATAATTCCTTTATAATACAAAAACAAGTACCTAAATATAAACAAATAAAAATTTGAATTAAAAAATTAAAACAAAAGATTTTCCCTGAAAGTTTGGGCCCAAAACCTGGGTGTGCATTATACGTGGGAGTGCATTAAACATGGCAAAATATGGTAAGTTCTAATTTACTTCTTGTGGTCACAACTGAAGCATACTGGGAAGAAAGATTGTTGCGTTATTATTAGTTTTTTTATTTTGCCAGAAATTTTAAGGCTTGAATAAATCTAATGTTATCAAAAAAACAAACACTGAATTTAAAAATTAAACATCATTATATTTCTAGCAATGTGGGAAGATGCATATTTCTTCTAAAGAAAACATAAGAGGTAGGATTATAAATTAGGAGTTTTACTAAAATTGTTTCCTATGGCAAAAGCATCATTTGTTTTACTGTTTTTCCCAATATGAAAGGTATATTTTTCTTTCCTGTTAATTTTTCCCCTGAGGAATATATATGCGGTTTAGAACTTTTAAAGACAAATTGAAAAATAAAATATGATGAAAAGAAAATAGACAACCTGCGAGTCACATTACAAAAATCAATTAAAAAAAACACACACAAAATAAAATATTCAGGTTATTTAAAAGGGTGGGTTTCATTGTTCGATATGTCACACATAATATGATTTTCCCCTTAGATTAGAAAATAAAGTGTTAATATACAGCTGGGGTACACAGTTTTAGTTACAATATCATGGAATGTAGAGGTGAAAGGGATCCCAAAATTACTTAATACAATCATCGCAATTTGCTAGTGAAGAAAGTGAGGTTTCTAAAGGCAAGTGACCTCCCTCCAATATGGAATCAATGGTTAGTAAGAGACTGAATGAGTATCTGATTCCCACTGAGTCAGACACCCTGCTGTTAGTCACATTTATATGGAAAAAAAAATAGAATTTTGCATCTTTTAGATTTAGCTGTTGTCTTCTTATGACTTAAAAAATGTTAGGGAATGATAGTGGAGGAATTTTGGGGAAATTTGTTGCGCCGCACTGGGTGAAAACAGTATTTCGAGTGGGATAGTTTGATAAAAGCTATGTTTCAATTCAGTACAACTATTTTAAAGCAAGGAAAGCCCCCCTGTTGTCTTCTACCAAGTCTTTCAGGGAAGACACAGAAGGACACGGCACGCTATGCTACAGACTAAACTTTAACCAATACATATTTATTTCTTCCCCACATAATCTCTCACTCTCTCGTTTTCATAACATTCGATTTTATTAAGGAACAGACCCAATATTGAAAGCTTAGTGGTATTAAGAATTGGTCACATGTCTTTAAACTGCTGGTATGTTTCCGATACTTCCTTATGTATCTTGAATACTGCATATCTTTAACATGTCTTGAATCTTCTAGTAGCCAGGGACAACTTTTCAATGTAGACATCAACCAGACTACTTGGGTCTTCCTTGAGAGTTTTTGGAATATTTTCCTGGGTACTTTTTTTCTTTGCCTAACTTGTGTTGTTCAATCATTGTTACAAGGTCTTCTGGGACACTTTGATTTGCTTTTTCCAGAATTTTAAATAATTCCGGGGCAATCTTCCAATCATTTTGAGTCACAAGGCTAATAGATACGCCGGTCTTCCCTGCTCTTCCTGTACGCCCTACTCTGTGTACATATTCTTCAATATTCCGTGGGAAGTCATAATTATATATGTGTGTGACATCGTCAACATCGAGACCTCGGGATGCTAAATCAGTAGCAATCAATATTTTCACACATCCACTTTTAAACTCTTCTAATGCTTGCTCACGATCACTCTGTTCTCTGTTGCTATGCAGTGATTGTACAGGTATGCCTTGGATGCTTAAATCACTGGATAAGTCATCAGCAACAATTTTTCTGCTGACAAACACGACGACTTTGTCTTTGGGCAGCATGCTCTGTAGGAATTCTTGTAGAAGAGATCGTTTTGCTTCTTCTGTGGTAACAATTATATTTTGCTTCACTGTATTTACAGCAGCTAGATCCAGAGTACCAACGTAAACAATCATAGGCTCTTTCAAATAAGATTGTGCAAGGTGACGGATGGTTTCTGGCCAAGTTGCACTTGTCATAACAGTCTGCCGGTCTGGGCGCACATCTAATAAAATCTTCATTATCTGACATTCGAACCCCAAATCCAGCATTTTATCAGCCTCATCTAAGACTACGTAGGTTATGCTTCTCAGATTGACGAGTTTATTCATTTGCAGGTCATTCAGTCGTCCAGGAGTTGCAATAATGATGTCGACACCTTTGGCAATCTCTTTTATTTGTCTTTCTCTATTTCCACCACCATAGATACAAACAGTTTTAAGACCCTTACATGAATACTTAGAACATTCAGCTTCCACCTGAAGAGCTAATTCTCTAGTCGGTGTGAGGACCAGCATGCCAGGTCCATTCCTTTGTTCTCTAGCTATTGGTTGAGAATTGAGATGAATAATCCCAGGTAATAAATAAGACAATGTTTTGCCTGTTCCAGTCTGTGCGATTCCTATAAGATCTATCCCTTGTAAAACAATTGGCCATGCCTGTGATTGAATTGGCGTTGGCTTTTGAAATCCTGCTTTTGCTATGTTTTTCATCACTTCAGGATAGTGCTGAAAAGGGTCTTGGAATTCACGAATCGGGTTGGGGATTGGACGTTTTTCACCATCCTTCAAGTCATCACATACTATATTGAAATTCTCCTTTCTCCAAGTGTCTACCTGTTCCTGAGAAAGTGAGCTTGTTGCCTGGGATTCTATGTAAAAGTTTTTCTTAATGGGTGGTAAATCTGCCCATTTTCTTTTCTCCCACTCCACAACTTCTGCCTTAACGTGATCCCAATCTATCAATGGCCGAAGTTCTCTAACGTTATCTGCACTTAAGTCTCTTTCAACAGAGGATTGGGATGCAGCATTAGCAACACTGGATTCTGAACTGTAAGTTTCTTCTTGTTTTTTAACAAGACTTTCTATAGCTGCTTTGGCCTTTGCTTTCATTTCCTTGCGGCCAAAAATTTTTACCTCTGCTTCAGAATCACCTCTTATGATCTGTATGTTGGTCTTTGTCATACCTTGGATCTCTTTTATCTTTGACCCGCCACGACCAATCACCACACCAATCATACTGCTCTTTAATTTAAAGCAGAGAGGTGGTTCTTGGGGCGCGGAGGCCCTAGGCTCCAGGTGGCTGGAGGAACCTCTCCAGCTCCTGCCTCTCCCACGTACGCCGCCCCTGCCATTCCTGCCAGACCCGAGATCTCTTGGATTAGGCTCGGCCCTTCTCCACTCTGGGGCCCCGGCCATTGCTGTGTAATGGTGCAGGCTTCTATCTTACCCCGGGTTGGGAGAAGATGTAGCCTTAAGTCTCATTCTCTTCGTTTCTTGACCAAACAGATCGTATCGCCAGTAGGTAGCTATGTGACAGTTACCCAGGGAATCTGATGTGGTGTCATGAAAGGGCTCTGATGGCCTGACCAATCACAGATCTGGGTGAAGGCTGAGGTAGGCAGGCACCTCTGATGCAAAACTTAAAGTGACAGTCACTCTCAGGGGCTCTGAGCCTGTGATATGGGACCCTGATTATGTTTCCTCAACTTTTGTGTCACAGATGCCTCAATCACTCACCTCTTGTTAGTTCTGGCTCAGCTTGGGAGCAAACTTGACGCAGGCCTTGAACTTATCCACATAGTCTTTTTATAAGCCAATTATTTCCATTGGAGGGAAAAGCAGTGGATTTTTAAAAATCAACTTGTTTGTTTCAGTAATTGTTTTTTGAGTAATAATATTTGGTCTAAATAGATTGATCAATTCCCCGTCCTCTACTGTAACTTAAATTATACCATTAGAAGTGCACTAGATACACACTTAGGGATGGCATTCTGGCACTGATTCTTTGGCTAAATGCCAGCATTTGTTCAGGCAGTTTCTGTGTATTATTTCAGGGATGCTGGTTAGAAGAGAGGTAGAGTGGGGTGTAAGATACCTTAGGGAGTGTTTTCAATAGTTTGCTAGTTTTCTCAGTGCCTCTTAATTTTTTCCCTTCCCTGTGGTTTCATGGATTTACAGGTCTTAGAACTAGAAGGCTACGTAGAAGTCATTTATCAGGTGCAATGCAGAAGTCACCCTGGCAGCAACCTGGGCAGATGGATATCTAGCTCACTTTGCTTCAAGGCTGTCCATTCCATTGTGAGGCAGTTTAATGTTTACAAAGATGGTGTTGAACTGAAATATGCCACCTCTTATTTCCTGAGATCCTTCTTCCGACTTCCAAAGTTACACTGAATAGGATTGATTTTCCTTGTATCCTTGCACATGTAAGGACCACTGTCAAATGCCCTTAAGGTTTATGTTCTTCAGGGTAACATTCCTGGTTTTGAAAGCACTTCTTGATATGACATGGTTTCCAAGACGCACACCATCCTGTTCCTTCTCCTCTGGGAATAGTTCATTGAGGACCTTTTATGATACGACACATACTCCTAGAACTGAACAAAACAAATCTGCAGAAACGGCCTTTCCTTTCCTATTTAGATCCTCTTCACTAAGCATGACAATTCTACTAATTCTACCTATGAACTCAAGACACAGGGCTGCGCAGTGGAACGTGATGGGCATTTTAGCCCATTCGCTTCATCATCCTGTATTTACATGGTTGATTATTTTTTCTTTGTCTAACTAAAAGTAGGCTATATTTTTATCCTTTTATATTCATCCTGTTAAGTTTGGTCAATTGAAGCAGACTATTAAACATAACTTTAAGGCTGATTGTCTCATTTATCATAGTATCCTCTAGTTTTAAGTCTTCTGCCAGTGTTCATGGCATCTTTTTCTATTCAGCCAAAGTTGCTGATTAAAATTTGAACGTGATTAGATATTGGGTAGAAGTCTGTGACACGCTGGGAAAAACCTTCTCTATGTCAGCATTTTTCTGGAAACGTGCTGTTTGAAGAAACACAAGGGTCTTGCCAAATACCTTGGGAAGCTTAGCATCCCATATCGCCTTTGTTAGAATCACAATGCGTATTAGGTATCTCAGAAACTCGGATAATTACCGGCATTGAGAAACTCAATTGGGCATTGTTTAACCCAAAGTTTCCAAAGGATTTTGCCAATGGAACCTCTTCTCAACATATCAGTTAAACTTTGTATATGGAATGATTTTAAATTCATAGAAAAGTTACACAGGTAGTACAAGGGGTTGCCACGTACTCTTCAACCAGCTTCAGTTTCCTCTACTCTTTTCTCACATTACTACGGCACATTTGTCAACTGTAAGAAATCAACGTTGGTGTGTTAATATCAGCTAAACTGCAGACTTGATACCACCAGTTTTACATTTATGTGTTTTCTTTCCCAGGATCTAGTACTAGACACTGCGTTGCATTTAGTTGTCATGTGTGATTTGTAACAGTTTCTCACTCTTTCCTTATTTTTCATAACCTTACCTATTTTTAGAAGTAAAGGTCAGGTATTTTATAAAATGTCCTTCAAATTAGGTATGTCTGATGTAATTTACTATGGCTATACTTGAGTTGTGGATTTTTGGAGTGAGTTCCAAGCTTCTTATGCCTGGGCTCCACTATCTTCAGAATGTCGTACTAATGCCTATCTCATACACACAGACACAAACACATAGTTAAACCACTTGGTTCATAGTAGGGACTTTCCAAGTCCCAACTGCCCATGTCATAGAAACAGTAGGTCTGTAGAAACAATTGTGGAGGTTCCCATATACCTGTCCAAGAATTTCCCTGATAGTTTCTCTGGTCCACATCAGAATGAAAACAGGGACAATAAAATGTTTATTTTAACAAGTCTAAATTTATCAATTTACACTTTTTTATCTTAACATTGCGCCATTCTACTTTTTTTTGGTAAAATAACACTTTTAAAAATGAAATGAGGATTATCAATGATGTTGAAAGATGTTTACTAGGGCAAAAAACAAAAAAAAAAACGTAAAACTAATGCCAGTAGCCTGATTTGCTTTGCAATATTTCTGTTAGGTGAAACCCAAGGAATTATAAGCACTCATCTAGCACGTTAGCAATTAAACACAATTCAGAATGCTACTAGGTAATGATGATGTCTGGCAAGAAGAGCTGCAGGGAGGTCTGGGAGGCTGGAGAGTTGAGGCAAAGACCTATAAAAGACGTAGGTCTGATTTGTGTTTAGGACATGTGGAATTGGAGATAGGAGGATGTTATCATTTTGGGGAAAGAAACCAATGTGGCCTTGAGAGAGAGATGAGGGCAGCCTGGACGACTAGGACAGAAGATGCAGGTTAAGAAGAAAGTGGAAATGGAGAAAAATAGTTTGGGTCAGGGGAAGGGAAAAGGGAAATTTCAAAAGCCGTAGACAATCAAAGGTGTTTCAATTTAGTATGCTAAAGAAAGGGAGTGCCCCTGGAGTGGAGGGGTCCTATGGCATTGCCATTGTTCATTAGGGAAGCAGATCCAAGGGAAGAAAGCAGGATGCATTGACATAAAGAACAGCGGCTGTATTTGTGATATTTTGAGTACACAGACTGAGAGACTTGGATGGAGTGTGGCAGCGGTAACTCAGAGAAAGAATCAGCTAGGAAGAGAAGGGATCCAAGTAGCAATGAACGTTTTTTGCTTCTACTGTACAAGGTCTGACAATTAAGTTTGCAGACTTGTTGCAACGATGTTGGTTAACTTTTTTTTTGATATCAGAGGGATTATACCTTATGAATTTGTACCAAATGGATGAACAGTTAACCAAGTGTAGCATTTGGAAGGGCTGTAAAGGTGGCATGAAAAAGTTAGACGACCTGAACTGTTCACCAACGATTCGTGGCTCTTGCATCATGGCAATCCACCAGCTCATAAGGCACTGTCTGTGAGGGAGTTTTAGCCAGTAAAGAAATAACTGCATTGGAACACCCTCCCTACTCAGCTGATCTGGCCCCCGTGACTTCTTTCTTTACCCCAAGATAAAGCAAATATTGAAAAGAAGAAGTTTTGATGACATTCAGGACATCAAGGGTAATACGACGACAGCTCTGATGGCCATTCCAGAAAAAGTTCTAAAATTACTTTGAAGTGTGCAGTAGGCGCTGGCGTCGACGTGCATAGCTTTCCAAAGGGAGTACTTCGAAGGTGACCGTAGTGATATTCAGCAATGCGGTGTGTAGCACTTTTCCTAGGATGAGTTTGCAAACTTCACTGTCCTGCCTTGTATGACATACATTTAAAATGCAATTACCAAATGATCTCTCTTATTTATCTCATTTAATCGTCACATCAACTTCATGTAAATATTTCCGTCCTTCTTTATGTGAAAACACTGAAACTCCTACACGTCATATAATATTAGGTTGGTGCAAAAGTATTTGTGATTTAAAGGTAAATTGCAAAAAGCGCAAATACTTTGGCAACATCCTAATATATCCAACTTCATGCAAAGGTATGGTAAGTGTCTCAGCTAAATTTAAACACAGTTCTAATTCGCTCTAAGGCCTTTCCCCCTCCACTGTACTCCCATTTGTAGGGGAAAAGATGCTATATTTGGTGCCTGATTCTACAGCTAGTATAAAAGGAGTGTTTAATTAGAAATGACTCAAGTTTTCAAGCTGAAGATTCATTTTTGTGTGTTTTTTTTTTTCAGTTAGTTTCATGTGTACAAAGCAATGTAATAATTAGACTTTTACACTCCTAACAATGTGATAACCCCCCAATCTATTACTCTGGCATTGTATATAGCTGTTACAATACCATTGACTATATTCCCTATGCTGTACTCCACATCCTGTGTATGTATGTATTTGACACACACAGAGGGTCCCAACAAATACATACACAGTTTAAGAAACGAAAAAACTGTATTAATATTACGTTAATGGTAACCACTTTGAGCACCTCTTGTAATTGCAGAGGTCAAATGTGACTTGTATTCATCTTTTGTTATGGTATTTGAGTATTACTGAAACTTTTTTGCTTTCTTAAAATGGCTCCAAGATTCTTTGTTATAAATTTGAAGATTCATTTTTTTTAAATTAAATTTATTGGGGTGACAATTGTTAGTAAATTTACATAGATTTCAGGTGTACAATTCTGTATTACATCATCTATAAATCCCATTGTGTGTTCACCACCCAGAGTCAGTTCTCCTTCCATCACCATATATTTGATCCCCCTTATCCTCATCTCCTACCCCCACTCCCCTTTGAAGCAAAGAATCTTGGAGCCATTTGACAGGGAAGTTAGAGGGGAATTCATTTGTAGATCAAGAAGAGTTTGGTTTGAGACATGTCCAGTTTGTTGTGTTGTGGGAACACACAAGTTGAAATGCTAAGTAGGACTGGAGATTTGGGACTATAGTTCAGCTGAGAAGACAGGAGGAGAAATATGAGAATAATCAGTAGAGAAAATATTGTTGAAACTGAGAATGAATATTCTTCCCAAGAAATAGAGAGTAACGAAAGACAGGCTTAAGAATATTTTATGGAATCAGAAAATTCATGTGATTAGATTATGAAAGAGAAGGACAGGGAGCCAAGTGAAGAAACAAGAAATATTCAGGAGAATCAGAAGAGAGCATTGTGTTATGAAATAAAGGAAGAGAACATGTTGAGCAGTCCTGGTAATCAATGGAACAGAAGGTGAATACACACTGAATTTGGGGGAAGGAAGTTAACAATGACTCTCAGAAAGGCCCTTTTTGTCGAGTAATAGAAAAACACATATTGCAATGGAAGCAGTTAGGATGAAAGACAACTGGACCACTGGGGAACTTTGTGTGATGGGGAGAGAAGTTTTCATCTTGTACCAAAGATGAAAGGCACTGTGTCTTAATTTTTAAATAAGGCTCCCAGGAAATCAAGGTTTCATGGCCAAGTTACTGGTATTGTTCAATGAAGGATCCAGTGGGTTTCAAGATTACTTATCATGAATATTGGAAGATAATGCACTTTAATAGTCTTTCAAAATATGTGGGAGGATAGGATGAGGGAGAGAATCACAAGGAAACAAGAACCATTCATTAACAGTTTCAGAAAAGGGAAGTCTTTCTAAAAGGAGGGAGAGGGAGTACTGGGAGTTATTTCAAGGAGATTACAGTGCTATTTTTAGCTATCCATTAAACCTTTCTCTATCAAATTTAGTTTATTCTCCAGAGTGGGGGGATGCATTATTTAGGTATATGAAGAAGTGAGGCTATTGAGGTAATTAATTCTCCTTTCAGCACAAACAGTAAAAAAAAAAATGTAAGCTGATTAGCACCTGCAATAAGCTCCTTTGGAGAAATTCTTGCTTACCAATTACTTCCTATGGAAATTTTAACATATTGGCATTCATTCTTAAAATAATAATAACCTTCAATTATCCTTTAGCTCTATTTTGAGGTATTTGAAGGGCTTCTCAGGACTATTTCATTTCTGATAGCTATAATGTAAGTAAGTGGAAAGAATAGCAGTATTATCAACATTATTTTGCATTATATACAGAAGCCAAAAATAATCCTTAGAATCATGGGATTTTAGAGGTGGAAAGGACTGACTTTGGAGAGCTTCTCTTCTAATCCTTTCATTAGCAAGCAAGGAAGCTAAGATCAACAGAGGCTGTGTCTGATGGAAACATAATGTGTCACAGATGCAATTTTAAATTTTCTAGTGGCCACATTAAAAAAAAAAGCAAAAGGGGAGACTTTTGATTCTGGACGAGATGATGTAGGCACATTTCCCCTATTCCTTCTACCTATTTTTTTTAATATAAAACAAACAAGGAGACTTTAAAATCTGGAAAGGAGAAGGCAGACCAGTGGAGGACTTTGGAACTTGAGAAATGAAAAAATGGTGAGTCCCCCGGGTTTTCTTTTTGCCTCCCTTGTATCCTGGATTGGGTGCTGGAGAAGCTTGCAACTCAGAAACACCCACAAGCATGGCCAAAAAATAAAGTCCCAAGAAAAAAAACCGTTTTTTTAAGCCAAAGGATGAGGAAAGGATTAGTCTAGCAAGAAAGAAACCTTTTTTGATAATAACTGCCCTGCTCACACATCACAGGAAAACAAAAACACAGCATATCTTCCCTGGTCTTATCAGAAAAAGCCAAGTGTGGAGCCTAGATTTCCATCCTCATTCACTGATAATAAGATACCCGTGCTTCTTTCCATTTGGTGGTATCCAAGGAGACCCAAGTCTCCAAGACTATATTTTCAGCACTATCCAGAGGTAATGAGATGCCTTCTCCACAATCTGTCCCCCATCATGTCAATGGAACGCACATAGGGAGACTGGACTTCCACCCTCACCTAGTGGTAATGAGGCATACCTCACTTTCTTCACAGTGTGTGTGAAGTTGGAATGGGTAGCTGGGACTTCCAAACCTGCCTGGTGTCAGTGGAGGCCTGCTGAAAAAAAAGATTTAAATAATATACAAAGTATCAATACACAAAATGTCTAAGACAAAATTGAAATTCACTCATCATATCAAGAACCAGGATGAATGAGGAAAAAACACATTAACAGATGCCAACCTTAAGAAGAAGCAGATATTTGAATTATCTGAAAAAGGATTTAAAGACAACATCATTTTTTAAAAAAGGTGTCAGTGTTCGAGTATGAACATACTTGAAACAAATCAGACAAAAACTCTTAGGAAGAAATAGAAGATATAAAGAGAAAAAAAAGAAATTTTAGAACTGAAAAATATAGTAATCAAATTAATCTCTCGGCATGGGCTCAATAAAAGAATGCAGATGAGAGAGGTATGAAGCAGTGAACTTGAAGATGGAACATTGGAAATTACCCAATCTTAACAACAGAGAGAAAATAGATCGGATAAAAAATAACAGAGCCTCAGGGACCTGTGGACAATAAAAAAAGCTCTAATATTCATGTCATTGGAGTTCCAGAAGAGGAGAAAGAATATGGGTATGAACAAGTATTCAACAGAATAAGGACTGAAAATTTCCCAATTTCATGAACGATATTAACCTATGGATTCAAGAAAATTGACCCCAAACAGTAAACCCAAAGAAATTCATTCCAAGATGCATCATAATCAAACTTTTGCAATCTAAAGACAACGAAAAACTCTTGAAAGCAAACAGAGAGAAATTATATATTACCTATACAGGAGCACCGTTTCAAATGGCAGCAGATTTCTTGTGAGAAATCATGAAGGCCAGAAGGAAGTGGCATAACATTTTTCAAATGCTGAAAGAAAAGAATGATCCACCCAGAGTTCCATATGCTGAGAAAATACCTTCAGAAAAGAAGATCAAGATACTCTCAAATGAAGGAAAACAAAGAGAATTCATTGCTAGCAGACCTAACCTAAAACAAAAACAAAAACAAAAACAAAAAACAAGTGGCTAAAGCACATTCTCTAAATGGAAAAGGGATGATAAAAGAAACTTTGGAATATCAGGAACGAGGAAAGAAAACAACAAGTAAAAATATGAGTAAATATAGTAGACTATCCTCTTCCTGAGTTTTCTAAGTTATGTGTAACAATTGAAGCAAAATGATAACAATATGTGATATGGTTTTAAATATGTGTACAGGAAATAGTTAAACCAATTATAATTGGAGAGGGAAAGGGACAAAAAAAGGTAAGGTTTCTATACTTCATCAAACTTTAAAATAATGATACCAGTCGACTGTAATAATTTATGGATATATAATGCAACACCTGGAGGAACCAATAAAAAGCCATACAAATAATACACTCCAAAGCACTAAAGATAAAATGGAATTCTACAAAATTTTCAGCTGATCCACAAGAAATATGTACATGGAAACATGCTCAAATTATGAGTCATAAGGGTAAAGGGAATCAAATCCACAATGAGATACTACTTCACTCCAACTAGGATGGATATAATAAAAAACACAGACAATAACAAGTGTTGGTGAGGATGTGAAGAAGAAATTTGAACCTCATACATTGTTAGTAGGAATGTGAAATAGTGCAGTCACGTTGGAAAACATTTTGGTAATTTTTCAAAACGTCAAATGTAAAATTACATAAAAATAAGTAAATAAAGTTACCATATAATCTAGCAATTCCATTCTTAGGAATCTACCCAAGAGAAATAAAAATGTGTTCACACAAAAACTTGTACACAGATGTAAGTAGAAGCATTATTCATAGTAATCAAAAGTGAAAATAACCCAAATGTTCATCAACTGATGAATGAATAAACAAAATGTGTTATGTCCTTAAAACGGACTATATTATTCAGCAATAAAGAGGAATGAGGTATTGATAAATGCTGTAACATAGGTGATCCTTGAAAACATTATGTGAAGTGAAAGAAGCCAGTCACAAAAAAACGCTTATTTTATTATTCCATGTATATAAAACGTCCAGAATAGGCAAACATATATGGAGAAAGTAGATTAGTGGTTTCCTAGGGCTGAGGATGAGGGTGGGAGGTGAGGTGAACTTGGGAGTGAGGTGGGAGGGGTTATGGTAGTGACTGCTACAGAGTTTCTTTCAGGGTCATGAAATATTCTAAAATTAAATGGTGGTGATTGTTTCAAAACTCTGTAAATATACTAAAACCCATTGAACTATTCACTTTGAATGCATGAATTGCATGACATGTGAATTATATCTAAATTGTTAAAATAAAGAATACATGGAACTATGTGAATCTTTGGTTTCTAAGAACTTTGCCCCCTTCTTATATGTTAATTTCATCATCTAATTTTCCCCTGTAAAGGCAATACAGTTTACAAATGAGAAAACTGAGGCACAAATATTGTGTTATTTTTCCAAGGCCACACAGCTAACTCCTGAGCTCCATGAAGCAAACTCAAACAGATTTCCTGACTACACAAAAGGGCAATTAACAATAGACTGGGGAACCATGGGAAAGGCAAGAAACAGAAACCATTCCCAATAAACATATTCAATTGTGGTAATCTGGGATAAAAAAAGGCAATCCAGTGTGACAGAAGTTTTTATTTCCTTCCTCGGGGGCTTTGAAACTGCTTGTAGTTGATAAAACCATTCAGACTGAGGATTTGGGGCAAGGGATTATGCTCAGTTCTTTGCACTGTGCATTACTACTGAGGAAGATAGCAGTGTCTTAAGTCCTTAGTAAGAATCCTTGTAAAGGAGAGAAACACAAATGACAATGTTAACAACTACCAAAGCTTCTCTTCGGGAGTTTATTGATATTTCTAAATGATAGGAATAGAAACATTATGGAAGAAAAGGCAACAGCCTTTAAGGGTGGATAAATTTGGCAACTGGTTTTTCTGTCAATCTCATTACAGCACTTGACAGAAAAGAAGATACATTTGATGGAATTTACTACTCTTTTCAATAGCCATTACTTCAGAAATATTATCACTTTTAATTTATCGATTTTTGCTGAAATGGTGTTTGATACAGTTTTTCTTTTCTCATTATGGCGTCTGCCTCAATATGCTGAAAAAGATTGCAACCCCAATGAAGTATGGCAGAAAATTAATTAACGGGTATGTGGCTATTTAAAGATCATTCAGGGAGAAAATCAAGTGGTATTTTCTATACTGGCTGACTTTGATCTGAATATGCTCATCTTGGAATGACACAGATTTCGTGGATGACAGCCATGAGTTAAAACCTGGAAAATTTTGAAGCTTGCATGTCTTAGCTCAGACAGGTTAGGGTCCATAAGGATAGGCCAGAGGGAAGAGGAAGCAGCAGAAAGAAAGGGAGAGAGAGGTGAGGGAAACTAGTTTGACAGTTGAGGATGACTTCAAAAGACATCCAGGCTTTCTAATGTGCAAAGTTCAAAAAGCATGGTTATCTTAGACCAGGACTAGATACACGGTGGGTGAAGGTGTTCTGATCCTATAGCTGTAATTCACACAGCTGTTAGTACATGAAGTCTGGTGTGAAAGGCTACTGTGGTCCCAGGCAACTTGCCAATGCGAAAGCCTTTGGGATTATTCAACCCTCAGGAACAGGTAATTGGTGAGGTGTCAGGACCCCACCCAAGCAGCCTATGGTTCAGGGTGGGATTTTGTTGCCAATGGAACTTTGGAATGTTGGGGAGAAGGAAACAGGATGAAAGCTTGTTGTGTACACTGTTTCAACGTGAGGTGGGGCTTACGTGAGGCAGAGTCCATGTGGTACACTTGACGCCGATGACAGCAAGGCTGATTCCAGCCCCAGTGGAAAGATGCTGGTAAAAATTGCTGGTAAAATTCATGCCAGGATCAGGCCTTGTGGGGGAGCCAGCTTTTGGTGAGTGAGGTAGGTGTGTCTGGCAAATCAGGAACTGACACCCACTCCCAGACAGGCCCAACAATCATCACTGCTGTGTCACTGCACCCGTGCAATAAGGGGGAGTAGTGTACTGATCATGAGCAAGGCTATATTACATAGATTGAAATGCGAGTTTCAGCTCTTCTACTTACTATTTGTACGACACCAGGGAAGTTACCTAACTAAGCCTCGGTTTCCTCTGTTGTAAAATGGGGTTACAATGCTATTGATCTCCTCGGGTGGTTGTGAAGGTAAAATGAGACAGGTCACATCAAGTGCACATAATACCACGTCAGTAAATGTTAGCTATCCTTACCGGGGCTATTATTCAATTCATCCTTCCAAGTCGGGGCACTGATTTGTGTCTCTCAGGCTTTGATCTAGGTGGAAAGATGGAGTGTTTTCCCGTCAAGTCTTTTCAACACAGTACACTGTGATGGAAGGCCTTGCTACTTAGTGTGGTCTGCAAACCAAAGCATCACCTGGGAACTTGTTCAAAAGACAGAAGCTCGGGCTCCATCCTTGTCCTCCTGAATCAGAGTGTGCATTTTCACAAGATCCACCGGATAATTTCTACGCACATTAGAATTGAAGAAGACTTGTATAATGGATTACCTTATGATTGGTATCCTGCTTTCACCAATTACTGCCCACATAAACTTGTTCAAGTTACTTAACTTCTCTGAGTATAGCTCCCCATTTGTAAAAATAGAACAACTAATATGTGTTATCCCTGTGAAGAGTATATGAAATAACATATGTTAAAGTTCTTACCCGTGCTCTAGCCGTGTATAGGCAGTGCAGCCTCTGATTCCTAGGAGGTAATAATGACAAGTAATTTTCAGGGCTCCAGATGTGGTCAGCTCTCGCTAGGCCTTTGGCTTTATGGGCCCTCACTATGATCCTAAAACAGTAGAGCTTTAGTGAATTAAAGTAAATAATTCCTGTCTTTCTCCAGCTTGATTGAGGCATAATAGACAAATAAAATTATATATATACTCAAGGTATGCAATGTGATGATTTGATATACATGTATACTGGAAATGATTACCACAGCCTAGTTACTTAACACATCCATCACCTCCCATAGTTAATACATATCCCAAAGCAGTTAGACACTTTTTCTGTAAGGACCACATAGTGATTATTTTTGGCTTTGTGGGCCCCATGGTCTCAGTAATGACTACTCCCCTCTGCCCTATTAGTGAGAAAACAGCTATAGACAGTGTGTAAATAAAAGACATGGCTCTGTTCCCCCAAAATGTACAAAACAGGCGGCATGACACATTATAAGGAAAACAAAGAAATTTGGGGCAGAGCTTAGCATTCATTTCTAAGCCCTCCCCACAATGACTTTGGGGGACTTAGGAAAAAGCAGATACGATCACAGTACAGGCTGTGTCTTGGAACTGAGACGTATGGCTGAAAAGTGTGGGAACACATCTTTCCATTGAGAGCTGAGTATTGCTTCTCAATGACCAGCAAGGTTGTGTTTGGGAGTGTGTCTATTCCTGGAGCAATGTCTCTTCGTTCACTGTCTCCTCATGCCTAGAGCCTTCCTGGCCCTAACCTACTCTTCTAAACTTGCCAAAGAGTCACATCATATTCCTCAGAAACAATCTTTTAACAACACGGGTCATGCATTAGCAAGGGAGTAGATTGTGATAAATTGTGTGTGTTTCCAGGTGCCAGGCTTGCTGGGCCTCTAGTTTTGAGCAGGGAAGGACAAGGGCACAGCAGAGACCAGAGGGCCCTAGGACGGTGGACCCAGCTGTAGAGTTACGTGTCTTAAGCTTTAGTAAGTTTGCGTTCAGAAAATAGTGACATGGATGTAAGGTACAGCATAGACAGTAATCAATGATGTTTCAACAACTATGTGTAGTTCCAGGTGGGTAGTAGACTAATTGCGGGGATCACTGCAAAAATTACATAAATGTCTAACCACTATGCTGTGCAACTGAAACAATATGAAATAATACTGAATGTCCACTGTAACTGAGAAAAATAAACAATTAAGATGAAAAGACTCGGACTACCATTGTATCCAGAAGATTCGGGTGGTGGGTGGGCTCTTGACAGCAGGAATCGCTGGGCTGCAGTTTTCTTTCCAGGGGACTTGATTGAGGTTGAGGCAGAACCTGAGCAAGTAGAAAGACCAGGCTCCAGATCTCCAGGAAAAGATGCTGGCAAGGGGCTAGGGAACCCAAGCCAAGGTGGAGCAATCCCAGTACTGGACGTGAAGCCCAGGAATGTGGAATGGGTATGGCAGTAGGAGCACTATTAGGCCTGCTGTCATCACAGACAGGCTGTAAGGCTTCTATGTCTGCTGTGGGGCACGGGACAATCAAATTAGGACTGGCTGGCACAAGGCCCTAGATTGGTATATGCAATTTTAAGTTTTTCGGTATCACTGGATGCTGCAGTTGCTCCACATATTTTTTTTTGAATTTATTTATTGGGGTGACAATTGTTAATGAAATTACATAATTTCAGGTGTACAAGCTCTACATATTTTAAATGTCATGGCTTTGTGGAGTATGTTGCCTTTGGAGAAACACAGGGAAATACACTTGTGTGAGTGCCTGGTGGGCTTTTGTGGCAGTCAGACTGCTCAGCGAGATTCCAGAAAACCTATTGTACTGTAAAGGCTGGGTGCTCTTGGGATTGTGTATCAGTCAGGGTCCAGTGAGGAGGCAGGAACCTCCTCAGCAACACCAAGTCCTCACTTACCATTGTCAATAGCTTCTGCTACTCTAAGCGAAAGTACACATAAGGAAACCAGTTTGACAGTATGCTAATTGATACAACGAGAATTGTGCTCCTGCAGCATCTCATCAACATTAGAACGAAATGATGTTATCCTGCTGTACTGGACCGGGGAAAATCTGTACCTAGGAGTAAAGCATTGTTAACAAGGTTTACCATTGTTGACTGAGCCACTAAACAGTGAAAAAGAAAACGCTAAGTGAAAAAGAAAGCACTAAGGAATCAGGGAAGGAGCAACTACAGGAAACAACACTCACCTCTGGGGCTAGGGAAACAGACAGAAGAGGTAGGACCACTTAAAATTTAACCCCTCAGAGGAGTGTTTCCACAGAGTTAAACCCTGATCCTCAAGGATGGTTGTTTCGGGTGTTTCTGAGGGGAGAGTAATGAAGGGGTCCTACAAGGGTTGAAAACTGCAAACTGCATTCAGCTGCTGTCACGGGATGGCACTGCCACTGCAGTGGAGGAGTGTTGGTGGAGAAATCATCCCAGGAAGCAGGCAGGGAGGAGCAACTCCTTCCTCCTTCCTCTAGCCCTGCAGGCCCCTCTAGAGCCTAACAGAGCTCCAGCCAGCAAATCAGAAATGTGAATCCACATCACAAAGCAGCCCAGGGAAGAGGGGGCAGGTAGGACTTGAGAGAGAGTGAAATGATAACCCACAGTACTTTTCTGCTTTTCTGGGAAAAGCTCTGTGGCTCTGCTGGGCCTGTCTGTCCACTGAGATGACAAATGTCTCGGGATAACCTTCCCAATTGCTGGATCATACTTCCTTCCCAGCACCTGTAGGCTGATCCACAGAAAATCCCGTGGTGGGCTCTCAGAAAGCACTGTGCATTGCATGACCAACGAGATGAAATCAGGGTTCTAGATCTTCTGATCCTGGAGACGGAAATGAACACCACATTTTTCTATTATTATTTTTTATAGAAAAATAAAATTCATGTTCCTGTGTTTGCACACAGGATTTGGGCATGAAATGACCAAATGGCAGACTGATTGTAGCCAGAGCAAATGATTGGTTTTTGTGACAAGAAAATCAGAGGCAATGATTTCTACTGGGGAGTTTTTTAGAAAAACATACATGCTAGAACGTGTTGTGCCTCCTTCAGAAATTCAGGGCAGTCAGAGTGAGAACTCCATTTCATACACTACTGCTCAGAGACAGGAACCAATCGGAGATAACCATGAGGTTATCTGTAGCCCATATTTGCAGGTAATACATTGAAAGTGAGCAAACCTCCTTAAAATACAGAACAGAGTTGGAGCTAATCGGGAATGGCCAGTGTTATAAAACGTTAGACCACTGATGACAGACTGAGAGTCTTGTAGAGTTTAATTCTCCCCATTACAAAGATGAGACCAATGTAAATTGCTATGTTAGTAAGCAATGGACATAAAGAATCATAATTTCAGACGCTAAGAGAAGAAGATTGAGATAGTGCTGGCTAAGATTTTCACGTTGTTATTTTTATTTTTGATGCAACCAACATGGCTGGATGGACTAGCTCAGTACGTTTTGCATGCCCTTGTGTACTTTTTTATCAGGGGCAGGAGTGAAAGTATAACGATATGTGTATCACATGAAGCGTTTTTGGTGGACAAATAATCCAGTTCCTCATTGCTCAGCTGGCATTCCTCTGAGTTGTATTCTGCAGGGTCTCCCAAAATTCTCTAGAGGGATTACGCTTAGGTTGCCCAAGACGACCCGTAATTGATAATGCTTTCTTACACACTTTCCGTTCCTTGCCTTATTTCCTCATTCCATTACCCAGGTTTCCTGGGATCACCTCCTACAATAACACTCGTGCTTGCATTTTTGTCACAGAGTCCACTTCTAGCAAGAAACAAACAAAAGACACATTTCCATTTACAAACTACATTGCATGAGACTGAGAGGGAGATCAAGGAATACAGTTTAGGATTAAAGACCTGGAGGTTTTATTTTAGTACAGACTTAATATTAGTCAATGTGGTGTGGAGTGAGACCAGGCCCCTCACTGTAAGAAGAGCATGACTGAGTGAGATTAAAAGATATGGACACTGTGTCACCTGAGGAAGTATTAAACGAATTGGAGACATTCAACCTATAAAAGCAAAGGAAATATGGGTGAGACATCAAAGCTGCGCTTAAATTGTAAAAGGAGATGAGGTGGTCTTATTGAATTGTTCAGCCAAAGAAGGACTGATGCGGGGTGGGGGGGTGGGTCCAAAAGGGAACTTAACACTCACAGTATAGTTGAAATGAGACAAAAAAACACTTGGAAGCTCACATAGATAATTTTCTATGTAAATTTTCTGAGCCTGGATTTTCTTATTTGGGAAACAAAAAAGAATAATAACACTACATCCTGTGGCTGAACATAGAGAGTACAGAAACTTATCCCGTTTTCCCCCTTGCCCCCCAGCCACTTGTTTCTCCTTCCCTCCCAAATAAACTACCTGCCCTCAAATCCTTACTGCAGATTCTGCTTCTGGGGGAGACCAAACTAAAACATGTGTACATATCATTCTAATTTTTACAGTAACATTTTCTTAGTGCTAAATATTCCTTTACTTGCTGTTGTATCACATTTTCTTTTTTAAATTTTCTTAATCATTGTTTTTCAGTTACAGCTGACATGCAGTATTAATTCATATTAATTTCACGTGTAAAGAATAATGGTTAGACATTTACATAATTTATGCAGTGATCCCCCCCCCCCCACAATTAGTCTAGATTTCACCTGGCACTAAATAGTGGATAATGTTGCAACAGCTATATATTATATCACATTTTTTTCTGATACTCCTGGGAACCCAAATTTTTGACCAGGCCCTGTCAGATAAATTGGTGCTTCTCTGATATGTCCTATCCTTCCTTCCAAGGATGTGAGTACTGGGGAGGAAGAGGGTACTTATGCGTGTATGAGCAACTGTGAGCTTGTGTGTGTGTGTGTTGAAGGTATGGGAATTGGCGAATATATATGTGTGTGTGTTTACATATGTCATGTGTCATGTGTCAATATGGTGAGGGGAAAAGATAGGGAAGTCATATTTATAAAGTATTTAAAAATTTGAATGTTGTATATTGTATTCACTATTGCTGTTTAAAATTTCAAGAGTGGAACCCTGGTAGCACCTGACCAACGCGCTGTACACCTGAAGCCGAAGTAGAATAATACTGAATGTCAACTCTAATTTCATATATATACATGTTTTCACATGAAGGGTTTATAGCATAGGGAAGATAATCAATGGTATTGTAACAGCTATACACGATGTCAGAGGGGTAGGAGCTTGGGGGAGGAGGGTCATCATTTTGTGAAGGGTGTAAACGTCTAAATATTATGTTGCTTTGTGCACCAGAAACAAATTTAAAACACAAAAAATGCGTCTCTAGCTTGAAAACTTGAGTCATTTCTAATTAAACACTTCTTTTGTACCAACTGTAGAATCAGGCACCAAATATACCATGTTTTCCCCTACAAATGGGAGTGCAGTGGAGGGTGAAAGGCCTTGGAGCAAATTAGAACTGTGTTTAAATTTAGCTCAGATATTTACCATACCTTCCCATGAAGTTGGATATATTAGTTTCGTTGAAAAGTAAGTGAGCTTTTTGCAATTTACCTTTAAATCGCAATTACTTTTGAACCCACCTAATATTATGTGACGTCTATGAGTTTCAGTGTTTTCACATAAAGAAGGATGGAAATACTTATTATATGAAGTTGACGTGACGATTAAATGAGACAACTAAGTGAGATCATTTGGTAATTGCATTTTAAATGTATGTCATACAAGGCAGGACAGTGAAGTTCGCGAACTCATCCTAGGAAAAGTGCTACACACCGCATTGCTGAATATCACTACGGTCACCTTCGAAGTACTCCCTTTGGAAAGCTATGCACGTCGACGCCAGCGCCTACTGCACACTTCAAAGTAATTTTAGAACTTTTTCTGGAATGGCCATCAGAGCTGTCGTCGTATTACCCTTGATGTCCTGAATGTCATCAAAACTTCTTCTTTTCAATATTTGCTTTATCTTGGGGTAAAGAAAGAAGTCACGGGGGCCAGATCAGCTGAGTAGGGAGGGTGTTCCAATGCAGTTATTTCTTTACTGGCTAAAACTCCCTCACAGACAGTGCCTTATGAGCTGGTGGATTGCCATGATGCAAGAGCCACGAATCGTTGGTGAACAGTTCAGGTCGTCTAACTTTTTCATGCCACCTTTACAGCCCTTCCAAATGCTACACTTGGTTAACTGTTCATCCATTTGGTACAAATTCATAAGGTATAATCCCTCTGATATCAAAAAAAAAGTTAACCAACATCGTTGCAACAAGTCTGCAAACTTAATTGTCAGACCTTGTACAGTAGAAGCAAAAAACGTTCATTGCTACTTGGATCCCTTCTCTTCCTAGCTGTTCCTTTCTCTGAGTTACCGCTGCCACACTCCATCCAAGTCTCTCAGTCTGTGTACTCAAAATACCACAAATACAGCCGCTGTTCTTTATGTCAATGCATCCTGCTTTCTTCACTTGGATCTGCTTCCCTAATAAACAATGGCAATGCCTTAGGACCCCTCCACTCCAGGGGCACTCCCTTTCTATAGCATACTAAATTGAAACACCTTTGATTGTCTTACGGCTTTTGAAATTTCCCTTTTCCCTTCCCCTGACCCAAACTATTTTTCTCCATTTCCACTTTCTTCTTAACCTGCATCTTCTGTCCTAGTCGTCCAGGCTGCCCTCATCTCTCTCTCAAGGCCACATTGGTTTCTTTCACCAAAATGATAACATCCTCCTATCTCCAATTCCACATGTCCTAAACACAAATCAGACCTACGTCTTTTATAGGTCTTTGCCTCAACTCTCCAGCCTCCCAGACCTCCCTGCAGCTCTTCTTGCCAGCCATCATGATTACCTAGTAGCATTCTGAATTGTGTTTAATTGCTAACGTGCTAGATGAGTGCTTATAATTCCTTGGGTTTCACCTAACAGAAATATTGCAAAGCCAAATCAGGCTACTGGCATTAGTTTTACTTTTTTTTTGTTTTTTGCCCTAGTAAACATCTTTCAACATCATTGATAATCCTCATTTCATTTTTAAAAGTGTTATTTTACCAAAAAAAAGTAGAATGACGCAATGTTAAGATAAAAAAGTATAAATTGATAAATTTAGACTTGTTAAAATAAACATTTTATTGACCCTATTTTCATTCTGATGTGGACCAGAGAAACTATCAGGGAAATTCTTGGACAGGTATATGGGAACCTCCACAATTGTTTCTACAGACCTACTGTTTCTATGACATGGGCAGTTGGGACCTGGAAAGTCCGTACTATGAACCAAGTGGTTTAACTATGTGTTTGTGTCTGTGTGTATGAGATAGGCATTAGTACGACATTCTGAAGATAGTGGAGCCCAGGCATAAGAAGCTTGGAACTCACTCCAAAAATCCACAACCCAAGTATAGCCATAGTAAATTACATCAGACATACCTAATTTGAAGGACATTTTATAAAATACCTGATCTTTACTTCTAAAAATAGGTAAGGTTATGAAAACTAAGGAAAGAGTGAGAAACTGTTACAAATCACACATGACAACTAAATGCAACGCAGTGTCTAGTACTAGATCCTGGGACAGAAAACACATAAATGTAAAACTGGTGGTATCAAGTCTGCAGTTTAGCTGATATTAACACACCAACGTTGATTTCTTACAGTTGACAAATGTGCCGTAGTAATGTGAGAAAAGAGTGGAGGAAACTGAAGCTGGTTGAAGAGTACGTGGCAACCCCTTGTACTACCTGTGTAACTTTTCTATAAATTTAAAATCATTCCATATACAAAGTTTAACTGATATATTGAGAAGAGGTTCCATTGGCAAAATCCTTTGGAAACTTTGGGTTAAACAATGCCCAATTGAGTTTCTCAATGCCGGTAATTATGCGAGTTTCTGAGATACCTAATACGCATTGTGATTCTAACAAAGGGGATATGGGATGGTAAGCTTCCCAACGTATTTGGCCAGAACCCTTGTGTTTCTTCAAACAGCAGGTTTCCAGAAAATTGCTGACATAGAGAAGGTTTTTCCCAGCGTGTCACAGACTTCTACCCAATATCTAATCACGTTCAAATTTTAATCAGCAACTTTGGCTGAAGAGAAAAAGATGCCATGAACACTGGCAGAAGACTTAAAACTAGAGGATACTATGATAAATGAGACAATCAGCATTAAAGTTATGTTCAATAGTCTGCTTCAATTGACCAAACTTAACAGGATGAACATAAAAGGATAAAAATATAGCCTACTTTTAGTTAGACAAAGAAAAAAGTACACCTGAAATCTATGTAAATTTACTAACAATTGTCACCCCAATAAATTTAATTAAAAAAATAATAAAATAAAAAAAAGAAAAAAAAATCAACCATGTAAATATAGGATGATGAAGCGAATGGGCTAAAATGCCCATCACGTTCCACTGCGCAGCCCTGTGTCTTGGGTTCATAGGTAGAATTAGTACAATTGTCATGCTTAGTGAAGAGGATCTAAATAGGAAAGGAAAGGCCGTTTCTGCAGATTTGTTTTGTTCAGTTCGAGGAGTATGTGTCGTATCATAAAAGGTCCTCAATGAACTATTCCCAGAGGAGAAGGAACAGGATGGTGTGCGTCTTGGAAACCATGTCATATCAAGAAGTGCTTTCAAAACCAGGAATGTTACCCTGAAGAACATAAACCTTAAGGGCATTTGACAGTGGTCCTTACATGTGCAAGGATACAAGGAAAATCAATCCTATTCAGTGTAACTTTGGAAGTCGGAAGAAGGATCTCAGGAAATAAGAGGTGGCATATTTCAGTTCAACACCATCTTTGTAAACATTAAACTGCCTCACAATGGAATGGACAGCCTTGAAGCAAAGTGAGCTAGATATCCATCTGCCCAGGTTGCTGCCAGGGTGACTTCTGCATTGCACCTGATAAATGACTTCTACGTAGCCTTCTAGTTCTAAGACCTGTAAATCCATGAAACCACAGGGAAGGGAAAAAATTAAGAGGCACTGAGAAAACTAGCAAACTATTGAAAACACTCCCTAAGGTATCTTACATCCCACTCTACCTCTCTTCTAACCAGCATCCCTGAAATAATACACAGAAACTGCCTGAACAAATGCTGGCATTTAGCCAAAGAATCAGTGCCAGAATGCCATCCCTAAGTGTGTATCTAATACGCTTCTAATGGTATAATTTAAGTTACAGTAGAGGACGGGGAATTGATCAATCTATTTAGACCAAATATTATTACTCAAAAAACAATTACTGAAACAAACAAGTTGATTTTTAAAAATCCACTGCTTTTCCCTCCAATGGAAATAATTGGCTTATAAAAAGACTATGTGGATAAGTTCAAGGCCTGCGTCAAGTTTGCTCCCAAGCTGAGCCAGAACTAACAAGAGGTGAGTGATTGAGGCATCTGTGACACAAAAGTTGAGGAAACATAATCAGGGTCCCATATCACAGGCTCAGAGCCCCTGAGAGTGACTGTCACTTTAAGTTTTGCATCAGAGGTGCCTGCCTACCTCAGCCTTCACCCAGATCTGTGATTGGTCAGGCCATCAGAGCCCTTTCATGACACCACATCAGATTCCCTGGGTAACTGTCACATAGCTACCTACTGGCGATACGATCTGTTTGGTCAAGAAACGAAGAGAATGAGACTTAAGGCTACATCTTCTCCCAACCCGGGGTAAGATAGAAGCCTGCACCATTACACAGCAATGGCCGGGGCCCCAGAGTGGAGAAGGGCCGAGCCTAATCCAAGAGATCTCGGGTCTGGCAGGAATGGCAGGGGCGGCGTACGTGGGAGAGGCAGGAGCTGGAGAGGTTCCTCCAGCCACCTGGAGCCTAGGGCCTCCGCGCCCCAAGAACCACCTCTCTGCTTTAAATTAAAGAGCAGTATGATTGGTGTGGTGATTGGTCGTGGCGGGTCAAAGATAAAAGAGATCCAAGGTATGACAAAGACCAACATACAGATCATAAGAGGTGATTCTGAAGCAGAGGTAAAAATTTTTGGCCGCAAGGAAATGAAAGCAAAGGCCAAAGCAGCTATAGAAAGTCTTGTTAAAAAACAAGAAGAAACTTACAGTTCAGAATCCAGTGTTGCTAATGCTGCATCCCAATCCTCTGTTGAAAGAGACTTAAGTGCAGATAACGTTAGAGAACTTCGGCCATTGATAGATTGGGATCACGTTAAGGCAGAAGTTGTGGAGTGGGAGAAAAGAAAATGGGCAGATTTACCACCCATTAAGAAAAACTTTTACATAGAATCCCAGGCAACAAGCTCACTTTCTCAGGAACAGGTAGACACTTGGAGAAAGGAGAATTTCAATATAGTATGTGATGACTTGAAGGATGGTGAAAAACGTCCAATCCCCAACCCGATTCGTGAATTCCAAGACCCTTTTCAGCACTATCCTGAAGTGATGAAAAACATAGCAAAAGCAGGATTTCAAAAGCCAACGCCAATTCAATCACAGGCATGGCCAATTGTTTTACAAGGGATAGATCTTATAGGAATCGCACAGACTGGAACAGGCAAAACATTGTCTTATTTATTACCTGGGATTATTCATCTCAATTCTCAACCAATAGCTAGAGAACAAAGGAATGGACCTGGCATGCTGGTCCTCACACCGACTAGAGAATTAGCTCTTCAGGTGGAAGCTGAATGTTCTAAGTATTCATGTAAGGGTCTTAAAACTGTTTGTATCTATGGTGGTGGAAATAGAGAAAGACAAATAAAAGAGATTGCCAAAGGTGTCGACATCATTATTGCAACTCCTGGACGACTGAATGACCTGCAAATGAATAAACTCGTCAATCTGAGAAGCATAACCTACGTAGTCTTAGATGAGGCTGATAAAATGCTGGATTTGGGGTTCGAATGTCAGATAATGAAGATTTTATTAGATGTGCGCCCAGACCGGCAGACTGTTATGACAAGTGCAACTTGGCCAGAAACCATCCGTCACCTTGCACAATCTTATTTGAAAGAGCCTATGATTGTTTACGTTGGTACTCTGGATCTAGCTGCTGTAAATACAGTGAAGCAAAATATAATTGTTACCACAGAAGAAGCAAAACGATCTCTTCTACAAGAATTCCTACAGAGCATGCTGCCCAAAGACAAAGTCGTCGTGTTTGTCAGCAGAAAAATTGTTGCTGATGACTTATCCAGTGATTTAAGCATCCAAGGCATACCTGTACAATCACTGCATAGCAACAGAGAACAGAGTGATCGTGAGCAAGCATTAGAAGAGTTTAAAAGTGGATGTGTGAAAATATTGATTGCTACTGATTTAGCATCCCGAGGTCTCGATGTTGACGATGTCACACACATATATAATTATGACTTCCCACGGAATATTGAAGAATATGTACACAGAGTAGGGCGTACAGGAAGAGCAGGGAAGACCGGCGTATCTATTAGCCTTGTGACTCAAAATGATTGGAAGATTGCCCCGGAATTAATTAAAATTCTGGAAAAAGCAAATCAAAGTGTCCCAGAAGACCTTGTAACAATGATTGAACAACACAAGTTAGGCAAAGAAAAAAAGTACCCAGGAAAATATTCCAAAAACTCTCAAGGAAGACCCAAGTAGTCTGGTTGATGTCTACATTGAAAAGTTGTCCCTGGCTACTAGAAGATTCAAGACATGTTAAAGATATGCAGTATTCAAGATACATAAGGAAGTATCGGAAACATACCAGCAGTTTAAAGACATGTGACCAATTCTTAATACCACTAAGCTTTCAATATTGGGTCTGTTCCTTAATAAAATCGAATGTTATGAAAACGAGAGAGTGAGAGATTATGTGGGGAAGAAATAAATATGTATTGGTTAAAGTTTAGTCTGTAGCATAGCGTGCCGTGTCCTTCTGTGTCTTCCCTGAAAGACTTGGTAGAAGACAACGGGGGGGCTTTCCTTGCTTTAAAATAGTTGTACTGAATTGAAACATAGCTTTTATCAAACTATCCCACTCGAAATACTGTTTTCACCCAGTGCGGCGCAACAAATTTCCCCAAAATTCCTCCACTATCATTCCCTAACATTTTTTAAGTCATAAGAAGACAACAGCTAAATCTAAAAGATGCAAAATTCTATTTTTTTTTCCATATAAATGTGACTAACAGCAGGGTGTCTGACTCAGTGGGAATCAGATACTCATTCAGTCTCTTACTAACCATTGATTCCATATTGGAGGGAGGTCACTTGCCTTTAGAAACCTCACTTTCTTCACTAGTAACTGGGGATAGTTGGGAAGAGGAAGCAGCAGAGAGAAAGGGAGAGAGAGGTGAGGGAAACTAGTTTGACAGTTGAGGATGACTTCAAAAGACAGCCAGGCTTTCTAATGTGCAAAGTTCAAAAAGCATGGTTATCTTAGACCAGGACTAGTTACACGGTGGGTGAAGGTGTTCTGATCCTATAGCTGTAATTCACACAGCTGTTAGTACATGAAGTCTGGTGTGAAAGGCTACTGTGGTCCCAGGCAACTTGCCAATGCGAAAGCCTTTGGGATTATTCAACCCTCAGGAACAGGTAATTGGTGAGGTGTCAGGACCCCACCCAAGCAGCCTATGGTTCAGGGTGGGATTTTGTTGCCAATGGAACTTTGGAATGTTGGGGAGAAGGAAACAGGATGAAAGCTTGTTGTGTACACTGTTTCAACGTGAGGTGGGGCTTACGTGAGGCAGAGTCCATGTGGTACACTTGACGCCGATGACAGCAAGGCTGATTCCAGCCCCAGTGGAAAGATGCTGGTAAAAGTTGCTGGTAAAATTCATGCCAGGATCAGGCCTTGTGGGGGAGCCAGCTTTTGGTGAGTGAGGTAGGTGTGTCTGGCAAATCAGGAACTGACACCCACTCCCAGACAGGCCCAACAATCATCACTGCTGTGTCACTGCACCCGTGCAATAAGGGGGAGTAGTGTACTGATCATGAGCAAGGCTATATTACATAGATTGAAATGCGAGTTTCAGCTCTTCTACTTACTATTTGTACGACACCAGGGAAGTTACCTAACTAAGCCTCGGTTTCCTCTGTTGTAAAATGGGGTTACAATGCTATTGATCTCCTCGGGTGGTTGTGAAGGTAAAATGAGACAGGTCACATCAAGTGCACATAATACCACGTCAGTAAATGTTAGCTATCCTTACCGGGGCTATTATTCAATTCATCCTTCCAAGTCGGGGCACTGATTTGTGTCTCTCAGGCTTTGATCTAGGTGGAAAGATGGAGTGTTTTCCCGTCAAGTCTTTTCAACACAGTACACTGTGATGGAAGGCCTTGCTACTTAGTGTGGTCTGCAAACCAAAGCATCACCTGGGAACTTGTTCAAAAGACAGAAGCTCGGGCTCCATCCTTGTCCTCCTGAATCAGAGTGTGCATTTTCACAAGATCCACCGGATAATTTCTACGCACATTAGAATTGAAGAAGACTTGTATAATGGATTACCTTATGATTGGTATCCTGCTTTCACCAATTACTGCCCACATAAACTTGTTCAAGTTACTTAACTTCTCTGAGTATAGCTCCCCATTTGTAAAAATAGAACAACTAATATGTGTTATCCCTGTGAAGAGTATATGAAATAACATATGTTAAAGTTCTTACCCGTGCTCTAGCCGTGTATAGGCAGTGCAGCCTCTGATTCCTAGGAGGTAATAATGACAAGTAATTTTCAGGGCTCCAGATGTGGTCAGCTCTCGCTAGGCCTTTGGCTTTATGGGCCCTCACTATGATCCTAAAACAGTAGAGCTTTAGTGAATTAAAGTAAATAATTCCTGTCTTTCTCCAGCTTGATTGAGGCATAATAGACAAATAAAATTATATATATACTCAAGGTATGCAATGTGATGATTTGATATACATGTATACTGGAAATGATTACCACAGCCTAGTTACTTAACACATCCATCACCTCCCATAGTTAATACATATCCCAAAGCAGTTAGACACTTTTTCTGTAAGGACCACATAGTGATTATTTTTGGCTTTGTGGGCCCCATGGTCTCAGTAATGACTACTCCCCTCTGCCCTATTAGTGAGAAAACAGCTATAGACAGTGTGTAAATAAAAGACATGGCTCTGTTCCCCCAAAATGTACAAAACAGGCGGCATGACACATTATAAGGAAAACAAAGAAATTTGGGGCAGAGCTTAGCATTCATTTCTAAGCCCTCCCCACAATGACTTTGGGGGACTTAGGAAAAAGCAGATACGATCACAGTACAGGCTGTGTCTTGGAACTGAGACGTATGGCTGAAAAGTGTGGGAACACATCTTTCCATTGAGAGCTGAGTATTGCTTCTCAATGACCAGCAAGGTTGTGTTTGGGAGTGTGTCTATTCCTGGAGCAATGTCTCTTCGTTCACTGTCTCCTCATGCCTAGAGCCTTCCTGGCCCTAACCTACTCTTCTAAACTTGCCAAAGAGTCACATCATATTCCTCAGAAACAATCTTTTAACAACACGGGTCATGCATTAGCAATGGAGTAGATTGTGATAAATTGTGTGTGTTTCCAGGTGCCAGGCTTGCTGGGCCTCTAGTTTTGAGCAGGGAAGGACAAGGGCACAGCAGAGACCAGAGGGCCCTAGGACGGTGGACCCAGCTGTAGAGTTACGTGTCTTAAGCTTTAGTAAGTTTGCGTTCAGAAAATAGTGACATGGATGTAAGGTACAGCATAGACAGTAATCAATGATGTTTCAACAACTATGTGTAGTTCCAGGTGGGTAGTAGACTAATTGCGGGGATCACTGCAAAAATTACATAAATGTCTAACCACTATGCTGTGCAACTGAAACAATATGAAATAATACTGAATGTCCACTGTAACTGAGAAAAATAAACAATTAAGAAGAAAAGACTCGGACTACCATTGTATCCAGAAGATTCGGGTGGTGGGTGGGCTCTTGACAGCAGGAATCGCTGGGCTGCAGTTTTCTTTCCAGGGGACTTGATTGAGGTTGAGGCAGAACCTGAGCAAGTAGAAAGACCAGGCTCCAGATCTCCAGGAAAAGATGCTGGCAAGGGGCTAGGGGACTAAAGCCAAGGTGGAGCAATCCCAGTACTGGACGTGAAGCCCAGGAATGTGGAATGGGTATGGCAGTAGGAGCACTATTAGGCCTGCTGTCATCACAGACAGGCTGTAAGGCTTCTATGTCTGCTGTGGGGCACGGGACAATCAAATTAGGACTGGCTGGCACAAGGCCCTAGATTGGTATATGCAATTTTAAGTTTTTCGGTATCACTGGATGCTGCAGTTGCTCCACATATTTTTTTTTGAATTTATTTATTGGGGTGACAATTGTTAATGAAATTACATAATTTCAGGTGTACAAGCTCTACATATTTTAAATGTCATGGCTTTGTGGAGTATGTTGCCTTTGGAGAAACACAGGGAAATACACTTGTGTGAGTGCCTGGTGGGCTTTTGTGGCAGTCAGACTGCTCAGCGAGATTCCAGAAAACCTATTGTACTGTAAAGGCTGGGTGCTCTTGGGATTGTGTATCAGTCAGGGTCCAGTGAGGAGGCAGGAACCTCCTCAGCAACACCAAGTCCTCACTTACCATTGTCAATAGCTTCTGCTACTCTAAGCGAAAGTACACATAAGGAAACCAGTTTGACAGTATGCTAATTGATACAACGAGAATTGTGCTCCTGCAGCATCTCATCAACATTAGAACGAAATGATGTTATCCTGCTGTACTGGACCGGGGAAAATCTGTACCTAGGAGTAAAGCATTGTTAACAAGGTTTACCATTGTTGACTGAGCCACTAAACAGTGAAAAAGAAAACGCTAAGTGAAAAAGAAAGCACTAAGGAATCAGGGAAGGAGCAACTACAGGAAACAACACTCACCTCTGGGGCTAGGGAAACAGACAGAAGAGGTAGGACCACTTAAAATTTAACCCCTCAGAGGAGTGTTTCCACAGAGTTAAACCCTGATCCTCAAGGATGGTTGTTTCGGGTGTTTCTGAGGGGAGAGTAATGAAGGGGTCCTACAAGGGTTGAAAACTGCAAACTGCATTCAGCTGCTGTCACGGGATGGCACTGCCACTGCAGTGGAGGAGTGTTGGTGGAGAAATCATCCCAGGAAGCAGGTAGGGAGGAGCAACTCCTTCCTCCTTCCTCTAGCCCTGCAGGCCCCTCTAGAGCCTAACAGAGCTCCAGCCAGCAAATCAGAAATGTGAATCCACATCACAAAGCAGCCCAGGGAAGAGGGGGCAGGTAGGACTTGAGAGAGAGTGAAATGATAACCCACAGTACTTTTCTGCTTTTCTGGGACCAGCTCTGTGGCTCTGCTGGGCCTGTCTGTCCACTGAGATGACAAATGTCTCGGGATAACCTTCCCAATTGCTGGATCATACTTCCTTCCCAGCACCTGTAGGCTGATCCACAGAAAATCCCGTGGTGGGCTCTCAGAAAGCACTGTGCATTGCATGACCAACGAGATGAAATCAGGGTTCTAGATCTTCTGATCCTGGAGACGGAAATGAACACCACATTTTTCTATTATTATTTTTTATAGAAAAATAAAATTCATGTTCCTGTGTTTGCACACAGGATTTGGGCATGAAATGACCAAATGGCAGACTGATTGTAGCCAGAGCAAATGATTGGTTTTTGTGACAAGAAAATCAGAGGCAATGATTTCTACTGGGGAGTTTTTTAGAAAAACATACATGCTAGAACGTGTTGTGCCTCCTTCAGAAATTCAGGGCAGTCAGAGTGAGAACTCCATTTCATACACTACTGCTCAGAGACAGGAACCAATCGGAGATAACCATGAGGTTATCTGTAGCCCATATTTGCAGGTAATACATTGAAAGTGAGCAAACCTCCTTAAAATACAGAACAGAGTTGGAGCTAATCGGGAATGGCCAGTGTTATAAAACGTTAGACCACTGATGACAGACTGAGAGTCTTGTAGAGTTTAATTCTCCCCATTACAAAGATGAGACCAATGTAAATTGCTATGTTAGTAAGCAATGGGCATAAAGAATCATAATTTCAGACGCTAAGAGAAGAAGATTGAGATAGTGCTGGCTAAGATTTTCACGTTGTTATTTTTATTTTTGATGCAACCAACATGGCTGGATGGACTAGCTCAGTACGTTTTGCATGCCCTTGTGTACTTTTTTATCAGGGGCAGGAGTGAAAGTATAACGATATGTGTATCACATGAAGCGTTTTTGGTGGACAAATAATCCAGTTCCTCATTGCTCAGCTGGCATTCCTCTGAGTTGTATTCTGCAGGGTCTCCCAAAATTCTCTAGAGGGATTACGCTTAGGTTGCCCAAGACGACCCGTAATTGATAATGCTTTCTTACACACTTTCCGTTCCTTGCCTTATTTCCTCATTCCATTACCCAGGTTTCCTGGGATCACCTCCTACAATAACACTCGTGCTTGCATTTTTGTCACAGAGTCCACTTCTAGCAAGAAACAAACAAAAGACACATTTCCATTTACAAACTACATTGCATGAGACTGAGAGGGAGATCAAGGAATACAGTTTAGGATTAAAGACCTGGAGGTTTTATTTTAGTACAGACTTAATATTAGTCAATGTGGTGTGGAGTGAGACCAGGCCCCTCACTGTAAGAAGAGCATGACTGAGTGAGATTAAAAGATATGGACACTGTGTCACCTGAGGAAGTATTAAACGAATTGGAGACATTCAACCTATAAAAGCAAAGGAAATATGGGTGAGACATCAAAGCTGCGCTTAAATTGTAAAAGGAGATGAGGTGGTCTTATTTTGAATTGTTCAGCCAAAGAAGGACTGATGCGGGCTGGGGGGGGTGGGTCCAAAAGGGAACTTAACACTCACAGTATAGTTGAAATGAGACAAAAAACACTTGGAAGCTCACATAGATAATTTGCTATGTAAATTTTCTGAGCCTGGATTTTCTTATTTGGGAAACAAAAAAGAATAATAACACTACATCCTGTGGCTGAACATAGAGAGTACAGAAACTTATCCCGTTTTCCCCCTTGCCCCCCAGCCACTTGTTTCTCCTTCCCTCCCAAATAAACTACCTGCCCTCAAATCCTTACTGCAGATTCTGCTTCTGGGGGAGACCAAACTAAAACATGTGTACATATCATTCTAATTTTTACAGTAACATTTTCTTAGTGCTAAATATTCCTTTACTTGCTGTTGTATCACATTTTCTTTTTTAAATTTTCTTAATCATTGTTTTTCAGTTACAGCTGACATGCAGTATTAATTCATATTAATTTCACGTGTAAAGCATAATGGTTAGACATTTACATAATTTATGCAGTGATCCCCCCCCCCACAATTAGTCTAGATTTCACCTGGCACTAAATAGTGGATAATGTTGCAACAGCTATATATTATATCACATTTTTTTCTGATACTCCTGGGAACCCAAATTTTTGACCAGGCCCTGTCAAATAAATTGGTGCTTCTCTGATATGTCCTATCCTTCCTTCCAAGGATGTGAGTACTGGGGAGGAAGAGGGTACTTAAGCGTGTATGAGCAACTGTGAGCTTGTGTGTGTGTGTGTTGAAGGTATGGGAATTGGCGAATATATATGTGTGTGTGTTTACATATGTCATGTGTCATGTGTCAATATGGTGAGGGGAAAAGATAGGGAAGTCATATTTAAAAAGTATTTAAAAATTTGAATGTTGTATATTGTATTCACTATTGCTGTTTAAAATTTCAAGAGTGGAACCCTGGTAGCACCTGACCAACGCGCTGTACACCTGAAGCCGAAGTAGAATAATACTGAATGTCAACTCTAATTTCATATATGTACATGTTTTCACATGAAGGGGTTTATAGCATAGGGAAGATAATCAATGGTATTGTAACAGCTATACACGATGTCAGAGGGGTAGGAGCTTGGGGGAGGAGGGTTATCATTTTGTGAAGGGTGTAAACGTCTAAATATTATGTTGCTTTGTGCACCAGAAACAAATTTAAAACACAAAAAATGAGTCTCCAGCTTGAAAACTTGAGTCATTTCTAATTAAACACTCCTTTTGTACCAACTGTAGAATCAGGCACCAAATATACCATGTTTTCCCCTACAAATGGGAGTGCAGTGGAGGGTGAAAGGCCTTGGAGCAAATTAGAACTGTGTTTAAAGTTAGCTCAGATATTTACCATACCTTCCCATGAAGTTGGATATATTAGTTTCGTTGAAAAGTAAGTGAGCTTTTTGCAATTTACCTTTAAATCGCAATTACTTTTGAACCCACCTAATATTATGTGACGTCTATGAGTTTCAGTGTTTTCACATAAAGAAGGATGGAAATACTTATTATATGAAGTTGACGTGACGATTAAATGAGACAACTAAGTGAGATCATTTGGTAATTGCATTTTAAATGTATGTCATACAAGGCAGGACAGTGAAGTTCGCGAACTCATCCTAGGAAAAGTGCTACACACCGCATTGCTGAATATCACTAAGGTCACCTTCGAAGTACTCCCTTTGGAAAGCTATGCACGTCGACGCCAGCGCCTACTGCACACTTCAAAGTAATTTTAGAACTTTTTCTGGAATGGCCATCAGAGCTGTCGTCGTATTACCCTTGATGTCCTGAATGTCATCAAAACTTCTTCTTTTCAATATTTGCTTTATCTTGGGGTAAAGAAAGAAGTCACGGGGGCCAGATCAGCTGAGTAGGGAGGGTGTTCCAATGCAGTTATTTCTTTACTGGCTAAAACTCCCTCACAGACAGTGCCTTATGAGCTGGTGGATTGCCATGATGCAAGAGCCACGAATCGTTGGTGAACAGTTCAGGTCGTCTAACTTTTTCATGCCACCTTTACAGCCCTTCCAAATGCTACGCTTGGTTAACTGTTCATCCATTTGGTACAAATTCATAAGGTATAATCCCTCTGATATCAAAAAAAACAAAGTTAACCAACATCGTTGCAACAAGTCTGCAAACTTAATTGTCAGACCTTGTACAGTAGAAGCAAAAAACGTTCATTGCTACTTGGATCCCTTCTCTTCCTAGCTGTTCCTTTCTCTGAGTTACCGCTGCCACACTCCATCCAAGTCTCTCAGTCTGTGAACTCAAAATACCACAAATACAGCCGCTGTTCTTTATGTCAATGCATCCTGCTTTCTTCACTTGGATCTGCTTCCCTAATGAACAATGGGAATGCCATAGGACCCCTCCACTCCAGGGGCACTCCCTTTCTTTAGCATACTAAATTGAAACACCTTTGATTGTCTTACGGCTTTTGAAATTTCCCTTTTCCCTTCCCCTGACCCAAACTATTTTTCTCCATTTCCACTTTCTTCTTAACCTGCATCTTCTGTCCTAGTCGTCCAGGCTGCCCTCATCTCTCTCTCAAGGCCACATTGGTTTCTTTCCCCAAAATGATAACATCCTCCTATCTCTAATTCCACATGTCCTAATCACAAATCAGACCTACGTCTTTTATAGGTCTTTGCCTCAACTCTCCAGCCTCCCAGACCTCCCTGCAGCTCTTCTTGCCAGACATCATGATTACCTAGTAGCATTCTGAATTGTGTTTAATTGCTAACGTGCTAGATGAGTGCTTATAATTCCTTGGGTTTCACCTAACAGAAATATTGCAAAGCCAAATCAGGCTACTGGCATTAGTTTTACTTTTTTTTTGTTTTTTACCCTAGTAAACATCTTTCAACATCATTGATAATCCTCATTTCATTTTTAAAAGTGTTATTTTACCAAAAAAAAGTAGAATGACGCAATGTTAAGATAAAAAAGTATAAATTGATAAATTTAGACTTGTTAAAATAAACATTTTATTGTCCCTATTTTCATTCTGATGTGGACCAGAGAAACTATCAGGGAAATTCTTGGACAGGTATATGGGAACCTCCACAATTGTTTCTACAGACCTACTGTTTCTATGACATGGGCAGTTGGGACCTGGAAAGTCCGTACTATGAACCAAGTGGTTTAACTATGTGTTTGTGTCTGTGTGTATGAGATAGGCATTAGTACGACATTCTGAAGATAGTGGAGCCCAGGCATAAGAAGCTTGGAACTCACTCCAAAAATCCACAACCCAAGTATAGCCATAGTAAATTACATCAGACATACCTAATTTGAAGGACATTTTATAAAATACCTGATCTTTACTTCTAAAAATAGGTAAGGTTATGAAAACTAAGGAAAGAGTGAGAAACTGTTACAAATCACACATGACAACTAAATGCAACGCAGTGTCTAGTACTAGATCCTGGGACAGAAAACACATAAATGTAAAACTGGTGGTATCAAGTCTGCAGTTTAGCTGATATTAACACACCAACGTTGATTTCTTACAGTTGACAAATGTGCCGTAGTAATGTGAGAAAAGAGTGGAGGAAACTGAAGCTGGTTGAAGAGTACGTGGCAACCCCTTGTACTACCTGTGTAACTTTTCTATAAATTTAAAATCATTCCATATACAAAGTTTAACTGATATATTGAGAAGAGGTTCCATTGGCAAAATCCTTTGGAAACTTTGGGTTAAACAATGCCCAATTGAGTTTCTCAATGCCGGTAATTATGCGAGTTTCTGAGATACCTAATACGCATTGTGATTCTAACAAAGGGGATATGGGATGGTAAGCTTCCCAACGTATTTGGCCAGAACCCTTGTGTTTCTTCAAACAGCAGGTTTCCAGAAAAATGCTGACATAGAGAAGGTTTTTCCCAGCGTGTCACAGACTTCTACCCAATATCTAATCACGTTCAAATTTTAATCAGCAACTTTGGCTGAAGAGAAAAAGATGCCATGAACACTGGCAGAAGACTTAAAACTAGAGGATACTATGATAAATGAGACAATCAGCATTAAAGTTATGTTCAATAGTCTGCTTCAATTGACCAAACTTAACAGGATGAACATAAAAGGATAAAAATATAGCCTACTTTTAGTTAGACATAGAAAAAGTACACCTGAAATCTATGTAAATTTACTAACAATTGTCACCCCAATAAATTTAATAAAAAATAATAATAAAATAAAAAAAAGAAAAAATAATCAACCATGTAAATACAGGATGATGAAGCCAATGGGCTAAAATGCCCATCACGTTCCAGTGCGCAGCCCTGTGTCTTGAGTTCATAGGTAGAATTAGTAAAATTGTCATGCTTAGTGAAGAGGATCTAAATAGGAAAGGAAAGGCCGTTTCTGCAGATTTGTTTTGTTCAGTTCTAGGAGTATGTGTCGTATCATAAAAGGTCCTCAATGAACTATTCCCAGAGGAGAAGGAACAGGATGGTGTGCGTCTTGGAAACCATGTCATATCAAGAAGTGCTTTCAAAACCAGGAATGTTACCCTGAAGAACATAAACCTTAAGGGCATTTGACAGTGGTCCTTACATGTGCAAGGATACAAGGAAAATCAATCCTATTCAGTGTAACTTTGGAAGTCGGAAGAAGGATCTCAGGAAATAAGAGGTGGCATATTTCAGTTCAACACCATCTTTGTAAACATTAAACTGCCTCACAATGGAATGGACAGCCTTGAAGCAAAGTGAGCTAGATATCCATCTGCCCAGGTTGCTGCCAGGGTGACTTCTGCATTGCACCTGATAAATGACTTCTACGTAGCCTTCTAGTTCTAAGACCTGTAAATCCATGAAACCACAGGGAAGGGAAAAAATTAAGAGGCACTGAGAAAACTAGCAAACTATTGAAAACACTCCCTAAGGTATCTTACATCCCACTCTACCTCTCTTCTAACCAGCATCCCTGAAATAATACACAGAAACTGCCTGAACAAATGCTGGCATTTAGCCAAAGAATCAGTGCCAGAATGCCATCCCTAAGTGTGTATCTAATACACTTCTAATGGTATAATTTAAGTTACAGTAGAGGACGGGGAATTGATCAATCTATTTAGACCAAATATTATTACTCAAAAAACAATTACTGAAACAAACAAGTTGATTTTTAAAAATCCACTGCTTTTCCCTCCAATGGAAATAATTGGCTTATAAAAAGACTATGTGGATAAGTTCAAGGCCTGCGTCAAGTTTGCTCCCAAGCTGAGCCAGAACTAACAAGAGGTGAGTGATTGAGGCATCTGTGACACAAAAGTTGAGGAAACATAATCAGGGTCCCATATCACAGGCTCAGAGCCCCTGAGAGTGACTGTCACTTTAAGTTTTGCATCAGAGGTGCCTGCCTACCTCAGCCTTCACCCAGATCTGTGATTGGTCAGGCCATCAGAGCCCTTTCATGACACCACATCAGATTCCCTGGGTAACTGTCACATAGCTACCTACTGGCGATACGATCTGTTTGGTCAAGAAACGAAGAGAATGAGACTTAAGGCTACATCTTCTCCCAACCCGGGGTAAGATAGAAGCCTGCACCATTACACAGCAATGGCCGGGGCCCCAGAGTGGAGAAGGGCCGAGCCTAATCCAAGAGATCTCGGGTCTGGCAGGAATGGCAGGGGCGGCGTACGTGGGAGAGGCAGGAGCTGGAGAGGTTCCTCCAGCCACCTGGAGCCTAGGGCCTCCGCGCCCCAAGAACCACCTCTCTGCTTTAAATTAAAGAGCAGTATGATTGGTGTGGTGATTGGTCGTGGCGGGTCAAAGATAAAAGAGATCCAAGGTATGACAAAGACCAACATACAGATCATAAGAGGTGATTCTGAAGCAGAGGTAAAAATTTTTGGCCGCAAGGAAATGAAAGCAAAGGCCAAAGCAGCTATAGAAAGTCTTGTTAAAAAACAAGAAGAAACTTACAGTTCAGAATCCAGTGTTGCTAATGCTGCATCCCAATCCTCTGTTGAAAGAGACTTAAGTGCAGATAACGTTAGAGAACTTCGGCCATTGATAGATTGGGATCACGTTAAGGCAGAAGTTGTGGAGTGGGAGAAAAGAAAATGGGCAGATTTACCACCCATTAAGAAAAACTTTTACATAGAATCCCAGGCAACAAGCTCACTTTCTCAGGAACAGGTAGACACTTGGAGAAAGGAGAATTTCAATATAGTATGTGATGACTTGAAGGATGGTGAAAAACGTCCAATCCCCAACCCGATTCGTGAATTCCAAGACCCTTTTCAGCACTATCCTGAAGTGATGAAAAACATAGCAAAAGCAGGATTTCAAAAGCCAACGCCAATTCAATCACAGGCATGGCCAATTGTTTTACAAGGGATAGATCTTATAGGAATCGCACAGACTGGAACAGGCAAAACATTGTCTTATTTATTACCTGGGATTATTCATCTCAATTCTCAACCAATAGCTAGAGAACAAAGGAATGGACCTGGCATGCTGGTCCTCACACCGACTAGAGAATTAGCTCTTCAGGTGGAAGCTGAATGTTCTAAGTATTCATGTAAGGGTCTTAAAACTGTTTGTATCTATGGTGGTGGAAATAGAGAAAGACAAATAAAAGAGATTGCCAAAGGTGTCGACATCATTATTGCAACTCCTGGACGACTGAATGACCTGCAAATGAATAAACTCGTCAATCTGAGAAGCATAACCTACGTAGTCTTAGATGAGGCTGATAAAATGCTGGATTTGGGGTTCGAATGTCAGATAATGAAGATTTTATTAGATGTGCGCCCAGACCGGCAGACTGTTATGACAAGTGCAACTTGGCCAGAAACCATCCGTCACCTTGCACAATCTTATTTGAAAGAGCCTATGATTGTTTACGTTGGTACTCTGGATCTAGCTGCTGTAAATACAGTGAAGCAAAATATAATTGTTACCACAGAAGAAGCAAAACGATCTCTTCTACAAGAATTCCTACAGAGCATGCTGCCCAAAGACAAAGTCGTCGTGTTTGTCAGCAGAAAAATTGTTGCTGATGACTTATCCAGTGATTTAAGCATCCAAGGCATACCTGTACAATCACTGCATAGCAACAGAGAACAGAGTGATCGTGAGCAAGCATTAGAAGAGTTTAAAAGTGGATGTGTGAAAATATTGATTGCTACTGATTTAGCATCCCGAGGTCTCGATGTTGACGATGTCACACACATATATAATTATGACTTCCCACGGAATATTGAAGAATATGTACACAGAGTAGGGCGTACAGGAAGAGCAGGGAAGACCGGCGTATCTATTAGCCTTGTGACTCAAAATGATTGGAAGATTGCCCCGGAATTAATTAAAATTCTGGAAAAAGCAAATCAAAGTGTCCCAGAAGACCTTGTAACAATGATTGAACAACACAAGTTAGGCAAAGAAAAAAAGTACCCAGGAAAATATTCCAAAAACTCTCAAGGAAGACCCAAGTAGTCTGGTTGATGTCTACATTGAAAAGTTGTCCCTGGCTACTAGAAGATTCAAGACATGTTAAAGATATGCAGTATTCAAGATACATAAGGAAGTATCGGAAACATACCAGCAGTTTAAAGACATGTGACCAATTCTTAATACCACTAAGCTTTCAATATTGGGTCTGTTCCTTAATAAAATCGAATGTTATGAAAACGAGAGAGTGAGAGATTATGTGGGGAAGAAATAAATATGTATTGGTTAAAGTTTAGTCTGTAGCATAGCGTGCCGTGTCCTTCTGTGTCTTCCCTGAAAGACTTGGTAGAAGACAACGGGGGGGCTTTCCTTGCTTTAAAATAGTTGTACTGAATTGAAACATAGCTTTTATCAAACTATCCCACTCGAAATACTGTTTTCACCCAGTGCGGCGCAACAAATTTCCCCAAAATTCCTCCACTATCATTCCCTAACATTTTTTAAGTCATAAGAAGACAACAGCTAAATCTAAAAGATGCAAAATTCTATTTTTTTTTCCATATAAATGTGACTAACAGCAGGGTGTCTGACTCAGTGGGAATCAGATACTCATTCAGTCTCTTACTAACCATTGATTCCATATTGGAGGGAGGTCACTTGCCTTTAGAAACCTCACTTTCTTCACTAGTAACTGGGGATAGTTGGGAAGAGGAAGCAGCAGAGAGAAAGGGAGAGAGAGGTGAGGGAAACTAGTTTGACAGTTGAGGATGACTTCAAAAGACAGCCAGGCTTTCTAATGTGCAAAGTTCAAAAAGCATGGTTATCTTAGACCAGGACTAGTTACACGGTGGGTGAAGGTGTTCTGATCCTATAGCTGTAATTCACACAGCTGTTAGTACATGAAGTCTGGTGTGAAAGGCTACTGTGGTCCCAGGCAACTTGCCAATGCGAAAGCCTTTGGGATTATTCAACCCTCAGGAACAGGTAATTGGTGAGGTGTCAGGACCCCACCCAAGCAGCCTATGGTTCAGGGTGGGATTTTGTTGCCAATGGAACTTTGGAATGTTGGGGAGAAGGAAACAGGATGAAAGCTTGTTGTGTACACTGTTTCAACGTGAGGTGGGGCTTACGTGAGGCAGAGTCCATGTGGTACACTTGACGCCGATGACAGCAAGGCTGATTCCAGCCCCAGTGGAAAGATGCTGGTAAAAGTTGCTGGTAAAATTCATGCCAGGATCAGGCCTTGTGGGGGAGCCAGCTTTTGGTGAGTGAGGTAGGTGTGTCTGGCAAATCAGGAACTGACACCCACTCCCAGACAGGCCCAACAATCATCACTGCTGTGTCACTGCACCCGTGCAATAAGGGGGAGTAGTGTACTGATCATGAGCAAGGCTATATTACATAGATTGAAATGCGAGTTTCAGCTCTTCTACTTACTATTTGTACGACACCAGGGAAGTTACCTAACTAAGCCTCGGTTTCCTCTGTTGTAAAATGGGGTTACAATGCTATTGATCTCCTCGGGTGGTTGTGAAGGTAAAATGAGACAGGTCACATCAAGTGCACATAATACCACGTCAGTAAATGTTAGCTATCCTTACCGGGGCTATTATTCAATTCATCCTTCCAAGTCGGGGCACTGATTTGTGTCTCTCAGGCTTTGATCTAGGTGGAAAGATGGAGTGTTTTCCCGTCAAGTCTTTTCAACACAGTACACTGTGATGGAAGGCCTTGCTACTTAGTGTGGTCTGCAAACCAAAGCATCACCTGGGAACTTGTTCAAAAGACAGAAGCTCGGGCTCCATCCTTGTCCTCCTGAATCAGAGTGTGCATTTTCACAAGATCCACCGGATAATTTCTACGCACATTAGAATTGAAGAAGACTTGTATAATGGATTACCTTATGATTGGTATCCTGCTTTCACCAATTACTGCCCACATAAACTTGTTCAAGTTACTTAACTTCTCTGAGTATAGCTCCCCATTTGTAAAAATAGAACAACTAATATGTGTTATCCCTGTGAAGAGTATATGAAATAACATATGTTAAAGTTCTTACCCGTGCTCTAGCCGTGTATAGGCAGTGCAGCCTCTGATTCCTAGGAGGTAATAATGACAAGTAATTTTCAGGGCTCCAGATGTGGTCAGCTCTCGCTAGGCCTTTGGCTTTATGGGCCCTCACTATGATCCTAAAACAGTAGAGCTTTAGTGAATTAAAGTAAATAATTCCTGTCTTTCTCCAGCTTGATTGAGGCATAATAGACAAATAAAATTATATATATACTCAAGGTATGCAATGTGATGATTTGATATACATGTATACTGGAAATGATTACCACAGCCTAGTTACTTAACACATCCATCACCTCCCATAGTTAATACATATCCCAAAGCAGTTAGACACTTTTTCTGTAAGGACCACATAGTGATTATTTTTGGCTTTGTGGGCCCCATGGTCTCAGTAATGACTACTCCCCTCTGCCCTATTAGTGAGAAAACAGCTATAGACAGTGTGTAAATAAAAGACATGGCTCTGTTCCCCCAAAATGTACAAAACAGGCGGCATGACACATTATAAGGAAAAAAAAGAAATTTGGGGCAGAGCTTAGCATTCATTTCTAAGCCCTCCCCACAATGACTTTGGGGGACTTAGGAAAAAGCAGATACGATCACAGTACAGGCTGTGTCTTGGAACTGAGACGTATGGCTGAAAAGTGTGGGAACACATCTTTCCATTGAGAGCTGAGTATTGCTTCTCAATGACCAGCAAGGTTGTGTTTGGGAGTGTGTCTATTCCTGGAGCAATGTCTCTTCGTTCACTGTCTCCTCATGCCTAGAGCCTTCCTGGCCCTAACCTACTCTTCTAAACTTGCCAAAGAGTCACATCATATTCCTCAGAAACAATCTTTTAACAACACGGGTCATGCATTAGCAAGGGAGTAGATTGTGATAAATTGTGTGTGTTTCCAGGTGCCAGGCTTGCTGGGCCTCTAGTTTTGAGCAGGGAAGGACAAGGGCACAGCAGAGACCAGAGGGCCCTAGGACGGTGGACCCAGCTGTAGAGTTACGTGTCTTAAGCTTTAGTAAGTTTGCGTTCAGAAAATAGTGACATGGATGTAAGGTACAGCATAGACAGTAATCAATGATGTTTCAACAACTATGTGTAGTTCCAGGTGGGTAGTAGACTAATTGCGGGGATCACTGCAAAAATTACATAAATGTCTAACCACTATGCTGTGCAACTGAAACAATATGAAATAATACTGAATGTCCACTGTAACTGAGAAAAATAAACAATTAAGAAGAAAAGACTCGGACTACCATTGTATCCAGAAGATTCGGGTGGTGGGTGGGCTCTTGACAGCAGGAATCGCTGGGCTGCAGTTTTCTTTCCAGGGGACTTGATTGAGGTTGAGGCAGAACCTGAGCAAGTAGAAAGACCAGGCTCCAGATCTCCAGGAAAAGATGCTGGCAAGGGGCTAGGGGACTAAAGCCAAGGTGGAGCAATCCCAGTACTGGACGTGAAGCCCAGGAATGTGGAATGGGTATGGCAGTAGGAGCACTATTAGGCCTGCTGTCATCACAGACAGGCTGTAAGGCTTCTATGTCTGCTGTGGGGCACGGGACAATCAAATTAGGACTGGCTGGCACAAGGCCCTAGATTGGTATATGCAATTTTAAGTTTTTCGGTATCACTGGATGCTGCAGTTGCTCCACATATTTTTTTTTGAATTTATTTATTGGGGTGACAATTGTTAATGAAATTACATAATTTCAGGTGTACAAGCTCTACATATTTTAAATGTCATGGCTTTGTGGAGTATGTTGCCTTTGGAGAAACACAGGGAAATACACTTGTGTGAGTGCCTGGTGGGCTTTTGTGGCAGTCAGACTGCTCAGCGAGATTCCAGAAAACCTATTGTACTGTAAAGGCTGGGTGCTCTTGGGATTGTGTATCAGTCAGGGTCCAGTGAGGAGGCAGGAACCTCCTCAGCAACACCAAGTCCTCACTTACCATTGTCAATAGCTTCTGCTACTCTAAGCGAAAGTACACATAAGGAAACCAGTTTGACAGTATGCTAATTGATACAACGAGAATTGTGCTCCTGCAGCATCTCATCAACATTAGAACGAAATGATGTTATCCTGCTGTACTGGACCGGGGAAAATCTGTACCTAGGAGTAAAGCATTGTTAACAAGGTTTACCATTGTTGACTGAGCCACTAAACAGTGAAAAAGAAAACGCTAAGTGAAAAAGAAAGCACTAAGGAATCAGGGAAGGAGCAACTACAGGAAACAACACTCACCTCTGGGGCTAGGGAAACAGACAGAAGAGGTAGGACCACTTAAAATTTAACCCCTCAGAGGAGTGTTTCCACAGAGTTAAACCCTGATCCTCAAGGATGGTTGTTTCGGGTGTTTCTGAGGGGAGAGTAATGAAGGGGTCCTACAAGGGTTGAAAACTGCAAACTGCATTCAGCTGCTGTCACGGGATGGCACTGCCACTGCAGTGGAGGAGTGTTGGTGGAGAAATCATCCCAGGAAGCAGGCAGGGAGGAGCAACTCCTTCCTCCTTCCTCTAGCCCTGCAGGCCCCTCTAGAGCCTAACAGAGCTCCAGCCAGCAAATCAGAAATGTGAATCCACATCACAAAGCAGCCCAGGGAAGAGGGGGCAGGTAGGACTTGAGAGAGAGTGAAATGATAACCCACAGTACTTTTCTGCTTTTCTGGGACCAGCTCTGTGGCTCTGCTGGGCCTGTCTGTCCACTGAGATGACAAATGTCTCGGGATAACCTTCCCAATTGCTGGATCATACTTCCTTCCCAGCACCTGTAGGCTGATCCACAGAAAATCCCGTGGTGGGCTCTCAGAAAGCACTGTGCATTGCATGACCAACGAGATGAAATCAGGGTTCTAGATCTTCTGATCCTGGAGACGGAAATGAACACCACATTTTTCTATTATTATTTTTTATAGAAAAATAAAATTCATGTTCCTGTGTTTGCACACAGGATTTGGGCATGAAATGACCAAATGGCAGACTGATTGTAGCCAGAGCAAATGATTGGTTTTTGTGACAAGAAAATCAGAGGCAATGATTTCTACTGGGGAGTTTTTTAGAAAAACATACATGCTAGAACGTGTTGTGCCTCCTTCAGAAATTCAGGGCAGTCAGAGTGAGAACTCCATTTCATACACTACTGCTCAGAGACAGGAACCAATCGGAGATAACCATGAGGTTATCTGTAGCCCATATTTGCAGGTAATACATTGAAAGTGAGCAAACCTCCTTAAAATACAGAACAGAGTTGGAGCTAATCGGGAATGGCCAGTGTTATAAAACGTTAGACCACTGATGACAGACTGAGAGTCTTGTAGAGTTTAATTCTCCCCATTACAAAGATGAGACCAATGTAAATTGCTATGTTAGTAAGCAATGGGCATAAAGAATCATAATTTCAGACGCTAAGAGAAGAAGATTGAGATAGTGCTGGCTAAGATTTTCACGTTGTTATTTTTATTTTTGATGCAACCAACATGGCTGGATGGACTAGCTCAGTACGTTTTGCATGCCCTTGTGTACTTTTTTATCAGGGGCAGGAGTGAAAGTATAACGATATGTGTATCACATGAAGCGTTTTTGGTGGACAAATAATCCAGTTCCTCATTGCTCAGCTGGCATTCCTCTGAGTTGTATTCTGCAGGGTCTCCCAAAATTCTCTAGAGGGATTACGCTTAGGTTGCCCAAGACGACCCGTAATTGATAATGCTTTCTTACACACTTTCCGTTCCTTGCCTTATTTCCTCATTCCATTACCCAGGTTTCCTGGGATCACCTCCTACAATAACACTCGTGCTTGCATTTTTGTCACAGAGTCCACTTCTAGCAAGAAACAAACAAAAGACACATTTCCATTTACAAACTACATTGCATGAGACTGAGAGGGAGATCAAGGAATACAGTTTAGGATTAAAGACCTGGAGGTTTTATTTTAGTACAGACTTAATATTAGTCAATGTGGTGTGGAGTGAGACCAGGCCCCTCACTGTAAGAAGAGCATGACTGAGTGAGATTAAAAGATATGGACACTGTGTCACCTGAGGAAGTATTAAACGAATTGGAGACATTCAACCTATAAAAGCAAAGGAAATATGGGTGAGACATCAAAGCTGCGCTTAAATTGTAAAAGGAGATGAGGTGGTCTTATTTTGAATTGTTCAGCCAAAGAAGGACTGATGCGGGCTGGGGGGGGTGGGTCCAAAAGGGAACTTAACACTCACAGTATAGTTGAAATGAGACAAAAAACACTTGGAAGCTCACATAGATAATTTGCTATGTAAATTTTCTGAGCCTGGATTTTCTTATTTGGGAAACAAAAAAGAATAATAACACTACATCCTGTGGCTGAACATAGAGAGTACAGAAACTTATCCCGTTTTCCCCCTTGCCCCCCAGCCACTTGTTTCTCCTTCCCTCCCAAATAAACTACCTGCCCTCAAATCCTTACTGCAGATTCTGCTTCTGGGGGAGACCAAACTAAAACATGTGTACATATCATTCTAATTTTTACAGTAACATTTTCTTAGTGCTAAATATTCCTTTACTTGCTGTTGTATCACATTTTCTTTTTTAAATTTTCTTAATCATTGTTTTTCAGTTACAGCTGACATGCAGTATTAATTCATATTAATTTCACGTGTAAAGCATAATGGTTAGACATTTACATAATTTATGCAGTGATCCCCCCCCCCCACAATTAGTCTAGATTTCACCTGGCACTAAATAGTGGATAATGTTGCAACAGCTATATATTATATCACATTTTTTTCTGATACTCCTGGGAACCCAAATTTTTGACCAGGCCCTGTCAGATAAATTGGTGCTTCTCTGATATGTCCTATCCTTCCTTCCAAGGATGTGAGTACTGGGGAGGAAGAGGGTACTTAAGCGTGTATGAGCAACTGTGAGCTTGTGTGTGTGTGTGTTGAAGGTATGGGAATTGGCGAATATATATGTGTGTGTGTTTACATATGTCATGTGTCATGTGTCAATATGGTGAGGGGAAAAGATAGGGAAGTCATATTTAAAAAGTATTTAAAAATTTGAATGTTGTATATTGTATTCACTATTGCTGTTTAAAATTTCAAGAGTGGAACCCTGGTAGCACCTGACCAACGCGCTGTACACCTGAAGCCGAAGTAGAATAATACTGAATGTCAACTCTAATTTCATATATGTACATGTTTTCACATGAAGGGGTTTATAGCATAGGGAAGATAATCAATGGTATTGTAACAGCTATACACGATGTCAGAGGGGTAGGAGCTTGGGGGAGGAGGGTTATCATTTTGTGAAGGGTGTAAACGTCTAAATATTATGTTGCTTTGTGCACCAGAAACAAATTTAAAACACAAAAAATGAGTCTCCAGCTTGAAAACTTGAGTCATTTCTAATTAAACACTCCTTTTGTACCAACTGTAGAATCAGGCACCAAATATACCATGTTTTCCCCTACAAATGGGAGTGCAGTGGAGGGTGAAAGGCCTTGGAGCAAATTAGAACTGTGTTTAAAGTTAGCTCAGATATTTACCATACCTTCCCATGAAGTTGGATATATTAGTTTCGTTGAAAAGTAAGTGAGCTTTTTGCAATTTACCTTTAAATCGCAATTACTTTTGAACCCACCTAATATTATGTGACGTCTATGAGTTTCAGTGTTTTCACATAAAGAAGGATGGAAATACTTATTATATGAAGTTGACGTGACGATTAAATGAGACAACTAAGTGAGATCATTTGGTAATTGCATTTTAAATGTATGTCATACAAGGCAGGACAGTGAAGTTCGCGAACTCATCCTAGGAAAAGTGCTACACACCGCATTGCTGAATATCACTAAGGTCACCTTCGAAGTACTCCCTTTGGAAAGCTATGCACGTCGACGCCAGCGCCTACTGCACACTTCAAAGTAATTTTAGAACTTTTTCTGGAATGGCCATCAGAGCTGTCGTCGTATTACCCTTGATGTCCTGAATGTCATCAAAACTTCTTCTTTTCAATATTTGCTTTATCTTGGGGTAAAGAAAGAAGTCACGGGGGCCAGATCAGCTGAGTAGGGAGGGTGTTCCAATGCAGTTATTTCTTTACTGGCTAAAACTCCCTCACAGACAGTGCCTTATGAGCTGGTGGATTGCCATGATGCAAGAGCCACGAATCGTTGGTGAACAGTTCAGGTCGTCTAACTTTTTCATGCCACCTTTACAGCCCTTCCAAATGCTACGCTTGGTTAACTGTTCATCCATTTGGTACAAATTCATAAGGTATAATCCCTCTGATATCAAAAAAAACAAAGTTAACCAACATCGTTGCAACAAGTCTGCAAACTTAATTGTCAGACCTTGTACAGTAGAAGCAAAAAACGTTCATTGCTACTTGGATCCCTTCTCTTCCTAGCTGTTCCTTTCTCTGAGTTACCGCTGCCACACTCCATCCAAGTCTCTCAGTCTGTGAACTCAAAATACCACAAATACAGCCGCTGTTCTTTATGTCAATGCATCCTGCTTTCTTCACTTGGATCTGCTTCCCTAATGAACAATGGGAATGCCATAGGACCCCTCCACTCCAGGGGCACTCCCTTTCTTTAGCATACTAAATTGAAACACCTTTGATTGTCTTACGGCTTTTGAAATTTCCCTTTTCCCTTCCCCTGACCCAAACTATTTTTCTCCATTTCCACTTTCTTCTTAACCTGCATCTTCTGTCCTAGTCGTCCAGGCTGCCCTCATCTCTCTCTCAAGGCCACATTGGTTTCTTTCCCCAAAATGATAACATCCTCCTATCTCTAATTCCACATGTCCTAATCACAAATCAGACCTACGTCTTTTATAGGTCTTTGCCTCAACTCTCCAGCCTCCCAGACCTCCCTGCAGCTCTTCTTGCCAGACATCATGATTACCTAGTAGCATTCTGAATTGTGTTTAATTGCTAACGTGCTAGATGAGTGCTTATAATTCCTTGGGTTTCACCTAACAGAAATATTGCAAAGCCAAATCAGGCTACCGGCATTAGTTTTACTTTTTTTTTGTTTTTTGCCCTAGTAAACATCTTTCAACATCATTGATAATCCTCATTTCATTTTTAAAAGTGTTATTTTACCAAAAAAAAGTAGAATGACGCAATGTTAAGATAAAAAAGTATAAATTGATAAATTTAGACTTGTTAAAATAAACATTTTATTGTCCCTATTTTCATTCTGATGTGGACCAGAGAAACTATCAGGGAAATTCTTGGACAGGTATATGGGAACCTCCACAATTGTTTCTACAGACCTACTGTTTCTATGACATGGGCAGTTGGGACCTGGAAAGTCCGTACTATGAACCAAGTGGTTTAACTATGTGTTTGTGTCTGTGTGTATGAGATAGGCATTAGTACGACATTCTGAAGATAGTGGAGCCCAGGCATAAGAAGCTTGGAACTCACTCCAAAAATCCACAACCCAAGTATAGCCATAGTAAATTACATCAGACATACCTAATTTGAAGGACATTTTATAAAATACCTGATCTTTACTTCTAAAAATAGGTAAGGTTATGAAAACTAAGGAAAGAGTGAGAAACTGTTACAAATCACACATGACAACTAAATGCAACGCAGTGTCTAGTACTAGATCCTGGGACAGAAAACACATAAATGTAAAACTGGTGGTATCAAGTCTGCAGTTTAGCTGATATTAACACACCAACGTTGATTTCTTACAGTTGACAAATGTGCCGTAGTAATGTGAGAAAAGAGTGGAGGAAACTGAAGCTGGTTGAAGAGTACGTGGCAACCCCTTGTACTACCTGTGTAACTTTTCTATAAATTTAAAATCATTCCATATACAAAGTTTAACTGATATATTGAGAAGAGGTTCCATTGGCAAAATCCTTTGGAAACTTTGGGTTAAACAATGCCCAATTGAGTTTCTCAATGCCGGTAATTATGCGAGTTTCTGAGATACCTAATACGCATTGTGATTCTAACAAAGGGGATATGGGATGGTAAGCTTCCCAACGTATTTGGCCAGAACCCTTGTGTTTCTTCAAACAGCAGGTTTCCAGAAAAATGCTGACATAGAGAAGGTTTTTCCCAGCGTGTCACAGACTTCTACCCAATATCTAATCACGTTCAAATTTTAATCAGCAACTTTGGCTGAAGAGAAAAAGATGCCATGAACACTGGCAGAAGACTTAAAACTAGAGGATACTATGATAAATGAGACAATCAGCATTAAAGTTATGTTCAATAGTCTGCTTCAATTGACCAAACTTAACAGGATGAACATAAAAGGATAAAAATATAGCCTACTTTTAGTTAGACATAGAAAAAGTACACCTGAAATCTATGTAAATTTACTAACAATTGTCACCCCAATAAATTTAATAAAAAATAATAATAAAATAAAAAAAAGAAAAAATAATCAACCATGTAAATACAGGATGATGAAGCCAATGGGCTAAAATGCCCATCACGTTCCAGTGCGCAGCCCTGTGTCTTGAGTTCATAGGTAGAATTAGTAAAATTGTCATGCTTAGTGAAGAGGATCTAAATAGGAAAGGAAAGGCCGTTTCTGCAGATTTGTTTTGTTCAGTTCTAGGAGTATGTGTCGTATCATAAAAGGTCCTCAATGAACTATTCCCAGAGGAGAAGGAACAGGATGGTGTGCGTCTTGGAAACCATGTCATATCAAGAAGTGCTTTCAAAACCAGGAATGTTACCCTGAAGAACATAAACCTTAAGGGCATTTGACAGTGGTCCTTACATGTGCAAGGATACAAGGAAAATCAATCCTATTCAGTGTAACTTTGGAAGTCGGAAGAAGGATCTCAGGAAATAAGAGGTGGCATATTTCAGTTCAACACCATCTTTGTAAACATTAAACTGCCTCACAATGGAATGGACAGCCTTGAAGCAAAGTGAGCTAGATATCCATCTGCCCAGGTTGCTGCCAGGGTGACTTCTGCATTGCACCTGATAAATGACTTCTACGTAGCCTTCTAGTTCTAAGACCTGTAAATCCATGAAACCACAGGGAAGGGAAAAAATTAAGAGGCACTGAGAAAACTAGCAAACTATTGAAAACACTCCCTAAGGTATCTTACATCCCACTCTACCTCTCTTCTAACCAGCATCCCTGAAATAATACACAGAAACTGCCTGAACAAATGCTGGCATTTAGCCAAAGAATCAGTGCCAGAATGCCATCCCTAAGTGTGTATCTAATACGCTTCTAATGGTATAATTTAAGTTACAGTAGAGGACGGGGAATTGATCAATCTATTTAGACCAAATATTATTACTCAAAAAACAATTACTGAAACAAACAAGTTGATTTTTAAAAATCCACTGCTTTTCCCTCCAATGGAAATAATTGGCTTATAAAAAGACTATGTGGATAAGTTCAAGGCCTGCGTCAAGTTTGCTCCCAAGCTGAGCCAGAACTAACAAGAGGTGAGTGATTGAGGCATCTGTGACACAAAAGTTGAGGAAACATAATCAGGGTCCCATATCACAGGCTCAGAGCCCCTGAGAGTGACTGTCACTTTAAGTTTTGCATCAGAGGTGCCTGCCTACCTCAGCCTTCACCCAGATCTGTGATTGGTCAGGCCATCAGAGCCCTTTCATGACACCACATCAGATTCCCTGGGTAACTGTCACATAGCTACCTACTGGCGATACGATCTGTTTGGTCAAGAAACGAAGAGAATGAGACTTAAGGCTACATCTTCTCCCAACCCGGGGTAAGATAGAAGCCTGCACCATTACACAGCAATGGCCGGGGCCCCAGAGTGGAGAAGGGCCGAGCCTAATCCAAGAGATCTCGGGTCTGGCAGGAATGGCAGGGGCGGCGTACGTGGGAGAGGCAGGAGCTGGAGAGGTTCCTCCAGCCACCTGGAGCCTAGGGCCTCCGCGCCCCAAGAACCACCTCTCTGCTTTAAATTAAAGAGCAGTATGATTGGTGTGGTGATTGGTCGTGGCGGGTCAAAGATAAAAGAGATCCAAGGTATGACAAAGACCAACATACAGATCATAAGAGGTGATTCTGAAGCAGAGGTAAAAATTTTTGGCCGCAAGGAAATGAAAGCAAAGGCCAAAGCAGCTATAGAAAGTCTTGTTAAAAAACAAGAAGAAACTTACAGTTCAGAATCCAGTGTTGCTAATGCTGCATCCCAATCCTCTGTTGAAAGAGACTTAAGTGCAGATAACGTTAGAGAACTTCGGCCATTGATAGATTGGGATCACGTTAAGGCAGAAGTTGTGGAGTGGGAGAAAAGAAAATGGGCAGATTTACCACCCATTAAGAAAAACTTTTACATAGAATCCCAGGCAACAAGCTCACTTTCTCAGGAACAGGTAGACACTTGGAGAAAGGAGAATTTCAATATAGTATGTGATGACTTGAAGGATGGTGAAAAACGTCCAATCCCCAACCCGATTCGTGAATTCCAAGACCCTTTTCAGCACTATCCTGAAGTGATGAAAAACATAGCAAAAGCAGGATTTCAAAAGCCAACGCCAATTCAATCACAGGCATGGCCAATTGTTTTACAAGGGATAGATCTTATAGGAATCGCACAGACTGGAACAGGCAAAACATTGTCTTATTTATTACCTGGGATTATTCATCTCAATTCTCAACCAATAGCTAGAGAACAAAGGAATGGACCTGGCATGCTGGTCCTCACACCGACTAGAGAATTAGCTCTTCAGGTGGAAGCTGAATGTTCTAAGTATTCATGTAAGGGTCTTAAAACTGTTTGTATCTATGGTGGTGGAAATAGAGAAAGACAAATAAAAGAGATTGCCAAAGGTGTCGACATCATTATTGCAACTCCTGGACGACTGAATGACCTGCAAATGAATAAACTCGTCAATCTGAGAAGCATAACCTACGTAGTCTTAGATGAGGCTGATAAAATGCTGGATTTGGGGTTCGAATGTCAGATAATGAAGATTTTATTAGATGTGCGCCCAGACCGGCAGACTGTTATGACAAGTGCAACTTGGCCAGAAACCATCCGTCACCTTGCACAATCTTATTTGAAAGAGCCTATGATTGTTTACGTTGGTACTCTGGATCTAGCTGCTGTAAATACAGTGAAGCAAAATATAATTGTTACCACAGAAGAAGCAAAACGATCTCTTCTACAAGAATTCCTACAGAGCATGCTGCCCAAAGACAAAGTCGTCGTGTTTGTCAGCAGAAAAATTGTTGCTGATGACTTATCCAGTGATTTAAGCATCCAAGGCATACCTGTACAATCACTGCATAGCAACAGAGAACAGAGTGATCGTGAGCAAGCATTAGAAGAGTTTAAAAGTGGATGTGTGAAAATATTGATTGCTACTGATTTAGCATCCCGAGGTCTCGATGTTGACGATGTCACACACATATATAATTATGACTTCCCACGGAATATTGAAGAATATGTACACAGAGTAGGGCGTACAGGAAGAGCAGGGAAGACCGGCGTATCTATTAGCCTTGTGACTCAAAATGATTGGAAGATTGCCCCGGAATTAATTAAAATTCTGGAAAAAGCAAATCAAAGTGTCCCAGAAGACCTTGTAACAATGATTGAACAACACAAGTTAGGCAAAGAAAAAAAGTACCCAGGAAAATATTCCAAAAACTCTCAAGGAAGACCCAAGTAGTCTGGTTGATGTCTACATTGAAAAGTTGTCCCTGGCTACTAGAAGATTCAAGACATGTTAAAGATATGCAGTATTCAAGATACATAAGGAAGTATCGGAAACATACCAGCAGTTTAAAGACATGTGACCAATTCTTAATACCACTAAGCTTTCAATATTGGGTCTGTTCCTTAATAAAATCGAATGTTATGAAAACGAGAGAGTGAGAGATTATGTGGGGAAGAAATAAATATGTATTGGTTAAAGTTTAGTCTGTAGCATAGCGTGCCGTGTCCTTCTGTGTCTTCCCTGAAAGACTTGGTAGAAGACAACGGGGGGGCTTTCCTTGCTTTAAAATAGTTGTACTGAATTGAAACATAGCTTTTATCAAACTATCCCACTCGAAATACTGTTTTCACCCAGTGCGGCGCAACAAATTTCCCCAAAATTCCTCCACTATCATTCCCTAACATTTTTTAAGTCATAAGAAGACAACAGCTAAATCTAAAAGATGCAAAATTCTATTTTTTTTTCCATATAAATGTGACTAACAGCAGGGTGTCTGACTCAGTGGGAATCAGATACTCATTCAGTCTCTTACTAACCATTGATTCCATATTGGAGGGAGGTCACTTGCCTTTAGAAACCTCACTTTCTTCACTAGTAACTGGGGATAGTTGGGAAGAGGAAGCAGCAGAGAGAAAGGGAGAGAGAGGTGAGGGAAACTAGTTTGACAGTTGAGGATGACTTCAAAAGACAGCCAGGCTTTCTAATGTGCAAAGTTCAAAAAGCATGGTTATCTTAGACCAGGACTAGTTACACGGTGGGTGAAGGTGTTCTGATCCTATAGCTGTAATTCACACAGCTGTTAGTACATGAAGTCTGGTGTGAAAGGCTACTGTGGTCCCAGGCAACTTGCCAATGCGAAAGCCTTTGGGATTATTCAACCCTCAGGAACAGGTAATTGGTGAGGTGTCAGGACCCCACCCAAGCAGCCTATGGTTCAGGGTGGGATTTTGTTGCCAATGGAACTTTGGAATGTTGGGGAGAAGGAAACAGGATGAAAGCTTGTTGTGTACACTGTTTCAACGTGAGGTGGGGCTTACGTGAGGCAGAGTCCATGTGGTACACTTGACGCCGATGACAGCAAGGCTGATTCCAGCCCCAGTGGAAAGATGCTGGTAAAAGTTGCTGGTAAAATTCATGCCAGGATCAGGCCTTGTGGGGGAGCCAGCTTTTGGTGAGTGAGGTAGGTGTGTCTGGCAAATCAGGAACTGACACCCACTCCCAGACAGGCCCAACAATCATCACTGCTGTGTCACTGCACCCGTGCAATAAGGGGGAGTAGTGTACTGATCATGAGCAAGGCTATATTACATAGATTGAAATGCGAGTTTCAGCTCTTCTACTTACTATTTGTACGACACCAGGGAAGTTACCTAACTAAGCCTCGGTTTCCTCTGTTGTAAAATGGGGTTACAATGCTATTGATCTCCTCGGGTGGTTGTGAAGGTAAAATGAGACAGGTCACATCAAGTGCACATAATACCACGTCAGTAAATGTTAGCTATCCTTACCGGGGCTATTATTCAATTCATCCTTCCAAGTCGGGGCACTGATTTGTGTCTCTCAGGCTTTGATCTAGGTGGAAAGATGGAGTGTTTTCCCGTCAAGTCTTTTCAACACAGTACACTGTGATGGAAGGCCTTGCTACTTAGTGTGGTCTGCAAACCAAAGCATCACCTGGGAACTTGTTCAAAAGACAGAAGCTCGGGCTCCATCCTTGTCCTCCTGAATCAGAGTGTGCATTTTCACAAGATCCACCGGATAATTTCTACGCACATTAGAATTGAAGAAGACTTGTATAATGGATTACCTTATGATTGGTATCCTGCTTTCACCAATTACTGCCCACATAAACTTGTTCAAGTTCCTTAACTTCTCTGAGTATAGCTCCCCATTTGTAAAAATAGAACAACTAATATGTGTTATCCCTGTGAAGAGTATATGAAATAACATATGTTAAAGTTCTTACCCGTGCTCTAGCCGTGTATAGGCAGTGCAGCCTCTGATTCCTAGGAGGTAATAATGACAAGTAATTTTCAGGGCTCCAGATGTGGTCAGCTCTCGCTAGGCCTTTGGCTTTATGGGCCCTCACTATGATCCTAAAACAGTAGAGCTTTAGTGAATTAAAGTAAATAATTCCTGTCTTTCTCCAGCTTGATTGAGGCATAATAGACAAATAAAATTATATATATACTCAAGGTATGCAATGTGATGATTTGATATACATGTATACTGGAAATGATTACCACAGCCTAGTTACTTAACACATCCATCACCTCCCATAGTTAATACATATCCCAAAGCAGTTAGACACTTTTTCTGTAAGGACCACATAGTGATTATTTTTGGCTTTGTGGGCCCCATGGTCTCAGTAATGACTACTCCCCTCTGCCCTATTAGTGAGAAAACAGCTATAGACAGTGTGTAAATAAAAGACATGGCTCTGTTCCCCCAAAATGTACAAAACAGGCGGCATGACACATTATAAGGAAAAAAAAGAAATTTGGGGCAGAGCTTAGCATTCATTTCTAAGCCCTCCCCACAATGACTTTGGGGGACTTAGGAAAAAGCAGATACGATCACAGTACAGGCTGTGTCTTGGAACTGAGACGTATGGCTGAAAAGTGTGGGAACACATCTTTCCATTGAGAGCTGAGTATTGCTTCTCAATGACCAGCAAGGTTGTGTTTGGGAGTGTGTCTATTCCTGGAGCAATGTCTCTTCGTTCACTGTCTCCTCATGCCTAGAGCCTTCCTGGCCCTAACCTACTCTTCTAAACTTGCCAAAGAGTCACATCATATTCCTCAGAAACAATCTTTTAACAACACGGGTCATGCATTAGCAAGGGAGTAGATTGTGATAAATTGTGTGTGTTTCCAGGTGCCAGGCTTGCTGGGCCTCTAGTTTTGAGCAGGGAAGGACAAGGGCACAGCAGAGACCAGAGGGCCCTAGGACGGTGGACCCAGCTGTAGAGTTACGTGTCTTAAGCTTTAGTAAGTTTGCGTTCAGAAAATAGTGACATGGATGTAAGGTACAGCATAGACAGTAATCAATGATGTTTCAACAACTATGTGTAGTTCCAGGTGGGTAGTAGACTAATTGCGGGGATCACTGCAAAAATTACATAAATGTCTAACCACTATGCTGTGCAACTGAAACAATATGAAATAATACTGAATGTCCACTGTAACTGAGAAAAATAAACAATTAAGAAGAAAAGACTCGGACTACCATTGTATCCAGAAGATTCGGGTGGTGGGTGGGCTCTTGACAGCAGGAATCGCTGGGCTGCAGTTTTCTTTCCAGGGGACTTGATTGAGGTTGAGGCAGAACCTGAGCAAGTAGAAAGACCAGGCTCCAGATCTCCAGGAAAAGATGCTGGCAAGGGGCTAGGGGACTAAAGCCAAGGTGGAGCAATCCCAGTACTGGACGTGAAGCCCAGGAATGTGGAATGGGTATGGCAGTAGGAGCACTATTAGGCCTGCTGTCATCACAGACAGGCTGTAAGGCTTCTATGTCTGCTGTGGGGCACGGGACAATCAAATTAGGACTGGCTGGCACAAGGCCCTAGATTGGTATATGCAATTTTAAGTTTTTCGGTATCACTGGATGCTGCAGTTGCTCCACATATTTTTTTTTGAATTTATTTATTGGGGTGACAATTGTTAATGAAATTACATAATTTCAGGTGTACAAGCTCTACATATTTTAAATGTCATGGCTTTGTGGAGTATGTTGCCTTTGGAGAAACACAGGGAAATACACTTGTGTGAGTGCCTGGTGGGCTTTTGTGGCAGTCAGACTGCTCAGCGAGATTCCAGAAAACCTATTGTACTGTAAAGGCTGGGTGCTCTTGGGATTGTGTATCAGTCAGGGTCCAGTGAGGAGGCAGGAACCTCCTCAGCAACACCAAGTCCTCACTTACCATTGTCAATAGCTTCTGCTACTCTAAGCGAAAGTACACATAAGGAAACCAGTTTGACAGTATGCTAATTGATACAACGAGAATTGTGCTCCTGCAGCATCTCATCAACATTAGAACGAAATGATGTTATCCTGCTGTACTGGACCGGGGAAAATCTGTACCTAGGAGTAAAGCATTGTTAACAAGGTTTACCATTGTTGACTGAGCCACTAAACAGTGAAAAAGAAAACGCTAAGTGAAAAAGAAAGCACTAAGGAATCAGGGAAGGAGCAACTACAGGAAACAACACTCACCTCTGGGGCTAGGGAAACAGACAGAAGAGGTAGGACCACTTAAAATTTAACCCCTCAGAGGAGTGTTTCCACAGAGTTAAACCCTGATCCTCAAGGATGGTTGTTTCGGGTGTTTCTGAGGGGAGAGTAATGAAGGGGTCCTACAAGGGTTGAAAACTGCAAACTGCATTCAGCTGCTGTCACGGGATGGCACTGCCACTGCAGTGGAGGAGTGTTGGTGGAGAAATCATCCCAGGAAGCAGGCAGGGAGGAGCAACTCCTTCCTCCTTCCTCTAGCCCTGCAGGCCCCTCTAGAGCCTAACAGAGCTCCAGCCAGCAAATCAGAAATGTGAATCCACATCACAAAGCAGCCCAGGGAAGAGGGGGCAGGTAGGACTTGAGAGAGAGTGAAATGATAACCCACAGTACTTTTCTGCTTTTCTGGGAAAAGCTCTGTGGCTCTGCTGGGCCTGTCTGTCCACTGAGATGACAAATGTCTCGGGATAACCTTCCCAATTGCTGGATCATACTTCCTTCCCAGCACCTGTAGGCTGATCCACAGAAAATCCCGTGGTGGGCTCTCAGAAAGCACTGTGCATTGCATGACCAACGAGATGAAATCAGGGTTCTAGATCTTCTGATCCTGGAGACGGAAATGAACACCACATTTTTCTATTATTATTTTTTATAGAAAAATAAAATTCATGTTCCTGTGTTTGCACACAGGATTTGGGCATGAAATGACCAAATGGCAGACTGATTGTAGCCAGAGCAAATGATTGGTTTTTGTGACAAGAAAATCAGAGGCAATGATTTCTACTGGGGAGTTTTTTAGAAAAACATACATGCTAGAACGTGTTGTGCCTCCTTCAGAAATTCAGGGCAGTCAGAGTGAGAACTCCATTTCATACACTACTGCTCAGAGACAGGAACCAATCGGAGATAACCATGAGGTTATCTGTAGCCCATATTTGCAGGTAATACATTGAAAGTGAGCAAACCTCCTTAAAATACAGAACAGAGTTGGAGCTAATCGGGAATGGCCAGTGTTATAAAACGTTAGACCACTGATGACAGACTGAGAGTCTTGTAGAGTTTAATTCTCCCCATTACAAAGATGAGACCAATGTAAATTGCTATGTTAGTAAGCAATGGGCATAAAGAATCATAATTTCAGACGCTAAGAGAAGAAGATTGAGATAGTGCTGGCTAAGATTTTCACGTTGTTATTTTTATTTTTGATGCAACCAACATGGCTGGATGGACTAGCTCAGTACGTTTTGCATGCCCTTGTGTACTTTTTTATCAGGGGCAGGAGTGAAAGTATAACGATATGTGTATCACATGAAGCGTTTTTGGTGGACAAATAATCCAGTTCCTCATTGCTCAGCTGGCATTCCTCTGAGTTGTATTCTGCAGGGTCTCCCAAAATTCTCTAGAGGGATTACGCTTAGGTTGCCCAAGACGACCCGTAATTGATAATGCTTTCTTACACACTTTCCGTTCCTTGCCTTATTTCCTCATTCCATTACCCAGGTTTCCTGGGATCACCTCCTACAATAACACTCGTGCTTGCATTTTTGTCACAGAGTCCACTTCTAGCAAGAAACAAACAAAAGACACATTTCCATTTACAAACTACATTGCATGAGACTGAGAGGGAGATCAAGGAATACAGTTTAGGATTAAAGACCTGGAGGTTTTATTTTAGTACAGACTTAATATTAGTCAATGTGGTGTGGAGTGAGACCAGGCCCCTCACTGTAAGAAGAGCATGACTGAGTGAGATTAAAAGATATGGACACTGTGTCACCTGAGGAAGTATTAAACGAATTGGAGACATTCAACCTATAAAAGCAAAGGAAATATGGGTGAGACATCAAAGCTGCGCTTAAATTGTAAAAGGAGATGAGGTGGTCTTATTTTGAATTGTTCAGCCAAAGAAGGACTGATGCGGGCTGGGGGGGGTGGGTCCAAAAGGGAACTTAACACTCACAGTATAGTTGAAATGAGACAAAAAACACTTGGAAGCTCACATAGATAATTTGCTATGTAAATTTTCTGAGCCTGGATTTTCTTATTTGGGAAACAAAAAAGAATAATAACACTACATCCTGTGGCTGAACATAGAGAGTACAGAAACTTATCCCGTTTTCCCCCTTGCCCCCCAGCCACTTGTTTCTCCTTCCCTCCCAAATAAACTACCTGCCCTCAAATCCTTACTGCAGATTCTGCTTCTGGGGGAGACCAAACTAAAACATGTGTACATATCATTCTAATTTTTACAGTAACATTTTCTTAGTGCTAAATATTCCTTTACTTGCTGTTGTATCACATTTTCTTTTTTAAATTTTCTTAATCATTGTTTTTCAGTTACAGCTGACATGCAGTATTAATTCATATTAATTTCACGTGTAAAGCATAATGGTTAGACATTTACATAATTTATGCAGTGATCCCCCCCCCCCACAATTAGTCTAGATTTCACCTGGCACTAAATAGTGGATAATGTTGCAACAGCTATATATTATATCACATTTTTTTCTGATACTCCTGGGAACCCAAATTTTTGACCAGGCCCTGTCAGATAAATTGGTGCTTCTCTGATATGTCCTATCCTTCCTTCCAAGGATGTGAGTACTGGGGAGGAAGAGGGTACTTAAGCGTGTATGAGCAACTGTGAGCTTGTGTGTGTGTGTGTTGAAGGTATGGGAATTGGCGAATATATATGTGTGTGTGTTTACATATGTCATGTGTCATGTGTCAATATGGTGAGGGGAAAAGATAGGGAAGTCATATTTAAAAAGTATTTAAAAATTTGAATGTTGTATATTGTATTCACTATTGCTGTTTAAAATTTCAAGAGTGGAACCCTGGTAGCACCTGACCAACGCGCTGTACACCTGAAGCCGAAGTAGAATAATACTGAATGTCAACTCTAATTTCATATATGTACATGTTTTCACATGAAGGGGTTTATAGCATAGGGAAGATAATCAATGGTATTGTAACAGCTATACACGATGTCAGAGGGGTAGGAGCTTGGGGGAGGAGGGTTATCATTTTGTGAAGGGTGTAAACGTCTAAATATTATGTTGCTTTGTGCACCAGAAACAAATTTAAAACACAAAAAATGAGTCTCCAGCTTGAAAACTTGAGTCATTTCTAATTAAACACTCCTTTTGTACCAACTGTAGAATCAGGCACCAAATATACCATGTTTTCCCCTACAAATGGGAGTGCAGTGGAGGGTGAAAGGCCTTGGAGCAAATTAGAACTGTGTTTAAAGTTAGCTCAGATATTTACCATACCTTCCCATGAAGTTGGATATATTAGTTTCGTTGAAAAGTAAGTGAGCTTTTTGCAATTTACCTTTAAATCGCAATTACTTTTGAACCCACCTAATATTATGTGACGTCTATGAGTTTCAGTGTTTTCACATAAAGAAGGATGGAAATACTTATTATATGAAGTTGACGTGACGATTAAATGAGACAACTAAGTGAGATCATTTGGTAATTGCATTTTAAATGTATGTCATACAAGGCAGGACAGTGAAGTTCGCGAACTCATCCTAGGAAAAGTGCTACACACCGCATTGCTGAATATCACTAAGGTCACCTTCGAAGTACTCCCTTTGGAAAGCTATGCACGTCGACGCCAGCGCCTACTGCACACTTCAAAGTAATTTTAGAACTTTTTCTGGAATGGCCATCAGAGCTGTCGTCGTATTACCCTTGATGTCCTGAATGTCATCAAAACTTCTTCTTTTCAATATTTGCTTTATCTTGGGGTAAAGAAAGAAGTCACGGGGGCCAGATCAGCTGAGTAGGGAGGGTGTTCCAATGCAGTTATTTCTTTACTGGCTAAAACTCCCTCACAGACAGTGCCTTATGAGCTGGTGGATTGCCATGATGCAAGAGCCACGAATCGTTGGTGAACAGTTCAGGTCGTCTAACTTTTTCATGCCACCTTTACAGCCCTTCCAAATGCTACGCTTGGTTAACTGTTCATCCATTTGGTACAAATTCATAAGGTATAATCCCTCTGATATCAAAAAAAACAAAGTTAACCAACATCGTTGCAACAAGTCTGCAAACTTAATTGTCAGACCTTGTACAGTAGAAGCAAAAAACGTTCATTGCTACTTGGATCCCTTCTCTTCCTAGCTGTTCCTTTCTCTGAGTTACCGCTGCCACACTCCATCCAAGTCTCTCAGTCTGTGAACTCAAAATACCACAAATACAGCCGCTGTTCTTTATGTCAATGCATCCTGCTTTCTTCACTTGGATCTGCTTCCCTAATGAACAATGGGAATGCCATAGGACCCCTCCACTCCAGGGGCACTCCCTTTCTTTAGCATACTAAATTGAAACACCTTTGATTGTCTTACGGCTTTTGAAATTTCCCTTTTCCCTTCCCCTGACCCAAACTATTTTTCTCCATTTCCACTTTCTTCTTAACCTGCATCTTCTGTCCTAGTCGTCCAGGCTGCCCTCATCTCTCTCTCAAGGCCACATTGGTTTCTTTCCCCAAAATGATAACATCCTCCTATCTCTAATTCCACATGTCCTAATCACAAATCAGACCTACGTCTTTTATAGGTCTTTGCCTCAACTCTCCAGCCTCCCAGACCTCCCTGCAGCTCTTCTTGCCAGACATCATGATTACCTAGTAGCATTCTGAATTGTGTTTAATTGCTAACGTGCTAGATGAGTGCTTATAATTCCTTGGGTTTCACCTAACAGAAATATTGCAAAGCCAAATCAGGCTACTGGCATTAGTTTTACTTTTTTTTTTGTTTTTTGCCCTAGTAAACATCTTTCAACATCATTGATAATCCTCATTTCATTTTTAAAAGTGTTATTTTACCAAAAAAAAGTAGAATGACGCAATGTTAAGATAAAAAAGTATAAATTGATAAATTTAGACTTGTTAAAATAAACATTTTATTGTCCCTATTTTCATTCTGATGTGGACCAGAGAAACTATCAGGGAAATTCTTGGACAGGTATATGGGAACCTCCACAATTGTTTCTACAGACCTACTGTTTCTATGACATGGGCAGTTGGGACCTGGAAAGTCCGTACTATGAACCAAGTGGTTTAACTATGTGTTTGTGTCTGTGTGTATGAGATAGGCATTAGTACGACATTCTGAAGATAGTGGAGCCCAGGCATAAGAAGCTTGGAACTCACTCCAAAAATCCACAACCCAAGTATAGCCATAGTAAATTACATCAGACATACCTAATTTGAAGGACATTTTATAAAATACCTGATCTTTACTTCTAAAAATAGGTAAGGTTATGAAAACTAAGGAAAGAGTGAGAAACTGTTACAAATCACACATGACAACTAAATGCAACGCAGTGTCTAGTACTAGATCCTGGGACAGAAAACACATAAATGTAAAACTGGTGGTATCAAGTCTGCAGTTTAGCTGATATTAACACACCAACGTTGATTTCTTACAGTTGACAAATGTGCCGTAGTAATGTGAGAAAAGAGTGGAGGAAACTGAAGCTGGTTGAAGAGTACGTGGCAACCCCTTGTACTACCTGTGTAACTTTTCTATAAATTTAAAATCATTCCATATACAAAGTTTAACTGATATATTGAGAAGAGGTTCCATTGGCAAAATCCTTTGGAAACTTTGGGTTAAACAATGCCCAATTGAGTTTCTCAATGCCGGTAATTATGCGAGTTTCTGAGATACCTAATACGCATTGTGATTCTAACAAAGGGGATATGGGATGGTAAGCTTCCCAACGTATTTGGCCAGAACCCTTGTGTTTCTTCAAACAGCAGGTTTCCAGAAAAATGCTGACATAGAGAAGGTTTTTCCCAGCGTGTCACAGACTTCTACCCAATATCTAATCACGTTCAAATTTTAATCAGCAACTTTGGCTGAAGAGAAAAAGATGCCATGAACACTGGCAGAAGACTTAAAACTAGAGGATACTATGATAAATGAGACAATCAGCATTAAAGTTATGTTCAATAGTCTGCTTCAATTGACCAAACTTAACAGGATGAACATAAAAGGATAAAAATATAGCCTACTTTTAGTTAGACATAGAAAAAGTACACCTGAAATCTATGTAAATTTACTAACAATTGTCACCCCAATAAATTTAATAAAAAATAATAATAAAATAAAAAAAAGAAAAAATAATCAACCATGTAAATACAGGATGATGAAGCCAATGGGCTAAAATGCCCATCACGTTCCAGTGCGCAGCCCTGTGTCTTGAGTTCATAGGTAGAATTAGTAAAATTGTCATGCTTAGTGAAGAGGATCTAAATAGGAAAGGAAAGGCCGTTTCTGCAGATTTGTTTTGTTCAGTTCTAGGAGTATGTGTCGTATCATAAAAGGTCCTCAATGAACTATTCCCAGAGGAGAAGGAACAGGATGGTGTGCGTCTTGGAAACCATGTCATATCAAGAAGTGCTTTCAAAACCAGGAATGTTACCCTGAAGAACATAAACCTTAAGGGCATTTGACAGTGGTCCTTACATGTGCAAGGATACAAGGAAAATCAATCCTATTCAGTGTAACTTTGGAAGTCGGAAGAAGGATCTCAGGAAATAAGAGGTGGCATATTTCAGTTCAACACCATCTTTGTAAACATTAAACTGCCTCACAATGGAATGGACAGCCTTGAAGCAAAGTGAGCTAGATATCCATCTGCCCAGGTTGCTGCCAGGGTGACTTCTGCATTGCACCTGATAAATGACTTCTACGTAGCCTTCTAGTTCTAAGACCTGTAAATCCATGAAACCACAGGGAAGGGAAAAAATTAAGAGGCACTGAGAAAACTAGCAAACTATTGAAAACACTCCCTAAGGTATCTTACATCCCACTCTACCTCTCTTCTAACCAGCATCCCTGAAATAATACACAGAAACTGCCTGAACAAATGCTGGCATTTAGCCAAAGAATCAGTGCCAGAATGCCATCCCTAAGTGTGTATCTAATACGCTTCTAATGGTATAATTTAAGTTACAGTAGAGGACGGGGAATTGATCAATCTATTTAGACCAAATATTATTACTCAAAAAACAATTACTGAAACAAACAAGTTGATTTTTAAAAATCCACTGCTTTTCCCTCCAATGGAAATAATTGGCTTATAAAAAGACTATGTGGATAAGTTCAAGGCCTGCGTCAAGTTTGCTCCCAAGCTGAGCCAGAACTAACAAGAGGTGAGTGATTGAGGCATCTGTGACACAAAAGTTGAGGAAACATAATCAGGGTCCCATATCACAGGCTCAGAGCCCCTGAGAGTGACTGTCACTTTAAGTTTTGCATCAGAGGTGCCTGCCTACCTCAGCCTTCACCCAGATCTGTGATTGGTCAGGCCATCAGAGCCCTTTCATGACACCACATCAGATTCCCTGGGTAACTGTCACATAGCTACCTACTGGCGATACGATCTGTTTGGTCAAGAAACGAAGAGAATGAGACTTAAGGCTACATCTTCTCCCAACCCGGGGTAAGATAGAAGCCTGCACCATTACACAGCAATGGCCGGGGCCCCAGAGTGGAGAAGGGCCGAGCCTAATCCAAGAGATCTCGGGTCTGGCAGGAATGGCAGGGGCGGCGTACGTGGGAGAGGCAGGAGCTGGAGAGGTTCCTCCAGCCACCTGGAGCCTAGGGCCTCCGCGCCCCAAGAACCACCTCTCTGCTTTAAATTAAAGAGCAGTATGATTGGTGTGGTGATTGGTCGTGGCGGGTCAAAGATAAAAGAGATCCAAGGTATGACAAAGACCAACATACAGATCATAAGAGGTGATTCTGAAGCAGAGGTAAAAATTTTTGGCCGCAAGGAAATGAAAGCAAAGGCCAAAGCAGCTATAGAAAGTCTTGTTAAAAAACAAGAAGAAACTTACAGTTCAGAATCCAGTGTTGCTAATGCTGCATCCCAATCCTCTGTTGAAAGAGACTTAAGTGCAGATAACGTTAGAGAACTTCGGCCATTGATAGATTGGGATCACGTTAAGGCAGAAGTTGTGGAGTGGGAGAAAAGAAAATGGGCAGATTTACCACCCATTAAGAAAAACTTTTACATAGAATCCCAGGCAACAAGCTCACTTTCTCAGGAACAGGTAGACACTTGGAGAAAGGAGAATTTCAATATAGTATGTGATGACTTGAAGGATGGTGAAAAACGTCCAATCCCCAACCCGATTCGTGAATTCCAAGACCCTTTTCAGCACTATCCTGAAGTGATGAAAAACATAGCAAAAGCAGGATTTCAAAAGCCAACGCCAATTCAATCACAGGCATGGCCAATTGTTTTACAAGGGATAGATCTTATAGGAATCGCACAGACTGGAACAGGCAAAACATTGTCTTATTTATTACCTGGGATTATTCATCTCAATTCTCAACCAATAGCTAGAGAACAAAGGAATGGACCTGGCATGCTGGTCCTCACACCGACTAGAGAATTAGCTCTTCAGGTGGAAGCTGAATGTTCTAAGTATTCATGTAAGGGTCTTAAAACTGTTTGTATCTATGGTGGTGGAAATAGAGAAAGACAAATAAAAGAGATTGCCAAAGGTGTCGACATCATTATTGCAACTCCTGGACGACTGAATGACCTGCAAATGAATAAACTCGTCAATCTGAGAAGCATAACCTACGTAGTCTTAGATGAGGCTGATAAAATGCTGGATTTGGGGTTCGAATGTCAGATAATGAAGATTTTATTAGATGTGCGCCCAGACCGGCAGACTGTTATGACAAGTGCAACTTGGCCAGAAACCATCCGTCACCTTGCACAATCTTATTTGAAAGAGCCTATGATTGTTTACGTTGGTACTCTGGATCTAGCTGCTGTAAATACAGTGAAGCAAAATATAATTGTTACCACAGAAGAAGCAAAACGATCTCTTCTACAAGAATTCCTACAGAGCATGCTGCCCAAAGACAAAGTCGTCGTGTTTGTCAGCAGAAAAATTGTTGCTGATGACTTATCCAGTGATTTAAGCATCCAAGGCATACCTGTACAATCACTGCATAGCAACAGAGAACAGAGTGATCGTGAGCAAGCATTAGAAGAGTTTAAAAGTGGATGTGTGAAAATATTGATTGCTACTGATTTAGCATCCCGAGGTCTCGATGTTGACGATGTCACACACATATATAATTATGACTTCCCACGGAATATTGAAGAATATGTACACAGAGTAGGGCGTACAGGAAGAGCAGGGAAGACCGGCGTATCTATTAGCCTTGTGACTCAAAATGATTGGAAGATTGCCCCGGAATTAATTAAAATTCTGGAAAAAGCAAATCAAAGTGTCCCAGAAGACCTTGTAACAATGATTGAACAACACAAGTTAGGCAAAGAAAAAAAGTACCCAGGAAAATATTCCAAAAACTCTCAAGGAAGACCCAAGTAGTCTGGTTGATGTCTACATTGAAAAGTTGTCCCTGGCTACTAGAAGATTCAAGACATGTTAAAGATATGCAGTATTCAAGATACATAAGGAAGTATCGGAAACATACCAGCAGTTTAAAGACATGTGACCAATTCTTAATACCACTAAGCTTTCAATATTGGGTCTGTTCCTTAATAAAATCGAATGTTATGAAAACGAGAGAGTGAGAGATTATGTGGGGAAGAAATAAATATGTATTGGTTAAAGTTTAGTCTGTAGCATAGCGTGCCGTGTCCTTCTGTGTCTTCCCTGAAAGACTTGGTAGAAGACAACGGGGGGGCTTTCCTTGCTTTAAAATAGTTGTACTGAATTGAAACATAGCTTTTATCAAACTATCCCACTCGAAATACTGTTTTCACCCAGTGCGGCGCAACAAATTTCCCCAAAATTCCTCCACTATCATTCCCTAACATTTTTTAAGTCATAAGAAGACAACAGCTAAATCTAAAAGATGCAAAATTCTATTTTTTTTTCCATATAAATGTGACTAACAGCAGGGTGTCTGACTCAGTGGGAATCAGATACTCATTCAGTCTCTTACTAACCATTGATTCCATATTGGAGGGAGGTCACTTGCCTTTAGAAACCTCACTTTCTTCACTAGTAACTGGGGATAGTTGGGAAGAGGAAGCAGCAGAGAGAAAGGGAGAGAGAGGTGAGGGAAACTAGTTTGACAGTTGAGGATGACTTCAAAAGACAGCCAGGCTTTCTAATGTGCAAAGTTCAAAAAGCATGGTTATCTTAGACCAGGACTAGTTACACGGTGGGTGAAGGTGTTCTGACCCTATAGCTGTAATTCACACAGCTGTTAGTACATGAAGTCTGGTGTGAAAGGCTACTGTGGTCCCAGGCAACTTGCCAATGCGAAAGCCTTTGGGATTATTCAACCCTCAGGAACAGGTAATTGGTGAGGTGTCAGGACCCCACCCAAGCAGCCTATGGTTCAGGGTGGGATTTTGTTGCCAATGGAACTTTGGAATGTTGGGGAGAAGGAAACAGGATGAAAGCTTGTTGTGTACACTGTTTCAACGTGAGGTGGGGCTTACGTGAGGCAGAGTCCATGTGGTACACTTGACGCCGATGACAGCAAGGCTGATTCCAGCCCCAGTGGAAAGATGCTGGTAAAAGTTGCTGGTAAAATTCATGCCAGGATCAGGCCTTGTGGGGGAGCCAGCTTTTGGTGAGTGAGGTAGGTGTGTCTGGCAAATCAGGAACTGACACCCACTCCCAGACAGGCCCAACAATCATCACTGCTGTGTCACTGCACCCGTGCAATAAGGGGGAGTAGTGTACTGATCATGAGCAAGGCTATATTACATAGATTGAAATGCGAGTTTCAGCTCTTCTACTTACTATTTGTACGACACCAGGGAAGTTACCTAACTAAGCCTCGGTTTCCTCTGTTGTAAAATGGGGTTACAATGCTATTGATCTCCTCGGGTGGTTGTGAAGGTAAAATGAGACAGGTCACATCAAGTGCACATAATACCACGTCAGTAAATGTTAGCTATCCTTACCGGGGCTATTATTCAATTCATCCTTCCAAGTCGGGGCACTGATTTGTGTCTCTCAGGCTTTGATCTAGGTGGAAAGATGGAGTGTTTTCCCGTCAAGTCTTTTCAACACAGTACACTGTGATGGAAGGCCTTGCTACTTAGTGTGGTCTGCAAACCAAAGCATCACCTGGGAACTTGTTCAAAAGACAGAAGCTCGGGCTCCATCCTTGTCCTCCTGAATCAGAGTGTGCATTTTCACAAGATCCACCGGATAATTTCTACGCACATTAGAATTGAAGAAGACTTGTATAATGGATTACCTTATGATTGGTATCCTGCTTTCACCAATTACTGCCCACATAAACTTGTTCAAGTTACTTAACTTCTCTGAGTATAGCTCCCCATTTGTAAAAATAGAACAACTAATATGTGTTATCCCTGTGAAGAGTATATGAAATAACATATGTTAAAGTTCTTACCCGTGCTCTAGCCGTGTATAGGCAGTGCAGCCTCTGATTCCTAGGAGGTAATAATGACAAGTAATTTTCAGGGCTCCAGATGTGGTCAGCTCTCGCTAGGCCTTTGGCTTTATGGGCCCTCACTATGATCCTAAAACAGTAGAGCTTTAGTGAATTAAAGTAAATAATTCCTGTCTTTCTCCAGCTTGATTGAGGCATAATAGACAAATAAAATTATATATATACTCAAGGTATGCAATGTGATGATTTGATATACATGTATACTGGAAATGATTACCACAGCCTAGTTACTTAACACATCCATCACCTCCCATAGTTAATACATATCCCAAAGCAGTTAGACACTTTTTCTGTAAGGACCACATAGTGATTATTTTTGGCTTTGTGGGCCCCATGGTCTCAGTAATGACTACTCCCCTCTGCCCTATTAGTGAGAAAACAGCTATAGACAGTGTGTAAATAAAAGACATGGCTCTGTTCCCCCAAAATGTACAAAACAGGCGGCATGACACATTATAAGGAAAAAAAAGAAATTTGGGGCAGAGCTTAGCATTCATTTCTAAGCCCTCCCCACAATGACTTTGGGGGACTTAGGAAAAAGCAGATACGATCACAGTACAGGCTGTGTCTTGGAACTGAGACGTATGGCTGAAAAGTGTGGGAACACATCTTTCCATTGAGAGCTGAGTATTGCTTCTCAATGACCAGCAAGGTTGTGTTTGGGAGTGTGTCTATTCCTGGAGCAATGTCTCTTCGTTCACTGTCTCCTCATGCCTAGAGCCTTCCTGGCCCTAACCTACTCTTCTAAACTTGCCAAAGAGTCACATCATATTCCTCAGAAACAATCTTTTAACAACACGGGTCATGCATTAGCAAGGGAGTAGATTGTGATAAATTGTGTGTGTTTCCAGGTGCCAGGCTTGCTGGGCCTCTAGTTTTGAGCAGGGAAGGACAAGGGCACAGCAGAGACCAGAGGGCCCTAGGACGGTGGACCCAGCTGTAGAGTTACGTGTCTTAAGCTTTAGTAAGTTTGCGTTCAGAAAATAGTGACATGGATGTAAGGTACAGCATAGACAGTAATCAATGATGTTTCAACAACTATGTGTAGTTCCAGGTGGGTAGTAGACTAATTGCGGGGATCACTGCAAAAATTACATAAATGTCTAACCACTATGCTGTGCAACTGAAACAATATGAAATAATACTGAATGTCCACTGTAACTGAGAAAAATAAACAATTAAGATGAAAAGACTCGGACTACCATTGTATCCAGAAGATTCGGGTGGTGGGTGGGCTCTTGACAGCAGGAATCGCTGGGCTGCAGTTTTCTTTCCAGGGGACTTGATTGAGGTTGAGGCAGAACCTGAGCAAGTAGAAAGACCAGGCTCCAGATCTCCAGGAAAAGATGCTGGCAAGGGGCTAGGGAACCCAAGCCAAGGTGGAGCAATCCCAGTACTGGACGTGAAGCCCAGGAATGTGGAATGGGTATGGCAGTAGGAGCACTATTAGGCCTGCTGTCATCACAGACAGGCTGTAAGGCTTCTATGTCTGCTGTGGGGCACGGGACAATCAAATTAGGACTGGCTGGCACAAGGCCCTAGATTGGTATATGCAATTTTAAGTTTTTCGGTATCACTGGATGCTGCAGTTGCTCCACATATTTTTTTTTGAATTTATTTATTGGGGTGACAATTGTTAATGAAATTACATAATTTCAGGTGTACAAGCTCTACATATTTTAAATGTCATGGCTTTGTGGAGTATGTTGCCTTTGGAGAAACACAGGGAAATACACTTGTGTGAGTGCCTGGTGGGCTTTTGTGGCAGTCAGACTGCTCAGCGAGATTCCAGAAAACCTATTGTACTGTAAAGGCTGGGTGCTCTTGGGATTGTGTATCAGTCAGGGTCCAGTGAGGAGGCAGGAACCTCATCAGCAACACCAAGTCCTCACTTACCATTGTCAATAGCTTCTGCTACTCTAAGCGAAAGTACACATAAGGAAACCAGTTTGACAGTATGCTAATTGATACAACGAGAATTGTGCTCCTGCAGCATCTCATCAACATTAGAACGAAATGATGTTATCCTGCTGTACTGGACCGGGGAAAATCTGTACCTAGGAGTAAAGCATTGTTAACAAGGTTTACCATTGTTGACTGAGCCACTAAACAGTGAAAAAGAAAACGCTAAGTGAAAAAGAAAGCACTAAGGAATCAGGGAAGGAGCAACTACAGGAAACAACACTCACCTCTGGGGCTAGGGAAACAGACAGAAGAGGTAGGACCACTTAAAATTTAACCCCTCAGAGGAGTGTTTCCACAGAGTTAAACCCTGATCCTCAAGGATGGTTGTTTCGGGTGTTTCTGAGGGGAGAGTAATGAAGGGGTCCTACAAGGGTTGAAAACTGCAAACTGCATTCAGCTGCTGTCACGGGATGGCACTGCCACTGCAGTGGAGGAGTGTTGGTGGAGAAATCATCCCAGGAAGCAGGCAGGGAGGAGCAACTCCTTCCTCCTTCCTCTAGCCCTGCAGGCCCCTCTAGAGCCTAACAGAGCTCCAGCCAGCAAATCAGAAATGTGAATCCACATCACAAAGCAGCCCAGGGAAGAGGGGGCAGGTAGGACTTGAGAGAGAGTGAAATGATAACCCACAGTACTTTTCTGCTTTTCTGGGAAAAGCTCTGTGGCTCTGCTGGGCCTGTCTGTCCACTGAGATGACAAATGTCTCGGGATAACCTTCCCAATTGCTGGATCATACTTCCTTCCCAGCACCTGTAGGCTGATCCACAGAAAATCCCGTGGTGGGCTCTCAGAAAGCACTGTGCATTGCATGACCAACGAGATGAAATCAGGGTTCTAGATCTTCTGATCCTGGAGACGGAAATGAACACCACATTTTTCTATTATTATTTTTTATAGAAAAATAAAATTCATGTTCCTGTGTTTGCACACAGGATTTGGGCATGAAATGACCAAATGGCAGACTGATTGTAGCCAGAGCAAATGATTGGTTTTTGTGACAAGAAAATCAGAGGCAATGATTTCTACTGGGGAGTTTTTTAGAAAAACATACATGCTAGAACGTGTTGTGCCTCCTTCAGAAATTCAGGGCAGTCAGAGTGAGAACTCCATTTCATACACTACTGCTCAGAGACAGGAACCAATCGGAGATAACCATGAGGTTATCTGTAGCCCATATTTGCAGGTAATACATTGAAAGTGAGCAAACCTCCTTAAAATACAGAACAGAGTTGGAGCTAATCGGGAATGGCCAGTGTTATAAAACGTTAGACCACTGATGACAGACTGAGAGTCTTGTAGAGTTTAATTCTCCCCATTACAAAGATGAGACCAATGTAAATTGCTATGTTAGTAAGCAATGGACATAAAGAATCATAATTTCAGACGCTAAGAGAAGAAGATTGAGATAGTGCTGGCTAAGATTTTCACGTTGTTATTTTTATTTTTGATGCAACCAACATGGCTGGATGGACTAGCTCAGTACGTTTTGCATGCCCTTGTGTACTTTTTTATCAGGGGCAGGAGTGAAAGTATAACGATATGTGTATCACATGAAGCGTTTTTGGTGGACAAATAATCCAGTTCCTCATTGCTCAGCTGGCATTCCTCTGAGTTGTATTCTGCAGGGTCTCCCAAAATTCTCTAGAGGGATTACGCTTAGGTTGCCCAAGACGACCCGTAATTGATAATGCTTTCTTACACACTTTCCGTTCCTTGCCTTATTTCCTCATTCCATTACCCAGGTTTCCTGGGATCACCTCCTACAATAACACTCGTGCTTGCATTTTTGTCACAGAGTCCACTTCTAGCAAGAAACAAACAAAAGACACATTTCCATTTACAAACTACATTGCATGAGACTGAGAGGGAGATCAAGGAATACAGTTTAGGATTAAAGACCTGGAGGTTTTATTTTAGTACAGACTTAATATTAGTCAATGTGGTGTGGAGTGAGACCAGGCCCCTCACTGTAAGAAGAGCATGACTGAGTGAGATTAAAAGATATGGACACTGTGTCACCTGAGGAAGTATTAAACGAATTGGAGACATTCAACCTATAAAAGCAAAGGAAATATGGGTGAGACATCAAAGCTGCGCTTAAATTGTAAAAGGAGATGAGGTGGTCTTATTTTGAATTGTTCAGCCAAAGAAGGACTGATGCGGGCTGAGGGGGGTGGGTCCAAAAGGGAACTTAACACTCACAGTATAGTTGAAATGAGACAAAAAACACTTGGAAGCTCACATAGATAATTTGCTATGTAAATTTTCTGAGCCTGGATTTTCTTATTTGGGAAACAAAAAAGAATAATAACACTACATCCTGTGGCTGAACATAGAGAGTACAGAAACTTATCCCGTTTTCCCCCTTGCCCCCCAGCCACTTGTTTCTCCTTCCCTCCCAAATAAACTACCTGCCCTCAAATCCTTACTGCAGATTCTGCTTCTGGGGGAGACCAAACTAAAACATGTGTACATATCATTCTAATTTTTACAGTAACATTTTCTTAGTGCTAAATATTCCTTTACTTGCTGTTGTATCACATTTTCTTTTTTAAATTTTCTTAATCATTGTTTTTCAGTTACAGCTGACATGCAGTATTAATTCATATTAATTTCACGTGTAAAGCATAATGGTTAGACATTTACATAATTTATGCAGTGATCCCCCCCCCCCACAATTAGTCTAGATTTCACCTGGCACTAAATAGTGGATAATGTTGCAACAGCTATATATTATATCACATTTTTTTCTGATACTCCTGGGAACCCAAATTTTTGACCAGGCCCTGTCAGATAAATTGGTGCTTCTCTGATATGTCCTATCCTTCCTTCCAAGGATGTGAGTACTGGGGAGGAAGAGGGTACTTAAGCGTGTATGAGCAACTGTGAGCTTGTGTGTGTGTGTGTTGAAGGTATGGGAATTGGCGAATATATATGTGTGTGTGTTTACATATGTCATGTGTCATGTGTCAATATGGTGAGGGGAAAAGATAGGGAAGTCATATTTAAAAAGTATTTAAAAATTTGAATGTTGTATATTGTATTCACTATTGCTGTTTAAAATTTCAAGAGTGGAACCCTGGTAGCACCTGACCAACGCGCTGTACACCTGAAGCCGAAGTAGAATAATACTGAATGTCAACTCTAATTTCATATATGTACATGTTTTCACATGAAGGGGTTTATAGCATAGGGAAGATAATCAATGGTATTGTAACAGCTATACACGATGTCAGAGGGGTAGGAGCTTGGGGGAGGAGGGTTATCATTTTGTGAAGGGTGTAAACGTCTAAATATTATGTTGCTTTGTGCACCAGAAACAAATTTAAAACACAAAAAATGAGTCTCCAGCTTGAAAACTTGAGTCATTTCTAATTAAACACTCCTTTTGTACCAACTGTAGAATCAGGCACCAAATATACCATGTTTTCCCCTACAAATGGGAGTGCAGTGGAGGGTGAAAGGCCTTGGAGCAAATTAGAACTGTGTTTAAAGTTAGCTCAGATATTTACCATACCTTCCCATGAAGTTGGATATATTAGTTTCGTTGAAAAGTAAGTGAGCTTTTTGCAATTTACCTTTAAATCGCAATTACTTTTGAACCCACCTAATATTATGTGACGTCTATGAGTTTCAGTGTTTTCACATAAAGAAGGATGGAAATACTTATTATATGAAGTTGACGTGACGATTAAATGAGACAACTAAGTGAGATCATTTGGTAATTGCATTTTAAATGTATGTCATACAAGGCAGGACAGTGAAGTTCGCGAACTCATCCTAGGAAAAGTGCTACACACCGCATTGCTGAATATCACTAAGGTCACCTTCGAAGTACTCCCTTTGGAAAGCTATGCACGTCGACGCCAGCGCCTACTGCACACTTCAAAGTAATTTTAGAACTTTTTCTGGAATGGCCATCAGAGCTGTCGTCGTATTACCCTTGATGTCCTGAATGTCATCAAAACTTCTTCTTTTCAATATTTGCTTTATCTTGGGGTAAAGAAAGAAGTCACGGGGGCCAGATCAGCTGAGTAGGGAGGGTGTTCCAATGCAGTTATTTCTTTACTGGCTAAAACTCCCTCACAGACAGTGCCTTATGAGCTGGTGGATTGCCATGATGCAAGAGCCACGAATCGTTGGTGAACAGTTCAGGTCGTCTAACTTTTTCATGCCACCTTTACAGCCCTTCCAAATGCTACGCTTGGTTAACTGTTCATCCATTTGGTACAAATTCATAAGGTATAATCCCTCTGATATCAAAAAAAACAAAGTTAACCAACATCGTTGCAACAAGTCTGCAAACTTAATTGTCAGACCTTGTACAGTAGAAGCAAAAAACGTTCATTGCTACTTGGATCCCTTCTCTTCCTAGCTGTTCCTTTCTCTGAGTTACCGCTGCCACACTCCATCCAAGTCTCTCAGTCTGTGAACTCAAAATACCACAAATACAGCCGCTGTTCTTTATGTCAATGCATCCTGCTTTCTTCACTTGGATCTGCTTCCCTAATGAACAATGGGAATGCCATAGGACCCCTCCACTCCAGGGGCACTCCCTTTCTTTAGCATACTAAATTGAAACACCTTTGATTGTCTTACGGCTTTTGAAATTTCCCTTTTCCCTTCCCCTGACCCAAACTATTTTTCTCCATTTCCACTTTCTTCTTAACCTGCATCTTCTGTCCTAGTCGTCCAGGCTGCCCTCATCTCTCTCTCAAGGCCACATTGGTTTCTTTCCCCAAAATGATAACATCCTCCTATCTCTAATTCCACATGTCCTAATCACAAATCAGACCTACGTCTTTTATAGGTCTTTGCCTCAACTCTCCAGCCTCCCAGACCTCCCTGCAGCTCTTCTTGCCAGACATCATGATTACCTAGTAGCATTCTGAATTGTGTTTAATTGCTAACGTGCTAGATGAGTGCTTATAATTCCTTGGGTTTCACCTAACAGAAATATTGCAAAGCCAAATCAGGCTACTGGCATTAGTTTTACTTTTTTTTTGTTTTTTACCCTAGTAAACATCTTTCAACATCATTGATAATCCTCATTTCATTTTTAAAAGTGTTATTTTACCAAAAAAAAGTAGAATGACGCAATGTTAAGATAAAAAAGTATAAATTGATAAATTTAGACTTGTTAAAATAAACATTTTATTGTCCCTATTTTCATTCTGATGTGGACCAGAGAAACTATCAGGGAAATTCTTGGACAGGTATATGGGAACCTCCACAATTGTTTCTACAGACCTACTGTTTCTATGACATGGGCAGTTGGGACCTGGAAAGTCCGTACTATGAACCAAGTGGTTTAACTATGTGTTTGTGTCTGTGTGTATGAGATAGGCATTAGTACGACATTCTGAAGATAGTGGAGCCCAGGCATAAGAAGCTTGGAACTCACTCCAAAAATCCACAACCCAAGTATAGCCATAGTAAATTACATCAGACATACCTAATTTGAAGGACATTTTATAAAATACCTGATCTTTACTTCTAAAAATAGGTAAGGTTATGAAAACTAAGGAAAGAGTGAGAAACTGTTACAAATCACACATGACAACTAAATGCAACGCAGTGTCTAGTACTAGATCCTGGGACAGAAAACACATAAATGTAAAACTGGTGGTATCAAGTCTGCAGTTTAGCTGATATTAACACACCAACGTTGATTTCTTACAGTTGACAAATGTGCCGTAGTAATGTGAGAAAAGAGTGGAGGAAACTGAAGCTGGTTGAAGAGTACGTGGCAACCCCTTGTACTACCTGTGTAACTTTTCTATAAATTTAAAATCATTCCATATACAAAGTTTAACTGATATATTGAGAAGAGGTTCCATTGGCAAAATCCTTTGGAAACTTTGGGTTAAACAATGCCCAATTGAGTTTCTCAATGCCGGTAATTATGCGAGTTTCTGAGATACCTAATACGCATTGTGATTCTAACAAAGGGGATATGGGATGGTAAGCTTCCCAACGTATTTGGCCAGAACCCTTGTGTTTCTTCAAACAGCAGGTTTCCAGAAAAATGCTGACATAGAGAAGGTTTTTCCCAGCGTGTCACAGACTTCTACCCAATATCTAATCACGTTCAAATTTTAATCAGCAACTTTGGCTGAAGAGAAAAAGATGCCATGAACACTGGCAGAAGACTTAAAACTAGAGGATACTATGATAAATGAGACAATCAGCATTAAAGTTATGTTCAATAGTCTGCTTCAATTGACCAAACTTAACAGGATGAACATAAAAGGATAAAAATATAGCCTACTTTTAGTTAGACATAGAAAAAGTACACCTGAAATCTATGTAAATTTACTAACAATTGTCACCCCAATAAATTTAATAAAAAATAATAATAAAATAAAAAAAAGAAAAAATAATCAACCATGTAAATACAGGATGATGAAGCCAATGGGCTAAAATGCCCATCACGTTCCAGTGCGCAGCCCTGTGTCTTGAGTTCATAGGTAGAATTAGTAAAATTGTCATGCTTAGTGAAGAGGATCTAAATAGGAAAGGAAAGGCCGTTTCTGCAGATTTGTTTTGTTCAGTTCTAGGAGTATGTGTCGTATCATAAAAGGTCCTCAATGAACTATTCCCAGAGGAGAAGGAACAGGATGGTGTGCGTCTTGGAAACCATGTCATATCAAGAAGTGCTTTCAAAACCAGGAATGTTACCCTGAAGAACATAAACCTTAAGGGCATTTGACAGTGGTCCTTACATGTGCAAGGATACAAGGAAAATCAATCCTATTCAGTGTAACTTTGGAAGTCGGAAGAAGGATCTCAGGAAATAAGAGGTGGCATATTTCAGTTCAACACCATCTTTGTAAACATTAAACTGCCTCACAATGGAATGGACAGCCTTGAAGCAAAGTGAGCTAGATATCCATCTGCCCAGGTTGCTGCCAGGGTGACTTCTGCATTGCACCTGATAAATGACTTCTACGTAGCCTTCTAGTTCTAAGACCTGTAAATCCATGAAACCACAGGGAAGGGAAAAAATTAAGAGGCACTGAGAAAACTAGCAAACTATTGAAAACACTCCCTAAGGTATCTTACATCCCACTCTACCTCTCTTCTAACCAGCATCCCTGAAATAATACACAGAAACTGCCTGAACAAATGCTGGCATTTAGCCAAAGAATCAGTGCCAGAATGCCATCCCTAAGTGTGTATCTAATACGCTTCTAATGGTATAATTTAAGTTACAGTAGAGGACGGGGAATTGATCAATCTATTTAGACCAAATATTATTACTCAAAAAACAATTACTGAAACAAACAAGTTGATTTTTAAAAATCCACTGCTTTTCCCTCCAATGGAAATAATTGGCTTATAAAAAGACTATGTGGATAAGTTCAAGGCCTGCGTCAAGTTTGCTCCCAAGCTGAGCCAGAACTAACAAGAGGTGAGTGATTGAGGCATCTGTGACACAAAAGTTGAGGAAACATAATCAGGGTCCCATATCACAGGCTCAGAGCCCCTGAGAGTGACTGTCACTTTAAGTTTTGCATCAGAGGTGCCTGCCTACCTCAGCCTTCACCCAGATCTGTGATTGGTCAGGCCATCAGAGCCCTTTCATGACACCACATCAGATTCCCTGGGTAACTGTCACATAGCTACCTACTGGCGATACGATCTGTTTGGTCAAGAAACGAAGAGAATGAGACTTAAGGCTACATCTTCTCCCAACCCGGGGTAAGATAGAAGCCTGCACCATTACACAGCAATGGCCGGGGCCCCAGAGTGGAGAAGGGCCGAGCCTAATCCAAGAGATCTCGGGTCTGGCAGGAATGGCAGGGGCGGCGTACGTGGGAGAGGCAGGAGCTGGAGAGGTTCCTCCAGCCACCTGGAGCCTAGGGCCTCCGCGCCCCAAGAACCACCTCTCTGCTTTAAATTAAAGAGCAGTATGATTGGTGTGGTGATTGGTCGTGGCGGGTCAAAGATAAAAGAGATCCAAGGTATGACAAAGACCAACATACAGATCATAAGAGGTGATTCTGAAGCAGAGGTAAAAATTTTTGGCCGCAAGGAAATGAAAGCAAAGGCCAAAGCAGCTATAGAAAGTCTTGTTAAAAAACAAGAAGAAACTTACAGTTCAGAATCCAGTGTTGCTAATGCTGCATCCCAATCCTCTGTTGAAAGAGACTTAAGTGCAGATAACGTTAGAGAACTTCGGCCATTGATAGATTGGGATCACGTTAAGGCAGAAGTTGTGGAGTGGGAGAAAAGAAAATGGGCAGATTTACCACCCATTAAGAAAAACTTTTACATAGAATCCCAGGCAACAAGCTCACTTTCTCAGGAACAGGTAGACACTTGGAGAAAGGAGAATTTCAATATAGTATGTGATGACTTGAAGGATGGTGAAAAACGTCCAATCCCCAACCCGATTCGTGAATTCCAAGACCCTTTTCAGCACTATCCTGAAGTGATGAAAAACATAGCAAAAGCAGGATTTCAAAAGCCAACGCCAATTCAATCACAGGCATGGCCAATTGTTTTACAAGGGATAGATCTTATAGGAATCGCACAGACTGGAACAGGCAAAACATTGTCTTATTTATTACCTGGGATTATTCATCTCAATTCTCAACCAATAGCTAGAGAACAAAGGAATGGACCTGGCATGCTGGTCCTCACACCGACTAGAGAATTAGCTCTTCAGGTGGAAGCTGAATGTTCTAAGTATTCATGTAAGGGTCTTAAAACTGTTTGTATCTATGGTGGTGGAAATAGAGAAAGACAAATAAAAGAGATTGCCAAAGGTGTCGACATCATTATTGCAACTCCTGGACGACTGAATGACCTGCAAATGAATAAACTCGTCAATCTGAGAAGCATAACCTACGTAGTCTTAGATGAGGCTGATAAAATGCTGGATTTGGGGTTCGAATGTCAGATAATGAAGATTTTATTAGATGTGCGCCCAGACCGGCAGACTGTTATGACAAGTGCAACTTGGCCAGAAACCATCCGTCACCTTGCACAATCTTATTTGAAAGAGCCTATGATTGTTTACGTTGGTACTCTGGATCTAGCTGCTGTAAATACAGTGAAGCAAAATATAATTGTTACCACAGAAGAAGCAAAACGATCTCTTCTACAAGAATTCCTACAGAGCATGCTGCCCAAAGACAAAGTCGTCGTGTTTGTCAGCAGAAAAATTGTTGCTGATGACTTATCCAGTGATTTAAGCATCCAAGGCATACCTGTACAATCACTGCATAGCAACAGAGAACAGAGTGATCGTGAGCAAGCATTAGAAGAGTTTAAAAGTGGATGTGTGAAAATATTGATTGCTACTGATTTAGCATCCCGAGGTCTCGATGTTGACGATGTCACACACATATATAATTATGACTTCCCACGGAATATTGAAGAATATGTACACAGAGTAGGGCGTACAGGAAGAGCAGGGAAGACCGGCGTATCTATTAGCCTTGTGACTCAAAATGATTGGAAGATTGCCCCGGAATTAATTAAAATTCTGGAAAAAGCAAATCAAAGTGTCCCAGAAGACCTTGTAACAATGATTGAACAACACAAGTTAGGCAAAGAAAAAAAGTACCCAGGAAAATATTCCAAAAACTCTCAAGGAAGACCCAAGTAGTCTGGTTGATGTCTACATTGAAAAGTTGTCCCTGGCTACTAGAAGATTCAAGACATGTTAAAGATATGCAGTATTCAAGATACATAAGGAAGTATCGGAAACATACCAGCAGTTTAAAGACATGTGACCAATTCTTAATACCACTAAGCTTTCAATATTGGGTCTGTTCCTTAATAAAATCGAATGTTATGAAAACGAGAGAGTGAGAGATTATGTGGGGAAGAAATAAATATGTATTGGTTAAAGTTTAGTCTGTAGCATAGCGTGCCGTGTCCTTCTGTGTCTTCCCTGAAAGACTTGGTAGAAGACAACGGGGGGGCTTTCCTTGCTTTAAAATAGTTGTACTGAATTGAAACATAGCTTTTATCAAACTATCCCACTCGAAATACTGTTTTCACCCAGTGCGGCGCAACAAATTTCCCCAAAATTCCTCCACTATCATTCCCTAACATTTTTTAAGTCATAAGAAGACAACAGCTAAATCTAAAAGATGCAAAATTCTATTTTTTTTTCCATATAAATGTGACTAACAGCAGGGTGTCTGACTCAGTGGGAATCAGATACTCATTCAGTCTCTTACTAACCATTGATTCCATATTGGAGGGAGGTCACTTGCCTTTAGAAACCTCACTTTCTTCACTAGTAACTGGGGATAGTTGGGAAGAGGAAGCAGCAGAGAGAAAGGGAGAGAGAGGTGAGGGAAACTAGTTTGACAGTTGAGGATGACTTCAAAAGACAGCCAGGCTTTCTAATGTGCAAAGTTCAAAAAGCATGGTTATCTTAGACCAGGACTAGTTACACGGTGGGTGAAGGTGTTCTGACCCTATAGCTGTAATTCACACAGCTGTTAGTACATGAAGTCTGGTGTGAAAGGCTACTGTGGTCCCAGGCAACTTGCCAATGCGAAAGCCTTTGGGATTATTCAACCCTCAGGAACAGGTAATTGGTGAGGTGTCAGGACCCCACCCAAGCAGCCTATGGTTCAGGGTGGGATTTTGTTGCCAATGGAACTTTGGAATGTTGGGGAGAAGGAAACAGGATGAAAGCTTGTTGTGTACACTGTTTCAACGTGAGGTGGGGCTTACGTGAGGCAGAGTCCATGTGGTACACTTGACGCCGATGACAGCAAGGCTGATTCCAGCCCCAGTGGAAAGATGCTGGTAAAAGTTGCTGGTAAAATTCATGCCAGGATCAGGCCTTGTGGGGGAGCCAGCTTTTGGTGAGTGAGGTAGGTGTGTCTGGCAAATCAGGAACTGACACCCACTCCCAGACAGGCCCAACAATCATCACTGCTGTGTCACTGCACCCGTGCAATAAGGGGGAGTAGTGTACTGATCATGAGCAAGGCTATATTACATAGATTGAAATGCGAGTTTCAGCTCTTCTACTTACTATTTGTACGACACCAGGGAAGTTACCTAACTAAGCCTCGGTTTCCTCTGTTGTAAAATGGGGTTACAATGCTATTGATCTCCTCGGGTGGTTGTGAAGGTAAAATGAGACAGGTCACATCAAGTGCACATAATACCACGTCAGTAAATGTTAGCTATCCTTACCGGGGCTATTATTCAATTCATCCTTCCAAGTCGGGGCACTGATTTGTGTCTCTCAGGCTTTGATCTAGGTGGAAAGATGGAGTGTTTTCCCGTCAAGTCTTTTCAACACAGTACACTGTGATGGAAGGCCTTGCTACTTAGTGTGGTCTGCAAACCAAAGCATCACCTGGGAACTTGTTCAAAAGACAGAAGCTCGGGCTCCATCCTTGTCCTCCTGAATCAGAGTGTGCATTTTCACAAGATCCACCGGATAATTTCTACGCACATTAGAATTGAAGAAGACTTGTATAATGGATTACCTTATGATTGGTATCCTGCTTTCACCAATTACTGCCCACATAAACTTGTTCAAGTTACTTAACTTCTCTGAGTATAGCTCCCCATTTGTAAAAATAGAACAACTAATATGTGTTATCCCTGTGAAGAGTATATGAAATAACATATGTTAAAGTTCTTACCCGTGCTCTAGCCGTGTATAGGCAGTGCAGCCTCTGATTCCTAGGAGGTAATAATGACAAGTAATTTTCAGGGCTCCAGATGTGGTCAGCTCTCGCTAGGCCTTTGGCTTTATGGGCCCTCACTATGATCCTAAAACAGTAGAGCTTTAGTGAATTAAAGTAAATAATTCCTGTCTTTCTCCAGCTTGATTGAGGCATAATAGACAAATAAAATTATATATATACTCAAGGTATGCAATGTGATGATTTGATATACATGTATACTGGAAATGATTACCACAGCCTAGTTACTTAACACATCCATCACCTCCCATAGTTAATACATATCCCAAAGCAGTTAGACACTTTTTCTGTAAGGACCACATAGTGATTATTTTTGGCTTTGTGGGCCCCATGGTCTCAGTAATGACTACTCCCCTCTGCCCTATTAGTGAGAAAACAGCTATAGACAGTGTGTAAATAAAAGACATGGCTCTGTTCCCCCAAAATGTACAAAACAGGCGGCATGACACATTATAAGGAAAAAAAAGAAATTTGGGGCAGAGCTTAGCATTCATTTCTAAGCCCTCCCCACAATGACTTTGGGGGACTTAGGAAAAAGCAGATACGATCACAGTACAGGCTGTGTCTTGGAACTGAGACGTATGGCTGAAAAGTGTGGGAACACATCTTTCCATTGAGAGCTGAGTATTGCTTCTCAATGACCAGCAAGGTTGTGTTTGGGAGTGTGTCTATTCCTGGAGCAATGTCTCTTCGTTCACTGTCTCCTCATGCCTAGAGCCTTCCTGGCCCTAACCTACTCTTCTAAACTTGCCAAAGAGTCACATCATATTCCTCAGAAACAATCTTTTAACAACACGGGTCATGCATTAGCAAGGGAGTAGATTGTGATAAATTGTGTGTGTTTCCAGGTGCCAGGCTTGCTGGGCCTCTAGTTTTGAGCAGGGAAGGACAAGGGCACAGCAGAGACCAGAGGGCCCTAGGACGGTGGACCCAGCTGTAGAGTTACGTGTCTTAAGCTTTAGTAAGTTTGCGTTCAGAAAATAGTGACATGGATGTAAGGTACAGCATAGACAGTAATCAATGATGTTTCAACAACTATGTGTAGTTCCAGGTGGGTAGTAGACTAATTGCGGGGATCACTGCAAAAATTACATAAATGTCTAACCACTATGCTGTGCAACTGAAACAATATGAAATAATACTGAATGTCCACTGTAACTGAGAAAAATAAACAATTAAGATGAAAAGACTCGGACTACCATTGTATCCAGAAGATTCGGGTGGTGGGTGGGCTCTTGACAGCAGGAATCGCTGGGCTGCAGTTTTCTTTCCAGGGGACTTGATTGAGGTTGAGGCAGAACCTGAGCAAGTAGAAAGACCAGGCTCCAGATCTCCAGGAAAAGATGCTGGCAAGGGGCTAGGGAACCCAAGCCAAGGTGGAGCAATTCCAGTACTGGACGTGAAGCCCAGGAATGTGGAATGGGTATGGCAGTAGGAGCACTATTAGGCCTGCTGTCATCACAGACAGGCTGTAAGGCTTCTATGTCTGCTGTGGGGCACGGGACAATCAAATTAGGACTGGCTGGCACAAGGCCCTAGATTGGTATATGCAATTTTAAGTTTTTCGGTATCACTGGATGCTGCAGTTGCTCCACATATTTTTTTTTGAATTTATTTATTGGGGTGACAATTGTTAATGAAATTACATAATTTCAGGTGTACAAGCTCTACATATTTTAAATGTCATGGCTTTGTGGAGTATGTTGCCTTTGGAGAAACACAGGGAAATACACTTGTGTGAGTGCCTGGTGGGCTTTTGTGGCAGTCAGACTGCTCAGCGAGATTCCAGAAAACCTATTGTACTGTAAAGGCTGGGTGCTCTTGGGATTGTGTATCAGTCAGGGTCCAGTGAGGAGGCAGGAACCTCATCAGCAACACCAAGTCCTCACTTACCATTGTCAATAGCTTCTGCTACTCTAAGCGAAAGTACACATAAGGAAACCAGTTTGACAGTATGCTAATTGATACAACGAGAATTGTGCTCCTGCAGCATCTCATCAACATTAGAACGAAATGATGTTATCCTGCTGTACTGGACCGGGGAAAATCTGTACCTAGGAGTAAAGCATTGTTAACAAGGTTTACCATTGTTGACTGAGCCACTAAACAGTGAAAAAGAAAACGCTAAGTGAAAAAGAAAGCACTAAGGAATCAGGGAAGGAGCAACTACAGGAAACAACACTCACCTCTGGGGCTAGGGAAACAGACAGAAGAGGTAGGACCACTTAAAATTTAACCCCTCAGAGGAGTGTTTCCACAGAGTTAAACCCTGATCCTCAAGGATGGTTGTTTCGGGTGTTTCTGAGGGGAGAGTAATGAAGGGGTCCTACAAGGGTTGAAAACTGCAAACTGCATTCAGCTGCTGTCACGGGATGGCACTGCCACTGCAGTGGAGGAGTGTTGGTGGAGAAATCATCCCAGGAAGCAGGCAGGGAGGAGCAACTCCTTCCTCCTTCCTCTAGCCCTGCAGGCCCCTCTAGAGCCTAACAGAGCTCCAGCCAGCAAATCAGAAATGTGAATCCACATCACAAAGCAGCCCAGGGAAGAGGGGGCAGGTAGGACTTGAGAGAGAGTGAAATGATAACCCACAGTACTTTTCTGCTTTTCTGGGACCAGCTCTGTGGCTCTGCTGGGCCTGTCTGTCCACTGAGATGACAAATGTCTCGGGATAACCTTCCCAATTGCTGGATCATACTTCCTTCCCAGCACCTGTAGGCTGATCCACAGAAAATCCCGTGGTGGGCTCTCAGAAAGCACTGTGCATTGCATGACCAACGAGATGAAATCAGGGTTCTAGATCTTCTGATCCTGGAGACGGAAATGAACACCACATTTTTCTATTATTATTTTTTATAGAAAAATAAAATTCATGTTCCTGTGTTTGCACACAGGATTTGGGCATGAAATGACCAAATGGCAGACTGATTGTAGCCAGAGCAAATGATTGGTTTTTGTGACAAGAAAATCAGAGGCAATGATTTCTACTGGGGAGTTTTTTAGAAAAACATACATGCTAGAACGTGTTGTGCCTCCTTCAGAAATTCAGGGCAGTCAGAGTGAGAACTCCATTTCATACACTACTGCTCAGAGACAGGAACCAATCGGAGATAACCATGAGGTTATCTGTAGCCCATATTTGCAGGTAATACATTGAAAGTGAGCAAACCTCCTTAAAATACAGAACAGAGTTGGAGCTAATCGGGAATGGCCAGTGTTATAAAACGTTAGACCACTGATGACAGACTGAGAGTCTTGTAGAGTTTAATTCTCCCCATTACAAAGATGAGACCAATGTAAATTGCTATGTTAGTAAGCAATGGACATAAAGAATCATAATTTCAGACGCTAAGAGAAGAAGATTGAGATAGTGCTGGCTAAGATTTTCACGTTGTTATTTTTATTTTTGATGCAACCAACATGGCTGGATGGACTAGCTCAGTACGTTTTGCATGCCCTTGTGTACTTTTTTATCAGGGGCAGGAGTGAAAGTATAACGATATGTGTATCACATGAAGCGTTTTTGGTGGACAAATAATCCAGTTCCTCATTGCTCAGCTGGCATTCCTCTGAGTTGTATTCTGCAGGGTCTCCCAAAATTCTCTAGAGGGATTACGCTTAGGTTGCCCAAGACGACCCGTAATTGATAATGCTTTCTTACACACTTTCCGTTCCTTGCCTTATTTCCTCATTCCATTACCCAGGTTTCCTGGGATCACCTCCTACAATAACACTCGTGCTTGCATTTTTGTCACAGAGTCCACTTCTAGCAAGAAACAAACAAAAGACACATTTCCATTTACAAACTACATTGCATGAGACTGAGAGGGAGATCAAGGAATACAGTTTAGGATTAAAGACCTGGAGGTTTTATTTTAGTACAGACTTAATATTAGTCAATGTGGTGTGGAGTGAGACCAGGCCCCTCACTGTAAGAAGAGCATGACTGAGTGAGATTAAAAGATATGGACACTGTGTCACCTGAGGAAGTATTAAACGAATTGGAGACATTCAACCTATAAAAGCAAAGGAAATATGGGTGAGACATCAAAGCTGCGCTTAAATTGTAAAAGGAGATGAGGTGGTCTTATTTTGAATTGTTCAGCCAAAGAAGGACTGATGCGGGCTGAGGGGGGTGGGTCCAAAAGGGAACTTAACACTCACAGTATAGTTGAAATGAGACAAAAAACACTTGGAAGCTCACATAGATAATTTGCTATGTAAATTTTCTGAGCCTGGATTTTCTTATTTGGGAAACAAAAAAGAATAATAACACTACATCCTGTGGCTGAACATAGAGAGTACAGAAACTTATCCCGTTTTCCCCCTTGCCCCCCAGCCACTTGTTTCTCCTTCCCTCCCAAATAAACTACCTGCCCTCAAATCCTTACTGCAGATTCTGCTTCTGGGGGAGACCAAACTAAAACATGTGTACATATCATTCTAATTTTTACAGTAACATTTTCTTAGTGCTAAATATTCCTTTACTTGCTGTTGTATCACATTTTCTTTTTTAAATTTTCTTAATCATTGTTTTTCAGTTACAGCTGACATGCAGTATTAATTCATATTAATTTCACGTGTAAAGCATAATGGTTAGACATTTACATAATTTATGCAGTGATCCCCCCCCCCCCACAATTAGTCTAGATTTCACCTGGCACTAAATAGTGGATAATGTTGCAACAGCTATATATTATATCACATTTTTTTCTGATACTCCTGGGAACCCAAATTTTTGACCAGGCCCTGTCAGATAAATTGGTGCTTCTCTGATATGTCCTATCCTTCCTTCCAAGGATGTGAGTACTGGGGAGGAAGAGGGTACTTATGCGTGTATGAGCAACTGTGAGCTTGTGTGTGTGTGTGTTGAAGGTATGGGAATTGGCGAATATATATGTGTGTGTGTTTACATATGTCATGTGTCATGTGTCAATATGGTGAGGGGAAAAGATAGGGAAGTCATATTTAAAAAGTATTTAAAAATTTGAATGTTGTATATTGTATTCACTATTGCTGTTTAAAATTTCAAGAGTGGAACCCTGGTAGCACCTGACCAACGCGCTGTACACCTGAAGCCGAAGTAGAATAATACTGAATGTCAACTCTAATTTCATATATGTACATGTTTTCACATGAAGGGTTTATAGCATAGGGAAGATAATCAATGGTATTGTAACAGCTATACACGATGTCAGAGGGGTAGGAGCTTGGGGGAGGAGGGTCATCATTTTGTGAAGGGTGTAAACGTCTAAATATTATGTTGCTTTGTGCACCAGAAACAAATTTAAAACACAAAAAATGAGTCTCCAGCTTGAAAACTTGAGTCATTTCTAATTAAACACTCCTTTTGTACCAACTGTAGAATCAGGCACCAAATATACCATGTTTTCCCCTACAAATGGGAGTGCAGTGGAGGGTGAAAGGCCTTGGAGCAAATTAGAACTGTGTTTAAAGTTAGCTCAGATATTTACCATACCTTCGCATGAAGTTGGATATATTAGTTTCGTTGAAAAGTAAGTGAGCTTTTTGCAATTTACCTTTAAATCGCAATTACTTTTGAACCCACCTAATATTATGTGACGTCTATGAGTTTCAGTGTTTTCACATAAAGAAGGATGGAAATACTTATTATATGAAGTTGACGTGACGATTAAATGAGACAACTAAGTGAGATCATTTGGTAATTGCATTTTAAATGTGTGTCATACAAGGCAGGACAGTGAAGTTCGCGAACTCATCCTAGGAAAAGTGCTACACACCGCATTGCTGAATATCACTCCGGTCACCTTCGAAGTACTCCCTTTGGAAAGCTATGCACGTCGACGCCAGCGCCTACTGCACACTTCAAAGTAATTTTAGAACTTTTTCTGGAATGGCCATCAGAGCTGTCGTCGTATTACCCTTGATGTCCTGAATGTCATCAAAACTTCTTCTTTTCAATATTTGCTTTATCTTGGGGTAAAGAAAGAAGTCACGGGGGCCAGATCAGCTGAGTAGGGAGGGTGTTCCAATGCAGTTATTTCTTTACTGGCTAAAACTCCCTCACAGACAGTGCCTTATGAGCTGGTGGATTGCCATGATGCAAGAGCCACGAATCGTTGGTGAACAGTTCAGGTCGTCTAACTTTTTCATGCCACCTTTACAGCCCTTCCAAATGCTACACTTGGTTAACTGTTCATCCATTTGGTACAAATTCATAAGGTATAATCCCTCTGATATCAAAAAAAAAGTTAACCAACATCGTTGCAACAAGTCTGCAAACTTAATTGTCAGACCTTGTACAGTAGAAGCAAAAAACGTTCATTGCTACTTGGATCCCTTCTCTTCCTAGCTGTTCCTTTCTCTGAGTTACCGCTGCCACACTCCATCCAAGTCTCTCAGTCTGTGTACTCAAAATACCACAAATACAGCCGCTGTTCTTTATGTCAATGCATCCTGCTTTCTTCACTTGGATCTGCTTCCCTAATAAACAATGGCAATGCCTTAGGACCCCTCCACTCCAGGGGCACTCCCTTTCTATAGCATACTAAATTGAAACACCTTTGATTGTCTTACGGCTTTTGAAATTTCCCTTTTCCCTTCCCCTGACCCAAACTATTTTTCTCCATTTCCACTTTCTTCTTAACCTGCATCTTCTGTCCTAGTCGTCCAGGCTGCCCTCATCTCTCTCTCAAGGCCACATTGGTTTCTTTCCCCAAAATGATAACATCCTCCTATCTCCAATTCCACATGTCCTAAACACAAATCAGACCTACGTCTTTTATAGGTCTTTGCCTCAACTCTCCAGCCTCCCAGACCTCCCTGCAGCTCTTCTTGCCAGCCATCATGATTACCTAGTAGCATTCTGAATTGTGTTTAATTGCTAACGTGCTAGATGAGTGCTTATAATTCCTTGGGTTTCACCTAACAGAAATATTGCAAAGCCAAATCAGGCTACTGGCATTAGTTTTACTTTTTTTTTGTTTTTTGCCCTAGTAAACATCTTTCAACATCATTGATAATCCTCATTTCATTTTTAAAAGTGTTATTTTACCAAAAAAAAGTAGAATGACGCAATGTTAAGATAAAAAAGTATAAATTGATAAATTTAGACTTGTTAAAATAAACATTTTATTGTCCCTATTTTCATTCTGATGTGGACCAGAGAAACTATCAGGGAAATTCTTGGACAGGTATATGGGAACCTCCACAATTGTTTCTACAGACCTACTGTTTCTATGACATGGGCAGTTGGGACCTGGAAAGTCCGTACTATGAACCAAGTGGTTTAACTATGTGTTTGTGTCTGTGTGTATGAGATAGGCATTAGTACGACATTCTGAAGATAGTGGAGCCCAGGCATAAGAAGCTTGGAACTCACTCCAAAAATCCACAACCCAAGTATAGCCATAGTAAATTACATCAGACATACCTAATTTGAAGGACATTTTATAAAATACCTGATCTTTACTTCTAAAAATAGGTAAGGTTATGAAAACTAAGGAAAGAGTGAGAAACTGTTACAAATCACACATGACAACTAAATGCAACGCAGTGTCTAGTACTAGATCCTGGGACAGAAAACACATAAATGTAAAACTGGTGGTATCAAGTCTGCAGTTTAGCTGATATTAACACACCAACGTTGATTTCTTACAGTTGACAAATGTGCCGTAGTAATGTGAGAAAAGAGTGGAGGAAACTGAAGCTGGTTGAAGAGTACGTGGCAACCCCTTGTACTACCTGTGTAACTTTTCTATAAATTTAAAATCATTCCATATACAAAGTTTAACTGATATATTGAGAAGAGGTTCCATTGGCAAAATCCTTTGGAAACTTTGGGTTAAACAATGCCCAATTGAGTTTCTCAATGCCGGTAATTATGCGAGTTTCTGAGATACCTAATACGCATTGTGATTCTAACAAAGGGGATATGGGATGGTAAGCTTCCCAACGTATTTGGCCAGAACCCTTGTGTTTCTTCAAACAGCAGGTTTCCAGAAAAATGCTGACATAGAGAAGGTTTTTCCCAGCGTGTCACTGACTTCTACCCAATATCTAATCACGTTCAAATTTTAATCAGCAACTTTGGCTGAAGAGAAAAAGATGCCATGAACACTGGCAGAAGACTTAAAACTAGAGGATACTATGATAAATGAGATAATCAGCATTAAAGTTATGTTCAATAGTCTGCTTCAATTGACCAAACTTAACAGGATGAACATAAAAGGATAAACATATAGCCTACTTTTAGTTAGACATAGAAAAAGTACACCTGAAATCTATGTAAATTTACTAACAATTGTCACCCCAATAAATTTAATAAAAAATAATAATAAAATAAAAAAAAGAAAAAATAATCAACCATGTAAATACAGGATGATGAAGCCAATGGGCTAAAATGCCCATCACGTTCCAGTGCGCAGCCCTGTGTCTTGAGTTCATAGGTAGAATTAGTAGAATTGTCATGCTTAGTGAAGAGGATCTAAATAGGAAAGGAAAGGCCGTTTCTGCAGATTTGTTTTGTTCAGTTCTAGGAGTATGTGTCGTATCATAAAAGATCCTCAATGAACTATTCCCAGAGGAGAAGGAACAGGATGGTGTGCGTCTTGGAAACCATGTCATATCAAGAAGTGCTTTCAAAACCAGGAATGTTACCCTGAAGAACATAAACCTTAAGGGCATTTGACAGTGGTCCTTACATGTGCAAGGATACAAGGAAAATCAATCCTATTCAGTGTAACTTTGGAAGTCGGAAGAAGGATCTCAGGAAATAAGAGGTGGCATATTTCAGTTCAACACCATCTTTGTAAACATTAAACTGCCTCACAATGGAATGGACAGCCTTGAAGCAAAGTGAGCTAGATATCCATCTGCCCAGGTTGCTGCCAGGGTGACTTCTGCATTGCACCTGATAAATGACTTCTACGTAGCCTTCTAGTTCTAAGACCTGTAAATCCATGAAACCACAGGGAAGGGAAAAAATTAAGAGGCACTGAGAAAACTAGCAAACTATTGAAAACACTCCCTAAGGTATCTTACATCCCACTCTACCTCTCTTCTAACCAGCATCCCTGAAATAATACACAGAAACTGCCTGAACAAATGCTGGCATTTAGCCAAAGAATCAGTGCCAGAATGCCATCCCTAAGTGTGTATCTAATACACTTCTAATGGTATAATTTAAGTTACAGTAGAGGACGGGGAATTGATCAATCTATTTAGACCAAATATTATTACTCAAAAAACAATTACTGAAACAAACAAGTTGATTTTTAAAAATCCACTGCTTTTCCCTCCAATGGAAATAATTGGCTTATAAAAAGACTATGTGGATAAGTTCAAGGCCTGCGTCAAGTTTGCTCCCAAGCTGAGCCAGAACTAACAAGAGGTGAGTGATTGAGGCATCTGTGACACAAAAGTTGAGGAAACATAATCAGGGTCCCATATCACAGGCTCAGAGCCCCTGAGAGTGACTGTCACTTTAAGTTTTGCATCAGAGGTGCCTGCCTACCTCAGCCTTCACCCAGATCTGTGATTGGTCAGGCCATCAGAGCCCTTTCATGACACCACATCAGATTCCCTGGGTAACTGTCACATAGCTACCTACTGGCGATACGATCTGTTTGGTCAAGAAACGAAGAGAATGAGACTTAAGGCTACATCTTCTCCCAACCCGGGGTAAGATAGAAGCCTGCACCATTACACAGCAATGGCCGGGGCCCCAGAGTGGAGAAGGGCCGAGCCTAATCCAAGAGATCTCGGGTCTGGCAGGAATGGCAGGGGCGGCGTACGTGGGAGAGGCAGGAGCTGGAGAGGTTCCTCCAGCCACCTGGAGCCTAGGGCCTCCGCGCCCCAAGAACCACCTCTCTGCTTTAAATTAAAGAGCAGTATGATTGGTGTGGTGATTGGTCGTGGCGGGTCAAAGATAAAAGAGATCCAAGGTATGACAAAGACCAACATACAGATCATAAGAGGTGATTCTGAAGCAGAGGTAAAAATTTTTGGCCGCAAGGAAATGAAAGCAAAGGCCAAAGCAGCTATAGAAAGTCTTGTTAAAAAACAAGAAGAAACTTACAGTTCAGAATCCAGTGTTGCTAATGCTGCATCCCAATCCTCTGTTGAAAGAGACTTAAGTGCAGATAACGTTAGAGAACTTCGGCCATTGATAGATTGGGATCACGTTAAGGCAGAAGTTGTGGAGTGGGAGAAAAGAAAATGGGCAGATTTACCACCCATTAAGAAAAACTTTTACATAGAATCCCAGGCAACAAGCTCACTTTCTCAGGAACAGGTAGACACTTGGAGAAAGGAGAATTTCAATATAGTATGTGATGACTTGAAGGATGGTGAAAAACGTCCAATCCCCAACCCGATTCGTGAATTCCAAGACCCTTTTCAGCACTATCCTGAAGTGATGAAAAACATAGCAAAAGCAGGATTTCAAAAGCCAACGCCAATTCAATCACAGGCATGGCCAATTGTTTTACAAGGGATAGATCTTATAGGAATCGCACAGACTGGAACAGGCAAAACATTGTCTTATTTATTACCTGGGATTATTCATCTCAATTCTCAACCAATAGCTAGAGAACAAAGGAATGGACCTGGCATGCTGGTCCTCACACCGACTAGAGAATTAGCTCTTCAGGTGGAAGCTGAATGTTCTAAGTATTCATGTAAGGGTCTTAAAACTGTTTGTATCTATGGTGGTGGAAATAGAGAAAGACAAATAAAAGAGATTGCCAAAGGTGTCGACATCATTATTGCAACTCCTGGACGACTGAATGACCTGCAAATGAATAAACTCGTCAATCTGAGAAGCATAACCTACGTAGTCTTAGATGAGGCTGATAAAATGCTGGATTTGGGGTTCGAATGTCAGATAATGAAGATTTTATTAGATGTGCGCCCAGACCGGCAGACTGTTATGACAAGTGCAACTTGGCCAGAAACCATCCGTCACCTTGCACAATCTTATTTGAAAGAGCCTATGATTGTTTACGTTGGTACTCTGGATCTAGCTGCTGTAAATACAGTGAAGCAAAATATAATTGTTACCACAGAAGAAGCAAAACGATCTCTTCTACAAGAATTCCTACAGAGCATGCTGCCCAAAGACAAAGTCGTCGTGTTTGTCAGCAGAAAAATTGTTGCTGATGACTTATCCAGTGATTTAAGCATCCAAGGCATACCTGTACAATCACTGCATAGCAACAGAGAACAGAGTGATCGTGAGCAAGCATTAGAAGAGTTTAAAAGTGGATGTGTGAAAATATTGATTGCTACTGATTTAGCATCCCGAGGTCTCGATGTTGACGATGTCACACACATATATAATTATGACTTCCCACGGAATATTGAAGAATATGTACACAGAGTAGGGCGTACAGGAAGAGCAGGGAAGACCGGCGTATCTATTAGCCTTGTGACTCAAAATGATTGGAAGATTGCCCCGGAATTAATTAAAATTCTGGAAAAAGCAAATCAAAGTGTCCCAGAAGACCTTGTAACAATGATTGAACAACACAAGTTAGGCAAAGAAAAAAAGTACCCAGGAAAATATTCCAAAAACTCTCAAGGAAGACCCAAGTAGTCTGGTTGATGTCTACATTGAAAAGTTGTCCCTGGCTACTAGAAGATTCAAGACATGTTAAAGATATGCAGTATTCAAGATACATAAGGAAGTATCGGAAACATACCAGCAGTTTAAAGACATGTGACCAATTCTTAATACCACTAAGCTTTCAATATTGGGTCTGTTCCTTAATAAAATCGAATGTTATGAAAACGAGAGAGTGAGAGATTATGTGGGGAAGAAATAAATATGTATTGGTTAAAGTTTAGTCTGTAGCATAGCGTGCCGTGTCCTTCTGTGTCTTCCCTGAAAGACTTGGTAGAAGACAACGGGGGGGCTTTCCTTGCTTTAAAATAGTTGTACTGAATTGAAACATAGCTTTTATCAAACTATCCCACTCGAAATACTGTTTTCACCCAGTGCGGCGCAACAAATTTCCCCAAAATTCCTCCACTATCATTCCCTAACATTTTTTAAGTCATAAGAAGACAACAGCTAAATCTAAAAGATGCAAAATTCTATTTTTTTTCCATATAAATGTGACTAACAGCAGGGTGTCTGACTCAGTGGGAATCAGATACTCATTCAGTCTCTTACTAACCATTGATTCCATATTGGAGGGAGGTCACTTGCCTTTAGAAACCTCACTTTCTTCACTAGTAACTGGGGATAGTTGGGAAGAGGAAGCAGCAGAGAGAAAGGGAGAGAGAGGTGAGGGAAACTAGTTTGACAGTTGAGGATGACTTCAAAAGACAGCCAGGCTTTCTAATGTGCAAAGTTCAAAAAGCATGGTTATCTTAGACCAGGACTAGTTACACGGTGGGTGAAGGTGTTCTGACCCTATAGCTGTAATTCATGAAGTCTGGTGTGAAAGGCTACTGTGGTCCCAGGCAACTTGCCAATGCGAAAGCCTTTGGGATTATTCAACCCTCAGGAACAGGTAATTGGTGAGGTGTCAGGACCCCACCCAAGCAGCCTATGGTTCAGGGTGGGATTTTGTTGCCAATGGAACTTTGGAATGTTGGGGAGAAGGAAACAGGATGAAAGCTTGTTGTGTACACTGTTTCAACGTGAGGTGGGGCTTACGTGAGGCAGAGTCCATGTGGTACACTTGACGCCGATGACAGCAAGGCTGATTCCAGCCCCAGTGGAAAGATGCTGGTAAAAGTTGCTGGTAAAATTCATGCCAGGATCAGGCCTTGTGGGGGAGCCAGCTTTTGGTGAGTGAGGTAGGTGTGTCTGGCAAATCAGGAACTGACACCCACTCCCAGACAGGCCCAACAATCATCACTGCTGTGTCACTGCACCCGTGCAATAAGGGGGAGTAGTGTACTGATCATGAGCAAGGCTATATTACATAGATTGAAATGCGAGTTTCAGCTCTTCTACTTACTATTTGTACGACACCAGGGAAGTTACCTAACTAAGCCTCGGTTTCCTCTGTTGTAAAATGGGGTTACAATGCTATTGATCTCCTCGGGTGGTTGTGAAGGTAAAATGAGACAGGTCACATCAAGTGCACATAATACCACGTCAGTAAATGTTAGCTATCCTTACCGGGGCTATTATTCAATTCATCCTTCCAAGTCGGGGCACTGATTTGTGTCTCTCAGGCTTTGATCTAGGTGGAAAGATGGAGTGTTTTCCCGTCAAGTCTTTTCAACACAGTACACTGTGATGGAAGGCCTTGCTACTTAGTGTGGTCTGCAAACCAAAGCATCACCTGGGAACTTGTTCAAAAGACAGAAGCTCGGGCTCCATCCTTGTCCTCCTGAATCAGAGTGTGCATTTTCACAAGATCCACCGGATAATTTCTACGCACATTAGAATTGAAGAAGACTTGTATAATGGATTACCTTATGATTGGTATCCTGCTTTCACCAATTACTGCCCACATAAACTTGTTCAAGTTCCTTAACTTCTCTGAGTATAGCTCCCCATTTGTAAAAATAGAACAACTAATATGTGTTATCCCTGTGAAGAGTATATGAAATAACATATGTTAAAGTTCTTACCCGTGCTCTAGCCGTGTATAGGCAGTGCAGCCTCTGATTCCTAGGAGGTAATAATGACAAGTAATTTTCAGGGCTCCAGATGTGGTCAGCTCTCGCTAGGCCTTTGGCTTTATGGGCCCTCACTATGATCCTAAAACAGTAGAGCTTTAGTGAATTAAAGTAAATAATTCCTGTCTTTCTCCAGCTTGATTGAGGCATAATAGACAAATAAAATTATATATATACTCAAGGTATGCAATGTGATGATTTGATATACATGTATACTGGAAATGATTACCACAGCCTAGTTACTTAACACATCCATCACCTCCCATAGTTAATACATATCCCAAAGCAGTTAGACACTTTTTCTGTAAGGACCACATAGTGATTATTTTTGGCTTTGTGGGCCCCATGGTCTCAGTAATGACTACTCCCCTCTGCCCTATTAGTGAGAAAACAGCTATAGACAGTGTGTAAATAAAAGACATGGCTCTGTTCCCCCAAAATGTACAAAACAGGCGGCATGACACATTATAAGGAAAAAAAAGAAATTTGGGGCAGAGCTTAGCATTCATTTCTAAGCCCTCCCCACAATGACTTTGGGGGACTTAGGAAAAAGCAGATACGATCACAGTACAGGCTGTGTCTTGGAACTGAGACGTATGGCTGAAAAGTGTGGGAACACATCTTTCCATTGAGAGCTGAGTATTGCTTCTCAATGACCAGCAAGGTTGTGTTTGGGAGTGTGTCTATTCCTGGAGCAATGTCTCTTCGTTCACTGTCTCCTCATGCCTAGAGCCTTCCTGGCCCTAACCTACTCTTCTAAACTTGCCAAAGAGTCACATCATATTCCTCAGAAACAATCTTTTAACAACACGGGTCATGCATTAGCAAGGGAGTAGATTGTGATAAATTGTGTGTGTTTCCAGGTGCCAGGCTTGCTGGGCCTCTAGTTTTGAGCAGGGAAGGACAAGGGCACAGCAGAGACCAGAGGGCCCTAGGACGGTGGACCCAGCTGTAGAGTTACGTGTCTTAAGCTTTAGTAAGTTTGCGTTCAGAAAATAGTGACATGGATGTAAGGTACAGCATAGACAGTAATCAATGATGTTTCAACAACTATGTGTAGTTCCAGGTGGGTAGTAGACTAATTGCGGGGATCACTGCAAAAATTACATAAATGTCTAACCACTATGCTGTGCAACTGAAACAATATGAAATAATACTGAATGTCCACTGTAACTGAGAAAAATAAACAATTAAGAAGAAAAGACTCGGACTACCATTGTATCCAGAAGATTCGGGTGGTGGGTGGGCTCTTGACAGCAGGAATCGCTGGGCTGCAGTTTTCTTTCCAGGGGACTTGATTGAGGTTGAGGCAGAACCTGAGCAAGTAGAAAGACCAGGCTCCAGATCTCCAGGAAAAGATGCTGGCAAGGGGCTAGGGAACCCAAGCCAAGGTGGAGCAATTCCAGTACTGGACGTGAAGCCCAGGAATGTGGAATGGGTATGGCAGTAGGAGCACTATTAGGCCTGCTGTCATCACAGACAGGCTGTAAGGCTTCTATGTCTGCTGTGGGGCACGGGACAATCAAATTAGGACTGGCTGGCACAAGGCCCTAGATTGGTATATGCAATTTTAAGTTTTTCGGTATCACTGGATGCTGCAGTTGCTCCACATATTTTTTTTTGAATTTATTTATTGGGGTGACAATTGTTAATGAAATTACATAATTTCAGGTGTACAAGCTCTACATATTTTAAATGTCATGGCTTTGTGGAGTATGTTGCCTTTGGAGAAACACAGGGAAATACACTTGTGTGAGTGCCTGGTGGGCTTTTGTGGCAGTCAGACTGCTCAGCGAGATTCCAGAAAACCTATTGTACTGTAAAGGCTGGGTGCTCTTGGGATTGTGTATCAGTCAGGGTCCAGTGAGGAGGCAGGAACCTCATCAGCAACACCAAGTCCTCACTTACCATTGTCAATAGCTTCTGCTACTCTAAGCGAAAGTACACATAAGGAAACCAGTTTGACAGTATGCTAATTGATACAACGAGAATTGTGCTCCTGCAGCATCTCATCAACATTAGAACGAAATGATGTTATCCTGCTGTACTGGACCGGGGAAAATCTGTACCTAGGAGTAAAGCATTGTTAACAAGGTTTACCATTGTTGACTGAGCCACTAAACAGTGAAAAAGAAAACGCTAAGTGAAAAAGAAAGCACTAAGGAATCAGGGAAGGAGCAACTACAGGAAACAACACTCACCTCTGGGGCTAGGGAAACAGACAGAAGAGGTAGGACCACTTAAAATTTAACCCCTCAGAGGAGTGTTTCCACAGAGTTAAACCCTGATCCTCAAGGATGGTTGTTTCGGGTGTTTCTGAGGGGAGAGTAATGAAGGGGTCCTACAAGGGTTGAAAACTGCAAACTGCATTCAGCTGCTGTCACGGGATGGCACTGCCACTGCAGTGGAGGAGTGTTGGTGGAGAAATCATCCCAGGAAGCAGGCAGGGAGGAGCAACTCCTTCCTCCTTCCTCTAGCCCTGCAGGCCCCTCTAGAGCCTAACAGAGCTCCAGCCAGCAAATCAGAAATGTGAATCCACATCACAAAGCAGCCCAGGGAAGAGGGGGCAGGTAGGACTTGAGAGAGAGTGAAATGATAACCCACAGTACTTTTCTGCTTTTCTGGGACCAGCTCTGTGGCTCTGCTGGGCCTGTCTGTCCACTGAGATGACAAATGTCTCGGGATAACCTTCCCAATTGCTGGATCATACTTCCTTCCCAGCACCTGTAGGCTGATCCACAGAAAATCCCGTGGTGGGCTCTCAGAAAGCACTGTGCATTGCATGACCAACGAGATGAAATCAGGGTTCTAGATCTTCTGATCCTGGAGACGGAAATGAACACCACATTTTTCTATTATTATTTTTTATAGAAAAATAAAATTCATGTTCCTGTGTTTGCACACAGGATTTGGGCATGAAATGACCAAATGGCAGACTGATTGTAGCCAGAGCAAATGATTGGTTTTTGTGACAAGAAAATCAGAGGCAATGATTTCTACTGGGGAGTTTTTTAGAAAAACATACATGCTAGAACATGTTGTGCCTCCTTCAGAAATTCAGGGCAGTCAGAGTGAGAACTCCATTTCATACACTACTGCTCAGAGACAGGAACCAATCGGAGATAACCATGAGGTTATCTGTAGCCCATATTTGCAGGTAATACATTGAAAGTGAGCAAACCTCCTTAAAATACAGAACAGAGTTGGAGCTAATCGGGAATGGCCAGTGTTATAAAACGTTAGACCACTGATGACAGACTGAGAGTCTTGTAGAGTTTAATTCTCCCCATTACAAAGATGAGACCAATGTAAATTGCTATGTTAGTAAGCAATGGACATAAAGAATCATAATTTCAGACGCTAAGAGAAGAAGATTGAGATAGTGCTGGCTAAGATTTTCACGTTGTTATTTTTATTTTTGATGCAACCAACATGGCTGGATGGACTAGCTCAGTACGTTTTGCATGCCCTTGTGTACTTTTTTATCAGGGGCAGGAGTGAAAGTATAACGATATGTGTATCACATGAAGCGTTTTTGGTGGACAAATAATCCAGTTCCTCATTGCTCAGCTGGCATTCCTCTGAGTTGTATTCTGCAGGGTCTCCCAAAATTCTCTAGAGGGATTACGCTTAGGTTGCCCAAGACGACCCGTAATTGATAATGCTTTCTTACACACTTTCCGTTCCTTGCCTTATTTCCTGATTCCATTACCCAGGTTTCCTGGGATCACCTCCTACAATAACACTCGTGCTTGCATTTTTGTCACAGAGTCCACTTCTAGCAAGAAACAAACAAAAGACACATTTCCATTTACAAACTACATTGCATGAGACTGAGAGGGAGATCAAGGAATACAGTTTAGGATTAAAGACCTGGAGGTTTTATTTTAGTACAGACTTAATATTAGTCAATGTGGTGTGGAGTGAGACCAGGCCCCTCACTGTAAGAAGAGCATGACTGAGTGAGATTAAAAGATATGGACACTGTGTCACCTGAGGAAGTATTAAACGAATTGGAGACATTCAACCTATAAAAGCAAAGGAAATATGGGTGAGACATCAAAGCTGCGCTTAAATTGTAAAAGGAGATGAGGTGGTCTTATTTTGAATTGTTCAGCCAAAGAAGGACTGATGCGGGCTGGGGGGGGTGGGTCCAAAAGGGAACTTAACACTCACAGTATAGTTGAAATGAGACAAAAAACACTTGGAAGCTCACATAGATAATTTGCTATGTAAATTTTCTGAGCCTGGATTTTCTTATTTGGGAAACAAAAAAGAATAATAACACTACATCCTGTGGCTGAACATAGAGAGTACAGAAACTTATCCCGTTTTCCCCCTTGCCCCCCAGCCACTTGTTTCTCCTTCCCTCCCAAATAAACTACCTGCCCTCAAATCCTTACTGCAGATTCTGCTTCTGGGGGAGACCAAACTAAAACATGTGTACATATCATTCTAATTTTTACAGTAACATTTTCTTAGTGCTAAATATTCCTTTACTTGCTGTTGTATCACATTTTCTTTTTTAAATTTTCTTAATCATTGTTTTTCAGTTACAGCTGACATGCAGTATTAATTCATATTAATTTCACGTGTAAAGCATAATGGTTAGACATTTACATAATTTATGCAGTGATCCCCCCCCCCCACAATTAGTCTAGATTTCACCTGGCACTAAATAGTGGATAATGTTGCAACAGCTATATATTATATCACATTTTTTTCTGATACTCCTGGGAACCCAAATTTTTGACCAGGCCCTGTCAGATAAATTGGTGCTTCTCTGATATGTCCTATCCTTCCTTCCAAGGATGTGAGTACTGGGGAGGAAGAGGGTACTTATGCGTGTATGAGCAACTGTGAGCTTGTGTGTGTGTGTGTTGAAGGTATGGGAATTGGCGAATATATATGTGTGTGTGTTTACATATGTCATGTGTCATGTGTCAATATGGTGAGGGGAAAAGATAGGGAAGTCATATTTAAAAAGTATTTAAAAATTTGAATGTTGTATATTGTATTCACTATTGCTGTTTAAAATTTCAAGAGTGGAACCCTGGTAGCACCTGACCAACGCGCTGTACACCTGAAGCCGAAGTAGAATAATACTGAATGTCAACTCTAATTTCATATATGTACATGTTTTCACATGAAGGGGTTTATAGCATAGGGAAGATAATCAATGGTATTGTAACAGCTATACACGATGTCAGAGGGGTAGGAGCTTGGGGGAGGAGGGTCATCATTTTGTGAAGGGTGTAAACGTCTAAATATTATGTTGCTTTGTGCACCAGAAACAAATTTAAAACACAAAAAATGAGTCTCCAGCTTGAAAACTTGAGTCATTTCTAATTAAACACTCCTTTTGTACCAACTGTAGAATCAGGCACCAAATATACCATGTTTTCCCCTACAAATGGGAGTGCAGTGGAGGGTGAAAGGCCTTGGAGCAAATTAGAACTGTGTTTAAAGTTAGCTCACATATTTACCATACCTTTGCATGAAGTTGGATATATTAGTTTCGTTGAAAAGTAAGTGAGCTTTTTGCAATTTACCTTTAAATCGCAATTACTTTTGAACCCACCTAATATTATGTGACGTCTATGAGTTTCAGTGTTTTCACATAAAGAAGGATGGAAATACTTATTATATGAAGTTGACGTGACGATTAAATGAGACAACTAAGTGAGATCATTTGGTAATTGCATTTTAAATGTATGTCATACAAGGCAGGACAGTGAAGTTCGCGAACTCATCCTAGGAAAAGTGCTACACACCGCATTGCTGAATATCACTCCGGTCACCTTCGAAGTACTCCCTTTGGAAAGCTATGCACGTCGACGCCAGCGCCTACTGCACACTTCAAAGTAATTTTAGAACTTTTTCTGGAATGGCCATCAGAGCTGTCGTCGTATTACCCTTGATGTCCTGAATGTCATCAAAACTTCTTCTTTTCAATATTTGCTTTATCTTGGGGTAAAGAAAGAAGTCACGGGGGCCAGATCAGCTGAGTAGGGAGGGTGTTCCAATGCAGTTATTTCTTTACTGGCTAAAACTCCCTCACAGACAGTGCCTTATGAGCTGGTGGATTGCCATGATGCAAGAGCCACGAATCGTTGGTGAACAGTTCAGGTCGTCTAACTTTTTCATGCCACCTTTACAGCCCTTCCAAATGCTACACTTGGTTAACTGTTCATCCATTTGGTACAAATTCATAAGGTATAATCCCTCTGATATCAAAAAAAAAGTTAACCAACATCGTTGCAACAAGTCTGCAAACTTAATTGTCAGACCTTGTACAGTAGAAGCAAAAAACGTTCATTGCTACTTGGATCCCTTCTCTTCCTAGCTGTTCCTTTCTCTGAGTTACCGCTGCCACACTCCATCCAAGTCTCTCAGTCTGTGTACTCAAAATACCACAAATACAGCCGCTGTTCTTTATGTCAATGCATCCTGCTTTCTTCACTTGGATCTGCTTCCCTAATAAACAATGGCAATGCCTTAGGACCCCTCCACTCCAGGGGCACTCCCTTTCTATAGCATACTAAATTGAAACACCTTTGATTGTCTTACGGCTTTTGAAATTTCCCTTTTCCCTTCCCCTGACCCAAACTATTTTTCTCCATTTCCACTTTCTTCTTAACCTGCATCTTCTGTCCTAGTCGTCCAGGCTGCCCTCATCTCTCTCTCAAGGCCACATTGGTTTCTTTCCCCAAAATGATAACATCCTCCTATCTCCAATTCCACATGTCCTAAACACAAATCAGACCTACGTCTTTTATAGGTCTTTGCCTCAACTCTCCAGCCTCCCAGACCTCCCTGCAGCTCTTCTTGCCAGCCATCATGATTACCTAGTAGCATTCTGAATTGTGTTTAATTGCTAACGTGCTAGATGAGTGCTTATAATTCCTTGGGTTTCACCTAACAGAAATATTGCAAAGCCAAATCAGGCTACTGGCATTAGTTTTACTTTTTTTTTGTTTTTTGCCCTAGTAAACATCTTTCAACATCATTGATAATCTTCATTTCATTTTTAAAAGTGTTATTTTACCAAAAAAAAGTAGAATGACGCAATGTTAAGATAAAAAAGTATAAATTGATAAATTTAGACTTGTTAAAATAAACATTTTATTGTCCCTATTTTCATTCTGATGTGGACCAGAGAAACTATCAGGGAAATTCTTGGACAGGTATATGGGAACCTCCACAATTGTTTCTACAGACCTACTGTTTCTATGACATGGGCAGTTGGGACCTGGAAAGTTCGTACTATGAACCAAGTGGTTTAACTATGTGTTTGTGTCTGTGTGTATGAGATAGGCATTAGTACGACATTCTGAAGATAGTGGAGCCCAGGCATAAGAAGCTTGGAACTCACTCCAAAAATCCACAACCCAAGTATAGCCATAGTAAATTACATCAGACATACCTAATTTGAAGGACATTTTATAAAATACCTGATCTTTACTTCTAAAAATAGGTAAGGTTATGAAAACTAAGGAAAGAGTGAGAAACTGTTACAAATCACACATGACAACTAAATGCAACGCAGTGTCTAGTACTAGATCCTGGGACAGAAAACACATAAATGTAAAACTGGTGGTATCAAGTCTGCAGTTTAGCTGATATTAACACACCAACGTTGATTTCTTACAGTTGACAAATGTGCCGTAGTAATGTGAGAAAAGAGTGGAGGAAACTGAAGCTGGTTGAAGAGTACGTGGCAACCCCTTGTACTACCTGTGTAACTTTTCTATAAATTTAAAATCATTCCATATACAAAGTTTAACTGATATATTGAGAAGAGGTTCCATTGGCAAAATCCTTTGGAAACTTTGGGTTAAACAATGCCCAATTGAGATTCTCAATGCCGGTAATTATGCGAGTTTCTGAGATACCTAATACGCATTGTGATTCTAACAAAGGGGGTATGGGATGGTAAGCTTCCCAACTTATTTGGCCAGAACCCTTGTGTTTCTTCAAACAGCAGGTTTCCAGAAAAATGCTGACATAGAGAAGGTTTTTCCCAGCGTGTCACAGACTTCTACCCAATATCTAATCACGTTCAAATTTTAATCAGCAACTTTGGCTGAAGAGAAAAAGATGCCATGAACACTGGCAGAAGACTTAAAACTAGAGGATACTATGATAAATGAGACAATCAGCCTTAAAGTTATGTTTAATAGTCTGCTTCAATTGACCAAACTTAACAGGATGAACATAAAAGGATAAAAATATAGCCTACTTTTAGTTAGACAAAGAAAAAAGTACACCTGAAATCTATGTAAATTTACTAACAATTGTCACCCCAATAAATTTAATTAAAAAAATAATAAAAGAAAAAAAAGAAAAAAAAATCAACCATGTAAATATAGGATGATGAAGCGAATGGGCTAAAATGCCCATCACGTTCCACTGCGCAGCCCTGTGTCTTGGGTTCATAGGTAGAATTAGTACAATTGTCATGCTTAGTGAAAAGGATCTAAATAGGAAAGGAAAGGCCGTTTCTGCAGATTTGTTTTGTTCAGTTCTAGGAGTATGTGTCGTATCATAAAAGGTCCTCAATGAACTATTCCCAGAGGAGAAGGAACAGGATGGTGTGCGTCTTGGAAACCATGTCATATCAAGAAGTGCTTTCAAAACCAGGAATGTTACCCTGAAGAACATAAACCTTAAGGGCATTTGACAGTGGTCCTTACATGTGCAAGGATACAAGGAAAATCAATCCTATTCAGTGTAACTTTGGAAGTCGGAAGAAGGATCTCAGGAAATAAGAGGTGGCATATTTCAGTTCAACACCATCTTTGTAAACATTAAACTGCCTCACAATGGAATGGACAGCCTTGAAGCAAAGTGAGCTAGATATCCATCTGCCCAGGTTGCTGCCAGGGTGACTTCTGCATTGCACCTGATAAATGACTTCTACGTAGCCTTCTAGTTCTAAGACCTGTAAATCCATGAAACCACAGGGAAGGGAAAAAATTAAGAGGCACTGAGAAAACTAGCAAACTATTGAAAACACTCCCTAAGGTATCTTACATCCCACTCTACCTCTCTTCTAACCAGCATCCCTGAAATAATACACAGAAACTGCCTGAACAAATGCTGGCATTTAGCCAAAGAATCAGTGCCAGAATGCCATCCCTAAGTGTGTATCTAATACACTTCTAATGGTATAATTTAAGTTACAGTAGAGGACGGGGAATTGATCAATCTATTTAGACCAAATATTATTACTCAAAAAACAATTACTGAAACAAACAAGTTGATTTTTAAAAATCCACTGCTTTTCCCTCCAATGGAAATAATTGGCTTATAAAAAGACTATGTGGATAAGTTCAAGGCCTGCGTCAAGTTTGCTCCCAAGCTGAGCCAGAACTAACAAGAGGTGAGTGATTGAGGCATCTGTGACACAAAAGTTGAGGAAACATAATCAGGGTCCCATATCACAGGCTCAGAGCCCCTGAGAGTGACTGTCACTTTAAGTTTTGCATCAGAGGTGCCTGCCTACCTCAGCCTTCACCCAGATCTGTGATTGGTCAGGCCATCAGAGCCCTTTCATGACACCACATCAGATTCCCTGGGTAACTGTCACATAGCTACCTACTGGCGATACGATCTGTTTGGTCAAGAAACGAAGAGAATGAGACTTAAGGCTACATCTTCTCCCAACCCGGGGTAAGATAGAAGCCTGCACCATTACACAGCAATGGCCGGGGCCCCAGAGTGGAGAAGGGCCGAGCCTAATCCAAGAGATCTCGGGTCTGGCAGGAATGGCAGGGGCGGCGTACGTGGGAGAGGCAGGAGCTGGAGAGGTTCCTCCAGCCACCTGGAGCCTAGGGCCTCCGCGCCCCAAGAACCACCTCTCTGCTTTAAATTAAAGAGCAGTATGATTGGTGTGGTGATTGGTCGTGGCGGGTCAAAGATAAAAGAGATCCAAGGTATGACAAAGACCAACATACAGATCATAAGAGGTGATTCTGAAGCAGAGGTAAAAATTTTTGGCCGCAAGGAAATGAAAGCAAAGGCCAAAGCAGCTATAGAAAGTCTTGTTAAAAAACAAGAAGAAACTTACAGTTCAGAATCCAGTGTTGCTAATGCTGCATCCCAATCCTCTGTTGAAAGAGACTTAAGTGCAGATAACGTTAGAGAACTTCGGCCATTGATAGATTGGGATCACGTTAAGGCAGAAGTTGTGGAGTGGGAGAAAAGAAAATGGGCAGATTTACCACCCATTAAGAAAAACTTTTACATAGAATCCCAGGCAACAAGCTCACTTTCTCAGGAACAGGTAGACACTTGGAGAAAGGAGAATTTCAATATAGTATGTGATGACTTGAAGGATGGTGAAAAACGTCCAATCCCCAACCCGATTCGTGAATTCCAAGACCCTTTTCAGCACTATCCTGAAGTGATGAAAAACATAGCAAAAGCAGGATTTCAAAAGCCAACGCCAATTCAATCACAGGCATGGCCAATTGTTTTACAAGGGATAGATCTTATAGGAATCGCACAGACTGGAACAGGCAAAACATTGTCTTATTTATTACCTGGGATTATTCATCTCAATTCTCAACCAATAGCTAGAGAACAAAGGAATGGACCTGGCATGCTGGTCCTCACACCGACTAGAGAATTAGCTCTTCAGGTGGAAGCTGAATGTTCTAAGTATTCATGTAAGGGTCTTAAAACTGTTTGTATCTATGGTGGTGGAAATAGAGAAAGACAAATAAAAGAGATTGCCAAAGGTGTCGACATCATTATTGCAACTCCTGGACGACTGAATGACCTGCAAATGAATAAACTCGTCAATCTGAGAAGCATAACCTACGTAGTCTTAGATGAGGCTGATAAAATGCTGGATTTGGGGTTCGAATGTCAGATAATGAAGATTTTATTAGATGTGCGCCCAGACCGGCAGACTGTTATGACAAGTGCAACTTGGCCAGAAACCATCCGTCACCTTGCACAATCTTATTTGAAAGAGCCTATGATTGTTTACGTTGGTACTCTGGATCTAGCTGCTGTAAATACAGTGAAGCAAAATATAATTGTTACCACAGAAGAAGCAAAACGATCTCTTCTACAAGAATTCCTACAGAGCATGCTGCCCAAAGACAAAGTCGTCGTGTTTGTCAGCAGAAAAATTGTTGCTGATGACTTATCCAGTGATTTAAGCATCCAAGGCATACCTGTACAATCACTGCATAGCAACAGAGAACAGAGTGATCGTGAGCAAGCATTAGAAGAGTTTAAAAGTGGATGTGTGAAAATATTGATTGCTACTGATTTAGCATCCCGAGGTCTCGATGTTGACGATGTCACACACATATATAATTATGACTTCCCACGGAATATTGAAGAATATGTACACAGAGTAGGGCGTACAGGAAGAGCAGGGAAGACCGGCGTATCTATTAGCCTTGTGACTCAAAATGATTGGAAGATTGCCCCGGAATTAATTAAAATTCTGGAAAAAGCAAATCAAAGTGTCCCAGAAGACCTTGTAACAATGATTGAACAACACAAGTTAGGCAAAGAAAAAAAGTACCCAGGAAAATATTCCAAAAACTCTCAAGGAAGACCCAAGTAGTCTGGTTGATGTCTACATTGAAAAGTTGTCCCTGGCTACTAGAAGATTCAAGACATGTTAAAGATATGCAGTATTCAAGATACATAAGGAAGTATCGGAAACATACCAGCAGTTTAAAGACATGTGACCAATTCTTAATACCACTAAGCTTTCAATATTGGGTCTGTTCCTTAATAAAATCGAATGTTATGAAAACGAGAGAGTGAGAGATTATGTGGGGAAGAAATAAATATGTATTGGTTAAAGTTTAGTCTGTAGCATAGCGTGCCGTGTCCTTCTGTGTCTTCCCTGAAAGACTTGGTAGAAGACAACGGGGGGGCTTTCCTTGCTTTAAAATAGTTGTACTGAATTGAAACATAGCTTTTATCAAACTATCCCACTCGAAATACTGTTTTCACCCAGTGCGGCGCAACAAATTTCCCCAAAATTCCTCCACTATCATTCCCTAACATTTTTTAAGTCATAAGAAGACAACAGCTAAATCTAAAAGATGCAAAATTCTATTTTTTTTTCCATATAAATGTGACTAACAGCAGGGTGTCTGACTCAGTGGGAATCAGATACTCATTCAGTCTCTTACTAACCATTGATTCCATATTGGAGGGAGGTCACTTGCCTTTAGAAACCTCACTTTCTTCACTAGTAACTGGGGATAGTTGGGAAGAGGAAGCAGCAGAGAGAAAGGGAGAGAGAGGTGAGGGAAACTAGTTTGACAGTTGAGGATGACTTCAAAAGACAGCCAGGCTTTCTAATGTGCAAAGTTCAAAAAGCATGGTTATCTTAGACCAGGACTAGTTACACGGTGGGTGAAGGTGTTCTGACCCTATAGCTGTAATTCACACAGCTGTTAGTACATGAAGTCTGGTGTGAAAGGCTACTGTGGTCCCAGGCAACTTGCCAATGCGAAAGCCTTTGGGATTATTCAACCCTCAGGAACAGGTAATTGGTGAGGTGTCAGGACCCCACCCAAGCAGCCTATGGTTCAGGGTGGGATTTTGTTGCCAATGGAACTTTGGAATGTTGGGGAGAAGGAAACAGGATGAAAGCTTGTTGTGTACACTGTTTCAACGTGAGGTGGGGCTTACGTGAGGCAGAGTCCATGTGGTACACTTGACGCCGATGACAGCAAGGCTGATTCCAGCCCCAGTGGAAAGATGCTGGTAAAAGTTGCTGGTAAAATTCATGCCAGGATCAGGCCTTGTGGGGGAGCCAGCTTTTGGTGAGTGAGGTAGGTGTGTCTGGCAAATCAGGAACTGACACCCACTCCCAGACAGGCCCAACAATCATCACTGCTGTGTCACTGCACCCGTGCAATAAGGGGGAGTAGTGTACTGATCATGAGCAAGGCTATATTACATAGATTGAAATGCGAGTTTCAGCTCTTCTACTTACTATTTGTACGACACCAGGGAAGTTACCTAACTAAGCCTCGGTTTCCTCTGTTGTAAAATGGGGTTACAATGCTATTGATCTCCTCGGGTGGTTGTGAAGGTAAAATGAGACAGGTCACATCAAGTGCACATAATACCACGTCAGTAAATGTTAGCTATCCTTACCGGGGCTATTATTCAATTCATCCTTCCAAGTCGGGGCACTGATTTGTGTCTCTCAGGCTTTGATCTAGGTGGAAAGATGGAGTGTTTTCCCGTCAAGTCTTTTCAACACAGTACACTGTGATGGAAGGCCTTGCTACTTAGTGTGGTCTGCAAACCAAAGCATCACCTGGGAACTTGTTCAAAAGACAGAAGCTCGGGCTCCATCCTTGTCCTCCTGAATCAGAGTGTGCATTTTCACAAGATCCACCGGATAATTTCTACGCACATTAGAATTGAAGAAGACTTGTATAATGGATTACCTTATGATTGGTATCCTGCTTTCACCAATTACTGCCCACATAAACTTGTTCAAGTTCCTTAACTTCTCTGAGTATAGCTCCCCATTTGTAAAAATAGAACAACTAATATGTGTTATCCCTGTGAAGAGTATATGAAATAACATATGTTAAAGTTCTTACCCGTGCTCTAGCCGTGTATAGGCAGTGCAGCCTCTGATTCCTAGGAGGTAATAATGACAAGTAATTTTCAGGGCTCCAGATGTGGTCAGCTCTCGCTAGGCCTTTGGCTTTATGGGCCCTCACTATGATCCTAAAACAGTAGAGCTTTAGTGAATTAAAGTAAATAATTCCTGTCTTTCTCCAGCTTGATTGAGGCATAATAGACAAATAAAATTATATATATACTCAAGGTATGCAATGTGATGATTTGATATACATGTATACTGGAAATGATTACCACAGCCTAGTTACTTAACACATCCATCACCTCCATAGTTAATACATATCCCAAAGCAGTTAGACACTTTTTCTGTAAGGACCACATAGTGATTATTTTTGGCTTTGTGGGCCCCATGGTCTCAGTAATGACTACTCCCCTCTGCCCTATTAGTGAGAAAACAGCTATAGACAGTGTGTAAATAAAAGACATGGCTCTGTTCCCCCAAAATGTACAAAACAGGCGGCATGACACATTATAAGGAAAAAAAAGAAATTTGGGGCAGAGCTTAGCATTCATTTCTAAGCCCTCCCCACAATGACTTTGGGGGACTTAGGAAAAAGCAGATACGATCACAGTACAGGCTGTGTCTTGGAACTGAGACGTATGGCTGAAAAGTGTGGGAACACATCTTTCCATTGAGAGCTGAGTATTGCTTCTCAATGACCAGCAAGGTTGTGTTTGGGAGTGTGTCTATTCCTGGAGCAATGTCTCTTCGTTCACTGTCTCCTCATGCCTAGAGCCTTCCTGGCCCTAACCTACTCTTCTAAACTTGCCAAAGAGTCACATCATATTCCTCAGAAACAATCTTTTAACAACACGGGTCATGCATTAGCAAGGGAGTAGATTGTGATAAATTGTGTGTGTTTCCAGGTGCCAGGCTTGCTGGGCCTCTAGTTTTGAGCAGGGAAGGACAAGGGCACAGCAGAGACCAGAGGGCCCTAGGACGGTGGACCCAGCTGTAGAGTTACGTGTCTTAAGCTTTAGTAAGTTTGCGTTCAGAAAATAGTGACATGGATGTAAGGTACAGCATAGACAGTAATCAATGATGTTTCAACAACTATGTGTAGTTCCAGGTGGGTAGTAGACTAATTGCGGGGATCACTGCAAAAATTACATAAATGTCTAACCACTATGCTGTGCAACTGAAACAATATGAAATAATACTGAATGTCCACTGTAACTGAAAAAAATAAACAATTAAGATGAAAAGACTCGGACTACCATTGTATCCAGAAGATTCGGGTGGTGGGTGGGCTCTTGACAGCAGGAATCGCTGGGCTGCAGTTTTCTTTCCAGGGGACTTGATTGAGGTTGAGGCAGAACCTGAGCAAGTAGAAAGACCAGGCTCCAGATCTCCAGGAAAAGATGCTGGCAAGGGGCTAGGGGACTAAAGCCAAGGTGGAGCAATCCCAGTACTGGACGTGAAGCCCAGGAATGTGGAATGGGTATGGCAGTAGGAGCACTATTAGGCCTGCTGTCATCACAGACAGGCTGTAAGGCTTCTATGTCTGCTGTGGGGCACGGGACAATCAAATTAGGACTGGCTGGCACAAGGCCCTAGATTGGTATATGCAATTTTAAGTTTTTCGGTATCACTGGATGCTGCAGTTGCTCCACATATTTTTTTTTGAATTTATTTATTGGGGTGACAATTGTTAATGAAATTACATAATTTCAGGTGTACAAGCTCTACATATTTTAAATGTCATGGCTTTGTGGAGTATGTTGCCTTTGGAGAAACACAGGGAAATACACTTGTGTGAGTGCCTGGTGGGCTTTTGTGGCAGTCAGACTGCTCAGCGAGATTCCAGAAAACCTATTGTACTGTAAAGGCTGGGTGCTCTTGGGATTGTGTATCAGTCAGGGTCCAGTGAGGAGGCAGGAACCTCCTCAGCAACACCAAGTCCTCACTTACCATTGTCAATAGCTTCTGCTACTCTAAGCGAAAGTACACATAAGGAAACCAGTTTGACAGTATGCTAATTGATACAACGAGAATTGTGCTCCTGCAGCATCTCATCAACATTAGAACGAAATGATGTTATCCTGCTGTACTGGACCGGGGAAAATCTGTACCTAGGAGTAAAGCATTGTTAACAAGGTTTACCATTGTTGACTGAGCCACTAAACAGTGAAAAAGAAAACGCTAAGTGAAAAAGAAAGCACTAAGGAATCAGGGAAGGAGCAACTACAGGAAACAACACTCACCTCTGGGGCTAGGGAAACAGACAGAAGAGGTAGGACCACTTAAAATTTAACCCCTCAGAGGAGTGTTTCCACAGAGTTAAACCCTGATCCTCAAGGATGGTTGTTTCGGGTGTTTCTGAGGGGAGAGTAATGAAGGGGTCCTACAAGGGTTGAAAACTGCAAACTGCATTCAGCTGCTGTCACGGGATGGCACTGCCACTGCAGTGGAGGAGTGTTGGTGGAGAAATCATCCCAGGAAGCAGGCAGGGAGGAGCAACTCCTTCCTCCTTCCTCTAGCCCTGCAGGCCCCTCTAGAGCCTAACAGAGCTCCAGCCAGCAAATCAGAAATGTGAATCCACATCACAAAGCAGCCCAGGGAAGAGGGGGCAGGTAGGACTTGAGAGAGAGTGAAATGATAACCCACAGTACTTTTCTGCTTTTCTGGGACCAGCTCTGTGGCTCTGCTGGGCCTGTCTGTCCACTGAGATGACAAATGTCTCGGGATAACCTTCCCAATTGCTGGATCATACTTCCTTCCCAGCACCTGTAGGCTGATCCACAGAAAATCCCGTGGTGGGCTCTCAGAAAGCACTGTGCATTGCATGACCAACGAGATGAAATCAGGGTTCTAGATCTTCTGATCCTGGAGACGGAAATGAACACCACATTTTTCTATTATTATTTTTTATAGAAAAATAAAATTCATGTTCCTGTGTTTGCACACAGGATTTGGGCATGAAATGACCAAATGGCAGACTGATTGTAGCCAGAGCAAATGATTGGTTTTTGTGACAAGAAAATCAGAGGCAATGATTTCTACTGGGGAGTTTTTTAGAAAAACATACATGCTAGAACGTGTTGTGCCTCCTTCAGAAATTCAGGGCAGTCAGAGTGAGAACTCCATTTCATACACTACTGCTCAGAGACAGGAACCAATCGGAGATAACCATGAGGTTATCTGTAGCCCATATTTGCAGGTAATACATTGAAAGTGAGCAAACCTCCTTAAAATACAGAACAGAGTTGGAGCTAATCGGGAATGGCCAGTGTTATAAAACGTTAGACCACTGATGACAGACTGAGAGTCTTGTAGAGTTTAATTCTCCCCATTACAAAGATGAGACCAATGTAAATTGCTATGTTAGTAAGCAATGGACATAAAGAATCATAATTTCAGACGCTAAGAGAAGAAGATTGAGATAGTGCTGGCTAAGATTTTCACGTTGTTATTTTTATTTTTGATGCAACCAACATGGCTGGATGGACTAGCTCAGTACGTTTTGCATGCCCTTGTGTACTTTTTTATCAGGGGCAGGAGTGAAAGTATAACGATATGTGTATCACATGAAGCGTTTTTGGTGGACAAATAATCCAGTTCCTCATTGCTCAGCTGGCATTCCTCTGAGTTGTATTCTGCAGGGTCTCCCAAAATTCTCTAGAGGGATTACGCTTAGGTTGCCCAAGACGACCCGTAATTGATAATGCTTTCTTACACACTTTCCGTTCCTTGCCTTATTTCCTCATTCCATTACCCAGGTTTCCTGGGATCACCTCCTACAATAACACTCGTGCTTGCATTTTTGTCACAGAGTCCACTTCTAGCAAGAAACAAACAAAAGACACATTTCCATTTACAAACTACATTGCATGAGACTGAGAGGGAGATCAAGGAATACAGTTTAGGATTAAAGACCTGGAGGTTTTATTTTAGTACAGACTTAATATTAGTCAATGTGGTGTGGAGTGAGACCAGGCCCCTCACTGTAAGAAGAGCATGACTGAGTGAGATTAAAAGATATGGACACTGTGTCACCTGAGGAAGTATTAAACGAATTGGAGACATTCAACCTATAAAAGCAAAGGAAATATGGGTGAGACATCAAAGCTGCGCTTAAATTGTAAAAGGAGATGAGGTGGTCTTATTTTGAATTGTTCAGCCAAAGAAGGACTGATGCGGGCTGGGGGGGGTGGGTCCAAAAGGGAACTTAACACTCACAGTATAGTTGAAATGAGACAAAAAACACTTGGAAGCTCACATAGATAATTTGCTATGTAAATTTTCTGAGCCTGGATTTTCTTATTTGGGAAACAAAAAAGAATAATAACACTACATCCTGTGGCTGAACATAGAGAGTACAGAAACTTATCCCGTTTTCCCCCTTGCCCCCCAGCCACTTGTTTCTCCTTCCCTCCCAAATAAACTACCTGCCCTCAAATCCTTACTGCAGATTCTGCTTCTGGGGGAGACCAAACTAAAACATGTGTACATATCATTCTAATTTTTACAGTAACATTTTCTTAGTGCTAAATATTCCTTTACTTGCTGTTGTATCACATTTTCTTTTTTAAATTTTCTTAATCATTGTTTTTCAGTTACAGCTGACATGCAGTATTAATTCATATTAATTTCACGTGTAAAGCATAATGGTTAGACATTTACATAATTTATGCAGTGATCCCCCCCCCCCCACAATTAGTCTAGATTTCACCTGGCACTAAATAGTGGATAATGTTGCAACAGCTATATATTATATCACATTTTTTTCTGATACTCCTGGGAACCCAAATTTTTGACCAGGCCCTGTCAGATAAATTGGTGCTTCTCTGATATGTCCTATCCTTCCTTCCAAGGATGTGAGTACTGGGGAGGAAGAGGGTACTTAAGCGTGTATGAGCAACTGTGAGCTTGTGTGTGTGTGTGTTGAAGGTATGGGAATTGGCGAATATATATGTGTGTGTGTTTACATATGTCATGTGTCATGTGTCAATATGGTGAGGGGAAAAGATAGGGAAGTCATATTTAAAAAGTATTTAAAAATTTGAATGTTGTATATTGTATTCACTATTGCTGTTTAAAATTTCAAGAGTGGAACCCTGGTAGCACCTGACCAACGCGCTGTACACCTGAAGCCGAAGTAGAATAATACTGAATGTCAACTCTAATTTCATATATGTACATGTTTTCACATGAAGGGGTTTATAGCATAGGGAAGATAATCAATGGTATTGTAACAGCTATACACGATGTCAGAGGGGTAGGAGCTTGGGGGAGGAGGGTCATCATTTTGTGAAGGGTGTAAACGTCTAAATATTATGTTGCTTTGTGCACCAGAAACAAATTTAAAACACAAAAAATGAGTCTCCAGCTTGAAAACTTGAGTCATTTCTAATTAAACACTCCTTTTGTACCAACTGTAGAATCAGGCACCAAATATACCATGTTTTCCCCTACAAATGGGAGTGCAGTGGAGGGTGAAAGGCCTTGGAGCAAATTAGAACTGTGTTTAAAGTTAGCTCACATATTTACCATACCTTTGCATGAAGTTGGATATATTAGTTTCGTTGAAAAGTAAGTGAGCTTTTTGCAATTTACCTTTAAATCGCAATTACTTTTGAACCCACCTAATATTATGTGACGTCTATGAGTTTCAGTGTTTTCACATAAAGAAGGATGGAAATACTTATTATATGAAGTTGACGTGACGATTAAATGAGACAACTAAGTGAGATCATTTGGTAATTGCATTTTAAATGTATGTCATACAAGGCAGGACAGTGAAGTTCGCGAACTCATCCTAGGAAAAGTGCTACACACCGCATTGCTGAATATCACTCCGGTCACCTTCGAAGTACTCCCTTTGGAAAGCTATGCACGTCGACGCCAGCGCCTACTGCACACTTCAAAGTAATTTTAGAACTTTTTCTGGAATGGCCATCAGAGCTGTCGTCGTATTACCCTTGATGTCCTGAATGTCATCAAAACTTCTTCTTTTCAATATTTGCTTTATCTTGGGGTAAAGAAAGAAGTCACGGGGGCCAGATCAGCTGAGTAGGGAGGGTGTTCCAATGCAGTTATTTCTTTACTGGCTAAAACTCCCTCACAGACAGTGCCTTATGAGCTGGTGGATTGCCATGATGCAAGAGCCACGAATCGTTGGTGAACAGTTCAGGTCGTCTAACTTTTTCATGCCACCTTTACAGCCCTTCCAAATGCTACACTTGGTTAACTGTTCATCCATTTGGTACAAATTCATAAGGTATAATCCCTCTGATATCAAAAAAAAAGTTAACCAACATCGTTGCAACAAGTCTGCAAACTTAATTGTCAGACCTTGTACAGTAGAAGCAAAAAACGTTCATTGCTACTTGGATCCCTTCTCTTCCTAGCTGTTCCTTTCTCTGAGTTACCGCTGCCACACTCCATCCAAGTCTCTCAGTCTGTGTACTCAAAATACCACAAATACAGCCGCTGTTCTTTATGTCAATGCATCCTGCTTTCTTCACTTGGATCTGCTTCCCTAATAAACAATGGCAATGCCTTAGGACCCCTCCACTCCAGGGGCACTCCCTTTCTATAGCATACTAAATTGAAACACCTTTGATTGTCTTACGGCTTTTGAAATTTCCCTTTTCCCTTCCCCTGACCCAAACTATTTTTCTCCATTTCCACTTTCTTCTTAACCTGCATCTTCTGTCCTAGTCGTCCAGGCTGCCCTCATCTCTCTCTCAAGGCCACATTGGTTTCTTTCCCCAAAATGATAACATCCTCCTATCTCCAATTCCACATGTCCTAAACACAAATCAGACCTACGTCTTTTATAGGTCTTTGCCTCAACTCTCCAGCCTCCCAGACCTCCCTGCAGCTCTTCTTGCCAGCCATCATGATTACCTAGTAGCATTCTGAATTGTGTTTAATTGCTAACGTGCTAGATGAGTGCTTATAATTCCTTGGGTTTCACCTAACAGAAATATTGCAAAGCCAAATCAGGCTACTGGCATTAGTTTTACTTTTTTTTTGTTTTTTGCCCTAGTAAACATCTTTCAACATCATTGATAATCCTCATTTCATTTTTAAAAGTGTTATTTTACCAAAAAAAAGTAGAATGACGCAATGTTAAGATAAAAAAGTATAAATTGATAAATTTAGACTTGTTAAAATAAACATTTTATTGTCCCTATTTTCATTCTGATGTGGACCAGAGAAACTATCAGGGAAATTCTTGGACAGGTATATGGGAACCTCCACAATTGTTTCTACAGACCTACTGTTTCTATGACATGGGCAGTTGGGACCTGGAAAGTCCGTACTATGAACCAAGTGGTTTAACTATGTGTTTGTGTCTGTGTGTATGAGATAGGCATTAGTACGACATTCTGAAGATAGTGGAGCCCAGGCATAAGAAGCTTGGAACTCACTCCAAAAATCCACAACCCAAGTATAGCCATAGTAAATTACATCAGACATACCTAATTTGAAGGACATTTTATAAAATACCTGATCTTTACTTCTAAAAATAGGTAAGGTTATGAAAACTAAGGAAAGAGTGAGAAACTGTTACAAATCACACATGACAACTAAATGCAACGCAGTGTCTAGTACTAGATCCTGGGACAGAAAACACATAAATGTAAAACTGGTGGTATCAAGTCTGCAGTTTAGCTGATATTAACACACCAACGTTGATTTCTTACAGTTGACAAATGTGCCGTAGTAATGTGAGAAAAGAGTGGAGGAAACTGAAGCTGGTTGAAGAGTACGTGGCAACCCCTTGTACTACCTGTGTAACTTTTCTATAAATTTAAAATCATTCCATATACAAAGTTTAACTGATATATTGAGAAGAGGTTCCATTGGCAAAATCCTTTGGAAACTTTGGGTTAAACAATGCCCAATTGAGTTTCTCAATGCCGGTAATTATGCGAGTTTCTGAGATACCTAATACGCATTGTGATTCTAACAAAGGGGATATGGGATGGTAAGCTTCCCAACGTATTTGGCCAGAACCCTTGTGTTTCTTCAAACAGCAGGTTTCCAGAAAAATGCTGACATAGAGAAGGTTTTTCCCAGCGTGTCACAGACTTCTACCCAATATCTAATCACGTTCAAATTTTAATCAGCAACTTTGGCTGAAGAGAAAAAGATGCCATGAACACTGGCAGAAGACTTAAAACTAGAGGATACTATGATAAATGAGACAATCAGCATTAAAGTTATGTTCAATAGTCTGCTTCAATTGACCAAACTTAACAGGATGAACATAAAAGGATAAAAATATAGCCTACTTTTAGTTAGACATAGAAAAAGTACACCTGAAATCTATGTAAATTTACTAACAATTGTCACCCCAATAAATTTAATAAAAAATAATAATAAAATAAAAAAAAGAAAAAATAATCAACCATGTAAATACAGGATGATGAAGCCAATGGGCTAAAATGCCCATCACGTTCCAGTGCGCAGCCCTGTGTCTTGAGTTCATAGGTAGAATTAGTAGAATTGTCATGCTTAGTGAAGAGGATCTAAATAGGAAAGGAAAGGCCGTTTCTGCAGATTTGTTTTGTTCAGTTCTAGGAGTATGTGTCGTATCATAAAAGGTCCTCAATGAACTATTCCCAGAGGAGAAGGAACAGGATGGTGTGCGTCTTGGAAACCATGTCATATCAAGAAGTGCTTTCAAAACCAGGAATGTTACCCTGAAGAACATAAACCTTAAGGGCATTTGACAGTGGTCCTTACATGTGCAAGGATACAAGGAAAATCAATCCTATTCAGTGTAACTTTGGAAGTCGGAAGAAGGATCTCAGGAAATAAGAGGTGGCATATTTCAGTTCAACACCATCTTTGTAAACATTAAACTGCCTCACAATGGAATGGACAGCCTTGAAGCAAAGTGAGCTAGATATCCATCTGCCCAGGTTGCTGCCAGGGTGACTTCTGCATTGCACCTGATAAATGACTTCTACGTAGCCTTCTAGTTCTAAGACCTGTAAATCCATGAAACCACAGGGAAGGGAAAAAATTAAGAGGCACTGAGAAAACTAGCAAACTATTGAAAACACTCCCTAAGGTATCTTACATCCCACTCTACCTCTCTTCTAACCAGCATCCCTGAAATAATACACAGAAACTGCCTGAACAAATGCTGGCATTTAGCCAAAGAATCAGTGCCAGAATGCCATCCCTAAGTGTGTATCTAATACACTTCTAATGGTATAATTTAAGTTACAGTAGAGGACGGGGAATTGATCAATCTATTTAGACCAAATATTATTACTCAAAAAACAATTACTGAAACAAACAAGTTGATTTTTAAAAATCCACTGCTTTTCCCTCCAATGGAAATAATTGGCTTATAAAAAGACTATGTGGATAAGTTCAAGGCCTGCGTCAAGTTTGCTCCCAAGCTGAGCCAGAACTAACAAGAGGTGAGTGATTGAGGCATCTGTGACACAAAAGTTGAGGAAACATAATCAGGGTCCCATATCACAGGCTCAGAGCCCCTGAGAGTGACTGTCACTTTAAGTTTTGCATCAGAGGTGCCTGCCTACCTCAGCCTTCACCCAGATCTGTGATTGGTCAGGCCATCAGAGCCCTTTCATGACACCACATCAGATTCCCTGGGTAACTGTCACATAGCTACCTACTGGCGATACGATCTGTTTGGTCAAGAAACGAAGAGAATGAGACTTAAGGCTACATCTTCTCCCAACCCGGGGTAAGATAGAAGCCTGCACCATTACACAGCAATGGCCGGGGCCCCAGAGTGGAGAAGGGCCGAGCCTAATCCAAGAGATCTCGGGTCTGGCAGGAATGGCAGGGGCGGCGTACGTGGGAGAGGCAGGAGCTGGAGAGGTTCCTCCAGCCACCTGGAGCCTAGGGCCTCCGCGCCCCAAGAACCACCTCTCTGCTTTAAATTAAAGAGCAGTATGATTGGTGTGGTGATTGGTCGTGGCGGGTCAAAGATAAAAGAGATCCAAGGTATGACAAAGACCAACATACAGATCATAAGAGGTGATTCTGAAGCAGAGGTAAAAATTTTTGGCCGCAAGGAAATGAAAGCAAAGGCCAAAGCAGCTATAGAAAGTCTTGTTAAAAAACAAGAAGAAACTTACAGTTCAGAATCCAGTGTTGCTAATGCTGCATCCCAATCCTCTGTTGAAAGAGACTTAAGTGCAGATAACGTTAGAGAACTTCGGCCATTGATAGATTGGGATCACGTTAAGGCAGAAGTTGTGGAGTGGGAGAAAAGAAAATGGGCAGATTTACCACCCATTAAGAAAAACTTTTACATAGAATCCCAGGCAACAAGCTCACTTTCTCAGGAACAGGTAGACACTTGGAGAAAGGAGAATTTCAATATAGTATGTGATGACTTGAAGGATGGTGAAAAACGTCCAATCCCCAACCCGATTCGTGAATTCCAAGACCCTTTTCAGCACTATCCTGAAGTGATGAAAAACATAGCAAAAGCAGGATTTCAAAAGCCAACGCCAATTCAATCACAGGCATGGCCAATTGTTTTACAAGGGATAGATCTTATAGGAATCGCACAGACTGGAACAGGCAAAACATTGTCTTATTTATTACCTGGGATTATTCATCTCAATTCTCAACCAATAGCTAGAGAACAAAGGAATGGACCTGGCATGCTGGTCCTCACACCGACTAGAGAATTAGCTCTTCAGGTGGAAGCTGAATGTTCTAAGTATTCATGTAAGGGTCTTAAAACTGTTTGTATCTATGGTGGTGGAAATAGAGAAAGACAAATAAAAGAGATTGCCAAAGGTGTCGACATCATTATTGCAACTCCTGGACGACTGAATGACCTGCAAATGAATAAACTCGTCAATCTGAGAAGCATAACCTACGTAGTCTTAGATGAGGCTGATAAAATGCTGGATTTGGGGTTCGAATGTCAGATAATGAAGATTTTATTAGATGTGCGCCCAGACCGGCAGACTGTTATGACAAGTGCAACTTGGCCAGAAACCATCCGTCACCTTGCACAATCTTATTTGAAAGAGCCTATGATTGTTTACGTTGGTACTCTGGATCTAGCTGCTGTAAATACAGTGAAGCAAAATATAATTGTTACCACAGAAGAAGCAAAACGATCTCTTCTACAAGAATTCCTACAGAGCATGCTGCCCAAAGACAAAGTCGTCGTGTTTGTCAGCAGAAAAATTGTTGCTGATGACTTATCCAGTGATTTAAGCATCCAAGGCATACCTGTACAATCACTGCATAGCAACAGAGAACAGAGTGATCGTGAGCAAGCATTAGAAGAGTTTAAAAGTGGATGTGTGAAAATATTGATTGCTACTGATTTAGCATCCCGAGGTCTCGATGTTGACGATGTCACACACATATATAATTATGACTTCCCACGGAATATTGAAGAATATGTACACAGAGTAGGGCGTACAGGAAGAGCAGGGAAGACCGGCGTATCTATTAGCCTTGTGACTCAAAATGATTGGAAGATTGCCCCGGAATTAATTAAAATTCTGGAAAAAGCAAATCAAAGTGTCCCAGAAGACCTTGTAACAATGATTGAACAACACAAGTTAGGCAAAGAAAAAAAGTACCCAGGAAAATATTCCAAAAACTCTCAAGGAAGACCCAAGTAGTCTGGTTGATGTCTACATTGAAAAGTTGTCCCTGGCTACTAGAAGATTCAAGACATGTTAAAGATATGCAGTATTCAAGATACATAAGGAAGTATCGGAAACATACCAGCAGTTTAAAGACATGTGACCAATTCTTAATACCACTAAGCTTTCAATATTGGGTCTGTTCCTTAATAAAATCGAATGTTATGAAAACGAGAGAGTGAGAGATTATGTGGGGAAGAAATAAATATGTATTGGTTAAAGTTTAGTCTGTAGCATAGCGTGCCGTGTCCTTCTGTGTCTTCCCTGAAAGACTTGGTAGAAGACAACGGGGGGGCTTTCCTTGCTTTAAAATAGTTGTACTGAATTGAAACATAGCTTTTATCAAACTATCCCACTCGAAATACTGTTTTCACCCAGTGCGGCGCAACAAATTTCCCCAAAATTCCTCCACTATCATTCCCTAACATTTTTTAAGTCATAAGAAGACAACAGCTAAATCTAAAAGATGCAAAATTCTATTTTTTTTTCCATATAAATGTGACTAACAGCAGGGTGTCTGACTCAGTGGGAATCAGATACTCATTCAGTCTCTTACTAACCATTGATTCCATATTGGAGGGAGGTCACTTGCCTTTAGAAACCTCACTTTCTTCACTAGTAACTGGGGATAGTTGGGAAGAGGAAGCAGCAGAGAGAAAGGGAGAGAGAGGTGAGGGAAACTAGTTTGACAGTTGAGGATGACTTCAAAAGACAGCCAGGCTTTCTAATGTGCAAAGTTCAAAAAGCATGGTTATCTTAGACCAGGACTAGTTACACGGTGGGTGAAGGTGTTCTGACCCTATAGCTGTAATTCACACAGCTGTTAGTACATGAAGTCTGGTGTGAAAGGCTACTGTGGTCCCAGGCAACTTGCCAATGCGAAAGCCTTTGGGATTATTCAACCCTCAGGAACAGGTAATTGGTGAGGTGTCAGGACCCCACCCAAGCAGCCTATGGTTCAGGGTGGGATTTTGTTGCCAATGGAACTTTGGAATGTTGGGGAGAAGGAAACAGGATGAAAGCTTGTTGTGTACACTGTTTCAACGTGAGGTGGGGCTTACGTGAGGCAGAGTCCATGTGGTACACTTGACGCCGATGACAGCAAGGCTGATTCCAGCCCCAGTGGAAAGATGCTGGTAAAAGTTGCTGGTAAAATTCATGCCAGGATCAGGCCTTGTGGGGGAGCCAGCTTTTGGTGAGTGAGGTAGGTGTGTCTGGCAAATCAGGAACTGACACCCACTCCCAGACAGGCCCAACAATCATCACTGCTGTGTCACTGCACCCGTGCAATAAGGGGGAGTAGTGTACTGATCATGAGCAAGGCTATATTACATAGATTGAAATGCGAGTTTCAGCTCTTCTACTTACTATTTGTACGACACCAGGGAAGTTACCTAACTAAGCCTCGGTTTCCTCTGTTGTAAAATGGGGTTACAATGCTATTGATCTCCTCGGGTGGTTGTGAAGGTAAAATGAGACAGGTCACATCAAGTGCACATAATACCACGTCAGTAAATGTTAGCTATCCTTACCGGGGCTATTATTCAATTCATCCTTCCAAGTCGGGGCACTGATTTGTGTCTCTCAGGCTTTGATCTAGGTGGAAAGATGGAGTGTTTTCCCGTCAAGTCTTTTCAACACAGTACACTGTGATGGAAGGCCTTGCTACTTAGTGTGGTCTGCAAACCAAAGCATCACCTGGGAACTTGTTCAAAAGACAGAAGCTCGGGCTCCATCCTTGTCCTCCTGAATCAGAGTGTGCATTTTCACAAGATCCACCGGATAATTTCTACGCACATTAGAATTGAAGAAGACTTGTATAATGGATTACCTTATGATTGGTATCCTGCTTTCACCAATTACTGCCCACATAAACTTGTTCAAGTTACTTAACTTCTCTGAGTATAGCTCCCCATTTGTAAAAATAGAACAACTAATATGTGTTATCCCTGTGAAGAGTATATGAAATAACATATGTTAAAGTTCTTACCCGTGCTCTAGCCGTGTATAGGCAGTGCAGCCTCTGATTCCTAGGAGGTAATAATGACAAGTAATTTTCAGGGCTCCAGATGTGGTCAGCTCTCGCTAGGCCTTTGGCTTTATGGGCCCTCACTATGATCCTAAAACAGTAGAGCTTTAGTGAATTAAAGTAAATAATTCCTGTCTTTCTCCAGCTTGATTGAGGCATAATAGACAAATAAAATTATATATATACTCAAGGTATGCAATGTGATGATTTGATATACATGTATACTGGAAATGATTACCACAGCCTAGTTACTTAACACATCCATCACCTCCCATAGTTAATACATATCCCAAAGCAGTTAGACACTTTTTCTGTAAGGACCACATAGTGATTATTTTTGGCTTTGTGGGCCCCATGGTCTCAGTAATAACTACTCCCCTCTGCCCTATTAGTGAGAAAACAGCTATAGACAGTGTGTAAATAAAAGACATGGCTCTGTTCCCCCAAAATGTACAAAACAGGCGGCATGACACATTATAAGGAAAAAAAAGAAATTTGGGGCAGAGCTTAGCATTCATTTCTAAGCCCTCCCCACAATGACTTTGGGGGACTTAGGAAAAAGCAGATACGATCACAGTACAGGCTGTGTCTTGGAACTGAGACGTATGGCTAAAAGTGTGGGAACACATCTTTCCATTGAGAGCTGAGTATTGCTTCTCAATGACCAGCAAGGTTGTGTTTGGGAGTGTGTCTATTCCTGGAGCAATGTCTCTTCGTTCACTGTCTCCTCATGCCTAGAGCCTTCCTGGCCCTAACCTACTCTTCTAAACTTGCCAAAGAGTCACATCATATTCCTCAGAAACAATCTTTTAACAACACGGGTCATGCATTAGCAAGGGAGTAGATTGTGATAAATTGTGTGTGTTTCCAGGTGCCAGGCTTGCTGGGCCTCTAGTTTTGAGCAGGGAAGGACAAGGGCACAGCAGAGACCAGAGGGCCCTAGGACGGTGGACCCAGCTGTAGAGTTACGTGTCTTAAGCTTTAGTAAGTTTGCGTTCAGAAAATAGTGACATGGATGTAAGGTACAGCATAGACAGTAATCAATGATGTTTCAACAACTATGTGTAGTTCCAGGTGGGTAGTAGACTAATTGCGGGGATCACTGCAAAAATTACATAAGTGTCTAACCACTATGCTGTGCAACTGAAACAATATGAAATAATACTGAATGTCCACTGTAACTGAGAAAAATAAACAATTAAGATGAAAAGACTCGGACTACCATTGTATCCAGAAGATTCGGGTGGTGGGTGGGCTCTTGACAGCAGGAATCGCTGGGCTGCAGTTTTCTTTCCAGGGGACTTGATTGAGGTTGAGGCAGAACCTGAGCAAGTAGAAAGACCAGGCTCCAGATCTCCAGGAAAAGATGCTGGCAAGGGGCTAGGGGACTAAAGCCAAGGTGGAGCAATCCCAGTACTGGACGTGAAGCCCAGGAATGTGGAATGGGTATGGCAGTAGGAGCACTATTAGGCCTGCTGTCATCACAGACAGGCTGTAAGGCTTCTATGTCTGCTGTGGGGCACGGGACAATCAAATTAGGACTGGCTGGCACAAGGCCCTAGATTGGTATATGCAATTTTAAGTTTTTCGGTATCACTGGATGCTGCAGTTGCTCCACATATTTTTTTTTGAATTTATTTATTGGGGTGACAATTGTTAATGAAATTACATAATTTCAGGTGTACAAGCTCTACATATTTTAAATGTCATGGCTTTGTGGAGTATGTTGCCTTTGGAGAAACACAGGGAAATACACTTGTGTGAGTGCCTGGTGGGCTTTTGTGGCAGTCAGACTGCTCAGCGAGATTCCAGAAAACCTATTGTACTGTAAAGGCTGGGTGCTCTTGGGATTGTGTATCAGTCAGGGTCCAGTGAGGAGGCAGGAACCTCCTCAGCAACACCAAGTCCTCACTTACCATTGTCAATAGCTTCTGCTACTCTAAGCGAAAGTACACATAAGGAAACCAGTTTGACAGTATGCTAATTGATACAACGAGAATTGTGCTCCTGCAGCATCTCATCAACATTAGAACGAAATGATGTTATCCTGCTGTACTGGACCGGGGAAAATCTGTACCTAGGAGTAAAGCATTGTTAACAAGGTTTACCATTGTTGACTGAGCCACTAAACAGTGAAAAAGAAAACGCTAAGTGAAAAAGAAAGCACTAAGGAATCAGGGAAGGAGCAACTACAGGAAACAACACTCACCTCTGGGGCTAGGGAAACAGACAGAAGAGGTAGGACCACTTAAAATTTAACCCCTCAGAGGAGTGTTTCCACAGAGTTAAACCCTGATCCTCAAGGATGGTTGTTTCGGGTGTTTCTGAGGGGAGAGTAATGAAGGGGTCCTACAAGGGTTGAAAACTGCAAACTGCATTCAGCTGCTGTCACGGGATGGCACTGCCACTGCAGTGGAGGAGTGTTGGTGGAGAAATCATCCCAGGAAGCAGGCAGGGAGGAGCAACTCCTTCCTCCTTCCTCTAGCCCTGCAGGCCCCTCTAGAGCCTAACAGAGCTCCAGCCAGCAAATCAGAAATGTGAATCCACATCACAAAGCAGCCCAGGGAAGAGGGGGCAGGTAGGACTTGAGAGAGAGTGAAATGATAACCCACAGTACTTTTCTGCTTTTCTGGGACCAGCTCTGTGGCTCTGCTGGGCCTGTCTGTCCACTGAGATGACAAATGTCTCGGGATAACCTTCCCAATTGCTGGATCATACTTCCTTCCCAGCACCTGTAGGCTGATCCACAGAAAATCCCGTGGTGGGCTCTCAGAAAGCACTGTGCATTGCATGACCAACGAGATGAAATCAGGGTTCTAGATCTTCTGATCCTGGAGACGGAAATGAACACCACATTTTTCTATTATTATTTTTTATAGAAAAATAAAATTCATGTTCCTGTGTTTGCACACAGGATTTGGGCATGAAATGACCAAATGGCAGACTGATTGTAGCCAGAGCAAATGATTGGTTTTTGTGACAAGAAAATCAGAGGCAATGATTTCTACTGGGGAGTTTTTTAGAAAAACATACATGCTAGAACGTGTTGTGCCTCCTTCAGAAATTCAGGGCAGTCAGAGTGAGAACTCCATTTCATACACTACTGCTCAGAGACAGGAACCAATCGGAGATAACCATGAGGTTATCTGTAGCCCATATTTGCAGGTAATACATTGAAAGTGAGCAAACCTCCTTAAAATACAGAACAGAGTTGGAGCTAATCGGGAATGGCCAGTGTTATAAAACGTTAGACCACTGATGACAGACTGAGAGTCTTGTAGAGTTTAATTCTCCCCATTACAAAGATGAGACCAATGTAAATTGCTATGTTAGTAAGCAATGGACATAAAGAATCATAATTTCAGACGCTAAGAGAAGAAGATTGAGATAGTGCTGGCTAAGATTTTCACGTTGTTATTTTTATTTTTGATGCAACCAACATGGCTGGATGGACTAGCTCAGTACGTTTTGCATGCCCTTGTGTACTTTTTTATCAGGGGCAGGAGTGAAAGTATAACGATATGTGTATCACATGAAGCGTTTTTGGTGGACAAATAATCCAGTTCCTCATTGCTCAGCTGGCATTCCTCTGAGTTGTATTCTGCAGGGTCTCCCAAAATTCTCTAGAGGGATTACGCTTAGGTTGCCCAAGACGACCCGTAATTGATAATGCTTTCTTACACACTTTCCGTTCCTTGCCTTATTTCCTGATTCCATTACCCAGGTTTCCTGGGATCACCTCCTACAATAACACTCGTGCTTGCATTTTTGTCACAGAGTCCACTTCTAGCAAGAAACAAACAAAAGACACATTTCCATTTACAAACTACATTGCATGAGACTGAGAGGGAGATCAAGGAATACAGTTTAGGATTAAAGACCTGGAGGTTTTATTTTAGTACAGACTTAATATTAGTCAATGTGGTGTGGAGTGAGACCAGGCCCCTCACTGTAAGAAGAGCATGACTGAGTGAGATTAAAAGATATGGACACTGTGTCACCTGAGGAAGTATTAAACGAATTGGAGACATTCAACCTATAAAAGCAAAGGAAATATGGGTGAGACATCAAAGCTGCGCTTAAATTGTAAAAGGAGATGAGGTGGTCTTATTTTGAATTGTTCAGCCAAAGAAGGACTGATGCGGGCTGGGGGGGGTGGGTCCAAAAGGGAACTTAACACTCACAGTATAGTTGAAATGAGACAAAAAACACTTGGAAGCTCACATAGATAATTTGCTATGTAAATTTTCTGAGCCTGGATTTTCTTATTTGGGAAACAAAAAAGAATAATAACACTACATCCTGTGGCTGAACATAGAGAGTACAGAAACTTATCCCGTTTTCCCCCTTGCCCCCCAGCCACTTGTTTCTCCTTCCCTCCCAAATAAACTACCTGCCCTCAAATCCTTACTGCAGATTCTGCTTCTGGGGGAGACCAAACTAAAACATGTGTACATATCATTCTAATTTTTACAGTAACATTTTCTTAGTGCTAAATATTCCTTTACTTGCTGTTGTATCACATTTTCTTTTTTAAATTTTCTTAATCATTGTTTTTCAGTTACAGCTGACATGCAGTATTAATTCATATTAATTTCACGTGTAAAGCATAATGGTTAGACATTTACATAATTTATGCAGTGATCCCCCCCCCCCCACAATTAGTCTAGATTTCACCTGGCACTAAATAGTGGATAATGTTGCAACAGCTATATATTATATCACATTTTTTTCTGATACTCCTGGGAACCCAAATTTTTGACCAGGCCCTGTCAGATAAATTGGTGCTTCTCTGATATGTCCTATCCTTCCTTCCAAGGATGTGAGTACTGGGGAGGAAGAGGGTACTTAAGCGTGTATGAGCAACTGTGAGCTTGTGTGTGTGTGTGTTGAAGGTATGGGAATTGGCGAATATATATGTGTGTGTGTTTACATATGTCATGTGTCATGTGTCAATATGGTGAGGGGAAAAGATAGGGAAGTCATATTTAAAAAGTATTTAAAAATTTGAATGTTGTATATTGTATTCACTATTGCTGTTTAAAATTTCAAGAGTGGAACCCTGGTAGCACCTGACCAACGCGCTGTACACCTGAAGCCGAAGTAGAATAATACTGAATGTCAACTCTAATTTCATATATGTACATGTTTTCACATGAAGGGGTTTATAGCATAGGGAAGATAATCAATGGTATTGTAACAGCTATACACGATGTCAGAGGGGTAGGAGCTTGGGGGAGGAGGGTCATCATTTTGTGAAGGGTGTAAACGTCTAAATATTATGTTGCTTTGTGCACCAGAAACAAATTTAAAACACAAAAAATGAGTCTCCAGCTTGAAAACTTGAGTCATTTCTAATTAAACACTCCTTTTGTACCAACTGTAGAATCAGGCACCAAATATACCATGTTTTCCCCTACAAATGGGAGTGCAGTGGAGGGTGAAAGGCCTTGGAGCAAATTAGAACTGTGTTTAAAGTTAGCTCACATATTTACCATACCTTTGCATGAAGTTGGATATATTAGTTTCGTTGAAAAGTAAGTGAGCTTTTTGCAATTTACCTTTAAATCGCAATTACTTTTGAACCCACCTAATATTATGTGACGTCTATGAGTTTCAGTGTTTTCACATAAAGAAGGATGGAAATACTTATTATATGAAGTTGACGTGACGATTAAATGAGACAACTAAGTGAGATCATTTGGTAATTGCATTTTAAATGTATGTCATACAAGGCAGGACAGTGAAGTTCGCGAACTCATCCTAGGAAAAGTGCTACACACCGCATTGCTGAATATCACTACGGTCACCTTCGAAGTACTCCCTTTGGAAAGCTATGCACGTCGACGCCAGCACCTACTGCACACTTCAAAGTAATTTTAGAACTTTTTCTGGAATGGCCATCAGAGCTGTCGTCGTATTACCCTTGATGTCCTGAATGTCATCAAAACTTCTTCTTTTCAATATTTGCTTTATCTTGGGGTAAAGAAAGAAGTCACGGGGGCCAGATCAGCTGAGTAGGGAGGGTGTTCCAATGCAGTTATTTCTTTACTGGCTAAAACTCCCTCACAGACAGTGCCTTATGAGCTGGTGGATTGCCATGATGCAAGAGCCACGAATCGTTGGTGAACAGTTCAGGTCGTCTAACTTTTTCATGCCACCTTTACAGCCCTTCCAAATGCTACACTTGGTTAACTGTTCATCCATTTGGTACAAATTCATAAGGTATAATCCCTCTGATATCAAAAAAAAAGTTAACCAACATCGTTGCAACAAGTCTGCAAACTTAATTGTCAGACCTTGTACAGTAGAAGCAAAAAACGTTCATTGCTACTTGGATCCCTTCTCTTCCTAGCTGTTCCTTTCTCTGAGTTACCGCTGCCACACTCCATCCAAGTCTCTCAGTCTGTGTACTCAAAATACCACAAATACAGCCGCTGTTCTTTATGTCAATGCATCCTGCTTTCTTCACTTGGATCTGCTTCCCTAATAAACAATGGCAATGCCTTAGGACCCCTCCACTCCAGGGGCACTCCCTTTCTATAGCATACTAAATTGAAACACCTTTGATTGTCTTACGGCTTTTGAAATTTCCCTTTTCCCTTCCCCTGACCCAAACTATTTTTCTCCATTTCCACTTTCTTCTTAACCTGCATCTTCTGTCCTAGTCGTCCAGGCTGCCCTCATCTCTCTCTCAAGGCCACATTGGTTTCTTTCCCCAAAATGATAACATCCTCCTATCTCCAATTCCACATGTCCTAAACACAAATCAGACCTACGTCTTTTATAGGTCTTTGCCTCAACTCTCCAGCCTCCCAGACCTCCCTGCAGCTCTTCTTGCCAGCCATCATGATTACCTAGTAGCATTCTGAATTGTGTTTAATTGCTAACGTGCTAGATGAGTGCTTATAATTCCTTGGGTTTCACCTAACAGAAATATTGCAAAGCCAAATCAGGCTACTGGCATTAGTTTTACTTTTTTTTTGTTTTTTGCCCTAGTAAACATCTTTCAACATCATTGATAATCCTCATTTCATTTTTAAAAGTGTTATTTTACCAAAAAAAAGTAGAATGACGCAATGTTAAGATAAAAAAGTATAAATTGATAAATTTAGACTTGTTAAAATAAACATTTTATTGTCCCTATTTTCATTCTGATGTGGACCAGAGAAACTATCAGGGAAATTCTTGGACAGGTATATGGGAACCTCCACAATTGTTTCTACAGACCTACTGTTTCTATGACATGGGCAGTTGGGACCTGGAAAGTCCGTACTATGAACCAAGTGGTTTAACTATGTGTTTGTGTCTGTGTGTATGAGATAGGCATTAGTACGACATTCTGAAGATAGTGGAGCCCAGGCATAAGAAGCTTGGAACTCACTCCAAAAATCCACAACCCAAGTATAGCCATAGTAAATTACATCAGACATACCTAATTTGAAGGACATTTTATAAAATACCTGATCTTTACTTCTAAAAATAGGTAAGGTTATGAAAACTAAGGAAAGAGTGAGAAACTGTTACAAATCACACATGACAACTAAATGCAACGCAGTGTCTAGTACTAGATCCTGGGACAGAAAACACATAAATGTAAAACTGGTGGTATCAAGTCTGCAGTTTAGCTGATATTAACACACCAACGTTGATTTCTTACAGTTGACAAATGTGCCGTAGTAATGTGAGAAAAGAGTGGAGGAAACTGAAGCTGGTTGAAGAGTACGTGGCAACCCCTTGTACTACCTGTGTAACTTTTCTATAAATTTAAAATCATTCCATATACAAAGTTTAACTGATATATTGAGAAGAGGTTCCATTGGCAAAATCCTTTGGAAACTTTGGGTTAAACAATGCCCAATTGAGTTTCTCAATGCCGGTAATTATGCGAGTTTCTGAGATACCTAATACGCATTGTGATTCTAACAAAGGGGATATGGGATGGTAAGCTTCCCAACGTATTTGGCCAGAACCCTTGTGTTTCTTCAAACAGCAGGTTTCCAGAAAAATGCTGACATAGAGAAGGTTTTTCCCAGCGTGTCACAGACTTCTACCCAATATCTAATCACGTTCAAATTTTAATCAGCAACTTTGGCTGAAGAGAAAAAGATGCCATGAACACTGGCAGAAGACTTAAAACTAGAGGATACTATGATAAATGAGACAATCAGCATTAAAGTTATGTTCAATAGTCTGCTTCAATTGACCAAACTTAACAGGATGAACATAAAAGGATAAAAATATAGCCTACTTTTAGTTAGACATAGAAAAAGTACACCTGAAATCTATGTAAATTTACTAACAATTGTCACCCCAATAAATTTAATAAAAAATAATAATAAAATAAAAAAAAGAAAAAATAATCAACCATGTAAATACAGGATGATGAAGCCAATGGGCTAAAATGCCCATCACGTTCCAGTGCGCAGCCCTGTGTCTTGAGTTCATAGGTAGAATTAGTAGAATTGTCATGCTTAGTGAAGAGGATCTAAATAGGAAAGGAAAGGCCGTTTCTGCAGATTTGTTTTGTTCAGTTCTAGGAGTATGTGTCGTATCATAAAAGGTCCTCAATGAACTATTCCCAGAGGAGAAGGAACAGGATGGTGTGCGTCTTGGAAACCATGTCATATCAAGAAGTGCTTTCAAAACCAGGAATGTTACCCTGAAGAACATAAACCTTAAGGGCATTTGACAGTGGTCCTTACATGTGCAAGGATACAAGGAAAATCAATCCTATTCAGTGTAACTTTGGAAGTCGGAAGAAGGATCTCAGGAAATAAGAGGTGGCATATTTCAGTTCAACACCATCTTTGTAAACATTAAACTGCCTCACAATGGAATGGACAGCCTTGAAGCAAAGTGAGCTAGATATCCATCTGCCCAGGTTGCTGCCAGGGTGACTTCTGCATTGCACCTGATAAATGACTTCTACGTAGCCTTCTAGTTCTAAGACCTGTAAATCCATGAAACCACAGGGAAGGGAAAAAATTAAGAGGCACTGAGAAAACTAGCAAACTATTGAAAACACTCCCTAAGGTATCTTACATCCCACTCTACCTCTCTTCTAACCAGCATCCCTGAAATAATACACAGAAACTGCCTGAACAAATGCTGGCATTTAGCCAAAGAATCAGTGCCAGAATGCCATCCCTAAGTGTGTATCTAATACACTTCTAATGGTATAATTTAAGTTACAGTAGAGGACGGGGAATTGATCAATCTATTTAGACCAAATATTATTACTCAAAAAACAATTACTGAAACAAACAAGTTGATTTTTAAAAATCCACTGCTTTTCCCTCCAATGGAAATAATTGGCTTATAAAAAGACTATGTGGATAAGTTCAAGGCCTGCGTCAAGTTTGCTCCCAAGCTGAGCCAGAACTAACAAGAGGTGAGTGATTGAGGCATCTGTGACACAAAAGTTGAGGAAACATAATCAGGGTCCCATATCACAGGCTCAGAGCCCCTGAGAGTGACTGTCACTTTAAGTTTTGCATCAGAGGTGCCTGCCTACCTCAGGCTTCACCCAGATCTGTGATTGGTCAGGCCATCAGAGCCCTTTCATGACACCACATCAGATTCCCTGGGTAACTGTCACATAGCTACCTACTGGCGATACGATCTGTTTGGTCAAGAAACGAAGAGAATGAGACTTAAGGCTACATCTTCTCCCAACCCGGGGTAAGATAGAAGCCTGCACCATTACACAGCAATGGCCGGGGCCCCAGAGTGGAGAAGGGCCGAGCCTAATCCAAGAGATCTCGGGTCTGGCAGGAATGGCAGGGGCGGCGTACGTGGGAGAGGCAGGAGCTGGAGAGGTTCCTCCAGCCACCTGGAGCCTAGGGCCTCCGCGCCCCAAGAACCACCTCTCTGCTTTAAATTAAAGAGCAGTATGATTGGTGTGGTGATTGGTCGTGGCGGGTCAAAGATAAAAGAGATCCAAGGTATGACAAAGACCAACATACAGATCATAAGAGGTGATTCTGAAGCAGAGGTAAAAATTTTTGGCCGCAAGGAAATGAAAGCAAAGGCCAAAGCAGCTATAGAAAGTCTTGTTAAAAAACAAGAAGAAACTTACAGTTCAGAATCCAGTGTTGCTAATGCTGCATCCCAATCCTCTGTTGAAAGAGACTTAAGTGCAGATAACGTTAGAGAACTTCGGCCATTGATAGATTGGGATCACGTTAAGGCAGAAGTTGTGGAGTGGGAGAAAAGAAAATGGGCAGATTTACCACCCATTAAGAAAAACTTTTACATAGAATCCCAGGCAACAAGCTCACTTTCTCAGGAACAGGTAGACACTTGGAGAAAGGAGAATTTCAATATAGTATGTGATGACTTGAAGGATGGTGAAAAACGTCCAATCCCCAACCCGATTCGTGAATTCCAAGACCCTTTTCAGCACTATCCTGAAGTGATGAAAAACATAGCAAAAGCAGGATTTCAAAAGCCAACGCCAATTCAATCACAGGCATGGCCAATTGTTTTACAAGGGATAGATCTTATAGGAATCGCACAGACTGGAACAGGCAAAACATTGTCTTATTTATTACCTGGGATTATTCATCTCAATTCTCAACCAATAGCTAGAGAACAAAGGAATGGACCTGGCATGCTGGTCCTCACACCGACTAGAGAATTAGCTCTTCAGGTGGAAGCTGAATGTTCTAAGTATTCATGTAAGGGTCTTAAAACTGTTTGTATCTATGGTGGTGGAAATAGAGAAAGACAAATAAAAGAGATTGCCAAAGGTGTCGACATCATTATTGCAACTCCTGGACGACTGAATGACCTGCAAATGAATAAACTCGTCAATCTGAGAAGCATAACCTATGTAGTCTTAGATGAGGCTGATAAAATGCTGGATTTGGGGTTCGAATGTCAGATAATGAAGATTTTATTAGATGTGCGCCCAGACCGGCAGACTGTTATGACAAGTGCAACTTGGCCAGAAACCATCCGTCACCTTGCACAATCTTATTTGAAAGAGCCTATGATTGTTTACGTTGGTACTCTGGATCTAGCTGCTGTAAATACAGTGAAGCAAAATATAATTGTTACCACAGAAGAAGCAAAACGATCTCTTCTACAAGAATTCCTACAGAGCATGCTGCCCAAAGACAAAGTCGTCGTGTTTGTCAGCAGAAAAATTGTTGCTGATGACTTATCCAGTGATTTAAGCATCCAAGGCATACCTGTACAATCACTGCATAGCAACAGAGAACAGAGTGATCGTGAGCAAGCATTAGAAGAGTTTAAAAGTGGATGTGTGAAAATATTGATTGCTACTGATTTAGCATCCCGAGGTCTCGATGTTGACGATGTCACACACATATATAATTATGACTTCCCACGGAATATTGAAGAATATGTACACAGAGTAGGGCGTACAGGAAGAGCAGGGAAGACCGGCGTATCTATTAGCCTTGTGACTCAAAATGATTGGAAGATTGCCCCGGAATTAATTAAAATTCTGGAAAAAGCAAATCAAAGTGTCCCAGAAGACCTTGTAACAATGATTGAACAACACAAGTTAGGCAAAGAAAAAAAGTACCCAGGAAAATATTCCAAAAACTCTCAAGGAAGACCCAAGTAGTCTGGTTGATGTCTACATTGAAAAGTTGTCCCTGGCTACTAGAAGATTCAAGACATGTTAAAGATATGCAGTATTCAAGATACATAAGGAAGTATCGGAAACATACCAGCAGTTTAAAGACATGTGACCAATTCTTAATACCACTAAGCTTTCAATATTGGGTCTGTTCCTTAATAAAATCGAATGTTATGAAAACGAGAGAGTGAGAGATTATGTGGGGAAGAAATAAATATGTATTGGTTAAAGTTTAGTCTGTAGCATAGCGTGCCGTGTCCTTCTGTGTCTTCCCTGAAAGACTTGGAAGAAGACAACGGGGGGGCTTTCCTTGCTTTAAAATAGTTGTACTGAATTGAAACATAGCTTTTATCAAACTATCCCACTCGAAATACTGTTTTCACCCAGTGCGGCGCAACAAATTTCCCCAAAATTCCTCCACTATCATTCCCTAACATTTTTTAAGTCATAAGAAGACAACAGCTAAATCTAAAAGATGCAAAATTCTATTTTTTTTCCATATAAATGTGACTAACAGCAGGGTGTCTGACTCAGTGGGAATCAGATACTCATTCAGTCTCTTACTAACCATTGATTCCATATTGGAGGGAGGTCACTTGCCTTTAGAAACCTCACTTTCTTCACTAGTAACTGGGGATAGTTGGGAAGAGGAAGCAGCAGAGAGAAAGGGAGAGAGAGGTGAGGGAAACTAGTTTGACAGTTGAGGATGACTTCAAAAGACAGCCAGGCTTTCTAATGTGCAAAGTTCAAAAAGCATGGTTATCTTAGACCAGGACTAGTTACACGGTGGGTGAAGGTGTTCTGACCCTATAGCTGTAATTCACACAGCTGTTAGTACATGAAGTCTGGTGTGAAAGGCTACTGTGGTCCCAGGCAACTTGCCAATGCGAAAGCCTTTGGGATTATTCAACCCTCAGGAACAGGTAATTGGTGAGGTGTCAGGACCCCACCCAAGCAGCCTATGGTTCAGGGTGGGATTTTGTTGCCAATGGAACTTTGGAATGTTGGGGAGAAGGAAACAGGATGAAAGCTTGTTGTGTACACTGTTTCAACGTGAGGTGGGGCTTACGTGAGGCAGAGTCCATGTGGTACACTTGACGCCGATGACAGCAAGGCTGATTCCAGCCCCAGTGGAAAGATGCTGGTAAAAGTTGCTGGTAAAATTCATGCCAGGATCAGGCCTTGTGGGGGAGCCAGCTTTTGGTGAGTGAGGTAGGTGTGTCTGGCAAATCAGGAACTGACACCCACTCCCAGACAGGCCCAACAATCATCACTGCTGTGTCACTGCACCCGTGCAATAAGGGGGAGTAGTGTACTGATCATGAGCAAGGCTATATTACATAGATTGAAATGCGAGTTTCAGCTCTTCTACTTACTATTTGTACGACACCAGGGAAGTTACCTAACTAAGCCTCGGTTTCCTCTGTTGTAAAATGGGGTTACAATGCTATTGATCTCCTCGGGTGGTTGTGAAGGTAAAATGAGACAGGTCACATCAAGTGCACATAATACCACGTCAGTAAATGTTAGCTATCCTTACCGGGGCTATTATTCAATTCATCCTTCCAAGTCGGGGCACTGATTTGTGTCTCTCAGGCTTTGATCTAGGTGGAAAGATGGAGTGTTTTCCCGTCAAGTCTTTTCAACACAGTACACTGTGATGGAAGGCCTTGCTACTTAGTGTGGTCTGCAAACCAAAGCATCACCTGGGAACTTGTTCAAAAGACAGAAGCTCGGGCTCCATCCTTGTCCTCCTGAATCAGAGTGTGCATTTTCACAAGATCCACCGGATAATTTCTACGCACATTAGAATTGAAGAAGACTTGTATAATGGATTACCTTATGATTGGTATCCTGCTTTCACCAATTACTGCCCACATAAACTTGTTCAAGTTACTTAACTTCTCTGAGTATAGCTCCCCATTTGTAAAAATAGAACAACTAATATGTGTTATCCCTGTGAAGAGTATATGAAATAACATATGTTAAAGTTCTTACCCGTGCTCTAGCCGTGTATAGGCAGTGCAGCCTCTGATTCCTAGGAGGTAATAATGACAAGTAATTTTCAGGGCTCCAGATGTGGTCAGCTCTCGCTAGGCCTTTGGCTTTATGGGCCCTCACTATGATCCTAAAACAGTAGAGCTTTAGTGAATTAAAGTAAATAATTCCTGTCTTTCTCCAGCTTGATTGAGGCATAATAGACAAATAAAATTATATATATACTCAAGGTATGCAATGTGATGATTTGATATACATGTATACTGGAAATGATTACCACAGCCTAGTTACCTAACACATCCATCACCTCCCATAGTTAATACATATCCCAAAGCAGTTAGACACTTTTTCTGTAAGGACCACATAGTGATTATTTTTGGCTTTGTGGGCCCCATGGGCTCAGTAATGACTACTCCCCTCTGCCCTATTAGTGAGAAAACAGCTATAGACAGTGTGTAAATAAAAGACATGGCTCTGTTCCCCCAAAATGTACAAAACAGGCGGCATGACACATTATAAGGAAAAAAAAGAAATTTGGGGCAGAGCTTAGCATTCATTTCTAAGCCCTCCCCACAATGACTTTGGGGGACTTAGGAAAAAGCAGATACGATCACAGTACAGGCTGTGTCTTGGAACTGAGACGTATGGCTGAAAAGTGTGGGAACACATCTTTCCATTGAGAGCTGAGTATTGCTTCTCAATGACCAGCAAGGTTGTGTTTGGGAGTGGGTCTATTCCTGGAGCAATGTCTCTTCGTTCACTGTCTCCTCATGCCTAGAGCCTTCCTGGCCCTAACCTACTCTTCTAAACTTGCCAAAGAGTCACATCATATTCCTCAGAAACAATCTTTTAACAACACGGGTCATGCATTAGCAAGGGAGTAGATTGTGATAAATTGTGTGTGTTTCCAGGTGCCAGGCTTGCTGGGCCTCTAGTTTTGAGCAGGGAAGGACAAGGGCACAGCAGAGACCAGAGGGCCCTAGGACGGTGGACCCAGCTGTAGAGTTACGTGTCTTAAGCTTTAGTAAGTTTGCGTTCAGAAAATAGTGACATGGATGTAAGGTACAGCATAGACAGTAATCAATGATGTTTCAACAACTATGTGTAGTTCCAGGTGGGTAGTAGACTAATTGCGGGGATCACTGCAAAAATTACATAAATGTCTAACCACTATGCTGTGCAACTGAACAATATGAAATAATACTGAATGTCCACTGTAACTGAGAAAAATAAACAATTAAGAAGAAAAGACTCGGACTACCATTGTATCCAGAAGATTCGGGTGGTGGGTGGGCTCTTGACAGCAGGAATCGCTGGGCTGCAGTTTTCTTTCCAGGGGACTTGATTGAGGTTGAGGCAGAACCTGAGCAAGTAGAAAGACCAGGCTCCAGATCTCCAGGAAAAGATGCTGGCAAGGGGCTAGGGAACCCAAGCCAAGGTGGAGCAATCCCAGTACTGGACGTGAAGCCCAGGAATGTGGAATGGGTATGGCAGTAGGAGCACTATTAGGCCTGCTGTCATCACAGACAGGCTGTAAGGCTTCTATGTCTGCTGTGGGGCACGGGACAATCAAATTAGGACTGGCTGGCACAAGGCCCTAGATTGGTATATGCAATTTTAAGTTTTTCGGTATCACTGGATGCTGCAGTTGCTCTACATATTTTTTTTAATGTATTTATTGGGGTGACAATTGTTAATAAAATTACATAATTTCAGGTGTACAAGCTCTACATATTTTAAAAGTCATGGCTTTGTGGAGTATGTTGCCTTTGGTGAAACACAGAGAAATACACTTGTGTGAGTGCCTGGTGGGCTTTTGTGGCAGTCAGACTGCTTAGCGAGATTCCAGAAAACCTATTGTACTGTAAAGGCTGGGTGCTCTTGGGATTGTGTATCAGTCAGGGTCCAGTGAGGAGGCAGGAACCTCATCAGCAACACCAAGTCCTCACTTACCATTGTCAATAGCTTCTGCTACTCTAAGCGAAAGTACACATAAGGAAACCAGTTTGACAGTATGCTAATTGATACAAGGAGAATTGTGCTCCTGCAGCATCTCATCAACATTAGAACGAAATGATGTTATCCTGCTGTACTGGACCGGGGAAAATCTGTACCTAGGAGTAAAGCATTGTTAACAAGGTTTACCATTGTTGACTGAGCCACTAAACAGTGAAAAAGAAAACGCTAAGTGAAAAAGAAAGCACTAAGGAATCAGGGAAGGAGCAACTACAGGAAACAACACTCACCTCTGGGGCTAGGGAAACAGACTTAAGAGGTAGGACCACTTAAAATTTAACCCCTCAGAGGAGTGTTTCCACAGAGTTAAACCCTGATCCTCAAGGATGGTTGTTTCGGGTGTTTCTGAGGGGAGAGTAATGAAGGGGTCCTACAAGGGTTGAAAACTGCAAACTGCATTCAGCTGCTGTCACGGGATGGCACTGCCACTGCAGTGGAGGAGTGTTGGTGGAGAAATCATCCCAGGAAGCAGGCAGGGAGGAGCAACTCCTTCCTCCTTCCTCTAGCCCTGCAGGCCCCTCTAGAACCTAACAGAGCTCCAGCCAGCAAATCAGAAATGTGAATCCACATCACAAAGCAGCCCAGGGAAGAGGGGGCAGGTAGGACTTGAGAGAGAGTGAAATGATAACCCACAGTACTTTTCTGCTTTTCTGGGACCAGCTCTGTGGCTCTGCTGGGCCTGTCTGTCCACTGAGATGACAAATGTCTCGGGATAACCTTCCCAATTGCTGGATCATACTTCCTTCCCAGCACCTGTAGGCTGATCCACAGAAAATCCCGTGGTGGGCTCTCAGAAAGCACTGTGCATTGCATGACCAACGAGATGAAATCAGGGTTCTAGATCTTCTGATCCTGGAGACGGAAATGAACACCACATTTTTCTATTATTATTTTTTATAGAAAAATAAAATTCATGTTCCTGTGTTTGCACACAGGATTTGGGCATGAAATGACCAAATGGCAGACTGATTGTAGCCAGAGCAAATGATTGGTTTTTGTGACAAGAAAATCAGAGGCAATGATTTCTACTGGGGAGTTTTTTAGAAAAACATACATGCTAGAACGTGTTGTGCCTCCTTCAGAAATTCAGGGTAGTCAGAGTGAGAACTCCATTTCATACACTACTGCTCAGAGACAGGAACCAATCGGAGATAACCATGAGGTTATCTGTAGCCCATATTTGCAGGTAATACATTGAAAGTGAGCAAACCTCCTTAAAATACAGAACAGAGTTGGAGCTAATCGGGAATGGCCAGTGTTATAAAACGTTAGACCACTGATGACAGACTGAGAGTCTTGTAGAGTTTAATTCTCCCCATTACAAAGATGAGACCAATGTAAATTGCTATGTTAGTAAGCAATGGACATAAAGAATCATAATTTCAGACGCTAAGAGAAGAAGATTGAGATAGTGCTGGCTAAGATTTTCACGTTGTTATTTTTATTTTTGATGCAACCAACATGGCTGGATGGACTAGCTCAGTACGTTTTGCATGCCCTTGTGTACTTTTTTATCAGGGGCAGGAGTGAAAGTATAACGATATGTGTATCACATGAAGCGTTTTTGGTGGACAAATAATCCAGTTCCTCATTGCTCAGCTGGCATTCCTCTGAGTTGTATTCTGCAGGGTCTCCCAAAATTCTCTAGAGGGATTACGCTTAGGTTGCCCAAGACGACCCGTAATTGATAATGCTTTCTTACACACTTTCCGTTCCTTGCCTTATTTCCTGATTCCATTACCCAGGTTTCCTGGGATCACCTCCTACAATAACACTCGTGCTTGCATTTTTGTCACAGAGTCCACTTCTAGCAAGAAACAAACAAAAGACACATTTCCATTTACAAACTACATTGCATGAGACTGAGAGGGAGATCAAGGAATACAGTTTAGGATTAAAGACCTGGAGGTTTTATTTTAGTACAGACTTAATATTAGTCAATGTGGTGTGGAGTGAGACCAGGCCCCTCACTGTAAGAAGAGCATGACTGAGTGAGATTAAAAGATATGGACACTGTGTCACCTGAGGAAGTATTAAACGAATTGGAGACATTCAACCTATAAAAGCAAAGGAAATATGGGTGAGACATCAAAGCTGCGCTTAAATTGTAAAAGGAGATGAGGTGGTCTTATTTTGAATTGTTCAGCCAAAGAAGGACTGATGCGGGCTGAGGGGGGTGGGTCCAAAAGGGAACTTAACACTCACAGTATAGTTGAAATGAGACAAAAAACACTTGGAAGCTCACATAGATAATTTGCTATGTAAATTTTCTGAGCCTGGATTTTCTTATTTGGGAAACAAAAAAGAATAATAACACTACATCCTGTGGCTGAACATAGAGAGTACAGAAACTTATCCCGTTTTCCCCCTTGCCCCCCAGCCACTTGTTTCTCCTTCCCTCCCAAATAAACTACCTGCCCTCAAATCCTTACTGCAGATTCTGCTTCTGGGGGAGACCAAACTAAAACATGTGTACATATCATTCTAATTTTTACAGTAACATTTTCTTAGTGCTAAATATTCCTTTACTTGCTGTTGTATCACATTTTCTTTTTTAAATTTTCTTAATCATTGTTTTTCAGTTACAGCTGACATGCAGTATTAATTCATATTAATTTCACGTGTAAAGCATAATGGTTAGACATTTACATAATTTATGCAGTGATCCCCCCCCCCCACAATTAGTCTAGATTTCACCTGGCACTAAATAGTGGATAATGTTGCAACAGCTATATATTATATCACATTTTTTTCTGATACTCCTGGGAACCCAAATTTTTGACCAGGCCCTGTCAGATAAATTGGTGCTTCTCTGATATGTCCTATCCTTCCTTCCAAGGATGTGAGTACTGGGGAGGAAGAGGGTACTTATGCGTGTATGAGCAACTGTGAGCTTGTGTGTGTGTGTGTTGAAGGTATGGGAATTGGCGAATATATATGTGTGTGTGTTTACATATGTCATGTGTCATGTGTCAATATGGTGAGGGGAAAAGATAGGGAAGTCATATTTAAAAAGTATTTAAAAATTTGAATGTTGTATATTGTATTCACTATTGCTGTTTAAAATTTCAAGAGTGGAACCCTGGTAGCACCTGACCAACGCGCTGTACACCTGAAGCCGAAGTAGAATAATACTGAATGTCAACTCTAATTTCATATATGTACATGTTTTCACATGAAGGGTTTATAGCATAGGGAAGATAATCAATGGTATTGTAACAGCTATACACGATGTCAGAGGGGTAGGAGCTTGGGGGAGGAGGGTCATCATTTTGTGAAGGGTGTAAACGTCTAAATATTATGTTGCTTTGTGCACCAGAAACAAATTTAAAACACAAAAAATGAGTCTCCAGCTTGAAAACTTGAGTCATTTCTAATTAAACACTCCTTTTGTACCAACTGTAGAATCAGGCACCAAATATACCATGTTTTCCCCTACAAATGGGAGTGCAGTGGAGGGTGAAAGGCCTTGGAGCAAATTAGAACTGTGTTTAAAGTTAGCTCAGATATTTACCATACCTTCGCATGAAGTTGGATATATTAGTTTCGTTGAAAAGTAAGTGAGCTTTTTGCAATTTACCTTTAAATCGCAATTACTTTTGAACCCACCTAATATTATGTGACGTCTATGAGTTTCAGTGTTTTCACATAAAGAAGGATGGAAATACTTATTATATGAAGTTGACGTGACGATTAAATGAGACAACTAAGTGAGATCATTTGGTAATTGCATTTTAAATGTATGTCATACAAGGCAGGACAGTGAAGTTCGCGAACTCATCCTAGGAAAAGTGCTACACACCGCATTGCTGAATATCACTACGGTCACCTTCGAAGTACTCCCTTTGGAAAGCTATGCACGTCGACGCCAGCGCCTACTGCACACTTCAAAGTAATTTTAGAACTTTTTCTGGAATGGCCATCAGAGCTGTCGTCGTATTACCCTTGATGTCCTGAATGTCATCAAAACTTCTTCTTTTCAATATTTGCTTTATCTTGGGGTAAAGAAAGAAGTCACGGGGGCCAGATCAGCTGAGTAGGGAGGGTGTTCCAATGCAGTTATTTCTTTACTGGCTAAAACTCCCTCACAGACAGTGCCTTATGAGCTGGTGGATTGCCATGATGCAAGAGCCACGAATCGTTGGTGAACAGTTCAGGTCGTCTAACTTTTTCATGCCACCTTTACAGCCCTTCCAAATGCTACACTTGGTTAACTGTTCATCCATTTGGTACAAATTCATAAGGTATAATCCCTCTGATATCAAAAAAAAAGTTAACCAACATCGTTGCAACAAGTCTGCAAACTTAATTGTCAGACCTTGTACAGTAGAAGCAAAAAACGTTCATTGCTACTTGGATCCCTTCTCTTCCTAGCTGTTCCTTTCTCTGAGTTACCGCTGCCACACTCCATCCAAGTCTCTCAGTCTGTGTACTCAAAATACCACAAATACAGCCGCTGTTCTTTATGTCAATGCATCCTGCTTTCTTCACTTGGATCTGCTTCCCTAATAAACAATGGCAATGCCTTAGGACCCCTCCACTCCAGGGGCACTCCCTTTCTATAGCATACTAAATTGAAACACCTTTGATTGTCTTACGGCTTTTGAAATTTCCCTTTTCCCTTCCCCTGACCCAAACTATTTTTCTCCATTTCCACTTTCTTCTTAACCTGCATCTTCTGTCCTAGTCGTCCAGGCTGCCCTCATCTCTCTCTCAAGGCCACATTGGTTTCTTTCCCCAAAATGATAACATCCTCCTATCTCCAATTCCACATGTCCTAAACACAAATCAGACCTACGTCTTTTATAGGTCTTTGCCTCAACTCTCCAGCCTCCCAGACCTCCCTGCAGCTCTTCTTGCCAGCCATCATGATTACCTAGTAGCATTCTGAATTGTGTTTAATTGCTAACGTGCTAGATGAGTGCTTATAATTCCTTGGGTTTCACCTAACAGAAATATTGCAAAGCCAAATCAGGCTACTGGCATTAGTTTTACTTTTTTTTTGTTTTTTGCCCTAGTAAACATCTTTCAACATCATTGATAATCCTCATTTCATTTTTAAAAGTGTTATTTTACCAAAAAAAAGTAGAATGACGCAATGTTAAGATAAAAAAGTATAAATTGATAAATTTAGACTTGTTAAAATAAACATTTTATTGTCCCTATTTTCATTCTGATGTGGACCAGAGAAACTATCAGGGAAATTCTTGGACAGGTATATGGGAACCTCCACAATTGTTTCTACAGACCTACTGTTTCTATGACATGGGCAGTTGGGACCTGGAAAGTCCGTACTATGAACCAAGTGGTTTAACTATGTGTTTGTGTCTGTGTGTATGAGATAGGCATTAGTACGACATTCTGAAGATAGTGGAGCCCAGGCATAAGAAGCTTGGAACTCACTCCAAAAATCCACAACCCAAGTATAGCCATAGTAAATTACATCAGACATACCTAATTTGAAGGACATTTTATAAAATACCTGATCTTTACTTCTAAAAATAGGTAAGGTTATGAAAACTAAGGAAAGAGTGAGAAACTGTTACAAATCACACATGACAACTAAATGCAACGCAGTGTCTAGTACTAGATCCTGGGACAGAAAACACATAAATGTAAAACTGGTGGTATCAAGTCTGCAGTTTAGCTGATATTAACACACCAACGTTGATTTCTTACAGTTGACAAATGTGCCGTAGTAATGTGAGAAAAGAGTGGAGGAAACTGAAGCTGGTTGAAGAGTACGTGGCAACCCCTTGTACTACGTGTGTAACTTTTCTATAAATTTAAAATCATTCCATATACAAAGTTTAACTGATATATTGAGAAGAGGTTCCATTGGCAAAATCCTTTGGAAACTTTGGGTTAAACAATGCCCAATTGAGTTTCTCAATGCCGGTAATTATGCGAGTTTCTGAGATACCTAATACGCATTGTGATTCTAACAAAGGGGATATGGGATGGTAAGCTTCCCAACATATTTGGCCAGAACCCTTGTGTTTCTTCAAACAGCAGGTTTCCAGAAAAATGCTGACATAGAGAAGGTTTTTCCCAGCGTGTCACAGACTTCTACCCAATATCTAATCACGTTCAAATTTTAATCAGCAACTTTGGCTGAAGAGAAAAAGATGCCATGAACACTGGCAGAAGACTTAAAACTAGAGGATACTATGATAAATGAGACAATCAGCCTTAAAGTTATGTTCAATAGTCTGCTTCAATTGACCAAACTTAACAGGATGAAAATAAAAGGATAAAAATATAGCCTACTTTTAGTTAGACAAAGAAAAAAGTACACCAGAAATCTATGTAAATTTACTAACAATTGTCACCCCAATAAGTTTAATAAAAAAATAATAAAATAAAAAAAGAAAAAAATAATCAACCATGTAAATGCAGGATGATGAAACGAATGGGCTAAAATGCCCATCACGTTCCACTGCGCAGCCCTGTGTCTTGGGTTCATAGGTAGAATTAGTAGAATGGTCATGCTTAGTGAAGAGGATCTAAATAGGAAAGGAAAGGCCGTTTCTGCAGATTTGTTTTGTTCAGTTCTAGGAGTATGTGTCGTATCATAAAAGGTCCTCAATGAACTATTCCCAGAGGAGAAGGAACAGGATGGTGTGCGTCTTGGAAACCATGTCATATCAAGAAGTGCTTTCAAAACCAGGAATGTTACCCTGAAGAACATAAAACTTAAGGGCATTTGACAGTGGTCCTTACATGTGCAAGGGTACAAGGAAAATCAATCCTATTCAGTGTAACTTTGGAAGTCGGAAGAAGGACCTCAGGAAATAAGAGGTGGCATATTTCAGTTCAACACCATCTTTGTAAACATTAAACTGCCTCACAATGGAATGGAGAGCCTTGAAGCAAAGTGAGCTAGATATCCATCTGCCCAGGTTGCTGCCAGGGTGACTTCTGCATTGCACCTGATAAATGACTTCTACATAGCCTTCTAGTTCTAAGACCTGTAAATCCATGAAACCACAGGGAAGGGAAAAAATTAAGAGGCACTGAGAAAAGTAGCAAACTATTGAAAACACTCCCTAAGGTATCTTACACCCCACTCTACCTCTCTTCTAACCAGCATCCCTGAAATAATACACAGAAACTGCCTGAACAAATGCTGGCATTTAGCCAAAGAATCAGTGCCAGAATGCCATCCCTAAGTGTGTATCTAGTACACTTCTAATGGTATAATTTAAGTTACAGTAGAGGACGGGGAATTGATCAATCTATTTAGACCAAATATTATTACTCAAAAAACAATTACTGAAACTAACAAGTTGATTTTTAAAAATCCACTGCTTTTCCCTCCAATGGAAATAATTGGCTTATAAAAAGACTATGTGGATAAGTTCAAGGCCTGCGTCAAGTTTGCTCCCAAGCTGAGCCAGAACTAACATGAGGTGAGTGATTGACGCATCTATGACACAAAAGTTGAGGAAACATAATCAGGGTCCCATATCACAGGCTCAGAGCCCCTGAGAGTGACTATCACTTTAAGTTTTGCATCAGAGGTGCCTGCCTACCTCAGCCTTCACCCAGATTTGTGATTGGTCAGGCCATCAGAGCCCTTTCATGACACCACATCAGATTCCCTGGGTAACTGTCACATAGCTACCTACTGGCGATACGATCTGTTTGGTCAAGAAACGAAGAGAATGAGACTTAAGGCTACATCTTCTCCCAATCCGGGGTAAGATAGAAGCCTGCACCATTACACAGCAATGGCCGGGGCCCCAGAGTGGAGAAGGGCCGAGCCTAATCCAAGAGATCTCGGGTCTGGCAGGAATGGCAGGGGCGGCGTACGTGGGAGAGGCAGGAGCTGGAGAGGTTCCTCCAGCCACCTGGAGCCTAGGGCCTCCGCGCCCCAAGAACCACCTCTCTGCTTTAAATTAAAGAGCAGTATGATTGGTGTGGTGATTGGTCGTGGCGGGTCAAAGATAAAAGAGATCCAAGGTATGACAAAGACCAACATACAGATCATAAGAGGTGATTCTGAAGCAGAGGTAAAAATTTTTGGCCGCAAGGAAATGAAAGCAAAGGCCAAAGCAGCTATAGAAAGTCTTGTTAAAAAACAAGAAGAAACTTACAGTTCAGAATCCAGTGTTGCTAATGCTGCATCCCAATCCTCTGTTGAAAGAGACTTAAGTGCAGATAACGTTAGAGAACTTCAGCCATTGATAGATTGGGATCACGTTAAGGCAGAAGTTGTGGAGTGGGAGAAAAGAAAATGGGCAGATTTACCACCCATTAAGAAAAACTTTTACATAGAATCCCAGGCAACAAGCTCACTTTCTCAGGAACAGGTAGACACTTGGAGAAAGGAGAATTTCAATATAGTATGTGATGACTTGAAGGATGGTGAAAAACGTCCAATCCCCAACCCGATTCGTGAATTCCAAGACCCTTTTCAGCACTATCCTGAAGTGATGAAAAACATAGCAAAAGCAGGATTTCAAAAGCCAACGCCAATTCAATCACAGGCATGGCCAATTGTTTTACAAGGGATAGATCTTATAGGAATCGCACAGACTGGAACAGGCAAAACATTGTCTTATTTATTACCTGGGATTATTCATCTCAATTCTCAACCAATAGCTAGAGAACAAAGGAATGGACCTGGCATGCTAGTCCTTACACCGACTAGAGAATTAGCTCTTCAGGTGGAAGCTGAATGTTCTAAGTATTCATGTAAGGGTCTTAAAACTGTTTGTATCTATGGTGGTGGAAATAGAGAAAGACAAATAAAAGAGATTGCCAAAGGTGTCGACATCATTATTGCAACTCCTGGACGACTGAATGACCTGCAAATGAATAAACTCGTCAATCTGAGAAGCATAACCTACGTAGTCTTAGATGAGGCTGATAAAATGCTGGATTTGGGGTTCGAATGTCAGATAATGAAGATTTTATTAGATGTGCGCCCAGACCGGCAGACTGTTATGACAAGTGCAACTTGGCCAGAAACCATCCGTCACCTTGCACAATCTTATTTGAAAGAGCCTATGATTGTTTACGTTGGTACTCTGGATCTAGCTGCTGTAAATACAGTGAAGCAAAATATAATTGTTACCACAGAAGAAGCAAAACGATCTCTTCTACAAGAATTCCTACAGAGCATGCTGCCCAAAGACAAAGTCGTCGTGTTTGTCAGCAGAAAAATTGTTGCTGATGACTTATCCAGTGATTTAAGCATCCAAGGCATACCTGTACAATCACTGCATAGCAACAGAGAACAGAGTGATCGTGAGCAAGCATTAGAAGAGTTTAAAAGTGGATGTGTGAAAATATTGATTGCTACTGATTTAGCATCCCGAGGTCTCGATGTTGACGATGTCACACACATATATAATTATGACTTCCCACGGAATATTGAAGAATATGTACACAGAGTAGGGCGTACAGGAAGAGCAGGGAAGACCGGCGTATCTATTAGCCTTGTGACTCAAAATGATTGGAAGATTGCCCCGGAATTAATTAAAATTCTGGAAAAAGCAAATCAAAGTGTCCCAGAAGACCTTGTAACAATGATTGAACAACACAAGTTAGGCAAAGAAAAAAAGTACCCAGGAAAATATTCCAAAAACTCTCAAGGAAGACCCAAGTAGTCTGGTTGATGTCTACATTGAAAAGTTGTCCCTGGCTACTAGAAGATTCAAGACATGTTAAAGATATGCAGTATTCAAGATACATAAGGAAGTATCGGAAACATACCAGCAGTTTAAAGACATGTGACCAATTCTTAATACCACTAAGCTTTCAATATTGGGTCTGTTCCTTAATAAAATCAAATGTTATGAAAACGAGAGAGTGAGAGATTATGTGGGGAAGAAATAAATATGTATTGGTTAAAGTTTAGTCTGTAGCATAGCGTGCCGTGTCCTTCTGTGTCTTCCCTGAAAGACTTGGTAGAAGACAACAGGGGGGCTTTCCTTGCTTTAAAATAGTTGTACTGAATTGAAACATAGCTTTTATCAAACTATCCCACTCGAAATACTGTTTTCACCCAGTGCGGCGCAACAAATTTCCCCAAAATTCCTCCACTATCATTCCCTAACATTTTTTAAGTCATAAGAAGACAACAGCTAAATCTAAAAGATGCAAAATTCTATTTTTTTTCCATATAAATGTGACTAACAGCAGGGTGTCTGACTCAGTGGGAATCAGATACTCATTCAGTCTCTTACTAACCATTGATTCCATATAGGAGGGAGGTCACTTGCCTTTAGAAACCTCACTTTCTTCACTAGTAACTGGGGATAGTTGGGAAGAGGAAGCAGCAGAGAGAAAGGGAGAGAGAGGTGAGGGAAACTAGTTTGACAGATGAGGATGACTTCAAAAGACAGCCAGGCTTTCTAATGTGCAAAGTTCAAAAAGCATGGTTATCTTAGACCAGGACTAGTTACACGGTGGGTGAAGGTGTTCTGATCCTATAGCTGTAATTCACACAGCTGTTAGTACATGAAGTCTGGTGTGAAAGGCTACTGTGGTCCCAGGCAACTTGCCAATGCGAAAGCCTTTGGGATTATTCAACCCTCAGGAACAGGTAATTGGTGAGGTGTCAGGACCCCACCCAAGCAGCCTATGGTTCAGGGTGGGATTTTGTTGCCAATGGAACTTTGGAATGTTGGGGAGAAGGAAACAGGATGAAAGCTTGTTGTGTATACTGTTTCAACGTGAGGTGGGGCTTACGTGAGGCAGAGTCCATGTGGTACACTTGACGCCGATGACAGCAAGGCTGATTCCAGCCCCAGTGGAAAGATGCTGGTAAAAGTTGCTGGTAAAATTCATGCCAGGATCAGGCCTTGTGGGGGAGCCAGCTTTTGGTGAGTGAGGTAGGTATGTCTGGCAAATCAGGAACTGACACCCACTCCCAGACAGGCCCAACAATCATCACTGCTGTGTCACTGCACCCGTGCAATAAGGGGGAGTAGTGTACTGATCATGAGCAAGGGTGTATTACATAGATTGAAATGCGAGTTTCAGCTCTTCTACTTACTATTTGTACGACACCAGGGAAGTTACCTAACTAAGCCTCGGTTTCCTGTGTTGTAAAATGGGGTTACAATGCTATTGATCTCCTCGGGTGGTTGTGAAGGTAAAATGAGACAGGTCACATCAAGTGCACATAATACCACGTCAGTAAATGTTAGCTATCCTTACCGGGGCTATTATTCAATTCATCCTTCCAAGTCGGGGCACTGATTTGTGTCTCTCAGGCTTTGATCTAGGTGGAAAGATGGAGTGTTTTCCCGTCAAGTCTTTTCAACACAGTACACTGTGATGTAAGGCCTTGCTACTTAGTGTGGTCTGCAAACCAAAGCATCACCTGGGAACTTGTTCAAAAGACAGAAGCTCGGGCTCAATCCTTGTCCTCCTGAATCAGAGTGTGCAGTTTGATAAGATCCACTGGATAATTTCTACGCACATTAGAATTGAAGAAGACTTGTATAATGGATTACCTTATGATTGGTATCCTGCTTTCACCAATTACTGCCCACATAAACTTTTTCAAGTTACTTAACTTCTCTGAGTATAGCTCCTCATTTGTAAAAATAGAACAACTAATATGTGTTATTGCTGTGAAGAGCATATGAAATAACGTATGTTAAAGTTCTTACCCGTGCTCTAGCCGTGTATAGGCAGTGCAGCCTCTGATTCCTAGGAGGTAATAATGACAAGTAATTTTCAGGGCTCCAGATGTGGTCAGCTCTCGCTAGGCCTTTGGCTTTATGGGCCCTCACTATGATCCTAAAACAGTAGAGCTTTAGTGAATTAAAGTAAATAATTCCTGTCTTTCTCCAGCTTGATTGAGGCATAATAGACAAATAAAATTATATATACTCAAGGTATGCAATGTGATGATTTGATATACATGTATACTGGAAATGATTACCACAGCCTAGTTACTTAACACATCCATCACCTCCCATAGTTAATACATATCCCAAAGCAGTTAGACACTTTTTCTGTAAGGACCACATAGTGATTATTTTTGGCTTTGTGGGCCCCATGGGCTCAGTAATGACTACTCCCCTCTGCCCTATTAGTGAGAAAACAGCTATAGACAGTGTGTAAATAAAAGACATGGCTCTGTTCCCCCAAAATGTACAAAACAGGCGGCATGACACATTATAAGGAAAAAAAAGAAATTTGGGGCAGAGCTTAGCATTCATTCTAAGCCCTCCCCACAATGACTTTGGGGGACTTAGGAAAAAGCAGATACGATCACAGTACAGGCTATGTCTTGGAACTCAGAAGTATGGCTGAAAAGTGGAGGAATACATCTTTCTGGTGAGCTGAGTATTGCTTCTCAATGACCACCAAAGGTGTTTGGGAGTGGGTCTATTCCTGGAGCAATGTCTCTTCGTTCACTGTCTCCTCATGCCTAGAGCCTTCCTGGCCCTAACCTACTCTTCCAAACTTGCCAAAGAGTCACATCATATTCCTCAGAAACAATCTTTTAACAACACGGGTCAAGCATTAGCAAGGGAGTAGATTGTGATAAATTGTGTGTGTTTCCAGGTGCCAGGCTTGCTGGGCCTCTAGTTTTGAGCAGGGAAGGACAAGGGCATAGCAGAGACCAGTGGCCCCTAGGACGGTGGACCCAGCTGTAGAGTTACGTGTCTTAACCTTTAGTAAGTGCGTTCAGAAAATAGTGACATGGATGTAAGGTACAGCATAGACAGTAATCAATGATGTTTCAACAACTATGTGTAGATCCAGGTTGGTAGTAGACTAATTGCGGGGATCACTGCAAAAATTATATAAATGTCTAACCACTATGCTGTGCAACTGAAACAATATGAAATAATACTGAATGTCCACTGTAACTGAGAAAAATAAACAATTAAGATGAAAAGACTCGGACTACCATTGTATCCAGAAGATTCGGGTGGTGGGTGGGCTCTTGACAGCAGGAATCGCTGGGCTGCAGTTTTCTTTCCAGGGGACTTGATTGAGGTTGAGGCAGAACCTGAGCAAGTAGAAAGACCAGGCTCCAGATCTCCAGGAAAAGATGCTGGCAAGGGGCTAGGGAACCCAAGCCAAGGTGGAGCAATCCCAGTACTGGACGTGAAGCCCAGGAATGTGGAATGGGTATGGCAGTAGGAGCACTATTAGGCCTGCTGTCATCGCCAAGAGGCTGAAAGGCTTCTATGTCTGCTGTGGGGCACGGGACAATCAAATTAGGACTGGCTGGCACAAAGCCCTAGGTTTGTATATGCAATTTTAAGTTTTTCGGTATCACTGGATGCTGCAGTTGCTCTACATATTTTTTTTAATGTATTTATTGGGGTGACAATTGTTAATAAAATTACATAATTTCAGGTGTACAAGCTCTACATATTTTAAATGTCATGGCTTTGTGGAGTATGTTGCCTTTGGAGAAACACAGGGAAATACACTTGTGTGAGTGCCTGGTGGGCTTTTGTGGCAGTCAGACTGCTTAGCGAGATTCCAGAAAACCTATTGTACTGTAAAGGCTGGGTGCTCTTGGGATTGTGTATCAGTCAGAGTCCAGTGAGGAGGCAGGAACCCGTCTGCAACACCAAGTTTTCACTTAACATTGTCAATAGCTTCTGCTACTCTAAGCGAAAGAACACATAAGGAAACCAGTTTTACAGTTTGCTAATTGATATAAGGAGAATTCTCCTCCTGCAGCATCTCATCAACATTAGAACGAAATGATGTTATCCTGCTGTACTGGACCGGGGAAAATCTGTACCTAGGAGTAAAGCATTGTTAACAAGGTTTACCATTGTTGACTGAGCCACTAAACAGTGAAAGAGAAAACACTAAGTGAAAAAGAAAGCACTAAGGAATCAGGGAAGGAGCAACTACAGGAAACAACACTCACCTCTGGGGCTAGGGAAACAGACAGAAGAGGTAGGACCACTTAAAATTTAACCCCTCAGAGGAGTGTTTCCACAGAGTTAAACCCTGATCCTCAAGGATGGTTGTTTCGGGTGTTTCTGAGGGGAGAGTAATGAAGGAGTCCTACAAGGGTTGAAAACTGCAAACTGCATTCAGCTGCTGTCACGGGATGGCACTGCCACTGCAGTGGAGGAGTGTTGGTGGAGAAATCATCCCAGGAAGCAGGCAGGGAGGAGCAACTCCTTCCTCCTTCCTCTAGCCCTGCAGGCCCCTCTAGAGCCTAACAGAGCTCCAGCCAGCAAATCAGAAATGTGAATCCACATCACAAAGCACCCCAGGGAAGAGGGGGCAGGTAGGACTTGAGAGAGAGTGAAATGATAACCCACAGTACTTTTCTGCTTTTCTGGGACCAGCTCTGTGGCTCTGCTGGGCCTGTCTGTCCACTGAGATGACAAAAGTCTCGGGATAACCTTCCCAATTGCTGGATCATACTTCCTTCCCAGCACCTGTAGGCTGATCCACAGAAAATCCCGTGGTGTGCTCTCAGAAAGCACTGTGCATTGCATGACCAACAAGATGAAATCAGGGCTCTAGATCTTCTGATCCTGGAGACGGAAATGAACACCACATTTTTCTGTTATGATTTTTTATAGAAAAATAAAATTCATGTTGTTGTATCCCCACACAGGATTGGGTTGAAATGGCTAAGTGGCAGACTGATTGTAGCCTGAGCAAATGATTGGTTTTTGTGACAAGAAAATCAGAGGCAATGATTTCTACTGGGGAGTTCTTTAGAAAAACATACATGCTAGAACATATTGTGCCTCCTTCAGAAATTCAGGGCAGTCAGAGTGAGAACTCCATTTTATACACTACTGCTCAGAGACAGAACCAATCGGAGATAACCATGAGGTTATCTGTAGCCCATATTTGCAGGTAATACATTGAAAGTGAGCAAACCTTCTTAAAACACAGAACAGAGTTGGAGCTAATTGGGAATGGCCAGTGTTATAAAACGTTAGACCACTGATGACAGACTGAGAGTCTTGTAGAGTTTAATTCTCCCCAGTACAAAGATGAGACCAATGTAAATTGCTATGTTAATAAACAATGGGCATAAAGAATCATAATTTCAAACGCTAAGAGAAGAAGATTGAGATAGTGCTCGCTAAGATTTTCACGTTGTTATTTTTATTTTTGATGAACAATTAGAGTTCAAGCCAAATTGCCATGTATATTATTATTAGTGTTCACACATTTACTTTTGTCAATTAACTGTTTTGTAAATCAGATATTGTTAATTGCAGTCCGTTATTCTTCACCTCATCCTTTGCCTTTCAACACATATAGCTTATCCATTGAAAAGTGAGCCTACAAATTCAGAAAACTTATTCTCAATCCCAGACTGTGTGTGGTTAACTCTAGATCTATTTTTTCCTACTATGCTGTAATCACAGTTCTTAATATGGACCGACTTCCTCGATTCTAGTTGGCTCTGTGTCACGATTTTTCTGACCACTCAGTATTGCCCATCCCTTCTGGCTTCATTACCGGACTGATCCTTTTCGGACAGCAGCTCTGTTTGATTGTACCCTCTGACCTGCGACAACAGGGAAGAAGTACATTGCCATCCTAGTTGGATCCCTGCCCCAACTGAGGTCAGAGGTGTGGTGTCAGGCATTTCTTAGATCACCTCTCTGTAATCTCAGCATAAGCTCAAGGAAAAGTACTTCCATGCTTTGTTCTGGTACTAATCGCAGTTGTAGTTACATTCTAATACCCTGAAGGATTAAACCCAGTACTAGTTGCCCCCTGCAGAACAATATGTAAATTATGTATATTCAATATTGATCTGCCATACATCTTACTACATTGCATCAGTGATATGTGTGGTTGCGTGCCAAGTTGGGGGCGAAGCAAAAGCCTCTAATTCCTTAGGTATTAGGGAATTCCTATTCAACTTGTGTTCCTGCATTCCACTAAAACTTGGGTGTTTTTTTCACAATCACAAGAAAAGACTCTCACTGGAATTGTTAAGAGCACAAATGATGTCAGAAATGGAAAATGCAATTTCCAAGGGAAGCAGTAATGTAGAGACCAGTGTAATAATTGCAAGTTTGGTGTGCAATGGGAAGTGTCATTCTTGAAATGAAAAACAAAAGATTATACACCATCAATTGTTTAGCTGGACTGTTAGGATTGCCTGAAAAGGTTAGGAATTACTGGTTTAGATCTCTCCATGGGAGAAAAATGGAAACTATAGAAGGGTAGAGAGATTAGAGATAATAAGCATTTTTTACTTGATGACATGTTGTTGCAAAGGAAAACTTTTGGATGGAAAGACGTTGAATTAAGTGTCCAGAAGAGTATGATTTTCTCTGCTTCTTGACAATGTTAGCCGATAGGCAGCGATGGAAACTAGGGCAGACTGGATTTCTGAAGTCTGCTGGGTGAGCAGAGAGCTCCTGTATAAAAGCAACGTGACAGGCTGCTTGAAATCTCAAGGTCAAGACTGCTAAGGAATATGAATCCATGTTGTAAATACAGTGCTTATCATTTAAAAAGCAGGGGACCAAATTAGGTTTTCCTTTCTATATAGAGGAACACAGGTAAAATTATGAAAATTTTATCATTTTTAGCTAAACTGTACACATACCAGGTAGGATGAGGTTAAGCCTTATTCATCTGTTATAGACAGGCAGGACGCCTTGCCACTCAGATTTCAGGGTGAATTATTTCAATAACTCATCCACTGAAAAACCATTAGGCTGACTCTGTGCTTAGACTTGTGCTAGAGAAAGTTATGCTCTTTGTCCAAGGAGAACTTTTCCCCTACAAATTGTGGGGTTGTGGCACCCATGTAGCTGAAGACCTTTGCAATTCTTAGTTCACGTTCCCTAACTGGATGAAATACCTGAATACCATATGTACCTGTTACTTTTACTTTACTTCATGGGGGGAGCACATGTGGCTTAGAAGTTAGTATACGTTGCCTGGTGGGAAACACATCTAGCTATTGGATCACACTACCACAGTCAGGGATCTGCTGATTTCTTCTCGGTGCCCAGCTTGATCAATTGGTCCAGGGGCCTACAGGGTCTAATTGAGAAGGATTACTTATTAGGGCTCTGCTTTGGGGTGTTTCTCACATTGGTAAGGGGAGGCAGCATGCTGACACCATGTATGTGCCATCTCTGACCTAAAGAAGAGCATCTAACTGAACAGTTTGATGAAAGCTGGCTGCTGAAACATTTTAGGTTCTGTTCTATAAGGGGCAACTATTACTTGGTTCTTCATGCCTTATAGTATCCAGAGAACAAAAAATAAGCCTATTGTGTTGTTCTCTGGATATTATGGGTCACGAAGGAACCATCGATATCATGAACACAAAAATTTATATACTATTCATTGAGCAATCCTACTTAGTGCTGTAATGGCCCCCAAATTTTTAACCTTGTTGCAAAGGAGGTAATCAAAAGACGACGACCAAAATATTTTAAAGGAACCAAGAAGTGGGTTGCCCTGGAATAAGTTTGTACATGACAGTGAGAAGTCAAACTGTCAAACACCTCATGGGGATTTGATATTTTCAAAACTTTGTTTTCATTGAGACCTGTAGTCTACTGAAAAATGTAAAGCAGGAATACTGTTTAATATTTCAATCTGTATAATACAATCTAATTCATTGATGAAAATGCAAAGGAGCATCTACCAACGGGAATGCAGAAGTTTTTTTTCTTCTGAGGCTTACTTCATCAATTCTCTGTCTTCATGGAGTTTCTTTCATTAATTAGACTGCATATCCTGATGAAATGAGGCCATTATCCAGCCTCGTCTTTCCTTGAGAAGGAAGAGTTGTTTTCTTGTTGGAGAGACATTGATCTTGTTTATATTTTATTTCCAATGTGTGTGTTGTATGTCAGAAAATCATCCAGCATAGGAAATAGGAGGACATTAAAATTCTTGTTTAAAACCCTAGTGAGGACAGAATTTGGCACAGTAAACCTTATTGTTCCTCCCTGAATTTATTTTCCCAGAAGTAACTCTAATCTTGGAGTATTAGTAAGTGTGTATAAAACCAGAAATGCTCTGGATATGACACGCTAAAGATTGCCAGCTGAAATCTTCATGCCAGAAGGAAGCAGGCCCCAAAGGCCGTATTTTCTTGAATTCAGGGACATTTTCCTGGTTAAGGGGATTAAATGGTAAGTTATGATAACATGCACTAATTCTGACTTATTGGAAGAAAGTGTAGTAGTCTTCATAATTCTGAACAATAACTTATTTTGAAGAAAAACGCATTTACAAAAAGGACAGTGTTGTTATTTTTCAGGTATTATAACTGTTCATAAAGTAGAGGTAATTTGGGTCTGCTTAATCAATAGCTAACTTGAACATAGTTAATTACATTTCAACATGTGCAACCAACTTGGCTGGATGGACTAACTCAGTACGTTTTGCATGCCCTTGTGTACTTTTTTTTAAATTAAATTTATTGGGGTGACAATTGTTAGTAAATTTACATAGATTTCAGGTGTACAATTCTGTATTACATCATCTATAAATCCCATTGTGTGCTCACCACCCAGAGTCAGTTCTCCTTCCATCACCAAATATTTGATCCCCCTTACCCTCATCACCCACCCCCCACCCCCTTACCCTCTGGTAACCACTAAATTATTGTCTGTGTCTATGAGTTTTTGTTTCTCATTTGTTTGTCTTGTTGTTTTTGGTTTATATACCACATATCAGTGAAATCATAGGGTTCTCTGCTTTTTCTGTCTGACTTATTTCACTTAGCATTATACTCTCAAGATCCATCCATGTTGTCACAAATGCTCCTATATCATCTTTCCTTAACGCGGAATAGTATTCCATTGTGTATATATACCACAGCTTCTTTATCCATTCATCTATGGAAGGACATTTTGGTTGTTTCCATGTCTTGGCCACCGTAAACAAAGCTGCAATGAACATTGGAGTACACGTATCTCTATAGAGAAATGCTTTTATATTTTTGGGGTAGATACCCAGGAGAGCGAGTGCTGGGTCATATGGTAATTCTATTCGTAATTTCTTGAGGAACCTCCACACTGCCTTCCATAGCGGCTGCACCAGTCTGCATTCCCACCAACAGTGTATGAGAGTTCCTTTTTCTCCACAGCCTCTCCAACACTTGTTACTATTTGTTTTGTTGATGAAAGCCATTCTGACTGGGGTGAGGTGATATCTCATTGTGGTTTTCATTTGCATTTCTCTGATGATTAGCGATGTTGAGCATTTTTTCATATATCTATTTGCCATTTGTATATCCTCTTTGGAGAAATGTCTCTTCAGGTCCTCTGTCCATTTTTCAATTGGGTTGTTTGTTTTTTTGTTGTTGAGTTTCATGAGTTCCTTGTATATTTTGGATATTAGCCCCTTATCAGAGGAACTGTTTGCGAAAATCTTCTCCCATTCAGTTGGTTGCCTCGTTATTTTGTCAATAGTTTCTTTTGCTGTGCAGAAGCTTTTCAGTTTCATATAACCCCATTTGTTTATTTTAGTTTTTACTTCCATTGCCTTTGGAGTCAAATTCATAAAATGCTCTTTGAACCCAAGGTCCGTAAGTTTAGTACCTATGTTTTCTTCAATGCAGTTTATTGTGTCAGGTCTTATGCTTAAGTCTTTGATCCATTTTGAATTAATTTTGGTACCTGGTGACAGATAGCAGTCCAGTTTCATTCTTTTGCACGTAGCTATCCAATTCTGCCAGCACCATTTATTGAAGAGGCTGTCTTTCTTCCATTGTATGTTTTTAGCTTCTTTGTCAAAAATTATCTGTCCATCCATATTTATGTGGTTTTATTTCTGGGTTCTCAATTCTATTCCATTGGTCTATGTGTCTGTTTTTCCGCCAATACCAAGCTGTTTTGATTATTGTAGCCCTGTAGTACAAGCAAAAATCAGGGAGTGTGATGCCTCCAGTATTGTTCTTTTTTTTTAATATCGCTTTGGCTATTCGGGGTCTTTTGTGGTTCCAAACAAATCTGATGATTTTTTGTTCTATTTATTTAAAAAATGCCATTGGGATTTTAATGGGGATTGCATTAAATCTGTATATGGCTTTGGTTAATATGGCCATTTTAACTATGTTGATTCTTCCAATCCATGAGCACGGAATGTCTTTCCATTTCTTTGTGTCTTCTTCAATTTCTTTCAAAAATGTCTTATAGTTTTCAGCATATAAATCCTTCACATCCTTGGTTAAGTTTATTCCTAGGTATTTTATTCTTTTTGCTGCAATTGCAAAAGGAATTGTTTTTTCTATCTCTTTTTCTGAGATTTCATTGTTGGTATATAGGAAAGCAATGGGCTTTTGTACGTTGATTTTGTAGCCAGCAACTTTACTGTATTCATTGATTGTTTCTAATAGCTTTTTGGTGGAGTCTTTAGGGTTTTCTATATATAGCATCATGTCATCTGCAAAAAGTGATCATTTAACTTCTTCATTCCCAATTCGGATGCCTTTTATTTCTTTCTCTTGCCTGATAGCTCTGGCAAGGACTTCCAACACTATGTTGAAAAGCAGAGGTGATAGGGGACAACCTTGTCGTGTTCCTGAACGTAGAGCAAAGGGCTTCAGCTTTTCACCATTAATTACGAGATTAGTTGAGGGCTTGTCGTATATGGCCTTTATTATGTTGAGGTATTTTCCTTCTATACCAATTTTAGTAAGTGTTTTAATCATAAATGGATGTTGTATCTTATCACATGCTTTTTCTGCATCAATTGATAGAATCATATGATTTTTGTCCTTTATTTTGTTTATGTGATGTATCACATTGATGGATTTTCGAATGTTGAACCATCCTTGTGCCCCGGGGATGAACCCCACTTGGTCGTGATGAATAATCTTTTTAATGCATTGTTGTATTCGATTTGCTAGAATTTTGTTTAGGATTTTAGCATCTGTATTCATCAGAGATATAGGTCTGTAGTTTTCTTTTTTTGTGTTGTCCTTACCAGGTTTTGGTATCAGGGTAATGTTGGCCTCATAAAATGAGTTAGGGAGTACTGACTCTTCTTCAATTTTTTGGAAGAGTTTGAGCAGGATTGGTATTAGATCCTCTTTGAAGGTTTGGTAGAATTCACTGGTGAAGCCATCTGGTCCAGGACTTTTGATTTTGGGAAGGTTTTTGATGACTGATTCAATTTCATTACTGGTGATCGGCCTGTTAAGATTTTCCAGTTCTTCATGATTCAGCCTTGGAAGGCTATATGTTTCTAAGAACTTGTCCATTTCTTCTAAGTTATTAAATTTGGTGGCATATAGTCCTTCATAGTATTCTTGGATAATCCTTTGTATTTCTCTGGTGTCCGTGATAACTTCCCCTTTTTCATTTCTGATTTTGTTAATTAGTGTCTTCTCTCTTTTTATCTTAGTGAGTCTAGCCAAGGGTTTGTCGATTTTGTTAATCTTTTCAAAGAACCAGCTCTTTGTCACATTAATTTTTTCTATTGTCTTTTTGTTCTCTATTTCATTTAGTTCTGCTCTGATTTTTGTTATTTCCTTTCTTCTGCTGACCTTGGGTTTCGCTTGTTCTTCTTTTCCTAGTTTTTTAAGGTGTAACATGAGGTTATTTATTTGGGATTTTTCTTGTTTCTTGAGATAGGCCTGTAATGATATAAATTTCCCTCTTAAAACTGCTTTCGCGGCATCCCAAAAATTTTGGTAGGATGTATTTTCATTGTCATTTGTTTCTATGTATCTTTTGAGCTCTCCTCTAATTTCTTCTTTGACCCAGTCGTTCTTTAAAAGTATGTTGTTTAATCTCCATGTATTTGTGTTTTTTCCTGCTTTCTTTCTGCAGTGGACATAAAGAATCATAATTTCAGACGCTAAGAAAAGAAGATTGAGATAGTGCTGGCTAAGATTTTCACGTTGTTATTTTTATTTTTGATGCAACCAACATGGCTGGATGGACTAGCTCAGTACGTTTTGCATGCCCTTGTGTACTTTTTTATCAGGGGCAGGAGTGAAAGTATAACGATATGTGTATCACATGAAGCGTTTTTGGTGGACAAATAATCCAGTTCCTCATTGCTCAGCTGGCATTCCTCTGAGTTGTATTCTGCAGGGTCTCCCAAAATTCTCTAGAGGGATTACGCTTAGGTTGCCCAAGACGACCCGTAATTGATAATGCTTTCTTACACACTTTCCGTTCCTTGCCTTATTTCCTCATTCCATTACCCAGGTTTCCTGGGATCACCTCCTACAATAACACTCGTGCTTGCATTTTTGTCACAGAGTCCACTTCTAGCAAGAAACAAACAAAAGACACATTTCCATTTACAAACTACATTGCATGAGACTGAGAGGGAGATCAAGGAATACAGTTTAGGATTAAAGACCTGGAGGTTTTATTTTAGTACAGACTTAATATTAGTCAATGTGGTGTGGAGTGAGACCAGGCCCCTCACTGTAAGAAGAGCATGACTGAGTGAGATTAAAAGATATGGACACTGTGTCACCTGAGGAAGTGTTAAAGGAATTGGAGACGTTCAACCTATAAAAGCATAGGAATTATTGGTGAGACATCAAAGCTGCCCTTAAATTGTAAAAGTAGATGAGGTGGTCTTATTTTGAATTGTTCAGCCAAAGAAGGACTGATGTGGGGTTGGTGGGGGGGGGTCCAAAAGGGAATTTAACACTCACAGTATAGTTGAAATGAGACAAACAACACTTGGAAGCTCACATAGATAATTTGCTATGTAAATTTTCTGAGCCTGGATTTTCTTATTTGGGAAACAGAAAAGAATAATAACACTACATCCTGTTGCTGAACTTAGAGAGTACAGAATTTATCCCCCTTCCCAAGATTTATAACAACTGAAGATTATATACAATGGCCCTATTACCTTTCTGAAGGAAAACCCACGACAGTCAAGTGTTTAAATAGAACCTAAATCTTAATATGTATTACAGATTACATATACATATCAGATTCCTTTCATCAAGATGATCCATTCCTGGCTCCATATTCCCTTATGTTAAGAAGCTACCACAAAAAAAAAAAAAAAAAAGGAAAAGAAGCTCCCGTGTTTCCTCAAAAAGAAGACCTAGGTGGAAAATCAGCTCTAATGCTTCTTTTGGAGCAAAAATTAATAGAAGACCTAGTCTTATATAATATAATATAATTCAATACAATACAATATAATATAATACCAGGTATAATATAATATAATATAACATACTACCGGGTATCATATCATATCATATCATATCATATCATATCATATCATATCATACTGGGTATAACATAACATAACAACACCGGTCTTACATTAATGTTTGCTCCAAAAGACGCTTTAGACTAATTGTCGGGCTAGGTCTTATTTTCGGGGAAACAGGGTTGGTATACTGAAAGCATCTATATATTCACATTAGGAAATGCACACATTTCATGGCACCTTATTCTGTGTCCAGGTAGATTCTGCTCCACTTCCCTGCAGAGTTACCGCTGTCTGCGTGATCATACCCAGCTTACCGGATCATTTTTAGCTTGGACTCTAGGGAACAATGGAAACCATTTTTAGTATCACTTCTCCCTCATTTCCCCGTCTCAGGTAAAAGCAACTTCACTCACTGTTCCCTCCATTCTGAAGACTCTTCTTGGAGATACCTCCATAAAGGAAGTGAAGGCAATAGCAAGTGCAAAGCCCCTGAGGCAACAGTGCACCTGGTCGGTTATAAGAGGAGGCCATTGTGCCCGGAGTAAAGGGAGCTACAGGGAGAGATGTGAGAGATGGAGAGGTAGCTGGAGGCCAGAGCGAATATCAGGTCCACAGAGAGGCATTCCAGACTCTTATCTCACTGCCTTTAACCTCTGTCTCTTACTCATTCCCTCATTCCCCTTTCTTTTCCTTCTCAGCTCTTACCACTGTCTGGCATGCTCTGTTATTATTTGCTTAGATGTTTCTTCACATCTGAGTGTAAGCTCCATGACAATAGATACTTTGACTCTTTATCATTTATGTATTCCCTAAACCCAGAACATTGGCAGGCCATAGTAAGTACTCAATAACTGTTTGCAAAGCATGAAATGCATGTTAATCCTGAAGCTGTCTGGGTCTTGAGACAGCACATTTTGCTGCATGACAAACCTATCCCAAATCTTAGTTACTTAGAACAACCACCATCTACCAGGTGGTTCATTCGGTTTGGGTCAGTCTCAGCATAGTTCTTGGACCTTGGTCATATGTGTGGCAGTTTGCTGGGATTAGGAGATGGGGGACAAGTGTGAAGGAAACAGGGTTCGGTGTTGCTCTTCAGCATGCAGGCTTCTGCTTGTATTAAGTTTTTACCCCATTTTCCAAGACACTGAGAACCAGCCCAAGTTTTAGTAATGAAGATCTAAATCTGACCCCTTGATGGGTGGAATTACAAAGATACCTTGATCACAAGTGTATGATGATGGGATGATTAGATAAAAAAGATGTGGAATATTTACACAATGGGATACTACTCTGCCATAATAAAAGACGAAATAGTGCCATTTGTGACGGCAAGGATGGATCTTGATATTATTATGCTAAGTGAAATAAGTCAGACAGGAAAAGTAGAGAACCATATGATTTCACTGATATGTGGTATGTAAAACTGAAAACAACAAAAGAACAAGACAAACAAAGAAACAAAATTCATAGACACAGACGATATTTCAGTGGTTACCAGAGGGTAAGGGGGGTGAGGGGATAGTAGATGAGGGTAAAGGGGATCCAATATTTGGTGACGGAAGAACTGACTCTGGGTGATGAACACACAATGCGATATATAGATGACGTATTACAGAGTTGTACACCTGAAATCTATGTAACTTTACAAACCATTGTCACCCCCATACACTTTAAAGGAAAAAAAAGTATGACGATGGGGAGGCGAAGATTGTGGCCATTTTTACAATCTACCACAGCTCTTTGTTCTTCCTTGTCTAATTTGCTGGTCTCTGTTTTCGAGCCCCATGTCTATTTGTCGAGCAGCCAATAAACTGTCTTCTCCATCTGAATATTATCTAGTGCAAAGTTTATATACTGTTTTCTGGAAGGACATCTTTCTCCATAAACCTTTTGGGCATTGCCAATTGTTCTGATACTGTTTTACCCTGCCTTTTATTGTAGATTAATTTTGAAACATATATTTTAAATCCAGATAGCTGCCACTTCGAGATGACCCTAGCATGTATTTTTGTTCATAATTTTCATGGTTGGAATGAACTAATGCTGTTTCTATCTACTGCAGAAACATTTCATCCTTGTAGCACTTTTTAAAGCCAACATCTGGTGTATATGCTGTACAGTTCAGTCACTCTGTTTGTGGGGACAAAGCCCCAAAAAGCAGTTTCCAGGCTCTCGGCCTCACATAGAAAGGTGCTGGTTCAGGTAGTAAATGGCCATCAACTGTGATTGGATGGCCATCAGCTGTGGCTAGTTGGCCGTCAGCTGTAACTAGTGATCCATTATTGGCCATTAATATAACTGCCGTGGCTACGCTAGCAAAAAAATGGGGGCTAGCAAGAGCGGATTGCAGAGAGGCGGATGCCACCGGTGAGAATATAGTGATATGACTCCCCTACTTATGGCTCCGTGGGTGTTCCTTTTTGGCCTCACCATGTCCTGCATTCTTATGTGGGGAGCGGGACCAGAGACCCTGCAGGAGACCCCACACAACACTGTTTTTCTTCTCCATAGGTTTTCCCTTGCCATTTGGAGAGCATTGTCCATTTTCTGTTGGCCTGTTCTTTTTCCTATGGTACAGAATGTCTTGTGCCACATTTATAGAAGCATTTTTTCCTCACATAGTTATATACTAAATCACACACTCTAGAGCATGCTAAAATATACATGGACGCCAATGTGGTTTTTGTTTTGGTTTGGTTTGTGTTGTAATGGATGTCACCTGTGTCCCTCACCATTTCATGTAATTTGCCAGCAACCACATTTATTGGTCTGAGGGTTCTCTCTGGTCCCCAAAGTCTTTTTTGCCCACGTGAAGCAGGTCATAAAGAGTGTCATGAAATTATTCGCTCCCCAACTCTAGTCCTCAGCTATACCCCACCGCATTCACTCTTTGGCTGGGGCTGATAATTCTCAGTTGCCCATTCTGTAGTGGCTCCCAGATTTTCCCGGACGCTCAAGCTCCAATTTGTTTCAGGGTTGACCTGCTGGTTCATAATATTCTTTATTGGCTACCTTTTTCCCCCTTGCCCCCCAGCCACTTGTTTGTCCTTCCCTCCCAAATAAACTACCTGCCCTCAAATCCTTACTGCAGATTCCGCTTCTGGGGGAGACCAAACTAAAACATGTGTACATATCTTTCTAATTTTTACGGTAACATTTTCTTAGTGCTAAATATTCCTTTACTTGCTGTTGTATCACATTTTCTTTTTTTAAATTTTCTTAATCATTGTTTTTCAGTTACAGCTGACATTCAGTATTATTTCATATTAATTTCACGTGTAAAGCATAGTGGTTAGACATTTACATAATTTACGCAGTGATCCCCCCAATTAGTCTAGTGTTCACCTGGCACTAAATAGTGGATAATGTTGCAACAGCTATATATTATATCACATTTTTTTCTGATACTCCTGGGAACCCAAATTTTTGACCAGGCTCTGTCAGATAAATTAATGCTTCTCTGGTATGTCCTGTCCTTCCTTCCAAGGATGTGAGTACTGGGGAGGAAGAGGGTAGGTATGCATGTATGAGCAACTGTGAGCTTGTGTGTGTGTGTTCAAGGTATGGGAATTGGTGAATATATATGTATGTGTGTTTACATATGTCATGTGTCATGTGTTAATATGGTGAGGGGAAAAGATAGGGAAGTGATATTTAAAAAGTATTTAAAAATTTGAATGTTGTATATTGTATTCACTATTGCTGTTTAAAATTTCAAGAGTGGAACAGTGGTAGATGCCTGACCAATGCGCTGTACACCTGAAGCTGTAGTATAGAATAATACTGAATGAAAACTCTAATTTCATATATGTATGTTTTCATAAGAGGGAGTTTATAGCATAGGGAAGATAATCAATGGTATTTTAATAGATATATACGATGTCAGAGGGTTATTAGCTTGGGGGAGGAGGGTTATCATTTTGTGAAGGATGTAAATGTCTAACTATTACGTTGCTTTGTACACCTGAAACTAATAAAAAATAAGAATGGAAAGGGGATGTGACTACTTTTAATATTTTTAACTTGTTTGGTTTAAGGACAATTAGTAGTGAAAAGGAAAGGACAGTAAAAAGATCTATTTGTATTATTAAATTATACGTAGAGCATCTGTAGAAATAGGCTTGAAGATTGCCCTATAATGTCTCTACCTGTTGTGCAGCTAGGTAAGGACAGAGAAAATCACTTTGTTCTTTGTGCCCCCCACCCCCCACGTAGGGAAGTAGGATTGTGCCCTGAAGTCTGCTCAGACAGCTGTTTTTGGATTGTGTATGTATGCAGCAGGTGGGCTGGGTGCAGAGTATATGTTTACATCACAAAGCAAAGTCATCTTGCTCTCATGTTCAGATGCTTGTTTCATTTCCTACTACTCTCCTTGGCACCAAATATAATAATGATTTCCTTTGTGTGTTGGTGTTTTCTCCTCGTGTCCTAGGAAGAATGAGTTGCTCTCATCTTCTTAGAGATACCTACAGAGGACTGGAAGACATATGGAATAAGGAAGTGTTAGCAAAATATGATCATACACTGGACTATCATCACCCGATCTGAAAAATTGATAGGAGTTGCATGAAATATCTGTTGAGAGTTGGTTGTATTTAGAGGTTTTTTTAAATAATTGTTTTATGTTTCAATTATAGTTGACATGCAATATTATATTAGTTTCAGGTGTACCACATAGTTGTTAGACTTTTACATAACTTATGAAGTGATCATCATGATAAATCTAATACCCACCGAAGAAGTATCAGTATCAGGATTTTAGTTAATGCATGCTGTTTTTCGAATAGAAAAAAATAAACACAGTTACACTTTAAGAATAAGACAAAAGATCAATGGAAGAGAAGCGTCAAATAAATTCTTGTCTGATGATTCAGATCATTGTCCTGTGAAGTACCTAAGCTCTTCACTCAACCTTTAGATGGAGTTTCTATTTGTACATCATTCTTTTAAATACACAATGGTGCCAATCTGATTTGTTGATGAAACCAGGAATGGGAAACTGAGATGGGGCAATTGGGATGGAGGATATTGTATAGTGTTGGGACACTCTGGGAACAGCAAATCCCACCATGCAGCCAGCTGGTCCAGAGAGGTGTGTCTTGGATTTATAGTGCTGGGGATCACCTGCTAAAATTTTAAAATGATAATACGGCATTTGTCTGCCAGCAACTGCCAAAACTTTATAAATTCCATCTAATCTGTATAACTTCAACAAGAAGGTGACTAGGGAGGAAGTGGTAGAAATGATTCCAACGTATTATAAATTGTGAGCTTTGCACTTGGTCTTGCCAATGGATTATGCTGCTCATGCATGTATTATGGCATACATTCATAACATGTCCAGTGTCAATATTGAATGTCTGCTTAAATTTACTAATATTAGAAGAACTGTCAGCAAATGAAAAAGTCAGCACCTCTGGTTATTATCACTTCAAATATGTGAGTGACAGCTCTGCATTCAAATTCATGAGAACATTCTTTTTTTTTCCTGCTGGAGATTTATCTCTTTATAGAGACACATGTGCAGCAGCTACCTGCTTTACCCTTTCTGTAGTCAACTGTATTCATTTCTCATGTGCTAGTAGGCCCTCATATTTTAATATTCTCAGAGCACTTCCTTGTTGGAAAGAAATAACCAGGAAATTAAGCCCAGTGTCATACATCATTTGAGTTTTGCTGAGAGACTTCTTGGGGCTTTGGTAGTAGTACATGGACTTATGGAAGGAAAGAGAAAGCAGTGGCCTTGTGGGCCTGGAGAACTCAATTGCATATCCTCAAGGGAGTTAACACCATCCCTACGCACAGTCCCTAAAAAGGGCTCAGTGTAGTAGTAGGGGTTAGGAGCTTAGAGCATGACAGAGAACAGAACTAGATCCCAAACTTGGTTGCTTTTCTTATGAGCTGTCACCTTAAGTCCTTTAAGCCTTATTTCCTCTTCTATAAAATGGAGATAGAGTACTTTACTCATAGGGTGAGGATTACATGAAATTGTATATAATCCAGTACCTGGAACATAATGGGTATAAATAAATGTCAGTTGCTATCATTCTTATTCTTCCCAATGCTGATACCCCAATATGTCCAGTCTGTTAGATGGGGTCCAGGAGCAGGGTACACAGACAGTTTTTGGTACCCAGAGTCATTCAAGTGTGGGAAAAGATGATTAATCAGGATTGGATCCAGGAACCTTGCAAGAGGTTGTGAGGGATGTACAAGGAGACATGTAGCAAGATGACCAGTCCATCTAGGGAAGAACGATGTACTTAGATGTTTGGAAAAGAAGTAGGGTTCTGGTCAAGTGGGCAACAGTTTAGAGAAGTGCTCTATACCAATATGGTACTAAGATAAAACCTCAAATCTACAAGATGAACAAACATAGCAAGAGTGAGTGCAAGATTTTGGGTACCCAGGACTCCCCTCATGCATCCCTGTTGTGGAGTCTACAAAAGGACTGCTTTCAGGTCCAAATGGTGGGATTGATATTCCTGCCACAGTTGGAGTCTGTTTGGAACTGGTGAGGGTAGTAGTTTCCAGGAAAAAAACATTCATGAGGACTGGAGAAGACAGGGGCCTAATTCCTGGCCAAGTTTTAGGCTCACTTCTACACTTGCATTGATTTTGCTGTTATCCAACTTTACCCAAGCTCTTCCCTTGGACACTGAAACTTGTCAGCCATTTCCTATTCCTGACTTGGGTTTCTGGTCCTCAAACCCTTGCTTTAATTTGGCAAGAATGCGTACTCTAATTCCTCATTTTCCATGTTGCATCTGGATTTGCTGACTATTACAATGTGAGCTCCTTGAGAACAGGAAAACGTCCTTTTCATCTTTGAATCTTGAGCCTGTACTCTGTGCCCTCACCTGAAAGATATTTGCTGAACATCACAGAGGTTCAGCAAATATCTTTGGGGTGAGGGAATAACTAAATCTCCCAGGATCCAGCCCTACAAATCTTGGCCCTCTTGTTCCTTATGTCTTTATATGGCTATCTGTATAGCTATAGATGGTTATATGAAGAGACAGCATGGGTGAAAATATGTTACAAACAAGTATTAACCCGATGTTAAAGCACAAATAATAAAGCCTTATACATCATATCTTGGTAAGATTCTGCAAAGAGGTTCCAGTAGCCTTTGTGATTTATTCAGTGGTGACTAATTTTAGCTTTAAATTAGGAAGGTAAAATAAATGTAAGGTTTTTGGTTTTTTTTCAAACTCTTTCTGACACTTCCTAAATCCCTCATGTAGTAAATGTTTTTTTCCATTATCTGACTGCCTGGGGTGGCGGAGGAGGAACAAAAGCTGATGACATAAGTCAGTCCCAACACCCTCTGTGCTTTAGAGGTTGCCTTAGTTCTTACTTTTGTTTTCTTCTGGGTGTGTCAAGCCCTTACTAAAAGAGAGATCACAAGGTGTCCAGAATGCCTTTTGGAAACTCCAGGGAATACAGGAAATGCTCTTATTCTGAAGCCTACGACTTCTCCTGTAAATTGAGGGCTTCCTCTGGTTACTGGAGCAGGCTCGACTAGTGATAGGAGGAGACCAATCATAAGGGAGTTAATGCTCGTGGAGGTGGTCCTCCACTAATGATAGACAGGGAATTGATTGATACATGTCCGAGGTGTTGCCTAGTCCCCAGCAGTTCCTTCTTGGTTGCCCACAGTGCATGTTGTAGTTTCTTCTTCTTCTTCTTCCTCTTCTCCTCCTCCTCCTCCTCCCTCCTCCTCCTCCTCCTCCTCCTCCTATAGAAATAGCTTCCTTCTTTTTAAATTTTTTACTGGGGGATATTGGGGAACAGTGTGTTTCTCCAGGGCCCATCAGCTCCAAGTCGTTGTCCTTCAATCTAGTTGTGGAGGGAGCAGCTCAGCTCCAGGTCCAGTTTACGTTTTCAATCTTAGTTGCAGGGGGCGCAGCCCACCATCCCATGCGGGAATTGAACCAACAACCTTGTTGTTGAGAGTTCGCACTCTAACCGACTGAACTATCCGGCTGCCCCTCCGCCAGCTCAGCGGCAGCTCGTTGTCCTTCAATCTAGTTGTCCTTCAATCTAGTTGTGGAGGGTGCAGCTCACTGGTCCATGTGGGAATTGAACTGGCAACCCTGTTGTTCAGAGCTCACATTCTAACCAACTGAGCCATCCGGCCGCCCCTGTCGTTGCTTCTTTCCCTTTCCTGCCTTATCTCTCCACTCACCTCCCAGTAATTCCTGGGTTTATATTCAAATCCTTGGCTCAGGATCTGCTTATGGGGAAGCCAAACTAGGACATTGACTGCAAACAGACATGGACAGTCAATATAGTTTCCTGCTGGATATTAAGATGTGTCTATGGAGGTAGAACCAGTATTCCCAGGTATAACATTCAGGTAGAACCCATATGCATAGCAATTAGCTGATAAACTGGGGCAGGATACAGAGGGCCAATGGGTCCCCAATGCTAGTCCGCATTTCTACAATTTAAATGAATATATTTTTCTCTGAGGTTATGTCTTTTATAAAATGATAGTCACAATAGATGGTATACATTTTTTCTTTTTCCTTTTTAAAAATAAAATTACTCAGTGAATGATAAGTTGACAATTACGTAATGTACCCAGCAACCAGCACATTTTTCTTATACTCGAACCTATCTGTTAAAATCCAAAAATCTTGGAACACAGTTGTCATAGAAGATACAAGGACGTAGAAAATGTATAGATGCTTTCATGATTGCTGGCTACATATTTGTGAGGAAATCCATCACACCCTTTTGAGTGAAGCAAGAGTGTCAGTGACCTCAGAGGCTTCTTCTAAGGTCTAAACAATCTTTGACTTCTCTGGCTCCAGGGCCCTTCAGACTGTAAAGCTGTAAATATTATCTTTGATAACCTCTCATCTCCTTACATTTTTCTGCTTCTCCAAGGCCTTCCTTAAACTCTGTGTGGCTATTTTCCCTAATAAACATATCCATTGTGAAGGCATGAAGTATCTCTTAATCCTAGTTTAATCTCTGATATTGGGGGGAAGGAGTATTTGTTTAATATGGAATAATTGCAGCATTTGTAGACCGTGTATCAGTCACTTGGTAGAGACTGTGCAAGTTGGTTAGGAGCTGGCTGGGACACGGGACCCCAGGAGTGCTGGTGCTCAGCAAATGGCTGTAGAAGAGATGGAAATTTGTAGTAGAGAAAATAGGAGCAAAAGCCTGTTGTCCTGGGACATGAGAAGGAGGCAGACGATGTGCATTCAGGAAAGGCCCCAAACTAGAGGTGTTCTGAGGCTCGTTCACTTTTCCTCATGTAGATTGAGCTTCAGAAATCTAAAGTGAAGAGACAAGAGAAGTATATCTATAGACTTGTGAGCGAACAGGTAAAACAGTGTACCGGCAATCTACCAGAGCTCTATACCATTGCATCCAGCGGGGGAGGAGGAAAATGCTAGCTGTGACCTGCTTGCTTTCCTAGAATGGGAGAGAAAGGAATGCCCAGATGGAGGCCTGGCCTCAGGCTATTGGCCCTAATAAGGGAGATAAAGGTGAGGATGTGTCAATGCTCACCTTTGCTCAAAGGTCAGCTTGAAGTTGGTGCATGTGTCAGACCATTGAAGTGTTGTTTCACCTTTTATTCTTTTCTCTGGCTAGTGTTTCTGATTCCTTCAAACTTATTCACTTTCATCTTTTAAAAGCTATTTTTAAAAGTAGTATGTTTTAATTATTAAAAATTTGGTAAATCTGAATAAGTGAAAACAAGTAAACAGATACCAGTAATTTCCATGACATATTTTTAGTTAATCATTTTTCCTGTTTTCTTTTTCTTTCTTTGATATTTGCATATTCTTTTGTGTGTTTTGTAACAGTGGTATCATAAAATTTATTTATCTATTTATTTTATATGTACCCTGATTGGTTTCACTCAGTTTTATTTTGTGAGCATTTTCCTAAATCATTAGTTTTCAAAAACATAATTTTTCAATTGACGAAATATCATTTCACTCAGCCAGTTTCTATGTGTCTGGGACTTTGCTAGATGCTGAGGTTACAGATATAAACAGGATGAAGCCAATTCCAGCTTCCTTGATGATTGTGACATTAGGATGCAATCTCATAAATACTGTTGGAATTACAGGTTGTTCTCAATGATGTCTCATTAACCATGCCTTCACTTTCAAGATAAGCATTGCTTATGATTTACATTTCTTTGTAGAAACAATAGTGGGTACAAAGAGTTACATTGGAGATGGTCTCAATTTTTCCTGACCTGTCCTTTTTAAACTCCTGTGTAAACTGGAATCACCCAAAGAAAGGCCATGCTGACTTCTTGCCGAAAAAACCCAGCATAGAGGCATAACTGAGATCCCCTCTAAATTAATCTTAAAACTGTGACAGGAATACCATTCCTCCTTCCAGGCTTACTATTTAAAATGAAGGCCCTTTTGACCCAAGCTTTCCTCAGTTCATAAGGTGGCATATGGATTTTGGATGGAGAGTCCTTACATGTGCCCCTCACATCCTGTACCAGGAGCGGTCTACATGACGGTGCTGTGATTGTGTAGATAAATTCCTTAAAATGATTAGATTGATTACATTTTTTTCTATAGTAGCAAAGGGCTTCTCAGACAAGTCCAAAAACAGAACATTATCACCAACCCAGTAGTCCTTTTGCACCCACTTCCAGTCACTAATTCCCCCTATACAGGTAGCAAATATCTGACTTGTAACAGCATAGATAGATTTTTATCTTTCTCAAACTTTACAGAGTTTGTTCTCTTTTGTGTCTGGATTGTTTACTCAATATTATATTTGTGAGATTTAATCGTATGTTTAGTGCAGTTCTGTTTTTTCCAGTCTCATTGCTGTGTACATTTCATTGTATTAAATATGCGACAAATTTTTTCCATTCTACTGTTGATGAATATTTAGGTTTTTTCTAGTTTTGAGTTTCTTAAGAACAATGCTGCATATCAGGGAGAACACTTCATAGACTGTGTAGATGCCTGACCACTGCACTATAAACCAGAAGCTGAATAATATTGAATATCAACTATAAATAAATAAATAAATAAATAAATAAATAAATAAATAAATAAATAAACGAACAGTCACAGGAGGTGGAGTACAACATAGGGAATATAGTCAGTGGAATTGTAAGAGCTACATAAGATATCAGGGGGGCAGTAGATTGAGGGAGTTATCAGTTTGTGAGAGGTGTCAGTTTCTAGCTATTACATTGTTTTGTACACCTGAAACTGAAAAAAAAAACACTAATGCTGCAATAAAAATGCTTGTAGCAGTGCTTGGATATATGATATGCATTCATTTCTGTTGAGTATTGAGTCATAAGTATTGAATCATAAAGAACACACATACTAGGTCTGACAATTAAGTTCGCAAACTTGTAACCCTGTTCGTTACCTTTTTTTTTTTGATATCAGAGGGATTATTCATTATGAATTTGTACCAAATGGACAAACAGTTAACCAAGTTTACTGTTTGGAAATGCTGAAAAGGCTGCGAGAAAAAGTTAGATGACCTGAACTTTTCGCCAATTCATGGCTCTTGAGTCACGACAATGCACCAGCTCACAAGGCACTGTCTGTGATGGAATTTTTAACCAGTAAATAAATAACTGTATTGGAACAGCGTCCGTACTCACCTGATCTGGCCCCCAATGACTTCTTTCTTTACCCAAAGATAAAGGAAATATTGAAAGGAAGACATTTTGATGACATTCAGGACATCAAGGGTAATACAATGGCAGCTCTGCTGGCCATTCCAGAAAAAGAGTTCCAAAATTGCTTTGAAGGGTGGACTGGGTGCTGGCATCGGTGCATAGCTTCCCAAGGGGAGTACTTCGAAGGTGACTGTAGTGACATTCAGCAATGAAGTACGTAGCACTTTTTCTAGGATATTTGCGAGCCTAATTGTCTGACCTCGTATTAAGCTTTGGTAGATACTGACTCACTGTTTTTCAAAGTGATTGTACCAGTTTACATACCCACCAACAGTGCATGAGAATTCTAGTTGCTCCATATCCTTACCAATGCTTGATATTGAGCATACAGCCTTTGGTTTTGTTTTTTAATCATACTGTTTACAAGAAACAATCAAGCTTCAAAATTTGGGACAGTATGTTCTGAGAGCTTTTAATCATCTTTTAATGTTTAATGAGAGGACATAAAACTAGATACTTTATTAATATTCCATTCTTCTTAAAGATGCAAAGAAGTTATTTCAAAAATTAATAGTGTTGATATGAGTCTGTCTTTTTTCCTTTCCTCTGAACAGAATTCAGGCACAAGTATTAGTTTTCCTTAGTAGTCACTTCACAAATAGCTAATAGTAACAAATAAACAGCTACAGTCCATTTTTTCTCTTTGGAAAATGGTTCATCTTTGCTTTGCTAAGATAGCACAATAACCTAAGACAATTGTGAAATGAAATTCATATCTCTCATTTATCTTTGCCACAACAGTAAACCTTTGAGAGAGGATCACCAATTGCATTAAGCTACATTCTGAGCTACTTTTGTTTTTCTGCTGCGGTATCTTTTTCTTCATTGACTGAAGTTCTCGAAGAGATTGAAAGGACACAGTCTCTAGACCTAGCTAGAAATCCGTACCTGGGAACTGGTTAGACATGCAGAATCTGTACTCTAGGCAAAGCTGCATCTGAATTTGAAAAGTCTGAGAAGCAGCGTTAGCACTCCATGTAATACTTTGGTTAAAAAAAATATGCAAAGGCTCAGTCCTCAAAGGTCTTCAATTAAAATAGCTGCAGGGGTCAATAAAGCGTTTCTGTAAAAGGTCAGATATCAAATATTTGAGGCTTTGCAAGCCACGTTGTCTGTGCCCCGACTACTCAATATCATCTTTGTAGAGTGAAAGTAGCCATGGGCAATGTGTAAACAAGTGGGTGTGGATGTGTTCCAATAAAAATTTATGTTTGGACATAATTTGAATTTCATATATTTTCCAAGTTTCATGAGACATTCTTCTCTTTCAATTTTTCCCCCCAGTGATTTAACCATGTCAAATCATTCTTAGCTCATGGGGTGTTCAAAAACAGGTAAGTGCTGGATTTGGTTTGCCTGCTATAGCTTGCTGACTCCTATTCTAGAGTTTCAATTACTGATAAACCCAGTGAGGGCAGAGACCTTGTCTTGGTTTCAATGTTGGTTCTCTAACTCTGGCACAGAGCTTATGTTCAAAAACATTTGTGGAATGAAATACTATTACCATTTTAGAATTATGCAGCACGGCAGAAATCCCAAGTTGAAATTTAGAGAGCTTTATTTCTTCATTATTTAGTTTATAGATATCACACGCCTACTATGTGTTCTGCATTGTGCAAATAAAAGGTAATGTGTACTGGACCTGATGCCAGCTACTCAGGAGAAAAACCTCATTAACTTGTCATTTCGTCTTACACCACAAATGTCCTACATTCAGGACAGTGGGTATTAGTATAGTAAATGCATGTGTCTATGAATAGCTACAGTTATTATCTGTCAGGCATTTTGATGAGAAAATCAGGAGCATAACTTAGCAATGAAGTGGGTGATATATTTTCCCTTTCCCATGGGCAACCATAGAAAAGCTAACATTTCTTTAGGTGATGCACAATAAATTATGCATAAATGCAGAATTATAGACAAGTCAACTCTGTCTGCAACATGATTTGATATAGTATATGTTGGTAACATTTGAGTGTTCTTTTATCATTCTCATTCTTAAAGTCAACAAATAAAAATTTTAGACATTAGCAAAATAATAAAGAAGAAAACTAATAAAATTATCAGGAATGTTACCATCCTTGGCATTATTACATCTTCCCTCCCTTCAGCATCTCTCTTTACAGTCAGGACACAACAAAACTGAAAACCTTGGAGCCCAATGTAATAATGGTATTATATCCTTTTCTGTTGTCTAATAACAATGTGACTTTGGGCAATTAATACCTCCATGCCACAGTATTCTCATCAGCAAAAGTAATCATATTCCACACACTTCCTTTATTCATCCATCAGCACACATTTAGATTGCTTGCATGTCTTGGCTATTATCAATAATTGTGCAATGAACGTGGAAGTGTAAATATCCCTTTGAGATAGCGCTTTTATTTACTTTGGATATATACCTAGAAGTGGAATTGCTGTATCATATGGTAGTTTCTATTTTTAATTTTTTGAGGAACCTCAGTACTGTTTTCCATAGTGGCTGTATAATGTTACTTTTCCACCAACAGTACACAAGGGTTTCCTTTCTCCACATCCTCACCAGCACTTGTCTCTTCTATTTTGATAATAGCCATCCTAAGAGTTGGAGGTGATATCTCATTGTGGTTTTGGTTGGGCATTTCCCTGTTGACAGTGATGTTGAGTACCTTTTCCTGTACTTGTTGTCCATTGGTATATCTTCTTTGGAAAAATGTCTGTCCAGGGGCGTTGCACATTTTAAAATAAGATTATTATTATCATTATTATTATTATCATTATTATTGTTATTGAGTTGGATAAGTTCCTTATATATTGTAGATTGTAATTCCTTATCAGATACACGGTTTGCAAATATTTTCTCCCATTCTGTATATTGCCTTTTCATTTTGTTGATTATATCCTTTGTTGTGCAGATGCTTTTTAGCTTGATGTGTCCTACTTGTTGATTTTTCCTTTTCACATTGTGCTTTTGGTGTCATATCCAAAAAATCATTACCAAGGGCAACGTCAAGGAGTTTTTCCCTGTTTTTTTTCTTCAAGGACTTTTATGGTTTCAGGTCTTACACATTTAAGTTAATCCATTTCAAGGTAATTTTTACAATTATTATAACATAGGGGTCCAGTTTCATTCTTTTTGCATCTGAATATCCAGTTTTCACAGCACAATTTATTAAAGAAAATAATTTTTCTCATTAACTATTCTTGATTGCCTTATCAAATATTGACCATGTATACATGGCTTTACTTCTGGACTCTTGGTTCTGTTCCATTGTGTCAGTTTTTATGCCAGTACCACACTGTTTTGATTACTATAGACTTGAAGTATAGTTCAAAATCAGGAAGTGTGATGCCTTCAACTTCTTTCTCTCCCAGCATTGCTTAGGCTATTTGGAGTCTTTTGTACTGCAATACTGATTTTAGGATTTTTTTTCCTATGCCTGTGAAAAATGCTATTGGAATCTTGATGGAGATCCACTGGTTCTGTAGATGGCATTGGGTAGTGTGGACATTTTAACAATATTAATTCTCCTGATACATAAACATGGAATATCTTTCCATTTATTTTTGCCTTCTTCATTTTCTTTTTTTTTAATTAAAGTTTATTGGGGTTACAGTTGTTAGTAAAGTTACATAGATTTCAGGTGTACAATTTTGTATTACATCTTCTATAAATCCCATTGTGTGTTCACCACCCAGAGTCAGTTCTCCTTCCATCACCATATATTTGATCCCCCTTACCCTCATCTTTCACCCCCACCCCCCTCACCCTCTGGTAACCACTAAACTATTGTCTGTGTCTATGAATTTTTGGTTCTCATTTCTTTGTCTTGTTCTCTTGTTGTCTTTGGTTTATATACCACATATCACTGAAATCATATGGTTCTCTGCTTTTTCTGTCTGACTTATTTTGCTTAGCATTATAATCTCAAGATCCACCCATATTGTCTCAAATAATCCTATTTCATCTTTTCTTACCGCCAAATAGTATTCCATTGTGTATATATACCACAACTTCTTTATCCATTCATCTATCGAAAGACATTTTGGTTGTTTCCATGTCTTGACCACCATAAATAAAGCTGCAATGAACATTGGAACACACTTGTCTTTATGGATAAATGTTTTTAGATTTTTTGGGTAGATACCCAGGAGAGGGATTGCTGGGTCATATGGTAATTCTATTCATAATTTTTTGAGGAACCTCCATACTGTTTTCCATAGTGGCTGCACCATTCTACATTCCCACCGACATGGTATGAGGGTACCTTTTTCTTCACAGCATCTCCAACAATTGTTATTATTTGTCTTGTTCATGATAGCCATTCTAATTGGGGTGAGGTGATGTCTCATTGTGGTTTTTATTTGCATTTCTATGATGATTAGCGATGTTGAGCATTTTTTCATATGTCTATTTGCCATTTGTATGTCCTCTTTGGAGAAATGTCTCTTCAGGTCCTCTGCCCATTTTTCAATTGGGTTGTTTGTTTTTTTGTTGTTGAGTTGTATTAATTCCTTGTATATTTTGGATATTAGCCCTTTATCAGAGATATTGTTTGTAAAACTCTTCTCCCATTCAGTTGGTTGCCTCTTTATTTTGTCGATGGTTTCTTTTGCTGTGCAGAAGCTTTTAAGTTTGATATAATCCTGTTCATTTATTTTAGTTTTTACTTCCCTTGCCTTTGGAGTCAAATTCATAAAATGCTCTTTGAACCCAAGGTCCATAAGTTTAGTACCTAGGTTTTCTTCTATGCAGTTTATTGTGTCAGGTCTTATGCTTAAGTCTTTGATCCATTTTGAGTTAATTTTGGTACATGGTGACAGATAGCAGTCCAGTTTCATTCTTTTGCATGAGGCTTTCCAATTCTCCCACCACCATTTATTGAAGAGGCTGTCTTTTCTCCATGGTATGTTTTTAGCTTCTTTGTCAAAAATTATCTGTCCACATTTATGTGGTTTTATTTCTGGGTTCTCAATTTTATTCCATTGGTCTATGTGTCTTTTTGTCTGCCAATACCATGCTGTTTTGATTACTGTTGCCCTGTAGTACAAGCTAAAGTCAGGGAGTGTGATAGCTCCAGTATTGTTCTTTTTTCTTAGGTTTGCTTTGGATATTCGGGGTCTTTGGTGGTTCCAAACAAATCTGATGATTTTTTGTTCTATTTCTTTTAAAAATGCCATTGGGATTTGATGGAGATTCCATTAAATCTGTATATTGCTTTGGGTAATATGGCCATTTTAACTATGTTGATTCTTGCAACCCATGAGCATGGAATGTCTTTCCATTTATTTGTGTCTTCTTCAGTTTCTTTTAAAAGTGTCTTATAGTTCTCAGCATATAGGTTTTTTTACATCCTTGGTTAAGTTTATTCCTAGGTTTTTTTATTCTTTTTGTTGCAATTGTAAAAGGAGTTTTTTTATGTTTTTTTTTTTTTTTTGCCTGAGATTTCATTGTTAGTATATAGCAACGAAATGGACTTTTGTACGTTGATTTTGTAGCCAGCAACTTTATTGTATTTGTTTATTATTTCTAAGAGACTTTTGGTGGAGTCTTTATGGTTTTCTATATATAGCATCATGTCACTGCAAAGAGTGACAATTTAACTTCCTCATCCCCAATTCGGATGACTTTTGTTTCTTTGTCTTGCCTGATTGCTCCTGCTAGGACTTCCAACGCTATGTTGAACAGCAGAGGTGATAGGGGACAGCCCTGTTGTGTTCCTGAATGTAGAGGAAAGGACTTCCGTTTTTCACTGTTAATTGTGAGATTAGGTGAGGGTTTGTCATATATGGCCTTTATTATGTTAAGGTATTTTCCTTCTATACCCATTTTATTAAGTGCTTGAATCATAACTGGATGTTGTTTCTTGTCAAATGCTTTTTCTACATCAATTGATATAATCGTATGATTTTTGTCCTTTATTTTGTTTATGTGATGTATCACATTGTTGGATTTGCATATATTGAACCATCCTTATGCCCCAGGTATAAACCCCAGTTGGTCGTGATGAATAATCTTTTTAATGCATTGTTGTATTCCATTTGCTAGAATTTGTTTAGGATTTTTGCATCTGTATTCATCAGAGATATTGGTCTGTAGTTTTTTTTATGTTATTCTTACCAGGTTTTGGTATCAGGGTAATATTGGCCTCATAAAATGAGTTAGGGAGTACTGTCTCTTCTTCAGTTTTCTGTAGGATTGGTGTTAGATCCTCTTTGAAGCTTTGGTAGAATTCACTAGTGAAGCCACCTAGTCTCAGTCTTTTGCTTTTGGGAAGGTTTTGGATGACTGATTCAATTTCCTGAGTGGTGATTGGTCTATTTAGATTTTCCAGTTCTTCATGATTCAGCCTAGGAAGGCAATATGTTTCTAAGAACTTGTCCATTTCTTCTAGGTTATTGAATTTGGTGGCATATAGTCCTTCATAGTATCCTTGGATGATCCTTTGTATTTCTGTGGCATCCGTGATAACTTCCCTCTTTCATTTCTGATTTTATTAGTGTCTTTTCTTTTTTTTGTCTTAGTGAGTCTAGCCAAGGGTTTGTCAATTTTATTAATCTATTCAAAGAACCAGCTTTTTGTCACATTAATTTTTTCTATTGTCCTTTTGTTCTATATTTCATTTAGTTCTGATCTGATTTTTACTATTTCCTTTCTTCTGCTGCCCTTGGGTTTCATTTGTTCTTTTTCTAGTTCTTTAAGGTGTAATGTGAGGTTAGTTGTTTGGGATTTTTCTTGTTTCTTGAGATAGGCCTGTAATGATATAAATTTCCGTATTAAAATTGCTTTCGCTGCATCCAAAAAATTTGGTAGGATGTATTTTCATTCTCATTTGTTTCTACTTGTCTTTTGATATCTCCTCTTATTTCTTCTTAGACAGTTGTTCTTTAATAGTATGTTGTTTAACCTCCATGTATTTGTGTTTTTTCCTGCTTTCTTTTTGCAGTTGATATCCAATTTCAAAGACTTGTGATCAGAGAATATGCTTGGTATGACTTCAATCTTCTTAAATTTGCTGGGGCTATTTTTATGTCCCAATATATGTTCTATCCTTGAGAATGTTCCGTGTACACTAGAAAAAAATGTATAGTCTGATGTTCTAGGATGAAGTGCTCTATAAATGTCAGTTATGTCCACTTCATCTAATGTGTCATTTAGGGCTGCTATTTCGTTATTTATTTTCTGTTTCGATGATCTATCCATAGCTGTTAATGATGTATTTAAGTCCCCTAGTATGATTGTGTTTTGGTCAATTTCTCCCTTTAGTTCTGTTAGTAGTTGCTTGGTATATTTTGGTGCTTCCTGATTGGGGGCATAAATATTTATGACTGTTTTGTCTTCTTGTTGTATAGTTCCCTTTACCATTATGAAATGTCCATCTTTGTCTCTTGTTACTTTTTCTACCCTAAAGTCTGTTTCATCTGATATCAGAACAGCTATAACTGCTTTTCTCTGGATACCATTTGCTTGGATTGTCAATTTCCACCTTTTCACTTTGAGTCTATGCTTGTCCTTGAAGCTGAGATGTGTCTCTTGGAGGCAGCATATGGTTGGGTTTAGTTTTTTGATCCAATCTGCTGTTCTGTGTCTTTTTATTGGTGAGTTCAGTCCATTTACATTTAGGGTGATTATTCATATTTGAGGATTTCCTATCATTCCATCTTTAGTCTTCTGGTAAGACTGGGTCTTCATTGTCTCTTTGCATTTTTGTTATGTCTATTATTTCTGTGTGGTGGTATTCTATGATGTTTCCCTCTGTTTCTTCTTTCATTACAGTATATATTTCAGTTCTGGATTTTGTGTGTGTGTGTGGTTACCATCAAATTTATGTAACAGAAAGTTTGATATTTAGAGTATTCCATTTTCTTCAGCATGCTTACTTTTTCCATTCCCATATTCCGGTTCAGACCTTTACTCTCCCCTTTTTTATGTTTTGCTTGCCACAAATTGTCCCTGTTCATAGTGGTCAAATAGCCTCCTTTAGTATTTCTTGTATTGCAGGTCGTGTGTTAGAAAATTCCCTCAGCTTCTGTATGTCTGGAAAGGTCTTTATGCCTCCTTCATATCTGAAGGATATCTTTGCTCGATATATTATTCTTGGCTCATAATTTCTCTCTTTTAGTAGTTTGAATATTTGGTTCCACTCCCTCCTGGCTTGTAGAGTTTCTGCTGAAAAATTTGAGGATATTCTAATGGGTTTTCTTTTGTAGGTTACCGTCTTCTTTTCCCTGGCTGCCTTGAGGAGTCTTTCTTTGTTGTTCATTTTTTACAGCTAAGATATTTTTTATTTGAGTTTAATTTTGTTAATAACAAAATCTATATTGTGATTGCTTAAATTGACAATTAATTTGAAGCTGTTTTCTCATTTTAATGGTTACCCTATTACAGGTAGATCGCAGTATATATCTCCATTTATGTGAATAGTCTTTTCTGTCTCTCCAGAGTATATATACCCAAGATTATCTGAGTTATTTGTGCATTTTGTTGCTTTTATCATATAGCTATTACTTTTTGATAAATAGAATATTTTATATTTTCTATATCTGTTCTGCATTTTGTGACTTTGTTAAATTTTCATTGATTTAAAGAATTTTTTAGTGGATTATCTTGAGTTTTATAAAGGAATTTTAGTCAGTTTTCTAAATGATATAATTGTGGTTATTGTTTCCTGTCGTATTGCATTGTCCAGCGTTTTCAGATGACTGACAAAGTAAGAATATGATAAAAGAGACACATATATAGGAATTAATGGGATAGTTTTTGTGTTCATTGACAATGGCTTAATGTTTTTCCTTTTTACTATAGTGAGGTCACATTCTTCTCATTTTTGTTTAACAAGATATAGCTCAGAAATGGATACTAAATCTTATTAAATGTCTCCTTGACAATATAATTTTTCTTCTTTGACTTTTTGATGTGATATATAGTTAATGTTTGTCAAAAGTGATAGTACATCTTAGTAAAAACTCTACTTGTCATTTTGTATAAGATCTGAAGTTGTTATTGAAATTTTTGCTAGTAATTAATGTAGAATTTTTGGTGATAATCTTTGTAAGTGGGATTGAGCTCAAATTTTCTTTTGTGTGTGTATCCTTGGAATTATCTATTTTTTAATATTTTAAAGAATAGATAAAATTGTAAGATGGGACATGTTACAATCAAGGGGATGTTAGAATTGAGGAAGTAATATATTGTTTGTTCTCATTTGTAGATGAGAAACCTGAGGCAGAGCGATATTACATAACTTCCAACTACTTGTTCGTAGAATAAAGATTTGAAACTGGGTGATCTGACTCCAGAAATTTGGCTTACATCCAGTGCCCCATACTGCTATAAGCTTTCCACAAGCTCCTTTACTGCATCCCTTACTCTTAGCTTCTCATGCTGACTGTGTTCTGGCACGTTTGGCTGCTCTAAGCTTTATTACTTACTGAGATTGGCATGCTTTATTGGACTTCCTGAATCTCATATTATTGATACTTGCATGCTCTGCTCATTTTCTCTGCTGCTCAAGGATCTTGAAGTCCAGAGTGAAGCCTCAGGCCTGTCTTACTCCTACTCCCTGCAGTGAAACCCACATCAGCTTATCCCTCAGCCAATCTTGGTCTTCTGTGTCCGACTTCTGCTTTCCCTGTGTAACTCACTTGTCTCATTGTTCTAGATACCAAAAGTGATACCAAGAAGATGTAATAATGGGAGTCCCTGGAAAGGTGCCTCCAAAGGGATACTGACTAGCACACCAATCTGTTAGTGACATATGATTATAGAATACAGAGATAAATTCAAGTAGTCATATGTTTGTCCACTTATATGCAAGCACGATAATGGTATAATGGTATAATGGTATTATAACTAATCATTTGATGTAAACTCTGAAAATCCTTACATATCTTTAAAATGCTAAACTAATAATTTCCTGAGCGCTGAGGGCTGGGTGCACGGACCTTGTCTTGTATTCTCTAACTTCCCGTGCACTTAGCATACATTCATCCATGCAGCGGGTGCTCAGTACATTTATGACTATATTTTTTATCTTGTTATGCAGCTGGGTTCAAGAAATTACATTCTATCTCCCATACATTTATTTTTTGGCATTTCTGAAGTGTCATTTCCTGCCTAGGTGAGAAAAAATTTTTTTAAATTTATTGGGGTGAAAATTGTTAGTGAAATTATGTAGATTTCAGGTGTACAATTCTGTATTACATCATCTATATATCCCATTGTGTGTTCACCACCCAGAGTCAGTTCTCCTTCCATCACCATATATTTGATCCCCCTTACCCTCATCTCCCTCCCCCCACCCCCCTTAACCTCTGGTAACCACCAAACTATTGTCTGTGTCTATGAGTTTTTGTTTCTTATTTGTCTTGTTCTTTTGCTGTTTTTGGTTTATATACCACATATCAGTAAAATCATAAGGTTCTCTGCTTTTTCTGTCTGACTTATTTTGCTTAGCATTATGCTCTCAAGATCAATCCATGTTGTCTCAGATGTTCCTATATCATCTTTTCTTACCGCCGAATAGTATTCCATTGTGTATATATACCACAACTTCTTTATCCATTCATCTATCGAAGGACATTTTGGTTGTTTCCATGTCTTGGCCACCGTAAACAAAGCTGCAATGAACATTGGAGCACCTGTGTTTTTATGTATAAATGTTTTCAAATTTTTGGGTTAGATACCCAGGAGAGGGATTCCTAGATCATATGGGAATTCTATTCGTAATTTTTTTGAGAACCCTCCACACTGCCTTCCATAATACCTGTACCAGTCTGCATTCCCACAACAGTGTATGAGGGTTCCTTTTTCTCCACAGCCTCTCCAACACTTGTTACTATTTGTCTTGTTGATGATAGCCATTCTGACTGGGGTGAGGTGATATCTCATGGTGGTTTTTATTTGCGTTTCTCTGATAATTAGTGATGTTGAGCATTTTTTCATATGTCTATTTGCCATTTGTATGTCCTTGGAGAAATGTCTTTTTCGGTCCTCTGCCCATATTTCAATTCGGTTGTTTGTTTTTTTGTTGTTGAGCTTCATGAGTTCCTGGTATATTTTGTATATTAGCCCCTTATTGGAAGCACTGTTTGCAAAAATCTTCTCCCATTCAGTTGGTTGCCTCTTTATTTTGTCGATGGTTTCTTTTGCTGTGCAGAAGCTTTTAAGTTTGATATAATCCTGTTCATTTATTTTAGTTTTTACTTCCCTTGCCTTTGGAGTCAAATTCATAAAATGCTCTTTGAACCCAAGGTCCATAAGTTTAGTACCTAGGTTTTCTTCTATGCAGTTTATTGTGTCAGGTCTTATGCTTAAGTCTTTGATTCATTTTGAGTTAATTTTGGTACACGGTGACAGATAGCAGTCCAGTTTTATTCTTTTGCACGTGGCTATCCAATTCTCCCACCATCATTTATTGAAGAGGTTGTCTTTCCTCCATTGTATGTTTTTAGCTTCTTTGTCAAAAATTATCTGTCCATATTTATGTGGTTTTATTTCTGGGTTCTCAATTCTATTCTATTTGTCTATGTGTCTGTTTTTCCGCCAATACCACGCTGTTTTGATTATTGTAGCCCTGTAGTACAAGCTAAACTCAGGGAGTATGATACCTCCAGTATTGTACCTTTTTCTTAAGATTGCTTTAGCTATTTGGGGTCTTTTGTGGTTCCAAACGAATCTGATGATTTTTTGTTCTACTTCTTTAAAAAATGCCATTGGGATTTTGATGGGGATTGCATTAAATCTGTATATTGCTTTGGGTAATATGGCCATTTTAACTATGTTGATTCTTCCAATCCATGAGCACAGAATGTCTTTCCATTTCTTTGTTTCTTCTTCACTGCCTTTTAAAAATTTGTTGTAGTTTTCTGCATATAGGTCTTTCACATTGTTGGTTAAGTTTATTCCTAGGTGTTTTGTTCTTTTGGCTGCTTTTGCAAAAGGAATTGTTTTCTGTATTTCTTTTTCTGAGATTTCATTGTTAGTATATAGGAATGCAGTGGACTTTTGTACGTTGATTTTGTAGCCAGCAACTTTACTGTATTCGTTGATTGTTTCTAATAGCTTTTTGGTGGAGTCTTTAGGGTTTTCTATATATAGTATCATGTCATCTGCAAAGAGTGATAATTTAACTTCTTCATTCCCAATTTGGATGCCTTTTATTTCTTTCTCTTGCCTGATTGCTCTGGCAAGGACTTCCAACACTATGTTGAAAAGCAGAGGGGATAGGGGACAGCCCTGTCATGTTCCTGAACGTAGAGCAAAGGGCTTCAGTGTTTCACCATTAATTATGAGATTAGCTGAGGGTTTGTCATATATGGCCTTTATTATGATACGGTATTTTCCTTTCCTATCTCTATTTTTAAAGTGTTTTAATCATAAATTGATGTTGTATTTTGTCAAATGCTTTTTCTGCATCAATTGATATAATCACATGATTGTTTTCCTTTATTTTGTTTATGTGATGTATCACATTGATGGATTTGCAGATGTTGGACCATGCTTATGCTCCCAGGATGAACCCCGCTTGGTCGTGATGAATAATCTTTTGAATGCATTGTTGTATTCCATTTGCTAGAATTTTGTTTAGGATTTTTGCATCTGTATTCATCAGAGATATTGGTCTGTAGTTTTCTTTTTTTCTGTTGTCCTTATCAGGTTTTGGTATCAGGGTAATGTTGGTCTCATAAAATGAGTTGGGGAGTACTGTCCCTTCTTCAATTTTTTGGAAGAGTTTGAGTAGGATTTGTATTAGATCCTCTTTGAAGCTTTGGTAGAATTCACTAGTGCATCCGTCTGGTCCCGGACTTTTGCTTTTGGAAGGTTTTGAATGACTGATTCACTTTTGTTACTGGTGATCGGTTTGTTTAGATTTTCCAGTTCTTCATGGTTCAGCCTAGGAAGACTATATGTTTCTAAGTACTTGTCCATTTCTTCTAGGTTATTGAATTTGGTGGCATATAGTCCTTCATAGTATTCTTGGATGATCCTTTGTATTTCTGTGGCATCCGTGATAACTTCCCCTTTTTCATTTCTGATTTTGTTAATTAGTGTCTTCCTGTATTTATCTTAGTGAGTCTAGCAAAGTGTTTGTCAATTTTGTTAATCTTTTCAAAGAACCAGCTCTTTGTCACATTAATTTTTTCTATTGTCTTTTTGTTCTCCATTTCATTTAGTTCCTTTCTGATTTTTGTTATTTCCTTTCTTCTGTTGATCTTGGGTTTCATTTGTTCTTTTTTTTCTAGTTCTTTAAGGTGTAATGTGAGGTTATTTATTTGAGATTTTTCTTGTTTCTTGAGATAGGCCTGTAATGATATAAGTCTCCCTCTTAAAACTGCTTTTGCGGCATCCCCAAAATTTTGGTAGGATATATTTTCACTGTAATTTTTTCTATGTATCTTTTGATCTCTCCTCTAATTTCTTCTTGACCTGGTCGTCCTTTAAAATTATGTTGTTTAATCTCCATGTATTTGTGTTATTTTCTGCTTTCTTTTTGTAGTTGATATCCAATTTCAAAGCCTTGTGATCAGAGAATATGCTTGGTATGATTTCAATCTTCTTAAATTTGCTGAGGCTGATTTTATGTCCCAATGTATGATCTATTCTTGTGAATGTTCCATGTACACTAGAAAAATATGTATAGTCTGATGTATTAGGATGAAGTGCTCTATACATGTCAATGATGTCCATTTCATCTAATGTGTAATTTTGGGCTGCTATTTCTTTATTTATTTTCTGTTTGGATGATCTATCCATAGCTGTCAATTATGTATTTAAGTCCCCTAGTATGATTGTGTTTTGTTCAATTTCTCCCTTTAGTTCTGTTAGTAGTTGCTTGGTATATTTTGGTGCTCCCTGATTGGGGGCATAAATATCGATGACTGTTATGTCTTCTTGTTGTATAGTTCCCTTTACCATTATGAAATGTCCATCTTTGTCTCTTGTTACCTTTTTCACCCTGAAGTCTGTTTCATCTGATGTCAGTATAGCTACCCCTGTTTTCTCTGGATACCATTTGCTTGGAGTGTCAATTTCCACCCTTTCACTTTGAGTCTATGCTTGTCCTTGTAGCTGAGATGTGTCTCTTGGAGACAGCATATGGTTGGGTGTAGTTTTTTGATCCAATCTACTGTTCTGTGTCTTTTTATTGATGAGTTAAGTCCATTTACATTTAGGGTGATTATTGACATGTGAGGATTTCCTGTCATTTTATCTTTAGTTTTCCGGTAAGGCTGTGTCCATTGTTTCTTTGCCTTTTTCTTGTCTATTATTTCTGTGTGGTTGTAGTCTATAATGTTTCTTTCTGTTTCTTCTTTTATTACAGTTTGTATTTCAGTTCTGGATTTTTTTTGAGTTGTGAACCTTAAGTTTATGTAAAAGAAATTTTGACATTTAGAGTATTCCATTTTCTTCAGCATGCTTACTTTCTCCATTCGCATATTCCAGTTCAGGCCTTTACTCTCCCCTTCTTTATGTTTCAGTTGCCACAAATTGTTCCTTTTGATAGTGGTCGAATAGCCTCCTTTAGTATTTATTGTAGTGCATGTCGTGTATTAGAAAATTCCCTCAGCTTCTGTATGGCTGGAAAGGTCTTTATTCCTCCTTCATATCTAAAGGATATCTTTGCTCGATATATTATTCTTGGCTCATAATCTCTCTCTTTCAATGGTTTGAATATTTGGTTCTAGTCCCTCCTGCCTTATAGAGATTCTGTTGAAAAATCTGATGATAATCTAATGAGCTTTCCTTTGTAGGTTACCGTCTTCTTTTCCCTGGCTGCCTTGAGGATTCTTTCTTTGTCGTTGATTTTTGACAGCTTCAATGCAGTGTGTCTTGGAGAACGTCTGTTGGGATTGAGGTAATTGGGTGTTCTATTTGCTTCTTAGATTTGAGGATCCAGTTCTGTCCACAAGTTTGGGAAGTTCTCATTGACAGTTTGTTAGAATATTTTCTCTGTTCCCTTCTCTCTTTCTTCTCTTTCTGGTATGCCCATTATTCTTATATTGCTCTTTCTGATGGAGTCAGAAAGTTCTTGTAGAGTTCTTTCATTCTTTTATGTCTCAAGTCTCTTTCTTCTTCCATCCGTGTCGTTTCCAGGTTTCTATCTTCGATGTCACTGATTCTTTTTTCCATCTGGTCAATTCTACTACCTAAGCAGGCTACTTCATTCTTTTTTTTTTTTTTTAATGTTTTATTGGGAAAGGGGAACAGGACTTTATTGGGGAACAGTGTGTACTTCCAGGCCTTTTTTTCCTAGTTAAGTTATTGTCCTTTCAATCTTAGTTGTGGAGGGTGCCATTCAGCTTCAAGTTGTTGTCCTTTTAGTCTTAGTTGTGGAGGGTGCAGCTCAGCTCCAGTTCCAGTTGCTGTTTTCTTATTGCAGGGGGCACAGCCCACCATCCCTTGTGGGAGTCAAACTGGCAACCTTTTGTTTGAGAGGACGCATTCCAAGCAACTGCGCCATCCAGGAGCTCAGCGGCAGCTCAGCGCAAGGTGCCGGGTTCAATTTTATTTGCAGGGGGCGCTGCCCACCATCCCTTGCAGGAGTCAAGGAATTGAACTGGCAACCTTGTGGTTGAGAGGATGCGCTCCAACCAACTGAGCCATTCGGGAGGCAGCTCAGCTCAAGGTCCTGTGTTCCATCTTAGTTGCAGGGGGCAGAGCCCACCATCCCTTGCGGGACTCGAGGAGTTGAACCGGCAGTCTTGTGGTTGAGAGCTCACTGGCCCATGTGGGAATCGAATGGGCAGCCTTCAGAGTTAGGAGCGTGGAGCTCTAACCGCCTGAGCCAACGGGCCGGCCTGTCTATTTCATTCTTAATGTCATATATTGAGTTCTTAATCTCAGAAATTCTATTTGGTTCTCTTTTAACATTTCAATCTCTTTCGTAAAATGCTCATGTTGTTCTTTGATTGTATTTCTGAGTTCATTAAACTGCCTTTCTGTGTTTTCTTGCATCTCGTTGAGTTTTTTCAGAAATGCAATCTTGAATTCTCTGTCATTTAAGTCACATATTTCCATATCTTTAAGTTCCTTTTCTGGAGACTTTTCACTTTCTTTCTGAGCTGTCTTGTTGCCTTGGTTATTCATGGCAATTACTGATTTCTTATTTCTCTTCCTAGACATCTACAGGAATGGCTTCTGAAACAGGTTGATAGGAAGAGGTCTTTCTTTTGTTTTCCAGTACTTGTTTGTAGAATGTTTTATTTTATCTACGACTGCAGGCTTTCTTCTGTCTCACACTGATGTGCTGTGTTTTCTCTGCACTATTCCAGCTTCTCACACAGTGGGGGGATTCCTTGGGAGACAGGCTTCTCCTCTGTTAATAGTTCGCCTGGGTCACAGGGGGCAGTGTCCGTGTGGGTATGCGGAGAGCTTTTGAAGTTCCAAAGCTCTCTCTGCACCAGATACAGAGATCCATGTGTTTCAGCAGTTCTGTTTACTCCTGCAGAGATCCACCCAGATAGGTGGAGCTAGGGGTGGAGTGAGTTGTGAGACGTGGCCCAGAGCAATGGTGGTGACCACCACCACAGCCTTTCCTGCTTCCAGAGCTCCCTCCCCTTTGCCAGAACTAGTTGTGCTGCGAATCTGTGTCTGTGGTCCACAGTTCTCAGAACATCAAATATTTTGTTCTTTTGATCTGACACTGCTACTGTTCCGCTTCTAGCACTGGGCAGGTGGGGGCCATCGGAGCTCTGGGAGGGTAGGGAGGGGGCGGCTAGTCTCAGTGCCTAAGGCTTCCATTTTCTGCTCGGCAGTGAGGGCTTAAACCACCGTTTTCAGCCTTCTTCCCTCAGTCTTTTCTCCAAGGTCTCTGCCGTGAGCATTGGGTTCAGCTGTGTTATACGCTGCCCCCTCAGTCCTGTGGGCCATAAGCGGAGCCCTAGGAGTCCGAGTTCTTCCCTCTCCTGCAGCTGCAGTAGTTCGGGGATGCAGTGAGCTCAGAGCACTGAGCCAGGTCTGTGTCCTGAGCCTGCGCAGCTCCGTCTCTGCACTTCTCTCATCCCTCTTCCCCCGCTCGTGCGATTCTCCAACTTTTAGGTGAATTCAGTAGTGGGCCTCTTCGTCTTGCCTGCCTGTTGTGCAGGGAGTCCTTTGTGGAGTTATAGTTGTTCCATTTGTTGTAAATTCTAGGGGAGATTTACAGAGGCTCACCTCATGCCGCCATTTTGATGACATCAGAAACTTTTCTATACACAGAGCTTGCTTTCTGATCGAGGCCTGTTGTATATAATAAAAGGGAGAAAGTTTTCTCTGTGGCTTCAAGGGCGACTCTCTGGATAAGGATGATGACTCATCCTCCCAGGGTCTTCCTGCTGAAGTGCTGCAAATAAATATATTCTGCAGAGGAGGCCGAGTGCTGTGGTGTGGATGAAAGAAAGCCTAGCCCTGTTGGACAAGGAGGCTCTGTAGTCATAAAACTGTCAGCTACAGCTGAGAAACCCCTTGGAAAGGGAGAATCAGAGGATTAAGTAGTACCCCTGGGTGTGTTTTGCCACTTTAAAACAGTGCAAGCTTATTTACTTAAAATCTTAAGAATTTGCTTAATTGCAGAGCCTGGAAGGTAACATTGAAATGCAGAGATAATAATAAAACATCAGGGCTACAAACCTGAGGCTCATGGTAAAACCTATCAACAGTGCTGAACCAAAATTGGTATTTGGCTATATTTATGCAAATAGCGTAGTTTCTGATATTGCTTGTGATTATACAGCAATTATTGGGAAATACAAGAAAACAGTTTTGTCTCTCAACCTAGATGATAAACTCCTTATTGAACATTTTCTCCAGGGGTGAGAACATAAGGAATAATACGTCATGAAAACTATATCCTTTTTTTGACTTGTAGTATTTGTCGTGCCAGGAATTTGGGTGGTATAGGGGAGGGGTCTATGGCTGGAGAGGGGCCTGAAGGAACCACAGTCGATGGGAGAGCTGCTTTGTAAGCACAAGGTGACATCAGAACACATGAAAGAGCCTTACTTGGCGGAGGGGACGTTAATGATCAGGGAAAAGGTGGATACTGAGCTGTGTTTGGAAAGACAGGCCAGAGTTCACTGGGTGAAGAAAGGTGGAATTAAAATTGATTATTCCAGATAAGGTGGCCAATATCTGCAAAGGAGCAAAGTGTGAGACAACAGATTACCTTAGGAGAACTAGATGTAAAATTGTTCAGTATAGCTGCAGCTTCAAAGGGAGAAGGGAAGAATGGCCAGGCTGAAGTGGAGAAAAGGCAGATCATGAATAGCTGTGTATTAGGATGGGTTCTCCCTAAGATAAGGCCAGTGGTTCATTTGAAATATGACCCCAGGAAGCACTGGTAAAGGAGGGGAAAATGAAAGCACGTGACTGCTATGGGCAACTGGAGCTCAATCTACCGGGACTTCTAGAGGGTCTGTGAGACTCTTGAGTTGTCCTATTTGAGGGGTGGGAGCTAGGATATTTATCTAGCCATCTCTTATCTTTTATTGGGTGAAGGCTGCTCCCAGGAGAATTAACTCTTTTGGCTCTTTGGGCTTTCTCCTGAGGCTGAAAAAAAGCCCTCAGGAAGAGACTGACAGGTGCTTGTGGTAACAATCTGTTGGCATGTACAAGAAAGTGAGGGTCAAGGGGCTAACAATGGGATGCTTATGGCATCTGCTATATGCCATGTTTAGGATTTATGCTTCTAACCTACTGAAAATAAGGAGCTACTGAATTAATTTAATCTGAGGAGTGGTGACATGATGAGATCTGCATTTTAGAATTTTTTTTTCTGGTATCAGTAATGACGATGGATTAGAGGAGCTCAAGAAACAGTGCTAGAAATAGGCAATTAGGATGTTTTACAGGAATTTAGAGGAGAAATCATGAGTTCCTGAATGTTTAGCATTGGAATCACCTGAGAAGTTTTAAAAAATATTTGTGTCTGAATTTCACCCTAGACATTATGAGTGATAATAGCTAGGTGTGTTCTGGGCACCAAAAACCTTAAAAGTTCTCCATGGTAACTCTTATATACAACCAGGGTTAGGTCCACTGGGCTAGAGAGAGACAGAGAGTCAGAGAGAGGTAATATGATAATTGATGGGGGGAGGTTCTTAAGGAAACACTGTAAAGGAGTTTTCCAGGAGGCATGAGGAAGTTAAATGCGTTTCTCCCTGAGGGGGAGGTGCCAAATTCAGGCTGTTTGATTGAAACTTTATTAAGTTCATGGTTTATCCAAAGACTTTGGGAGTGCTCCCCTTAAGGAAGTGGCTAACTGGTCATAATCACATAGCTCAAACACCGTAGAGTGTTAAAGAGGAGTGCAGGGGAGGGGGCAGAAACCAGGTTATTTCACCTCCCAAACTTTTTGGGTTCTGACTCCTGTTTCAGTCCTCTCATGGGTCCTGTTCACTGGTGTTTGTTTTCTGAATGTTGGACCTGTGGCTTTCCTTGACATTCACAATCTTCCCAATTGTCTGGTCTTGCCTGGCTATTTAGAAACCAATCCATGTTACTATTCTGACTTTCACTATTTCTTTCTTTTCTAAGCTCAAAGTGCCTAAATGATTTTGATCCTTGGACATGCCAAGGTACTTCTATATAGGCATATTTTTTTTTATCATGGAAAATTTGGGATTTTATTAAATTTGCAGATAAAGATCACAGACTTTTCTTATGGTACCCACACCCACCTATAACTGTTGCGAATGTTCTTATCACAGTTAACATCTGGTCATATTTTTTGTTTTTTGTATAGCACTTTGGTCAGACATATAACCTTTTTATTTTTATTTATTTATTTTTTAAAATTTATTGGGGTGACAATTGTTAGTGAAATTACATAGATTTCAGGTGTACAATTCTGTATTACATCATCTATAAATCCCATTGTTTGTTCACCACCCAGAGTCAGTTCTCCTTCCATCACCATATCTTTGATCCCCCTTTACCTTCATCTCCCACCCCGCACCCACCTTGCCCTCTGGTAACCACTAAACTATTGTCTGTGTCTATGAGTTCTTGTTTCTCATTTGTTTGTCTTGTTCTTTTGTTGTCTTTGGTTTATATACCACATATCAGTGAAATCATAGGGTTCTCTGCTTTTTCTGTCTGAATTATTTTGCTTAGCATTATACTCTCAAGATTTACAGAGACATTCTGACATAATACAGAGTTCCCATATACTTCACACCCAATTTCCCGTATTATTAACATCTTACATTTGTATGGCATATTTGTCATGATTAATGAACCAATATCGGTACATTATCATTAACTAAAGTCCATACATTTTCACATTTTCTCAGTTTTTCTTTAATGTCCTTTTTCTGTTCCATTACCCTTCCAGGATACTACATTACATTTAGTCATCATGTTTCCTTAGGTCCTTCTTAGCTCTGACAGTTTCTGAAACTTGCCTTAGTTTTGATAACCTTGACAGTTTTGAGGAGTACTGGTTAGGACTTTTATAGAATGTCCCTCAATTGAGTTTGTCCAATATTTTTCTTATAATTAGATTGGGGTTATGGGTTTTGGGGAGGAAGATCACAGAGATAAAGTACCATTCTCGTCACATCATATCAAGGGTCCATGCTGTCAACATGAATTACCCTGATGATGTTGACGTTAATCACTTGGCTGAGGTAGTGCTTGCCACATTTTCTCTGCTATAAAGCTACTTTTTCCCCCTTTTCAATACTGTGCTTTTTGGAAGGAAATCACTGTTCGTGATTTCTTTCTTTGCTTTCATTTCTTCTTATTTTCCTCTTTTTTGATTTCGTATTTGGAAATTTTCAAACATTTTAAAAATATACAGAATAGTGTAATGAATCCCTACATACTGAACATGAAATTTCAACACTTATCATGCTCATTCTTCTCTTATATATACGGGTGGTCTCAAATTTTAATATGCCTCAGAATTACTTCATGGCCTTGTTAAAACACAGGCTTCTCGACTTTGCCCTTAGGGTTTTTGATTCAGTTAGTCTGGATTGGTGCCCAGAGAATTTGTATCTCTGACAAGTTCCTAGATGATGCTGATGGTCCAGGGACTACACTTCAAGAATCACTGACCTATTATTACCTTTCCCTATATTGCTCTCCCACCTCCACTTCATTATTTTGAAGTAAATCTCAGGAATCATATTATTTTATCTTTAAATACTCAATGTGTATCCCTAAATATGAGGATGTTTTAAAACATAATTACAGTACCATTTTCTCATCAAAAATGTCAATAATTCTAATATCAAATATCCAGTTAGTGCTCAAATTTTCCTGATTGTTTCTTAAATACTTTTACAGTTGGGCATTCAAATCCAAATAAGCTCTACACATTGTATTTGATTGCTATTCCTCTAAATTTTTTACTAAATCTATTGTAGGGGTTGACAAACTATGAAACATAGCCAGTTTTTTAAATATAAAGTTTTACTGGCATATAGCCATTTACTTACAGTTGTATATGGTTTCTTTCCAACCACAACAGTGGAGTTGAGTGGTTTCATCTGAGGCCATATGGCCTGCGAAGTACAAAATATTTACCATTTGTTACTTTACAGAAAAAGTTTCTGATCCCTTTTCCCTATGCTCTTCCTTCTTCTTCTCTTTTTTTTTTCTTCAAATACATTTGTTGAAGAAACTAGGTTATTTTTCTTACAGGTTTTCACGTATTCTGGATTTTGCATATTTCTTCCCCCCCATTGTTATTTATCATGTTCCTCTGTTCCCTGTAAATTGATACACAGACCAAAAATCTCGAGGAGATTTATGTTAAATATTTTGGTTTAAGAGTTGATTAGTGGGATGGATTAGGTGTTATCAGTAAGATCCATTCATTGTCAAGTGCATAATCAGGTTTTCACCTATTGATTTTAGTAGCTATTAATCATCATTGCCTAGATTCATGATTTCATTAAGAATTACAAAATGATTATATGGTAAATTTATCATTCCTTTGTAATTTAGTTACTGCAATGCTTTTATAAATGAAAATTTTTCGTCATCGCTTATTTGGTTACTTTGATGTATAGTTTTGTGAAAGAAAGGCAGGATAATGCTTGATTCTGTCCCATCAGTTACCACTTTCAGAATAATGAATAGGTTCACTAACACCTCCAAAGGTAGCCATCGAATATGTTTTAAACTGTCCTATGAATGACTGGTTTGTTTTAACAGCTTTATTGAAATTTAATTTCCATACCACATAATTAATTTCTTTTAAGGGTACAGTTCATGGGTTTTAGTCTATTTGCAGAGCTGCACCACCATTACCACAATCTCATTTTAGGACATTTCCATTATTTTAAAAACAAACCTTATGAATACTTGGATTATTTAGAATGTATTTTATGAGTTTCAATCCATTTTCGTGTTATACTTTTGAGGCTCTCAATTATCTCATTTTTGGTCGGTGGGAGGAGCCTTTTTGAGATTGGTTCCTATACCAACCAGGTTATTATGAATATAAAATGAGAGAATAACTTTCAAGATTCTGATACTCAAGGGATGCTGCAGAGCAATGATAGTGGTTACCAACCTTGGATGCATATTAGGATCTCCTGAAGAACCTTAAGATTCTTGAAGTGCAGTCCCTTCCCTATTCTAATTACAGCAGAATTGCTGCAGGTTTTGCTGCGGAATTGATGCTTGCAGAGCAGCCAAGCATCATCACTTTTTAAAAACCCCTAGTTGGATTCCAGTGTGCAGCCAAGTTGAGCAACCACTGCACTTTGGATATGAATTAATTTATTTCCTTTGTCTCTCTCAATCCTCTGCTCTCATCTTGGGCAACTTTATCTTCCTTTTGCCCAGTCACTCAATCTAGCTAACTTAATTTTTTGACTCTTTCTTACCTAGCACCCTTTAATTCCAAAGGATTTTTTTTTTGAAAAGAAAATGGCTGACTCGGATCTGTATTATACAAAGATATTTTTGTTAACAATATGAAAGAGATATTGATACAGGAAGCGAAACTCCTTAGTGTTTAAGTGCTTCCCTAGGACTCCTAGTAACAACCTTCACATTCCTTGGAACGATACTCTAGGTTCCCCGTGATGCAGTCTCAGCGTCTGGATACCAGCCTCGTTACATGCTCATAATCCCTGTACGCTGTAGTATGGCCATAGCAATATACATCTTCTCTAATACCTTGCCACAGAAAGAGTGGTCCACAATGGACCGCTAGTACTGGAATCCCCTGGGAGCTTGTTAGAAATTCCGGGTCTTCAGCCCCACCCACAGGCTCAATATAATCCTAATCTGCATTTTAACAAGATTCTCCAGTTGATTCATAGACACATCAAAGTGTGAGAACTTAACTTTTTTCCAGGCTTTTCTGCTCCTCCTTATGCCTTGATCTCTCTTTGTAGATCAACTCTTCCCCTTTCTCTTTTGATTCATCCTTCAAGACTTAGTTCAGGTATTTTTATCCTGGATTCTTTGCTGATTTCCCATCTCTGAATATAAGGGCTAGTTCCCTTTTCACAGCTTGAATGCTGTGTTTGTCATTCCACTCTCATGAACACACTTTTATTTTCTTTTTAGTGACTCAGGTACGTGAGAAACTACTACATTCAAAGCTCTTGAGTGCAATAACCATACCTCATTCATTTCTGTATCCACTTTACTTTACTTTCCAAATGTTAGAATTTCTGTTTAGAAAACAAAAAGTAGTTTCAGGGGTCATGATACCAGAGTAGGTAAATCCTGAATTCAGCTCCTTCTAGAGACATTCCAAAACTATACAACTAAATACAAAGCAACTGTCACTGGTAATGACCTGAACAGAAGTTCTACAACTGAAGATACAAAGAATAAGCCACATTGAGACAGGTGGGAGGAGCAGCGGCATGGTCTGGTCAGGACCCACACCGCAACCCTCAGCCTGGGGGACCTACACTGGGACCTACCCTGGGAAAAAGAGCCCTCATAATATCTGAGTTTGAAAACCAGAGCTTATGTCAGAAAGAGCCAAAGGGCTATAGGAAACAAGCTTCTGCTCTTAAAGGTCCTGCACACTTACTCCAAACCCCAGTGCACAGACAGCAGTTTAAAATACAATCTTGGTATTAGTTCATGTTTTGCTGAGCTGTGGGAATGAGAAAAACAAAAAGATGTAAAAATTAGTAAAATGTCTTCATTCAGAAAATGCAAACTAGGAACTGTATTTTAAGACGTTCTCATTTGTGAAACACTGTAATTTTTTAAATTAAATAACGCTATTAACAGTCAAAAAAAATAAAAATAAAATAAAATATGTCTGGGCCACACATGAGGGAATTACACCGACTAACTTTAAGGTGGTCGCTGGAGGTGCAGGGATCAGTGAGAACTTTCCCTAGGATGGAAACAGTGGCAGGCCCCATTATTTCTCTGTTTCATTTGTTGTGCTCTCCTTCCACCTGGCTGGCCCAGTGCCGATGGGCGCCAGTTCTGACACTGTCCGTTAACCTGGCTGAAACCAATTGCCCCAACCCGGCATTCCCCTGAGGCCCCGCCTTGCCCAACCTGCCTGCCAGGCCAACGCCCATGTCAAGTGGCTCCAAGCTCTGCATCTTCTGATTTGATATCAACCACTATTTATTTTAATTGATTTTAGGTTCACAGCAAATTAAGGGAAGGTACAGAGATTTCCCATGTACCTCCATCCCCCCACACATGCATAGCTTGTCCAATGATCAACATCCCCTACCAGAGTGGGACATTTGTTGCAATTGATGAACCTACATTGATATATCATAATCACCCCAAGTCCACAGTTTACCTTAAGATTCACTGTTGGTGTTGTGCATGCTTTGGGTTTGGACAAATGTATATCCAGTTACTAGTCAATTGATGTCTAACAAATCACTCCTAAACTTAGTAGCTTAACAAATCATTTTATTACTTATTATCATTTCTCAAGTGGGTCAGGAATTTAGGAAGAGATTGGATGAGTGGTTCTGGCTGTGGTTTCGTGAGTTTGCAGTCAGATGGAGCTGGAACATTGGGAGCTGCAACAATTCGGGGCTTCCCAGCTATCTCCCTCATCGTGTAGTTTCAGGTTTCTTTATGTGGTCTCTATTCAAGAGCTGGTCTGGTTTCCTTATGTGATGGCAGCCTCATGATGGTTAAAGTCTTCAAGAGATAATACTCCAGTTGACAAGTCAGAACTTAATTGCCTTCTGTGACCTGCACTCAGAGTCACTTCGACCTCATTCTAGTGGTTACAACCAAGTCACAAGCCTACTTGGATTCAGGAGATGAGAGATAGGTAACCCATGTCTCAGTGGGACTAGCATCAAGATCACACTGCAAAAATGCATGAAGGATTGGAAATATCGTTATGGCCATTTTTGGAATATATAGACTGTATACTTTCTCTTCATAGTTAGGAAATTTCAACTTTCTGGCCTCAAAGTGCTATATTTTATTATTAAACACCTCTTTTTGGAGGATGTCTTTGAAAATGAAATCAGTCTTCTGCTTTCATAGGGGAAATCTAGCTTCCTACATGATTCTTAAAAATCTGTTGAGAGGTGGGGTACAAATTTCCTTTGACAATGCCTAGAAAAGAGCTTTTATGGTAAAGAAAGAGCACTAGAAGATATTCTATGTTTATACCCTATCCTTGCTTCTGTCTTTGGCTACACCTTCTCAGTTTAACTCTTTGTAAAATGGAAATACTCTAACTTCTATATACCCCACAGCTTTGTGTTAAGGAGCAAATGATGTTGTCAGTGTGAAAATACTGTGACAAAATGCTACATAAAAATAAGGTATTTTTGTTGTTCTTTTAAAGAATTTAGGGGCAAGAAGTTCTTCCTAATGTCTGACTTAAATATATTAATTTGTCACAGCTCTCTGTAACCAACCAATATAAAATTGGTTGTGCTTCTTTTCCTCTCGTGAAATGGTGACAGAGTCACATGCAGAGGTTTAGGTATGTTACTGCTGTGATTTTCACAGTATTGCCACCATATAATTTGATTGGTATTCTGTACATCACATAAATCTTTTGCTCAGCTAGCAAACATTTCTGAGCTTCTAGCTTCTGGCATTAAAAGGGAACGCTTGTGCACTGTTGGTGGGGTTGCAGATTGGTGCAGCCACTATGGAAAACAGTATGGAGGTATCTCAAAAACCTGAAAATGGAACTACCTTATAATCCAGCAATTCCACTCCTAGGTATCTATCCGGAGAAATCCAAAACTCCAATTCAAAAATCTTATGCACTCCTATGTTTATTGCAGCACTATACACAATAGCCAAGACATGGAAACAACCGAAATGCCCATCAGTAGATGACTGGATTAAGAAACTGTGGTACATTTATACAATGGAGCATTACGCAGCCATAAGGAAGAAAGAAATCTTACCATTTACAACAACATGGATGGACCTAGAGAACATTATGTTAAGTGAAATAACTCAGACAGAGAAAGACAAATACCATATGATCTCACTTATATGTGGAATCTAAAGAATAGAATAAGTGAATGCACTAATCAGAAACAGTTTTAGAGACATAGAGGAAAAACTGAGGGTTGCTAGATGGGCGGGAGGTCGGGATAAGGGGGAAGGTGAGGGGATTAGAAAACAGTCGGTAACCACAAGATGGCCACGGGGTTTTCAAAATTAATTTTGGGAACATAATCAATAATGTTGTAAAGATTTTGTAGGGTATCCGATGGACATGTGTCCCATTTGGGAGACCACGTCAGGGATGATGTAGATGCCTGATCACTGCACTGTACACCTGAAGCTGAACAATAATGAATGCCAACTATAATTTTATATATATATGTATGTATATACTTACAAGAAGCGGAGTACAGCATTAGGAATAGAGACAGTGGAAATGTAATGGCTCTGTACGATGTCAGAGGGATAGTGGATGGGGGAGGGGGGTTCACACAGTGTGAGGGATATAAATGATAAATGTCTAAGTAAAAAAAGAAAAGAACTCCTAAATCATTTTCCTGATCATTGCATTACATTGCTATCACTTAATATGGATTCTCTGTTTTGGTTCATTGTCTCTAGATAAATTATTTTACATTTGTCTGCGTTAAACTGCATTTTCAGTTGATTAGTCCAGTCACCATGTGGTACCAATCCATCTGAATCATGTCATTGTATTATTTCCAATGTGCTATATATATACCATATAAAACTAATAAAAAAATCTGTACTTTAGAGAAGCTTATGAATATTTTATTGGTTATACTTCAGGGTCAGACTAACTACTCAAAACAGGTCAAGGCAATGCTCAAGATACCAGGCCACTGAACAGAGCATCCAAGAAAGGAAGTCAATATTTTCCAAAGGAAAACTTTGATAAAATCTGGTTCACTCTATAAACTTTTGCCATATTTACTGGTAGCCTAGGGCTCATAATTTTAGAACTCTTATTTTATCTTTGCTTAAATACCCATGTCTTAATCCCCTTTAAAAATAGTTTCCTGAAAAGGAATGTGATCCATTCAAATATAGACTGTCTATGTCAAAAAACCAACTGGTTTGGACCACTGTTAAGAAATTTGCTTAAAAATGAGACAAATACATTTGATGAAATTAAGCTCTAATGACCTCTGGTTTCATTCATGCAAAACATGTTTGGGGCCCACTATGTGTCAGGAAATTAGCTGAAGTAAAATGTAAACTACAGAGATAGTCTTTCGAGAAGTTATAGATCAGTGAGGTAAAAACTCAGTAAGAAATCATTATAGTTCATTTCATCACAGAGAGCTGTAGCTGTATAGAATGACTAATTTTGCCTGGGAAGTTTGAAAAGAACAAGAACTGGGTTTAAGAGATGGTGGACTACTCATAGACACAGACGATAGTTTAATGGATACCAGAGTGTAAGGGGGGAGGGGTGTGATAGAGGAGGGTAAAGGGGATACAATATATGGTGATGGAAGGAGATCTGACTCTGGGTGGTGAACACACAATGTGATTTATAGATGATGTATTACAGAATTGCACATCTGAAATCTTTGTAACTTTACTAACAATTGTCACCCCAGTAAACCTTAATTTTTTAAAAAAGAGAGAGATGGTAGACTATTGAGCCATTTTCTCAATGAGCCATTTTTCTTTGGCTTTGAGACATTGTGGAGTGTGGAGAAATCATGTATACACAGAGAAGATACAGTCTGTAACCTCCTGGGTCCTTCCTCACCTGCCACAGCATCTAGAAGTGATAGGAACACCTGCAGTGCTCCTGGGGAATTACAGAGATGATCAGGGATACTCTAAAGCTCACTAGATAGTGAGACATTCCTATTAAAGGATCAGATAAAAGAAATCTGTAGGAGAATTTGAGGTGGCAGTTCTAAAGAGCAATGTATTAGTTAAATAGACAAAAGCAGCCAGTCGAGGTGCTCTTTTTAAAGAGGCATAGGCTTGTAAGAAGGGTGTGTGTACATGTGTGTCTGTGTGTAGGGAACCAGAAAAATAATCATCTCTGTGCTGCTGCTTTGAAAAAGGATTAAGACAATTTGAATATAATATTAATGCTATATTTTATTCATTTATTGTGATAAAATCTTAACATTATTGACTGCGACAGAATAGTGTAATTTCTGAAGGGTTCCTTTAGCAAATCCAAGTGACAACATAAGTCAGTTTTCTTCAGCTGATAATTACCCATGGCAAAGAAAGTATTACAGGAGCAAAAATGTCCCTTTCGGACAGAGGGTTGTGATGTGATGTGGTACGGGAGACCAACATCGTTTGCTTTCTGTACAATATTATTCAAAGATCCTGGGAATAAATAACATTCTCAGACTGAAAAAAACAAGTCCATTTTCTGGACACGGAAGATGGTCAGTCATAAACACAAGGAAGAGTAAGCAGTCAGTCTGAGCTCTTTTGGTAAGTTATCTCTCCCTTCATTTTGAACAGCTATAGACAGCATTTATCGTGTGTTCTGCCTAATTTAGCACTTAATGACATAGTTTCTCATTCTCCTCTAATTGTTTGATAAATGAAATTCTTGTTTCCTCAACCAGACTGTATTCTCCCTACGGGCAGGGACTTTGTTTTTGTCTGTCTCCTTTCCCCTCATCTACTCGTGCCCAGCAAAATGGTTAATCGCTAGCTACTAGGTGCCCTATGAAATCATACGTGCTTTTTGATGGTGAAGGGACCATGTAATCAGGCTCAGCTATTTTACTTTTCAGCCCCAGCTTCCTTTTCTGGAAAATAACAAACTTAGACTTGGTGATTTCTTAAATCTTTTCCAGCCCTGAGGATCTTTAATAAAGATTTTTCAAAAAATTATCCCAATTTTGTTTCAAAAACATGGATTCAAAGAAAAAACATGTATATATGAGTAGTTGCATATTTTTTTTCCAGGTGTACAAGATAGTGATCTGACATTTATATACCTTACCATGTGATCATCCCACTAATTCTAATAATCATCTGTCACTGTGCAAACTTATCACACTATTATTGACTATGTTCCCCTTCCCCTTTCCACCCATTCCCCCATCTCCTCCCCTCTGGCAACCATCAGTTTGATCTCTGGTTCTATGATTTGTTCTTGTTTTGTTTTATTCCTTTGTTTTGTTTTCTTAGATTCCACATATAATTGGAATCACGTGGTATTTGTCTTTCTCTGACTTATTTCACTTAGCATAACAACCTTTAGGTCCATCCATGTTGTCGCAAATGACAAGATTTCATTCTTTTTTATGGCTGAATAGCATTCATTTTGTGTGTGTGTGTGTGTGTGTGTGTGTGTGTGTGTGACATCTTTATTCATTTATTGATGGACACCTAGTTTGTTTCCATATCTTGGCTATTGTAAATAATGTTGCAGGAATATAAGGATGCATATATTTTTCTAATTAGTGTTTTGAATTTCTTCAGATAAATACCCAGAAGTGGAATTCCTGAGTTATATGGTAGTTCTATTTTTAATTTTTTGAGGAACATCCATACTGTTCTCTATAGCGGCTGCACCAATTTGCAGTCCCATCAGCAGTGCACCAGGGTTCCCTTTTCTCCACATCCTCACCAACAGTTGCTGTTTGTTGATTTATTGATGATAGCTATTCTTACAGGTGTGAGGTGGTATCTCATTGTGGTGTTTTTTTTAATTTATTGGGGTGACAATTGTCAGTAAAATTACATGGATTTCAGGTGTACAATGCTGTATTACATCATCTGTAAATCCCATTGTGTGTTCACCACCCAGAGTCAGTTCTCCTTCCATCACCATATATTTGATCCCCCTTACCCTCATCTCCCTCCCCCCACACCCGTTACCCTCTGGTTACCACTAAACTATTGTCTGTGTCTATGAGTTTTTGTTTCATTTGTTTGTCTTGTTCTTCTGTTGTGTTTGGTTCATATACCACATGAGTGAAATCAGATGGTTCTCTGCTTTTTCTGTCTGACTTATTTCTCTTAGCATCATACTCTCAAGATCCACCCATGTTGTCACAAATGTTCCTATATTATCTTTTCTTATTGCCGAATAGTATTCATTGTGTTTTTATTTGCATTTCTCTGATGATTAGTGACATTGAGCATCTTTTCATGTCTGTTGGCCATGTGTATATCCTCTTGGAGAAATGTCTGTTCAGGTCCTCTGCCCATTTTTTGATCAGATTCTTTATTTTTTTATTGAGTCATATGAGTTCCTTATATTAACCTCTTATCAGATGTATCATTTGTGAATATATTCTCCCAATCAATAGGTTGTCTTTTTGTTTTGTTGACGGCTTCCTTCACTGTGCAGAAGCTTTTTCATTTGATGTAGTCCCATTTGTTTATTTTTGCTTTTGTTTTCCTTGTTTGAGGGGACATATCCAAAAAGATATTACTAAGACTGATGTCAAAGACTTTATTTCCTATGTTTTCTTCTATGAGTTTTATGGTTTCAGGTCTTACATTTAAGTCTTTAATGCATTTTGAGTTCAATTTTGTATATGGTATAAGAGATTTTCATCTTATATTTTACTGGATGGAATAAATCTGTCATTAATGTTCATACTCAGATATTAATGTTGCACATATATTTGATATTTTTCTTAATTCTGAAACCAGCATATTACTTACTTTATTCAGCTGTTCATAAAATTATTTCAACAGATATGCACTATGCACTTACTGTGTACCAGGCATTTTTGGAGATACTACAGTTACAGGTGAACAATGTAAACATAGTTCTCACCATCCCAAAGCCGACAGATAATTAACAGAGAATGAAGGAAGACAGTTAAACAATATCCACAAAGTGAGACGAAGATGATGCTGGTGTGGGACAGTTTCGGGACACATGCTGTGTCTCTTGGGCTTCTGGGAGGTTTTTTTGTTAGCAATATTTGGTATGAGATAATTTGAAGGGTTAGGATGGGCCATTTGGTTGAAGTGGGGAAGCAGAAGGACCACTTGAAAATCATGAAGTAGAAGAGAGCATGAATACTGAAGGCATTTCAGTTAGGCCTACAGTGAGATTTTGAAGAAGACATGAGGTGCGACATGAGATACAAAAGTCAGGGTCCAAATTCAGGCCTTTGAAGAACGTTAGAACTTCTGTGAAGGAGTGCAGAGGCCATTAGAAGTTAGGAAGGATGGCATGATCAGATTTGTATTTAAAAAACTGAAGCAAAACTCTTCACCAGTCCTTTCATGTTTTATGTTCCAGCCATTGAAATCCAATACACATTTCTGACATAATCTTAGATCATTTGTATCTGACATATATAAAATGACTTTTACTTTGTTATAGACAACATATGCTCCCAACCAAATCCGACACATCTCAGTATTTTTCAACAGAGATGGACCACAGCTGTTTTAAGTAGTTTTAAATGTTTCAATTCAAATTGAAAAAATTAGTGCCAAATAATTATTTTTATAATTAACTTGATATCCTCAATAATGTTTTATTGTAATGCAGTTACTGATCAGTAAATTGTTCAGTGCTGAGTTAATATGAAAGAACAGCCATATTCAATATTATTTTATATTGACATTCAATGTTATTTTATATTAATTTCAGCTGTACAGCATAGGGGTTAGATATTTATATAATTTAGGAAGTGATCCCCCTGATTAGTACCCACCTGGTACTACACATAGTTATTACCATATCATTTACTGTATTCCCTATGCTTTACACCCCCATGACTATTTTATAACTTACTAATTTGTATTTCTTAATCCCTTCAACTTTTTCACCCTGCCCCCAACCCCTTCCCATCTATCACCCCAATAGATGTAGTACCCATCTGACACCATACATAGTTATTACAATATTGTTGACTATATTCCTTATGCTATACCCTAGATACATCCCCATGACTACTGTGTAACTATCAATTTGTACTTCTCAATCACCTCCCCTTTTTCTCCCACACCAACCTCCCTCCCATCTGGCAACCATCAAAATATTCTCTGTATCTATGAGTTTGTTTTCTGTTTCAGATGTTTGTTTATTTTGTTCTTTGGATTCCACTTATAAGTGAAATCATATGACATTTGTCTTTCACTGTCTGACTTACTGCACTCAGACAATACTCTGCAGGTCTATCTGTGTTGTTGCAGATGGCAAGATTTCATTAAAGTAATGTACTCTTTATTATCTAAGGCAAAGTTTGCAAAATGGAAGCCCCAGTTTTGTTTGAAGTTTATCTTTTCTAATTGAATTATTTGCTAACATTTAAAAACAAGATTTCACATAAAATTCCATATTTCTGGTTTCTTCTGAAAAACTAGATATCTGATAATAGTGGGTCCATAGTACACCATGGCAAAACTCATTCTGATTTGAGCAGCTGGTATCTACTTTGAATAGGGCATGTGCTCCTCTGTTAGCTATAGGACCCAGCAGACCTGCTTCACTCGTTCATGTGATTTATTGGTCCCTCTAGGTACATCAGTTTGCAACCGGCTTTTCGTAATAATGCAAGGTTCCCCAGAGGTTCATAATTTATCAGCGTATGTGGTACCCTCATTGATACATAACTGAAGTAGCTCCATCCTGATCACTCAGAATCAGAGACAGACTTACCATTGAGCTGATGAAGCTTAAGCTTTAGAGCTTATCTCTCGTGTGACCCCTAAGGCTCTGGGAGAGGTTCTACCAATGTGTTCATATGATCATATGTTTTTGAAAATTTTGCCAAAGTCAGATATTTTAAGTGAAATTGGTTAATGCTGTCTCTTTCCACTTGAGTTCCTTTCCTACACACTCTCTTGTGTCAGGGGTTTTGGAGTGGCTGTGAACATTCAAAATAAATATTCTCTTCTAAATAAATATTTATTTTATACCCATTTAAACATTCTTTTTTTCTTCAAGAGGGCCCTTACATTACATAAGCTTCAGTCTCCTCTGCCCAGTACGCTTTATTCTTACCGCTAAAGGCAGTGGTGTGCCGGAATCAAATTGTACACTGTGACAGCCAATGTTTCATTATCAGCAATTTTGTGAGCAGATTGTAAATACAGCCAATAAAAATGAAAGTACCTGAATTTGCAATTGTATTATAAAAAGATAACATATACTCAAAATCATCAATTTCTAAGTATTTTGGTACATTTTACTATTACTTATGCTCTTGAGGTTATTTAAGTCTATCTTATCTGTATGGTAGAAATACAATATAATGGGGTGATTGTACGTCTCTTCCCAAGTCTGGTTCAGTGATGTCATATTGATACGTAACTTGAAATTGGCCATGGTAAGAGTATTGACACCACAGAAATTGGCAAACTACAAATGAGGGCTTTTTTGGGGGGGTGGGGGGGTATCAATTTTTTACATGTTTACCAGTGCACCACTGTCCAATGGTCGGCTCAATATTGATATGGAGACTGCAGTGTTGCTGGCGGCGTCTTCCCTAGAGAAAGCAAACTGAGTTCCAAGGACACAGGTCAATCTGTTGAAATGGCTTGTGGATGCCCCATTATGCATTTGGGTACTTTAAAAATATTTTCTCTTGTCATAGATGAAGAGAGAATCCAAGGATGTGCTCCTGTTCAGAAATTTTCTGTTTCTGAATAGAAGTATATTCTAAGTGCAGTGGAAGCATAGGAGAAGGTGTACCTAAGTCAGCCGAAGAGGGACGTAGTATTGTTCAGGGAAACACTCTGAAAAATGCAGTAACCCCTCAGAAGTTCCAAATAAGATAAAAAATTTCTACAGTGCAAAACAGAAACTAATAAAATAAATAATGTTGACAACCAGTGGTGGATGACAGCTTTTATTGAGCTTTGAATGCACTAGACATTTTGCTAAGCATGTTACACATATTTGATTTCATTTGATCCTCAGAATAAATAACCCTCTGAGGTTGATATTATTATGCTCATTTCACGAACGGAACCCAAGGCTTAGAGAGGTTAAGCAACTGTCTGAGATCACTAGCCAGTAAAATGTTAAAGCAAGGATTAGAACCTTGCACCCCAGCCAGCTCTTAAATATGTTGTGCAGTCTGTATAGGAGGTATAGTAAAGATGACTCAAGAACGTTTTTCAAACAAATAGAATAATTTGTGACTTGTAGAATATAAGTTCTGATTCAATTAATTATCACATGTTCAAACACTTGTAGAAATTTGTGTGATACCGAGTTTTCGGGCAGATTTTAACACTTAGTATTCTGTGATCTGAGCAAATTGATCTCTCTTTGCCTCATTTTTCTGATCTTTAAAATAATGCCCATTAACATTGTTGTGAGGAATAGATTAAACAATAAAGTTCTTTGCATAGGGTCTGTTACACTTAAGGGTATAAATGTGTAGCTAACAGGTTTTGAAAGTTTTCTAGATGCCAGGTACTATTCTAATCACTTTCCATACATTACTTAATTTAATCCTGTCAGGCAGGTACTATTATTACCTCATTTTATAGATGAGAAAACTGAGGAACAGAAAGAGTAAATAAGATACCCAAGGCATAACACCTAGTAAGGGGTAGAGCTGGGACTCAGTTTCTGGCTGTCTGGCTCTTAACCACTATGCTTCAGTAAGCATTTATTATTTCATTATTATTATTATTATTATTATTATTATTATTATTGTGGTAAGTAATGATACTATATTTGAGGTTAGAAGACTTTTCATTTAATAATCAGTTATTAAGCACTTGTTAGGTATGTTCATACGTGGGTTCATAAATATGAAAAGAATATGGTTACTGCCCTCAGGCTGATAGGCTAGCAGGAAATTAGACTTGCAAATGAGCAATTGTAATACTGTGGTATGGATTACAGTAGATGAGAAAACTCCTAATATTGTTTGGAGACTTTCAATCAAGTCTTCACAGGAGATGGTACGAGCTAATATTAAGAAAGAAGGCTCCTATCTGATAGAAAAGTGAGAGAAACCGCATTAGGGGAAGAATATGTAACACGAGAAGAGACATAGAGGTATACATTTATTTCTTTAACAAATGTTTGTGAAGCTACTACTGTATACCAGGAGTGCTAGGGATACAGTGGTTAATAAGATAGAAACTTTCCCTGGGCTAATGTAGCAGAAAATAGGATAATCAAGGAAGGACATGCAATTCAAGCTGTTTGGGCCATGGAGCATTTGATGGGGAGTGGTGATAGGAGGTGATGCTAGACAGTGAGGCAAAATATAGGTCAGGAAGGTGAAGCATGCTAGGAAGACCCTTTGACTGTGGGTACAATCTGAATCCCCCCTCCAACTCATTCGCTGCTCAGAAGCTCAACACTGATGATGAGAAATGAGGGTGCCATTCTACAGAGTGGCTACTACTTTTGTAGGGTAGTATGATGCCTTTCACTGCCCCTCATTCCTATTTGGACCATTCTTCCTATATTTCTTTATAATTCTACAACTCCAAGAAAATAATTGAGCAGCAAGTGGGGAGGTGACAGTAACTAATACATCCTTGGAAATAATAGAGGGTGTGGAAAAAGCTAGGTCTGAAATATGGGCTCCCTGGTGACAGTGTGTATTAAAAATTATAATTTGACTTTATTCATTTATTGTTATATTCATTCCTTCTCCTTAAAGACACAAGGGAGGGAGGACAAAGGGGGAAAAGATTTTGTTTCAGTCAGCACAGAAGCACTGGAAGAAGACGGCAAGATGGATTCTGGACAGCACCAACTTGCCATTCCAGCTATAACTATAAGGTAGAAATTTGACTAGCACCCAAGTGGATTATATGGTCAACGAAAACCCACATATCCTCTAGAGAGTACATACCTAAATTAATGGGAAAATACAACAGAGGGGATTTATGGAAAAGACATTGCCAAAGTGAATGAAAGAAATATTCTCCTGAAGACTTATAGGAAGAGCGGACCCCTGAAAATTATTTATTACAGGAATTAGGAGATTATAAGGAAAATGTCTGAAGGCCTTGAAACTATTAGTTTTCAAACTCTGTCCTATGTAACTCTAGGATTTTGTTCTTTAGAATTTCAGCAAACATAACTTAAAGATGAAGATGAAAATATATGTATAGCATCATTCAAAGAAAGTTATGGCATTGAATATAAGAGAGAAATTCAGATTATTGGTGAAAAGCTCATTAACACCTGTGATACTACTATTGTCATTGAAGCAAATATGGTTAAGATGAGCAGTCTGATACAAAAGGAGAAATAGAACCAACGTCTGGTAATAAGGCCCAGAGAAGAATACTCGCAAATTGTGCTTAAATTAGTTTGAATACTGAAATCATGTGAAATGTTTGCAATTTAACTAAGAGTATGATTGTTATGGATCACTTCAGTTTGCCTGTTTTTCTGTAAGCTATAGTCTCCACAAGAAATGATATTATTTTGTAAAGCATTTGACATATACTCAATATAACAAAAAATTAATGTGTTTCAATGTGTTTTTAATTCACCGAATAAGGTGGAATATGTTTAATGATATCCATATATCCATACTGCTAATGGAAAAACAATGGCAAGAAAAATAGTAGTAAGAGTGGCTCTTATAAAAGTAGTTTTAAAAAGTCAAATATTCAAGGTATGTTGTGAAGACAAATACTAAGATGTCAGCATCTTTCAAAATAGTATTGGCTATTGTCATACATATCATTTTATTTCATATCTCTCTTTCTCTGTGTCTTTGTCTCTCTGTTCAAACTGAACATGTGTTTATTCTGAGTATATGAATAACGCATGCTTATTGTAAAAATAAAATAGAGAAAAATAAGGAAGAAAACCAAACTACCACCCAGATGGTACCTCTGCTAATGTCTTGGTATGTATAATTCCAGAAGTTTTCTAAGCATATATTCCCAAACACTGAAAAACACATTATATTATAATAGGCCTTTTCACATTTTGATGCCAATATATGATTAGATTATCATTTTCAATGACTGAATATTCCATTGATTAACTGTATCGTAAATTAATCAGTCCTCTATTGGTGATTATTTCATTTTTTCCATGTTTTATATTATAAAAATCAATTGTCACAAATATGCTTGTGCACACAGGCTTTAGCAGTTATATTACTATTCTTTAGGATAAATCACTAAGTGAAATTGCAAGTTGAGAGGGTATTTACAGGATTTTTTGTTTTAATATTAATGATTTCAATATTGAATAGATACACAGTCATTTTAAGAAAAAAAAGCAACAAATTAAAAATCCCAATACCCAAGGGGGAAAAAAGTTTAACACTTGGAGAGCTTCATTTCTAATACCTAATATATTTCTATCTACATAGATTACATAGATGGATATAAACAGAGAGGTAGAAACAAGGGGGTGGGGTGGAAGGATGGATGGATATAAATCTGGGAATACCTGAGGATATCTGGGAATCAGAAAGCAGATGGGAGTAAGCCAAAAGTCAAAATAAGCACAGACAGTAACATGCTGTAAGGGGATTCAGAGAATTATCAGACAGGCCCTGCACTTGGCATCAGTAGACAGAATAGAGGGCAGAAGTGAAAAAGTGAAAAGTGAGTATGGGGAGTTATTTGAAGAATAATTGAACTTCTTTACCTATTCATCCCCCCTCCCACACACACTCACTCCTCTCTCTCTCTCTCTCTCTCTCTCTCTCTCTCTCTCTCTCTCTCTCTCTCTCTCTCTCTCTTTCTCTCTCTCTCTCTCTCTCTCTGAAGGACAAATTGGGAAGCATTTAAGTTATGCAAGTAGCATATATGATTTATTTAGGGGATAGTGGGTTGAACACATTCTTTGGGGCAAGGACTAGTGTTCGATGTAATGAAAGTTGGTTACTGGAAAAGAGTTAGAATTCAAGTCATGTTCTTTTCAACTGTAGTACATGGAAGTTCCAAAGACTGACAGTGGCTTCTTTTTCTAATACCTTAATGGTGGACAGTTTATATGACCTATCCAGGGCTCCAAATCAGAATTTCTACTAAAGGCTCATGATATTTATAATGTTACAAATGATATACTTTTTCATTATAAATGTCTTTTTATTTTTTGCTTTGGATACCATTTGTGTAAAAATAAAGTTGCAAATTATTTTTAATTCTAGTCTTTCTAGTAGTTAATTTTAATTATTTCACAATCATTCTGTAACCTCTTTTTTTCTACTTATCAGTCATGGTGAACTGAAATTTTTTTTTTTTAATTTTATTGGGGTGACAATTGTTAGTAAATTTACGAAATTTTTTGTATTTTTCATATTTTCCTCTTCTGTCTTTGAGACAAGAATTTTTTTTTGTATTTTTTTAAATTAAATTTATTGGGGTGACAATTGTTAGTAAATTTCCATAGATTTCAGGTGTACAATTCTGTATTACATCGTCTATAAATCCCATTGTGTATTCACCACCCAGAGTCAGTTCTCCTTCCATCACCATATATTTGATCCCCCTTACCCTCATCTCCCACCCCCCACCCCCTTACCCTCTGGTAACCACTAAATTGTTGTCTGTGTCTATGAGTTTTTCTTTCTCATTTGTTTGTCTTGTTCTTTTGTTGTTTTTGGTTTATATACCACATATCAGTGAAATCATAGGGTTCTCTGCTTTTTCTGTCTGACTTATTTCACTTATCATTATACTCTCAAGATCCATCCATGTTGTCACAAATGTTCCTATATCATCTTTCCTTAACGCTGAATAGTATTCCATTGTGTATATATACCACAACTTCTTTATCCATTCATCTATCGAAGGACATTTTGGTTGTTTCCATGTCTTGGCCACCGTAAACAAAGCTGCAATAAACATTGGAGTACACGTGTCTCTATAGAGAAATGCTTTCAGATTTTTTGGGTAGATACCCAGGAGAGCGATTGCTGAGTCATATGGTAATTCTATTCGTAATTTCTTGAGGAACCTCCACACTGCCTTCCATAGCGGCTGCACCAGTCTGCATTCCCACCAACAGCGTATGAGGGTTCCTTTTTCTCCACAGCCTCTCCAACACTTGTTACTATTGAGACAAGAATTTTTACACATTTCACTTTCCCTAATTGTTTATACCTTCTTGGTCATTGTTAAAAGCATTTTCAGTGTTAGATTATTTTTATATTTTTACATTAAAGTTATTTTCTTTCAATAGTTAAATTTTACTTTTAAGTTCTGATTTATAACTCTTGTATACAATTATTTATACATTTCTATATTAACTGCCTTTGATGTTCATTTTCAAATGCTTTATTCCATGTTCTCATTCTTTGTTTTTTTCTTGAACTTGTATTTTTAATTTAATTTTCAGTAAGTTGGAAAAATATCAAAATGTTTTCTTGTGAAATGGCATGAAATACTCCATGTCGTTTGGCCTTGAATACCTGCAAACATCTTTCTGATGCCCTTACCCGTAGGTCAACACTTAGTTGGCTGTAAAATTTGAAATCATATATATATATATATATATATATGTATATATATATATATATATATATATATATATTAAATATATATATATATTTAAATTTATTTATTGGGGTGACAATTGTTAATGAAATTACATAATTTCAGGTGTACAATTCTGTATTACATCATCTATAAATCCCATTGTGTGTTCACCACCCATAGTCATTTCTCCTTCTATAACCATATATTTGATCCCCCTTACCCTCATCTCCCACCCCCTCACCCCCTTACCCTCTGGTAACCACTAAACTATTGTCTATGCATATGAGTTTTTGTGAAATCATATATTTTGTTCCCATAAAACTTACTAGATATTGCTTCTTTGCCTTTTACTGTGTGGTGTATCAGATATGTCTGAGACTAACCTGATTAGTTTTCATTATATGTAATCATTTAAAAACATATTTGTAAGATATGTTAAAAATATCTCCAAATGTCCATCAACAGATGAATGGATAAATGAAACGTGGTGTGTACATACCATGGAATATTATTCAGCCATAGAAAGAATTGAAGTTTGTTCTTATACATGCTACTATGTGAATGAACCTTGGAAATATGCTAAATGAAATAAGTCAGACACAAAGAAAAAATATTGTATGATTCCACTTATATGAAATACATACAATAGGCAAATTTGTAGAAACAGAAAGTAGATTAGAGATTACCAGGAGCTGGAGGGAGGAGAGAATGAGGAGTTATAGCTTAATGGGTGCAGAGTTTGTTGGGAGTGATGAAAAGTTTTACAAATAGTGGTGATGGCTGTAAAACATCATTTATATATAATTAACGCCACTGAATTGTACACTTAAAAATGGTTAAAATGGCAAGTTTGGTTATATCTATTTTATCACGATTTTAAAAAGTAAGAAATAAAATTTAAAATACCACTAAAAATATCTCATTATGTTTAATGATAGAAATATAAATAAATATACTAAATTAATGCTATTAATAGTAAGTATGTAATAGTTAAGCTGATGGCCCTCCTGGCTGACAAAACTGGACTTTTCTGCTATTTCACCACTTTTCGGAGGGAGCATGATTCTTGATAATTGCCTTCCAAGAGAGCACATATTGCTTTTATCCACTAACAATGATTTTAAAATACATTTCATCAAGTCTGTTTCTTTTGTTTCTTATATAGCATCTACAGTATGACAAAGCTATCTTTGGAATGGTTCATGAAGTCATTATAACACCTTAACTTGCTGAAGAGCAAAACGTTTTTTTTTTGGCTCAGATTCTATTTAAATTTCCTCTGTATCTGACTAAACAACGTTCAGGAAGGAAATCACTCTTGAATGTATTATACTTTATCAGCCTAAAGGTTTTTAATGGACAGTTTTGTGGAGTCTGTGCAGTATCTTTTATGTGAGAATAAAAAGGTTAATTAAAATTACTACTTTAATTACTACTCTCAACTCCTTTAAGATGATGGGGTTGGCTCTGTTGTAAAGAGAGAATGCATGTGAAAGTGCTTTGTAAACAGAGGCTGTGGGTGTGGTACTGGGACCCAGATGAGCTTTGATGTCAGAGGTTTACATTCCTACCAAGGATTGGAAAATAGCTACTTGCAAGCTGATAACTTTGTTGTTTCTTTTTAAAATAGGGAGGATGAAATCATCTACATGTAATTGTATGATAATTAGATTAGAATGTATGTAAAGCACCTGGCACAGTGTCTGGCACAAAGCAGCTTTTTGATAAAAGTTAATGCCCTCTCATAAAGCACCAGACATCTTATTAGCTGCTATTGTGCTAGAAAGATGAGGAAATAGATGGAGAAGAATAGCATTTCCTTTTGAAACTGATATTCATCCAGGCATTTTTCCTATAAAAGCCATGATTACTAGTGGAGGAAACCAATTTGTCCTACCTTGGAAAACAATTATTGAAATACCTGCTCTTTAAGAAATGTAGTGAAAAAGCAGAGAAGGCCAGGGTTAGCCAGGAGGCCTGTCAGCTTAGCAAAGCACTTCCGTCTGAGCAGTGATAGTGTTCTGAACTGCAGACCCTTGTTAATACTCACTCCAAGTCCTTAATAGCCAAACTGGGCTCGGTGAAGCTCTAAAGCCTGAGAAAGTGGCCACAAGATTCTGGGGTATCAGGTAGTAGCCAGGTAGACAGAGCACCTCTGACCTATGGATGTAGAAATGGAGAGATTGCTTGCTTGACAACACCAGAGTGTAGGTGAACCTCTAAATTAAAAGACAGATGGACAGATAAATCAAGGTCTTTCTCTTCACCCCTTTTTAGTAGCTTAAATTGGGAAGAAAACTTGTCAACAGTTAGTTACATGACTATATGAGTTCATACTCTCAGCCTAAGCTGAAAATTGCAAAAATTGCATATTGAATGTCTCATGTCTCATACCAACCAGAGTTTCTCAAGGGCTTGTGAAATTGTCTGAGCCATGAAAAAAAAAGAATTATTATCTCTAAAATATGAAAAGAAAAACTCTCATTTTGCTAGAGTTCTCGAGTATGCAGCATGATTGCTGAGATGTCATGTTCAATTATAAATTAAATAAATTATGTTAAGACTCTTTCAAAACCTAAGTTGCAAAAATCCTTTAAATATTATGTAGCAAAATATTTATATTAACTGTGGGATATGAGAACATTTTAATACATTTGGTATGATGTGGGATGGAAACTCTAAATTACAATGGTTTAGAGCCTACCTAGGCTTTATGCCCCCATCATATAGAGGAGAGTAAGGGAGAGTACTGGGAGTAGGGATGGGAATGGTTCCTAAAATCAACAAACAATATCTGGTGTTTGTTGCAAGTGTATCAGTAGTGTTTTTGCCCAATCATTCAAAATATATTTGGGAAGTAACTAAATAATCCCATGTTTATCAAACTGGACAGCATCAGAAATGCTGATGATTTTTATCTGTTCTTCTTTTGTTAATATTTCAGTCTGATAAATACATTAATACAATCTATATCCTATATCTGATGAAATCGAAACTTCCCATCTCAGTGGGTCAGATTTTGTACTTTGTTGTTTCTCTTAGTTTTTCCTCATGGAAAACTCATGTAGTTAGTGATTTCCTTTTTATTGTGAGTTCATGTTTTGGAATTTGGGTATGTATATTTACAGTGCATTGTTTCAGTGAGAATTTGTATATGCTTCTGCCAGGAAGCCAGGGACACTATCATCCCAGGATCACATAATGTTATTTTTCATCTTGGACTTTTGGGGGCCATACAGATAATGTGAATTTAGACCCAAACCCACTTGAATACAGACAAGTGGTTAAGATTTGGGGGTTTTATTTGTCCCTTCTGTTTTATGAAAAGTCAGGACTAAGACACGCCTCCCTACCATTGTTTTACTAGTTTACCCACTGATGGTATGCCCCTTAAGGAACTGTACCTATGTGTGGGAGCTTTAATCTGAATCCCATCTTTCTTAGAGCCCAGGATTTATTTCCTGTTTCCACACGTGTGGCCATTAAAACTCAGGATTTAAGTCACTATCTGAGAGACCTTGCTATGTTGGACATGGAGTCTATGTTTTAAGTAGTTGAGTTTTTCTTTTATGCTTTTAAGATAGATTTTATTCTAATGGAGTTTTCCTTTTTCTTCGCAATATTTCCTTTTGTCTTGCTTTGTTTTCATTAAGACTCAAGTTTCATGTATCTTAATAAATATCCCGTTGTCTGAGAGGCCTTCCCTGACTCCATAATATAAAACAAGATGCCCTCTCCCTATTCTCTTACATGTTAATTCACTTGATTATACTTATGTAAATCATCATTATCCTGTTTATATTTTTTGTTTCTTTGATTATAGTCTGCATTTCTCAACTTAGAATGTAAGTGTGATTGCTGCAGGGACTCTTCCTGCCATGTTCACCCTCGTCGTCATAGTACCCATCCCAAAGGTGACTTCACAATAGATGCTCTTACACCACTTGTGTGCAGATCCCCCAGCTGCTCTGTGCTTTGCTTCTAACACCTGTGTAGTGCCTGAACCCTTGGCTACTGAACCTGCTTTGCTTACGCACACAAAGAGCTGGCACAGCGTGGGAGGTTATATATAACCACTCTGGGTGAGCTTTAGCCAAAGACTGTGAGAATACTAGAAGTGTAACTTACACTTCAGGCTGAAGCTTGGAGCTTACTTGAATTCTCCCCCTTTCCATGTGGGGCTTCCACCACTCCCTCACTGGTCTTTTCTGAGAGTTCTTCCTTAAAAAATCACTTGCGTAGGAATCCTCACTTCAGGGTCTGCCCCTTACATCTGCCAACCTAAGACTGAATAAATATTTATTGAATGAATAAATATCTCTGCCACCAAATTCTTCTTTTCAGCCTGCTGCGCTAGCTCATATTTTATCTCTTGTTTTAAAGACTATTTTTTCTTGGATTTTATTAAAGTCACAAAATAACATTATATAGTATACTTAATAGCAAATATTTTTCTGCTTTTCAAGGGTTAAGCTCTAGTATAGAATATTCTCTTGTCCTATGTCGTTAGCTTGTTAACATGTCATTGAATGGGAAGCATTCGATCTATGTCATTAATTGCCATTTAATAGGGTTGACTGATTATCATTGGTTACCCTCTGTGTTCGCCTGGTTGCCATTCAAATCCACCTTTCTGATGTAAATTGGAAGGCATTTGTATTATTCAAAGCTTCTATCTGAATGACTCCATGCTAAATTTACTATTTCATGTTCTAGAACTAGAAAAAAAAAACACCTCTGCTGCCTAGGTAGTATTGAATCAGGTGTATACAGGTAGAAGGGGTAAATTGGTTTCTTGATATTTCCTGGGATCTATGCTTCATCATTTACTTCATATCAGACTCTTTTTCTCTCCCTATAAACAATTTTGACTCATCACAATTTAGTGTTCAAACAATAGCTTGAATAATGTAGTAAATACTTTGTCCTGCCTAGGTTTCCCTCCGTTCCAATCACCCATCCTCAATTATTGCAGAATTATCTTTAAATAAATGAAATCCTTTACTTTCTCCCTTTAAAGTCCTTGTTAGATCTAGATTTCTTTATTGGAAAAATTCTGTATTTTTGGTCCTAGTTTACAAGGCCCTTTCAAAATCACTTCCCATCCTTTTCTTTCACCCCACCCTCTCCCCATTTATTCTAAGCTCCACTTTGATTAAACTTTGACGTTTCTCTGATTATGCTTTGCTCTTTTGACTCCATTACTTTATACATGCCGTTGCCTCTGCCTGGAAAGTGATTCCCAAGCTTTGTTACTTGGAACAACCTTCATCATAGTCCAAAATTCAGTTCAAATACCTCTTCAAAAATATTATGCCCAACCTGTGCTTTGTACCCACATCACACAATTAGTTCACACCCTACAACTAAGCTCTATAGCACTCTCTGTCCATAGTACTTGTGTAGTCTGTGCTTTTTGCTTAGATTCTTCTTTAGGACTGAATGACATTCCCCCTCGTTTCAGAGAATGCTGCCACTGACAGCCTTCAGCTGTCAGCTCTCTTTGGGAATTTCCCTTGTCTGCAAAAAACTGCCTCACCCAAACTCTTGCCCCCTTCTCAGGGGCAGACTATATCCCATCACTTGTTGATACTGGGGTTATAAAGACCCGACTTCTTTTCCCAACTTTGGACAACTCTGAAAAGTGATCTCATCTTCAGAGCTCCCTATGGGGTCAACTGAAGACATTGTTGAGACTACATGGCAGACCAGCCTTTCTCTGTGTCAGATCTATTTTCCTCCCCATTCTCCATAGATGTTGATCCATAGAGGACTCCCTAATAAAATAACTGCATAATTAACCTTCGAAGAATCTGCGTTCCATGGAAACTATCCTGCAGTATCATTGTTTTGGTTATCAAATTTAGTTTTCATTTCTCCCCATTGTTTTCTCCAATTAACTGTGAACTTCTTTAGAATAATACAATGATGCCCGTTTTTATTTCCTAAACATTTAGTATAGGCGCTGACATACACTGAATGATCAATAAATATTTCCTAAATGAATGGATGGAAGGATATTGTTTTACTCTGGCTAGTTGGTGGAGAAAATAAATTTTGTGTAGTTTTCTTATCATTTCTGTGAGCTTATATGCTATCATTAACTGCTAAGTTTTCTTATGCTTAATATTAGAATTATTGCAGTGCCCACAATATATCACAATGATTATGCTTTCCCCTTAAATATAATTAACTGAACAACATTGACTTTATTCATTCAAGATTAAAATTAATGGTCTACGTAGGAATAAAATTTTAAAACCCATATGAACAAAGAAGTCAATTTCTTTTCATGCAGGACAAAATCTGCAAGTGATTAAGTGACTTCTGTCTGAAATCAGGCTTATTATTTCTTCCTGAAGTTAGACTTATATTTATACAAAAGCTATTTGTTTATATAAGCTAATGATACAGAAGACTTGACTAGAATTACTTAGAAAGGCTTACTTTTTCTGTAAGTTACAAATTTCCATTACACTTTTTGAAGGGCTGAACTGAGATTCATTCTTCACTTGAAAAGACCTCTTTCTACATTGACATACACTCAGTATATGTGAAAGTATATGCATTCTTCTCTATTGATAGAGATATGTTTTAGAAAGTGAATTTCTCACGGGATCAAATTAGGAACCTGGTGGCATACATTTGGTTATTTCTTTTCTCTTAGTTTCCATTTCCTTTTCTGAAAAATAAGTATGGCTATGGAGGCTTACTCTACATGGTGTGATCAAGAAATATGGTGAATGTTTTAATAAAAAATACTTATTATAGTAAAATGCGTTGCCATTAATCCCCCTCAAAATACTCCTCCTCTCTTCAAACACACTTATCCTATTGTTCTTGCAACTTTCTGAAGCAGTTCTGGAAGTCCTCTTTCATATCTTTAGTCATGGCTGCCTCGATGTCCTGAATCAATTCAAAATGTTTACCTTTCATGGTCATTTTGTCTTTGGGAAAGAGTCAGGAGTCACACGGTACCAGATCTGGTGAATAAGGTGGATGAGGACACACCGTAATGTTTTTATTTGACAGAAATTTGCCGTATCAGAAATGATGTGTGACACAGAGCCTTTCCCCATTGTGATCACAAAATATGGTGAATGCTTCTGCCGAGTGCCATCCAATGGAAAGGCAGGGATCTTCAATACTGGAAGCGGCATGTTGAACCTCAATAACAGTGTGTAACAAGTTGCAACTTGTTTGGTGCAGTCAGTCAGGCATGAGCTACGGTTGAGAAAAGGTGTGTTTTAAAGTGTGCTGTCAATCATCCTCCATCATGACAACGCCCCGTGTCACACATCACTTCTGGTAAGGCAACTTCTGTCAAATAGAAACATTATTGTGTACTCATCCACCTTATGCACCGTATCTGACACTGTGAAACTTCTGGCTCTTCCCCAAAGTAAAATGACCACGACAGGTAAACGTTTTGAGTCAATTCAAAGGACATTGAGGCAGCTACAACAATGCAAATAAACACACGAAAGAGGACTTCCAGAACTGCTTCAGAAAGTGGCAGGCACAATGGGATACGTGTATTAGAAGTGAGGGGGCAGTATTTTGAGGGAGATTAATGACAATATGTCTTTTACTGCAATTTTTTAAATTTAAACATTTACCGTATTGTTTCGTCACACCTTGTATGCTAGGGATTCTCACCTGAACACTACTGATATTTTGGACTGGATAATTCTTTTTTGGTGGTAGAGAGGACTGTCTTATGTATTGTGGGATATTCAGCAGCATCCTTGGCCCCTCCCCACTAGATGCCAGTAGCATTCCCAGAGTTGTGACAACCCAAAATGTCTCGACATTGCTAAGTGTCCCCTGGGGGACAAATTGGCTCCAGTTGAGGACCACTTCTTGGTGAAGGTGATCTGTCTTTCCCCCCACAAGTCAACTGGAGCTATTCTCTCTAAAATCATCGGTAAAATTTCAGTTACCATATTAATGACACTTTCTTGAGCCTATTATTTTTATTTTATTTTATTGTCTTGAATTCTTGAGATTATTATGCTAAGTGAAAATAAGTTAGACAGGAAAAGTCTAGAACCATATGATTTCACTGATATGTGGGATATAAAACTGAAAGCAACAAGAAAACAAATGAAGAAACAAAAACTCGTAGACACAGACAATATTTTAGTGGTTATCAGAGGGTAAGGCGGGAGGGGGGTGGTAGATGAGGGTAAACAGAATCTTGAGCTTCTTTTTTTTAAAATTTACTGGGGTAACAATTGTTAGTAAAATTACATAGATTTCAGGTGTACAATTCTGTATTACATCACCTATAAATCCCATTGTGTGTTCACCACCCAGAGTCAGTTCTCCTTCCATCACCATATATTTGATCCCCCTTACCCTCATCTCCCACCCCTCAACCCCCTTACCCTCTGATAACCACTAAACTATTCTCTGTGTCTATGAGTTTTTGTTTCTTGAGCCTCTTAAATTGTAATGCTCCTATCATAGTAATGCTTTATCATAGAAGATATTTCTAAAAAGTTTCCATTTGTTGAAATCACCTGGGGGACTGTAATTCTAAAAGATAAATTTGGATAAGCCTGTGAATTGGGATCTTTCTTATAAAATAATGCTGTTTTTCTCCCCTTGGGGGAAGTAGCAAGAGTCACAATATAGTCAGGTTTTAAAATTGGGAATGTAAAATGTGCCCTAGATCAGAGATAACTTTATACACACCGGAACAATCTGTCCATAGAAATTTTTTACCTCTCTCCTTGTAAGTAAGCCAAACACTGTCTTCCTAACCAAGATGACATAGGCAATTCAAAAAATGATTAGAAGCCTGTGTTGATTTCCCATCACTGCTGTAACAAATTACCACAAAATTATTGATTTTAAACAACACAAATTTATTATCTCACAGGCTGGACATCAGAGGTCTACTGAGCTAAATACAAGGTGTTAGCAGGCTTGGTCCTTTCTGAAGGTGCTGGAGGAGTGTCCATTTCCTTGCCTTTTGCAGCTTCTAGAGGCTGCCTGCATTCCTTGCTTAGCTCATGGCTCCTGACTCATAGTGGCATCACTCTAACTTATGCTTCTATCATCACATCTTCTCTACCACTCTTAAATCTTTTGCCTCCCTTTTTAAGGACCCAAATGGTCACATTGGATTCACCTGGAAAATCTAGTATGCTCCCTATCTCAAGATCCTTAACTTAGTTACATATGGAAAGTTCCTTTTTCCAGGTAAGGAAACATATTCGTATGTTCCAGGGATTAGGACATGGACATATTTGAGGGACCATTATTCAGTTTACCATAATGCCCCCTCCTCTGATTGGTCCTCATATACTAAGGGGAGAGAGACCCAATTCTGATGAGTCAGCTTTGGGAAGTATAAACTCTTTATAAATAAATCTGCTTTTGATGGACAAGAATGGTCATAAAAAGGATGGCGTGAAGAGCAAGGAGTTCCAGTCAGAGTATGGACTTACTGCAGAACACATTTTCCTTCAAATGATGTTTTGAGTCTCAACTGAAACCCCAGAAATTTCCCCCTTAAGACAAGACAAGGAACCAATGTACTGGGGACTTGGCACAGAAAAATTATAGTTCAGAATGGGTCAATAATATAAAATTTGTCACCATACACATTTGTCATGCTTTGTCACCGAGGAGGGAGAATAGGAGAGGGACCATTGGGACCACTTTGATTTTTTAGTTATTCTTTGAATCATGTGTAAATTCTCTACATAGCCTTTTACTCTCAGAGGACTTGGTAACTACCTTGTGAGCTGGTTTACACTAAGAAATTGGCGGTATGTAGGTATGTCTCATGTCTCTACATTGCTAAGCATGGATTGTGTGTGTGTGTGTGTGTGTGCAGCTGTGTATTCCATCCTATGTCAAACTAACTCTGAACTTACCTGTTTCTCTCTCAGCAACACCTTTCAACCAGCTTAAAAACTAGTACTTTTGACTCATTGTTAATAATCAATAGATCTCTAAGAACTATTTATTTTATAATTTCTTAAGCATCTGTTCAATCCTGCACAATCATCTCACCACTTTTGCCTGAATTATCATAGTCATCTACAATATCTTTTTTACCTAAACATCTCATCTCTTTCCCATTGTACTGCTTACTGTTTTACTTGATTAAAGCACATCATCCCATTTTATCAACCAATATCATTCTCATGTTATGGAATGAAATCCAAATTCCAAGACCTTAAATTTAAAACTCTCCAACATTTAATTACAACTCCCTTTTTCAACAACTACTTTTCATTACATCAAATACAAATCCTTGCCTTAGTGGGTGTGTTCCACCCACTATCCACTAAATGAGTCATTTATGCTACTGAGGTAATTTAAAGGGTCAGGTTGTTAAATCAGACTCTTCAGAACTACAGGTTTTACCATATAGCAAACTTTACTAGTAACTCTAAGGACACAGGCAATTGTTAGACTCCGGGGAAGCATGGAACAATCTGAGACTGCAAATGCCACTCTCTCGTGTTCTTCCTTTCTATATTAGTATGTGCCCTGGATCAGATTTTACATATAATCACAAAAATTTACAAAAAATTTTTTTTTGTTTTGAAAATCATTTTATTCAAGAATTACACAATTTCAAATATCTTCCAAAATAGTTTCCTAGACTGCTACAAAAGAAAGCAAATTCTAAGTAACGCATGTGAGGCATCAGTTACAGAGTCATAAACAGTTATTCTTTCAGTCATAAACATCTCCATTACATGCTAAGATAGCTAACACATTTTCCAGTATGCTATGCCTCATAAATTAAAATTCCAGGTTTGTTTTCTATAAGCAATTTAGAGAGACCAGGTATAGCCTGAGAAAAGCATTCCACAGAAAAGAACTTATTATTTCTCCACTGGTGAATACCATCATGAAGTCTGACTAGATTAGCATGCTACAAGATTTTAAATGGTCCCTTCTTTCTTTCAATTTCTCTCCCTAGGGTATCCCCAGACCAGCTCCTCATCATTTCCTTTCCATCTACCATCTCCAGAACTTACTCCCTCTGTCTACAAAGTTTCTCTGCCAACTCTACTACCTATAAACCCCCAACTTCAGTCCCGGTTGCTCTGTGATGGCCCAAATTTATTCTAGGTCCTGGTAATTTCTTGGAACTTTGAATCACTATTGCATTTGTGATTGTCACTCTGTCCTTTAGCATTTGTACTGGGAACATTACAAAATTGGTCAATTTAATCATCAGAAAACCCTGTTAGTGTGCTATTTTCATTCTTTTCATACAAAATCATTGAGACTTTGGAAGTCTAAGAAATTTGCTTAAAATCACAAAAGTAGAGGATCTGGTATTCGAAGCTGGGTCTGAGTTACACTTAGCACTAAATTTACTTTAGAGCAAGAGTATGAAATGGGTGAAAGTTGTCTCTGAAGCCCACCCCTGTACCCTACCATTAATCTTGCTAATAACTTTAAAGGTATTAACTGATAAGTACTTAAAACATGGCTTCATCCAGTGATATTAATGTTTAAAGATTGAATAATTAAAAAGAATGTCCTTTAGTTTTTGGTTCTTCTCCATGCTACACAGCTGGACAACAGGAATGAAACCCACAGGATAAACTCAGACTATGTCTTCTTCTACTTTTTTTTTTTTATTGGGGAAGGGGAACAGGACTTTATTGGGGAACAGTGTGTACTTCCAGGACTTTTTTCCAAGTCAAGTTGTCCTTTCAATCTTAGTTGTGGAGGGCGCAGCTCAGCTTCAGGTCCAGTTGTGGTTACTAGTTGCAGGGGGCGCAGCCCACCATCCCTTGCAGGAGTCGAATCGGCAACTTTGTGGTTGAGAGGACGCTCTTCAACCAATTGAGCCATCTGGGAGCTCAGCGGCAGCTCAGCTCAAGGTGCCATGTTCAATTTTAGTGGCAGGGGGCACTGCCCACCATCCCTTGCGGGAGTCGAGGAATCGAACTGTGTGGTTGAGAGGATGCTCTCCAACCAACTGAACCATTCCGGAGCTCAGCGGCAGCTCAGCTCAAGGTGCCATGTTCAATCTTAGTTGCAGAGGGCCATCCCTTGCGGGATTCAAGGAATTGAACTGGCAACCTTGTGGTCGAGAGCCCACTGGCCCATGTGGGAATCGAACCGGCAGCCTTCGGAGTTAGGAGCATGGAGCTCTAACCGCCTGAGCCACTGGGCCAGCCCAGACTATGTCTTCTTTATTCACTCTTTCTCTAACTCTTCCCCTTTTTCCTCACATGAATGGCGAACAAAAGAAGTCTTACTATAACACTTTGGATTTTCAAAACCTTGTTTAAGATGTGATTTGAGAAAACAGTAACACCATGCTGAATATGAGTGGAATTCCCCATTCATATCTACATTTTTCTATGTACCATCCAATTCTATAAAGGCCGGAGACGAATAACTACATGTCCCAGACTCCCATGCAACTGGGATTCTAAATATGAATTAGCTTCCTTCAATTAGTTTCACTCACAAGAGATTTAGCATCCACACTTCAGGCAGAGACCAAATTCCAGATGCTGTTTCAGCTGGCCTACAGAGGTTGTGAAGCCAAGAGAGTATCTAGAAAAAGCTGTGGCAGTCACAATCAGGGTTTCAGAATGAAGTCACCAACGTTGTGGGTAACCAGAGGCAGTTGTCCAGTGGCAGTCACCTTCCTAATCGTTGGATTACGTCTCTGGTGGCATGTTCTTAAACCCAAGTGTTTCAGTGATGGCCCTTGATTCCTGTTCCTTCAGCACTTCCAATGGTTTCATAACACCTCAGTCCCTGATCTAAATCTTTTCTTTCTTAAAATAGCTAGAATGGTGTGTGTTTCCTGGTAGGAATCCTGACTTATACAAACACATATTATAAATGCTTCATGACAACAGTTATTTTCCCTGTTGTCCCTGAAGTTTAGAGGGTAAATCTTACACCAGTGAATTATTTACACTGAATAACTGCAACTACCTAGTTATAAATTAGGATTGCTAAAGATGGTATTAAATGGAGTCTTTCTTTAAATCATGAGCTAAACAGTGTGCTTGCTATCTAGATTTCAGTGCGCAAGCTTGTTCTAAAAAGAGATTACTCTGGTGTTTTCATCTTCATTCCCTCTTTTGACATCATTTTTTTGCCAACAAAAAACTGAGGCGAATGGGGAAGCAGGCTTATGAGACAAAGAAAAGAGGTCAGATGATTGGCTTGAAGTCTACAGCCTGGCTTCTAATCACATGTGTGACCCCAGACCAGTCTGTTCCTCATTCTGAGGTTGTTTTTGTATCTAAAAAATGAGGATAGTGATAATCTCCGAGCATGAGGCCCAGTATCCTACATGAAGCTAACAACACGTTCACCGGATAAGCCGGTATGTGACTCTCAAACACCTCTGAGCATTTGCACTGATTGATTTTCAGTCACTTTCATGTGGCTTACAGATACTTGCATAAATATTGTTTCCATCTGACCTCCTAAGACACTGGATTTGAGTTCCACTGCTCCATGATTTGAATATTAGGCTGATCAAAGTTTGCTTCCCAACCTCTACTAATGAAACCCATAAAAGTCACATTTGAATAGGGTTTCTCTGTTATCCAAATGTCAATTGTGGTCCCAAATATCAGCATTATTCCAAAACTCCACTGTGTTTACAAAGAGGAAGTTTCTGGTAGTTACATTTAAGTATTGGCAAAATTATGGCTTTTGCTAAGATTGTCTTCATGTATATGGTTTTAACTTGCTCTAAAACAAGAATCATCAGTATGGAGTCAGGTTTTGAAGAAACTTGCCTTACAACTAGAGTAGTCAGTCTGGAGTTAGCTCTTGAATAGGCTGAATAATGTGTTGGTTAATAACATGGACTCTGGAATCAGGCTGCCTGAGTTGGAACCTTAGTACCACAATTTATTAACTGTGTGACTTTGGGCCAGTTGCTAAACCTCTCTGATTCAGTTTGCTTGCCTGTAAAATAGGGACAAAAATAGTACCCAACTCATAAGGTGGTTTTAAGGATTTATTATATGAGTATTTGTGAAAAATTAAGAAAGTGCTTGACCCACAGTAAATGTGAAGTATTTTGTTAAGACTTCCCTGTCTCAATACTGTTGTTAAAGGAGCAATTGCCTTCTATCTTTCTGTGCCATAGCCTCTCCAGTGGCTAAGAGTGAGTCTTCCATAGTCCACTTTTATCCATACTTTTAATGAGCTTACTAAAATGTTTTCAGCTATTAATCCTTCTCTGGTTTATTCTATGCATTTTTCCCCGAGTGTACATATTTCTTTGATCCTGGCCAATTGCTAAGTCAGTTGTGTTACATTTTTGGAAAATATATGCTAAATTTAAGATACCATGTTTCCCCAAAAATAAGACCTAGCTGGACTATCAGCTCGAATGCGTCTTTTGGAGCAAAAATTAATATAAGACCCAGTCTTATTTTAATATAAGACTGGGTATAACATAACATAACATAACATAACATAACATAACATAACATAACATAACATAACAACAACATAACAACAACATAACATAACATAACATAACATAACATAACATAACATAACAATATATAGCAGGTCTTATATAATAATAGATAATATCAGACTGGGTCATATATTAAGTTTTGCTCCAAAAGACACATTAGAGCTGATGGTCCAGCTAAGTCTTATTTTTGGGAAAACACTGTAATACTTCCAGTATTTTCAAGTCAATAATCAATGGAACATTTAAATAGTTTTATAAATGTACACTTCACTTACAAAAGAATACTGTATGTCAATATCCCTTTACTTGCAGGTTCCAGCTCAGTCGAACAAATTAATCTTCTAGTAATCTGCAGGCTTCCTCTTCTTGACCTTGGATTAAGTGCAGTCCAGACTGAGAAACATTTGGTAATTCCTCCAAATACCTGGTGGGGAGGCAAACAGGGAATTTACAATGGTCCTCAGAAATCCAGGGAGGTAGAAGTGACTGCAAAGCCTCTGACCCTAGGCATTTTCAGTACCTTGGTGACACTTTTGGAATCTAATCCTTTTGATCTCCCATTGAGAGGTTAGAGGTTTATCTACCTGTGGACTTGAGTCTCTCAGGTTTGTAGATCAAGGGAGACACAAAGCTTTCTGTCCCGGCTTATTGATCAGGGCCTGATTTTCTACCTTTACAAAACTAGCTTTATTTCCCAGAAGTGAGCCCTTGGTTGCACATCTTCCTATCTTATAGATTTCCCTAGATGCAACCCTATTTCTCAAAATATGCTACTACCATGTTTTCCCGAAAATAAGACCTAGCCAGACAATCAGCTCTAATGCGTCTTTTGGAGCAAAAATTAATATAAGACTGGGTCTTATATATGATCTGGTATATTATATTATATAAGATCTGGTATTATATTATATTACATTATATTATGTTATATTATATTGTACCTGGTCTTATATTATATAAGACCCGGTCTTATTTTACTATAATTTTTGCTGCAACAGATGCATTAGAGCTGATTGTCTGGCTAGGTCTTATTTTTGGGGAAACATGGTATTGTATCTAAATTCATGCCATTAGCCCATTCTTGCAGATTATACCACCTGCTAAATTTCAGCATCTGTGTAAAATTATACTAGATTCTGAATCCAGTGACTTGTATTGAGTGTTGGGTCTTACATTTTGCTTTAGGCTTACGTTTCAGTTAAGATTTGTTTATATTGTAGTTATATCAGATTATAATTATCCATTTCTTTGGTGCTACTATTTTTGTCGAGGACTTGCCTGCATGCCAACTAACTTATTCCCTCCAGTGTGATACTTTATCCCTGCCAGCATATTATGCGCCTGCTGAAGTATTCTGGATCCCTCATATAAAACTTTCACAGATATTCTGAGTGTATTCATACAGTCTTTGACTTTGCTTGTAGAAATGAGACTGTGCTGGACAAAACTTAACATTCAGGGTATCTGATTCAATAAAGCTTACCCCAATGGCCTCTGAAGAACTGGATCAACTGAATATTTGCACAATTCTTCTTTGTTTATACCTATATAAGCCAGACTTTTCTATTGGAAGGACTGGAATGCAAATAGAGATAAATTCCTCACACAATTATATATATATATATTAGGCTGGTGCAAAGGTAATTGCGGTTTTTGCAATTATTTTTAACCTTTCGAACCACAATTACTTTTGCACCAGCCTAATAGCATCTTTCCATTTTCAAACCATCAATTTAAAGATTGATCATTACAGTAACCTGGAAATTTAAATAATTTTGTATATTAAACTGTATTATTATGTAGTATTTGATATTGTCTAAGTACTTTATAATAATTTCTTTAAATACTTATTCCTCACAATGATCCTGTGCTATTCAGCATTACTATTATATTATCTTCCCTCTGTTTTCTTCTGGGAGAAGTAAAAAGCACGCAGTTTATAACTTGTCAAATGTTACCAAGTGAGTCAGTGACAAAATGGGATTTGAAATCCCAGCGTCTATGTCCCTGATCAGCTATTATTTCTATTCTACCCAGATAAGTGTACCATTTCCCTGTTTATTGTTTAGTCTGTCATTTCTTACTTCAACAAAATCCAATTAAATTGTTCAGTGTTTTATCTTCCTTTTCCCATACTAATTATTTCTTTTTTGTTTATGTAACTTTATCATGGGCATTAGGTGAAGACTTGTCTGATAGCAGAAGGATGTATTAAATTATTTCTTTATAACTTTCTAACTCTTTCACCTTTTTTCTTTTTTAAAAAAACCAAACACTTGCATTTAGTGCCAGGAATTTAAGCAGAAACCTGAAGTGAAACCAATTGATGCACACAGTAGCAAATACAAAGTAAAGCAATGATCTTGGCTTGAGCTGTCTGGTTCCGTGGTCTGGTGGAATGACACACACAAGCTTGTTCACTGAAAACAATGGTTTTCTGGCTGTGACCACTGGCTGTCACTTCTAGCATACTCGAATCATGTTAGGGGGAATGGAAAAAGTGAGCACCACTTCTTATCGTGTTCTCCCTCCCTCCGCCCCTGTGTTGGATGCAGCAGAGATCACCCATCAACCAGCCCATGGCAAACCAACAGGGAGGGCCCAGTCACTGTTCAATTATAGTCAGGCTCACCTACACAGCAGTAACTGTGGCTCTAACCTGGACTCCTATCCAGGAATCAGGCTGTGGCAGCTGGAGAGCGTAACAGGACCTCCTGCTGAATAAGGAAGTGGGTGAATGAATGGGTGAGCTGCAGGTGGTCACTTGCAGAGGGACCAGGAGTGAAAAGGAAACAACTCATTCAGGCAGATGCTTTTGACATCTAACTCCCAAACCTGCCTGCTGCATGAAGGGAAGCCATCTTCCATGGGAGAGAAATCATGGGGTGGGAGGCCATATTCTCACTGTTGAGTGTTTCTCGGAGCCAGGGCTGCACAAGGCTCCTGGTTCCTTCTCCTTCAACCACCCCCTCTATTCTCTGTACTGTCCCTCCTTGCGCTGCTTCTTGTGCTTCTTCTTTTTCTTCTTTGCGGCCTTGCTGTCTTTCGATGTGTGCCTTGCCCTCTTGCCTGTATCACTCCCAGAGTCTGAGCTGTCAGAGTCAGAGGACTTCCTGTCTCTATGTTTCTTTTTCTTCTTTTCCTTCTTTCTTTTTCTAGAAGAATTCTTCGTGGGGTCAGGCTTTTCAAATTCTGCTGCCCTTGCCTCTTCCTTCTCCTCTTCTTTATCAGGTATCAAAGAGTATTTGGTCCCACCTTGTTGCATGAAACAATTCTTTGCAAAGTGGCCTTTACAGCAACACTTCTTGCAGGTAGTGTTCAGCACAGCATCGAGGGTGATCTTCTGCCTCGTGTAATCCTGGAAGGACCGCCTCTGCCTCTCTTCTTGCTCAATTATAACGTTGTTGGGGTCAAGGTCTTTCCCAGTCTCTTGGTTGACAACTTTCATGGAGAGGGATACTTTTTTTTTTTTGGTGCCTGGATTGTTTCTTTTTTTTTTTTTAATTTATTGGGGTGACAATTCTTAGTGAAATTACATAGATTTCAGGTGTACAATTCTGTATTACATCATCTGTAAATCCCATTGTGTGTTCACCACCCAGAGTCAGTTCTCCTTCCATCACCATATATTTGATACCCCTTACCCTCATCTCCCACCCCCACCCCCCTTTACCTTCTGGTAACCACTAAACTATTGTCTGTGTCTATGAGTTTTTGTTAGAGAGGGATACTTTTGTCCTATCATTTTTCATCTCTCGGCCAATAGGTTTCACCCACACTTTGTCTCCAACATCTACTATCTCAGAGGGTTTATCCACATGACACGATGACATGTGAGATCGATGGACCAGACCTTGCTTCCGACAGCCTGGGATTTTGATAAAGGCTCCATAGTCAGTCACCATAGCAACCTCTCCTTGGAAAATAGTGTAGAGAGCAGGCAAATTCTCCATGGTCTCGGGTCTTCCTGAATTCATCCTCAATGTTCTATGGCTCCTCCATATCTCTTTTGCTAAAGCTAATTCAAGTGTCCCAGCATCAGTTCCAGGTCTCCCGACCACAGCATTGCGCGAAACGCCAAAACCCCACTCTTGCACCTTTTGATTTTACCATGTAAAACTGGATCTGAGAGTTTATAATGTGTGATGGCCACAAACTAAATGATTAAGTCTTTGCTCTCCACAACTATTGATAATTATAAATGTACATATTTAATTTTGTAAAGATTAAGTACTTTTTATGACAGTGTGATTGGCCTATAAAGTTATTGAAGCCAGAGATCATGGCTTCTAATCAGGAAGGGAGTATGATACAAGCGGTCAAAGACCTATGGATTAAAGTTCTCCCTCTGTCTCATATTAGCTATGTAACCTTGGGCAGTAATTTATCCTATTCAGCCTGTATTTCTCTTCTGTAAAGGAGATGATATTTACTTTATAGACTTCCCTGACGCTATTTACCTCATAGACTTCTATGATGGTAAAGAAACACGTTGAAAGTGCTCAACTAGCACATATTAGCAGTTACCAAACATCAGTCTCCATCAGTTTCATCTTCTAATTGCTTGTATGGACCCAAACCTTCATTATGGGTTATTCCTCGTGATGGGTGGCCAACACATTTTGTTCATTGGCAAAATATTTGCATAATCAGCAAGAACAAACTTTATTACAGAGTCATCTTTAACAAAATTATTTCCCTTCAGCAGATATTTATAGTTGCTGAATAAGTATGCCTGTTTTCATTTTTAGGGTTCAAATCATCATTTCAGTAACTTGGCCACTTGCAGTTATTGAATGTCCCCTCTTTTTCAAGAGATAAATGTGCACAAACACTACTTGTTATCAAGAAGAGATGTTTCAAAAATGGTTTTGGGAGCATTATTTTAATAATATATCAGTTATAATCCAGTTAGTTAAACAGAAACTACACTAGATATTCAACAGAAGAAATTTAATATAGGGAATTTGTATACAGGTGTTGGAGGCTTCACATGGTAAAAAGGGGGGAAAAAGAGCAAAAAGAAAACAGGTAACCCAAAGACTGTAGCTGTAAGATGCATCTAGCATCTCTAAGTCTGAGAATATAAAAGGGAAGAGATTGGGGTAATCATAACCTAGAAGCTGGAAGGAGGGGACTGGCTGAATTGTTACTCAGTCTAGGTTACCACCCAGCTGTTTCTGGTAACCTAGGATTTCAGAGCAATGATTCTACATAGTGGCAGCTCAGATCTCTGAGTGGGTGGGAACACCCAGCTACTTCTAGTACCTTTCAGTAGGCACAGTGAAGTTGCTTCTAGCAATACCAAGAAGAAATTAAACTAAAAGGAACTGCTGATGTTGGGGCAAGAAACAAAAACACAGTCTTTACCCTTGCTTTCCAATCTCTGTCTAGTGTCTTCTATTAGTTGAATCTAACAGGAAGTCAAGTGGGAAGGGGTTCTGGAAAATATAGTTTACAGAGTTCCAGCCCTAGCATTGTAGAATACAAAAGGATATATATGTAGCTGAGAGACAAAAGAGATAACTGGTACACATAACTAAAAAAATACCAGTAACCACAGAAATTCCTTTGGGTTTCAGATAACACTTCTGAAGCCTATACAAATGCATCAGTATATCATGATTAAGTTGCATTCCTTTTATAAATTGAGGCTTTTAATAATGACAGGAAATGCTGACCCCCAGAAAACCACATTATTTTTTGGTAGTGACTTTCTCCTTCCTTTCATGAACTATGCTGCAGTATTATTCTGCACCTGAATAAGCAGATTGTTTTTTCTTTGTGAAGCATGTGTTTCATAAAACCCAGTAAAAAGTAGAACAGCTGCAGATGGGTGTCTTGAAACTCCCAGAGAGATTGTTGAACAAGCAAGCCTCCATGTGAGCAGAAAATTCCTCAGATTACTAGGACTCTCATTTATTTACTGAATAAGAATGATGTTGAGGAATTTAAATACTTCCTTTGAGAACTGTGTAATAGGATCTTATGCTGTTTACCTGATGTGTACTCCATGGAATAATCTAGTGTTGTGTTGGGCAGCTAGACTGGATGGAGTGTAAAATTATTTCCTGTATGTGAACCTGACCAGTAATACTTTCAGTCATTTGCTTATTCACAGGGATTGTGTATTTGGATTTCAATAAAAATTAAACCTGAAGAGTTTAGTATACTCCAAAAAATTTTCTTTTATTCTAAGTTAGCAGAACAAATATTGAGACTAAATAAAAGAGTTTTAGGAAAAGGAACCTAACCTGCGGTAGCTTAAAGTGTTTGGTAATTATTGATTAGTTGCTATTTTAGAAACTGTGAATATGTTTGAGGAAATTCATGGTGGGTTAGCATCCCTGTTATTTCTGTAGGGGAAAAAACTAGATTCTTTATCACTTTGTCTTAATTAAAAGAGCATAATATAAGAACTGGATAATTGTGCATTTAAGTAGATTTGCAGATGTTTTGAATGGCTATATCTAAAGGACATAAATAGTGGACCATATCAATATTTGTGTGATGGGAGCAGATTTAGATGTCCCACAGTATTCCTACCTTCTACTCTAGTCTGTTAAATATAAAAATACTTAGATAAGTTGGGTGTATTCAGGTTACCAGAGGGTAAAGGGAGTGGTGAGGTGGTAGAGGAGAGTAAAGGGGGTCAAATATATGGTGATGGAAGGAGAACTCACTCTGGGTGGTGAACACACCATGCAATATGTAGATGATATATTATAGAAATGTATACTTGAAACATATATAATTTTACTAGTCTATGCAACCCCAATAAATTTAATAAATATTGACAAAAATAGTATGAAAATACTCAGATGGAGGCATAAAAGATACAAAGATGAATTTTCAGATAAACCTGGGATAAGTAGTTAACGTTGGATGCCAAACTATTGTCTAAAATGATCTTGATAGTTTGAAATAATGAGAGTTAATCAAGATGAATTTGAGTGAGATAAATACAAAGGAAAATATGAAATGTTACAGATATGATTTCACAATCATATCTTTGCAAAAAGAACTGACTACAAGAACACAATGATTTAATGATGTAATATGTCTGCCAATAAAGTCAATTTTGCTTAAGCTACATTGTGCTGATGTCCACACCTCTTTATATGTGAGGTAGTCTCTCTTTTTGGTGATCATCCATACTCTAATCAATCCATTTATAACTGGTTTTTACTGTGCCTCCCAACGGTACCGTTCTGAGGGATCTTGGCAGCCATAGCTAAGTATATAACCGTTGGTCAGGACTGGTGACTCGGGAACACATTTGTTGGTCTCATTTTACTTTCCTCCCATCAAACTTCTTGTTCATGGTTTTAAGGGAAACTGCAGAATGTTTCAGAAAGCTGCCAGACAATGAGTTTCACCCTGTTATGACATCCCTAAGAGTTTTATAAAATGTTGAATGCCACATATTTAGGAGAATGTATACACTGCAGTCACATTTGGGTTTCTTCTATGAGCAACAACAGCAATAATTATCATTTTCTGAGTGTTGACTATGGGCCAAGTACACATAATAACTCATGAAGATGAGTAAACTAAGGCTTAGAGACACAAGTAATACTACTAAGCTCAACTACGTAGCTAATACATGTTAGAACCAGAACTTGAAATCAGACCATCTCATTCCATGGAAACATCTGTGTAGTTGGAAAGTGCTATGCACTGGATATGAGGGAATTAGGCCCCCGGAGAGGTCCACCTTTCCTAATATCGTGATGAAATACTTTGCTTTTCTGGCTCTCCACTTTCTCATCTATAAATTGGGTTGATTGGATGGAGTGGTCAGTAAGGTCTCTTGCAGACCTAGTCCTCTAAATCTGCAGTTCTTTGAGAGTTTGGATGTCTCTTCTCTTTAACTCAGTGAAAGTGAAGAATCAACAAGAACCTATGTCTGACAATAATTACTTCTAGGAATATATTTCAGTGATAATCTCCCCAGTTTTAAAGGCAAGAGGGAATAAGAATAGATGGAATCAATTTTCTGATTTGATTTTGAGGAAAGATATCAAATATTACATGTATAAATTAGGTATTTCTCCTTTGGTGAGTCTAAAAATTAATCTGAGAATTTTTGTCTTTTAATCTTATAAATATGTCACAGGATGTCAAATAGGATTGTGATAGTTTCTCAGAATTTTTGCTAAAGCTTAAAAGTTGAGAAAAATAGTTTATAAGTGCCCACACATTCTATAAAGAGGTGCTAGCTAAAATATATCAGAAAACCAATATTTTGAAAACAAATCAAAAATCAGTGACTGGAAGGGGGCACACGGGGTGTTTTTGTGGGGCTGGTAGTGTTTTGGGTGCTGGTTGTATAGTATGTTAACTGCAAAAATACAATGAGCTGTACATTTGTGAGCTGTACATTTGTACATGTCAATAAGTTTTTTACCAAAAGATGTATCAGAAAGGTTCAGCTACTAACAACTTCAATTAATCACTCCCAGGATATATAAGAGATTAAATATTTGAAAATGTTACTGAATAAAATCATTAAGGTGGTTGTCAATCAAATAGAAATACCCAAAACCTTTGATGACCCTCCCCTCAATATATTTGACTTTCATCCTCTGTATCCTGTACATATATTTTATTCTATCAATGAAGAAACTAAAAAAAATGCTCCAAGATCACTTCAGTCTAGAGATTTTGCCAGGGAAACCCAATTGGAAAGTGAAATGGCAAAAGTTATTTGTGTTAGTATATTCTAGACGCTGAACAGCATCCCCTCCCTAGAGAATCTGCATTCTAAAATAAGACCAATGAGAAAAGCAGTGCAGAAAAATACAAACAAATCTTTAAATGATTGACTGTAAAGCACCAGAAAGGGAGATATTTGGCGTTCAAGATTTGTTTTTCAGATGAACATTTATTCTGCTTTGCTACAGATTAACTTTGTTTATGCTTGGTAGAATTTTAATATAGACCAGAAGCCCCAATACTTGTAAATACTTACATATAAATTAATAAATATTTGAGTATAAATAGTTAATTAAAAAAGGAATTATGACCATTGAATGAATAGAATGTATAGGAACTTATTCATTCAACAGATTTCCTATTGAGGACTTATAATGTCCCAGTCACTAGGGACAATGCCATGAATAAAAGGAGAGATGCAGTCTCTTCTCACGTGAAATCATAGATTTGGCAAGGGAGAAGGCCATTTAAAAATTGTCACCAAATAATTATTTCATTATAAGTTCGATTAATACTATAAAGCAAAGTACAAGATCTCTTTGAGAAAATGGTGTTTTAAAAGGTATCTGAAGTATATTTACATAAAGCATTGGGTATTATAACCTTAGAAACTGGTATTATAAATAAATTACTAAAAAAATGCTACACAACTAGCTTTACTATTACACTCAGTGTTCCTTATTCTGTTTTTGTGTCTCAAAGGAGTTATGTTAATACTAATGGCATAGCATATCTCTTACTGCATAGCTGACACTATGAAGAAAATTCCTTCTCTTTTAAAACATGTATTTCTGTTTATATTATTGTGGAAGTTGTGTTGCCATAGCTTCAAGATACTTATTTAGAACATTTGTACTTAATTGACAAGGACACTGCAATTTGGCAAGAATCAATATTTTTGCCAATTAATTGACTTAATTTTTAAATGAGTCAGTGTTAACATTACCGTGTTTCCCTGAAAATAAGACCGAGCAGAACAATCAGCTCTAATGTGTCTTCTGGAGCAAAAATTAATATAAGACCCAGTCATAAGTTATGTTATGTTATGTTATGTTATATTGTACAGGGTTTAATATCATAGTAAAATAAGACCGGGTCTTACATTAATTTTAGCTCCAAAAGACGCATTAGAGTTGATTGTCTGGCTAGGTCTTATTTTTGGGGAAATGCAGTAGTTTTGAATAATGAACTCCTATCTTTGCTTCATGTTTATTTTCTGTGTAAATATAATGCATGTCTGAAAATGCTTAGACTCAAATGAAGTTTTGCAAATTCTGATTTCAACATCAAGAAAAACAAAATCCTAAAAGAAATGCTTTTTAATCACTGTATTTTCCAAATACTCAAGAAATCCACTTCATAGGATATTTGTCTAAAACAATTATAGATTTTTCAGAAATAAAGAGAGTAAGAGAATAGTAATTGATGAAAATGGGCCCACATACCCAAATTGCAAATCCAAAATTATGTTGTCTCCAGGTGATTTATTCTGGGTTTACTCAATGAAAATAGAAGTGCATTCATCAAAATTCAAGTTCATTGGGCATCTATTTTTACTTTTCTTGCCTAAAGAAAAATTATTATCATTATTATTGTTATTGCTCATATTTATTGCTATTATTGTCATCATTATTGCTATTAAAACAATGTGTAAATTTCAAGCAGTAAAACATTATCCAATGATCACAGATAAATTTATGAAGAGATATTTAATGAGCCATTCGTCTGCATTTTCCCCGTCTCAAATCCTTTTCTGAGGAGCATTTGATACCTCTGCACTTCACAATATGTTATATATGGTTAAATTTGTCTCATGTTAAATAACACAGTGTTCTCGGTAATCCTTTTGATTTTTTCCTTCATTGATCATCATGACCAAATTCTTTTGGCTAATTGGTATTCATTTTTTGTTACTGTAGGTTGTGGGACTTCATTGCAAACTAAAGAGTAAGCAAACAAAAATATTTCCTTCTCTTCAGCTGACTTCCAGATTTTTTTCCCTAACATTGCTCTATAAAATCAGATCTGAGCTTCCATAAGTTTCACCAGTATGTGATTGTAGGTGAACAGTAATCAATTGATTGTTGATGGCTTTTCTATCAGTGATAATGCAGCACCTTAGCCACAGGTGATCCCCTTCACCTCACTGCCTCCTTTTCTTGTCCTTATTTTCTTGTCAGGAAGTATAGATTTGGGAGTATGTCTTTGGCACCCCTCATCTTTCCTCAGCTACCTTCTTTCCTATATTTAGAGGTTGTCTGTGAAGTCACTTTACCTTTCTCTCAGGTTTGCTGTGACCTAACACTTCTCTAAAAACAATCAAGTATTTAAATATGAAAAACAAATCTTGTTCCTGTAACATCTGACATGCTCTGGCCCTGCTACTTATTTGATCTCCTCTACTACTGCTCATCTCTGGCTTTCCAACTCCTAAGCTTCTTTTGTCCTTCCAGAAGATGTTTCTTTTTCCAGGAGGGCCTTCACACTTGCTGCCCCTTCAGCCTGGAGTGCTCTCCCCATCTCTCCCCGCTTTGGGCTCATTCATCAGTTCTCAGTTCTAGGATCACTTCCTCAGGAAAGGCTCCTTGATACCCTGATCAGGTGAGGTTTCTTTGTTGTAGCCTCTGGTAGAATCTTGTTCTCGTTTAGCACAACAATATCAGTTTGTAATTCTACATTAACCAGTAATCACTTGATTAATGTCTGTTTCCTACATTAGACCATAAGCTTCTTGTAAACAAGGACTGTGTTCATTAACACTTAACACCCCACACAGTGTCTGGTACATAGGATGTAAATGAATGAAGGGTTAAGTTAAAGAAAATAAAATTTGTTCACTTAGCATTTTCAGCAAGTTTTGGCTAATGAATGTATTAGTGTAGGCCTGTGGTTTTCAGCCCTAGCTGCACGTTGGAATTACTTGGAGAACTTTAATAACTACTGATATCTGGATCCTTCCCTTGGAGATTCTGATTTGAATAGTGTAGGGCAATTCTAAGGTGCAACCGAGATTGAGAGTCATTGATCAGGTCCCAACCTCAAATAGCAAATCATAAGCCTGAGATGTTTGAGGATTTAGGAATTATGAGTGGAAGAGGCTTTGAGTGTCTGTCAAGAAAGAGAAAAATAACTTACTTCATGACAATAATGATTAATCTTTGTAACATTTCATTGTGGAGTTATAGCCAAAACTAGAAGCATTTTATTAAATACATTTCATAATTAAGAACTAAACCTGAGTCCATTTTCATATTTTTCCTAGTTAGATATGTCTTGGATTAATCAAAATGTATCTTGACCCAGAAGGAATTTTAACAAAATCATAATTAATACCATAGTAAAAAGTATCCTAGGTCATGTAGTTTATATTAGAGCACCAAAAGCTCTGCAAAAGTATAATTACCTGGATTTCTAAGCAAGTTGATAGAAGTTCTTAACATGTAATGAAAGTTTTCTGATACATTTTATTGCAAAAGAAACCATTTTCATGTTTTTATTGTTTGTTCCATAGGTCTTCACTGCAAAACACAAATATTTAATCAGTAAATTATTGCTTATAATTCTAATTCAGCTTGACTGAATGAATAGAAGCATTTATAGTTTTCTCTTTTAAAAAGGTAATGTCTTAAAACACTGTGACATTGATTCAGTGACAAATGAGCCCAAAATGGGTCTACATGTGATTGGAAACTTGGTATATAGCAGAGAGGTGTTGTAAGTCAGTGGGATAAGGATGGGCATATTCATTAAATGGTAAAGGGGCTCGGTTATCTGTCTGAGGAAAAATATAAAAGTAGAAACCTACTTTATCCATATACAAAAATCAATTCCAGATTGATCAAGATCTTAAATGTGAAAGAAAAATACATTTTTTTAAGAAATAAAGGAGAAATCTTTATGACCTTTGGGTAGGGAGAAACTGCTTAAACAAGATATAAAGAGCAGAAACCGTAAAGCAAAATATTACTAATTAGGTCTATATAAAATTAAGAACTTCTCTTCATCAAAATATGCAATAAATAGAGTGAAAAGACAAGCCACAGTGGGAAATATTTGCAACGCTGATTACAAAAAACAACAAAACAAAACAAAGCAAAACAAAATCCTGTAGGATTCAGAGTATATAAACCATATCAGAAAGTAACGAGAAAAAGAATCCCCTTCCCAAAACAGGTGAGTGAATGACATGATCTATATTTTCATGGAAGAGGAAATATGAATGACCATTAAACACATGAAAATGTTAAGGTCAAATTACACACTAACTTGAATGACTGAAATTAAAATAATGACAATGCTAAGCAAAGATGAGAGACAAAAGGAAATTGTAGGGTTTGATGACTTTAGAAAATATTTTGGCATTTTCTAGTGAATTTGAACATGTGCATACTCGATGACCCAGTAGCTCCACTCCTAGATATATTCCCTACAAATTCCTGTATATAAACAAGAGACATACAAAAGAACACTCTTAAGATTAGTCTCTGTGTCTGAGTTTTTGTTTCTTCATTTGTTTGTCTTGTTCCTTTGTTGTTTTCAGTTTTATATACCACATATATAGATGCTGTATTACAGAATTGTACACCTGAAACCTATGTAACCTCACTAACCATTGTCACCCCAATAAACTTTAATTAAAAAAACAAAAAAAAACAAACAAAAGATTACTCTTTGTAATCACAAAAAGACTGCAAACAATGCAAATACCTAGCAAAAATATAATAATTTGTGATATACTGTGGATGTTACTCAGTAGTGAAAATGGAGTAAAGGCACAGGCATCTGTGTAGATGAATCTTGGTAACATACCAGAATGGAAAAGTTCACAGTGCAATGAACTGGAATGATTCCATTAATTTAAAATTTAAAACAGGAAAAAACAAACAAAAAATGCTTAAATTGTTTTTAGTTTAGTGTTTATGTTTAGTTTATTACTATGTTGTGTCGTAAAACTATTAATACAAGCAAGTACATGTTTAACATAAAATTGAGGATATTGAATATCTGATAGAGACGGGGGTGGTGATTGGTGAAGAACTACAAAAGAATTCAAAGTAGTGTCTATTTTTTAATTAGGGTCGTGTGGGTATATGAATGTTCATTTTATTGATTTTTTTTCTGGTTTATTCTTATCCCCTAAACTGTATATTCTTTATCATAGTATATTCAGTACCGTTTTGTGTACATGATATATTTCAAAATACAAATATGCTATTTAAAGGGCGAAGTAAGAATGTAAATGAATGGAAATGACCAAACTGGAGGTCGCAATGCCGGTTGGGCTGGAGGCTGTTGCAAGGGGAGAAGGGATTATAGCTTGAATCACATAAAGGAAAATTGAAGAGGTCCGAAGGAAAAGGGAAAAGATTTAAAGAAATTTCCTGGAAATTTGTGGTTTTAAAATGTTATTTCAAAGAAACTTAATGTATAAGTAGTACATGTTATGGTCTTTCATTTTCTCTCTCTCTCTCTTTCTCTCTCTCTCTCTCTTTCTCTCTCTCTCTGTTTTTAAGATAGATGTATTGACCTGTAATTAATATAAAAAACTGGATAATATAATGAATTTGGATATATTTATACACCCGTGAAACCATCACCACAATCAAAACAATAAACATATTCATCACCTGTAAAAGATTCCCCTTAATCTCCACCCGCACATTTTTTGTAGTAAGAATGTAAACACAAGACACACCCTCTGAACAAATTTTTAAGTGTACAATATAAATTGTAAACTATAGGCACTATGTTGTACAACAGTTCTCTATAATTTACTTTTCTTGTATAACTGAAATATTATAGTCATTGAACAACAACTCCCCATTTCCCTCTAATCTCAGCCTCTGGAAACCATCATTCTGCTTTCTATTTCTATGAGTTTGACTAGTTTAGATACCTCATATAAGTGCAATCGTAATGTATTTGTCCTTCTGTGACTGGCTTATTCCACTTAGCATAATGTCTTCCAGGTTTATCCACGTTGTCAAATATGGCAGGATCTCCTTCTTTAATAAGAATGAATTTGTTGCATGTATATACTACATTTTCTTTATGCATTCATCCTCTGATAGACATTTAGGTTATTTACATATCTTGGTTATTGTGAATAATGTGGCAATGAACATGGGAGTGCTCCATTTTCACTGCTGAGTATATCTTCCAGATTCTGATTTTAATTCTTTTAGATGTTTCCCCGAAAATAAGACCTAGCTGGACAATCAGCTCTAATGTGTCTTTTGAAGCAAAAAATAATATAAGACTCTGTATTATATTATATTGTTTTGTTTTATATTATATTATATTATATTACATTACATTACATTACATTACATTACATTACATTACATTACACTACACTACACTACACTACACTACACTACACTACATTATATTATATTATATTATATTATATTATATTATATTATATTATAGACCCAGTCTTATAGTAATATAAGACTGGGTCTTACATTAATTTTTGCTCCAAATGATGCATTAGAGCTGATTGTCTGGCTAGGTCTTACATTGGGGGAAACAGGGTATTAGGTTGGAGCAAAAGTAATTGTGGTTTTTGCAATTTTTAAACCTTTTAAACTGCAATTAGTTTTGCACCATCCTAATATATCCAGAAGTGGAATTGTGCTGGATCATATGGTAGTTCTATTTTTATTTATTTATTTTTTTTGGGGGGAACTCCATACTGTTTTCCATAGTAACTGAACAATCTACATCAAACTAAAAAGATTTTGCACAGAGAGGATAGAACCAACACAATGAAAAGGCAACCTATGGAATGGGAGAAAATATTTGAAAAACAAAAATCTAATAAAGTGTTAATATCCAAAATATATAAGGGAGTTCTATAACTCAATAACATGAATGAATGAATGAATGAATGAATAAACAAATAAGTAAGTAGTCTGCTTATAAGATGAGTAAAGGACTTGATTAGACATTTCTCCAAAGAAGACATACAGATGGCAAACAGGCTTATGAAAAGATGCTCAGCATCACTAATCATCAGGGAAATGCAAGTTGAAATCACAATGAGATATCACATCATGCCTGATAGTATGGCTATTATACAAAAAGGTAGCAAGTGTTGGTGAGGATGTGGAGAAGCTGGAGCCTTTGTACATTGTTGGTAGAAATTGAACAAACTTTTAAATTGAAGTATTACATACACAGAGAGCATTGAAACACAAGTGTTCAACTTAATGAGTTTTACAAAATGAACACACCCATGTAACCACACCACCCAGAACAAGAAACAGACCATGAATAGCACTCTAGAATTCTTTTTTTAAAGTAATCACCACCACCACTTCCTGACCAAAGATAGCCCCTATCCCAACTTGTAACATAAAGGGATAGTTTTGCCTTTATAGATTTTATATAACTGGAACAACAGAGTATGTATTCTTTTGGGTGTGGCTTTCCCTACAATATTATGTTGTGAGGTTCATGTATTTTGCTGTGTATAACAGTATATCATTAATTTGTATTTCTGTATAATATTCCTTTGTTTGATCCTATCACAATTATTTATACATTCTACTGTGACAGGACATTTAAGTTGTTTCTAAGTTTGGGTTGTTGTGAATGAAACTACTATTAACACTCTTATACATGGAGTTCTTGGCATATATATTCAGTTGGAAATATCGTTAGATATACCTATGATCCACATGTATAGACACTGACAATCAGTTTTACAAAGTAGTTAAGTTCATTACGTATGTTTTTACCAAGAGTTTATGGAAGTACTACTTGCTGCATATCCTCATAGTATTTTAGGTAAGTCTTTTTAAAAATTTGGCATTCTATTTGTTATATAATGATACTTTGTTGTCTTTTAATTTGTATTTCTCTGATGACTAATGAGGTGGAACAATTTTTCATATATTTATTGGATATTTAGATATCCCTTTTCCGTTTAAATATTTTTTCCATTTTGTTATTGATTGGTGTGTCTTTTGTTGATGTGTAGACCTACAAAATTGGCAATAGTTTTTTTAATTAGTTTCAGGTGTGTAAAACAATGTAATAGACACTTACAACCCTCACAAAGTGATAAACCCCTCCCCCAAGCTACTACCCCTCTAACATCATATATAGCTGTTACAATTTCACTGACTCTATTCCTTATGCTGTACTATATATACATATAGTACATATATATACAAAATATATATCAAATATATATATTATTGATTATTAATTATTATTAATAACAATTATTATTGTTTAAAATATTATTAATAATTATTATTATTAATAATTAAAAATATATTATTGATATATAATATATATCAAACTATAGTTGACATTCATTATTATTCAGCTTCAGCTTCAGGTGCACACTGCTGTGGTCAGGCACCTACGCCATCCATGAAGTGGTCTCCCTAACAAGACAAGTGTTCATTGGATACCCTACAAAATCCTTACAACATTATTGATTGTATTTCCCAAACTGTCTTTCATACCCTCGTGGCAATCTTGTGGTGACCATTTGTGCTTTCTAATCCCCTCACCTTTTCCCTCATCCCCACTCCCCTCCCATCCAGCAGCCCTCAGTTTTTTCTCTATATCTCTGAGACTCTCTCTGATTAGTTTGTTCATTTATTCTATTCTTTAGATTCCACATATAAGTGAGATCATACGATATTTGTCTTTCTCCATCTGACTTATTTCACTTAGCATAATGTCCTCTAGGTCCATCTATATCATTGCAAATGGTAAGACTTCATTCTTCATGGCTGAGTAATACTCCATTGTATAAAGGTACCACAATTTCTTAATCCAGTCATCTACCGATGGGCATTCTGGTTGTTTCCATGTCTTGCCTATTGTGAATAGTGTTGCAATAAACGTAGGGGTGCATACATTTTTTTCAATTTGTGTTTTGGATTTTTCTGGATAGATACCTAGGAGTGAAATTCCTGGATCATAAGGTAGTTCCATTTCCAGTTTTTTGAGATACCTCCATACTGATTTCCATAGTGGCTGTACCAATCTGCAATCCTGCCAACAGTCCACGAGGTTTTCCTTTTCTCCACATCCTTACCGACACTTGTTGTTTGTTGATTTATTGATGAGAGTCATTTTGACACTGTGAGATGGTATTGCATTGTGGTTTTTATTTGCATTTCCCTATGATTAGTGACACTGAACATTTTTTCATATGTCTGTTGGCCATCTGTATAACCTCTTTAGAAAAATGTCTCTTCATGTCCTCTGCCCATTTTTGAAATTGGGTTATTTGTTCTTTTGGTGTAAAATTGGCAATAGTTTTAGTGGAATGTTGAGCAATCATAAAATTTAGTAAGGCAGAAAAAGAGACACAGGAAAAGTGAAATTGATTATTTAAGGAATGTTGGGGGTCATCTTTGGAGGAGTGGTTGTCTACCAGTATAAAATAGACTTGTGTCAAATCAAAAAACAAAATTTTCTAGACTCACCTGCTGCTCTAGCATTATATAGAATTTTGTTACGTTTTGTAAATCTTCCCCAGTAAATGCGACAAACTCATCTCTAGTCAATCTGTCATTTGCTGCTGCTCTGTTGTGTAGATGTTTACTGTCTGTCAGTTTCTCAACAGTAGAGAGAGAGAGATGGATGAGGATGGTAAAGAGAGGGGTTCACATTTAGCACTCTTCTTTGCATGATTGCTGACTTGAAAAATCACAGCAGCTACAGCATGGCAGATTTTCTGCCTTCTTCAAATTGTTCTAAAGATCAATTCTTCTGCATTTGGAAACATTGCTGTGTGAAATTGATTAGGAGAACATGAGGGACCATCCCCACCCCCTCAAATATTAGTTTGGTCATGATATAAAGATGAATGTTAATTTTCATTTATTTCTCTTAGTGATGTTTAATCAATAGATATAATATCAGTCTTCCTTTTTTATACAGATAAATCTTTTCTGTTCCCTTACCTGAATATCTTACATGGTTCTTGATAAACTTGCTTGATTATGCCACATCTTACGAAGAATTTACAGAATTCCAAAAATGTATTTCATAACCGAAAGATATACTTTTCACTAAAAGTGAAATTGTTTCGGTGGGGGCTTTTTATTTTATTTTATGTTTGATTACAGTTTACTGGGGTGACAATCATTAGTAAAGTTACATAGATCTTTTAAACAGGGTAGCCATCTCTCACCTATTTCCCTCATCAGCTTACTTTTCCTGATTTCTTTTTGCAAAGTCCTCCTACTCATTCTGACCTGAGATATGAATAATGTTTATACCTGGGAGATGTAGCAGGCAGCCTCCATTCCTGTAATGCATCAAAAAAAGAAAAGAAGGCAAAGATAATAAAGGATGTAAGAACATGGAAATTGAAATATGAGGAAAATGACATCCTTTACTTTAAATATGGCCTACAGAAAATACTTTTTTCTCTATATATAGTTTTCCAGGGCTAGTACTTTTTTTTGAGGAAGAAAATTCTAAGTCAAATATGGAAAAAGAGATCCTATATTAACATTAAATCTATTGAAACTCTTTGGTGTATAAAGTTGTTTTGCCAGAATAGTCTGTGGAGTGTCACTGCCATCCTGACACAAACCAGTTATCAAGTACTGTCTCTCAGTTCCACACCTGCCCTTCCATGTTCTGCTCTGTTATCCAGGACTGGGACGCTGCAAAATACCTTTCTCCTTTGCCTGCTGCTCTTCAATAGGCTGTACCTGTAGGGGTACTAGAGAGAAAGAGACTGCAAGTCTGGACCACAGAGAAGGGAACGTATGTCCATTTGCTTCTTTATTAATCAGCATTAGTGCAACAATTCTTCACCCAAGCAGTAGCAGTTCCTTCCTATAGGAATGGCCAAGACAATTTGCAGTTTTTCCAATATGCACATCGTACTGTCATTAGAGACACCACCAGCTGAGCTGTACAAATCCTTTGTGCTCTCTGTGAGGCCACTCTACTAAGCATCTACATTTTCATAATTTCAACCTCTTCTCTTTGCTTCTCCAACCCTAAAGATGGTAACTACTTCCTGAGGTTTCTACTTCTGTGACACTTTACAGTTTTCTTTTTGTCCTTTTAGTTACCTAATTAACAATTTTATACCTAGTTAAGAGTTCTTTATGTTAAAAATGTTTATATTCTGTCTGTTCAAATAACTGTTGTGCTTTCTGTCTCCTGACTGGATATACAGAGAAATACATGTACAATATATGTGTATGATATATAATATGTAAATGTGATATATAACATGTATATAGCACATACGAGGTCTGACAATTAAATTCGCGAACTTTCTGCAATGACGTTGCTAACCTTTTTTTGATATCAGAGGGATTATTCATTATGAATTTGTATCAACTCAACAAACAGTTAACCAAGTTTACTATTTCAAAGTGTTGAAAGAGCTGCACGAAAAGTTAGACAACTTGAACTTTCCGCCAACAATTCATGGCTCTTGCATCACGGCACCAGCTCACACAGCACAGTCTGGGAGGGAGTTTTTAGTCAGTAAACAAATAACTGTATTGGAACACCTTCCCTGCTCACCTGATCTGGCCCCTAATGACTTCTTTCTTTAGTTGAAGATACAGGAAATATTGAAAGGAAGACATTTTGATGACATTCAGGACATCGAGGGTAATATGACGACAGCTCTGACGGCCATTCCAGAAAAAGAGTTCCAAAATTGCTTTGAAGGGTGGACTAGGCACTGGTGTCAGTGCAGAGCTTCCCAAGGGGAGTACTTCAAAGGTGACCATAGTGATATTCAGCAATAAGGTATGTAGCACTTCGTCTAGGATGAGTTTGCGAACTTAATTGTCTGACCTCGTATGTACTATATGGTATGCACGTGTCATATAAATGATATAAATTATTTATTACTTTATCTTTTTTCTTGTTATAATAACACTAACAATTTAGGGAAAAATACCATGAAACATATCAGTATACACACACATACCCTCCTGAATGAGGCACAGTTAGGTCTATTTGCTCACACTGAAAGATCTTATAGGACGGATTTTTTAGATGCAGTAAGTGCTTTTGTATTTAAATAAAGTAAATTGATCACATAGGACTTTGTTATGTCATGATGATGATAATTTTAGTAGCTATCCATTAATGACAGATACATTTTCCTCTAAGATTTCTTTGGAGATTTGCAGTTGCTTTGGAAGGATTTTATTTCCTATATAATTCTAAAAGAAAGATAATAAGTTCTTCTCAGAAGTTTCAATGAGTGGAGTGGACATGTTGACTATTAATCATGATGATTTTTTGACATAACTTTAGAGGAGAGAAAAGAATGTTTGAAGAGTGGGAAATGGTTCCATCTATTTAGGGAGATAGATAGGTTTGACTTGAGCTGTCATTTATATGACTATGTGCTATAAAGGGCCCATTTGTGACACTAGTTGAAAGCACCTGACAAGAGCAATTACCTATCACCAGTTCTCCTGGACATTGCACATACTTTAGTTCCTGTGGGTGTAGATAGTAGAGGGGGAACAGTGTTTCTTCATTGAAAGAGATTATATTATTCCACACAGCAAAAGAAAAATTTACAACCTAAAACTGATGCAAGTTGAGACTTTTGTTAATATTCAACAACTAAGTTTTCATAAATTTTGAAACTGCTAAGTAATAGGAAACTATACGAGGTATGGATTCTACTCTCAAGAAGAAATAAAAGTGTACATACAAAAAGGTTAGTTATAACCAGTGTGATGTAGCAATAGTACTATAGACATAAACTAACCACTGAAAAAGAAATTAACTTTCCAGGCTGGAGTAGATTAACTGGGAAGTCACCTGAAATATCTTTAACTTTGTCAGGTATACAAGGGGATGAGAAAAAAATCCTAGAAAAGGGAAGCAGTATGTGCAGAGGCACCAACATGTGAAGTACATTGGTATGTTAGAAAAACTACAAGCAGTTCAGTGTTCTTTTTATTATTATTATTAGTTTCAGGTGTACAGAACAACATAGTAATTAGATATTTACACACCTCACAAAGTGATAACCCCAACAAGTCTATTACCCATCAGACATCATACATAGCTATTACAATAGCATTGACTGTATTCCCTGTACTGTACTGTACACTCCGTGACTATTTTTTCATTACAGTTCACGTTCAATATTATTTTATATTAGTTTCAGCTATGTAGCACAGTTCAGTGTTCTTTTTCAAGATTTTTATTAAAATATAGCTAACATGCAATATTATATTAGTTTCAGGTATACATTATAGTTATTCAACAGTACCCACCTGGCACTATACAGAGTTATTACTACATTATTGATTATATTCCCTATGCTAAAGAATGATCACCATGAAAAGTCCAACAACTGTCTGTAGCATTCTATCACAATATTATTGACTACATTTCTATGCTGTATATTACATCCTCAAGACTTACGTGTTTTATATCTGAAACTTTGAACCTCTTATTCTTCTTTATCTTCTCCCATTTTTAATTTTACAATTAGAGTTGACATTCAATATTATTTTGTATTAGTTTCAGGTGTACAGCATAGTGGTTAGACATTGATATAATTTAGGAAGTGATCCCCCTGACTAGTACCCACCTGGTGCTATACATAGTTATTATCGTATTGTTGATTATATTTCTTATGCTTTATAGTCCCATGACTATTTTGTAACTACCAGTTTGTATTTCTTAATCCCTTCACATTTTGCACCCTGCCTCCAACACCCCTCCCGTCTGTCATCCCAATAGATCTAGTACCCATCTCACACCATACATAGTTATTACAATATTACTGACTATATTCCTTATGCTATACCCTACATCTTCATGACTACTCTGTAACAACCAATTGGTACTTCTTAATCCCTTCTCCTTTTCACCTTCCCCCAACCCACCCTCCCATCTGGCAACCATCAAAATGTTCTCTGTATCTATGAGTTTGTTTCTGTTTTGTTTGTTTGTTTATTTTGTTCTGTAGATTCCACTTATAAGTGAATTCCTATGACATTTGTCTTTCACTGTCTGACTTACTACACTCAAGACAATACCCTCTAGGTCCATCCATGTTGTTGCAGATGGCAAGATTTCCTTCTTTTTTGACTAAGTAACAGTTCATTGTACATATGTACCACCTCTTCTTTATGCGTTCATCCATTCAGGGACACCCAGGTTGGCTTCATATCTTGGCTTATGTAAATAATGCTGCAATGAACATGGATGAGCACATCCCCTGAAGTAGCATTTTGGGTTTGTTTGGTTAAATATCCAGAAGTGGGATTACTAGGTCCTTCTTTGTCTCTTGTTATATATCGTCTTTGTTTTAAAGTCTATTTTGTCTGGTATAAGTATTGCTACTCCAGATTTTTGTTTATTTCCATTTTCATGAAATGTCTTTCCCATCCCTTTACTTTCTGTCTGTGTGTCTTTCGATCTGAAGTGAGTCTCTTGTAGGCAGCATATGTAAGGGTCTTGTTTTCTTATCCACTCAGCTCCCCTGTGTTTTGATTGGAGCATTTAATCCAATTCCATTGCATATAATTGTTGGTGGGTATGTAGTTATTGCCATTTTATTATTCTTTTTTTCCATCTTAAAGAAGTTCCTCTAAGATTCCTTCTAATACTGGTTTGGTGGTGATGAATTCCTTTAGCTGTTTCTTGTCTGGGAAGCTCTTTATCTGTCCTTTGATTCTAAATGTTTGCTTTGCTGGGTAAAGTAATCTTGGTTGTAGGTCCTTACTTTTCATCACATTGCATATCTTGTGTCAATCCTTTCTGGTCTGCAAAGTTTCTGTTGAGAACTCACCTGATAGTCTGTGGGATCGCCTTTGTAGGTAACTAACTGTGTTTCTCTTGCTGCTTTTCAGATTCTCTCTTTAATCTTTGGCATTTTAATTATGATGTTTCTTGGTGTTGGGCTGTTTGGGTTCATCTTGTTTTACTTTTTATCACATCTAGAATAAACTTTAATGGTTAATCAATACAACTAAACCCAAGATAGCCCTCTCCATTTAGTGATGGAATATTTTTTGTTTTTATTTTGTCTAGCTTTATTGAGATGTAATTGACTAAACGTGTAAATTTAAGATGTACAATGTTTACATGTATGAATTGTGAAATGTTCAGCACAATAAGGGTAGTTTACACTTCTATCACCTCACATAATTACCATTTTGTTTTTGTTGGTATGGTGAGATTATTAAAGCTCTACTCTCATAGCAACTTTGAAGTACATAATACATAATACAGTATTTTCAACTATAGTCACCATGCTGTATCTTAGGGACTGGAAATTATTCATCTCATAATTGAAAGTTTATACCCTTTGACCAACAACAGCTCCTCATTTCTCCCATCTCTCAGCCTCTGGCAACAACCATTCTACTCTGTTTCCGTATGGGTTCAGTGTTTTCAGATTCCACATATCAGTGAGATCATACAGTATTTGTCTTTCTCTGACTTATTTCACTTAGTATAATGCCCTCTAGGTTCATCCATATTATTTCTTCTTTCTCATGGCTGAGTAATATCCCATTGTAAATATATACCATATTTTCTTTATCCATTTATCTGTTGATGGAAACTTAAGTCATTTGTGTATCTTGGCTGTTGTGAATAATAGTTCATTGAACATGGGAGTGCAGACATATCTTTGAAATTCTGTTTTTGTTTCCTTTGGATATATACCCAAACATGGGATTACTGGATCATATGGTAATTCTATTTTTAATTTCTTAAGGAACATCAGTACTGTTTTTCATAATGGCTGTACCAATTTACATCCCCACCAACAGTACATAAGGGTTTGCTTTTCTTCACATCCTCACCAACACTTATCCCTTGTGTTTTTGATAACAACTATTCTAAGAGATAGAGGTGATATCTCATAGTGCTTTTGATTTGCATTTCACTGATGATTGTTGATGTTGAGCACCCTTTCCTGTACCTGTTGGCTATTGGTATATCTTCCTTATAAAAATGTCTAATTAGGTCATTTGCCCATTTTTAAATTATTATTATTATTATTTTTATTATGTTGAATTGTATGAGTTCATTATATATTTTGGATTTTAATTACTTGTCAGATATATGGTTTGCAAATATTTTCTCCCATTTTATAGGCTGCCTTTTAATTTTGTCAATTGTTTCTTTTGTTGTGCAGAAGCTTTTTAGTTTGATGTAGTCCTACTTGGTGAATTTTGCTTTTTTTGCTAGTGCTTTTCGTGTCATATCCAAAAGGCATTGCGAAGACCAATATTAAGAAGCTTTCCCCCTAAGTTTTGTTCTAGGACGTCTATGGTTTTGAGTCTTACATTTAAGCCCTTACCCTATTTTGAGTTAATTTTTGTGAGTGGTGTAAGATAGGGGTCATTCTTCTGCATGTGGATATCCAGTTTTCCTAGCACCATTTATTGAAAAGACCATCCTTTCCCCAATATGTATGCTTGCTTCACTTGTCAAATATAAATTGATCGTATATGCAAAGGTTTATTTCTGGGCTCTCAAGTCTTGTCCATTGATCTATGTTTTTGTTTTCATGTCAGTACCATGCTGCTTGATTACTATAGATTTGCAATGTATTTTGAAATCTGGTAACTCTGTTCTTATTTTTTTAAGGAGCCTCCATACTGTTTTCCATAGTAGCTGTACCAATATACATTCCCACCAGCAGTATATGAGCGTTTTCTACACATTCTCTCTAACACTTGTTTCTTGTCTTGTTGATAATAGCCATTCTGACCACTGTGTGGTGACATCTCATTGTGGTTTTGATTTGCATTTCCCTTATAACTAGTGATGTTGAGCATCTTTTCATATATCTTTTGGCCATTTATATGTCTTCCTTAGAGAATTGTATGTTCAGGTTCTCTGCTCATTTGTAAATCAGATTGTGTTTTATTGCTGTTGTTGAGTTGTATGAGTTCTTTATTTATTTTGGATATTAACCCCTTATTGGAGGTGTTGTTTGCAAATATCTTCTCCTATTCTGTTGGTTGCCTCTTTGTTTTGTTGATGATTTCTTTTGGTGTGCAAAAGCTTTTTAGTTTGACATAGTCCCATTCCTTTATTTTTGCTTTTACTTCCCTTGCCTTTGGTATCAAGTTCACAAAGACCTCTCTGAGACCAAGATCCATAAGTTTAGTGCCTGTGTTTTCTTCCATGTATCTAATATTCAGGTCTTTAATCCATTTTGAGTTCATTTTTAAGTATACTGTTAGCAGTCTAGATTCATTCTTTTGCATGTGGATTTCCAATTATCCCAGGACCACTTATTGAAGAGACTTTCCTCTCTCCATTGTATGTTTTTGGCTCCATTGTTGACAAAAAAAAAAAAAGAAAGAAAGAAAGAAATCTGGAAGTATAATGCCACCACCTTTCTTCTTTCTCAAGATTCTTTTTTTTTTTTTTTTTTTTTGCTATTTGTGTTGTTTTGTTGTTCCATACAAATATTCAATTTTTTTTATGGTTCTGTTAAAAATGACATTAGGGTTTTGATAGGGATTGCATTGAATCTACAGATAGCATTTGAGTTATATGAACATTTGAAAAATATTAACTCTTCTGATCCATGAACATGGGATACAAGTATCTTTCTATTTATTTGTGTCTTCTTCATTTTCTTTCCTCAATGTCCTATGGTTTTCAGTTCCTTGGTATTTCACTTCCTTGGTTAAAGATGATGGAAGTGTGTTTGGATGAGAACAGAGAAGGAAAAATAACCATCCTTTCTAGAACCAACCAGGTAAAATCCAATTAATCAATGGTACTTCTTTTAAAATAATTTAAAATGCTAGCAGAGCTAGATATGGTATTTTTGAGTAAGGCATCCTTCCACTGAGAATTCATTTATTAAAATGGCAGTTTTCAAAACATCTTGTCTTGAAGAATATTTGATATTAGGGAACAAAACCCATTTAAATAAATTCAGGTTAAAAGTGACTATGTGAACAATAATGAATGTCAACCACAATTTTACATATATATATATATATATATACATATATATATATGTAAATGTATATATATATATGTAAATGTGTGTGTATATATATATAGTTAAAGAAGTGGAGTACAGCATTAGGAATAGAGACAGTGGAAATGTAATGGCTGTGTGCGATGTCAGAGGGGTAGTGGATGGAGAGAGGGGGTTTGTCACTGTGTGAGGGATATAAATGATAAACGTCTAATATTACATTGTTTTGTGCACCTGAAACTAATAAAAATGTTAAAAAATAAATAAATGAAAGAGAAAATAGTTAATAAAAAAAAGTGAGTATGCTACAAGGGTAAAGAAATTCTCCTGGAATCTGATTGCTGGAGTCATAGCATATCATTACAGATTAAAATCAAACATTGTGTGTTCTCTTCTTCTCGGTAATCCACTGAATTTTAACAGGAGAAAGCAATTCATTTTCTCCCTTGGCCTTCTTCATGTTTTTAAAATAAACTTTTAAAAAGGAAAAAAAAAGAAAACAATACAAACAAAAATCAAATATTGTAATTTGTCTTTGGTTTAGGGTTCAAACCATAAACTTGAAAGCCTTCTTCTTCTGCAGTGCTGCTGAAGCTATACCATTGGCCAGTATAAACTATATTATCACTTGATTAAGAATGCACAACATTTTAGAGGCTATCCATACCAGCCATACTTTTTAGTAACCAGTTAATGCTTTGTTAAGATTATAGTCATCTTGAATTCTTACAGAATTTATGACCTTCCAAGGACAGACTGTATTTAGTCACCAGATTGCAGTAACCAATATTAGCATTGGTACTTATTTGAGGTCTTCATCACTTACAGCTGAAATGTGTACGGTATACCAGCACACAGATGTTGGCCTAATGGCCAGATGACAGGAAACCGTACCGTTTTCTTTTTTATTTAATATCTTTAATTCTTGTCTCTGATGGCTTCCCCTGTAACCTCATGAGTAAGTAGGAGTAATACTGGCTGCAGCAAAATCACTCTTCCCATTTATCATGCTAATTGCAATTTAATGAGGAGAGGCCTGAGGCTGGAAGACTTGTCTACCTAGAGTCCTACTGGAGTAGAGTTTATTATGGTAATTAATACAGCCTGTGATAATAATATTGCTTTACTAGATAGGTACTGTATTTATTATAAAGACTCACAATAGCAAAACTTTTTTGAGGGTATTCAAAGAGCAGTTTTGAAAATTGAGTTCTCTGGAGTTTTGTTTGTTTTTTTGGAGAAATTGTAGTTTGTATCCCACTTTCAGATATTTCTCCTCAGAGCAAAACTGTCTATGTACTTTGGAGAGCCCAGTTCAAAATGAAAACGCAGGGCCGCTTTTTCACAAAGCACAAAGAAAGTCTCTTAAAGGTACTGAAATGTAAAGCTGTTTTCTTTCTTCTACATATCCTCTCTTCTCATAGGCAAGCTCCATTGTCCCATTGAACGTCACTTATAAAACATAAGTTCAAAGATAAAATTATTATGCATTTCAAGATGGTGACAACAGGAGGCCTGAGCATGGGGGTCCTGTGTGACTGCTCAGATTGATTGTGTTCCCAGAAAGCCAGCTCTGTCTCACAGAGCAGAAGTGTAGATGGCAAACCATTTTTACATAGTTGAAACTGAGCTAATCTCATGCCAGACTTTGTAATGCAAAAAAATATGAGGGAAGTCCAATCAAATTTGGGCCATCAGACCACTAGAGCTCAGGCTGGGGAACACCTCAGGAGGGTAACCAACCAGGACAATGAAAACGAACCAGCAATAAGGACTCCTGTCTCAGGAGGAAGCTGCCTATGTTTCCTACTAAGACAGGAAGTAATTCTAGGACATGGTCACATGAAAGCCCTTTGGGAGGAACAAAAGAGCTAAAATAATAGAATGGCCAGTCATTTAAACTGACCTGTAATTACAGGTAGCTATTGCATCAACACAGACATGCATGCGTACTCCAACTGAATATTAGTAAACATTTCCAAACTTTCCATTTTTCCCCTACATACAAGTTTTGAACTACTGCAAAGATGAGTTTGAATAAAAATATTCCCAAATGTATTGAAGAAGACAGAGTGGATAAATTGTTTTTTTTCTTTCTTTACTTACTTTGATGACTAATTCTTATTTCCTAGTCATTAGATGAATTCAGTAGGACCTAGAACATTATTCTATACATAAATGGTGCTCAGTAAATGCTTATGTAAATAATTATATATAATTGACTCTCCACAATAGCTAACTGGTAAGCCTCTTAGGAATATGTTCCCAAGAACTAAACATACATTGAAATCGGAGCACTTACTGATAGTACTCTACCCCTACAATGAAGTGGAGGTTGGGTATTGTTCATATGTGGAACACCAGTAGTAGTAACTAAATAATAGCTTTTGAGAGACCATTCTGCTCTAATTTTCTGATGCAGGTTATGATTTAGGTGGGAAAGTTATCTCTTCGTATCAAAGCAACGTAATTTATAGTAATAACAATAATCACACAGAATCCCCTGTGAATGTCCTACTCCTCAGTTTACTATGAAGCATCATTGGAATTTAAGTTATATTATTTAGTTCTGTGGAGTGAGATTATCAAGACAGACACCATTTGGAATAATTTTTTAATGACTTGCTGGAGAAAAACATTTATTTATTCACTCAAAAGATGTATATGAAGTGCCTAAACAGTACTGGGCCCTGGCAATATAACTGAATGAGATAGCGATGGTTTCTCTCTTCCTGGATTTTATAGACTTCTAGAATAATGTTCCATACAGTTAATTTAAGTCAGGTCCACAGGCCTGTGCCTTAAGAAGAATCATGCAGTTGAAGATAGAATTGAACTGAAACTGGGCTCTAAAGCAACTAGACATACTCAAAGTCAATTCCCAACAGTTAATTATTTTAAGTGGTTTCTGCATTAGTTAAAAGGAAGAGGGGATAATAGAAGAAAAGAAATATTGATAAATTTCTGAGTTGGACTAAGTTTGGTAAGTATAAAAAATGAAGTGTAGTTAATAAAGCACAAAGCAGAAGATTTCCTCTTAACTCATAGTTATTATACATCATCATTAGAGAGGGGACTTGCTGCTCCCTGTGCTAGATTAATAGCCTGGGCATTCATCTCTTTGACCTTAGCTGAGGCAGAAGCACCAGGCAACAGAAGCAGAAATGGAGTAAAAAGAAGCACTATCTAGTATTTCATCTGCGCAGGGAAATTAAAAAGAGGAAACACTTAAATTGTAGAGGAGAATGTGAAAGGAAAGGATGGTGCTCTTTTCTTTTTCTTGACAGTCCTACCCTTTGCTCCTGGGTCAGGGCTAGGCTTAGTCATGGCTCTTTTCAATTACAGGAACGTCCTATTAACAAGGAGATGGAGTGGGGAGAGCAATTTTTGGGAGAGAGAAGAAAAAGAGGAACGGAATATTTTTCACATGGAGAAAAAGCACATCTGTGGGGAACAGGGAGTGAAATGCAAGGTAACTTTTCCTGCCCCTTATTATTTTCATTTTTAAACATTGTGAAAGGAACCAATGTTTGAAGAGGTTTGAAAAATAATGGAGAGTAGGACTTGGAATACGTAACTATTATTTGAAGATTGTATATTCTGTTGACAGACCTATAAATAAATGGGGATGTTTGAACATATGTGAATACATATCTGAGGTATTTGTTAAAAGAATAAACATGATTAGTGCTGCTTGTTAGAGAGAAAAAAAAATTGGATTGAATGTACCATAGGTTTTTCATATAATTCTCCCAGAATCTCACCCACTGTTTATGGCTTTAGTACATGTACAAGAAATGCAAGTGCATTTCAAATTATTATAACTTTCGTATAGCCATGAGATGCTAAGTGCTATGATCCAGTAATTTGTCAGAAGTCCCTTCCACGTCTGTCTCCATTACTTTATTAAAATACTTATTGAAGGTGAGTGTTGCTTTTGACTCTCTTGTCGCATAGTGAACTAAAACAGGAAATAAAACTCTTAATTATGTTTTCAAACTTAATCAGATGGCTATTTTAGAAGTTCCTTCCCTGTAATGAAATAGAAATCACTGTCAGATGCAACTAATGATCTTGATGTGTAAACAGAATTGTTTTACTTTTAGTAATTTGCCAGATTTCTTAATATGGCAAAGCCAAGAGTAAAAATTAATTCAGATGGCTTATCCTGGACTACTGCATTCTCTATTCTTTTGTGAGAAAACATTGGGGACTGAAAGCTTTTAACGTCATGATAACACAACATAAAGTTACTTGGATTTTCATTTCACACTCTTCCAACATAGTCTCTTGTGAGGTTTCCTTTTTGGATTCCATCTCTGATATCAGATTCTTTATTTTTATGCCTTGATAATATTTTTAAATGTTTCAAGTTCTGAGAATATTCTTTGCAATCCTGGTTTGGTCATGGGCCTAAAGATGTGAATTTTAGTCATGCAGATCACCTCTTTGAAATTCCCATCTCTTTTCTTAAACTAGCCAGTAATAAACCTGGCTGATATCATGGCTGTACTTTTTGATGAAAAACTCATAAAGCAATTTGAAAATGTGATCTCAGATACTCAATAGGATTAAAGTTATTAATAAAGCAAACTATAATATAAATTTCTTCATGTAAGAGAAGTGTTCCCAAAGAGCTGTGTTTATTTTTTAATTGAGTTATATTGTAATTGGACTAGAAAAATTTGAAATGTGGTTCTTTTAACTGGATGACTTTTAAATTCTTATGAATCAAAAATTGAAGGTATAAATTGTACTTAATTTGGGTATGTGTGTGTACACATGCACATAGGCTGAGTTAAAATAAGACTATTAGAGACCCTATTCCTGAAAAGCTTTATGGCCACCATACCTAAATAAAAACAATATTATGTGATAGAAAATTCTGATTATTCTTTTGATAATAATAGCTAACGTAAGGCTTTGTTTGAAATATAATTCATAATTTTTTCAATAGATGTCTTCACAGGGCAGACATTTGATGCCTTAAGTCCAAAGCATTGTGTGAGTGTGGGTACCCACCTCAGGATTGCTCAATTTTAATAAAATTAACCAGATATTGAGAAATTTCTGTCTTAACTGTATGAGCAAAGATTCAGAGTACATCTTCCAAGATACTTGATTTTCTAAGTGTTTGTTTTTAACCTAATTTATCCTCCATCTCATTGGGAAGGAGAAAATTTCAGTGAAATATGGGCTTAGTTTCTTGTTTGGTCCCTAACGAAATTTGTACTCGAAGAGGTTTAGTCTTTTGGAAAATTTCAGCATTAAAAAGAAATATTTGACTCTAGTTGTTTTTTCAAATCAAAATAAAATACCTCTTGTGAAAAAACCCAAATCATAGAGTTGAAGAACTTTCCAGTAATAATCCCTAAAGATAAACTAAAGTTCTTTGTTTTCTCTGTAATTATTTTTTTGGATCATCTCATAGAGCTTAGTATGGGGAGAATATTATGAGTTTCTCCATTAAATTTGTTTTCTTGCACATTAATGCCTAGTGCTTTATAGGCTTGCAATTGTCTTTTTGGGGAGGTTTATGCAATTTCCAGCTGACATTTTGGTGAGCAGAAGCTAATGAACTAAACTCAGTGCACACCAACATGACTGCACTTGTTTGATTTACTCTTATGAGCAGTTGTTTTCTCTCTCTTGCATTTTTGGCTTCCAAGGCAACTGAGGGCTAATTTTGAAGACTGAATGTGGTCACTCTTTAGCCTAAGGTTGTAAAATAATATGGTCCCACATTGGAGCTACTGGAGCAAAGAACAGGAGTGAAGATGAAATTGACAGCCATAGATCAAAGCCAAAGTCCATAAAAGAAACTAGAATCCAGAACACTTGAGAGATCACAGTAAGCCAGGGCTGAAAGTGGCAGCACAGGCTAGGAAGGATTGTTGGAACAGGGCAGAGAAGCGAAAACCCTATAAGGGTAGAAACAAAACAGGGAAAGCTACAGAGTCCATATAGAACTGAACAAGGGGAGAAGAACGGAAACAAAGGGATTTTAAAAGCACAAATAAATACCAATATTAGAAATGAGCCTGTAAGAATAATACTGACATTAGGATAATATCAATAAGAATAAGAATACCAGTATTATTAGAATAAAACCAATATTAGAGATAAGAATGTAGGGTGTGAGATAACGCACTCTAATTCTGTAACAGAAGACAGAGGAAAGTAGGCCATAAAAAGAGTGAGAAAGAGAGGGAGAGAGGAAGGGAGGGAAAAGAGAAAAAAGAGAGAAGGAAGGGAAAAGAGAATGATGACTAGTGGTATGTTATCTAAGGGAAAACTAACAATTAGCTTTGTGACAATGTGGTAATTATGGAATACATTTATTTATTTGTATTTTTATTTATATTATTCTATTTATAGAATAAATTGGGATCAGATACAGGAGACCGAAGTGCTAGTCAAGGAACTAGTAATCCTTTGTTTTGTAACTATGATCATTTCTGGCTCTCAGTTTGCTCATTTGTAAAATGGATATGAAAGAGACTGAGACTTTGGTGCATGTGTGTATGTATGTGTGATAGAGAAAGCTGAAAGACTTAAACATAATTTGCGCTTCATCTATTTCAAAAATGATTTGAAGATTTCATAATATTAAAATAGACACAGATTAAGAAACTTATGTGGCATAAAGGCAGAGATATGAGACTACATAGAAAGAGATAGATTCATATACCAAAGAAAATGAAAAGCAGTATTTACTAAAGTGAACAACTAAATTTAGCTCTGATTTTTCTGGTAGCAGAAAAAAGGGCAAAACAGGATGATTTATAGAGTTTTCACAGATAAAAAGAAATGTACAAGTTTAAGTAAAGAGAAAAAATTTATTTAATTACCCTTTACAAAGAATTTATCATATAGAGCGGAGGTCAGGAAACTATACCCATGGACCAAACTCAGTTCTTTGCCCCTTCTTATAAAGTTTTATTGGAATGCGGTCATACCTATTTGATTACCTATTGTCTATTGACACTTTCTTGCTACAATGGTAGAGTTGAGTAGTTTGTTACAGAGACCCTATGGCTCACAAAGCCTAAAATATTTGGAGTCTCACCCTTGACAGAAATAGTTTGCCACCCTCTGACATAGAACTTTCTAAAATGAGCACTGAATAAAATAATGCATATTCTGCCAAATGATGGCTAAAGAAGTTACTCAGACTTCTCTCAGGAGATTTATTAATGCCATGTAAATATCCAAGGTAACAATTTAACTTATAATATAGTGAAGGCTTGGGTGTGTATGTGTGCAGTGTGTGTTACGGCAGGGCAGGGAGGCTCTTAAGACCAATATACTCTTGGATCTTCACATTCTTTCTCTCTCTCTCCCTCCCCCTTCTCCCTTCCTCTCTCCCTCCCTCCCTTGCTCCTTCCTTCCCTTCCTCTCTTTTTTTAATTGGGGAAGGGGAACAGGACTTTATTGGGGAACAGTGTGTACTTCCAGGACTTTTTTCCAAGTCAAGTTGTTGTCCTTCAATCTTAGTTGTGGAGGGTGCCGTTCAGCTTCAAGTTGTCCTTTCAGTCTTAGTTGTGGAGGACGCAGCTCAGCTCCAGGTCCAGTTGCCGTTGCTAGTTGCAGGGGGCGCAGCCCACTATCCTTGTGGGAGTCGAACCGGCGACCTTGTGGTTAAGAGGACGCATTCCAACCAACTGAGCCATCTGGGAGCTCAGTGGCAGCTCAGCTCAAGGTGCTGTGTACAATCTTAGTTGCAGGGGGCGCTGCCCACCATCCCTTGCGGGACTCGAGGAATCAAACTGGCAACCTTGTGGTTGAGAGCCCACTGGCTCGTGTGGGAATTGAACCGGCAGCCTTCGGAGATAGGAGCATGGAGCGCCAACCACCTGAGCCACCGGGCCGGCCCCCCTTCTCTTTTTAATGAATGTTTGGTGGAGCTCTATTTAGTGCTTAGAAAAAGTAATTTTCTTATATTTCCAGATATATTGAGAAATAATTGATGTATAATACTGTGTAAGTTTAAAGTGCACATGATGATTTGATACACCTACATATTGCAAAATGATTGATGCCATAGCATTAGCTAACAAACACCTCATTTATGTCATGTAGTTACCATTTCTTTCTTTTTTTTATTCAAGACATTTAAGATTTACTCTCTTAGCACCTTTCAAGTATATAATACTATATTATTAACTATAATCACCATAATGTACCATGTTTCCCCAAAAATAAGACCTAGCTGGACCATCAGCGCTAATGCGTCTTTTGGAGAAAAAATTAATATAAGACCTGGTCTTATTTTACGCATTAGAGCTGATTTTTGCTCCAAAAGATGCATTAGAGCTGATGGTCTGGCTAAGTCTGATTTTAGGGGAAACACGGTATCTAACTTTAATTAGTTTCAAACTGAAACTTACTCCATCTCTGGTCTTCCTGACATGAAATTTAAAAGTTGTCATTGTGTGAGCCACTTTGAAAAGTTTTATGTTATGTTTGAATGAATAATTAATGATAGTCATCTTTTAGTGCCTATAGAGAAGTGAGAGAATTTGAAGAAATGATTAGTTAATGAATATCATTTGAACTTTTGGTTAACTCAAAATCTACTCATTGTAGAAATGTCTGAAAATCACTAGAAGGTAGAGCTCTCATAGGCTATACTCACGTGTTCAATGCACAGATGGCAAAGGTAACATTCTCTTAGGAAAGCTCAATGGAGTCTCCCTTAGAGAGCCATTTCACTTTATAGAAAGGAGGGCTTCAAGAGGTATTGCAAACCATTAAAAAGAAAAGAGCTTTATCAGAGCCTTCATTGAATAATAATGATTATTCCTGTTTAATGCAAATGAGATGCAGTAGGGAGTTCTGGGAAAACAAGGTTGTCATGGTAACTGGTAACATTTTTTTCCTACTGGAAGTCAAGATAGTGAAAGAGGCTAAACAAAGCCCTGTTTCCTTAGAGACTTTTCCCAAGTAAAGGAAATAGAATAAAGGAAGATCTGGCATGAACTCTGTTCTGTTGAACTCTGTTCTGCCCACAAAGATAAGACTTCTAAGGAAAGTTTGCATAATGAGCTGAGCCAGGTGGGTGAAAGTGACATCTGTCTTTTATATTATAATTGACCCAATACAGGTGGATAGATGATAACTTTGTAACCAAAGTCTGAGAAAGTACTACCCAGAAAAAATATTCAGATTAAGTTTAAAATGAAAATTAAGTTCTTTAAGGACAACATTTAGCATTTAGCGTAAGCAGGGATTGTTTCTTTTGGAATAGGCTATGGAGTGAAAACTGAAACACAATAAGTTACATGCTCTTGGAAAGACATCTGAGCTTTCCTAACCTATGTTTTCTTACCTATAAAATCAACAGTTTGGGAGAGAGCTCTAATTTTCAAACATTTCTCTCAATAAAAGCCTTCAAGAAAACTAAACCTGTAAATAAATAAAATTGCAGTCTCAGGGTGGATCCTTGGCAGGAGGCTCAGGGCTTCCTTTCTCTTTGTAACAGTCTTTAAGACATTTTATAGAAAATAATTGACAGACATATGTCTAACTTCTTCCTTCTAAATAGTCACACATGAAATGTCTTAATTGCTCTTAACAGGAATTATTCTCCATCTGGTAGCAGCTTTCTAAATGGCTCAGGAAGGAGGAATGAGGCACCAGCTACTGTGTTTCCCCGAAAGTAAGACCTAACTGGAAAATAAGCCCTAGCATGATTTTTCAGGATGACGTCCCCTGAACATAAGCCCTAATGTGTCTTTTGGAGCAAAAAGTAATATAAGACCAGTCTTACTATCGGGCAAACATGGTAGATCTGAATAATCAACTCTAGGGTTAAATGGGTTGACGTTTGACATAGACAATTCTGCTTTTTACTTTCTGGAAGGAGATAACCAAATTCTAAAGATCTTGCTTTACATATCTGTCCCTATTTGAAAATAAATCTTGTGAAAACCTTATAGTTATGCACTGCATAATGATATTTTGGTCAATGATGGACCATGTATATGACAGTGGTCCTAGAAAATTATAAGGGAGCTGAAAATTTCTTATTGCCTAGTGACATTGTAATGTCATAATGTACCACATTACTCATGTATTTGTGGTGATGCTGGTATAAATAAACCTACTGCACTGCCAGTCGTATAAAAGTATATAGCACATACAATTATGTAGAATACAAAATGCTTGGTAATGATAATAAATGACTATGTTACTGCCTTATGTATTTACTATACTATACTTTGTATCATTACAGTGTACTCTTTTCTATTTATTAAAAAAAGTTTGCTGTAAAACAATATGCCATGTTATGCCTGCAGCAGCCTCATATATCATGTTTACTGGGTCTCATAATTGCATCATTTTCTCTTGTGCTTGTTTTAATCTCATGTTGTTTTGTTTATCGTGGCCCCTAAGCATACAAAATCCACTGCTGATATTGCCAGTAAGGGGCCATGTCAAATGATTGACCTGGAAACAAAATGAAAGATGATGAAGGACTACAAAGGTGGAAAATCAGTGATGGTTATTGCTCGCCAGCCAGTCATGTCCCATTCCATTATAGCTACGATCTTGAAGAACAAGAATAAAGTGATGGAAGCTGTTAAAGGAACTGTTTCACTGAAGGCAATGACACTAACAAAAATTTGATAAGGGCCTATATCAGACACAGAGAAACTTCTAATGACCTGGATTGAAGATCAGACAAAGAAGTGTATTCCTCTCAGCACCATGATGATGATGGCCAAAGCAAAATGTTTGTTTTCGATGTTGAAAGAAAAGAGTAGACCTGACTAGGATGCTGAATTTACTGCTAGCTCTGGGTGCTTAAACAATTCAAGAATCCTTATTCATTACATAATGTAAAAGTGAGTGGTGAGTCTGTGAGTGCTGATGTGAAGGCAGCTGAAGAATTTTTGGAAACTCTAGGTAAGCTGATTGTGGAGGAAATTTACTCACCAGAGCGCATATTCAACATGGATGAGACCTCCCTATTCTGGACACAGATAACTAAAAGGAATTTTATCCTTAAGGAGGCCAAGTCAATGCCAGGTTTCAGGGCTTTTAAAGAATGATAACAACCTTTCTTGGGGACAATGTTGCAGGTTACAAATTGAAACCCTTTATGGTCCAGCACAGTGAGAACCCCAGGACCTTCGAGTATATCAATAAGCACACACTGTCAGGGTACTACAGGAGCAATAAAAAGTCATGGATGACCCAGCTCCTTTTCCAAGACGCCCCCCTGAACTGCTATGCCAGCAAAATGGAGAAGTACTATTTGGAGAATAACATACCTTTCAAGTGTTTCCTTATTGTTGATAATGCTCCTGGGCATCTTTCTTTTATTGGTGATCTTCATCCCAATATCAAAGTGGAGTTTCTGTCTCCAAACACCACCTCTTTGACCCAACCAATGGTCAAAGAGTAATAGCAACTTTTAAGGCCTACTACCTGAGGAGGACCTTTGCCCAGGCTATTTCTGCAACCTAGGAAGACACTGATGTGATTCTGGAAGGATTACAACATCTATGACTGCATCAAGAGCCTTGCTTGTGCTTGGAGTAATGTCACTAAAGAGTGTATGAATAGCATCTAGAGAAGACACTCAAGAGATTCATCCATGACTTCAAAGGATTTATCAAGGATGAGGAGGTTGGAAAAATCCACAAGGCTGTGGTTGAGATGGCAAACAACCTTAACCTGGGCGGGGATGAGGATGGCATTGAGTTGCTCCAATTGGTAGTTCCTGAGGAATTGACTCGTGAGGAGTTATGGGAGCTAGAACAAGAATGCATCGCTGAGGAAGAGTCAAGAGAAAAGGAAACTGCGTGAGAAGAAAAAGAACCCCCCCAAAAAAATTCCCAGTGAAGGGTTTAGCAGAAGCTTTTGCTGACCTCAGCAAGCTCCTTACAAAGTTTGAAAACATGGACCGCCGACACTGAAAGGTTTTCATCAATACAAAAGAAAGGAATGTTCATGGTGTGTTATCTGCTTGCAAGCAAATCTATGATGGAAAAAAGAAACAAACCAAGCAAACCACCGTAGACATATTTCTGAAAGGAGTGACACCTCAGAAAGAGCCTGAGGCAGGCCCTTCAGGAGGTGTTCCAAAAGAAGGCATTGTCAGCATAGGAGATGACAGCTCTGTGTGTGTCATTGCCCCTGAAGACCTTCCAGTGGGAGAAGATGTGGAGATGAGAGACAGTGATATTTATGATCCTGACTCTCTGTAGACCAAGGCTAATGTGTGTGTCTTAGTTTTTAAACAAAAGAGTTTAAAAAGTAAAAAATAAAAATAACAATAGAAAAAAGCTTATGGAATAAGGATATTAAGAAAGGAAATATTTTTGTACAGCTGTACAATGTATTTCAAGTGTTATTACAAAAGAGTCAGAAAGTTTTAAAATTAAAAACTTTATACAGTAAAGTAAAAGTGTTACAGTAAGCTAAGGGTAATTTATTACTGAAAGAAAATATTTTAAGTAAATGTAGTGTAACCTCAGTGCACAGTGTTTATAAAGTTTACAGCAGTGTACTGTGATGTCCTAGGCCTTCATTGTCACTCACACTCACTCGCCGAGTCACGCAGAGCAACTTCCAGTCCTGCAAGCTCCATTCATGCTAAGTGCCCTATACAGATATGCCATTTTTATTTTTTATACAATATTTTATGTACCTTTTCTATGTTTGGATGAGTTTAGATGCACAAATACTTACCGTAGTGTTACAATTGCCTGTAGTATTCAGTACAGTAACATGCTGTAAAGGCTTGTAGCCCAGGAGCAATACTACACAGCTTGGGTGTGCAGTAGGCTAGACCATCTAAGTTTGTGTAAGCGCACTCTGTAATGTTCTCACAATGATGAAATCACCCAATGACATGTTTCTCAGAACACATCCTTGTCATTAAGTGATACATGACTGTATATATTCCCACTCTACAATCTGATACAATTTTTGTGAAATTAACAAAGGCAAAATTAATGCTAAATATTAAAGCTCTTTGAAGACCTAAAGAGACATTTCAAATATTAACTGCTGTCTGCAATATATTGGCTTAAAATAAATCTAGCTCATGGGCAACACCAAGAGAATGTATTGACCAAATTTAAGGTCCTGCTGCAAATTGTGTGAAATTAAATTACATTTGAGGTGATATTTACAAATTGACAAGCTATATGAATGCCTTTGGCCTCACTCTTTGTTGAATTCCCTTCTCATATCATTAGCTAGAAAACTGGTTGATGTCTATAGACCAATTCTCAGCAATTATCATACTATTTTGTAACATGGGATTGTTAGACTGATTTAAAATATTCTGCTATCCTCATAGTCTACATTTTCATTGAAGGTTAAGAGAAATTTCAAGAGAAACTGCTAGTCAGGTTCTTTCATTGATTGATTGATTGATATGAAGTTTTTACTTTAAAAAAGAAAAGGACAAGACTTGTCAGTTATTTAGATAATTAATTTATATTTTAACTGTTCTATAATCATCATACTCTGAGCCAATAACTTAATAATCTCAAAATCAAGATTTATCCTTATTGTCTTCAGAGTAGATGACTATTTGCACTTTTGAGAAAACATAAAAACGCACTTAAAAATACAATTTATATTTCTTATTGATATTTTCTCTCTCTCATTGCTCTTACATCCAAACAGAAACAAAGCACTGTATTTGGCCTCACATTCTTCTACAGCAAGTGCTGGAGGTACATATCTTCAATTTTTTTCTCTCATTGTTTTTTTCTTGAACTATCTCCAGTTAGGCCTCTGACCTATGAATTCACCAAACTTCACTTTCTACAAGATTACCAACAAATTCTTGACCCATCTGGAGCAGATTTACTTTAAGGTTTATCCATGTTGTAGCATGTATCATTCCTTTTCACTGCTGAGAAGTACTCTATTTGTATGGATAGATCGCAGTTTTGTTTCTTAATTCACTCATCTATTGATGTATGTTTGGGTCTTTTATGTTTTTGGCCATTATAAATAAAGCTGTTAATATATAAGTCTTGGTATGGACATATGCTTTCATTTTTCTTGGGTAATACCTAGGAGGGGAATGGTTGAATCATATGGTAGGTGAATGCTTACCTATTTAAGAAACTGGTAAACTGTTTTTCAAAGTGGCCATATCATTTTACATTCCAATTATAAGTGGATGAACATTACAGTTGTTCCATATCCTTGCCAACAGTTGGTACAGTCAGTCTTTTTAACTTTAGACTTTCTAATTGGTCTGTAGTGCCATCTCATTGTGGTTTCAATTCTCATTTTCCTCATGGCTAATGATGTTGAGTATCATTTTATGTACGTATTTACCATCCCTATGTCTTTTTTGTTGAAATATTTATTGAAATCCTTTGTCTATTCTTTTGTTATATTTGTTGGTAATATTCTTGGATTCGATTTGCTAAAGATTTGTTTAGAATTATTACAGTTATGTCCTTGATGGATATGTTCCTTAGTTTTCTTATAACATTTTGGTTGGTTTTGGTAATAGCATAATGTTGGTCTTAGTGAGTCAGAAAGTGTTCCCTTCTCTTTAATTTCTGTAAGAGGTTGTTTAGAATTGGTATTATTCCTTCCTTAAATGTTTGGTTATTCACCGTTGACGCCATCTGATCCTGGAGTTACCTTTGTGGAAGGGATTTTAACTACAATTTCAATTTCTTTCATAGATATAGGGTTATTCAGATTACCTATTTCTTCTTCAGGGAGCTCTGGTAGTGTGTGCTGTCAAGCAACCTGTCCATTTTAATCAAAGTTTTAAAATCTATTGTTATAAAGTTGCTCACAATATTCTATTATCCTTTAAAATTTTCTAGAATCTGTTGGGATGCCACTCCTTCCATTCCAGATATTCATAATATGTATTTTTTTTTCTTAGCTAGTCTGGCTAAAGGCTTATCAGTTTTATTGATCTGCTCAAAGAATTGGTTTTTGATTTTATTGATTTTTCCCTACTATTTTCTTTTTTTATTTCTTTGATTTCTACTCTGATCTTTATCACCCTGTTTCCCAAAAATAAGACCTAGCCAGACAATCAGCTCTAATGCATCTTTTGGAACAAAAATTAATATAAGACCCGGTATTACATTATATTATGTAAGATCCAGTCTTTTATTATAGTAAAATAAGACCAGGTCTTATATTAATTTTTGCTCCAAAAGATGCACTAGAGCTGATTGTCCAGCTAGGTCTTATTTTTGGGGGAAACACAGTATTTGATTTCATCTATTTATTTAGGATTTAACTTGCTCTTTTTTTTTTTTTAACTTGCTCTTTTTTTACCCCTAGTTTCTTAATGTGGACGTTAAGGTGATTGATTTGCGAACTTTCTAATATAACCATTTTGTCTTTAGAGGCATCTTTAGAAGCATCCTGCACTTTTCACTATATTGTGTTTTCATTTTCACTCAGTTCGAAAGACTTTTACTTTTACTTTTGGTTTAACTCTTATAATGAATGGACTATTTAGAAGTATGATACTTAGTTTCCAAATATTTGGGGACTTACAGAAATCTTTTTGTTATTGATTTCGAATTCAATTTCATAGTTGTTAGAGGATATGCTTAATGTGACTTTAATCCTTTTAATGTTATTGAGACTTATTTTATGACCCAGAATATAGTCTATCTTTGTAAACGTTCCCTATGCACTTGGATAGAATGTGGGTTTTGCTATTGTGCAGTTGAAGAAGCTCACTCTACTTTGTCCACATCAATAAAGCTGTCAATCCTCATGGCCTGCTCTGCCCTGGCAGAACCTCCACGCCAATGGAACTGGGAGGGTTGTTGGGAGTACCCCAGGCAAATGCCAGTCATACTTTCTCTACTCAAGTTAGCTGTTTTCCAAGCATAGCGGCTTCTTGTTGCATGCCTTTGGACTATTGCCATAGTGCTGCAATGGTTGTTTTTGTCAGTTTTGTTCAGATTTCTACTTGCACTTAGAGGAGAGGATTTGCCAAGCTCCTCACTCAGCCATAGCCAGAAGTCAGCTTTGGGCTATGGTATTATAAGCAATGAGTGGGAGTTTCGAGGCAGTCCTCCTTTACAAAATTATTTTCTCCCTCTAAAATCCAAGGTAGCTCTTCAAGTTTTCCACCAACAGCTGAGAGCAAAAGGCACCTACCTATACATGAAATGTAACTAGAGTTAGCCTATTTTTCAAAGTATGCAGAATTTTTACCTATATGCTAAGTAACTTAGCAAATATGATACAGAAGTACTTAAAATATGATGAGCATGGCCTATGTTACTAAGTCTCCACTTTGAGCAGTTAGCTTACAGTACAACTGAGATGTCAATTTGGATTTTCTCTCAGGAAACTAAAGAGATCTGTTCCCTGTAGAATGTCATGGATGGTAAATGGGGCTGTGATACAAAGGATCATTGGATAATAACCAGAACAAGGATAGAAGCAAATCAGGACATAAGATTTCCTTCAGCTCCTCATAGTAGCTTTTTCTAGCACCCAACAAGTCTGGATTGGACTTAATATCATTTACACCACAGTGACACTTGGTAATAATTCTATTTCATATACTTATTATATCTTATATACAAATATGCCATCAAGACTGTTGATTAAATATCCCAGACACAGTGAGATTCCATGTTAAACTACAAATTTTTATCCAGTAGAGATGCAAATAAATTCTGTCTCCTGGAAAGGATAAATCTACGATAGTTTAGTGTTCTGCAGACAATTACCAATTTTGTTTTTAACCCAGCAATATTATCCTAACTTTATTTATTGAATTGCTTACAAATAGCTCCTCAAATGCTCTTTGAATTGGTCTTAACATTTTATTGGTTCCTTTATTAATTAATTTTTGAGTAAAATTTATGACATGATAGTTATAATTTAAAATTTTTGAAAATTATACTTTTGTAATATGTTTGTATGTGTGTAAATAGGGAGGTAGGGAGGGAGAGAGGGAGAGGGAAAATGAAAGAGAGAGAGAGAGAGAGAGAGAGAGAGAGAGAGAGAGAGAGAGAAACAGAGAGAGAGAGAGAGAGACAGAGAGACAGAAAGAGAGACACAGAGAGAGAGAGACAGATCACATTGTTTAGTACACTGTGTGTAATTATTTGCATGTGGTAGGTTCCATAATTTTTCTTTTTAAGACCTTGGGTTAGAAGAAATCTTTCAGATACAGTTGATTTGTATGCATGTGTCTTGATGATAGGGAGTAGGTGAACAGCTCCTCTTTGTAGATCAGAAGAGGGTTCACATTAGAATTCCCCAGAGAGCAATTTCAAAAACATACATATTCATATTTTCCTTATTCCTACTCCAGTTCTACCACAGTGTTAGGATTGGATTCAGCTATATGTAAGAGAAACCAAATTGTGTGACTTGCCTAAATAGGAGTTTATGTATTTTTTTCTCACTGACCAAGACTTTCTGAGATAGGCTGCCTGAGGAAGTGCAGCTGCTCAAGAGAGTCCTTGTGACTCAGGTTCCTTTTTTATTCTTGCTCCTCCAATCTTAGAGTGAGGCTTTGTTCCACATGGTAGAAATACATTGGCACTGCCTTTAAGTGTTATTATTCTCCATTCCAGGCCAGAAGAAGGGAGAATGGTACAGGGCAAACTGCATGTCAGGTAGATCTGTCTCTCTTTTCAGGAAAGCTATAGGTTTCCTAGGTGTCCCACCCAGTAGATTTCCACTTTTATGTCACAGACTAGATAGAGTCACAGTCATCTTTAGCTATGGAAGTCTGGAGACATGAGCAGTAATAGATACAGCACTCTTTCAATAAAATCTGTGTTCTCATCAAGGGAAATCCATTTTGGATAGACAACTAGCTGTTACAATCACCAAGAGTGTATTTGAATCTGGCAGATGAAGCACTTCTATATATTTTGAAAAAAAATCTCCTATTTATTCTAGTAAGTCTTCACATTACCAAACTGTTCAGTAATGGTGTCTGAACAAAGCCCATTCTTACCTGCTAAGTTCCTATTTCATAAGACCATTCAGTACTAGTCATTATTTTTACTCTTATAATTGTAAATACAAATGCTGGTGACTTTCTAATGTTTAAAATTTCATTTTCTCATTTTATTCTTTGCCTCTCCCAGTGGCCCTTTGTCTGCTGTTGTTTATGACATTGCTACCTGAATTGCAAAAATTTAAATCAACGAACAAAAATCATAATTCCATTGTCAAGCTAAGATCAGTTTTTCATTAATCTGTCAGCATTTCAAAAGATATATTTAACGTTTAAGTTCTAAAATCCTTTTGTAGAGAGAATTTATTAAGTTTGGTTACTTATATTCAGTTTACCAGTTTTTTAGTTGTCTTTTCATATAAATACTGAGTAGATATAAGCTCACAAAGGCAGGGATCCAATTTGTTTGTTGTTTGTATTGGTATCACCTGAGTACAACACATAAGTAGAACTTGATGCATCTCTGATAAGTGAATGAGTACATAACAATAGCCAGAGGACTCATGTAGTTATCATATGGATATTGTCTTTTTAGCTATTAGGATGACTTCTTTTTTGCTGAAGCTTTGCAACTACCACGATTTATTCATTAACTTTTTCTTAAATCAAATTTATGTAGTTCTTATATAGTTTCCAGGTGGCTGGGACGATTTCTTGAGAGATAAACTGATATTTCAGAAATGTAGGATGGTCTATCTTGGTCTGCTTTAGAGAGAGATGAGCACAGCTACTACCTTATTCAAGTAATACTTATGAACAATTTGCCTTCTTATCTAATTGTGAGGTTTCTTACGTTTTCTTTTCTGGAAGCAAATATTTTTCTGCAATTGAAAAAGCCATAAGGTTAAAAATAACCTTTCCAACCTGCGTTTGTGACTATGTTATGCAATCTTAAATATCAGAATACCTCCTACATGCAATAGTACTCTGGAAAAAATAACTAGTGCTTTCTCAAATTGAATATAAAGAGACTTAAGAAAATAATCTATGTGCTTGTTTATATCTTAATTTCCTATTTGTAAAAAGTAGTATTCTCCACTTCAAGTTTTTCACTTGTACTTCGCTGGGAAAATTATCCAAAGCTTAGAAACCCCCAGTTCACCAAATCTTGGTAAAAGAGATTACGAGTGACTCTTTCAGTTCTGGGCTTGACTTTTTATTGTCTGGGCTATCTTTCATCTCTGGAGGGGAAGAGGCTAATTGTAAATTTATATCCAGAAGAAATGCAAATAATATCTGTCCAATGGAACAGATAATTCTATTGAAGAGTTGCCAGATTTAGCAAAAAAAATGCATGTAATATTTGGGACATACTTATACTAAATGAAAAATACTCTCTATTCATCTGAAAATCACATTTCACTTTGCATCCTATATTTTATCCAGTGATCCTATCCTCAGGAGTCCCAGTTTATGGGCACGTGTTATACGGCAGTTTTGTATCTAACTGAGTAATCTCATTGTAACATTGCCTATTAATGACTACCTTCTCAAATGTTCTTTGGACTGGTTTTTATCTTCTTAATGCTTCCCTAATTAATTGAGTTACAAGAATTACTAGACACGTATTCATTATACATATGCATAAGAGTCATGATTTCGTCTTTTGAAAAATTAGACTTTAACAGTTTTGTGGATCATCCACTGAGATGCCCACATAGCCACACCCCCTGCATCCAAGTAAACTGTGTCGCTGGTGAAGTGTGCCTCCTGGATAGTATCAGACCAGTAAAGTATTTTCTTGGCTCTCAGAATAAATCTCAAGCAACAACTGAACTTTACATTTGTTTATTCTCTATTTTTGTTTATTTATTTTGGTTTTTGCTTTCTTTGTTTTCTCTACTGATTTTTTATTTTTGTTTCTGGTTAGTGCATGGCCAATAAGTTACTCTCATTGGTGGCAGCAATAATTGGGACTTTGGTTTTTATCATTTGACCATTTGGTAATCTCTGTGAGATGAATGATGGATAATTATTTTCTGTTGGAAATACGAGTGTTTATATAAGTTGAAATCCCCAAAATAAAGAATTTGAACTTCTAATATTTTAGAAATTACTAGTTTAGAAACGTTTTAAAAGTCCAAGTTCACAAAATAAAGGTTAATCTTCTGACACATTAAACTAAATTAATAATTTTGTTTTAAAAATAAATAGTAGACATGCATCTTTTCCTTGAGTTTATGATGCATGAACATTTTATAACTTTAATAAGATTTTGATTTGTTTTTATTCATAACTTCGTAAACTTCTAATATTAGTTTAATAATCAAACAAGCTTACATACTCCTACATAATATTTAAAATTATGAAAAATATAAATATTTGTTCAACTAAATTGTTTTATCAATCAGACAAACTTTTTCTATTAACAATAATTATGTTTTATAGTTTGAACGTAATTTTGTAGTTTAAGCATAATTTTAAACATCTTTAGTTAATTTAAAAATCTGGACTCATCTTAAATTGAGTTAATTTATAGAAAATTATTAAATATTGAAACAATTTTTAAGAATGAATACTGAAAAATTGGTTATAAATCTTACATACTTTTTTTTTAGTTTTATTTTATTTTATTTTTACATCCCTCACACAGTGAACCCCCCTCCCCCCATCCACCACCACCCCGACCTCACACCGAGCCATCACATTATACACATAAAATTATAGTTGGCATTCATTAATGTCCAGCCTCTGGTGTACAATGCCACAAATCTATAAAAAACTTACTCAACTCAACTCCAAAAAAACAAACAACCCAATTAAAAAATGGGCAGAGGACTTGAGGAGACATTTTTCTAAAAAGGACATACAGAAGGCAAAAAGACATGTGAAGAAATGCTCAACCTCACTAACCATCAAAGAAATGCAAATAAAAACTACAATGAGATACCACCTCACCCCAGTCAAAATGGCTATCATCAATAAATCAACAAACAACAAATGCTGGCGGGGATGTGGAGAAAAGGGAATGCTAGTGCACTGTTGGTGGGATTGCAGATTAGTGCAGCCACTATGAAAAACAGTATGGAGGTATCTCAGAAATCTGAAAATGGAACTACCCTATGATCTAGTAATTCCACTCCTAGGCATCTATCCGGAGAAATTCAAAACTCCAATTCAAAAATCTGTATGCACTCCTATGTTTATTGCAGCACTTTGCACAATAGCCAAGATATGGAAACAACCGAAATGCCCATCGGTCGATGACTGGATTAAATCTTACATACTTTTATTTAGAAATGTTTTCTTCTATGCTTTAGAGTAGTTATATCTTTGAGTCATGCTGATGAACATGTTCCTTTTTGCTATCATAACTAGATGTAAACACTTGTGAGTGGCTGTAAAGAGTTGTGTTATTTGAATTTATAGGCTTCGGTAGTCTGCCGAAATGCATGCATATGACAGAAAGACTTCAAATATCTACCCATTTTTATTTTCCTATCACTGGTTGCCAGGGTTGAGGACTCAGAGAGAGAGATAAATAGGCAGAATACAGACGATTTTGTTTAGGGCAGAGAAAATACTCGATATGATATTATAATGATGGATATATATCATTATACAGTTGTCTAAACCTGTAGAATGTACAACACAGTTTTGCTCTTTAAAAAATATACTTTAATGGAACTAATCATTTTATAATTGAATTGAATCTTACAGTTAATAAATTCAAACCCCTAATTCTACAAATAAGGAAAATGAATACCTTTGAGGTTTAGTACCGTTTTATAAAGTCACCAACTAGTTAGTGCTAAGTTGCAACTTAGTCAGTCAGCTCTCAAGATGTTCATTTCACTTCATCCCATCATTTCAGTAGGTAATTTCAGACTGTGATAGTTCACTATTTGACCCCCAAACACGTCCATAAACAGATTTTTTATTAAATTTGTGGATATGGTAATCAATTGGTTTATTTTTGCTGACCATCTCTGTGAACAGGTTTAAAAATTAAAGTTAGACTTTTGAAATGATTATAGAATAAAATCTCTTGTACCATTTCAACTTTATTTTTAACTATAAAAGTATAAAAATATAAAAATTCAGGATTTGTACATAAGTTAGTCATTAATAATGCCATTTTATTTTTTCCCTAAGGGGCAAGATATCTCTGTGATATAACTGATATTAATGATTATATATAATGCAAAGACAGAAAACCTCAATTACAAATAATGTCAACATCAGAGCTAGTTTCCAAAGCAAATGGTTTAATGGTGTGATGTGGTCAAGTGCTTTCATAAAATTCTATAAAATGGAATGTAAGAATAAATCATTTCAGTTGCCATTTACAGCTTAATTTAACATCACTACCATCTTCTTGATAAATTTTGTACAGGGAAATGAATGAAGTGTAGTTGTTTGTACATTGAGAGTATAAATATATTTACGTTGAACAAATAGGAATGTAGCTGATGTGTACTGGTATTCTGGTGAAATTATCTTCACTCTCACTGCAAAGAACTTTATTGAAAACTAAGAATCAAGAGAAAATTTTTATTAAAATATGAAGTTTATTCTAAGAAGAATAATATATACCTCTCTTGCTTTCATATCTCCTGAATAGTCACAGAACACTTCTAGCATCTATTAAAAATGATATCTATGATTATTGTCAGTTTACAACAAAAATATCAAATGCAGTTTTACTCTACAGACAGCAAGATAGATGCCTTTGCTTTTTCGTGTATTCTATCATTATGTTAGTGACCTATTCCCTTAACATCTAATACTTAGACTGAGAACGTGTAATAGGAGTAGAAAAAGGTAAAGCAATAAATAATTGAATATTAATTAATTTTATCCCCGTGTGTACTCTAATATTTACAAAACAGTTGTTCCAGTTTGCACTGTCTACATTACAACTGAAATATCCACAAACACAGCCACATACAAAGAGAAACAGAAGAGCGATCATATCACTCCTGTGCCAAATTTTGCCCTACTATTACTTCAAGATTTTAGAAGTCCTTAGCACATAACAGACAAATGAAAAAAACAAAACTACTCTAGTCCACTGTCACCAAATTTAGAGAACCCTATCGTGGAAATACTGAGCGTCCCTGCAACTAAACCTACCTATTAAGTTGTGTTTAACTGAATGTTTCATATTTTTTTTCCAACTTGATACTGTCTTGTTTGGGGCAAAGCCCCTGTTTCTTGCTTCCATTTTAGGAAATGCTAACTCTGAGGTCAGCAGAGTTAACAAATTGAGTGCCTAATATCTAACTAGTTTCATCTATGAAGTTGATAAACATTTATTGAGCACCTGCTATGACAAGCACTTTTTTAGAAACTGGTCATTTTGGTGAATTGGAATGTCACTTTCTGAAATTTAGAAAACAGTTAAGGAAACATTTTGTGAGGGGAAACAAATTATGAGTTCCTCTAGGTTTTTAAATATGTGACAAAATTTAAAGTCTGCTTGACATCGTGTTCATATTTTTCTACACAAATTCCAGTTTGTCATTTTCCTGTTTAAAGCTTGTTGTCCAGAAGTGGAGACAGCATTAATACAGAGTACAGTAGGATCATGCCGCCCTTATTTTTACTCTGTTTATTGATACAACTTACAGCATCATTATTCCATTTGGAAGCTATTTCCCCCTCTTGCAGTATATTGTTGCTAAAAGATCCTGCAACCCTGATGAAGAACTTATGCTGTGGGAGATTTCAAGGGTCTCCATCCTTGTGATGCCTCTAGATAAGCAAATCTACTTTACAGGTCAAAGAGCATTATGGCACAAGTTCAGATCAGACATTCGATCAGGTTCACATGACTTCTAGGACTTGAATGCTGGCATATCTAAGTTTTAAGTAGCTAAAACAATGAATTTTTATTTAGATGAATAAAATATTCTCTGGAACTCTCCCCAAGGGCTGGTAGTAATGTGCCGTGCTTAAATAACGCACATAGTAAGATTGGCCAAGAATAAGCTTTATTAAAGGACGATTCACTAACAGATACATTCATTCATTCAAAAGTTACCTTGAGAACTTTTTTTTTTATTAGTTTCAGGTGTACAAGACAAGGTAATACTTAGATGTTCATCATTTATATCCCTCACACTGTGAACCCCCCTCCCCCCATCCATTATCCCTCCGACCTCACACCCAGCCATCCCATTATATATATAAAATTATAGTTGGCATTCATTAATGTTTAGCTTCTGGTGTACAGTGCCATGATCAGGCCTGGCAGGGGAGATACCATGATCACCTTGAGAACTTTTCATTGTGGCAGGCACTGGGGAAATGTCAGTGACCTGAAGTTGTGCTGCTCAGCTTGTATGTCCACTCTAGCCAACAGAATTTTTTTTTAATTAAAGTTTATTGAGGTGACAATGGGTAGTAAAGTTACATAGGTTTCAAGTCTTGAAGGCAGTGGTCAATGAAGCCATTTAATTTATTTACCTTTAACAGCCCTGATTCATATTTGTTTAATGTAGGGCCACAGAAGATTAGCTAAAAATGACAATAACACTGTCCACACTATGGAATTACAATGAGACAGTCCATGAAACAGTTGAGTCAAATAAAGTAGTATATGTGTGTGTGTGTGGGGGGGGAGGGTTACATATGTGTATAATGAATAGATCCATAGGGTTATATTAAAATATGTTGCAAACTACAGAGGGCAGACCTTCTGATCCTGATATTACCTTTAAATCATTCCCCTGAAGCTCTTGGTGAATCCCTTAAAGAAGTAGTTAAAGGGAAATGTCTCTGATCTAGTGCTGTACAGATTCTCTTTGCCATTCCACTGTCCACACTGGTCTGCATCAAATGCCACTTCCTTTTATCAGGTTTCTCTACTAAATGCAAAGGTTCTCAATATCCAAATCCAATTTTTCTCAGAGCTTGCTGCTTAATACACAGTCTTCAACTGGTTTTCTATAGCTACTGCTGCTCTGAATGTCCTAACTCACAGATCCTTCATCCACTCCTGGGTCTTCCATTGTGTCCTTGACAGAACATCTATTGTTTGTTACCCCAGGAAGGGCTCTTCCCTCTCTATATTTCCTGTCTGCTGCTTGTTCTCTGTGTTTCAATGCTTTACTGTTCTTATCTGGACTGCAATAGGTGGGAAGGGTTATGGCCTGCCCTCAATTTGACAAAAATAAAACAGCTGGCAAGTTGAATAATATGTATTTTTAAAAGTCTCCCCCTCCTATTTTTTGCTCACTCTTTGCACCAAATCTCCCCATCCAGACCACCTCCTGTGACTAGCCAAAGTCCTTTTTCTCTTGTCCTACTTTCTCACTGACATACTGAGATATATTAACACGTCTCTGAATATTGGTGATATTTTTGTAATGTTTTTTTTTCCAGAATACATTTTGATCAGCCCAACACTGTTCCTAGAAACTTTTTGCTATTCTCTTCATCTAATATATAATTTACTTTCTTTTAACCCCTTGTAAATCACCTTCTTAATCCCTGTTTATGGTGGCTGGCAGCTTTGCACAGGAATGCCTTATGCAACCCTAAATGAAGAGGCTGAGGGAAAATGGCAGGTCCTTTCAATATTGGAGTTTTCTCAGCATTTTATATACTTGGGTAGCATTTTTGCTCTCACAGAAGGTGCAGCAAACACAGGTAATCTACATTTAAATATTTTGTATTTTTGACACTTTTTAGGTTTTCCTAAAGGAATCTGTTACCTAATTTATCAGTTATATCAGATCAAAATTCTGTATATTGAATTGACTTAGAAGAAGTGATTTTGCATGTCAAAAATTAGTTTGATAGTAAAGATTATTTAGAAATTATGCTCAAGTGTATCATCTGGACCCAAACATATTAATTTAAGAAAGAAGTTTTCAATTTTAGCAGAACACTATTTAAACAAATCTCATTTGCAAAACTTTCTTCATCCATTTCTTTGAATCAGATATTCAAGCTCTCAACATTCTCTCTACATAATTCTGCCAGAATTATATTCTAAACTGCAAATATAAGTAAATTGAATTCTGTTTAAACCCTTTGTGTGTTTCCTCAATCTTCAAGATAAAGGGTAAAACCTTTTCATATGGACCACGAAGACTTCTATGATGTGGTCTCAGCCTGTCAGTGTCAACTCTAGGCACACACATCCCCACTCAGCTTCTAATCTCCAGCTGTATTATTTTGCTCTTTCCTTTACTCTTCTTATCCTGTCATCTTGTCGGTCATCTTTCTCCATCAAAAAACTGGAAATTGGTTTGCCACAATTTTTTTTAAAGAATAAAAGTGGTATGTGTTGGTAAATAATCTCAACTTCTGAGACCCAGGAGAAAATCTGGGATCTCAGTGGTCCTATGAGTTTTGTTTCCATGGCAAACAAATGTTTAACCTTGAAAGCAAGTCTAATGTTATGTTAGAAAGAGTAGGTACCATCATTGTTTTTGGAAAACTTGGTCTAGAGATTGGAGTTAAGCATGAGGTCTGTCTTCTGCTGCTTTTGTCAACTTCAGTGACTTCTTGCATGTTTTCAATGTTTTGAAAATGTGAATACTAACAAAATTAATATTTTGAAATAGAACCGTTATTCACCTAATAACTGTCTAACTCTCCCACCAGCTTGAAAATATAGCTTGTCAGTAGAACTACCTGAGTATCTACATCTAAATAGTCATTACACTTATGTGAGAGAATTTTCCTCCCTGTTGACCTGGTTAAGCAAAATATTGCCAGAGTCCAAACATTAAAATTCATAATTTCCTCAACAGTAAGATGCTCGGATTTTACTAATATATTTCAATTTTGCTCAGGTAGTATTCCATCTTTGACATTGTATTGTCTTTTAAATTGGAATATCCTTTTCTTATAACCTCACCATCTTCTCACCCCCACCAAGAAACGTAACACTTTCTGCTTTGTGAATCTCTTTGTGGATTTCCATTGCTAATTCTGTGCCAGTTCAATGAAAGTTCAAACAAAAAGTGTGATAGAGGAACAGAACAGAGATCAGAGATCAGAGAGAGAACTGCATGTCTAAGTTAACTTTTTTCCAGCCAGAGTAATAAAAATAAATACCATTCATCCAGGAACATATCACTGAGGATCGGAAAGAAAGACTTCTTTCACATTTGATGCTGAAGAATATTTTGAGGCAGAACTGGGCTATTTAGAATGAGAAGGCAGCAGTATTTCCCAGATATTTTTTTTATCACAAAAGACTCATGAAGACTTCCTTTTCTCGTGACAAGGCATATGACTTAGAATTGCCTTTTTAGTATATGTTGGATTACTGGAAATAGTCCTCTCTCAGAACGCTGAAATCCTAAGAGGCAGGGTAGTACAGTGTTTGAGAGCACAGACTGGTTTATTTCCCAGCTCTGTAATTTCCTAGCTGTGTTGGCAAATTATGTAACCTCTCTATGCCTCAGTTTCTTTAAGTGTAAAACGAAGATAATGGTATATACTTCATAAAGTTGTGATAAGTTTTTTGTTTTCTTTTCCGGCTTTATTGAGCTATTATTGACATATAACATATAAATTTATGTTGTATAATATGATAATTTGATACACTTATGCATTGCAAAATTATTGCCACAGAAAGGCTTGTGAACACCTGTACTCTTACATAATTAACATTTTTGGGAGGGTGGTATTAACATTTAAGATTTACTATCTTAACAACTTTCAAGTATATAATGCAGTATTGCTTTTTATTTATTTATTTTTTATTTTTTTTAATTTTGGGGTGACAATTGTTAATGAAATTACATAATTTCAGGTGTACAATTCTGTATTACATCATCTATAAATCCCATTGTGTGTTCACCACCCAGAGTCAGTTTTTCCATCACCATATATTTGATCCCCCTTACCCTCATGTCCCTCCCCCCACGCCCCTTACACTCTGGTAACCACTAAACTATTGTCTGTGTCTATGAGTTTTTGTTTCTCATTTGTTTGTCTTGTTCTTTTGTTGTTTTTAGTATTGTTAATTATAGTCACCAAACTGTACATTACATCACCAGAACTTATTTTTCTTATAGCTGGGGGTTTGTATACTTTGACAAACATCTTCCTATTTCATCCAACACCTAGTCCGTGGCAACCACCATTCTACTCTCTCTTCCTATAAATTCTGCTTTTTTAGATTCTGCACATAAGTGAGAACATGCAGTATTTGTCTTTCTTTGTCTCACTTATTTCACTTAACATACTGTCCTCAAGATCTATCCATGTTGTTGCAAATGGCAAGATTTATTTCTATTCAATGACTGAATAATATTCTACTGTGTATTTTTGTGTGTGTGTGTGGGGTGTATCACATTTTCTTTATCCATTCATCTATTGATGGGTACTTATGTTGTTTCCATGTCTTGGCTATTGTGAATAATACTGCAGTGAACATGGGGGTACAGATATCTCTTTGATATCTCCATTTCATTTTCTTTGATTATATAATCAGAAGTGGAATTGCTGGATCATATGGTACTTCTACTTTTAATCGTTCTTACAAGCCTCCATACTGTTTTCCATAGTGACTGTACCAATTTACATTCCTACGAACAGTGCACCAGGATTCCCTTTACTCTACAATCTCAACACTTGTTACTATTTATCTTGATGATGATATCCATTCTAACTGGGGTGAGGTGATATCTCATTGTGGTTTTGGTTTGCGTTTCTCTGATGATTAGTGATGTGGAACAGTTTTTCACGTACCTGTTGGCCAATTGCATGTCTTCTTTGAAATAATGTCTATTCAAGTCATTTGCACATTTTTTAATCAGACTTTTTTGGCTAGGAGTTGTATGAGTTCCTTATATATTTTAGATATCAACCCCGTATCAGATAGTTTGCAAATATTTTCTTTCATTCTATATGTTGCCTTTTTATGTTGCTGATTGTTTCCTTTGCTGTGCAGAAACTTTTCAGTTTGATGTAGTCCCGTTTGTTTGTTTTTGCTTTTATTGCTTGTATTTTGGGTGTCATATCCAAAAAACATTGCCAAGACCAATGTCAAGGAGCTTTTACCTCTGTGGCTTTTTAGTTTCAGGTCTTCCATTTAAGTCTTTAATCCACTTTGAGTTAATTTCTGTGAGTTGTGTAAGATAGGCAGGCATACCATTTCATTCTTCTGCATGTGGTTATACGTACAGTTTTGCCAGCACCATGTATTGAAGAGACTATCTTTTCCCCATTGAGTCTTCTTGGCTCCCTTGTAAAATATTAGTGGACTATATATGTATGGTTTTAATTCTGGGCTCTAGCTTCCGTTCTATTGGTTTATGAGTCTATTTTTATGTCAGTACCATACTGTTTTGATTATTATAGTTTTGTAATAAAGTTTGAAATCAGGAATCGTGATGCCTCCATCTTTGTTCTTCTTTCTCAGGATTCCTTTGGCTCTTTGGAGTCTTTTGTAGTTCTATACAGATTTTAGGATTGTCTTTTCTATTTCTGTGAAAAACGTATTGGAATTTTGATAGAGGTTGTATTTTCTTAAATTTATTTATTGGGGTGACAATTGTTAATGAAATTACATAATTTCAGGTGTACAATTCTGTATTACATCATCTATACATCCCATTGTGTGTTCACCACCCAGAGTCAGTTCTCCTTCTATCACCATATATTTGATCCCCCTTACCCTCATCTCCTTCCCCCCAACCCCCTTACCCTCCGGTAACCACTAAACTATTGTCTGTGTCTATGAGTTTTTGTTTCTCATTTGTTTGTCTTGTTTTTGGTTTATATACCACATATCAGTGAAATCATAGGGTTCTCTGCTTTTTCTGTCTGACTTATTTCGCTTAGCATTATACTCTCAAGATCCATCCATGTTGTCACAAATGTTCCTATATCGTCTTTCCTTAACGCCGAATAGTACTCCATTGTGTATATATACCACAACTTCTTTATCCATTCATTTATCGAAGGACATTTTGGTTGTTTCCATGTCTTGGCCACCGTAAACAAAGCTGCAATGAACATTGGAGAACACGTGTCTTTATGTATAAATGATTTCAAATTCTTTAGGTAGATACCCAGGAGAGGGATTGCTGGGTCATATGGTAATTCTTTTCGTAATTTTTTGAGGAACCTCCACACTGCCTTCCATAGCGGCTGCACCAGTCTGCATTCCCACCAACAGTGTATGAGGGTTCCTTTTTCTCCCCAGCCTCTCCAACACTTGTTGCTATTTGTCTTGTTGATGATAGCCATTCTGACTGGGGTGAGGTGATATCTCATTGTGGTTTTTATTTGCATTTCTCTGATGATTAGTGATGTTGAGCATTTTTTCATATGTCTATTTGCCATTTGTATGTCCTCTTTGGAGAAATGTCTCTTCAGGTCCTCTGCCCATTTTTCAGTTGGGTTGTTTGTTTTTTTGTTGTTGAGTTTCATGAGTTCCTTGTATATTTTGGATATTAGACCCTTATCAGAGGCACTGTTTGCAAAAATCTTCTCCCATTCAGTCGGTTGCCTCCTTATTTTGTCGATGGTTTCTTTTGCTGTGCAGAAACCTTTAAGTTTCATATAGTCCCATTTGTTTATTTTAGCTTTTACTTCCATTGCCTTTGGAGTCAAATTCATAAAATGCTGTTTGAACCCAAGGTCCATAAGTTTACTACCTATGGTTTCTTCTAAGCAGTTTATTATGTCAGTTTTTATGCTTAAGTCTTTGATCCATTTTGAATTAATTTTGGTACATGGTGACAGATAACAGTCCAGTTTCATTCTTTTGCACGTGGCTATCCAATTCTCCCAGCACCATTTATTGAAGAGGCTGTCTTTCCTCCATTGTATGTTTTTAGCTTCTTTGTCAAAAATTATCTGTCCATATTTATGTGGTTTTATTTCTGGGTTCTCAATTCTATTCCATTGGTCTATGTGTCTGTTTTTCTGCCAATACCATGCTGTTTTGATTATTGTAGCCCTGTAGTACAAGCTAAAGTCAGGCAGTCTGATACCAATAGAGGTTGTATTTAATCTATAAATCACTTTAGGTAGAATGGTCATTTTAACAATATTAGTTCTGATTTATGAACATAGGATATCTTTTCATTTACTTGTATCTTGAACAATGTCTTGCAATTTTTAGTATACAGATCTTTCACCTCCTTGTTTAAATTTATTCCTAAGTATTTTACTTTTTGATGCTATTGTGATAAATTCTAAACTAGTTAAATACATCAAATGCTTGGAAGAGTGGCTGATAAATAATTAGCACTATGTAAATACTTGATATTATTATCTTTCTTTGATTGACTTTCCATTTTACTCCTTTCCACGTCCTCAAGCAATATAAGAATTTAAAGTTTCTCTCTGTAGACTAGGACTTACAAAAGACACTTTTTTTTCAGTACTTGGATACAAGTAGTTAATTTGGGAAGTGATTCCAGGAAGAACTATAAGGAAGTGAGAAAGTGAGACAGGGAAGGGAATAAAGCTAATATACACAAAGGCAATGAGCAGTTTCCTGTGGGCAACTGGGACTCAGACCTTTAAGAGACTGTGTGGAACACAACTCAGAAGAATCCTAAAGAGAGGTAAGAGATCTAGGTACTTCTGTACAAATTCATGCCCCTTAGTGGTTGAGAGTAATTCTTGGACAGTACTTTCTACATATTTCCTGCCTGCCCTACCAGTGGACTGAGTAAGATTCTGAGGCAGGAGAAAGCCCTGGGCAGAGAGATCCACGAAGCTGGGCATGAAAACTGTTTTTGGAATAGGCCAGAGGTTATGAGTAGGATACCAACGCCATCTCCTACAGCTGGCTACTGCACACAGTTTGAGTGTCAGCCTAAATATATATTTAAATGGCAATATAGGAATATATGTCAAAATCCTTTAAACAGGTTATATCCTTCTAACCTTACAATTATCTTTCTGGAAACTGATTTTAAGAAAAGGTAGATACCATAGGCAAAATGTCAAATTTAATATTATTTGTAATTGTAGCCAATAAGGAACGGCCTAATTCCAAAAATAGAGTATTGGTTAAATAAGTTTCATATATGCTTATTATGTAATATTATGCCATCAGTAGAAAACATGCTTATGAGTAAATGAGTATATATGTAATATAATGTATATAAAATGTTCATGATGTATTAATACGCATAAAACAAAGTATAAAAGATTATATGCAGTATAACTCCCATTACACACACACACACACACACACACACACACACACGCACACGCACTGGCACTCACACATAGGCAAGAAAAAGTGGCTGAATATTACACAAAATAGTTAACAGTAGTTATCACTTGGTTATAGAATTAGAGATAATTTAAATTCCTTTATTGATAATTTTCTTTTTTTTAAATTAAAGTTTATTGGGGCGACAATTGTTAGTAAAGTTACATAGATTTCAGGTGTACAATTCTGTATTGCATCATCTATAAATCGATAATTTTCTAAAAAGTTTCTGCAATAAATGTTATTTTTATAACCAGAAAAAGCATTAAGTCCAATTTTAAGGTAAAATTAACCTTTTTTAATATCGATACTTTTAAACTTGAAATTCTGTTGTTGTTTTTTAATGTACAATTGCAAGTTGGATTCTAAATATAGCAATTGCACACTAGAGCATCCCATATTTCTTTTTCTCAGACAGAGTAGAAATATGTATCATCTCTGGGAGAACTTGACTGCAAATATGTATGTGCTTTGAATGCAATAAGGCAGATTGTAGCTAAAGTTATTTTCTCTGCTTAACTGGAGTGATGTTGTGATTTAGCCTGTAGGATTCCCCTGAAAATGGATTTTTGAGGACACATAAACTGTGTCCCTGAATAAAATAGGCTTCTGACATATATCAAAATGAGCCAGTTATTGACCTGTTTGTGTTCATCATATGCTATTTCTTATGGTAGCATCATCTGCTCAGTACTACAAACACTGTAGACAGTGATAAATTATTAATAATGACTCTGGAGAAGATTAGAGTAGTGAGGTTTGTGGAATCTGGCAGGAATCATATGGAAAGATATTTTTATAGTCACAGTCTACCTCTAAAATCATAACATATGGGAAGAGTGAATCGATCTAAATCCACAATGCACACACCCTTCCCATTACTGATAGCAAAATAACTAAAAAATGAATGGATCAGTCATTTATTATTATAATAATTTCATTACAATTAAAAATAAAATTTAAAAATACTATCTTATGTTGTAGGTGGCAAATGATCAGTTTTGCCACATCAATTGGAGAAAATCATTCACCCAGTTGTGCCTGACTCTTTACCTGTGTATGAAGCTTTTTGGACAGGAAAATCCATTTTTGTGGTAATTCCACAAACAGCAAATAGAGTTAAGTTTCAGTGACCTAGTAATTCAGCTTTTCAGAATTTGGTCTAAAGAAAGTTTAGCAAGAAACATACGCACAAAGATTTTATTCACAAAAGTGTTTGGAAGAATGAAAACTTGGTAGCAATCTAAATATCCAACAATAGCAAAATAGGTTAAATGAAATCATTCATACTACGATATATTATTTATATTTTAAAATGATGTTGAAGGATATTTAGTGAGGTAGAAAAACACTATGCAATATTAAATTTAAAATATATACAAAATTCACATGTGTTTTCACCCTTCTTATGGAAAAATACATGTTGGTTTATGGGTATAAAGAAGGAAGTAAAATACCAGCTGCAGTTATGCATGGATTATGGGTTTATTAGTGATTTTTACTTTCTTCTTTGTTTTAGTCTTGCATTACTTACATTATGTATAATGAACATGGTTTATTTTTGTTAGTAGAAAATGGTAAACTAAAGAAGTAGATAACATACTAAAAAATTTTACCTAAATTCTTCTTTAATCCTGTCTCAGTGTATTCAGAATTGGCTATTTGAGTCATCAAATAAGAAGCAGGTGCCCAAATGTGAAAGTAATTGGATTTCACACAGTATTTTCCATGGGGCAATTGAATCATGACTGCTTAAAAACATGCCTTTGGAAAATTTGTTCCAAAGACTTCTTAAATCTGTGTATTAGTACAGACTAGTCTTTCGATAACTGTGTATTTATTGTTCACCATATACTCTACACTGTGCTACGTCTTGTGAAAAAAACAAACAAACAAACAAACTATATACGAACGCAAAACAATGGCTTCTACCTTCAAGAAAATTCAAGTTCTAAAGAGGAAAAAAGATAAGTAAAACAATTGATACATAATACAAAAATTATGGTATTTCTGTGCTAAACAACATAGATTATATTAGATTATATTAACATTTAATTAAGATAATTAAGAAAAGATCATTGTGTAATTCTAGAAGTTAAATAAAGTATGCACTGTGCATTCTTAAAGGTGTATACTTTTCATCATTTTTCCTTGCTACTTCTCTTTGTAGGAAATCTTCCAGTTTCTATCTGGACTACTGATAGATGGATCAATAGTTTAGAGGACTTTCAGGCGAAATGCATGTTAACCAAATGGGAGCTAGGTTTAGCAAGAAAAGAATGCATACCGGATTATGCTAAAGTCAGTACCTTCCAAAAGAGCATTAAACCAGCAGTCAGGACACTTTGGTTTGTTGACCCAGTTGTGCAGGGGACTGGGCTATCTGGGCCTGTCATTTAACTTCTGTAAAACGATTTCCTTTTCTATCACCTCAGGGGATCCTATTATTGGCAAGGACCTTCCAGCTTCACCACTTTCATTAAGTCATGAAATTACAAAAAGACTGGAATAGCCACTGTAGCAAGTAAAGTGAGAGGTAAAATCTTAAGATCAGATTTGTCCTGCATTTGTTATCTCTTCTTCCTCTTTGTCATCAGTGCCTAACTTTTCCAGAGAGTAGTCTCCAGCACATTTTCCCCTTTCTCATTCTCCTACTCCTATTCTATCTACTTGAAATTTTAACCCCATCCCAAATGCTCTCTCGAAACCTTCTCATTGTCAAATCCTGTGACATTGCTTTTTTTTTCTGTCACTTCGTAATATTCCTTTTTGTATTTCCCCCAAAACAAGCCTAGTCTCCCCTATGACCACAATATAACCATCCGAATCAGGAAATCAGCGATGCAACACTTTCATCAAGACTCCATGCAAATTTTTCTAACCCTCCCAATGATGTCTTTTTTCTTTTCTGGTCCAGGATCTAATCCAGGCTGATATGTTGCATTTACTAGTCATGTCTCTTTAGTCTCCTTTAATCTGGAACAGTTCCTAAGTCTTTCTCATCTTCAACAGATGGTAAGGGCCTTTCATTTTGTAGCATCATCCAGTGTTTTCTCATGTCCAGACTCAGGCCATGCTTTCTTGGCAGGAATTAACCAATAATGATGCTGGACTCTTTTATAAATTTCATCAGAAAGTACATGTTGTCAACCTGTCCTATCCCTTGTAATGTTAACTTTAATCACCCAGTTAAATTTCTATCAGCCAGGTTTCTCCACTGTCAAAGCACAATTTATCCTTTTGTAATTGATGAGTGTTTTGTGGTATAATACTCCGAGACTATGCCAATATCTTATTCCTCATCAAATCTCTTCTTGATAATAGGAATTCTAATTGTCATTTCCCTTTTCTGTGTTCTTGAACACGTTACCTTTCCTCTTTGACCTTTGTTTCTACATCTAAAAAATGGAAATAACATACCACATTAGTCTAACGAGTTTTATTAGAATTGAATACTAATACATATATAAAGTGTCTGGCACTTGGTGGATGCTAAAAATTTAACAATCTTCTCCTTCTTCTCTTGGTTTCTGAGCTGCATATATTTTTTATACCTCTGCTTGCTTCATCACTATCCTTATGATTGATTAATTTACCTCGTCTCTTAGCCTAAATATGGATGTTCCATGGGTTCTGTTTGTGGTCTACTTGAAAATGTCTCTCCCAGAGTTTATATCCATTCTCACAGCCTGTCTCATGCTAAATCTCTACAGAACCAGGCCAGATACTACACCAACCCCACATTTCCAAACACCTAGTGGGAGTTTCACTTGAATGTCCGCTCTAAAACCAGTGTATCTCAAGCTAGATATTCCTCTAATACTTTTGTCACATTTCCCATACTATATCAATTCCTTCTCTGACTTTACTCTTTTCCTCAATGTTATCACTATTAAACTTTCTGTATTATTTGATTCCTCCCTCAGCCCCCAATTCATATCCAATAAGCAGCCTCATACTCATTGGTGTTTTCATGGGATAGAGTGTATTATAGAAATGATTACAGATAATTCATTTGTCTTCAAGCTCTGGGTCCAACACTTACTTGTTATATAATTATAGTGTCCTTGTGAAAAATGTATGACCTCTTTGAGCATCACTTTTCTCATCTGTGAAAATTAAATAATAATACCTATTTCGTTGGCTTCTTGTTGGTGATGTGAATGTTCTTTTAAAACTAACAAATCATTATAGATAAATGAATAAGTAGGTAGGTAGGTATATAATTTTCAGTACTTCTTTCTGCCCCCAACATAGTTCACATCCTATCAACCAATCAATTAGAATGAATCTGTCTAGCCTATTGAAACACCCTCATATCCAATCTCCTTGCCTTCACTCTTTCTTTGTAAGTTATCTAAATATTGTATTAATTCTCCCACTTTAAAACAGTATTTTCATGCATGAATCTTGAGATTATTATACTAAGTGAAGTAAGTCAGACAGAAAAAATTAAGAACCATATGATTTCACTCATATGTGAGGTATAAAACTGAAGGCAGCAATGGAACAAGACAAGCAAATAGAGAAACTAAAACTCATAGACACAGGCAATAGTTCAGTGGTTACCAGAGGGTAAGGGGGGGAGGGGTATGGTAGATGAGGATAAAGGGGATCAAATATATGGTGATGGAAGGAGAACTGACTCTGGGTGGTGAACACATAACACAGTATATAGATGATGTATTATAGAATTGTACACTTGAAACCTATGTAGTTTTGTTGACTCTTATCACTCCAATAAATTTTAATAAAAAACAGTATTTTCAGTAGCTCCTCATTTTCTATGAAGTGAAGTCCAAATTCGTTCTCATACACATTTATTGATCATCTACTCTATATGGGGTATCGTGCAGAGTGGGGTTAGAGCCAAGATTCAAATTCCGGCTGCTTGACTCCAAAACCTATAGATATCACACTGCTTTACAGCAGTGTACAGTTTATATAATATTTACAATATTATAACCCATTATCAGGAGTTTCATTTGAACCAAACATAAGAGTTTGTGAATATTGGGAATAAAGTAGGTAGCCTTCAACTGTTCTTCCCTAATACGGTTATTTGGTTGCAGAGTAAAAGAGTCCCTTTTAAGTTTCATGGTTCAGAGCTTTACATGTCAAAGTGTAAAAAACCTGAGTAAATGGGAGGATTTAACTGTCAATCCCAAAACTAATTATAGTGGACAATATTAGGTGACCTTTCTCTGTCATTGTAAAATCTATGATGATTACTCAAAAATCTGTGTAATAAGTCTCTAAACTAATGACATTTCAATTTGAAATAGTATATAAACGTTTTTAAATAAAATAAAAGTTAAATTATGGGGTTGCTTGAATTGCCTTTGTAGAATCGTTGGCAGTGTTGTGCTGGTGCTGCTGATTACTGGTTCTGGGCAGAGGTTTCTGTGAAGTCTGCAAATTAAAACAAGCCACCAAGTTGTATATGTCATTGTACTTGGTATTGGACAGCTGCAAGAACAAAATAATATAAATGAAATGTGTATCCCAGCTCTTGTCCCCTAACAAGCTGGCAGACAAAGCCACTATGTGATCAAGTATCCATCGATATATATTAGTGACATTTTAGGTGCAAAATTCGTCAGATGTAAGGAAGAAGCTGAGGATAAGTTACCTGCATGGTCTGACCTGGTGGCATGTGGTTTCAGAAAAGGTGACACTTGAATTGAAGGTGCATGGCAACTGTGAAGGGTGTTGGAAAACTTAGAGGGAAAGCTGATTCTGTACATACAGATATTTTAATTTTCACAGGATTCATTATGCAGTTACTTGACTACAGGTGTCTCAAAGCTAAATAATTGTGAAGTCTTGTTTTTATACATTATTTAAGAACTATCCTTCATTAAAATGCCAACATACACAAACTCACATAAATTCTTATAAGGATATTGACAGAATGAAGTGCGAGAATTGGAGTTCATTTAATTTCTTGAGATTTTAGTTCATGTGAAATTATCTTGTTGCCTTGCAGTGGAGAGAGCTGGAAATATTTAGAAAGTCCTTATGAATCACACCATTCTCATTCCATTTCATTCCATGTAAAATACAATGAAAACATTTTGTTTCAATCATAGGTTGTAATGAAAGTTAATCAATCATCTAATGTGATAATTTTACGTGTAAGGAACCTGAGGAAGGTTTTATCTGTTAGCATAATTGGTTGGTAGTGTCATGTAACATTTTAACAATAGAATCAGACCCAGGATACAGACTTCAGATTCACAGTCCCTGGGGGCACTTACTATAGTGTTACTTTTCCTCTTTAAACAATGTCCTCGCTTAGAATCACAGCATTTTAGGATTACTAAACAGACATCATATTTTCAAAGGATATCAAAGTAGTATGAGGTCTGACAATTAAGTTCACAAACTCGTCCTAAAAAAAGTGTTACATACCTCATTGATGAATATCACTATGGTCACCTTCGAAGTACTCTCCTTGAGAAACTATGCACCAATGCCAGCAACTAGCCCACCCTTCAAAGCAATTTTGGAACTTTTTCTGGAATGGCCATTCAGAGCTGTCATTTTATTTTATTTATTTTTTTTTTTTACTTTTTTTTTTTTATTAATTAATTTATTTATTAGTTTCAGGTGTACAAAACAAGGTAATACTTAGACGTTCATCATTTATATCCCTCATACTGTGAACCCCCCCCATCCACTATCCCTCCGACCTCACACTGAACCATCACATTATATAAAATTATAGTTGGCATTCATTAATGTTTAGCTTCTGATGTACAATGCCATTTTATGCTGACACCCTTGATGTCCTGAATGTCATCAAAATGTCTTCCTTTCAATATTCCCTTTATCTTTGGGTTAAGAAAGAAGTCATTGGGGGCCAGATCAGGTGAGTAGGGAGGGTGTTCCAACAGTTATTTGTTTACTGGCTAAACACTCCCTCACAGACAGTGCCATGTGAGCTGGTACATTGTCGTGATGCAAGAGCCATGAATTGTTGACAAATAGTTTAGGTCATCTAACTTTTTTCACGCAGCCTTTTCAGCACTTCCAAATAGTAAACTTGGTTAACTGTTTATCCAGTTGGTACAAATTCATAATGAATAATCCCTTGATATCAAAAAAGGTTAGCAACATTGTTGCAACAAGTTCACAAACTTAATTGTCTGACCTTTGTATAATATAATAAATATGTATACATAAATATGATGAATATATAAATATATATAAATTAGAAATATATACCTATCATGTTTAAAATATGCCTATCTCTTTCTAATTTAATGAGTTTGGACTTTTTAAAATTTCAAAATGTGAATAGAACTTTCATTTCATCAATCGCCTTTTAAACCTCCTATTGAATAATTATAATTTTTCTATGACAATATAATGTGACCCATTGCCTTTCTAATAGTGAACCACATTACATTATTATAAGAAAGCGTATGACATGTCATGTTGGTTTTTGACATATTGCTGTATTCAATTTGCAAGCAACTTTTTAGGGTTTCTTCAACTATATTAATTAGGGCTATTAATTGTCTTTTTTTATATTTGTAAAGTTTTCTGTTAAGCTAATTTTTATGCCTAAAAGATTTGGTTAAACTTCCCCCTAACCTCCCTTTAGTCATTGGTCATCTTGCAAATATAAGAGTCCTTTCACTACCTTACATGCTTTCCTCCAAATGCATTCTAAGTTGTCTGATTCTTATACTCCATTGGCAGTGCTTGGAACTGAAAGCAGGGATGATGTGGCAACCTGGCCTAGAACAGGGCCATTGTTTCCTGGCTTCTAGATTGTATATCTCCACAAAAAGGTCTAAGATGGTATCTCTACTGATAAGATCAAAGACGATACTGGCTTTTCCACATAATGGTGTTGGCTTTTTTAAGTCTTATAATCATCTTAAAGCCCAGTCTTTCTTACAAACTTCTGTTTGGCCAGCTGAAAACCTGTCCAGGTGGTTTACTGAATCTACTGATGTCCCTCACACCATTTCCTCTTAAATTTCATCTCATTAGATTCAGACCATTATTTTAGCCTGTTTTCATTCTTTTTGAATTCTATCATCCAGTGAAGTTATAGTCCTTAGTCTCCTGCCATTCACAAATGGAATGTTTACTTGCGACCCCTTCCTGTTTACCCTGATTATAGTTTTGGATAGGCATAAAGACAGAGCCTCTAGATAGACACTAAAATATCCACCCAGACAGGCATATATAATCATTAATCATTTAGTAGGATCAAGCAAACAGTTATATATTTGACTTTATTCTTTCATCCAATAAAAATTGAACACTTTCTCTCAACTGGGCACTGTGGTAGATATTGGGAATACAGCAACTTATAAAATTTTTTTGTCCTGCTCAAGGACTCAGAGAAAACAGACAAATAAAGAAATAAGATTAATTCAATGTGGTGTTTGTTGTGATAGAGAAGTATAAAAAGCTTTATAAAGTCTCAAAAAGATTTAAAGCAAAAGGGAACAGATGATAATTATTTTCTAAATCTCACTGATCCAAGTACGCATATCTGCTCTGTAATGGGTGCTGTGATATACTACCCAGATCCCGGTTTAGAAATGAAAGACTAATACCCTCAGTTTCTGGGAGTGCAGCCTGTAGGAAGTCTACAGTTGTCAACCCCGTACAATGATACATCTGAAGAGAGCCACTTTGGCCCACATCCAATGACTGATTGAGGAAGAGATGTAAGGGCCCGGCCCCTTTACCCAACTGGTAACAATAGTGAGGAGTCATTCTAGCTTTAGAATTTCCAGTAAGGTCAGAAGTCCCCTCCCTTGAGGCTGCCTTGGCAGTTCAATTTCTTTCTTTCTTCCTTCCTTCTTTTCTTTTTCTTTCTTTCTTCCTTTCCTTCCTTCTTCCTTTCTTTCTTCCTTCCTTTTTTCCTTCTTTCCTTCCTTCCTTCCTTCTTTCTTTCGTCTCCCTCCCTCCCTTTTTTTCTTTCTCTTTCTCTCTTTCTCCCTCCTTCCCTCTCTCTCTCCTTCTCCTTCTCCCTCTTTCTCGCTCTCCATTCATTGATGCTTTCTTCCCTTCTCTTTCTTTCCACAGATGATAATGCTGAGTACTCTCTAAGAAACGTATTGCATGCTAATCTCTGTCTCATGGCTTGCTTCCCAGGGTACCCAATCTGCAACATGGTGATACTTGAAGACCAGTTCTGATACATACTTTTTTCCCCAGAGATGGAAAGGTTCTCAAAGCCAGTGAGCTTCATATTTAAGATTTATATTTGTCTAGCTTCATTAGCTTTCAGAATCAGGGAATAAAATACTTAAAATATTTCAATAATTTCTCAGTAGTCTTGTTTAGGAAAAGGGCAATTGAGAAATAGGCTTTTTGAGTTTTTAGTAACTTAATAATACACTTAAAGGGAGCTTTCAGGAGGCTTACACTACCAGATATCAAGATAACAAATTAGAATAATAATGACACTCTAGTATTGGTGCATTAAGAAACAAATATACTAATGGAACTCACCAGAATCCAAAAACAAAAGACTGGCAATCTAAAAGAAAAATGATCAAAAGATGTGAGTGGATACTTCACAAAATAAGATATCTAATGTGCAATGAGCATATGAAAAAGTACATAATTTCATGAGTCATCAAGGAAATTCAAGTTAAAGCCACAAAGAAGTACTACTGTACATTCCTCAAAAAGGCTAAAATTAAAAACAATGTGTATGGCAAAAATAAAATGGGGCAATATATGAATTTCTAAGGACATCCAGCAACTGGAATCCTCAAATACATTTTTTGGGAGTGTAAATTAACTTTAAAATATGTTTGGTAATATTTGCTACAGGAACCAAAAGATATGTACAAAATACTCATAGTAGCATTATTTATGATATTCAAAATTTGAAACAGTGTAAGTATCCAGCAATAGAATGAAAAAATTGTGGTATGGACATACAGTGGAATACAGTACAACAATAAAATTGAATCACGGCTGCTAATACTAACTTCATAGATGTCACAAATGTAATGTTGAACAACAAAAAAAACCACACACAAAAAAACACATGCTGCATACTACCTGATTCCGTTTATGTGATGTTTAAAAGCAGGCCATGCTAATTTATGGTGAGAGAAGTCGAGTAGTAGTTATATTTTAGGGATACTACCTCGGAGGGAACAATGACAGGGGCTTCTGGGTTTGTCTGTCTTGATTTGGATGATTGTTTTGTAGGTTTGCTTTCCTTTGTAAAAAATTCATCTACCTATGCACCTGTACGAAAGTTTATTTCTGAAAAACTTAAGTTTTGCCTCATCATTAAGGTTTTTCAAGATAAAACTAGTCATATTCATCAATGTCTAGTACATGTTAAATGTCTCATTCCCTAGCATTTTTATTAGAAGTTAGTAGGTGGAGGTGATGTCATCAAAATGGCGGGGTGAGGTGAGCCTCTGTAATGCTCCCCTGGAATTTACAACTAATTGAATAGCAATAACTCCACAAAGGATTCCGTGTACAGTAGACAGGCAAGACGAAGAGGCCCACTACTGAATTCACCTCAAGGTGGGCTAATAGCGTGAGCGAGGAGGAGGGAAGGGAGAAGAGTGGAGACGGAGCCTCGCAGGCGCAGGACGCAGACCTAGCTCAGTGCTCACTGCATCCCGGAACTATCGCAGCTGCAGGAGAGGGAAGAACTCGGACAGCTAGGGCTCTGCTTATGGCCCACAGGGCTGAGGGGGCAGCATATAACATGGCTGAAACAAACGCTCACAGCAGAAACCTCGGAGAAAAGACTGAGGGAAGAAGGCTGAAAACGGTGGTTTAAGCTCTCACTGCCGAGCAGAGAATGGAAGCCTTAGGCACTGAGACTTACCGCCCACTCCCTACGCTCCCAGAGCTGGGCCCACCCCAACCTGCCTGGTGCTAGAAGTGGAACAGTAGTGGTGTCAGATCAAAAGAACAGAATATTTGCTGTTCTGAGAATTGTGGACCATAGACACAAATTAGCAGCCCAACTAGTTCCGGCAAAGGGGAGGGAGCTGTGGAAGCAGAACTGGCTGTGGTGGTAGTCACAGCCATTGCTCTGGGCCACCTCTAACAACTCACCCCGCCCCTGGCCCCACCTATCTGGGTGGATCCCTGCAGGAGTAAACAGAACTGCTGAAACATATGGACTCTGAATCTGGTGCAGGAAGAGCTTTGGAACTTCAAAGCTCTCCACATACCCACATGGACACTGCTCCCTGGACCCAGGCGAACTATTAACAGAAGAGAATCCCATCTTCAGGGAATCCCCCCATTGTGTCAGAAGCTAGAATAGTGCAGAGAAAACATAGCACTATGGTGTGAGAGAGAAAAAAAAGTCTGCAGTCAGAGAGAAAATAAAACATTCTACCAACAAGTAATGGAAAACAAAAGAAAGACCTCTTTCTATCAACCTGTTGCAGAAGCCATACCTGTAGATGTCTAGGAAGAGAAATTAGAAATCAGTAATTGGCATGAATAACCAAGGCAACAAGACAGCTCAGAAAGAAAGTGAAAAGTCTCCAGAAAAGTAACTTAAAGATATGGAAATATGTGACTTAAATGACAGAGAATTAAAGATTGCAGTTCTTTAAAAACTCAACAAGATGCAAGAAAACTCAAAAAGGCTGTTTAATGAACTCAGAAACACAATCAAAGAACAGCATGAGCATTTTACAAAAGAGATTGAAATTTTGAAACAGAACCAAATAGAATTTCTGGGGATTAAGAACTCAATAGAAGAAATTAAGAATGAAATAACCAGCTTAGGTAGTAGAGTTGACAAGATGGAGGAAAGAATCAGTGACATCGAAGATAGAAACCTGGAAATGACACGGATGGAAGAAGTAAGAGACTTAAGAAATAAAAGAAATGAAAGAACTCTACAAGAACTTTCTGACTCCATCAGAAAGAGCAATATAAGAATAATGGGCATACCAGAAGGAGAAGAAAGAGAGAAGGGAACAGAGAATATATTCAAACAAATTGTTGATGAGAACTTCCCAAACTTGTGGACAGAACTGGATCTTCAAATACAAGAAGCAAATAGAACACCTAATTACTTCTATCCCAACAGGCCTTCTCCAAGGCACATTGTATTGAAGCTGTCTAAAATCAACAACAAAGAAAGAATCCTCAAGCCAGCCAGGTCAAAGAAAACGGTAACCTACAAAGGAAAGCCCATTAGGTTATTATCAGATTTTTCAGCAGAAACTCTACAAGCCTGGAAAGAGTAGAACCAAATAGTCAAACTATTGAAAGACAGAAATTATGAGCCAAGAATAATATATCCAGCAAAGATATCCGTTAGATGTGAAGGAGCAATAAAGATCTTTCCAGACATACAGAAGCTGAGGGAATTTTCTAATACACGACCTGCAATACAAGAAATACTAACGGAGGCTATTCGACCACCATCTGCAGGGACAATTTGTGGCAACTGAAACATAAAAAGGGGTAGAGTAAAGGCCTGAACTGGAATATGGGAATGGAGAAAGTAAGAGTGCTGAAGAAAATGGAATACTCTAAATATCAAAATTTCTTTTATATAAACTTAAGGGAAACAACTCAAAAAAAAATCCAGAACTGAAATATATACTGTAAAAAAAGAAGAAACAGAGGGAAACATTGTAGAATACCACCACACAGAAATAATAGACACAAACAAAAAGGCAAAGAAACAATGGAGACACAGCATTACCTGAAAACTGAAGATAGAATGACAGGAAATCCTCACATATCAATAATCACCCTAAATGTAAAAGGACTGAACTCACCATTAAAAAGGCACAGAGTAGCAGATTGGATCAAAAAACAAAACCCAACCATATGCTGTTTCCAAGAGACACATCTCAGCTATAAGGACAAGCATAAACTCAAAGTGAAAGGGTGGAAATTGACACTCCAAGCAAATGGTACCCAGAGAAAATCAGATGTAGCCATAGTGATATCAGAAGAAACAGACTTCAGGGTGAAAAAGATAACAAGAGACAAAGATGGACATTTCATAATTGTAAAGAGGACTATACAATAAGAAGACATAACAGTCATCAACATTTATGCCCCCAATCAGGGAGCAAGAAAATATACCAAGCAACTACTAACAGAACTAAAGGGAGAAATTCACCAAACCACAATTATACTAGGGGACTTAAATACATCATTGACAGGTATGGATAGCTCATCCAAACAGAAAACAAATAACGAGATAGCAGCCCTAAATGACACATTAGATAAAATGGACATAATTGACATATAGAGAACTTCATCCTAAAACATCAGACTATACATTCTTTTCGAGTGTATATGGAGCATTCTCAAGGATAAACCACACATTGGGACATAAAATCAGCCTCAGCAAATTTAAGAAGATTGAAATCGTACCAAACATATTCTCTGATCACAAGGCTTTGAAATTGGATATCAACTGCAAAAAGAAAGCAAGAAAAAACACAAATACATGGAGATTAAACAACATATTTTTAAAGAACGACCGGGTCAAAGAAGAAATTAGAGGAGAGACCAAAAGATACATAGAAACAAATGACAATGAAAATACATCCCACCAAATTTTTTACATGCAACAAAAGCAGTTTTAAGAGGGAAATTTGTATCATTGCACGCCTATCTCAAGAAACAAGAAAAATCCCAAATAAATGATCCCACATTACACCTTAAAGAACTAGAAAAAGAAGAACAAGTGAAACCCAAGGTCAGCAGAAGAAAGGAAATAACAAAAATCAGAGTAGAACTAAATGAAATAGAGAACAAAAAGACAATAGAAAAAATAATGTGACAAAGAGCTGGTTTTTTGAAAATATTAACAAAATTGACAAACCCTTGGCTAGAGTCACTAAGATAAAAAGAGAGAAGACACCAATTAACAAAATCAGAAACGAAAATGGGGAAGTTATCGCGGACACCACAGAAATACAAAGGATCATCCAAGAATGCAATGAAGGACTATATGCCACCAAATTCAATAACCTAGAAGAAATAGACAAGTTCTTAGAAACACATAGCCTTCCAAGGCTGAACCATGAAGAACTGGAAAATCTAAACAGACGGATCACCAGTAAAGGAATTGAATCAGTCATCCAAAACCTTCCCAAAAGCAAAAGTCCGGGACCAGATGGCTTCACTAGTGAATTCTACCAAACTTTCAAAGAGGATCTAATACCAATCCTGCTCACACTCTTCCAAAAAATTGAAGAAGAGACAGTACTCCCTAAGTCATTTTATGAGGCCAACATTACCCTGATACCAAAAGCTGGTAAGGACAACACAAGAAAAGAAAACTACAGACCAATATCTCTGATGAATACAGATGCAAAAATCCTAAACAAAATTATAGCAAATTGGATACAACAATGCATTAAAAAGATTATTCATCATGACCAAGTGGAGTTCATACCTGGGATACAAGGAAGGTTCAACATCTGCAAATCCATCAAGGTGATACATCACATAAACAAAATAAAGGACAAAAATCATATGATTATATCAATTGATGCAGAAAAAGCATTTGACAAGATACAACATCCATTTATGATTAAAACACTTAATAAAATAGGTATAGAAGGAAAATACCTTAACATAATAAAGGCCATATATGACAAGTCCTCAGCTAATCTCATAATTAATGGTGAAACACTGAAGCCCTTTGCTCTACGTTCAGGAACACAACAAGGCTGTCCCCTATCACCTCTGCTTTTCAACATAGTGTTGGAAGTTCTTGCCAGATCAATCAGGCAAGAGAAAGAAATAAAGGGCATCCAAATTGGGAATGAAGAAGTTAAATGATCACGCTTTGCAGATGACATGATACTATATATAGAAAACCCTAAAGGCTCCACCAAACAGTTATTAGAAACAATCAACGAGTACAGTAAAGTTGCTGGCTACAAAATCAACATACAAAAGTCAATTGCATTTGTATATACTAACAATGAAATCTCAGAAAAAGAAATACAAAAAACCAATTCCTTTTGCAATTGCAGCAGAAAGCATAAAATACCTAGGAATAAACTTAACCAAGGATGTGAAAGACCTATATGCTGAAAACTGTAAGACATTTTTGAAAGAAATTGAAGAAGACAGAAAGAAATGGGAAGACATTCCGTGCTCATGGATTGGAAGAATCAACATAGTTAAAATGGCCCTATTACCCAAAGAAAATATACAGATTTAATGCAATCCACATCAAAATCCCCATGGCTTTATTTATTTATTTATTTATTTATTTATTTATTTATTTTATTTAATTATAGTTGGCATTCATTATTGTTTAGCTTCTGGTGTACAGTGCCATTATCAGGCATCCACAGTATCCCTCAGGTGGTCTCCCAAATAGGACACATGTCCATTGGATACCCAACAAAATCTTTACAACATTATTGAATATGTTCCCCAAATTAATTTTCAAAAAACCCTGAGGCCATCTTGTGGCATTTTTTAAAGAAATAGAACAAAAAATCATCAGATTTGTTTGGAACCACAAAAGACCCCAAATAGCCAAAGCAATCTTAAGAAAAAAGAACAATACTGGAGGTATCGCACTCCCTCACTTTAGCTTGTCCTACAGGGCTACAATAATGAAAATAGCATGGTATTGGCAGTAAAACTGACACATAGACCAATGGAATAGAATTGAGAACCCAGAAATAAAACCACATAAATATGTACAGATAATTTTTGACAAAGAAGCTGAAAACATACAATGGAGGAAAGACAGCCTCTTCAATAAGTGGTGCTGGCAGAATTGGATAGCTACGTGCGAAGAATGAAACTTGACTGCTATCTGTCACCATATACCAAAATTAATTCAAAATGGATCAAAGGCTTAAGCATAAGTCCTGACACAATAAACTGCATAGAAGAAAACATAGGTACTAAACTTATGGACCTTGGGTTCAAAGAGCATTTTATGAATTTGACTCCAAAGGCAATGGAAGTAAAAGCTACAATAAACGAATGGGACTATATGAAACTTAAAAGCTTCTGCATAGCAAAAGAAACCATCGACAAAATAAAGAGGCAACCAAATGAATGGGAGAAGTTTTTTGCAGACAGTGCCTCCGATAAGGGGCTAATATCCAAAATATACAAGGAACTCATGAAACTCAACAACGAAAAAACAAAGAACGCAATTGAAAAATGGGCAGAGAACCTGAAGAGACATTTCTCCAAAGAGGACATACAAATGGCAAATAGACATATGAAAAAATGATCAACATCACTAGTCAGCAGAGAAATGCAAATAAAAACCACAATGAGATATCACCTCACCCTAGTCAGAATGGCTATCATCAACAAGACAAATAGTAACAAGTGTTGGAGAGGCTTTGGTGAAAAAGGAGCCCTCATACACTGTTGGTGGGAATGCAGACTGGTGCAGCCGCTATGGAAGGCAGTGTGGAGGTTCCTCAAGAGATTACGAATAGAATTACCATAAGACCCAGCAACCCTTCTTCTGGGTATCTACCCTAAAAATCTGAAAACAGTTATACATAAAGACACGTGTGCTCCAATGTTCATTGCAGCTTTGTTTACGGTGGCCAAGACATGGAAACAACCAAAATGTCCTTCGATAGACGAATGGATAAAGAAGTTGTGGTATATATACACAATGGAATACTATTCGGCGATAAGAAAAGATGATATAGGAACATTTGTGACAACATGGATGGATCTTGAGAGTATGATGCTAAGCGAAATAAGTCAGACAGAAAAAGCAGAGAACCATATGATTTCACTGATATGTGGTATATAAACCAGAAACAACAAAAGAACAAGACAAACAAATGAGAAACAAAATCCTATAGACACAGACAATAGTTTAGTGGTTACCAGAGGGTAAGGAGGAAGGGGGTCGTTAGTGAGGGTAAAGGGGAACAAATATATGGTGATGGAAGGAGAACTGACTCTGGGTGGTGAACACACAGTGGGATTTATAGATGATGTATTACAGAATTGTACACCTGAAATCTATGTAATTTTACTAGCCATTGTCACCCCAATAAATAAATAAAACAGTTAGTAGGGGGAATGTTTTGTCTCCAATGTTCTGATTTTCATTATGAAGATGTTTATGGAACTAACTGAACTTTTCTCCCACATTTATACCTACCCAAATAGGTGTGGTGTGTTATCTGATTGCAGAGTTTGGGAAAGAAGCAGTACAGGAGCAACTCTGTCTCCTCTAAGTTAACTGATCTGCTGCACGCATTGTGTTCTTATCCATGCCAAATGTTATACATGGATAGGTCTTGCAGTGGTCCAGCACTGCCTGCTTGAATGGATAAATCATTCTAACATCAGCATTCCATCTAATTGCTGCATCAAAACAAGTATCTTACTTCAGTTTCTCTCCCAAAGCAGACACTCAGTCAGGAACTTGGGTGTAGAGAGTTTATTTGGGAGTTGACTCCAGAAAGCAGAAATAAAGGAATGTTTAGAATGGAGAGTAGTGGAAGAAAAAGCAATATATAGAATGTGTTATTGAACTAGTATCTGATAGTTACTAGTTCAATCCCTTTTAACTGGGACTCAATTCCTTTGCGGGTCTTCTGAGAAACCACATAGAGTATCTGTGAAATTGTCCCTCTGAGATGTAGCGTTCGGATCCACCAACTCCTGTCTTAGTTCGTTGACACTTTACCCCTAGGAACTCCCACACCTCCTGGGTGCTTTACTGGACTGCTGAGTAAGCTTTTGGGGGCTTTACAAGAAAATGTGGGTGATTGAGGTAGGACATTTTTAAGACACAGAAAGTGCTCATAACAGGTGCAGCTAACATTGGGGTGGGCTGAAGGAATTTGGCTTGGGACACCAATATCTTTGCAGGTAGGGCACCACCTTCTCCAATATCAGATTTATCAGTAATACAGATGATACTGCGGTATCCATGTACCTCCCTCCTCCTTATGAATTTTTGAATTGATTTAGGATTTCAAGTGAGTGAGTGTTATTTGTTTTTAATTTTTAAAATTCTAACAGTAGCAACCCAAGACTTCTAATTGTGATAGACCTTGTAAATAAACCAATTTTAAAAATATTTTACAACTCCATTAATACAAAAATGAACACATACCAGGTTAATTATTCCAGCATTATCTGCAATTGCAAAATATTGCAAATGACTAAATTCCTTTCCGTAGGAGATGGCTGAATAAACTATGTGTAGTACATCTACACAGTGGAGTACTGTGAAGCTATAGATAAGAAAGGATTAGTTCCATGAGTTGATATGGCATGGTTTTAAGGCTATGTTATTAAGTGAAAAACGAAAATTATGAAAGAGCATATATTATATGATAAATATTTATAAGATAGAGGAGGGGGTAAGACTGTATCTACTTATTTGTTGAATTTATTGTGGTGGCATTGGTTAATAACATTATAAGAGTTTGAAGTGAATAGTTCTATAACACATCATCTGTATATCGCATTATATACCCACCACCCGAAGTCCAGTCCCCTTCCTTCACCATATATTAGACCCCATTTACCCTCTTCATCCTCCCCCAACCCCTGTTCCCCATCTGGTAACCACCATACTGTTATTATATCTGTATCTATGAGTCTGTTTGTTTGTTGCTTTTTGTTTTATATATCACATATGAATGAAATCTTACGGTTCTTGTCCTTTTCCATCTGACATATTTTGCTTAGCACGATATTCTCAAAATCTGTCTCTCTCAAAATCTATCCATGTTGTCAGAAATGGTAGTATTTCATCCTTTCTTATATCTGAGTAGTATTTCATTGTATGTATGTACCACATCTTTATCCAATAGTCCATCGAAGGACACTTAGGTTATTTCCATTTCTTAGCTACTGTGAATAATGCTGCAATGGACATAGGGGATATATGTCTTTATGAATAAATGTTTCCAAATCTTTCGGGCTGATACCTAGAAGAGGGATTACTAGGTCATATGATAATTCTGCTCTTAATTTTTTGAGAAAATGCCATACTGTTTTCCGCAGTGGCTGTACCAATTTACATTCCCACCATCAGTGTATGAAGGTTCTTTTTTCTCTACATCCTCTCAACACTTGCTATTTCTTGTCTTATTGATAATAATAGCCATTCTAACAGGTGTAGGTGGTATCTCACCGTGGTTTCGATTTGCATTTCCCTTATAGTTAGTGAACTTGAGCATCTTTTCATATATCTGTTGGCCATTTATATGTCTTCTTGGGAAAAGGTTCCGTTCAGGTCCTCTGCCCATTTTTAAATTGGGTTTTTTGTTTTTTGTTGTTGAGTTGTATGGGTTCTTCATATATTTTGGATATTAGTATCTTGTTGGAGGTATTTGCAAATATCTTCTTCCATTCGTTTGGTTGCCTTTTTGTTTTGTTGATGGTTTCTTTTGCCCTACGGAAACTTTTTAGTTTGTTATATCTACTTATTTTTGCAAAAAGAATCACAGGAATGGTATATAGAAGCTAATGAAATTAGTTATTTATGAGGGTGGGTGATAACAGGGTAGAATGGATAGGAGAAGGCATGATATCTCTTTGAGTACACTTTTATATAGTTTTTATTTTTGGAAATTTGTCCGTGTATTACATATTGAAAAATAAAATTCAACCAACAAGGATGGGTAAAAAAACCTAAATGTAAATTCAAACAGAGTAAATATAACTTTTTCAAGTGAATAACATGTTTTACAGAGAAGGAAAAGAAAAAAAAGAATCAAAATTATATGAAAGAAGTACTTTGACTATATGCTTTTAATCTACATATAAAAAAATGAATGGTGGCCAAGACATGGAAGCAACCAAAATGTCCTTTGATAGATGATTGGATAAAGAAGATGTGATATATATACACAAAAGAACTGGAAAAAAATCATGAACTCTTCCACACAAGTTTAAGTTCCACAGTGACATGAGTATAGCAATTCTGAAACTATTGTGTATGTATTTTAGAAATGTAAAGATGATTATATTGATGTTTTAGGAAGCCAGAGTTCTCTCATTTTAGGATGAGAGAACTATAACATGAATTGGGAGAAGGCAAAGCAAAAACTTCATGACATTGAATTTGAGTTAGAATATCATTGTAATAATTATTGCGCAGATATTGGTTTCTAAGTACCATCCCATATTAAAAGGGAAATGGCTGGTTCCAGGACTGGGGCAAGGAAAATACAAGATGTAGCTAGACCATAATTTTGTGCCATAAATTGAGGAAGCACTTAAAAAAGGAGACACAAAAGCCTGCCTGAGGGTTCATGCTAGCCCAATTGAGCAACAAAATGAATAATGACAGAAGTTATGTGTAACCCATTATGTAAAATGAAAATTCATGAGTCCATAGAGATACTAACACAAAAACAAATAAATGGAGAGGAGGGAAAACTCTTCCTTGCAGAAGAGCGCCAATTAATAAATATAGAGGAAATAACAGAGTTAGACAATGGCCATTTTGCAATCTTATTGTGATAATTTATTCAGACAAGAATCATCAATGGATATTAATACTATTAGTTGAAATTTTGATGGTTAACAGGATATTTACAAGTCTAAAAATGTCTCCCCACTGATTTCTTATTAACTAGAAAAGAAATTTACAATGAAGAAACTTGGGGTATAAACCTTTTCCAAATGATCAAAGTTAACATCTCCAATAATGAGAAAGATATTGTGCAACTCTTGATGTGAAGCACTAGAAATAGGACAGTATACATAGTGTCCCTGCCAAAAATCTGTAAACTTGAATCTAAACATGAGAAAGCATGATGTAAATATAAATTGAGGGTCATTCTACAAAATAACTTGTCTATACTCTGGGGAACTCTATAAAAAGAGACTAAAGAGACATGACACCTAAATGCAATGGTGGTCCTGGATCATGGGGGGGAAACAATACAAAGAATATTATTAGTACAATTGGCAAAGTTTGAGTATGGACATATGCACAATATATTAGATAACCATATTGCTTACTATTAAATTCCCGAATCTGATGTTAGAAATATTAAGAAAATGTGCTTTTTCCTTAAGGCTGTATTGCTAAAGTATTAAGAGGTAAAGGATCATGTTGCTGACAAATGATTGAATTCAATAACTCAGCAAAACTAATAACATGGATATTAATAATATTTATTACACTAATAAGTTGTGAATTTATTATATTATTTATAATATAAAATATAATATTTGTTATCTTAAATATATAGGGGGAAAGCAGATGTGACAAAGTGTTAACAATTAATAAATCTAAGTGAAAGGTATTTGGGAGTTAATTATATTACTCCTGCAACATTTATGCAAGTTTGAAGTATTTGTCAAAATAAAAACTTCAAAATTAAAAGAAAATGCTTTAGTAACATACTTTTCTGTAATTTAATATATTTTTTAAATTTAATAATTTTTTCTCAGTGCTTTTTGAAGCACAGTAGAACACTATGCCTGGGACTTAATATATTCTGTAATAATTGGCATATGCATGATATCTCTAAAGAAGCAGAAAAATAGTTTTTGCCAACTATACTCTCATAGGCTTAATTTTGTGATTCATGCATTCATTCTTAAAATGTAAACCCAAATAAGGGTTATCCTTAGCCTATGTGCATAGCTTATGCCACACTAACAAAAAAATACATATTTCTGTCTAAATTGTGACACTTTCTTTGATCAGTAATTCTACTTTTATTACATTTTTTTCAATTAATGATGAATGATTAGAGGAGCTGTTCATTGGCATTGGCCATAATTACTTTAAAATTAATTTACAGAATAAATTCCAGATAAATTCAAACGATAACAGCGACTTACCAAAAATGAATTAAATCTCCATTAATAAAGATGCTCTAAAGACCTGGATGCATTGAATGATTTTTTACCATCTGCAAAACTCTTTTCAGAATGCTCTAAAGTACACTTATGACAAGAAAAAGTGATTTTTTATCCTACTGATCAAAATTTTAATATATACTTGGATACTGATGACTAATGGAACACACTGAAACTCCTTGTTGGGGAAAAATATAGCTAAATAGAATTTGACAGCAAAATCGCAAGAATAGGTAGTCGTATGTAAAGTATCTTGAATAACCTTTACAGATATGTGCTCTGGATTTAAAATTTTAGGACTATGGAGTACATCTACTTTTCCTATTTTTCTCACTAAATTCAACTAAAAACTCTAGGTATTATATATAAACAAACTTAATAAGACTCTAAAAGAATGAAAGAAGATGGCAGTTCTGCTAGGGATCACAAAACCTAAAGAATGGCATGATGGTGGGTCTCTTGCGTTTTCTTTTTGCCTCATATATCCCAGAGTTGAATCTGAAGAAGCTGGTAACTCAGAAACACTGAAGGATGCAGACTATATATATGTATGCACACACACACACGTGTGTCTGTGCATGCGTGCGCATGTGCATGTGTTACAGGTTGGATTCTACATGCAGCCTCACCCATGACTAATTTAGATGATGAGAATTTGGACTTTTAAACTGACAAGACGTAGGTGAGAATTTAGACTTCAGTTGCAGTAATGCGTTGAGGCTTTCGGGGACCTTGGGGTAGGGTGAATGTATTTTGCATGTAGGGTGGACATGTATCTTTGGTGACCAGAATGGACTGTGGTAGACAGAATGATTGCCCCCAGAGAGGTACAGGTTATAATACCTATAATCTGTTAATATCTTACCTTACATGGCAAAAGGGACTTTGCAAAGGTGGTTAAATTAAGAATGTCTAAATGAGGAGATTATTCTATTTTGGGGTGTGGTCCCAATGTACTCACAATGGGTACTTATAAGGGAAAGAGGTCAGCAGGAGAATCAGTCAGAGATGGAGACGTAATAATGAAACCAGCAGTCAGAGTGATGTGATTGCTGACTGAGGACTGTAAGCCAAGGAATGTGAAGCATCTAGAAGCTGGAAAAGGAAATGGATTCTTCTCTAGAGCCTTTAGAAGGAACTGAATCCTGCTGACATCTTCATTATAGCCTAGTAAGACCCATTTTGGAATTCTGATGTCGCAAACTATAAGAAAATTAATTTGTGTTTTTTTTAAGCCACTAAGTTTGTGGATATTTATTGCAGAAGCAATAAGAAATGAATACCCATTTGAATCAAAAAGTGATAGAACTGAAAGGAGAAATAAACAAAACACAATTGTAGTTGGAGATTTCAACACTTCTCTCAACAATTGATAGAATGACTAGAGAGAAAATCAGCAAGTATACAGAAGAACTCAACAATACCAGAAACAAACAGGATCTAACTGACATTTTTAAAGGAGTGAACACAACAGCAGCAAAGTATACATTCTTTTTAAGTCCCCATGGAACACATATCTCTATACATTATATCCTTGGCCATAAAACAAACATCAACAAATTTAAAATAATTAAAATCACGTGGTTCTCTGACTACAGTGGAGTCAAACTAGAAATCAATGACAGAAAGATAACAGGAAAGTCTCTGAATACTTGGAAACTAAGTAACACATTTCTAAATTATCCATAGGTCAAAGTATCAAGGGGAATAAAAAATGCATTAACTGGAAATCAAAATACAGCACATTAAAATTTGTGGACACAGATAATGCAATGCTTACAGGGAATCTTATAGCACTAAATGTATACATCATAAAAGAGTAAAAATCCCAAACCAGTAATTTTAACTTATGCTTCTAGAACCTAGGGAAAGAAAACTATAACCTCCCCAAAAGCAGAATAATGAAAATAATAAAGAGAAGTAAAAAATGAAATTGAAAATAGAAAAACAATAGAGAAAATCAATGAAACAAAAGGATCGTTTTTTGAAAAGGTGAATAAAATTGACAAACTTCTAGGAACATTAGCAAAAAGATAGTCATAAATTAGCAATATCAGGAATGGTAGGTCATATCACTACCGACTCTATAGACATCACAAGGATAACAAGTGAATACTACAAATAAGTGTAGGCACATAAATTTGGCAAATTAGATGCAATAGACCGCTTCCTCAAAACATACCCACTACTGCAACTCACCCAATATGGAATACATAGTTTGAATAACCCTATAACTAACAGGGAAACTGAACTAATAATCAACTTACCACAAAGAAAATCCTAGGACCAGATTACTTCAATAGGGAATTATACCCAACGATTGAAGAACAATTAACAGCAATTATATACATTTTTTTTTCAGAACAGAAACAGAAGGGAAGGGAACACTTTCCAATCCATTTAATTAAGTTAATATTACCCTGGCATGAAAACAAGAAGAAAAAAAAAACAGTGCAAAAAAAGAAAAATACCAATATACTTCATGAATGTAGACACAAAAATCTTTAACAAAATATTATCAAATAGAATTTAAAATATACAAAGTGAATTTTACCCTAAAATCAAGTGGAGTGTATTCCAGGAATCCAAGATTGGTTCAACATTCAAAAATTAATGTAATTCAGGCTAAAGGTAAGAAATTACATGATTACATAAATCAGTGCAGGGAAAGCATTTGACAAAAGTCAGCACTATTTATGATTTAAGAAAAACTATCCATAAACTAGGAACAGAAGAGAACTTACTCAACTTGATAAAAAGTACTTGAAACCTACAGCTAATGTACTTAATGGCAAAATACTAAATGCTTTTGCCTTAAGATCAGGAGAAAGTCAAGGACGTTGATTCTCACTGCTCTTATTTAATGGAGTGATGGAAGTTCTAGCCAGTGCAACAAGGCAAGAAATGAAAATAAAAAGCATAGAGATATGAAATGAAAAAATAAAACTACAGTAAAGGCGGCTACATAACAACATTTTGGGCAATGACGGCCACATATATGATAGTAATCTCATAAGATTATAATAGAGCTGAAAAATCCCTATCCTCTAATGACATCATAGCTGTAGTAATGAAGCGAAATGCATCACACAAGTACTTACTAATGTGTGAAAATTGCCTACAGAATTCTGTACTATAATATGCTATACAGCTTTGTAGCCTAGGAGCTGTAGGGGAACAGAATTTGTCACCCCAAAAGAAGTCTTTTTGGCATAAGGATTATTTTATGCTGGTTAATTTTAAGAAATAGTAGACATGGGGAAAGCTCTGAAAACCAAGTAGAAGTTACCCTTTTTAAAATACGATAATGCACATGGCATATAAGCACACGAAAAGATGTTCAACATCTTTAGCCATTAGGGAAATGTAAATTAAAACTACAATCCCTATATACCAATCAGAATGGCTAAAATAAAATAAAAAGTCACAGCACTAAATGCTTGCAAAAATGTGGAGAAATTCACACATTGATGGTGAGAATGTGAAATGCTATAGGCACCTTAGAAAAAGTTAGAATTTTCTAAACTTTCTAATTGAACTCTTAATTTTTGAATAGCTGTGGATGTGCTTGGAATTGTGAAAAATAATACAAGGCGATCCTATGTAAAATTTAACCTGTTGAGGTACATTTTTAAATTTTAAATTGGTTTTATAAAATAATCATTAGTCAAATAAAACATGTAGAGCAAAATCTACCATTAGATTGATATTACTTCTGTTCTTGGTAGAAAAACATAAAATGCCTAATTACATAAAATAGCAACAACACAAAAAGAAGGTATACCCTGTTATTACTGGGTGGAGAGTTTTAAAGGTAGCAGTTAACGCAAATTGGTTGATAATTTCAAAGTTCTTTTGTTAGTTGCATACTTTGGGACTGATAATTTTTGATGGATTGACTCTTGTTACTAGCTTATCTCCCTCTTTATACCTATTCATTTGTTCTGATCCTAGGAATGCAAAGTTCGTTTGATTTTTGGAAATAAATCAATACAGGCACCTAATTGCCAAATAAAGGAGAAAACCCATACAATCATCAAATTAAAGATGCAGAAAAAATATTTGCTAAAATTTAACAGACATTCATGATTTTTTTAAAAAAGAAACTCTCTACAAGCAAGGAATAGAAGGAAATTTCTTTAACCTCATCTATGAAAAGCACACAGATAACATAATATTTTATGGTGAAATATTAAATATTTTCTCCTTAGGATAGGGAGGAAAGCATGGGTATCTACTCTCACCATTTCTATTTAATGTTGTACTAGAGATCTTAGCCACCATAATGTGGCAGTAAAAAGATATTAAAAGGCATAATGATTAGAAACAAAGAAGGAAAACTGTCACTACTTACGTATGACATGATTGTATATGTAGAAAACACTATAGAATTTCTTTAAAGGAAATTCCTAGAACTAACATGTTAATTTATTAAAGTAATAGGATGTAATCTCATTACATACAGCCATTGTATTTCTACGTACTATACACAAGCACTTGGAAAATTAAATTTGAAAAAATGCACAAGATCATAAACAATAAAATACCTAGAATATGTTTAATGAAAGACATGCATTTCTCTCAACTGCTAAGAGAAATGAAAGCAAATCTAAATAAATAGAGCAAAATAACTCATTCATTGATTTGAAGAATCAATATTTTTGAGATGTCCATTCTCTCTGAATTTATCTATAGATGAGAGACATTCTTTTTTTTTTAATTTAGATTTATTTATTGGGGTGACAATTGTTAATGAAATTACATAATTTCAGGTCTACAATTCTGTATTACATCAACTATAAATCCCATTGTGTGTTCACCACCCAGAGTCAGTTCTCCTTCCATCACCATATATTTGATCCCCCTTACCCTCATCTCCCTCCCCCCACCCCCCTTACCCTCTGGTAACCACTAAACTATTGTCTGTGTCTATGAGTTTTTGTTTCTCATTTGTTTGTCTTGTTTTTGGTTTATATACCACATATCAGTGAAATCATAGGGTTCTCTGCTTTTTCTGTCTGACTTATTTCGCTTAGCATTATACTCTCAAGATCCATCCATGTTGTCACAAATGTTCCTATATCATCTTTCCTTAACGCCGAATAGTATTCCATTGTGTATATATACCACAACTTCTTTATCCATTCGTCTATCGAAGGACATTTTGGTTGTTTCCATGTCTTGGCCACCGTAAACAAAGCTGCAATGAACATTGGAGTACACGTGTCTCTATAGAGAAATGCTTTCAAATTTTTTGGGTAGATACCCAGGAGAGCGATTGCTGGGTCATATGGTAATTCTATTCGTAATTTCTTGAGGAACCTCCACACTGCCTTCCATAGCGGCTGCACCAGTCTGCATTCCCACCAACAGTGTATGAGGGTTCCTTTTTCTCCCCAGCCTCTCCAACACTTGTTACTATTTGTCTTGTTGATGATAGCCATTCTGACTGGGGTGAGGTGATATCTCATTGTGGTTTTTATTTGCATTGAGAGACATTCTTAATCAAAACTTAACTTCTAGGTATCTGCACACACACACACAAAATGAAAATTACATACACAGAATGACTTGTACAATAATGTTCATAGCCGCCTTTTCATAATACAAAATATGGAAGAATCCAACTGTCTATCTACAGGAGAATGGATAAGTGTATTATAGTATATTCCTATAACAATATACAGATTCAGCAATATAAATGGAAAAAATTACCAAAAGACAAAAACATGGATGAATTTAAAAACAAACAAACAAAAACATTAAGTTGAGCAAAATAAAAACAGTACAAACTCTATTATTTCACTTATATGAAGTCCAAGAACAGGCAAAACTAAGCTATGTTGATTGAAATCAAAAGTGGTTGCCTCTGGGATGATTGTCTCTGAAAGGACAGAAGAGGACTTTCTAAGGTAATAGAAATGTTCTATATTTTGTTTTGAGTAGACATTACATGGGTGTATGCAATTGTCAAAACTCATCAAACCAAATATGTAAGATCTCTGTGTTTTATTTTATGTAAATTATATCTGGATAAATTAATGTTACATAGCCTGTGATTTTTGACCATTTTGTTGGCCTCATGAATTTTGAATTTTGAGAAAAAATGTTCTAGGAAGTTTAAAAACTAATTGATATTATCTGTGTAAGTCATAGAGATAGTAATTCAAGCTTTTCAAAAAATAACATTTTTTTGGACACTGGACATTGGCAGAGAAAAGTTCATAAAAGAATGTGCCCACTGATAAACATTATATGAAGATTGTATGCTTCCCCAGGGTTGTTCCAGCTGCCTTGAGGCTGTATGGTTAGAATTGAAAATATCTGACAGGAATGTCCTTGACACAGATATAATGATCTCCTTCATTGCTTCAGCAAGAGTAATGTTTCAGCGTCTTTTTTCTTTCTCTTTAAATTATGCTGTCAGCTTTAAGCCGCGGGGCAGAAGTACAGTGAAGTGGATAACTAATTGAAATATTTAAAACAACCAAACAGCGTATTCATGAACCATTACAATGAAATAGCACAGAAAACTGCCTCCTCAGTATAAGTATTGATTAAATTAGGAAAGATACCTTCAGATTAAAGGTTCATCAAGGACAGGAATTTGTCTTTTATTTCACATAACATATCATCTGTCAAAATGTTTGACATACATACGTGTGTTAAAACACTTCCCGTTTTACTGTCCGTAGATGTGCTATCTAGAATTTCATTATGGAGGTATATCAGATAGTTAATTATTGCCACAGTGATGCTGCATTACACACCACCCCAAAACTCAATGGCTTAAAAAGCAATTATTTCTTTTCATAAATCTGCTCTGCTGACTCATCCACCTGCAGGGGAAAAACTGCAAAGTCACATGGCAAAAGGTTTGGATACCAGGAAGAATGAAGCACTGGGGTCAGTGATATAGTCTACTACATAGGAATCTTGAGTTTTGAAGGAAAATCTTAGGAAGCCTGTTGGTCAGGTATGGATGTGAGAGTGTATTGCTCTACTTAATCACCTTGATGATACATCAAAGTAAACCAAGAGCCTTAGAATATTACTGCCTGGAATATAAAGTCTGGTCTAGAGAACAAATCCTTCTGACTGCTTCACTGTTTTATTTTTCTATAGATCTATAGATCAATTTGGGGATAATTGACATAGGAACAATATTGACTCTTTCTAGCCACGAACATAGTATATCTCTCAATTTATAGTGAGGTTCCTGTTGCCTTTTGTTTTTAATTTTAGAGTTTACTTGAATCCCAGTTATATAGAGCCCACCTCTCTCTTAAAGAAGGAGCATTTTGATTATTTAGAGATGTAAATAATTCTACCTTTCAATTTATTCCCAAGGTGGGATATGGGGTCCATTGGACCATGAGCTGTCTACATTTATTTGCTTTGGTTTGAGTACACTGCAAAATATGAAAAATTTACATCACAGATCCCGAAAACTAAGTCTAAACTTCAATCCCATTGCTAATGCCTACCCTATTTCAAATAATAACTGATAGCGTTAAGGGTGATAGATAAATGCATGAAAGGGCAGAGTGATAAGGCAACTGAAGTGGTATGATGGTTTTTGATCTTACACATGATCAGCTTTAGAATTTACTCATAACTAAAAGTTCCTTATCAGTACACAGTACCTTATGAACCAAACTTTATGCAATCTTCATTCTTCCTTGGGGTGATAAACTCCCCTCCCAACTTCCCTATTTCCCTGCCAACCCAGATTACATTCTGAAATCAGATGGGATTGCAAAGATCTAGACTTAAATTGAAGACTTTTTTAAAGCCTCAGGCTTTAGAATTTTCATAATAAGATGTGAAAACTAACATGTAGCTCAGCCTATTTCTGAAAGCTGTCAAAATAGCTGAAGGTCAAGTTATCTCTCTGTCTTGATAACTATAGGATTCTAGTGTCTAAATCAGAGAACTGGTGGGTCTAGGTCCCTTAGGACATTAGAAGTGGCAGCAATGTTCCCCAGCTACCAAGTTTGTACTTTTACCCAGATGAGTGAAGGAATATAATTGTTACCAATGAGGAGTATAACTTTTGCAAGTAGGAAGCCTTCATCCTACCCTAAGATTGTGATAATGGACCTGTGCCACATCACAAAGCACAGACAGAAGGGGGGACAAGACAACAATAAGTGATGTGGTAATCTGTATGGTATCATCAAAGATTTCCCAATGCAGCAATATAGGATTTTGAATTCCTTCTAAACAGTCCCAACATGGTGACTGTCATTGGCCATCTCAATGAGAGCTCTACCAGTAACGGTTCATGCCAAGAGAGAAATATCAGGTGACTGAGCTACCTATGGGCATGAAACTGTTCCAGGAAGGAAGGGAGTCTCCGCAATTCATAGAGGAGGATATGAGAACTATTTTCAAGAATGGCATGTGGAAACTCCCTGTGCTAGGATCTTCCTCTATCCAAAAGATCTCGGAAACAGTAACTCACCGGCGATATTGATGACAAAAGCCACTCAAAAATGAGTGAAGCTGATTTAAAAAAAACCCACAGATACTTAAACTATTACTTTGGAGAGCAGTTCACTGACAGGAACTATCACCAGAATTTCTTTTTGGCAAGGACCATCCCTGAGAGCATAAAATGGCTTTGAACTCAGGAAACTCAAGGTCTGTGATCTTTAAAAAAAAATGATTTCATATCTATTTAATATCTTCATTTTAGTTTTTTATTTTTCAATTATTCTTGATATTCAATATCATTTTATATTAGTTTCAGGTGTACAGAAGTACAGTGGTTAGACATTTATATAGTTTATGAAGTGATCACCCTGATAAATTGATTATCTACCTGGCACCATACATAGTTAATCTAATATTATTGATATATTCCCTATGTTTTACTTTACATCCCCATTACTATTTTGTAACTACCAATTTGTACTTCCTAATTTCTTCCCCTCTTCCTCCCACCCCCTCAACACCCTTTCCATCTTGCAACCATCAGTTCTCTGTATCTATGAATCTGTTTCTGTTTTGTTTGTTCATTTACTTTGTTCCTTATTCCACATATAAGTGAGATCATATGGTATTTCGCTTCCTCTAACTTATTTCACTTAGCCTAATACACTTTAGGCCCATTCATGTTCTTGTAGATGGTAAGATTTCACTCTTTTTTACGGCCACATGACAGTCCATTGTAGATATGGACCACATCTTCTTTATCCAATTATCATATTTTTTTCTGTGTTTTTTTTTAAATTAGTTTCATGTGTACAAAACACTGTAATAGGCATTTATCAATTATACCCTTCACAAAGTGATAACTCTCCTCCCCCAATCTACTACCCCTCTGACATCACATACAGTCAAGGTCTGTGGTCTTCTCTGCTATCATTACATCTGTTAGTAGTATCTTCCCTGATGCATAAGGAGATTTGATTTTATATTAGCCTATTAATAGAGTTCACAATAATAATGAATAACAGTTTTTCATCAGCACAACAAAAAACAAAATTGTAAGTCTTTAAACCTTTCATTGTGGACTAACTAGTTATGGTAACCCTGAATTCTAACCCATATTCTAAATCCCAGCTGAGTCTGAGAATAGAGGGTTATTTACAAAAATGGGCATGTCATGGACCTACAAAATGGGCTTGTCTTTGTCTATTTCTTTTAGATTTTTAAGGCTTTCATTGAAATGCACGTGTGAGAGTAGACAGAGTATATCAGCTGCATACTGATATTTAGCTTAATCTAATGAGAAGCAGCAGAGTAGAAGATGATAGCTATAGTCAAAGGAATTAACTTTGATAAATGTGAATGTCACTACTGCAAATTTAATTGGAATTGATGAATTTGTTGAACATGGTGTGTTGCCTGATCTCTGATAGAATGTATAGGGAAACTTGATTTTATAACACACGAATATTTTGTCCTTTTTAGATTTCAATTAATATTCGCATGTAACATTTCTATTTAAATAGAAGCCAATGTACAAGGTCTGACAGTTAGGTTCACAAACTCATCCTAGAAAAAGTGCAACGTACCTCATTGCTGAATATCACTATGGTCACCTTTGAAGTACTCCCCTTGGGAAGGTATGCACCGATGCCAGCGCCTAGTCCACCCTTCAAAGACATTTTTGAACTCTTTCTGGAATAGCCATCAGAGTTGTCATCGTATTACCCTTGATGTCCTGAATGTCATCAAAATGTCTTCCTTTCACTATTTCCTTTCTCTTCGGGTAAAGAAAGAAGTCATTGGGGGCCAGATCAGGTGAGTAGGGAGGGTGTTCCAAGACAGTTACTTGTTTACTGGCTGAAAACTCCCTCATAGACAGTGCTGTGTGAGCTGGTGCATTGTCGTGATGCAGGAGCCATAAATTGTTGGCGAAAAGTTCAGATTGTTTTTGTCTAACTCTTTCATGCAGCCTTTTCAGCACTTCCAAATAGTAAACTAAGTTAACTGTTTGTCCAGTTGGTACAAATTCATAATTAATAATCCCTTTGATATCAAAAGAGGTTAGCAACATCGTTTTGACTCTTGATTTGGACTGATGGAACATTTTTGGTCGTGGAGAATTGGCTGACTTCCACTGTGCACTTTGACACTTTGTTTCAGGGTCGTATTGGTACACCCATGTTTCATTACCAGTAATAACATGGCCCAAAACATCGTCTTGCCTCTCCAAAAGGTCTTGGCAAACTTCGACTCTTCCTTGCTTTTGTTTATTGGTGAACTCCTTTGGGACCATTTTTACACATACCTCTCTCATGCCAAGATTTTCAGTTAAGATTTTCTTGACTGTTTCTATATCAATGTTTACTTGGTCTGCTATACTTCTCACAGTCGGCTGATGATTTTGACACACAATTCAACACATTTTTGCAATGTTTTCGTCAGTTCTGCTCATTACTGGCCACCCTGACCTCTCTTCATCAGTGACACATTCTCTCCCGTCAGAAAAACGTTTATTCCATTTGTACACTGCCGTTTTCTTCATGGTGTTATCCCCATAAACTTGGACTAACATGTCTCTGATTTTACTTTCACTCTTGCCACGTTTAACAAGAAATTTAATGTTTGTTCGTTGCTCTAATTCAAGTTCAGATATTCTCACGATGACACACAAAAACAAACAACAACAATAATGCACACCACTCAGCAAGACACTGCCACACATTGACACGAACACAGCTGTGAGACACTGATATACCAAGGTTATGAAACCTTACTGAGCTGTTTGTACAGTGCTGCCAATGTAAGTGCACTGTGGTAAGTTTGAGAACTTAATTGTTAGACCTTGTATGTTCTGGGTCTGTAACATAAGACATTTTTGTTGTCCATGTTACATAATGCACAACCATAGTCAGTCTAGTAATTGCGATATTCTATCTGCTAAGATTATGGGTAAAGATTAAAATCCATCCTCACAAAACTAAAACCTCAACATTCAGTTTTGTTCAACCTTTTCGCTTGGGACTGGGGCACATGTTGAACCTCTGGGCACCTCTCATTGTATCCTGGGAACGTGATTAACCTGGACCTTCACAGACAGCTGTTGTTTTTCTAATCTTTTAACATTTGTTTTTGCAGTGTTCTGGGTGCCATTTTCATAGCATATCAGAAACAACATATTTGAGTGCCAATGTATTATTTTTATACTTTCTGAATTTCTCAATTAAGACACAAATAGCCAAATAGTATATGGATAATAATTATTAACCTATGTTTATCTATCAGAAAGAACAGTTGCGTTCCAAAAATGTATCAATATCAGCTACAATAGAAAAACACTCATCTTCTCCCCATTTCTAAACCTTATCTAATGGTTTCCATGTCTTGGATATGGAGTAAACAAGAGTGAAGTGTAGAAAAATAAGGGTTTTTCTATAAATAGGAGCAACAGGGATTGAGGAGAGAAGTCTAAGATAAGATAGGGATTATGAAGCTGAAATGAACAGGGGGACTAATATAAGCACTGGTGTAAAGAAATGAGGACTGGTAATCAAGTGTCACTTTCTATTTATTTTTACGTGAGTTATGTGGGCGTTCATAACCCTGGATTTACCCATACTTCAGTGAGATCAGCTGAGAAAGGGGAAAGGAGGAAAAGGAAACTCCTACCTAACATGCATATAGGGGCTTTGTTGACACATACCTGGTAAGCAAATTAATTATATATAGGGAATTAGCTCTTAGGCATTTTGCTAACAAACATCCCATTTTCTTTTTTTAAATTAAAATGCTACTCAGAAACCTTTTCTATAACTTTTTCCTCCAAATAAATTGAATTTCTAATTCTCTAAGCTGTCAAGAAATACATTTTGGAAGTTACTTGCATTTCTATAAAGCACAGTGAAATAAAACTAGATCACTGCTTCTTATTCTTTCATGTAAATTGTGAACATCTAGAGTTACTCATTTTTATTTGGTTGGTGCAAATTATTAACTCTCTCTTAAAACCACTATATTTAGTTTTCTTGAATGGTCAATTATTATAACAATATGCAGTGTAACAACCAATCACAAATATCTTGGTGGCATATAATAATAAGAATTTACTGGATTTGCCATGTATAATGAGCTCCAGTGTATAATGTATACCCATGTTTTTGGCCCAAATTTTCAGGGAAAAAATCTTCCGTTTTAATTTTTTTATTCAAATTTTTATTTGTTTACATTTAGGTACTTGTTTTTTGTATTATAAAGGAATTTTAGTATTTATTTTTTACTACATTATGGTACAAGAAATTTTATGTAACAAATAATTGCAAAACACAAGAATCAATACAAGGTACAAGAAATTTTATGTACCAGTAACAAATTCACAATATTTACACATCATAGAAGGCCAAGAACTCTTCGTCGTTGCACATTCATTGTAAGTTCAACAAAACCAATTATCATGTTCCAGGGTATCCTTTTGCATACAGATATCGTTATTGATTTCTAGAATTGCACTTTTAACTCGTAAGCCTAAATAAAAGAATTAAAAACATTTATATAGATATAGAATTATTACTACGCACGTATAATGAGCATCCTTATTTTTCCCTCACAAATTTGGGCAAAAAAGTGTGCATTAGACATGGCATAATATGGTACTTCATTTATGTCTGAGGTTGGCTGATCTAGGCTAAGCTTGACTGTTGTGATTTTCCTGGGGCAGCTCTGCTTTACATGTCTTTCATCTCTCTCCTGAGGTCAACAGGCTAACCTGGGCATGTTTTCTCATGATAATGGCATAAGTGCATAAAAGAGTGTGTCTGGACTTGGCACACATAAATTCTGCTATCATTCCATTGGTCAAAACAAGTCATGTTCTAATGTAAAATCAAAGGGTTGGGAAATAGACTTCAAGTGTTTAACAGGGAAAACTACAAAGTCACATTGACAATGACCTGGAATCAAAGAAGAAAGAAGAATTGGGGCCATCAATGTAATCTATCATATTTTGTAATCTCAAATGTGACATATCTTCTCCATTTCTCTTTTCAGATGTACATGCATACATATGTACACATAAATATATACACATATGTACATGATATTGTTGATAAAAACAGTATTTTCTGCTAAGTATACAACTTTTAGAGGAAACCGGTTGGTTAAGGGAGGAAGGCAATAGCAGACAAACTAACCTGACAACCTGAATTAATTTCTGTGATCAGTGGATTCTTTCTCTCCGTGTCTTTCTCTCTCTCTCTCTCTCTGTCTCTCTCTCATACACACACACACACACACACACCCCTACATATGCTTATTTGAAGTTGTAGTACATAAGAACAAGACGTTTAAAAGTATCCAAATAACCTTCTTCGATAAGACATTTTTCAGTAGTTTCTTTGAATATCAGTCATATAGATAACTCTCGTTTCTTTTTAAAAAAATTATAAAATGAATTTCAGTTGTTGTAGAGATGGCATTGGGAAATTGCCTTGAATAAATCAGCAGCATAGAGGGGGAAAAGCCCCCACACTCAGTAGGCAAATCTTTCTCAGAATCCTATGTACTGCAGAGATAGATAAGCAAATGCCTTTAAGGAAATCTCAACCCAGCCTTGCTCAGGTACCTGAGTCACTCTTTTAACATTGCCAGTGTGACACTTTCAATTTTTCAGAGCTCAGATCAATCACCAACCTCACAGAGCTATGAGGAGCATACCTTGTTCTGCAACGCCGCCACATCTCACTGCCCTCTCCGCCCAGTCACAGAAGGCAGAAGTTACTCATCAAATAATTTTGTCTCCCTCAGCTCTGACCTCCAGTCATTGCTTTTCTTAGCTCTCAGTGCATCCCCTCTGTATTCTAGACCCCCTTTTTTTGCTTAGGTCCTCATTACCATTTCTTGAGCTATTGAAAAAATATCCTCAAAAGAACCTCTCTTCTCTCTCTACTCTTCTAATCTAACCCATCCTGTATACTATTCCAATAGTCTAATTACCGCCCCCCGGGAAACCTCTATACACATGCACGTCTGAAACCTTCTACGGTTCTGAACATCCTGGCTTTATTCTGATCCTTCTGTTTACCCAGTTAAATCTCCCAACCCCTACCAATATACTTGCAGCCTAGAGCGACCAGCTCTTCCAGTTTACCTGGACATTCCAGGTTTTAGCAATGAAAGCCCCACATCAGTTCTAGGCAAACCTGGAGATTGGTCACTCCAACTCACAAAAATGCACACCCCCCACCCTCCCACACACAAACACCACACAATTTATTTATTGAATACTTGTTGAACACCTAATATGTGCCAAGCCTAATTCTAGATACTGGAGGTTCAGCAGTAAAACAAAAGACCAGGTATTTTCTTATAGGTCTCAAAATTCTAATAGGAAAAAACAAATGTTACACAAATAAAAGGTAGATAAATATGTCCATGGTGATATCTGCTGTGAGGAAAAATAAAGCAAGGGAGTCTTTGCAGAAGTGGGTGGGCTGCTAATATTTTTACATGGGAAGAAGGATATTCTCTCTGGTAAAACTTCTACATACATTCTACAATTAATAGCTTGCATGTCTCCTCATGTGCCCTAAAGTATTCATTCTTTCACTCATTCATTAACGTATTTTTTTCACACCACAAGTTTTTCATTTTTATTTATTTTTAATCACTGTCGACATACACTATTATATTAGTTTCAGGTCACAGCACAAGTTTTACTGCAGCGCCTACTATCCACTAGTCATTGTGTTAGAAATTGGTGACAAAAAAGTGAATGAAACTCACTCCCCACTGTCATGGTCATTATAGTTAGGTGCAAGAAAAACTTGAAACAGCAGTCACACAAAAACATTTATAATTGTAAATTTTGATAAGTAATAAGGCGCTGAATGGGAAACGATGGGTATTTACAGCAGGATCTAATTTTGATTCTGGACTTAAGGATTTTTTTCAGAAGAATTCATATTTGAGTCCCTCAAAAAACTGGTAGAATTAGCTAGTGGAAGCATGTCAAGGAGGAAAAATGTTCTAGGTAGAGGGAGGAATACATGTGAAGCTGTGAGGAAGGGAAAATAAAAGCTTATTCTGGATCAGAAAGCCCATCTACATGAAGCACAATGAGTGATAGATAGGAGTGGTGGGTGACTACCTCTGATTGAGGAGAGAGTCGAGGCTAAATCAGGGAGGTCGTTATAGTTCAAAGTATCTTGGTCTTGGGTGCTCGTTGGAATTGCTTAGAGTTTTATAAAATCTCATTGTCTGGTTCCCTTCTCAGAGATTCTGGTTTGGGGTACCGATTGGTCATTAGATTTTTAAAAGTTTTCTGTTGTTGAATATTTTTCTCATACGAGTATTTAACCTTTCACCTGTTTCCTCAGATAGGAAAATACTCCATTCCAGGTTGTACTTACTGGAACCCTACATATTTTTCCAGGTTCAAGTGCTATCTTTTCTTGGAGATTTTTCCTTTTTCCCCAGCTGAAGATAGCCTCTCATTTCCCTTTGCCCTTTGATGTCTTGTTTAGATACAGTGTTAAAGAGCATCAGAAACTAACATTCTAATTAACTTTGCAGACAACATTGAACTGTCTTTTTCACCCATCAATTTCCTTGTTTGTCTTTGCCTCATTTCCATCCTCCTTCCTGCCCCTCAAAAACTTAGTACATAGACTTGACTGCTATAAATATTAGGCATGAGTTTATTAAATTGAATAGATTACCACCTTTAGAGGAGACAAATGCACAAGACAGTACAATATCTCTAAATCTTGGATTTACATTCATGAGGTTGAATAAGTTTACATTCAGTCACATTATTTAGCTGTCTTTGAGATAAGCACAGGCAAACGTAATTGTCATTTTTGATTTAGTGTTCTAAGCTGAGATGAAAAAAATATGCTATTCTGCAGACTCTATATTTGATCTTACTTTAATGGTTTTATTTTCCATTATAACTTTTTAAAAGTTGGGAATAAACATGCCAAACTCTTCTTTATTCATATTTTTCTGGTGAACCATACATCTAAATAGTGTTCATTTGCTTTAGATGTTCTGGTGTCATCTTTAGTTAGTGCCTCTGATCTTGTTAAAGGCAGAATCCATTTTTATTTTTTAATCGAGAATTCTGTCTTTGATAGTGAATTACTGAGAAAGGAATAGATAAAACCTGAACTATCCAGAGGGAATTTCCCTGGTCTGCTTTGTGGAGATAGCCCAACATTAGGCAGGGTTATTAATCATGCCTTTCTTTATGGACTTCAAGTTTTTATTCTTGCTCCGATTGTTGAAGAAAAGCAAAATCACTTAAATGAAAACTCAGTTATTTTATATCAAACATTTTTTCATGAAAACTTGGCATGTATTATTAACTCAGTAACCTATAAGCACAGATGAAGAGAGGAAGGCAGAATAATATTTCCATTCTAAAATTGCTGTATCAATTTGACTACCTTTGATTGTAAGTAGAACAAAAATAAACACAAAGAAATGTTTAAGTATGGAAATATTTTATTTCACTAACCAAAAAGGTAGCTCCAGAGTTGGTTATTTCAGAGGCTCAAAGATACCTTTAAGGATCAGGCTTTCCAATATCCTTTTGCCATCCTTCCTGTTTCAAGGAGGTCCTCAGGCTAATTCCCTTCATAATAGTAAGATGGCCACCACAGTTTCAAGCATCATATCCAAACACGACAATATCCAGGGAAACATTCTGTAGTCTTCTTCAGTCTCCTTTAAAAAAACAAGGAAACACTTCTTCCAAAGTTGCATTCTCCTTTGCCACTCAGAGGCCTCCTCTCCCTGTTTCACTAACTAGAATTATGCAACAAGTCCATGACCAAAGCAAAGGAAGTGGTACCACCACTATGGATTCTATCCAATCAAGGACCGTCTTGGGGCTCCCAAAACACATGGCCCTGGGGAGGACAGCAGAGACTTGAACAAAACTGAGGAAAAGTAAAAGAATGAGAACAGATAGAGAAGACCAACTAACAGCTGCAAGGGGTTCAAGAGGTATGAACTGTGGACCATTATATGTCTTCTTTAAAGCAAGAGGTTTTAACATTCAAATCAGAAGCATTAAAAAGGCTACTTTAAAATTTCATTGACTTCAAAAATTTGAGGAAAAGCTTCTATCAAGAAAAGGCAGCTTTCACATTAGTTTTTTCATTTATTGTACTAAAACATTGGAAACTGAGTCCTGGCCTAGAGAGTTTTAAATAACCAAGTCTTAAAAAAAAAAAAAAAGTTAGCAGTGGTCTCTGGGTTCCTTTCTCCTACTATTTTTGTGTAATTTTTTTATTGAAATAAATCTTAGCATTGTGGACATCTTTATTTTTTACTTTTTCATTTGTTTCAGGTGTACAAAACAACGTACTAGTTAGACATTTAAATCCCTCATAAAGTAATAACCCATCCCCTTAAACCGTGTGTGTCTGCAGTATGAAAAGGTGATATTGATGGTAAGTTGGGGAACTGGAGGCATGGCATGAGTCAGGACTTAAGATCAGGGTTTAGAGTTGGAATTTGGGTGAAGGGAGATAAAGTGTTAGAGTAAGAGGGAATGACTCGGATGGGGAAAATGAGTGAACCTAAAATTGGGGGAGAGGTAGGGTTGGGACTAATTGAGTTGTGGAGCTTCAGGAGGGGAGCAATGCCCAGATTTGACAGTTTACTTCTAAAGGGTTATTGTTACCAAAAAGATTGGTAACTCTATAAAATACTAAGATAGAAAAATCCCTGTCCAGGAGACAGTATAGCACATAGTGAGGAAAGGGTTATTCTACCCATTTGCACAAGGAATTGAAAATAACTGTGATGTTTCGGCACCTCAAAAAGTTAAGCACGCTAGCGCAGAGGTGGCTGGAGAACCTGGTATGAGCAGCAGTGCCCAGGGAGAGAGACCACTGGGCAGCAGGAGTGGGCATTCTTCGTTCAGTATGTTTTACAGAAGGGACTGCAAGTCATAAATATTATGTTTATCCTCTCAGCTAAATAGAAGTTTTTGTTTTAACATTCCATCTAGTCAGACATTTCCCCCTCCCCAGTGCTAAATTCTCTTTGCTAGAAATATATTTAGGATTTTTGTGCCAATGTTATATAATTTTTCTCTTGCTATCCTTTTTCAGTTTTGCTATCAAGGTTATATTAGCTTCATCAAATGAAATAATTAGCTTTGTCTCATTTTTTCTTCTTTGAAACATTTGTATAATATAAAACATGTAAGTTTGTTGAATATTCAGTAAGGATTTGTCTGCCCAGTCATCTCGCCAGTATCACTATTTTATGAAATAGAAAATGCTATTGTTCTGTTTTTCCTACAATTCAGTTTTGTTTTAAATGTTACTGCTATCTTTTCTGTTTCTTCTTGAGTCACTTTTGGCATTTATAATTTTTAGATTATTTATCCATTTTATTTAATTTTCTAAAATGTTGGGAATATTATTTATATCAGTGTAAGTTTTAGAATGTTTCATTGCGGGATTATACAAGCCTAATTATTTCTCCAAAGGTAAGATAACGAGCTCTGACATAATGGATGAATAATATAAAGCCATACAATTAATCTGGAAGATGAATCAATGTGGATATATTTTGAGGATCAGGTTTAGTATAGAAGGTTTTAGGGGAGGGAGTGTCAAGAATGATAGTGAGAGTGAAGCATGCTACTATTTGGAAAATACTACAGCTGCTGGTCTAACAAGTAACAGAAGTCTATGTGTGGAGCAGTCATATGCCTTAGCCAGGCTTTACTTCATCTCTTGCACCCCCAAGGGTGAATTGCAATTTTTATTCATTTAAATAGGAATTTATATGTATTGAAAGAGAGAAACATTTAAACAGTAATGTAGTACAAGGGAAATTCATGGTGAAAGTGAGCTTTGTGAGGGCAAGGATTTTTGTCCTTTTTATTTCGTGTTCTGTTCCCAGAGACTGAAATGTGCCTGGCACTTAGTAGGTGCTGAATAACTATTGGAATGAAGGAAAAACTGAAAATCTAATTTAATACTCATACCAACTTTGTAGCAAACATTTTCTGTGTGCTCACCCTATATCAGAAATCATTCTAAGTCTTTACATGTGTTAATTTATCTAAATCCGTATGAAGTAGGAAATATTAGCTAATAATCACAATTGGGTCTATCTTTTTTTTAATTTAAATTTATTTATTGGGGTGACAATTGTTAATGAAATTACATAATTTCAGGTGTACAATTCTGCATTACATCAACTATAAATCCCATTGTGTGTTCACCACCCAGAGTCAGTTCTCCGTCCATCACCATATATTTGATCCCCCTTACCCTCATCTCCCTCCCCCCACCCCCCTGACCCTCTGGTAACCACTAAACTATTGTCTGTGTCTATGAGTTTTTGTTTCTCATTTGTTTGTCTTGTTTTTGGTTTATATACCACATATCAGTGAAATCATAGGATTCTCTGCTTTTTCTGTCTGACTTATTTCGCTTAGCATTATATTCTCAAGATCCATCCATGTTGTCACAAATGTTCCTATATCATCTTTCCTTAACGCCGAATAGTATTCCATTGTGTATATATACCACAACTTCTTTATCCATTCGTCTATCGAAGGACATTTTGGTTGTTTCCATGTCTTGGCCACCGTAAACAAAGCTGCAATGAACATTGGAGTACACGTGTCTCTATAGAGAAATGCTTTCAAAATTTTTGGGTAGATACCCAGGAGAGCGATTGCTCGATCATATGGTAATTCTATTCGTAATTTCTTGAGGAACCTCCACACTGCCTTCCATAGCGGCTGCACCAGTCTGCATTCCCACCAACAGTGTATGAGGGTTCCTTTTTCTCCACAGCTTCTCCAACACTTGTTATTATTTGTCTTGTTGATGATAGCCATTCTGACTGGGGTGAGGTGATATCTCATTGTGGTTTTTATTTGCATTTCTCTGATGATTAGTGATGATGAGCATTTTTTCATATGTGTATTTGCCATTTATATATCCTCTTTGGAGAAATGTCTCTTCAGGTCCTCTGCCCATTTTTCAATTCGGTTGTTTGTTTTTTTGTTGTTGACTTTCATGAGTTCCTTGTATATTTTGGATATTAGACCCTTATCGGAGGAACTGTTTGCAAAAATCTTCTCCCATTCAGTCGGTTGCCTCTGTATTTTGATGATGGTTTCTTTTGCTGTGCAGAAACTTTTAAGTTTGATATAGTCCCATTTGTTTATTTTAGCTTTTACTTCCACTGCCTTTGGAGTCAAATTCCTAAAATGCTCTTTGTACCGAAGGTCCATAAGTTTAGTACCTATGTTTTCTTCAATGCAGTTTATTGTGTCAGGTCTTATGCTTAAATCTTTGATCCATTTTGAATTAATTTTGGTACATGGTGAAAGATAACAGTCCAGTTTCATTCTTTTGCACATGGCTATCCAATTCTCCCAGCACCATTTATTGAAGAGGCTGTCTTTCCTCCATTGTATGTTTTTAGCTTCTTTGTCAAAAATTATCTGTCCATATTTATGTGGTTTTATTTCTGGGTTCTCAATTCTTTTCCATTGGTCTATGTGTCTGTTTTTCTGCCAATACCATGCTGTTTTGATTATTGGTAGCCCCGTAGTACAAGCTAAAGTCAGGCAGTGTGATACCTCCAGCATTGTTCTTTTTTCTTAAGATTGCTTTGGCTATTCGGGGTCTTTTGTGGTTCCAAACAAATCTGATTTTTTGTTCTATTTCTTTAAAAAATGCCATTGGGATTTTGATGGGGATTGCATTAAATCTGTATATTGCTTTTGGGTAATATGGCCATTTTAACTATGTTGATTCTCCCAATCTATGAGCACGGAATGTCTTTCCATTTCTTTGTGTCTTCAATTTCTTTCAAAAATGTCTACTAGTTTTCAGCATATAAATCCTTCACATCCTTGGTTAAGTTTATTCCTAGGTATTCTATTCTTTTTGCTGCACTTGCAAAGGGAATTGGTTTTTGTATTTCTTTTTCTGAGATTTCATTGTTAGTATATAAGAATGCAATGGACTTTTGTACGTTGATTTTGTAGCCAGTAACTTTACTGTATTCATTGATTGTTTCCAATAGCTTTTTGGTGGAGTCTTTAGGGTTTTCTATATATAGCATCATGTCATCTGCAAAGAGTGACAATTTAACTTCTTCATTCCCAATTTGGATGCCCTTTATTTCTTTCTCTTGCCTGATGGCTCTGGCAAGGACTTCCATCACTATGTTGAAAAGCAGAGGTGATAGGGGACAGCCCTGTCGTGTTCCTGAACATAGAACAAAGGGCTTCAGTTTTTCACCATTATTATGAGATTAGTTGAGGGCTTGTCATATATGGCCTTTATTATGTTAAGGTATTTTCCTTCTATACCTATTTTATTGAGTGTTTTAATCATAAATGGATGTTGTATCTTGTCAAATGCTTTTTCTGCATCAATTGATATAATCATATGATTTTTGTCCTTTATTTTGTTTATGTGCTGTATCACATTGATGGATTTGCGGATGTTGAACCATCCTTGTGCCCCAGGTATGAACCCCATTTGGTCGTGATGAATAATCTTTTTAATGCATTGTTGTATTCGATTTGCTAAAATTTTGTTTAGGATTTTTGCATCAGTATTCATCAGAAATATAGGTCTGTGGTTTTCTTTTTTGGTGTTGTCCTTACCAGGTTTTGGTATCAGGGTAATGTTGGCCTCATAAAATGATTTAGGGAGTACTGACTCTTCTTCAATTTTTTGGAAGAGTTTGAGCAGGATTGGTATTAGATCCTGTTTGATTGTTTGGTAGAATTCACTAGTGAAGCAATCTGGTCCTGGACTTTTGCTTTTGGGAAGGTTTTGGATGATTGATTCAATTTCTTTACTGGTGATCCGTCTGTTTAGATTTTGCAGTTCTTCATGGCTCAGCCTTGGAAGGCTATATGTTTCTAAGTACTTGTCCATTTCTTCTAGGTTATTGAATTTGGTGGCATATAGTCCTTCATAGCATTCTTGAATGATCTTTTGTATTTCTGTGGCGTCTGTGATAACTACCCCTTTTTCATTTCTGATTTTGTTAATTAGTGTCTTCTCTCTTTTTATCTTAGTGAGTCTAGCCAAGGGTTTGTCGATTTTGTTAATCTTTTCAAAGAACCAGCTTTTTGTCACATTAATTTTTTCTATTGTCTTTTTGTTCTCTATTTCCTTAAGCTCTGCTCTGATTTTTGTTATTTCCTTTCTTCTGCTGACCTTGGGTTTCACTTGTTCTTCTTTTTCTAGTTCTTTGAGGTGTAACATGAGGTTATTTATTTGGGATTTTTCTTGTTTCTTGAGATAGGCCTATAATGATATAAATTTCCCTCTTAAAACTGCTTTCGCAGCATCCCAAAAATTTTGGTAGGATGTATTTTCATTGTCATTTGTTTCTATGTATCTTTTGATCTCTCCTCTAGTTTCTTCTTTGACCCAGTCGTTCTTTAAAAGTATGTGGTTTAATCTCTATGTATTTGTGTTTTTTCCTGCTTTCTTTTCGCAGTTGATATCCAATTACAAAGCCTTGTGATTAGAGAATATGCTTGGTATGATTTCAATCTTCTTAAATTTGCTGAGGCTGCTTTTATGCCCCAATATATGGTCTATCCTTGAGAATGTTCCATGTACACTCGAAAAGAATGTATAGTCTGATGTTTTAGGATGAAGTGCTCTATATATGTCAATTATGTCCATTTCATCTAATGTGTCATTTAGGGCTGCAATTTCGTTATTTATTTTCTGTTTGGATGATCTATCCATAGCTGTCAATGATGTATTTAAGTCCCCTAGTATAATTGTGTTTTGTTCAATTTCTCCCTTTAGTTCTGTTAGTAGTTGCTTGGTATATTTTGGTGCTCCCTGATTGGGGACATAAATATTGATGACTGTTATGTCTTCTTGTTGTATAGTCCCCTTTACCATTATGAAATGTCCATCTTTGTCTTTTGTTATCTTTTTCACCCTGAAGTCTGTTTCATCTGATATCATTGTGGCTACACCTCATTTTCTCTGGGTACCATTTGCTTGGAGTGTCAATTTCCACCCTTTCACTTTGAGTCTATGCTTGTCCTTGTAGCTGAGATGTGTCTCTTGGAGACAGCATATGGTTGGATTTAGTTTTTTGATCCAATCTGCTACTCTGTGTTTTTTTATTGGTGAGTTCAGTCCATTTACATTTAGGGTGATTATTAATATGTGAGGATTTCCTGTCATTCTATCTTTAGTTTTCTGGTAAGGCTGTGACTCCATTGTTTCTTTGCTTTTTTGTTGTTGTCTATTATTTCTGTATGGTGGTATTCTATGATGTTTCCCTCTGTTTCTTTTTTTATTACTGTATATATTTCAGTTCTGGATTTTTTTTGAGTGGTTACCCTTAAGATTATGTAAAAGAAAGTTTGATGTTTGGAGTATTCCATTTTGTTCAGCACGCGTACTTTCTCCATTCCCATATTCCGGTTCAGGCCTTTACGCTCCCCCTTTTTATGTTTCGGTTGCCACAAATTTTCCCTGTTGATGGTGGTCGAATAGCCTCCTTTAGTATTTCTTGTAGTGGAGGTCGTGTATTAGAAAATTCCCTCAGGTTCTGTATGTTTGGAAAGGTCTTTATTCCTCCTTCATATCTAAAGGATATCTTTGCTGGATATATTATTCTTGGATCATGATTCCCTCTTTCAATAGCTTGACTATTTGGTTCCACTCCCTCCTGGCTTGTAGAGTTTCTGCTGAAAAATCTGATGATAATCTAATGGGTTTTCCTTTGTAGGTTACCGTCTTCTTTTCCCTGGCTGCCTTGAGGATTCTTTCTTTGGTGTTAATTTTGGACAGCTTCAATACAATGTGCCTTGGAGAAGGCCTGTTGGGATTGAGGTAATTAGGTGTTCTATTTGCTTCTTGGATTCGAGGATCCAGTTCTGTACACAGATTTGGGAAGATCTCATTAACAATTTCTTTGAGTATATTCTCTGTTCCCTTCTCTCTTTCTTCTCCTTCTGGTATGCCCATTATTCTTATGTTGCTCTTTCTAATGGAGTCAGAAAGTTCTTGTAGAGTTCTTTCATTTCTTTTAAGTCTCAAGTCTCTTTCTTCTTCCATCTGTGTAATTTCCAGGTTTCTATCTTCGATGTCACTGATTCTTTCCTCCATCTGGTCAACTCTACTACCTAAGCTGGTTATTTCATTCTTAATTTCTTCTATTGAGTTCTTAATCTCCAGGAATTCCATTTGGTTCTTTTTAAAATTTCAGTCTCTTTCGTAAAATGCTCATGTTGTTCTTTGATTGCATCTCTGAGTTCATTAAATTGCCTTTCTGTGTTTTCTTACATCTCTTTGAGGTTTTTCAGAACTGCAATCTTGAATTCTCTATCATTTAAGTCACATATTTCCATATCTTTAAGTTCCTTTTCTGGAGACTTTTCACTTTCTCTCTGAGCTTTCTTGTTGCCTTGGTTATTCATGGCAATTACTGATTTATTATTTCTCCTCCTAGACATCTACAGGAGTGGCTTCTGCAATAGGTTGATAGGAAGAGGTCTTTCTTTTGTTTTCCAATACTTGTTGGAAGAATGTTTTATTTTCTCTCTGACTGCAGCCTTTTTTTTTCTCTCTGACACAGTAGTGCTATATTTTCTCTGCACTTTTCCAGCTTCTCACACAATGGGGAGATTCCCTGGAAGACAGGTCTCTCCTCTGTTAACAGTTCACTTGGGTCATAGGGCATCACGTCCTTGTGGGGGTGCGGAGAGCTTTTGAGTTCCAAAGCTCTTTCTGCACCCAATTCAGAGCCCGTATGTTCCAGCAGTTCTGTTTACTCCTGCAGGGATCCGCCCAGATAGGTGGGGCCAGGGGCGGGGTGAGTTGTGAGAGGTGGCCCAGAGCAATGGCGGCGACCACCACCACAGCCGGTCCTGCTTCCACAGCTCCCTCCCCTTTGCCAGAACTAGTTGGGCTGCGAAACTGTTTCTGCGGTCCACAGTTCTCAGAATAGCAAAAATCCTGTACTTTTGATCTGATTGCTACTTTATTGCTTCTAGCACCGTGCAGGTGGGGGTGGGGCAAGCGCTGGGAGGGTAGGGAAGGGCGGCTAGTCTCAGTGCCTAAGGCTTCCGTTCTCTGCTCGGCAGTGAGGGCTTAAACCACAGTTTTCAGCCTTCTTCCCTCAGTCTTTGCCCTGAGGTGTCTGCCGGGAGCGTTGGGTTCAGCCGTGTTATATGCTGCCCCCTCAGCCCTGTGGGCCGTAAGCGGAGCCCTAGCAGTCCGAGTCCTTCCCTCTCCCGCAGCTGCGGTAGTTCCGGGATGCGGTGAGCTCGGAGCATTGAGCTAGGTGTGCGTCCTGCGCCTGCGCGGCTCCGTCTTCGCACTTCTCCTCTCTCCTGTCCCCTGCTTGCGCGATTCGCCCACCTGGAGGTGAATTCAGTAGTGGGCTTCTTCATCTTGCCTGTCTGCTTGCAGGGAGTCCTTTGTGGAGTTATTGTTGTCCAATTAGTTGTAAATTCCAGGAGAGCTTTACAGAGGCTCAGCTCACGCCGCCATTTTGATCCGGAATCCCCAGTTGTGTCTATCTTATGCCAGTTCCATACTGTTTTGATTACTGTGGCTTTGTAATATATTTTGAAATCGAGAAGTATTATATTTCCAGCTTTGTTCTTGTTTCTCAAGATTGATTTGGGTATTTGTGGTATTTTGTGGTTCCACATGAATTTTAGATTTTTGTTCTATTTCTGTAAAATATGCCATTGAGGTTTCTATGGGGATTACACTAAATATGCAGATTGCTTTATGTTGTATGGGCATTTAAAAAGTATTAAGTCTTCCAGTCCATGACATAGAATACCATTCCATTTATTTGTATCTCTTTCATTTCTTTTATCAATTTTTTGATAGTTTTCAGTACACAAGTCTTTCAACTCCTTAATTAAATTTATTCCTAAGTATGTTATTCTGTTTGGTGGTATTGTAAATACAATTATTTTTTAAATTTCCTTTTCAGCTAATTCATAGTTAAAGTGATTTTTGCATGTGTTGATTTTGTACCCTGCAACTTTACTGAAATGGTTTATTAGGATGGTGCAAAAGTAATTGCAGTTTTTGCAATTATTTTTAACCTTTTAAATTACAGTTACTTTTACACTGACCTAATAGTATTTCTAACAATGTTTTATGGAGTCTTTAGGGTTTTCTATATAAAAGATCATGTCTTCTGCAAACGGGCAATTTTACTGCTTCCTTTCACATCTGGTTGCCTTTTATTTCTTTTTCTTGCCTAATTGTTCTGCCTAGGACTTCCAGTAATGTGTTGAATAGATGTGGTGAGAGTGGGCCTCATTGCCTTGTTCCTGATCTTAGAGGAAAAGCTTTCAGTTTTGTTTTCGTTTTTCTGTTGTTTTTTTAACATTGAACGTGATGTTAGCTGTGGGCTTTTTATATATGACCTTTATTATGTTGAGGTATTTTATTTATTTTCCTAAATTTTTGAGAGTTTTTATCATGAAAGGGTGCTGAAATTTGTCATACATTTTCTGCATCTATTGGGATGATCATGTGATTTTCATTCTTTGTTTTGTTAATGTGATGTATCACATCGATTGATTTTCACATTTGAACCATCTTTGTATCCTAGGGATAAATCCCATTTGGTCATGTTGTGTGATCCTTTTAATGTGCTGTTGACTTCAGTTTGCTAGTATTTTGTTGAGGATTTTTGCATCTGTATTCACCAGGAATATTTTCCTGTAGTTTTATTTTCTTGTGGTATCTTTATCTGGCTGTAGTTTCTGGGTAATGCTGGACTAATAAAATGAGTTTGAAAGTTTCCCTCCTCTCAACTTCTTGGAAAAGCTTGAAAAGGATTTGGCTTTAATTCTCCTTCAAACATTTGGTAGAATTCACCAGTGAAGCCATTTGGTCTGTATCAGTCACAAAAAGATAAATACTATATCATTCCACTTGTATGTTGTATCTAGAGTATTCAAAGTCATGGAGATAGAAAGTAGAATAGTGGTTGCTAAGTGCTAGGGGGTGGAGGGAACGGGTGGTTGATGTATAATGGATAGAGAGTTTTAGTTTTGCAAGATAAAAAGATTCGTTACACAACAATGTGAATGTACTAAACACTACTGAACTATACACTTAAACATAATTAAGATGGTAAATTTTGTGTTATGTCTATCTTACCACAGTTAATGTTTTAATATGTATGACTCTGCTATTGAGACATAGGTGAGATTTCTTTGCAAAATTTATTCTGATAATAAAAAATAAAAACAAGTAGTTGTGTCACTGTTTCTTCTAGGTTTATTTCAGATGTGAAAATTAGCTAGAATATGTACTAGAATTACTCTGTCTTTATTTTAACTATGAATTCAGCCTTAATAAACCTGGCCAGTGGTACTCCAAGCCCAAATCAATTAATGTTTCCTCTGATACCCATCTCAGAAGAATCCCTTTCTTTTAGTAGAATTCTGTAGCTATTGCTACACTAATCCAGGTAGCTATACATGTGTTTACCTCTAGAGTTTAATGCCAAGGATTATCTTTTAGATAACTTTGTTTCCTTTGTTCTTAGGATTGTGTCAGACACAATGCAGGCAGGTAATAAAAGTTTACTGAAGTCATTGAACAAACATTCCTTAAGCAATTAACATATAGAAAGACCAAGATGGATGTATTTTTTAAATGTTTCCTTTATTTAGTACTAGTAAAGACTTCACACAGAAAATAATCTAAAACTTAACCACAATCTTATTATTGATCAACTAGCTTTAATATGTTTTATTCAAAAAATGTTTGATATTTAGTAGAAGACAAAGTAATGATTTAGATTATGAGAAAAGAATGCATCGTTTTGTAATTGCAGGTCTCTGAAAGATAGAGGTGCGTGTTTTAGACACATTCTTCCTGGTGCCTTTGGATGTACACCATACTTGGTAGTACTGATTTTTAAAATTCAACCTGGAAAGTGTCTTTTCTGCCTAGAAAAATGTTCTTGTAACTTGTAGGACAGTTGCAAATACGTTAATGGTTGTAGCAAAGTGTAGCTGCTAAGTTAGCTGTATGGGAATATAAAGTTTATAATAATCGCTGATGTCACATTGGCTTATAGACAATAACAGTAATGAAGTTATTGTCTATAAGCCAGTGTGGTATCAGCAGTTAGAAAAAAACTGTAATGTACATCTAAGAAACTGTTACAAATAGGCACATATCACTATTTTTACACTAAGTTTGAGTCCAAGCATCCTTAATAATTGTATATTACCTTATGTCTCCATCTATATTGTATTAATTGAATATGTGTTCTATTGTTTATGGACGTTTAAGTGGTATCAGCATTTCTTAAATTTACATCTTTACAGAAACATCCAATTTACTGAGAAATATAATTCTTAATTTTAGTTCTTAATAAAATGTCTGTGAGCACGGTGTTTTAAAAAGATGAGGGCCAAGAGGAGCCCATGTCAGGGTTTAATGAAAGGGAGATGCATCAGCTGATCAGATTCAGAATTGTGAGATTGTCCTCTTACATTTTACCAGCTAACACAAAAAACTAGGGAATTTATCATTTGAGCATCAAGCAAATGTTTTTTTATTAATTAAAATTTATTGGGGTAACAATGGTTAGTAAAGTTACATAGGTTTCAGGTGTACAATTCTGTAATACATCATCTTTAGATCACATTGTGTGTTCACCACCCAGAGTCAGTTCTTCTTTCATCACAGTATATTTGATCCCTTTTACCCTTATCTACCAATCTACCACCCCTATCCCCCCTTACCTTGTGGTAACCGCTAAACTATTGTTTGTGTCTATGAATTTTTGTTTCTTCATTTGTTTGTCTTGTTCCTTTGTTGTTTTCAGTTTTATATACCATGTATCAGTAAAATCATCTGATTCTCAAATTTTTCTGTCTGACTTATTTCACTTAGCACAATAATCTCAAGATCCATTCATGTTGTTGCAAATGGCACTATTTCATCTTTTCTTATGGCAGAATGGTCAAGCAAAAATTAAAGCTTAAAATTGTTATTTGCATTTTTCATGTTCAATAAATATAAAATAATTATAGTGATCAGAAACACTGAATTTATGATAAGAGAACAATTTATAGAATGCTGTGTATCCCTACTTGGAGAAGCTAGTAGGACCCGTTTAATGATCTCTGATGCATTTAAAATATGCATAGTAAAAGGTAGTCATAAGGATTATCTGTCCTTATGAGTAGTAGATTAATTATCTTATGATATGTTTTTATTTAAGCTCTCACTGAATTCAGAACCAGGGTTGGAACTGGGGATTGTCCATGATAACTTTATTGAGTATATAAGAGGTTTAAAAAACTGCTTAGAAGCATTTTAAAAACATCGTGAAGTTTGTGTAACTTTATGAAGTGATGGATTGTATGGTTCAGGTTGTTCTAATCCCATAAACCCAGAGAATATGGAAAAGAGACATAGAGTGTTGGGAGAGTGGCACTGCATTGATTGAAAACAGACAGCTGTAATTATTTCAGTGGCAGAAACTGAGTAATTTGGAAGGAGACATAAGAAATACTCACAGATCTAGAATCAGGTAGTGTGTTCTCTCCCCATTACCTACCACCAGGAAAGAGTTTGAGACAAGAGTATTGTCTAGAATTGAAAACTCAGACACTAGTGCCTGGGGTTGTCAGCTTCTTACTGTAAGATTAGAGTGGAGAAGGTATCTGGGGCTGTGATTATTATGCTACTACTTGCATACCCTAAAAAGAGCAGAAAGCTTCTTGGACTTTACTTTAGCCCTATTATAAATGTTACTATAATGTAAGTTTCAGGTAGGTGGGGCCTTTATTTTATTCACTGTTGTGTCTTCGGCAAATGACACTCCTGGGAACATAATTGGTACACCCAAAATTTTGTTGAGTGAATTAATAAATTAACGTGGACTTACTTACTCCTTGTTAGTAGCTCTTTCAAGAGAGGAATAGAAACTAACTGGTCAGCATTTGCAAGTGGGAATTCTGAGTGAGAGAACCCAAAGTCATTTAGTATAACTTGAAAATACATATGAGTGATGGAACATCCCAATGCTGCAAAATATATCAGAAACAAGCATTTTAGAGAGACTATTTATTAGATTAGGATTCATGTAATTTGGTGACTAATGAGAAAAAAGGCTTGAATCCAAATTAAACAATTATTTCCTTTGTTTTTTCTTTTGTACCTCTAACCTGGGTTATACTGGGTATCATCATCCCACAGAGGGAAATCTGTTGCTTTCTGCCTCTTTTTCCAAAGTCAAAAAACAAAGTCTGTATATAAATTACAGTAAATCCATATCATGGTCTTAATGATGTAAAGGAATCTTATTGTATTCCTGGAAATTGTGTGTGTGTGTGTGTGTGTGTGTGTGTGTGTGTGTTTGTTTGATGAGGAAGGAGGAGGTAGTCAAATTTCTGTTTCGCTGGCTGCCTTCGTCTGTTGCCTGTCTCTGTTATTATCCTTAATTGATCAGTTCTCATCAACTTCTACTATAGGACTCCTGTCACTTATTCCCTGGACATTATTTGTGATTTCATCTCTGCTATATTCTTCACTACTTGTTGCCAAAATTTCCATCATTAAATGATGCTGCTGAATATTGACAAAATAAATTTCGTTATAAACAAAACCACTATGTCAGAATCTCATGAGCAACTTATGAAAAATAGAAATGAAAATATTGTTTTCAGTACAGTTTTAGAGAAAACCGTGGGAGAAACTTTAGTAATTAAATTAGGGGAGAAATGTAATATCTTTATAAATTAGAAGAAACAGTAATATATTTTAGACACCTATTGAATATTTTGTTTTTTCTCTATTTCCATTTCTGTTGCTTATCAACAGAAACAATGGAGCTTAAAAATATTAGCTTAAGCATTTGAGTATGGAAATGATAACATGAACAGAATTATTAAGTAGTGCTGAATTTGGCTGAAGACAAAAGATTTATGTGCAAAAAGAGTAAAAATAAAGTCATAATATTATATTAGAAGTTGTAGGAGATGAATTTATATTACGCAATATGTGTATTTTCTAAGGATTACATGTATCTTACAGCTGTTATACATTTGGAAAATAAACCACAGAAAAGTAAATTTAATCTGAATTATATTTCCAGTACCAATGACACATAAGGTACATTGATCAGTTCATTTGATCTTTGTTTCACAATTAAATTTTCATAGCAGTGACAGGCAAAAATGATCCCAGATCTCTTGACTTCCAGTGTAGCGTCCCTTCTAATACCCAAGTTGCTTTACTAAAGTTATCACTTATGATAACTTTTGTACAAGACAAAGTTAGAGCATTTCCATGTCTAGTGGAGATGGCCAAGAAGAACAACTCTAACACAGGATGTCGAGTACCAGCACCATCAACATCCCCTGGGGACTTGTTAAAAAGGCAGAAATCTGAGGATCCACCCCAGACCTAGTGAATCTGACTGCATTTTTAAAAAGATCTGCAGGTGACTAATATGCACATTAAAGCTTCTTAAGCAACAGTATAGAAGATTATGGGAAGGCACTCAGTAAAATCTGGCTGTGTGTAAGATGTGCAGGAGAGTGAAAGGATACATATGGAAAGTTCCAGACAAAGTAAAGCAAATATAGGCAATAATACAGAAGAATTAAAACATGTGGCCAATTTAGAGATCTCAAAATAGTAGGCAGTGGCTATACTAAAACAGGGTGCATAGGTGAAAATGTGTAAAAATATTTGTAAATATTGACATGTACATGCACACACATAATTGTCATTGTTTTCATTATTTATAAAGGCGTGTTGGACATTTATCACTTATGAGCACTAGTTGGATAATTTATTCAACAAATATTATTGAACACCTACAATATGTCAGGCAGCGTTCTAGGTAAATATGACCAGTATTTGGGAACAAGTAGCATGGACAACAGATGAAGAAATGACAAAAAAGAAAGCGGAGAGATGAGTTATAGGATCTGTAGTAATCTAAGTAAAAAACAATGAAAGTTAGAACCAAGTAATTGACTAAGGAAATGGAGGAACGAAGAATAAATTTAAGAGATATTTGAGATAGGGACTCACTATGACTTTTTGACTGATCGACTTAGAAGAGAATGGTGTCCAGACAAGTTTTGGGTTTCTGCATTGAAGAACAAAGATCAATTTATATTTATATTTTTAAATAAAATCAATGATAATAATAAAAATACGTAACCTAGCATTAATTAATTCCTGCTGAATCAAGAACTGTGTTAAATGTTCATTTAATTCTCACAACAGCTTTTTGAGTTAATACAAATTTATTTCCTTTGTACAGATGAAGAAAGTAAGACTCAGTGATTACCTGTTACTAAACTAAGAAAAGGAAAGCAATGCAAAGCTAAACATAGTCATACCATGCCATCTAGCAATCAGACCTCTAGATACTCACCCAACTGATTTGAAAACTTCTATCACACAAAAACCTGCACATAAATATTTAGATCAGCTTTATTCATAATTGCCAAAAACGAAAGCAACCAAGATATCCTTCAACAGGTGAATGGATAAACAAACCATGATTCATTCATACAATTGAATAATATTTAGTGATAAAAAGGAATGAGCCATCAGGCAAACAAAGACTGGGTGATTCTTAATTTTATATTGCTAAGTAAAAGAAGCCAGTCTGAAAAGGCTACATATTGTATGATTCCATTTAATGGCATTCTGTAAAAAGCAAAACTGTAGAGAGAGTAAACAGATCAGTGATTGCCAGGGGTTTTGCAACTGCCCCTCACTGAGGATTTTTTTGTTTTTTGATTTTTTAAAAATGGCTTCACTTGAATAATTTTAATACTTTACTTTCAGTTTCAAGTCTCCTTAACTCACAAGGTTACACTTCTTTCTGCACTCTCCTAAGCTAGGCATTATAATAAATAAGTAGGCCACTTACTAGACACTTTAGCATAATGGATAACACAAAAATGATATCAGTGACTATCCCCCATTTCCCCTTTCATCAATTCTCCCACCCTTGACTCCTATGTGAATCTCATGGCAAGATGAGCTTCTCCTGGGAGTGGCCGTGTCTTGGTGCAGGTAGATTTGGTACCCAGAGCTCCTCCCCAGTTGTAGCGCAGCTGTCTGTACTAGTTCAGTGCTCTGGGAGGACTTACTGAATCTCAGCAAAATGGAGATAACAATAATAGTTACTTGATTTTCTAATAAAGATTAAAGAAGTTAATATGTATGCCACATTTGGAACAGTGCCTAGTATATTGTAAGTGCTCAGTATATATTAACTGTTATCCAAAATCATCAATTCCAAACCCCACATTTTATCACATTTGACTTCTCTAAAATTGGATATATTTTATAATTGCTGGCATCTTAGATTCAAAATAATGTGTTATTATCTAAACAGTGTTCTTCTGTTTTTTTATCTGCATATGAGAGAAACCGTGTGAAGAGGGGAGAGTCCTATACACAGGCCAATACCTGACTCAGTTTTAATTCTTTTTTTAGACAGTCATTAAATAAGAAATACATTCACCACAAATCAAATGTTTTCTTACTGAATGCTCACAACAATCCAATAAGGTCAGATATTTTTACAGCCCCATTTCACAGGAATAAACCAAGTTTCAGGGAGGTCAAATAATGTGACCATAGTCACCCACTGAATAAATCATTGAACCAGCAGCATTCAAACCCAATTAGACTCTAAAGCATTTGCTAATTCCACCATACCTCTAGACCCTGCAGGCATTTCATAAAATAACAACAGAGCCTCCCTGGGGGAATTATAAGCATAAATGTCAATTAGAGCAAACCCAATAAAAGGTTTCCATATTACGTTTACAAAACAGAAAACTACTAATTTCTATTAAATTGAGCTGATTTGTTTTCCTGTTGAAAGTGACTGGGGAGCTAAATAATGCTGTTTTATTCATGGGGATGCTTTATGCTTCAGTAGCTGTAAATATTAACAGAATTAAAGACTTTAACAAGAGTCTAATGTGAGTGCTCCAAAAAGCTATTCTATCAGGTTCTTAGGCTAGGCAGGTTTTTTTTTTATTTTATAAAACCTTGTTAGTTTAAAATTTATGGGAAGTATTGATTCTACCTGTTTTTCTAAGCATTCATATGATTTTAGCTTCATTATCTCAGTTTACTGCAGTTTATACATGCTTAAAACAGGTAAAGGTAGAGGTAAACTATTATAATTTAATAGACATAAACATACTATAATATACTTAACGTTTATCTTTTTAACTCCTCAAAGTCATACTTTGTGATTTTTTTTTAAATTTAAGTATACGAGGTAGGACAATTAAGTTCGCAAACTCATCCTACAAAAACTGATACATACCTCATTGCTAGATATCAGTACAGTCACCTTTGAAGTACTCCCCTTGGGAAGCTATACACTGATGCCAGCGCCTAGTCCATCCTTCAAAACAATTTTGGAACTCTTTTCCTGGAATGGCCATCAGAGCTGTTGTCGTATTACCCTTGATGTCCTGAATGTCATCAAAATGTCTTCCTTTCGCATTTTATGAATTTGACTCCAAAGGCAATGGAAGTAAAAGCTAAAATAAACAAATGGGACTATATGAAACTTAAAAGTTTCTGCACAGCAAAAGAAACCATCAACAAAATAAAGAGGCAACCAATTGAATGGGAGAAGATTTTTGCAAACAATTCCTCTGATAAGGGTCTAATATCCAAAATATACAAGGAACTCATGAAAGTCAACAACAAAAAAACAAACAACCCAATTGAAAAATGGGCAGAGGACCTGAAGAGACATTTCTCCAAAGAGGACTTACAAATGGCAAATAGACATATGAAAAAATGCTCAACATCACTAATCATCAGAGAAATGCAAATAAAAACCACAATGAGATATCACCTCACCCCAGTTAGAATGGCTATCATCAACAAGACAAATAGTAATAAGTGTTGGAGAGGCTGTGGAGAAAAAGGAACCCTCATACACTGTTGGTGGGAATGCAGACTGGTGCAGCTGCTATGGAAGGCAGTATGGAGGTTCCTCAAAAAATTACAAATAGAATTACCATATGACCCAGCAATCCCTCTCCTGGGTATCTACCCAAAGAATTTGAAATCATTTATACATAAAGACACGAATGCTCCAATGTTCATGGCAGCTTTGTTTACCGTGGCCAAGACATGGAAACAACCAAAATGTCCTTCGATAGATGAATGGATAAAGAAGTTGTGGTATATATATACAATGGAATACTATTTGGCGTTAAGGAAAGCTGATATAGGAGCATTTGTGACAACATGGATGGATCTTGAGAGTATAATGCTAAGCGAAATAAGTCAGACAGAAAAAGCATAGAACCCTATGATTTCACTGATATGTGGTATATAAACCAGAAACAACAAAAGAACAAGACAAACAAATGAGAAACAAAAACTCATAGACACAGACAATAGTTTAGTGGTTACCAGTGGGTAAAGGGGGGTGGGGGTGGGAGATGAGGGTAAGGGGGATCAAATGTATGGTGATGGAAGGAGAAGTGATTCTGGGTGGTGAACACACAATGGGATTTATAGATGATGTAATACAGAATTGTACACCTGAAATTGTGTAATTTCATTAACAATTGTCACCCCAATAAATTAAAAAAAAAGTCTTCCTTTCAATATTTCCTTTATCTTTGGGTAAAGAAAGAAGTCACTGGGGGCCAGATCAGGTGAGTAAGGAGGGTGTTCCAATACAGTTGTTTGTTTGCTGGCTAAAAATTCCCTCACAGACAGTGCCGTGTGAGCTGGTGCATTGTCACGATGCAAGAGCCATGAATTGTTGGCAAAAAGTTCAGGGTGCCTAACTTTTTCAGGCAGCCTTTTCAGCACTTCCAAATAGTTAACTACTTGTCCAGTTGGTACAAATTCATAATGAATAATCCATTTGATATCAAAAAAGTTTAGCAACATTGTTGCAGCAAGTTCACAATCTTCGTTGTCAGAACTTGTAGTTGGGATACAATCTATATTGGTTATATTAGTTTCTGGTGCACAATATAGTGATTCGACATTTTTATACCTTACAATGCGATCGATCACCCCACTAATTCTAGTAATTTGTCACCATGCACACTTATCGCAATATTATTGACTATATCCCCTTCTCCTTTTCACCCATCCCCCATTCTCTCCCTCTGGTAATCATCCCTTTGGTCTCTGTTTCTTTGAGTCCGTTTTTGTTTTGTTCTGTCTTTTCTCTGCCTGATTTATTGCACTTAGCATAATTTAAATGAGGGCTTGCCTAGGTCTTTTAAATTTTTCTAATGATAAAAATGCATTCCTGAATAAATAAATAGTATACAAAGATTACAGGGAGTATCTTTTAACCTGCTCAAGATATCAGTTTGTTTCAAGCACCTTACTAATGCCATTCACATGTTTTATTCATATATATATATATATATGTATTAATGCAAGGGCCTGCAACCTTTTAATTACCCTCACGTTGTTAGCCTAATTAAACTCAGCACCATAACATTTGACTGTGCTGTTTGTTTTCAAAACTTATGTTCCAGTCTTTTTAGAAATCCAAACCTACTTTCCCACCAGTAAGTCCAAGTTAGTAAAATTGATCTTTAATGTGCTTTATTTTCACACATGATGACCATAGAATATAATGAAATGAAATATTCCAGATGGAACTAAACATTAGGAATAATGGAATACAGAAGTAAGAAAATGACCATAGAGGCTAATTCTTATGTAAGAAAAATACCTGAGTCCTAGGATTTCAGAGAGCTCTGAACTGATTAAGAAGATGCGTAATTACCCAATGACTGGGCCACTTCTAGTCATAACTGAGAGCATATGGTTTATGGAGAAATCAAATGCATGTGCTGAATTCCAGTCATAATGCTATTAATGTGTAAGTATCCTTGGTAGTTTACTAAAGTCTTTATACTGGTTATGAAACACTTGTACTACATGAACAAGTAAATAATCCACATTTCAGAGACATTCATTTTAATGGAAACTATTTTCCTGATTATAGTTATTCAGCATGAATTAAGAAAGGAATATAATTTATAATCAGCTAAGTTTAAAATCTATAAAATAATATTAAATGCATCATTTACATAGTTATATAAAGAGAAAGCTTACTGGAAAAGCATTTTATTTATGCATAGCATAATAAATGCATTGACTGACTCCTTGGTGCCCTAAAAGAGCTATACTTAGGAATTACAAACTAGAAATTGCATGATCCTTAGTATCAAGGAGTTCAAAGCCTAATGAGGACATCACTGTGAGAAAAGCATTTTTGCATTACAATGTGAAAAATATAATAATAACAATGATAATGATGGTATCAAAAGCATAAAGGAGCATCCAACTACCAGGAAAATCAGAAAGGTCTTCAGAAAAGAGGCAACACTTAGGATTGGCATTAGGATTTAAATTTCATCAGAAAGAAAGAGATAAGATGGTTATATTGAGAACATAATAAGAACAAGTATAGAAGGTATTTGATCAAATAGCATACTGGGATAATTAAGCTATCTTTCCACTCATTAAAAATCCCAAACACTGAAAAGACTATATAAAATATATGCCACTGAATATATATATATATATATATATATATATATATATATATATATATATATTCAGTGATGTATATATATATATTCAGTGATGTATATATATATATATAGACACACATATATGTATATATACACACATATGCATATCCGTGTGTGTGTGTACACACACACACACAAACACACACACACACACCTATAACTTAAATGGTCACCAGTGGACAAGAAAATTTAGAGAAAGCTGAAAAATGGAAAGTAGGATAGGACTAAATCAATACATTTTCTAGGAAAGCATAAAATACCCAAGTTGACAGACGATATAGAAATACTAATAGATGAAAACTATAAAAGAAAGTGCAAAGGTAGTAAAATTTCTGACCCTTAAAATGACACCAACTAAAACTTGCTCAAGATGAAATAAATAATTTTAGTCTAATAACTATTAAAGAAAATGAATTCATAGTTTAAAACCTCCTGAAAAACAAATCTTCAGGCCCAGACACTTTTACTGGGAAATTCTCCCAAATATTTAAAGAAGAATCAATGCCAATTCAACATTCTAGAAAGTAGAAGAGGAGGAAATACCTCCATTTCACTTTATGAGACCAGTATTACCCTGATACCCAAACATGACAAAGTCAAAAGCCAAAAAAAAAAAAAAAATCAAGATCAGATTTCTTCATGACCATGGATCCAAAACCCCTCAGCATATTAGAAAATTAAATCCAGCAATGTATTTTAACATATACAAAGTGACAAAGTGAGGTTTATTCCACAAATGTGCTGGACTGGTTCAATATTAAAAAAATCAGTCAGTGTCACCCGCATATTAACAGACAAAAGAAGAAAAATCACATGATCATATCAAATGATGCAGAACAATAATTTGGCAAAATTTAATACCCATACATGATATTTTTAAAATCTCAGCAAAATAGGATTAGAAAGGAATTTCCTCAAGGTCATAAAGAGCATCTACCTAAAACCTAAAGCCAATATCTTATTTAATGGCAAAAGATTGGATGTTTTGCCCCTAAAATTGGAAATAAGAAGAGAATGTGCTCTCCATTTTTATTCAGCATACCATGTTCCCCCGAAAATGAGACCTAACTGGAAAATAAGCCCTAAAATGATTTTTCAGGATGACATCCCCTGAACATAAGCCCCAATGCGTCTTTTGGAGATAAAATTAATATAAGAGCTGGTCTTGTTTTTGGGGAAACATGGTAGTACAGGAAATCCTAGAGAGCTAAATTAGAGGAAAAAAAGGAAAGTTAATGGCATGCAGTTGGGAAATAAAGAAGTGAAACTGTCCCTATTTGCAGATGACATGATTGTCTACATGAAAAAATCCCAGGGACTCTACTCCCACCCATCCCCCACAAAACGCTAGAATAAGTCACTTCAGCAAGGTCCCAGGATACAAGATCAATACACAAAAATCAGTTGTATTTCTATAGGTGAGCAATGAACATGTAGAAACTGAAATTTAAAACATAATACCATTTACATTCACTTAATAATAAAATATGTATAAATTTAACAATAAATAAGCAAGATGTGTATGATGAAAGCTACACAACTCTGATGAAATAAATCAAAGAAAAGCTACATAGATGGAGAGATATACCACTTTGATAAATTGGAATATTTAACATAATAAAGTCAATTCTCTCCAAATTTATTTACAGATTTAATGCAATTTCTATCAAAACCCCTGTGTGTTTCTTTGAAGATATAGACAAGATAATTTTAAACCTTATAAGAAAAGTCAAAGTCAATAATAGCATACTTAAAACAAATTTGAAAGCAAAAATATAGTTTCAGATATTTCTTGAAGTCCCTTCAGATATTTTTTTCTGTACCATTCTTTCTATCCTGTCACACTAGGCCTGCATATCCACATATTAAGTAGCTAATGATACTGGAAAACTCCTAGTCATCTATCTCTGAATTTGCTTGCTCTTTTTCTGTTGTCTCCAATCTTAAGTGAATTTTTTAGCTCATATATTATAATTTTAAGTTCTGGAATTCCTGTTTGGATCTGCTTTAAGTAGGTTTCATTTCTCTGTTGAAATTTCCTTTTTGCCTATTTGCTATGATCATATTTTCATTTATTTCTTTGAATACAGTTATAGGAGCTGCTATATTTTTATCTGCCTTGTAATTTAGAATTGCAGCATGAAAATTTTACTGATACATTTTATAGACTACAGATTCTTTCATGTTCCCCTGAATAGCAGTTGAGTTTTTACTTTGAACCAGGCAGTAAACTTGATTGAACTCAAATTTCAAACTCTGCCTCCCCTGTGGTAGGCTGAAGCTGAAATCTTTGTCACTTATTTTAGCCTTAGCTTTGCTGCTTGTAGTCTGCCTTTGACATACGCAGTCAGACAATTAAATTCGCGAACTTGTTGCAATGATTTTGCTAACCTTTTTTGACACAACAGGGCTATTCATTATGAATTTGTACCAACTGCACAGTTAACTAAGTTTACTATTTGGAAGTGCTGAAAACGCAGCATGAAAAAATTAGGCGAGCTGAATCTTTTGGCAAAAATTCATCACTCTTGCATCACGGCAATGCACCAGCTCACACGGAACTGTCTGTGAGGGAGTTTTTAGCCAGTAAACAAATAACTGTATTGGAACACCCTCCCTACTTACCTGATCTGGCCAACAATGACTTCTTTCTTTACCCGAACATAAAGACATTTGACATATTGAAAGACATTTTAATGACATTCAGGATATTAAGGGTAATACGACGACAGCTTTGATGGCCATTCCAGAAAAAAATTTCCAAAATTGCTTTGAGGGGTAGACTAGGGGCTGGTGTTGGTGCATAGCTTCCCAAGGGGAGTACTTCAAAAGTGACAATAGTGATATTCAGCAATGGGGTATGTAGCAATTTTTCTAGGATGAGTTCCTGAACTTAATTGTCTGACCTTGTATATAGTATATGTAATTCAAGAATCAATCTGGGTTGACATCATCAAATGGCAGCATGAGGTGCGCCTCTGTAAAGCTCCCCTAGAATTTACAACTAATCGAACAACAATAACTCCACAAAGGACTCCCTGAAGAGCAGACAGGCAAGATGAAGAGGCCCACTACTGAATTCACCTAAAGGTTGGAGAATCGAGTGAGGGGTGGGGGAAGAGTGGAAGAGGAGGGAAGGGAGAAGTGCGGAGACAGAGCCGCATGTGTGCAGGACGCAGACCTAGCTCAGTGCTCCGAGCTCGCTGCATCCCAGAACTACTGCAGCTGCGGGAGTGGGAAGAAATCGGACTGCGAGGGCTCTGCTTATGGCCCACAGGGCTGAGGGGACAGCATATAACACGGCTGAACCCAACGCTCACGGAAGAGACCTCGGAGAAAAGACTGAGGGAAGAAGGCTGAAAACGGTGGTTTAAGTCCTCACTTCCGAGCAGAGAATGGAAGCCTTAGGCACTCTGACTAGCCGCCCCTTCCCAACCCTCCCAGAGCTCGCTCCCCCAGCACCTGCCTGGAGCTAGAAGCGGAACAGAAGCAGTGTTAGATCAAAAGAACAGAATATTTGCTGTTCTCAGAACGTTGGACCCCAGACACAGATTCACAGCCCACCTAGTTCCGGCAAAGGGGAGTGAACTGTGGAAGCAGGACCAGCTGTGGTGGTGGTCGCCACCATTACTCTGGGCCACCTCTCACAACTTACCCCGACCCTGGCCCCACCTATCGGGGTGGATCCCTGCAGAAATAAACAGAAATGCTGAAACATATGGGCTCTGAATCTGGTGCAAGAAGAGCCTTGGAACTTCAAAAGCTCTCCATATACCGACACAGACACTGTGCCTTTGACCCAGGCGAACTATTAACAGAGGAGAAGCCCGTCTCCCAGGGAATCCCCCCATTGTGTGAGAAGCTGAAATAGTGCAGAAAAAACGTAGCACTGCCGTGTGAGAGAGAAAAAAAAAGACTGCAGTCGGAGAGAAAATAAAACCACCAACAAGTACTGGAAAACAAAGGAAAGACCTCTTCTACCAACCTGTTGCAGAAGTCACTCCTGTAGGTGTCTAGGAAGAGAAATAATAAATCAGTAATTGCCATGAATAACCAAGGCAACAAGACAGCTCAGAGAGACAGTGAAAAGTCTGCAGAAAGGGAACTTAAAGATATGGAAATATGTGACTTAAATGACAGAAAATTCAAGATTGCAGTTCTGAAAAAAACTCATCGAGATGCAAGAAAACACAGAAAGACACTTTAATAAACTCAGAAACACAAAGAACAACATGAGCATTTTACAAAACAGATTGAAATTTTAAAAAAGAACCAAATAGAATTTCTGGAGATTAAGAACTCAATAGAAGAAATTAAGAATGAAATAGCCAGCTTAGGTAGTAGAGTTGACCAGGTGGAGGAAAGAATCAGTGACATCGAAGATAGCAACCTGGAAATTACACAGATGGAAGAAGAAAGAGACTTGAGACTTAAAAGAAATGAAAGAACTCTACAAGATATCACTCCATCAGAAAGAGCAATATAAGAATAACGGGCAAACCAGAAAGAGAAGAAAGAGACAAGGGAGCAGACAATATATTCAAACAAATTGTCGATGAGAATTTCCCAAACTTGTGGACAGAACTGGATCCTCGAATCCAAGAAGCAAATAGAACACCTAATTACCTCAATCCCAACAGACCTTATCCAAGGCACATTGTAGTGAAGCTGTCTAAAATCAACGACAAAAAAAGAATCCTCAAGGCAGCCAGGGAAAAGAAAATGGTAACCTACAAAGGAAAGCCCATTAGATTATCATCAGATTTTTCAGCAGAAACTCTACAAGCCAGCAGGGAGTGGAACCATATATTCAAACTATTGAAAGAGAGAAAGTATGAGCCAAGAATAATACATCCAGCAAAGATATCCTTTAGATATGAAGGAGGAATAAAGACCTTTCCAAACATACAGTAGCTGAGGGAATTTTCTAATACACGACATGCACTACAAGAAATACTAAAGGAGGCTATTCGACCACCATCAAAGGGACAATTTATGGCAACCAAAACAAAAAGAGGGAGACTAAAGGCCTGAACCAGAATATGGGAATGGAGAAATTAAGCATGTTGAAGAAAATGGGATAGTCTAAATATTAAACTTTCTTTTACATAAATTTAAGGGTAACCACTCAAAAAAAAAATCCAGAACTGAAATATACACTGTAATAAAAGAGGAAACAGAGGGAAACATCATAGAATACCACCGCACAGAAATAATAGACAACATCAAAAAGTCAAAGGAAAAATGGAGATACAGTTTTACCAGAAAACTAAAGATAGAATGACAGGGATTCCTCACATAGCAATAATCATGCTAAATGTAAATGGACTGAACTCACCAATAGAAAGGCACAGAGTAGTAGATTGGATCAAAAAAAATAGACCCAAGCATCTGCTGTCTCCAAGAGACACATCTCAGCTACAAGGACAAGCATAGACTCAAAGTGAAAGGGTTGAAATTGACACTCCAAGCAAATGGTTCCCAGAGAAAATCAGGTGTAGTCATAATGATATCCGATGAAACAGACTTGAGGGTGAAAAAGATAACAAGATAAAAAGATGGACGTTTCATAACTGTAAAGGCGACTATACAACAAGAAGACAGTCATCAGACAGTCATCAATATTTATGCCCCCAATCACCAAAATATACCAAGCAAGTACTAACCAAACTAAACGAAAAAATTGACCAAAACACAATTATACTAGGGGACTTAAATACATCATTGACAGGTATGGATAGATCATTCAATCATAAAGTAAATAACGAAATAGCAGCCCTAAATGACACATTAGATGACATGGACATAATTCACATATAAAGAGCACTTCATCCTAAAACATCAGACTATACATTCTTTTCGAGGGTACATGGAACATTCTCAAGGATAGACCATATACTGAGACATAAAATCAGACTCAGCAAATTTAAGAAGATTGAAATCATACCAAGCATATTCTCTGATCACAAGGCTTTGAAATTGGATATCAACTGCAAAAAGAAAGCAGGAAAAAACACAAATACATGGAGATTAAACAACATACTTTTAATGAACGAACGGGTCAAAGAAGAAATTAGAGGAGAGATCAAAAGATACATAGAAACAAAGGACAATGAAAATTCATCCTCCCAAAGTTTTTGGGATGCAGCGAAAGCAGTTTTAAAAGGGATATTTACATCATTACAGGCCTATCTCAAGAAACAAGAAAAATCCCAAATAAATAACCTCATGTTACATGTTAAGAAATACAAAAAGAACAAGTGAAACCCAAGAAGAAGAAGAAAGGAAATAACAAAAATCAGAGCACAAATAAATGAAATAGAGAACAAAAAGACAATAGAAAAAATTAATGTGAAAAAGAGATGGTTCTTTGAAAAGATTAACAAAATTGACAAACCCTAGGCTAGAGTCACTAAGATAAGAGAGAAGACACTAATTAACAAAATCAGAAATGAAAATGGGGAAGTTATCACGGATGCCACAGAAATATAAAGGATCATCCAAGAATACTATGAAGGACTATATGCCACCAAATTCAATAACCTAGAAGAAATGGACAAGTTCTTAAAAACATATAGCCTTCCAAGGCTGAACCATGAAGAACTGGAAAATCTAAACAGACCCATCACCAGTAACAAAATTGAATCAGTCATCCAAAACCTTCCCAAAAGCAAAAGTCCGGGACCAGATGGCTTCACTAGTGAATTCTACCAAACCTTTGAAGAGGATCTAATACCAATCCTCCTCAAACTTTTCCAAAAAATTGAAGAGGAGACAGTACTCCCTAACTCATTGTATGAGGCCAACATTACCCTGATACCAAAACCTGGTAAGGATAACACAAAAAAAGAAAACTACAGAACAATATCCCTGATGAATACTGATGCAAAAATCCTAAACAAAATTTTAGCAAATCGAATACAACAATGCATTAAAAAGATTATTCATCACGACCAAATGGGGTTCATACCTGGGGCACAAGGATGGTTCAACATCCGCAAATCCATCAATGTGATACAGCACATAAACAAAATAAAGGACAAAAATCATATGATTATATCAATTGATGCAGAAAAAGCATTTGACAAGATACAACATCCATTTATGATTAAAACACTCAATAAAATAGGTATAGAAGGAAAATACCTTAACATAATAAAGGCCATATATGACAAGCCCTCAACTAATCTCATAATAATGGTGAAAAACTGAAGCCCTTTGCTCTACGTTCAGGAACACGACAGGGCTGTCCCCTATCACCTCTGCTTTTCAACATAGTGTTGGAAGTCCTTGCCAGAGCAATCAGGCAAAACAAAGAAATAAAAGGCATCCGAATTGGGAATGAAGAAGTTAAATGATCACTTTTTGCAGATGACATGATGCTATATACAGAAAACCCTAAAGACTCTACCAAAAAGCTATTAGAATTAATCAACGAATACAATAAAGTTGCTGGCTAGAAAATCAACGTACAAAAGTCCATTGCATTTCTACATACTAACAATGAAATCTCAGAAAAAGAAATACAAAAAACAATTCCTTTGCAATTGCAACAAAAATAATAAAATACCTAGGAATAAACTTAACCAAGAATGTGAAGGACCTATATGCTGAAAACTATAAGACATTTTTGAAAGAAATTGAAGACACAAAGAAATGGAAAGACATTCCATGCTCATGATTGGAAGAATCAACATAGTTAAAATGGCCATATTACCCAAAGCAATGTACAGATTTAATGCAATCCCCATCAAAATCCCAATGGCATTTTTTAAAGACATAGAACAAAAAATCATCAGATTTATTTGGAACCACAAAAGACTCCGAATAGCCAAAGCAATTTTAAGAAAAAAGAACAATACTGGAGGTATCACATGCCCTGACTTTAGCTTGTACTACAGGACTACAATAATCAAAACAGCATGGTATGGAAGAAACACAGACACATAGACCAATGGAATAGAATTGAGAACCCAGAAATAAAACCACATAAATATGGACAGATAATTTTTGTCAAAGAAGCTAAAAACATTCAATGGAGGAAAGACAGCCTTTTCAATATATGGTGCTGGGAGAATTGGATAGCCATGTGCAAAAGAATGAAACTGGACTGTTATCTGTCACCATGTACCAAAATTAATTCAAAATGTATCAAAGACTTAAGCATAAGACCTGACACAATAAACTTCATAGAAGAAAAACTAGGTACTAAACTTATGGACCTTGGGTTCAAAGAGCATTTTATGAATTTGATTCCAAAGGCAATGGAATTAAAGGCTAAAATAAACAAATGGGACTATGTGAAACTTAAAAGCTTCTGCACAGCAAAAGAAACCATCGACAAAATAAAGAGGCAACCAACTGAATGGGAGATTTTTGCAAACAGTGCCTCCGATAAGGGGCTAATATCCAAAATATACAAGGAACTCATGCAACTCAACAAGAACAACAAAAAACCCCAATTGAAATATGGGCAGAGGACCTGAAGAGACATTTCTCCAAAGAGGACATACAAATGGCAAATAGACATAAGAATAAATGATCAACATCACCAATCATCAGAGAAATGCAAATAAAAACCACAATGAGATATCACCTCACCCCAGTCAGAATGGCTATCATCAACAAGACAATAGTAACAAGTGTTGGAGAGGCTGTGGAGAAAAAGGAACCCTCATACACTGTTGGTGGGAATGAAGACTGGTGCAGCCACTATGGAAGGCAGTGTGGAGGTTCTTCAAAAAATTACGAATAGAATTACCATATGACCCAGCAATCCCTCTCCCGGGTATCTACCCCAAAAATCTGAAAACATTTATCCATAGAGACATGTGTGCGCCAATGTTCATAGCAGCTTTGTTTACAGTGGCCAAGACATGGAAACAACCAAAATGTCCTTCGATAGATGAATGGATAAAGAAGTTGTGGTATATATACACAATGGAAATCTATTTGGCAGTAAGAAAAGATGATATAGGAACATTTGTGACAACATGGATGGATCTTGAGAGTATAATGTAAGCGAAATAAGTCAGACAGAAAAAGCAGAGAACCCTATGATTTCACCCATATGTGGTACATAAACCAAAATCAACAAGAGAACGAGACAAACAAATGAGAAACAAAAACTCATAGATACAGACAATAGTTAATGGTTACCAGAGGGTAAGGGGCATGGGGGGTTAGAGATAAGGGTAAGTGGGGTCAAATAAATGGTGATGGAAGGAATAGTGACTCTGGGTGGTGAATACACAATGGGATTTATGGATGATGTAATACAGAATTGTACACCTAAAATCTATGTAATTTTACTAACAATTGTCACCCCAATAAATTTATAAAAAAGAATCATTCCAAAATTTATGCAAATATTATATGCAAAATTTGGGCCTTCCCTTTTATGACCCTCTCTTTCCCAAGAATTGAACTTTTATTTTCCGGCTCCTGTCATTCTCCAAAACTCTGTTCTCTGATTCATTAAGCCAGTAAATTGTGACATTTTGTCTAGTTTCCCATTACTGTGTCTGAGACCTGTCCTTACGGACAAAACCATAAAAATTGAACACTGTGACATCCTGTCTTCCTAATGAAGCTACCGAAGCATAAAGCTTCTTTCTAAGAAAGTTTTTAATTAGGTTTATTTGACAGTAATTTTTTAAAGTAATCCCTTTAATCTCTAACTCCACACAAGGCATTACTATAATTAGTTTACATTTTCCTTACCAGTATGTTGCAGTTTGTTCATATTTCTTCTTAATCCTTTGTTAAAACTGTAATTTTGTGATGTTATAAAGTTAAATAAATGAATAGATTATTTTTGTTTTCCTATAGCTGAGATAATTTTAACTCTTATTTTAGTAATTCATTATCCCTTTGTATCGTGTTACATTTTATTTTTATGTGGTCTAAATTTGGAAGTAAATTGAACTATACAATATTTCAAATTTTGTTTCTAATGGAAACTTTAAACAGTAAACCACAATTCTTTAATCTTCATCTTCAAATTTACATAGGATATATTTTTCAAATACTTTACCTACAATCTAATCCTCATATAATCTAATGGTCATTGATGCTTGATTATAGATAAATAAGCAGAGAAAATGTTGATCTGGCTTTAAAATTCTATATTCATATAGTTATGATAATTTGTGGCAGATGACAGAAAGTCAATTCTAAAATGTTTAAGCCAAACAGAGAATTCATTAGCTAGCATAATTTGGAACATCCTAGGATGAATTAAATTCAGATATGACTCAATCCAAGGCTTTGTTCAGTGTCACCAGATATGTGACATTTTTTTAAAGTTTATTGGGGTGACAATTGTTAGTAAAATTACATAGATTTCAGGTGTACAATTATGTATTACATCATCTATAAATCCGATTGTGTGTTCACCAACCAGAGTCAGTTCTCCTTCCATCACCATATATTTGACCCCCCTTACCCTCATCTCCGACACCCCACCCCCCTTACCCTCTAGTAACCACTAAACTATTGTCTGTGTCTATGAGTTTTTGTTTCTCATTGTTTTGTCTTGTGCTGTTGTTGTTTTTGGTTTATGTACCACATATGAGTGAAATCATATGGTTCTCTGCTTTTTCTGTCTGATTTATTTCGCTTAGCATTATACTCTCAAGATCCATCCATGTTGTCACAAATGTTCCTATATCATCTTTCTTACCGCCAAATAATATTCCATTGTGTATATATACCACTTCTTTATCCATTCATCTATCGCAGGACATTTTGGTTCTTTCCATGTCTTGGCCACAGTAAAAAAAGCTGCCATGAACATTGGAGCACAAGTGTCTTTATGGATAAATGTTTTCAGATTTTTGGGATAGATACCCAGGAGAGGGATTGCTGGGTCTTATGTTAATTTTATTCGTAATTTTTTGAGGAACCTCCAAACTGCCTTCCATAACGGCTGCAACAGTCTGCATTCCCACCAACAGTGTATGAGGATTCCTTTTTCTCCACAGTAGGTTACCGTCTTCTTTTCCCTGGCTGCCTTGAGGATTCTTTCTTTGTCGTTGATTTTAGACAGCTTCACTACAATGTGCCTTGGATAAGGTCTGTTGGGATTGAGGTAATTAGGTGTTCTATTTGCTTCTTGGATTCGAGGATCCAGTTCTGTCCACAAGTTTGGGAAGTTCTCATCGATAATTTGTTCGAATATATTCTCTGTTCCCTTCTCTCTTTCTTCTCTTTCTGGTATGCCCATTATTTTTATATTGCTCTTTCTGATGGAGTCAGTTCTTGTAGAGTTCTTTCATTTCTTTTAAGTCTCAAGTCTCTTTCTTCTTCCATCTGTGTAATTTCCAGGTTGCTATCTTCGATGTCACTGATTCTTTCCTCCACCTGGACAACTCTACTACCTAAGCTGGCTATTTCATTCTTAATTTCTTCTATTGAGTTCTTAATCTCCAGAAATTCTATTTGGTTCTTTTTTAAGATTTCAATCTGTTTTGTAAAATGCTCAGGTTGTTCTTTGATTGCATTTCTGAGTTCATTAAAGTGCCTTTCTGTATTTTCTTGCATCTCTTTGAGGTTTTTCAGAACTGCAATCTTGAATTCTCTGTCATTTAAGTCACATATTTCCACATCTTTAAGTTCCATTTCTGGAGACTTTTCACTTTCTGAGCTGTCTTATTGCCTTGGTTATTCATGGCAATTACTGAGTTATTATTTCTCTTCCTAGACATCTACAGGAGTGGCTTCTGCAACGGGTTGATAGGAAGAGGTCTTTCTTTTGTTTTCCAATACTTGATGGTAGAATATTTTATTTTCTCTCCGACTGCAGTCTTTTTTTTCCCTCTCTCACACAGTAGTGCGATGTTTTCTCTGCACTATTCCAGCTTCCCACACAATGGGGGGATTCCCTGGGAGACTGGCTTCTCCTCTGTTAACAGTTCGCCTGGGTCATAGGGCACCTCGTCCCTTTGGGGATGCGGAGATCTTTTGAAGTTCCAAAGCTCTTCCTGCACCAGATTCAGAGCCCATATATTTCAGCAGTTCTGTTTACTCCTGTAGGGATACGCCCAGATAGGTGGGGGCAGGGGCGGTGTGAAGTGTGAGAGGTGGCCCAGAGCAATGGTGGCAACGACCACAGCTGGTCCTGCTTCCACAGCTCCCTCCCCTTTGCCAGAACTAGTTAGGCTGTGAATCTGTGTCTGAGGTCCACAGTTCTCAGAACAGCAAATATTCTGTTCTTTTGATCTGACACTGCTATTGTTCTGCTTCTAGCACCTTGCAGGTGGGGCGGGGTGAGCTGTGGGAGGGTAGGGAGGGGGCGGCTAGTCTCAGTGCCTAAGGCTTCCATTCTCTGCTCGGCAGTGAGGGCTTAAACCACCGTTTTCAGCCTTCTTCCCTCAGTCTTTTCTTGGAGGTCTCTACCATGAGCATTGGGTTCAGCTGTGTAATATGCTGCCCCCTCAGCCTTGTGGGCCATAAGCGGAGCCCTAGCAGTCTGAGTTTTTCCCTCTCCTGCAGCTGCGGTAGTTCCGGGATGCAGCGAGCTCGGAGCACTGAGGTAGGTCTGTGTCTTGCCCCTGCGCGTCTCTGTCTCCGCACTTCTCCCTTCCCTCCTCCCCCGCTCGCGCAATTAGCCCACCTTTAGGTGAATTCGGTAGTGGGCCTATTCGTCTTGCCTGTCTGCTTTGCAGGGAGTCCTTTGTGGAGTTATTGTTGTTCGATTAGTTTTGAATTCTAGGGGAGCTTTACAGAGGCTCACGTCCTGCCGCCATTTTGATGACGTCTGCCTTCAATCTCTTCTTTTTCCCAAATTGATTTTGCCAAAGTAAAAAAGAGTTCTTATTGGTGCAATGTAGGGAATGAGCAAAATCTCTATAGCTAGGTTTTACACTCTAATTGGCCATGTTTAGCGTCACTGTCTCATTCCTGGTTTGAAAGGGTGGGGTCAATCCTGAGGATACACAAATTGGATCCTCAAAAGAAAATAAGGGTAAATATATACTGTGTATAAACAATTAAAGTCCAGTATAATATCAGATGCCTTAAGATTAAATTGTTTCACTGTTAATGTGCTTTCATTTCACTTATTTCTTTAAATGGCTAAATAAATTTGGTTATTAGTGTATGTTGGGTTTTTTAAAGTTATCTTCTACCAGAAATAGAACATATGGAATACTCCTGTCCCGCGTCAGGGCATTTCTTAAGCTTCTCATCATTTTTTTCTTACCTTGTGAATTGGGCTAAACACAGAGAGTAAATTGTTATTCTATGTTCCAAAATATTTCCTGAAATATTGTTATTATTCTCTTATTTAAATAAGATGCATGAAAGCCAAGTTTTGCTCTTGGCATTTTTTTCAAAACATATAATTAAATATAAATAAATTTATGATGATAAGTATATTCTGGCTAAAAGAAAGTTTTGACATTCTAAATAAGTCTCCACAAATAATATAATTAGACCCAAATTCTCCTGGTCTTATAAATAGGCTAAGTAATTCTTCTAAACATTCAAAGAATTAATACCAGTTCTTCACAAACTTTTCCAAAAATAGGAGATGAGTTAACGTTCTATGAATCAGCATTACCCTGATACCAAACAAGAGAAAAACATCCCAAGGAAAAAAACTAAAGACTACTAATTTTATGAATATAGATGCAAAATCCTCAACAAAGTATTAGTAAAGTGAATGAAGTAACCTAGAAAAACAACTATGCACTGTGACCAAATGAGATTTATCCCAGGAATGTAAGGCTGGCTTAGCATCCAACAATTAATTAATGTAATATACCATATTAATAAAATAAAGGAAAAAAACATATAATCATCTTTAAAAATGCAGAAAATGCATCAACAAGATTCAACATCTTTTCTTGATTAAACATTCAACAAACTAGGAATAGAAAGGAACTCCTTCAACATGAGAAAGCATTTATTAAAAAACTCAATGGTGAAAGGCTGAAATATTTCCTCCTAAGATAGGAATAAAATGTCTGTTCTCACTACTTCAAAATTTTATTCAAAATTCCACTGTAGGGTTTAACCAGGGTATTTAGGCAAAAGAAAACCAAAGAAAAGTAAGTCAAAGATATCAGATTGGAAACATAAAAGTAAAAACTGTCTCTATTTTCAGATGCTATGATCCTGTATATAAAATATCCTACGAAATCCACTAAAAATGGTTAAGCTTATAAACAAGGTTCAGCAAGGTTACATGATAAAATATCAATATACAAAAATCAATTGTATTTCTACACATTAACAACAAACAATTTGAAAATGAAATTGAGAAAACGATTCCATTTATAATAGCATCAAAGAGAATAAAATACTTAGGTATAAATTTAACAAAGATATGTGAGACTTGTACAATACCGTGTTTCCCCGAAAATAAGACCTAACCTGAAAATAAGCCCTACCATGATTTTTCAGGATGACATTCCCTGAACATAAACCCTAATGCGTCTTTTAGAGCACAACTTAATATAAGACCCCGTCTTATTTTCAGGGAAACACGGTACATCCTACAAAATATTGCTGGAATAAATTTTTTTAACTAAAATTTATTGGTATCACAATGGTTAGTAAAATTACATAGAATAAATTTGAGAAAATAAAAGTAAATGGGAAAAGTTGCCAATGCTTATGGATCAGAAGACCATGTTGTTAGATGGTAATACTCCCTCAAAACTGATCTATATATTTAATGCAATTCCTATAAAAATTCCAGGTGGCCTTTTTGCAAGAATTGACATGGTCATATTACCATTTATATAAGACTGCTAAGGACCTGGAATAGCCCAAGCAATTTTGAAAACTAAGAACAAAGTTAGAGAACTCACACTTTGTGATTTCAAAACTTATTGCAAAACTACACTAATTAAGACAGTATATACTGATATAAGTATAGATATATAAATCACTAGAGTACAATTGAGAGTATATGAATGAACTGTTTTATTTATAGTCAATTAATTATATTTGACAAAGTTACCAATAAAATAACAGGGGGGACGACTAGTCTTCAACAATGGTACTTAGCACAACTAGATATCTACATGCGAAAGAATAAATTTGGACCTTTACCTCACAGCATACCCCAAAATTAACTTAAAATGGATCATGGAATTAAATATAAGAGATAATACTATTAAAGTCTAAGAGGAAAACATTTTCTTGGTTTCAGCAATATTTGTTAGATATGACTCAAAAAGCACAGGTGACAAAAGAAAAAAAATAGATAAATTATACAGCTTCAAAAACTGTTTTTGTTGCAAGTGACATATACATACCATAAAACAAGTGAAAGGATACCAAAAGAAGGGGAGAAAATATTTGCAAATTATATTTGAAAAATATACTTTTATCTAGAATATATAAAGAATTCTTACAACTCGATAATAAAAGATAAATAATCCAATTTAAGAGTGGGCAAAGGATTTGAAAAGATATTTCTCCAAAGAAGATATACAAAGAGCCAATAAGCACATAAAAGTATTCTCAACACCATTAATTGTAAGGGAAATTAAGTCTAAACCACATGGATACCACTTCACACCCATTAGGATGGCTATAATCAAAAAAGACAGATGATAGCAAGTTTTGTTGAGGATTTGGAGAAATTGGATCACACATCACTGGTAGGAATGTAAAATGGTGCAGCCCCTTTAGAAAACAGTCTGACAGTATAGCAGAGTATGGTACAGTATTATTGCTTCCTATACAATATAAAGCATGAAAGATTTTGAAAAGCACTTATCTATCCAAGTCTTTATTTGCCAAGAATGGATGCAGTTTCCTTGGCTCATTGGCTTGTTGGTCTCAGACAAATCTCAGACCATAGAAGGCAAAGCTCAATCTAATTCCAAGTGTCTGGATTAGAACATACTAGCCTACTGTAACATCAGTGGAATGAGGTGGAATTATTTTCTTACTGCATAATTCCCCAGAGTGTTGCAAGATGGTAATTCGGTGTTGAAGAAAGGTAGTGCTCCCACCATGTACCGCTACTAGAGCTTTCCTGTTTCTACCCCATCCTTCCGTAGTATATTTGTAATTGCTGCACACTCTGGGCATAAAAGGCATGCTTACCTGTATTCCATCCATTCCCTTTTCTCTCTTTTTTTCCTGGTTGCTACTATTTTGATCATATAAAGAAAAGTGGGAGTGTGGGCAGTGGTAAAGGGAAGATTTAATTACAATGGTTATCTAAAAGGAGAATGGATTCATTTTTAGGCCTGCTATAATAAAATACCACACACAGGGTAGCCTCAAGCAACAGAAATTTATTTTCTGGTAGTTATGGAGGCTAGAAGTCTAAAATCAAGTTTTTGACAGGGCTGTGGTCCCTCTGAAGGGAATGATCTGTACCATGACTTTCTCCTAGCTTCTGGCTGTTGTTGGCAATCCATGATGTTCTTGGCTTGTAGATGCATCATTCTAGTTTCTGCCTACATCTTCACATGACATTCTCCTTTCTGTGTCTCTATGTCCAAAATTCCTTCTTTTTATAAGGACACCAGTCATACTGGATTTAGGGCCCATCCTTATCCAGTATGACCTCGTCATAATTTAAACTAATTACATATGTAAAAACTCTTATTTCCTAATAAGGCCACATTCTCAGGTTCCAGTAGGGGACTCACTATTTAACCCACCACAGACAGTAATAGTGTAGTACAAAAGACTGTCTAGGTGTGTGTGTGTGTGTGTGTGTGTGTGTGTGTGTGTGTGTGTGTGTGTGTGGTGGTGGTGGTGGTGGTGGTGGTGTAGAATCTGGGGGCAGATTGACAGGGAGAGAGTAGGTAGATCTTGAGAATGTATATCACCGAGCACTTTCTTTGTTCTAGGCTCTGCACTGGTGGGCAAACAATATTTCATTTAACCTTTGCAGCAGTCCTGTGCCATGGATATTGTTATTTCAACTCTACAGATGAGAAAGTTGATGTTTAGCACTGGTGTTTAGCAAGGTCACACTTTTATTAAGAGTTCAACTTGGATTCCATGATGCATGTCTACCTCTAAAACCCATCAAGTTAAACGCTAATCTATAGTGCCTTAACATTTTTCAGGAAAAGTGTTAGGTTTTAGTGATTCAAAGGATACGAGGAAAAGGGAAAGTATAAGATAATGCAAGTCCAAGATTGGATAATTTGGAGACTAGCTAGTACCAGTAATGAATATTAAAATGAGATCATCAGTAAGCATGATACAGATTTCTCTATTGTTTTGGTTGAGAAATGCGTAGGGATGATAAATGGTGATCCACATTAAAATACACATTGATTCTCCTTCCATCACCATATAATTTTACTAACCAATGTCACCCCAATAAATTTAATTTTCAAAAAATACACATTGATGTAAAGAATCTAAGAATTTTATTGAGGGTAACCAATTTGTGGTCTATGTTCTCTCTTAGTTCTACACAGCATCATTTTTCAGTATCTGGTGACTAGGTGCTTTTCATTTGTTTCAGAGCCTTAAGTCAGGCATGAAGCCACCTGCCTCAAGTGCTCCATACCACCAAAAAAAAAAAAATCTCTTTTTCACTCAAACAGTATTTTATTTGTTCAAGTTCACTTAAACTGTATTAATTATAAGAGGACAAAAAAAAGGCATCCCCCATGTTTGTGTTTGCTTTTCCTAGTGAAATATGTGTGCAGCTGGATCTAGCTTCAGCCATTTGTTCATGTCAAATCAGAAGCCACTGTACTCAATTTAGCTTTGTTTTGACCATTACATGGTTCTCTGCAGCATTTCAGCTGATTGTGGGCCTGGGTGAGTCATTCCTAGGTGACTTCTTTTTATTAAGGCTATTTGTAAAAACCAATAACCACCACAAAAGAGAGTATGGAATTGGGTGGGTACATTTTTAAAAAGTTATTTTCCAATTGGGATGCAAGGACTCTAGCAAAAAAATGCTAATGGAAACATTGCACGAATTCTTCATGTTACTTAAAATTAAACTAAGGTATCCTTAACAACTATAAAAATTATAGATGATGGATTTTTTTAATGCTTTCAAATATATTTAATTTTTCTTGGTGGTACTTTTACTTTGCTCTTTATAGGTTTAATGTGTATTATTAGAACATATTAAAAGTAGTATTTGACAATGTAAAATTGCTTGCAATTCAGAATATTAAGAGATTCCATTACCATTCTTCAAAAGGCAGGACTATTATTTTTATATAAAATATGCTTCAGATAATGATCATTTATTTAAGATTCCTTATTTTATATATATTATAATTCAAGAATTCCTTTGGGGGGGCATAAGGAAGTATTAGTGAAATATAGACTATAGTATATTCATATACTATTTTTTTGAGGAAGTAGATTTGAAAAAAAAAAATTTTACATCGATGTGACTACAAGGCCTATCTTTTCCCCTATAATCTCTGCTTATTTTATAATATTTCCTATTTGCTACTTTCTTTTTCTTTTAATTACCAATTTACATTGAGCTCCTGGAGAAAACATGCTGATAGTTTTTTCCAACCATGATATTAGATGCACTTTGCAGTAGCTAGGAACCTTATCAAATACGTGTTCTGTCTCTAAAATGTGTGGGTTATATATGATTTGAATTTCTTCTCTAAGAAAATAAAGTTTCATTGAGCCAGATGTATATCAGTTAAAGAATCAGTTAAAACAATTTGGTATATTGGTTTATGTATTCCTTAACCATTTTATACAAATTTGTAAATTTATTATATATGTAATTGTTTCTTATTTTTTATCAGTATATGAGAAAATACTGAAACTCATATTGAATATGTAATCTTATGAATGGTGACACTTAGAAATAGTTTTTTAAACTGAACATTTTCTTTGTACAAGAATGTAATTGATAAGGCTTTTGTATTCTGGTTGCATATGCAAATTGTTATAAGGTAAATTACAGTTGGGAATAGTTTATATTTCCAGTATAAAGCTGACTAAATTATTCACTATCGTGATAAGTTTATTTTCACCTTCTGGAATTCTATTTAATGAGCAGAAGAGTTGTGGACATAAGAATAAATAATGTTAATACAAATAGGGGTTAGTTTCCAACTGCATGATATATGTGCAGAAATTTTTTTACTGTGGTTCTCAGTTTTTGAGAAGGACTCATGATGTGTTCCAGGATGTGGAATACTTTCCCTTTGAACTTTCTTTAGCCACTCTCCTCCTTCCTTTACATGGTTATATGAATAGGGACTTCAGTCTTACCCTTCCTTCAACCAGCTCTAGCCCATATTCCCCCAGAAAATGTTCCTCATTCATTCACCCATAGTTTATTTTATGCATAGACACTGTGCTAGGGGCTAGATAACCAAGATGAATATGAAAGAGTCCTAACTCTTGGTGCTCAAAGATACAGAGAGTAAATGACGATGATGATTACAATAATGTAACAGGCACTCTTCAGAGGTTCTGAGCAAGGTCCCAATGAGCGCACACACAAAGGCGCTTAATTCTTCCAACAGAGATACAGTATAATTTAGTAGGTGAGATCTTGAGTTTTGAAGTCAAAAATATTCAGGTTTGAACCTTATTTCCACCACTAGCCAGTTGCATAGTAGCCATGGGCAAGGTACAGAATCTTCTCAAGCTTCCCGTTCCTCATCTCCAAAATGTAGGTACTACTACTAGATATGTCATATGTCTGTTCTGAGAATTGAATAAATCCAGTTGGGCAGTATTGAGGAGAGCGCCTAACATATGGTAAGTACTCAAAATTAGTAGCTACTTTGATTGCTGTTGTTTTCACCAGCTATGTCCAAGCAGCCTTTTGTACTTCAAACAGGGCGATTGTAATGAACCCCTTGATCACTGCCTTTTCCATTCCAACCATTGGGGTATTAGATACAGCACCCTACTCTACCAATACTATATCCTCTACTCAGTGAAAAACACTTGTACTCAAAGTCTTGGAGAGGCTGTGGAGAAAAGGGAACCCTTATACACTGCTGGTGGGAATGTAAACCGGTACAGCCACTATGGAAAATAGAACAGAAGTTCCTCAAAAAATTAAGAATAGAATTATCATATGACCCAGAAATCCCTCTTCTGGCCAAGATATGGAAATAACCAATGTGTACTTCGATAGATGATTGGATAAAGATGTGGTACATACAGACTGTGCCAAAAAAATGTATGCACATTTTAAGAAAGGAAGAAACTGTATTAAAATTGTAATACTCAATATCTACTGATAACAAAAGATGAATACAAGTCACATTTGTCTTCTGCAATGACAAGAGGTACTCAAAGTGGTTACCATCAACGTAACTTTAATACAGTTTTCTCCTTTCTTAAAATGTGTATACATTTTTTGGCATCCTCTGTATATACAATGGAATATTACTCTGCCATAAGAAAAGATGAATACTGTCATTTGTGACAACATGGGTGGATCTTGAGACTATCATACTAAGTGAAATAAGACAGAAAAAGTCAAGAATCATATGACTTCACTCATATGTGGGATATAAAACTGAAAGCAACAAAGGACAAACAAACGAAGAAACAAAAACTCATAGACACAGACAACAGTTTAGTGGTTACCAGAGGGTAACGGGGAGAGGAACATGGAAGAAAAGGGTAAAGGGGGTCAAATATATAGTAATGGAAGGAGAACTGACTCTGGCTGGTGAATACACAATAAAATATATAGGTGATGTATTACAGAAATGTACACCTGAAACCTACATAATTTTACTAACCCAGTCACCCCCAGTAAATTTAATAAATAAATAAATACATACAAACAAACAAAAAACACTTTTACTTAATCTTGAACATGTGAGATGAAGACTAAGACCCAGCAGTTATTGTCTAGTCAGGTTACTAAGAGTTGGTTTTCACTGTTTCCAGGGATGAAAGTATATATACACCAACAAATGCCTATAGATCAGGGCTCAGCAAAACATTTCTGTGAAGAGTCATATAGTAAATATTTTAGGCTTTGTGGGCCATAAGGTCTGTGTCAACAACTATCTGTTGTTGCCAAAGTAGTCATGGACAGCATGTAAATAAATGGGTTGGACTATTTTCTAATAAAGTTTTATTTATAGAAAAACCCACTTACGCTATAGTTTGCTGACCCTTGTTGGAGAGCATATATAGTGGTTGTATATCATTTATATATTATATGAAACTAATCTGTGAACTCACTAAGATCTCACTGAGGCCAAGTCTTACTGATCTCTGTAAAATATATAAATAAACACATAGTTGGGATTTAAAAAATATTTTTCTGAGCAAATAAGTTGATGGTGAAAAAATTATATAACTAAAATATCTTGATAAATTATATATATGTGTGTATATATATATAACAGATACATTTGTATAATATTAAAACTGTGGTAGGATGAATTAATTTAATATAAATGAATTCAATTTTCAAAAATAGTGAAGGTTAACTAAAATAAAGTAACCTTTTATTATAATGTTTCTAGAAAGAGATATTGAAAGTGTGTTTTTGTGTGTGTCTTGGGGTGGAGAGAGAGAGAGAGAGAGAGAGAGAGAGAGAGAGAGAGAGAGAGAGAGAGAGGAAATGAGAATCCCGGGCTAATATAGATATCATAACAGAGCATTAGATTGTGTTCTGAATTTGCAGGCAGTTATAGGAAAAAGCAAAACACAATAGAATACATAATCTAATCAAAAGAAACATACCATTTTTCTATACAAGCAAATATTTTTCCTGGTACTGAAAGAAATATAATAGAAGTCCTTATACAAGGACTATAGAGCAACATAATAGTAATATTTCCAATGATGGATCTAGAAAAAGTCCAAAATGTTCCTCGTTTCATTGTATCATATGTGGATATTTAACTAAAGCCAGGATCAACATTAAAACATACCTTATTAAAAATGTGGTTTTAGGAGAAATTTTATTTCGGAACGATTTCTACCCCATATACTATAAATAAGAAAAGTCTCAAAGGATGGACTGAATATTGTAATTCATTACTGGCCCTCATTATGTCTAGGTCTGTAAGGAACCACTGGCTTATTATTAGTCAATGATGAAAAGCCTTTCACCTAGACAGTAGTTATGATAAATTCCATTACACATATATCAAACAAAGCACTTTTCCATGTACTATCTTGTTAGACCTCTCAACAACCCTGGACAAGCATTATTTTCACTATTTTATGAATGAAGAAATGGCAGTGATGAGATATGAGGTATGACAACCCCTGGTAAAAGATAGAATAAAGGCTAGATTTCACGCTCTAGACAGAAGAGTAGCATCTTCTGAGACTCATCACTTCAGTTTAAAATTTCCAAACTTCTTTTTTGAAGAGTAAACCATTCTTAACACATGGAAACTCAATATATGGAAAAAACAAACAAACAACAAAACCCAGAGAACTGTTCTGGTTAAATAAGAATGTTTTATGTCTAGACGCCACCTTATTTTCATTCCACCTTATCCCAGTACTCTTCCAGAGTGGCCCTTAAGGAACCAATGTCCATAAGATGCTTGGTGCTGAGTTTGAAAACCACTGGTCTATACCAGTGAAGATGCAAAGACTTTCATTTAGGAGATGAATGAGCACAATTTTTAAAAAGTTTTTGTTGTACCTAGGGTATTATTTCCTTTGCTTATTAGTATAAGACCCTAAAGGATGAAAATACATGGCCTCAGTATATAAATACACCTAATGATTCTTGATTGAAACTTATGCAAATGTACTTAAAAGATAAAACATTTGTTAGTAAAATACTACTTTCATTTTCCAAATTCTTGAAAACCAAAAGGATATAGCCATGATAGAAAGGCCACATAAATGTGTGTATACACACACACACACACACACACACACACACACACACACACACACTCAGCACAATTAACACACTCTTCTTAGACTGATTACCTACTTGCCTTTACTGAAACTCAGAGGATGTGGATCACTATAATACTCTAAAACAAAGCTATATTACCTTCTTCCAGTATATTTCAGGACAGGTCTCTCCCTTTTCATTTGCAATTACGGCTCATGATGCTCCTCCTAGGTTTTTGTTAAATTTTGATAATTTAAAAAGGAAAGTAAACATTTTCAAAACCTTAATGGGTAGTTCTTATTGGTTCAGAAATCTAACCTCAGCCTAGTCAGTCATGAAATATCTCTTTGGTCTTCCTAATGAAAGTCCAACTGCAATTACTTTCTTTTCCTCACTAAATATACATATATTTATACACATATATGTTTGTTTCTTTGAGGAGTCCACCATAAGGCCTTCTCTACCTTCTCTTTGCTACTCCTTTAGATTTTTTTTGTCACTCCCTTTCATTTACTGAAGAATTTATCACTTGGTTTATATTCTTTCTGCACATTCAAACTGCCCTTATCATTCCTGGCAATTTCAACATCCGTGTGGTGAAAAACTCACTCTAAGTTCTTTGACCTATTTCTCCACTCCACATCAGCCTGAACCAAGTCCTCAAAAACTGCACTAACTCCAACATCCAAAGTGCAAACATCCCACTCCCTCAGCATGGCCTTTCCTTTCACGTTTTTCTCTCTAATGCACTAGAACAATCATTACTTCCAACCCACTATTTCTACTGATGGCTCTTTCTTCGCCATTCCTCTTTTCATCACATTCTTTCATGATTAGCCTAATCCCACTGGTCCTTTTTTATATGTACTCCCTTGAAAACACCCTCTGGTATCTTGCTCCATCTCACTCCATTATATTTCCCTTGATAAAATCCCTCTGCTGTTTAAACTAGCCATTTGCCTTTTCCTTTCCTGCATCCCATCCACTTAACATTGCCGGAAAGAATCACAAAACTTGGCAAGTTGTTTTCACCTTGACTTCATTAGCAAAACCTAAATAGATCTTTAGCACTGCCCAGTAACTTTATAGTTTCCGGTCTCCAAAATAAGTAGTTTAACCTTTTTCCTCTCTTTTTAAACCTCCTTATTTGGATCCTTTCTCCTTACACTGAGCACATGATCTCACCTCACACTTTATTGAAGAAAAGAGTACATGTCAAGTGGGAATTCCCTCCTCTTCCCACCACTAAGTTATGATCCCACTCTATCTCCTCTCTCCTCCTGTTAGGTGTTAGGGAGAGCTTTGTCTCCTACTGAAAGACCGTCCATTTGTATGTGTTGTTTCTTTCATCTACTAGAAAATAGGCTCAATGAAGGCAGATATCATCTATTCTGTTTTTACCATCAATGTGCCTCATACCTTGTACAATGTTTGGTATAATATACATTTATGCGTATTATTTATATTTGCACATCTGTGCTTGTGAGAAACAGACAGAAACAAAGGAGGTGCAATGCATGCTATATCTCTTGGCTTATATCTGAAAATTTAACAACCAAATCCTTTTTCATTGCCCTCTGATATTTTAGCAGAACAGATCTTAAAAGATTATGGCATCCCAAGCTACAGTGATACCTTTTCATTTCAGGAGAAGTGCCAGGTCATCAGGTTATTATGCAAAATAGACAGAAAATTATTTCTACTCTTCTATAGAAATCAAAACTGCTGAATATAACATCACATACAGGATAAGAATAATAAGCCTATAACGTAGTCACCGAACTCTGAAATTGCGTTCATTTGGAGCATTAGTTTCCCAGAATTATTTCGGTTGGTTCTCACATTAATAAAAGTGCATTACCTGTTTTAATAATTTTGGAGGAAAGAAGAATTAGCCTGGCTCCTAATCTGCACATGGAGAGTGTGAGCACCGCAGAGCATATAAGTGAATCTCACAATGATTAAGTGCTCCTCTTACATGTAATCCAAATAGAAATGAAAATCTGAGGCAACTAGATTTTCATTAAATATGAACACTGTGCTTTAAGAATACATTATGATTTTTTTAATATTAAATTGGAGCTGTTTAGATGACCTATTCTGTTTCCAGAAACCTGCTTAAAGATATGACTGGAGAGCTGAGGTCAACAAAAAACAAAAACAAAAACAAAGTAGATCGTGGTGGATTATAAACACATTTAGAAGATAGCCAGGTTCTGTGACACCAAAACAATAGATAGGTTCTAAGAAGAGGCAAGGAATGGACCTTAAAGGGCCCCCAAAAACAGTGGTTAAAATGGAGCTGGAATACATACAGGTCAATATCAATCTAAATCAAGCTAGCCTCTCTTACATTTCTCAAAAATGGGCATGGTAGAGAAGTATTTGGTTTGCAAAGGGCTTCCTGTCAGACTGTATCCCAAGTTAACAGACTGTAATGATGTCAAGAAAGTAAACAGAATGTGATTTGATAATTTAAAAAGAAAAGTAAAAATTTTCAAAACCTTAATGTGTAGTTCTTATTGGTTCAGAAATCTAACCTCAGCCTAGTCAGTCATGAAATATCTCTTTGGTCTTCCTAATGAAAGTCCAACTGCATTTACTTTCTTTTCCTCACTAAAAATCTTTGTGAATATTGTGTTAGATATTTAACTGTATTTCTTATTCATTTAAGCTTCATTAATGCCATTAAACCTGAGATGTACTTTAAGTGAAAGAAATATATATTCTAAACAGAAATACCCTTCTGGCCTATTATTGTCATTTCTTCTTCATAGTCTCAAGCATAATACCATTTTTCTTTATAGTAGTGGTTCATGGAGGGATACAATGTTCTATAATTACCCTAAACTGATAGTAAAATTTTGTGTACATATGCATTTTCCTGGCTGGGAAGAAAGTTCATAACTTTTATCAAATTCTCAAAAGGGTCCATGACCTGAAAAAGATTAAGGATCATTACTTCATAGCATCCATTAAGACTCTCTAAGACAACATGGTGAAATTAACCACATTTGTCTTTACTACATCTACTTCCCCTGTGCTTGGCTTTCTTCAAGTCCACAATTCTCTGGTAATCTCTGCTGGATTTCCTTTTTAAAGGAAAGAACTAAAGAACATTTAAAAACACGTTCTTTAGTCTTGCTTCTTTATAGGGAGCATTATGGAGACAGAGCCAGGAGTGCAGTTTCCAGGCTCTTGGCCTCACATGGAAAGGTGCTGGCTCGGGTAGTAAATGGCCACCAACTGTAATTGGATGGCCATCAGCTGTGGCTAGCTGGCCGTCAGCTGTAACCAGTGAGCCATTGGCCACTAATATAACTGCTGTGGCTACCCTAGCAGCAAATAGGGGCTAGCAAGAAGATGGTGGCTGAGCTAGCAAGAGCGGATTGCAGTTAGCACGGAGGATTGCAGCTAGCAAGTGAGGTTGGTTGGCAGAGAACTGGATGGCAGGTTGCAGATAGTGTGGCTCCTGCTTCCTGTGTCTCGAACCCAGCCGCCAGCGAGACTATAGTGGTATGACCCGCCCATCTATGGCTCCGTGGGTGTTCCTTTTTGTCCTCACCATATCCTGGGGAGTGGGACCAGAGACCCCGCATGCCACCCTGCATGACAAGCATGCTACTAACAACAGTAAAAAAAAAATGTTATTTGTACTATTTTTAATAAGTCATGTGAATGTTAAAGAATTAATCTGTATATTATGTTTGAAATCGTCTGTTTGAGGACTGGCAGAAACCTATTATCTCAACCACTGAGAGAACACTTTTATTTTTTTAAACAAAAATAATTATCATTAGCCTTATGTATGCTCTGCTTTGTGTTCAAGTTGTAATAAACTATCCTTATGCAGTCAGTATTCAGTCAGGTCTAAATGTAATATGAATTCCTGGAACAAGGTCATTTGATAAAAGTAAAATAAAATTCCAGAGTATTTTAACTTCAATTTTTCTCACATGTACAAGCCATTTTTGATGTTAAATCTTCAACCTCCATTAAAGACTAAAGAACTCATTTAGGTATTTTGTCCAAGAAGACTTAATTGTTGATGTTGAGTTCCATTTTCTACATTTTCATCGAATAGCCATTTCATACGCTGTACTATCTAATTGAAATCTAACAAAAATAAGTTTATAGGTATACAAGCTTTTGCTTTTTGTAAAACATAATAACCAGTCTTTTTATGTGTATTTGTTAAATGCCTATTATGTGAAAAATTATTAAGGTCCAGTAAGATAAATGATGCAAATGTTCTGTAACCTAGTAATGCCATTTTAATATAAAAATTAGACTGAGTAAAGAAAAAATAGTATTTAACAGATGCCATTGGTACCCCATTCAGATTCCCTTTACCAGGCCACACCAGCCACCCCCTGGCTGCTGTGATACTGGCTGCTATAGCTCACAACCCCTTCTCCAGAGATTTGTCCCACCCAGAAAAACCTTGAAGTTAATCCTCCATTTCCCAAAGTGGCCAAGACATTTGTTGGCAAATGTCTTACTAACATGGAGATATAAAAGCTTAGGCTCCTTGCTTCAAGGTGGGAAAAACTCGGTGGTACAGTTTCTGTTCCAGAACTCCCAGCAGGAGCAGGCTGAGGCTAGACTTCTCCTGAAACTGTATTTTTGCTTAGCTCTTTTATCTATCATCTTGCTTCCCTCACTCCCTTACAGGTTTCTCCTGAGGATACTCCCTCAGGAAATCACTTGCTAAAGAATCCTCATCTTAGGCTCTGTTTCTAGGGAACCTGCATTAATATAGAGTAGAAGCACTGTTTTGATATCTGTTCTTTTATAAACTATTCTTTTTTGTTATTATATAGCAATCATAGGATCACCAAACTATAGAGTTGCGAAAGAATTTGGAATTTACCAACTTTGCCTCTTTCAAACGGATAATGAGGTCAACTAAGTGACTTAAACAAATGCCAAAAAATAGTTTGGGACAGAACTTAAACACAGGTTTTCTGGTTTCTAGTCCTGTGATTTTCATATAATTATTAATAGTTAAGAGGACTAATAGTTACGCGTTCCTTTTATGAAATCATGAATGAAGAGAATGGCTTTTTACATAAATATAAATGAATTTGTTAGGTATTCATGCAGGAAAGAATTATGAAACAAAGTCAAACCATTAACATTTGGAATGTTTAGCAATACTCTTGAAAACCCACAACATTGATTATTGCAGCACCTTTCCCTCCCTCTCCCAAATAAAGATCTCATTCCATCAGCCTCATAAATTTCAAATTTCTAAAAGAATACATAGATTCTCTTAGATTGAGTCAGGGCTGATTTCCTACATAGTGGGAAGATACTGAGTCCTGTAGAAATGCAATTACATGTAAAGCATGCCTACTTGTGTACCAGTATACAACCTTTAGAATTTGTCCTTCTGTGATCCTTCTTAAAACCACTTCAGAGAAACCTAAAATGTTACCGGTGTTGATACCTATTAACATCATGTTTGTTTATTAAATAAGTATGTGAGAGGAGTGACGTCACAGGAATGGTGTCAGCAGGGCACACTTTTTGAGTTCACCTCCGGATCTTATCACAAATGGGACATATAACCCAACAAAGGACTCTCTGCTCATCACACAGAACAGCTAAGAGTCTCGTGCAAGGATTACTTGAAGGTGCACAAATTGGGCGAGCAGGGGAAGAGGGAAGGGAGCGGAGTGGAGATGTGGCCTGCATCTGCAGCTGTGGGGACGCGGCCCGCACCTTTGGCTGTGGAGACTCGGCCCATATCTGTGGCTGTGGAAACACTGCCCACATCTGCGGTGGTGGAAACGCGACCCGCATCTGTGGTGGAAATGTGGCCGGAATTCGCAGCTGCAGAGACACAGGGGATCCCAGGATAGAACAGAGAACACAAAAGCCAGGAGATCGGCTCTTTCCCTGCATCCTAAAGCTGATCTCTCCTGCTGAAGGGGTAGCTAGTTGGGCCCTAGGTCGGACAAAGGACACAAACTCCATACCTTGGGCCCTTCCCTCCCCCCCCACTCTTCCAATCCTACCTCCACCCTTCCAGAGACTTAAACTGGCTTCTGAACTGAGGAGTAGTGTCAGATTACAGAGGAGCCTTAGTGCTCAGACTCTGGGAAGACTGGCAGCTCTGACCCAGGGAAGAGGCTGTGAAGAGTGTGAGTTTTTGCTGGGCTTGGAGAGAAGAGACTCCTCTACCCCCAGCCACCACTTTTTGTGGCCTGCGGGAAGAGTGTGACACAGCTGGGCTGGGAGAGAGAAGACCCCTCCATCCCCAGCCCCCATCCTTTCTGGCCTGCCTAGGGCAGGGCAATTACATCTGCCGAGGCACTCCCAAGGATCAGCAGTAAGCGGCAGACGCAGCTTCCAGCTTTCAGCAGCTCAGAAATCTCCTGCCCGCCACACACACACACACACACACACACACACACACACACACACACACGAGCGCGCGCGCGCGGATTAAGTGCCCTAAGACTCAGGAGAACTGGACACAGGGTTGGTGGTGCTACTCTCACTGTGCATATGTGCAGGCAAGGGCAGGAACTGCACTGACCTTGTAAAAACTAACATCCAGACCCCTCAGCCCCACACATCTAAATCTGCAGTCCCAAAGTCACTCTGGGCACCAGGTGACCGGCTCTGCCTGCACAATACACAAAGGACTCTTTGGTACAGCAGACGACAACCTGGAGATTACTTGGTGGGCTTAATCCAAGACTAGCGCTGCTTTTTGTTTTGCTTTGTTTTGTTTTGTCTTTATATCTTTATATTTTTGCCTGTGTTTAGTGGGGGTTGTCGGTTGTTTTTACATGTGAATGTATTTTATTTTTTCTTTGTTGTTGTTGTTATGCTTGGTGATTTGCTTTGTTCTGAAATTGCCCTACCAGGGACCAGCTTGAGAGACACAAGATTCAACATATCCAGAGGCCAATTCCGGACCAAACCAGAGTACTACCAGGTTTGACTTACAAGTCACACACCTAGAGGGAATTCTCTATAGGCACAAGAGCCCATAGAGGCTAAACCACATTTAAGCGGTCAACCCTCACACAGCAGAACACCCTGCGGTGGGCACAGCCAAGTCTCACAACTAGTCAGCCTAAGAGTTAACCCCACCTACTCACAAGCGAAAAGCAATTAAAGATCTTCTTTAACAGGACAATATACACAACACAAGAGTCACCTTTGCAGCACACGCAGAGGAGAAGATGGAAGTAGTGCAAGTCAAATATATAGGACACATACTACATAAGATAACCCAGCAAGAACTAAGAACTCTAGGAGATCTTCCTAATACATCAAAGCAAACGCAGAGAGTCAGCCAGAATGGGGAAACAAAGAAACATGTCCCAAATAAAAGAACAGAAGAAACCTCCAGAAGTGGAACCAAATGAAATAGAGGTAACCAACCTATCAGAGACAGAGTTCAGAACACTGATGATAAGAATGTTTAAGGAGCTTAGAGACAACATAAAGAAGGATACAGAAATCGTAACGAACAGCCAGTTAGAACCAAAGAATACAATTACTGAAATAAAGAACACACTTGAAGGAATTAACAGCAGGTTAGATGAAGCAGAGGATTGAATTAGCAACTTAGAAGACAAGTTAGCAGACATCACCCAAACAGAACAACAGAAAGAAAAAAGAATAAAAAAACAATGAAGATGGTTTAAAAGACCTCTGGGATAACATCAAGCACAACAACATGCGCATCATAGGAATACCAGAAGGTGAAGAGAGGAAGCAAGGGATTGAGAACATATTTGAAGTAATAATGTTCAAAAACTTCCCTAACCTGATGAAGGAAACCAACATACAAACTCAGGAAGTATAGAGAGTTCCAACCAGGATAAGTCCAAACAGGTCCACACCAAGACACATTATAGTTAAAATGGCAAAGGTTAAAGACAAAGAGAGAATCCTAAAAGCAGCAAGAGAAAGACAGAGGGTTACACACAGGGGAACTCCCATAAGACTATCAAATGATTTTCTTACAGAAACATTGAAGGCCAGGAGGGAGTGACAGGAGATACTCAAAGTGATGGAAAACAAAGGCCTACAACCTAGATTGCTTTATCCATCAAGGCTATCATTTAAAGTTGATGGAGAGATAAAGAGCTTCCCGGAAAAGAATAAGCTAAAGGAATTTATTACCACCAAGCCAGCATTGCAAGAAATACTAAAAGGACTTCTATAAATAAAAGAAAGATGAAAACAACCTAACTACAAATTGAAAAATGGCAATAACTATGCACATATCAATAATCACTTTAAATGTAAATGGATTAAATGCTCCAATCAAGAGACATAGGGTGGCTTAGTGGATAAGAAAGCAAGACCCTTGCATATGCTGTATACAAGAGACTCACCTCAGATCAAAAGACACACACTGAAAGTGTGTGAAAAGTGAAGGGTTGGAGTAAGATATTTCATGCAAATGGAAATGAGAAAAAAAGCTGGAGTTGCAATACTTATATCTGACAAAATAGACTTTAAAATGAAGAACATATTAAAAGACAAAGATGGGCACTATATAATAATAAAGGGATCGATCCGACAAGAGGACATAACCCTAGTAAACATCTATGCACCCAACATAGAAGCACCTAAATATATAAAACAGATATTGACTGACATAAAGACAGAGATCAACAGTAACACTATCATAGTAGAGGACTTCAACACACCTCTGACAACAAGGGACAGGTCTTCCAGACAGAAAATCAATATCAAAACAATAGCCTTAAATGATACATTGGACCACTTGGATTTAATCGATATTTTCAGAGTATTTCACCCCAATGCGGCAAAATACATGTTCTTCTCAAGCGCACATGGAACATTTTCCAAGATAGACCATATGTTAGGCCACAAAACAAGTCTTGATAAATTTAAGAAAATTGAAATCATACCAATTGTCTTCTCTGACCACAGTGCTATGAAATTAGAAATGAGCTACAGGAAAAAAACTGGAAGTCACACCAATTCATGGAAGATGAATAACATGTTACTAAATAATGAATGGGTCAAGCAGGAGATCAAGGAAGAAATCAAAAGATATCTTGAGACAAATGAAAATGAAAACACGATGAAAGCAGTCCTAAGAGGGAAATTCATAGCATTGCAGGCCTACCTAAAGAAACAAGAAACATCACTAATCAACAGTTTATTTTCACACTTAAGGGATCTGGAAAAAGAACAGCAAAATAAGTCCAAAGGGAGCACAAGGAAGGAGATAATAAAGATCAGAGCAGAAATAAATGAAATAGAAACCAGAAAAACAATACAAAAGATCAATGAATCCAAGAGTTGGTTCTTAAAGAAGATAAACAAAATCGACAAACCTTTAGCCAGACTCATTAAAAAAAAAGAGAGAGAGGACCCAAATTAATAAAATCAGAAAGGAAAGAGGAGAAGTGACAACAGACACAGCAGAAATACAAAAAAAAAAAAAAATTAAGAAATTACTATGAGCAACTATATTCCAACAAATTTGACAATCTGGAAGAATGGACAATTTTCTAGAAGCGTACAACCTTCCATGGCTAACTCAAGAAGAAACAGAAAATCTGAACAGACTGATTACCACCAGAGAAATTGAATCAGTAATCAACAATCTCCCAACAAACAAAAACCCTGGAACAGATGGCTTTACAGGTGAATTTTCCAAAACGTTCAAAAAAGAATTATCACGTATTCTCCTCAAGCTCTTCCAAAAAATCCAGAAGGAGGGAAGACTCCCAAACACTTTTTACAAAGCCACTATCACCCTGATCTCAAAATCAGACAAAGACACCACAAAAACAAAGAAAACTAAAGGCCGATACCACTAATGAACATAGATGCAAAAATCCTCAACAAAATATTAGCGAACAGAATTCAGCAATACATTGAAAAGATCATTCACCATGATCAAGTGGGATTCATCCCTGGTATGCAAGGGTGGTTCAACATCCGCAAATCAATTAATGTGGTACACCACATTAACAAAATGAAAAATAAAAATCACATGATCATATCAATAGATGCAGAAAAAGCATTTGATAAAATCCAGCAGCCATTTATGATAAAAACCCTTAAGAAAGTGGAAATAGAGGGATCATATCTCAACATAATAAAGGCCATATATGATAAACCCACAGCTAACATCATACTCAATGGGGAAAAGCTAAAACCATTCCCCCTAAGATCAGGAACAAGACAAGGTTGCCCACTTTCTCTACTTCTATTCAACATAGTGCTGGAAGTTCTAGCCACAGCAATCAGGCAAGAAAGAAATAAAAGGCATCCAAATTGGTAAGGAGGAAGTAAAATTATCATTATATGCAGATGACATGATACTATATATAGAGAACTCTAAAGACTCCACCAAGAAACTATTAGAGCTGAGAGATGAATTTAGTAAAGTAGCAGGATACGAAATTAATATTCAGAAATCAGTTGCATTTGTATGTACCAATGATAAAATATCAGAAGGAGAAATTAAAAAAGCAATCCCATTTGCAATTGCTCCAAAGACTATAAAATACCTGGGAATAAATTTAACCAAAGAAGAAAAAGATCTGTACTCAGAAAATTATAAGACACTGAAGAAAGAAATGAAAGAAGATACAAATAGATGGAAACACATACCAGGTTCATGGATAGGAAGAATTAATATAGTTAAAATGTCCATACTGCCTAAGGCAATATACATATTCAATGCAATTCCTATCAAACTACCAACGACGTTTTTCACAGAAATAGAACATATAATCCTAAAATTTATATGGGACCATAAAAGACCCTGGATAGCCTCAGTAATCTTGAGAAATAAGAACAAAGTAGGAGGCATAACAATACCTGACATCAAACTATACTACAAGGCTACAGTAATCAAAACAGCATGGTACTGGCATAAAAACAGACACATAGATCAATGGAACAGAACAGAGAGTCCAGAAATAAATCCATGCCTATATGGCCATTTAATCTATGACAATGGTAGCAAGAATGTACGGTGGGGTAATGACAGTCTATTCAATAAATGGTGCTGGGAAACCTAGACAGACACATGCAGAAAAATGAAACTGGACCACCTCCTTACACCATATACAAAAAATAAATTCAAAATGGCTTAAGGACTTAAATGTAAGATCTGAAACCATAAAATACCTAGAAGAAAATATAGGAAGAAACTTCATGGACGTTACCCAGAGTAAGATTTTTACTGATATATCCCCTCGCGCCAGAGAAGTAAGAGAAAAAATAAACACGTGGGATTACATCAAACTAAAAAGTTTTTTCACAGCAAAGGAAACCATCAATAAAACAAAAAGGTATCCTACTGAATGGGAAAATATATTTGCCAATGATATATCTGATAAGGGGTTAATATCACAAATCTATAAAAAACTCACTCAACTCAACTCCAAAAAAAACAAACAATCCAATTAAAAAATGGGCAGAGGACTTGAAGAGACATTTTTCTAAAAAGGACATACAGATGGCAAACAGACATATGAAGAAATGCTCAACCTCACTAACCATCAGAGAAATGTAAATAAAAACCACAATGAGATATCACCTCACCCCAGTCAAAATGGCTATCATCAATAAATCAACAAACAACAAGTGCTGGCGCAGATGTGGAGAAAAGGGAATGCTTGTGCACTGTTGGTGGGATTGCAGATTGGTGCAGTCACTATGGAAAACAGTATGGAGGTATCTCAAAAATCTGAAAATGGAACTACCTTATCATCCAGCAATTCCACTCCTAGGTATCTATCCGGAGAAATCCAAAACTCCAATTCAAAAATCAGTATGCACTCCTATGTTTATTGCAGCACTATACACAATAGCCAAGACATGAAAACAACCGAAATGTCCATCGGTAGATGACTGGATTAAGAAACTGTGGGACATTTATGCAATGGAGTGTTACCCAGCCATAAAGAAGAAAGAAAGCTTACCATTTGCAACAAAATGGATGGACCTAGAGAACATCATGTTAAGTGAAATAAGTCAGACAGAGAAAGATAAATACCATATGATCTCAATTATATGTGCAATCTAAAGAAAAGAATAAGTGAATGAACTAATCAGAAACAGTTTTTGAGACAAAGAGGAAAAACTAAGGGTTGCTAGATGGGCGGGGGGGTGGGGATAAGGGGGAAGGTGAGGGGATTAACCACAAGATGGCCATGGGGTTTTGAAAATTAATTTGGGGAACACAAGATGGCCACGGGGTTTTGAAAATTAATTTGGGGAACAACATCAATAATGTTGTAAAGATTTTGTAGGGTATCCAATGGACACGTGTGCCATTTGGGAGACCACCTCAGGGATGATGTAGATGCCTGATCACTGCACTGTACACCTGATGCTGAATAATAATGAATACCAACTATAATTTTACATATATATGTATATATATGTATGTATATACTTACAAGAAGTGGAGTACAGCATTAGGAATAGAGATAGTGGAAATGTAATGGCTCTGTGTGATGTCAGAGGGGTAGTGGATGGGGGGAGGGGGGTCCACACAGTGTGAGGGATATAAATGATAAACGTCTAAGTATTACTTTGTCTTGTGCACCTGGAACTAATAAAAAAATGTAAAAAAAAATAAGTATGTGAGACAAAGCAAGCAGAAAGCAAAATGTTTGACCTTGTTGGGTACAGATACTAAAGGAAAAGCTTTTTATCTCCTGCAAGGCAATGTTTCTGTACCTCAGCATCCCCTGAAATGTACCTGGGCTGCATCTTTTTGTTCTGAGTGTTGGAGATGCAGTCTATTATGGCAAGTTAAGAGTTGAATGCTAAATTGCTGCTCCTGTCTTTTATAAATGTGAACATGTGATTGGAGCCTAAGGAATCACAGAGGGTGCTCCTGAGCCAGAGGTAAAGTGGTTTCAGTAGCTGAAGACCTAGAGAGGCCAACCGACTATTTGAAAAGGATTGTCAGCAGGGGAAGCTCTTAAAAGTAGGCCTGGACAAAAAGAGAAGGTAGTGAAGGGAAGGAGAATGAGGGGAGGAGAGAAGGTGCTTTTCAAATTCAGGCAAAGTAGACATTTATGAAGAGCCAGAAACGCAAGTCAGAGTGGGCCAGTGAATGCTAAGGGTGCAAAAAAGATCCTCAGTAGCCGTTAGTCACAGATAATCAGAGAGCCAACCTGGGAATTCCCAGGATGTCCTGAGTTCAGATTAAAGCACAGCTAGTCTGGTTGAACTGGGTAGAAGGAGTAGGGAATTGAAACTATAGAATGTCTAAAATTTTATATCTCTCCAAGTAAAATCCTTAAGTCATCAGGTACTCCATTTATAGGAAGAGCTTTCCTTCAGTACCTTATACCTAGCCAAGTCAAAGCCTTGTTCCCCTTTGCTTTATCTCACACGTTTAAACAGTCTCTTTAACAGACTCTGAAGTTCATAGGTATCAGATGTTGATTATAACACTTTAGGTTTTTGTGAACTGAGTAAAAGCAAGCATCCCATCAAAAATACAAATTCTAAAGCTTTTACTGTAGCACAGACTCATGACTACTTTGGCTTTAGTACACAACATTTCAAAATTTCTGAGGCTGATGGAATGAAAAAAAATTTTTTTGAGGGTTGATATCAAAAATTAAAAGGACTGAGTCAGGATTGATCTACATTCTGGGAAAATACTGAGTCCTGTAGAAATTCAGTTATTATGCAAACTATGCCTACATTTGTTATGTTCTTTTTGTTGTTCTTTGCTGGTTCATTGCTACATTGGAAGTGATATCAAACCCAAAATGCTCCAAGGTATGTCACTCATAAACCAATAATGTAATATAGTCACCTTCTAAAAAGGAAGATGATAATCTATAGTGATTTGATTAGGTGTTGCTTAGTTGCTGCAAATATGAAGTAGATACTCTTCTGAACTTTTTAATTTCTCCTAACATAGTATAAAGAATATACTATGAAGTTGATTCTAGCCTGAAGTCCCAGGATTCCTCCACACCAAGTTTACAAAAAAAAAAGACAATAGTGAGCTTAGACAAGTATTTTATGGATGAAATATTTCTTTTAGGGGCCACTCTTGAATCTTGTAATCTTTCAACCTTCTCTTCTAACTGTCCAGTTATGGATATGTAAATGGACCAGAAAAGGCTAGGAAGCTTTCTGGTTTTATAACTTCACATTAAAGATAAATGATAAAGGCATGATAATATTTTCTCCTGGGATCTATATCCATTTAGATACTAAATCTTCTGACATCTTAATATATATATATATATATATATATATATATATATATATATATATATATATACACAATAAAAGTACTATAAATGAAGATTTCTTATATGTTCATTCATTCAAGAACATTTTATTGACCACTTAGTAAGTACAAGGTACTGTGTTAAGAACTAGCAGTGTTGTGGTAAATAAAAAAGTATGAGGTATGATCACAAAATGCAGTGAATGTTTACATTTAAAAATTATTACAGTAAAAGACACATTGCCATTAATTCCCCTCAAAATACTCCCCCTTGATTCGAACACACTTATCCCATCATTTTTGCCACTTTTTGACGCAGTTCTGGAAGACCTCTTTCGTGAGTGTCTAGTTGCATTGTCGTGGCTGCCTCGATGTCCTGAATCAATTCAAAACGTTTTCCTTTCATGATCATTTTGACTCTGGGGAAAACCCAGAGGTCACACGGTGCCAGATGCAGTGAATAAGGTGGATGAGGACACACTGTAATGTCTTTATTTGACACAAATTGCCATATACCAGAAGTGATGTGTGACACAGAGCCTTTCCGTTGTGATCACAAAATACGGTAAATGCTGCTGCTAAGTGCCATCCAATGGAAAGGCAGGGATCTTCAATACGGGAAGTGGCACGTTGAACCTTATTAACAGTGTGTGACAAGTTTCAACTTGTTCGGTGCAGTCAGTTGGGTGTAAGCTATAGTTGAGAGAAGGTGTGTTTTAAAGTGTGCTGTAAATCATCTTTCATCATGGCAATACTCCATGTCACACATCGCTTCTGGTATATGGCAATTTCTGTCAAATAAAAACATTACAGTGTGTCCTCATCCACCTTATTCACCGGATCTGGCACTGTGTGACTCCTGGCTCTTCCCCAAAATCAAAATGACCATGAGAGGAAAATATTTTGAATTGATTCAGGACATTGAGGCAGCCACAACAGTACAACTAAATACACTCACGAAAAAGGACTTTCAGAACTGCTTCAGAAAGTAGCAAGAATAAGTGTGGGTAAGCAAGGGTAAGTGTGATCAAAGCAATGGGGAGTATTTTATGGAGGATTAATGGAAATGTCTCTTTTGCTGTAATAAATTTTTTTTTATTTAAACATTCACCGTATTGTTTGATCACACCTCGTATAGCTCTTTTTCTCACTGAGGTCATGGTCTAGTATCCTTACTAGTTCAGTATCTAAAATAGCTAATTACTTGGGTTACATAGTTTAGCATCTATTGGAAGCACTCCAAGAAGTTTGGATGAGGGACATTTGTAGGTTACTCCTAGGCTTTATTTGGCAAGTTAAACTTAATACCTTCAATATAGGCAATTGGGAATCAAAAGGTGGTAAAGGACATTTAGGCACAAAGTCATCCATCAAATTAAATTGCTTAATCTATTCAACTCACTGCTTTTAACGTAAATGACCCTCACGAGTTAGTGGGCATTGGTATGGCCTTGTGTTCAAATAGAGTTTAAAATCAAAATATTAATCTTCTAAACAGATCATACTTTCCTTCCTAGGGAATGTATCCTTGATCCTTCCTAGGGAATGTATCCTTGATTTTGGTCTTTTTCTTTTAGGAGATAGCTATTTCCTCTTTCTGTAGAGGACAGGTCCCTAATTCTTTTTGTTTTCTTTTTATTTTTTTGTAGCTATTGGCATTTATTATTCATAAGTTTGATTTTTTCTCGTCTTTTTTTTTTTTTACATGTTTTTTATTAGTTTCAGGATTGTTTTTAGACTGGATACCATTGTGTCATTAGTAATGCAAATTGTACATTATGAACGAGACAATTCCAAGAATCCTATATCTAAATTTGGGATTCCCCAAAAGTACGTTGGGAGACATGAAGTGAGTGCAGATAGTTAATTTGGGAGATAATTATGAGATGTGCATGAAAGAAAGTTGGGAACATAAGACAGCGAAAGGGGAAATCTACCAAAAGGGTTTGAATGAGCATGTTATGGTAGGCAATGTGGGGGTCAATCCTACTGGAGACCCTCTGAGGAACAATGTGGAACGTGCTTCAGAATTATTCCATTAAAGGACAAAGTTAGATAAAACAGTTTAGGGTAGTGATTGGGGGACAGTTAAGCTTCAGATGCTTCTAGTCTTCCCAGCAAGCAGGCTGAGCAAGCTCTCCCAGTTCCAGAGAAAGCTCTTAGGTGAAGAAGCAGTGAGAACAGGCACTTGAAGTGGGAAATTGTCAGTGCACTGAGAATGGTCACCACAGCTGCAGGTTCATTTAGAGGTGGGAAAGGGATATGAGGCAGAGCATCCAGAGCATTGGTATATGTTATGAGCAAATTGCTATAAACTGTATTTACTTGGAAAAAGAACCATGGACAGTTAATATTTCACAAAGTGATCCATAGGCTGGTCCAAAATTCACCTTAAACAATATTTTCTGCAACACATCCAAAGAAAAATTGTGTGCATGTTTAGAGCATTTAAACTGTCTGATCAAAATAATGGTTATTCCACTAGGACAAAAAAATTGTGTACTATCATTTCTTCTTTCCCCCACCAATGACTTTTCCAAGGACAAAAGGGAGAGAGATATTCCACTGTGCAGTTTGCCCCTATGAATATAGCCCACTGACAGAACAATAAAGGGATGATGAATTCAGAGAGGCATTCATGCCACATTCTTTTATTGACGAAAAGAATGCCCTGTGCTTCTTTACTAATTTGTCCCATTTGCCTTATGACACCCTTGGGATGTCAGAGCAATTATCATTGCCTTTATTTTACAACTGAAGAAACTTAGTTTTGTTAAAAGCATGAATTGCACACCTGGGATGTGCCAAATATTGGGTTAGATACTCTTCCTCGGGATATTTCAGTTAATCCTACTCATAACTCTGGGGGTATTACTGTCTTTATTTTACTGATGAGGCACCAAATTTGTTGACTGAGTAAATTCCACACAATTATAACACACTGACAATATTAATGTTTTTATCTGTGTTAGCTTGATCCCCATTCAGATGAGAGTTAATTTGATTATAAGCTTCATGGGACAACAGTCACTGGTGGATTTATGTCTCATGTGATTCATCTTGTTCTTCTGCCGTCTACAAAATTTCACTTGAGTTTTATGCCTGGAAATTCTACTTATTGACATAGGTTATAAGACAATGTGTGGATTCACCCTTATTTACATCTATAGCCATATTTCACACAACATTCCCTCTCTTTCTCTCAGGTCTAGCCACACTAGCCTCGTGTTCATCTCTCAGACTTGCCATGCTCAGTCTTATCAGTGTACCTTTGTACATGCTGGTCCCTCTCCTGAGAATGGTTTTACCTTTCATCAGCACCAAGTAGACTCATGCTTCAGCTCTCAGCTTAAGCTCAAGATTCCTTGGAAAACTTACCCTAACTAATCTAAGCGAATCTTCCTGTTGGAGACTCTAATAATATCATATGTCCCTTTGTTGCTATTATCAAAGTTCTAAATTTATATATTTATGTGTGTGTATGTGTGTGAAGATTTAATCAATATGTATCTCTCACACCATCATATGCTCCATTATAGCAAAATCCTTATCATTTTGAACTCATGAGTTACCTTCCAGCAACTAGCACAAAGTCTTGCACATGGCAGACACTCAATAAATAAGTCTTGAATACAATTTATGAATCTATAATATTAATAATTTCTTTGAGTTGGACCTAGAGTGTTGTTTCCAGTTCCAGTATTCCTTAATCGGGGATGTTTTGACCCACCCCATGGGGGATTTTGAAATGCCTAAGGGTATTTTTGGGTTGTAACAATGACTAAGTGCAACTACTGGGATTTGGTGGCAGAAGGCAGAGGTGTTAAGAATCATGAAATGTGTGTGATAATCTATCCAAGGAATAATTGTTTCACTCAAAATGCGAGTAGCACCCTGAGAAACAGTGCGAGAAAGACTATGCATTTCAATAATTTGCCTCTAAAGTGTTTAAATAATTGTTAACATGACTTGATATGCAGTGTAGAGATATAAATGTATATATGTATGTGTGTGTACATGTAATTGCCCTTTTACATGTTATCTTGTGTCAATTAGTAATCAGTTTACAGATTCTTTTTCCCATCGGTGTCAGAAAGAAGGGCTGTAGGGAGATAGCAGAAATGCAGATAGGAAAACTGGCTGATTTATCACATTTTAGAAATGTGAAATCTAAAAATGGCCAGGGGGGCCAGTATTAATCTAATTTATACAGCTGATATTTTCTTTTCTATTTCCTATGTTCCTTCGTGCTTTCCATTTCTGTCTGGCTTTTTATTTCTTCTCCAAGTTAAATCCCCAGTCTGACACATTCATATGTCTGCTTTCTTACTTTTAGTTCAAACAGAAAATCGAGATTGGTTTTCAGGACTGTTTGTGTCCAGTGTCACAGTTAGCCTTTGGTTGCAGTAAAGAAGCTCAGTAAAGCCTCTTTTATTGTTTCTATAACATGAGCGTAGTCCAAATACTGGTGGTAAACCTCCCTTTACTGAGACCGGAAAATGATTTTCATGATACTTTCTTGTATCAGGTGGCTGGGAACACATGGGGCAGAGATGGAAGATACTGTAACATAATAGAAAAAAGCACTAGATGAGGATTCCAGACGTTGAGGGGGCCTACCAACCAATTTTAAATCATTTAACCTCTTTGGGCCCTGGTTTTATCATTTTAAAATAATGGTCAGACCACATGAAATAGCCTCTAGGGCCTTTTTCTGATCTAAAGTTGAGTTTTCAAGTTCAAGGAAGAAGAGGGAGGAGGGAAAGAAGAGGAACAGATGTTATCTTAGAAACTAGATAAGAAGATGCCTCCCATGTATAAAATTATAAATCATGCCTTATTCCTTTGGAATGGTATAGTTTCCTTTGGAATGGAGAAGTTTCTTCTCTAGAATATAACAGCAAGTATATGACCAAGACTTTTCCAGGAGCAGGACTGGAACTCCCTAGAGGATCGATTCTAGGGTTTCAGAGGTAGTACCCACATAAGTAACCACATAATTGGTTAAGTGTTTGGGCTCTGGGGAAAAATCCATGATTCAATCCCAACTCTCCCACTCTCTGACTGGTCCTATAAATTAGGCATGCACTTAACTACTCTAAGACATTGTTTCCTCATCAATAAAATGGGAATAATAAAAATACCTACTTCACAGGTTGTTATGGTAATTAAATGAACAAATGCCATGTGAAAGCAAGTCTTAGTATGTGGTAAGTGCTCATAAATTTTTGGTGTGATTACTATAAGCAAGCTAAGCTGATCAAGAATGGAGCAGTTTAATAGGTTATCCTCTGGTTAGCAGAATTCTCCCCTCGCAACCCTCATAACCCACCTCTTCCAGAATGATTGATGGATGAATCCTTGTATGAACTAGCTGTTCACATGACTACTACCAGTTGAAGACTAATGAAAGATGCATTTAAAAAGGTATTATTTATTATATTTTTATAAATTTACTTCCCTTCAAAATTACTGCAGATGGTTAAGATGTTTAAATTAATCATATTTATCTAAGAAATGACTAAATTTAGTGTTTGTCTTGTGAATTATAGACCTTCATATTAAACTCCCTGATAATTTTTTTCAATGCTCCTTCCAAAGACATAGAGACATCAGTCCCTTAACTTTTACTGTATTTTGGCTTTGGTCCAGTCTACATTTGTGAATAGTTGGGAAGTAGTTTCACCACAAGGCTGTAGGATAGGTTTGTGTTTGACTTCCCTATTAGTTAATATCATTAGCTGGGAAGTCAGCTGCCAAAGAGACTTACTCCACCCTCCCCTGGGTTGGTCACAGAGATGCCACTGTAATTTTATACTCCTCACTATGATTAAGTGCTGCACTAATTATTTAATCATTTCTCCTGGGTATTGTTAACCCCTAGCTTGGTATAAACACTGTAAGATTTTGTCAAATACCTCCATTCTAGGATTGGAATATTCTTTCATCTTCCTTTAAGAGGATTCAGGATTTTAATTGTTCAGAGTACCCTAATATTCAGATAATTCGATGTGCATTGTTTTCTATCCTTTACCCCCTTAATTCATGGTTCTCATTTATCATATTTCTTTGCTTCATTCATAGTTTCTTAAACATGAAGATACTCTAACTAGTTGCAAGGTAGCATTTCAATGGAACTTGTCATTTCTTGGCAAACCCTTCTAACAATATTTCACATGTGTATTTTAACCCATTATATTTTGCTATAATATTCATTTCACGGGTTTTCTTATAAGTTTAATTTTGTTGTGATATAGGGTTAAATTCTGTTATGTGCCAGGATTGTGTATTTGACAATTTTAGATTGAATTGTTTCAAATAGAAAAATGAATAAAAACTCATACTATAGCCTGAGTGTTAATATTCTTAATAGATATGCTCATGTTAAGTAAAGATACATTCCCTGACTTAAATAGTTAGGCAGTAAATGAGACATGTAGAGTAAAATCAGTGTTTCTACTTTCTTTTTTTCCAAATATTTTTAAATTTATTTTTTATTGAAGTAACATTGTTTAATGACATTACATGAATTTCAGATGTACAACATTATAATTCAGTGTCTGTATACTCTATTGAGTGCTCACCACCAAAAGTCTAGTTTTTATCCATCACTATATATTTTACCCATTTTCCCATTTCACCCGCCCCCAGCTACCCTTTCCCCTCTGGTAACCTCCAATCTGTTGTGTGTATCTATTAGTTTATTTTTGTTTTATTTGTTTTGTTTGTTCATTTGTTTTTCTTTTGTTTTATATTCTACATGTAAGCAAAATCATACAGTTTTTGTCCTTTTCCATCTGAGTTATTTCACTTAGCATAATACCTTCAAGATCCATTTATGTTGCTGCAAATGGCAATATTTCATCTTTTTATTGCTGAGTAGTATTCCATTGTTTATATATACCACATCTTCTTTATCCATTCATCCATGGATGGTCACTTAGGTTTTCGGTAACTTAGCTATTGTAAGTAATGCTGCAATGAACATAGAGGTACATGTACCTTTTCAAATTAATGTTTCCTATTCTTTGGATAAATACCCAGGAGTGGGATTGCTGGATCATACATTGTAGTTCTATTCTTAACTTTTTTAGGACCCTCCATACTGCTTTCCATAGTGGCTGCTCCAAGTTACAATCCCACCAATAGTACACAGGGTTCCCTTTTCTCTATATCCTCTCCAACACTTGTCGTTTTTTGTCTTTTTGATGATAGCCATTCTAACAGGTGTGAAATGATATCTCATTGTGATTTTGATTTGCATTTCCATGATGATTAGTGAAGTTGAACATCTTTTTATGTACCTGTATGTCTTCCCTGGAAAAAATGTTTATCCAGAACCTCTGCCCATTTTTTTTAATTGGATTGTTTGGTTTCTTGTTGAGTTATGTGAGTTCTTTACATTTTTGGATATTAACCCTTTATCGGAAATGTCATTTGCAAATATCTATTCGCATTCATTTGGTTGCCTTTTTGTTTTATTGATGATTTCCTTTGCTGTGCGGAATCTTTTTAGTTCAATGTAGTTCCATTCATTTATTTTTGGATTTGTTTCCCTTTTCTTTGGAATTGAATTCAGAAAAAACACCACTAAGACTGATGCCCAGAAGCATAATGCTCTACTTTCTTTTAAGACTTTATTGTGACTTGAAATGATATAAGAAAATATAAGTCTATTGCTGTATTGTTAATTTTGCCAGTTCTGTCATGTTTTTAATAGTGAGTTTACAGTTTGTTGAATAATGACTTCAGAGCCACTTATTCTCCATCAATGTAAAATTGCTCTTCAATTTTACCGTGCCATGTTCATGTTTATTGAAAGTGATTGATACAGCAGATACCTCTGCTGTATCAATCACTTTCAATAAGTTCATCTGACATTTAGTTTAAAATATAAATTAAAATGTATATTTAATAGCTGTCTATGTAAATTGTTCTTAATTAGATGAATTTATGCCCATCTCAGTATAAATCAAGCCTTGAAGTGGCTTTTATTATAAAAATAAATAGGTAAAATGAAATATAAATTGACAAACAGATCAAGGGGAAGGGACATAAGAACAGACTTATAAGATGAAACTAGAAGACACAGTTAGTTTACAGAAATATATTTTATAAAATCCTATTAAGTCACTAGAAGTAGAATGGAGTTTGGCTCGAAGTTTCCCAATGACCAAAGCAAAGAAAATGGCATTATTTGCAATATTTAAAGTTTGATAATATTTTTTAAAGGTTGGGTCCAGGAAAAGCCTATATTTTCCTGGTGTGAGCATTAAGATATACATTCCTCTTGAGGGTTCTGATAACGGAGTTGTTACAGTATATGAAACACATTGCTCTCAGCATCATCCTGACATCTTACCATATGGTTGCTTTTCCAAGGATATGAATTATGGCAGTAATGCCAAAATATTCAATAAAACCAATTTTACATGTAGCCAAAACAATGAAATCCAAGTTTTTGAACAATAAAATGATTGTGTTTTATCTAAGAATAATAGTTGGCCACTCCAAAAAAGTGAATGACCTTTTTATAACCTTTACTCACACAAATATATATTTATATACATATGACACAGTTACAAATATATTTCTTATATGCACATGTATATATCCTGTATCCCCCTAACCAAACTGTAAATCTCACATGGGTTTGTAGAACATGTTACATCCTCAGTGCTTGTCACAATGCTGCATAAATGAAGAACTCACAATAAATGCTATTTGTGGCTGACAATTATATCAGACATCTCTGATATACACCTCAAATCCTCTCAGCCCACCACATACTCTAGTCATTGCTGTAGTGACCAGTTCATCAGAGGCTTCAAACTGTCTGACAGAGGTAACCTGACTGTGCCTTGCCTCAGGCTCGCTTCCTGCCCTGGGGCTTCTCTGACATCACAGCCAGTGACAGTCAACAAGAAACTGCTCAGCATTTAGGAATGTACAATCCAGAAAGCCTTGACCAGCTGAACCGCATTAAGGAATGGCAGGCAGGAGCCAAAGGGTAATTTCCTCCTCCTTTCATCCTCAAAGAGAAGGTTCTGAGATAGATTTCATAAGGCTTTTCAGAAGTCCATTGGACTCAAGTTCAAGTCACCCTACTGGTAGACAACTTGATAATGCATCCCTAAATTGGCTTTCCTTCCTTTCTAGGAGAGAGACACTCGCCTGTCATTTAACCCCTTCTCCATGAGATTACATTCCCAAATAAACTATTTACATGTAAGTCTTTCTCTCAGATTCTGCTTTTACGGGAACCAGACTAAGAGACATTATGTTAAGTGAAATAAGTCAGAAAGAGAAAGACAAGTACCATATGATCTCACTTATATGTGGAATCTAAAGAAAAGAATATGTGAATGAACTAATCAGAGACAGTTTTGAGGACACAAAGAAAAAAACCGAGAGTTGTTAGATGGGCAGAGGCAGGAGGGGGAGGTTGGGGATAAGGGGAAAGGTGAAGGGATTAGGAAGCAGCTGGTAACCACAAGATGGCCTCAGGGTTTTCTGAAAATTAATTTGGGGAACTTATTCAATAATGTTGTAAAGATTTTGTTGGGTATCCGATGGATATGCGTCCTATTTGGGAGACCACCTCAGAGATAATGTGGATGCCTGATCATGGCATTGTACACCAGAAGCTAAACATTGGTGAATGCCAACTGTAAAAAAAAAAAAAAAAAAAAAAAAAAAAAAAAAAAAAAAAAAAAGAGTTGGTGCTGCTACCAGAGGGTAAAGGGGGTGGGGTTTGGGAGATGAGGGTAAGGGGGATCAAATATATGGTGATGGAAGGAGAACTGATTCTGGGTGGTGAACACACAATGGGATTTATAGATGATGTAATACAGAATTGTACACCTGAAATCTATGTAATTTTACTAACAATTTTCACCCCAATAAATTTTAAAAAAAGAGTTGGTGCCAAAATGGAGTAATGATAATAGTCAGCTTGCTTCTAGAAGCATCACGATTACTAAGACTTTAACCTATAATGGATTGGGACAAGGTGCAGGTGGAAGGTCAAATATTTGGTTGTGTGATAGCAATGTCACAGGAAAAATATGAGGGCAAATGATAATTATAATGACATGATAAAGGTGAATAGATAATGTAATTACTTCAGAACTATGTAAAAAAAATGACAGGGTCAGGTCAGCCAACTATCAACTCAAGAAACACTGAAAGCCAGAGGGTCTCTATGGAAGCAAGTAAGGAGAACCTTATCTCCTACAACTTCTGAGAATACCTTGCTAGAAATCAGACCCAAGATATAATTTTGAAGATGGCAGAGATGCAAAGAAAATTGAAAGCACAGCCTTGACAGGTCTCCTATCTAAAAGTCAGTACTCTGAGAGGAAATGAGTGTGACCACGATACTTGGATGGATACATACAGATAGATCAGCCTCTGAGAATATTGAACCCCAGATCTCACTAAATCTTCCAACTGATAGAATTAGCTCCCTGCTCTTTGCTGGAAGGAAGAACCCCCTATTGCTTGGATACACTAGGAAGACCTCATCTGAGGCAAGTTATGATACTTGAATGCAATGTCTGTCTTTCTCAGACACTGCTCCTGCCACCTTCATACCTCAAGACTGAGAACCAGAGTCAGATCGTACATAGCTTAGCCCAAGCATAGAAACACAGTCCCTCTTTTGTGAGTAAATAGCTTACACCTTGAAGGAATTGTAGGACTGGGTGATTGGTCTTAGCAGAGACCAGGAGAACTAATGTGGGAGTGAAAAATGAGGGTATTGGACCAGGGAATCATTGACCTACAGGCACACACCAGTGATTTGGGATTCAAAGTATTGTCAAGGACACCTGAATTTTGCTCTGATGTACTCTTGGATGGCACTTTGAAGCTTTGACACAATAATGGCCTGCAGTAAATGAGATAGTAATACAGGAATATCTGGTCATGATAGTGATGAAGGAATCAGAAGACTTAGGGAGGTGAAATGTTAGAATGGATTTATTTTGTGAGACCAGTGAACCCACCACTAGACCATATTTTTCAGAAGGGCTGTAGAATAGCCCCTTCACTAAAGCAATACGGAATGTCCTGGCATTTAAGCAATGACATCTTTGAGAGGCTCAGGAGTATTCTCTGAAGGCCAGGGTTGACAGAAGGATCTATTGCCATGGAATTGGGGTTCCTAATACCAGTGGGGGAAAAAGGGGAATTCTGGAATGGCAGAGGCCAATAACAGCACTTAATCTTCAGAAGCAAGGTGATCTTTGTCTCAGACTGTGATTTTGGGGGAATCCCAGCATTAAGGCAATGATAAAGGCAAAAATCAACTCATTTTAATGGATCATTAATGCTTCCCTTTGTGGTCAATGCAATATAAGATTTCTGGATACTTTACTTATTTCTTTGTCCTTGCAAGTTTGACTTCACTTAATATTTTATAACCTAGAAAAGCGTACATATTTTCATTATGATATTGCAGCACTTTATCATTAAGTCTTTCTTTGCCTGGTTTCTTCTCTTTGCCTCCCCATTTTTAGTAAATGAACCCACTTTACTTTTGATTATCCCAAGCACTTAACTAGCATAAATGTTTCAGCTTTTACATGAATAATTTATTTACAATATGTATAAGAGAGTGTAAAATATACAGCTTATTTGTTTCTTTTAATGTAGTCATTTTGAAGTCTGTTCTTCGTCTCTGATTCTTTTGCCAGTTTAGAAAGTGAAAGTATATAGAGAAATTGATTCAGTCTAAATGCCTCTTACTTAATTCTTCATACTTGGAAGTAGCTGGATAAATGACTCACCATGTCTTTATCATTAGAAATGCTCTTCAGCTATACTCAGTGAAGTATTTTTATAAAGCACCTACCATGTGCCCAGCATAATGCTAAACAAGGAAAAGCTCTTATCCTTAGAACTATTCATGGTTGACTATAGATTTTACATTAATATCTCCCAAGTTTTAAGCACTGATATTTGATTCCTCCAAAACGTTTTTAGATGCACACATTTAGTTTTAAAAAAAAAGTACTTGGCAATCTTTGTTCTGGACTTAGATAGATCTATAAGAAAACTTTCAAAATAAACCCAAGGTAAGAATAAATAAGGTAATGTACATTGGAAGGGCTAGCTCTGGGAAAGTTGAGCAGGAATTAAAGTTTATGTTTAGTTCACCTCCCTCTTCCTCTTTCTGTATCTTCGAGCCTCTGAGATCCCTGCTATCCACCAAAAGCCTGTTTATTAACAAATTGCAGACCACTTACCTCTTCACTAAGGCTTTACATTATAATGAGTGTATTGGGGGCTTGGTGCCAGGGGATCTTAAAAACTAAGAGGCCTTAAGTCCCAAAGCCATACCTCTCTAAAGGAGGATTTCAGGCATTGCAGCAAGACAATTTTTAGGGTAGGAAGATATTTTATTTTCCAAGATTTATCAAACACATTTTATTTTATAGCTGGAGTGAAAAGAGTCCTAAAATTACTTCTTTGTGAATCTTTCTTTGACACAGGAAACTTACCATTGTCCTGTCAACTCTTTTTCTTAATCTTTCTTAAAAATCTTTTTGTAGATTATTTTTTAAATTTATATTTCAGTTATAGTTGACATACAATATTATATTAGTTTAACTGTTAACAGCTGATAGAGATTCTCTGGTGGCTATCTTGTTTTCCTATACAATATAGCTTTTAGAGGATTGTGTGAGTTTTCCAAATGTCTTTGCCATTATTTAATTGTTTTATTTTGTGGGTCAAAGGAGAGGAAAGCTCTGAGTCCTACAGGATCTGTCAAATTTATTTTTAAAAGGAATATATGTAAGAAAACCAGAAAAGGAATTCTTCTTTTCTTTTTACAATAATGTATGGCATACTGAGTTTAAAATAAGGAGTAGTAAATATGTTTGTATATAAAAATAGAAATATTTTTATATACATATGTATAAGGAAATGAGTGCCTATTTCAAATAGGTTGCTTCAAAAAATCTCCTTTCCTGGAGCTGTTCAAGGATGACATAGAGACTAATAGATGGATATATTTTAGAAGGGAGTCAAGCACTGGGTAAATGGTTGGACTAGCTGATCTTTAAGACCATTTCCAAACCAGATATTCTATGATTTATGAAAGCGTATATGCAGCCTGTTATAAAGTGCTTCACGATTCCCTACTCAAAATTAATTACATTAAGTCTATAAGTATCCTCGCCTGTTTCTCACTGTCTCCTGTCATGATATATAGGGGAACATTTAATTGAGTTTAATTAAGGGAACAGATTTTTAAAAATATACCTAAAACTCTTAGAAAAACACTAATGACTGGAATTCTCTCTCATTAATATCTTTACTACAAACAGTAAGTGTTATAAGGAGTTAGAAAAAGATCAGACATGTGTTTGCTAATGGAGTAAAGGGGTCAAGCTAACCAAAGACCTCTACCCAGTCTGTCATATGAGAGACATTAGAAAAGGGTTATGATAAGGACACCATAGGTTGTAAAATCATACTGCCTCACTCAAATCTAAATATCAAAATTAGATATTGTGTTATAATGAATAATGCTGGTAAGATGTTGTTTATTTAATCAATGTGATGTCATCAACCACCATTTTTGATATATCTATAAATTTGATTGTTATACTTCATGCATGCAGATAGTTAATAAAAGTCCAATCAGTAATTGGCATGTTGGTTAGTAAATGCCATCTTCATAACAGGTCTTGATATTGCTGGACTGCGGCACAGCCAAGTGAGTTGTCCTCTCTGACATTGAGCATCAAAAGTCTTTGTACTTGCCACTCATTTTGCAAGGTCTCAGAGGACAGACATTTTGCAAACTCCAAGAAATCTTAATCGCCTAAAGGAGAAACTGCAGATGAAAACGAACAGCCACTATTTCTTTAAACATGACTATATCACACAGGTACTATTCATAGCAACTGAAAGCTGAATAATGCTTCTGAGCAGAACATGACTGGGAGATTAAGGTCACCTTTGGCAGCTGTATAAGCAAGTTCATATTCTAATGGACTCCTGAAATCCTTCTATGACATAATTGTTGCAAGAGGTGATACTCTCATTGGCTCATGGGGCATTTTCTTCTTTTTGCCTTTTAGTCACATCTCTGAATTTTTATTTGGAGTTTCTCTTTTGAGTGGATCCAATTACTGATGAAATGATTCAGTATAGAATCTGCTCTAAATCTTGATTGAAGATATTGCCATTTTTCCAAGTTGTTTACTGCTTATTATTGGCTATATATTTTTTCTTCAGATTATATTTCTATTCAACTCAAAAATTTTTAAAAAATAGAAGAAAATAAGCATCTCTAATCTTATGATCGAATGAAACTAGTATTTTCTCCTAATTCCTTTCAGAACCTTTTCTATGCATATATACATATAAAAACAAAGCTTTACTGCAGATAAATTTATGTCTTGCTTTTGCATTTTATAATGAATTATTTCATGTACACTAAGAATGTAATACACATGCAAGATATACAAATAATGGTAATATAAATACCCTTGAACTATCATCCTTGAGAAATGCAACATTTGGAGTTCTCCATGGGCTCGCTCTATGGCCCTTTTCACTCCCTAGTACTTGCTACAACAAGTGTAAAGTAAAGGATATCAATATACAGTGTTGGCTAGAAAACAATGGATAATACCCTATTTTAATTATAAATAAGAGTGAAGAAAGAGCTGCGTTATCACTCAGTGTCAGCTCAAGAAATAAGTGGTGTGCTCTAATGGGAGAATTAAGGCTAGTTTAATGAAGGGACTATCTGCAAATGTGTGAGCACACTTAAGGGAAACTAACAAGGCACTATCAAGTACCCCAAGACTAGCAACAGTAAGGAACCATTACCACCACTTGGCCTGAAGATACAGAGGCAGGGAATGGTTACTAGTACACAAGAGTGGAAGCCTTCAGGAGAGAAATGGAGCCCCTATCAATTTTGTCAAAAAAGGGAGGAGTCAGGGAAATAAATACCTTTACCTCACACTCCTTGCTGATCTCCAATTGGTTCTTTCCATTGGCTCTACCCAACTGAAAGTCAGAGGACAAGGAAACTCATTTGATGCAGTCCCTAAAGGTCTTTCCCCAGGACATAAAGCAGGATGGAGAAAGTTGGAGAATAGATCTAGACCTCCTAGGAAAGTAAACACATAGTAGTTAATCGATGCAGGTCATTTGGTTCATCTTAAGTCTCAATTTGTATGTACTTTCTTTCAGTACTGACAAGTAGATGATAATGAAAGATATTAGAAGCACTGACTTTCAAATATTACCTTGAAAAAAAATTCTTTAAATTTTTACAGGTACTAAAAGCAGCTCATAATGTAATGGCTCAGTCATTTTGTTTCACTTAGCACATATTATCTGACATTATGCATATGTTATAACATGACCACTCTGGAATTAAAAGTTTTGCTTGTATTTGTTTTATTGTCTTGTTAATTTTTTTTGAAAACTGCAGTACTGAATTTTATATTATCTTTTTAAAATTGAAGTATAGTTGGTATACAATCTTATATTGATTAGTTTCAGGTGTACAATAGTGATTTCACATTTTTTTGGTACCTTACAATGTTATCACCCCACTAATTCTAGTAATCATCTGTCACCGTGCAAACTTATCACAATATTATCGATTTCTTTTTTCACCCATCCCCCAACCCCTCCCTTCCGGTAAGTATCCTTTTGGTCTCTGTTTCTATGAGTCTGTTTTTTGTTTTGTTTTGTTTTTAGATTCTGTATATAATTGAAACCATATGATACTTGTCTTTCTCTGCCTAACTTATTTCACTTAGTATAATATTCTCTAGACCCATCCATGTTGTCACAAAAGGCAAAATTTCATTCTTTTTTATTGCTGTATAATATTCCATTGTGTGTGTGTGTGTGTGTGTGTGTGTGTGTGTGTGTGTACACAGCGGAATTGTATATATATTGCTTCCATATCTTGGCTATTGTAAACAATGCAGCCGTGAATATAGGGATACATATGTCTTTTCAAATTATTTTCTTTCAAAATACTTTCTTTTCGAAAGAACTTTTCAAACACTTTCTTTTCGAAAGTGTTTTCATTTTCTGTGTATAAATACCCATAAGTGGAAATGCTGGGTTATATGTTACATTCATTTTTAGTTTTTTGAGGACTCTCCATACTGTTTTCCATAGAGGCTGCATCAGTTTGCAGTCCCACTGGAAAGATGCATGCATAAATATGAAACTGAACCACTCTCTTATATCACATACGAAAATAAGCTCAAAATGGGCTAAAGACTTACACGTAAGGCCTGAAACCATAAAACTCCTAGAACAAAACATAGTAAGTAAATTATTTGACATCAGTCTTAGAATATCTTTTTGGATATGTCCCCTCAAGCAAGTGAAACAAAAGCAAAAATAAACACATGGGACCACATCAAACTAAAAAGCTTCTGCACAGTGCAGGAAACCTTAAACAAAACAAAAAAGCAACCTACTGAATGGGAGAATGTATTTGCAAATGATATATCCTATAAGAGGTTAATATCCAAAGTATATAAGAAGTTCATACAACTCAATAACATAAAAATGAACAATTCAATTGAAAAATGGGCAGAAGACATAAAAAGACATTTCTCCAAATAGGACATACAGCTGGACAATAGACATATGAAAAGATGCTCAATATCACTAATCATCAGGGAAATGAAAATCAAAACCACAATGAGATACCACCTCACCTGTCAGAATAGCTATCATCAAAAAATCAACAAATAACAAGTGCTGGTGAGGATGTGGATACAAGGAAACCCTGGTGCACTGTTGCTGGGATTGCAAATTGGTGCAGCCACTATGGAAAAGAGTATGGAGGTTCCTCCAAAAACTGAAAATGGCTTGTTTATTTTCAGACCAAAAGATAGCATCTTGAATTGCTCCATTATAACAGGTCCCAACCATGCAGTTTGGATTATATGCACAGGAAAGCCTATTTATCACCTAGCATTAGTGATAGAGGATGAGCTTTGTAACATATTTGCATTTTTCTTTTCAATGTCTATATTGGTTTTTGCACCAAAAATAGTCTGATTTTCCCAGATGCCAGTGGAAGCCTTTAGTAGCTTTCCAGAAAGGATTTTTCTTGGATCTGTTTCTTCTCCAGGTATCTATCCTTGCTAGAAAATATGTCTTTAGATTTCCATGGAAGGAATTCATACTTAACCTGAAGGGGGAGGACTTACAAGCACCACTCATTTTAACTTTTCTTCTTAAGGTTGGACTGCACTTTATACCATTTCTAAAAAGCTTGTCATTTTTTTCTTAATTCTAGAATGAATGATTAGCACAGCACTTGGCACATAGCAGACTTAACTAAATGTTTGTTTTCTGCTTTACGTCCTTTATCAATGTAGTCTGACATTTGATAGCTCTCCATGGATATCTGTACAGGGGTTTTGCTTTGATGGATTTCCTTCCCACTGAATTGATTAGACTAGAGGGCATTTTTCATAACTCAGATCTGGCTTTTGTGGTCAGGAATCTGTGACAGCAGGGTGACTGAGAACTCCATGTGCCATATGCCCAGGACCAAAGCAGAGGCCAAATTCTAATAACAGAGACCAGTACAGCCAAGAAAAGAGAGAGGATCAAACCATCATGCAGACAAGAGAGATAATCTACAGTGCTCAACTAAAGGAGATTCTCCTCAAATGAGAAAAAGATTCAGTGGAGGAGAGACCAGTGTCTGAAAGCATAAATGAGTCTAATGTGAAAAAATCAAACTTGAAGGATGTGTAGACTTTGGAGGACTCTCTTAATTACTGTTTCCTGCCCTTTTCAGATCTGAATCTTGTTTGCCTTAAAGAGTGTCAAATATTGCAAAACTGTCAGTATTTCTCTTTGATGCTTCATTGTAAAACTTCCAAAAGTGTCCCATAAAATGTCTTAAGGAGATTTTGTGTGTGTGTGTGTGTGTGTGTGACAGAGGTGTGACAGAGAGAGAGAGAGAGAGAGAGAGAGAGAGAGAGAGAGGAGAGAGGAGAGAGGAGAGAGGAGAGAGGAGAGAGGAGAGAGGAGAGAGGAGAGAGGAGAGAGGAGAGAGGAGAGAGGAGAGAGGAGAGAGGAGAGAGGAGAGAGGAGAGAGGAGAGAGGAGAGAGGAGAGAGGAGAGAGGAGAGAGGAGAGAGAGAAGAGAGAAGAAAGAGGGAGAGAATGGTGATGGAAAGGTAGGTTCTTCAAGGAATGGGAGACATGCTAGATTCCTATCCTCACAGAAACTCTGGAATCAAGTGGTTTTCATGCAAGATTTTCTTTGAACAAAGAATTTCAAGATTTAAAAATATGTTTCAAGAATACTGCCCTATGATAGTTTATTTCTGAAGTATAAGATAAGAGTTGGGGTCAGCAAACTACAACCTACAGGTAAAATCCAACCTTCTAAATGTTTTTTTAAATAATTTTTAATTAATTTTTATTAAATTTATTGGGGTGACATTGGTTAGTAAAATTATATAGGTTTCAAGTGTACAATTCTATAATACATCATCTATATAGCATTGTGTGTTCACTACCCAGAGTCAGTTCTCTTTCCATGATGTGTGAGCTAAGAATGGTGTTACATTTTTAACCATTTGAAAAAAAATCAAAAGAATATTCATAACATGTGGACCACAAAGCCTATAATATTAACTCTCTAGCCCTTTATAGATTGTTTGCCACCCCAGGATTAGAGCTTCCCAATGGTGTGAAAAAAGAGAAGTATTGAGAAACTTCCTAATACACGAGGTCTTCTGACTTCATATTTTCATCTTCTCAAGAATACGTATTTAGTCTTACCGCATGGAAAACAAAAACTTAGGAATATAGATCCGATGGAAACTAAACATTTTAGTATCTACTATGAGCAAGGCACTAGACTTGATGCTTTAAACTGCATAATCTTGAGTAATTTTCACAGCTACTCTAAGAGATAGGCATTTCCATCACCATATTATAGCTTGGGAAATAAGTTCAGAGAGGTAATGTGACTTGTACGGTATCCTTTAGTGGATAAGGGCAGATAGGATACAAACTCCACCTTTTTTTTTTCACTGTATAGATGCACCTAAGAGCCAGTTATAGTCTGTAGTCTCATTATTCTTATTGATTCCTAGGTTCTTGATCCATCTAAGTTTTTGAAGACTGAAACTATACCCAGTAGCCTAATTAAGCACAGAAAAAACAAATACTGTGTACTGAGTTCAACAGAAGAGTAACCAGTGGTATAAGAGAAACTGCCAATATCATCTCCTTTCATTTCCTTACAGTTGTGATTCAGCCTCATTAATACAGATGAAACCTGTTTGTCAAGTTAAAAGAAAGATATTTTCTCATTGTTTTATCTTTGGAATCTGTCTTTAATCTTGCCACTCTTAGATCTACCATTTAAATCGTCCTTATTTTTATTTCTTGGACTCAACTTTCAAGATAATATTGGTACTAGACATAAATTTGAATTAGGCAAAATTTGTCTCCAACTTTCATGACCTTATATCCACTCTTTATTTCATTTTCCTTCCTTCCTACCGCCTAGTGGTATGCTGGTAAATATTTAAGAAATGGCTCTTAAGGGGGGGGAAGAGTTCTGATTAGTAGCTTTTACAGAATTTCCATGGTATAAGAACTCCCATAATATCCCATTTCAAGCAACCAATGTAATGGCTTGCAAAATTCCTGAATTTTGTGGACTAGTATGAGACAGCTTAAACCTACCACATACCTTATCCATTATTTAAGAATTTAATGTGGCTCACACATTCTGCCTACACCCTCAATCCCCCTTCCCTGTGTCTGGTCTAATTCTGCCTCCCAGGTAGTACTCCATGATCTTCCTCAGTAATTTTCCTGCTGTTTTTTTTCCCCTGATCCTACCAAGTGACTGACAGACCAAGCTGAAAAGTTGATGCAAGATGAGATGTTAATAAATGACTGATGCAATAGGATAGCATATGTCTCAAAAGAGCAGTTGTCAGAAACAAAAAGAATAATGGTTTAGAAATAGCAATAGTGAATACAGATTAGGGCTAGGAGGTAGAAGGGACATCTGATGAAGATGTTCAGGATTTTGCCGGGAAATAGGAGTTCCCAGAGGACACAGTAGGAAGGATTGAGAGGAAGAAGAAATGTAAGAGTATAGACAAGGTAGGCCTATGGTTGTGCACCAGTCTACTCAGAATAAATTAGCAGTGAACTGGGTTAATTTTGTTGCTGAGGAAGTCCTAACTCAGGGGAATAAGCCTGATATGGGACTTTTTTATTATTATTTCTAGGGATCTCATTGAGTGAGAAACAAGATCAGCCTGTGATCACTATGTTGTACACCTGAAACGAATATAATATTGTATGTGAACTATAACTGGAAAATGCATTTTAAAAACATCTAAAATAAAAGAGGATTTTAAAAAATATCAGCCTCTGTGAAAAAGTTCAGTTTTGGTATAGAAAGAGTCCATAGTCTGGATTTATTGTGAGCTTCTTTGAAATAAGCTGAGTCCCATAATTCTCAAAGGCCTGGTCTCTGTACATGGAGGCTGAATTGCTAGCTATTTTTGTCCTTGAATTTATCTCTTCCTGACTCTTGAGAAATTTGTTACAGCATTTACCTGTCCCCTTTCTAGTTTCTCCTTCTGAGCTTTTTCTTTGATGTCAAGATTTTCCTTATTTGGGGAAATAAAGAATCTCCATGTGGTTGTATTTACAAGCTAGCAATAGCCCTGTGTATTTCTTTTTCCTATCTTTCAAACATACAGCTTCACAAGGTTTTTATGCTGTCTTTCTCCATTTACTTTCCACTAAATCCCTTATTACTCTTTGAAATTCTGCCTTCCTCCTTCAAAGAAACCTCTCTGAAATTAAAAACAAAAAACAAAAAAAACTTCATTATTGAGAAATCCAATAGCTTTACCTCTGTCAATTTTTACCAAGATTTTTCTGCTGAGACTTTGGCAATGATGACAATTCCCTCTTGGCACACTCTTTTCTTGTGTTTATTAAAAAATAAAATGAAAACAAAAAACAACAAACAAACAAACTCCATATTAATCTCTTTTGGCCAACTCAGTGAAATATTTAAAATTATTCTACTTTCTCCTCAAACTTCCTAATGTGAATATTTCCAAGTCTTGACCCACAACTTTCCTACAAAGATTAAACTTTAAAATCTGAGTCCAAGTTTTTCACCCTTAATTCCCAGTTCTATCTTCTCTCTCAAATTGTACGTCTAAATATTTATAGGAAGAAAAGGGAGGAAATAGACATGATAGAAGCTGGCTAGATTTCTTATTTTGCAGGTGTGATGACTTTCGATCCAAGTAAATATTCTGCATAAGTATAAAGAATTTTTGAAAAGGCAATCCATAAGCATCAAAACAAACACAAAATGAAAGAAATGGATGTAACAATGTTGGTGATATGTTTTTACTACTATTCTGAGACTTTCATGTAGTGTTAAGCAAATTAATAATTATATGAATGTCATTGAGAACCCAGATATCTGTCATGAGAAAAGGGAGAAACCCACGTAAGTTTGATGAAGTAAAACAAAAAAATGCTTCAGTGGTAAATCTGAATTGGAATTATCTGTGTGAATGCATGATCTATTTTATCTGTTTTTAATTTTTTTATTTTTTTAATTATAATTGACATACAATATTATATTAGTTTCAGGTGTACAACGTAGTGGTTAGACATTTATGCAATATACGAGGTGATCACCCCAATAAATCTACTACCCAATCTATTTTATCTTAACAAAAAACATTTCCTAGCTCTGTAACAAGAGTCTAGAAACAATGAAGAACCAGTAACAAAGAGCATTTTAAGTACCTTAAGTACCGAAACTGTGATCTCAAAATACCACTCCCTATTACAGGAACCGGGACTACTTGGAGAAGTGCCTGATCCCTGGTTAGGATCAGAAAATGTAACAGATAAGCCTGAACATCTTTTCAAGGCAGAAAGCAAGGAAACTATCAACACTATTAGGGTTATAGCAAAAAGAGTCAATTTGAAGTGTTTCCCACTGACCCCCCCAAAATGGAAAAATTTACAAGGGGTTTAAATATAGCAAATATGTTTAATACATGAATCCATAATCATAATAAAAAATTTGCTCACCTTTGGAGCATGCTAAAAATCTTAACACATAATTTTAAATGCTGTTACAAAGGGGAAGAACCAAGCATTTATTCTGCTTTCCCTATATGAACTGGATTTCAGAGTGATCAAAGAGGTGATAGAGTTTCTCTTTATAGAAGAATTCTATCTAATCCCTGAAAGTGGTAAAATTTAATACAGCGCTTAGGAATTATTCTTGACAAAAAAAAAAAAAAATCAAATCTGAGTCTTATGAAACCTCTTGTCCTAACTACTAATTTACCATAAATTCAGCAAAGGAGAGGGACATGTTAAACAATAATACAGGGATGCAATCAGCAAAACTGTGAAAAACTATACAGGACAAATGATCCACTTTCTTCAAGAAATAAAGTACAAGTGGAAAAAAAGGTGATGGAAAGGGAACCTATAGATTAAAAGAGACTTATCAATTGCAATGTGTGGCCATTATTTGTATACTGATTAAAATAAACAAACTTTAAAAAAAGTGATGAAACAATTGTGGAAATTTAATTATTGACTGGGTATTTGACAACAAGGAATTATTGTAGTTTTGGTGATATAATGGCATTGAATATTATCCCACCAAAAAGAGTACTTTTAGAAGTATATGCTACAATACGTATGGAATAAGTAATATGATATCTTGGATTTACTTCAATATAACCTAGGAAAAAGGAAGTCGGTTGGGTTTTAGATGAGATAAGATTAGTAATGAAGTGATAATTGTTGCATCTGGGCACATGGGAGTTTATCATTCACGTCTCTCAATTTTGTATATTTTACAGATTTTTCATAAAATAATTGTAAAGTAAATTTTAATTAGTAATTACTTAATAAAGCAAGGAACCTAAATGACACCCAGTTATAACATTGTATGAGAGCAGATTTCATTTATAATAGGTTAAATTAAAAAAAAAACCTAAATAAAAACATCACAAAAAGGCACAAACCCATATAAAGGTATATAACAAAATATTCCTGAAAGACAGGTCTCATATAAAAGGATACCATATTCATAGAAAGGCAAACACAACATAATAAAGATACCAGTTTTTCCTAAATCGATTTATGTCTGTTTTCCCTAAGTTGATTTATGAATCTATTGGAATCTAAATAAAAAGACCATATTTTTTTCCAGAATTGGACAAGTTGGTTATAAAATTTATTTAGAAAAAAAATACCTAGAAAACCCTAAAAATAAAAAAAGCAATGGACAGTGGAAAGTAGATCAGATCATATTTTAAAACACATTAAAATGCCTCAATAATTAAAATGATGTATTAGCACATGAACAGACAGACTAATAAGAACAAAAAAGAAATCCAGAAATAGACCTAAATACACATACATTGAAATTTAGACTTTTAGAATAACGATAACTTCATATCAGCAGGAAAATTGTCTTTTTAATATGTGTTACTGGGACAACTGAACAAATATAAAAACATAACATTGGCTCAATTTCTCACACCACTTCAAATGGATCAGAGGTATTAATATAATATAACAAATAAAACTATTCAACTAGTATAAGAAGTCATAGGTGAATACCTAATTAACTGTGTTGCTTTATTCCTTTATTTAATTAATTATTTATAATTATCCTCAGTTGTACTTTGCTATTTTAATATAGTAAATGTATAGCTCTGCCTTTTCTAGTAATATCCCTTATCCTAAAACATGATTACCTTGAAACAAAGACCAAATTTCTTATCTCTATAGTTTTAAAAATTATTATTTTTACAGATGCTCTTATAACTATATTTCTGGCATTTTTATCTTAAATTTCAGATTTCTAAATATAATTTGAAAGTCACCATTTTATGTTTGAAGTTGTGTAGCTCTTACTTTGACCTTTCATATTTTTCTTTTTGTTTTAATTTCGTCTTATATTAGTCTTACTTTTAATTTTAATATCTTCTTAATCTTACATTTCCAAGTTATCAGATGTTTGCTTTCTTTGCCTAGTTTTCATTTTTCTTCATGATTTTTTATACTGCCCAACAATAGTGGCGCCACAAGGAAAGTCGGATTGAAGAAAACTCGTGCTACAAAAAATGGTAAATTATTATTTCTTCCCTGCAGGTATCTATCCCTACAGTAGTTCTCAGCACCCAGTAATAATAATAATAGATCCCTCATTGTTTTCAACGATGTCTCTCCCAAGGCACTGTTTTATGCAACCCAGTAGAGAAGCTCTTACATCTCACAAGGCAAAAATTTTCTGTGAAGACTGAATGCTTTTGGTCCTGGAATCTTTCTGATGTTACTTGGCAACCAAGTTCTTATATGAGGAGCTGCATGTTTCAAAATCTACAGTTTCCAGCATAAATCCATAAAATATGGAACAAACAATGCTATAAACTAGGGAAATAGGAGACAGGCAGTTATACCTATGCAAGGATTCATCGTATGTCTCCCCTCGTGTGACCCTGTTGAGGAAATCAGGGAATGTTGAACATCCTGGAAGATCATCAAGCTGAATTTCAGGATCAGTATAATTCTCATGTTTCCATTTCTTTATGTTGAATTAAAGTAGGTGGAATCATTTCTTATATGTATTATCATTGATTGTAGCTGATTTCTTACTATAAATCTGTAATCAGAAAGAAATCTATTCGGTTATAAGTGTTTTTAACTGTCATGAAATCAAGCTTTTCTCAGATTTGCCTTTCTACTTTGGTGTATCTTGGTTCCTTACCATGAACCTTGTGTTTGTTAATTTTATGTGATTAGTGACTTATTTTCCTATAAACGACATACAGAATTTACATACAAAGGAACTAGAAATTCTAACAAAAAAGATTGATTAATTTGGCCCTTAAAATCATATATAATAAGAGTACATCTTGTAGGCAGAATGAAGGATTATGCTAGAGCGACCAAATTTTATTTGAAACTTTCCACAGATATTCAGAAGATCAGATACCCTGAAGAAACAGCTCATGTCAAGGTATTTTATTTGCAATTACAGTTTAATTATGTTTTATAAATACTTTTATTAATAAAATGATTTATAGGCATTTTAAGAATGATTATAGGAAAACAAACTAACTTTAAAAGTTTAGATGCTTTCCTGATATTATGGCAAAGAGGAATTCAAGAATATTATTTGGAATGGAAGTCTAATGATGTTTTATCTGAACTATACATTGAAGTGTTCAAAGCATCCCAATTAATCGGTCTTTTGTTTTAATGCCTGGTTATCCTTGTGGAAAAGGATCTCAAAACCACTGGTTTTCATTCCTGATCTGACCTTTTGGTTGTAGTGCTGACACACTAAAACACTGGCATCATCATGGTGACCTCAGAAAATTAACACTATATTTTTGTTTTCACACCTTTAATGAAGCGCATATGCTACACTTTGCTTTCTTTTTTCAAGAAAATAGTCATAGAGAAAAGTCATGTAAGCCTTAAAATTGTTAATACCCTATAAAACAAAAATTCTACCTCTAGGAATTTATCATGATAAAAAATTGGACAACTGTATAGATATATGTATATGATTATAATATATGCCATTATAATCATGCTTACATATTACCATAGCACCATTTATAATGTAAAAAAGGGGAAAGAACGTAAATGTCCAACAAAAGGGGATTGTTAAATAATTTAGAATAACTCATACAATTGTATATAATGAAGTCATTGAAAATAAAGGTATCAATATATAGTGGTAAGAAAAGAAGTTGCTAGTCAATGAGTATAAAGTTTCAGTTATGCAAGATGAATCAGTTCTAGAAATCCCTGCAAAATAGGCCTATATTTAATGATACTGTATTGTACACATAAAAATCTGTTAAGAAGGTAGACTTCATGTTGTGTCTTTACCACAATATATTTTTTTAAAGCTCGCAGTAATATGTAATGCTTAAACACAGGTTAAAATAATATGTATAACACCATGTTTCTGCCTGTGTGTATATGTGTGTATGTGTGAATACTATATATACATATATCTAAATAGTTGAAGGCTATACAGCAAAATGTTAAAGGTTGCTGTAAAGTCCATGAGGACAGGAAATTTTGTATATTTTGTTTACTGATGAATCTGTAGTGTCTAAAACATTGCCTTGCACATAGAACACATTCAATAGATATTTGCAGAATTAATGAATAAATAAATAGCTGCATCTAAATGTGGAATTACAAATTATTTTTTGCTTCTCCTTATTTTCTAATTATGGCATAATGTTAAGTAGTTCCTCAATAAAAGTATACTAGGTTTTATGTTTTGTTTTATTTTGAGAAAAACGTCTGAGAGTTATTATTAATATTTTTCAGGAGTCTCAGAAGTGGTTACACACACACACACACAGACAAGCGAAATCACAATTACTCAAAGAAGTATACGTCAAAAAATGTTTGCAATGAGATTTATAGATGATGTAATACAGAATTGTACACCTGAAATCTATGTAACTTTACTAACAATTGTCACCCCAATAAACTTGAATTAAAAAAAATTTTTTGGAAACATTTACTTTCTGAAAGATACATTACATTCATGTTGATATTTAAATTTTTAAATGACTGTATCTATTGACAAATCACTGTGACTTTTTATTTTGAAAAGAAAAAAATCTTTGAGGCCAAAGTGTGTATCCTCTTGCTGTTGTTAACTAATTTAAATCCATACTCTTTATTTAACAAATTGACTCTTCCAAGAGCCTCGATTTTATGTGACATCTCAGAGATCTATCATGCACCATTACTCTTTAAACATCTCCTTTAATTTTGCTTTTAATTTTGCAGACTTTACATAGAGACCCAGATCTGTTGACAGAGGAAATGGACTATAAATTCTGTCCTTTGTACTTTGTCACTTTAACTGCTTGGTAAATTAGGTTCAGGTTTGCAGTGGGGTAATGCCATTTCCAAAGTTTTTAAATTCTGAACTATAACATGGATGGAATGCAGATATTTTTAATGTACAATAACGTTTTATCTCCTTTATTGCCAAAGTAGTATCCTTGCTAACAATGCTCTGTTCTAAACGGGATGTATCTCACATGGTAAACCCTTCATTTAGACTTCTTTAGTGACAGTAGAGATGCCAGATACTGGGTCCTTAAGTTTGCTTGTAATTTTCCAATAGTCAACACTATCACTGAACATGGAACATTCAGTATATGGTGCAATTTTAAATATTAACAAAGTCAATATTTACTCCTCAAACCTATGTATTTTAATAACTAAAATGCCAAAAGCACTTTATTGTCTGGGGGCATGGTTTAAGAATGCAGTTCTTCAGTAAGGCTTCAGGGTGTATGAGAATGAGGAAGTTTTAAGACATGAGCCATTGAAATTAATGCTCAGGTGCAGATTGGGAAAGCAAATTCTGAATTTAGAACATACCAGAGAAGTAAATATGGAATTCCTTAGTTCACTCATGGGATGAAATTTTAAAAAATGATTCAGGATACTACCATGAAAGAAAAATTAATGGAGGGAAATTATGTCTGATCACTGAAGCATTGGATATAGAATGAAACTATGCCTCGATTAGGTACTCAAGAAAGAGATTCATGAATGTATAATAAATTCAGAGGAAATTCAGAAATGTTTAGAGATAGAGTTTTCTTCAGAGCAATTATCTTTTTAAAGTTAGGTTTATTGAGGTATAATTTAGATACAGTTAAACTCATTCTTTTTAGATACGCACTTCAATGGGTTTTGACACACATATCCAGTTGTATAACAACTACCATATTCCAGATATGGAATATTTTTATTACTCCAAGAAGTTCTCATCTTCTTTTGTACTCTGTTCCCTCCTCCTACCCAGAGCCCCAGGCAACCAGTGATCTGGTTTCTGTCCTTATATTTTTTACCTTTACCAAAATGTCATATAAATGGAATCATAGTTATATAATCTTTTGTATTTTCACTTAGTAGAATGTTTTTGAGATCCACCCATGTTGTCACATGCATCAGAAGTTCATTCCTTTTAATTGCTGAGTATTAGTCCCTTGTATGAATGTATCCATTCACTGATGGGTAGATATCGGTTGCTTCCAGTATTTTGCAATTATGAATAAAGGTGCTCTCAACATTTGCATACAAATCTTTGGGTAGACACAGGTTTTCATTTTTTTGGGTAAATACCTAGGAGTGGGGTCACTGGGTTGTATAGTGAATGTATGTTTAACTTTGTAAGAAACTGCCAAACTGTTTTCTAAAATAATTGTGCTGTTTTTGCATTTCTGTTACCAAAGCATGAGAATTCTAGTTGCTCCACATCCTTGTCAACACTTGGCTTTCAGTTGGTTTTTTGTTTTGTTTTCATTGTTTCCATTATAATAAGGCTGGAATGGTATCTCACTGTGGTTGTGTTTTGCATTTCTCTAATGACAAATAATGTTGAGCATCTTTGTAGGTACTTATTTGTTATCCATATTGCTTCTTCGATAAAATGTTTATTCAAATTTGGGGATATTTTAAATCAAGTTATTTGTTTTCTTATTATTGAGTTGTAAGAGTTTTTTGTATTTTCTGGATATAAGTCATTTATCAGATAGGTGTTTGCAAATGTTTTCTCCCAGTCCGTACCTTATCTGTTTATTTTGTTTTAAAGAACATTCTTAATTTTGTGTTCAATTATCACTTTTTTTTATTTTATGATTTGCGATTTTTATATTCAGTATAACAAATCTTTACCTAAACCAAGGCCACAAAATTGTCTTCTATGTTTTCATGTTGATTTTTCATACTTTGAAGTGTTATATTTTGGTCTATAATCCATTTCAAGTTAACTTTTGTATATTGTACAAGAAAAGGGCGCAGGTTTTTCTTTCTCTCCTCTTTCCCCCCTCCCTTTTTCCTTTCCTCCCTTCCTACATCCCTCCCTCTCTCCCTTCCTTCCTTTTCCCTTTCATTCTTTCATCTTACAGATGTCTAATTGCTCTAACATCATTTGTCTATTTGTGGAAAATACTATCACTTATTCATTGAATTACCTTTGCACCTTTGTCAAAAATCACCTTTGCCATTTATGTGTAGTCTTTTTCTGAATTCTGCATTGATCTATATGTGAAACCTTACAACAATACCACATGTCTTTTTTTGGGGGGGGCGGTTCTACTTTTATTTCACATTTCTGTAAGTTATTTTTAAACTTACACCGTTTCACTTGGCAGATTCTTTGTTTTATTAGTTTCAGGTGTACAAAACAATGTAATAGTTAGACATTTCACCCCTCACAAAGTCATAACCCCCTCCCCCCAATCTGCTACCCCTCTGACATCGTATATAGTTGTTACAGTTCCACTGACTCTATTTCCTATGCTGTACTCCACATCCTGTGACCATATATATAAAATTATACATAAAATTATATTTGACATTCATTATTATTTACATGTCTTAATTACTGTAACTTTATACTAAATCTTAACATCAGGTAGTATAAATCTTCCAACTTTGTTCTTTTACAAAGTTGTTTGTGCTCTTCCAACTCCTTGGTTTTTCCATACATCATATTTAAATTGTAAAATTTAAATAATGTATAGGCTATAGAAATTCACAGATTATCAATAGCAATATAAACAATGGCAAATGTTTATATTTTTAAAATACTCTTAAGCCTAGTAAACCAAATAAGGGGTTATAGGAGAAAAAATTTAGGCAACTGTAAATGAAGGAATGTATACATAAAAATAAAGGTAACAGAGAACCTCAGGGTCCACAACTACTATCACTGGATTCCAAATGTAATTGAAATAGGTTTCCTGGTATGTTAATTTCTTAACCTGCATTATATTTTGTTAAATGTTTCTGAGAAACAGATTCCTGTGCCATTTTGGGAAAAGGAATTTCCATATCCATAATTACTAACAATATTGGATGTATTTCCTCCCTATCTTCTTTTTTCTACTTTTAATGAAAATAAATTTATACATTGTAAAATATGTTTGAAATTTTCAAATTATTAGACATTTTGTGACTGCTCATAATGTGAGCAATAGATTGCCCGTTTAATGCTTATTAATCGTTGATTGCTTATTAAGATTTGCTCTTAATAAGAGAATTGTCACTTTGTGCTATGATCTAGGTCAGTGGCCAGCAAACCAGAGCCCATGGGCCTAATTTAGCTTGTGCCCATCTTTGTAATTAAAGTTTTATTGGGACACAGCCACACCAATTTTTTTATGTATTTGGCTGCTTTTGTGCCACAAGGGCAGAGCTGAGTAATTGTGAAAGAGACCACATGGCCCACAAAGCCTAAAATATTTACTATCTGGCCCTTTACTGAAATCAGAGTTTAGAGAAGATTCAGGGTTAATTAAGGGCAATAAGATTGGAAAACTATTCTGGGGAAAAATGACGGTGTCTGGGTACGGTTTACCAAAGACAGCCATGAAGGATGGAAAAGTCTGAGGGGTCAAGCTCTAGAGGGCTTTGAGCCCAAGATTAAGGGACACGGTTTCTGTTATAAAGGCGATGTACACACACTGTAAATTTCTGAGTGGCAATGTAACAGAATCCTATCTGTGGTTATAAACGTAGGAACTTCTTAAATATGTACAGGGAAGTAAAAATATGCTGTTACCATTGTCTTGATGAGTCATAATGGAGCCAGACACAATTTTAAAGATATTTTTGAGATGGAATTGATAGAATTTAATGGTTGTGAGGGTAAGAAAGGAGGTGATATGAATTTTGATGTGTGAGACTAGTAATCCCATTAACTGGAACTATGGGACTTTTTGATTTGTTGTTGAATTGAGATACTTGTGAGAATACTACGTGGAAGTGTCCATTAGATAATTGGAAGTAAGGATGTAGAGGTCAGCCAAAATATAAGAGTTCTCATTAGTACTTTGGTACCTATTTCATAAGGCTGCATTTTGCTGTATAGATTGATGAAAGGCACAGTGATAAATTTACTGTTAATAAAAAAAAATGAGAAATATCATTTAAAAAGTGTGGTGCTGACTCAAATATCACAACAGGTTGACCACTGGCAGGGATATTACCACTGGACTAAAACGAAAAGGGAAGGGAAATATTGTCTTGCATGTAACATTTCAGCTCCTAATACTAATTAGAGTTTATTTTCTGTTTTGAAGGCTATGAACTGTAAATTCTTCATGGATAACAAGGTAAAGGGTGGTTCTTTTTCCCCCAGCTTTATTGAGATGTAATTGACAGATAACATTGTGTAAATTTAAGGTGTACGATGTGATGATTTGATGTACTAATACACTGTATATTGTGAAATGATTTCATGATAAGGTTAGCTAACACATCCTTCACCTCATATAGTTACCTATTTTTCGTATGTAATGAAAACATTTAAATCTACTCTCGTAGCAAATTACAAGTATGCAATATGATATCGTTAACTATAGTTATCCTATACATTAGCTCTCCAGAACTTATTCATCTTATTACTGAAATTAGTACCCAGCATATCTCTATTTCCCCCACCCCCAACCACTTATCTGCTCTGTTTCTATGAATTTGATTTATTTTTAGATTCCATATATGAGATCATATAGTATTTGTCTTTCTCTGTCTGATTTATTTAACTTACTGTAATGCACGCAGGGTTCATCCATGTTGTTGAAATAACAGGATTTCCTTCTTTTTACGGCTAAATAATGTTCAATTTTTTATATAGGACACATTTTCTTTATCCATTTATCTGTCAATGTACACTTAGGTTGTTTCCACATTCTGACTATTGGGTAGAATGCTCTTGATTATACAGAGGATAGGACGGTAATTGGGAAAATTGTTTATACTTCAAAAACACTTTAAGTTATGATTATGTGTCCTGTTTTTTTCTAAGGTGAGATGTCATCCTTTCTCTCCCATGTACAATTAGAGTGTATACACCAAGAAAGAGCAAGTTTGTCTTGTCCATTATTTTATCAAATAGTAGGTATTCAGAAAATAGCCATTAAATGAATGAATGAAACATTTGAGTAGTTCCATATCCAACAAGTAGGCTGGCTAGGCAGCATCATATTAGTTATTTTCAAAATAATTCAAAATCAGAATGATCCAGGAACTTAAGAATTATACAGTTTTGTTGCAAAGGCAAATCATAATCACATTTGCTCCTTAGATAATAATATAAAAAGCCATATAAAATTAAATTAACGCATACAGTGAGCACTATAGGAGAGCAGGTAAATGCTCTCTAAATTGTTTCCCCAAGAAGGGAAAGCAGAAATGAGTTTCAACCTGGTAATTTGGGGGGAATGCTTCATTATAGAGGTAGAATTTCAGTTTTAAGAACATGTAGAGACAAAGATGAAGGAAGGGAGAAACATGTAGACACTACATCATAGAGTAAAGGCTTATATGTAGGAATGAACCTGTGAAAGCTTCTTGAATACTGAGGAACACTACAAATCTGTGGTTTTGTTGTACAATACTTGTTTGGTTCAGAAGTTGCATGTAGAAGTAGGTTGAATATGAAGCAGAGGTGGTGTTGGTTAGATAGGATCTAAAGGGTAACATGGTTAGATAGGTTTAAAGTCTTTGAAAGTATAGCTGAATGTTCTAAATTTTAATAGAGAGCATTGAAGAGGAAATGAAAACAATTTGGAGAGTGGTTCAAGGAATATATCAACTTTGTGGTACTGCACTGAGTACTGTATTAAAGTAAATACCAGCCATCAAATATAACCAATACCATATTCTTTTTTTTTTTTTGAATTAGTTTCAGGTGCACAAAACAATGTAATAGTTAGACATTTATCATTTATATACCTCGCACTGTGTCAACCCCCCATATTCTTTATAAAGAAAAAATGGCACAAATATATTATGATAAAATGCAATGAATTAAAAATAGAAATGGGATACACACAAAAAATATCTTATTTACATGCCTATTACATAGATATATTACATAGATACATATGTATCATGACGTTTTGGTCCTAAACCATTTTGAGTGTTAGGACACATCCTGTTCTCCCCATCTTTTATCCCTGTGCTCTATTCCTGATTAACTCAGAATTTGTATTTTCCATAGTAATGAATTTTAATTTTAAAATTTATCCAGTGGTTTGATTAAAGAGATATAAAGCTTCTATCCTCAGCTTATCAACCCTGTCTATAACTGATACTAGGAATTTCTGATTTTTTTTTTATAAACCCATGGATTGTTTTTAGCAGGTGGTTCTGTAAAGACCCTTTATTCTAGTGGTTTTTAGCAGGTTTATTTTAGTGGTATAAATTCAGTGTCAAAAGTGCAAAAGATTTTAAGCTCCATATAATGTTATTGTTAAAGTTTAATTTGCATCAATTTAATTCTCTTGTCAGTTGTCACACCCTATTAAAGTCATGCCTCACCACATGCTGAAGGAGCAAATTAAGTCTCAGGTACAAGATTATGTGACTTCTTGGGAAAGGCTATTTATGGGTCCAAATTTCAGCCATTTTGAGCTGATTGATCATTATTTTTTATATGTCTTAGGAATAAAGAATAGCATTCTCTGAACATCAAAGATCTGTGCATCGTATCAGAATTTTACAGTTCTCTTTAGAAAGCATGAAAGACTTTTTAATGATGAAATATTTCTTCTATTTCTTCTTCTTTCTATTGTTCTTATGGTGTGTGTTTCCAGTATATTCATTTGCATTAGCCTTTCTGCCCTTACAGAATAATCCTTTAAACCCTAAATAAGATCATGGCACCCCCCAAATCCATTGGCTCCCATTTCTCTCATAGTGAGAGTGCTTAAAAGGACATACAAGGCCCTACATGATCTAGCTTTTCATTTTCTATCTGACTCTCTCACCTTCTCTCATTTTAATGTAGTTAAACTGGTTCTGTAGCCCTTGAAAATGCCAAGCATGCCCCTGCCCCTGACCCTCTGCCCTTGTTGTTTCATCCAACTACCTAGAATGTTTTATTCCCAGCTATTCATATGGCATACACATATTACCTCACTCCTTTCTGTCTTTTATTTAAATATCATCTCTCACTGCCGGTTTTCATGAACACATATTGAAAATTGCACCTCCGTCTCCTTGACAGGTTGTCTGTCTTTCTTGCTTTATGTTTTAAGCTCATGTCACTGTCTTACAGACTGAATATTTTACCTATCTTGTATGTATCTTCATATTGTCTGCCTCGCCCCAAATAGAATGCAAGCTCCCTGAAGCAGAGATTTTTGTCTGTTTTGTTCATTTCATAACCCATATGTCTAGAACAGTGCCTGATACAAAGTGAGCTCTCAATAAGTACTTGACAAATGAATGAATTGATTTGAATGTACTGGTTCCGTAAGTTTAAGTGTATACAACTCTTTCTTCCCTCTCTCCTTTCTTCTTCCCTTATCTCTTTCTTTCTCCCACATGGGGTTATAGAGAAATAAAAGGTTCTGTCTTTTGCCACACTTATCAATTTCCCAGAAACTCTCACAGATAACCCAAATGGAAGGACAACTGTGTTGATTATGCTAGAGGGAATAAAAGAATGCCTATCCTGGCTTTGTAGGTGTCTGGGTTTTAGAAGGATGCATGATACGAGTTTTCTTAAATTAAGGTATTTTCTTTTTGGAGGGTGCATAAGAGCCCAAGTCATTATTTGTATACAAGGGGCAGGGTCTCATGACTTATCTATGTCTTCACCATTTTGTCCCCAACGACTTGCACAGAGCCTGAAACTTATAAGTTACTCAAAAATATTTGGTGAAAGAAAGAAGGCTAAGACCATTCGTTCTTTCTATTCCTACAGACCTACCCATCACCTAGGGAAGAGGTCTTCCTCAACTCAAACAAGTAGAATGGGAACAGTTGGTGGCCATGTTCAAAGTCCATCTTTGATGTTTACTTCAACTATGCAAGTAGTCAAGAAGTACAACTTCCTGTGAGAATATAAAATGGCGGCTCTCCGTGGAGGCCTACTCAGGTGCCAAAGGTAAGGAAGTGAAACAAGCAATCTTTGAAGTTTTCATAATTCTTTGAATGCCACGTATAGTCACCTCAGACAGGATATAGAATGTAATAAGGTCTATCACTACGGGAGCTAATTAGATATGCCAAGCCATGTAACTTGTGTTTCATAAACCAGAAACTTTTAATGGGCCTTTTTACTTCCTTTGTGTGTTCCTTCCTTCCCTTCCTCCACAGGTTGTTGTCCAAGCATTTCTGGCCACTGCTAATTATCTGTTTGCCTCAGGCAAGACAGGTTCTGACTGTCAGCCCAAGAGCAGCCTTGGGCAAAATAATTCACAGCTATATTTACCAAAACTTTTTATATAAGTGCATCTCTGCAACACTTCCCATCATCACAGGGTGCTTTTAAGATTTTTCATTGCTTGGAGCTGTTTGATCTCATCCATCCCTCTGGATTTTTAGCTTTTGACCCATTAGACTCTCTAGATCCCTTAGATCTGCATCTATTCTTAGCTATCCCAGGGAATCAATACTCCAATATTTTCCAAGATTATGTAATTAAAAATGTATTAGTCTGAATTAAGGGAACATTTCATCTGCTTCTCAACTTTTAGAAACTTATTGAGTGACTGAATAAATAATTTATCCTGATTTATTCCAAAAAGAAGTTTGTGTACATGACAAAATACTGTACAACATAATATACTGAAAATAAGTGATGGAGACTTGAGATGGTAAACTAAGGAATGCATATTTGCCTCATTTCCTTCTAGATTCCTTTTTAAAATAATAGAATAAAGTTACCCAAGGGAATAAACATGTAAGAGTAAAGAAAATGGGAGAGGAGATCACAAACAAATGAGAGATTTCAAAAAATGTCTCCTGAAGGTAACCCAATAGGGAAGAGTTAAAAGGGTACTTACAAGGGTTATCTAAAAGGAAATTAAAATAATCAGGATAGTATTGAGATTCCTGAGCAATACTACATGCATACTAGATGATGATGGAGCAGTTACTTCAAAATTATAACCTATGTTCCTATACTGAGAAGAAACATAAATCAAATGTGAGGATAGAATAAAAACATACAAAGAGTCATTAATTGTACTGCCCACACACCTTTTCTAAGAAGTTACTTGAGGGTGTACTGCCAAAAAAAATTTGTTTAAGGGTAAAACAAGAAGGAGCAATATATGGGACCTGGGGAATTGTGGATTCAACTTAAAAGAGTGCTAAAGTGACATCTCAGCATTAACAGCATTTTTGGCCAGCCTGGAAAACAACTAATGTAATTTGGATCTAAGAGATAGAGACTCTAGGAAGAAAGTTTCCAGGTAGCGGGATGGAGGACAGAAGAAATTGATAGAATAGAATATATGACTGCACACCCGGGGAAAAGCAGAGGATAATAAAACTAAATCATGTAAGAAATAAAAAAGGCCATTTCAAACTCCAGGAAGAAAACCAGAAAACTCTACAGAAAGTCATGATCTAACCATGAAACAAACTAAGTTATAGAATGATGTTCAGCAGTTTAAAAAGTATAAGAAGACAATATCTATTCTTAATGTTAGAACCATTCCCCTTTGTGTGGCTCAAGGATCACAGCATTGAGCTCAAGGTAAAAGAAAGGCAGTCTTAATATAGAACTTGGTTTGCACTGAAAGTATTTACATTGTCCCAAAAATGAAAATACTATTTATTGATTTTGAGGTTTTATAATCATCCTACTAAAAGAATACTGGAAATTTTGACATTAGTTGCAAATAGTTTAAATGTAACTGAAATTATCTAGGACATCAATGGAGGGTGGTGGCACACACGGAAGAAAGAGTCAGCATGCTAATATCTTCAAAGTAAGGAGGTGGTGTCAAGAGATAGTGACAGAAGTTAGTAGAACAAGGGGTTGAATGTATTGCTTAATGTTATAAATGTAATTAATAAAAGAACTAAGCCCAATAATATGTATATCAAAAATCTGGAGGAGGAAAGAGAAAGGAAAATTAGTAAACTAAATCCACATCTTTCATAGATAAGAAAATAGAAGTCTATGTGTTTTATTTTGAGATATGGAGGTTACCATCATAAGTTCTATGAGCAGAAACACTTAAATATGTTGTTTGGGGGAAATATTTTTTGGTAGAGAGGTAAGGAGTGGAAAACAATTGTTATCATAGCTTTTCTGTTTCATTGATTATTTTACCATGTGTATCTATCATTTCGATTAAAATAACTTCAGTGATTCTAACATTAAAGCAGATGAAGTGCTCAGAGGGACTACAGAGTATTTGAATATGGGATTAGACATACATTGCTGGGCTTTAAAAAACGTAGAGGAGTACTCCAAGAAGCCATCTAAATCCAAAAAATGTTTGAGGTATGAACTGGGAGTATGAGATGGAGGAAAGCTTGGAAAGGGAGAGTTCCTGAGCATGGATGACTATAATAGTACTTTCTGTATTGTGAGCATTGATCCAGAAGCAAGGTAGCAAAACTAGAGGAGGGACTTTGAACTGAGCTGAGACTTTAAAGGGGGTAAAAGTGGATCCAGCTTGGTAGTGACTGTTGGCTATTAGCAGCAACAGAAGCTAATCCTTTATTGAAAAAAATGTCCTTAATTTAGGCAGCACCCTCACATATTAGTATCAAACAATGACCTCTCAATCATATAGCACCAAAGAGTAGAAGAAAAACTGCAATGAGTAAAGGTCAGCAGAATCAACCACCACACATTAAAATTCCCAAAACTACTGATACACAGATTATGAGACACATAATATAAAACCATTGTGTTTGAAATTATATTTTAAAGAAAACATTTGCAGACAACAAGAGGCCACAAAGAATAGACTAGGAATTTTTGTAAATAAAATTAAAACTTGTAGAAATAAAAATTATAACTAATAAAAATGTGATAATATATTCATAAAACAGAATGCTCTTCAGTTATGAATATGCATGCACTACAGCTACGTCACCAATTTGCCTTTCTTGATTCTCTCTATTTATTCCTTCTGGGATTCTGACCAGCATGTGAATTGTCCAGGAGTGATGGAAAATGTAAGTCCATAGATATAGAAACACAATGAATCCCAACCACAATAAATAAAATAGACTCGTGTCAAGGCACATTGTAGAGAACCTGCATAATATCAAAGACAAAAATATATTTTAAAAATCTCCCCCAAAATTGGAAAGCTTTCCCACAAAGGAAAAACAATTATAGCAGACTACTAAATAGCAAAATCAAGCAAGAAATAATGAGAAAATATACAACAACTTATAATTGTGTACTCAGAAAACTATAAGATGAAATAAAAATATTTAAAGATTAGCGTAAACTAAGATACCTTTACCACCAATGTCTTTTGCTAAAGGAGCTTTAAAAAATGTTCTTCAGGAAGAAGTAATATTATCACAGTAACACAGCCTGAGCGAATACAAAGGTAAAACAAATGTAAATAAGCCCAAGGATAATCAGTATAAAATAATAACATAATTACAATACTGAAAAGAACCAGCATTTAATTCTGGAAGGATATATTCAAAGTTAACATATTCTAAGGTCTTTATATTATTTGTTCAGGGTTAAGAAATTGTTTAAGTTAGTCATTGTTTAGTTAAACATGCATGATAAAATTTAAGGATGAACATATAAGAATAGAAATATAACTAGCAAAACAGTGAAGACAAACTAAGCAATGGGGAAAATAACCTCAACCCAAAATTGAAAGAGAAGAAAAACAAGAATTTTTTTTAAAGTATGATAACTTGTATTTTAAAAGAAAGACAATAGAAATAATTCCTAGTATGATTAAATAAATATAAATGGACTAAACTTACCAGTTAAAAACAGATTATAATATTGTATAAAAACAGGAAAACAATAAACAGTTCAATGGTCTTTGTAATAGGCACTCCAAAAACATGTGGTGCAGAAGGTAGAAAACTAAAGCATGAGAGACAAATAGACTGGGTAAATATTGACTAAAAGGAAAAGAACTCTGGGGTCCTTAGATTAGTATCTAAACCAACACACTGAGACAGAAAACACTATTAAAGATAAAGATGTTCACTACATAAAGTTGAAAAAATTTCAATTCACCAGGAAGATAACATTCTAAACTTGTATGAAGATGACAAATACGTCAACATTAATAAGGCAAAAAGTTGACACAATTATATGGGGAAATTGATACATTCACCATTATATACTTACTGGAAAATTTTAACACTCCTGTCTCAATTGTGTCAAGAATTTTTAAAAAATCAAATATAAAGAAAAAGAAAACTGGAAATAATGCAAATATCCATTTAATAGTAAAGTGGAGAAAAAGACAAGAGGCCACGAAGAATAGACTGGGAATTTTTGTAAATAAAATTAAAACTTGTAGAAATACAAGTTTTAAAATAGAATACCATACAGATGTGACAGCTATGAAAATAAATGGGCTATTGCTATGTCACAGTATATGTAAATCTCACAAACATAATGATGAGCAAAATAAGACAAACACAAAAGGATATATACAATATGATTCCATTATATGAAGTGAAAAGACTATAGTACAAGAAATCAGTTTTTAAATGTAACTATCAGATATCTGTCAGTCTGGGTGAGCTTTCCTTCCAGATATCAAGAGTTATTTATAGCTCTTATAATTAAGACAATGGGGTAGTAGAATGAGTTAAATTGACTAATGAATTAGAATAGAGAACCAAGAAATATGAATACGTATATAAAACTTTCATGATACAACAGATGTGGTCTGCTTATCACGGGAGAATAGAAGGACCCTTTAGTAAATGGTAATGGGAACAATTGACTATCCATGTAGAAAATTTAAAACAATTGGATAGATCCTTAAATCGTACAATTCACAAATATCAATTCCAGAAGCTTTGAAAACTCAAATATGAAATGCAAAACTTAAACACTTTTAGAAGAAAATATAGGAGCATCTTTCTGATCTTTGTATAGGGGAAGGTTTTTTTTTAAGACACAAAGAGATCTGAGCATAAAATCAATTATGCATAAATATAATTGCTTTATAGTTAAGTACCGTTATTCATCAAAAAATCCTAGAAAGGGAAAAGAAAGCCACTAACTGGATGAAGCTATTTATAAGGCATCTAACTAACAAAGGATTAATGTCTAAAATATGTGACAAGTACATGTGAATAAGAGAAAGACAAACAACCCAATAGAAAATTGAGATAAATACATAAAAACAGGCACTTAACAAAAAAGGAAATATCTATAGCCAATAAACAGATGAAAAGACTCACACATCGTTTACCAATGTAAATGCAAATTAAGAGTGAAATAATATAGCACTACATACCCATCAGAATGACAAAATATCAAGAAGCATGACAGAGGATGTATATCAGCAAGAACACTGTCATAGTCAGCTGGTTGGAGTAAAAATTAGAACCATTGGAAAACACACCTTTCTCTATCTCTCAAAGCAGAACATTCACATTGCCTATGACCAAACACTTTCATATCTAGGAATGTGATTTAGAGAAACTCTAGCACATTTCACCAGGAGACCTGTATAGGAATTTTCGTAGGAGTACTGTGTTGTAACAGTCCCAGATTAAAAACAATCCAAATGCCTAGAGATTGGAGAATGGAGGAATACACACACAATCACACACACACAGAAACACACACACACACACACACACACACACACACAGAGTATACAATCTCAAATACATAAACACTCATTTTTTTCATATAATGGGATGTTATCCAGTAGTGAAAAAGTAATGAGCACAGCCAAATACAGAAACGTGGATTAATCTTTTTTAAAATATATATATTTTTTTATTTTTCAATTACAGTTGACATACAATGTTATATTAGTTTCAGGTGTACAACATAGTGCTTAGACATTTATATAACTTACAAAGTGATCACCCCAATAAATCTAGTGCCCATCTGACACCACAGGTAGTTATTACAATACTGCTGACTATATTCTACATCCCCATGGTTATTTTGTAACTGCCAATTTGTACTTCTTAATCCCTTCACCTTTTTCATCCAGCCCACCAACTCCCCTCCCATTTGGCAACTTCCAAAATGTTCTCTGTATTTATGAGTTTGTTTCTGTTTTGTTTGTTTATTTATTTATTCTTTAGATTCCACATGCAAGGGAAATCATATATGACATTTGTCTTTCTCTGTCTGACTTACTCCACTCAGAACAATACCTGCTAGGTTCATCCATGTTGTTGCATATAGCAAGATTTCATCCTTTTTTTATGGCTGACTAATATTACATTATATAATATTACACCTCTTCTTTATCCATTCATCCATTGATGGACATCCAGTTTGCCTCCATATCTTGGCTATTGTAAATAATCCTGCAATATGTATGCACACATCCCTTTGAAGTAGTGTTTTGTGTCTCTTTGGATAAATACCCAGAAGTGGGATTACTTAGTCCTTCTTGTTTTACTATAGCCTTTGTTTTAAAGCCTGTTTTGTCTAGTATAAGTATTGCTACCCCAGAGATTTTCTTTGTTTGTTTCCATTTTTGTGAGATATATTTTTCCATCTATTTACTTTCAATCTGTGTGCATCTTTCGATCTGATGTGAGTCTCTTGTAGGCCGCATATGTAAGGATCTTGTATTATTGTCCATTCAGCCACCCTATCTTTTGATTGGAACATTTAATCCATTTACATTTAAAGTAGTTGTTGGTTGATATGTAGTTATTGCCATTTTGTTATTCATATTTTTGATCTATTGTTTTTTTCTTCTTCTTAAAGAAGTCCCTTTAACATTTCTTACAATACTGGTTTTGTGGTAATGAACTTGAGCTTTTTCTCCTCTGGGAAACTCGTTGTCTGACTTTAGATTTTAAATGATAGCTTTGCTGGGTAGAGTAATCTTGGTTGTAGGTCCTTGCTTTTCGTCACTTTGAATATTTCCTGCCAATCCCTCTGGCCTGCAAAGTATCTGTTGAGAAATCACCTGACAGCCTTATGGGAGTTCCCTTAACTAACTGCTTTTCTCTTGCTGCTTTTAAGATTTTCTCTTGGTCTTTAACCTTTGGCATTTTAATTATAATGTGTCTTGCTGTGGGCCTCTTTGGATTCTTCTTGTTTGGGACTCTGTGAGCTTCTTGGACTTGTATATCTATTCCCTTCATCAAGTTAGGGAGGTTTTTCATCATTATTTCTTCAAGTAGGTTTTGAATTCTTTGCTTTCTCTCTTCTCCTTCTGGTACCCCTGTGATGTGAATGTTGGTACACTTGATGCTGTCCCAGAAGCCTCTTAAACTATGCTCAGTTTGGGATTCTTTCTATCTTTTTGCTGTTGCGATTGGGTGTTTTCTGATAGCTTACATTTCAAACTGCTGATTCGATCCTCTGCTTCATCTAATCTATTGTTGATTCCCTATAATGTATTCTTCATTTCAATTATTGTATTCTTCATTTCTGTTATTGTATTCTTCATTTCTGACTGGTTCTTTGTTATGTTTTCTATCTTAATTTTTATGTTTCCTATCTCTTTGTTTAAGTTCTCACTGAAATCATTGAACATCCTTATAACCAGTGTTTTGAACTCTGCATCTGGTAGACTTCTTGTCTCAATTTTTTTTAGTTTTATTTTTCTAGAACTTGGTTCTCTTCTTTCATTTGGAACATGTTTCTTTGTCTCCCCATTTTGGCTGCTGCCCTGTTTGTTTCTATGTACTAGTTAGAGCTGCTATGTCGCCCAGTCTTAGTAGAATGGCCTTATGTAATAGGTGCTCTGTGGGGCCCAGTGGAACAGTGTCCCTGGTCACCTGAGCCAGGTGCTCCAGGCTTGTACCTTGTGTAGATTGTGTGTGCCCTCCTGTTGTAATTGAGCCTTGGTTGCTATTTTCATGTCAGAGGGAGGGATTGACCCTCAGGCTAATTGATTGTGAAGACTAGTCGTGACTACAGTGCAAGAGTTATTGTGCAGGGACTGACCCTATGGAACAGGATTCAATTTAGCAGGGCTCTGGTGCCTGCCGAGTCTACCCTTTGGGTGTGTTGTTTGTGAAGGTGGTTTGGTGGTACTCTGGTATAGTCTGAAGCCGGCCATGAGATATGTTGGTTCTGGAGCCTCTTTGGTGAGGCTCTGTTGCAGGCCAAGGTCAGCACTGCCTGTGCCCTACCCAGGTCCACTTGTTATGTGCTACAAAGTGATCTGTAGATGGTTGCCACTTGTGTTGAGCTTGGAGGTGCCTGAGAGAGGCTAAGCTGTGAACTGAGGCCTGCTGACTCTAGCGCCAGGCTTAGGGCTGCTTAGCTGAGGCAAATGCTGCTTATTTAGAGTTTATGAAACTTTGAGAGATATTATGAATGATCTGTAACATTAGCCAAGACAGGCCATTTGCATGGAAAAGCCACTGGAAGGGGCTTAAGTGTGCCTGCAAATTGGGTGGGGGTGGGGTCTCAGGGAATCACCATTGTGGCACTAATCATGTTAGCTAGGTTGATGGAGACTCAGATATGGCATCCACCTGCATCTGTACCCTGGGTAGAGGGAGGCCTCAACAAAAGAACAATGGCTTCTGCCAGCATTTTTGTCTGGAAGAAAGCTGCCCCTCCAGGCTTCTCCCTGAAGCCAGACGACTAAGTTCCTCCTCACGTGTCCCTAGCACCTTTCAAGCTGCTGCCTCAGTGCTGGAGCTCAGAGCAAGTGAGTCTGTCAATGAGCAAGTCCATGTGTAGGCTCTTTAAGAGGATTTCCTGGGACTCCAGCCTTCCTCCATCTCACTGGGCCATAATCTGCACTGGTTTTTACAGTCAGAAGTTATGGGGACTTCTCTTCCTGGAAGTGGACACCTAGGCTGAGGAGTCTGGTGTGGAGCTGGAACCCCTCGCTCCTCCAGGGAGTAACTTTACAGCTGAAATATCCCTTCCTCACATGGGTGTGGGACCAGCCTGTTCTGCATCTCCTACACTCCTACCAGTCTCAATGTGGCTTCTTCTGTATGTCTTTAGTTGTAGGATTTCTGTTCAGTTACACTTAAGGCAATTCTCCATGAGGGTTGTTCTGTAGTTCAGTTGCAATTTTAATGTGGTTGTAAAAGGAGGCAAGCAGAGTGTTTACCTACTCTGCCATCTTGACTAGAAGACCAAACATGGATTAATCTTAGAAAGATAATGTTAGGTAAACAAAAACATCAAATGCCAACAGATATATACAGTATGACAGAAAAATAAAACTTTGAAACAAAAACTAAGGAATGTGTTGTTGTTTAGGCATACATATATATGTGATAAAATTATTACAAAATAAACAAGGAAATGATAAAATTCAGGATAGTAGTTATAAGGTGGTGGGATTGGGGAAAAGCACATTAGGTAGATGCAATGTATGGGTAGTGATATATTTCTTAAATATTAAATATATTATTATGCTTCTTAATTTGCATATATGTTACATATATTCTCATTAATATTGCAGAGAAAATATGGGAGACTAGAATTCTAAGAAACAATAACTGAAAACAAAGCAACAGGAAAATAAAGAGTTGGAATATAAAATAGAGGAAGTTAGAATCTCAAATATGAAAGTTCTGTACATTTGCCAGGAGAAGGCCTTATATTTGGGTGTGAGCTTCTTGGCAATAGAGGCAAACAGAATAATTAATCACATGAGTCATGGGATTCATAAAACCAAATTTCTAAACAGAAACTAGTCCTGCTTTGCACATCTCTTCTTGACATTGGTACTAAAGATCTACTTCACTCCAAAAACTAAACTATATACAACTATAAAAACAAATACATACCTAAGATCCCAACTCACAGCACATTATTTCCCTAATTCCTGTGCATAGTTACATAGTCAGGCTTTAGGTAACCTCAGACTGCAGAGCCTCAGAAGGAAAACTGCAGTGGAGCTTTTGGGAAAGCAGATCCTGCCTTTCCTGGCTGCATTCCTGCTTCCTCCATTTCATCCAGTTGATATAACAGAAATTCATGTGTACCTGTAAGGTGGCTTAGCTAGATACATGGTGATAGAATTGATAGGCAACTGCCATGGATGTGGTTTTATCTCTCTATGTTTAAAAATTGTCCCCAAAGACAAAATGTGACTTAGTATATAAGAATTCTTCTTATGCAGTTGGCCATTGGACCAATTCTTTCAAAAGGAACTCTTCATGGATAGTTTTTTTTTAATATCATATATTATATAACATATAATGTGTGCTTTTAATAATAATCAGTTACTGATCATTGCTTTTATGAGGAACATATAAAAGTGTGAGATTTGAGAAAACTTCCATGTCAACTACGTCCAACACACACATTGTATATATTGTAAAGTGAGAACTCCTTTGCATGGCATACATACTGTTTATATTCTGGCTCTGACTTATTTCTCTAACATTTTGTCATACAATTCTCCCATGTGTTCCCTAAGCCCCCCTATACCAGAATTCTTAATCTCTTAGTCAAATGTCACTGCTCTGTTGCTGATGCAGTCTCTCTACATCTGACCCTGTCATGCCCTATTATCCCCATCTCTTAAACTCCTGTCTCCTTCAAAATTCAGCTCCAACATTGGCTTCCTCAACATCTCCACACCTGGGGAAATGATTGTTCTATATGGCCCCATAGCATCTTACATGTATCTAAGTTTTTTCTTTGTCTCTCTCCCTATGTCTTAGGTTGATTGTCTACTTCAGTATTAGATTCGATGAGATGATGGCCAGACATTTGTGTGGCTACACAAGTCCTCTCTAACAATGAATTTTTATTAATTAATACTAACCATTTACATCTGTTTATTGTTTTTACATCTTTTCAAGGTGCTTTGATTTCCATTGTCTGTTTGATCCTCAAAATAGTTTTGGAAGGAGGTATCATTTCTGTTTTGTTAATGAAGAACCAGGCACATAGAGTTGAGTTGCCTAAGAATGCACATAGTAATATCACAATACCTAACACAACAACATATGCATTTATCCTTTGCCAACAACTTCGCTCCTAAAAATCTTTCTCAAGGCAGGAATGGCTAAAATACAAAATGATTCATATAAACAGCTATTAATTATAACAGTATTTATAATAGCAGGAGATTTGAAATAACTGAATGTTTATCAAGAGGGAGCTGAAGGAATAAACTCTAGGACATCCACCCAAAGGAGTAGTATGCAGCTATAAAAATCAGGAAAATCTCTGTATCCTGTAGAGTGGTTTTTCCAAAACATACTGTTAAATGTAAAGTGCAGAACAGTCTGTATGATATATTTCATTCATACATGTGTGTTATTTTTATTTTTAAAAACAAACAGTGGAAAAATAAACCAACTAATAACAGTAGTTACCTATAGGAGAGAAGGAAGGGTACAGAGTTCAGGGGAAAAGATAGATTCTGTATTTCTCTGAAACTAGCTTGTTCTACAGTTTTGACTTTGAAAAAATATGTAAATGGTTTATATTATTTTTAAACTAAACTAAACAAAAATTTTGACAAGTTTAAAGCATACTGAAAAGATATTTTATATATCAAGTCACGGTACAAACATATAAGGAAGAATTATCTTAAGTGATTTTAAAACACAACATTTTAATACTGCATCCCTAGTAGCATATATTCAAAGGGCAGAAAGAACCAGAAATAAATCTTAAACTTCACTCGAAATCTTGTTGTTAGAAATAATATAAGTATTGTTATTTTGAATCTATATTTGGAGAGAGAGAGAAAGAGCAAAACAATTACATAAATGTTATTAGGAATGAAGATTTTGATTATATGACAAAGAGATAAAACTATGTAATCAAAGGAGTTAAATACAATCCCTGCAATCTTACATGTGAATTTCAAACATCACTATGAACTAAGGATTTCATTTTCTTGTTCTAAAAATTACAAATTTCCCACTTCAATTCTCTGAAGAGAAGCATAGAAATGATGATTACCGCTAGCAGCTAAACTGTCATCTTCAAATGCCAGGTCTTATTAAATGAACCAGAGTTCCTTGGAGAAATGGGTGATTTCAGGTCTGAGACAGGAAATATACAAGATGAATGTGGGGGATCTAGTGCCAGAAATGTAATAAGCAATGTTTATTGGGGTCCTGTTAAAGGAACATAGAGGTCAACATCAGGGAAATCCTGCTGTCAAAATTGGAATAATTCAAGCGTCGTAGGACTAATGAGTGCCACGGACATGTAAGCATAGGGAATTAATAATACTAAAATTATTCTAGCTCCTTTGGAGTTTACTAAATAATCAACTTATTGCTCTGAAAATTGGTAAATAAAATGAAAGAATCCAACACTTAACTTGCCATTTGTGTATGATCTGTATTTTAGAATGACTGAATAGCCTGTAAGGGAATATTATTTTTAGAACTCCAACTAATAAATTCATAAGGAATGATAGTATTAGAAAAGTCATGATTGTGCAATCCTTAATTAGATACTAGATCTCGGCAGCAGTCATTTAAGGTTACTAAAATTAAGTGAATGGTAGATGAGGAAATTTAAAATTGATGGATGAGGCTGAAAACACCAGATTAATCTTAGTGTCACTAAAAGTAGGGCAGGCAGTTTTCATGTGGTGCTTGGAAGGATGCAACTAAAACAAACAAACAAAAAACGTAATACAGCATTCTTGAATTATCCTTCACCAAAGGAAGATGGAGGGAGAGGACTAAATTTAATCATGCCTTTACATCTAACTTCTAGTTTGCAGGAAATATAAAGAATGGAGGAACATGTTAAATGATACCAGGATGATACAATCAGCCAAATCCAGAACACTGTTAAATATACAGGGGAAAATAGCCTGTATTCTTTACAAATTCATTTTATGGAGGGAAAAAGAGGAGTGGAGGAACTGTTATAAAATAAAAGAGACTAAGAGACATAAAAACCAAATATGAGGTTGGATAATTAAGTTCGCAAACTCATCCTAGAAAAAGTGCTGTATACCTCATTGCTGAATATCACTATGGTCACCTTCAAAGTACTCCCCTTGGGAAGCTATGCATCAATGCCAGTGCCTAGTCTACCCTTCAAAGCAATTTTGGAACTCTTTTTCTGGAATGGCCATCAGAGCCATCATCGTGTTACTCTTGATACCTTGAATATCACCAAAATCTCTTCCTTTCAATATTCCCTTTATTTCTGGATAATGAAATAAGTCATTGGGGGCCAGATCAGGTGAGTAGGGAGGGTGTTCCAGTACCATTATTTGTTTACTGGCTAAAAACTCCCTCACACACAGTGCCGTGTGAGCTGGTGCATTGTTGTGATGCAAGAGCCATAAATTGTTGGCAAAAAGTTTAGGTCGTCTAACTTTTTCATGCAGCCTTTTCAGCACTTCCAAATAGTAAACTTAGTTAACTGTTTGTCCATTTGGTACAAATTCATAATGAATAATCCCTCTGATATAAAAAGGTTAGCAACATCATTGCAACAAGTTCACGAACTTAATTGTCAGACCTCATACAATGTGTGGACCATGTTGAGATCCTCATTTGAACAAATCAAGAGGAAAAGGACAGTTTTAAGACAATTATAGGAATTTGAATGTAGATCAAGTATTAGATGACATTTAGATATTATTGTTAATTTTAATTGGGTTAAAATCATATTGAGGATATGTTAAAAATATTCTTACTAAACTGGATGAATGTTCTTGTATGTAAATGATAGCTTAATAATTTTCAAAACCTAATTTTAAAAATGAGTATCTATTAGAGAGGCGTACATCTGATGTGTTATACTTGCTTCACAATGTTCATGCAGAAGGGGAAATAGGGCACATAGATGTGACAGGATTGGCAAATTGTTCTTAAATATTGAACCTGGATCGTGGATACGTGGGAGTTGATGTTTATTATACTTTGTGCAGGTTTTTTTCCACTTTTTAATTTATTTGTGTGTTTTTCCAGGACCCATCAACTCCAAGTCAAGTAGTTGATTTAGTCTAGTTGTGGAGGGTGCAGCTCACAGTGGCCCATGTGGGGATTGAACCTGCAGCCTTGTTGTTAAGAGCACCCGCTCTAATCAACTGAGCTAACTGGTAGCCCCTACTTTGTATATGTTTTTAAACTGCCATAAAAAATAGTAGAATAATAAGTAAAAGTAGGCACATCCTATTAGTAGAATGCCAACCCAGCATTTCTGAGCCTAATGCTTTTTATTATAACTATCTTTAAGAACTTGAACTAGTATATGTATATGAGTAAGACAACCACCTGCCATCTAGGACCTTACAAATGGCTTGGGAAGATAAGAATCATCCTGAGACAAGTCTACTGCAAGGCACCATGCCAGGTGAGGGTCTTCTGGTTATAAGCACATGCCTAGAGACCATGTACTATAGACCATAGATGACTGTAAGGGGGGGAGGGCATTTCCCCTCTTGCGGAAATGCCAGGCAATAGGGTGAGTAGAAAAATAGGCCCATGCTTTAGTATCTGAAAAAAAATATACCAATAGTCACCGTAAGTGCACATTAGACCAAATGTAGTCCCCACATCTATTGTGCTGAAAATTTGGGAGGAGTGTTTGTCTTGCCTTTTTGTGCTGAGAACTGAACTGCTTTTGTGTTAGTCCCCCTCCTCCATAGAGACACACAACAGAATTTTTACAACTTAAGGGATACCTTGTTTTATCAACAACTTGAGAGGCTGAGCATGGATAAGGGTGACAGTATTGCCGCATATGTCTTGGAACTGTTGTTTTGGGTTGGGGTGCTGGTGAAACTGGTGATGGTGAGGTGTATGTGATTTCTGCTATTATACACACACACACATACACCCACACACCTACACACAAGTTTAAGAAGGCAAGATATTTTACCATCTCTGGGGGAGAGAATTAGAATAGTAATAGTAGTGGTTGCTGATGGTGAGAGTACTAGCAGTGGCATTGGGAAGGAGAAGGCAGGAAACTTTGAGGAGCCTCAGAATGAGTGGGACAAGGGCAGAAAAGACAAGAAGACGATGGGCTACTTCAATTGGTTGTAGTAAAAACCTTTCCTAAAAGAACCAAAAGAGACAGTTGATCAACTAAGGCAGTAGCCTTAGTTGGAGATAGTAAGGAGATATGAAAATAAATTACCACAGCAAGAAAAATAAAGAAGTTAAACTGAACCCTGACTAGGAACTGGGGATAGATGAGCAGACAGTCAAACTGAGTCACTCTTCTTAGTGGTATATAGAAACCAGTGGGAAGAGAGCAGAAAGAGATTGGAAGAACTTAATTGCCTGCCCACAAAAGACTTTTAGATTGGGCGATGGGAGCTAAACTCTGAAAAGCAGCTATCTTCCTATAGTAGGGACCCATTTATTAGGTTGGTGCAAAAATAATTGCAGTTTAAAGGTTAAAAATAGCTGCAGATGACGTGATGCTGTATATAGAAAACCCTAAAGACTTCACCAAAAAGCTATTAGAAACAAGCAACGAATACATTAAAGTTGCTGGCTACAAAATCAACATACAAAAGTCCATTGCATTCCTATATACTAACAATGAAATCTCAGACAAAGAAATTAAAAAAAATTCCTTTTGCAATTGCAGCAAAAAGAATAAAATACCTAGGAATAAACTTAACTAAGGATGTGAAAAACCTATATGCTGAAAACTATGAGACATTTTTAAAAGAAATTGAAGAAGACACAAAGAAATGGAAAGACATTCCGTGCTCATGGATTGGGAGAATCAACATAATTAAAATGGCCATATTATACATATTCAACGCAATTCCTATCAAACTACCAACGACGTTTTTCACAGAAATAGAACATATAATCCTAAAATTTATATGGGACCATAAAAGACCCCGGATAGCCTCAGCAATCTTGAGAAATAAGAACAAAGTGGGAGGTATAACGATACCTGATTTCAAACTATACTACAAGGCTACAGTAATCAAAACAACATGGTACTGGCATAAAAATAGATACATAGATCAATGGAACAGAATAGAGAGTCCAGACGTAAATCCATGCCTATATGCCCATCTAATCTACGACAATGGAAGCAAGAATGTACGATGGGGTAAAGATAGTCTGTTCAATAAGTGGTGTTGGGAAACCTGGACGGACACATGCAAGAAAATGAAGCTGGACCACCTCCTTACACCATATACAAAAACAAATTCAAAATGGCTTAAAGACTTAAATGTAAGATCTGAAACCATAAAATATCTAGAAGAAAATATAGGAAGAAACTTCATGGACATTACCCGGAGTAAGATTTTCACTGATATATCCCCTCGCGCGAGCGAAGTAAGAGAAAAAATAAACATGTGGGATTACATCAAACTAAAAAGTTTTTTCACAGCAAAGGAAACCATCAATAAAACAAAAAGGGATCCTACTCTATGGGAAAAGATATTTGCCAATGATATATCTGATAAGGGATTAATATCACAAATCTATAAAAAACTTACTCAACTCAACTCCAAAAAAACAAACAACCCAATTAAAAAATGGGCAGAGGACTTGGGGAGACATTTCTCTAAAAAGGACATACAGAAGGCAAGAAGACATATGAAGAAATGCTCAACCTCACTAACCATCAGAGAAATGCAAATAAAAACCACAATGAGATACCACCTCACTCCAGTCAAAATGGCTATTATCAATAAATCAACAAACAACAAATGCTGGCGCGGATGTGGAGAAAAGGGAACGCTAGTGCACTGTTGGTGGGACTGCAGATTAGTGCAGCCACTATGGAAAACAGTATGGAGGTATCTCAGGAATCTGAAAATGGAACTACCCTATGATCCAGTAATTCCACTCCTAGGCATCTACCCGGAGAAATCCAAAACTCCAATTCAAAAATCTGTATGCACTCCTATGTTTATTGCAGCACTTTACACAATAGCCAAGATATGGAAACAACCAAAATGCCCATCGGTAGATGACTGGATTAAGAAGCTGTGGTACATTTATACAATGGAGTATTACGCAGCCATAAAGAAGAAAGAAATCTTATCATTTGCAGCAACATGGATGGATCTAGAGAACATTATGTTAAGTGAAATAAGTCAGAAAGAGAAAGACAAGTACCATATGATCTCACTTATATATGGAATCTAAAGAAAAGACTATGTGAATGAACTAATCAGAGTCAGTTTTGGGGACGCAGAGAAAAAACCGAGAGTGGTTAGATGGGTGTGTGGGAGGGGGTTGGGGATAAGGGGAAAGGTGAAGGGATTTGGAAGCAGCTGGTAACCACAAGATGGCCTCAGGGTTTTTCTTTTGAAAATTAATTTGGGGAAGGTATTCTATAATGTTGTAAAGATTTTGTTGGGTATCCGATGGACATGCGTCCTATTTGGGAGACCACCTCAGGGATACTGTGGATACCTGATCATGGCATTGTACATCAGAAGCTAAACATTAATGAATGCCAACTATAATTTTATATATATAATGTGATGGTTCAGTGTGAGGTCGGAGGGATAGTGGATGGGGGGAGGGGGGTTCACAGTATGAGGGATATAAATGATGAACGTCTAAGTATTACCTTGTTTTGTACACCTGAAACTAATAAATAAATTAATTAATAAAAAAATAAAATAAAATAAAATAAAATGGCCATATTACCCAAAAGCAATATATAGATTTAATGCAATCCCCATCAAAATCCCAATGGCATTTTTTTAAAGAAATAGAACAAAAAATCATCAGATTTGTTTGCAACCACAAAAGACCCCGAATAGCCAAAGCAATCTTAAGAAAAAAGAACAATGCTGGAGGTATCACACTGCCTGACTTTAGCTTGTACTACCAGGCAACAATAATCAAAATAGAATGGTATTGGCAGAAAAACAGACACATAGACCAATGGAATAGAATTGAGAACCCAGAAACCACATAAATATGGACAGGTAAGTTTTGACAAAGAAGCAGAACATATAACAGAGAAAAGACAGCCTGTTCAATAAATGGTGCTGGCATAATTGGAAAGCCACGTGCAAAAGAATGAAACTGGACTGCTATCTGTCACCATGTACCAAAATTAATTCAAAATGGATCAAAGACTTAAGCATAAGACCTGAAAATATAAAATGCATAGAAGAAAATATAGGTACTAAAATAATGGACCTTGGGTTCAAAGAGCATTTCATGAATTTGACTCCAAAAGCAAGGGAAGTGAAAGCTAAAATAAATGAATGGGACTATATCAAACTTAAAAGCTTCTGCACAGCAAAAGAAACCATCGACAAAATAAAGAGGCAACTGACTGAATGGGAGATTTTTGCAAACAGTGCCTCAGAGAAGGGGCTAATATCCAAAATATCCAAGGAAGACATGCAACTCAACAACAAAAAAACAAACAACCCAATTGAGAAATGGGCAGAGGACCTGAAGAGACATTTCTCCAAAGCGGACATACAAATGGCAAATAGACATATGGAAAACATCACTAATTATCAGAGGAATGCAAATAAAAACCACAATGAGATATCACCGCACCCCAATTAGAATGGCTATCATCAACAAGACAAATAGTAAGAAGTGTTGAAGAGGCTGTGAAGAAAAAGGAACCATCATACACTCTTGGTGGGAATGCAGACTGGTTCAGCCACTATGGAAGGCAGTATGGAGGTTCCTCAACAAATTACAAATAGAATTACCATATGACCCAGCAATCCCTCTCCTGGGTATTTACCAAAAAAAATCTGAAAACATTTTTTCCTCCGATGTTCATTGCAGCTGTATATAGGGTGGCCAAGACATGGAAACAACCAAAATGTCCTTCAATAGATGAATGGATAAAGAAGTTGTGGTATATATACACAATGGAATACTATTTGGCAGTAAGAAAAGATGAAATAGGACCATTTGTGACAACATGGATGGATCTTGCGATTATAATGCTAAGCGAAATAAGTCAGACAGAAAAAGCAGAGAACCATATGATGTCACTGATATGTGGTATATGAACCAAAAACAACAAAAGAATAAGACAAACAAATGAGAAACAAAAATTCATAGACACAGACAATAGTTTAGTGGTTACCAGAGGGTAAGGGGGGGTGGGGGTTGGAAGACGAGGGTAAAGGGGACCAAATATAAGGTGATGGAAGGAGAACTGACGCTGGGTGGTGAACACACAATGGGATTTATAGGTGATGTAATACAGAATTGTACACCTGAAATCTATGTAATTTTACTAATTATCACTCCAATAAACTTTAATAAAAAAATGCAAAAACTGCAATTACTTTTGCACCAACCTATTAGATATTAAATTAAGAGAAGGAAAGGTGAAACAGTCTTTCCATTGGCATATCTTCAAGATTTCATTTTATTGCTATGATATGTTTTATATTTTAAGTATAAGAATGGCTTATAAACTATAGCTTGAGCATCAGAGAAGTTTAAAGCAAAAAGAAATCACTACTTTGGGGGAAGACCAGAAAGGATTCATGGATCTTAAAGAATTAGAAATGAATCTTGAAGCAGAGCATGATGGTGTGATAGCTGGACAAAGAGAATGGATATTTTCTGTGAAATAGTGTATAAATCGAATACAGATATATTTATACAGTGTATAAATTGAATATGAGTGTCCATTGAGAACAAGAAGGTGAGCAGGAAGAGTGAGGAAGTAGGAATGGAATAGGTAGGCATCGTATAGTATCGTGAAAGCCAAAATTTGGAGACATCCATGCATGTTTGGTAAATGATGCCTTATGCCACAGAAAGGTCAAGAGCAGTGAAGAGAGAGGACTTTTCAATGACTGGCCAGCCTTTGACCTTGGAGGTACCTGCGCATGGTTTTGTTACTTGGTCTATTACTGTTTTTGTTCTGAAATCTCAGGCAGTGTTGTGTAATTGTCACCAAAAGACCAAAGCTAGAGTACTTGCAAGTGGAGAGGAGTAAGATAACGAGTTGGGTTTCCTTCTAGGTCCAGGAATAGAACCGTGAGCCCTAAGTGTGAGGCACCCTCAAAGAGCAGGAGGGACCATTGGAGGAAAGGGGCTGCTGGAACAAGAATTAAACAAATAACGTGTGTGCATTTTCTTTTGTATTTCCAAAGCAGTCAGAATGGCACTTCAGTTTTAGCCTACCAAAATAAGCCTTTAAAAACAACTAGGAATTTGGTACTATATATGTATCACCAGGTAAAACTTACTGGTTAAAGAAAATGTTTTCTCTCTGAAGTTATCCCTTTTCTTGCAAAGTCTGCCTGCAATGCCAAGACTGCACAGAGCCAGGCTCTATGTAAGATTCTAAAGAAATACATTGTTAACAACCAAATGCCTCTGTATGACAGAGGGAGGGAGGGATGCAGACTAAAAGGGTAGCTGGAGAGTGTGCCAGATCTCTGGAGTTTTTCCATGACGCAATCATCCCCAGGCTGTAATCACCCTCGTTGACCCCCACATCCCACTGTGTTCCTCCTCGCTCATGCCACTCTTCATCAGCACCTTCCTATTTAGCAGAGATCCCCATTTCTGATACTTTGCGGGGGCTAATTATCTTCCATTTATCTGTGCAGCCCTGCATTTGCTGTCTATTAGTCCAGAAACATAAATGATGTAAATCCTTTTATATCTGGCTGCACCACCTAATTATTCCTCATTTGTTTTTATTCTCTCTCAATTTAGCATCATCTGCAAAGTTGGAAATCATGTTTTCATATCATAATTAGGGCTCTAAGAACCTCAGAGAAACTGCTTGGCGAATATGCGTGCCTTTGCTTTTCCTTTTAATGGTGAATTTAAAAGTGAGAAAATAAATTAGGGCTGAAGGAAATAATAGACTGAAATGAAAGTTTCTGGAATATAGATGAGGATACGTGATAGAGCAACATGGGGAGAGAAACATCCAGCATTAGTTACAGTGCAAAAGCCAGCCCTCAAAGTAAAGCCATCAAGTAGCTCAGCAGTATTGCCTCTTACCTTTGCAGATGAGAATCACCTTTAGATCTTCTACTCTGGCCTAGGGATGCACAATGATGCTAACTGGATAAACACCTTTCCCTAAGTGTGCAAAAGGCTTGTTTTGTAAAAGGGCTGCAATCTGGATAAAATTTAATGATGGTGTATTATTTGAACAGACATGGCCACTAGTCAGCGAGAACAGAAAGAATACATCAATCTAAAGGTCTGGGAGAGGGAGGAATGGGAACACAGCAACCTGGTGAGGAAGTTTTTGAAACTTTTACTGTCATTCTAGCAGACTATCCCCTCCTTGGAGCAGCCTTTCCCCTGAATCACTTAGCTCTTCATCTTTAGAACTTTCTTCAAAGTTCATTTCCAGGATTTTCTGAAGTAGCTTCACCTGGCTCTGGGTCATCTAGAAATGTTTTTTTTTTTTTTTAATGTACATGTTTCCTTCTTTATCCTTCCTCCTTCAATAATTTCATCTGAATCCCTGTACCGTAAGATGTGAATTTGTGCTTTTAAGTATTATGTGCTATTTATGCAAGCATGTGTAGGTATATATACATATATCCTACCTACTACATTAGTTAAAAATCTCAAGGGCAGGAATAATGTATCCATCATGACAAACTAGGTTATGGTCTAGTAACAACAACAACAACACACACACAAACACACACACACACACACAAACCAATAGCAGCAACTGAAAAGAACAATGTTTATCGCTCATATTTCAGGTCTATTGCAGGTTAGCAGGGGGGCTTTGCTCACCTTTTCTTACTGATCCTAGTTAATGGAGGCTTCTAGATACCTGCTTCCCTAGTTCCAGAGTGAGGGGAAACCCCTGGAGAACCATCATCTAGCTTTTAAAGTTTCTGTCCATAAGAGGTATGTGTCACTTCTACTGACATTTTACTGGCCAAAGAAACTCACAGAGCGATGCCAGAGTTCAACAGGATGATGTTTAATTATCTTATAGGTAGGGGTTCTGAATATTTATGAACAATAGTACAGTGTATTCCAAGCAGTACTTTTAATCTTTATTATTTCTTTTCACAGTGCTATTAAGAGTAGTTCTCTGCACACAATGACCACCAGGTGGTTGTAAAAAATACAGCTAATCAGCCAAATGAATAACTTGGATAGTTTCTCTTTCAGACATTACTGCCTACTTGACCCAGAAATCTGCCTGCCAATTCTTTCTGCCCACTGGCATCCCTCTGAGATTTCCTGAGCCATATTATGGTTCTGTGCAACCTGTAATAGATACAAACAAGCAAAGTAAAAAGTCTACGTGTACATTGACCAAAAGTGATGATGATTCAATGAAGTTCAAAATCATTCTTCCCGTTTTGTTTGTTCATTTACTCTGTTCTTTAGATTCCACATGTAAGTGAGCTCATATGGGATTTGTCTTTCTCCATGTGACTTATTTCACTTAGCATCATGTTCTCTAGGTCCATCCATGTCTTTGCAAATGGTAAGATTTCATTCTTCTTTATGGCCAAGTAATACTCCATTGTATAAACGTACCACAGTGCCTTTATCCAATCGTGTACTGATGGACATTTCGGTTGTTTCCATGTCTTGGCTATTGTGAAGAGTGCTGTAATTGATGCATATATTTTTTCAAATTAGTGTTTTGTGGATACCCAAGAATGGAATTGCTGGGGCATAAGGTAGTTTCATTTTCAACTTTTTGAGATACCTCCATACTATTTTCCAACATGGCTGCACCAATCTGCAATCCCATCAACAGTGCAAGAGGGTTTCCTTTTCTCCACAACCTCGCCAGCATTTGTTGTTTGTTGATTTACTGATGATAGTAATTCTAACCAGAGTGAGGTGGTGTCTCATTTTGGTTTTTATTTGCATTTCTCTAATGATTAGTGATGTTGAGCATTTTTTCATATGCCTATTGATCATCTGTATGTCCTCTTTAGAGAAATGTCTCTTCATGTCATCTGCCCTTTTTTTAATTGGAAATTGACTCAGAAATATAAGGGGAATTAAACTGATGGTTGCTAGATGTGAGGAGGCAGGTATAGAGGAGAAGGTATGGGGAGAAGGTAAAGGGATTAGAAAGTACAAATTAGTAGTCATAATATTGCCATGGTGATATGAAAGACAGTTTGGGGAATATAATCAATAATGTTATAAAGGTTTTGTAGGGTGTCAGATGGACACTTGTCTTATTAGGGAGACCACTTCGTGGACTGTGTAGATGCTTGACCACTGCACTGTTCACCTGAAGCTGAAGCTGAATAATATTGAATGTCAACTATAATTATATATACATATATAATTATATATATGTATATGTATGTGTACCATTATGATAACCATATATATATAACCATATATATATATAACCATATATATAACCATATATATAACCATATATATATAACCATATATATATAACCATATATATAACCATATATATGATAACGGTATATATGATAACCATATATATATATATAACCATTATGATAACCATATATATATATATATATATAACCATAATGATACCATTATGATAACATATATATGTATATACTTCATGGAATGTGAAGTATATGGGATGTGAAGTACAGCATAGTGCATATAGTCAATGGAATTGTAACAGCTATATATAATGTCAGAGGGATAGTAGACTGGGGGGTTATCACTTTGTGAGGGGTGTAAATGTCTAACTATCATATCTCTTTGTACCCCTGAAACTAGTAAAAAAAATAATTCTTCCCCTCTTTTAAGGAATCAAACAAAATTATTTTGATAAATTCAGACCATTGTATAGGTTGACCTTTGAACATTAACATAGTGATTATCTCAATTCTATGTCTTAAAAATGTAAAATTTTTAGATTTTCTTGCCTCTAAGTCTGTATCCCTTAATGTTTTGTGCCTTGCTCTGGGAGGCCTGGAAATTGAATTCATTAGTCTATCTGACGTCCTACCACAGCTGTGGTCATCGGGAATTATTTTCAAAAAGCGAGAGCTTATTAGAGAAGGGGAAAGGAATAACACTAAGAATTTACTAGAATATGTTAGAAAGTCACAGACTAGGCAGAATACTGAAGACAGTTTGAGGGAACAACAGGAACAGCAAGACTCGTTTTCTTTTGTTTTAATTTGAAATGCCTTTAATCAGAAGTGGAAAGAATGGGAGATTAGAAAGAAAAGAATACAACATCCTACAATTTCAGTTTGGCTTGTTTTAGGATTACTTTCCATTCTTCGGCCGTGCTACATTACTTAATCCTCTGAACATGATGAGCTCAATCTTATAATCAAATTCACTTTTGCTGAAAACATTCAAAAGTTCTGGCATGGAAAACATGGGAATCTTATTTTGGAAACGTTGAAACGATTCAGAATAGTAAGTCCACAAGTAAAAATATTGGAAAAGGCCTTTTGTTTACATCTGTTCCCTACAAAGTTTCCATCTCTAGCCTTGTCCCAGCTGCACCACCTCAGGGTCCCTGGAGGGGGCTCGAAAACACACACTGATTCTGAAAGTCCAGCGTCTTCCTTCATAACCAAGGGCACCTGCAAGGCTTGCGTCAGCCAGTGCAAGCTCTGGGCACAATGGGGATCCATGTGTCAGAACTGACATCTCCTGCAGCTTCTGCAGCCTTGGTTTTCAGCTATCCGTGGTCACAAACAACAGTACTGGCTATCAGAGGTTAGCACCGCTGAGCTGGCTGCTACTTCCTGTGTTCTGGAGGGAAAGCATGAAAAATGCAGCTTGATTTTAAAAGTCCTTGCCATTAGCTCAAAAGCAGATGGATGCTTTCTGGAGAGATGCCAGACCTTTCGTGATTAAAATGGAGAGTACACACACACACACACACACACACACACACACACACACACTTATTTTACTATTCCCATGCCCCTGCATTTGTGCTTAATCATGTTTTAGGCATTTTATTTACTGGGATGTATGTGAGGTTATTTAAGATTTGAAAATTGGGCCTACAGTTTTCAAAAAAAGTTTAATTTTGAAAATAATTTTGTATTGATGTTCTAAAAGGTTAATTCAATTTCCCCAAATAGGCAAATATTTGGCCATGTATATGGAATCACAGAACTTTAAAGCTGAAAGCCACCTTGGCAGTCATATGATCCAATCCACTCATTTTACAGACAGAAAATGAAAGTCCAAGAGGTGAAATTACCTGGCAAAGTTTACACAAAATGGAAGTAACAGAGTCGGAGTAACTCAGAACCCTTGACTTCTTTTCCCTGCTCTTTCCACAACACTACACTAGATATACCTACAAACATCTACCATGTTTCCCTGAAAATAAGACCAGGTCTTATATTAATTTTTGCTCCAAAAGACGCATTAGGGCTTATGTTCAGGGGATGTCATCCAGAAAAATCATGCTAGGGCTTATTTTTCAGTTAGGTCTTATTTTGGGGAAACACGGAATTTACTTTGGAAATATCCTGGGATTCTCTGAGAAGCAATTCTTAATTTAGGCTAATATTAAGAATTTTAGAAACAGAAAGTTTCCTAAGGGCCATTATGATAACCTCATTGTATATATTCTTGAAGTTCACAACAGCATCCAGAGGTGAACGAGAATCATGTTGATTTGAGGGAAAGTTGATCTATCATAAAAAGTGCCACAGACATTTTTACAGCTTCATGGATATATATTTCATATACCATACAATTTACCCATTTAAAGTACACAATTAAGTGATGCTTTAGTATATTCGCAGTGTTGTTCAGTCATCACTACAGTTCAATTTTCGAACATTTTCATCATCCCCCGAAAGAAATTCCATACCCATTAGGAGTCATTCCCCATTCCCCTCTAGCCCCTGGCAACCACCACTCTACTTTCTGTCTCTGTGTTTGCCTATTCTGCTACTGATAATGGGATAAAGTGTGTGTGTATACATACAAAGACACTTCCTTCCAGACTTTGAATTGGGGTTGCTATAGGAGAACAAAAAAGAGACATTATCAAGGCCAAAACCAGCCTGAAATAGGCAGAACCAGTGCCGACAGAGGGGAAGCCTGAAGCCCAAGGACAGTGGAGCTGAGGGGCTAAGTGCAAGCAGAACCAAAGTCGGAACTATAGGAGCTGGCTGGGAAAACAGGATAGACTGAACACTAGAGAGATTTATGTAGAAACAGAAGCACATTCCAGTATCTACTGGGCCAACTGCAGGAGCAGGGGACCTGAGGAGTGTCAAATAAGTGGAACGGATAAAAGGTATGTGCACTGAGATCTATAAAAACACCATCAAACAAAGAAATATTAAATTATTTTATATCCACCTTCCTTTATAGCATACTTTCCCAGAAATATTATTTAAAAATAATATTTATCTTTACAAACGTAGTGTGTGTGCACCATAGAAAATTAGAGAACGTACATAATCAAAAATAAGAAAACAAAGACATTTTGTTTCTATAACCTAGTATACATACCTTTCCAGAATAGATTCTACCTATATCTACTTATATCTATAGCTACTCTTTACCAAAATCAGATCACACTGGACATGTTTGGTATCTTGCTTTTTTCATTTAAAGACCTCTGCCTTAATGTGTCAATAAATTGATTTCCAGTTGTCAGGTTTGACCTTGAGACCCACACCCACATGGAAGGAAAATACCCAGAAAAAGAGCAGAGTTGAAACAAATTGGATTCAGGCATCAAGGTTAGGAGTAAATTTTGGAAACACTTTTAAAATATTTGTTGTGCTTACCACCATAAAATAATTGGTATATTATGGATAATATACATCTTATCCAATCCTTGGGAGACTATGCTTGACTGGATCTGTCACTCACATCAGGCTGTGGGGCTTGAGGCTCAGTGGTCAGATACCTAAGGCAGTCCTGATTGCAAATTTGTTATCCCTAAACTGATGTTCTTTCTAAATAAGAGTTAGGCCTTACTGTGTTGTTTTTTGGTGAGGTGAAGGAGGTATTGGTTTCTCTCACCATGTTTCTTTGGAGAAACAAAGAGATGGACGTAACAGAAAAACTTGTTATTCTCCAACAATATACTGATAGAGACTTTTTTTTATCTTTTGAACAAATTTTAATGAGTAATTGCAATTTAAAAATTTTCTTGGGGTGATCATTTAGCCTATAAAAGCATTCACCATTTGATTCCAAAAAGTAGTTTGCTTTGTATTTTAGGTGGTTAGATTAGAGTAGTGAAATTTTATTTGCCTTTTTTCCCTCGGAGAGACATCTGTTAAATAAACTGAGACATGCTATAGAAGCTGCAAATTTGATCAAAAATGAGGTCATTTGGGTAAACAAGAAGAATATAGTAAGGTTACATTAGGGTGTGGTATTGGCATATGGTTCATACAGAGTTCAAACACTTGTAGCTGTGTAAGCTTCATAAATGATATTCCTCTAAGCTTCATTTTCCTCATCTGTAAAAGGGATGAAACACACACACACACACACACACACACACACACACACACACGTACATGCCTCTCAGCCTTCTTATAAGGAGTCAATGAGAAACCTCTGAAAATAATGTGACTTAGTGACTTGACATTGATAAACAATAATAGTACCTAACACTTCCATAATGCTTAATGTATACCAGGCACTCTTCTAAACACTTGACATTCATTGACTCATTTAATACTCACAGCAGCCCTACAAGGCAGGTAGTACTATCATTCTCTCCACTTTATAAATAAGTAAACTGAGATGAGAAGAAATTATATAATTTACCCAAGATGATACCCTGGCATGTGGTAGAAGTGGCATTTGAACCCAGGACATATGGCTTCAGAATCAATGCTTTTAATCATTCCATTCCTTGTTTGTTGCAGCTCTGTAAAAACCTTTACCCTTTCTTTTCTTTATGTCTGTCATTTTTTCCTGTGAAGCTTTAGTCATTTATTTACCTATTCAACAATTATTTATGGAATGTTTGCACTATAACTGTGTGAGGTTATGTGAGGTCCCTCCCCTCATGAAACTTATCCTATCATTTTGATCCCAACTGCCTTTCCTTCACTGAACAGTAAAAATTCTCCTTTATGGCCCAAACTGGGTACTTCGATGTGACGCTATCATGGACCTGAGGGCAGGGCTGGCTTCATGAGCATGCAACCTGTGTAGTCGCAGAGGGCCCCACACTCAGAAGGGTTCCGTGTTTGGTTTAATGCTCTGCTGTCTCTATCTTGAAATTTTTAATAATTTTATCCTGTGTTTTGTAAGCGAACTCTGAGGAGACATATACAATATGTGTGTCTACTGCTCTTTGCTCCCCTCTTCACAAATAACATTCAAGGTACCCCCATGGACACAGAATTCCAGTAGACCCGTGATGTAAGGAGTTCAGTGAGACTGAAAACAAATGTGTTAAATCTGTAACTGAGTAAACGGGGGACAGTGTGGGCTGCTGACAGCCTGGAGAGATCATGCTTTCCATTTCAATAGAAACTTCCTTTGAACACACAGAAGGGAGACAAGGATGTTCTAAGAAACATGTGGAAGAAAGGCACCCTATCATATCCTTTCTTACTCATTTACTTTGCTGTATTAGCCAACCACTTTCACTGAAAGTGATGACAGGTGTGATCAAACAATACAGTGAATGTTTTTTAAAAAATTATTACAGTAAAAGACACATTGCCATTAATCCCCCCTCAAAATACTCCCCCTCGCTTCGAACACACTTATCCCATCGTTCTTGCCACTTTCTGAAGCAGTTCTGGAAGTCCTCTTTCGTGAGTGTCTTTAGTTGTGTTGTCGTGGCTGCCTCGATGTCCTAAATCAATTCAAAACATTTACCTTTCATGGTCATTTTCACTTTGGGGAAGAGCCAGAAGTCACATGGTGCCAGATCCGGTGAATAAGGTAGATGAGGACATGTTTTTATTTAGTAGAAATAGCCATATCCCGGAAGTGATGTGTGACACAGAGTGTTGTTATGATGGAGGATGAAACCGTTTGCCCATTTCATGTTAATGTCTTGTTTGTGATCATGATTTACAGCACACTTTAAAACACACTTTCTCTCAACTGTAGCTCACATCCGACTGCACCAAACAAGTTGAAACTTGTCACACACTGTTATTAAGATTCCATGTGTCACTTCCCATATTGAAGATCCGTTGGATGGCACACTGCAGCGGCATTCACCATATTTGTTGATCACAACTCGTAGAAGGAAAGGGAAAGATAGGGTGACCCATAGTTCCTTTTCCTTTCCATCCTTCCTTACTCATCAGTAAGTCAAAGGTAGAAAATGTTGGTAAATGTGCTCATATCAAGAGGTGTAACAAAAACAACTGAGTAAGTTTTGCGCAGCATTCCCACTGTTCTGGCAAAAGCATACGCACGCTATGAAAATGAATTGTGTGATTTCAATGATTCTGTAAACAAGTTAACTGTTCCTGTATCCATATTTAAAACTCCCATTGTTCAATGTAAAGATGAATGGTACAATACACGTTAATGATTAAAAATTTTAAGTTTCCTTTACTTAGAATAATGTTGAATAGTAAATTGAAAACACCATGGCAAATTAATAGAGAGCCCACAGAAGAAAGGAAAAACTTTATATTGTAATACCTTTAATAGTACTTTTTCCTGCTTTTCATCCAAGAGCTCCCATATTTTCATTTTTCACTGTGCCCACAAATTGTAGGTGCTGCTACTTGAGAGTGGAAAATAGCAAGGAACATAGAAGTGATCTTCTTGGCTAAAACAGATCAGGAAACAACAAGTGATTTGATTGGTGGAAAGAAGATGTGAGCACATGAACAGAGAATTTGCCAAGCTTGAAAGAATACAATTTATTACAAAAGCCAAGGGGGCCAGCACATCATTGAGCAAAAGATGGATTTTTACTTTGTGTTGTGATACATACAAATGATACAGTTTAAAATACTGATATAATTCTAAATGCAAATATGCATGCAAGCAAATAAGCCAATAAACAGTCAAGCACACAAGCAAGCCAAGAGCCAACAAAACAGCACCTTGATTTCTGGAACAGTGGATAGGGTATAATAAATAGAGATGAACTGGAGGCTGGGACAATAGGTGAAAGAAGGTTGCATTTGATAGAGCCTTCAAAATATTAAAGAGTCACTTAAGATCTAAGAATAAAACCTCAGCAGTGGGTCTTTTAATCTTAGAAGACCCATCATTTCACTTTATAGACTTTCCTTTAACCATGGCTATTACCTGAGGCGACCTCTCTTCCAATCTTGTCACAGAAAGCTCTCTTCTTGGGAGGAAAGGCATAGTTATCCTTTTAGTATTTTTTAAAATGAGCCCATGGGCCCTTTACTGCAGCAACCCCTAGATTTGAAGCTTTTCTTAGGTACAGCCGTAGGGCAGAGTGTGGTCCAGCTACCCTGCATGAGGCCCTGTAGACAAAAGATAAACACCCAGATATCAACATAATTACCCAGGAGACTAAACATCGTGATGTTTGTTTTTCTGCCTTGTCTAGTCATCTCCTCCCCTTGTTGTCATATTTATGCTTGAAGGAACAGATGTTATTCATGCTATAAAAGCAAGTCTCTTGTCCTCCGTGCTCATAAAGCACAACTCATTTCACGCTGGTGCTGGCTCTGTGGGTAAGAGGTACATTTGATCAACTGACCGTTTCTCCGGAGTGACAGATGAGCAGTCCCCAGAGGTCAATGACTTTGGGCCATGCCCTGTGTTAACAGGGAAGAGGCAGTGCCCAGGAGGAGTAAGCATTTTGTTATGACTGTAGCCTGACTTCCAACCTCGTTGGTTCCCTTCCAATCCCCTCAGCTCTGAACATAGAAGATACTTTCCTTCCAAAGGCAGCTTTATAAAGAGTGAATCTAATTTATTTAGCTCTTCCTGTGCCAATATCCTAATAGTTAGACAGAAACTCCCAGTAAGTGGTTGATTACATTCAAGCAAATACACAGCAGAGCAATTAAGTGCATTTACTTGCACCTTAGCAGACCCGAGGTGGTAGGATTATCTCATAGAAATAATTATGGCTGCTCTATCCTGCCTTACTTTGGTTTGGGGAAAATTGGCTCTTAAAATTGGCTTTGGGTCAAGTGGGTTTTTGTTGTTTCTGACTGAGAACTATTTAGATGTATTTTTTAAAATTAGGTTTACATTAAATTCCATGCCAGTCTTTTACAAAATGGAGTCTTTCCAGCTGAGAAAAGGGATCCCCATGCCCAATATAGACTTGGTAATTGAGGTGATTTTGTATATATTATGTGTATTTTAATTTTCAAAGGATTGTTTGCAAGCATTTCTTTGGGAAACATCACAGTCTAGTGGAAAGAACAGTTGAGAAACAAGAAAATAGCGTATCCCAGCCCTTCCCTGAATTGGATGGGTGACCTTAAGCAAGCCATTAATGTTTTTGTGTCTCAATTTCCCTTGCCATTATTACCTACCTCAAAAGGTTGTTATGCAGTGCAGATGAGCAGTGCATAAGAAAATGATGTATGGACTATTGAGCATTGTGGAAATGACGGAAATACTTTGCAAAACTGATAGTTTTAGGACTTGCTCTGTTTGATGAGTACAACCAGTTTAACAGGAATAATAAAGAATTTTGTTCTGAAGGAGTGAGGTGAGATTAGCCAGGGGCAGATACTGCAATAATAATGATAACTTATATAACAAAAAAATGAGGGTGTGGGAGGGGAGATTAACATTTGTTAAATGCCTCAGTGCCAGTCACATGCACTGGACCTCACTGAACCTCCACAGTGACTCAACACGTTATTTCAGTGATGATCACCTTCCTGTGGCTATTGCAGGAACAGATAGAAAATCAGGGTACCTCGAAAATATTTTTGATATTAGGAGACAGAATTGGCCAAGAGCAAACAATGAATTACTGCTTTCGCAACAAGGAAAACAATAGAAGTGTGTGAAATCAGTGATAATAGCTAACATTTCAAAAAGCAGCACAGTATAAGCAGGAGCAACGGGACCAAGGCTGTGCAGAAACAAACTGTAGGCAAACCATGCATAGAATAAAGGATAACTAGAAAAGTCCTATTAAAACAGTTAATGGCCAGGTACATTAATTGTACCTAGGAGTATTGTTGCCTTTTCTGTTAACTATTATATTACTTATGGATATACTCAGGTTTATAATGAATGCAAATTAGCTTATTAGTTTAGATCTAAATCAACTATAAGCATATGTATCGTGTTATATCCTCTTATCTCTCAGTTATCCACATGCAGCCCTGCTGTATCTAATTTCTTTTTGTAGGATCTGCTTATGCCACTTATTTGAGGTGAAATTTCAGTGCTTGTGGGAAATGGAGAGTTTCTGTGGGAATTGTATTGCAGCTCCCTAGTACAATGTAGTCCTGTAGCCCCATGAGGCAGTCTTGTTATAAGTAAACACCAGTCTAGAGGGAGGACAACAAAAAAATATTCCATTAGTAATCCATACCCTCTTTCTCTTGGCAAACTTCTCTTATAAACCTAGGCGACCTTGTCTATAAGGTAGTGTTTCTATTAGCAGATGAACTATTATAACTTTTCCCAGATATTTAATGAACTAATATGTAAATTGTCTAGCACATTGCAAGTGTTCAAAGACAGATGGCCACATGGTTGCTATTGCCATTTTTATTAGTATATTCTTTTAGTTTTCTTTTAAAAAATAGATAATCATGAAATTAAATGCGTTCTTCATCAATTTAGATAGTGTGCAAGTACTTCTTTTAGTTTTCCATCATTGTTAACTAGGTCAATAAATGAATGAATGTCAAAAATCTAGAACTCAAGCTGACACAGGACTTCGATGTTTCCACGGTTCATTTCTACTGGACAATTCCACTTGAATGCAGTGATGAGGCACTGCACTCCAATGCTTAGATCTCACAGCAGAAGTACTTTGACCCTAGTTATGAGGTCTCTCTGCCTGTTACTCCTGAAAGCTGCATTGCCATCAGACCCAAATTACTATGTAGTCATTGTTTCATTTCTTCAGTTACTATAATCGCTGTTTCATCTTTTCATATATACGATACACTGATTACATATAAGGGGCAAGATACTAGGTGAGGGGACTGACACACACAGAATCAGATATAGATCTTGCCCTTGGAAAACTTATCATTGAGTAAGGGCAAAACAATGTAAACTTATAAATACTGTGTATGATGGGAACTTGCCTGTCTTAAGAGAAGTACAAATAGAGTGAAGTTCATTTCCAGAAGGTATGGATAACTGCTAGCTGGAGAATGATGTAAAAGGTGGCAAGTAAACTTGCAGCTGAGGGGGAGAGTACTGCAATCAACCCAACAGTCTGAATCATTATTATGCTTGTCTCCTGCTGCCCTCACCCTATGATTTTTTTTAACCTTAGTTTTAGATGCATTTGTTACACACATACATTCTGGCAGAGTAAATAACAAAGTTATTGTTTGTGCCTGAATATCCCCATATATCTGATATGTCCCTTAGGACATTAGTTCCTGGGGGACGGTCTCCACAGGTGATATCCAGACACTCATTGGGTCCTCTACAAATATCAAGTCATTCTAAACAAGATTTTAGGTGATAACTCATTGATGTTTTATTTTATGCATCTCTACATAGGCACCCTTCTAACTCATCAGGTTCTCCACCTTTTTTTCTCTTGTGTCATTTTATGTCCTCGTGTTCTGCAAACAGCCCCATTTGTAACAGTGTGATTGATTGGAGAAGAGGATAAGTGGGATTGTAAACAAACCTAAGGAAATCCAGGAATCTGGTTGTACTTGTGCCTCATGAATTCCAGTGAGACAGCGACCCACTATAAGAGAAGAAAGTGTGGGCTGTGTTTAGAAATTTGGAGCATGTTTAGTGTTATGAGGCCACAGCTACACAGAGTTTCCAGAATGACACTTGTGTACTCAATAGTGGCATGGAGGTACAAGTGGTTATAGGTAAGCTTAGGTAGAAAGAATCTTTGACAATCCCAATATGTTTCCTGGGAATGGAGTGATCCGTGCCCTCAGAGGTGACACAGACATAGCAGGAATTGGCACCAGGCCCAGAAGAGTCTTGTGAACAGGATCACAGTGTAGGTGCATAGCATTACATGTGCCACAGACCATTTGTTTACATTCTTTTTCTGCCCTTTCTTTTCATATTGAAAGTTTGGGGCTACTCCAACCTGATATTTTTCTGTGTAATGGTGTTTGTGTAATTCCTGTGGTCAGCCTGGACATAGCAAGCCCTTCTAGCTGCTTATTGTGTAAATTTGTTCCTTCTTTCCTGCAGTTGCAGAAAGGCAGATGATATTTTGTGTTATAACAATATTCTGTAAGTGTTATTTCTGACTCAGGAGTCTCAAAAGACACCCAGACTTTACAGAATGTTGCTATGTCCTATGAAGGGTACTATTAGCTTATAAAAAATCTGTCATTGTAATTGAAATTGTCTCCTTTACAAATCTGATGCCCTGCCATTAATATTTAAATTATATTATCTGTTTTACAAAAAGTATTAAAAGCATGTGAAGTATTTTTTTTTTTTTTTTTTTTTTTTAGAGCAGAAAGAAATCTATGGCAGCACACACGGAGATGAAAAAATGATTGTCACAGGTTGAGTTCCCTAGGAAACAGAATTTAGGATGCAGAATACTTATTAAGGAGTGTCCTTATGGACCCTCCACAGTATCCCTGTGAAGGGAAGGGTGGGAGAAGGAAGCAGAATTGGGTAGATGGAAAGATTGAGTTGCCTGACAACAGCCTCAGCCAACCCCAGGAAAGGCACTTCTGAGTTGTCCTAAGTTAGCCAGGCCTTTCTACTCCAACATAATCAGTCTTTGGAGATAGGCCACCATGCAGTGGTGTGCTGGAGCTAGCTCATCCCAGTTCCCGTGAGCCAATTGCATGCATTCTCAAACCTGCATTCAGTGAAGTCAGTCATGTCATCGGCAGTTTGAAATCAGCAATGGAGGGAGTATTTACATCATGAAAATTAGAAATAAATCAGCAAAGGTTGTAGATCAAGGGTTGTTTGTTTTACTGGAGAGTCAGTTCTTAAATATGTAACAGAACACCATTGATACCACTAGAAGGAAATGGTCTTGAGTGAGGCATCTCTGAAACTAAAGCAATCCTGAAGGGGATGAGAGTGGAAGGTTATATTCTGACAGCACTTCCAGCAGCTGGGTCTACACAGTGTTCACTCCAACTATGAACCTATTGGTTTTCTATTGAAACAAAGAGTTTTGAGAGTGTTTTATTCATTTAAATTAACAAATGATGTCACAAGCTGGAGAAGTAAACTGAACAGGGAACAGATGACTGAGAATGGTGAGCCCACACTGAGCTCAATTATGAACAAACAAAGGAAATGCTTAACCTCCTTTGAGGACTTCTTGGGGATTTGGGATACTTCTCGGTTATGCCTCTAGGTTGTTAGGAACCATGTCACTAAAGAACAATATTTGCTACAAAACCACTGGAGAAATTTTCCTAATTACATAGCATAGGTTTAGGTTTCTGTTGCCGTTCTGGTTTTTTTGTGGCTTTTAGAAAATTTGGCCTGGCGAAGGATTCACAAAATAGTCTGCTAACATTGAACCCAAAGAACTGACTTGATCAGATTAAAACTGCAGTGTAAATTGGGAAGAGTGCGTCATCATTCTTTATGAAAACAGAAACCCTCACCACTGCAAATGGACCAGGTTTTGTGCCATTGGTGGCAGGCTGTCTTTCCCCATGAGCAGGTTCCTGCCACTTCTCTTGAGGATAAAGACAAAATTTAAAGTTTCGATGATGGAGATCTTCAAGGGAGCAAGGTGAATGGATTTTCTTTTCCAAATGCATTTCCCTTCTTGCCTTGTAGTTTTCAAAATCCATATATTGTTGGCTAGGTCCAAGAGTGTGAGAATACCAATACTGAAATGGGTGTGAATGACACACAACACACAACCGTTAAGACATGCACTCTGTTAACATTTTTAGTAATAGAGGTGCATATGCTTTCATGCCACAGTTGTGAGCTTCAGTGCACGCTTTCAAGATGGTTGCTTGGGGTTTATACTACCCTTGGTAATCTTGGGGTGGAACAAATCTAACCCATTCTATGTGGAAGTAAGTATTTATTGTAAACTTAAGCTTAGTTCTATGGTGTAGGCAATTGACATTAATGCACTCTGATATTACTGAAACTATGGTTTCCAAACCCTTGATTTGATATCTTGTCTCTAACCACTGGCATTATAAGTAATTTGTGACATCACCCATAGGATGTCTGCTCTTACATATTGGGAAGTACCCTAAAATCTTCTTAGTTTTTAAAATATCTGCTTATCAGTATTGCAGTTTCTGGGAGTTCCTGGCTTCCAAGTGAACATAGAGGTTTCCTAAGAGTGTTTTACCATTTTTTTCTTTGCATTCTTGAAAATGGAGATTTCCTAACACCCAATAATAAAATAGTATTTTTTTATTTTAATAATTATCATGTGCTAGGCACTGGTTCTATATATTTTATGCATCAACTTCTTTATTCTTATAACAGACCCATGAAGTAGGTACTATTAATATCATCCCCATTTTACACAGAAAGGTTAAGCAATTTGCCAACATGCACACAGCTAATGAATGAATAAGTCCAGGAGTCTTTCTCCAAAGCTCATGCTCTTAACTACTATACTATACTATATTTTCAACATACATTTACTTCATAAACTAAATCTCTTCATTTCACTTTATGTATGTCACAGGAACTCAGCAAAGTGCTCCTGCCAAAAATTATACTCATATAGCAAGGTAATGGAAGGAGTATGACTGAGACTCAGAATCTAATTGTCACATAGCTGAGGTAACTTACCTCCTGTGCCAATGAAGGAAGTTCATCCAAAAAGAGATTATTATCATGTGGGATGTTATTCTTCAGTTATTTTGCTCTTTTCATTGAAAAATTATATCTACTAATGGAGTAGCCAATCAAATGTTATTGGCTCTTAAGTTGTCTTGAGGGAGACTTGAAAGAGTGGAGTGTAGAAGGCAGTGTTTCTCCAACTTTAATATGAAAATGAGGTAACTGGGGATCTTACTAAAATGCAAATCCTGATCTGTTGACTGGGATGGAACCAGATGTTCTGTATTTCTACCAAGTGCCCTGTTTATGCTGATGCTATTGTTCTCCTGGCCACATGCTGAATAACAAGGGCATAGGGTGGAAGAGCTCCCCCTAGAAATTAATAATGATGCTTGTTAGGAATAAAGAAAAGATTGCACTAGGGACCCACAATCAACTGCACTAAAACAGGATGGGAGAAAATTAGCTTAGGGAGAAGTACCAGTGAAGAAACATTTACTGCATTTTGGTTTACTTAAAGTATAGTATGAAGCAACATGACCACTAAAATATGTGAGATGAGAGGTGTGGGCACATTGCACCTGGAAGAATGTGTCCAGTTCTGGTTAATTAATGCATAAGTATGAATGTTCCATTTCCAACACTAAGGTTCTACCATTATAATGGTGATGGCAGGCATTATGTTTTTCACATGTTCTAAACAGGAAAAATTAGCAACTTACTATCACCTTTCCATTATCTATACATAACTAAGCTACTTTGTGGATGAGTCTCGAAAAATTCATTTATCCTTCATTGCGCTATATATATATATATATATATATATATATATATATATATATATATATATATATACTGTGTTTCCCTGAAAATAAGACCTAGCTGGACAATCAGCTCTAAAGCGTCTTTTGGAGCAAATATTAATATAAGACCTGGTCTTATTTTACTATAATATAAGACCGGGTCTTATATGACATTATAATATAATAAAATATAATATAATACCGGTTCTTATATTAATTTTTGCTCCAAAAGATGCATTAGAACTGATTGTCTGGCTAGGTCTTATTTTCGAGGAAACACGATATATATGTGTATATGTCCTGCTAGAACGAGATAATGAGTAATGTTATATACCCTTTGTCAGTTCCAGAGCCATTAACTAAGGCCTTAAGATCCTTCCGTATTAGATTGAGTGAGCAAAGATATTTGTTAGATTTATTAAAATTCTTGAATACATTTAACTTAACTCTGGAAAAAATATTCTGTCCTTAAGAATGAAAATTCTCAAAGCTGCTGTTGTGACAAGTTAGATCATTTGGAAAATGAGGGATTGAATGGGTAAAGAAGCAAAATCTCAGAGACACGCCCAAATTTGACAGCTCACCTGTATCAGGCTGTCATTCAAAATGTTAACTGAGAAAAGCAATTAACACTTCACCTATATGGGCTAACATGTTTATTCATTAGTAAGGTTAAAAACCCATTTTGTATTTTATGGAAGATTTATGCAAATAATAGAAAGCAATTAAGACGTTTCTTGCCCAGATGTCGCTATCAATTACGAGACAGATTCCTATAGATTAAAGATGAGCGTGGGGCTTAATCAGAGGGAAATTGAAAAATATAATCAAGTGTACATATGATAGAAAAGTGCTAGTCTGAGAATGAAATAAAATAAAACCTAAACTCCGATCTGCCTAAAAAGTCTAAAGAAAACTAACCACTTTGAGATAAGGTGAAGCACATTAGAATGAGCTGGGAGGAAGAGGAGCTAGAGAAATAGGCAGGCAAGCCAGGAGGCTGGCAGCATGAACTTCCAAGTGAATCTGAATGGGCCTGGGAAAAGAGAGACATCGAGAAGCAGTGGAACAGAACTACTGAAGTTCAAGATAGGAAACGAAAATGTGTAAAGGGAAGCTTCGGGTACCCATGGCATGACTGATTTCAAGAACTCTTGAACCAGGGCAGATAAGTCCCTGTTTCTACAACCACAGTTTACAGAAAGCTGGAGACTGTCATGTGACAACTGCTGGAAGTGTCCAAGGAGACTGAAAGGAGTACTTAGAGAGGAGGGCTTACAACCAGGCTGGGTTCAAGTCAAGTCTGAGAGTAAAATCAAATAAAACAAAAGCCACTCCTCAAAGTTAGGCTTTTGTTTTTTCTTTTTGTATTCACAGAAATCTTTTTCTTATTTTCACTTCTAATTGATAATGTCCTACACTGTTTTCCTAGATATTTATATTTTCATATTAGTGTGTTTGAATATCCATCTACTTTGCCATTGGGAGGACTTGAGAATGATTCTGTGAGTTCCCAGATTTGATGTTGTTTTCCTTTTGTCTTGAAAATGCCAAAGGTTATATTCAAACTTATGAAATGCACTTCATGAGAGCAGATGCATTATGTTAAGGTCTCTGGTTCTCACTCCAGGCTATAGATTAAAATCAATTGGAGAGTATTTTATTGATACCTTGGTCCCCTCCATGATAAATTTTCATTTTATTACTGAGAGGTGCTGGGCTTTGGCAGGTTTGGAAAACTCTGCAAATGATTTTAATGTGCAGCCAGGGTCGAGAACCACTGGTTTAAGAATGGTGGGCACACTGTCAAATAATAATGTAACATGTAATTTGTAAGGAAGGAAAAGATTAAAATTTTAGACATTAACTATTTATTGTACACCACTAATAGTGACAGCAATGGGAAAGTTACAAAAAAAGGGTAATAATCACAAGAAGTACTGGTGCTCAGAGCGAGTGCTCATTAAGAGAAACAAGGATTTAACTTTTTTTCATATGTCCCACTTCGATCATTTGTAAAGATGCATCTTTTCAATATGATCAGCTAAGTAAGAAAAAGGATATGCCCTTATTAAGACTTGGGAATAAAAGAGGTGAATGATTATTTCTTATAGAAGAAATTATATTTCTGATTAATTTGAAGTGTGATTTTGTTACTCCCGTTCTTCAGAATTTTAATTCTCAAAAGCACTATGCCAGTAATTCATATAACTTGCCACCAGGTAGATTATGCCCTCATCATAATAAAGCAAGGGGCAAGAAACTATTCCTATAAGTGGTCTAGAGAGTAAATACTTGAGGCTTTGTGGGCCATACAGTCTGTTGCAACTACTCACATCTGCCATTGTAGCCACAGACAGAATGTAAACAAATTGACATGACTGTGTTCTGACAAGACTATTGACTGAAGCAAGTGGTGGGCCACATTTGTCCCACTGGCCATAATTTGTCATTCCCCTAGTATAAATAGGTAAACTCTTTTTCAGTCGTGTGCTAAATTCAAATATCAGTCTTTTTTTCTATCAAAAAAATGTTACCATCAAAATATAAAATGTGGGGCTTAAATATGACAGCAAAATAAAAACAGCATTGAAGAAACATAAAACTCTAGGAGCAACTTTTCACATTAACTTTTAACCACGTTCAGTGCTGCTTAATTTACTTTCTGTTCTCTTTCCAGATTAAAGTAGAAGTCAGTTTTTTCAGTTACCCTAGAATATTTTAAAAGCCAGCAGCTCATGTGCTATACAGATACAGGCAGCAATGGTTTTCAGTTCTTACAGTCTGGGGCTTTAGAATTCTTGGCGTTTCCTCTCTTCTGTTTCCCTGTCTTTAGCTGCCTGCTTACAATTATCCCAGAGAAGACATTACATTTCCTTATTGCTCCCAATAGTTTTTGGAGCACTTCTTTTGACTCCCATTTATTTTTCCTGCCCTATGGTAAAACCATCAGGAAAGAAAAACTATCACATTGTGGACACATGAGTTTGTGTAAAAATCCTATAACCCTTTTTCCAACTGATGTTTTCCCTGGAACCTGACTTTATAACCTGCCTGAGTACAAGCCCAGTGCCCTCACGACTCTAAACTCATTGTCATAGCAGGGGATGGATTACAGTAATCCAGACAAGTTTGATTGCAATACTCCTTGTATATGTTTCTATGATGTCTGTTTAATTCTCTGAATGGAAATCATGAAGGTGAAGGGGTATCTTTCTCAGTATGGGCCACAGAGACTGCAGCTTCCAGTAAAAACAAAACAAAACAAAAAGAACCCTGCCCAAAGTTTTCTCCAATCCTCATCCCCCAAACCATAAGCCCTGTACTAGATCAGGTTCCCTGCTGGGCAGGAAGACTCACGCAGGGCTCACTCTTTGGACCCAGACTCGACTTTTTTTTGTATAATAGTTGTTGGGCTTGTTTTGTTTTTTTCCAGGTGGACAATCTAATGATTTCATATTTGTATATATTGCAAAATGATTAACACAAGTCCAGTTAACATCCATCGCCATACATAGTCACAATTTTTTTTCCTTTCAAGATCCACTCTCCCAGCTACTTTCAAATATGCAATACAGTATTATTAACAATAGTCACCATACTGTACATTACATCCCCATGACTCATTCATTTTGGAACTGAAAATTGGTGCATTTTGACACCCTGAACTCATTTTTCCCATCCTCTGCCCCAGGTAACCACCAGTCTATCCTCCATATCTGGGAGCTCAGATTTTTGTTTGTTTTGTGTGTGTGTTTTTAGATTCCACATACAAGGTGTGGCCAAACAATAGGGTGAATGTTTAAATTTTAAAAAATTACTGTAAAAGACACAGTGCCATTAATCCTCCTCAATATACTCCCCCTTGCTTTGAACACACTTATCCCATCATTCTTGCCACTTTCTGAAGCAGTTCTGGAAGTCCTCTTTTGTGAGAATCTTTAGTTGTGCTGTCATGGCTGCCTTGATGTCCTGAATCGATCCAAAACATTTACCTTTCACTCATTTTGACTTTGGGGAAGAGCCAGAAGTCGCACGGTGCCAGATCTGGTGAATAAGGTAGATGAGGACACATCATAATGCTTTTATTTGACAGAAATTGCTATATACCAGAAGCGATGTGTGACATGGAGCGTTGTCATGATGGAGAATGAAACCATTTGCCCATTTATCAGGCTGGTTTTGGCACACATAGTTTCTTAAATGCTTGTAAAGACACTCACAAAAGAGGACTTCCAAAACTGCTTCAGAGAGTGGCAAATATGATGGGACAAGTGTGTTCAATGCAAGGGGGAGTATTTTGAGAGGGATTAATTGTAATGTATCTTTTACTCTAATAATTTTTTTTATTTAAACAGTCACTATATTTTCTGAGCACACCTTGTATAAGTGAAGCCATACAGTATTTATCTTTTTCTGTCTGACTTATTTCACTCACGATAATACACTCCAGATCCATCCATGTTGTCACAAATGGCAATATTCTATTCTTTTTTATGACTGAACATTATTCCATTTTACATATAGACCATGTTTTCTTTATTCATTCATCTATCAGTGGGCACTACCCAAACCTCTATTAGTGTTTCCATGTCTTGGCCATTGTAAATATTGCTTCAGTTAACATGGTGTGCATAGGGATGCACCTGTATTTTTAAATTAGTATTTCCATTTTCTTTGGATAAATACACAGAAGTGGAATTTCTGAGTCATAAGGTAGTTCTATTTTTAATATTTTGAGGAACCTCCATACTATTTTCCATAGTGGCTGCACCAATTTACATTCCCACCAGCAGTGTACAAGGGTTATCTTTTCTCCACATCCTTGCCAGCACTTATTATTTCTTGTCCACTTGATAACAGTCATTCTGACAGGTGTGACATAATATTTCATTGTGGTTTTTATTTGCATGTCCCTGATGATTAGTGATATTGAGCATCTTTTTATGTACCTGTTGGCCATTTGTATGTCTTCTTTGGAGAAATGTCTAATCAGATCCTCTGCCCATTTTTTTAGTTAGTTTCATGTGTACAAAACACTGTAATAGTTAGACATTTATCATTTATACCCCTCACAAAGTGATAACTCCCCTCCCCCAATCTACTACCCTCTGACATCGCACACAACGGTTACATTTCCACAGTCTCTGTTCCTTATGCTGTACTCCACTTCTTGTGAATATATATATATATATATATACACATATATGTATATGTGTATATATATGAATATATACATATACATATATATGTGTGTGTGTGTATATATGTATATAAAATTGTGGTTGACATTCATTATTATTCAGCTTCAGCTTCAGGTGGACAGTGCAGTGATCAGGTATCTACATCTTCCCTGAGGTGGTCTCCCTAATGAGACCAGTGTCCATGGGATGCCCTTCAAAATCTTTACAACATTATTGATTATATTCCCCAAATTGACTGTCGTATCCCTGTGGCAATCTTTTTTTTTTTAATTAATTAAATTTATTGGAGTGACAATTGTTAGTAAAGTTATATAGATTTCAGGTGTACAATTCTGTATTATATCATCTATAAATTCCATTGTGTGTTCACCACCCAGAGTCAGTTCTCCTTCTATCACCATATATTTGATCCCCCTTATCCTCATCACCCACCCTCCACCCCCTTACCCTCTGGTAACCACTAAACTATTGTCTGTGTCTATGAGTTATTGTTTCTCATTTGTTTGTCTTGTTCTTTTGTTGTTTTTGGTTTATATACCACATATCAGTGAAATCATAGGGTTCTCTGCTTTTTCTGTCTGACCTAATTCACTTAGCATTATACTCTCAAGATCCATCCATGTTATGACAAATTCTCCTATATCATCTTTCCTTAATGCCCAATAGTATTCCATTGTGTATATGTACCACAACTTCTTTATCCATTCATCTATCGAAGGACATTTTGGTTGTTTCCATGTCCTGGCCACCGTAAACAAAGCTGCAATGAACATTGGAGTACACGTGTCTCTATAGAGAAATGCTTTCAGATTTTTTGGGTAGATACACAGGAGAGCGATTGCTGGGTCATATGGTAATTCTATTCATAATTTCTTGAGGAACCTCCACATTGCCTTCCATAGCGGCTGCACCAGTCTGCATTCCCACCAACAGTGTATGAGAGTTCCTTTTTCTCCACAGCCTCTCCAACACTTGTTACTGTTTGTCTTGTTGATGAAAGCCATTCTGACTGGGGTGTGGTGATATCTCATTGTGGTTTTCATTTGCATTTCTCTGATGATTAGCGATGTTGAGCATTTTTTCATATGTCTATTTGCCATTTGTATATCCTCTTTGGAGAAATGTCTCTTCAGGTCCTCTGTCCATTTTTCAATTGGGTTGTTTGGTTTTTTGTTGTTGAGTTTCATGAGTTCCTTGTATATTTTGGATATTAGCCCCTTATCAGAGGCACTGTTTGCAAAAATCTTCTCCCATTCAGTTGGTTGCCTCATTATTTTGTCAATAGTTTCTTTTGCTGTGCAGAAGCTTTTCAGTTTCATATAATCCCATTCATTTATTTTAGTTTTTACTTCCATTGCCTTTGGAGTCAAATTCATAAAATGCTCTTTGAACCCAAGGTCCATAAGTTTAGTACCTATGTTTTCTTCAATGCAGTTTATTGTGTCAGGTCTTATGCTTATGTCTTTGATCCATTTTGAATTAATTTTGGTACATGGTGACAGATAACAGTCCAGTTTCATTCTTTTGCACGTAGCTATCCAATTCTGCCAGCACCATTTATTGAAGAGGCTGTCTTTCCTCCATTGTATGTTTTTAGCTTCTTTGTCAAAAATTATCTGTCCATATTTATGTGGTTTTATTTCTGGGTTCTCAATTCTATTCCATTGGACTATGTGTCTGTTTTTCCGCCAATACCAAGCTGTTTTGATTATTGTAGCCCTGTAGTACAAGCGAAAATCAGGGAGTGTGATACCTCTAGTATTGTTCTTTTTTTTAAAGATTGCTTTGGCTGTTCGGGATCTTTTGTGGTTCCAAGCAAATCTGATGATTTTTCTGTTCTATTTCTTTAAAAAATGCCATTGGGATTTTGAGGGGGATTGCATTAAATCTGTATATGACTTTGGGTAATATGGCCATTTGAACAATGTTGATTCTTCCAATCCATGAGCACAGAGTGTCTTTCCATTTCTTTGTGTCTTCTTCAATTTCTTTTAAAAATGTCTTATAGTTTTCAGCATATAAATCCTTCACATCCTTGGTTAAGTTTATTCCTAGGTATTTTATTCTTTTTGCTGCAGTTGCAAAAGGAATTGTTTTTTCCATCTCTTTTTGTGAGATTTCATTGTTGGTATATAGGAAAGCAATGGACTTTTGTACGTTGATTTTGTGGCCAGCTACTTTACTGTATTCGTTGATTGTTTCTAATAGCTTTTTGGTGGAGTCTTTAGGGTTTTCTATATATAGCATCATGTCATCTGCAAAGAGTGACAATTTAACTGCTTCATTCCCAATTTGGATGCCTTTTCTTTCTTTCTCTTGCCTGATAGCTCTGGCGAGGACTTCCAACACTATGTTGAAAAGCAGAGGTGATAGGGGACAACCTTGTCGTGTTCCTGAACGTAGAGCAAAGGGCTTCAGCTTTTCACCATTAATTATGAGATTAGCTGAGGGCTTGTCGTATATGGCCTTTATTATGTTGAGGTATTTTCCTTCTATATCAATTTTAGTCAGTGTTTTAATCATAAATGGATGTTGTATCTTATCAAATGCTTTTTCTGCATCAATTGATAGAATCATATGATTTTTGTCCTTTATTTTGTTTATGTGATGTATCACATTGATGGATTTGCGGATGTTGAACCATCCTTGTGCCCCGGGGATGAACCCCACTTGGTCATGATGAATAATCTTTTTAATGCATTGTTGTATTCGATTTGCTAGAATTTTGTTTAGGATTTTTGCATCTGTGTTCATCAGAGATATAGGTCTGTAGTTTTCTTTTTTTGTGTTGTCCTTACCAGGTTTTGGTATCAGGGTAATGTTGGCCTCATAAAATGAATTAGGGAGTACTGACTCTTCTTCAATTTTTTGGAAGAGTTTGAGCAGGATTGGTATTAGATCCTCTTTGAAGGTTTGGTAGAATTCACTGGTAAAGCCATCTGGTCCAGGACTTTTGATTTTGGGAAGGTTTTTGATGACTAATTCAATTTCGTTACTGGTGATCGGCCTGTTAAGATTTTCCAGTTCTTCATGATTCAGCCTTGGAGGCTATATGTTTCTAAGAACTTGTCCATTTCTTCTAAGTTATTAAATTTGGTGGCATATAGTCCTTCATAGTATTCTTGGATAATCCTTTGTATTTCTGTGGTGTCCGTGATAATTTCCCCTTTTTCATTTCTGATTTTGTTAATTAGTGTCTTCTCTCTTTTTATCTTAGTGAGTCTAGCCAAGGGTTTGTCAATTTTGTTAATCTTTTCAAAGAACCAGCTCTTTGTCACATTAGTTTTTTCTATTGTCTTTTTGTTGTCTATTTCATTTAGTTCTGCTCTAATTTTTGTTATTTGCTTTCTTCTGTTGACCTTGGGTTTCGCTTGTTCTTCTTTTTCTAGTTCTTTAAGGTGTAACATGAGGTTATTTATTTGGGATTTTTCTTGTTTCTTGAGATACGCCTGTAATGATATAAATTTCCCTCTTAAAACTGCTTTTGCTGCATCTCAAAAATTTTGGTAGGATGTATTTTCATTGTCATTTGTTTCTATGTATCTTTTGAGCTCTCCTCTAATTTCTTCTTTTGTTATGGACTGCGCTTTCTAATTCCCTCACCTTCACCCTCATCCCTAAACCCCTTCCATCTATCAATCCTCAGTTTTTTCTCTATATCTCTGACACTGTTTCTGATTAGTTTGTTCATTTATTCTATTCTTTTGATTCCACATATATGTGAGATCATATGGCATTTGTCTTTCTACATCTGACTTATTTCACTTAGCATAATGTTCTCTAGGTCCATCCATATTGTTGCAAATGGTAAGATTTCATTCTTCTTTATGGCCGAGTAATACTCCATTGTATAAATGTACCACAGTTTCTTAATCAAGTCATCTACTGATGGGCATTTCAGTTGTTTCTATGTCTTGGCTATTGTGACAAGTGCTGCAATAAACATAGGGGTACATAGATTTTTTTCAAATTAGCGTTTTGGAATTCTCTGGATAGATACCCAAGAGTGGAATTGCTGGGTCATATGGTAAGTTCAATTTTCAATGTTTTGAAATACCTCCATACTGATTTGCATAGTGGCTGTACCAATCTGCAATACCACCAACAGTGCACGAGGATTCCCTTTTCTCCACTTCCTTACCAGCACTTGTTGTTTGTTGATTTATTGATGAGAGAAATTCTGACCAGAGTGAGGTGGTATCTCATTGCGGTTTTTATTTGCATTTCTCTAATGATTAGTGAGGTTGAGCATTTTTTTCATATGTTTGTTTGCCATCTGTACGTCGTCTTTAGAAAAATGTCTCTTCATTTCCTCTGTCCATTTTTTAGTTGGATTGTTTGTGTTTTTGGTGTTGACTTGAATGAGTTTTTTAATACATTTCGGATATTAACCTCTTATCAGATATATCATTGACAAATATCTTCTCCCATTCAGTAGGCTCCCTTTTTGTTTTATTGATGGTTTCCTTAGCTGTGAAAAAACTTTTTAGTTTAACGTAATCCCATATGTTTCTTTTTTCTCTTACTTCCCTTGCCCGAGGGAATATATCAGTAAAAATATTACTCCGGGTAATGTCTGTAAACTTTCTTCCTATATTTTCGCCTAGGAGATTTATGGTTTCACATCTTACATTTAACTATTTAATCCATTTTGAATTTCTTCTTGTATATGGTGTAAGGAGGTCATCTGCCCAATTTTTTTTAATTAAAAATATTGGGTGACAGTGGTTAGTAAAATTACATAGGTTTCAAGTGTACAATACTAAAATACATCATCTATATATCACATTGTGTGTTTACCACCCAGAGTCAGTTCTCCTTCCATAACCATATATTTCACCCTGTTTACCCTCTTCTATCATCCCTCTCTCCCTTACCCTCTGGTAACCACTAAACTATTGTCTCTGACTATGAGTTTTTATTTGTTTGTCTTGTTCCTTTTTTGCTTTAAGTTTTATATTCCACATAGCAGTGAAATCATGTAGTTCTCTGCTTTTCCTGTCTGACTTATTTCACTTAGCATAATAATCTCAAGATCCATCCATGTTGTCACAAATGGCACTGTTTCATCTTTTCTTATGGCAGAGTAACATTCATTCCATTGTGTATATCTACCACATTTTCTTTATCCAATCATCTATCGAAGGATATTTTGGTTGTTTCCATGTCTTGGCCACGGTAAACAAAGCTGCAACGAACATTGGAGCACACATGTCTTTATGTATAAATGTTTTCAGATATTTTGGGTAGATACCCAGGAGAGGGATTGCTGGGTCATATGGTAATTCTATTCGTAATTTTTTGAGGAACCTCCACACTGCCTTCCATAATGGCTGCACCAGTCTGCATTCCCACCAACAGTGTGTGAGGGTTCCTTTTTCTCCACAGGCTCTCCAACACTTGTTACTATTTGTCTTGTTGAAGATAGCCATTCTAACCAGTGTGAGATGATATTTCATTGGGGTTTTTATTTGCATTTCTCTGATGATTAGTGATGTTGAACATCTTTCCATATGTCTATTAGCCATCTGTATGTCCTCTTTGGAAAACGTCTAATCAAATCATCTGCCCATTTTTTTAAATCGGATTTTTTTATGTTGATTTGTATGAGTTCTTCATATATTTTTGATATTATTAACTCTTTGTCAGATACATAATTTGCAAATATTTTCTCCCATGCAGTAGGTTTCCTTTACATTTTGTTGATGATTTCCTTTGGTGTGCAGAAGCTTTTTAGTTTTATGTATTCCCACTTTTTTATTTTTACTTCTGCTGCCTTTGCTTTCAATGTCAGATCCAAATAAATCATCACCAAGACCAATATGATGGAACTTATTGTCTGTTTTCTTCTGGGAGTTTTATGGTTTCAGGTCTTGTATTCAAGTCTTTAATCCATTTTGAGTTAATTTTTGTGTATTGTGTAAGATAGTGGTCTAGTTTTATTCTTTTGTGTGTGGTTGTACAGTTTTCCTAACACCAATGTAAATTCCTGACTTGTTTGTCATAAACTAATTGACCATATCTGCATGTGTTTATTTCAGGGCTCTCAATTCTGTTCCATAGATGTATATGTCTGTTTCTATGCCAATGCCATAATTTTTATTGCTATAGCTTTGTGATATAGTTTGAAAGCAGGGAGCAAAGCCTCCAGCTTTGTTCTTTCTCACGATTGCATTGGCTATTTGGTGTCTTTTGTTGTTCTGTAGAAATTTTCACAGAAATAAAAAAGAACAAATTTTTTTTCTACTTCTGTGAAAATTTCCGTTGGAATCTTGGTCAGGATTGTATTGAATCCATAGATTGCTCTCAATAGTATGGACATTTTAACAATTTAATTCTTTCAATCCATAAGCATGGAATATCTTTTCATTTATGTGTGTCTTCTTCAATTTCTTTAATTAACATCTTATATTTTTCAGTGTAAAGAACTTTGACCTTGTTGTTTAAATTTGTTCCAAGGTATTTTGTTCTTTTTGATGCAATTGTAAATGGGTTTGTTTTCTTAATTTTTCTTTTTGATAGTTTATTATTAGTGTATAGAAATTCAACACATTTTTGTATATTGTATTTGTATACTGTAACTTTCCTGAATTCATTTATTTTCTCTAACAAGTTTTTGGTCAAGCTTCAGGGTTTCCTATATATAATATGTCATCTGAAACTAGTGACAGTTTTACTTCCTTTTCAATTTGATTGACTTTTATTTCTTTTTCTTGCCTAAATGCTCTGGCTAGAACTTCTAGTATTATGTTGATATCAAAGGGCAAGCTTTGCGCTTTCACCATTGTATATGGTATTAGCTGTGGGCTTGTCATATAGGGTCTGACACTTAAGTTTGCGAACTTGTTTGCGATGATGTTGCTAACATTTTTGATATCAGAGGGATTATTAATTATGAATTTGTACCAAATAGGCAAACAGTTAACCACGTTTACTGTTTGGAAGTGCTGAAAAGCTGCGTGAAAAAGTTAGACGACCTGAACTTGACGCTAACCACAATTCACGGCTCTTACATCATGACAATGCACCAGCTCACAAGGTACTCTCTGTGAGGGAGTTTTTAGCCAGTAAACAAATAACGGTATTGGAACACCCTCCCTGCTCATCTGATCTGGCCCCCATTACTTCTTTCTTTACCTGAAGATAAAGAAAATATTGAAAGGAAGGCATTTTGATGACATTCAGGACATCAAGGGTAATACAATGACAACTCTGATGGCCCTTCCAGAAAAAGAATTCCAAAATTGCTTTGAAGAGTGGACTAGGCGCTAGCATCAGTGCATAGCTTCCCAAGGGGAGTACTTCGAAGGTGACCATAGTGATATTCAACAATGAGATACATAGCACTTTTTCTAGGATGAGTTCAAGAACTTAATTGTCAGACCTCATATGGCCTTTATTAAGTTGAGGTATGTTCCTTCTATACCCACTTGGTTGGGAGTTTTTATCACAAATGGCTGTTGAATTTTATCAAATGCTGTTTCTGCATCTATTGAGATGATTATATGATTTTTATTCTTTGTTTTGTTAATGTGGTATTAATTGATTAATACCATATTGACATTAATTGATTTGCAGATATCGAACCATTTCTTGCATTCCTGGAATAAATTCCTGTTGATCATGTTGTATGATCCTTTTACTGTATTGTTGAATTTGTTTGCTGATATTTTGTTGAGGATTTTTGCATTGATGTTCGTGAGGGATATTGTCCTGTAATTTTCTTTTTTTGTGGCATTTTTGTCTGGTTTTAGTAGCAGAGGAATGATGGCATTTTCTTTTCTTGTGACATTTTTGTCTGGTTTTAGTAGCAGAGGAATGATGGCATTATAAAATGAATTTGGAAGGATTGGTTTTAATTATTCTTTGAATGTTCAGTAGAATGCTTGTGTTTTTGTCTGCATATTATTTACATAATATATTTTTAAGGGACACTTTTATATATATATAGACTCATCCTAGAAAATAATACCTATTGTCAAAGTTTTGACATACTGGCTATATATTTTTTTACTATCCCTTAAGTTGAATACCCAACAATTTAAAATGTTTGTCCACACACTACATGGAATCATCACACTTTGGAAAATTAAAATTTTGGCACACATTGTAGTTTAGGGTGTTTTGAGATGGAAAACTGGTACCTATCTTTATTCACTACCATTCTTTTGCTTCACCTTACCTTTCCCTAATTTGCTATTTTCCAATTTACAAGGATATAAATCTAATAGGGAAAATTACAGGGAATATCTAGATTCCAGATATATGGGACCCAGCCAATCACTGATTTATGAAAAATTTCAAATTGTTCACTATTATGGTTAATTTTATGTGTCAACTTCACTGGGCCCTAGTGCCCAGATATGAGGTCAAACATTATTCTGGATGTTTCTGTGAGGGTGGTTTTTGATGAGATTAACATTTAAATCATTGTCCTTTGAATAAAGTAAATTGCTCTTCTTAATGTATGAGGGCCTTATTTAATCAATTGAAGCCCCAGCTAGAACAAAAGACTGACCTCCCTCCAGCAAGAGAAAATTCTGCAGTGGACAGCCTTCAAACTTAAACTGCAACATTGGCTCGACCTGGGTCTCCAGCCTGCCAAATTCCATCATCAGATTTTGGGCTTGCCAAACCTCCACAATTACATGAGACAATTCCTTTTCAAAATTTTTGCATATACGCACACACTATTGGTTCTGTTTCTTTAGAGAACCTGACTAATATAGTTGATTTATGGGGAAAAGTTCATTAATTTTATATTAAACCAAACAGTTAATAAACAACTATTATTCGAGGGCCTACTTGTGCTTTGGAGGATATAAAAAAGTATATAAGATATAATACAGCCTCTGTCCTCTTCCTCTAGAAGAGACAGACCTGATTATTATGGTGATGAGGGAGGCTAAATTGGGAGACATCGTAAAATACTGCAACCAAAGGCATTTTCCTATAAGTTATAGGAGTTTGATTTGCAAATGTACCCTTTTGAATCAAAAAAGTTTGAGATTAGGCAGGTTGTGTGACATCAGGAAAACTTTCTAGAATTCTGTGAACCATACTTGTTTTTGAATATTCTGCATTACTTTAGGACTACACAATTCATGGCTGCTGAAAAAGGAGCTTTAGGTCAAGAAATAGCTTTTAAAAAACTCTGGAAGGAATTAAATTCTGCAGTAAGCGGTCTGGTTTTTATTCTCTGACCAGGAAAAACTGTGTATGGTTTAGAGTTGGAGTCTCTCTGTCTCTTTGTCTGTCTGTCTGTCTGTCTGTCTGTCTGTCTGTCTGTCTGTCTCTCTCTCTCTCTCTCTCTCTCTCACACACACACACACACACACACACACACACACACAAGAGTAGCAGAGAGAGAAGAGTAAAGCAGACAAGAATACTGGAGTTCAGCACAGATCCACAGATGCTAGGATAGGGGCCAAGATATCAGTGCTTTGTACAAAAGTCTCAGTTACCTTGTTCAACCCAGGCCACATAGTAGATGGGGGGCTGTGCAATCTCTAATGGTATGAGCAGAAAAATCTCTCTTGAAAGGCACAGTGAGTCCCAGCTTTAAACACTGTGGCATAGCTGTGGACTCCCCAGAGAAAAAGGCAGCCAACACATCAACCCCACAAAGAGCAATTAGGATTTCTGAGACAGAGCTCAGAGCTGCCTCTGAGGCAAAGAGAGTGAAGCACAAACAGCACCAAATACCATAACCCCCTTGCACAAAAGCAAAGCAAAGTCATTCTTTTTATGTGGCAGGGTGGGGCTTCCAGGCCCGTGCTAGTCTTTCACCATCGCTATCAGAAACAGGAGTTGCTGATGTAAAGGTCAGCAGCGTGCAGAGCTTGTTTCTACCCTGGTGAGGAGAGTTTTCCCCAACTGAAGGCATCTAATTGGTTGCTGATGAGTCACAGTTGCTGAAGTCCACAGGCAGAAGCATCTGATTGGCTACCACCCTGTTTCAGCATTCTCAGTCACCAGGTCTGTGATGAATGGCACACAGGGAGCAAAAGCTATCATTTGGATCAATTAATATGATGAGAAGGGGTGAGGTAAGCTACCTTCTCCCACATAGCTAACCTAATAGCTATTCCTGCTGCTTCATTTCCTCACTGCTTGTTAGAGGATGCCTTTAAAAACAGTGGATCAGTAGATAGGAAACTTGAATGCTATGTAAATGTCAACTGTTTTTATTGTTTGTTTGTTTGTTTTCTTCTGCTTACATCAGTGAGGTGAGGGTTACAAGCAACAGGACAAATACAGAAGCAGTTGTGACAAAAAGCTCAAGGAGGACTCTGGCCAACAGAAAGGCTGGGGGATACGAGATAGAGCCTCTGGGACCCAATTCTAATCTTAGCCTGCTTTCGACACTTGTCTCAGAAACCTGCAAGAGTCATCTACAAGATAGATTTTCTTTCTCTTTCTCTCTAATCTCAGTACTGTTTATTTCCACAGGGCCTTGAAGCTTGGGCTATCAGACCACACAGTGGAGTCTCTCATACATACACTGCATCCCACATGTTTAATTGCTACATCATAAGAAACGTAATTAGCACCTAGATAGGGTTTTACGTGGAATATTCATTTTGAATTCATGGCAAGAATGCAAATACATGCTAGTATCCCTATTTATTAATATAAGATAAGGAGACTGAAAATCAGAATGTTAAGTAAATTATGCAAAGTTTTGAGAAAGTGAGGGAATCATAGGGGACCCCAGAATTTGCCTATGATGGTGGTGACACACTGAAGTGATAACCCCCAATGGTCAGAAAGTACACCACTCTAAGTTCTCACTTATGGATCATTGAATATGGATTTGTTTATCAAACATTTATCGAGCCTTCTGTGTGTCAAGTTTCATATATACTAGAACTATAAAAGTAATTGAGATATGGATTTTGGTCTCAAGATCCTCACTGTCCAGGAAGGGAAAGGGACAATATCCCATGGTAAGATAAAGACAGAGCTATGCCCAGGGTAACAGGGAGCCCAGAAGGGGAGCAGTTCGCCAGCTGTGGAGTTCAAGGTTTTAAAACCATTTAACCTTTGTGGATCCCAGCTTCCCCATCTTCATTTGATATATTTGGCTCAGGCAGAGATCCTTAATATGGTGTCCATGGATACTTTGAAGCTTCTGAAAATGTTTATAAATTTGGTATCCATATGTGCAATTTTAGATAAGAACAAGACCAGGTTCTAAAAGTGTTCCTTGACCCACAAAAAGCTAAAATCTCTGATGAAGGCTTTTTAATCTCTAATAGTTCCACCTTTAGATATTTTACTGTCAAGCTAAGAGAAGTAGAAATGAAACAATAAAATATTAATAACCCTTTCTGTAAAATACAACTTATACAAAAATTGTGCATAGTTGCAATGACAATTATTAATAATCTAGATGTCCTTTTAGAAGCCTTCAAATGAAAGATCTCATGGCTACTGAGAGATCATAAGAACCAAACAGTTTCTAACACAGAGAAGTTGTGCCATTGAGAAGTTTTGCTATAGAATTGCAAAAAAACTAGAAGAGGAAGAGGAGAAGGGGAAGAAAGGAAGGGAGGAAGAGAAAAAGGAGTGGAGAAAAGGAGGGAGGGAGGGAGGGAGGGAGGGAGGGAGGGAGGGAGGGAAGGAGGGAGGGAAGAAGAATTGAAAGCTATACATGGGGCTTCAGAATCACTTTCTCTTCTGCAAAAGATACTAAAGGTTTTTTATTTACTTTGGAGAAGATAGTTAACCCTGTGGAACCATTAGGGACCAATAAACCATTGAATCCAGATGAATTACCTCTGTGAAAGTTAAAGAATGCATTGAGGGAGGTTAAAGAGCATCTGCTGAGAATCCATTTATAACTCGTCATTCCAGCCAGTCCTATTCTCTTTTCGGCAGTCATCCAGGTCTCACAGCTAGAGCCTCCTAACCCTGATCTACAGCTCAGCCAAGCCCGGCCATTTGGAGGCAGAAAGCAAAATGTTCTCAAGTCAGGGACAAATTAAGTATCCCAGATCATGAGTTTGGAAGCTCCATGTTTTTCGACCTTGTGCCCCACTCTGACCTTGGATGAAATTTCAAGAATGTTGGCTTCAGACTGTTCTTTAATTAATAATTGCTGGTTTTGTTATTTGATGTGTAAGGCTCTGCTTTGATGCAGATGATTTTCCTCGCAGGATTCTAGAGTCCTTTGTTGATTTACCCCTTTTCTCCTTAAGATTGGGGTCTGTAAGGGAAGCACACTCTACCACTGCCCTATCTGCACTCACTACTATTAGATCACATGCTGACAAACAGCCTCTTAAACTGGCCTGTATTCCTTCTTCCTCACTTTGATCCCAGGCTCCTCTAACTTTACACCTTGACTGCTCTTGGCTGTACCCTGAGTGGGTTATTTAGTATGTGGGCCTTGGCTATTTCCTGGGCAGCTCCTACCTGTGCTGCCTGATCCCTCTTTCTGCCCCACAGGAGGTCAGGTGTGCTGTCGGAGCTGTAACACTGGGACCAGTTTTGGTGATAACTCACCAAGCAATGTGTGATAGAACAATCCATTATGGGAAAGACCAGAATTTATCACATTAAAGAAAGGTCAAAAGCAAATTAAGGAAGTTTAGAGATCAGAAGATCCATCTTAAACCATGAAGACATGTGAAAGAGTGTTCTGGGCAATAATTATGCAGCATTAGAAATGCATAATGGTTAACAAATCATTACTGATTTATAAAAAGAAGTCCGAACTTGATAAGCATGTGTTATTTTAATAAGTACAATGCAAAAGGCAAGATAAAAGCAAATTAAGGGACCTCATTTATTTCTCCTAAAAGCTTAATGCCATTCCACCCAAAAGATTAATATGTGATGACAATCATGTACACATTTACATGGCATTAAATAAATGGCTTGACAGCAATTACAGGATTGGAAACCAAGAATGATGGACAGAAATCACTGTCAGATGATGGAAGCTGAGGAATTGGATGCTGAAAAGACCATTATTTATTGGCAACTACTCATTTATTGGCTGGATAATAACAGAATGTGTAACTTTCCAAGTAGCCAAATATTTGCAGTTGATAGTGGGAAAGAGTAGCTTGTGCCTTGAGTTTGATAAAAGCAACACTTCAAAGCTGAAATCCTCTAATCCTTTTAGAAGGAAAATTAGAAGGAAACTTGGGTCCTCTGCAAGGGTTTGCTTTCCTGGGATCAGTGAGGTGGGATGTATTGGCCCATTAAGAATTAATAGCCTTTATTAAAGAAAAGGCACACGTGACAGCATTGAACATTCAGAAGCAGACTGGGAGAAAGAAAAACCAGAGTTCTGGAACCAACTCTGCCATTAACCAGCTGTGGGGTGTTGGGCTACCTGAAATCTCACTTTCCCCACCTGTAGAAGGTGGTTCTTGGTCGCTATGCTCTGTAAGAACCTCCTACCTCTAAGAGCTTATTGTTATGTAGTTCTGTGCATCCATGTGAATCCTATGTAGTGATTGGTGCTCGTCTTTCAGTTGCTACTGCCCCCAACCTGAGGACAAAATTGAAATATTTTCTGATCTTCCCTCTTCCCAATTCTGCACCTGTTTCCTCCATTTTAGTATAACTACACTCCCACCACTGTTTTGCATCTACTGAGAGAATCATTCACATTCAGGAACTATTGGACATATGAGTCATCGTTCCCAGGTGCATTGATTTTTCCAAAGAATATCAGGAGGAAAGTCTATGCATAACACCAAAAAGGGAGTGGTCAGTGCAAGAAATGTGTCAGAAACAGATGGTTGGGAGATGTTTTTGAGAGGAAAACTTCCAGAAGACCAGTCCAACACCAAACGAAGTCCCTTTCCCCCTGTTTCTTCTACCTTCTGTCTCAGAACCTGAATCAAATTGTCCTCAATTGGTTCAGCAGTGAACAGTATTTGCACAGTCATAAAAATGTAAGCAACATTTTTTATATATGTAATAGTGGGAGAATAGGGGAAAGCAGAGGGCTGTAGGAGTTGGAATTTTACTATGTAACAAAATCAATACATGAAGTTTAAATTTAATCTATTGAATGATAAATTTCAGAATTCATGAATTAATTCAACATAGATTTATCAAGTGCCTATTATGTACCTGGCACTATTCCAGTCACCAGGACTACCAGTGAAGGACACACACAAAAATTCTCACCCTCGCAACACTTATACATGGATATAGGGAAAACATTAATCAAGAGAAATAAGTAAAATACAGAATTGCCATATCATCTACACTCCCTATGGAAAACTGACTTAGGAGTTAGAGCTATGTGACCAATTAAGTAGTATAAATCCACCAGTCCGTACTATTTCTTTACAGAATATAGGTGATAAATTCCCCTTATAAACAATGTTGGGATTGGGATTGATGACACAGCCTAGATGTTTGCCAATCCCAGCAATAGGAGCATTGACATTAGCAGAAATAGAGATAGAGACAGGGACAGAGACAGAGATAGAGACAGAGATAGAGATAGAGATAGAGATACAGTGCATGTCCCTGAAATACAGTTGAAGCTTTACCAAGTATCTGAAGACTTTTCTCATATAAGCAAGTATTCTATTAAAGAAACAAAAATGTACTCTCTTTAGTAAATAGAGCAACCATAGACTTGTTTATTGCAATTCAGTTATAAATTCCCAAACAGTGTGACTGAGCTAATGTCACTTTTTCTTTTGTCTCCTTTATTTAATTTAAGTTTATTGGGGTGACAATTGTTAGTAAAATTACATAGATTTCAGGTGTACAATTCTGTATTACATCATCTCTAAATCCCATTGTATGTTCACCACCCAGAGTCAGTTCTCCTTCCATCACCATATATTTGACCCCGTTTACCCTCTTCTACCACCCCACCCACCCTCTGGTAGCCACTAAACTGTTGTCTGTGTCTATGAGTTTTTGTTTCTTTATTTGTTTGTCTTGTTCCTTTGTTACTTTCAGTTTTATATCCCACATATCAGTGAACTCTTATGGTCACTTTTGGAAATATTAATAAATGCTTTAAAACACTATGTTAATACCAATGCATTATCATCACTTCATATTTTCAATATGCACTATTTTGCGAAATTGTTTGCATATTTCCTGCTTTCTTCCATGAATTAAATACAGAACCTAATATAGTTAGTAGGCAACAGGAATAAAGTATAGTAGAAGGCAGCATGTCAGTGGATTGTACGTGGACTAGGCATCTGAAACCTGGATTCAAGTTCTGGCTCACACTTCATAATGTGCAGCAGATACTCTCGGGAGCCCTGCCCGTGTCTCCTTGTCTTACCACCTCAGTGCGCAGGGCAATGACTTCTGTCTGCCAGCACCTGCACCTCTTTAAGAGCCTTCTTGTGCTGCTGGAGCTCACCTAGCTGCCAGCAGGCTGGGAGTGCTTAGGTATCTGTGCCTCCTGGGAACAACCCTCTAATAATGAGGGTGTGAAAGCTCCGGTTCATGTAATAAATGACAGGATTTACCAAAGCTTCCTGTCAATTATCAAATTCTGTCATTTTAGTGTTTCCCCCTGCTTCTCATCTGGGCTTAAAGAGAGGTGGCTGAAATTTATAATGGGACATTTGTGGTTTTCTTAACACCTTTCCAAGCTATAAACTTAGACAATGGAAATACTCATAAGCAATAGGAATAGGAAGTCACATATTACATTCTTCCCCAGCATATAGTTTCAGATTTCACAATCTGCATTGGATGATAGTGAAGTTAGACCTTAACAAAAACAATGCGTTATTTCAGGTATACCTTGAAAAGTCCTTAAAATGTTGTGTTCATACCACCTGCACCTAACTGCTCTTTAAAAGTGAGAGTCACCTTAGAGTGAGGATTATTTTCTTGGTTGATGTCAATCTCTTTGTGGTTTGTCGTAAATGACTGTAGGTAGACAACATGTGTATGGGTGTTGAAGAAAGCTTTTTGGACCACGCCCTTCACTTACCAGCTGTATTAATTTGGGTGAGTTTCTTGATTTCTATGAGTCTCAGTTTCTCATGCATGAAGTGGGACTTATATTTGCTTTAAAAGATTGTTGTGAGCTTTAAATTATACATAGTACATATAATGCTGCATATTAAAAATAAAAAAAATAATTTTAGTAGAATACCTGGTACATAGTAAATATGCAATAAAGACTGGTATTAGTAAAACATTTTCTTAATTCAAACGCATCATAAGTATATATTTCAAATAAATTCTTTAAGCTTACTTCTACCTTAAAAAAAATGTTGTGTTCAGAAAACAGGACAATATATATCCTATATGACTATATACTATATATATATATATATGCATATATATACACACACACATATATATGACTATATATAACTATATATATACATATATACACACACATATATACACATGTACATACCAGAGGTGCCAAAAAATGTATACACATTTTAAGAGATGGTCACAAGTGGACACTTGGCCAACGTTGCTCAAGCAATAGTTCGCTGTAATCAGAAGTGTCTGGAAACTGATGGTAACCACTTTGAGCACCTCTTGTAATTGCAGAAGTCAAATGTGACTTGTATTCATCGTTTGTTATTGATATATGTTGAGTATTACAATGTTAATAGTTTTTTTCCTTTCTTAAAATATGTATACATTTTTGGCACCTTCTGTATATACATATGTATATACATATATATGTATATATACACAGTATGTACCTGTTATATTCTCATCCTTTAATTAATGCCATTCTTGCAATATGCCTATGAGACAGAGAAGACAAAGCTGAGTAGCCCCAATTGCCAGATGAGAAAACTAAAGCTTGAAAATGTTAAGTGACAAAATAAAAAGGCAACCAACCAAATGGGAGAAGGGTTTTGCAAACAACTCCTTTGAGAAGGAACTCATACAACTCAACAACAGCAAAAAACAAACAACCCAACTGAAAAATGGGCAGAGGACCTGAATAGACATTTCTCTAAAGAGGACATACAGATAGCCAATAGACATATGAAAAGATGCTCAACATCACTAATCATCAGAGAAATGCAAATAAGAACCACAATGAGATATCACCACACACCAGTTAGAATGGCTGTCATCAATAAGACAAATAATAACAAGTGTTGGAGAGGCTGTGGAGAAACAGGAGCCCTCATACACTGTTGGTTGGAATGCAGATTGGTGTAGCCACTATGGAAGGCAGTGTGGAGGTTCCTCAAAAAACTTAAAAATAGAATTACCATGCAACCCAGCAATCCTCTCCTGGGTATCTACCCAAAAAATCTGAAAACATTTATCCATAAAAATATATGTGCTCCAATGTTCATTGCAGCTTTATTTATGGTGGTCAAGACAAGGAAACAACCAAAGTGTTGTTCTATAGATGATTGGATAAAGAAGATGTGGTGTATATACACAATGGAATACTATTCTGCCATAAGAAAAGGTAAAATAGTGCCATTTGCGACAACATGGATGGATCTTGAGATTGTTATGCTAAGCGAAATAAGTGAGACAGAAAAAGTCGAGAACCATATGATTTCACTGATATATATAAAACTGAAAACAACAAAGGAACAAGACAAAGAAACAAAAACTCGTAAACACAGACAATAGGTTAGTGGTTACCAGAGGGATAAGGGGGAAGGAGGCTGGTCAATGAGCGTAAATGGGGTCAAATATATGGTGATGGAAGGAGAACTGACTGGGGGTGAACACACAATGTGATATATAGATGATGTATTACAGAATTGTATACCTGAAACCCATGTATCTTTACTAACCACTGTCACCCAAATAATCTTTAATAAAAAAAAAAAAAATGTAAGTAACCATTCAAGAACTCAGGCCATGTCTGGGATCTGTGTTTTTTCTGCCACATTCCATTTCTTCCTGTTACCTAGCAATTCTATTACTATTAAAAGTGTCTGTATTTTCTTTGGTGGATTTTCTCTTTTGGATTCCTATTTTCTGGATTTTGGTTATAAGAACATTAAAAATCCATTTTGTGGGAAAGGCCACTTTCCACTCAGCAGGTGAGCTGGAAATGGCTGCCCCATTTCTGATTTCTTTGGCACTCCCTAGGTCATAATATTAAATGTCTTCTTATTCACAGTATCTCATAGCATTGCTATTTAAGCATAATATGCCTAATATTGGGCCACACACTCAGAAGAATGTTATAAATGTAGGATTCCAGACATGCAAAGAAGAATCCTATTTACCTCCCTTACCTCTGCTGCCTACTAGTAGACTTCTGAAATGTTCCATCCCTTTAGCTTAGTAGTTTGATTCGTGCTAAAATAAAAATATCATTGATATGTGTCAAAGTGGAAGGTGTTCCCAGTCATCTTTGCTATAAATGATTTAGGTCCTTTTCTAAAAACAGATCAGATAGAGGAAAAAGAAGCATCCACAGACTGATTATCATAAATAGGGGAAAAGGTAGAACAATGGGGACAATGATAGAGACAGAAGAGAATATGGAACAGTGTCATGGCGTATCTGACTTCATGATCTGCCTGAGTCCTAGATAAGGAGTCAGAGAATAAATTTGCTAGTCATGTTGTCATGGGCAAGTCACAGACTTTACTTAATGAAAGTTTTCCTGTTTATAAAAGATGAATTAGGACTATATGATCTCCAAGTCCTTTTTTGTTTAAATCATTTATTTTTTCAGTTACAGTTGACATTCATTGTTTTATATTTGTTTCACATGTCCAGCATAGTGGTTAGATATTTATGTAATTTATACAGTGATCAACCCTGACAAATCTAGTACACCAGTGGCACTATATATAGTTGTTGCAACATTTTTGACTATATTCTCTATGCTGTACCTTACATCCCCGTGACTATTCTGCAACCATCAACCTGCATTTTCCAATCTCCTCATCCCCTTCACCCAGCTCCCCAGTCTGTCTCCCTTCTGGCAACCATCATTTTGCCCTCTATCTATTAGTCTATTTCTGTTTTGTTTGTTCATTTGTTTTGTTCATTAGATTCCACATATAAGTGAGGTCATATGGTATTTGGCTTTTTCAGTCTGACTTATTTCACTTAGCATAATACCCTCTAGGTCCATTCATGTTGTCACAAATGGTAATATTTCATTCCATTTTATGGCCCAAGTAATATTTCATTGTATATATGTACCACATATTCTTTATCCATTCGTCTATTGATGGGCACTTAGGTTGCTTCCATATCTTGGCTATTGTAAGTAATGCTGCACTGAACATAGGGGTGCATATATATTTTTGAATTAGTTTTTTTAATTTCTTCAGATAAATAACCAGAAGTGGGATTGCTGGGTCATATGGTAGTTCGGTCTATTTTTGATTTTTTGAGGAACTTCCAAACCATTTTCCACAGTAGCCGCACCAATTTTCAATCCCACCAACAGTGCAGTAGGGTTCCCTTTTCTCCAGACCCTCGCCAACACTTGTTATTTGTCAATTTACTGATGACGGCCATCCTGCCAGGTGTGAGGTGATATATCATTGTGGTTTTAATTTACATTTCTCTGATGATTAGTGATGTTGAGCATCTTTTCATATGTCTATTGTATTTTGTTTTTGGTTTTTGGTGTTGAGTTGTAAGAGTTCTTCATAAGTTTTAGATATTAGCCCCTTATCAGATGTACCATTGGCGAATATCTTCTCCTTTTCAGTAAGTTGTCTTTTCGTTTTGTAGATGGTTTCCTTTGCTGTACAAAAACTTTTTAGTTTGATGTGTCCCACTTGTTTACTTTTTCTTTTGTTGCCCTGGCCCGAGGAGATATATCAGAAAAAATATCACTAAGAGCAATGTCAGAGAGTTTACTGCCTGAGTTTTCTAAGAGTTTTATGGTTTTGAGTCTTATATCCATTTTGAATTTATTCTTGTATATGGTATAAGAAGATGGTCCAGTTCTTTCCTTCCTTCCTTCCTTCCTTCCTTCCTTCCTTCCTTCCTTCCTTCCTTCCTTCCTTCCTTCCTCTTTTTGTTTGTTTTTGATGTATCTATTCAGTTTTCCGAGCACCCTTTATTGAATAGACTGTCCTTACTCCAGTGTGTGCTCTTGCTTCCTTTGTCATAGATTAAATGATCATGCAGCCATGGGTTTATTTCTGGGCTCTCTGTTCTGTTCCCTGGATCTATTAATATATGTCGGTTTTTATGCCAACGTCATGCTGTTTTGATTACTATGGCCTTGCAATATAGTTACATATCAGGTAGCATGATACCAGCAATTTCGTTCTTCTTTCCCAAGATTGCTGTGACTATTCGGAATCTTTTTGGTTAAATTTTAGGATTATGTGTTCTAGTTCTTTGAAAGTGTTCATCAGGGATATTGGCCTATAATTTTCTCTTTTTTTGTAATGACTTTGTCCAGTTTTAGAATCAGGGTAATGGTAGCCTTGTAAAATGAGCTTGGGAGCTTTCCCTCTTGAATTTTTTGGAAAACTTTGAGAAGGATAGGTGTTAATTCTTCTTTGAATGTTTGGTAAAATTCACCTGTGAAGCCAACCTGTCCAATAGTTTTCTTTTTTGGGAGGTTTTTCACTATTGATTTGATTTCAGTAGTAGTAATAAGTCAGTTCAGATTTTTTTGTTTCTTCTTGATTCAGAAGACTGCTTGGAAGATTGTATGCTTCTAGGAATTTATCCATTTATTCCTGATTTTCCAATCTGTTGGCATATAATTTTTTGTAATATTTTCTCATAATTCTTTGTATTTCTGTGGTGTCAGTTGTCACCTCTCTTCTTTCACTTCTGATTTTACTTGAGTCTTCTCTCTCTCTCTCTCTCTCTCTCCCCCCTTCTCTCTCTCTCTCTCTCTCTCTCCCCCCCTTCTCTCTCTCTCTCTCTCTCTCTCTCTCTCTCTCTCTCTCTCTCTCTCTCTCTGTCTCTCTCTTCTTTTTTTTATGAATCTGGTTAAAGGCTTATCAATCTTGTTTATCTTTTCAAGGAACCAGCTCTTGGTTACATTGATTTTTTGTATTGTTTTTTAGACTATTTGTTTATTTCCACTCAATCTCCAAATTCTTTTGAGTTCTACAATCCTATTCATTGATTCCATTTATTACATACTCCCATAGACATGGTAACAAAGGCAAATGATAAAATTCAGTCAGTTGCTTTTTTTCCTGAATATTTGCTTGGAAACCAAAAAAATGGTAATGAGATTTTATATTTGAGCACATAATCTACAAAAGTGTCTTCAAAATGAGAAACGAGGCAAGGCAAACTACAGAGCTAGCAATTTGCATTATTTGTGAGCAGCTTTGAGCACATGCTTGTAATGCACCCATAGCAGTTTGGCGCGAGGTACATAAAACTGAAAGTGTATATCCAGTGTGCCAAACCTGATTTTCCATCTGGGTCTAACCTGGACTCACCTAACCAGAAGGAAATAAGGTGTGGCTCTTCTGGCACTCAGCACTCACTCTCCATTTTCTATATTTCAGTGTGCCAAGCACTGTGACCACTTATTGGATTTCCCCAGCCATAAAGCCTGAAACAAAGAATCAAATGCTAATAATTTATTTGGAAGGTTCAGCAAATATTAGTAGGGAAGTAGAAACATGGTACAAGGAAGGGAAGGCAGACAGTAAAAGGTGCATTATCAACCCAGCTACCACTGTGGGCAACTGGAGCTTAATCCTGCAAAGAAACTGTAGGAAACATATACTTCCGATTTATCCCTCCTAAGAGTCAAGGAACTGGGGTATTTGTGGTACAGCTCCCATCAGTCGTTGACTGTAGGCACTCCTGTGAGATGTTATTTCCCCAGCACTTCTGGCCTGCATGTGGGCAGGCAAAATAAACCCTGATGACCAGAGAAAGCAAAGCCCTTCAGTGAAAAATGAAGGTTAGAAGTTAGGCCAGCCAACACTAAACGAGTAAAGGTGAGGGCATCTGGTTAGTGTAGAAACAACATCACTACACAGGAATCATCTTAGTAAATTTTTACAACCCTATGAGGTGGATACTATCTCTATTTCTGTTTTTCAGATGAGAAAACCGATGATCAGAGACTGTAAGTGTCTTATAAGTGGCAGACCTGAGATTGAAATCAAGTGTCTGTGACAAAACAGACCATCTTGGTAAACATGGCACTTCTGCATAGTACAAAAAAAGGGGTGGGGGATGTGTAATCTATGGCAAGACTTGACTTAAATGCCCCTCCTTATGTGAAGTATTCCCTGACTCTGTCATCATTTTTCCTATATGTGACCATAGACCTTTCTTTATAGCTCTATAGGAACAGTTATCATACCTCATTGTAATTGTTTGTATTCATCCTTCTTACCGAATAACTGTTTTGTGGGTTTCAGAGAACATTGCTGTCTTCATTTTTGTATTCCCCCTCTAAGCAAAGAATTGACAGATAGAAGCCCCTCAATTAATGATGATAAAATGGCAATGCCTGGATTTTTTGATAGAGGCTTAAATTGACAGTAATTTGCCCCTTCAAGGCTGCCAGTATTTATAGAGTTCCTACTATGTGCTAAGCAAGAAATAGATACAGAAATGAAAGTAGAAAAATACATGCCATTTGAAGGCACGTTTATACTTGTATGTGTAAGCTGCTTATCTCTTTTCCAAATATTTCTACTCAGTCAACTGAGGTTTGATTCAATTTTTGTAATTCTTATGGATGTTGAGAAAAAGTGGTCTTTATTTTTAATCTAATTTTACTCATGTGTGATAAACAGCAAGAAACATGTAAAGGATGAAATCTATTTAATCTGTTTTATACAAGCTGGGGCTATGTCTGAATACCTGGTTCTAAGAGTCTGCGTTTTATAACACTTTATTTCTGTTGTCAAAATGAACCTATTTCAAATATGCACCAAAAACTTATTTATAGTTTATGGCCAATGCTTCCTTTGACTGCTGATATACCTCATCAGTTACGGGCCAGGTGGGCAGTAATTTTCTCCATATTTCTACTGCACAGCAAGAAGCAGTTAATTTCCAGGCACATATTGCTTTAATTTCAGCTACTCCAATCATTTTTCTGTACAGTGCCAGGGTCCTCCTGCCAGGGGCTATAATTTTTTAAGAGGAGAACTCTTGAAATATGTGTGCGAGATGGGTGGGTGTGCCTGAAATGCTTTCTTTCTCACTTTGTACTGTGCACAGCCTCAGGTAGGAGCTTTAGGAGGTGGTTTCATTTGAAGACATTGATTTTAGATAAACTCTGGAGAAAAACTCAGGTTTTCTGTGGGGTTTAGTCATTGGAATTGGGAAGGGATCTCATGTGCCTGACATGATGTTGTAGAGAAGAGTATGCAGGCCCCATGTGGAAACACTTCTCTCCTGTGCTTCCTTTTTCTCCTTTTTTGGAGAAATATTGATTCTCAATTTGAGCTGAGGTTAAAAATGAAAAGAGCAAGTTTATTACAGGCCAGTCAGAAACTCTAATACAGACCAGGGAGAAGCATGGAGTCAGTGATGGACTCTGGGAAAACAAAAAAGCCAAATGCATGTACAAGAGAACAAAGTGCCCAGTACTGCCCCAAACTCTAAGGGCTTTGTATAGCTGGCTGCACAGGTACAGTGTCATGTGCCAGCAGAAGGCCAGTGTGGAATGACACCAACTGAAATTGCAAGTGGGATGTCAGATTTTGTAACATATTTCTGCTGATTTATAGAAAAGGACATATCCCAAATGCAGAATGACCCAGAGTCCAAGTTACCAAGTGGGAAACACATATGTCATTTATCTCATCCTTTTTGGCAGAGAGATTGCCAGGGAAACTAGGAGAAGCGACTAGGAAGAAAATTTCCACATTACAAGTACTCATTCAGCAAATATGTGGTGCCTACTATGTGATATTCCAGCGTTTGTCATAGTTTAAAACTCACAAACTTATTAGTGGGTCATGAAATCAGTATTACGGGCAGCAACTGAATTTTTAATGACATAAAATAAAAAAAAGAATAGACTAGAGTAAAGGAAAATAAAATACTGCAGACTGCATCCCACACAGTAAGGGTATTGTTCCACAACATGTTTTAGTTATGTGTGTGTAGGTAGTCATATATGTGAGTGTATGTTTCTATGTATATATCTATTTATATGTATATTGTATATGTTTGAGATGGATGAATGGACTAAGACATGATATAAATTCATTTTTCTTATTATGGATTATCATCAAAATAGTTTGAAAGCCATTGTGCTAGATCCTAAGACAGATACAAATAAATATACAAATAAATATAAACCAGGTATAATCCCTGGCTTTCAGAATCTTACAATCTACTTAGAAATAAGATACATGAAGAAAAAGGAAACAAATATTTGTTTTGTTCATCACTCACCACAATCATGTGCATAGGTCATTCCATCTAGTTCTCATGACAATCTCAGATGTGGACTTACTGCTATCAACATCTTACAAGAGAAGAAATGAAGTAACTGGACCAAGGCAATGCAACCCAGTCCAAATAGGTAGGGTCTATATTCATAGGTTGGTCTGACTGTTGATACCACAATTTCTTCTATATCCTACCACCTTACTGAAAAGGCAGCAAGTGCTTGTGAAATGGGTAATGTGAACACGGAGAAACTTGGAATTTTAAAGAAGAGAGAGGTATCTGTTAGCTGTCAAGGGAGCAAGGGAAGAGTTTCAAGGAAGTAGGATTTTATTTTAACCTGAAGTTAGGAGGAGAGGAAAGGAACTAGGAATGAATTACAAATAGTGGCTAGTGTATGAGCAAAGTATTACAGTATGCAATAAGCATAGAGTGCTTAGGGCTCAGGGACATAAACTGGTCTGGCTGGAGGGGATGATATGTGTTTGAAGAATAGAGAGACAAAGTTGGATACAAATTTGCCCTGCAAGTGTCGGTCATGTATCATGTGTCAGGCACTGTGCTAAGAGATTTTTGTACCTTATTTTATTTAATACTCATGACAACTCCAGGTGGTACATAATGTGACGTTTATTCTAAATAAGAGTAAATGAGACTTAAATGGGTTCTATAAGCTGCTCAAGATATTAGTATGGTGCTGGAATCAGATACATGTGTCTGAATCTAAAGCCTGTGTTAATAGCCACTCTGCCATACATTGGAAATGATTCACAGATAAAGCAGTGAATTTGCTTTTTGCACCCCACAATTGACCCATCAACACATCCTGTCCTATATTCCTGTAAAACATGCAGAATCTGATCACTTCTCACTGCCTCCCTATCCAAGCCTACATCTCCTAACTACATCTCATAACTAACGAGTTACCTCTTAACTAGACTCCCTAGAAATCATATGGGATTTGTCTTTCTCTGTCTGACTTATTTCACTTAGCATAATACATTCCAGGTTCATCCATGTTGTCATAAATGGCAAATTTTCATTTTTTATGGCTGAGTAATATTCCATTGTATATATGTACCACTTCTTTATTCATCTATTGATAAGACACTTAGGTTGCTTCCATATCTTGGCTGTTGTAACTAATACTGTGTGAACATAGGCATCTTCCCTTGCCTTTCTTCACTCTACTCTCAAACCAGAAGGCAGAGTGATCCTATTAAAACATAAACAGATGAAGGAACCCCTCTATTCAAAACCCTCCAATGGCTTCCCGTCTTAGACTAAAAGTGAAAACCTGCACAGCCTCTACACAATTCCCACCCTCATCTATATAACCTCATCTCCTTTCTCATTCACCTCCAGTTACTTGGTTTCCCCACAATTCCTCAAGTATTTCAGACATATTGCTGCCTTGAAGCTTTTGTGCTGTTCCTCTGCCTGTAATGCTCTTCCCCAATATGTACACAGGGCTTACTCTTTAATTACCTTCAGATCTTAAACATTCCCTTTTCAATATGACCTTTCTAGATCACTTACCTAAAATGACAGTACTTCTTGCCTAGTGACTTTTCCTATTCCTTATTGCTGCTTTTTCTCCTTAGCACACACTGTTCATCAACCCACCATGCGTTTTACTTTCTATATGTTTATTCCAGTATGTCTTCATCACAGGAATGTAAGATCCATGAGGGCAGGGATTTTCTGGCCTCTTTTGTTCACTACTGCATCCACAATATCTGGAATAGAACATGAAATATTTTAATCCCACAACAAATATTCCTTGGATGAATGAACAAAACCACCGAGGCAATCTGATTCCAGAGATAACACTCTTAACCCTTATGCTGAACTGCTCTCAGAAGTTCAAGAATGTTTCTTGATTGGATAAGTTTTGAATATATTTACCCAATATTAATTCGTTGTCATCTAAGCAGGATTCAACTATTTATAGATAATGTTAAATGTTCAATTCAGGAAAACCACCTCATCTATGACATGGTATACTTTTTCTTTAGTAGTAAAAATTTCCCTTTGGAGTTGTTAACAAATGTGCTATTATCTGATTTACCTATTATCACTGCAAATTTCTTAAGGCAATTTTGTTTCTCTATATGCAATAAATGCACTTCTATATAGTATGTGCATAAAAGGTGAGATAAGCATACAGCATTTTAATTAGAATATGCAATTCACTTTTTATTTTATAATGTAGAGCACACAATTTACTTTTTATTCATTTCATGATGTATTATCTATTACATTAAGTATTCTATAGTTTCTTGTTATTTTTTTGTTCTCTATGCTTTATTTGACATAGCTCTTTCAATAGTGATTCAGGAAATAAGGACCTTAGAATATTGACATTTTTATTACCTATAAAGTAAGTTCTTGAATTTCCTTTTTTTAATTTTTTTTTTAGTTATAATTAACATTCAACATCAAAAAGAAAAGAAGGTAGAAACAAGTTGGTAGTTGCGAAGTGGTCACGCGGATGTGGAGTACAGCATGGAGAATGTAGTTGATAATATTGCAACAGATATGTGTAGTGCCAGGTGGGTTCTAGCCTGATTGGGGGGAATCACTGCATAAATTACCTAAATGACTAACCACTGTGCTGTATACCTGAAACTAATATGGTTTCTTATTATTAATTCCCTATTAGTGTCCTTTTGTATTTAAAAAAAATAGACTGGTTGAAGTTAATTTGGACTTTCTATCATAGTTTTGGCATGACTGTACTTACAGTTGTATGCAAATAGTTTGCTCAATTTGCTTTAAAATATACATTATTTAGATATTTAAATTTTTAAAACACTCTCATTAAGTTTTCTGGAATTCTTCAATATGTACTAAAAACTCTACTCCCTTGGTGTTCTTCTTTATTGTGGGGATTTCTTTAACCTTCCAGTGTCCTGCCCAATTTTTTTTAAATTAAAGTATTGTATAATTGACTTAAAATATTGTATTAATTTTAGGTGTACAACATAACGATTCATATTTATATACATTATGAAATGATTACCTCAATAAGTCTAGTTACCTTCTGTCACCATTCAAAATGTTTACGGTATTTTTGACTATATTCTCTATGCTGTTTGTTACATCCCCTTGACTTACTAATTTTTTTAACTGGAAGTATGTACCCTCTTAATCCCCTTCACCTATTTTGCCCATATCCCCATCTGCTGTCCCTCTAGCTACCACCAGTTTGTTCTCTATATCTGTGAGTCTGTTTCTGTTTTATTAGTTTGTTTTATTTTTCAGATTCCACCTGTAAGTGAAATCATAAGGAATTTGTATTTCTCTGTCTGACTTACTTCACCTAGCATAATACACTCCAGGTCCACCCATGTTGTCAAAATGGCAAAATTTCATTCTTTTTTTTATGGATGAGTAATATTCCATTACACACACACACACACACACACACACAAACACACACATACACACACACGTGTGTGTATCACTTCTATCCATTTATCTGTTGATAGATACTTAGTTTGCTTCCATATCTTCGTTATTGCAAATAATGTTGTAGTGAACGAAGGGAGCATATATCTTTTCAAATTAGTGTTTTCATTTTCTTCACATAAATACCCAGAAGTGAAATTGCTGTGTTGTATGTTAGTTCTGTTTTTAATTTTGGGGGGCAATTGGGGACCATGATACTTTTGGCTTTGTTCCTTTTAATTTTTTGAGAAAATCGGAGCAGGACACCTCCAGGTTTTGTTCTTTCTAAAGATTGCTTTGGTTTTTGGGGGGTCTTTTATAGTTCCATACAAATTTTAGAATTATTTGTTCTAATTCTGTGAAAAATGCCCTTGGTGTTTTAATAGGGAGTATATTGATCTATAGATTGCTTTGGGTAGTATATTTATTTTGACAAAAAAGTGTATTTATTTCAATCCATGGGCATGGAATATCCTTCCATTTTTTTGTATTATCTTCAATTTCTTTTATCAACGTACTATAGTTTTCAAAGTACAGTTCTTCCACTTCCTTGGTTAAATTTTTCTAGGTATTTTGATGCAATTATAAGTGGGATTATTTTCTTAATTTCTCTTTCTGATACTTCATTATTAGTGTACAGAAATGCAATGGATTTCTGTATATTAATTTTGTATACTGTTAGTTTACTGAATTCAATTATTAGTTCCAATAATTTTTTGTTAGAGTCTTTAAGATTTTCTGTATATAGTGTCATGTCATCTGCAAATAATGACAGTTTTACTTCTTCCTTTCCAATTTGGATGCCTTTTATTTCTTTTACTTGCCTAGTTATTCTGGCTAGGACTTCCAATACTGTTTTGCATAAAACTGGCAAAACCTGTTTTTGCATTCTTGTCTCGTTTCTGATCTTAGAGGAAAAGCTTTCAAGTTTTCATCATTTCACTATTAAATATGAGTTTGTCATATATGGCCTTTATTATGTTGAGTTACATTCCCTCTATTCCCACTTCGTTGAGAGTTTTTATCAAAAATTGATGTTGAATTTTGTCAAATGTTTTTGCTACGTCTATTGACATGGCCTTGATTTTTATCCTTTGTTTTGGTAATATGATGTATCACAGATCAATTAATATGATTGATTTGTGAATGTTAAACCATCCTTGTATCCCTTCAATAAATCCCACTTGCTCCTGGTGTAAGGTCCTTTTAATGTATCGTTGAATATGATGTGCTAATGTTTTGTTGAGGATTTTTGCATCGCTCTTCATTAGGGATGTTGGTCTGTATTTTTTTTTTTTGTAGTGTCATTGTCTGGTTTTGGTATCAAGGTAATTCTGGCCTCATAAAATGAGCTTGGAAGAGTTCCTCTTTAATTTTTGTAATAATTTGAGAAGGATAGGTATTAACTCTTATTTAAATGTTTGGTAGAATTCATCTGTGAAGCCATCTAGTTCTGGACTTTCGTTTTTTGAGAGAGTTTCGGTTAGTGATTCCATTCATTCCTAGTAATTGGTCTATTCAGATTTTCTGTTTCTTCATGATTTAGTCTTGGCAGATTTATGCTTTTAGGAATGTATCCATTTTTTTCTAGATTATCCATTTTGTTGGCATATAACTGTTCATACTAGTATTCTCTCTTATGATCATTTGTATTTCTGTGGTATCTATTGTATTTTCTCCTCTTTCATTTCTGATTTTATTTATTTGGACACTTTCTCTTTTTTTCTTGATGTGTCTGGATAAAGGTTTATCATTTTTATCTTTTCAAAGAACCAGCTACTAGCTTCATTAATTATTTTTATTGATCTTTTTAGTCTTTAATTTATTTCCACTCTGACCTTTATCATTTCCTTCCTTCTACTAACTTTGGGCTTTGTTTATTCTTCTTTATCTAGTTCTTTAAAGTTACATTGTTTATTTGAGATTTTTTTTTGTTTGTTTCTTCAGTTAGGCCTGTATTGATAATAAACTTTCTTCTTAGTACTGCTTTTGCTGCATCCTAAAGATGTTGGAACATTGCATTTCCATTTTCATTGTCTCAAGGTACTTTTTAAAAATTTCCTATTTGATTTCTTTGTTGACCTATTTGTTATTTAATAGCATGTTGTTTAGTCGCCACGTTTGTGTTTTTCCCGGTTTTCTTCTTGTAATTGATTTCTAGTCTCACACTGTTGTGGACAGAAAAGATGGTTGATATGATTTCAATCTTAAATTTATTGAGACTTGTTTTGTTGCCTAACATGTGATCTATCCTGGAGAATGTTCTGTGTGCACTTGAAAAGAATATGTATTCTGCTGCCTTTGGATGGAATGTTCTGTACATATGAATTAAATTTATCTGGTGTAATGTGTCATTTAAGGTCAATAATTCCTTATTGATTTTCTGTCTGGATAATCTATCCATTGATGTAAGTGGAGTACTAAAGTCCCCTACCATGTTTCACTGAAAATAAGACCTAGCCAGACCATCAGCTCTAATGCGTCTTTTGGAACAAAAATTAATATAAGACCCGGTCTTATTCTACTATAATATAAGACCGGGTCTTATATAATATAACATATAATATAATATAAGACCCAGTCTTATATTAATTTTTGCTCCAAAAGACGCATTAGAGATGATTGTCTGGCTACGTCTTATTTTGGGGGAAACAGAGTACTTTATTGTGTTGCTGTCTATTTCTCCCTTTAGATTTGTTAGTAATTGCTTTATATATTTGGGTGCTCCTATGTTGGATGCATAAATATTTACAAATGTTTTATCATCTTGTTGGATTGATCCCTTTATCATTATGTAATGCCCTTCTTTGTGTTTTGTTACAGTCTTTGTTTTAAAGTCTATTTTGTCTGAGCTTTCTTTTTGTTTCTGTTCGCCTGGAATATCTTTTATTCATCCCTTCACTTTCAGTCTATGTCTTTCTCTTTGAGGTGAGGCTCTTGTAGGCAGCATATAGATAGGTCTTGTATTTTTAACTATTCAGCCACCCTATGTCTTTTGATTGGAGTATTTAGTGCATTCAGAGTAATTATTCATAGGTATGTGCTTATTGCCATTTTTTTCACTGTTATACAGCTATTTTTGTAGTTCCTCTCTGTTCCTTTCTTCTCTTCTCTTTCCCTTGTGGTTTGGGGACTTTTTTAGTATTATGTTTATAGTCCTTTCTTGGTTTTTCTTTGTGTGTGTGTGTGTGTGTGTGTGTGTGTGTATTTATTGTAAATTTTTTCTTTACGGTTACCATGAGGTTCACATATAACGTCCTATGCATATAATAGTCTCTTTTAAGTTGATAGTTACTTAACTTTAAACACATTTCAAAGCTTTACGTTTTTACTCCTCCATGTTTTATATAATTTATTTATTGGGGTGACAATTGTTAAGGAAATTACATAGATTTCAGGTGTACGATTCTGATTATATCATCTATAAATCACAGTGTGTTCACCACCCAGAGTCAGTTCTCCTTCCATCACCATATATTTGATCCCCCTTTACACTCATCTCCCACCCCCCACACCCCTTACCCTCTAGTAACCACTAAACTATTGTCTGTGTCTATGAATTTTTCTTTCTCATTTGTTTGTCTTGTTCTTTTGTTGTTTTTGGTTTATATACCACATATCAGTGAAATCATAGGGTTCTCTGCTTTTTCTGTCTGACTTATTTCACTTAGCATCATACTCTCACCATACATCCATGTCGTCACAAATGTTCCTATATCATCTTTTCTTACTGCCGAATAGTATTCCATTGTGTATATGTACCACAACTTCTTTATCCATTCGTCTATCGAAGGACATTTTGGTTGTTTCCATGTCTTGGCCACCGTAAACAAAGCTGCAATGAACAGTGGAGCACACGTGTCTTTATGTATAAATGATTTCAAATTCTTTGGGGAGATTCCCAGGAGAGGGATTGCTGGGTCATATGGTAATTCTATTTGTAATTTTTTGAGGAACCTCCACACTGCCTTCCATAGCGGCTGCACCAGTCTGCATTCCCACCAACAGTGTATGAGGGTTCCCTTTTCTTCACAGCCTCTCCAACACATGTTGCTATTTGTCTTGTTGATGATAGCCATTCTGACTGGCGTGAGGTGATATCTCATTGTGGTTTTTATGTGCATTTCTCTGATGATTAGTGATGTTGAGCATTTTTTCATATGTCTATTTGCCAATTGTAAGTCCTCTTTGGAGAAATGTCTCTTCAGGTCCTCTGCCCATTTTTCAGTTGGGTTGTTTGTTTTTTTGTTGTTGAGTTCATGAGTTCCTTGTATTTTTTGGATATTAGCCCCTTATCAGAGGCACTGTTTGCGAAAATCTTCTCCCATTCAGTCGGTTGCCTCTTTATTTTGTCGATGGTTTCTTTTGCTGTGCAGAAACTTTTAAGTTTCATATAGTCCCATTTGTTTATTTTAGCTTTTACTTCCACTGCCTTTGGAGTCAAATTCATAAAATGCTCTTTGAACCCAAGGTCCATAAGTTTAGTACCTATGTTTTCTTCTATGCAGTTAATTGTGTCAGGTCTTATGTTTGATCCATTTTAAATTAATTTTGGTACATGGTGACAGATAACAGTCCAGTTTCGTTCTTTTGCACGTGGCTATCCAATTCTCCCAGTACCATTTATTGAAGAGGCTGTCTTTCCTCCATTGTATGTTTTTAGCTTCTTTGTCAAAATTTATCCGTCCATATTTATGTGGTTTTATTTCTGGGTTCTCAATTCTATTCCATTGGTCTATGTGTCTGTTTTTCTGCCAATACCATGCTGTTTTGATTATTGTAGCCCTGTGATACAAGCTAAAGTCAGGCAGGGTGACACCTCCAGCATTGTTCTTTTTTTTCAAGATTGCTTTGGCTATTCGGGATCTCTTGTGGTTCCAAAAAAGCTGATGATTTTTTGTTCTATTTCTTTAAAAAATGCCATTGGGATTTTGAGGGGGATTGCATTACATCTGTATATTGCTTTGGGTAATATGGCCATTTTACCTATGTTGATTGTTCCAATCCATGATCACGGAATGTCTTTCCATTTCTTTATGTCATCTTCAATTTCTTTCAAAAATGTTTTCTAGTTTTCAGCATATAAATCCTTCACATCCTTGGTTAAGTTTATTCCTAAGTATTTTATTCTTTTTGCTGCAATTGCAAAGGAATTTTTTTTTGTATTTCTTTTTCTGAGATTTCATTGTTAGCATATAGAAATGCAATTGACTTTTGTACGTTGATTTTGTAGCCAGCAACTTTACTGTATTCGTTGATTGTTTCTAACAGCTTTTTGGTGGAGTCTTTAGAGTTTTCTATATATAGCATCATGTCATCTGCAAAGTGTGATATTTTAACTTCTTCATTCCCAATTTGGATGCCTTTCATTTCTTTCTCTTGCCTGATGGCTCCGGCAAGGACTTCCAACACTATGTTGAAAAGCAGAGGTGATAGGGGACAGCCCTGTCGTGTTCCTTAACGTAGAGCAAAGGGCTTCAGTTTTTTACCTTTAATTATGAGATTAGCGAAGGGCTTGTCATAGACGGCCTTTATTATGTTAAGGTATTTTCCTTCTATACCTGTTTTAGTAAGTGTATTAATCATAAATGGATGTTGTATCTTATCAAATGCTTTTTCTGCATCAATTGATAGAATCATATGATTTTTGTCCTTTATTTTGTTTATGTGATGTGTCACATTGATGGATTTGCGAATGTTGAACCATTCTTGTGCCCCGGGGATGAACCCCACTTGGTCGTGATGAATAATCTTTTTAATGCATTGTTGTATTCGATTTGCTAGAATTTTGTTTAGGATTTTAGCATCTGTATTCATCAGAGATATAGGTCTGTAGTTTTCTTTTTTTGTGTTGTCCTTACCAGGTTTTGGTATCAGGGTAATGTTGGCCTCATAAAATGAGTTAGGGAGTACTGACTCTTCTTCAATTTTTTGGAAGCGTTTGAGCAGGATTGGTATTAGATCCTCTTTGAAGGTTTGGTAGAATTCACTGGTGAAGCCATCTGGTCCAGGACTTTTGCTTTTGGGAAGGTTTTTGAGACTGATTCAATTTCGTTACTGGTGATCGGCCACTTACGATTTTCCAGTTATTCATGATTCAGCCTTGGAAGGCTATATGTTTCTAAGAACTTGTCCATTTCTTCGAAGTTATTAAATTTGGTGGCATATAGTCCTTCTTAGTATTCTTGGATAATCCTTTGTATTTCTGTGGTGTCCGTGATAACTTCCCCTTTTTCATTTCTGATTTTGTTAGTGTGTTGTCTCTTTTTATCTTAGTGAGTCTAGCCAAGGGTTTGTCAATTTTGTTAATCTTTTCAAAGAACCAGCTCTTTGTCACATTAATTTTTTCTATTGTCTTTTTCTTCTCTATTTCATTTAGTTCTGCTCTGATTTTTGTTATTTCCTTTCTTCTGCTGACATTGGGTTTCGGTTGTTCTTCTTTTTCTAGTTTTATAAGGTGTAACATGAGGTTATTTATTTGGGATTTTTCTTGTTTCTTGAGATAGGCCTGTAATGATATAAATTTCCCTCTTAAAACTGCTTTCGCGGCATCCCAAAAATTTTGGTAGGATGTATTTTCATTGTCATTTGTTTCTATGTATCTTTTGAGCTCTCCTCTATTTTCTTCTTTGACCCAGTCGTTCTTTAAAAGTATGTTGTTTAATCTCCATGTATTTGTGTTTTTTCCTGCTTTCTTTTTGCGGTTGATATCCAATTTCAAAGCTTTGTGATCAGAGAATATGCTTGGTATGATTTCAATCTTCTTAAATTTGCTGAGTCTGACTTTGTGTCCCAATATATGGTCTATCCTTGAGAATGTTCCATGTACACTAGAAAAGAATGTATAGTCTGATGATTTAGGATGAAGTGCTCTATATATGTCAATGATGTCCATTTCATCGAATGTGTCATTTAGGGCTGCGATTTCGTTATTTATCTTCTGTTTGGAGATCTATCCATAGCTGTAAATGATGTATTTAAGTCCCCTAGTATAATTGTGTTTTGGTCAATTTCTCCCTTTAGTTCTGTTAGTAGTTGCTTGGTATATTTTGGTGCTCCCTGATTGGGGGCATAAATATTGATGACTGTTATGTCTTCTTGTTGTATAGTCCCCTTTACCATGATGAAATGTCCATCTTTATCTCTTGTTATGTTTTTCACCCTGAAGTCTGTTTCATCTGATATCATTATGGCTACACCTGATTTTTTCTGGGTACCATTTGCTTGGAGTGTCAATTTCCACCCTTTCACTTTGAGTCTATGCTTGACCTTGTAGTTGAGATGTGTCTCTTGGAGACAACATATGGTTGGGTTTAGTTCTTTGATCCAATCTGCTACTCTGTGCCTTTTTATTGGTGAGTTCAGTCCATTTACATTTAGGGTGCTTATTGATACGTGAAAATTTCCTGTCATTCTATCTTTAGTTTTCTGGTAAGGCCGTGTCTCCATTGTTTCTTTGCCTTTTTGTTGTTGTCTATTATTTCTGTGTGGTGGTATTCTATGATGTTTCCCTCTGTTTCTTCTTTTATTACAGTATATATTTCACTTCTGGGTTTTTTTTGAGTGGTTACCCTTAAGATTATGTAAAAAAAAAAAGTGTGATATTTAGAGTATTCCAGTTTCTTCAGCACACTTACTTTCTCCTTCCCATATTCCGGTTCAGGCCTTTACTCTCCCCCCTTTTATGTTTTGCCTGCCACAAATTGTCCCTGTTGATGGTGGTCGAATAGCCTCCTTTAATGTTTCTTGTAGTGCAGGTTGTGTATTAGAAAATTCCCTCAGCATCTGTATACCTGGAAAGGTCTTTATTCCTCCTTCATATCTAAAGGATATCTTTGCTGGATATATTATTCTTGGCTCATGATTCCCTCTTTCAATAGTTTGACTATTTGGTTCCACTCCCTCCTGGCTTGTAGAGTTTCTGCTGAAAAATCTGATGATAATCTAATGTGCTTTCCTTTGTAGGTTACCGTCTTCTTTTCCCTGGCTGACTTGAGGATTCTTTCTGTGGTGTTAATTGTAGACAGCTTCAATACAATGTGCCTTGGAGAAGGTCTGTTGGGATTGAGGTAATTAGGTGTTCTATTTACTTCTTGGATTTGAGGATCCAGTTCTGTCCACAAATTTGGGAAGTTCTCATCAACAATTTGTTTGAATATATTCTCTGTTCCCTTCTCTCTTTCTTCTCCTTCTGGTATGCCCATTATTCTTATATTGCTCTTTCTGATGGAGTCAGAATGTTCTTGTAGAGTTCTTTCATTTCTTTTAAGTCTCAAGTCTCTTTCTTCTTTCATCTGAGTAATTTCCAGGTTTCTATCTTCGATCACTGACTCTTTCCTCCATTTGGTCAACTCTACTACCTAAGCTGCTAATTTCATTCTTAATTTCTTCTGTTGAGTTCTTAATCTCCAGAAATTCCATTTGGTTCTTTTTTAAAATTTCAATCTCTTTCGTAAAATGCTCATGTTTTCTTTGATTGTGTTTCTGAGTTCATTACATTGCCTTTCTATGTTTTCTTGCATCTCTTTGAGCTTTTTCAGAAATGCAATCTTGAATTCTCTATCATTTAAGTCACATATTTCCATATCTTTAAGTTCCTTTTCTGCAGACTTTTCACTTTCTTTCTGAGCTGTCTTGTTGCCTTAGTTATTCATGGCAATTACTGAGTTATTATTTCTCTTCCTAGACATCTACAGGAGTGGCTTCTGCAACAGGTTGATAGGAAGAGGTCTTTCTTTTGTTTTCCAATACTTGTTGGTAGAATGTTTTATTTTGTCTCTGACTGCAGCCTTTTTTTCTCTCTGACACAGTAGTGCTATGTTTTCTCTGCACTATTCCAGCTTCTCACACAATGGGGGTATTCCCTGGGAGACGGGCCTCTCCTCTGTTAACAGTTCACCTGGGTCATAGGGTGCCACGTCCCTGTGGGGGTGCGATGAGCTCTTGAAGTTCCAAAGCTCTTTCTGCACCCGATTCAGAACCCGTATGTTTCAGCAGTTCTGTTTACTCCTGAAGGGATCCGCCCACATAGGTGGGGCCAGGGGCGGGGTGAGTTGTGAGAGGTGGCCCAGAGCAATGGCTGCCACCACCACCACAGGTGGTCCTGCTTCCACAGCTCCCACCCTTTTGCCGGAACTAGTTGTGCTGCGAATCTGTGTCTGCGGTCCATAGTTCTCAGAACAGAAAATATTCTGTTCTTTTGATCTGACACTGCTACTGTTTGCTTCTAGCACCGGGCAGGTGGGGACAGGGCGAGCTCTGGGAGGGTAGGGAGGGGGCGGCTAGTCTCAGTGCCTAAGGCTTCTGTTCTCCATTCTGCAGTGAGGGCTTAAACCACCTTTTTCAGCCTTCATCCCTCAGTCTTTGCTCCGAGGTCTCTGCTGTGAGCATTGGGTTCAGCCGTGTTATATGCTGCCCCCTCAGCCTTGTGGGCCGTAAGCGGAGCCCTAGCAGTCTGAGTTCTTCCCTCTCCTGAAGCTGCGGTAGTTCCGGGATGCAGCGAGCTCGGAGCACTGAGCTAGGTCTGTGTCCTGCGCCCGCATGGCTCCATCTCTGCACTTCTCCCTGCCTCCTCCCCCGCTCACGCAATTCGCCCACCTGGAGGTGAATTCAGTAGTGGGCCTCTTAGTCTTGCCTGTCTGCTGTGCAGGGAGTCCTTTGTGGAGTTATTGTTGTCCGATTAATTGTAAATTCCAGGAGAGATTTACAGAGGCTCACCTCACACCGCCATTTTGATGACCCCCATGTTTTATATTTTTGATGGCACATTTTACATCTTATTATTTTGTATATCTCTTACATAATTATTGTATTTTAAATTAATTTTACTACTTTTGTCTTTGCCCTTCATATTTGCTTTAGAAGTGTTTGAATCACTACCTTTATTATTATTTACGCTTTCCAATATGGTTTTTACTTTCATGTGTTTTCTTATTGTTATTTAATGCCTTTTCTTTTTTGCTGAGAAGTCACTTTAACATTTTGTGTAAGGCCGGTTTAGTGGTGATGAACTTTTTGAGTTTTTGTTATCTGGAAAATGCTTAATCTCTCCTTCAATCTTGGGTAGAGAATTCTTGGTTGGAATTTTTTTTCCTTTTAGCACTTTTAATATGTCATACCACTCCTTTGTGGCCTGTACAGTTTCTCCTGATAAATCTGCAGATGGCCTTATGGGGATTCCTTGGTATGTAGTAAGTTGTTTTTCTCTTGCTGCTTTTAAAATTCTGTTTATCTTTATCTATTTTCATTTTAATTGTAATGTGTCTTGGTATTTTCTTTATAGGTTCATTATATGGTACTCTCTGAGCATCCTAGACTTTCATGTCTGTTTCTTTCCCCAGATTAGGGAAGGTATCAGCCACTATTTCTCCAAATAATTTTTCTGGCCTTTTCTCTCTCTCTTCTCCTTCTAGGACCCCTAAAATGCAAATGTTATTCCTTTTGATGTTGTCCCAGAGGTCCCTTAAGTTATCCTCCCTACTTTTTTTTTTTTTTATGTTGCTATTCAGTCTGGGCATTTTCCATTGCTTTCCCTTCCATCTCACTGATTTGTGCTTCCAATTCATCAACTCTTCTGTTGAACCCCTGTAATGGATTTTTTTCAGTTCAGTTATAAGTTTTGTTCGGTACTGTCTTTTATTTTCCATCTCTCTGTTGAAGTACTCATTGTGTTCCTCCTCTGTTCTCCCCAGATTGCTGAGCATCTTTGTGACCATTATTTTCAACTCTCTATCAGAGTAGGTTGCTTCTTTCTTTTTCTGGGAATTTGCTTTGTTCTTTAGTTTTGAACATATTCCTCTTTTCATTTCGCCTGTCTCTCTGTTTCACTCTATGTGTTAGGTGAAATGGCTACCTCCCTCAGCCTTGAAGGAGTGATCTTGTGTAGGAGCTGCTCTGTGTAGCCCAGAAACACAGTTCCCCCTATTCACCAGAGCCAGGCACTCTATGGGCATTCCTTGTGTATGCTGCCTGTACCCACCAGCTGTGGTAGGGTTGCAGTTGCCCTGCAGAGAGGGCAGGACTCTGGACATTTGCCTGGCCTGCTTGTAGCTCCACCACTTTGTGATAAGGATAGAGTTTGAGACACTTGCCCATCCACGTTTCACCTTGGACTATGCACAGAATGTGTGAGTCTTGGGGTGCTCATCTGGCCTGTCTGTTGCTTGGTTGTTGCATGGTTATGGCAGGACAGTTTCCTAGCCCCATTATAGCTTCACTGCTGTGGCAGTGGGGAGGGGGGAGGGGGCTGGAGCTTTAGCCCAGCCCAGTTACAGTTCAGCAGCTCCCCAGGAAAGGTGGGGTTAGGGGTACATGCCCAGCCTGATTATGACCCAATGTGAGCAGAACACTCCCTCTGGTGATAGCAGTCCAGAAGGAGGGATCCAGAAATTGTGTCCATCATCTCTGTCAGCAACAGGTTAGGATGAGACTGCAAAAATGACACCTTCCAGTGCTTCCATTCTCAGATAAAGTCCCTTCAGGTTCCTGCTTCTCAGGCAGCTGCTTTAGAGTTAAGTGGGTCTCCCTCACTTTTGATTTAGGCACTTTTCATACTGTTGCTTTTGCACGGCATCTCAGAGGGAACGGGTCTGCACACAAGCCCTTTAAGAGCAGTTTCTCCATTCCCTACAGTTCTATGGTTCTTCTGGACTTAATTCCTATTGATTTTCAAAAGAACATGTTTTGGGGACTCATCTGTCTGGTGTTCGCCTCTAGGGTTGGGGTACCAGATGTGGGGCCCAATCCCTTAGCTCCCGGAGGGAGAGTCTCATTTAGGGGGGCAGTATCCTTCCCACTTGTGGGTCACTGCCTTGGAGGTGGGGTCCCAGGTGAGACCATGTCTCTGCCTCACTTACCCTTCTCAATGCATCTCTTTTATCTTTTGTTGTGGAGGTATTGTTCCTCTAGTTCTCAGAAACAATTAGAGGAACATGTCAGAATAAAATTATTCCATATCTAGCTGTACATTTGTTGTGTCCATGGGAGGAGGTGAGTTCAGCATCTTACTATGCTGCCATCTTGAACTCCCTTCAGTATCCTGCCCAATTTAGACCTCTTACACTAATATTAGAAGGATATCTGTGTTTAGTATGTGTTAAAATGTACAGAAAAATGCAATCTACAGTTGTTTTTAAACCTGTGCTCATTTTCTAGATAGCAATATAGAATTTGAATAACATTAATCTATGTCCTCATTAGTCCTTGATGCTAATAATTACCTCTTTTTTTTTTTTAGAACAGTAAGTTTTATTTGATGGAACATGTTCATTAAAAATTAGCCCAGGGCAAATTTATTAATCTAAGCCCTTATACTTGGAAGCAACAAACATTTTTAAACACTTAATCAATCTGTTAGTGAAAGAGTTCAAATACCTCCTTCTTAGTTCTTCTATATTTAAAATGTTTGATTTAATTGTATTTGATCATTCCAAGTTTCTTGATAAATGTTGAAATAACTCATGTTCTGGCTTAGGTTAAAGCAGTGTTTCTCAAAGTGCATTTCACAGAATACTAATCCTACAATGTTAATTGGTGATGTACAGGGAAAGAAAACCTGTTTCCATGGTCAAATGAATTCTGGAAATGCTTGATTAGACCAAGAACAAAGTTTAACAAGTTTCTTATTGTGAGACTTCTTACAACCTTTAATATTGTGAATTCTGAAAGGAGGGCTATAATTTTCAGGGATTTCAAACTGCTTTCACCATGGTAAATATTTTCTGTCAGCTACCTAGCTCTAATAGTGTTCCATGGAATACTATATGGGATACACTGGATTAAAGCCCCATCAAAAATAGGATTGTTAATAACAAGAAGAATATTTGCATATAGCTTACAATACCTGTTGTTCAGAAATATTGAAATTTCTGTTCTGTGTGTCACTGATAATATTCTCAACTTGCAATTTTAGATATTTGACTCTTTGTGGGAGAGAAGGGTGACCTCCCCATGATAAAATGAGAGAACGCAGAGCAGTTACAAAGCATTTTTCCATTCTGATTATTCTTTTTTTTTAAATCTTCTGATGTCTTTGCATTTTGTCTCTGTGACATGAAGGCTCTGAATTCTGATGAAGCACATCCCAAAGGTGATGTATTTTTAATAATATCTTCCAGTAGGAAATACCAGTTCCAATTCTCAAGCTTACTTACCACTGTGGCCATATGTTATGGTATGCCTAGTACAATCCAGATTTGCACCTGTTATTTCTGTGTAATTATTAATAATAGTCTAAAATATAGTATCATTTAGTCTAAAATATAGTACCATTTTGAATGATAAATTATACAGTCATCATCTCAATTACCTATGTGTGGCAGATTCTATTTTCCAAAAAAGTTGCAGCAATATCTTCTGTCCACATGTCACTTTCCCATCAAGAGATGGAATCTAATTTATCTCCCTTGGAATCTTAGAGGGCCTATGATACCCTTGTAACCAATAGAACAGAAGTGATACTGCCTGACTTCCCAGCTGAAGACATAAAAAGCAATTTACTGTAGCATCACTCAGTGGAAAACCCACAGTGGAGCCCAGTTACTGTGTAAGCAGTCTGACTACCCTAAAACCGCCATGCTGTGAGGAAGCCCAAACTAGCACAGTGGGGAGATCACGTGAGGAAGTCCTGAGGCTACATGAAGGGAGAGATGCCCAGCCAGCCCCTAGATGCTCCAGGTCTAGTCAACAGACTGCAACTACATGACAGATCCTGAGCCAAGAGGATTCAGCCACACACTTTCTGGAATCCTGGTCCACAGAAATCATGACAGCCAACACATGTTGCTGTTTTAAGCCACTTAAGTTTTGGGGTGATTTGTTATATAACAGAAGATAAATGGAGCACTGTGGAATTTAGATCAGACATAATAAACTTGGAGTGCTAGGGGTCCACTTAACTTGTTTTGAATTGGAACTTAGGCATCAGATATTGAATCAACAATCTAAAATTCAAGTATAATCTTAAGATTACATACAAATGGTACATCTAAGTACCTCCTATCCAAATATAAACTTGCAAAATTACATAATTTGGTTAAAAAAAAAGTTCCAAGAGACAAAGTTATTGTCTTTCCGTTCTAATTTTACCTCTTAATTGTTTTGTTATATATGTATAGAAAATAGTATATAAAACATCTTTTTAGCTTTAAGAGTTATAGCAAAATGATTATCTGTATACTCATTTGCCACCCAACTACCAAAATTGAACATAACTAGAACCTTTGAAGTTCCCCCACCCCAAGTTTCTCTTCCTGAATTGCCTACTTTACCTCCTTCCCAAAAGTATCCACTATGCCAAAATTTGCATAGTATCCAATATGCAAAAATTTTTCATTCCTTTATTTCTTTGTGTAGTTTTACAGTTTACATACTTTTCTTGAAACAATATAGTATTTATTTCCCCAGGTTTTGAACATGGAAGCATACAGTGTGTATTTTTTGCCGCTTGGCTCTTGTGCTCACGTGTATATTTCTGAGATATACCCAAGTTAATGTGTATAGCTGTAGTTCTGTCCTTCCTCTTTTACCCAGCTCTTATTCCAATTAATTAAGTTTATGGAAAAGAAATGCTGCATGATCACTTGCCTCAGAAGTTTCCACAGAGTAAAATGAATAAACAGGGGGAGCAAAAGCAAAAACTCTGAAACTGATTTAAAAGCCTTTATAATCCATAGGTAAAGAAAAATTTACAAATGTATTCATATCTGAGTTCTGAAGGACTCGTCAAAATACTTCCATCTATGAGACAATTTCATATTGTGTCTAGATGAGAAAGCAGCCTAATATTTGCATCATCTTAACCTAGCAATGACAAATCCTTAATACACTGTCATTCTGTCATCGTTATGATCATGATAGTATCATAGGCTGCCTCTCTGCTCACCCATTCTACATCTTTCTCTTGGGTTCAATGTGATTTGGGTGCCATGTGACTGATTCTAGCAAGTAGAAAGAGGGAAGATATGTATTCCTCTCCAAAGCCTTACTATACAATGGCTATATTATAAGATGAAAGGAATCTGGATCATAGACTTACCCTAGGAGGAGATCTGTCAAGGAGAGTCAATTGTCCAACTGACACTGAGCTTTGAAATAACTGAGAAGTAAACTATTTTCTATCAAGTCACTTCAATTTTAGAGTTGTCTGTTACAGCAGCATAAACTCATCTATTCTGTTGATTACCATCATCAGTAAATGTTATAGAATGCAATGTCAGGAACTGGAGTACATTACTTTGCAGTTTGTCTTTCTTTTTTCTTCTTAATTGTATTTTCAAAGATGACCAGCAATTTTTGTGAGGCTGGAAGAGAATATGAGATAAAACTCTATCAAAAGAATAGCTAATACCATTGATTGAAGCCTTACTATTTGTCTGGCAATTTTCCAAATAACTTATAAACAATATTTTCTGGTTTGCTCATAGCAGCCCTTTGAAAGAGGTACTATCTAATTATCACTGTCTACCTATAAGGAACTTGAGGTCTAGATATGAAAAGAAACTTCAACAAGATCCTAGAGCAACTGAGATCCGAGCCATGACTTGAACTCAGGTCCTTATTTTTTCAAATTCCATGCTACTAAGAACAATGGTACATAACTTTAAAGCTTCCAGCAACAAGTCAGTTTAATAGAAAGTAAGTCTATTAGTCGATGTCATCAAAATGGAGGCGTGAGGTGAGCCTCTGTAAAGCTCCCCAGGAATTTAAAACTAATCGAACAACAATAACTTCACAAAGGACTCCCTGCACAGCAGACAGGCAAGACAAAGAGGCCCACAAAAGAATTCACCTAAAGGTGGGAGAATCACTCGAGAGGAGGAGGAGGGAAGGGAGAAGTGCTAAGACGGGGCTGCGCGGGCGCAGGACACAGACCTAGCTCAGGGATCCAAGCTCGCTGCATCCTGGAAATACACAGCTGCGGAAGAGGGAAGAACTTGGACTGCTAGGGCTTCGCTTATGGCCCACAGGGCTGAGGGGGCAGCATATAACACTGCTTAACCCAACGCTCACGGCAGAGACCTCGGAGCAAAGACTGAGGGAAGAAGGCTGAAAAAGGTGGTTTAAGCCCTCACTGCAGAGCAGATAACAAAAGCCTTAGGCACTGAGACTAGCCGCCCCCTCCCTACCCTCCCAGAGCTCACCCCGCCCCCACCTGCCCGGTGCTAGAAGCAGAACAGCAGCAGTGTCAGATCAAAAGAACAGAATATTTTCTGTTCTGAGAACTATGGACCGCAGACACAGATTCGCAGCCCAACTACTTGTGGCAAAGCGGAGGGAGCTGTAGAAGCAGGACTCGCCGTGGTGGTGGTCCCCTCCATTGCTCTGGGCTACCTCTCACGACTCACCCCGCTCCTGGCACCACCTATCTGGGCGGATCCCTTCAGGAGTAAACAGAACTGCTGAAAAATACGGGCTCTGAATCTGCTGTAGGAAGAGCTTTGGAACTTCATAAAGCTCTCCGCATACCCACTCGGACACTGCGCCCTGTGACCCAGCCGAACAATTAACAGAGGAGAAGCCCATCTCCCAGGGAATACCCCCATTCTTTGAGAAGCTGGAATAGTGCAGAGAAAACATAGCACTACCGTGTGAGAGAGAAGAAAAAGGCTGCAGAGGGAGAGAAAATAAAACATTCTACCAACAAGTACTGGAAAACAAAAGAAAGATCTCTTCCTATCAACCTGTTGCAGTAGCCACTCCTGTAGATGTCTAGGAAGCGAAATAATAACTCAATAATTGCCATGAATAACCAAGGCAACAAGACAGCTCAGAAAGTGAAAAGTCTGCAGAAAAGGAACTTAAAGATATGGAAATATGTGACTTAAATGACAGAAAATTCAACACTGCAGTTCTGAAAAAACTCAACGAGATGCAAGAAAACACAGAAGGCACTTTACTGAACTCAAAAACGCAATCAAAGAACAACATGAGCATTTTACGAAACAGATTGAAATTTTAAAAAAGAACAAAATGGAATTTCTAGAGATTAAGAACGCAATAGAAGAAATTCAGAATGAAATAGCCAGCTTAGGTAGTAGAGTTGAACAGATGGAGGAAAGAATCAGTGATCGAAGATAGAAACCTGGAAATTACACAGATGAAAGAAGAAAGAGACTTGAGACTTAAAAGAAATGAAAGAACTCTACAACAACTTTCTGACTCCATCAGAAAGAGCAATATAAGAATAATGGGCATACCAGAAGGAGAAGAAATAGAGAAGGGAACAGAGAATATATTCAAACAAATTGTTGATGAGAACTTCCCAAATTTATGGACAGAACTGGATCCTCGAATCCAAGATGCAAATAGAACACCTAATTACCTCAATCCCAATAGGCCTTCTCCAAGGCACATTGTATTGAAGCTGTCTAAAATCATGGACAAAGAAAGAATCCTCAAGTCAGCCAGGGAAAAGAAGACGGTAACCTACAAAGGAAAGCACATTAGATTATCATCAGATTTTTCAGCAGAAACTCTACAAGCCAGGAGGGAGTGGAACCAAATAGTCAAACTATTGAAAGAGAGAAATTATGAACCAAGAATAATATACCCAACAAAGATATACTTTAGATGTGAAGGAGGAATAAAGACCTTTCCAGATATACAGAAGCTGAGGGAATTTTCAAATATACAACCTGCACTACAAGAAACACTAAAGGAGGCTATTCGACCACCATCAACAGGGACAATTTGTGGCAGGCAAAACATAAAAAGGGGGAGAGTAAAGGCATAAACCGGAATATGGGAATGGAGAAAGTAAGTGTGCTGAAGAAACTGGAATACTCTAAATATCAAACTTTCTATTACATAAACTTAAGGGTAACCACTCAAAAAAATGCAAAACTGAAATATATACTGTAATAAATGAAGAAGCAGAGGGAAACATAGTAGAATACCACCACACAGAAATAATAGACAACAACAAAAAGGCAAAGAAACAATGGAGTCACAACCTTACCAGAAAACTAAAGACAGAATGACAGGAAATCTTCACATATTAATAATCACCCTAAATGTAAATGGGCTGAACTCACCAATAAAAAGGCACAGAGTAGCAGATTGGATCAAAGAACTAAACCCAACCATATGCTGTCTCAAAGAGACACATCTCAGTTACAAGGACAAGCATAGACTCAAAGTGAAAGGGTGGCAATTGACACTCCAAGCAAATGGTACCCAGAGAAAATCAGGTGTAGCCATATTGATATCAGATGAAACAGACTTCAGGGTGAAAAAGATAACAAGACACAAAGATGGACATTTCATAATGGTAAAGGGGACTATACAACAAGAAGACATAACAGTCATCAATATTTATGCCCCCAATCAGGGAGCAACGAAATACACCAAGCAAGTACTAACAGAACTAAAGGGAGAAATTGAACAAAACACAATTATACTAGGGGACTTAAATACATCATTGACAGCTATGGGTAGATCATCCAAACAGAAAATAAATAACGAAATAGCAGCTCTAAGTGACACATTAGATGAAATGAACCTAATTGACATATATAGAGCACTTCATCTTCAAACATCAGACTACACATTCTTTTCTAGTGTACACGGAACATTCTTAAGGTTAGACCATATATTGGGACATAAATCAGCCTCAGCAAATTTAAGAAGATTGAAATCATACCAAGCATATTCTCTGATCATAAGGCTTTGAAATTGGATATCAACTGCAAAAAGAAAGGAGAAAAAACACAAACACATGGAGATTAAACAACATACTTTTAAAGAATGAACGGGTCAAAGAAGAAATTAGAGGACAGATCAAAAGATACATAGAAACAAATGACAATGAAAATACATCCTACCAAAATTTTGGGGATGCCGCGAAAGCAGTTTTAGAGGGAAATTTATATCATTACAGGCCTATCTCAAGAAACAAGAAAAATCCCTAATAACATCATGTTACACCTTAAAGAACTAGAAAACGAAGAACAAGTGAAACCCAAGGTCAGCAAAAGAAAGGAATTAACAAAAATCAGAGCAGAACTAAATGAAGTAGAGAACAAAAAGACAATAGAAAAAAGTAATGTGACAAAGAACTGGTTCTTTCAAAAGATTAACAAAATTGACAAACCCTTTGCTAGACTCACTAATAAAAAGAGAGAAGACATTAATTAACAAAATCAGAAATGAAAAAGGGGAAGTTTTCACGGACACCACAGAACTACAAAGGATCATCCAAGAATACTTTGAAGGACTGTATGCCACCAAATTCAATAACCTAGAAGAAATGGACACGTTCTTAGAAACACATAGCCTTCCAAGGCTGAAACATAAAGAACTGGAAAATCTATACAGACCAATCACCAGTAACGAAATTGAATCAGTCATCCACAACCTTCCAAAAGCAAAAGTCCGGGACCAGATGGCTTCACCAGTGAATTCTACCAAACCTTGAAACAGGATCTAATACCAATCCTGCTCAACCTCTCCCCAAAAATTGAAGAAGAGACAGTACTCCCCAACAATTTTATGAGGCCAACATTACCTTGATACCAAAACCAGGTAAGGACAACACAGAAAAGAAAACTGATGAATACAGATGCAAAAATCCTAAACAAAATTCTAGCAAATCGAATACAACAATGCATTAAAAAGATTATTCATCACGACCAAGTGGGGTTCATCCCCGGGGCACAAGCATGGTTCAACAGCATCTTCAAATCCATCAATGTGATACAGCACATAAACAAAATAAAGGACAAAAATCATATGATTATATCAATTGATGCAGAAAAAGCATTTGACAAGATGCAACATCGACTTATAACTAAAACACTTAATAAAATAGGTATAGAAGGAAAGTACCTTAACATATAAAGGCCATATATGACAAGCCCTCAGCTAATCTCATAATTAATGGTGAAAAACTGAAGCCCTTTGCTCTATGTTCAGGAACACGACAGGGCTGTCCCCTATCACCTCTGCTTTTCAACAGAGTGTTGGAAGTCCTTGCCAGAGCCATCAGGCAAGAGAAAGAAATAAAAGGCATCCAAATTGGGAATGAAGAAGTTAAAATATCACACTTTGCAGATGACATGATGCTATATATAGAAAACCCTAAAGACTCCACCAAAAAGCTATTAGAAACAATCAACGAATACAGTAAAGTTGCTGGCTACAAAATCAATGTACAAAACTCCATTGCATTCCTATATACTAACAATGAAATCTCAGAAAAAGAAATACAAAAAACAATTCCTTTGCAATTGCAGCAAAAAGGATAAAATACCTAGGAATAAACAAGGATGTGAAGGACCTACATGCTGAAAACTATAAGACATTTTTGAAAGAAATTGAGAAAGACACAAAGAAATGGAAAGACATTACATGCTCATGGATTGGAAGAATCAACATAGTTGAAAAGCCATATTACCGAAAGCAATATACAGATTTAATGCAATTCCCATCAAAATCCCAATGGCATTTTTTAAGGAAATAGAACAAAAAAAATCATCAGATTTGTTTGGATCCACAAAAGACCCCAAATAGCCAAAGCAATCTTAAGGAAAAAGAACAATACTGGAGGTATCACTCTCCCTGACTTTTGCTTGTACTACAGGGCTACAATAATCAAAACAGCATGGTATTGTAAGAAAAACAGACACATAGACCAATGGAATAGAATTGAGAAACCAGATATAAAACCACGTACATATGGACAGATAATTTTTGACAAAGAAGCTAAAAACATACAATGGAGGAAAGACAGCCTCTTCAATAAATGGTGCTGGGAGAATTGGATAGCCACGTGCAAAAGAGTGAAACTGGACTGCTATCTGTCACCATGTACCAAAATTAATTCAAAATGGATCAAAGACTTAAGCATAAGACCTGACACAATAAACTGCATGGAAGAAAACATAGGTACTAAACTTATGGACTTTGGGTTCAAAGAGCATTTTATGAATTTTACTCCAAAGGCAATGGAAGTAAAAGCTAAAATAAAGCAATGGGACTACATGAAAGTTAAAAGCTTCTGCACAGCAAAACAAACCATCGACAAAATAAAGAGGCAATCAACTGAATGGGAGAAGATTTTTGCAAACAGTGTCTTCGATAAGGGGCTGGTATCCAAAATATACAAGAAACTCATGAAACTCAATAACAAAAAAACAAACAAACAAATTGAAAAATGGGCAGAGGACCTGAGGAGACATTTCTCCAAAGAGGACATACAAATGGCAAATAGACATATGAAAAAATGTTCAACATCACTAATCATCAGAGAAATGCAAATAAAATCCACAATGAGATATCACCTCACCCCCGTCAGAATGGCTATCGTCAAGAAGACAAATAGTAACAAGTGTTGGAGAGGCTGTGGAGAAAAGGGAACCCTCATACACTGCTGGTGGGAATGCAAACTGGTGCAGCCATTATGGAAGGCAGTGTGTAGGTTCCTCAAAAAATTACGAACAGAATTACCATATGACCCAGCAATCCCTCTCCTGGGTATCTACCCAAAAAAATTGAAAACATTTATACATAAAGACACGTGTGCTCCAATGTTCATTGCAGCTTTGTTTACGGTGGCCAAGACATGGAAACAACCAAAATGTCCTTCGATAAATGAATGGATAAAGAAATTGTGGTATATATATACAATGGAATACTATTCGGTGGTAAGAAAAGATGATGTACGAACATTTGTGACAACATAGATGGATCTTGAGAGTATAATTCTAAGCGAAATAAGTCAGACAGAAAAAGCACAGAACCCTATGATTTCACTGATATGTGGTATATAAACCAAAAACAACAAAAGAACAAGACAAACAAATGAGAAACAAAAACTCATAGACACAGACAATAGTTTAATGGTTACCAGAATGTAAGGGGTGTGGGGGTAGTGAGATGAGGGTAAGTGGGATCAAATATATGGTGATGGAAGGAGAAATGACTCTGGCTGGTGAACACACAATGGGATTTATAGATGATGTAATACAGAATTGTACACCTGAAATCTATGTAATTTTACTAACAATTGTCACCCCAATAAATTTTTAAAAAATAAGAAAAAGAAAGTAATTCTAACTAGAGACAGTGGTTGAAAATATTTCAGCGTTTCCCTGCTATATTTTCTACAGTTTCATTACTCTTACTCTTCTAGAGAGTGCGCTTACTAAAGCAGTGCAAGATAAGAAACACCCTCTCTATGGCTACTTGCCTGTGGATGCCTCATTATTGTCACTGTCAGGAAAGCAAACTCTAAAGAGTGGAAACGGAGAACAGTCTGAGAACAGGCTCTGTGACATACATTAAGCAGCCTTTGGCATCATTCAAGCTGCTGACAACCCAAGAATACATTGAGTTGCTTGTGTTTGTGTTGAATTTGAAAGTCCACTACCATTTTACAGGTGAGGATTTGAAACGCCTGAAAATGAATGTTGAGGCATTGTGGCTGTTCAGGTATTTCAGATTCCATGTAGAGCTTGATGTGTGATTTTCAATAGAATGACATATTGTAAATTACATATTTGTTAGACATTGATGACTCTCAAAAGAGGAAAAGGTCCAGATAAGCGTCCTCAGTTTCTGAAACTCATCGTTTGTACTTCTAAACATGTTAAGGGTTTCCCTTTTTAGTTTAGAAGCAAACTACTTTCATAATGCCTTGAGTGTGGAAATTTTTGTTCACAAAAAACTACTTTTCATGGATTAAAGGAAGACAGGGCTATATAGTCCATGTGTAAAATAAGAAGCCTTTTAGTTTCCTTATTAAAAGAAGAATGGTGAGATGGAATAGGAAAAAGACAAGAAAAAGCTGAAATAGAGGTAGAGAGGGAAATACCACATCTAGAATGGGAGGAAGACTTATAGGAAGAACATTTTTAAAAAAGAACATGCTCAACTGTTTATAATTTCCATGAAGAAATACTGTGGGTAATGGCTTAAGAACATTCTACATTAAAATGGGTTTAAGGAAAGACAGTCGAACTGTAAATGTTTTTCTTACTAGAAGGAAAGATAATGATTAATAATTCAAAACAATAGATAATCCTAAAACATTCCTTTTGTACTTATCCTGGGGATGAATTAAGAGGTCACTGCCTCTTATGCATAACTACACAAACATGTACATTTTGTGCTCCCTCTCAGTTCTTGCCCACTGTAAACGAATGGGTGTGCATGGAGGAATCCACCCCTACTCACATCCCATAGCAATACAGATAAACCACTTAAGAAGGATGGAATTAATATGGTTGCCTCATAATCCTCAGTAAGCTATAAAGGTTTTCTTTTTGAAAAGCAGGTGAGATAATATGCCTATGGTATCAGGATGATGTTTCCTGTCAGCAGAGGGAGAAGGGAGAGAAGAGATAAAAGAGGAAGTCCCTTTAATCTGAATTACTTTGTGACTGGAAACTCATAAGTACAGCCTGGAAGGTCTGGACAGCTACTGCAGTGCTGTTCACGTGGTGCTGATAAGCAATGCAATTTATTCCCATCATCTCAGGATAACTGTAGGAAGGCCACCTGCAAGTAAGAGTGAAAGGAGAAGGAAGGAGGGGCAAGAAGCCTTAGAGAATAACTCTTCCGATAGTCTGGCTTTACCACTATTTATTACCTTTGTCCTTATTCCCAACACTGTCCTCACATCCTCCTTACCCACATTATTGCACAAGTGCAAGAGTTAGTAGTATAGCTGACTAAGAAAAGGGGATGATGCATTTAATAGCAGCAACTGAGATGAATTCTAAAATCTGCCCATGGATTTATGTCAAGCGTCTGGTGACCTCCAAGCACATAGTTGGTACAAAAGATATTAGTTTTCTTCTTTTCTTATCACCCTTGCTCTTCCTAATTTCTAGTTTCCCATGTTGGTTTATTTGGAGTTGATATTTGGGAGTAGGTTGACTAGATGTTTTTACGACCTTTCGTCTCAAAGTAGGCTATAGACACCAAAAGTGTAAGAACCACAATTCCATGAAATGTACAATAACTTATCAAAATGACCATTAGTCATTTGCGCTGCTGTTTCTCCTCTTACCATTTGAAAGAATGAGAGAGAATAACTCATTCCCTTTTCCTAACTCATTTATAGTAAATGGATTTGCTACTGAGATATTTTATTTCATAAAGTTGTTGTATTTTTCTAGAAATAAATTGCCATTAATAGTAACAAAAACAAAAACAATGACTTTCATGTATTGAGAAATTATAGCCATTGGCCAGTAACTGAAGTAATTTTTCATATAGAATCTCATTTTATACTTAAAACAACTTTCAAAGGGGTTATTACTATCCCTAACTTATGACTTATAGATTATAATTAGATAAAATGAATAAGAACATTAGTAAATTATCAGGGAAAAAAATATTTAATACATTCCCAAACTCTACTAGAACTTCCATTAATCTTTTTTTTCCATTAATCTTTACTGAAAAGCAAGTTCAAGATTACAGTATTGCTTTTATAAGCATGAGCTAAGCATAATAAGGCTGAGCTGAAGAATGTAGATGACTCATTTTATGATCACCTCCCTTTGCCTGCCTGTAGCTAACACTATCAAGCACTTCCTTATGTTACCATTTAAACTCATTTAAATAAATTAATTGATGGGAAGATATTGGAGATTATGTAATTACTTCCCCTGGCTCTGTTGGTGAAAGTCATCTGACTTTCAGGCAGCAAGACGAGATCTAAATTAAATGCAAATAATTGTTCACAATTAGGAAATGAAATGACTGGAGAAACCCATGATATTTTAAACAAGCTGATATACTTGCCATCCATCAACAGTTAAGGCTTTCTAGCATGTACTTGGCTTAAGTTCCAATGATGACACTGTGCACGCAACAAGTTCCCCTCCTACATCAGAGACTAATTCCCATGGATACATCCTTCAGTATGAAGTGAACATTTGCAAGAGTGTGGACATAAAACAGTATTATTAGTTCAATTTGTAAGGAGTACTGGGCGGTTGATTTCAGGTTATGGTGACTTGTAATATAAAAGTTTACCTAGAAAATCATTTAAGTTAATCATCTTGGACATCTAGGGGACTGATTAGGAGTTTTCTCAAGGGAAAACATGTCTAGCCTTCTCTTGAAACAGTTAAGCTGGTGGATTTTGTGCTGCTTTGCTTTAGTTTCCAGGCAAAGACACTATTCATGTCTAGGATGTTTCTCAGGATCCTTGGTGAAGACCTTGACACCAAAGGATCCATCCATGCCTGTCATGAACAAATCTAACCAATAAAAAGATTTCATTGCCTTTGGACATGCAAAAAAAAAAAAAAAAGATGCTACATTTTCAAAAAGACAAAGGCAGAATGATGAGGGGGAGAAAATATAAGTCTGAAAGTGTTTCCAAAGAAAATGACCTTAATAGGCTAACAGCTTAGATGGGTATGAAGGTTTTATAAACACTATCGGTATTCGTTTAGTGTGAGTAGCAGACAGCAACAAGAATTGGAAAATAGCTTAGATGTGATCCCTGAAGGGATAGAAGGAGGCAAAAAACTTAAGTTTCCTGAGCACAAATTTCAGGGTCACCAGAGAGGACAGTGGGAATGTCTTCCTTTTCTGATTAGCAATCATCTAATAAAAAACATGGAATGCCTGCCAGGTCTATACACATTTCATGTTGAAAAACAAAAGTGTTCCGGCCATGATGTTTTCAAATATTGTATGAACCAATTTGAGAACAATGTAAAAAGTAATTATCTGGGATAAATTTGGGGGCATGGAGGAGAGGGTAGTTCTTTATCAATGAAAAAGAAAGTTTTTTCAGAAGTTATTAAAGAAATCCAAAACCTCAATATTTATCTACAGGTAGCTAAGGTAGGAGGGCATAGAGATAAAGCAGGGAAAATCCCATAAACATATATGCAAGTATAATTATACATTTAAATGAAATAGTTGTTCAAAGAAACACTCCTGTTTTTGAAGGTAGGGATGGGGTTTTCTCTTTCCTCATGAATAGTCATCTATTGTTGAGGGGTTCCAGAGGAAGAAAAAGAGGAAAATGGTTAGTAGGGTCGGAAAACAGTGATGAAATACACTTTTGGAAAGGGGCTGGATTTGCATTTTGACTAGTAATGACATTACAAATAAAGCTGTGTTTTTACCGTTCAAATAAGTATGAGAGAGGTCAGAATTAGAATCATCTTTCTGAAAAGCAGATCTCATGATTTCCTCTCCAAAGTAAAATTGGCTAATGTCCAAACTCCTTAACAATCTACCCCAAAACTTTATTCTCCATTCTATGTCTCTTTCCCTGCATTTTACCACATTTCCTTCCCCAACTTCTACACAAATTCACCCTAGATTTCAGCTTTATAGAAAAATCAGTTTTTTTTTCAGCACACTGCTCTTCCATGCTTGTAAGCTTTGCACACAGTGTCCCAGTGATTTAGAAATCTCCTCTCCCCTCATCCATTTTCTATATGAAAGCTTCTACCACTCTTTAAAGCTTTGCCAAAACTTCCATATACAGTTATTCACACCCTCTGAGAGCAGTTGTATATAGTCTATAATAATATTCATCACAGATGTGTTAATTGCTAATGTTCATTTCTGCACCTGACAATGGACTTCTTGCTCTTCAAGGACAAAGACTGTCATATTGATTTTTGCATCTCAATGGCCCAGTAAGTGCCAGAGAAGGCAACATAGCATGGTAATTAAGAGCAAAGACTTTGGAGTCAGAGGGTTGGTTTCAAATTCCTTCTCTCTTACTCACTAATTATGTGACCAACAGCAGGTCCCTTTGAATTTCAGTTTTATCATCTATAATGATTATCATATACTCACTTAAATATTATGAATGTCATAATATTTACCAGATAGATTTAGATAAAAATAATATATGTGAAATGCTTAGCGAATTGCCAAGCACATAGCAGATTAGTAAATCATAGCAATTTGTATTACTACAGTAAATACTTGAGGAGAGAAGTTTGTGCTGTTGTGTCTTCTTCAGGATGAAGAGGTAGCAAAATGAAGCAGTGATAAAAAGAAAGTCATTGTTCTAGGCTTACTTCTATTGAAGTGAGAATATTGGATTTGAATCAAAAAGGAATTACAAAGCAAGGTGTGCAAGAGTAGAGCCCAGACATTTAAAGTGTGCAAGATAAAAATGCAAAATAATGTTGTTAGTTGCTAATTACATGAATTTAAAAACAGCTTGCTTTGCATTACAAAAATGTATTAAAAGGGAATAAGAAGGGAAACAAACTATGTATTGATGAATATCTTGTTGCAAGCATTTTCACACACCTCATATCAGTTAATCCTCTCTGGAAGGACATAGCATCCCTATTTTACAGATGGGGAAACAGGTTCAGAAAAGTTATTTCCTCAAGTGACTAGCTTCAGGATGTCAGATAGAATCCCAACTCAAATCTATGAGCCATGTTCATTCCTTCATTCATTCGTTCATAGAAACAAATGTTTATTAAGCTCCTATCCTTCAAACTCCTATGCTGTATTCTAGGTCTTGGGAAGTGAATGGTGGTCAAAACAAACAAGGCCCCTGACCCCCAGGGAGCTTACATTTTAGTGGGAGGAGAATGAAATGGGTTCATAAAAAATAAACAAGATTAATACAATAAAGAGTTATTGCCATATACAGATTTAATGCAATCCCCATCAAAATTCCAATGGCATTTTTTAAAGAAATAGAACAAAAAATCATCAGATTTGTTTGGAACCACAAAAGACCCCGAATAGCCAAAGCAATATTAAAAAAAAAAAAAAGAACAATACTGGAGATATCACACTCCCTGATTTTTGCTTGTACTACAGGGCTACAATAATCAAAACAGCTTGGTATTGGCGGAAAAACAGACACATAGACCAATGGAATAGAACTGAGAACCCAGAAATAAAACCACATAAATATGGACAGATAATTTTTGACAAAGAAGCTAAAAACATACAATGGAGGAAAGACAGCCTCTTCAATAAATGGTGCTGGCAGAATTGGATAGCTACGTGCAAAAGAATGAAACTGGACTGCTATCTGTCACCATGTACCAAAATTAATTCAAAATGGATCAAATGTTTAAGCATAAGACCTGACACAATAAACTGCATTGAAGAAAACATAGGTACTAAACTTATGGACCTTGGGTTCAAAGAGCATTTTATGAATTTGACTCCAATGGCAATGGAAGTAAAACCTAAATTAAACGAATGGGATTATATGAAACTGAAAAGCTTCTGCACAGGAAAAGAAACTATTGACAAAATAATGAGGCAACCAACTGAATGGGAGAAGATTTTCGCAAACAGTGCCTCTGATAAGGGGCTAATATCCAAAATATACAAGGAACTCATGAAACTCAACAACAAAAAAACAAACAACCCAATTGAAAAATGGACAGAGGACCTGAAGAGACATTTCTCCAAAGAGGATATACAAATGGCAAATAGACATATGAAAAAATGCTCAACATCACTAATCATCAGAGAAATGCAAATGAAAACCACAATGAGATATCACCTCACCCCAATCAGAATGACTTTCATCAACAAGACAAATAGTAACAAGTGTTGGAGAGGCTGTGGAGAAAAAGGAACTCTCATACACTGTTGGTGGGAATGCAGACTGGTGCAGCCGTTATGGAAGGCAGTGTGGAGGTTCCTCAAGAAATTATGAATAGAATTACCATACAACCCAGCAATCGCTCTCCTGGGTATCTACCCAAAAAATCTGAAAGCATTTCTCTATAGAGACACGTGTACTCCAATGTTCATTGCAGCTTTGTTTACGGTGGCCAAGACATGGAAACAACCAAAATGTCCTTTGATAGATGAATGGATAAAGAAGTTGTGGTACATATACACAATGGAATACTATTCGGCGTTAAGGAAAGATGATATAGGAGCATTTGTGACAACATGGATGGATCTTGAGAGTATAATGCTAAGTGAAATAAGTCAGACAGAAAAAGCAGAGAACCCTATGATTTCACTGATATGTGGTATATAAACCAAAAACAACAAAAGAACAAGACAAACAAATGAGAAACAAAAACTCATAGACAGAGACAGTAATTTAGTGGTTACCAGAGGGTAAGGGGGTGGGGGGTGGGTGATGAGGGTAAGGGGGATCAAATATATGGTGATGGAAGGAGAACTGACTCTGGGTGGTGAACACACAATGGGATTTATAGATGATATAATACAGAATTGTACACCTGAAATCTATGTAAATTTACTAACAATCGTCACCCCAATAAATCTAATTAATTTAAAAAAATTTAAAAAAGAGTTATGACAGAGGTGTAACTACTTTAGTTTGGATGGTCTGGGAAGGCCTCTCTAATAGGTGGCACTTGGGCTGAGACCTGAATGATGAGAAGGCACCAAGAACATTCCAAGAAAAGTAATAAATGCTAAGACTCTGGGGAAGAAATAAGCCTGTGTAGTTAGAATATCAGACAGAAAAAAAATGTGGCAAAAACCCATGTTTTTCCATTATATTGCACCAACAAGAAACAAGGGTAAAGATGATCCAGAAACCCAGAAAAGAGCTATTGTGTGTACAGAAATGTAAATGGAAGGCATGAAGCAAGATGTCACTAAAACAGGACCATCTCTATGTTGTGGCCCTCAGACGTGAAGATGCAGAAACTAAGTTATATAAAGGCCTTCAGGTACAGGCATACCTCAGAGATATTGGGGGGTTCAGTTCCAGACCACAGTAATAAAGTGAGTATCACAATAAAGCAAGTTGGAATCTTTTTGCTGATGGTCATGCTTTCAGGTTGTAAAAAAAAATACAAAATATCTGTGAAGCACAATAAAGCAAAGTGCAATAAAACAAGGTAGGCTTCTACATTGGTGAGACTTGCTCACAATGAAAGCTGGAGTCTATAAACTAAAATACCAATCTATTAGATTGCAATGTAAAATTAGATTGCAAATGAAATATCACTCCTCCAGTAGATACTTGACTGTAGTCATAGAGCAAATGCATTTTCTCCATACTGTAATATTACATGGGAAGGCAAATTACTATTATCAGGCTACTTTGTGAGTAAATAATCAGAGCAAGGAGAGAAGACATGGTTCAAAGACTTCCTACATCAGTCTCAGGTGGTCCGTAACAGAGATATACCTGCCAGATGGGCAAGAGTGTAGCATTTGCTTGCCTGGGCACTCTCTCTGTTGTTCAGCATTTGGAAAAGCTTGAATAGTGCTGACTTCATGAGCAATTCTTTTTCTCTTTGTATTCCCTTTGCTTGCCTAGCATGCCCTGAGGCTCAAAGACAATCTCAATAATTATTGAGGAGAAAATAAATTAATGGAACACCTCTGATTGATACCCTCTTTTCTTTATATTTCTTCTTTTCTTTGAAACAGTCTTTTTCTGATGAAGAAACCATTCTATGCCTAAAAGTGACTTTGCATTTCTCTGTTCTAATCCTGTGTGCATTTGTGTGTATGATGTTTAAGCTAAATTCTGAGCTAGGAAATTCCCATTTGGGAGGAAAACAATAGAAAGTATCGTAGGCATTATGGCCTGGGAAAATGATCTACTATTCGGAATAAAGGAAATAACACTCAATTAAGGAGAATGTCATGCTTCTCAAGCTCTTTGGGTTTATTTATATATTTTTTAATCTTTACAAACTGACTCTTTACAGAGATCCTGCTTCAGTTGTCATAAATTTCTCAACATAACAGGAGTCTTGGAATGATCTTGGGCTTTCCAGGTTCACAGGATGGTCTTTGTATAGAGTTGCTCATTACTTTTAGTCAACCTTCAACTTTCAAATATATTAGGTTGGTGCATAAGTAATTGCAGTTTTTTGCAATTATTTTTAACCTTTTAAACCACAATTACTTTTGCACCAACCTAATAGTAAGGTCTACATTCAACTAGAAAAAAAAAATTTAGGCTTTTATCCAATGTAAAAACACCATAAAATGTAAGTAGCAATTACTTTGCAGAAGAATGTTCTTTTGATTCCCTACCAGATCTTAACCAACTACATGATGATAAAATACTCCCGGGTAGACAGCCAGCTGAAGCTCTACCCCGCCCCCCAAACCCTGAAGTCCATTCTATGATGAAGGATCTGTGCTTTCAACTTACATTTAGATGTAGGATACTTCAGGGAGTGAGGTCATACTGCCATCTTGGAAACACGCTGTGTTGTGAATGAAACCATGTTATTCAGGCATTTTAATTCCTAAGCTTGCTATTTCTTAATGGTCACTCCATTTACTGATTTTTTTCTGAAGACTTGTGCGTGGTTACTTATACACAGCAAGGAAATTATTTAGGGCTTTTTATTTTCTCCTTTTATTCAAAATACTTATTTAAAAGATAATGGACATATATGACAGCTGAAAATTCCCTGAGTGAGTCAAACTTGTATTTAATGTTATTTGCTTATCTTTTTTGTAAGATTCCTCAGATTCCCTACAAGGATATAGCCAACATACTGATTATTTGATCCCTGGAGTTGAAATGCTGATTAGTTAGTTAAAGATCCTAATCTAGTGATAGGCTATTTCCATGTGTCTCTAATATCCAACCAAGCTAGTACTTCAAGATTTCTTATGCCTTAAACATTTACACATTATTCCTACCATTCTTTTCTACCAGTTTCTGTTCATTTTAAAGGAGTTTAACTTCCTCTTTAATAGTCTTCAATCATATTTTTATCATCCAAGTTCACGCTTTATTAAAATAAAATGTAACCATACATTCTCTTCTTGCCATATTCTTAATACATGTATGTACAGTGTTTTGCATGTATAAGAAACAACACACAACACACACAAACACACCCAAAGATCTTTGGTATCTGGCTTTAAATGTTATCCTTATAAATATCTCTCTTAAAGGCCCTTTGTACATTTTGAAAAGAGAGGCAAAACAATTTCAAGCAGCTATGTAAATCTGTCAAGAAAAAATGAAGCTAATATTTATTTGTAGGGACATTTATCGTATTTAGATGCACAAACATTTGACTGTTTTAGTCTGCCATCAAGTTGAATGACAAATTTCTTCCAAAAACCACAGAATAATTATTATGGGTAATGTTTTCAGAGGATATGTCTGAAAAAGAAAAAAGGTATTTGAAGGGCAGTTTAACTCTTGAACAAATATTGAAAATCTTTCAAATAATCTAAGGAAGAAGAAAAATCATCCCTGAACATAAATCTTTTTGGGAAAAAAAAATCCTTTCAATTCCATTGCTGTGTGATACTTTATTGGATCTGGGAGAGAAGCAAAACACAATAATTAAAGAAAAAAAGAAAGACAAATTAAACAATTCCAGTAATACTAGTATGGAAATGGGTGCTTTGGCTGAGCAAGGCCAAATTCTAAATAAATAATTTTATAGTGTACCCGTCTGTCTGCTTTGCAAAACCACTCTGTAATCTGACACACATTTTTGTATGTGGGCTAAGTAGAATGTAAGGAATTGGAATTTCTCATGAGCAGTAGATAACCACTCTTTGTTCTCATTTGTCTTGAATTATAACTGATCTTGATGGCTTGAACAGTCTTGGTGAGTAATTTTCCAAATCCAGGCTGCCAAATTCCAAAGGACCCTGCTTACAAAACATGCATTCCTTTGCTTCCTTTCTTGCCTCTTTTGCAAACCAAAGTCAATCGCCTGTGGCTGGTTATCCTAGGGAACTGAGAGTCTCAAATTCAGTCACAATTACAGGTGATTTATGTAGCCTTTTCTTTTTTTATTTTTTTTATTTTTTGCTGTTTATAAGAAAACCAGTTTGTTACTCTATTTTTTTTAATTTATTGGGGTGACAATTCTTAGTGAAATTACATAGATTTCACGTGTACAATTCTGTATTACATCATCTATAAATCCCATTGTGTGTTCACCACCCAGAGTCAGTTCTTCTTCCATCACCATACATTTGATCCCCTTTACCCTCATCTCCCTCCCCCCACGCACCTTACTCTCTGGTAACCACTAAACTATTGTCTGTGTCTATGAGTTCTTGTTTTTGATTTGTTTGTCTTGTTCTTTTGTTGTTTTTGATTTATATAACACATACCAGTGAAATCATAGGGTTCTGTGCTTTTTCTGTCTAACTTATTTCTCTTAGCACTATACTCTCAAGATCCATCCATGTTATCACAAAAGTTCCTATATCACCTTTTCTTACCGCCGAATAGTATTCCATTGTGTACATATACCACAACTTCTTTATCCATTCATCTACTGAAGGACATTTTGGTTGTTTCCATGTCTTGGCCACCGTAAACAAAGCTGCAATGAACAGTGGAGCACACGTGTCTTTATGTATAAATGTTTTCAAATATTTTGGGTAGATACACAGGAGAGGGATTGCTGGGTCATGTGGTAATTCTGTTCGTAATTTTTGAGGAACCTCCACACTGCCTTCCATAGCGGCTGCACCAGTTTGCATTCCCACCAGCAGTGTATGAGGGTTCCCTTTTCTCCACAGCCTCTACAACACTTGTTATTATTTGTCTTGTTGATGATAGCCATTCTGACTGGGGTGAGGTGATATCTCATTGTGGTTTTTATTTGCATTTCTCTGATGATTAGTGATGTTGAGCATTTTTTCATATGACTGTTTGCCATTTGTATGTCCTTTTTGGAGAAATGTCTCTTCAGGTCCTCTGCCCATTTTTCAATCGGTTTGTTTGTTTTTTTGTTGTTGAGTTTCATGAGTTCCTTGTATATTTTGGATATTAGCCCCTTACCGACGGCACTATTTGCAAAAATCTTCTCCCATTCAGTTGGTGACCTCTTTATTTTGTCGATGGTTTCTTTTGCTGTGCAGAAGCTTTTAAGTTTCATATAGTCCCATTTGTTTATTTTAGCTTTTAATTCCACTGCCTTTGGAGTCAAATTCATAAAATGCTCTTTGAACCCAAGGTCCATAAGTTTAGTACCTATGTTTTCTTCTATGCAGTTTATTGTGTCAGGTCTTATGCTTAAATCTTTGATCCATTTTGAATTAATTTTGGTACATGGTGACAGATAGCAGTCCAGTTTCACTCTTTTGCACATGGCTATCCAATTCTCCCAGCACCATTTATTGAAGAGGCTGTCTTTCCTCCATTGTATGTTTTTAGCTTCTTTGTCAAAAATTATCTGTCCATATGTACATGGTTTTATTTCTGGGTTCTCAATTCTATTCCATTGGTCTATGTGTCTGTTTTTCTTACAATACCATGCTGTTTTGATTATTGTAGCCCTGTAGTACAAGCTAAAGTCAGGGAGTGCGATACCTCCAGTATTGTTCTTTTTCCTTAAGATTGCTTTGGCTATTCAGGGTCTTTTGTGGTTCCAAGCAAATGTGATGATTTTTTTGTTCTATTTCTTTAAAAAATGCTATTAGGATTTTGATGGGGATTGCATTAAATCTGTATATTGCTTTGGGTAATATGGCCATTTTAACTATGTTGATTCTTCCAATCCATGAGCACAGAATGTCTTTCCATTTCTTTGTGTCTCCTTAAATTTCTTTCATAAATGTCTTATAATTTTCAGCATATAAATCCTTCACATCCTTGGTTAAGTTGATTCCTAGGTATTTTATTCTTTTTGCTGCACTTGCAAAGGGAATTGTTTTTTGTATTTCTTTTTCTGGGATTTCATTGTTAGTATATAGGAATGCAATGGACTTTTGTACATTGATTTTGTAGCCAGCAACTTTACTGTATTTGTTGATTGTGTCTAATAGATTTTTGGTGGAGTCTTTAAGGTTTTCTATATATAACATCATGGCATCTGCAAAAAGTGATAATTTAACTTCTTCATTCCCAATTTGGATGCCTTTTATTTCTTTCTCTTGCCTGATTGCTCTGGCAAAAACTTCCAACACTATGTTGAAAAGCAGAGGTGATAGGGGACAGCCCTGTCGTGTTCCTGAACGTAGAGCAAAGGGCTTCAGTTTTTCACCATCAATTATGAGATTAGCTGAGGGCTTGTCATATATGGCCTTTATTATGTTAAGGAATTTTCCTTCTATACCTATTTTGTTAAGTGTTTTAATCATAAATGGATGTTGTATCTTGTCAAATGCTTTTTCTGCATCAATTGATATAGTCATATGATTTTTGTCCTTTTTTTTGTTTATGTGATGTATCACGTTGATGAATTTGCGGATGTTGAACCGACCTTGTGCCCCAGGGATGAATCCCACTTGGTCGTGATGAACAATCTTTTTAATGTATTGTTGTATTCGATTTGCTAGAATTTTGTTTAGGATTTTTGCATCTGTATTCATCAGAGATATTGGTCTGTAGTTTTCTTTTTTTGTGTTGTCCTTACCAGGTTTTGGTATCTGGGTAATGTTGGCCTCATAAAATGAGTTAGGGAGTACTGACTCTTCTTCAATTTTTTGGAAGAGTTTGAGCAGGATTGGTATTAGATCCTCTTTGAAGGTTTGGTAGAATTCACTGGTGAAGCCATCTGGTCCAGGACTTTTGATTTTGGGAAGGTTTTTGATGACTGATTCACTTTCGTTACTAGTGATCGGCCTGTTAAGATTTTCCAGTTCTTCATGATTCAGCCTTGGAAGGGTATATGTTTCTAAGAACTTGTCCATTTCTTCTAGGTTATTAAATTTGGTGGCATATAGTCCTTCATAGTATTCTTGCATGATCCTTTGTATTTCTGTGTTGTCTGTGATAACTTCCCCTTTTTCATTTCTGTTTTTGTTAATTAGTATCTTCTCTCTTTTTATCTTAGTGAGTCTAGCCAAGGGTTTTTCAGTTTTGTTAATCTTTTCGAAGAACCAGCTCTTTGTCACATTAATTTTTTTTTATTGTCTTTTTGTTCTCTACTTCATTTGGTTCTGCTCTGATTTTGTTTATTTCCTTTCTTCTGCTGACCTTGGGTTTCATTTGTTCCTCTTTTTCTAGTTCTTTAAGTTGTAACATGAGGTTATTTATTGGAATTTTTCTTGTTTCTTGAGATAGGCCTGTAATGATATAAATTTCCCTCTAAAACTGCTTTCGCTGAATCCCCCAAAATTTGGTAGGATGTATTTTCATTGTCGTTTGTTTCTATGTATCTTTTGATCTCTCTTCTAATTTCTTCTTTGACCCAGTTGTTCTTTAAATTTCTTCTTTGACCCAGTCGTTCTTTAAAAGTATGTTGCTTAATCTCCATGTATTTGTGTTTTTTCCTGCTGTCTTTTTGCAGTTGATATCCAATTTCAAAGCCTTGTGATCAAAAAATATACTTGGTATGATATCAAACTTCTTACATTTGCTGAGGCTCATTTTATGTCCCAATATATGGTCTATCCTTGAGAATGTTCCATGCATACTTGAAAAGAATGTATAGTCTGATGTTTTAGAATGAAGTGCTCTATATATGTCAATTATGTCCATTTCATCGAATGTGTCATTTAGGGCTGCGATTTCGTTATTTGTTTTCTGTTTGGAAGATCTATCCATAGCTGTCAATGATGTATTTAAGTCCCCTAGTATAATTGTGTTTTGGTCAATTTCTCCCTTTAGTTCTGTTAGTAGTTGCTTGGTATATTTCGGTGCTCCCTGATTGGGTGCATAAATATTGATGACTGTTATGTCTTCTTGTTGTATAGTCCCCTTTACCATGATGAAATTTCCATCTTTGTCTTTTGTTATCGTTTTCACCCTGAAGTCTGTTCCATGTGATATCATTATGGCTACACCTGATTTTCTCTGGGTACCATTTGCTTGGAGTGTCAATTGCCACCCTTTCACTTTGAGTCTATGCTTGTCCTTGTAACTGAGATGTATCTCTTGGAGACAGCATATGGTTGGGTTTAGTTTTTTGATGCAATCTGCTACTCTGTGCCTTTTTATTGGTGAGTTCAGCCCATTTATATTTAGGGTGATTATTGATATGTGAGGATTTCCTGTCATTCTATCTTTAGTTTTCTTGTAAGGCTGTGTCTTCATTGTTTCTTTGCCTTTTTGTTGTTGTCTGTTATTTCTCTGTGGTGGTATTCTACAATGTTTCTCTCTGTTTCTTCTTTTATTACAGTCTATATTTCAGTTCTGCATTTTTTTGAGTGGTTACTCTTAAGTTTATGTAAAAGAAATTTTGATATTTAGAGTATTTCATTTTCTTCAGCACACTTACTTTCTCCATTCCCATATTCTGGTTCAAGCCTTTACTCTCCCCCTTTTTATGTTGCCACAAATTGTCCCTGTTGATGATGGTTGAATAGCCTTCTTTATTATTTCTTGTAGTGCAGGTTGTGTATTAGAAAATGCCCTCAGCTTCTGTATGTCTGGAAAGGACTTTATTCATCCTTCATGTCTAAGGATATTTTTCCTGGATATATTATTCTTTGCTCATAATTTCTCTTTCAATAGTTTGAATATTTGGTTCCACCCCCTCCTGGCTTATAGAGTTTCTGCTGAAAAATCTGATGATAATCTAATGGCCTTTCCTTTGTAGGTTACCATCTTCTTTTCCCTGGCTGCCTTGAGAATTCTTTCTTTGTCCATGATTTTAGACAGCTTCAATACAATGTGCCTTGGAGAAGGCCTGTTGGAATTGAGGTAATTAGGTGTTCTATTTGCATCTTGGATTCGAGGATCCAGTTCTGTCCACAAGTTTGCGAAGTTCTCATCAACAATTTGTTTGAATATATTCTCTGTTCCCTTCTCTCTTTCTTGTCCTTCTGGTATGCCCATTATTCTTATATTGCTCTTTCTGAAAGAGTCAGAAAGTTCTTGCAGAGTTCTTTCATTTCTTTTAAGTCTCAAGTCTCTTTCTTCTTTCATCTGTGTAATTTCCAGGTTTCTACCTTCGATGTCACTGATTCTTTCCTCCATCTGGTCAACTCTACTACCTAAGCTGCTTATTTCATTCTTAATTTCTTCTATTGAGTTCTTAATCTCCTGAAATTCTCTTTGGTTCTTTTTTTAAAATTTCAATCTCTTTCGTAAAATGCTCATGTTGTTCTTTGATTGTGTTTCTGAGTTCATTAAACTGCCTTTCTGTGTTTTCTTGCATGTCGTTGAGTTTTTTCAGTACTGCAATCTTGAATTCTCTGTCATTTACGTCACATATTTCCATATCTTTAAGTTTCTTTTCTGGAGACTTTTCATTTTCTTTCTGTGCTGTCTTGTTGCCTTGATTATTCATGGCAATTACTGATTTATTATTTCTCTTCCTAGACATCTACAGGAGTGGCTTCTGCAACAGTTTGATAGGAAGAGGTCTTTCTTTTGTTTTCCAGTACTTGTTGGTAGAATGTTTTATTTCCTCTCTGATTGCATCCTTTTTTTTCCTCTCTCACACAGTAGTGCTCTGTTTTCTCTGCACTATTCCAGCTTCTCACAGAATGGGGGTATTCCCTGGGAGACGGGCCTCTCCTCTGTTAACAGTTCGCCTGAGTCATAGGGCGCCACGTCCCTGTGGGGATGCGGAGATCTTTTGAAGTTCCAAAGCTCTTCTTGCACCAGATACAGAGTCCATATGTTTCAGCAGTTCTGTTTACTCCTGCAGGAATTCGCCCAGGTAGTTGGGGCCAGGGACGGGGTGACTTGTGAAAGGTGGTCCAGAGGAATGTCGGTGACCACCACCACAGCCGGTCCCTTTCACAGCTCCCTCCCCTTTGCCGGAACTAGTTGGGCTGCGAATGTGTCTACAGTTCACAGTTCTCAGAACATCAAATATTCTGTTCTTTTGATCTGACACTGCTACTGTTCCGCTTCTAGCACCGGGCAGGTGGGGGCGGGGTGAGCTCTGGTAGGGTAGGTTGTGGGCGGCTAGTCTCAGTGCCTAAGGCTTCCGTTCTCTGCTCGGCAGTGAGGGCTTACACCACCGTTTTCAGCCTTCTTCCCTCAGTCTTTTCTCCGAGGTCTCTGCCTTGAGCGTTGGGTTCAGCCGTGTTATATGCTGCCCCCTCAGCCCTGTGGGCCATAAGCGGAGCCCTAGCAGTCCGAGTTCTTCCCTCTCCCACAGCTCCGGTAGTTCTGGGATGCAGCGAGCTCGGAGCACTGAGCTAGGTTGCGTCCTGCACCTGAGGGCTCCATCTCCGCACTTCTCCCTTCCCTCCTCCCCTGTAGGTGAATTCAGTAGTGGGCCTCTTCATCTTGCCTGTTTGCTGTGTAGGGAGTCCTTTGTGGAGTTATTGTTGTTCAATTAGTTGTAAATTCCAGGAGAGCTTTACAGAGGCTCACCTCACCCCGCCATTTTGATGACCGTTTTGAGCCTTTTAGAATATAAGAAACAGTTGCTTGATGCAAATAAACCAAGATCTTCTGAATATGTTTTGGTTTATAGGACTTCCTTCTGTGCTCTTCTAGTGCCCCCATCATCATTTACTCAACCATGGTCATTGGGCACCTACATGCTAGTTTTTTGTCCTTTGTAAAATTCCTGAGTATAGGCAACTTCTACTCTAGGCACTAGGGCCACAAAGATGAGAAAACAAGATTGCTACCCCAAGGAGCTACCTGTATAGTGAGAAAGACAGATATGCAATTACATAATTATCACAAAGTATTAACTGGTAGTAAAATAAAGTAAGATATAAAGTCCTATGAGCACATTGAAGTGTTTAAAGAAAGGTCTAAAAGAGAAATGATGTGCTATATTTGTTTTTGGTCTATAATATAAGAACAATAACTATAATTTATTGAGTGCTTAATATATTTCAGACTCGGTGCTAAGCACCTAATATGATTTATTTTATTTAAGCCTTTTAATGACCCCAGAATATTGATATTATCAATTACTCCACTTACATATGAGAAAACTAGAGCATGGAGAATTTAGATAAGGTTCTCATGTCACACAGCTAATCAGTGAAGCCAAGGTTTGGGTCAAATAAATCTGTCCAATGAGATTAGTGCCCTGTTGAAAGAGACCCCAGAGAGTCTCATGCCTGTTTCTGCCATGTGAGGATACAGCAAGCGGATGGCTGTCTGTGAACCAGGACGTCAGTTCTCACTAGACACTAAACAGTCCAGTGCCTTGATCTTAGACTACCCAGCCTGCAGAACTGTGAGAAATCAATGTCTGTTGTTAAAGCCACTCAGTTTATGTATTTTTATTATAGTAGTTCAAACTGCCTAAAACAATTTCTAAATATTTCACATTTATTTCTAAAGTGACAAGGACAGCTCTTCCACTGTGAAGTTACTATTTTCCTCTTATAATTAATAAATATTTTGTGGGAAGATAAAAATATCCTGTTCCTCAAGAAATATTCACTTACTAGTTTTAGCATAATCATTCTTACCTGAATTAATTATTAATATTATCATTACCAAATGGTAATTTTCTAATTCTATTATTTTGTCTACATTTATTAGTTGGCATTCTACTATAATGAAGAGCCTTTCTTTCTCCCTTATTTATTTTTATATTTATTTCATTTATATTTGTATGTAATCATGAATTTCTGTTTTATCAGTGAGTTGTAATTTGTTGCTATTATAATTTACTTTGCTGCTCCCATCGGCCCAGATTTTGCCAAAGGAATCTCCTTCAAACTTGTTCTATGTGTTCTATAAACAATGTCTAGAGCATTCTTTGAGCATCTCTGTATGTTTTGGTACCACAACACATTCTGGGTCCACCTTATATTTTCCTTGCCCCAGCCATGGAATCAACCATTTCTCGGAGATAGGTTCTTGTTCTTAACTTTTCTTTTTCTTTTTTTTTTTCACCTTTTTTTAATTAAATTTATTGGGGTGGCAATTGTTAGTAAATTTACAGATTTCAGGTGTACAATTCTGTATTACATCATCTATAAATCCCATTGTGTGTTCACCACCCAGAGTCAGTTCTCCTTCCATCACCATATATTTGATCCCCCTTACCCTCATCACCCACCCCCACCCCCTTACCCTCTGGTAACCACTAAATTATTGTCTGTGTCTATGAGTTTTTCTTTCTGGCTAGTAACCAGTTCTTATTTTTATGCATATACAAATATGAGTTATACAGGTATTCTAATATCCAGTAATCTCTATGAAATAGTCATTTTCACAACCATTAGAATCATAATAAAAACTCACTAAGCTAGCTTAAAGTCCTTGTATAAATTCCTAAATTTTCTTCTAAGTTCTCCCAAAAAGGATGTCTTGGGTCCTAGGAAAGTTGAAAGAAAAGATGAAGAAAAGGAAGTGAAAAAAAAACAAACAAGAAAAGTCATAGAAACAGGTTTTTTTTTTTCAGTACTTTCTGTGTGTGGGGCACCAGGATAAATGCTTTCAGAAGTAACTTCTCATTATGTCTCAGCAACCATTTCTCAGAGTGGAGATGATGATCCTCACTTAATAGATAAGAAAACAGAGGTTCAGAATTTCAGTGATTTGCTGTAACCTACACAGTAAGACAGGACTAGGAATTGAATCAATCTAGATGACATTTTAAACCAATCTTTTTCTACCCGATGCTGCCTCTATACAATTTTAATGCTAATTCATACCCTAAATTCTATTTTTATAATTGGCCAGTATATCTACAACTTACATAGTAGCTCTTTATTTATCTGTTTCCCAAATACCAGAACACCTTATGCTCAGACAGAAGATAAAGACTTTCCTTAGCTCTAAGGACAACTTGTTACAACAAGCATCTTTCCTTGAATTAGGATTCACCACCTGCTTTTTAAGGTTAGCTTTATTTTCTGAACTGTGAGGCACAGTACTCTAGAGCCACTTGACATAACAGCCTTTATTCAGCAGGCTGTTATTAATGCCTCTTGTAATACTACGCCTGGTGTCTCCATTTCTAAAAGACTAAAATTTGGTGGTGAAGGAGGGATGCAGTTCACTCATCAATATTCGATTTGAGAGAATAGGGAATTTTTATTTCTCAAACAGGGAAAAACTAAAATGTCTGATTATATAGCAAAACAAGGTGATGGTTATGGTGTTTATTCTGTACATGAATTGATTACAGATCAAAATCAAAGTGCATCTACAGATGTGTCCTAGTGAGTTAAAAAAAGTCAGGATTCAGGCAGGATTATGTGAAACCTTTAGTAAAATATGAAGAAATACTTCCTCATAGAGCATCTAGGAATAGAGAATAGCTAATGTTTGCACGTTTTAAACAGTACATCATTTGCATTTCAAAATATCCCTTGAAGATGAATAGGTGTTTTACCTCATCCTCCTTTTACAGGTGAGTATATTGAGGTTCAGAGAAATGAAGTGACTTACCTAAGCTCTCACAGCTAATAAACTGACAGTTGATACTCTAATCCTGCCTGGTACTCTTTACACCACGCCATGATTAAAGTCCTACAAATTAGATTTTTACTAGAATCTCTCTGGGCTTAATCAAATCAATGTGAGCAGATGACAAAGTAAAGGAAACCCAATCCCACTTTATTCCTTGAAGCTTCATAATAAAAGATGGAAGAAGTGATGTGGGGACCTTTATTCCATTGTTTTAGTAAAAATTGTCTTTTTTAAATAGACCACAGTACAATGTATGAAATGTATTTTTGGCTAAATTCATAGCATTATACTACAGAGTTTATTTTGCCTCTGGTATTATGTAATCAATTATTTCACTGTAGCAATCAAGTAACCTGTTTTACCATGTGAACAGGGATAAATATAAACCCAACAGTAAGTAAAAGAAAACTGAAAGGGTATCATGGAATTGGAGTTTACCTACACGTGCACACACACATACACACACACACACACACACACACACACATACCATCACACCATCACACCATCATTACCAGCACCACCATCAGCACCTCCCAGACTAAGGTTACTAATTGGCACTTATCACACAAAGAAGTTTATATGAGAACCACTCTATCATATTATGGAAGATTTTATGCAGATATTATGCACATTACATGCAGAACTTATGAGCAAATTCTTAAACTAAATATAATAATCGCTATCTCATATTGAATACCTTATATGTGTCAACTAGATTGCATGATGCTTTATTGCCATTTTATAATTTATTATTAAAACTAATCTATTGTGATGGACATGTTTGTTCCTATTTTTTAGATGAGAATACTGAAGCTCAGACCACCCAGCTAACAATCAGGGAAACCAGAATTAGAATCTCATTGTGTTGAACACCAAAGCCTATTCTCTTGACAATTTGGCTATATCTCATGATCAGAATGTTGTAGATATTATGGTTGATATGAGTCTACTATTGATTCCCAAACCTTCTTCACTTAGGAAGTTAGTGAATTACCCCTAACCAGGAGTGATTGGGTCTCTCTTTCAGTTAACTTTAATTTTTATGTTACTATTTTCCCTCTCTTATATCTTCTGCAGCCTCCTTCTAGGTGTGGCAAATACTTGAATATTCCTTTTGCAGTAAACTGGTCTCCATTATTCTTTTTATTTGGACTTTTCTGCCACTCCCTCTCTTGTGTTCCTGTGCACATTCTTCTATTCTGTAGTTTCTCTCTCCTGATGACTTATCTTCACCTTCTGATAATTACTATTGTACCTCCTGGTAAACTATTGTAGCTCCCGGTAAACCTCCCAGTGCTCTATTTCTATTACTTGCTTGGTGTATTATCTGGTTTTGACACTACGTTTCATGTGATTGTCCTGTGACATTCATGCCCATGAAAATCTGCCTTCTCTTCTATGGCCCAATTCTTAGAACCTATCCATAATTAATCTTTTAGAAAGTTAAGAACTTATTTTCATCTACTCCTTCTCTTTCATTTGGGAAGCAGTCCAACGGCCACCAGGCACAGTGACCACAGGAGGACAATTTCCTTAGAACAGTAGTTCTCAAACTTTAGACTGTGTAAGAATCACCTGGAGGACTGGTAAAAGAAAAAAATGATGGGCCCCACACCCAGAGTTTCTGATTTAATAGGTCTTGGGGGAAGGGTAGAACATGTCTCGAAATTTTGCTTTTCTAACACATTCCCAGATGATGTTTATACTACAGGTCCAGAGATTACACTCTGAAAGCCACTGCCTTAGACTGAGGGCAAAAAGGAACACCAAACTACCATATTCCATTCTCATAATACTCTTATTGAGAACTCAGTAGTTTAACAATTTTCTAAATCATCTCCCATATATCACATTTATAGGTAGTGTGTATAAAAAGATAAAGAAGTCTTTATCCATGATTTCAAGGAATTCAAAACGTGATAGGAAACACATCTGTAAATGAATAAATTCAACATAAGGCCTATGACAGTGGAAAAACAAGATGCTGTAAGAGGACAAAGAGGAGGTCATGACTTCTCTCCTTAGAGATTACATCAGAGTTCACTATGTGGAGGTAACAGTTAAAAAGAGCCTTTGGGGGAGGTTTAAGAGGCATAATCTAAGCAAATAGAAGTGGGTTCAAAGCCACAAAAATATAATGTTTGGGGAGTTGAAGGGAATTCGTAGGTTTTTGTATGGTTTAAGTGTTGAATGAGGTGGAGATACTAAAAGAGATATTAAGGGGATATGATTGAACAAATCGTGATACTGGACCATTTATGTAATCTAACATGCCCGTTTCCTGGAGTTGGGAGAGTAATTTGAATGTTCCTATCATTCGAGAGCATTATTAGACTTGAGTTTTAGGAGTATCACTGAGGAAGATGGTTGGGAAGAAGAAAGAAGATGGTGACAAATAGAAAGCATGGGGACCCTTGAACCAAAAGAGCCAGATTGATACACTGGGATACCAAAGATTTTGATACTAGGGAAATTTCTGTTTAATTTGGAAATATTCTATAAACATTGTATTATAATGATTCATTTATATGCCTGTCTTACACAGTACACTGAAAAATTCTGGTCATCTTTGTATCATCAGTGCCTATGGTAGTGCCTGGCTTTAATAAGAGCTCAAGAACTATTATCTGAATGAATACATAAATTAATGAAAACCAGTGTATTAATTATTTTCCTTTGGTTTTCAATCCCATCCTCTATAAAATAGAGAAGTAAGGATTTATTTCATACTCCCCAGTATGTGGCAAATAAATGGATGAATATTAAGTAAGTGATATGTACATATTAGGAAGTAAGTAGAAATGGGTGGCATTCTACTTGCATGATTGAATATTGTGTGATATGATATCACACAAATGATAACCAGGTAAACCTTCATTTATTTAAATAAAATTTCTGAAATCATCTCCAAATTGCTTTGGTAAAGATAGCTGGACTGAATTAAAAGTGTTATTACAGACTTACAAATATCCATTAATTCTTTTGCGCAAGTAGACTAATTTGCAGAAGATTTACCCATTCCTATATGAAACCAAGGCACTGCTGGTTCTTTCAGATAATTTTCTCAATTATGTCTCCAGGCAATTAAATAAATTGCAAAAATAGTCCATTGCTTTTGGAAACTCCTACTCTGAGAAGAGCAAAATTATTACCCATAAAAAACTAAGTATCACTGATCTAAAAAGAAATCTTAAAAATAACTGCTTTTAATCTTATCTACCTATGTTCCTCATCATTCCTTTCCCTAACACTCTATCATTGGCAAGACCAAGACATTTTCATGCTTCTGTGATTTAATTTATTCTTTCTAATAGCAATAGAAAACTTCAAGGATACAGATTCTAAATACCAAAAAAATAATAATAGTAACGAAATAAGAACTACATTTAAACACATGCTAGGGATATTTTTGAACCCAAAAGATAACATCCTAGAAAAAGAGAAAAAAAAGGAGAAGTAGACTTTTAATAAAGAAGAAGTAGACTTTTCTTTTTGTCCAACAGGAAATGCTCGTTGGCAATGATGAAATATCTTCAAAAGTATGGGGCCAAAGGATTCTGAACCTTGAATTCTAGACCCATTTAATCATGGGAGGGGAAAAGTAATTCTTAAACATGATAAGGATTTGGAAAATATACTAGATGCATTCTTTTTCTGAAAAATAATATGATTGAAAGATATGGTCTAACAAACTAAAAAAAAAAAAAAATCCATAGAAGAGGAAGACATCAGGTACAAGAAATTGTATGAGCAGAGAAACCAACAAAGTCCATCCTTAAACGGAACTCAGTTTTTCTCCATGGTGGTCTTGTGAGCATTTTGGGTGAGCACCTGCTTGTTTTGTAGACTGTCCTGCCTATTGCAAAATGCCTAGCGTCTATGACCCCCAATTTTAAAGAAATAATTCTGAGAACAGCAGGGACAAAACACTTTTTAAAAAGTGAATAAACACTGGAACAATAATTCCAGGTGTGTGTGTGGGGGGGCGGTGATTTACCGATAATGTTAATTGTGGTACTTTGTTACTATGAAATTAATAATATCTCAATGAAAAAAGACACAAACATAACAAAAGGCTGCAAAGAGTAAAGTATATGTCACTCTAACCCTCATTCTCTCTTCCCAGACCATTTTCAACTTTGTACATGCTGCCAATGCATATTTATGAATACTATCATATTATACACACATTCATCTACAGCTTCCTCTTTCCACTTAATTTAGAGTATATTTCAAAGTAGCACAAAAATATACCTCGAATCTTCTTGTTTTTCTTTGTTTGCTCATTTTTTTTGGTCAAATGTTATATTATAAAATAAAACAGATGCATGGAAAACAGATGAAAGATTTTTATCAAGTATGCAAAATAGCAAAGTAGCTAAAAATAGCTGCTTACTGGCTGTGATAGAGTAATAAGTGAGAGGACCTTGACCTTGCCTAGCAGCTGAAAACAACTTCCTGGAAGAGTCAAGGGCTGAACACAGGTGAAAAGGGGTAGAAGAGAGAAATTTTAGGCAGAAAGAACATGAGTTGAGCCATGTAATTGATGTCTACAGGAAATGACAAATAGTTTGGTATTGCCCAACTGAAATTGGTGGAAGGAGGTAAGAGACAAGAGGCAGGCAACACCTAGTCATAGAAGGCTTTGTTGGCTGAAGAGGATTCTGGACTTTATCTTAGAAACCATTTGGCAAATTTGCGGTGTTTGTAAATTGGAAGTGATGAGACCACGTTTGTGTTTTGGAATGACTTCTCTGTTGGCTGAACAGATTTGATCAGGTAGATCAGAATATAAGGCTATTTTAAGGATCAGAGAGACAATGGATGAGGACTTGGACGAGGGCATGTAGACAAAGAAAAGGAAGGACTCTACAGAAATATTTAGGAAGGGGAACAGACAGGACTGAGATTGTACATAGTGGACAAGGAAAAGGCTAAGTATCAGGTTTCTGATTTGAAAATACAGGAGGTAGTAAAGATGGAATTAAAGTGGAAGGGGGAGAAAAAATAATTCCATTGTGGACATGTTTGAGGATTGTAAGTTTTCTATAGGACATCTGTCATGCTTTTTTCCAGTAGAAGTTGTAAAATCTGTCAAATGAATTCATGGGGGGAAATGAATTCATTAGGAAGTATTGGGAACAGAACAAGATGGCCTCAAATCTCCAGACTCATCCATCCTACCAGCTCAGTAACTCCAGTGGATAGTTTTAGCAGCAAGGATCTGGCAAGGGCTCCAGTTGGCTTAGCTTTAATCAGCTCCATCTCTCAACTAATCAGTAATGAAAGAGATGAGGTACTCTGATTGGTCAGACGTGGGCTGACTCTTATAACATGGGTTGGAGTGGGGTTAGCCCCACTCAGATTATATGTAGTGAGACCTCCCATAAGAAAGAAACTTCTTATATTAGAATGAAGTGACATAAGACATGTCAGAAAGACAAAAAGTACAGATATCTACTGCTACATCTAAAGGGATATATTCAGCAGACAGTTCCACACCACAGGCCTTAAGCTGGGAGAGTAAGGAAAAGCTTTCATTTAAGTGGAGTTTGGGATAATGATATGACATTAGATGGACTGAAATTTTTTTTTAAACTAAATTTATTGGGGTGACAATTGTTAGTAAATTTACATAGATTTCAGGTGTACAATTCTGTATTACATCGTCTATAAATCCCATTGTGTGTTCACCACCCAGAGTCAGTTCTAGTTGTGGTATATATACACAATGGAATACTATTCCGCGTTAAGGAAAGATGATATAGGAGCATTTGTGACAACATGGATGGATCTTGAGAGTATAATGCTAAGTGAAATAAGTCAGACAGAAAAAGCAGAGAACCCTATGATTTCACTGATATGTGGTATATAAACCAAAAAGAACAAGACAAACAAATGAGAAAGACTGAAAATTTTAATGACTGGCTGGTCTTATGACAGAGGGAATGGAGAATTTCTGGCACCCTTCTGAGATTTCATCCAGGTTAAAGAAAACGCATGGATCAGGTTTAAAAGGACAGTGTGAGACAGGACCACATGGAATCCAGCTCATTCAGTAAAATGATTACATTTGGGGAAAAAAAGAAAAGACATGCATGTATACGAGGAGAAAATATCCAATAGTGCAAAAGAGCACAAAATGAAATATATCTCCTCCACTTATCACTTTTAATTCCTCTCCTAAAGAAACCACTATCAAAAGTCCTGCCTAAAAACAATTAAAAAAAAAAAACCTATTTTTTTAAATCTCTTCTGGGTTTTATCACTTTATTGTAATGGTCTCTATGTCGTGATTTATCTTCTTTAAACAATCTCTATATCAATCTTCCTCCCTCTGCCTCTCTCTCCCTCCCTGTACCATTCCCTCTCTCCCTCTCTCCTTCCCTTCTTCCCTCTTTCTCTCTCTGTCTCCTTCCCTCCCTCTATTCTTTCCTTCCTTCCTCTCATAAAATATAAGCAATTTTGCACTTTTTGCCTTATTTGCCACCTTCCCTTCCCTCCTACATTTGTTGCAAAAATTTGCTACATGACCTTTGTCAGATAAAGAAAATTCTTTATCTGTTCTGATTTGCTAGCAGTTACTATAGTGACATTGAATTTATTTTTATTAACTTTTACCACATCTGTTAGATGACTATAATTTTTCTAATTCCAACTGTTAATATAATTATATAAATTGATATTCTAATATTATGTCAACCTTGAAATCCTTGAATAAATTGAAATTGGTCATAACACCAAGACCTTTCTGCCCCCCTGGTAGCTGGTCACCATGAAGTTCAATCCCTTGGGATTCACTAGTTTTCTGAAATCTAAGAACTGTTGTCTTTAATGTCTGGAAAGTTATTATCACGTCTTTAAAAATGTTCTCTCACACGAACCTCTCCTCTCTAGAACTCCAAGTAGAAATATAGTAGGTCTTGTCATCTGTGCTCCATGTCTTTTTACATATTTTCTATCTTTTCCTCTTTCTGTGTGTGCCTCTCCCTGAACCATTTCTTCAGGATTGTGTTCTTGTTGCCTAATTCTGTATTTAAATTGACTATTAAACTAACTTTTAAAACTTAAATTGTACTTTTATTTTCATTTTTTTTATGTCTGGAAATTCTTTTGGTCCTTTTTCTAAGGTGCTATGTCATTTTTAATAGTTCCAATATAGTAACTCATACTTTCAATCTCCTGTTTTACTACTCTAAACATATCACATTTATTTCAATATGTATGTCTAAAATTTTCAATATCTGAAGTCAGTATTGTTCTGATTCTATTATTTGTTGTTTCTTGTAGCTATTACTCATGGTTTCTTATCTATTTGTGGGTTTTTTATGTTTATATTTTACTCTGAGTTAGTATTGCTTAGAACTTTGAAACATGTATTGAAGTTTCAGTCCCCCAAAAATTAATTGTATTTGCTTCTGCCAAGGGCCCCACCTACAGAACATCACTCTAAGTAATATGAACTTGATATTAATTTAGGCTATATAAGGGACCACTTGTAATTGTTAATTCTCAGGAGGCAGGCTTTCTATTTTTCACCCTCTCCCCTGCTCACCAAGAAGCTATGAATGCTATGCCAAACCACTTGGATTGATCAAATGGTCTTTTTTTTTTTTTTTTTTTTTTTTTTTTTGTCCATCAAGCCTTTGTTTATTATTTTCAAATAATAAAGCAATGCCTGAAGATTAGATGTTGGCCTATGTACCAGGGCAGAACCTGGGAAAGGTACTGGCGTTGGTAGTGAGGGTTCAAGAGGCGACTCCTTCTGACTCTTCTGCATCCAAGGATGGCACCTTTAGTCTTCTTATTGGGAGGTGTCCTTTTCTTCTTGTAACGTTACAAAGGACACAAGGTCTCCATTTCTCTTGGCGCTGGCCCAAGGTAGGTGCTCACAGGAGCCTCACTTCCCACCTCTGGGAGTCCCCAGGCCTATTAAATCCAACTCGTCGTCTCAGTTCCCATGGCCACTGCCCTGCTTCCGCCCCCCACTGCCTCCTCCCTGATCCTGCTTCCAACACCTCTCCACTGGAATCAGTCCTATCAAATGGTCTTAGGGCAACAGAGCCCTATTTACTTCTTCAAGTTCCACTTTTCATTTAATTCTTAGAAACTAAAGAGTATTTTTTTTCCAGCTCATAAATGCATGCAAAAAGTGTTTCGCTTACGTTAGTCGATGTTTTGTTTACAGTGTGTGGATTGGTCAGGGTTTCTAGCCTTCTTTATTCCTGGAAATAACAGTTCTGGTTTTCGTAAAGGGTGCATGGTTGTCATAATTTCTGTCTTACAAGTTTCTTAGTTTGCTGTTTGATGCATAATTTAGGTATAACATTGTAAGTTTATATATCTCTCAGAGTATTGAAGGCCTTGTTGCATAATGTTCTACCTTGCAGTAATGCTTATGTAAATCTCATTTCTATTTGATTCCTCTGAATATAAACTAACTCTCTCTGTCTCTATCTCTCTCATACACGCACTCACTCACTCACTGTGTGATTCTTCCTCATTCTGTTTCCGGAAACATTCAGACTATTTTATTTTTCACTGTTGTTTAAACATATCACAAGAATTATTCCTATCTGCAATCAGAGAACACTTTCCTTGAGAATACATATTGAGATTACGGAAAAAGTTCTCCTACTGTTTCTCTAGGTTCTCCACTGCATAATATTAATTATCAATGTCTGAAACTCATTACTACATTGTTGGACTTCCTGGATTGATCTTTTTGCTTTCTCCCTTTTATCATATTTTTAAATTTCTGTCCATTTTTTCTTTCTTCTGAAACACATCCTTATGTATGTTCAGGATCACTTTAATTTGAATAAAATGGAACATCTCTGTGACCACTTTCATCTATCACACATGCTCCAAAGTGCTTATCTTCACTAGGTCCAACATTTCTTTATTGATAAAATGCACACATAAAAAGGTAAATCCATGGAAACCCAGACATGGACACTAGTTCAACCAGCCCAAACTTGTAGCATAAGCAAGTGTAATTCTAAATTGTAAAGTCCTTGAAAAACAAACGCATTTTAGTGTTACCATGTTAAAGTCTCCCCCTTCAGTGAAATAATTTAAAAATAATAAATATAACTCCTATACGATAAACACAGGGATAAATGAAGGCAATATTATTCAGAGCAGAGGCTGAGTCATAAAGTACAAGTAGAGGGAAGCAGAGAATCATCAGGGGGTTCAATGAATATTAGTGGAACTAATTGTTTAAGATAATATATAGAGATTTTGAGTTTGACTATTGTAGACTCTTGGCACCAATATGTGACATGACCATTACTGTGGATTACAGCATTAAAAAGGTATTGACTATTGAATACCTGATTTGTGCTCCAAGCTTGTAAACTCAAAGGGCATGCAGGCTTCAATTTATGCTCCTTGTTTTTCTGCTGAGTCAAAAACCTGTCTTCTCCCAATTGAGAAAATACAGAGAAAAGCATGTGGTTATCTGTAATATGACAAAGAGGTCATTATAGTTCTTTCTTCTTCCATATTTTAGGATATTTGCCTGATTTCTATATTCTAGCCCAAATAATCCTATGCCAGAGTCCAAATTATTGCAGTGAAATATAGAATGATTTTCATGACACTGAAAAAAAATGTATTAACTGATATTCCATTGAATTATATTAATTTATGGAGAATTAATATATCAAAACCAGCTATTTCTAGCATTCCTTTTTGATTTTTAGAATTTCCATCTCTCTTTAAATATCACCCATCTCTTCATGCATGTTGTCTACTACTTCCATTAAGCCCTTAACATGATAGAAGTTTTAAAAAATCCTATAACAGAAATCAAGAATGTCTTCAATGGACTCATTAGTAGAATGGGCACAGCTAAGGAAAGAATCAGTGAACTTGAGGATATATGAATAGAAACTTCCAAAACTCTGACATCATAGAAATGGTGGCATGAGGTGAAATCTTGAAATCTCCCCTGGAATTTACAACAAATGGAACAGCTATAGTTCCACAAAGGGTTCCCTGCACAGCAGACAGGCAACTGAAATCACATAAAGGTGGGCAAATTGGGCAAGCGGGGGAGGAGAGAAATGGGAAGTGCGGAGATGTGAGCCACACGGATGCAGGATGCAGACTGGAGCTCCAAGTTCCCTGCATTCCAGAACTACCACAGTCATGGGAGAGGGAAGAATTCGGACTGCTAGCATTCCCCTTATGGCTCACAGTACCGCCTGTGAGATCAGCATGTAACTTGGCTAAACCCAACGCTCAGGGCAGAGACCTCAGAGCAAAGACTGAGGAAAAAAGGGTGAAAATGGCGGTTTAAGCCCTCACTGCCAAGCAGAGGATGGAAGGCTTAGGCACTGAGCCTAATTGCCTCCTCCCCACCTTCCCAGTGCTAGAAGCAGAACAGTAGCAGTGTCAGATCAAAATAACAGAATATTTGCAGTTCTGAGAACTGCAGGCCACAGTCATGGACTTGCAGCCCAACTAGTTCCAACAAAGGGGAGGGAGCCTTGTGTGCAGGACGGGCTGTGCTGGTGGTCACCACCATTGCTCCCAGCCACCTCTCACAACCCCCCCCCGTCCCTGTCCCCACCTATCTGGGAAGATCCTTGCAAGGGTAAACAGAGCCACTGAAACACACAGGCACTGAAACTGGTGCAGGAAGAGCTTTGGCACTTCAGAAGCCCTCCACATCCCCTCATAGATGTGGTACCCTGTGACCCATACAAATGGCTCACAGAGGAGAAGCCCACCTTCCAGGGAATCCCCCATTGTGTGAGAAGCCAGAACAGTGTTGATAAAGTATAACACTACAGTGTGAGAGAGAATAAAACATTCTACCAACACCTACTAGAAAGCAAAGGAAAGACCTCTTCCCACCAACCTGTTGCAGAACCCACTCCTTTAGATGCCAAGGAAGAAAAACAATAATTCACCAATCGCCATGAATAACCAAGGTAACAAGGCAGCTCAGAAAGTAAATGAAAAGTCTCCAGAAAATGAACTTAAAGACATGGAAATGTATGACTCAAATGACAGAGAATTTACCATTGCAAGTCTTAAAAAAACTCAACAAAATGCAAGGAAACACAGAGGGGCAATTTAATGAACGCAGAAACATAATCAAAGAGCAAATGAACATTTTAGCAAAGAGATTGAAATTTTTAAAAAGAACCAAATAGAATTTCTTGAGATTAAGTACTAAATAACAGAAACAAAGAATGAAATAGCCAGCTTAGGTGATAGAGCTGACCACATGGAGGAAAGAAACAGTGACATTGAAGGTAGAAATCTGGAAATGACACAGATCAAAGAAGAGAGAGACTTGAGAGTTAAAAGAAATGAAAGAACTCTATAACAACTTTCTGACTCCATCAGAAAGAGTAATGTAAGAATAATGGGCATGCTAGAAGGAGAAGGGAACAGAGACTACATTCAAACAAATAGTCAATGAGAACTTCCCAAATTTGTGGGAAAAAACTGGATCCTCGAATCCAAGAAGCAAATAGAACAACTAATTACCACAACCCCAACAGGCCTTCTCCAAGGCACATTGTATTGAAGCTGTCAAAAATTAATGACAAAAAAGAATCCTCAAGGCAGCCAGGTAAAAGAAGACAGTAACCTACAAAGGAAAGCCCATTAGGTTATCGTCAGATTTTTCAGCATAAACTCTGCAAGCCAGGAGGAAGTGGAACCAAATATTCAAACTATTGAAAGAGAGAAATTATGATACCAAAACCTGGTAAGGACAACACAAAAAAAAGAAAACTACAGACCTATATCTCTGATGAATACTGATGCAAAAATTCTAAACAAAATTCTAGCAAATCGAATACAACAATGCATTAAAAAGATTATTCATCATGACCAAGTGGGGTTCATCCCTGGGGCACAAGGATGGTTCAACATCTGCAAATCCATCAATGTGATACATCACATAAACAAAATAAAGGACAAAAGTCATATGATTATATCAATTGATGCAGAAAAAGCTTTTGACAAGATACAACATCCATATATGATAAAAACACTTAGTAAAATAGGTATAGAAGGAAAATACCTTAACATAATAAAGACCATATATGACAAGCCCTCAGCTAATCTCATAATTAATGGTGAAAAAGTGAAGCCCTTTGCTTTATGTTCAGGAACACAACAGGGCTGTCCCCTATCACCTCTGCTCTTCAACAGAGTGTTGGAAGTCCTTGCCAGAGCAATCAGGCAAGAGAAAGAAATAAAAGGCATCCAAATTGGGAATGAAGAAGTTAAAATATCACACTTTGCAGATGACATGACGCTATATATAGAAAACCCTAAAGACTCCACCAAAAAGGTATTAGAAACAATCAACAAATACAGTAAAGTTGCTGGCCACAAAATCAACGTACAAAAGTCCATTGCATTCCTATATACTAACAATGAAATCTCAGAAAAAGAAATACAAAAAACAATTCCTTTTGCAATTGCAGCAAAAAGAATAAAATACCTAGGAATAAACTTAACCAAGAATGTGAAAGACCTAACCACTGAAAACTATAAGACATTTTTTAAAAGAAATTGAAGAAGACACAAAGAAATGGAAAGACTTTCCATGTTCATGAATTGGAGGAATCAACATAATTAAAATGGACATATTACCCAAAGCAATACACGGATTTAATGCCATCCCCATCAAAATCCCAATGTCATTTTTTAAAGAAATAGAACAAAAAAACATCAGATTTGTATGGAACCACACAAGACCCCAAATAGCCAAAGCAATTCTAAGAAAAAACAGCAATACTGGAGGTATCACACTCCCTGACTTTAGTTTGTACTACAGGGCAACAATAATCAAAACAGCATGGTATTGGCAGAAAAACAGACACATAGACCAATGGAATAGAATTGAGAACCCAGAAATAAACCCACATAAATATGGACAGATAATTTTTGACAAAGGAGCCAATAACATACAGTGGAGAAAAGACAACCTCTTCAATAAATGGTGCTGGGAGAATTGGAAAGCCACATGCAAAAGAATGAAACTAGACTGCTATCTGTCACCGTGTACTAAAATTAACTCAAAATGGATCAAAAATCTAAACATAAGACCTGAATCAATACACTGCATAGAACAAAACATAAGTTCTAAGCTTGTGGACCTTGGGTTCAAGAGGATTTTATGAATTTGACTTCAAGGCAAGGGACGTCAAAGCTAAAATAAATGAATCAGACTATATCGAACTAAAAAGCTTCTGCACAGCAAAATATTTGTATCAACAAAATAAAGGGGCAATCAACCGAATGGGAGAAGACGTTTGCAAATAACTCCTCTGATAAGGGGGTAATATCCAAAATATATAAGGAACTCACACAAATCAACAACAACAAAAAACAATCCAATAAAGAAATGGGCAGAGGGTCTGAATAGACTTTTCTCCAAAGAGGAAATACAAATGGCAAAAAGACATATGAAAAAATGCTCAACATCACTAATCATCAGAGAAATGCAAATAAAATCCACAATGAGATATCACCTCATACCAGTTAGAATGGCTATCATCAACAGGACAAATAATAACAAGTGTTGGAAAGGCTGTGGAGAAAACGGAACCCTCATGCACTGTTGGTGGGAATGCAGATTGGTGCAGCCGTTATGGAAGGCAGTGTGGAGGTTCCTCAAAAAAATTGAAAATAGAGTTACCATATGACCCAGTAATCCCTCTCCTGGGTATCTACCCAAAAAATCTGAAAACATTTATCCATAAAGATATATGTGCTCCCATGTTCATTGCAGCTTTATTTACAGTGGCCTAGACATGGAAACAACCAAAGTGTCCTTCAATAGGTGATTTGATAAAGAAGTTGTTCTATATATGCACAATGGAATACCATTGTGCCATAAGAAAAGATGAAATAGTGCCATTTGCAACAACATGGATGGATCTTGAGATTATAATGCTAAGTGAAAAAAATCAGACAGAGAAAGTTGAGAACCATATGATTTCCCTGATATATGGTATATAAAAGTGAAAACAACAAAGGAACAAGGCAATCAAATGAAGAAACAAAAACTCAGACACTGACAATAGTTTAGTGGTTACCAATGGGTGGGAGGAGGGAGACGGTAGATGAAGGTAAAGGGGATCAAATATGTGGTGATGGAAGGAGAACTGACTCTGGGTGGTGAACACACAATATGATATATATAGATGAAGTGTTACAGAATTGTACACCTAAAACCAATGTAACTTTACTAACAATTGTCAACCCAATAAACTTTAATTATAAAAAAATATAATAAATAAAAATAGTAACTTTCACTACTGAAAAACAAAGGAAAAAAAGGTTAAAAAACATGAAACATCATACCAAATGTACTGTGGGAAAATTACCAAAGGTATAACATACACATAATGGGAATATCAGAAGGAGAAGAGAGAAAGGAACAGAAGAAATATTTGAAATAATAATGAAGGAAAATTTCCCAAATTAATATCAAACCACAGATCCCAAACCACAGACCATAGATCAAGGAAACTCAAAGAACACCAAAAATGATAAATGAAAAAAGAAGGAAAAAAACTAGACATCGGATATTTAAACTATAGAATAACAAAGACAAAGAAAAAAATCCTGAAAAAGTACACTTAAAAAACACGGAAGCTAAACAATAATGAATTCCAACTATAATTTTATATATATAATGTGATGGCTCTGTGCGATGTCGGAGGGATAGGGGATGGGAGGAGGGGGGTCCACAGTGTGAGGGATATAAATGATGAACGTCTAAGTATTACCTTGTCTTGTGCACCTGAAACTAATAAAAAGAAAAAAAACACATTACCTATAGAAAAACAAAGACAAGAATTACATATGATTTCTCATCAAAACCATTCAAGCAAGAAGAGAGTGGGGTAAAATATTTATTGTGTTGAGAAAAAAAACAACCCACCAACCCACCAGAATTCTGTAACCTGTGAAATTGTCCTTCAAAAATGAACGAGAAATAAATACTTTCTTAGACAAACAAAAATTGAGGGAATAGTTGGCAGTGGGCCTTCCTGGCAAGAAATGTTTTTAAAAGTTCTTCAGAGAATATATAAATAATATAGGCCAGGAACTTGGGTCTACATAAAGAAAGGAAGAGAATTAGAAAAGAAATCACTGAAGGTAAACTAAAAACTTCAATTTTCTTATTCTTAATTGAGCTAACAGGTAATAGTTTGCTCAAAATTATAATAGCAACCAATGTATAAAATGATTTTACTTTATGGATAAGTAAAATGAATGACAGCAATGATGCAAAAGACAGGAGGGAGGAATTAGGTATACTTAGTTATTGTAAGGTACTTGCACAATGGACTGGTATAATGTAATTTGAAAGTGGTTTTAGGTTGTAAATGTCTATTGCAAACTCTAGAACAATCACTAAATAATTAAAACAAGAAGTAGAGTTGATATGCTAAAAAAGGAGAGGAAGTGAAATCACATAAAATGCTCAATTAAAACGCAAAAGGTAGAAAAATGTGAAAGACAAAAGCAAGGACAAAGAACAAGAAAAAGAAATACAAAACATATAAAATAATATGGTAAACATTAATCCAACTATATCAATATAACTTTAAACAACCGTGATCTAAATACACCAATTAAAAGACAGAGATTTCTGGAGTGGATTTTTAAAAAAGAAGACTCAACTATATGTTCTCTACAACAAACCCATATTTATATATATTTTTTAATTTATTGAGGTGACAATTGTTAGTAAAATTACATAGATTTCAGGTGTACAAATGATTCATATGATTCAAAATAAAGGCATGGAGAAAGATATACCATGCTAATACTAATTTTTAAAAAAAGCTATAGTAGCCATTGTTAATTTCAGACTGCAAACTTCAACACAAGGAAAATTATCAGGGAAAGAGGGGCATTACATAATGATAAAGGGGTCAATTCTCCAAGAAGACAACAATACTTAATCTGCTTGCACCTAACAAAAGAGCATCTATATATAAGGCAAAAACTGATTGAATTGCAAAGATAAATAAATGAATCCACTATTATAGCTGGAGATTTCAACACCCCTCTTGCAGTAATGAACAGATCCAGAAGGCAGAAAACCTGTAAGACAGAGTTGAATTCAACACCACTATCAATGAGCTGGATCTAATTGACATCTATAGAATATTTCATCCAACAGCAGCAGCATAGTCCTACTTCTCAAACTCACATGGAACATCTCACCTTTCATGTTGCTGTCAAAGTATGCACAATAAAGTATACACAATCTTTTATTAGCTAAATAAATGCATATTTTACTAAATGGTCTGTGTCTGTATTTTAATCATGGAGCACAATTCATAGTGTTTATAGTTTCTGCTACAGGTCTAAAACCACAACAGGCTCTTTAAGATTTCCTTACTTCCCAAAAACTATAAGGCTAGTTATAGTTTTGGTACCACTTCATTATTCCTTCATCCAACTCTTAATACCACTTCATTCATTCCTTGATTCAGCTATTCAAAAATTGCTTTTAGCATCTGTATGGCTCATATTTTGCATAGCCTTTAATGAATTCCCTGATTTCCATTGTAGTTTCTTTATTCTGCCACTCAAAAAAAATAAAATAACACCTGATGACATGCTTGGAAAAGGGAGAATCTTGTGCCTCATCAATTCCTGCCTGTATATCTGATGTGTCTTTCTATTCATACCCAACTTATCTTTGCATACCATGTCCAGACTATGTATATATATTTATTTATTTTCTTCAGTGTGGCAAGTTTGGGAGAAGTAAAAATAAATATAGGACAAAATCACTATTGCTGACTCTGAAGGAAAATATTAAAATATATTTTCCTTGACAGGGCTTAAGTAGCAGTCAAAGAAAATAACAGATTTGAGAAAGAAAGTTATCAAAAAATATAATTCATGCTCTTTTTAAATCTGCAACATCAGTGAAATATTGCTAGAACACATATGTGGTTCCTTTCCACATTTACAAAATGTAACTGTAAGTAGATGCTTGTTTGGGGAACTCTGGACCTGCTTTTCTGAGTTGTCACCTGGTTTTCAACCCAAGTTACTCCTTTTCAATGTAGTCTCAGATTTCATTATCAGATTACCCTATTGTTTCTGAGGGGGAAAAAATTACAGAATATCCTAGGGAAGCTAAGGTAGAATGATGTAAGGTTCTACTATATGTTTTCTTATCTATATATTTGGAACCAGATGATTCTGATTTTCCATATAATTTATCATATCAGATACATGTATGCCTGACTACATTATGTGTGAAATTGAATGTTAAACATGGCTAATGTGACCTTGAATATTGATTGTCCTTTTCCTTTCTCTTTCATTTTTATTCATTGTGATTTTTTCATATCTCACCCATAAAATCTTATTGATCTAATTTTCAAATATAGGATGTTTAATAAAGGGTGAGATAAACAACTTTAGAGAAATAAAATAAAGGGAATGTCCAGAGTTAAAATAAGTGGAAGTATAAAGGGCACTAGCAACAAATAACTGCTTGCCATATTGAGACACTGTGGGAGATTCCCAGGATGTCCTGAGATGCTATTATATTCACACTGCGTGACTTTATACAATTCTCTTAAGATTTACAGAAACTGACAGAAGCCAATTGAAGTTTTTCTGGGCTATTCTCCACGTCCTCTTCCATATTCTTAATGTTCCCAAAAGCCACTGGAAGGGGTTGATGATAAAGGATGTAGAATATTTTTTTCCTTTAAACCTAGAGTGAAATAATTATGTCAAAGGGACTATTTAGCTTCTGTGTGAAGGCACAAAGATCTAAGTAGTCTCTTAAGGACCTTTTGTTCCAATGATTTTACAAACATTATTAATTAAAATGTTACAATAGAAACAATGATAAATTTAGTGAGTGGAAGATAGAGCATAAAAATTTTAAAGCATGAAAATCAAAAGAAAGTAACATGCCAATTGTGTTGGCAGGAGATGTTTTGGGCTGAAAGAAACAAAAAATTCACCCAAGAAAATGTTCAGAAGTGATAATGGTAGGTAGTATTAGTGCACCTCTCCCTCATTATCATTAAGGATCCAGATTCTTTCTCTTTTAGAGCTTCACCATCTTGGGTGTATTGGCTTTTGGTCTTCATACTTTGACATCATGAATGCAATAGAATATTTGAGCTCCATCTGTGAAGTCCATGATCTGTACAGAAGGAAGGAAAATGGCTCATATTACTACACATATCCCTTTTATCAGAAAAGTAAAATTTTCCTAACAGAACACTGGCATATAACCCTTTACATCTCATTCCTTGAAGACGGGTCACATGGTCACTTCTAGCGTCATAAAGGTTGGTAAACTGATTTTGTGGCATTTTTATCATTTATAGTGAGAAAAAAGAGGGGGTGGAGGGTTGGAAATGCTAGACAACCAAGACTATCTGGCTACACAAACAAAATTAATTAGGTTTTATGAATCCTTGTCTCACGTACCATTATGTGACTCTAGAAGATAAATTCATGAGAATAGGCATTAAGGGAGAAAACTTACTGCAGTACTTGGTCATGATAAACTATTCCTTCTGTATATAAATCCTTGTGTTGGTTAATAGGTAAAAAAAAATACCATCAATTAAAGATTATTATTATTAAATGTAAAAAATAAATTAGATGCTGGAAAGAAATTTTGAGGAGTTATTGGAATTGATTATTTTTTAACTTAAAAATCAGCTGCATAAGCTCTTGACCAAAATTTTCAAGTTAAAAAAAAAGACTAATGTCGTTTTTTGAAAAATGATGTTGTAAATAGAAATTTGGGAATTTAAATGGATGTCATTGGAATCAATAATCATTATATTTCTAATGAGGATAGCTCTAACAAACAATCCAGCTTCAGTGTTTGGATGAATCATTTTTATGCTTTGATTTTGCTACAGGGCATTTTCTTGTTTAATTGTAGACTGAATATATTTAAAATGATGTTGCTAATAATTATTGAGTGATTTACAAAAGTTTGTGAAATTTGGTTTCACTTGAACAAGAAAAATCAAACAATTGAGCAATTAAATTCATTCCATTCAACTGAGCTTCTAGAAAATCAGTTTGAAAGGGCATTAAGTAATCTAACTTAATTTCTACATATTGTTTGCTAATATAACCATGGGCCAAGAACTTCGCATTATGGACTAATTCTTGAAGTTGGAGAAGAGTCGCCCCAGACAGTATGGTAGAAGTAAGTTAAATTAACTCCCTCATTTTTCACATAAAGAATTTTAGTTTAGAAAAGATTAACTGACTTGATCAACATGTATAACCAGTTAGTTAAATTATGAATTGGAACTAGATTGCCTTAACTCTTGTGTCAATATGCAATCCACTAGTTTTATTTTTTTTCTTTAAAGCAATGGACACATCACTATTTTACTTGCTACTTCAGAAAACTGAAGGTAATAAAACTCATCGGCAACCCAAGATGTGTAAATAATGTTAATGTATGAGAGTTATGGTTCAAGAGGCCTTCATAAACATATTAAGGTAGCCCAACAAAGAAGCAGTAATCCACGTAGCTAGGAACAAACAAAATCTTGGACTTAGAAGAAAAAAGGGAAGACATCTTACCAAAATCAGATAACAGAATAATACCTCTACATTGTAATCCTTCTATATTGTGTTCTCCAAGAAATCTATTTGAAGGGAGGCCAATAAAAATATTTATTGCATCCAGGTGATTGAGGACTCATCTGTGGAATTGTAAAAGTAATTAGAAAAATGAAGGGGGGTTCCTGTAAACCTGATCTGTATTCTCTTATATTTGCTTCTGTCAAAGTTTCCTTGCAAGGCTAAAAATAGTTTGCCATTTTTCCCAGTAGGAGTGTTTTGTGTGTAATTCAATACTGGATAATAACAACTTGCATTTAGCACACTCTTTTTTTTTGTATCATAAATTGCACCTCTTGCTTCCAATACTTTTTCTTATTTGATTTTTCTTTAAAACCCTATGAAATAATATAATATTCATTAGAACTGATCAGAAATATTTCTTTTTCTTCTGGTCAGTGGTAGGATTGCTCTTCTCTTAACCCCGTTGGAGTTAGAGATGATCATATGTCTCGCTTTTAGCCAATGAAATGTAAGCAAAAGTGATGAGTGCCATGTGTATGTGGAAGCTTTAAGAGCCAGTGTGCAATTCATCAGGATCTCTCCTCTGCCATTAAAATTGGTTGTATTCCAAAGTGATACTCTATTAGCCTGCATCTTAGAGTGGGGACCACTGGAACACAGTTCTTAGCTGCCTTGCAATGGAAATATAGAGGGAGTGAGAGATAAACTTTGTAGCAAGCCATTGCAGTTTTGAGGGGTTTTTGTTGCTGTAGCCTAGCCTAGTCTGTTCTGACTGATACAGATAATTATTATTGCTATCTTCTTCAATATACAAAGGAGGAAAATGAGGATAAGTAATTTGTCCATGATGATACCACAAGCTCAGTAGAACTTAATTCAAAACAAGCAATCTGATTCCATTGCTCACATCCTTAGCCACCATTTTATATAGCTAAAGGCAATTCACTTATGTAAAGAGTGAATGTCCACTAACATGATATTGAACCCTATACTTAATTTCTAAGCATAGAGAGGTGTTTATTACTTTTGATTTACTTAACTTTGACATATTTTAGTATTTACAAATCACTTACACATACATAAAGCCCACTGCTTATTAATCTAATAAGGTATACCTGAATGTTGTTGCCCTTGGAGAAGAAAAGAGCATGAATAGGTCATCAGGCATATCTCCAGGGATCCTTTGGAAATATCCTTGTGTCAGGCAGCTTGGGCTGCCATAACAAAACACCACAGACTGAGTGGCTGAACAACAGAAATTTTTTTCTTACAAGTGTGGAGGCTGAAAGCCCAAGACCAAAGTGCCAGCTGATTTTGTTCCTGGTGAGGACTCTCTTCCTGGCTTGTTGACAGCTCCTTTCCCATTGTGTCCTCATATGGCAGAGAGAGACAGAGAAAGGGACAGAGAGAGAGAGAGAGAGAGAGAGAGAGAAAGAGAGAAAGAGAGAGAAGAGAGAGAGGCTACAGTGTCTCTTCCTATTCTTATCAAATTAGGACCTCGCCTTTGCCCTATCAAATTAGGACCCCACCCTTATTATCTCATTTAACCTTTATCACCTACTCAAAAACCTTATATCCAAATACAGACTCATTGGGGCTTAGGGCTTCAGTATATGGATTTGGGAGAAATGTAAACATTCAGTTTATAACAATCCCCTAGGAGCGCCAAGCAATTCAAAAAAGCTTTAATAATAACGACTCACTCCATCTATTTCCAAGTGTTTCCTGTCTCTATATATGGGACTGGAAAGAAATTCCAATAAGAAGTGTTTCATCTGTTCATTTATTAACCTATTGAACACATATTTATTGAGCATCTATTATGTGACAGATTATTCTAGGCACTGAGGTACAGCAATGAACAAAACAAATTTCTTTCCTTCATGAAATGTATGTTCTAATAGAAACAGAAAGATATATGAATATATCATATATCATATTATGACAGAGTAATATATTCTATTAATAAATATAAATAAGAGTAAAAGTATAGAGAATGATGGTATTCAAATAAATTTTCTGAGATGAGGTGACTTTTATGCAGAGACCTAATAGATATAGCTTTAATATCTTCAAATATTAAAACTGAAAAGGTAATGAGAGAGCATATCCTCCGATTCCTTTATTTTACAGAAGGATATACTGGGATGTAAAACAGGCAACGTTTTCCTTTAAAGGGCCAGATAGTAAATATGTTTTATTTTGCAGGCTAGACAATCTCTGTCGTAACTACTTAACTCTACTATTGTAGCATGAAAACAACCATAGATAATAAGTAAACAAAGAATGTGCTTGTGTTCCAATAAAAGTTTATTTACAAAAACAATGGATAAGATTTATCCCTCAGGCTGTAGTTTGCCTATCCCTAATCTAGCACAATGAAATGACTTTCCTAAGCTCACACATTTGATGATTGATGACAGAAGAGAGGACAAACGTGTTTCTTCTGTCACTGAAAACAACAAAGACATCTTTAGAGCAGATTATCACAGATAAGAGACAAAGTTAAATAAATAATAATGTGTCATGGGTGAAAAAATTATCCATTTAACTGCTGGCACCTGAATTTATTTTAGGGAGGGAAATGTCTTTGTTTAGGAAAACATGTTGATAAACTATTTCTGGGAGAAGGTGACATCCTGAAAGCTGAGTTGAGCAGGAAGAAATGAAACAAAAGGGGTGGCTCCTTGGCTCTGCATTAGAAATAAACAGAAGTTAAACAAAAACTGGAAGTAGAGAAAGGGAAAGAGGGAAGAGACAATTCACAGAACTGTGTGGTAGAAGAAAGCATTTTAAGAAAAAAATGTCTAATCAACTTTTAATGGGCTTCATTGCTGCAATGCAAACCTACTATTGTCCTCAAAAATTAAGAAAATTCTAATGCACAAATCAAGGGCCTTTTATGAATGGGTTTTTAAGGATGTGTGGGGGAGAGTAGGAGGAATTGAGTAAGGAAGCTGAGTTTTTTGTCAGGGCCAGTTCGTTTTATGTGTGTAGCATTTAATTAAATTCCAACCTTCTATAGCTCAACCATCTGTTTTCTCTATTCCTGTAGTTAAATACCACCAGGGAAAGTCCTGTTAACAGGGCAAATTGATCCAGTTATAAATAAAAATCTCCAACCTCAAAGGGGAACTGAATGGTGCCCACAGATTCTTTGCAACAGCTATTTCACACCTTCTCCACTCAAAGCATCAAGCCTTCCCCTCCATCTCTCCACTTATCAGACAATAGTCTGGCATTTTAGGTGAAAAGAGAAAGGATTAGATGGTATCTCCATTATTTCTACCCCCCCCCCCAACTAACATACTAATCAAGGAACTTCTAACTTTGTAGTATCCTCATTCCTTTCTGTGAAGAGATGCGTGCCTCTCCTCCCATATGTAAGGTAGGTCTTTCTGCCTCATGTACATACACTATTTGTTATCCCTTATTACTTTCATATTCCAAATTCTCAGTGGAAAAGAATCTTTCACATCAGGGCTTAAGCCATTATCATTAAAAAAACACAATAACAACAACAAAAACAAAAAACACCTTCTTTTCCTCACGTGCTACTACTGCTATTACCACCTATTGCCCTTTTTCTTTTTTTCACTACTTAACTTCTTGAGAGTAGTTGGCAAAATTGTCCTCCTTTTCTTATTTTCCCTTCACTTCTCAACCCACTCTAATCTGGACTCTTCCCATCACTATCATCTCTCCAAATCCAATGGAAAATTTAAATTATTTCCTTGTTCAAGATTTCCACAGCACTTGACATTGTCAACCACTCCCTTCTTGAAAAACTTTAATCTGTTGGCTTGGAAGCTATTACTCTCCTTTCTTTTGATTTGTTTTGTTTTGTTTTGTTTTGTTTTGTTTCCTCTGCTCTAACCTCTCATCACTGCCTTATTTGCAGTTTCATATTCTTCTGCTTCCTGGACACCTAATGATGGAGTTCCTCAAAACTGAAACTTAAGTTCTCTTTTATTCCTACACTGTTCTTTTACTAAGTGATCTCATTCTCATTCAGTTTCAATTAGCACCCATCATCTGATGACTCAAAATTCAATTTCTACAGAACAAAACTCTCCTTGGAACCCTAGGCCATAATTTAAAATGCCTACTGGACATTTCTTTATATATGCTTCAAATACATGTCAGAAATCAAATTCCTGATCTCCCTACTTGATCCTGTTACATTAAAGAGTGAATGGTATCACCATCCAAATACTTATACAAGAAAGAAACTTAGGAGTAATCCATGACTCTTCCTTAAACTTTAACCCTAGTATCAAATTAATCACAAAGCTGTCAATTTTACCTCCTAAATACTTGTATGTGTCGAATTTTTCATGTCTTTTTTTCCCCATGTATTCCCATATCTACTGCAACCACCCTGGCCTAAGCTATCTCCAACCCTCAATGGACTCCTACAATAGTCTAATTTTTGGCCTCTCCATTCCAAATTGGGGTAACCAAGGTGCTGCTTTGAAATGCAAACCTGATTAGATCATACCTCCATTACATCAGTGGCTTTCATTGTTACTTGGACAGTGACCATTAACTATAACATGACCTACAATTTTTTATATGACATGGCCATTTTTCCAGTATCATTTCACATCACAGTACCTCCTGATTTTTGTACTTCAACTATAATTACCTTCCTTTTTGATTTCCTTCCCAACACAGGGCCATCCACATGGAACTCTCTATTTGCATCAATGGTAATAACTCCCTTATATTTCTTCCATCTAACATACTAATCAAGGGACCTCTAACTTTCAGGTATCTTCCTTTCCTTTCTGTGAAAAGAGGGCTGCCACTCCTCCTATATAAGATCAGTCCTTTTACTCACAAACTGTAAATTTTCTGTTATCCTTTATCACTGTTGTATTCCAAACTTTCTCATGGAACCCAATCCTTTACATTAAGGCTTAAGTCATTATCATTAAATGTAACATGGAAATTTCTTACCTGCTCTGTTAGCTTGGTTAACTCTTACAATTCTTTTGGATCACATATTAATGGGCATTTTTTTTTCAGGAAAGCTGTCTAACCTCCTAAATAAAATCTACTTACTATATTTTTTAAACATACTTTTTCATCATAATACCTATTATTCATAACGTTCTATTTATTTGTGTGTTCATTTAACAAATGTCTCCTCCTCACACTAACCTATTTCCCCTAAAATCATCCTAGTTCCTCACATATTATGTGGCCTACAAAATAGTAGGCCCTAAATAAATTTTGGTAAATAGGGGCCGGCCCGGTGGCTCAGGCGGTTAGAGCTCCGTGCTCCTAACTCCAAAGGCTGCCGGTTTGATTCCCACATGAGCCAGTGGGCTCTCAACCACAAGGTTGTCAGTTGAACTCCTCGAGTCCCCCAAGAAATGGTGGGCAGCGCCCCTTGCAACTAAGATAGAGCACGGCACCTTGAGCTGAGCTGCCCCTGAGCTCCCGGATGGCTCAGTTGGTTGGAGCGCATCCTCTCAACCACAAGGTTGCCTGTTCGACTCCCGCAAGGGATGGTGGGCTGTGCCCCCTGCAACTAGAAAATGGCAACTGGACCTGGAGCTGAGCTGCACCCTCCACAACTAAGATTGAAGGTCAACAACTTGACTTGGAAAAAAAAAGGCCAGGCCCCAATAAAGTCCTGTTCCCCCTACTCCCCCCCCCAAAAAATTTGGTAAATAAAAAAGTGAATGAGTTATGCTATGCAGAACACACTGGTTAGTAAAACACTTTATACAATACACTAATTCAAAATAAACAGGTAGTAAAGCCAAAGATGACCATAAGAGTATGACCTCTCTGAGAATATGCAGCAATTTAGAAAATGTCATTAAACTTTCTTTAAGGCATGAAATTGAGAGTAAACAAACTTCTCTATGCTATAGCTGACATCTGGATTGCAGTAAAATGTACAGTATGTGAAAACTGTAATTCAAATGTGGACTTGAGAAGTAGTGATACCTTTTGAAACTCGATTATGTTACATGGAACCACTATCGGGGAACAAAATGAGATTTGGACTAATCTCCACAATTGTAAAACAAGGATTTCCTTGCCAAATGATTCGACAATTTTGTGAATTTTTAATACTGTTCACCTCATTCTGATATTGTATAAGGGCAGCTTCGGTAAGATTTTTTAAAAATATATCTCATTTTAAAAAATAAAGAGTTAATTGTTATGTATCATCAAGTAAGGTCCAAATCCAATTTTCACTGGTATTATCTTATAGAAGGACATCACACCTGCTATACTAAAAGCCAGTCATGCTGAGTGTAGCCTATTTAAACAGATCTTAATATCCATTTTTGGCTGGGAGGTATCACTGCAGTCATAGAACATGTCATATTTTATGTATTTTATGCCTTGGGCTTTATAAGCATTAGATAAAGCTGTGATTCTCAGGTATTAAACCAAGTCCTTTATCGATTCTTTGGCAGGCACCCAATGCTCCATGACTTAGTTCCCCCAATTAATCATCTTCTTTTTTGACTCAAATTGCTCACAGCTGTGATCAAACATTGGCATAGCTTCTAAGAAGGAGGAGCATACAAAAGCTGTTATTGGGCAAATAATAGAAAAGGCCACACAACCTGTGTTTAGTTATAAAAAGTTTACAAACTTAGAAAATGCTGGATGTTGGGCCAGCATTGGAAGGGAACCCTGTTATTTAAATTTCTCTAACACTCTTTGCCCAAGCATACGATGTTGAGAATCATATTACTTGGGCTGTGAATCAGTTTTAAAAGGTATACAAATACATCATGAAGGACTCTTTGAGAGAAAAATCAAGTATACAAATCTGAAGAGATTTGACAAACAGAAAAACTTCTTACCATATAAATAATGCACAAAATTATTTATAAGGGCCTCTTAAACAGTATAGATATACTTGTCTATCTTGTTATTTTGATAAGTAATTTTTAGACACAAAGGTAAAAATTGTTCTTCCTCCTTCTGCTAATGTTATTTTCTCTGTATGAAGAAAAATATTGAAGTAGAGTAATCTGTTTATATACTAGTTCAATAATATTTGGGACTTAGCCCTAAATTGCATTTTATTGTAAAGTTATCAGTATAAGAAATTTGTAAACATTTCAGATCTCTGAGCCTCAGAGAGTTGAATTATTTTTTCTTGTTTTTGTAGTTAGTAGTGGCAAATTTAGAGTTCAACCTCAAGTCAATGGACTCTAGAATTCAAGCTTTGAAATAGCCTCTCAGTCACTCTCTTATTTTCTTTCATTTATTGACAGGACTTATATATTATTTCAACAAAAACAGCAGGAATCATCAGTAAGGGTACAAATACTCATGATGATAGTAAGATGTCTCCTCACTCCACATACAGCCAGATATTTATGACATTATTCAGTTACTAAAAGAGAACTTCCTACAATCCCAGAGTCATTTTTTAGAGCTCTAAATTCCATATATTGTCATTTTAAATCAAAGGCCCATGAGTTTTATCTAATAAGAGTATATAAGTCCTATGTTTACAAGGGTGCCGAGAAGCAGGCATTCTCAAGCAGATCTGGAGAAAGTGTTCCAGTATTCTCAATAGGCATTTAAGAATTAATTTAATTATGTCTTCTTATGTACATAATTGGCTTATTTTATTCACAAATATTTTATAGAATCCATTGTCAAAGTTTTTGAGTCCAACTTAATTTCCAAGATTACATCAGTTTTAAAATTGATATTGTTCAATGCTGGGTAGTTAATACGTACCAACATTTTTTCACTCGAAGAAATTTCCACACTCACTTATGCTAGGTACTGGTACAGAAGCCTTTTGCGAGCCGAGTGGTTTTATTTGTGCCACTGGAAAGTCTGACTTGGAAGTTTTCAATAGATTTCTGAAATTATTCTCTCAGGAATTGGAAGCTTGAAGGAAGGGGCTAATATTATTTGATCTGTCCTAAGTTACTGATCCAGCTTACATGCTCTCTTTGAAATTCTTTTTCTGAAATATAGGGCAGGGGCACACTGAATAGCCAGGAAAAAATATCTTAGCAATAAAATAACAAAGATTGATAAAATATATTTTTTTCATCTTTGAAAATATGTGAATGAGTCAACAAGAAAGGAAAAATCCTCAGTGGTCAAAAAGTAAAATGATGCCTCTAGAGACATAAGCAAGCTCTCAAACCAGTGCTTACACTATACCATCAGCTGCATGGGGAACAGGAGGCAAAGCCCAGGGTCCATAAAATGTGTGAAATCAGATTGGGTCTGGTTGAATATATCTAGGGCCCTCGTGGTTATATCTTCAGCAAAAATATTTTTTAAATACGTCTCACAAAAGGAGACAGCAAGGAAACTTTCATCTCTATGATACTTGGATCTAGATAGAGGGGCGGGAGGGAAGAGTTTCTCCTAAGATATGTTTGGGGCCCAGTTTATATTTACTGGGTTGTCCAAAAATCATTAAGCCAAGGAGTTATATTAGTATTGTCTTGGGTGTTAATGCTCACAGGTGCCTAGCAGAAAAAGAAAAGAATTCTTCCCAGAAGGATATAACTTCCACTCAGTTCTCAAAATATCCCCATTTAAAAAAAAAAGTTCATACCAATATGAACTTATAAGTAGATGTCACAGAACCCCCCCCCAAAATAAGACATTATAAAGGAAAGCCAGGAGAAATAATCAACAGCAGAGACCCAACGGCAGAAGTGGAAATACACAAATGCTTTAAGTCTACTACTGTCCCATTAGCCGCAAGAAGGAATGCGACCCAGCCTACAGTAATTGTGAATAGGCACTACCAAAAATTCTCAACTACATCAGTAATCAAGGAAAGAGGCATTACAAGTAGAATATGCTTTTTTAATACTTTAAAATTTGTGTAATTTTACTAACCATTATCATCCCAATAAATTTTTTAAAAATTTGTCAAATTGATCATAAATGCGAAATTAGCATCCACCAGCACCTCTGTCTCTAGAGAGAGTTCCAACTGGTTCCTGCCCTTCCAGCAGGCTGTTTAGGATTAGCAAATGCATCTTCTTCGCATATGGTCTAGGTGCTTTTCTTTTTTTTTTTTTTTAATTAATTTTATTGGGGTGACAATTGTTAGTAAATTTACATAGATTTCAGGTGTACAATTCTGTATTACATCGTCTATAAATCCCATTGTGTGTTCACCACCCAGAGTCAGTTCTCCTTCCATCACCATATATTTGATCCCCTTTACCCTCATCACCCACCCCCCACCCCCTTACCCTCTGGTAACCACTAAATTATTGTCTGTGTCTATGAGTTTTTGTTTCTCATTTGTTTGTCTTGTTCTTTTTGGTTTATATACCACATATCAGTGAAATCATAGGGTTCTCTGCTTTTTCTGTCTGACTTGTTTCACTTAGCATTATTCTCTCGAGATCCATCCATGTTGTCACAAATGTTCCTATATCATCTTTCCTTAACGCCGAATAGTATTCCATTGTGTATATGTACCACATCTTCTTTATCCATTCATCAATCGAAGGACATTTTGGTTGTTTCCATGTCTTGGCCACCGTAAACAAAGCTGCAATGAACATTGGCGTACACGTGTCTCTATAGAGGAATTAGGTGCTTTTCAAATTGCTGCTTTTGCACTGCGTCCCTGAGTGAGTCTGAGTGCAAGACCTTGACTTCAGAATCTCCATTTTCTAGAGCCCTATGCTTGGATGTAAGCCCTGTTGGATTTCAAAGCCAGACTTTATGGGGGCTTATCCCTCTGGTTCAGGCCCCAAGGGTTGGGGTACCTGAAGTGGGGCACAAACCCCTCACACCTCAAGGAGAAGCTCCGTATTTATGAGAACACGCACAATTGGGGGACACTGCACCAAGGGCGGAGTTTTGGCAAAGTGCATCTTTGCCTCTCCTTCCATCTGGATGTGGCCCTTTTGCCTTTTGTTGTAGAGGAACTGTTCAGCTAGTTTTCAGGTATTTTCCAAAGGGAATTGTTTAATATTTAGCTGTAGATTTATTTGTTGTGTTTGTAGAAGGTGAATTCCGGATTTTCCTGTGCCACCATCTTGAACTGCCTCCCCTAGTTTTGTAGATTCTTGAAAGGTTTTCATATCTTTGAATTAGTATGCAAAGCCCCAAGCTATATCAGCTTAGAGTTTTGGATGATGATATTTTAATTTCCTGTGACAGTTACATTTAATTCGTGTGTATATATACCTCATAATCCTCTTCTGGAAAGGAAACTCAATCTGGACTAAAAAGAAAGGTATAAAACTAAGAGAGAAGGAATATGAGTTTTTGGCCACAGTTTCTATTTCCAAGTAAAGATATCAGAACACAACAGGATTGTCTCAGTCTTCCTCCTCAGGAAGTATCTACTAATAATAATATACTAATTCTACTAACAGTAGGAGCATTTATTCCAGTTGCGTGTGCTTCCATCACTTCATATGTCTCATTGCATTTAATCACCACAAAGGCTCCATGAAGCCAGTAGGCTGGGTTGTCTGTTGTCAACCTGTCTTCATCACCACCTGCTTCTCACTTACACTAGTGCATTGCAGAGAAGGAAATAGAACTACGTTTTCCACAATGCCCCCTCTGTGTTTGGTTCCAGGATTGAGCCTGCCAAAATAGAGGGATACCAAGAATATTTGGGGAGATGTATTAACAAACATGAAGTTCACAGAGCCTCTAGGGGAGAGTCCTTGAAAACTACTCTCCTCACTGCTACAGAGTAAGATGGTTATTGGCATCTTCTAGAAATTCATGGAATTGCAGCAATTTCCAAGTTAGTTCTTATAAACCACCTGTTTGGATGCTTCATTCCAAGATTTTAGCTGGCCACTTCCCTGACCTTTGCTCCCACAGATCTCCCAAACTTTACATAAGTTTCTCATTTCCTGTATTAAAACCTTTCATGCTTGAAATGCACGGAGCAACTTCTGTTTTCCTGGCTGTTAGTGGAAAGAAGAAAGTGCCACTGGGACTTGACATCTTTCAAGGTACACATCTGTGTCTGGAGAATGAGCCCCAGGAGAGTGGAGAAGACCACTGGGCAGGTGAAGGATGCCCAGAATATTTAATAAAGTATAATTAAGATAGTATAGAGTACAAGTTTCCCCCAAGAACTAACCACAGACATTTCTACCGAAGTTCTCCTTATCTTCCACTCCCAGGATGGCCAGCTACACAAAAATGAATAAATAAGAAAAGGTTGCCATCATACAATTAATTGCTCTAGATGGGTGAAAACCAACTGTCCTTAATGAAGTCAAGAAGAAATTATCTACAATGTGTTCAAGCTAATAGAAATTCTTGACCAGTGATTCTCAAAGTTGGGGTAGTCTCTACCACTTCCTACGGTGCATTTGGGAAAACTTTAGTGACTCCATTGTAAGCCACATTGATTTTTATGACCACAAACATCACAAAATTTTACTTCCATTGAATTCTATTGGTTACAAGCAATTTACAGAGACCACCCCAGATTCAAGGGGATGGGACATAGAGAACCTTGTCTCCATGGGAAATGTTTCAAAGGATTTACAGACATATCTTTAAACTACCAGACTACTCTATCTAAAATTACCCCCACCCTCAATCCTGATCTCCCTTCTCTGACTTATTTTTCACAAAGGACTTAATATTTTCTAATGTGACTAAGCAATGTGGATATAAGCTTACAACCCAAGCCTTTCCAGTCTGATGTTATAGTCGTAACCTCACTAGGCCACTTTGTATCAGGAACAAGCTGTAAGTCTGGGAAGATGAAAGGAATTCTTGCTATTATTTCTTGACCAAAGACACTAGCACCACTCTGCAGATATTTTCAAATTCATTTTGTCATCATTCTAGCCGCAAGGATTATATGGATTGTTTCACTGAAAGAAAACTGTGGGCTGTTGACCTGCTGTGAGTTGTTAAGTTCTTTTAACTTTCTGGGACTATGTATAGTCATGGAGTTTAAATCTCACTTGAGTCATTTTTTTGTCTGCCTTGGCTTACTCTGTGCTGGTATTTTCCAACTGCATACTAACGAACTGAACACTAAGGAAGAAGTATACCCATGAAAGACAATGGCTTGACTCTGCAGCTATGTGACACAAATGCCTGCATCGATTACCACTGGTTAATAAGCCTTACCCTCCCTTGCATGACTAAGTCTTGACACTGAACATGTACCTACACTTAGTCAAATCCCCCCCCTTTTTTGAAAGTGAAGATAAAGAAGTTTAATACCTCTTTTACTGTTAAGAAAGCATTTCAAATTACTCTTCAAATATAAATGAAATTGATAAAAAAAAATTTCAGGATTTTAATTTTCACGTCCCTCCTCAAATTGTGTGTGTCCTAGAATGATACAATTCTGATTCATTTATAGCTAGCTTAGGTTTATAAAAAAAACCAGGCTTGCAGGATAACACTGGATTCTAGGGAACACAAGATAAAAGTCAATTGAGATTAGGGCCATCAACTTTATTTTGCTCAAGTTTTTTTCTCTTTGAATACATTGATACTAAAAGAGGAAATATAGGAGATTTTAAGACTATAAAACAAGATTCTGTACTTTTTACTTAATGCTAGGAAAATACATCACAAATAAAGAACCAAAAGCTAGTTTTTATCTCCAAAACCCAAGGACATAGTGCATCTTTTCTACTTAGTTTTTATGTGTCCCTCTGTATTAACTGGGTTCTCTCTATGGCCTTAAAACAGAGAATCAGTAAGTCAAACAGAAAAAGTCGAGAACCATATGATTTCACTCATATGGGGCATATAAAACTGAAAGCAACAAAGGAACAAGACAAACAAATAAAGAAACGCATCCTACTGAATGGAAGAAGATATTTGTCAATGATATATCTGATAAGGGGTTAATATCCAAAATTTAAAAAAAACCTCATTCAACTCAACACCAAAAAAAACAAACAACCCAATTAAAAAATGGGCAGAGGACATGAAGAGACATTTTTCTAAAGAGAACATACAGATGGCCAACAGACATAATAAATGCTCAACCTCACTAATCATTAGAGAAATGCAAATAAAAACCACCATGAGATACCACCTCACTCCAGTCAGAATGACTATCATCAATAAATCAACAAACAAGTGCTGGCGGGGATGTGGAGAAAAGGGAACCCTGGTGCACTATTGGTGGGATTGCAGATTGGTACAGCCACTGTGGAAAACAGTATGGAGGTATCTCAAAAAGCTGGAAATTGAACTACCTTATGACCCAGTAATTCCACTTGTAGGTATCTATCCAGAGAAATCCAAAATGCTAATTTGAAAAAATATATGCACCCCTATGTTTCTTGCATCACTATTCACAATAGCCAAGACATGGAAACAACCGAAATGCCCATTGGTAGACAACTGGATTAAGAAACTTGGTACATTTATACAATGGAGTATTACCAGGCCGTAGAGAAGAGTGAAATCTTACCATTTGCAATGATATGGATGGACTTAGAGAAGATTATGCTAAGTGAAATAAGTCAGATGTAGAAAGACAAATGCCATATGATCTCATATGTGGAATCTAAACAATAGAATAAATGAACAAACTAATCAAAAACAGTCTCAGAGATATAGAGAAAAAACTGAGGGTTGCTAGATGGGAGGAGGGTGGGGATGAGGAAGAAGGTGAGGGGATTAGAAAGCACAGTCCATAATCACAGGATTGCCACGGGGATACAAAAGACAGTTTCGGGAATATAATAATCCATAATGTAAAGATTTTGTAGGGTTTCCAATGGACACTTGTCTTATTTGGGAGACCACTTCAGGGACAGTGTAGATGCCTGACCACTGTTCTGTACACCTGAAGCTGATGCTGAATAATAATGAATGTCAACTATAATGTTTTATATATATATATATATATATATATATATATATATATATATATATATATATGTATATGTATATGTATATGTATATGTATATGTATATGTATATATAGTCACAAGAAAAGGAGTACAGCATAAGGAATAGAGTCAGTGGAATTGTAACAGCTATATAAGATGTGAGGGGGGTTTTAGATTGGGAGAGGAGGGTTATCACTTTGTGAGGGTTATAAATCTCTATTACATTGTTTTGTACACCTGAATCTAATTCTAAAATCAGGGTGGGTACATTTACATAATGCATCCTTTAACAAGGGAATGAGTGAGGGCCTACATGACAATGCTAGCATGATGTTCTCTCCCTCTTGTCAATTATCCTTGAGTCACCCTGCATTTTAAGCTTTAGGTCAATAAAATGAATTTCAAAGTGAAAGCCTTCAGCACCATTGAGGAATTAACTCTGTGGGGTTGCTTCACAAAAGCAATGAATTGCTTTTACCTCATGGGATAATTTTTTTTTCCAGTTTTTGCCTTCTATCAGAAGGGTCTCTTATTCACATTTAATTCCATTCCTTGATAAGAATTCATTTCTATAAACAAATACTTCTCTCGTTTAAATAGAATAAAAACTGTGAATTTAAATTGCAATTTTTAAAGTAAAGTATATATGCAATGAAGCTCTACCAAATATTTGCAAGGAACTCTTTTGGGTTGAACATCACAATATTTTGTATATTTCTTTCCAATTTCCTATGCCATGCAATATGCTGTCATCCCACGCTGAAAGGTAGTTAATTTTGCAGAGAGGAATCAGGGCTTAAACTGACTGTTCGGTGTTTGAGGATGATTTGAAACCATCTTGTCATCTTCCTTTAACAAATTTACATTCTTTTTATCGTCCCACAAATGATGTGTAAACCAATCTCTTCCATTTTTCTTTCACCTAAAGTAGGGTCAGCAAAGTTTTTATTAACTTTTTATTTTAGAGCAATTTTAGACTTACAGAAAAATTACAAAGAGAATAGAAAGAGTTCCCATATACCCCACACCCAGTTTTGCCTATTATTAATATATTACTTTATAAGATAGATTTGTTAGAATTAATGAACTAATATTGATGTATTATTATTAAAGTCCATACTTTACATTTCTTTAGTTTGTTCCTAATGTCTTTTTTCAGTTCCAGGATCTCATCCAGGATACCACATTACATTTAGTCATCAGATCTCTGTGTGCTCCTTTATGCTGTGACAGTTCCTTATATTCCCTTGTTTTTGATGACCTTGAGAATCTTGAGAATTCGTCATCAGATATTTTGTATAATGTTCATCAGTTGGGATTTGTCTGATGTTCTCTTATGATTAAACTGGGGTTACAGGTTTTGGGAAGGAAGATCACAGAAGTAAAGTGCTGTTTTCATCACATAATAACATGGCTACAAATACTATCAAAATGACTTATGGCTATTGATGCTGACCTTGATCACCTGACCGATTTGTCTCTACTCTAAAGTTGCTCTTCTTTCCCTCTTTCTGTATTTTCTATACTATGATTTTTGGAAGGAAGTCATCATGCAGAGCCCACACTTAAGGAGTGGAGAGTAATGCTATGTAAATTGCAAGTGGAATATCTATATAAATTATTTAGAATTCTTCTGCATGGGAGATTTGTCTTTTCTCCTCCATTTAAATATTTATTCAAATATGAGATCTGACAATTAAGTTCGTGAACTTGTTGCAACAATGTTGCTAACCTTTTTTTAATATCAGAGGGATTATTCATTATTAATTTGTACCGACTGGACAAACAGTTAACCAAGTTTACTATTTGGAAGTGCTGAAAAGGCTGCGTGAAAAAGTTAGACAACCTGAACTCTTCGCCAATACTTCATGGCTCTTGCATCACGACAATGCACCAGCTCACAGGGCACTGTCTGTGAGGGAGTTTTAAACCAGTAAACAAATAACTGTATTGGAACACCCTCCATACTCACCTGATCTGGCCCCCAATGACTTCTGTCTTTACCTGAAGATAAAGGAAATATTGAAAGGAAGACATTTCAATGACATTCAGGACATCAATGGTAATACAATTACAGCTCTGATGGCCCTTCCAGAAAAAGAGTTCCAAAATTGTTTTGAAGGTGGACTAAGTGCTAGTGTTGGTGCACAGCTTCCCAAGGCAGTACTTTGAAGGTGACCGTAGTGATATTCAGCAATGAGGTATGGAGCACTTTTTCTAGGGTGAGTTTGCGAACTTAATTGTCAATCCTCGTATACTCACTATTAGATCCAGGAGTTTGCGAGTTTTTGGTTTTGGGTTCTTTCCCTTTCCTTCCTTCCTTCCTTCGTTCCTTCGCTCTTTCCTTCCTTCCTTCCTTCCTTCCTTCCTTCCTTCCTTCCTTCCTTCCTTCCTTCCTTCCTTCCTTCCCTCCCTCCCTCCCTCCCTCCCTCCCTCCCTCCCTCCCTCCCTCCCTCTTTCCTTCCTTCCTTCCTTCCTTCCTTCCTTCCTTCCTTTCTTTCTTGATTTTTTTGGAATTTTCTATACAGAAAATGTGATCTAAAAACAAAGACAGTTTTATTTCTTCCTTCTAAATATGTATAACATTTATTTGATTTTCTTGTCTTTTTATACTGTTTATAACTTCCAGTATGATGTTGAATAGGAGAGGTGAGAGAGGCTATCCTTGCTTTGTTCCCAATCTTAGGAGATGAGTATTCAGTTTATCACCATTAAGTATGATATTAGTTGTAGTTGTTCTTTATGAAGTTTAGGAAGTTCCTGTTTATTTCTAGTTTGTTGAGAGTTACCATGAATGGGTATTGGATTTTATCAAATCTTTTTCTATACCAATTGATATAATAATATGACATTTTTACTTAGTCCGTTGATATGGTATATTACATTGATTTTTTAAAAATATTGAACTGCTTTCTCACAGCTAGAGTAAATTTCACTTAGTCATGGTGTTAAATTCCCTTTATACATTGTACGATATTATTTTGAGGGTCTTTGTGTCTACTTTCATGAAAGATGATAGTTTGTAGTTTTCCTTTCTTATAATGTCTTTATTTGGTTTTGCTATTCGAGTAACACTGGCCTCATAGAATGAGTCAGGAAGCATTCCCTCTGCATCTATTTTCTGGATGAGACTATGGAGAATTGGTATCATTTCTTCGTTAAATATTGGGAAGAATTCACATTTGAAACCATCTGGGCCTGGTGTGCTTTTTTTTTTTTTTTGAAGTGTATTAATTATTGATTCAATTTCTTTCTTTTTCTTAAAGTTTATTGGTTTAAGAGATATATGACTATTCAGATCATGTATTTCTCCTTATGTTAATTGTGGTAGTCTGTGTATTTCAAGGGATTGACTGATTTCATCTACGTTATCAAATTTGGGGGCTTAGAGTTATTTATAGTATTCATTTATTATCTGTTTAATGTCCATGGTATTAGATTGATGATTACCCTTTCATTTCTAATATTGGTAAGTTATTACCTTGTCATTTTTTTAAATGGTTAACCTGGAGAAGTTTATTAATATTTTTCATTTTTTCAAAGAACCAGCTTTTGGTTTCATTGATCTTCCCTGTTGTTTTCCTATTTTCAATTTAATTGATTTCTCCTCTAATATTTATTATTTCCTTTCTTCTTGCTTTAGGCTTAAATTGCTCTTCTTTCTTAAGTTTCCTAAAGTAGATACTTACTTAGATTATTGATTTTAGATCTTTCTTCTTTTCTAATATACAAAGTGTGATCAAACAATATGGTGAATGTTTAAATAAAAAAATTATTACAGTAAAAGACACATTGCCATTAATCCCCCTCAAAATACTCCCCCTCACTCCGAACTCACTTATCCCATCTTTCTTGCCACTTTCTGAAGCAGTTCTGTTAAATCCTCTTTCATAAGTGTCTTTAGTTGCGCTGTCGTGGTTGCCTTGATGTCCTGAATTAATTCAAAATATTTACCTTTCATAGTCAGTTTAATTTCGGAGAACAGCCAGAAGTCACAGGGTGCCAGATCCAGTGAATATGGTGGATAAGGACACACCATAATGTTTTTATTTGACAGAAATTGCCGTATAACCAAAATAATGTGTGACACAGAACGTTGTCATGATGGAGTATGATTTACAACACACTTTGAAACACACCTTCTCTAGACCTTAGCTCACACCCAACTGCACCGAACAAGTTGAATCTTGTCACATACTATTACTAAGGTTCCATGCACCGCTTCCCATATTGAAGATCCCTGCCTTTCGTTGGATGGCACTTGGCAGCATCATTCACCATATTTTTTTATTACACCCTATCTGCTTTCAGTGAGATAAACTTTCCTCTAATTATTATTTTGGCTGCCTCCCAAAATTTTTGATGTTTTTTTTTCATTTAGTTTAAAATAGTTTTTAATTTCTCTTGAGTCTTCTTTGACCTTTGTGTTATTGAGGAGTATGTTGTTTAATTTCCTAATATTTGGGGATTTTCTAGCTATCTTTTTGTTATTGATTCCTAATTCAATTCCATTGTGGTCTGAGTAATACAACTCAGTATGATGTTAATTCTTTTAAATTTGTTAATGTGTGCTTTACAGTCCCAAATGTATTCTATTATGCTGAGTGTGCCATGTGAGCTTTAGAAGAAGGTGTTTTCTGCTGCTGTTGGATGGAGTATTTCATAAATATCAATTAGATCAAATTGATGAACCTATCCTTACCTATTTTCTGGCCTCTTGACCTGGCAATTACTGATGACCGCACATGTTAAAGTCTCTAATTATAATATTTGATTTCTTCTTTCAGTTCTAGTTTTTTCCTCATATATTTGAGGTGGATAGATGTTTAGTATTGTTATGTATTCTTAGAGAGTTTACTCCTCTATCATTAAGTAGTGTCCTTCTTTATCCTTGATAACTTTCTTATTCTGAAGTCTGCTTTATCTAAAATTAATGCAGCTATTGCATCTTTTTCTATTAGTGTTAGAATAGTATATCTTTCTCCATCCCTTTACTTTTAACCTATCTGAGTCTTTATATTTAAATTTGGTTTCTTATAGAAAATATACTTGAGCCTTTTTTCTAATCCACTCTGACAATCTCTGTCTTTTAATTGGTGTATGTATATCATTCACATTAAAATGATGTTTTATAGAATTGTACACTTGAAACCTATATAATTTTACTAATCAATGTCACCCCAATAAATTTAATAAAAATTTAAAAAATAAAGTGATTATTGATATAGTTGAATAAATACCTACCATGTTCATAACTACTTTCTATTTTATTTGGTTTTGTTTCTTTTTTTCTCTTTTTTCTGCCTTTTCAGGTTTTAGTTGGTCATTTTTTTATGATTTATGATTTATGATTTCATTTTATCTCCATTCTCAACATGTCAATTATACTTCTATAAATTTTTAGACCTTGCAATATTTATTGCTAACTAATATAACCCACCATCAAATAACACTACAGTGCTTCAGTTGTAGTGCATGTATGTTATAATGGAGTATTCCCAATTCCTCCTCTCATCCCTTAAGATATTGCTGTCATTCAGTTCACCTATTCACTGTTACTAATAGTACTTTACACAGTTATTTTTTAATTCAATAAAGAATTTTTAAAAATGGAATATTTTATTTTGCCTTCATTTATCACTTTTCTGAAAATCTTTTTTGTGTATGATCTAAGCATCTCACCTATGTCATATTCCTTCTTCCTGAAGAACTTGTAAAAATATTTCTTGCAAGACAAGTTTGCTGGTGATGAATTCTCTCAATTATTGTTTGTATGGGAAAGTCTTTGTTTCTTTTTCACTTTTGAAGGGTAATTTCCCTGGATATAGAATTCTGGATTTTTTTAACACTTTAAATATTTAATTTCATTGTGTCCTTCCTTACATGGTTTCTGACAAGAAGTGTACTGTAATTCTCATCCTTGTTCCTCTATAGATGTTTTTTTCCCCTCTGATTTCTTTCTGAATTTTGTTTTTGTTTTTTTGCAGTCTGAATATGATGTAAGTAGGTATGGTATTTTTACTATTCATCTTGCTTGATGTTCTATGAGTTTTCTGGATCTGTTGTTTGGTTTCTGTCATCAATTTTGGGAAATTCTTGATCTTATTTAAAATATTTCTTCTGCTCCATTTTCTCTTTTTTTCCTTTTGGTTTTACATGTACAGTAAGTCCTCACTTAATATCATCAGTAGGTTCTTGGAAACTGGGACTTTAAGTGAAGAGACATATAAGGAAACCAATTTTACCATAGGCTAATTGATCTAAACAAGAGTTAAGTTCTCACCACATATTACTGGCCACAAAAACATCACCAAACTTCTAAATGAAGACCTCCCCCCAACACTTCTAATATTAAGCATTGAAATAAATGTGAACTATACATACATTTAAGAAAAATTAGTAAAAATAAGTAAGATAATTATTTTCCATACCACTTATTCCAGTTCAGGGTTGATGGTGGCTGTAGCCTATCCCAGCAGCTCAGGGCACAAAGTGGGAACCAACCTTGGACAGGATGCACTTCCACCATAGGGTTTGCGTGTCTGCATGCATGCATACATGCACACTCACCCATACTGGGACAATTTGGATACCACAGTTAATCTAATGTGCACAGCTTTGGGATATGGGAGGAAGCAGGACTGCCCAAAGAAAACTCACACAGACATAGGAGAACTTGCAATCTCCGCACAGACTGTGGCTCCAGCCCAGAATAGATTGTTTTCCTCATCAATGATATAACAAAATGATGCTGAATGAAGTGACATTATTCAAGGGCCTGATGTATGTTACATATTTTGAAATAGTCCCACAGTTCTTGAATATTCTGTTATGCTTTTTCATTCTTTATTTTTTCTGTTTGCATTCCCATTAGGGAAGTTTCTAGTGAAGTATCTATCTTCAAGCTCACTGGTTCTCTATTCAACCCTGTCAAAGACATTCTTCATTTCCCTTACAGTGGTTTTTAAAAATTTCTATTGCCTTTTGATTTTTTTCTAAGAGTTTCTATTTCTCTGCTTATATTACCCATGTTCTTGCATGTTGTCTAGTTTTTTCATTATAACTCTTAAGATATTAATCATAGTTATTTTAAATTCCCTTCTGATAATTCCAACATTTATTCATATCTGAGTGTAGTTCTGATACTTGCTTAGTGTCTTCAGGAAATATTTTTCTTGCCTTTAAAAAGCCTTTGAATTTTTTTGTTGGAAGCTAGACATGACTCATCAGATAATTAAAAACTGAGGGAAACAAGCCTTTAGTGTGATGTTTTATGTTAATCTGGTTAGGAGTTGGACTGTGTTTAATGTTTGTGCAGCTGTAAGGATTCTAGTTCCTTTTGTGTCCTTGTCTTTGTATTTCCTGGAGACTTTGAGCTTCCCTAAGTATTCCTTTTCAGAAAGAGTCCCTTTCTTACAGCTCATTCAGCTTAATTCACTGTTATACTGGATTGCTGTTTGGTGTGGTGATAAAGGGTGGGGGGAGGGGAAACATACAATTACCTTATGATTAAATCCCAGTCTTTTACTGGACCTGTGTCCTTAGGTTCTGACTTTCACAAGTGTTCCCTAGCTTACCCTCCTCGAGTGAGACAGGAAAGTTAGAGATAGCTGAAATGAGAGAATATCCTTCTCCCATTTGGGACAAGGTCTTTGTTATAGAGAAGACTCTGGGCACATTTCACATTGGTTACTCTTCTCCTCCCACTTCCATAAGATCCCAAGGACATCTTTTTCAACATTTCACACTGGTGATGTTTCTGGAGGTAAATTCCATGAAAGTGTGGGGGCCCCTAAGACCCGAGGATTTTCTTACTCTCATACTAGCCCACACTCAGTCTCCAGAAATTAGTGAAGATTGTCATTTAAGTGTTTTTACAAGTTAATAGCCGCAGTGGCTTCTGCTCCTGATAAGAAAATCTTGACTGTGTCTCTGCATTCACCTCTCTCTCCAGATTTGGGGATGGCATGTTTCCCTGTAACCTTAGTTCTCTGATAGGTCCTTGAAAATTATTGACTTTCAGTCTGCTCAGTTGAAAAGACAGGAGTTATAAGAAAAAGTGTGATAACTTCTCAGATTTTTACATTTTGGAGCTGAAACTGGAATTCCCTGCAAATGTTCTCTGTAAAGAGTTATAGAGTATTTTCAGCTTTGTAGGCCACATGGTCTCTCTTGTAACTAATCAACTATGTTGTTATACTGTCAAAACAACAAGAGATGATACATAAATGAATGAATTTGATGGTGTTGGTGGTGTTCCAATAAAACTTTATTTATAAAAACAAGGAATTGGCTGGATTTGGCCTGCAGGCAATAATTTCCTGACCCCTGATTTGAAGCATAGATTGATAAACCTGAAAGCCAGAAATTATTTGTGTAGTTTGTTGAGTGGATTAATGAATGAATCTGTCTGCATATTAAAATGTCTTCAAGAGATTTGATGATGCCACAAATATGCTTCTGTGTCAAAACTATCAGTTAGAAGAGTTTTAATAGCCCATACATTTCTGCTGTTACAACTTTAATTATAGGCTTTATTATATATACCCAACTTCATATGAAAGGGAGGAAAATGTCACTTAGTGTTCTCTTGGAATTACTTTTATTCTCTACTTCGCAAAAGAATAATATTTGAGTCTAAATAATACAAGGCAAACAGTGAGCTATTTCCACTTAATTATAATTCAAAAATGATAATTTTTATTGCCTGCAGTAAGAAATATAATAAAACTTTAAGCACCTAGGACTCAAGTAACTGTATCCCTCAAGAAATCAGCATCTTTAAAAAACAAGAGACCTTCACAGAGTTAAAGAGTTAAAGCTTCACAGAATAAAAGAGAAAAATAGCACTGTCTAACCTCATGAATTTAAACTATTTGAGGAAGAGTTATGTGAGTGAAAAGCATAAATTTTAGTGGACCAAAGAAATATAACAGGTTTAAAGAATGGGAGAACCAATTTAGGATTTTTGTTACCTAAGTTAAAACTGTCTAATGCCAGTAGTAAACATCCAATATTTTGGGGAAATCATCTATAGAATAACTTTTCTAAAAACCCGTAAGATGAAGATGCTTCAGTATGAAATATATAAAACATTATCCGCAAACATTTCCCTTTCTGAATCTACAATATTCCTCTCAAATTGCAAACTACGAAAATACAGAACCTCAGTGAATAGAATTTAACTAATATATTTTATGTATGTGAATTTACTTTCTGCCAACTTCTCAGACCTGGATTCCACTTTGATTTATTGTTCTCTGGCTTCTGGGAGCTAATCTGTCTTTCCTGAAACTGCTTAAATCCTCTCTTACTTATTCATTACTTCAACAATTAGTTCAAGTTGCTAACATATATAAAAGCAGATGATAGCATAAGTCAGCAAATGAGTATGTGCTGCCTGTGTTATTGAGGCTGGCTGGTTCACTTCAATGACTACTCTCACTTTTTATCCAAGTTGTGTAAAAGAGAGAGGCATATAGGATGGTAGCTAATGAGTTTGAGAATTCAATTTCTAGAAAACCCAATTTAGATATTTTGGCCAAGATCAATGGTTTGTCATTTAAATTTAAAATTTTACAGTCTTATACATTCTTGTTAAGAGTAAAGTTTATTTAAATTGTCATTTTATTATTAATGTGAATGAGTTGTACTTTTCTGTTACATCTTGTAATTATTTATTGCTGGTATGTAAGTCAGGCTTTGAATGTTTATCCAGAATTATCTTATCAATAGTAAACTTTTATGTTATTTTTGGTTTCCTCAATAAACAATCATTACTGGTATCAGTACAACATGGAATGAATACAGGAAGAGACAAAAGATGAAGATGGAGAAGATGTTGGGTCCATAGTAGCCATGTTTTGATATGTAGCTCCATCCTATTGGTCACAGTTGACTGAACCATGTATAGATGACACATGCTGAGTCAGTCACTCTCTTTCCTTAGAATTTAGAACAAGAACTGAAAATAACAAAACATTCTCTGCAAGTGCATGCAAGTATAATACGTAAAGTGAAAAGTTTAGTGGCAGTCATATAAAAAGAATATTGTACATAGTAGATTTATACAGGCCCTCATAAAGAAAAAAGGACGAATAGAGAGTCCTGGCTGCTTTCCAGCTCTTTCCTAAGCTGGCTGCATTCCTGCCCTTGAGTTTCACGAGACACTGCTGTATCCTTATAACACATTCCTCTTTTGCTAAAGCAAGTTTGATTTGCTTTCTCTCACTTGTGACCAAATAACCTAAGATAATATGTCTTACCATTATCACAGCAGCTTTTCCAAATTTTTCTATAATTATTTACTTACCCACAGAGATTCTTTAAGTAGGTAGCTATCACTTATTTTTTTCATATCCCTAGCACTGAGTCAGTACTCAATAAATATCAGCAAAGTGATGAAAGAGAAAAGCTTGTCTGGGTGGGAGACACAGCATGATGAAGACTGATACAACAGCCATTACTTCTCAAATGGAAATGTTTCTTCATGAACTATTGGTTTTTTAAACCCTTAGAAGAGCTTTCCACAAACTGCATTCAGTGGCTACCCACTGTGTCAAGATGGGAATAAGTATTCAATGTAAAATGCTTTCACAGTAATTATGTATGGGAAATACTGTGTTACACAAGTTAGCAATTTTCTTTACCATAGTAATTCTAAAAGCCTTTAAAATGACATCGGTACACTGCAAATCTTCAAGAGGTGATAAAACAATGAGGATTTCCCAAACTCTTTGAACATGGGATTCTTTTACCACAAAACTTGACAGAACTCAAGTCAACAACAACAAAACAAACAAACACAACTAAAAACTGCTCTTAAAACAGGCAAAGGACTAAAATAAACATTAGTCCAAAGAAGATATACAAAAGTTAACAAGCACATGAAAAGATGCCCAACATCGCTAATCACTATGGAAATGTAAATCAAACCCACAATGAGATATCATCTCACATCCATTAGGATGACTACTAAAAAAATAGTAAATAGCAAATATTCGTGAGGATATGGAGAAATTGGAAAGCTTGTGCACTATTGGTAGGAATGTAAATGGTATAGCCACTATACAAAATAGTATTGGGGTTTCTTAAAAAATTAAAAATGGAATTACCATATGATCCAGCAATTCCACTTCTAAGTATATACCCAACATAATTGAAAGCAGAGTCTTGAATAGGTATTTGTAAACCCTTGTTTATAGCACCATTATTCACAGTAGCCAAAGGGTGGAAGCAACCAACTGTTCATCTATGGATGAATGAATAAAATGTGATATAAACATAAAATGGATTATTTATTATTCAGCCTAAAAAGGAAGGAAATTCTGACACATTACAATGTGAATAAACGTTGAAAACATGTAAAATAAAACAAGTCAGTCACAAAAAAACAAACAAATACTGTATGATTTCACTTATATGAAGTACTAGAGTAGTCAAATTCATAAATAGAAACAATAGAATGACGATTGTTAGGGGATTGGGGGAAAAAGGAATGGGGAGTTATTTTTTAATGGATACAGAGTTTCACTTTTGGAAGTTGAAGAGTTCTGGAGATTGGTAGCACAACAATGTGAATTTACTTGACACTACTGAACTGTACAGTTAAAAATGGTTAAGCAAGTGTTGGAGAGGCTGTGGAGAAAAAGGAACCCTCATACACTGTTGGTGGGAATGCAGACTGGTGCAGCCGTTATGGAAAGCAGTGTGGAGCTTCCTCAAAAAATTACGAATAGAATTACCATATGACCAAGCAATCCCTCTGCTGGGTATCTATCCAAAAAATCTGAAAACATTTATACATAAACACACGTGTGCTCCAATGTTCATTGAAGCTTTGTTTATGGTGGCCAAGACATGGAAACAACCAAAATGTCCTTCGATAGATGAATGGATAAAGAAGTTGTGGTATATATACACAATGGAATACTATTCGACGGTAAGAAAAGATGATATAGGAACATTTGTGACAACATGGATGGATCTTGAGAGTATAATGCTAAGCGAAATAAGTCAGACAGAAAAAGCATAGAACCCTATGATTTCACTGATATGTGGTATATAAAGCAAAAACAACAAAAGAATAAGACAACAAATGAGAAACAAAAACTCATATAGACACAGACAATAGTTTAGTGATTACCAGAGGGTAAGAGGGGTGAGGGATGGGAGATGAGGGTAAGGAGGATCAAATATATGGTGATGGAAGGAGAACTGACTCTGGGTGGTGAACACACAATGGGATTTATAGATGATGTAATACAGAATTGTACACCTGAAATCTATGTAATTTTACTAACAATTGTCACCCCAATACATTTTTAAAAAATGGTTAAGATAGTAAATTTTATATTATGTGTGTTTTACCACGATTAAATTAAAAGAAAAAACTTCCCAGAACAGTGTCATCAGAAAAAAATATTTTTAGAAATAATGCCAAGACAATGTTTTGCTCCCAAAAGCACATACATGGAGCAAAGCCATTGTAACATGAAGAAATGGTAATGATTAACTTTCCTTTTCTGTGAAATTTCCCCATAGTAAGTTTCAAGATAATCGGTATAATGCAGTACCCACTTGTTTCCTCTTACTTGAGAGTGGGTGAAAATCGCAGTTACATTTTTTTTCCTGAAGGATAACTTTTAGCATTGTATTAGGTTGGCCTCTTCTTTCCGTCTTTAAATATATGGTGTCAGAGAATGATGACATGAAGAGAATGTTCAGGGCTGATAGATAGCAACCATCTCCCTCTACCTATTCCCCTAATTCAGTAGCCTAAACACATAGCCCCAAGGAGACCTCTAAGGGCGTGTGTAGACTTCTAAGGATCTAGCAATAGTGGGTAAAGTGCTAAATGCCAAGGTTTTGGGGAATTTATCTCATTTGAGCAAAATCCTCTGGACCTCCAAAGCTTCTCTTTTACTTCTGATCACATATTCTAAGAGACAATAAAGTCACAGTTTGTTATAATCCTACTGCTGCCATTTGCAAGCTTCCATCTCATCACATAACCTCTCAGTAGCTGTTGTCCTCTCTGAAACCTGGGGCCAATACAAGAACAACCTTCTTGCAGCCATCCTGAAGGGTAATGAATAGAAATGAGTTATAAATATAAAATGATGTATAAATCTTTTAGCTCCAGAGACTTGGGATGTTTTAAGTACACAAAGGACAGACTGATAAGACTATCAATCCTGTCTCTAACGTACAGACATTTAGAAAGTGGGATCCCATCTATCGAGGCTCTTAGGGCCTCAGTTTAAAAAAAAAATCAATGATTTCCATCAATGTAGAGAAATATGCCCTTTTGCCTTTCTGGGGCAAATTTAATGAATTTTCCTGTAAATGTTATGGTCATATGAGATGAGGTTACATTTTATCTGCAGTATAGCTAGATTCATTATGGACAATTTTCTTATTCAGAGAGTATTCTGCTCTACAGATATGCTGCTCTGCTTGCATGTGGCTACATTGGAGGCATCAGATTGAGTGAATATTAATGATGAGGTTGTTTCCATATTATATAGCTAGCATACTGAAAGAAAAACAATTCAAGTTAAAAAGAACAAAGGCTGACAGTTTTAAAACATTAATGGGGTGCTATTTTCAACTGTGTTGAGTTTTAATATTGAATAACTTGGTCTTCATTTAGAACTTAGTATTTAAAATTACATTTCTCTGGAGGTTCTGAAAATATGATAATAGTTGACTAATAGTCTCTCTATTGTTGAAGTAATAAGCAACATTCAACTGTGCCCAATTATATTTATGCAGCTTTTTCAAAACAATCTGTAGGCTTGCACCCACCAAAATTTTACTTTGGATTAAAAATTCAATTTGAAAGAAGAATGTGTGTTTATGTGCAACTAATTTAAGGGCCTTTGCATAGAAGCTTCAAGCCTAGAGTTAATAAAAAATGAAACCATTTAATTAGTAGTCCTGAAAACAAAATACCTTCCTAGTCAATTAGGAGAAATATGTGTTGGCCTAATCAGCTGAATCATTACTATGCTGATGCAGTACACTGGTAATTTGTCTTCAATGTCTGGCATTCTACATTTTGAGGAAATTAGGTGAAGAAGATGCATATCCCTGCAGGTCTAGTTCCTGTAGCAAAGTTGCTGCTATCCCACTCCAAACACATCTTGTCAACCTCCCATTCATAGGTAGGTCTGGAATCCTACAGAAAACATTTAAGCCATTGAGGGAAATGAGATAGCAATAAAGATATTTTTCTCTTCATTTGCTTCCTGAGCCTGAGAAACAGTGTTCATACAGCCTTCTTAGATGTAAAAGAAATAATAAAGTAGACTAGCCTCGTCTTTTTTTTACTGTAAATCAGAATTGAGCTAATAAAACTCTTTCCAGAAGAAAGGGGTAAAATATTCTTCATTTCTACTTTCCTTTCTCTTCCTCTTTCTCAGAGCCTCTTTTTCCCCTCTGACTAGCTTTTCCACCAGGAGATAGGAGCAAAGGTACAATACTGGCTGTGATTAAGGAAAGGAGCTTAGAGAAGCCATCATTTTACAAATAAGCAAACTTATTCTCAATTACCAAGTGACTTCTCCAAGGTCAGGTTCAGCCACCTTCTCAGTTGTGTCAAATCCATGTGTGCGTGTACTAAGAAGCAGACCCAAATAAAACCACAACAAAAATCAAAACAAAAACATTGTGAAATCCTGTTTCCCTACTAGAAAGACAGCTAGATACTTTGTTGAACAGCATCAGAGGCCATTTTGGATGAAATATATCCTTTTCCCATTTCAGCATAACCATCCAGATAAATGAAGCCTACCTAATCCCCACTAAATCATCAGTGAGTTTTCTTCGTAAAAATGGCAACTCTTCGCATTATCATTTCAAACCAAGCAGCCTATTAAAACACTAGGTACTTTCTTCCAAGATGCATTAGATTAGGGAATAATACCAGATCTGACCTCTAGATTTGAAGAGTTTCAGTGATGACTGTAAAAATATTTTCAATTACTTACTGAGAAGAAACCCTCCATTTGTATTTGTGAATCATCACTGCCGTTTCTGGTTAGGGTGTTGTTCTCTCTAGTGATTCTTGACTAGAAAAGGGTCAATAGAAACACGCACACACATTTACCTCACTCGTGAGCTCATAATACTGTATGTTCTAAAGACTTTTACAGATGGTCTTAAAGACAAATTCTTTTGAAAGGCAAAACTCAACTTCAAAAACCAATTTTCAGGTTATAAAGGGTTAATTCTTCCTTTTCTGATCTGATTAAAACTTTGGAGACCCTACTACAGCAAGAGGCTTATCATATTCCATTTAGCATGGACTAGACCCCTTAATTACAGCTTTAAAATGTTTTCTAGGTTTCATACCCTTACCCAGAAAAGAGCAGTTTGAGAAATAATAATCAAGTTTCCTTCAAAGAAAAGAAAAGCTTTCACCTTCTGAAATTCAAGTCTTTGTGGCTTCTCACAGAAATCTGGCTCTTTCTGACAACATTTTTGTAGTCAGGGCTGAATCAGTGTCAGTACTAACAACATAAACTTTATTATGAAATGACCTGGGCATACAGATGGTTCTCTCGTTTCAAAGAGGGAAGAATGCCAGGAACACAAGCACGCGGAAGTGAAAGGCTGTGCTTGACGCACTTATAGGAATTGGATATGTTTCAGGGCACAGACGCCAGGAGTTTTGTTTTCTTTTTAATTTCATCATGCTTTTAACACCATTTTTCTTTCCACAGTCCCCTTTAATGCTTTTGAAAAGATCCATTCTTCTGAGTCATCCTAGACGATGGAGAACAGTGTGAGCTTGAAGCTGAACAGAAGACTCTCCCTCCTCTGACTGGTAAGAGGTGGCGCTCTAAGTGCCTTACATGTTCAACCTTCAATTAATTTAACTAACACTATCCCCCCATTGGTAATGAAGACAAATAGTGCTGTAGTCTTTGGGTATAGCCTCAATATTTACTTCTGGTAACAGGCAAGGATATACTTCTCAGACTCCAGGAATTATAAAAATAATTTTGGAGAAGACATTTTTGACTCTCTTTCTCTTTGCCACAGAGGAGGAGGGCCACAGGAATGGTGAAGAAAGCTGAAATAAAGAGAGAGGGTACACAAACTTGAACTCCCCCTTAATCTGACTTCAGACACCCTATTATGTAGAGTTGATTGCAACTGTTATTTACCAAGTATGGTAGATCCCTACCACCACCACACCCGTGTCTCCTTCAGTCCTTATATTTCAGTGCCAACTGCCAGCTGCCAGCATCTGCCTTTCTTTGCCCTTGGGCTTTCTCTGGCCTTAAATTCCTCAGCACTTCTACTCCCCCATACAAATATGAGGCCACAAATGCCAAGAAATAAATGCCTCCCTACAAGAACAGCCTTTGACCAGTGACTCACAGAAGTTGGTGCATAAATATCTCAGTGCCTTTGTCCCTCAGGTGGCATAAGTCTGAAGTGTTGACCTCTTCTGGGCCCCAGAGTGCTCCAGTGTGATTAAGCTGCAGTTGCCTACAATAGTAATAACACAACTTTATTTTCTGGATTCCATTCTTTGTTTTACTCTTCTACTATGTCTCTTGAAATCACACCCTAAATAAACTACTTGAACCTAAATCTATGTCTATGGGTTGGCTTAAGACAGTTTTGGGATGTAGACTCTAAAGGAAGAGGAGGAGCTGCTTTGTTAGGTGAGGTTCATATATACAGTGGGTGCCAAAAAATGTATACACATTTTAAGAAAGGAAAACACTGTATTAAAATTGTAATAATATATACCAATAACAAAAGATGAATAAATTCATTGGTAGAGGTATATATATATATTCAACAAAAGATGAATACATCCATTGGTAGAGTTGTATATCTGTACACACATGATATAGGTATACAACCCATCCTGTTCTATATATACCTCTACCAATTGATGTTAGCTTTTGTGGCAACTTTTCCCCTCATGATTAAATTTTACTTGATTTCATTTGGATATAAATGGTGAGGATGTCTCCTACCTCATACTCCAACACCTGCTTCATTTCTCCCTGTTCTATGTTGATGGGTCTTCTGATGACCACCCCTACCCTACCCATAGGTTTAGCTTCACTCAACTTCTGAGTCCTCATAAACGTTTTCACACACACACGCGCACACACACACACACACACACACACACACACACGGTTCTTAACATTTTTTATGCTATGAAATCCTTTGGCAGTCTGTGAACACATTTCAGAATGTTTTTAAATTCATAAAATAAAATGTATAGGATTGCAAAGGAATAGAGTTATAATGAAATATGAATGGTAGCCTGGACTCCAGATATTCCTATACACATACATGTAAATTCAAGGAACTTCGGCCCTTATCATTCTCTTCTTTTCCCCCATAAGGCCATAGGACTTATAATTAAATCATGATGTCACACTTGCTGACTTCCTGGACTCTTCAGGCTCTCCAGTGCCAAGTTCAGAGGGAAGATTTTGTGCCCCAGAAGAGAAGTCCTTATCTGTGTTGCTCCTGATTTAATGTCTTACCTCTGCTTTTCCCCATCTTTTATAAGTAGGACCTCTCTATGGATTACTTAGTTACCTAGCTAGCTTTCTGCCCTGACATGAGATTGTTGCCTGCCATGGATCCCTGCTTTGTTCTCATAGCCTCAAATCTTTCAACATTACCTCCATTATACCTCTTCATTATACCAATACCTCACTAACTAAGGCCTTCTTTGTTACGAACAGAGATACCGTTTATGATTTCTTTAATTTTCTTTAAAATACTTCAGAATAGACTACGTGATATAAATATGTCAGTTTTAATCTACCCTTAGGAGAAATTAGTGATCCTAGTCAGGAATCCATATCCCTGGAATGGTCAGGTAACAACTAATAAGAAAGGCCATTCCAGGGATGGCTACTACAAATGTCTCCATATCTTTATCTCCCATCCACACTAGGTTTTGCTAATTGGCATAATCAACGGTAGAAATGGATTTTCATTGCTGAAATTTATAGCTTGTTATTAGGCTAAGACACGTTAGAAATGGCTCTCATGGGTGCAATTGGTGACACTCAAGATGTATTTATTGGGCAAAATACTCAAAAGCACCACTCATCTTTAAGAATCAAGCAAGCTCTTTACATTTATCATTGGTTTGGGCACATGTTTAACCCAAAACTCAGAACCCAGTTGTTGTTCTGGAATATTCCTGATCACCTCTTTATAGTGGATGTTTAGCGGGTCCCACCACTATAATAATATTGTAGTTGTCAGGTGAACATTTTATGCAAGTTACTTATGGAGTACCAGAAAGAACAGAATTCTAGGATTTTAGTTTGAAAATATATGGCACTTCTTGTTTACTCGTTAATAAATGTGTATGTGTGAAGCAAGATTTGGTCGGAGACTTTCTTTTATTACCAAATTGCAAGAGATGTCAACCTTCACCTACCTCTAAGTTTTGGTGGTTTCTGAGAGCTTCCAGAATGAGCCTAAGAATTGTGATGATCAAATCGCCTTAGCTCCTTGCCCTACTGCTTCATCAGAGGATAGTATAGATTTCCAATTATGCGCAAGACTATCTTGTTGAATACCCTGATGCCAACCATTTTCCACAGTGAGGATTAGGATTGTTTCATCCCATTGGGCTGCCCTCTTTGGTTTCAACTTTGGCCTATAGTGAGTCTTCCCTAGCCTTCATCTTATCCTGAATATCTTTCAGCCCTGTTATGCCTGGTTCCTTACCATTACTGGTATCAATTACATTCATTCCATCATTCATTCAACAATTATTAGTTGAGCACATTCTATGTACCATGCTGGGTTCTAGACGCAGATGATATTTCAGTCAATAAGACAAATAAGACCTTATGAGTAAAAATGAAAATAACAGGGTGTAAATGTCTAACTATTATGTTGCTTTGTACACCTGAAACTAATGAAAATAATGAATAAAATAGTTAACAAATCAATAGAATAATTTAAGATACTAATAAGTGTTATGACAAAAAATAAGATTGTGGATATGGCATTGCAGCACGGGGTTGGCTATTTTGGAAAGGATGGTCAAACAAAGCTACTCTGAGAATTAATAAGGAGTACACTAACTAAAAATATTATAATTCTTTCTATCTGAGCACTCTATACTTAATATTAGTAATCAGTGTGATTTGCAGTGAAGGCTGGCTCTGAGAGCTGTAAAGAGTTCATTTTTAACCTTTTATGAAGAGCCGGATCCTTGTCTGTGCATGTACCTCAACTCAAGGTTTAACCAAAGGGTGAAAATATCCACTAAAAAAACAATATCCAGAGATGTCATCAAAATGGCGTCATGAGGTGAGCCTTTGTAAAGCTCCCCTGGAATTTACAACTAATCGAAAAGCAATAACTCCACAAAGGACTCCCTGCAAAGCCGACAGGCAAGACATAGAGGCCCACTACTGAATTCACCTAAAGGTGGGCGAATCGCGCAAGCAGGAGAGGAGGGGAGGAAGAAGTGCGGAGACAGAGCTGAAAGGGCTCAGGACGGAGACCTAGCTCAGTGCTCCGAGATCGCTGCATCCCGGAGCAACCACAGCTGCGGGAGAGGGAAGAACTCGGACTGCTAGGGCTCCGCTTATGGCCCACAGGGCTGAGGGGGCAGCATATAACATGGCTGAACCCAATGCTCACAGCAGAGACTTTTGAGAAAAGACTGAGGGAAGAAGGCTGAAAATGGTGGTTAAGTCCTCAATGCTGAGCAGAGAACGGAAGTCTTAGGCACTGAGACTAGCCGCCTTCACCCTACCCCCACAGAGCTCACCCTGACCCCACTTGCCCGGTGCTAGAAGTGGAAGAGTAGCAGTCTCAGATCAAAAGAACACAATATTTGCTGTTCTGAGAACTGTAGACCACAGACACAGTTTCGCAGCCGAACTAGTTCCAGCAAAGGGGAGGGAGCTGTGGAAGCAGGACCGGCTGTGATGGTGGTCGCCGCCATTGCTCTGGGTCACCTCTCACAACTCACCCCACCCTGGACCCACCTATCTCTGCAGATCCCTGCAGGAGTAAACAGAACTGGTGAAACATACGGGCTCTAAATCTGGTGCAGGAAGAGCTTTGGAACTTCGAAAGCTCTCTGCATCTCTACACGGACACTGCGCCCTATGACCCAGGAAAACTATTAACAGAGGATAAGCCTGTCTCCCAGGGAATGCCCCTATAGTGTGAGAAGCTGGAACAGTGCACAGAACACATAGCACTACCATGTGAGAGAGAGAAAAAAGGCTGCAGTCAGAGAGAAAATAAAACATTCTACCAACAAGTAATGGAAAACAAAAGAAAAACCTCTTCCCATCAACCTATTGTAGATGTCACTTCTATAGATGTCTAGGAAAAGAAATAATAAATCAGTAATTGCCATGAATAACCAAGGCAACAAGAAACCTCAGAAAGAAAGTGAAAAGTCTCTAGAAAAGGAACTTAAAGATATTGAAATATGTGACTTAAATGACAGAGAATTCAAGATTGCAGTTCTGAAAAAACTCAACGAGATGCAAGAAAACACAGAAAGGCAGTTTAATGAACTCAGAAACACAATCAAAGAAAAACATGAGTATTTTACGAAAGAGATTGAAATTTTAAAAAAGAATCGAATACAATTTATGGAGAGTAAGAAATCAATAGAAGAAATTAAGAATGAAATAAGCAGCTTAGGTAGTAGAGTTCACTCTATGCAGGAAAAAAATCAGTGACATTGAAGATAGAAACCTGGAAATTACACAGATGGAAGAAGAAAGAGACTTGAGACTTAAAAGAAATGAAAGAACTCTACAAAAACTTTCTCACTCTATCAGAAACAGCAATATAAGAATAATCGGCATATCCTAAGGAGAAGAAAGAGAGAAGGGAACAGAGAATATATTCAAACAAATTGTTGATGAGAATTTCCCAAACTTGTGGACAGAACTGGATCCTCAAATTAAAAGAAGCAGATAGAACACCTAATTACCTCAATCTCAAAAGGCCTTCTCCAAGGCACATTGTATTGAAACTGTCTAAAATCAACGACAAAGAAAGAATCCTCAAGGCAGCCAGGGAAAAGAAGACTGTAACCTACAAAGGAAAGCCCATTAGATTATCATCAGATTTTTCAGCAGAAACTCTACAAGCCAGGAGGGAGTGGAACCAAATATTCAAACTATTGAAAGAGAGAAATTATGAGCCAAGAATAATATATCCAGAAAAGATATCCTTTAGATATGAAGGAGGAATAAAGACCTATCCAGACATACAGAAGCTGAGGAAACTTTCTAATACACGACCTGCACTACAAGAAATACTAAAGGAGGCTATTCGACCAACAACAGCAGGGACAATTTGTGGCAAAATAAAAAGGGGGAGAGTAAAGGCTTGAACCGGAATATGAATGGAGAAAGTAAGCACGCTGAAGAAAATGGAATACTCTAAATATCAAACTTTCTATTACATAAACTTAAGGGTAACCACTCAAAACAAATCCAAAACTGAAATATATACTGTAATAAAAGAAGAAACAGAGGAAAACATCGTAGAATACCACCACACAGAAATAATAGACAACAACAAAAAAGCAAAGAAACAATGGAGACACAGCCTTACAAGAAAACTAAAGATAGAATGACAGGAAATCCTCACATATCAATAATCACCCTAAATGTAAATGAACTGAACTCACCAAGAAAAAGGCACAGAGTAGCAGATTGGATCAAAAAACTAAACCCATCCATCTGCTGTCTCCAAGAGACACATCTCAGCTACAAGGACAAGCATAGACTCAAAGTGAAAGGGTGGAAATTGACACTCCAAACAATGGTACCCAGAGAAAATCAAGTGTAGCCATAATGATATCAGATGAAACAGACTTCAGGTTGAAAAATATAACAAGAGACAAAGATGGACATTTCATCATGGTAAAGGGGACTATACAACAAGAAGACATAACAGTCATCAATATTTATGTCCCCAATCAAGGAGCACCAAAATATACCAAGAAACTACTAACAAAACTAAAGGGAGAAATTGACCAAAACACAATTATACTAGGGGACTTAAATACATCATTGACAGCTATGGATCCAAACAGAAAATAAACAATGAAATAGCAGCCTTAAATGACACATTAGATGAAATGGACATAATTGACATATATAGAGCCCTTCATCCTAAAACATCAGACTATACATTCTTTTCGAGTGTACATGGAACATTCTCAAAGATAGACCATATATTGGGACATAAAATCAGCCTCGGCAAATTTATGAAGATTGAAATCATACCAAGCATATTCTCTGATCAAACGGCTTTGAAATTGGATATCAACTGTGAAAAGAAAGCAGGAAAAAACAGAAATACATGGAGATTAAACAACTTTTCTAGACCCGTACTTTTAAAGAACGACCGGGGTCAAAGAAGAGATTAGAGGACAGATTAAAAGATACATAGAAACAAATGACATTGAAAATACATCCTACCAAACTTTTTGGGATGCAGCGAAAGCAATTTTATGAGGGAAATTTATATCATTACAGGCCTATCTCAAGAAACAAGAAAAATCCCAAATAAATAACCTTATGTTACACCTTATAAAACTAGAAAAAGAAGAACAAGCGAAACCCAATGTCAGCAGAAGAAAGGAAATAACAAAAATCAGAGCAGAGCTCAATGAAATAGATAACAAAAAGACAATAGAAAAAACTAATGTGACAAAGAGCTGGTTCTTTGAAAAGATTAACAAAATTGACAAACCCTTGGCTAGACTCACTAAGATAAAAAGAGAGAAGACACTAATTAACAAAATCAGAAATGAAAAAGGGGAAGTTATCACGGACACCACAGAAATACAAAGGATTATCCAAGAATACTATGAAGGACTATATGCCACCAAATTTAATAACTTAGAAGAAATGGACAAGTTCCTAGAAACATATAGCCTTCCAAAGCTGAATCATAAAGAACTGGAAAATCTTAACAGGCCGATCACCAGTAAGGAAATTGAATCAGTCATCAAAAACCTTCCCAAAATCAAAAGTCCTGGACCAGATGGCTTCACCAGTGAATTCTACCAAACCTTCAAAGAGGATCTAATACCAATCCTGCTCAAACTCTTCCAAAAAATTGAAGAAGAGTCAGTACTCCCTAAGTCATTTTATGAGGCCAACATTACCCTGATACCAAAACCTGGGAAGGACAACACAAAAAAAGAAAACTACAGACCTATATCTCTGATTAATACAGATGCTAAAATCCTAAACAAAATTCTAGCAAATCGAATACAACAATGCATTAAAAAGATTATTCATCACGACCAAGTGGGGTTCATCCCCGGGGCACAAGGATGGTTCAACATTCGCAAATCCATCAATGTGATACATCACATAAACAAAATAAAGGACAAGAATCATATGATTCTATCAATTGATGCAGAAAAAGCATTTGATAAGATACAACATCCATTTATGATTAAAACACTTACTAAAATTGGTATAGAAGGAAAATACCTCAACATAATAAAGGCCATATACGACAAGCCCTCAGCTAATTTCATAATTAATGGTGAAAAGCTGAAGCCCTTTGCTCTACATTCAGGAACACGACAAGGTTGTCCCCTATCACCTCTGCTTTTCAACATAGTGTTGGAAGTCCTCGACAGAGCTATCAGGCAAGAGAAAAAAATAAAAGGCATCCAAATTGGGAATGAAGAAGTTAAATTGTCACTCTTTGCAGATGACATGATGCTATATATAGAAAACCCTAAAGACTCCACCAAAAAGCTATTAGAAACAATCAATGAATACAGTAAAGTTGCTGGCTACAAAATCAACGTACAAAAGTCCATTGCTTTCCTATATACCAACAATGAAATCTCAGAAAAAGAGATAGAAAAAACAATTCCTTTTGCAATTGCAGCAAAAAGAATAAAATACCTAGGAATAAACTTAACCAAGAATGTGAAAGATTTATATGCTGAAAACTATAAGACATTTTTGAAAGAAATTGAAGAAGACACAAAGAAATGGAAAGACATTCCGTGCTCATGGATTGGAAGAATCAACATAGTTAAAATGGCCATATTACCCAAAGCCATATACAGATTTAATGCAATCCCCATTAAAATCCCAATGGCATTTTTTAAAGAAATAGAACAAAAAATCATCAGATTTGTTTGGAACCACAAAAGACCCCGAATAGCCAAAGCAATGTTTAAAAAAAAGAACAATACTGGAGGTATCACACTCCCTGACTTTAGCTTGTACTACAGGACTACAATAATCAAAACAGCATGGTATGGAAGAAACACAGACATATAGACCAATTGAATAGAATTGAGAACCCAGAAATAAAACCACATAAATATGGACAGATAATTTTTGACAAAGAAGCTAAAAACATACAATGGAGCAAAGACAGCCTCTTTGATAAATGGTGCTGGGATAATTGGAAAGCCATATGTAAAAGATTGAAACTGGACTGCTATCTGTCACCATGTACCAAATTAATTGAAAATGGATCAAAGACTTAAGCATAAGACCTGACACAATAAACTGCATAGAAGAAAACACAGGTACTAAACTTATGGACCTTGGGTTCAAAGAGCATTTTATGAATTTGACTCCAAAGGCAATGGAAGTAAAAGCTAAAATAAATGAATGGGACTATATGAAACTTAAAAGCTTCTGCACAGCAAAAGAAACCATCGACAAAATAAAGAGGCAACCAACTGAATGGGAGAAGATTTTTGCAAACAGTGCCTCCGATAAGGGGCTAATATCCAAAATATACAAGGAACTCATGAAACTCAACAACAAAAAAACAAACAGCCCAATTGAAAAATGGGCAGACGACCTGAAGAGACATTTCTCCAAAGAGGACTTACAAATGGCAAATAGACATATGAAAAAATGCTCAACATCACTAATCATCAGAGAAATGCAAATAAAAACCACAATGAGATATCACCTCACCTCAGTCAGAATGGTTATCATCAACAAGACAAATACTAACAAGTGTTGGAGAGGCTGTGGAGAAAAAGAAACCCTGATACACTGTTGGTGGGAATGCAGACTGGTGCAGCCGTTATGGAAAGCAGTGTGGAGCTTCCTCAAAAAATTATGAATAGAATTACCATATGACCCAGCAATCCCTCTCCTGGGTGTCTACCAAAAAAATCTGAAAACATTTATCCATAAAGACATGTGTGCTCCACTGTTCATGGCAGCTTTTTTTACGGTGGCCAAGACATGGAAACAACCAAAATGTCTTTCAATAGATGAATGGATAAAGAAGTTGTGATATATATGTGATATATGATATATACTATTCGGCAGTAACAAAAGATGATATAGGAATATTTGTGACAACATGGATGGATCTTGAGAGTATAATGCTAAGCAAAATAAGTCAGAACGAAAAAGCAGAGAACCATATGATTTCACTGATATGTGGTATATAAACCAAAAACAACAAAAGAACAAGACAAACAAATTAGAAAGAAAAACTCATAGACACAGACAATAGTTTAGTGGTTACCAGAGGGTAAGGGGGGTAGGGGGTGGGAGATGAGGGTAAGGAGGATCAAATATATGGTGATGGAAAGAGAATTGACTCTGGGTGGTGAACACACAACGGGATTTATAGATGATGTAATATAGAATTGTACATCTGAAATCTATGTAATTTTACTAACAATTGTCACCCCAATAATTTTTTTAATAAAAGAACCGATATCCATTTAGTTTCATTTGAAACAATAAAATGCACCATTAGCACTTTAACATTTTTCATTGAATTATTCAATTAGATTAGTTTGTATAGACTGACTTGTTTAGCATTTTGTGGTCCACAAATAGACAAAGAAAATCAATAGAAATCCAGCTTATCTTAACTGGTATTGATGGAGTACTGAGAACCCTAAATGTGTGATTTAGAAGGCCTTTAGAAAAATCAGTCTACCTAGGCAGATAACGAGTTCCAGAAAATTAACCCAAAAATGCTCACCTTGCATAACAAAAGATCTCATGTTTGTATTGCTATTGTTTTTCAAAGATTCTAGAATTTCATGTCTTACTTACTGTAAAATAGTTTGTCATGAACTGTTTTTAATTCTAAATATAAAAGTAATATGAGCATTAAAGTTAAAATTAGGAAAATGAATCACCCACTAATCTACTGCTATCAGTTTTATATTTACCTTTCACATTTGGTGCATTAAAATATTTACTCTATCATAATCTTGAGTACATAAAATTTAATATCATGCTTTGAAACCTATTGTTATGTGTCTTTTCCATCTTGCTGTATAGTGTTTGTGTTTTGCTTAATGCCTATAAAGTATGCCATTGAGCAGCTATACCCTAATTTAATCAGTAAGTCTCCTATTTTAGGTATTCAGACTGTTTTTTCATTTCTTTAAATTAAAGTTTATAGGGGCGACGATTGTTAGTAAAGTTACATAGATTTCAGGTGTACAATTCTATAATACATTATCTATATCTCACATTGTATGTTCACCACCCAGAATCAGTTCTCTTTCCATCACCATCTATTATACCCCGTTTACCCTCTTCTTTTATTATACCCCATTTACCCTCCACCCTTACCCTCTGGAACCCCTAAACTATTGTCTATGTCTATGAGTTTTTGTTCTTTCAGTTGATTGTCTTGTTCTTTTGTTGTTTTCGGTTTATATACCTCATATCAGTGAAATCATATGGTTCTCTACTATTTCTGTCTGACTTATTTCGCTTAGTCTTTAGGGTTTTCTATAAATAGCATCATGTCATCTGCAAAGAGTGACAATTTAACTTCTTCATTCCCAATTTGAATGCCTTTTATTTCTTTCTCTTGCCTGATTGCTCTGGCAAGGACTTCCAACACTATGTTGAAAAGCAGAGGTGATAGGGGACAGCCCTGTCGTTTTCCTGAATGAAGGGCTTCAGTTTTTCACCATTCTTTATGACATTGGCTAAGGGTTTGTCGTACATGGCCTTTATTATGTTAAGATATTTTCCTTCTATACTTATTGTATTAAGTGTTTTAATCATAAATGGATGTTGCATCTTGTCAAACACTTTTTCTGCATCAATTGTTATAATCATATGATTTTTGTCCTTTATTTTGTTTATGCAATGTATCACTTCGATGGAATTGTACATGTTGAACCATCCTTGTGCCCCTGGGGTGAAACCCAGTTGGTCGTAATGAATAATCTTTTTAATGTATTGTTGCATTTGATTTGCTAGAATTTTGTTTATGATTTTTACATCTGTATTCATCAGAGATATTGGTCTGTGGTTTTCTTTCTTTGTGTTGTCCTTACCAGATTTTGGTATCAGGGTAATGTTGGCCTCATAAAATACGTTAGGATGTATTGTCTCCTTCAATTTTTTGGAAGAGTTTGAGTAGGTATTACATCATCTCTGAAGGTTTGGTAGAATTCACTAGTGAAGCCATCTGGTTCCGGACTTTTGCTTTTGGGAAAGTTTTGAATGACTGATTCAATTTTCTTTCTGGTGATCGGTCTATTTAGATTTTCCAGTTCCTCATGATTCAGCCTAAGAAGGCTGTATGTTTCTAAGAACATTTCCGTTTCTTCTAGGTTATTGAAGTTGGTAGCATATAGGCCCTCATAGTATTCTTGGATGATCCTTTCTATTTCTGTGGCATCCGTGATAACTTCCCCTCTTTCATTTCTGATTTTGTTTATTAGTGTCTTTTCTCTTTTTACCTTAGTAAGTCAAGCCAAGTTTTTGTCAATTTTATTAATCTATTCAAAGAACCAGGTCTTTGTTACATTAGTTTTCTATTGTCTTCTTGTTCTCTATTTCATTTACTTCTGCTCTAATTTTTGTTATTTCCTTTCTTCTGCTGACGTTGGTTTTCATTTGTTCTTCTTTTTCTAGTTCTTTAAGGTGAAACATGAGGTTATTTAAGATGTAACATGAGGTTATTTATTTGGGATTTTTCTTTCTTGAGAAAGGACTGTAATGATATAAATTTCCCTCTTAAAACTGCTTTCACTGCATCCCAAAAATTTTGGTAGGATCTATTTTCATTGTCATTTGTTTCTATGTGTCATTTGATCACTCCTCTTATTTCTTCTTTGACCTGGTTGTTCTTTAAAAGTATGTTGTTTAATCTCCACATATTTGTGGTTTTTTCTGCTTTCTTTTTGCAGTTGATAATCAAGTTCAAAGCCTTCTAATCAGATAATATGCTTGTTATGATTTCAATCTTCTTAAATTTGTTGAGGCTAGTCTTATGTTCCAATGTTCCATGTATACTAAAAAAAAAATATATAGTCTGATGTTTTAGGATGCAGTGCTCTATAAATGTCAGTTATGTCCATTTCATCTAATGTGTCATTTAGGGCTGCTATTTATTTATTTTCCGTTTGAATGATCTATCCATAGCTGTCAATGATGTATTTAAGTCCCCTAGTATAATTGTGTTTTTGGTCAATTTCTCCCTTTAGTTCTGTTAGTAGTTGCTTGGTATATTTTGGTGCTCCCTGATTGGGGGCATAAATACTGATGACTGTTATGTCTTCTTGTTATATAGTCCCCTTTATCATTATGAAATGTCCATCTTTGTCTCTTGTTACCTTTTTTATCCTGAAGTCTGTTTCATCTGTTATTAGTATGGGTACACCTGATTTTCTCTGGATACCATTTGCCTGGAGTGTCAGTTTCCAACCTTTCACTTTGAGTCTCTGTTTGTCTTTGCAGTTGAGACCTGTCTCTTGGAGGCAGCATATGGTTGGGTTTAGTTTTTTGATCCAATCTGCTACTCTGTGCCTTTTTCTTGGTGAGTTCAGTCCATTTACATTTAGGGTGATTATTGATATGTGAGGATTTCCTGTCATTCTATCTTTAGTTTTCTCGTAAGGCTGTGTCTCCATTGTTTCTTTGCCTTTTTGTTGTTGTCTATTATTTCTGTGTGGTGGTATTCTAGGATTTTTCCCTCTGTTTCTTCTTTAATTGCAGTATATATTTCAGTTCTGGATTTTTTTTGGGGTGGTTACCTTTAAGTTTATGTAAAAGAAAGTTTGATATTTAGAGTATTCCATTTTCTTCAGCGTGCTTACTTTCTCCATTGCCGTATTCCGGTTCAGGACTTTACTCTCCTTCCTTTTATGTTTTGGTTTCCACAAATTATCCCTATTGAGGCTGGTCAAATAGCCTCCTTTAGTATTTCCTATAGTGCAGGACGTGTGTTAGAAAATTCCCTCAGCTTCTGTGTTTCTGGAAAGGTCTTTATTCCTCCTTCATATTTAAAGGACGTCTTTGCTCAATATATTATTCTTGGCTCATAATTTCTCTCTTTCAATAGTTTGAATATTTGGTTCTATTCCCTCTTGGCTTGTAGAGTTTCTGCTGAAAAATCAGATGATAATCTAATGGGCTTTGCTTTGTAAGTTACAGTCTTCTTTTCCCAGGCTGTCTTGAGGATTCTTTCTTTGTCATTGATTTTTGACAGCTTCAATACAATGTGCCTTGGAGAAGGCCTGTTGGTGTTGAGATAATTAGGTGTTCTACTTGCTTCTTGGATTTGAGGATCCAGTTCTTTCCACAAGTTTGGGAAGTTCCCATCGACTGTTTGTTTGAATAGACTCTCTGTTCCCCTCTCTCTTTCTTTTCCTTCTGGTATGCCCATTATTCTTATATTGCTCTTTCTGATGGAGTCAGAAATTTCTCGTATAGTTCTTTCATTTCTTTTAAATCTCAAGTCTCTCTCTTCTTCCATCTGTGTCATTTTCCAGATTTCTAACTTCAATGTCACTGATTCTTTCCTCCATCTGGTCAACTATACTACCTAGGCTGGCTATTTCATTCTTCGTTTCATTTTCTTTTATTTTTTTCCTAATCTCCAGAAATTGTTTTGTTCTTTTTTAAAATTTCAATCTCTTTTGTAAAATGTTCATTTTGTTCTTTGATTGTGTTCCTGAGTTTATTAAACTGCCTGTCTGTGTTTTCTTCCATCTTGTTGAGTGTTTTCAGAACTGCAATCTTGAATTCTCTGTCATTTAAGTCACATACTTCCATATCTTTAAGTTCATTTTCTGGAGACTTTTCATTTTCTTTCTGAGCTGTCTTGTTGCCTTGGTTATTTTTGTCAATTTATGATTTCTCTTCCTTGACATCTACAGGAATGGATTCTGCATCAAGTTCATAGAAAGAGATGTTTCTTTTATTTTCCAGTAGGTGTTGGTAGAATATTTTATTTTCTCTCTGACTGCAGCCTTTTATTCTCTCTCACACTGTAGTGTTATGTTTTATCTGCACTATTCCAGCTTCTCACTCAATGGGGGGATTCCCTGGAAGTGGGCTTCCCTCTGTGAACAGTTCACATGGGTCATACTGTGCCACCTCAGTGGGGGGATGTGAAGAGCTTCTGAAGTTCCAAAGCTCTATCTGCACCAGATTCAGAGCCCATGTGTTTCAGCAGCCCTGTTTACTCCTGCAGGGATCCACCCAGATAGGTGGGGACAGGGGCGGGGTTAGTTGTGAGATGTGGTCCAGAGAAATGGCGATGACCACCACCACAGCCCGTCCTGCTTCCACAGTTCCCACCCCTTTGCTGGAACTGGTTCGGCTGCAAGTCTGTCTGTGGACCACAGTTCTCAGAACTGCAAATATTCTGTTCTTTTGATCTGAGACTGCTACCGTTCTGCTTCTAGCACCGGGCAGTTGGGGGCGGGGCGAGCTCTTGGAGGGTAGGGAGAGGGCAGCTAGTCTCAGTGCCTAAGGTTTCTGTTCTCTGCTTGGCAGTGAGGCCTTAAAGTGCTGTTTTTCAGCCTTCTTCCCTTAGTCTTTTCTCCAACGTCTCTGCCATGAGCATTGGGTTCAACCATGTTATATGCTATCCCCTCAGACCTGTGGGCCACAAGCGGAGCCCTAGCAGTCCGAGGTCTTTTCTCTTCTGCAGCTGTGGTAGTTCTAGGATGCAGGGAGCTCGGAGCACTGAGCTAGGTCTGCATCCTGCGCCTGCGCGGCTCCATCTCTGCACTTCTCCCTCCCCTCCTCCCCCGCTCACGCAATTTGCCCACCTTTAGGTGAATTCAGTAGTGGGTGTCTTCGTCTTTCCTGGCTGCTATGCAGGGAGTTCTTTTTGGAGTTATATTTGTTCAATTTGTTGTAAATTCCAGGGGACATTTCAAGAGGCTCACCTCACACTGCCATTTTATGACATCACTCATGGACTGTTTTTAATTTTTGTTATTTGAAAAATATCTTACGGCATAAGACTTTTTAAGAATTTGCATTATTTCCTTAAACTAAAGTCCCAGAAGGGAAATTACTATACCAAAGGCTTTAAATAGTTTTTAAAAACTGAATATATTACATTGTATAAAATTTAGTCTAATAATCAAAGCTGCATTAATATAGAAAGGTATCAGATTTAACATACACTTACCAGCATTCATTTTTAAGACTTTACTAATTAAGTGGGTAAAAAATGTTGCCACTTTTTTATGAACATTTACTTGTTGAATTTTCTCTTTTGTTGTTGTGAATTGGCTGTTCATGTATTTTTCCTGCTTATTTGTTGGTCTTAGGATTGATCTATTTATTCAGACCCTTTATCTATTAAAGATGTTCACCCTGAGGCATTTTTGAGGCAGATATTTTTTCCAAGATGCCTTTTTGTTTTCTTTTGTGTAGAATATACAGAATTATCTGTCCTTATTTTTCTTTGTGACTATGTCTATCTCTCCTATACTTACAAAGTCATCATCTTCTGCTGTTTTTGATAAATGACCAATTTCTTTCCATTTTATGTTTGTTAGATTTTGTTCCTTTATTTATATTAGTTTATTTATATAAAACTTTTCATTCATATTTAGTGCAATATGTTCATTTTATTGTTGTCCAATTGCTAATGAATTACCGTAATTTTATTTATTTTCTATTCTTCTTTTCCTATTTTAAAGATATAAAATGGTTCTTCATATTTATATACAATGTGTTCTGTATATTTTAATAGCTTTATTAAGGTATATTTAACATACAATAAATGTACATTCTTAAAATGTATCACCACCATAATAAAGAAATGACTATACCCATCACTCCACAAAAGTTTCCTCGTGCCCTTTTGTATTCCCCAACTCTTGCTCCTATTGCCCTTCACAGCCCCTTCTTCCCATCCCCAGGCAACCACTAGCTACTATAGATTAGACTGCATTTTTAAAATTCTGTATTAAACTAATTTTTAAAAGATAAAGAAAAAAAGACACACACACACAAAATAGAATTCTGTATAAATGGAATCATATGGTGTGCACCCTTTTGGTCTGGCTAATATCACTCAGCATAAATATTTTTAGATTCATCCATGTTGTAGTGTGTATCAATAGTTCATGTATTTTACTGCTGAGCAATATTCCACTGAATGGCAGTACCCCAGATTATTTATCCATTCTTCTTTCGATGGGCATTTGGTTCATTTCATGATTGTTGACTATCACAAATAAAGCTGTTATGAACATTTATGTGCAAGTCCTTGTATGGACATATGCTTTTATTTCTCTTAGGTAAGTATCTAAGAGTGGAATGACTGAAGCATATTGTCAGTGTGTGTTAAACTTTTTGAAGAAACTGTCAAACTGTTTTCCAAATTAGGTGTCTCATATTATATTCCCACCAGCTGTGTATGAATGTTCCAGTTCTTTTACATTCTCACTAACACATGGTGTAATCAGTCTTTTTAATTTTAGCCATTCTTAGTGGGTGTGTAATGGTATCTCATTGTGGCTTTAATTTGCATTTTCCTAATAATGATGTTGAGCATCTATGTATAAAAGTTTAGAATAATAATGTTCTCTTGATGAATTGACACTGTTATTATGAAATAATCATATTATTCCTTGGCAATATTCTTTTCTCTGAAATCTTTGATATTAATATAAACACTCAAGTTTTATTTGAGTCATGTTGGCATGGTATACTTCTCCACTCTTTGACTATTAACCAATTTATGTCTATATTTACAGTATGAGTTTTGTAGATTTTGCATTTTTATCTACTTAAGCAGTCTCTAACTTTTAATTGTGATAATTAGAACTATTATGTTTACTATAATGATTGACATGGTTAGGTTGAAGCCTATCATATTGGTATTTGTTTTCTGTTTGTCCAAACTATTCTTTGTTCTCTTTTTCTGATTCCTTTTAGATTAATTAAATACTTTTTATTTCATATTATCTCCTTGTTAGATTATAGCTTATAACTATTTTATTATTTTAGTGATTGCTTTAGAGTTTATAGTATAGATCTTTAACTTATCTGTTTACTTTCAACTGTATACCACTCATATATAACTGTACACCACCTCACAAATGTATAAAAACCTTACCATAGTATACTTATATTCCTACCCTCCAGGTCTGTTTTGTGTGTTTCCATACTACATTATCACTTTTTAAGTTATCTTTTTATGATGGTAATATATGCATAACATCAAATTTACTGTCTTAACCATTTTTAAGTGTACAATTCAGTGGCATTAAGTACATTCACATTATTGTGCCATAATCATGACTACCTGTCTCCAGAACATTTTTATCATCCCAAACTGAGACTCTGTACATATTAAACAATATCTCCACATTCCTCCATTCCCTAGCCCCTAGTAAACACTATTCTACTTTCTGTGTCTATGAATTTGACTACTCTAGGTACCTCATATAAGTGGAGTGATACAATATTTGTCCTTTTGGTGTCTGGTTTATTTCACTTAGCATACTGTTTTCAAGGTTCATCTATGTTGCAGCAAGCATCAGAATGTTGTTACCTTTTAAGGCTGAATAATACTCCATTGTATGTTTATTGCATATGTTTTTTGTTTATCCATTAACCTGACAATGGACATTTGAGTTGTTTCTACCTTTTGGCTATTATGAATAATGCTGCTATGAACATTGGTGTACAAATATCTGTTTGAGTTCCTGCTTTCATTATTTTGGGTATATACCCAGAAGTAGAATTGCCGGGTTATACGGCAGTTCTATGGAAAACAGTTAATTATCCTTTGAAAAGATTTAATTAAAAATTTAAATTGTGATTTATATCTTAAATTCTTCTATATTTACCCATGTAGTTACTTTTTCTGGATCTCTGCATCCCTTTATGAAGATCCTTATTTCCAAATGAAAATTTACAAGTGTTAGCTATTCTCAAAGTTGAACTCTAGAATAAAATTGTCAACTTCCAGAAAAAAAATATCATTTAAGATCAAGCATGGAATTCTAGGTCATCTAAAATATAATTTGGGAGAGAACTATGAGAAAATAGGCAGTCTTTCCATCTGGTAACATGTCACAATTTTCCATTCATTCAGGTCTTTTCAATATACCAATGAAATTTTGCAGTTTTATTTATTCAACTTCTACATATCTTATCTGATGTTGACTTCTTCTGCTTTTAAGGGCATTATATTTCTATTGAATTGATCTTTTTAAAATTATGTTTTATATGTCTATATTATGAAAGTACAAAGTACTATTGACTTCTGAGTATTTCTCATCTACTGTTACCTTGATTAAGATTTCATTTAGACCAGAGATTGTTATTTTTACCTGAATGCCTTGGATTTCTAGGTGTACAATCAAGTCACCTCAATACAATAATTTCTGTGTTATTTTCTTTTACTCCTATGATTTACCACATTAATAAAAATTTCCAGAATGCTACTATATAAAAACAATAAACATAGATATCTGCTATTGCTGTTCCTGAATTGACAGGGACTACCTCTAGAGATCTGCTATTGACTGTAATAGGTTTATGATGAGGACTATTAATTATCTGTATTGATAGGTTTATAAGGACTATTAATTATCTATATATACATATTAATAGGAAAGCCTTCCATTCCTTTTTTAAAATACCTTTAAAAGTTTAATTTTAACAAATGACTTCCTGCAGCTAATGTACTATTGACATGATTGTATTAATGCATGTCCTTGTATTTTATCATTCCTGCATTCCTGAGATAAGCTCTACTTTACCATAGTGGGTTATTCTTGTATTATATTGTTATAGTCTCTGTGTTAGTATCTTCTTTAAGGTGTTAGTTAGCTTTGTGCTACTCTACAACTAGTCTTGAGTGGGGGAAATATATAAGAAAAACATGGGTGCTGGTCTTTAAAGGACAAGGTTTTATTTCTGTTTGGGGAGTGTTTTGCAGCATTTTTCTTACCACAAGCCTAAGAGTTTGCATTTCGTAAAATTACAGTGATTAACATAACTATAGCTGTATGGAAATATAAGTTCCAGTTAAAAATGAAAAACTTAGGAAAATTTTTATGATAATACCAGAATCCTCTCTGCAATACCCTCATTGACCTGTGCATACAATCTGGGTAGAACAAGAAATGGTGACAAGAAATTATTTTAAACATTAGAATATACATTTTAAAACTACTATCTTAAAATCAAGGTTTGTAAAAACTACATTATTGAGAAATTCTCTAGAAGTGAAAAACTAAACAATTCCATATCTTAATTCACCACCACCTTCCACATTTTCCTATTACTCTGTGGCAGTTTATTGGAAACAGGTATTGGGTATTTTGGTTGTTTTGTTTTGTTTTTGTCTTCATATCCCCAGAGCCAAGGGCACATTAATCATTCTATAAATACCTGAATAAATTAAGAGAAAAATTGGGCCATAATAAGTCGGTACTAAAGAGCAACGAAATGGGTCTTGAAACACAGCATGGCAGCAAGTGAAGCAACTGGAGAACAATTTTTTTTTATCTTATCAATTGAAATAAAATGGGGGAAAATAAAATTATCTGTGCTGTAAGTTTACTTTAGCCAAGTATATTAGATTTAGCCAGCATTGGCGTCCATTTTTTTATACTGATAATTCAGGAATTTATTTTAATACTCCAAATGCAATACCTTTCGTAACTGAAGTTGCAGGGATAACATGTCTTTTGTTGTGGACATAAACCATGGGAACTTCAGTTGCATAATCTTATTATCTGATTACAGCTGTGACTTTGAAGTAATCTCTCAGAATGAGCACTTTTGGAAGAGTTCTTGCTCATAGGCCAAGCCCAGGTTTGTAGAAGATTTGCAAATGTATTTATTAGCCCTGTTCTTTTTCTTTTGACTTCTGCTCTATTCCACTAGTGCTTCATTTAGTTTATCATCAGGCAAGAAACTACAGTAGGATTGATTTTAGTTCTACACACAAAGAGTACTCATCCAATATTGCTTTACCACGTGGTCAGTGTGAGAGCATCAGTGGACTGTACTATGTACTGTTCCATAGGGATCCCTGACACTATGTGGAGTTCAATCCTATAAAATCCTCTTAAAGAAGAATTCCAGAGTGATCTTGTCAAAAATGTTTCACCCACATCTTTGAAAAAGTGACCTGTTTGCCCTTGGTTAATGGTAACTTTCATTATAAGTTTGAAACAATTACCCAAGGATCCATGTTTTTCTCTGATTCTTAAACAATAGACCATGGAACATCTCCATTAAAATCACATAGATTTTTTTAAAACTGTTTAAAGCAATAGATTTCTGAGCTGGGACCTTAGGATAACAGTATTTTTAATTTTTTATTAAGATAATTATATAACATAAAATCCACCATTTTAAACTGCACAATTGAGTGGGGTGTTTTTGGATAGTCACATTGTTGGCAACCACCACCACTATCTAATTCCAGAATATTTTCATCTAAAATATTCTTTCATCAAAAATAAACTTTATACCTCCAAAATAACCCCTCATCCCCTAGCCAAATCACTATTCTACTTTCTACCTGTATAGTTTTGCCTAATGTAGACTTAAACATAAATGAAATCATAGAATATGTTATTTTCTTGTGTCTGGCTTGCTTCACTTAGCATAAAGTTTTCAAGGCTTATCCGTGTTGTAGCATGTGTCAGTATTTCATTCCTTTTGGTGGCTGAATAATGTCCATCATGTGGATATACCACATTTTGTTCATTCATTCATCATTTCTTTTCATTTAGGTTGTTTCCACTTTTTTTCCTATAGTGAGTAATATTGCTATGAATATTTGTGTCAAGTTTTGTTGAGAACATGTTTTCAGTTCTCTTGGGTATATACCTAGAAGAAGAATTGCTGAATCAAATGGTAACTCTATGCTTTATATTTTGAGGAACTGCCAAAAGGTTTTTGACAGTGGCTACACGATTTTACATCCCTCCAGGGCATCAGCATGCTACAGGAAAGATGGCTGAGTGTTCTCCATTCCCCAGCAAGGAAGAAGGCTGATGGCCAGAAGGAACATGGGAACCATAGCACATGGCACAGAGCAGGTAAGAAAACCAAAGGGTCACCAGGGCACCACTGCTTCTAACAGAAGGTAGCCCAAAGTATCTTTGGTTCCCCAGCAAGCAAGAAGGCAGGTGGCCTAAAGACCAACAGAACCATAGCACATGGGTCGGTGGGTGTTCAGAGGGTCCTACCAGGACACCATCTTGAGGAAACAATGTAAACAGAAGGAGCCATACTTCCCAGTATGTCAACAGTCGTGTGTCCCTAAGGATCCCAGAAATCCCAGGAGGGCAGGCAGGCTAGTGACCACGTAGGCTTCCAGGGCATCAGAACTATGCAGGAAGGGTGACCTAGAGTTCTCTCAGTTCCACAGCAAAGGGGAAGGCCAGAACAACCAGAACCATAGTATGTCCACAGGCTGTTACATGGAAGTTTCCCCCAAAGGCACCAGCATAAGGCTATGACTGTGGGCAGAATGAACTAAAGTTTTGCATCACATCAGCATGCTTGTGAACCTAAGTATCCAAGGAAACCCAGAAGGAAGGAAGGCTAGTGGCCAGGTGGGCATTCAGGGCTTCTGTGCACTGCAGGGAAGGTTGCCAAAAGTGATATCAGTTTACCAGTAAGGGGGAAGGCTGATGGCTAGGACAACTGGAAACATAGCACATGGACAGGCTGGTGGTTGGAAGGTTCTCCATGGGAGACAACATTCTGAGCAAAGGAACCATGGTTCCTCCAGAACATAGGCTTGTAGACCAAGGAATCTCAGGAGGAGGGCAGGCTAGTAACCAGATGGATCCCTCCCCCCACACCTGCCGCCTTCCATATCAAGCATCAGTGCGCTGCAGGGCAGGTGGCCAAAAGTTCACCCGTTTCTCCAGCAAGGGAAAAGGCTAGTAAATTAAGAACTAAAGGAACCCTATCATACTTGCAGGCACTGATTCTCTGGAGGCATCAGTATGAGGACAGGTTGGTGGACAGATAGGAGTCAGGTTCTCCCAGCGTCAGAGGAAGCTTGTGGGCATACGGATCTCCACAACCTTAGGTGGTAGGTAGACCGATGACCAATATTCCTACACCCCAACAGAAAATCAGTACATTGCAGGGATGGTGACTAAAAAGTGCTCTTGGTTGCCTAGCAAGGTGAAAGGCTGATAGCCAGAAGTATGTGGAAACCCTAGTGCTAGGATGGGCTAACACAGGGAAAGTTACATGAGTAACCATTCTCATGGAACTACTGTGTTTCCCCAAAAATAAGACCTAGCCGGACCATCAGCTCTAATGCATCTTTTGGAACAAAAATTAATATAAGACCCGGTATTATATTATATTACATAAGATTCAGTCTTATAGTAAAATAAGACCGGGTCTTATAATAATTTTTGCTCCAAAAGATGCATTAGAGCTGATGGTCTGGCTAGGCCTTATTTTCGGGGAAACAGTATAGTGGCCAAGAGGAGCCATGTTATTCCAGAACACCAGCAGGCATATGACCTAAAGTATCCCAACAACACCACCATATAGGTAGTCTTATGACTGATAGGCCCACAGGGCTTCAGTGTGTTGGAGGGAAGGAGGAGGAATACTTTTCTATTTCCCCATCAAGGGGGAAGCTGATGACTTGAAGAACCACTGGAATCCTGGGACATGTGTACGCTGGTGCCCGGAAAGTACTACCAGTACACCACCTCCAGGAAACTATGGTGAGAGAAAGGAGCCATAGTTTCCCAACGAAAATCAGGCTTAGGGCACAAAGGATATCAGGAAGGCCAGGAGGTGGGCAAGCTAGAGACCACATGGGAGGAGGCCTCAAGTGCTCTCCATTCTGCAGCTAAAGAGAATGCTAATGGCTGGAAAAGCAACCAGAACTATAGCACTTCTTCAGGCTGGTGCACTGAACGTTCTCAAAGAGAACAAGGTGAGGATAAGACGGTGAGCAAAAGGAGCCCCACTTCTCTAGCACAAGGGCAGGCTTTTGGCTCAAAATAAACCCAAAAGCACAGGGAGGGCAAATTGGTAACCAGATGGGCACATAGGGCATCATTGCACTGCTAGGAAGGTAACCCAAAGTGATCTCCATTCTGCAGCAATGGGAAAGGCTGATAGCCTGAAGGACATTAGGAACTATAGCATATGGGCAGGCATGTACCCCGATGGTTGCCGGCACCATCAGGAGGAAAAAATGTAACTCAAATGAACCACAGTTCTCCAGCAAACAAGCAGGTGTGTAGCCCAGGAGATCTCAGAAATCCCAAGATTAGACAGGCCAGAGACCAGCTGGGCCCTCGGAGAATCAGCATGGTATAGGGAAAGTTCACCCCTTTCCTCAGCAGGGGGAAGGAGGGTGAGTTTAAGGACCACCAGGACGCTAGCATGAGGACAGAATAGTACTCAGATGGAACAAGCAGGGCACCAGTGCAAGGCAAAGCCTTCCAAGTTTCCTTTGCGAGCGGATAGGTAGAATCCTACCTGAGACTCTCTAGCCAACATTGAGGCATGATACTAGCCAGAAGACATCCAGGACCTTGAAAGGACAGATGGCATGTGGGCAAAAGATTCCATGGGTCCACACCACAAAGGTCATACAGAAAGGACTCTGGTTCCTGAAGGGTTCCCAGGGCTGGGTCACATCGGTGAGAAGGTGAACAAAAGTGCATTCATTTCCCCGGCAAGCTGGAAGGCAATTGGCAGGAGGAAACACCAGATAGATTCTTTAAGTATACATGCTATATTCAATTCAACAGATAATTATTTAGCTATCTGAATAATATGTTTCCTTTTTTCCAGGTTTCTGTTTTATAAAACTTGATACAAAATACAATTTTTTCAAAGAGTTATTACAATTGCTAACAAATGCTCTAGAGCAGTGCTTGGCATACTTTAACATGCAGATAAATCACCTGGGGAGCTTATTAGAAATTCTGATTTAGCAGGACTGAGGCAGGACCTGAGATTCAATATATCTAATCAACATATCTAATCAGCTCCCAGGTGATGCCAATGCTGATTGGCTGCTTTTGAAGAGCAGAGATCTAGAGCTACAGATCCACTAGTCACATGTGGCTAGTTAATGTAATAAATTTAAATACATTTTAACATTCAGTTCCTCAGTCTCGGTAACCCCATTTCAAGTGCTATGTGGCTAGTGGTTACCATACTGGACAACAAAGCTATAGAACATGTCCGTTTTTGCAGTTAGTTCTCCAAGGAAGATAAATAACCATATATTGTTGGGTATTTCAAGGAAGTCTTTGTGACTTTTGTCTGGAACTGGAATTATAGGTAGGATTGTGATAGAAGAAACATTCAACGGGGAAATCAATACTAGAAAGCAGCTTTGTGTATTGGAAATAAATGGGACTCTGGATTGAAAGATGCCTGACGTGGAAACCTGATTTTGACATTTACAGCTTTGTAACAATGGGGGCGTTACTTAAACTTTCCCAGCCTTGGTTTGTTTAATGTAAAAATGTTTATGTCACAAAGAAGTACGCAGGGGATATATGGGTGAAAACATTTGCCATGTCAGTCCCGGCAGATTCCCTGACCCTGTATCCCTGCTTTTCCTTCTCACAGCTGGAGTCACTTGATCCCTATCTGGGATCTCATCCATGCCCTTGATTCCTAAGTTAAGATTTTGAGTCATCTAAGCAAGTCTGGAGCCACATATTCTTTATTTGGAACTATTTACTAAACTTCCTATTGTAGGGTGGTGAAATCCTGGAATTGATATGGAGGACCTGCAATGCCAAGGCTGAAAGGTCATTTTTCATTGGATAGGCAATAAGGAAAGATAATGCTTTGTAGCATGTTAATATGAAAGGTGAGCTGTGATTTAGGAAAATTAGCAACGGCAATCAGCTTAACCTAGTTGTGAGTAATATGACTCAAAAGGAGGCAGGAGATGAGAATAGAGAGGTTTGTGGGGCCAAATCACGGAAGAGCTTTGCCTGCCTTGTTAAGGAGTTTGTACTTTATCCCATGGCCATGGGAAAGAGCTGAAGATATATAATCAAGGACGGACTCATAGCCAGGCCACCTGTAGGAAGAGATATTTGAAGAGAACTATCTGCGAAGAATTAAAAAAGAAGTGAAAGTGAGAAAGAGAAGTCTCCAGTGAGAGGTGATTTCGGGTTTCGAGATTTTGAAATAGAGCCTTTCTGAGTCATGATAAGAGTTGTGTTCCTATCCAAGAACTAAAAAGAATAAAATTAATTTAAAAACAAGCCTAGAAGCCCTATTATTGAGAAGGTGAGTGAAACGGGCTTATTTCACTTCAAAAGTGGTAGAGCAATGACTCTGTCCAAGGAAATTTCTGTTAAGCTTAAAGTGCCTGAATTTCAAGCACTATAATTTCAAGAACTGGGTTTTTCTGAGAGAAGATGTGACCCATCATAATGAAAATCTTTTCTAGAATTGATTTTCTTAGTTACAGAAAGCCACATTTCTTCACATTGGGAGGAGGGACGTACTCAATGAATGATACTGGGGCATACAGCATAAACGAGTTGACTTCTATTTTTGCATGGATTATCTATCACTGGGGGTCATGACAGCAGATATTTAATCTCTGTTAATCATTTCCCTGCTTTCTGAGCTGTTTGATCCCCATTCAATGCCACCCTCAAGTCCCCCCACCCCCGCCATAATTGAGTAATCCCCCACGTTAATATTGGCCTGAAAGAGGTGCCCCGAGAAGGAAATAGAAAATTTTAAACAGCCTGCAGTGTACTTCTGTAGTGCGGGACAGCCTGCGGGGTCTCTGCTCCCGCTCCCCACATAAGAATGCAGGATATGGTGAGGCCAAACAGGAACACCCACGGAGCCATAGATAGGGGAGTCATACCACTATAGTCTTGCTGGCAGCTGGGTTGGAGACACAGGAAGCAGGAGCCACACTGTCTGCAACATGCTGTCCACTTCTCTGCAATCCACAACCCGCACTCCGCAGTGCTAACTGCAATCCGCGTTTGCCAGGCCAGGTACCATCTTCTTGCTAGCCCCCATTTTTTCTGCTACCATAGCTATAGCAGTTATATTAGTGGCCAGTGGCTCACTGGTTACAGCTGACGGCCAACTAGCCACATCTGATGGCCAGCCAATCACAGTTGATGGCCATTTACTATCTGAGCCAGCACCTTATTATGTGAGGCTGAGAGCCCGGAAACTGCACTCCTGGCTCTGTCCCCACACTCCACTCCTACAGGGTCTCGCCTCACAATCTACGTGACAAGCATCTTCCGCGAGGGGCCCTGTGAGAGGAGCCTGGAGGTGAATGCAATATCCTGGACACAGCCAAGCTCTCTGGACACAGCCAGGGTTTCTTGGGGCACCACCAGTTCTTCTGGGCACAGCCAGACTTCCTGGACTTCTTAGGGTACCACCAGTCTCCCTGGACACAGCTAGAGTTTCTCAGGGCACCACCAGTGCTTCTGGGCACAGCTAGACTTCCTGGGCTTCTTAGGGTACCACTGATCTCCCCCGGCACAGCCAAGGTTTCTCAGGGCACTGCCACTCTCTCTGGGCTCAGCCAGACTTCCTGGACTCAACCAGGGCTCTCAGGGCACTGCCACTCTCTCTGGGCACAGCCCAACTTCCTGGACACAGCCAGGGCTCTCAGGGCACTGCCATTCTCTCTGGGCCTCTCAGGGTACCGTGCTGGAACAACAGTGGCTCACAGTCAAGGTGCTTACATATTCTCAACGGTGGCCGGTCAAGACACAAAAGCAAACATCCGCCAGTTCCACTACATGGTGGTATGTTCCCAAGCAAATAGTCAAGCGGTCCATTAAATTAGGGATGGAAGGCAATTCTCCATAGTCCATAGTCATTCGCCAGGGCTTTCCTGGGGGTGAGGGACGACCTTGACCTCACCCTCAGCTCCCATGGAGGGCTGAGGAAGCGTTTCTTCCTGGGACTACACGTCCTCCATCCGGGCTGTGTCAGCAAGCAGATCCCAGCCCACAGGGCCGCAACGACCTTCGCTTTCTCTGGCCTGTGCTGGTTGGGGAACCATCCACATCTTCCCACCCCTCCACGGGGGTCCAGCTCTCCGGCAACTGCTCCTCCTGGTCTTCTTGAGACCCAGTGTTCACGCGCACAAACTGCTCCACTGCCCTTCAGAAAGCTTTGGCCGGCACCGTATCCTGCCGACTATGCCATGTGTCACACAGGGGACTCTGCTCGCTGCACCATTTGTCGTGCAGGGTCTCAGCTCCCACTCCCCATATAAGAACGCAGGACATGGTGAGGCCAAACAGGAACACCCACGGAGCAATAGGTAGGGGAGTCATAATATTATAATCTTGCTGGCAGCTGGGTTGGAGACACAGGAAGCAGGAGCCACACTGTCTGCAACCTGCTGTCCACTTCTCTGCAATCCACAACCCGCACTCCACAGTGCTAACTGCAATCTGCGCTTGCCAGCCCAGCCACCATCTTCTCACTAGCCCCCATTTTTTCTGCTAGCGTAGCCACGGCAGTTATATTAGTGGCCAATGGCTCACTGGTTACAGCTGACGGCCAACTAGCCACAGCTGATGGCCAGCCAATCACAGTTGATGGCCATTTACTATCTGAGCCAGCACCTTATTATGTGAGGCCAAGAGCCTGGAAACTGCATTCCTGGCTGTGTCCCCACAACTTCCAAACCAAATAAAAAGGATTTGGGGATCAGTCTATAGTTGGAATTACCTACCTCACCTCTCTTGCACTGTTGAAAGATGACAGGGCATTTCTTTCTGGCCATCTTAGTTTTTGTGTATGTGTGATCTTTCCCTTCTTCCTTATTTCTGGGCAGATTTATATTATGCAGTAAAACGCTATACCACTTAAAACAATGGAAAAAAATACAGCAGTCCTCACTGTTAGTCAGGTTTTTGGGGGTAACGTAAAAACAAATCACTAATATTTTAGGGATTATTTATTGCCTCAGGTTTAAAATAAACAGCTACATCATTTTTCTATCTCAATTTCTAATATTTGGGGCCTACTTCAGTTTTATATGCAGGACTATTGTTTGGAATCAGGCATAAAAATCAGGCATTGGAATTTGGACACCAAAATGTTGATTTGAAACTACAGTTTATATGAATTTTTATTTATTTTTTTACACTTTATTTTGACATTCGATATTATTTTATATTAATTTCAGGTGTATAGAATAGTGGTTAGACGTTTATATAATTTATGCAGTGATTCACCCTGACTTGTCTAGTACCCACCTGGCACTATACATAGTTATTACCATATTACTGACTGTATTCTCTATGCTTTACTTTACATCCCCTGACTATCTTATAACTACCAATTTGTTGAATTTTTAAATGGCCAACGAAATTTTCACCACTTTAGCTTTCAGCTTTTATACTTTCAAAGTTTCCAACCTCTCCCAAAACCCTTGACTGTTTATCACTTTCTCTGAATTATTAAGGCCAGATATACACTTCCATGAATATAGTTGTATTTTCTACACCATGCTAAGGCTCCCAACTTACTTGTGTTAAGCTGCAAAAGAAAAAATTTAAAGCAACCTTTCTTCCCTGGGTTTCCCACACAGAAGTCACTGCTTGGTGGAGATTACCATCTGTAAGCTAATTCTGAAGTTGTTAATGGCAAAAATCAGAGCAATTGACATGTGTTTTAAAACAGGGTTTGAGGTTCAAGATGATCTCTCCCACTCATTTGTGAGAGCTGTGTGACATAGCAATGTGTTCTCTCTAGGGGTTCCAGCAAAGTCTTTTACTTCAATTGCTTTAACTAGCTTTTGGAGCATTTTTAGAGAGTATAGATTAACTTCCAAACACAAAGCAAATCTGTGCTACTTGACTTGTTGTAAAACCATAACATGTTTTCCATTGATTTCCAGCCTAGCCACAAACATTCTTCAGACTGTCCCTCATCCTTAGGCTCAAAAAATCTTGAGTGGAAAAGAAGCTGTGTACAAATGTACAGTTCCATAATACATCATCTATATATTGCATTATGTTTTGTACACTTGAAACCTATGTAGTTTTGTTGACCATTGTCACCCCAAGAAATTTTAATTTAAAAAGAATAAAAAAACAAAGTATTGAATTGAATTGAACTCTTGCTAAAAAAAAAAAGAAAAAGAAGCTGTGATGCCTGTCTTTTCAGCAGACTCTGATTCCAAGTACTCATGGGAGGAATAATAAGGAAAAGAGTTCACATTTCTAGAGTAATAGGATTCTAGAAAAGGGACAAATGTTCTCAAACAATCTTGTACAAACTTTGAAATAATCTGTTAATAGACAGGTATTTTCCATAGCCTACAAAAGCTCCTGAAACATTTCTACTCTTAATGGTGTCTCGAGACAAGCATGACAAATGACTGTGAAAAGCCAAGAACTAAAATATTATCTAATGCCAGAGGTTTTCAGTTCTTTAATTAAAAGTTTACCTTTCTGTAACCTAAATTCCTTAGGATTTTTTTCCAATTTTTGTTGCAAGTCCTGGAAAATCTGTGCTAGTTTGTTTAACTCTTCTGCAAAGGAAAAAAAAAATTATCTTGCTAATATTGGATAAATTAAGAATAACACCAGAAACAAAACAGTTTATTTTCTCAGTGTTTCTTCCCCTTTTTAATCAGGTTGCAGAAATCTTAACCAGGAGTGCTCCCATGAAGATTTTACATATCAAGATTTCAAGGAACAGAACAAACATTTAAGGCTGAAAATGTCATGCAGAAAGAATATGGTAAGTTCCAACAGAGCTTTGTCTTGTTGAGCTCTAGATTTGGCAATCATTAATTTGCTATTAATAAGTCTTACTGTTAGGGGGAGTCACTTCACCAGCCCCAGGAAGAGTTTGTTCTTTAGACAACCATTGCTTTAAGCGGTCTATCAAATTAATTCAGACTTTCGAGGTAAGAAAGAGATGTAATTAAATCTTTTCAATAGCCTGGCTGGCTAAGCACTCATCTGTTACCACTGATAGATACAATTTGGGAATCGCTGCAATTTTTTGTACCCTCTCCCTTAATACATTTTTTAAATGATCTTTCATGCTTTAAATGCCTATCAATCCATAGTAGAATTGGTGTTATTTGGTAATGTTAAATCATTTCTCAGTTAGATGAATTAATGCCAGAAGTTTTCATTTCATAAAGAAAATTCACCTCAATGAACTACCTGGATATTTTTTCCTAACACTAACAGTGTGTGACATACATGACAGGTATACTATCATGTATTAGTATATAGCCTTACATTTGGGGTTGACATACAATGGAAATGACAAAAATTAGATTATCTGTTAAAGGAAGTAATTATAGATGGTTTGCCCCTGATTTTTTGCCCAGGCATTGAAAATTAAGTGGAAATAGAAACTTCAGTTCAGATTGGGGGTGGGAGAGGGCACAGAAAAAGAACACTGTTATAGGCAGGGAACTCAGGCAATATTAGATTGATTCAATGCTCTGTCTCTAGCTCAGAGTTTGAATCCCCTAACTGCTGTGACCTATAGAGCTCACCTGTATGTAAATGTCAACTCTCCTCACTTGCTCCCTTGTTTCTCTTTCTCCCATCACACCCTTAGCTCCCTTCAGTTCTCTCATAGATCCTTGACCTTCCTGTCTCGGGGAGGACAGAATAAATTCCAGTACTGTGTGTCGTACTGTAAATGTGTGATAAAGGTTGGACTGAGCACAGGTAAAGGTCACCTTGAGGTCTGCCATGCTTGATCTGTGCCCTTTTGTGAACAGTAATAGTAAATATATCAACCCTTAGCCTTGAGGTAACTCTAAATACCAGATTCGTGGAGAAATCCAGTGGGAAAATAATGCTTCCTCCATAAAGGGATTTTCAGGCCCTGTGCTACTAAAATCAGCTATTTTGTCTTAGAAAAATGGCTTTTTCAGTTATGTACAAAAGTTGTTCTACCATGAATGGAAAGTGACTGAAAATGCCAGCAGTGCCCCCATATGAAGGATGCTCCATGCTCAATTCTGCTGATTATCTTGGTGAGTTGCTGAGCCTCCGTGCTTCTAAAACATATTCTGAGATTGCCACTGAAATGAAACGTTTGTCACTGAGAGCTATCAATGGTACTGTAAAGAGTTACTCCAATGTACAGTACAAGGCAAACATTGGCTTTTGAAACTAGAATATATTGAGTGGTTACAGTGGTGTGCATTTGGGGCATACCAGAGAAGTTAAAAACATTTATCAAACTGTATGAGTATCTTCCAATCTGGTTGGGAAGGCACAATCTATACAAATGGAAAACCAGTGTCACACAGGGGACCCTGCTCGCTGCGCCATTTGTCGTGCAGGGTCTCAGCTCCCGCTCCCCGCCCAAGAACGCAGGACACGGTAAGGCCAAAAAGGAACACCCACGGAGCCATAGATAGGGGAGTCAAACCAATATATTCTCGCTGGCGGCTGGGCTGGAGACACAGGAAGCAGGATCTACATAATCTGCCTAACAGCAGTCCGCGCTTGCCAGCCACCATCTTCTTGCTAGCCCCCATTCCTTCTCTTTTTGCTAGCATAGCCACAGCCGTTATATTAGTGGCCAATGGCTTACGGGTTACAGCTGACAGCCAACTAGCCACAGCTGCTGGCATCTGATCACAGTTGATGGCCATTTACTACCCGAGCCAGCACCTTTCTATGTGAGGCCGAGAGCCTGGAAACTGTTTTTTGGGGTTTTGTCCCCACACTCCACCCCTACAGGGTCTCGCCTCACAATCTACGCGACAAGCATCTTCTGCGAGGGGCCCTGTGCAAGGAGCCTGGAGGTGAATGCACTATCCTGAACACAGCCAGGCTCTCTGGGCACAGCCAGGGTTTCTCAGGGCACCACCAGTACTTCTGGGCACAGCCAGACATCCTGGGCTTCTTAGGGTACCACCTGTTTCCCCGGGCACAGCCAGGTTTTCTCAGGGCACCACCACAGTACTTCTGGGCACAGCCAGACTTCCTGGGCTTCTTAGGGTACCACCAGTCTCCCCGGGCACAGCCAGAGTTTCTCAGGGCACTGCCACTCTCTCTGGACACAGCCAGACTTCCTGGACACAGCCAGGGCTCTCAGGGCACTGCCACTCTCTCTGGACACAGCCAGACTTCCTGGACACAGCCAGGGCTCTCAGGGCACTGCCACTCTCTCTCTGGGCCTCTCGGGGTACTGTGCTGGAACAAGAGCGGCTCACATCAAGGTGCTTACATATTATCAATGGCAGCCAGTCAAGACACAAAAGCAAACATCCGCCAGTTCCACTACATGGTGGTATGTTCCCAAACAGTCAAGCGTCCATTAAATCAGGGATAGAAGGCAATTCCTCATAGTCCATAGTCATTCGCCAGGGCTGTCCTGAGGGTGAGGGATGACCTTGACCTCACCCTCATCTCCCACAGAGGACTCAGCAAGCGTTTCCTCCTGGGACTAAAAGTCCCACATCCAGGCTGCCTCAGCAAGCAGTTCCCAGCTCACAGAGCAGCAACAACCTTCGCTTTCTCCGCTTTCTCCGGCCTCTGCTGGTTGGGGAACCATCCACATTTTTCCACCCCTCCACGGGAATCGAGCTCTCCGGCAGCTGCTCCTCCTGGTCTTCCTCAGACTGAGCTTTCAGACGCACAAACTGCTCCACTGCCCTTCGGAAAGCTTTGGCCAGCACCATATCCTGCCGACTACGCCATGTGTCACACAGGGGACCCTGCTCGCTGCGCCATTTGTCGTGCAGGGTCTCAGCTCCCGCTCCCCGCCCAAGAACGCAGGACACGGTAAGGCCAAAAAGGAACACCCACGGAGCCATAGATAGGGGAGTCAAACCAATATATTCTCGCTGGCGGCTGGGCTGGAGACACAGGAAGCAGGATCTACATAATCTGCCTAACAGCAGTCCGCGCTTGCCAGCCACCATCTTCTTGCTAGCCCCCATTCCTTCTCTTTTTGCAAGCATAGCCACAGCCGTTATATTAGTGGCCAATGGCTTACGGGTTACAGCTGATAGCCAACTAGCCACAGCTGCTGGCATCTGATCACAGTTGATGGCCATTTACTACCCGAGCCAGCACCTTTCTATGTGAGGCCGAGAGCCTGGAAACTGTTTTTTGGGGTTTTGTCCCCACAACCAGCAAAGATTTACAAAGCAACAAATACAATAACATATGCTATAACTATTGTGTCAGTCAGCTAGTGCTACTAACAACCATAGAATCTCAGTGGTTTACAATAAGAATTGATTTCTCTGTGATTCAGCAGTAGCTTGGCTGATATAGACTGAGCCCAGCTGGGCTTGGCCCCAGGACATGGGTTGAATTCATACCTGGTGCTCTTGTGTGCCATGTTTATACCAGGAAGCTGTATAAGCATGTGTGGGGACAGCGCCAGGAGTACAGTTTCCAGGCTCGCGGCCTCAAGAGGAAAGGTGCTGGCTCGGGTAGTAGATGGCCATCAGCTGTAACCATTAGCCACTAATATAAATACCGCGGCTGCGCTGGGGAGTGGAGTCAAGGGGAGTCGAGGGGAGTCAAGGAGAGTCAGTCGGTTGGCAGAAAAGCGGACAGCAGGTCGCATGTCATGTGAATCCAGCCTCCAGCGAGACTATAGTAGTATGACTCCCCTACCTATGGCTCCGTGGGTGTTCCTTTTTGGCCTCACCACATCCTGCGTTCTTATGTGGGGAGTGGGACCAGAGACCCTGCAGGCCGCCTCGCATGACAGCATGTTCTTCTGAAGGTGACAGAGGTCAAAAGCTTCCAGAGAAGAGAGCAAAACAAGCAATGCTTCTTAAGACAGTCTTGAAGGAGCATGGTCAGATGTGCCAACGTAACATTGGCTAAGGAAAATCACATGCTCAAGTCCAATATCAATGAGGCATGGAAGTGTACTCCTCCTCTAAAGTAGGGAGAGGTGGGACTGAATAATCACTGAAAAAATACCCTAATCTACCACAACTATATTGATTTTTCAATGCAGAAGTAACATGGAATACTAGAGGAACGTGCGTGATAGATGGGTTAGAGCAATAGTTTTGAGTGCTCTAGGAACTGCAGATGCATTCTTGGCAGTTATGGTTATAATCTATGACTCAGGGCCTATCTATAGACTGTCTGTAAATTTTTTCATAGTTTATTGAGTCAAGAAGATAAGTTACAGTTTTCTCATCTTCAATGAAAAGGGGGAAGATACAGTAAGTTCTCTAAACCAGAATATATGAGAAAAGAAGACCTGTTCTTCCACCATAAAATTAGTGTTGAGGTATTTTCTTCAGTGGTATTTTCATGGAGAAGTTTGCTGATAGTTTGAGCTGTTTATGAACTCTCCTTTAGTAGACCTTGCTCATGGTTGCAACCATGTTCCAAGTTGCATTCCCTAGATTAAAATTTGTGTTCTGTTTACCCCCTCTCTGGCCCTCTAAGCCAGTCCTCCATGAAATTTATTTTCACTTGGTAGTCTGAATAACATATCCATGGATGGTTGGTTGTGTAGGGAAATATTTCTCTGATGTTATCACATATTTAGCTTGTCTCCATCGACCCCTTTCAGGAATGTGTGCTTTATTAGTCTCTAGCATATAGTTTAGAGTATGTGTGTAAGAAAGATGAAGAAGGATGTGCACAAAAGCTTTCACTCTTCCCTTTAAATAGCTGTAATAGGGTTAATTCATCTGGTTGACTGTTAAAATTCATTAATAAGAGGAGAAGTTCCAAATATGTGAAATTTTATTTTAAGAAATTCCAACTATATCTGTAACTATCTATATGACCTTGGGAAAGACACATTCTCCAGCATACAGTTTTTCCCTGTTTTTTTTTTTTTTAAAAAGATTGAACTAGATGAACTTTAGAATTTTAATGCTGGTTCTTTCAAGCTCAAGCAGTAATATTTTAAATTCTAGGACCAGGTTAAAATACAATAAACATAGGGAGCTCAGAATCCAAGTTGACTTAGGGAGGACAAAAATGAACATAATCAGGATTCTGCCATTAAGGACAGAAGCACAATTCACGGAATAAAGGAGTTCAAGAAGCAGAGTTACACATACAGGACCACAGTTTCAAGGTGAGCTACTTGGCCCACGCTGGCATCTGGCCTGGATGTCCGTGGTCTGTTACTGAAGCTCAAGGTTGCTCCTAGAAGAGCATTAGCTTCAGTACCGTGGGCAAGAAGACACTGAATAATAGGGCTTTGTAGGTGATACCGTTATTCACCTCACAAATTGGTAGTTCAGAGATGATGCTTTAAGTCTCTGGCTGTACGTATCAGACAATTTTCCTTTTTATCTGTTAGAAAAGCTTTTTCTTCCTTGTTGTAAGATTTGGCAGGATTCTATCTTTGAGTCTCCCTGGAGTTATGATTTCTTAAAGAAAGAAGACAGTTCCACTGAATCCTTGAAGTGAGTTGGAAAATATTTCCCACTGGGAACTCCTTATTTTGATATTCAACATAAACCAGCAGCATGGGCTCCTTTAATAATTATAATGATTCCATTTTTGAAAAGAAAGTCATAAGAATATTCTGCAATTCAGTATGCCACTGTTTTCCTGCAGGAAAATCCAAGTCATATGATATATGGAATGGTATAGATTTTGAAAACTGTATGATATTAATGAGTCACTACTAATTTTGATATTGAAGAGATATGGGGATCATGTTCAAGGTCATTTGTAGGACTTTTATCCAGAGATGTGATGAAGCAGCACACCAAATTCTAGGACTCTATGTAGTGATAGGAGAAAAACATTGACCAAAGACTTATGAAACATAAGTAGTTAGTAGATTTCTCTGAATGGAATTATCTTTCGCTCACTTTTTTTCCTTTCTATTGGAAACATGTCTTTAAGACATCCTGCATGTTAAGGTCAGCAATGATTAATTTAGAAACTGTGAATGTTAATTGAAGGCATGCTTTCAGAAGAAACCTTTTAAACATTTGGCTCATGCTGGTTAATTAGAAGGGCAAAAATTACTTCATTGTGTAAATATAGAAGAGTTTTTTCTTCCCAGTAATGTGAGTACATACCTGTTTGGGTTGTATGAAAAGAGAGGAAGTCATTAGGCAGGTGAAACAGGTAAGGTGACATTGACTTTGGGGTTTTAAGTTATTTCCAATATTAGGTTTTGTGGAGCTAATCTGGTCCTCATCCAACAGATAGATGAGCCAAAGTTATAAAGCTATAAAATGGGTGGAACTATATACCGTGGTTTTGTATTTAGAGGTAAATGCAAACCTAATTATAAAATGTTCTAGGATTTCTCCTGCCATAACTTTTGAACTAACTAATCTATATAACAGCACAATTTGTCAAATCTTGGAAGTATCAATTACTCAGATAAAGACATTTTTTTTAATTTAGTGTTGGTTTGACCAAATCTATAATTTAAGAGTTTTTCAGAACTGCCCTTGCTTCCCTTTCAAATAGCCTAAAACGGAAGACATTTATGAATAAGATTTTGAATATAGTCTTCAAACGTTCTCCAAATCTTTCTCATGAGGTAGAGGCAACCTAAATAAGCACAGGGAAGTTATATCAAGTTGAGAATTTTGCAACATGTTAAATTATTATACGGTATGTGCATGTAAAATGAGATACACTCACATAGGATTTGTTATACTCACATGGGAGACCCCTGGGGCCCTTCCTAGGAAAACTCATAACACATCACAGTGATTCAGTGTATTCCCTACTCACCACCCTTCCCCCAAAGGTAAATTCTCTTAAAATTAGCACTGAGAACAACAGTGACAGAGAGATAGCTAAGAGAGATCATGGCTATAGTGCTAGGATAATGGGGCTCAGGATGTGGTTATGAATTATTTGTGTTCCATTACATTAATGTTTTCTTCTTTTCATCTGTACACCCTTTATCTGAGTCATTGGGACACTCTGAATGCCTGATTGCCGAAGTAGGGACCTTGTCAAAATCATATGAATGTCCCAATTTGTCATAACTAGAGATAGTGATTAAGAACCAATTTCCATACTAGTCTTTGTTTTTTGTTCATTTTAATTCACAATTGTATAGACATAGTCATTTCTATTTTGAATATGTTTCATTCTGATAAGTTGAGCATGAAATCTAAATCTCATGATTTTTGAGTGATTTATATGAAATCTATATACTGTTTAAAGTTTTGACAAAGTATTTTATTACAATATGCATTGTTTTACTTATTTAAGAAGTTATATTGCAAAAACATAAATATACTTAAAACCTATATTTTAAAAACACACCCATCAAAAATCACTATCATATATTTTTGTATGTATTTTAAAAGCTCACTTAATACTAGAAAAATTTTCATATATTCTATTCCTTAAATAATATCAGTAAAGCAGAATGTGCTATGAGGATGTAAAAAAAGAGTAAAGCATTTTAATTGTGATTCTCATCCTCTGTAATTCTAGACATGATGTTCTATGGGAATTAAAACAATTTGGGTATTGGTTATAATTGATTTGCTTATTTAAATAAACTCATAATGAATCAACATAGATGTTTGTTCTTAATTCAAGTAGAAAATGATTTTATTGTTACATAAGTATAACAAAATGTTTTTAAAAATTTAAGAAAGGACTAAATTTATTAATCATTTAGATAAAACAGTAGAGTGTAAATCTCTGTACAAGGTCCTTACCCTTTTCGTGAATTAGAGATGGCGGTATCAAGGTAGTCCTTGGGTAATGAAGAGGTTCTCATATATACCTTACACCCCAGGAACCACATTGCATTCATGTCACGCATAGTTACCTCCATGTTATCTCCATATCTAAGTTATTTTTGATGAATCATCTAGGTAAGCAATATGAGAGGGGGCTGTAGAAAAGGAGTATTTCAGTAAATAATTGTACTGAAAGCATGTGCTTTGTCAAACATATTAATGCATCATAAAACGTTTCTGAGAACATGTGAATTCATAAAATCTGTCAGGGGAGATGTGTACTCATTTTAAAAAGCATGTGCAATTATTGCTGAGTGTTTTTACTGTTTCATGAGCAATGGAAAAATAACTACAAATATTGAGGCCAAATGAAACCCAATTTGAGCAGAACAAGAAACCATAGCAACTCATCTTTTTCATCCAGAAATTACAGAAAAATTGCAACCCGACAGTGACCTCAAAACAACATACTCCTGCCCAATTATTGTTTAATTTTATATTATGTATGCTCAATAGAATTCTTCAATTACAGTCTACATTTCCTAAATGTTTATCCCTCAGAATTTTATGGAAAAGGGGAACTATCTGTGAGTTTATTTTATTACTTCTGATAGGAAAGTGCATATTTTACCACTAATACTTTTTCCCCAGGAATACCTAAGGTTCTGTGTGGGTAAAAGGAATCAAATATATGGTGATGGAAGTAGAACTGACTGGGTGGTGAACACACAATGTGATATATAGATGATGTGTTACAGAATTGAACACCTGAAACCAATGTAAATTTACTAACAATTGTCACCACAATAAGCTTTAATTTAAAAAAATAGAAAGTGGAAAAAGAAAACATACATGAAATTTTATATTAAACACTAGGAAATCAAGATAGCAGGGAATAATTTTTAGGTTTTGAAACCTACATGGAGAGGCCAATGTGGATTCTCAAGTCATGTCAGGAAATGATGTTATAATCCACAGAGCCTTTTGCAGATGCTGATTTAGCTCATATAAACACTCAAACTTTGCATTTGCCCTTCTGTATGTCTACAAGAGCAAGCTCGTGCTGCCTATGGGCCACGAAAATGGTCCTGATTGTCAGGGCAAGAAGGTATTGTCTCCTTCATTGGTATAGCTTCAAAGAGCACTCCCATTTCCCTATTAGTCTTCCAGGAAGGGTCTTCTCCCACCACTTCCTCAATGAAAGCAACTCCAAGTTTTCATACTGTGCTTCTTAGTGAGCTTTGGTTTAAGTAAAGGATTCTGACCAAAAATATATAAAACTATTGAACAAGTAATGGGTAACAGCTCATGCCCTTGCCTTCTTTCCCCCAGAAATTTTTCCTTGAAAGGAATTACTAACAGACATGTTTTTGATGAAACATTGTATAAGACATACTTTCACTTACCTTATTCAGTTTTAATGTTGAAGTATTAATATTTTTACAGGTAAACTATAATATAAATTAAAAATCTAAAATATTAGAACTATTTTTACTACTTTAAATATAAATTAGCTCATACAGACTCATTCCTTTCTAAATGAGTTTGTATGGGTTGGGGGAGTGATTTGTCTTTTCACGCTTCATAAATATTCAATTAAATATTTCAGGATCAATCATAACATGGCTATGAAATAGCAAGTCCTAATTATATGCTACATAGAAATTAAGCTTTACTACACCATATGCCCTACAACTTTTAATGAGATTTATACATTTAAAATGCTTGCCCTATTAAGAAAATGGCATCTAATGTGGCGAGAATGGCAGAAAATGCAAATAGTGAGAAAACATAAAACTTGTTGAGTGTTTATGAGTGTGCTTGTGTGTCTAGGGCTGAGGATTTGCATGAGGATACAGTAAGATAGAAGATGGGGAAGGGAATTTAGAGACAATTGTGAAATCATTGACTTTAAAAATTAGAAAAATCTGAAAGGTCATTTATTTATATCTTTTATCTGATGCACAAACTCCCTTTCCGGGGTCACTAATAATCAGTCATTCTGTCTGTTATGCCTCCTTTGTCAGTGAATGCATGACTTCAAAGGCAACCCATTTTACTGTTTGCCAGCTCTAATGAGTAAAACTTCTTCCTTGTGTCAGAAATACAACTTCCACCAGTGGTCTTAGTTTTACCTCTGGAATACCAAATAATCCTTTTCCTATGGCAATTCTTTTGAATGTGAAAAATCATTAAAAACATTACTATGATATACTTTTTGTGTGATTCATGACAGTCAGATTCTGTTAGCTATGATTCACTCTTCACCCTGAGGAGAACTTTATATGCTTATTATTAACAAAACACATATGTATTTCTTATTATGTGTAGGAAATCTAAGTAATTTTCATATGCTAACTTATTAATCCTCATAACTTCCCTATGAGGTAGGTACTATTATCACCTTTTTTTTTACATTTTAACATTTTTAAATTTTTCAATTACAGTTGGCAGTCAATATTATATTAGTTTCAGGTGTACAACACAGTGATCAGACATTTATTTATATAACTTATGAAGTGATCGCCCTCGTAAGTCTAGTATCTGACACCATACATAGTTATTACAGTATTATTACTATATTCTATATGCTGTGCTTTACATTCCTGTGACTCTTTTTATAACTGGCAATTTGTACTTCTTAATCCCTTAACCATTTTCACCCATCTCCTCAAATTCCTCTTATCTGGCAACCATCAGTTTGTTCTCTGTATCTATGAGATTTTTCTTTTTTGTTCATTTATTTTGTTTTTTAGATTCTACATATAAGTGAAATCATATGGTATTTGTCTTTCTCTGTCTGACATTTCACTGAGCATAATACCCTCTAGATCCATCTATGTTGTCATAAATAGCAACATTTCGTTCTTTTTATAATCAAGTAATATTTTATTATATAATATATATCACATCTTCTTTATCCATTCATCTATCAATGGACACTTAGTTTGCTTCCATATCTTGGCTAGTGTATATAATGCTGCAATGAACATAGAGGTGCATATATCTTTTCAAATCAGTGTCTTGGATTTCTTCAGATAAATACCCAGAAGTGGAATTGCTAGGTCGTATGGTAGTTATTTTTATTTTTTTAAGGAAAATCCATACTAATTTCCATAGTGGATGCATCAATTTACAATCTTACCAACAGTGGAGGACGTTTCCCATTTCTCCACATCCTCACCAAAACTTGTTTGTTGATTTATTGATGATAACCATTCTAACAGATGTGAGGTGATATCTCATTGTGGTTTTAATTTAATATTCCATGTGTACTTGAAAAGAATGTATATTCTGCAGGGTGAAATGTCCTAAAAATAACAAGTCCACCTGGTCTAATATGTCTTTAAGGCCACTGTTTCCTTGTAGAATTATCTATCCATTGATATCAATGGGTTGCTAAAGTCTCCTACTATGACTGTATTACTGTTGATCTTTCCCTTTATGTCTCTCAATATTTGCTTTATATGTTGAGGTACTCCTACATTGGGTGCATTGATGTTTATAAGAGTTGTATCCGGGGGGAGAGGGAAAAAAAAATGGCGGCGTGAGGTGAGGCTCTGTAACGCTCCCCTGGAATTTACAACGAATCGGACAACAATAACTCCACAAAGGACTCCCTGCACAGCAGACAGGCAAGACGAAGAGGCCGACTACTGAATTCACCTCCAGGTGGGTGAATCGCTCGAGCGGGGGAGGAGGGAGAGGAGAAGTGCGGAGACGGAGCCGCGTGGGCGCAGGACGCAGACCTAGCTCAGTGCTCGGAGCCCGCTGCGCCCGGATCTTCCGCAACTGCGGGAGAGGGAAGGACTCGGACTGCTAGGGCTCCGCTTACGGCCCACAGGGCTGAGGGGGCAGCATACAAAACCGCTGAACCCAACGCTCCCGGCAGACCTCGGAGCAAAGACTGAGGGAAGAGGGCTGAAATCGGTGGTTTAAGCCCTCACTGCCGAGCAGAGAACGGAAGCCTTAGGCACGGAGACTAGCCGCCCCCTCCCTACCCTCCCAGAGCTCGCCCCGCCCCCACCTGCCCGGTGCTAGAAGCGATAAAGTAGCAGTGTCGGATCAAAGGACAGAATATTTGCTGCTCTGAGAACTGTGGACCGCAGACACAGATTCGCAGCTCAACTAGTTCCGGCAAAGGGGAGGGAGCTGTGGAAGCAGGACTGGCTGTGGTGGTGGTCGCGGCCATTGCTCTGGGCCACCTCTGACAACTCACCCCGCCCCTGGCCCCACCTATCTGGGCGGATCCCTGCAGGAGTAAACAGAACTGCTGAAACAAACGGGCTCTGAATCTGGTGCAGAAAGAGCTTTGGAACTCCAAAAGCTCTTCGCATACCTATCAACCTGTTGCAGAAGACACTCCTGTAGATGTCTAGGAAGAGAAATAGTAAATCAGTGATTGCCATGAATAACCAAGGCAACAAGATAGCTCAGAAAGAAAGTGAAAAGTCTCCAGAAAAGGAACTTAGAGATATGGACCTTTGTGATTTAAATGACAGAGAATTCAAGATCGCAATTCTGAAAAAACTGAACGAGATGCAAGAAAACACAGAAAGGCAGTTTAATGAACTCAGAAACACAATCAAAGAACACCATGAGCATTTTACAAAAGAGATTGAAATCTTGAAAAAGAACCAAATAGAATTTCTGGAGATTAAGAACTCAATAGAAGAAATTAACAATAAAATATCCAGCTTAGGTAGTAGAGTTGACCAGATGGAGGAAAGAATCAGTGACATCGAAGATAGGAACCTGGAATTTACACAGAGGGAAGAAGAAAGAGACTTGAGACTTAAAAGAAATGAAAGAACTCTACAAGAACTTTCTGACTCCATCAGAAAGAGCAATATAAGAATAATGGGTATACCAGAAGGAGAAGAAAGAGGGAAGGGAACAGAGAATATATTCAAACAAATCGTCGATGAGAACTTCCCAAACTTGTGGACAGAACTGGATCCTCGAATCCAAGAAGCAAATAGAACACCTAATTACCTCAATCCCAACAGGCCTTCACCAAGGCACATTGTATTGAAGCTGTCTAAAATCAATGATAAAGAAAGAATCCTCAACGCAGCTAGGGAAAAGAAGACGGTAACTTACAAAGGAAAGCCCATTAGATTATCATCAGATTTTTCAGCAGAAACTCTACAAGCTAGGAGGGAATGGAACCAAATATTCAAACTATTGAAAGAGAGAAATCATGAGCCAAGAATAATATATCAAGCAAAGATCTCCTTTAGATATGAAGGAGGAATAAAGACCTTTCCAGACATGCAGAAGCTGAGGGAATTTTCTAATACACGACCTGCACTACAAGAAATACTAAAGGAGGCTATTAGACCACCATCAACAGGGACAACTTGTGGCAACCGAAACATAAAAAGGGGGAGCGTAAAGGCCTGAACTGGAATATGGGAATAGAGAAAGTAAGCGTACTGAAGAAACTGGAATACTCTAAATATCAAACTTTCTTTTACATAAACTCAAGGGTAACCACTCAAAAAACATCCAAATCTGAAATATATACTGTAATAAAAGAAGAAACAGAGGGAAACATCATAGAATACTACCACACAGAAATAACAGACAACAACAAAAAGGCAAAGAAACAATGGAGACACAGCCTTACCAGAAAACTAAAGACAGAATGACAGGAAATCCTCACATATCAATAATCACCCTGAATGTAAATGGACTGAACTCACCAATAAAGAGACACAGAGTAGCAGATTGGATCAAAAAACTAAACCCAACCATATGCTGCCTACAAGAGACACATCTCAGCTACAAGTACAAGCATAGACTCAAAGTGAAAGGGTGGAAATTGACACTTCAAGCAAATGGTACCCAGAAAAAGTCAGGTGTAGCCATAATGATTTCCGATGAAACAGACTTCAGGGTGAAAAAGATAACAAGAGACAAAGATGGACATTTCATAATGGTAAAGGGGACTATACAACAAGAAGACATAACAGTCATCAATATTTATGCCCCCAATCAGGGAGCACCGAAATATACCAAGCAACTACTAACAGAACTAAAGGGAGAAATTGACCAAAACACAATTATACTAGGGGACTTAAATACATCATTGACAGCTATGGATAGATCATCCAAACAGAAGATAAATAACGAAATTGCAGCCCTAAATGACACATTAGAGGAATTGGACATAATTGACATATATAGAGCACTTCATCCTAAAACATCAGACTATACATTCTTTTCTAGTGTACATGGAACATTCTCAAGGATAGATCATATATTGGGACACAAAATCAGCCTCAGCAAATTTAAGAAGATTGAAATCATACCAAGCATATTCTCTGATCACAAAGCTTTGAAATTGGATATCAACTGCAAAAAGAAAGCAGGAAAAAACACAAATACATGGAGATTAAACAACATACTTTTAAAGAACGACTGGGTCAAAGAAGAAATTAGAGGAGAGCTCAAAAGATACATAGAAACAAATGACAATGAAAATACATCCTACCAAAATTTTTGGGATGCCGCGAAAGCAGTTTTAAGAGGGAAATTTATATCATTACAGGCCTATCTCAAGAAACAAGAAAAATCCCAAATAAATAACCTCATGTTACACCTTAAAAAACTAGAAAAAGAAGAACAAGCGAAACCCACGGTCAGCAGAAGAAAGGAAATAACAAAAATCAGAGCAGAACTAAATGAAATAGAGAACAAAAAGACAATAGAAAAAATTAATGTGACAAAAAGCTGGTTCTTTGAAAAGATTAACAAAATCGACAAACCCTTGGCTAGACTCACTAAGATAAAAAGAGAGAAGACACTAATTAACAAAATCAGAAATGAAAAAGGGGAAGTTATCACGGACACCACAGAAATACAAAGGATTATCCAAGAATACTATGAAGGACTATATGCCACCAAATTTAATAACTTAGAAGAAATGGACAAGTTCTTAGAAACATATAGCCTTCCAAGGCTGAATCATGAAGAACTGGAAAATCTTAACAGGCCGATCACCAGTAAGGAAATTGAATCAGTCATCAAAAACCTTCCCAAAATCAAAAGTCCTGGACCAGATGGCTTCACCAGTGAATTCTACCAAACCTTCAAAGAGGATCTAATACCAATCCTGCTCAAACTCTTCCAAAAAATTGAAGAAGAGTCAGTACTCCCTAACTCATTTTATGAGGCCAACGTTACCCTGATACCAAAACCTGGTAAGGACAACACAAAAAAAGAAAACTACAGACCTATATCTCTGATGAATACAGATGCTAAAATCCTAAACAAAATTCTAGCAAATCGAATACAACAATGCATTAAAAAGATTATTCATCACGACCAAGTGGGGTTCATCCCCGGGGCACAAGGATGGTTCAACATTCGCAAATCCATCAATGTGATACATCACATAAACAAAATAAAGGACAAAAATCATATGATTCTATCAATTGATGCAGAAAAAGCATTTGATAAGATACAACATCCATTTATGATTAAAACACTTACTAAAATTGGTATAGAAGGAAAATACCTCAACATAATAAAAGCCATATACGACAAGCCCTCAGCTAACCTCATAATTAATGGTGAAAAGCTGAAGCCCTTTGCTCTACGTTCAGGAACACGACAAGGTTGTCCCCTATCACCTCTGCTTTTCAACATAGTGTTGGAAGTCCTCGCCAGAGCTATCAGGCAAGAGAAAGAAATAAAAGGCATCCAAATTGGGAATGAAGAAGTTAAATTGTCACTCTTTGCAGATGACATGATGCTATACATAGAAAACCCTAAAGACTCCACCAAAAAGCTATTAGAAACAATCAATGAATATAGTAAAGTTGCTGGCTACAAAATCAACGTACAAAAGTCCATTGCTTTCCTATATACCAACAATGAAATATCAGAAAAAGAGATAGAAAAAACAATTCCTTTTGCAATTGCAGCAAAAAGAATAAAATACCTAGGAATAAACTTAACCAAGGATGTGAATGATTTATATGTTGAAAACTATAAGACATTTTTGAAAGAAATTGAAGAAGACACAAAGAAATGGAAAGACATTCCGTGCTCATGGATTGGAAGAATCAACATAGTTAAAATGGCCATATTACCCAAAGCCATATACAGATTTAATGCAATCCCCATTAAAATCCCAATGGCATTTTTTAAAGAAATAGAACAAAAAATCATCAGATTTGTTTGGAACCACAAAAGACCCCGAATAGCCAAAGCAATATTAAAAAAAAAGAACAATACTGGAGGTATCACACTCCCTGATTTTTCCTTGTACTACAGGGCTACAATAATCAAGACAGCTTGGTATTGGCGGAAAAACAGACACATAGACCAATGGAATAGAATTGAGAACCCAGAAATAAAACCACATAAATATGGACAGATAATTTTTGACAAAGAAGCTAAAAACATACAATGGACGAAAGACAGCCTCTTCAATAAATGGTGTTGGCAGAATTGGATAGCTACGTGCAAAAGAATGAAACTGGACTGCTATCTGTCACCATGTACCAAAATTAATTCAAAATGGATCAAAGACTTAAGCATAAGACCTGACACAATAAACTGCATTGAAGAAAACATAGGTACTAAACTTATGGACCTTGGGTTCAAAGAGCATTTTATGAATTTGACTCCAAAGGCAATGGAAGTAAAAACTAAAATAAACAAATGGGATTATATGAAACTGAAAAGCTTCTGCACAGCAAAAGAAACTATTGACAAAATAATGAGGCAACCAACTGAATGGGAGAAGATTTTCGCAAACAGTTCCTCTGATAAGGGGCTAATATCCAAAATATACAAGGAACTCATGAAACTCAACAACAAAAAAACAAACAACCCAATTGAAAAATGGACAGAGGACCTGAAGAGACATTTCTCCAAAGAGGATATACAAATGGCAAATAGACATATGAAAAAATGCTCAACATCGCTAATCATCAGAGAAATGCAAATGAAAACCACAATGAGATATCACCTCACCCCAGTCAGAATGGCTTTCATCAACAAAACAAATAGTAACAAGTGTTGGAGAGGCTGTGGAGAAAAAGGAACTCTCATACACTGTTGGTGGGAATGCAGACTGGTGCAGCCGCTATGGAAGGCAGTGTGGAGGTTCCTCAAGAAATTACGAATAGAATTACCATACGACCCAGCAATCGCTCTCCTGGGTATCTACCCCAAAAATATAAAAGCATTTCTCTATAGAGACACGTGTACGCCAATGTTCATTGCAGCTTTGTTTACGGTGGCCAAGACATGGAACCAACCAAAATGTCCTTCGATAGATGAATGGATAAAGAAGTTGTGGTACATATACACAATGGAATACTATTCGGCGTTAAGGAAAGATGATATAGGAACATTTGTGACAACATGGATGGATCTCGAGAGAATAATGCTAAGTGAAACAAGTCAGACAGAAAAAGCAGAGAACCCTATGATTTCACTGATATGTGGTATATAAACCAAAAAGAACAAGACAAACAAATGAGAAACAAAAACTCATAGACACAGACAATAATTTAGTGGTTACCAGAGGGTAAGGGGGTGGGGGGTGGGTGATGAGGGTAAAGGGGATCAAATATATGGTGATGGAAGGAGAACTGACTCTGGGTGGTGAACACACAATGGGATTTATAGACGATGTAATACAGAATTGTACACCTGAAATCTATGTAAATTTACTAACAATTGTCACCCCAATAAAATTAATTAAAAAAAAAAAAAGAGTTGTATCCTCTTGTTGAATTGATACCTTTATCATTATGAAATACCCTTCTTTGTCTCTTGTTACAGCCCTTGTTTTAAAGTGTATTTTGTCTGATATAAGTATTGCTACACCAGTGTTGTTTTCGTTTCCATTTGCATGAAATATCTTTTCCCATTCCTTTACTTTCAGTCTTTGTGTGTCTTTCAATTTGTAGTGGGTCATTTGTAGGCAGCATATGTACAAGTGTTGTTTCTTTTTATCCATTAAGCAACTGTATGTCTTTTGATTGGAATATTTATTCCATTTATATTTAAAATAATTATTAATAGGTATATAGTTATTGCCATTTTATTAATTGTTTTCTAATTGTTTTTGTAGTTCTTCTCTATTCCTTTCTTACTCTCTTGCTCTCTTCTCTTGGATGCTGATGACTTTCTATAGTGTTGTGTTTGGATTCCTTTCTCTTTATTTCTTGTATCTCTCTCATAGATTTTTGGTGTGTGGTTACCATGTGCTTCATATGTACTGAGCTATGTTTATAGAAGTCTATTTTAAGTTGATGGTCACTTAAATTTGAACACATTCTAAAATCACTACCATTTTTACTCACTCTCTCCATGTTTATGCTTCTATTTTCCTTTGTGTGCATTTGTGTGTATCCCTTAATTTATTGTTTTAATTACACATGATCTTCCTACTTTTGCCTTTTAACCTTTGTGTTAGTTTTATAGTTGGTTGATCCACTGATTTACTAAATGTTTGTCTTTGTCAATGAGAAGTTTTCTCTTTATTTTTTCATTCATATTTTTTTTTCATCCCTTTAACATTTCTTGTAATACTGATTTGGTGGCGGTAAACTTCTTTCACTTTTTCTTGTCTGGGAAGCTTTACATCTCTCCTTCGATTCTAAATGATAGCCTTGCTGAGTAGAGTAATATTGCTTGTAGGTCTTTGCTTTTCATCATTTTGAATATTTCATGCCATCCCCCTTCTGGCCTGCAAAGTTTCTGTTGAAAAATCAGATGAGAATCTTGAGGGAGTTCCCTTGTACATAACTATCTACTTTTGCTGCTTTTAAAGTTCTCTCTTTGTCTTTAACCTTTGGCATTTTAATTATGATGTCTCTTGGTGTGGTCCTCTTTGGGTTCATCATGTTTGGGACTCTGCACTTCCTGGACTTGTATGTCTATTTCCTTCACCTGGTTAGGGAAGTTTTCTCTCATTATTTCTTCAAATAGGTTTTTAATTCCTTGCTCTGTCTCTTCTCCTTCTAGTAGCCCTATGATGTGGATGTTGGTACACTTGGTTTTGTGCCAGAGGTGCCTTAAACTATCCTCATTTTTTAAGTTCTTTTTCTTTTTGCTGTTCCAATCAGGTGTTTTCCACTACCTGGACTTCCAGGCACTGATTCAATCCTCTCGTTCATCTAATCTGATGTGGATTCCCTCTAATGTACTCTTCATTTCACTTATTGTAATTTTCATTTCTGCCTGGTTCTTTTTTATGGTTTCTAACTCTTTGTTGAGGTTGTCATTGAGTTCAATTATTCTTCCCCTAAGTTCATTGAGTATTCTTTAATCAGTGTTTTGAACTTTGCATCTGGCTGATTGCTCATCTCTATTTCATTTAGTTCTTTTTATGGAATTTTGTCTTATTATTTCATTTGGGACATGTTTTTGTCTCCTCTTTTTGGCTGCCTCCTTGTGTTTGTTTCTATGTATTAGGTAGATCTGCTACATCTCCCAGTCTTGGCAGTGTGGCCTTATGTAGGAGGTGTCCTGTGAGGCCCAGTGGAACAGTCTCCCTGTTCACCTGAGCTGGGTGCTCCAGGAGTGTCCCTTGTGTAGGTTTGTGTGCCTTCCTGTTATAGTTGGGCCTTGATTGCTCTTGGCACATAAGTGGGTGTGATTGACTCTCAAACTGACTGGTTGTGACTATAATGGGAAAGCTGTTGTGAGGTGGCTGACCCCACAGAGCAGGAGTTGCTTTAGTGGGGCTCTGGTGCCAGCCAAGTCTGCCCTTCAGGTGTGTTATTTGTGGAGGTGGTTGGGTGGTACTGTGGTGTTGTCTGAAGCTGGATACCAGGTGTGATGGTTATGGAGCCTATTGGGAGGGGATCCAGTGCAGGCTAAGGTAAGCTGCCATTTGTGCCCAACTTTGGAGTTCCTGGTGGGAACTACAAAGTGATCTGCAGTTAGTTGCCACTTGTGCTGGTCTTGGAGGCACTTGGGAGAGCATACGCTACAAAGTGAGGCCAATTGTCAGTAGTGCCAGGCTTGGGACCCTTTGATGGACACCAGAATGTCAGCCAGGGTCAGCTGCTACTTGTGCCAGATTTGTGGCTGCTTAGCTGAAGCTATATTCCAAGCCAGTACAGGTTGCAAATTGTGCCAGGCTTGGGGCCACTTAATGGGAGTTACAGTGCCAGTTGAGGTCAGTCACTGCTTGTGCCAAACTTAAAGCAACTTAGCAAGAGGTACAGGGCACACCAAGGTTAGCTGTTGCTTGTTTGGGGTTTGTGGATGTTTGATTTTAGGAAAGTCTGCAGTGCAAACTGAGGCCAACCACTTGTGTGGAAAACCCACTGGCAGCAGCTCAGGTCGGGCCCCTGATTTGAGTGGGGTGGGTCTCAGGGAATCACCAGGGTTGGATGAACAGTGTTAGCCAGGTTAACAGAGAACTCAGATTTGGCGCCCGCCTGAACCTTCTGGGTGAATGGGAGGAGAGCTCAACAAAGGAGCCAGATTGGCTGCCAGTGCTTCTGTCACTGGCAGAACTGCCCTGACCCCTGCCTTTCCAACACTTGCCCTGAAGATAGTCAATCCAGTTCCTCCCCATGTGTCTCTGGTGCTTTTCAAGCTGCTGCCCATGCACTGGAACCCAGAGCAAGTGAGTTTGTGAGTTTGGCGTTCATAGTTCTTACAATCACAACTCCTCAGGTTTTCTCTGCCCATGGAAGTATACTTAGCTCAAGCACACGACTGGGTGGAAGGGTCAGAAAGTTGTCACTGCTTAACCCCTTAATCAGTGACAAACTAGAATTGGTGGATAAATACTTTCTTTGCCTCTCATGGGACAATTCTGAGGTGTATTCTATACTGTCTCCCAGATGCCATCAGTGAGATTTAACTCCCAGTTGCCCACGGTGGTGACCACTCATTAACACATTCTGTATTGGCTGCTTTTGCTTTTCCTTCTCAGTTATCCACTCTGCTGGTAATCACCTCTTTTTTTATTTCAGTAAAAGAAGTTTATTATAGTGTTATTAATCATAATGAAAAATTGGAAGCAATCTAAATGTCCAACAATAGGGGAAAAGTTGAATTCATTTTTATTTGCTCATATGATAAAATACTATATAGGTATTAAAATGATTTACAAATTTTTATTTCTGAGTAATTTCTAGGAAAATATGCATGATATAATGTTAAGTAAAAAACAAAATGCAACATAATAGATACATGATTATAATAAAACACGTATATATGCATAAATAAAAAATTAGAGTAAATTTTTCCAATGTTAACTGTAGTTAATTCTGGTTAGTGGGATGACTAGTGATTTAAATGTTCCTTATTTAAATTTCAAATTTCATTGTTTTTAGAAACAGAAAGGCATATAAAATTTGTTTTAAAGATCATTGTAGTTGACAGAGAAACTACTGATCAATGAATGCTGGTGGTCTCTAGGACTTCTACAGACAGATATAGATCAGTAGATTGATGAACATATCAAATGTGCATAAAATTAAATTCACTTATTTGCAAAACAAGGCCAGAGGACCACATAACAAATTTAAGTTCACTGGTCCCACTGTACTCTACTTTCTCTCATGCTTCTTGATGGTAGAAAATATTTGATTTGTTAGGTGAAGTTGTCTCCATTTTATGCAGTTTCAAATAGTATATTTTGTGTTATTCCATCTCTTTCTTCTCTGGTTGATGTAAATCTCAGGGACGTGGTTCAGGAGTTGGCTATAGAGATGTGTCATGTCATCCTTGGTGGCCCTAGTCACAGTATCTCACTCTGGCCATTTCCATATCTGGCTCCTTAGTGACTGGGGTCCTGTTCTGTTAACCATGAGAGTGAGGCTGGTCTCACCAAGTGTTCAGGCCAGTGTTTGCAACTGCTTTTTGTAACAACTAGCTTTTGTTGAGCACATGCCATGTGCAAGGGCATTGTTATGGAACCTGAGGTAGTCTAGCTTGTGCAATTCTCATACCAGCTCAGCTGTGTTCCTCCAGCCTCTGAACGAGCTATCAACTTTTGAGCTCTGTCCTTTCTCTTCCTTGTCTGATCATCGAGCTTTAGATCTTCATGTGTGAAAATCTAGCTGTGGGATATTGGAGAAAACCATTGACAAGCCAGGTTATTTAGAGACAAAAAGTCTCACAGGAATAAAGTCCAAACAGCTGTTACCAGTTTGTTGTTTCCCTAGATTGTTCTTTATGGTGAAGAGCTGAAGAGGAAAACAACTACCTGATTACACAGAAGGGACATTTGGTGGTATTTGAAGCATTATCCTGCTCCTTACACTCTTTACCCCTGTTGAATCCATGCTAGCCTGGCCGGTAATCACCTCTTAACTATGTGCTAAAACCTTAGTCTGAGGGTCTTTGTTCTGGGAAACCCAGGCAGATAATCTTTTTACACAAGGAAGTTCCATATAGGCAGTTATCTAGAGACATACCACTGCCCTTGGAGACAATCCTGTCTCAATTTTTCTTGCTGGCACTTGGCAACTGTATTTGTGACTATGTGCATTATCTTTATAGATTTGTCTTCTCTTTTGCCATCTTCTCTCATTATCACCCAAATTATTCTTTGTTTTCTTTATTTCTATTTTATTATGTATTTTTTATTGTCTGAGTCAAATCACAAGAACACTCTGTTTGGCAGACCTAGATTCTGAGCATGCAGTAGTAAATAAAATAGGCATTAATCCTTGTTCTCCTTAACTTTTCTATTATAATCAACTCAGCCCCTAAATTGACCCTTCCTTCACCTTTGTCTCTGTTAAAATTAAGTTCTATCAGTTAAGCCACACAAGTATCTCCTAAACAATTCAGTCCCCTACCCTCACAGACATTCTCCCAGTGTTACACCTCATCATTCCTTGCAAACCTCAATTCCTGCACCAGCCCTTCAAATCTCTACCTACCCTCACTCCCTCTCTCCATTTCAGTCCATCTTCTACCCAGAGTATTTGTCAACGTTGTAAATTTGATTGTATTATATTTTTGTCTTAAAACCCTTCAGGGGTTCCATATTACCTTGAGAACTGTTCCTACTCCTTAGCATGCAACAAAACATCCTTCATTATCTGGCTTCCAACTACCTCTGCAGACATGTCACTGTCCACAGTCAACATGCACTCTGCCATCCAGATATGGTGAGCCATTTGCAGTTCCCTGAACACATGGTGACCTTTCAAAGGGTCTTTCAGGTGTGCCTGAGTCTAAACTTTGTTTCCTTTCCCCTATACCACAATGCCTCCTATGCACTATTTCCAAAATAAAGCTTTAAGTAAAAATTTCCTGGGAGTGAAAATGAGAAGAAAGGAAATATTATTTCAAACCCTTTACAAAATAATTGTAGACACTTCACTTGGGAATTTCTAAGTACAACAGAAATCTGGGTGAGTAGGTAAAATAGCTACATAAATAAAATGCACACCTTTTAGGTCACATCAGGAGATTGCCTTGAGGTTTAAATGGCTGAGATCATTTCCACATTCCTCACAGCTAGCCATCTATAATTAAACAGCGGTGCCAGTCGGCACACATTCATCATCTCCCAAGAAAAGAAAAGTCACCTCCATAACTCTCAAAATATGGGATATTAAAATTTTGTTTTTATAATAGCTGATGCACAACAATTTGTGCTAATATCTGATCATAAAGTAACTTCTACTTAAGTTGAATCCATGTCCCAAGATTCAAAATTTACTCATGTAATAAAGAAAAGCTGGTAGCTTTTTCCTTGATAAAAGCAAAGAAAATTAAACCCTAATAGTTTAAATGATTTTTAAGTGTAAACAGGTTTGGATTTTGATTGGCATTAGTAAATTCACTATGTATTACTATGGCTACCAACCAGGTTATCACAAACACTTCTAGATGGTCTACCTCAGTTCACACCTTTACCTAATGCAATTCTCCTTCTCATTCTCTTGATTGATGTTTGATGAATAACTCTCCTACATATAATTTCCCTTCTAAAGTGCTCTATGTAGTTTTGTCAAATTCTCTTGCAATTCCCTTTCTACCTCCTATTCCCTTATGTTAAGTACCAAAAATATTCTTTCTCCCTGAAAAAAAACAAACAGCTCCTGAGATATCAAATTCTTAAAATGAAACAGAGGACAGCGTATTCTACATTGATTCCCTTTAGTCACTTTTCAGGGACTGACTCTATATATGAGTATAATTAATTATCTAGGCCTGGGGTTGGCTAACTTTTTCTATAAAAGGTCAGATACTAAATATATATTTTCGTCTTTGTAGGCCGTATAGTCTCTGTTACAACTGCTCAACTCTGCCATTGTAGTACAAATGCAGACATGGTACATAAAGGATAGAGTGTGTCTCTGTTCCAAAAAAACTTTATTTATAAAAACAGGCAGCAAACATTTGGCCCATGGGCCATAGCTTTCTGATCTCTTGTCAGCCCGTTAAGTCCTCTCTGACATCCCCTAAGGCAGTAATAAAATGATTATTTGATTTATTTTAATATAGTTTTGTTAAGCAAGGCACATAAAAATAGCCTCTTTTGTCTGAGGATTCCCAATTTCAAAATCAAATAAGGTAAATATACTAATACTAGATATGTGTTCAGCATTTAAAATAATTAGGTACAAGACAATAAGGACATTGAAGTATATACCATCAATTGCAAGTCAAAGGGAAAGTATGTTTAGAAACAGGGCAGAGGTTGGGAAAAATAATTCTGGTTATTCCCTGTCAAGAGGCATATGTTAGTTCAGATGATTTGGAAGAGTGGAATAAGTATGAGATTAGAATGTAAGGCTAGATTATTCCAGTTTCCAATGGCCATCAGAATTTGAACAGTCACAGTATGTCTCAGACTTCCATTTCTGCATCTGTAAAATGCAGATCATACCTGTCTTGATGTCTTTCTCAAGGTTATTGAAAGATTATACTCGTATATGTGAAACCGCTCTTTAAGAAGTAATTTTCAGCTACAAATGCTCACATTCAAAATTCAAAGTGTGGATGAATCTATAGATATTATTCTTTTACTTGACACCAATATGCCCCTTGATTATTTCAGTTGCCACTCTTGAACTTTTCATTTTTTTTACATCTTCCTCCAGGAACAATGACCAGTACTAAAACACATAATACAAACAGACTTTTCATTCAAAATAGCAGGATCTTTTAGGGATCACAAGTTTTTAAAGGTGGTGCCCAAAATCAATCTATAGTCATTTTTGCTAAATAAGGACAGAGGGATGGAGTCACCTTAAAACTACTACCCAGACAGCTGTTTCTCCATGAAGGAGATCAAGAGAGAGGCAACACTATGAAATGAAGCATCTTCTCTCTCTTCCTCAACTCTCATTTTAACCTTATTAGCCAAAATGAATTTATTCAACTGTTGAAAGGTCAATTCCTGGAACATAATAGTTGCTAAAAAGAAAGTTGCATGAAAGTTTGGAGGTATGAATGATATCTGATCATTTAATACCTATGCTGAGATTAGTGGACTAAGAACAAGGATGGGATATAAAATTGTAACTTAGCATACTGGGGGAAGATGATAAACTAGAGCGTAGTGATGCCCAAGTGTTTTGCCACTCAGCTTATTGGTAAGGAGATTTGGAAACACCATACAGCACAGATTTTGGCCAATGCTTTCATCTGACAGAGAAGATATTTGACTCAGCCAAAATACACAGGTCACTGATGGTGAAGCCAGGGCTGGAACCAAGCTAAGCTTATTTAAATCCTGATTAATTCAACCATTCATTCATGCCTCACAACATCTACCTTGGTAAACCCTGAAGCAAATATTAATATTTCAACAACTTTCTCTGCTATTTTTTTTAATCCTGAGTGCCTCTTGTTCATTACACGATCTTAGTGAATATCTTGGTGTGTCATTAAAGACATTGCTTTTAAAGGGCTCATGAAACTATTTTTTTTTTTTGATTCACCTAATTTCTGGTTCACTAACACCTGCAACCAATTCTGAGCTTCTATTTTCCTCACTTGAAGAAATCTTTTAAAAAGAAAAAAAATGCACATTTGTTGGTTGATTTTTTTCTCTCACCAATGATTTTTTGAGAGGAGAAATTTCATTTATTATTAATTCCTCGGCTCAAAACCAAGTTCTGACGTTATACTCTTATAAGTAGACTATCTCTATAGTACAAGATGCTCAACTAAAATATAATCTGAAGGGAGAAGGTCTTATAGAATACTTCAGTAGGTCCGTAGGATCATCTATATCTAGAAAAGGCAGGTTTAGTAAATAGTAATGGAAGACTACTAAGGTTCCTTTAAATAAAGACTATTGATTTTAGACTTATATGAATGATATATCTCTTTTCTTTAACCATGCACATGACTGGTGTGAGAAAATGCTAGGCAGTCTTTATTTTGAAATACGATAAATAGATCTAAAATGGAAATATTTTATGTATGTCAGTCCTCACACTTTAAATTAAAAGCCAAATTCATCTTAAATTATAATCAGTGGGTTTAATAACTGAAGTACCAAAATGTAATGACTACAAAACAATACCATGTATAAAACTATTGTTTGACATGTGAGGAAAGATGCAATATGAATTCCAGTATCTCATAGTAACTATGTTTGCATTTTCTCTCTTTGACATTTTACTGTATATCTACCGTTTTGTCTTAATAAGTTGGGGAATCTTCTTACTGTTTTTACTCAAAAATGTGTTCCAACCTATGTTTCTTTCCGTTGGGAGCTCAAGGACCAACAATCTAAAAGAGCATCTTCACATCTGCTCATCATACCATTACAGATGCAGCATCACCTGGGTGGCATATATTCATATACATCATCTCTATGCTGATTGCAATGTGTTTCAACACCTTAAAAGTATGTTAAAATTATAATAATCTTTGTTAACCCCCAGAATTTCTGCTGCTTACCAAACAATACATTACCAGTGATGAAAGACTCTTCTTTTGCTCTTCCCCACGTGACACATTGGGGAGATTTTCCTGTAAACTGAGTGAAGGAGCTGCCAGACACCATCTCCTGGAAATGCCTGGAAGACATACGAGCTAAGAAGAAAACAGCAAATCTTAAAAGAGAGACTTGCCAGACTACATCAAATCAACCACCCCCAACCTGGGCTATTCACACTGACTCAGGAACTTCAGTCTACTGGCAAATCATACACCATAATTAACTGTCCTTAATTCAGATGAACATTTTATGGGCCCACCAGGTCTAGAGAGAAAATCGTTAGCTTCACTGACTAATTTTCAGTTAATCAGCAACAGTTCATTCAACAGAGCACTAATAAGGCAGCCTTGATTAGAAGTATAGGGATATGATATTAATTGGCTTCTTCTAACAGGGATGAGGATGCTAAATGGCAAAGACCATCTGTAGCTCTGGAAAGGAAACACTTGAAAAACACTTTGTGAAGGTAAATCATTAAACAAGAATAGTTTTTAATTTTCAACTCAGTCTACAAAATATGTTCTTTCTTTTGTAATTATTTCTTTGATTCTTCTCTTCAGAGGCAATATTTTTAAAAATATTGTTTTAAGTGACATATACAAATGCTGAAGCTAAGTGTTAATCAACCAAATCTTTTAGATTTTGACTTGGTGGCATGTTTTAAAAATGTTGGATATATGTAGAAATGAAAATGATGTATGGGTGTATGTTTATATCCTAGCAGAACACTAAATACACGGAATTTCTTGGGCAAAATTACTTGATAAAACAATGAAGCAAAGGCAGTCTCCACATGGCTGTCATTTACTATATATGTCTGAAAATATTAAAAACAGAAACTGAATAGCATTTATTCAGAGCTTTGCATTAGAGTACAGGAGAAATTTCCTACTCTGTAGAAATGCAGTCTGAAGTTTTTTTACTGCAATAAAATCTCAATTCGCCAAAGTACCTCAAGAATGGAGGATTCAGTTAATTTAATTTTCCTACTAATTAAAATTTAAATCTAACCCCCTTTACTCTAATGCTTACACTGAAATGTCTTTTGGAATAAAATGAAATATTTTATTTTCTTACCTTAGTAAGTTGAGGATAGGAAATATAATTAATCATAGATCATTCAAGATTTTCACTAGGGTGTCTCTGAAGATCAATTCTCATGCTGTGATACAATAGAGGTAGGTATAGAAGGGTGGTTTAAATGAATAGAAATTTTACTTTGACCCTAGAACCATTAGGCACTCTCACATACAGGTGTATACTCGCTTGCCGTCCCTCCTTCCTTTTCATTCCCCTTCCTCTCTCTTCCTCCCTCCCTGCTTTCCTCTCTATAGTCTTAACTAAATCCCTGAAATAAGCTTATTTTGTTTTCCTTCCCTCTTTAGTTTCCATTAATGAATTATAAAAAGTATTTTTATTTAGAACTTTCTTTAATGTTCTTTGAAATTAATAAAAATAGTAATTTTGTACTTCCTAAGGAAGATATTTCTTTGTCTCAATATCTGCATAAAATAAGTCAAACAGCCAAGATTTGAATTTGTTGTTCATTTGAGAGAGCAATAATTCAACCCAGAGCAATTAGCATACAACTGGAAATTTAATCATTTGTAAAATCCTCTTCAACTGTAACAATCAGGGTCCAGGATCAAATGCTAACGTCTCGTTCTACCTAATAGATTTCATGATTTCTGCAGAATTGATGAGGTTTACCTTTCTGTATCTCCTGAAAGAATAAATGACATAGTTCAGATCCAATACCATGGAATTGATCAAATATCCCCCTGCTCCCGACTCAAAACACAGGAATTCTTAATAGAATATGAAGCAAAATAAATCTATAGTCATATCACGATATTTAACATATCAAAAACTGATAGGTAAAGATAAAATGAATAAATACAAAAAGTATTTGAATTAAAAAAGCTTATGTAAAGTATATATCTAGAATCCTGCTGTCACGCGGGGTCTCAGCTCCCGCTCCCCACATAAGAACGCAGGGCATGGTGAGGCCAAAAAGGAACACCCACGGAGCCATAGGTAGGGGAGTCATAATACTATAGTCTTGCTGGCAGCTGGGTTGAAGACACAGGGAGCAGGACCCACACTGTCTGCAACCTGCTGTCCACTTGTCTGCAATCTATAATCCACATTCCGCCACTAACTGCTCAGCCACCATCTTCTTGCTAGCCCCCCATTTGCTACTAGCGTAGCCACAGCAGTTATGTTAGTGGCCAATGGCTCACTGGTTATAGCTGATGGCCAACTAGCCACAGCTGATGGCCATCCAATCACAGTTGATGGACATTTACTACCTGAGCTAGTACGTTTCTATGTGAGGCCGAGAGCCTGGAAACTGCTTTCTGGGGCTCTGTCCCCACACTCCACCCCTGCAGGGTCTCGCCTCACAATCTACATGACAAGTGTCTTCCACGAGGCGCCCTGTGCGAGGAGCCTGGAGGTGAATGCAATATCCTGGACACAGCCAGGCTCTCTGAGTACAGCCAGGGTTTCTCAGGGCACCACCAGTACTTCTGGGCACAGCCAGACTTCCTGGGCACAGCCAGGGCTCTCAGGGCACTGCCACTCTCTCTGGGCAGAGCAAAACTTCCTGGACTCAGCCAGGGCTCTCAGGGCACTGCCACTCTCTCTGGGCACAGCCAGACTTCCTGGGCTCAGCCAGGGCTCTCAGGGCACTGCCACTCTCTCTGGGCACAACCAGACTTCCTGGGCTCAGCCAGGGCTCTCAGGGCACTGCCACTCTCTCTGGGCTCAGCCAGACTTCCTGGACACAGCCAGGGCTCTCAGGGCACTGCCACTCTCTCTCTGGGCACAGCCAGACTTCCTGGACACAGCCAGGGCTCTTAGGGCACTGCCACTCTCTCTGGGCAGAGCCAGACTTCCTGGGCTCAGCCAGGGTTCTCAGGGCACTGCCACTCTCTCTCTGGGCCTCTCGGGGTACCGTGCTAGAACAACAGTGCCTCACAGTCAAGGTGCTTACATATTATCAATGGCGGCCAGTCAAGACACAAAAGCAAACATCCGCCAGTTCCACTACATGGTAGTATGTTCTCAACTAGTCAAGTAGTCCATTAAATTAGGGATGGAAGGCAATTCCCCATAGTCCATAGTCATTCGCCAGGGCTGTCCTGGGGGTGAAGGATGACCTTGACCTCACCCTCATCTCCCAAGGAGGACTCAGCAAGTGTTTCCTCCTGGGACAAGTCCCGCATCCAGGCTGAGTCAGCAAGCACTTCCCAGCCCACAGGGCCGCAACGACCTTCGCTTTATCTGGCCTGTGCTGGTTGGGGAACCATCCACATCTTCCCACCCTTCCACGGGGGTCCAGCTCTCCGGCAACTGCTCCTCCTGGTCTTCTTGAGACCGAGTGTTCACGCGCACAAACTGCTCCACTGCCCTTCGGAAAGCTTTGGCTGGCACCGTATCCTGCCGACTATGCCATGTGTCACACAGGGGACCCTGCTCGCTGCACCATTTGTCACGTGGGGTCTCAGCACCCGCTCCCCATATAAGAACGCAGGACATGGTGAGGCCAAAAAGGAACACCCACGGAGCCATAGGTAGGGGAGTCATAATATTATAATCTTGCTGGCAGCTGGGTTGGATACACAGGAAGCAGGAGCCACACTGTCTGCAACCTGCTGTCCACTTCTCTGCAATCCATAATCCACATTCCGCCGCTAACTGCTCAGCCACCATCTTCTTGCTAGCCCCCATTTTCTCTGCTAGCGTAGCCATGGCAGTTATATTAGTGGCCAATGGCTCACTGGTTACAGCTGACGGCCAACTAGCCACAGCTGATGGCCATCCAATCATAGTTGATGGCCATTTACTACCTGAGCCAGCACCTTTCTATGTGAGGCCGAGAGCCTGGAAACTGCTTTCTGGGGTTCTGTCCCCACACCTGCATGGACTCTAGATATGTATTTTGATCAATCTATAGTAACATGAAAGGCAACTACAACGATACTTAAGTAAATACCGGGGGTGCCAAAAAAAATTATAAAAGTGGACACTTTGGCAACGTTGCTCAAGCAGTAGTTCACTGTAATCAGAAGTGTCTGGAGACTGATGGTAACCACTTTGAGTATCTCTTGTAATTGCAGAAGTCAAATGTGACTTGTATTCCTCGTGTTATTGGTATATATTGAGTATTACAATTTTGATAATTTTTCTTTCTTAAAATGTGTATATATATTTTTGGCATCCTCTGTATATAGCTTTATATGTACTTAGTTTTTAAAAGCTTTAATAAATAAATAAAAATCCAAAATCTTTATTGATGTATAGTATAATTGACATATAACATTAATATTAGATTCAGGTGTACAACATATGATTCAATATTCATGTATATTGTAAAATGATCCCCATAATAGTTAACATCCCTCACCATATATAATGAGGAAAATATTCTTTTCTTGTGATGAGGGCTTTTAAGATCTCTCAGCCACTTTCAAATATACAGGACGGTATTACTATAGTCACCATGTTGTACATTACATACTCATGACTTATTAATTTTATAACTGAAAATTTGTACCTTTGAACCCTCTTCACCCATTTCATCCACCTCCCAAACCCCACCTCTGGAAACCACCAGTCTGTTCTCTGTGTCTATGAGTCTGTTTCTGTTTTTTTGTTGTTGTTTTTCGGATTCCATATATAAGTGAAATCATATGTCATTTGTCTTTTTCCTTCTGAAGTATTTTACTTAGCATAATACCCTCTAGGTCCTTCCATGTTGTTGTAATTGGCAGGATTTCCTCATCTGTTGTGACTGAATAATATTCCATTGTGCGTGTGTGTGTGTGTGTGTGTCCATTTACCTATCAATGACACTTAGGTTATTTCCATGTCTTGGCTATCACTTACTGTGTTTCCCTGAAAATAAGACCTAGCTGAACAACCAGCTCTAATGTATCTTTTGGAGCAAAAATTAATATAAGACCCAGTATTATATTATATTAAGACCTGGTCTTATAGTATAGTAAAATAAGACCAGGTCTAATATTAATATTTGCTCCAAAAGACGCATTAGAGCTGACTGTCTGGCTAGGTCTCATTTTGGGGGAAACACAGTATAATACTATTATGAGCATGGGGTTGAAGATAACTTTTCAAGTTAGTGTTTTGTTTTCTTCAGTATGTTCCCATAAGTGGAATTCCTGGATGATATGATAGTTCTATTTTCTATTATGATTAGTTCTATTGTTTGAGGATCCTCCACACTGTTTATAAACTGGCTGTACCAGTTTATAGTCCACCAACAGTGCACAAGCGTTCCCTTTTCTCTACATCCTTGTCAGCATTTATCTCGTCTTTTTGATGTCTTTAGCCATTCTAACAGGTGTGAGGTGATAGCTCATTGTGGTTTTGATTGACATTTCCCTAATGACTAGTGATGTTGAGCATCTTTTTATGTACCTGTTGACCACTTGTATATCTTCTCTGGAAAAACATCTATTCAAATTGTTTGTCCATTTTTAATTGTATTTTTTTCTTTTCCAGTAGATGATGCTATAGCACAAATTTTTGTTGTCTCTTACCTGTGCTATTAGCACTTCCTCTCCTGGGTCACAGTGTGGCGGAGAACATTGCTGTGGTAATGGGAATTGCTGCCTGGTGGGTGACCCCGCTGTGTCCAGATTGCCTGGGTCCAGTGGCACCACCACCATGGGGGTGGGATGTGGTGGGTTGGGAGTAGGCAGGTTGACAAGCCTGCCACAGTACCACCTGGTTCCGTATGGCCTCTGGCACCATGGGAGGCCACTGACAGGTCTGTTACTGCTACCAAGCTCCGCCACCATCGGGAGGGGGCTGGATTCTTGGGCACCAGTGCTGCTGCTGCCTCTCTTACCCTATGCCAGCTGTGGAGTGCAGGCTGGCTGTACCCCCCCACCACCACCACTATCATATTCAATGGTGCTGCACGCTCAATCTCTGCACTGGGGAACTGCATCTGGGGGCATCTTCCCTGTTCTTCCCCCACATTATGTTCCAATATGCTTACCTTCAGGTGTCCCAATGTGTGTATCTCTCAGGCGTCCTAGTGTGTTGAGCAGAGGAAACTTTGTTGGGTTATAAATGCCTGACTAGTTGTTTATTTGTGAGGAAATACAAAGGGCTCATCTCACTCTGCCGCGATACTACTGTCACTAATTTGCATATGTTGAACCATCCTTGCATCCCAGGGATAAATGCCACTTTGTCATGGTGTATAATGATTTCAATGTGTTCCTGAAGTTCATTTGTTAAGATTTGTTGAGAATTTTTGCATCCATATTCTTCAGGGATATTGGTCTATAGTTTTCTTTTTTTGTGGTATCCTTATCTGGTTTTTGTATTAAGGTAATACTGGCCTCAAACAATGAATTGGGAACTGTTCCCTCCTCCTCAATATTTTGGAACTTTGAGGAAGATTGTTATTAATTCTTATTTAAATATTTGGTATATTATTCACCAGTGAAGCCATAAATTATTTAAAATTTTTTTCAACAACTGTGATGTCCATACAATGTTTCATGTTTGAAGATTAGATGAGTAAGACAGGCTCATATTGTAAAACGAAATCGTATCTGCAGATATCAAACCATGCACTATTTGATATTTTCTGCACTATTTGAAATGTATGCATAATTTTTATTCAATTAAAGCACCTTCTCTTTTAGAACCCTGATTATTAAGAGCACACACCCAATATTTAGAGTCATTTGCATAATGAATAAGTATAAAAAGATATATTGTATTTATGTTAGTTAATCTTTCTTTGACATTTACCGATAACCTGATATGGCAAAATCGTTTTACCTTAGAATTGAAAGAGTAATTATATTAGCATATCCAGCAGGATCATTATAGTAAGTTCTAACTATTAGGGTGATTTTTTTTAGGCTTAATTACTTTAGTAATTATTATTTCATCTCTCTGTCTCTCTCTCTCTGTCTCTCTCTCTGTCTCTCTCTCTGTCTCTCTCTCTGTCTCTCTCTCTCTGTCTCTCTCTCTCTCTCTCTCTCTCTCTCTCTCTCTCTCTCTCTCTCAGACATTTAACTTGCATTTTGTGATTTAAAGCTGTAACTCTTGATTTTGTTTTGAGGTAGTCCAGGTCAAATCTTATTTGTGATGTCAAAGACCATCAGGAATACACCTATAGTTGAACAAAGTTGGGCTTATTGGCTCATTGTAATGAGAAAGACAGTACATCATGAGGATGTACTGACAGAAGAGAGAAACCATGAGGCATCTTAATTAGAAGGTGTCCAAAGGGACTTATTATAGAATATGGACTTCTTTTTGGTGATTTTGAGGGTGGATTCAAGGAAGTGGTTTTCTTATGGATTGGTTGCTCTGAGAAGGCAAGGAAAATTCTGTTTATGATCTTAGTATTTTTTATCTACAAGATGAGCATGCTAAAGAATAAATTTGGGGCTAGAAATAAATACAAACTTATTTTTATGGCTGGAATATGATGCATGAAACTAAGAGCAAGGAGCTTTTAGTGAATGTGGCAGGTATCTCACAGGGGAAACAAATATTTATGCCTGGAGAGTATGAAACTTTGCCATTGGGTCAGTGATTGGAAGGACTTGGTATGGCCCCATCCACTGCCATTGAAGTGATGTCCTTTCTGCTTAATCTTGTGTATCTAGTCTCCAGGCTATAGCCCAATAGCATCTATTCTTGCAGCCATGAATTGAATCCCTTGTCAAAAGCCATTAATATTTGTGATATTGTACAAAATATTATCTAATATATAAATATTTTCCATGTAGATGGCCACTTCTTTGCTGCAGAAAATCTCATGATCATGCTTATTAATATTAATTTCTCTGTTGATTATAGCTCTCATTCCCAGAAGTACTACTATATTATTTTCTTTTCATACTACAATGCCACAGTGACCACTGAGAGCCCCTTTAGTTTGGATCCCTATAGTACTACCCCAGAACTTTTAAAAGTTCCTTGTTTTCTTATAACAAAATAATCCATACCCAACTCTGTTTTTTCTAGCATACTACTAGAGTTTACTAAAGATTTTCATTCATACTCTACTAATAAATCTTACTGCTACATATGCAGTTGGAATACCACCAAATTCCAGAAAGGGCAATTTGTAATCAGTGAGTTTATCATCAGTGTTGTCTTCATTTGATTGTGGTTTTCAATTACTCTAATCCTTGCATTTAAAATTAAATACTGTCAATTTAGCTTCATCATTATTAATTTAGCTTGGGAATGGTTGTTTGTTCGCCTTACAGTAAAGATGGATACATATTTGCATCAATATTTTTGATGTGTAATTTTACAATAAGTAGATGTTGAGAAGTGTATGCATTGAAGTTCAAATATGAGTTAGTCATTCTCTCATTTTTGGAGCAGTTGGATTCCTAAATTTCAAAAAATGTATAGGGACTCTAAAAATCATGTTTAAAAACTCCTATTTTTTTCTGGAAAGTTGATAAGTGACTCATATGTTGCCAACAGTTTTACTACAAATTGTTCATTTTGTTTCCCTACAACTCCTGGTTATCATAGAATCCTTTTTGCTTTGGAAAGTGGGAACAAGTAATAAAGAAGGGCTATAGACAATTAACTTTAAAACTGCTCTTAATGAAGTCTTTCTCAACTGGAAACTCATAAGTACCAGAATATGTTTGATGATTTTATTTTAGAAAATATTTGTATCATTTCCCCACAAGCAATCCTGTTAGGAAAGCATGTGTATTATAAAAACTTTCTCCCTTTATTGTTCTTTCCCACCTTATGTTTCTTTCCTACATACCCAACCTTGAGAATCACCACTGTTCTAGGTCTCTAGTCCTTAAAGATTGTTAATGGCTTCCAGAACGTTGCTCAGTGAGAACAAAGACTGAGCCTTATGTGGTATCTTTATAAAGAAGAGAAAACCCATTGGCTGTTTCTGCATTTTCAAGGCATAGGGTATTTCAGAAATCAAATTCCTGGAGTCACAGGTCAACCTATGACCCTAAGGTTCACTGGCTTCTCTCTTTGACTCAATGTCCTTTCTAACAAGTACTGCACTATGGATCAGTCACCATGGAGTAAAGAAATATCCTTGTGGCTGAACACTACGTGGAAATGTGTGACCGGGAGAAATAAGTAACAGGGTATTTTTTTTCCCCTCCCACAGTCATGTGGTAGAGGTATTGGTCTTCAGCACATGCAGACTACCCCTTGTGGACTTTTATGTCCATATATTCAAGAGTACAATGGTATTGGCTCCTTTTATCCTGTAATATGAGCTATTGGGCTTAAAAAATAATCACAAAATCTCAGTGATATATACACAATTAGCATATGATTAACTTTTGATCTGAATTTTTTCTTACTCCACCTGGGCTCACTCACAAATTACACATCTGTAGCTGGCCTGGGTGGCTTACTAAACTCAACTGGGTGATCTCATGTGTCGGAATGTCAACAAGTCAGCTGGAGTTTCACTGATTAAAGATATGTTATCTAGAGTAGCTCTGCTTTACACTGTAGGTCTGTGAATTGGTTCCAAATGTTTTTCATTCTCCTCCTAGGACCATTGATCTAGCCAGGGTATGGCTCCTGTATGACAATGGCAGAGGCATAAATGTCCTTTTAAATCCTAGGATTGGAATTAGCACAACATCACTTCCTCCTAATTCTATTGACCAGAGCAAGTCATATGGCTAAATCCAAAGTCAAAGGGTGAGGAAATGTAATTCAACTCTTTAGGGGTAGGAGCTGCAAAGTCATATGTCAAAGGGCATGAATATAGGAAGGGAACAGTAAGGAACAGGGTAATTGATGGCTTCTACCACATACCCCTTGCATTTTTCTGAGCATAACACATGTCATACACATGAAAAAGTTCCATAGTAATAATCTCTATCCCGATTCAAAAGCCAATAGCTCAATTAGCAAGGAAGGATATTAAAGTGATTAAAAGCACAGGGTTGGCTAGCAGCCAGGCCAGGACTCAAATATCTTCTTTACCCCTTACTAATCAGGTAATTTTGAGCAAGTTGATTTCTCTGAGGATTAGTCTCCCCAACTAAACAATGAAAAATTTGATAACACTTAACTCTAGGGTTGTTTTAGGATTGGATGAGACAATGCTTGAATGTAGAACAACCACATGCACTTGACAAGGGTTCAAAATATCATGTCTAATATTTTTCTCTTTCCCTTCTTCTCTTTACTAATATTTCTCTTTTCATTTTCTTCTCTCTTCTTCCCTTTCTTTTTTTCCCTTTTCCAACTCTTTTTCTTTAGGATCTACTTCCTAATTATTGTGCTCCATCTTGAATCAGCTTATTTTACATAAAATACATTCATCAATGTCTCATTAATATAATTTTCTTTTTTCCTCAGTCTTATTGACATATAATTTACAAACATCATTGTATAAATTTAAGGTGTATAACATAATGGTTTTACTTACATATATTGTGAAATGAATACTGCAATGAATTTATTTAGCATCCATCATCTCATATACAATTTTAAAAAGAAAAAGAATTTTCCTTTTCAAGAGAACTCTTAGAATTTATGCTCTTAACAACTTTCATATATCATACAACAGTTAATAATAGCTATCATGTTGTACAGTACATCCCTAGTACTTATTTGTCTTAGAACTAGAACTTTGTGCCTTTTAACCACTTTCTTCCAATTACCTCTCACTCCAAAGAATGCCTCTGGTAACCACAAATCTGATCTCTTTTTCTAGGAGGTTTTTTTTTTCTTCAGATTCCACATATAAGTGAAATCATATGGTATTTATCTTTCTCTGACTTATTTCACTTAGCATAATATCCTCAGGGTCCATCCATGTTGTTGCAAATGACACAATTTCCTTATTTTTTATGACTGAACAATATTTCAATGTGTGTGTGTGTGTGTGTGTGTGTGTACGTGTGTGTGTGTGTAAATGTCTTTATCCATTTATCTGTCGATGGATACTTAAGTTGTTTCCATGTCTTGGCTATTGTAAATAATGCTGCTATGAATATAGGGATACATATACATCTTTTCAAGTTAGTGTTTTTGTTTCCTTCAGATATATTCCCAGAAGTAGAATTGCTGAATTGTATGGTAGTTCTCTATTTAATTGTTTGAGGATCTTCCATACTGTTTTCTATAGTGGTTATAACAGTTTACAGTCCCACCAACAGTGCACAACTGCCTAAGTTGTGAGGCCTTGGTAAAGCTAACGTGACAAATTCATATTAAATTAGCTGGAGGAATTGACAAGGATATAATCAGTGTAACTGTTTATGTCCCTTGACCATCTAGTATTTAATAATATGAGGTCTTCCTAGACATATTCCTCTAATACAAAGGTTCTCAAATTTGGCTGCACATTAGAATCTCCTGGGAAACTTTTAAAATGCCAATAACAAGGTCGTAGCTACAGAGATACTGATTTAATTTAGATGGAGCCCAGGTATAAGTATTTTTAAAAATCCCCCAGATGATTCTAATGTGCAGCTGGAGCTGGGAATTACTTTTCTAACCAAATATATACCCCTTATTTGTGATACTCTAAGCAGAGATAAACTGTCCAAAGGTAAGTCTAACAATTCCCTGTCAGTAAAGCTACATCGTATAACCTAAGAATATTTGAAATAGATACCACAGGGACATTAAGACTAGTGGGAAACATGTCAAAATAAAGTTAGGGTGAACCCATGGCTTGGAAACACGCCAGTAGAGGCAGTGTGCTTGCTGTTCTTGAAAGAGAATTATACAAGGACTCAGATTCTCGATTCTGGCCTTACCTCAAGCACAGATAACTAAAGAGGGTGCCAAAAAAGTGGATACACATTTTCAGAAAGGAAAACTGTATTGTAATACTCAACATACACCAATAACTAAAGATGAATACAGGTCATGTTTGACTTCTGCAATTACAACAGATGCTCAACATGGTTACCATCAGCGCCCAGACACTTCTGATTACAGCGAACTACTGCTTGAGCAACACTAACCAAAATGTCCACTTTTATACATTATTTTGGTTTCCCCGGTACATGAGCTTGGACCAGTCACTGCCCTTCTCTGAACCTTAGTTACCTCATCTACAAAATAAAAAGACTTGATTAGTTGATTTCTAATTCCCCTCCTCTTGTAAAATCCTATGGTTTCTAATATACAGAATGATTAAAACATGGTATTCTAGGGCTCCTCCCCAAACCAATTAAATTAGAACTTCCAAGAATAGAATGTGAATGTCACTATATGCACATCTTGGAGATATTACAAATTCAGTTCCAGATTATGCAATAAAGCAAGCAAGGTGAGTATCACAATAAAGCAAGTCATAATATTTTTGCTTGGGGAGGATCTTGCCTCCATTTGTTAAAAAAGGGGGAGGAGGAGGAAATGTTAAAAAAGAAAAAAAAACAACATCTGTGAAACGCAGTAAGTGAAGAGCAATAAACTATAGTTTTTAAATGCTCCCAGGTGATTCTAATATTCAGCAAGGGTTGCTAACAGTTGGACTTGAGGAACCTGCTGTATAGTGTGACTTTATGTGGAATGGAAAAGAAAGACAGAATAAAGACTAATGTCTTTCAGAAAAACATGTGATAAAATCAGTAACATTTTTATAGGTTAATTAAAAACTCGTACTACCTTTTCCATCTCTTTTTTTTCCTTATTCAAATAATTGTTTTTATTTTTTTAATTAAAGTTTATTGGGTTGACAATTGTTAGTAAAGTTACATAGACTTCAAGTGTACAATTCTATAATACATCATCTATAAATCCCATTGTGTGTTCACCACCCAGAGTCATTTCTCCTTCCATCACCATATATTTGATCCCCTTTACCCTCATCTACCACCCTCCTCCCCCTTACCCTCTGATAACCACTAAACTATTGTCTCTATGAGTGTTTGTTCCATCTCTTTTTATTTATTTGTTTTTTTACGATATTCTTAGATCATGGTTCAGTATCTGTTTTCCTTCTTCTCTCCTAAACCTGCCTCACTGAGACATTTCATTACTAATGAATATTTCATTTGAAGAACTGAGAAAGTTATCAAAAGCAGTATTACTTGAAAACGGAACTTACAAGATCTTCTACTAAGAGAGATATCACCAAAACTATAATGAAATATATTTTAATTTTTGCAGCTATGGGGATGTATGCTTTCAGTTAAGTGTATGAAAGGTAATTCACTGCAAAAATGTCAGCATCTGTAAAAAAAAAAAAGAGAACACAAAACAGACTAAATTTAGTAAGAAAGAAGCTAAAGGCACCTGTTTTATTATATAAGGTTGTTGAGAACACACAGTGGCTTAGCCCAACAAAAAACTGGGCAAATGGCCAGTGTTTGGTGGGCAAAAAAAGAAACTTTTCCAGATGTACTACATACACCCTTAACATCTTCCTAATGTATTTGCCATTCTTCCCATTGTCTTAAAAACAGTTCTAAGAATTTACTTCCAGAAACTGCACCTCCCGGAAGTCCTGTCTAGAGCTGTGATGCCCCAAACAGTAGCCACTAGTCACATGTAACTGTATAAATTTAAATGAACTAAAATTAGAAATTTAGTTCTTCTGTCACGGCAGCCACATTTCACATGCTTGATAACTTCATGTGGCTGTTTGCTGCCATATTGCATAGCTATTATTGTATCTATCATCACAGAAATTCCATTAGACTGGAATTTACTAGTCTTAGCAGTACAAAAGTCAAACTTACTTGCTAACCAGAGGAAATTCTGTGTTCTTTTGGAGCCCTATTAAACATAGAGATTAATTCCGTGTCTCAGTTTTCTTCTTAAAAAATAGATATAAAAATAATGATCAACTCCAATGGAAGAGTATAGATTTATGTTTAAGTGTCCTAAGAGGCATAATTCTAAGCAAAAACACCTATGGAAAACTACTATTATAACTCAATCTGGGGAGGGGGGAATTAAGGTGTAATATGCAGAAGGATTACCATTGTTTCTCAAAATATAGTCTATGTGCCACTTACTTTGGACTCCCCCACATTGCTTGTTAAAAATACAGATTTTTGTACTTTATCTCAGAGTTACTGAATCAGACTATTTGGAGTGGAACCCATAACTGGGCGTTGTAACAAGTAGGCATACTATTTGAAAAAATAAATGCCCTCTTGGAAAAAAGATAATTTCTAGCCCTCCCTAGCATCTCCTACTTTGTATTTACATTTTAATTTGGCTGATTGAATTTATGACTCCTTTGGTCATTTGGTGATTTTCAAATCTTTTTGAAAAATCAGCAATCTCTGCAACAGTGAGATTACACCCATGGTCCTGCAGAGAGAGTTACATTGCAGTGTATTCCACACTCGCTTTTCCTGTGACCGTTGTGTTTTAGCAATGTTATTTAGTAAATCTCGCATAAATTGTTCATTTGGGACTAGCCAAATGATTACCTAGGAAATATTTCGCCAGTTTCTGAAAGAAGTAGTTTCAAATGCGAACAGCAGGAAAACACAGCCATTAAAAGAGAAAGAATGCCTATGTTTTTACAACAAAATAATTAGAAGTCATTACTAGCGCTGTTTAGATTTTGGTACCCCATCTATCTTACTTTCAATTAGAAACAATATGCCCAAATAGCAGAAGTCTGGATAAACATGAGTGCATTTTGACTGCATTGTTATGATAAAGTGTGACCCCATTTGATAACATAGTCTATGCAATTTTCTTTCAGTACAGCTTTTGTTGGCTGGGACTAGTTTTTGAGATAAAGAGCTGGGTAGAAATTTCAAGAATTTATATCCATTTTTCCATCATAATAATAGAATCTCAGAGATGGAATTTTTTAGTGTAAGCCCCATTTCTACTCAATGTCTGGATCTCTGCACAGATTTTCCAGCCAGTGATTGTCCATCCTCTATTTGAACACTTCCAAAAATGAGATTATCATTTCCTCCAAAGGAAGCCATGCCCAATTTGGGATAGCCTTTACACATGAAAATTTACTATATCTTTTATCATTTGGCTCTAGTTCTGTCCTCTTGGACCACATAGAGTAAAGTTAATGTCTCTTTACATGACAACTTTTCCAATAGTGGAAAATTACTAGGGTGTTCATCGTCATCTCCATTTTGTGTTTAGAAATATTTTCTTTTAACTAATATATTCTGGCTTTCAGCATATGGTGATGAAAATGAAATCATTATAAATTTCTTGTACTTCAAAACACTTTTTCATGTTGTAACTCTTAATTTAGACAATTAAGGGTTGATAGTTCATAGTTGCTAATTCAAAGAAACCTAACCTGCAACAAAGATTGTCTTGACTAATAGAGATTTTTAAGAAAATATGTCAAGGGGGATCAAATATATGGTTATGGAATAAGAACTGACTCTTGGTGGTGAACACACAATGGGATTTATAGATGATGTAATACAGAATTGTGCACCTGAAATCTGTGTAATTTTACTAACAATTGTCACCCCAATAAATTTAAAAAAAGAAAATATGTCCATTTCATGTAAACTTCAATAGTGTATCTATTGAATCTCTTTGATAAAAGCTCAAACTTTATTCATTAATTCAGCATATTTATTTTTATTTTTTTTTGAGTCCATTTTTCTTTTTCTTTTTTTTTTTTTATTAATTAATTTATTTATTAGTTTCAGGTGTACAAAACAAGGTAATACTTAGACGTTCATCATTTATATCCCTCATACTGTGAACCCCCCTCCCCCCATCCACTATCCCTCCGACCTCACACTGAACCATCACATTATATATATAAAATTATAGTTGGCATTCATTAATGTTTAGCTTCTGATGTACAATGCCATGATCAGGTATCCACAGTATCCCTGAGGTGGTCTCCCAAATAGGACGCATGTCCATCGGATACCCAACAAAATCTTTACAACATTATAGAATACCTTCCCCAAATTAATTTTCAAAAGAAAAACCCTGAGGCCATCTTGTGGTTACCAGCTGCTTCCAAATCCCTTCACCTTTCCCCTTATCCCCAACCCCCTCCCACACACCCATCTAACCACTCTCGGTTTTTTCTCTGCGTCCCCAAAACTGACTCTGATAAGTTCATTCACATAGTCTTTTCTTTAGATTCCATATATAAGTGAGATCATATGGTACTTGTCTTTCTCTTTCTGACTTATTTCACTTAACATAATGTTCTCTAGATCCATCCATGTTGCTGCAAATGATAAGATTTCTTTCTTCTTTATGGCTGCGTAATACTCCATTGTATAAATGTACCACAGCTTCTTAATCCAGTCATCTACCGATGGGCATTTTGGTTGTTTCCATATCTTGGCTATTGTGTAAAGTGCTGCAATAAACATAGGAGTGCATACAGATTTTTGAATTGGAGTTTTGGATTTCTCCGGGTAGATGCCTAGGAGTGGAATTACTGGATCATAGGGTAGTTCCATTTTCAGATTCCTGAGATACCTCCATACTGTTTTCCATAGTGGCTGCACTAATCTGCAGTCCCACCAACAGTGCACTAGCGTTCCCTTTTCTCCACATCCGCGCCAGCATTTGTTGTTTGTTGATTTATTGATAATAGCCATTTTGACTGGAGTGAGGTGGTATCTCATTGTGGTTTTTATTTGCATTTCTCTGATGGTTAGTGAGGTTGAGCATTTCTTCATATGTCTTCTTGCCTTCTGTATGTCCTTCTTAGAGAAATGTCTCCCCAAGTCCTCTGCCCATTTTTTAATTGGGTTGTTTGTTTTTTTGGAGTTGAGTTGAGTAAGTTTTTTATAGATTTGTGATATTAATCCCTTATCAGATATATCATTGGCAAATATCTTTTCCCATACAGTAGGATCCCTTTTTGTTTTATTGATGGTTTCCTTTGCTGTGAAAAAACTTTTTAGTTTGATGTAATCCCACATGTTTATTTTTTCTCTTACTTCGCTCGCGCGAGGGGATATATCAGTGAAAATCTTACTCCGGGTAATGTCCATGAAGTTTCTTCCTATATTTTCTTCTAGATATTTTATGGTTTCAGATCTTACATTTAAGTCTTTAAGCCATTTTGAATTTGTTTTTGTATATGGTGTAAGGAGGTGGTCCAGCTTCATTTTCTTGCATGTGTCCGTCCAGGTTTCCCAACACCACTTATTGAACAGACTATCTTTACCCCATCGTACATTCTTGCTTCCATTGTCGTAGATTAGATGGGCATATAGGCATGGATTTACGTCTGGACTCTCTATTCCAGCATATTTATTAAATGCCTAACTGCTACATGTAGGGACAAAATCATGATCTAGAAGCCTAAGATCTAGAGAGACAAGCATTTAGATGCCTATATAATATGAACCTTAAGCATTGCCCTTTTATGAGTACTAATGTGGAAGCGGGCAGAGGGCTCAAAGCAGCAGAAAAGGCATTAATCCAGTTATCAGAGAGGCAATATCTAATTTTGTCAATCCAGCTCTGCCTTGTAAACATATCAAGTGGCCTTCAGCAAGTCACTTAGCCTGACTAAGCTGCATTTTCTATGTTCTGACTACCTCATGAATTTGTGTACATTTTGATCAGTTTCGATGATGCTTGTCAAATGACTTTCTTATTAAACAGAACGAAGCATAGTTTAAATAAAGACATAATAATCTGTATGTGCTATATTGCTTTACAGTTTACAAAATGATTCTTAAACATATACTTAAATAAAGATTTGCGAGCTCTTATTCTATTTTTCAAGCAAAGAAACTGCAACTAGGATGGGATAGGCATTGAGTTTAAAAATTATTGTACAATGAATTTTATCATTATCTTCTATGTAACCATATCCAGGTTGTTTTGTTAATGTCTGAAATTTTTTTTCCCTCAAAGTCAAGTCAGCTATCTACTTTGTAGACAGCTAAAGCTAATTTGATAAATTATGATATGTCTTCTTCTTTAACAGCCTTAGTTTTTTTCACAACAGATACACTTTTTCCAATTTCCATGGTCTTTGCCAAACTGTTCAAGTAACTGATTTTATGGCTTGATCCCATGAAGCTTGTTTTCAATTTGACAATTTGCCTCCTACTATTTTAAAAGTAGCTGCGAAAACATGAATATCAGAAGGATAATAAAAAGACTTCTTCAATTAGTAGCTTGATCCTCTTCTGTGTTAGTTCCCTTTTCCCAGAAATATACTTTGTAATGTTTTGTTAGTTGAGTTTTAAGTGTCTCAGAGATGGGGGATCTGGCACTTCCTTGGCAGCATATTTCACAGCCTTAATAATCTTAACAGCTTTAATACCCTGGAATATGTTTAATCCAGCCTTATTTGTTTGTATAGGTTAAATTTTTCCAAGGGCTTTTCATCACCCTACCAATAGAAAATTTTTAAAGGTCTCATCACTTTTTACTTGCTTTAACTTTTACCTTTTATTTTTAGTGTTTAAAATAAAAAGTTTGGAATGAGCATTTTAGTTTGTCCCACAAAGGCCTTCAATGATTCTATGCAGGATCACTTTCAGTATGTTTTTTCTCAATCCTACAACTTTCTTCCCTTGTTCCTTCCCATGAAATTAAGTTAGTTCTCTACATTCTCATTTATGTAGCAATAATTAAAATAGTACCTACAATTTACTCCATGTTTACTACGCACATATCAGGTGATGGGCTATGCACTTTACCAGGGTTTCTCAACCTCGGCTCTATTGACATTTTGGGTCAGATAATTTGTTGTTATGGGCCCTGTCCTGTGCATTGTAGGATGTTGAGCAGCGTCTCTGGCCTCTACTCACTGGATGCTAATAGCACCCCCAACTTGTGATAACCAACAATGTCTCCGAATATTGCCACATGTCCCCAGAGAAGCAAAATTTCCCCCGAGAACCACTGACTTACGTGTTCTCATTTAACCCTTATAAAATCTTTGTAAAACAAATGGTATTATCCCAGTTTTATAGCTGAAGAAAATAAGGCTAAAGGAAGATAAATAATTTATCTAGAGTCAAACAGCTAGCAAACGGAGAAGCCAAGATTTGAAGTCCTCTTCTGACTTCAGGACTAATGATTTTCCTATCAATACAAACTTACTTGAATAATATGTTCACAATGTTAATTTTGCTTTAATTTTATTTTATCACATTTGAGTTGAGTGGCCTTTGAGAATCTTTTCTTCACATTTATTTTTTATTTTATCTGAATGTATAAATCTCCTTCCTCAGAGGAAAACAACTCCCTCAACTTCAGTGTGAAGACTTTTTTTTTGTATTATTTTTATTATTTAGTACTTTATCATTGTCTTTTTTGAAGCCAGGATGACTTACCTGATTTATCAAGTTCCTAGTTTGTTTCAATCTTGACTTATAAAGAATTTGGGATCCCGCTAAGCTTTGCCTAATCCACAAATTTCATTAGTCTTTCCTCTATTTCATAAATAAACTATTTGCTACTCTAGATGGCATATTCCATTACATGTCTCATCTTAAAATACCTTTATTTCTGTTTGGATTTTTGTGAATCTGTAATGCATTGATTCCATCTATTCATAGCATCACGATTTTCCAGAAAGATAGGAACAGGTGCTGAAGAGAAGCAGAGGAAAAGGCTAATGAACAGGTAAACAGTGTGACAGTAGCAGCAGCAAACCCAGAAAGATCTGTATTCCTTCATCTCCTAGAGGCACGTGCCTTAGGAGAAGCATCAAAACACCAGAAAATGCAATTTGAACTCAATCTTAGTCAACAAAAATGAATAACATGAAATATATGCTTTATACCTAGGCTTGAGATCCTTGTTTATACTTCTTAGCTGCACTGAAAACCTGATTTAGATTCCAAGAGTTCAAGAATGTTCAAATGCTTTCAGAGGAAAAGAGGGACAATATTTGATCTTTCCTTCCTGGTTTCCCTTTTCTTAATCCATCTTTTTAAATCTAGCATTCCAGGCTACACAAGAAGCTAAGCAGACAAAAGAACTAGACCAGAGGTGTCCAAACTGCGGCCCACAATCCATTTTTAATTGGCCCGCAGCAAATTCCAAAAATATATTTAGTTTACTTAAATAAACCAGATGAGGCAATACGTACTTCACCTCGAGTGAGTGGCCCAGCTGTTTGTGTATTTTACCGCATATGGCTCTTGGTAAAAAACGCTGAAAAAAGTTTGGACATCCCTGAACTAGACTCATTCTCATTGAGAGAGAATACAAATATAAAAAACTCTGGTGACTACAATCACTCTGTTTCAGGGTCAACACTCTAAGTGTCACAGAATGAGAGTCAAAGAGTTTTAGAGAATGTCAAATAAGCCAAAAACCCAAGCTATAACTGTGGACCATAAAGTACTGAGGGACATCTACTGCTTCAGGAGTGTAAGGTTTTTCTTCAGGGTGACCAAAATAATGCTTTTGTAGCATGTTTGGCAAAATTTGTGGCATGTTTGGCTAAACTGAGTGTGAAATCTGCAACTATGATATGGAACCAAGCTCATTGAAATACTGGTTGGTCTAAGTGAGTCTATAGCATAGGCATCACCAACACTTACTCTGACCAGCTGTACCTAGTTAATAACTGGATTACTGATCAGATAGTTTGTAACTAGACTGGGAGTTGATTGAATTCAGTGTGTTTCCTTTACCTGGTTTGCATGTTGTAGGCACACTAATGTAACTTGAGCAACTGAATGGTATGAGTAAAGGGCACGTTTCCTTGTGGCATCCAGATAATCTGGACAAAACTGGGGGAGTGAGAGAGGTAGCTTGACTTTGCACCCTTAAGATTTTCTGTTTACCCCTTTACTATGCTTGTCAATAGAACATATGTGTGTTTAAAAGACTCAAGAGGGTTGAGAAAACAGCCTTGTAAGCATTGTTTAATGATATAGCAAAACCCAGTGTTGAAAATGCCTTGACAAACATCTCGTTGAAACTACAAAAAATGATAATTCAATAACTACTTAAATATATATACAATTGGAGGTGAATATACTAACCATTTCGCTTTTAAACTCAAGTTTTCCATTTTCAACTGAAAGATGTAATGGAGACATTGACTTGAGCTATGTTTAGTATCCAATGAAATAATCCTGTTTCCACTTAATAGATATCTAACATAATTTCCCAGAAATCCCTGTGACTATCAAAATATCATAAGTGAGATGAAATGGTTGCAAGTGAGTTCTTTTAAAATTCAGGTTGGTTTAACAATTCTCAAAAACATTTATGAATATTTAGGCATCAGAGTTGTGATAATTCTGTTCATTGTTTAGCTATTGCCAAAATTCTCATATTTGGGGGGGGCTCCTTTTTGGGTTATGATTAAAGAAGGTAGAGACATAAATAAAATTGGAGGTAACTTATTTGAATTCATACAAACTGGACTATCTCTTTACCCCTATCTTTACAATAGCACTTGTCTTAGGTTGGGTCCTTCCGAAAGCAAACGCTGAGATAAGGATTTAAGTACAAATAGTTTATTTGGGAGGTGGTCCCAGCAATTGAGAGGGAAATGAGGACATAAAATAGACAAGGGAAGTTAGTACAGTCTACATGATGAACAGGTTCCCACTGAGGGCAACTGGGGCACAACCTCACTTGGAACTTTCAAAAGACAGTGGAGAAGACACCTCAGGGCTGTGCCACCAGAGCCAAGAAGGCTCATGGTATTTATCTACCAATTCCAGTTGTCATTTATGGATGGATGACTGCTCCCAGGGGCAAAAGTCCCTAAAGTGTGCCTGCCCTATGTACAGCTTGAGCAAGCTTCGGTGGATGGAGACTGCCCTCTAGCAGAGACACAGGTGCTTATAGTAAGATGTCGTTGGCCCAAGAGTGGGTCACTGACAGCATCCATGATGGCACTATTATTCCATAAAATATCAACAGGAAAACGCCTAAATGAAAAAAATCAAATGGTGGGTCAGAATTTTGAATCATAAATGTGAAATCCAAGTTCCAAAACCTGTCCTTAAAAAAAGGAAAGAAACCAATATTTTTTGTAATATTCCTCAGAACATCTGCTCAGACAAGAATATCTCCAGAACCCTTGTAAATAGATTCCTTCACCATTTTTTTTCCAGCCGAGGCTGTTGTGTGCTAGAAACAGAAAGCCACACTGCTTCTGACTTGTTTTTGTCAATTTGCTGATGGCCTGCAGTGCTTCATTTACACATGCACTTTATAACTGAAAGAGTGGTCCTTGGAGAGGAGTCTTGGCAATCATTTTAATTAGTAGCAACCTGAAGACTGTCTTTACCTTCTTCCCCCAGTAACCCTAATGAATCAAGAGATAAGCTTATAAAGTTTTGCCCCAAAGGTTTCTCAGCTAGCAGCTGATCAAAACGTGCAGAGCAATGATACTAGACAACTGTTTCATACTCCGGCCGATTTTTAAAGTGTTAATTATAGTTCAGCTAAGAGTTGAAGGAAAGCCCACGGTTGTTAGTTAGCATCATTCATAAATTGTCAGCCCTGTCTGGTCTACCCTGAAACCACAAAGACTTCATGAAAAAATAAATTTCATGTGCATCTAGAAGATCACTTTTTTAAAAACATTTTTTAATCTCCGAAGAGCTTATCTCTTTGTAACGATCCTTAAATCCTTCTTGTCTCAGAGTTGAAGAATCCTTAAGTATGCAGCTCCTTTAGAACTGAACAAAAACATAACCTATGCTGTAATCATACAGCACAAGATAGTAACATACCACACTCACTCACATCTATACACTTTTGCAGTCATATTTTCATTTTAGATGAAGTTTTTTAGGTCCATTTCCATTTTGATCAGACTATGTTTATTTTGTTTCTTTTAAAATGATGTTTTTCTGTCTTGCTGTTTCTCACTTTCTTCGGGCCAATCTTAAGCCATCTCTTAGAATGGATTCAAATGCTCCAAGAAAATGCAACATTGTATGTCAGTACATTCTCATTCTTCTTTAAACTTGCCTAAACACCAATACCCTGAGTGAGGCAGTACTGGGAGGAGATAGTAAGGGGAAGAGCTGATATGAAGAGCAGAACTCTACCAACTGAGCCATTTCAAATGAGCTTTTGTAATCATTCTTTTGTTTCCCAAAAACAAGTTTCCTGCTGCTGTATTTTCAGTAACTAGTATCGTTTTAGAGATGCTCTTTTTACTTGCAAGTCAGATGGCACATTTTAAAACATCTCCTCTTGTAAAATGCCACGATAGAGAGCTTTATATAAATTCAGTCATGTACAATACTATGCATAATTCTTATTAAGTAAAAATAGATCTTAGAGTCATATAGTTAGTGTCTATACAATCCTATAACAACCCATGAAATATGAAACACTGAGGTGGTTAGGTAAGTTTTTCTACCTCCATTAAACCAAGCATCCAGTGTGTAGATAAATCATTTAGGTGCTTGATTTGGTCTGATGACTTGGCATCATGGCAGTAAAACCCTGGAACTCCACTGATTATCTCAAAATGCTGCACTTATTTCTGAGGAACAACACTCTTCAAGTTACTTTTCCAACATTTCCATAATGATTGTCATAGACCTTGACTATATAACATTTCTACATTAATTGACCACTGGAAAAATAGTGCCAGGATCATTTAAAGATGAAGAAATGTTTAAAACAGAACTTTGTGACTATTCTGAAATGATATTAAACAATGCAAAGTCATGCCAAAATTGGGTTCTTTTCAGAAAATAATTTGTAAAACTCTCTTGGACCATCTAATGAGATGCATTGCCAGATATTACATTTTATAAACTTGAAGAGGTTGGATAGTTTTTTGTCCACTCCAGTTCCCTTTAAGTGTTTCAAGCCTGCATGGATTTTCTTGGCATCTCGGCATGTAGCTTTTCCAGGATCATCTGATGGTACTGCTGTGAAATGTGATTAGGGAATTTGAGAGAGAAGGAAGTTGGCTGAAGGTCATTACCAATTAGATGAAAACTAAAGGCTATGAGGTACTCAAATAGAGTAATGAATAATTATCCAAACTTTTTGAAAGACACTTGGAATGTAATTTCATTGTGGATTTTCATTAAATTGAAAAATGGCAGAAGTATCAAGTCTCCAAAGATACCCAAATGTACATACCTTCATGACAAGGCAATTTCCTAAAACACTGGAGGAGTGGGGGATGAGCCGAGTTTGGAGCAGGCTTACAGTATAGTTTAGGCATCAGAGAGGTACCTCAGTGGATAAGAGAACCTAAAGCCAAAGTGTAGCCCTTTAACTATCAATCCTACTAGCCTTATGGGCCTGAGAATGATGATGGGAAGTTCTCCCATATTTTGTTAGTTGTTAGAGAAAATAAACGGATAGCCAGCTCCTGAGACCAGTGTTTGCCTCAACCTAATAGAGAGGAATTAGGTTCTTTGCTTGTTCCTCTAATGGGCTGATATAAAATACTAATTTGCCCCAGTTTAAAATTATATTGCAAATATTCCCTGTGAGCATATAAGTGTGTAACAACAATTTAATTGTTTTGAAAGGTAAAATGCAGAATAAACAACTCTCCACAAAATTGGATCCTTTCTCATGTATTTAATTACAGTCATTTTAACAGCATTACCAATTGCATCTCCTATTTTTCTCAAAAGCAATATAATTATATATAAATAATTCAAGTAAAGATGTTACCATTCAAGCCCCAAAACATTTGACTGGTTCTAGTAATCCCAGAATGAATAATACTTAATATTCATAAACTCTATAACCAAAAGTGAAAATATAGTAATGTAAGTAAGTCTTCAGCATTAAAAACGAAAAGATATGCCAATAACACCAGAATAAATTGCTTTACCTGGAATATACCATGAAGAGTGAGAAAATAAAATAGTCAAAGAACTACTACAAAATCCTTCATTAAACATTGGAAATCTGAAGTTCAGACAATGTTCAGTGATTTGGCCCAAATCTCATACAATGAGATTCTGTGATGATGGTGGATATTGTAGATCATTTTTTCCCCATTTCTAACTTATAGAACACTATGTAAAATTAGGCTGTGTTGTGTCTCAGTCAGAAATGCCTTGAAGTGTCCAAGCGCATCTGAGCTGGAACTTCTAAAGAAGATTAAGCAGTCAAATGTATCCAGAGAAAATAAAAAAACTAAATTATATATCCATTCTGTGAAAAGGGACTCTTCAGCAGCTATGAGTCATAAAATGAAAATTAGTTCTATGTTTAACTGCAAGAAAACTAAATCCAAATTAAACTAATTTAGCATTGTCATTGTTATATATTAAACAAATACTGCTAAGAAACAACACAGTGAAAAGGCAACCTATGGAACGGAAAAAATACTTACAAACTACGTATCTGATAAGAGGTTACTATCCAAAATATATAAGGCACTCCAATAACTCAATAGCAAAATGAAATAAACAACTCCATTAAAACTTGGTAAAGGAACTAAATAAACATTTCTCCAGAGAAGACATACAAATGACAAGCACGTGTATGAAAAGGTGCTCAACATCACTAATTAGGAAAATTCAAATAAAAACCACAATGAGATAACTAATACCTCATACCTGTTAGGATGGCCATTATCAAAATAATAATAATAATAATAATAATAATAATGTGTTGGAAAAGATCTGGAGAAATTGGAAAACTTGTTCACTGTTGGAAGGAATGTAAAATGGTACAGCCACTATGAAAAACAGTCTGGAGGTTCCTCAAAAAATTAAAAATAGAACTACCATATGATCCAGCAATCCCACTTCTGAATATTTACCCAAAAGAATTGAAATCAGGATCTTGAAGAAATATTTGGACTCCCATGTTTATTTCAGCATTATTCACAATAGCCAAGAGGTGGAAGCAACTTAAATGTCCATCAACAGATGAATGGATAAAGAAAATGTGATGTATATAACACACACACACACACATATATATATATAATGACACACACACACACACACACACACACACACACACATATATATAATGGAATATCATTCAGCATTAAAAACAAAGGAAATCCTATCATAAGCAACATGAACAACCTTGAAGACACTATGCTAAGTGGAATAAGCCAGTCACAGAAGGGTAAATACTGCATGATTCTACTTGTATGAGGAATCTAAAATAGTCAAGCTCATAGAAGCATAGAATAGAATAGTGGAGGCAGGGAAAGGGAAAATGGGGAGTTGTTGTTCAAAAGGTATAAAGTGTCAATTATGTAAGATGAGTAAGTTCTAGAAATCTGCTGTACAACACTATCCTATATTTAACATTAGTATGCTGTGCACTTAAACATTTAAGAGGGCAAATTTTATGTGGTTTTTTACCATGATAAAAAATGTTTTTTAAAGTTTATTCATTCCAACCTATTTTGAGATGCTTTGTCACTGGGGTATATCAATTCACTGGCACATGAATATAGAAAAACATGAATATCACTGTGATTGCAAAAAAGGAAAACGTGATAGAATGTACATGATTATTTAGTTTGCATTCTTAATTTTATAAGAAACTTATTATTTTATTGAACTGTAACATATATGCAAAATCATTAAATATACAGCTCAATGATTTATCATAAAGTGAACACACCCAAGTAACTACCATTCAGATTAAGAAAGTAATTTTCAGCCTCCCACAAGCCACCATCATGCTTCCTTCAGTCAGGAACCATTTATCCCCCAAATGTAACCACCATCCTGAATTCCAAAAACAGATTAGTTTTGCTTGTTCTTGAACTTTATGAAAATGTAAATTCTTTAGTGACTGGCTTCTTTTGGACAACATTATTTACCCATTCAATAGTTGATGAGCATCTGGTAGTATTTTTTTCCAGTTCTTAGTCATTTCAAATAAAGCTGCTATAAACATTTCTGAACATGTCTGGTACAAATATGTATACATTTCTATTAGTTATGTGCCTAAGAGTGGAATTTCTGGGTCATGGTGTATGCATGTGTTCAACTTTGGTAAACACTGACAAAGTTTTCCAAAGTCATCAAATCCATTAATATAAATATTGCCTTTGGTCCACATTCTTGCCTATATTAGATGTTTTCAGTGTTTAAAATTTTTTTAGTAATTCTGGTAGGTGTTTAGATGTTTAGTTTGCCATTTACCATTTGGATATCATATTTTATGAAGTGCCTGGTTAAGTCTTTTGCCTGTTTTTGTTAGGTTGTCTTTTTTATTAATCTGTAGGTGTTTATTTTGTATTCTGGATATCAGCCTTTTGTTAGAGACACATGTAAATTTCTTCTCAGTGGCTAGCCTTTTTACTCTCTTAATGTTTTCTGTTTGTAAATATAACTCAATGTGGTTCAATTTATCAAACCATTTCTTTATGGTTAGTGGTTTTTGTATCTGTTTATAAAACCTTTGTCTACTCAAACATCATGGAAATGTTCTCCTATATTTTCTTCTAGAAATTTTGTTTACCTTTTAGGTTGAGACCTACAGAGTACTGGAATTCATTTTTAGTTTGGGTTTGAAATAGGGGCAAAGTTTCATCTTGAAAATACGGCTAAACGGATGCATGCATAGCTAATTGATTCAGGACCATTTACTAAAAAGGCAATTCTTTCCCCATTGTTCTGGATTTCCATCTTACTTTCATATCAAGTATTCATATATATTAATCAATTCTAGATTCTCTACTCTGTTCAAGTAGTTTATATTCTGATACTAATACTAAGCATGATGCTTGGCATTTTATAAAGCAAGTCCTCTAAATTTATTATTCTTCAAGAATGTCTTGGCTGTTTTCAGCTTTTGAATTTACTTGTAGTGTGTCAATTTCAACAGAAAAATATACCAAGATGTTCATTGGGATTGAATTTAATTTTATGTCAATTTTGAGATTATTGGCATCTTTGAGTTATTTCTTTCAATCTATGAATGGTGATATATGTTCAACTTGTTTGTTTATTTATTGAGATAAATTTTCAATAATATTTTAGTCTTCTGTGTACTGGTCTTGCACTTCACTAAATTTATTCCTACATATTCGATTCATTTGATCTTACTGTAAATTATATTATTTCCATTTTCATTTTAATCATTTATTTATCACATATTGAAATATAACTGATTTTTGTATGCTGACTTTGTACTCAGAAACCTCACAAAATTTATTAATTATAATAAATTATTCCATTTATTTTTCAAATTTATTAATATAAACTCGCTTACAATGTTTGTAGGGCTTTTGGCAATGACCTCCTTTTCATCCCTACTTTTGGGGGATTTTTTTTGCCTCATCTCTATTTTTCCTATTTAATCCTACAAAGGAGGGTATCAATTCTGTTAGTCTTTTTAAAGAAATAACTTTGGTCTTGCTAATTCTCTCTAATTTATGTTTGTTTTCTGTTTTACTAATTTTGTTCTTGTCAATATTAATTTTTCTTCCTTATTCTTTGTGTTTAATATGCTGTTACTTTTCTGATTACTTGAAATGGATGTTAGATCATTGATTACCAGACTTTCTTCTTTTAAATATATTCCTTTAAGGTCATACATTTTATTTTAAGCTTGGCTTTAGCTGCATTCCACAAATATTGATGCATAATATTTTTATCATTCAGTTAAAATATTTTCTGATTTTAACCTTGAGTTCTTCATTAATCTATGGGTTATTCAGAAGTACACTGATGGATTTCTGAATACATCAGTATAGTGCAATAATGCTTTTCATTGACTTTTATCTTAATTTTTCTGTGGTAAGACAGCATAACCTGTATGATGTCAACCCTTTAAAATTTACTGAGATTAGCTTTATAAACTACTATTGGCCAACAATGGCAAATATTCTATGAACATATCTCTGAAAAATTTTATTTACTGTACAGTTTTGAGGTACACTGCTCAATATACAAAAATTAGGTCCAGTTTGTTAAGCATGTTTAAGTATGGCTTGTTCAAAGCTAGATTTTTAAACAGCTTTATAGAGGTATAATTAAATTACACATATGTAAAATGTACAAATTGATGTTTTTATATATGTACACATATGAGAAACCATTACCACAATTAAAATAATGAATATATACATACATCCATATTAGTTTCCTGTAGGTGCCATAATAAATCACCACAAAGTTGATGGCTTAAAAAAACATAAATTTATTCTCTCACAGTTCCTTCTTGACCTCTTCCAGCTTCTGGTATCTTAGTGTTTGTAGTCTTATGGAAGTATAACTCCAATCTGTGCCTATTTTCACATGGCCTTCTTCTCTGCATGTGTCAAATAACCCTCTCCTTTTACTCTTAAGGACACCAGTCATTGGATTTAGGACCCACCCTAAATCCAGGATGTTCTCAGATTCTTAACTTAATTTCATCTGTAAAGACATTATTTCCAAATAAAGTCACATTCACAGGTACCAGGAGTTAGGACTTGGACATATTTTTTGGAGAGACACAATTCAACTCACTACACCATCACATCCAAAAATTTCCCTATACCTCATGGGAACCTCTCCCTGCTGTCCCTCCCTGAACCTCCTCTCTTCTCTGTCCCCAGTAATCACTGATCTGCTTTCTGTCACTATATACTATACTGAATTTCCTAGAAGTTTACATAAATGGAATCATGCAATATATACACTCTTTTATCTGGCTTCTTTAGCTCAGCATAATTATTTTGAGATTCAGTCACAGTATAAGATATATAAATAATTCATTTCATTGCTGAGAAGTTTTCCATTGCATGGATATACCACAGTTTATTCATTCACCAGTTGATGGACATTTGGCTTCTTTCTAGTTTGGGTAATTGCAAATAAAACGACTATAAACATTCATGCACATATTTGTATGGATATTTGCTTTCATTTCTCTTGGGTAAACACCTAGGAGTGGAATGACTGGGTCATACATATGTATATGTTTAATTTTTTTAAATCTGCGTGTTTTCCAAAGTGGGTATACTATTTTCCAATCCTACAAGCAGTGTATTAGGATTCCAGTTTAATTACATCCTTGTTAACACTTGAGATGGTCAGTCTTTTTAATCTGAGTCATACTAATGGAAATGTAGTGGTATCTTATTGTACTTTTAATTAGCATTTATCCAATACATTATGATGTTGAGCATCTTCTCATGTGCCGATATGCCATCGGTATACTTTCTTTGGTGAACTGTCTATTCATATTTTCTCATTTTCTAATCTTATTTTTTTTATTTTAAGTTTTGAGAGTCCTTTATATAGTCACAAAAAAGCCTTTTCTCAGATATATGCTTTGTGAACATTTTGTGAATATTTTATCACAGTTCAGGGCTTGTCTTTTAATTTTCTTTATAGTGTCTTTCAAAAATCAGATTCTTTCATTTTTTTACTTTTTTTACTTATTTTTTTAATGAAAGTTTATTGGGGTGACAATTGTTAGTAAAGTTACATAGACTTTTTTATGTTTATCAAATTGTTGTTTTATGGATCATGCTTTTGGTGTTATATGTAAGAAATCATTTTCTAACCCAAGATCACAAAGTTTTTCTCCTATGTGTTCCTTTTTAAATAAGACTTTATTTTTTAGAGCAGTTTTAGGTTCACAGAAAAATTGGGAAGATATAGAAATTTCCCAAGTAAGCCCTGCCCCCACACATGCATAACTTCTCCCATTATCAATATCCCTTATTGTACAGAATGGTACATTTTTATAGTTGATGAACCTACATTGACACTTCATAATCACCAAAAGTCTTTAGTTTACCTTAGGGCTCATTGTTGGCATTGTACATTCTATGGGATTGGACCAATGTGTAATGACATGTATCTAACATTATGGTATCATACAGAATACTTTCACTGCCCTAAAATCCTCTGTGCTCTACCTATTCATACCCCAGCCCCAATCCCTGGCAACCACTGATCATTTTACTGTCTCCATAGTTTTGCCTTTTCCAGAATGTCATATAGTTGGAATATAGTTTTTTTTTTTTATGAAGTTGAGGAAATACCCTTCTATTTCTATTTTGCTGTGATGTTATGTTTTTTGTTTGTTTGTTTTTTTATCAGCAATGGATCTTAGATTTATCAAGTGTTTTTTCTGTATTGGTTGAGATATTTTTTCTTTTTCAGTTTAGTTTTTAGGTTCCATCAGATAGAATAGTTTCACTGCCCTACAATTACCCTGTATTCATCTCTCCTTCCCTCCTCCCAAACTCATGGCAACCATTGATCTTTCGCTGTCCCTATAGTTTTGCCTTTTCCTGAATGTCATATTAGTTGCAACCAAACAATATGTAGCCTTTAGAGCTGGCTTCTTTCACTTATCAATATGTATTTAAGGTTCCTCCATGTGCTTTCCTGGCTTTACGAGGTCAGTCAATAAAGTTTACGAACTCATCCTAGAAAAAGTGCTCCATACCTCATTGCTGAATATCACTACAGTCACCTTCAAAGTACTCCCCTTGGGAAGCTATGCACCAATACTAGCGCCTAGTCCACCTTCAAAGCAAATTTGGAACTCTTTTTCTGGAAGGGCCATCAGAGCTGTCATTGTATTATCATTGATGTCCTGAATGCCATCAAAATGTTTTTCTTTCAATATTTCCTTTATCTTCGGGTAAAGAAAGAAGTCATTGGAGGCCAGATCAGGTGAGTAAGGAGGGTGTTCCAATACAGTTATTTGTTTACTGGCTAAAACTCCCTCACAGATAGTGCCCTGTGAGCTGGTGCATTGTCGTGATGCAAGAGCAGTGAATTGTTGGCAAAAAGTTCAGGTCATCTAACTTTTTCACGCAGCCTTTTCAGCACTTCCAAATAGTAAACTTGGTTAACTGTTTGTCCAGTTGGTACAAGTTCATAATGAATAATCCCTCTGATATCAGAAAAGGTTAGCAATATCATTGCAACAAGTTTGCAAGCGTAATTGTCTGACCTCGTATGTCTCATATCTTTTTAGTGCTGAATATTATTCCATTGTAGGAATGTACCAGTGTTTGTTTATCCATTCATCTATTGAGGGACATGTTGGCAGATTCTGAGTATTGGCAATTATTAATAAAGCAGCTATAAACATCTGTGTGCAGGTTTTTGTGTAGACGTAAATTTTCAACTAATTTGGATAAATACCAAGGATCATGAATGTTGGATTGTATGGCAATATTATGTTTAGCTTTATAAGAAGCTGCCCAACTGTCTTCCAAAGTGATTGTGCCATTTTGCATTCCCACCAACAAAGAATAAGTGTTCTTTTTGCCCCACATCCTCTCCAATATTTGGTGTTGTCTGGGTTTTGGATTTTAGTCATTCTAATAAATTTATTATCCCATTGTTGTTTTAATTTCTACTTCCCTTTATTAGCTGATGTTCTACTATAAAGTATTTAGGTATGGTTTTCTTGCTATGTATTCAGTTGGGCATACCCAGAGCTTCTTTAGTCTATGGCTTGAAGTCATTCACCACTTTTGGGATATTCTCAGCCATCAACTCTCTAATAATCTATGCTCATTCTAACTCTCCTTTCTTCCTGGGAGTTCAATTATATATGAGTTAGAGCTTTTCATTGTATCCCAAAAGCTTTTGTATAGTCCTACCTTTTGATTCTCCATGATCCAGTCTGGATATTTTTATTCTGATCCATATTCCAGTTAACAATTCTATATTCTTTTCCATCCAGTCTGCAGTCAAAACAATCCATTGAGCTCTCAGTTTTAATTATTTCCATTTTAAATTTTTGTTTGATTCTTTTTTAGTTTTTATTTCTCTACCACAGCTCTTCATCTTTTCTTTCAGTTCTTGAACATATTGACGATGGTTATTTTTAAATTCTTGAATGATATCTTCATTATATGTACCTCTTGTGGCTCTATTTTTATTGGCTGCTTTCTCTGTTGTTTTTTTATCAGATGTTTTTGTCTTGAATAGCTGGTTATTTGTAAATTGACTGTTGAACATTTTATATGAAAAAATGAGATAACTTGAGGTTCTGTATGGAGTAATCTTCCTGCACAGAGCATTTACTTTGGCCTTGCAGGCAGGCAGGTAGATAGTTTAAGGACACTACAAATCCCAGAACAACTTAATTCAATCATGGAATGATATCCAAAGCTAGACTTTTGTATGTCTGAGAGCTGGAAGTTGCCTTATTTGTTCCTCTGTTCAGTGTACGATATTTTTTTCCCTTGGGTTACATGTCTGTTTGTTCGTTTTTATTTTCCAAGTTGGACAATATCCTGGAAACATTTTTCATGTCTTAATAAATAGTACTTTTTTGTTGTTTCAAAAAAAGATGTGGCACATACATACAATGGAATATTACTCAACCATAAAAAAGAAAGAAATCTTACCATCTGTGGCAACAGGGATGGACCTAGAGGATATTATGTGAAGTGAAATAAGTCAGATAAAGACAAATATATGATTTCACATATATGTGGAATCTAAAGAACAAAATAAACAAACAAACAAAACAAAAACAGACTCACTGAAAGAAAAACTCATAGACACAGACAATAGTTTAGTGGTTACCAGAGGGTAAGGGGGAGGGGGGTGGGAGATGAGGGTAAGGGGGATCAAATATATGGTGATGGAAGGAGAACTGACTCTGAGTGGTGAACACACAATGGGATTTATAGATGATGTAATACAGAATTGTACACCTGAAATCTATGTAAATTTACTAACAATTGTCACCCCAATAAATTTAATAAAAAAAAAAACAAGAAAAACCAGACTCACAGATACAGAGAACAAACTGATCGTTGCCAGGTGGGTGGGGGGTTGGGGACTGGGTGAAAAAGGTGAAGGGTGGAAGAAGTAGTCGGTAGTTCCAAAATAATCATGGGTATGTAAAATACAACATAGGGAATATAGTCAATAATATTGTAATAACTGCATATGGTGCCAGGCGGATATTAGATTTATCGGGGGATCACTTTGTAAGTTATATACACCTAAAACTAATATAAAATAATATTGAATGTCACCTGTAATTGAAAAATAAAAATTAAAAATATAATGATACAAAACAAGAATGTTTATAGCAGCTGTATTCATAATAGTGAAAAATTGAAAATTATGCACTATCCAGTAGTAAAATATATAAATGAATTATAGTATATTCATACAACATAACAAACTACTACCATGCGCAACAACATCAGTGAATTTCACATACATAATGTTGAATAAAATAAACCAGACCAAAAAATACATACTATATTACTCTATTTATATAAATTTCAAAAATAGGCAATATCAATTCATGGTGATCACCTTTAGAAAAATGGATACCTTTGGGAGGGATTGTTGACTGGGAGGGAGCCTTCTGAGTGCTGAAAATCGTTTCTGTTTTTATCTGAGTGGTAGTCACACAGGTGAATACATATATAAAATTTCATAGAACTTGTACCCGTTATCCTTTATTGAAATAATACATTATATTACATTATACTTCAGTACAAACGTAGTCTTTAAAAAGGAGGAACAAGTATGCTTTTGGCAAAATTTTTCCGTAAAGAGCCAGAGAGGAAATATTTTTAGCTTTGTGGGGCATAGGATCTGTGTCACAGCTACTCACCTCTGTTGTTGCATAAAGAAGTCATATATGACACGTAAACTCATGACCATGACTGTGTTCCAATAAAACTTTATTTATTTGTGGTCATTGATATTTAAATTTCGTATAATGTTCACTTGTCACTAAACATTATTCTTCTTTGGCCTCTTTTCCAACCATTTAAAAGTGTAAAAACCACTCTTAGCTCATGAGACATGCACAAACAGGCAGTGGACATTTGGGCATTTTAGACTACATTTGGGTCATAGGCTGTAGTTTGCCAACCTGTGCTCTAGATTGTGTGTGAGCGTGTGTGTGTGAGTGTGTATGCAAACATATTAGGAATGTATAAATAAATATGGGCATCAGAACTTCAGCAGTCCTAGAAAAACTGGAGGCCGAATAGACTCAACACTCACGTATGGAAGATTTCTTTCAGGCTTTTTGCAATTTTAGGGAAAGATAAAAAGAGACAGTACTACATGGTGATTGGTGACAGTGGTCAGTAACAAGAACATATATTGTTTTTTCACACTATGATTTACTGTGAAAGTAAATAATGCTCTGGGATTGTCATTAGAGCACTATATGAGCATTTAACATTTTCTCCCCGCTGTGCTCTTTATTTACCTGAAAGTTGTACTGCACACAGTGGTGACAGTTGCAATTTGGGATTTCAGGGAGATGGCACTAAATGCAGACAGCTTGTGCATGGAATATCTCAAGAGAACTTTCCTCACCAGCCCATCTCCAAAGCAGACTTCTTTTATGAACATGTTTTTCTGTGGCTTGGAGGTGTTCGTGGCAGTGATGATAATAATAAGACTTGGCACTTATATGGTGTGTTCTCTTTTCAAAGTGCTTCTCTCTAAAAAGAACCTAAGGGGTACGTTTTAAGCCCATCTTCTTTTCACAGCAGTAAGAGCCACAATTTTTGCTAACTCCAGAGAATCACTGTAGCCTTTTTGAAAACATGTACTTAGTTTCTAGAAGAAAACCCTGGCTATGGCCAGCATTTTTTTCTTCAAAAACTGTGAGTTTCACCTTTTTAATTCTGTCCTTTCTGTTCTTCTATTACACAAATTGCAACTAATTATATAAATTAAAGTTTATTCATCTAACCCAACAATCTCATTGTATAACCTGACTTACTTGAATAGTTACATTAACAAAAATATTGTGTATCTGCTTAATCTGGATAATTATTTTTTCCATGTTGCCAAAATATATTTAGTTCGTATATGACGAGCACTAGAGGAGTGAGGAGGAATTAGGTAAGAGCTTCCTCAAAGAGCTCACAACCTTGTGGTAGAGAGACTTGTAGGGTGGGTCCCATCTTGTCCTTTATATCTGGTTCCTTCTGCTAATACATTCCTGCAGGCACACAGGTGCCAGCTCCTCACAATAGGGCCCATTCCAAGAATTGCCTGGGATAATACCCTTCTTCCTCCGTTTCTCCTTTCCTTCCTTTCTTCCTTCCTTCCTTCCTTCCTTCCTTCCTTCCTTCCTTCCTTCCTTCCTTCCTTCCTTCCTTCCTTTCTTCCTTCCTTCCTTCCATTTTCTTTCTCTTTCTCTTTCTTTCACCCTCCTTTCTTTCTTTCTTGATTGCATTTTTTAGTATGTTGGTAAATTTTTCTGAGGGGAGAGTGGGGTGCTTTTTATTTTTAGTTTTAGTTTCAGGTGTACAAAACAACATAATGATTAGACATTTACACCCCTCACAAAGTGATAACCCCAACAAGTCTACTACCCCTCTGGCATCGCACATGCTATTACAATACCATTGACTATACTACCTACGCTGTACTTTACATCCCAAGCCTATATATTTTTTAATTATAGTTGACATTCAATATTATTTTATATTAGTTTCAGGTGTACAGCGTACTGGTTAGATGATGTTCTGCTTTCCAGAGGTGGATTTCTCTTCTCCCTGGGACCAAGTCCCTGCCACTATCTTCTCCTGGTCTTTTAGCTTTAACCAGCTGCTTTTATCTCACCTCTCCAGCTTACTAGAGTCAACTTCCTATTCAGTTCAGCTACACATCCTCCTTGGTTTCAGCTTTGCTGAAGCATCAGAGAAAATAATGGCTCCATTACTTCTTGACCCAAAGGACTGATAGCATGGCTGACCTCAGTCCTCGGGAAAAGTATCTGGACATATACCACAAATATGGGTAATATAATTGAGTTGACAAATGCAAAAAGAACACAGAGGAATGAGCCAAACTTTCCTGTAATTGTCCCAATTTAATGGCTTCCTCAGAGAATAAATATCCTCATCCAAAATAGAGACAATATAGGCAATAATTATGAGTTTAGGCCTCTGTTTCCCTATTCAAATATATAGGAAGTGATTTTTTTTCTACACATGCATAAGCAAGTAGAGTTCAAAATCTTTCAGTCTATAGTTTCTGTTCCATTGAAAATTTCATCAACTGTTACATTAAACTTTTTAAATCTGATTCCTTTAATTTTTGAGTACACATGTGTTCTCATACTTCCAACTCAGGAAGTTTCCCACATCTGAAAAGCTATGTTTTCTTCCATAGACACAGCCTACTTTTAATTAAGCTGAGTGGAGTGGTTGAGCCAGCGAATCGAGCATATAAAAGGATAATAACAGTGAGGTATTCTCTTTGTGGGACTATATCAATTCAAGCAGGAAAATCAGTGCACCTGGGGGGAGAGCACAATACTATTCCAGCATCATTAATGCTCAGGAGGCAACAAAAATCACAGGGAGAAAAATTCATTGAACTTTGGCCATGCAAAGAAACAACAGGAGAGGTGGCTAAGTTTACCCTCGGTCACTAAGAAGATAATTGCCAGGCTCAGTTTTAGCAACTATAGCTACTGAAAGAAAAGCCACATATTTAAAGTACTGTGGAATTTTAAGTCTTTGCCATCTTTGTTTTTCATCACACTTACTTTGGAAGGAAGGCTAGCTAGTGATATTTTCCGCTTTTCTGGTAACAAAGTTTGAGAGATGGTGAGTTCAAGAAGGAGAAAGTTGTGTCATTGAAGCCAAAAATAGACCTTGTTAAAGTAAAGGGTTCCACTCAGCTGCTTTGTTTACTGAGCTGTGAAATGTCTGTTACACAAATCCTTAGACTTTTAAGGTATCCATATTCTTAAAACTACTAAAAGTAACTGCCTTGAAAGCAAATAATACCTCTCTGGTCTCCCCCCTGTTAAATGTAATATCCAAAGGGAGCTCGGAAGAATTGTGGAGACTATTTCAGCCTCCCTCAGTAATGTGCAAAGTCTTCCAAGAAAACAGAAATCCTTCTTATATTTCCCCTTGTATTAGTCAGCTATGCTACAATAATGGTGAGTGACAAATTGACCTAAAATTCTGTCTTAAAACAGACCTGCAGATTGGCTATACCTCAGCTGGGCTAGGATAGATTCCAGGTTCAAAGTGTTAGTCTCTAGATTGGATTCAGGTCTCCACATTCTCCTTGGATTACGTAGTGGCTACCCAGAATAGACTGTTATCATGGCAATCACAAGAAAGCAAGAGGCTAAAATAAACCATGCAAAGAAGTTTAGAGCCTGTGCTTATGTAACAGCTGTTAACACTTTATTGGCCAAAACAAGTCACATTGCTAAGCCCAAAGTCAAGAGATCAAGAAACACACTCAGCTCACCATGAAGCCAAGGCAAGTATGTGGCTACATAAGGAAGGAAATGAACTACAGTCACCCCTTGGCATTGGTTCCAGGAGCCACCACAGGTACCAAAATCCACTGATGCTCTGAAGTCCCTTAGTTGGCCCTCCGTATCTGCAGGTTCCACATCTGCGGATGCGGAAGGCCCACTATATTATGAGCAGTGTCTTACCCCCCAAAGGGAAGGTGTTTTCTCTGGTTGGAACCGGAGGATTGCTATAGTAATAAGGAGTGTTTCTCTTTTGTTCATTCAGGAAAATATACCTAGTTGCTCACCTGACCAGCCTCATTCCCTCTATTAAGGTCAATGGGGATTGACTGCTTTCGTGGATCTTCATACATTTCAGCTAAGAGAGAGAACATTTTCTTCTGTGTGCTCCAAAAAGCCTAGAGCTCTGATGTGTAATATGGTAGCCACTAGCCATTTGTAACTAACTTAAATTTATTTAAAATGAAATAAAATTTAAAAGTCAGCTCCTCAATCACACTCACCCCATTTAAAGAATTCAGTGGCCACATGTGGTTTGTGGCTACCACACTACACAGTGCAGCTCTATCTTACTACCCATTTATTGCCTTCATAACACAAATCACACTCTAAAATCATGTTATATATTTGTACACTTGTTTACTCTCTCACTCTCCTATAGTAGACTAAATAATGACCCCCTAGAGATGTATACATACTAACTTCCAGAACTTGTAAATGTTACTTTATATGAAAAAAGGAACTTTCCAGGTGGAGATGAGTTAAGGATCTTAAATTGGGGAGATTAACCTGGATTACCTAGGTGGGTCCAGTATAACTACAAGGATCCTAATAAGAAGGAGGCAGGAGAATCAGAGTCAGACAGGAGATGAAGTGATAATAGAAGCAGAGGGTCAGGGAGAAAGAGACTTGAAGATGAACACATTTCTAGCTTTGAAGATAGAGGAAAGGGGACATGAGCCATAGCATGTAGGTAGCCTCTACAAAGGACAAGGGAACAGATTCTTACCTGGAGCCTCCAAAAGGAACACAGCCTTGTGAACCCATTTTAGACTTCAGACTTCCAGAACTGAAATATAATAAGTTTGTGTTGTTTTAAGCTACTAAGTTTGTGGTAATTTGTTATAGCAGCAATGGGAAATTAATACATTCCCCATTAACATGTAAGATCTACATGGGAGGGACTTTGTCTCATTCACTACTCTATCTATAGTACTAGGCATAGTGCCTCTCGAAGAGCAGTTACTCCTAATTGAGAATTAACGAATGTATGGATAAAAGGCTAACATAAGCTACAAAAGTTCCTTCTAATACAAGATACCTTCCACAAGCACGTGCCACATATCTACCATCTTCACGACTGAAGGTCATTTTTTTTGATTCCTATTTCCAGAAAGTCACTACTGGGAGACATCAGGTTAAAATAGCATGTATTGAATGAGCAGCCACAAACATTGATTCAGTTAAGCAAATAGCTGAACAGATCCATGCAGAACAAAGAATAGTGAAGATTTTGAAACATGAGAGGGACAAAAGGAGAGAGGGAAGTAGGAAGGAAGAGGAAGCCAGGATGAGAAGACCAAATGCTTTGTAATAGGCATATCAATAGCAATTAGCAGATGTCATGCACTTTGAAGCTGCAATTCACCTTTATATTCTTTGATCCCATTTAAACTTTGACCACTCGTATTAAGCGAGCAGGCAGATATTATTCCCATCAGTTCACAGAAACCAAGGCTCAGAGATGTTAATGGTCATGCTCATGATACTGCAACTAGAAAGTGCCTCATATTCAAATCTCATGACTTGAAACCTGTTTTTCTTTTGCCACACTTAAAATGCCATCATGTGCAAAAGAACTGGGAAAGCACTGGAAAAATCCACCATTTCTGTTTCAAATTTAATTCAGCATTTTCCTGCTCAGTTTGAGTCAAGGTATCAGCAACTTTCAAGTCAAAGAAGACAACTGCAAAGAGAAGCAGGCATCACACAGAATGGTTGAAATCACAGCCCACATAGTCCTTGTCTACAGAATCAAATACACTCACATTTCAGAACTTAATAGAAACAGCCTGCATTGAAGAGTAGCCTGCCTGCGGTGGGATATTTGGAAGGAAAGAAACATGATTGTTTTCAACACAATATAAAGTCCAGTACAGATGTTTAGCCAATAAAAATAAATGGTTATATTTTAAATGGTTATATAAGTTGCTACATCATAGCCTTGATTTTGCATCTTAGCCTGAGAAGCCTAAAATATTTACTATCTTGCCCTTTAAGTAAAAGTTGGCCAATCCCTTTTTCTAGATGAAATGCAAGCCATAGACAGGGACTTGCTGTTTTCCTTCAGCCCTACCAGAGAAACGAAGAGTAAAGGCCTATATCAGTTCCTTATTCTGTGCTTTTCTATATACTTCTTTATGATTCAGCTCCTTCTCCATACAGAAAAAGCTTTTAATCTATGTGGAGGGACAAAAAGGTAAGGAAGTGTTCAGATTTTTTTTATGACTGTGTAATGAATCACCACAAATTTTGTTTCATAAAACAACAGCCATTTTTATCATCATTATCTCACAGTTATGGACTAAGCTAGGTGGTTCTTGCTAGGATTCTCTCAGTCTGACGGTAGCTGGGACTAAATCCACATCAAAAGCATCCTCTGAGATATCTGTCACCTAAACTTAAATTCAAACAGTTTAGGAATGGAATAGCTGAGACATCTCTAACTCTGTGTGCTCTCTCCAGCATAGTGGCTTCAGGTTAACCATTCTCTTTCGTGGTTGCTCAGTGTTCCAAAGGTATCAGTCTAGAGAGAGAGCATAATAGGATCCCATTAACTACAGTCGCTTGAAACCACCTGACCAAAATAACTGAACGTTGTCTTATTAAAGAAAAGTGACTATTGATATGTAGAAGGTAAATGTTGTTGATCCAAAGTCTTACAGTGCTATTTACTGAGCATTCCCTAGTGTCACCATTATTCCTATGGAACATTCAACCTAAACAGGAACCTGTTAACCTTCAGTAAGAATGGTTTCTCTATAGAGGCCTTACACCTCACATTATGAGATGTGCACAGAAGTGGTGGTTTAATGCTCTCTAATGCCATGAATTCCTTAAGAAAAATCTGGGACCTCCACAAATTCTGGAAAAAAAATGCTTTTCAAAATATTTCAAACAATAGTCTTTTTAGTTGAACACCAGGTGTAAGTTCAGAGATTGATTTGAAGATGTCTTCATCATTTTCTTTGCTTCTTTCAGATAACAGAATTTTCTAATTATCACCCTTACATTTTCCAAAGGTTTCAAATTTCAAGTTGCTTTAGGTTTCCAACAATCTTACAAAAGCATTTCAGGGCTCTTCTTGGCTAAATATGCAAATTATGGTTTCACTTTAGATATTCAGACTCAATACTGGGCATCAGCAATATGCTACTTAGGGGTGGAAAATGTGTGTTGTATTGTTTTGCTCTACTTTTGGCCCAGGCAGGCATGAATGGGGGAGTCAGGTGGCATGGGCATGAATAGGACAGTTTCATTATGTTATGAGGTTCTTAAACAAATGCATTTGGAACATAAGCTTGAACTAACCAAGTCTCTACAGAAAATTAATTCATTTTGCATCCAAACCTCAAGGATATAAATTCATAAAAATTGAAAACTGAATATTGCCTTTAGCCCCTTAGGCAACCTCAGTAAGTAATTAAAAAAGGAAATAATGGACTTTCTCCATCACTGAGCAGTATAATACACTTTATCTCTTTAGGTGATTAGAATTGGAGAAATGGTACATTGAAAATGATTGGCTCACTTTGTAATCCCAAAATTTGGTTTTTATTGAGTTTACATAAATTGAATAAGCTCTCAGCCATGCCACCTGACTCCCCCATTCATGCCTGCCTGGGCCAAAAGTAGAGCAAAACAATACAACACACATTTTCCATCCCTAAGTAGCATATTGATGATGCCAACTATTGAGTCTGAATATCTAAAGTGAAACCATAATTTGCATATTTAGCCAAGAAGAGCCCTGAAATGCTTTTGTACGATAGTTGAAAACCGAAAAAACTTGAAATTTGAAACCTTTGGAAAATGTAAGGGTGATAAGTTATAAAATTCTGCTAACCAGAACCAGCGAAGAAAAATGGTCTGTCTGTGATGTGATGATTGGTCGTAACTGCATGAGGTTTCCATTACAGTGTCTTGCTCGCCATTGTATCGCCTGTGGCTAGCACAGGACCTGGCATAAAAAAGCCTTCAAGAAATACTTGTAAAATGATTAAACAAACTCTAGTTACCTTGAATTGTTAAAAAGTTCACCTGAAGATATAAACATGAAGATAATCAGGACTGTATTGACATAAATCATGAGTAAAAATGACAAAGGAAACCAATCCTAACATTCTATAGAAAAGTCATCACCTAAAATTGGAAAAGTACCACCAATGGCACCAGATGCTGTTAAAACATTTAACTATTTCTTAGTTTTCTCATTTGAAAAATGAGAATGTTATAGGTCTAAAATACTGTAATTCTTTCTGGGTTTCTTCCTCTACACCTCTCAGCCTACTGTGTGGACCAAAACTTTTTTTTTCAATTACAGTTGACATTCAATATTATATTAACTTCAGGTGTACAGCATAGTAGTTAGACATTTATATAATTTACAAAGAGATCCCACCCTATTAGTCTAGTAACCACCTGACACCATACATAGTTATTACAACACTATTGACTATATCCTCTATACTGTACTTTACATCCCGTGACTATTTTGTAACTGACAATGTGTAATTCTTAATCCCTTCATTTTTTACAACCAGTCCCCAAACCCCCCTGCAATCTTGCAACCATCAATTTGTTCTCTGTGTCTGACTCTGTTTCTCTTTTGTTTGTTTACTTATTTTGTTCTGTAGATTCCACATATAAGTAAGATCATATGGTATTTTCTTTCTCAGTCTGACTTATTTCACTTAGCATAACACCCTCTAGGTCCATCCATGTTGTCACAAATGGTAAGATTTCATTCTTTTTTATGGCTGAGTAATATTCCATTGTATATATGTACCACCTCTTCTTTTTCCAATCATCTATTGATGGGCACTCAGGTTGCTTCCATACCTTGGCTATTGTAAATAATGCTGCAGTGAACATAGGGGTGCACACATCTTTTCAAATTCGTGTTTTGGATTTCTTCAGATAAATACCCAGAAGTAGAATTGATGGGTAATAAGATAGTTGTATTTTTAATTTTTTGTGGAACTTCCATACTGTTTTCCATAGTGGCTGTACCAATTTGCAATCCCACCAACAGTTCACAAGGGTTCCCTATTCTCCACACCTTCTCCAACACTCGTTTGTGGATTTATTGATGATAGCCATTCTGACAGGTGTTAAGTGATATCTCATTGTGGTTTGAATGTGCATTCCTCTGATAATTAGTAATGTTGAACATCTTTTCATATGTCTGTTGGCCATCTATACATCCTCTTTGGAGAAATCTCTAATCAGGTCCTCTGCCCATTTTTCAATTGGATTGTTTGTGGGTTTGTGGTTTTTTTTTGGTGTTAAGTAGTATGAGTTCTTTATATATTTTGGATATTAACCCCTATATTAATCCCTTATCAGATGTATTGTTGGCGAATATCTTTTCCCATTCAGTAGGTTGCCTCTGGACCAAAACTTATTTGAGACAAGTGAAGTGTTTTCTTGGTCAGTCTCCTCTTCTAGGATCAAGCTACTACACTGGCTATTTTGAAGCTCACTTCTGTGTTCTATTTTAACTGTCCTTTACATACAAAAAGACAAGACTCTTGACCCATCCTACTTAGGTAATAATACAACCTCAAGTTGGCTACAAACGTTTTTTCTCTTTCTACCATATCTTAGCCTCTCTTCATGAGCAATGAAAGAAATTGGAAGGCAGCTTCCCAAGATTGAGACCAAAGTCTGTGGTGATATTTAGAATAATACCTCAGAATTTTAGTTCCTATCATTGGCTTACCAAGAGGATGTTTTAACAATTCACAAAACTTGGACAATCTCAATTAGTAGTTTAAACAAATAAATGCTAATGTAGCCTTTAAGATCATGATTTAAAAAATAGCCCAGTTGGTTATTGTTATACATGAGATTCATTTTAATAAAGATATTAATTGTAAGGAACAATGGAGTGAGAAAGAGGTGCTGAGTTTTCAATGCAGATGCATTTCAAAACATTAAAATGTTTGTTTCAACAACCTTTGTACACATTATAAATAAAATTTTAAATCACATATTAATTACAGCAGAGAAGCCTGTAACAAAGAAAAATAGAAACACAAACCAATGGTACAGAATTGAGAGCCCCAAAGTAAACCCACATATATATGGGCAACTAATTTTCAACACAGGAACCAAAAACACACAATGGAGAAAGGTGAAACCTTCTTCAATAACTGGAGTTGACAAAATTGGAAAGCCTCGTGCAAAAGAATGAAATAGACGGCTACCTGACACCACACATAAAAACTAACTCAAAATGGATTAAAGACTTGAATATAATACCTGAAACAATAAAATACATAGAAGAAAACAGACACTAAAATTATGGATCTTGGTCACAGAGGGGATTTTGTGAACTTGACCCCAAAGGGAAAGAAAATAAAAGCTAAAATAAATGAATGGGACTACACATCAAATTAAAAACTGCTGCACAGCAAAAGAAATTATTTTAAAAATGAATGATCCAATCATTCATTTTGATATTTGAGGTTTTCTTGCATTGAGTTTTTCAAAAGAGCTTCACAACAAATTCCATTCTTCTTGAGATCTGATATGAATCTGTTTTGTAATCTAGAATCATCTGTAGTCAGAAAGATGGCACCAACTTTGGCAAGACAGTTGTACCTCATTGCTTAAAATTAGTGCACAAACTTAGTTTTCATCATCTAGCCTAAACAAAATACCTACATGCAAAGCAAATGCATACATATTCAGCTACTGACATATTTTGAAAAACAAATCACCCAACTAATTGGAGAACTTGGCGTATTTAGGGAAAATGAAAGCAGAGTCACAATTCTGATATTAGATGAGCATTTGGAACATTAAAGTCTCTTTCATACCTGAGATCCTAAGAGTCAATGAATCACATCTAAGTATTACTACTATTTTCCTTGTTAATTACTTTGATGTCTTGCTAAATGGCCTTCCATAAGCACTCTCACTTACATGAATAATGCCTAAATACCTTGAGCTGGAATTCAGGGCCATTCAAACACTGCTCTCAACAACCTTTCCAACCTCTTCAATCTCTTCTCTTGTAAACACAATTAGTAATGTGAAAAAATAAACCAACAAACAACAAGCGCTGGCGAGGATGTGGAGAAAAGAGAACGCTGGTGCACTGTTGGTTGGATTGCAGATTGGTGCAGCCACTTTTGAAATCAATATGGAGGTATCTCAAAAAATTGAAAATGAAACTACCTTATGACCCAGCAATTCCACTCTTAGGTATCTATCCAGAGAAATCCAAAACGCTAATTCGAAAAAATATATGCACCCCTATGTTTCTTGCAGCACTATTCACAATAGCCAAGACATGGAAACAATCGAAATGCCCATCGGTAGACAACTGGATTAAGAAACTGTGGTACATTTATACAATGGAGTATTACTCGGCCATAGAGAAGAGTGAAATCTTACTATTTGCAACGATATGGATGGACCTGGAGAACATCATGCTAAGTGAAATAAGTCAGCCGGAGAAAGACAAATACCGTATGATCTCACTTATATGTGGAATCTAAAGAACTGAACAAATGAGCAAAGTAAACAGAAACAATCTTAAAGATATAGAGAAAAAACTGATGGTTGCTAGATGGGAGGGGTTGGGGATGAGGAGAAGGTAAAGGGATTATAAAGTACAAATTAGTAGCCACAAGATTGCCACAGGGATATGAGAGTCAATTTGGAGAATATAATCAATGATGTTGTAAAGATTTTATAGGGTGTCAGAGGGGCACTTGTCTTATTAGGGAGACCACTTCATGGACTGGATAGATGCCTGACCACTGCACTGTACACCTGAAGCTGAAGCTGAATAATATTGAATGTCAGCTATGATTTATATATATATATATATATATATATATATATATATATATATATATATATATTTACATATATATATTTACATATATATATATATATATATAGTATTACAGGATATGGAGTACACATGGGGAAGAGAGTCAATGAAACTGTAACAGCTATATACGATGTCACAGGGGTGGTAGATTTGGGGAGGAGGGTTATCACTTTGTGAGGGGTGTAAATGTCTAACTATTACATTGTTTTGTACACCTGAAACTAATAAAAAAAGGAATTTAAGAAACAAATCCATGATTTGTAGTATTTGCCAATTTTCATCATGTTAATACTCTCACCATGACTGATTTCAAGCTACCAAAGGTTGAAAACTGGCTCCCAAAAATTCCTGAATATTTAACAATTGACTCTACACCTAGTCTGTAAGAGTCCATCCTGCTCAAGTACACCACTGACACACCCAATATTCTAATCAGATAAATTTATTGCAGCTCTATTAATATGTCTTTTTATTCTCTATAAATAACTGTGCCTCCATATCTAATAGAGTGGACCCCATTTGTTTTCATGTCAAATTCCTAGCCACTCTTAATTTTCAACCTAAATGCTACTTCTTTCTAAATTCCCTTTACTTTTTTTGTGTACTTCTTGTTTAACTTAATACATTGACTTCAAAATTATTTTTGGTATGTATCATAATTCCCTAGTCAACAGAGAACAGATTTATTTCTTCTTTTTAATATCACTGGGGGTTAGTAAAGTGTTTTACACATAATACTTCTTAAATTCTTGGTTTGGGTTGGGGGATAACTGGGATGTGGGTTTCCAGTGACATGTAAGGCAATGAATAAATATGTAGAATCCATAGAAGTGTGTTTCAGCATATGTTTGAGGCTGACAAAAGTAAAAATTAGTTTAAATATGGATTCACTTGAAAACAATCCTCAATCATTCTCATGATATAAGATAGTTTAGTAGTTAATACTATTATTTCTGTTGTAAGATTGCCTGGATTCAAATACTGTGTCTCCCACTTACTAACTGGGTGATGATGGACAAGTTACTTATCATCTCCAAGCTTCAATTTCCTCATCTGTAAGTTGGTTATAATAATACCTATCTCATCAGGTTATTGTGAAGGTTATATACAATAATATATGTAAAGCACTTAGAACAGTTCCTGACATAAGCTAAGTATTCAACACACATTTGTTAGTTAGCAACAGTAATAATAGTAGTGGAAAGTAATGCCTATTACCAAAAACAAATCTCAAAAATTGTAAATAGAATGAAAGAATAAATGAATGTTAAAGGAAATAGGAAACAAGGGGTTGGAAGAAATAGATCACTTTACAAGCACAGGATTTGATTGCAACCTAGTCCTTAAACTGAGGCAAACACTAGCATCAGAATAACCCCTGCTCTGTCCCAATTTTTTTCCCGATTTTTTACTAACCAAATAAATCAATCATTCTCCTTGTGTCCTCCGTCACAGCTCCCAGGTAGTGTCCCACTACAGAATACTAAAGCCACAGTCATGTTTCCTGTGTTCACTTGTTAAAAAGAAAAAAAAAATAAGATCAGCTTGTTGAAACCCCTTCTAAGCCTGCAGCATTCACTTATCCATGACACAGATGGCCCCAACTCACATTATCCTCAACAGATTCATTAAATGACCCCCTCAAGTGCTAGACAGATGAACCCTGAAGAACATGGAACTGCTGACATTTCTTTTAAGCATTTGACATTTTAAAAGGAGTCTGGGGTATCCACTTATTCCACATAGGATAAGTATGCTGCCTCCATCCAAAATCCTGATGGGTGAAAGAAAATGAGTAAAAGGAAAACTTTTTGTCTATCACCAAGAAAGAAGAAGAACATATTCAGGCTCTTCTGTCTAAAGGAAATGTATCTGCCTTTTTGCTTTATTTCCTTTGGAGATTTCTGAAAATACTAAAGGAAGAAAGTAACAACTAATTGTTGCTTAGCAGGAAGGTGGAAAAAGCACTAAAAAAATTCTACAGCATCTCTTTGTCAAAAAAAAATAATTTTCTGAGATGTTCTAAATTAGATTACAGTGGCCGAAGAGTGCAAGAACTGTTAGCCTGTTAATGGTTGTGTGCCAGCTAACAAAAGACTGCTCACATTCGTTCTATGTCTGTTGGAAATTCATCTGAATTTCCAGGTAGCTATTTCTGCGATTATCCTAGCCAGGCACCATGGAATCCTAGAAGTCTCCCTTCTTGTTTTCACATGGACTTTCTGGACTGCTGCCCACAACCAGTCCACAGGAGTGGACATATCTCTTTGTAGTCTGCGCCTATCACAGAGCTGGCCCAACTTCACTTTCTCCCACACCTTTGTCTATAGCTAATGGAAACTCTTTCAGATGGCCTATATCTTTCTTCCCCACCAACCACTAGATGTATTTAAATGCTTGCAGACTCCAAAACAATGGACATTTGTGTCTTTTTCACCTAGCCATGCTGCTGGTGTTTCAGACTTCATGCCCCAAGAATGCTCTTCTTGGTATTCAATAATGTTGTGAAGATTTTGTTGGGTATCCAATGGACATGCGTCCTATTTGGGAGACCACCTCGGGGATGCTGTGGATGCCTGATCATGGCATTGTACATCAGAAGCGGAACGTTGGTGAATGCCAACTATAATTTTATATATATAATGTGATGGTTCAGTGTGAGGTCGGAGGGATGGTGGATGGGGGGAGGGGGGTTCACAGTGTGGGGGATATAAATGATGAACGTCTAGGTATTGCTTGTCTTGTACACCTGAAACTAATAAATAAATTAAAAAAAAAAAAAGAATGCTCTTCTTTTTGGCTAGCATTTCCGGCTCAATAAAACCTTTCTTTAAAAGAAGACTTTCAGCCATGGAAATTAACATTTTTGTTTAACAACAAGTATAGGAGAAATTAGGCATGTAGAAGAAATAGTTAGAGATTATAGTCCTACTTGGGACCATCAGATTTTTCACATGAATAATTCCCCAAATGAGTATTTTTAATGCCTATCTCAGAATGGCATCTAATCTCTCATTAGAATACATTATCTTGACAAATAGGAAGTTTTCACTGTATTGACATCTTTCCCTAGAAGTATCAACCAACTATGTTTTCAAAGGCATGACCACTGGTAGACAAGTTCAAACTTGAATTCAGAATGCCCTGGGTACAGGTACTGAGCCTGAGCTTGCTCTTTGCTTATTGTACTTTTACCTTCCAGAGGAGCCAACTGCTACATGGCTGCTTCCTTCTCATTGTGCTCCTGTCCCTGCCTTGAAGCCCCAGGAGCTATTTGATCTATTGATCATTGTCTGTTGGTTATGTGGTTCCACATCTATCTTCAAAACAACATTGACAACGTGATATGCAGTGGAGCTTATGTTGTAGGTACTTGTTTCAGGGAAATGGAGTAAAGTTTGTTGGATTCTACTTTTCCTTAATTTATGAAGAGACTGTGGGATCCTCTGAAATATCCAGAAAACAGTCTGGCAGCCCCCTTTAAACATTAGGCTCTCCAGCATTTCCAATGGTTGCCATGGCCACAGGGAGAAAAATGTTAGAAAATCTTATATTGCTCCAATGTTATAATTTCTAGCATATATACTCTTTTCCTATAGAGACACATCATCAGCATTTACTTAGTATACAAACACAGGACTGAAATTCCTATGGTAGTTTAAGAAAATCATTTGAAAAGTTATACTGCTGCACAGCAATGAGAATAAACAAATTACAGTTCCCTACACAACATATGTGAGTCTCAAAATTAAGTGAAAAAGCCAGGTCCCAAACAGTATATATAGTATGATTCCATTTACTTAAAGTTTAAAGACAGGTAAAGCAAATATATAGTGTTAGAAATATGCATAGTGGTTACCCTTATAAAGCAGGAGGTGAGTGAATTGAATGGGAATAAAAGGAGATTCTAAGAAACTTGTTAAATTCCTTCTTAATTTGGGTTCTGACTACATGGGTTACACCTCTTGACAATTCATTGTGCTCTATGCTTATTATTTGTGTACGTTTCTACATGTACGTTACACTGCAATAAAAATTTACTGACATAGTAAAAGTAACAGAAGGAAAACTGAAAAATTTCCACCAACACTAAAAATAATTTGAATGCCATTATATCAAAAAGTGATATAGTAATAAATCCTAGATAAAATAAAAATGTTTTAAAAGTTTAAATGGGAAGCTATCACAGCAAAAAAGTAAGAAAATTAAGACAATAGGAAAAAGAGTGGGCAATAATAAGGACCAAAGTTTAGAAACACTATCTGTTTTAACTATGGAAAATAAATTCCATGCAGAAATTTAGGAGAAAGAATGATTCCGAACTGTATAGAATTTTATCACTCATCCAACGACTTCAATTTACAGATAAAAAAACTGAGGGACAGAGAAAATCCACTTGCTCAAGCTCAGTCAGTTGTTCAGCAATAATATGGAAACTATACCCCAAGCCTCCTCAGCCCTCCTCCTCCTTTGTAGATGAGAGCAATAATCAGGCTCCATGTTGCAGTGTGACTTTTCAACAAAGTTATAGATCTGATAACATGGAACGTGAGGGCACAAGTGGATGGCTGCTGTGTGACTTTGCATTTTCCAGGGCACCAGCCTTTGAGAATGTTACAGTAGTGACGTCCCCAACGTTGCAGTGAGTCATAAGAAGGCTTGGGAAGTCAACTTCAGCTCCTGCTGAGACTTCAATGGAAGAAACTGAATCAACTGCACAGGAATAGCAATTGTGAGCATTTGAAAAGACTATATCCCAAGGATGTGCTGGCCTCATTTTAAAAAAAAAAAAAAAATTTTTTTTTACTGGGGAACAGTGTGTTTCTCCAGGGCCCATCAGCTCCAAGTCATTGTCCTTCAATCTAGTTGTGGAGGGCACAGCTTAGCTCCAAGTCCAGTCATGGTTTTCAGTCTTTAGTTGCAGGGGGCACAGCCCACCATTCCATGTGGGAATTGAACCAGCAACCCTGTTGTTGAGAGCTCATGTTCTAACCAACTGAGCCATTGCTCTTCCCCGCCCCCCACCTTGCCCGCCGCAGCTCAGTGGCAGCTCGTTGTCTTCAATCTAGTTGTGGAGGGCGCAGCTCACTGGCCCATGTGGGAATCAAACTGGCAACCCTGTTGCTCAGAGCTCACACTCTAACCAACTGAGCCATCCGGCCACACCTGTGCTGGCTTCATTTTAAGTTGCCTGAGAAAGCTCCAAATCACCGTCTAGAGTTGAGTGCAAAGAGTAATTTCAGAAATTAAATATCAGGGACAGACTTTGTACATGTCTGTGAATACTGTGTGCCTTTAAATAGGCCAAAGCCCCTTCTCAAAAGGCCCATTGGTGGAATAATCTTTCAGGAGAAAAGAATAAAATATAAGAAGCCATTTCCATTTTCTGTGTTCCCTAAGTAACGACTGACACTAGGAAATTCAAACAGATGAGACTGTGTACAGAGAGGAGTTAGCAATGAGAGACTAAGTCACATGGGCAGAGGGATTAATTTATAGGGCAGAGTCAACAAAGATGGGGTGAGAAATGGGAACAAAGAAAAGTTAGAAAATGCAACCCAATGAAAATGATGCCTCCAGTCAGGGGAAAGGAACACTGCCTCCAGAATTATATTTTTGTTTTCAGCAAGTAGAATGGAACCATGGAATCACTTGACCAAAGATGGTCATGAAATGGTAATGACATAGAAGAAAATTATGATGACGACTATGAAATGAATTATATAAATAAATGCCTCCATTAGCATCTGTTTCTCAAGACTTTTTTAGGACAAGACTCTCATGCCCACTCATTGTCCATTTAACAAGTTCTATTAGGCTTTATAAACACAGAGCAATCCCAGGCCCTACACAAAATAATGTTTCCTAAGTCTCCCCTACTGCAACCTACATTTGCTGTGAATGTGGGGCTGGGTGTGATGGCTGCCTGCCAGTTCTCTGCTAGGAACTAATGGCTGCAACTAAGCACTCCTTTAAAATGTTACCATGCTCAAGCAATTGGTTTGGGGATCTCTTCCTTTGAAAGCTTGTCACAATTCAAGGACTGTGGAAATTAAGAGCCCATTTAAAAACACAGCCATGAAAGTTGAAAATCGTGCACTTTTAAGGATGTCACAGTACCTGTTAACAAATGCACAAAATGGTTATGTGTTGGTCTTTGCGGAGAATTTCTCAAGTTTGGAAGATCAGGGCTGGAGGAGGACATATAGGTTGGTCTCCCAACCTGGGGTCCCTGTGGGAGTGGTCCAAGTGCTGGAAGTATTAGTAGTTTTCTATGTAAATCATGGAAATCCCAGAATTTCTGTCTGCTAGTGGGTACACAATTCATTACACAGGATCATAAAGCCTTGATAAGTTGCAGGATGGGTGCCCTCGAAATCAATGCCCAGATGCCCTGATCCTTCTCCAGGTCATCTTCCATGCTCACCCCTTCCCAGTGTATCTCCTGGGGTGCTGGATTATAGAGAATGAGTTGTTACTGCTTTGTCACCAGAAAAGCAGCCTTCCAAAGACTGGAGGAAACTCAGATAGCAGTTAGCATGTCCCTATAAGTTCTATAACCTAAACAATTTCATATACACTGTGTATCTTGTAACTGTCTGGCAAAACTCTATAGCAATTACATGTATACATATGTATCTCCAGACACACCTGTGGCATAAATCCATCAATTGGATCATTGTAATCTCAACACTGCAAAATACTAACGATAATATGGAGCTTCTTCTCCTAAAATTCACCTCTCTTGAACAGACATTCTCTTTAAACAAAATTAAAAGCAATCAACACACCACTTGATCTATAAGTCATGCCTCATCCTTCCCTTATCATTGTGGCCTTAATTCAAGATGTTATCTCCTCTGGCCTGTCTCCCAACCTTCTGTCCACCCACTGTGGGGCTGCATCACTCTAGGAATGTTCTTTTTGCATGCTTTTGGTTTTCACTGGGAGTCCCATCTCAAAGCTGCCGGCTTCTCACCTGTCTCTCCAAAGCCTTCCCAATACTATGAATGTTAAGGTTAGATAGACATGTGAAAGGAGAATTGAAGATGAAAGCCTGCTATTAAGATATTTAACTGATGAGACCCATATCAATGGGGCCAAATGGAGCGAGATACCAGAATTCAACTTGTAGACATCTGCATAGCTGGGCTACCTGGCAAAGATCTGAAATAACAGTTCTGTCATTTATATGTCAGTAAGACTGCTCTGGGGAAACTGTACCAACTGAACACTTACAGTCCTGTGTTAATTTTTTTCCAGTTCCAAAAAGACATAGTATATACTGTTCAAGAAATGAAACATGAGTGTTTTATTTTTCTCCTCCTTATCATTTATCATAAATAAGTCACATAAAAGCCTCTCTTTACACTGACTCACCCAGAGAAGTACCCATGTGTGCCTTTCTTTCTAATCCAGTTCTCTCTTCATTAGATGTTCTTGATCTTTCCTTCACAGGCAACTCCAGCCATAGCCACAGCCCAATCCTTGCTCAATAGTTGTGCTATGAAATTTCATAAAGACCTTTTGAAAAAGCTAGGGGTCAGGGGTCATCGTATGACTTGGGTAAACCACTTAATTTCTGAAGCCCTCAGTTTTCCAATCTGTTAAGGAAAGACGTAGAAGATATTATGATAAAGGTTCCTTCAAGTTCTAAAAAGAATCCAAATGCTAGAAGAAAGAAGGGAGGAAAAAAAAAAAAAAGAGAGATAATTAGCTTACGTCTTTGGAGCTACTATAAGCTGCCTCCCTTTCCACTCTCCCTCTCTTCCTTAGCTTGTCTCTGTCATCAAAAGCCCAGAGGCTTCCTATTTCTCTAGCAAAACATACTATCAAGAAAGAATTCAGTGTCAGTTACTGGCCTACACTATAAACTCCTTCAGATCAGAGACAATCCTTGTATTCATAATGTCTGGAACCTGGTTCTAATCAGGCATCTTCTAATTTAATTTAAAACCTTATCTCTACATACAATGAAAGATTGCATCTCCTAATAAAGAAATTACAAGAGAAGTGGGGAATAGAAGATATGTTTCACAGAGCATCCTTCCAGTATGCCTGAAAATTGGTTGACTTTTTTTTTTTTTTTTTTTGTGGTCTACCACGAAGCAGGTTAGAGGACTGGAAACAGATCTAGGGAGAGGAACTCGAGGGAGAATGTGAGGGCTCTCCCTAGTTTTATCAGTCAGGATCCTGGCAGGAAAGAAAAAGTCACACTCAATTGGGGGTGAGTTTAACAAAGGACTATTTAAGAGAACCTAGCAGTGGATAATCCAGTATTCTGAGGATAGCACAGCAGGGAGCTGTTACCACTTTTTTTTAATTAAAGTTTATTGGGGGTGACAATTGTTAGTAAAGTTACATAGATTTCAGGTGTACAATTCTGTAATACATTATCTATTTCTCGCATTGTGCATTCACCACCCAGAGTCAGTTCTCTTTCCATTACCATATATTAGACCCCCTTTACCCTCTTCTAGAGCCGACCTCCACCCTTACCCTCTGGTAACCCCTAAACTATTGCCTATGTCTATGACTTTTTGTTTCTTCATTTGTTTGTCGTGTTCTTTTGTTCTTTTCAGTTTTATATACCACGTATCAGTGAAATCATATGGTTCTCTACTTTTTCTGTCTGACTTAGTTCGCTTATCATTATAATCTCAAGATCCATCCATGTTGTCACAAATGGTACTATTTCATCGTTTTTACTGCCGAATAGTATTCCTTTCTGTATATATAGGACAACTTCTTTATGCATTCATCTGTTGAAGGACATTTTGGTTGTTTCCATGTCTTGGTTACTATAAATAAAGCTGCAATGAACATTGAAGCACACGTGTTTTTATGGATAAATGTTTTCAGATTATTTGGGGTAGATACCCAGGAGAGGGATTGCTGGGTCATATGGTAATTCTATTCGTAATTTTTTGAGGAAACTCTACACTGCCTTCCATAGTGGCTGCACCAGTCTGCATTCCCACCAACAGTGTATCAGGGTTCCTTTTTCTCCACAGCCTCTCCAACACTCGTTACTATTTGTCTTGTTGATGATAGCCATTCTGACTGGGTGAGGTGATATCTCATTGTGGTTTTTATTTGCATTTCTCTGATGATTAGTGATGTTGAGCATTTTTTCATATGTCTATTTGCCATTTGTAGGTCCTCTCTGGAGAAATGTCTCTTCAGGTCCTCTGCCCATTTTTCAATTGGGTTGTTTTTTTTTTGTTGTTGTTGACTTGCATGAGTTCCTTGTATATTTTGGATATTAGATCCTTATCGGAGGCACTGTTTGCAAAAATCTTCTCCCATTCAGTTGGTTGCCTCTTTATTTTGTCGATGGTTTCTTTGGCTGTGCAGAAGCTTTTAAGTTTCATATAGTCCCATTTGTTTATTTTAGCTTTTACTCCCATTGCCTTTGGAGTCAAATTCATAAAATGCTCTTTGAACCCAAGGTCTACAAGTTTAGTACCTATGTTTTCTTCTTTGCAGTATCAGGTCTTATGCTTAAGTCTTTGATCCATTTTGAACTAATTTTGGTACATGGTGACAGATAGCAGTCCAATTTCATTCTTTTGCATATGGCTTTCCAATCTCCCAGCACCATTCATTGAAGAGGCTGTCTTTCCTCCATTGTATGTTTTTTGCTTCTTTGTCAAAAATTATCTCTCCATATTTATCTGGGTTTATATCTGGGTTCTCGATTCTATTCCATTGGTCTGTGTGTCTGTTTTTCTGCCAATACCATACTGTTTTGAGTATTGTAGCTCTGTAGTACAAGCTAAAGTCAGGGAGTGTGATACCTCCAGCATTGTTCTTTTTTCTTAGGATTGCTATGGCAATTCTGGGTCTTTAGTGGTTCCATTCAAATCTGATGATTTTTTGTTCTATTTCTTTAAAAAATGCCATTGGGATTTTGATGGGGATTGCAGTAAATCTGTATATTGCTCTGAGTAATATGGCCATTTTAACTATGTTGATTCTTATAATCCATGAGTACGAATGTCTTTCCATTTCTTTGTGTCTTCTTCAATTTCTTTTAATAATATCTTATAGTTTTCAGCATGTAGGTCTTTCACATGCTTGTTTAAGTTTATTCCAAGGTATTGTAATCTTTTTGTTGCAATTGCATGGGTGTCTGATTCAGTGGTCTTGCCCACCTGAAAGGGTCCAAGCTCTTTAGAATGACCAAATCTGCTGGATTCCGTGTCTATAGCTTTCTATGAAGACAAAAGAACTTGGGTGTCTTCTCAGACTGGATTCAGCTTTTGAAGAGGATGCATTCTGGTAGATAACAGTAACTTCCTGTAGCTTCTAGCAAGTGCCACTTACTTGAAAGAAATGGTGCCCCCACCAAGGCTTTATGAGGAAATACAAACTAGAAAGATCTGTTGGAGCAACAAAGCAGGTTCTCTCCCTCCCTCTTTTCTCCTTTTTATTTCATTTTACTTTGGCCATAAAACATGAATCAGATTGTAAAAGTTAAAGTTCCATCTTAGCTTTAATGAAGTCCAATTTCAGTGCTGATGAAATACTTGACAGCAATGTGGGCTTGTTTCCTCTTCACCGAAATGGATGTTCCATCAGAATTCATGGCAAAATAACGCTTTCCAAGAAGCTAATGGAATAAAATTTTTAATCACTTTGAAAATTATGCCCGAATAATCACAGATTCTATATTAGTAAAAGGCCTAAATAGTACCCTTTCCTATATAAATACAGTTCTTCTTACTTGGCAACAAACTGTCAAAAGATTGTTGGTTTCGAAAGAAAGAAAGGTTTAAGACAAGCCAGAATGATGTCAAATTTTGGAGTCCAGATGGTTCTGTCAGACTTGTCTTTGGGTACTTGGTTTATGGGGATTTTTTTTTTCTGAGAGCTGAATAAACGTAGGTTATATAAACTTAGCAAGCAACCCCAAGCATACATCTGAATCACTATAGTAAATATGTTTTAGAATGTGTCCCCACCCTGATCTCTACATCTTTAACTATCTACCTCCTCCTAACAGGTAAGACTCTGAAGCCATGTCAGTGCTATGCTCTCACCACTCGTTGACCCCAGCTGATTGGACCAAAAGTGGACACTTGAGTCAAGGAAACCAATTCGGCATCTAGATTGGCAGGAAGAAAAGGTATTTCATCATTTGGTATTGGGACCTAAAAAGGTCAGGACAACGAACTGTAGGCAGTCATTTTGTAAACTGATGTCAACTTGACTGAAGGCCACCACTAAGAGGCAGCGATGACATGCCACATATAGATCTAGCAAAAGAACCAGCCTTAAGAGTAAGAGAAATATGAAGCCGATAACAGATTAGTAGATATAAAAGACTATGTGGTCCCAAAGAGAGGAATGAGTACAGATAGGAGAGTTCTGCCTTAACTTATATTGACTTTTCAGGATGTTTCCAGTCCGTAGTGAAATGGGAATGCATGTCTTGCCCTTAGGGTCTTAAACACCATGTATGCTACCAGGGAATGTCCTCCTTTAGCTTAACACACTTTGAATTTTACCACCAAATTCATCTGTGGACATAATTAACTCTGGAAAACCTGAATCAGGCATCTCAGAGCTTTAGCTTCCAGAAGCAGTAACAAACAGGCAAAGGGAGTCCTACAAAGGGGTTGAGCCTGATTCTCTAATATCAAGATGGACGACATCAAAGGGAGTATTTCTGCAGATTCAGAGGAAATAAGAGGATTAACAACCCTTCAACAGAAGATGGAGTTACATGAGGAAGCTATTAATGCCCTGGCACTTGCAGGGGTGGGAAGGACATGTCCGGGGCGGGGCTTCTTTAAAAGCTTTGCCTCCTTAGGTTCTTTGTCAACACTTTGTCAACACTTCACACTTAGCAGAACTCTGAGAGGTATGTTTACATTTTGCTGTCACCTATAGCATTGTCTGTTTTATGTATCAGCCTGATCTTCATTTTAACCACACTGAGCTGATGACCTTGTACTTACCCTATCAAGTCACATTTGTTTCATTCAGCAAGGATAAAAACATTAAAGTTAATTTCTAAAACAGTGCTTTATAAAATATGTAACATGTTCTATGAAATGGCACGATGAACCTTCATTTTTCAAAGCCCTAGCTTGTTGATTGTTCAGGTAACATCTCTAGGTAATGACTAAGTTTTGGGTTATGTGCCAGAGTGGTTTTTAAGTATTCTACTTTAGTCAGCCCTACAGCAACCCTGTGAGTTTGGCAAGGCAGGCATTAGCAAATTCATTGTAAATGGGAAAAATAAGGCTCAGTAAGTCAAAGGCAGCTACCCAGTGTTTTACAGCTAACACGTGAACAAGTCGGGACACAGATTTAGAAGTGTTAATTCTGAAGCCTATATTCTTTCCCACACAGAGGAAGTGTACAATTGTGCAGAATGTCTAAAATGCAGTCTTTATTGTGGGAATCTATTTAACATGGGTTTTCACTACACTATTTCTAGTTAATAAAACATGAGAGGAAGCCTATGTCTAACTTATTCATGGCTGCATTCCTAACACCCAGAACCGTATGGGCTACATGGAAGGTACATGACTCGAACCGGGTTTCCCAAAAGCAAACCATAAGATAAGCAATCATGTGAAAATGATTTGTTAGGAAGTGTTCCCAGGGAATCTGTAGGGGACTAGGGAAATGAGACTAGGAAGGGAAGGAGACCAAGCAAGGTTAGGACATTAAATCCCACGGTTGGTAACTTTGGCTCAAAGGAGCTCTGGAGATAGTCTAGGTGACACCTCAGAATTGTGCCCATTAGGACGCACAAGAACTGGAACATTTATTTCTTCCCATCTATCAATTATTGGTTAATGGGTGCCCAAAATGGGACATAAATTCCTAGACCCTTTTGGTTCTTCAGCAAAATGGGTTCTGGCAGCTTGAAGGCAGCGCTTTGACAAATAGACACACATGCTGATTTCTGGGAGTAAAAACATACCAGGAGTCCTGTGCACAAAAATTATAAAGGGATCCAAGGGAATATTGACAAAACACTGACAGCATCTGGTAGAGTGTTCAATAAATATTTGTTGAATGAAAGAAATAGAGAAAGAAAGGTCGGAAGGAAGGAAGGAAGGAAGAAAGGAAGGAAGGAAGGGAGGGAGGGAGGGAGGGAGGGAGGGAGGGAGGGAGGGAGGGAGGGAAGAAAGAAGAAATACTGTATCCCAGGTACTTAGTAATATAATCTAAGCTAAATACCTTGGCAACCTTTGCAGATAGATATGTTTTTCTCCATTTTACTGATAAACGAGTGGAAGCTCAGAATAGTTAAGTAGTTTGCCTATGGTCACACAGCTTGTAATAGTACAGCCAAATTCAGATAGGTCTATTTAGCTACAAAGCCTCTGCATTTTCCACTATGCCACTCTCACATTGAGCTGTTATTCACATACTGCCTGACCTCCATAGAAACTGTCTATTCTCCCTTTTCAACTCACCAAGAGTGAACTACTATGGGTCACGATTTGGGTCACTTTGCAGGATCCACATTCCTGGGTCCCATGCATGTATCTTCACTTGTACCCTCAGATCTTGCCCATTTGAAACAGGATCAGTAAAAAGAATTGGACATACAGACGATCAGCTAAAACGTGTTAACCCATTCCCTATGCAAAAGCAATGAAAGATGCCAAGTCCTAATAAAGAGTACAGTCTCCTGAAATCTCCTGGCATTTTCAGCAGACTGCAGTTTTCTGAGAATGTCTGTGTTTTCCAGAGCATGTCTGCTCAGAATGTATGAGCCAAAACCTCCTAGGGATTTTCCATCACTTGTTTATATTGTGCCTGGATCTACTCGAATGAATTTATTATAAATAAGATAGAGTGATAGGTTTTCTTCATGAATTGAGACTGAAAATTGGTTTTAAATATTGTTTTCTGCTCTAGACTAACTATAAATGGCATTTAGACTGATTGCACTATTAGTAGGTAAAGGGTGCTGAGTTTTTAAGGGATTACACCTGATTTAATATAATTATGAAACCAAATTACAATCACAGGGGTTTGTTAGGAGGTTATAAGAAGCAGCCGTTTCTTTTTTTTTTTTCTGTATAATACTCTAGCCTAAACCATTAAACATACAATTCGCTTCCAAAGGAAGAGAGAAGGAAATAAAACTGCAAATGTTCCCAGAGTTTAGTGGCCCAGTTAACTAGCCTCTGCTTTCCTCCAGGATCCTTCTATCTATGACGTTTTCTCCATCAGGCTCCATCACATCTATTCAATTTGTCTCATTAAACATCCTAACCACCCTTTTAACTTTAATTCTATAAAAGTACTAGTCTAAGGCTGACAGGGCTGGATTGAGTCTACTCAGGGTCTTCTCTGGGGCAAAACTGTAAAATCAGATCGAATTTCATCTATACCATCCTTTCTTGGGGCCCCTTAATCTTTCAGTGCCCACTTCTTTCTCCACCATGTTCCCAGAGTGCTCACTCCCTAAAGCATTGATGATTGATAATCATTCACGTTTTGAAGCTCTATCAAAGGCACTGCCATTTACAGAAGACCAAAAACCAAACAAACAAAAAACATTTAACATAAAAGGAGATCAGACAGTGTGACAATCTCATGATGACATTTGTCAGGATAAAGCTTCTCAAAGTCATCCACATAAGCTGCAATCTAGTCCACTAAAGGGGAATGTAAACAGACAAACAAAAAAATGCCTGCTCTTATATATTCTTTTAATAAGAAATTTAACCACACTCTTTTTATCCTCTGATTTATGTAAAGTGAAATTATTCCTCCCCAAAGTGGAAAAAATATAACCCTAGTATATATATTTCTTTTCATCCCCCTTATACACATCAAAATAATGTTTTCCCTAGCTGGCACATAGCTGACCACAGAAGCATAAGTAAATCCCACAGACCTTAGCTTAGTTCAGAAAAATCATTCAGCCTGTAGTTTCATGAGCAGTAGCAAATAGCAGTTGTTTTAAGCCACTAAGTTTTGGAGTGGTTTGTTATACAGCAATAGCTAACTGATACAGGTCTTATCCTTCATCATTAATAAGTTAACATTATTCAAACTTGCATACAAAAAGAGAAGTCCCCTGGAAGAAAGACACGTTTCTATACTATAAATAACTAACTAGACATACACACACATCTGTGGATATAATGTGTTCCTTTGCTATTTGATTTATCAAACATGAAAAGGATAAGTTTGGACACTGCCCATGATTTATGAAAGGTTAGCTTTGAAATTATTATGTTCTGTTATGTGGAGATTGCAAAACTGACCCACTTCAGCTCCCACCATGTTTGCATTTTTCCATTATTAAAACATTCTCTCAGCCAGCACTTCCTTGCCTCAAGTGACCCAGGGACATTTTTCTGGTTTTTACTACCTATCAATTATCCTGGATGATAAAAAGAAGGTGAAAATGGCAGATTTGAGTTTACCCTGAAAAAATGTGCATTCTATGAAGCCCAAAGCAAAGTCCTTCCCCTAATACCTGACGCCTGAAATTATTCAAGGCATGCCCTTAACCACTCTGTGCTAGTATAGGTGTCCATCCCTATTGCTAGGCAATTTGCTTAGAAATTACCTGAGTATGGCTCAGAGGCCTATCTATGTTATAGAAAACGGACTGACAACTACCCACACTACCTGCACTTGGGACTATGAATTATCCAAAAAATAACATCAAAGTCTGATGTTTTTCTATGAATAGTATGTGCATCCTATTTTTCTAAAGGATCAGGCCCCCCCTCCTCTCCTAGAGAGCCATATTTTTTTGAAATACTTCTTGGAATATCATCTGAAATTTTTCAGTGATTCCAAATCTCATTTCATCTTCATAACAATCTTGAGAGAGAGGGAACTAAGAATTAGAAAAGGTAATGGGGCCTGCACAGGGTCACACCAAATAGTTAAACACAAAAATTCATTTCACTACAAATTCCTATTTATTTTTCAAGGCCACTTTTAATGTCACCTGCTCTGGGAAGCCTCCCAGACTCCACAGGCGGGGAAAGAGGCTCCATCCTCAGTGGTCCTATAGCTTTTTATGATACTACTTGTGTTTTATTGGTAAGGATGCCCCAGCTAGGAAAAAAAAAAACACATCTTGTTCATCTTAGCCTCAGTGCTTAGCATAACGCAAATAGCTCTTCAATGCATGTTTAGTAGATGCCTTAATTGATTCACAAATGATGACATTTTTAGTACAAAGCATATAAATATCCTCTGGCAGCAGTAGAGGGAAGCAGAAAAAATCACGATGCCCATAAGGTAGACAAAACTCAGGTTAAATTCTGGTCCTGACGCTTGTTAACCGAGTCACCTTGGAGAAGCTACTTCACCTCACTGAGCCTCCACTCTCTTACCTGCCAAGGATTTCTTATACAACCACAGAATTAAGGCTAGTTTCCAAAAGTGTGATGACACTGTAGTCAGAGAATTAAAAAAAAAAGAAAGTGGGAAAGAAAAAACAGGCAAATAAAAAAGAAGTGATAGAAAGGGACGGTAGCAAGTTTCATCATGTGACAAGAACTACAATAACTCAGAGACCCTGTAATTACATTTCTAACTTTATTTAGTCATTCAGAGTATAACGTTCAAACTATGATGAATAATAAAATGCTATGAATGTATAAAACACTAGACTCTGGGCATGTATTAATAGTTGAATGAAAACACAATTTCTCTAGTTTGCAATATAACACAGCAGTTGTTTGGGGGACAAAGGGAGTATACTCCTGAATGTCCCTTGTTTCACCACCAGAACTTCAATGGAGAAAATTTCCTTCCAGTAACAATACCTACTCAAACTTGATTAGTATTTTCCAACTTTGGTGATGGTGGTGATTTTGCAATATATACAGCATTCCCCATGTCAGAGACACTGATATACAGCCTAGGTCTCCATCTACTCACCCTTCCACCTCATGCACACATATCACTTGATAACCACAGATCTAGACAGATTCCTTTTGGCTCCAACCCAACACAACTCAAATGGCCACTCCCATTCTTGTACTTTGCACCTAAGAAAGGACAGATGCTGATCACCGCACCCTGGGAATGGGAACCTGGGCAAATAGTCAACCCCCTCCTAGATATCAAGCAAGATATTAAAGAGTTTCAATATGACTATCATTTCCTCTACTGGCAGGGAGCGATAAATGAAACATAGGTTTCTATTATCTGCCCACCCTTCAGAGTGATGGATTACCTAAACGGGAAGGGATATTGCTCCTGGGCTTCAGAGAATTATAGATATCTCCTCATGAATGTTAATGTCAAATGGTGGGGCAAAATTGCCACAGCAGAGGCAAAAACTATCTGGTAATTCATTTTCTCTTTATTTTGTGCTCCAAAAGAAAAAAAAAAAAAAGAAATGTCTTTTGCCTTCTCCTATTTTCCACATATTTTTTTTCTTTAGAAAGTAAATAATAACACCATCATTCCTTCATTAATGGCAATATTGGTCATAATTTGAGGCTTAAAACCAGGGTGATGTGTTTTGAATAGAGCTTCTAGGAAGCTGATCATCAGTACTCTGCTACAAAGGAATATTGGTGTTTTGCCAACCAGAAGGTTGACCTTGTCTGTAATAGTGGAAAATTTTAACAAGTAGAATATCACAAATAAAGCATATGGTTATTCACACTAATAACAGGACTTTGATTAACTAAAATGCTCTGGGAGTGGAGTATTTGTAGAAAACAAAGATTTACCTAAAAATCCACTCTACTTCACCATTTGCAGTTCAAACTTTTAAAACTGGTTTTCCTCCTTTTTCACATTATTATATGAGTTACCCTTTATCAACTGAAGGTTGTATAGTGCCCTGAAGTCCTCACTGCAAAGGTGACTGACTATACTTCAGATTGAGATGGAGAGGTAAAAAAAAACATGTGAACAATCAGCCTTAATGGATCTGACCCAAGACCATTCCCTGGAAGTTGTTTTACTAACTAAATCCCTAATGTCAATTGGTTTCCTGGCCATTGGCCTCTTTTATGTCTAGGCCAAAGCAATTCCCAGCATTTGGGTTCACTAAGTCAGGGTTTACGACAGGAGAAGGCAATGACAGTACTTCGTGAAAAAGACTGCTAGCACTACACTAGAGCCCAACCATTAGAAAAAATCTAAAGGAGATTTTTGAAGGGGGCAGAGTGATTTTAAGATAAGGACACATACTATATCTCATTGCCTTCTGCCCACTTCTCCCCACCCCAACAGTCTTTAAGGACAAATGGCTGCAAATTTTCAGTCATCAGGCACTAAACACTGGCTTAATTTTCACAGGGCAAAATACTACTATAAATTTCAGACTCTGCATTAAGACTATAGACCAAAAAATTCACACACACAAAAAAAACACTTTTTTTCAGAAAATAATCCTAACCCAATTTCATCCAACTTGATTTATAAGAGAAAATAAAATATTCTAAAATGTGAGTAATGGGATTTTTTTCTTGACCCTATAGGAGTACCGTTTATTTGCTGTGAACTAAAATTCCCAAGATCCATTGCATACAATTCAGTTTGAGAACAAACTGTTGTGGATTCATTTAAAATCCCTGTTCAGTGTGTACCCAGGGATGCCCACAACAGCTGAGTGGGAAGAATGCTCAGGAAGGGGAAATAAAAACAATAGGAGTGCATTCCAGACTGTATTATCAACACTAGATTCCTTCATGTGAAAGATCAAATAGTGCCTTTGTAAATGTTTCACTTTTCAGATTTCACCTCCGAGACTGTGAGGGAGAATATGCTTTTGTTATTTGAAACAGTCAATGACTTTTTCAACTTTCCAGATACAAAGAGCCAAGCCAATGTGACACTGTGGATGTCTTATGGGTGTCCTCAAGAGAAGCCACAGATGGAAAATAGAAAGTTCTATAATTGTGAACCATGTTAGTAGTAGAGAGGTGATATATATATATATATATATATATCACTTATATATATATATTTTTTTTTTCCTCCTGAATCTAATCTATACTGACAGATGAACCACTACTTAAAAATCCATTCACTGGCTGTCTTCAAGAATTGGAAGCTGCTGTTTCCATGATGAAAGATCTGGTTCATAATAACAGTTCACCACATTAAAAATGAAAAATACGTCTAGTGCATCAATCTAAATTAAGCTTTAGTAAATGTTCAGACTTAGATAAATCATCTCTATTGGAACTGAAGAAAAATCCTTTAATATCTGATCAAGACTGAATTTGAGTTGCTTATCTTATTGCGCATGCAAAGTGAGCTAGCACTCGTTTCTTTAAAGAGTTCATGATCTTTTGACATAATATATTAGAACTTGAAAATGTATGATTTACAGTGGTTATTCAATGGGTATCTGACATCACATTTTTGTGCATACTCAGAATCTCTCTGTACCGTTGCCACCTGGGTCCCCAGCTGCTTGCTTCCTCAGGCACTTCCATGGCCCATCAACTCCCCTCACACCTGTGTGGTCGCAGCATCTGGGATCCATCAGTTAGTTGCCTCAGAAATGCTGGATGATTTGCCCTAGCCTCTGCCATTTGCCTGGTGTTTCTGATGACTACAGTGAATTGAGATGGAATACCACAGGGCATGGGATGGAGCGCCCTCTTAGATGCTAAAGGATCAGGAAGATACAACGTAAAAGTGCCGAGGGAGTTCACTCCCTTTGGGGCAAACTCTAACCGATAGTAAACAGGAGATGGCAGGGAGCCTGGCACATCAATTCTCTCCCCATACTCACTCCCTTGAACTGTTTGGAGGCACAATTTATCCACACAGCTTGTACACAGACATCCATAGACATCCTGACTAAGTGGACATATCTGCCAAGCGATCTGCTTTGTCTCTGTGGCTCATTGTAAAACACTGTCACATATCACCTTGCATTGCTTACCCTCCTCCCTGCCTTACCTCCTTTGTCCTCACTCTCACTGCTCTGGGTTTGCACCTCCCCAGTGAAGTATCAGCACTTAATCCTTGCCACAGGCTCTAGGGAATCTGTGCTAAGACAGCTGGTTAGAAATCATTTTTACATTTTCAAATGCATGTTATTTCTCAGCCAAATAATGGGCCACAGTGAGTCCCAAAAGCAATAACAGTCCAGTTGGTAACATGTATTTGAAATGTTTATATCTATATGCAATGAGAAAATAATGTCTCTCCATTTAAACTCTAAAAAGTCAATGAGGATATCAATACTGACTTGTTTTTATGCTATGTTCTGAAGGAGGAGCATAAGGTTTTATTTTGTCAGGTCACTTAAATCCCATAACTGCAATAAAATTTGTGTACTTGGGAGTCACACAGAATGTGGAAGGTTTCTCAGCTTTGCCACTTACTTAGCTGTGAGATCTTAATCAAATTACTTAAACTCTCTGAGATGTGTTCCCTCCTCTGTAATGTGGCACTAATATGTACTTCATAATGTTGCAAAACAACCAGCCCTGTGCTTAGAACATTGAGAGTGGGCAGTAATCAGTAGCTCTAAACATTATTATTGCATCTTTCCAATTAGGCAAGAAAGAAAGAGTTGGGTTTCTTACAGAAGTTTTGGAAGAGCTGCGACATATTTGAATTATAAAAAAGATGTTTTGCTTACAAGTGGTAGAATTGCAACTCAAATAAGCTTAAACAAGAGGGAAATTGTTGACTCAGATAATTTAGAGAGAAAAGAATGGATCTAGCCTCAAGCATCAAGAGGTCAAATGATTTGGTCTGTGCCCTCTTAGTCTCCATCTATCAGGCCTACTTCCCTCCACACATTGGCTCCATTTTCTCCTATCGCAGATGCTCTTCCATGATGTCCACCAGCATGACCACGCTATCCCATCTCAGCTTAGTAACCGCAGCAAAAAGAGAAGGAGCCTTTTCCCAACATCTACCTATCTATGCTATAGGAATGCTTACCCCTTGGACCAATCATAGTCGTTAGGATGGTGACATAATAGTATTGGCCAAGTCTGATCACTTGTCCACACCGTTGATCAAGGGGACAAAATGTAGTATGTACAGAAGGAGGCTGAGAAAGGTTCCTAGGCATTATGCAGAGGCACAAGCCACTGTGCAGAGATCAGCAAACTTTTTTTGTAACGGCAAATAGTAAATAGTTTAAGTTTTGAAAGCCACATAAAGTTCCAATTACATATTCTTTTTTGGTGTTTTTCTATTAGTTTCAGGTGTACAAGACAAGGTAATACTTAGACGTTCATCATTTATATCCCTCACACTGTGGACCCCCTTCCCCCCATCCACTATCCCTCCGACCTCACACCGAGCCATCACATTATATATATAAAATTATAGTTGGCATTCATTAATGTTTAGCTTCTGGTGTACAATGCCATGGTCAGGCATCCACATTATCTCTGAGGTAGTCTCCCAAATAGGACGCACGTCCATCGGATACCCAACAAAATCTTTACAACATTATTGGATAAGTTCCCCAAATTAATTTTCAGAAAACCCTGAGGCCATCTTGTGGTTACCAGCTGCTTCCTAATCCCTTCACCTTCCCCCTTATCCCTACCCCCCCCCCGCCCACCTAACAACTCTCAGTTTTTCCTCTTTGTCCCCAAAACTGTTTCTGATTAGTTCATTCACTTATTCTTTTCTTTAGATTCCACATATAAGTGAGATCATATGGTACTTGTCTTTCTCTTTCTGACTTATTTCACTTAACATGATGTTCTCTAGATCCATCCATGTTGTTGCAAATGGTAAGATTTCTTTCTTCTTTATGGCTGTGTAACACTCCATTGTATAAATGTACCACAGTTTCTTAATCCAGTCGTCTACCGATGGGCATTTCGGCTGTTTCCATGTCTTGGCTATTGTGTAAAGTGCTGCAATAAACATAGGAGTGCATACAGATTTTTGAATTGGAGTTTTGGATTTCTCCGGATAGATGCCTAGGAGTGGAATTACTAAATCATAGGGTAGTTCCATTTTCAGATTTCTGAGATACCTCCATACTGTTTTCCATAGTGGCTGCACCAATTTTTTTTTTACAACCCTTTAAAAATATATAAAGTTTTCTTAGCTCACTGGCTGTACAAAAACAGGCCGCAAGCCATAGTTTGCCAACCACTGCTCTATAATATAATGCAGCAAAATGACTATGAAGGACTGTTTGTCGTGGAATTGGTGATATGTTGGGTACAGGTATAAATGTTTAGACTTTCAGAACACTATATTACTGAGGAAGAACATAGAAGAGCAGGGGTTAAGGAAACTATTTCTCTGCCGAGGTCAACAAATATTTTTTGAGCACCTACCTTGGAAATTCCAAAATTAACAGCACATTCATAAATTGGGCATTGTATTTTAAAGACCCCAACTTACTTATATTTTGTATATCAATATGTAAATAGAGAGAGAGGAATACAATAGATAATCTAGAACTTTACAGGAGGCAGTAAAAAGAACAAAAGGAGAACCTTTATACAAATGTCTCACCTTCCCTATAAAGTATTATGGATATCAAATAATGGGAGTAGAGGCAGATTTAAACATTTGCTGCTTTGATGAATTCAATTCCAGATATGTTTTAATATTAGACGTCTTTATAAATATTAATGCTCTTCAACATAAGTAACTAGAGAAAAGAATATTCACTATTCCCCTCCCCACTCCACCCACTTCCTCTGTCATTGCTCCTATGCCCTTTTAATGTGATTTTCTAACAGTGAGATAGAACATTGACAAGCCTAAGGGTATTGCTCGAGATTAAACAAGTATAGCAAAATAAGTCACTGTCTAGAAGAATCCACACCACTGAATGCCATTTCTGAAGATTTGCATTTTAGCATTAGACCAGTGGCTTTGAAATTAGAGAGTCTGTGAACTTGCATGGAAAAAAAATATGTCTCTATTTTCACTAATCACTAGCATTTCCTCAAGTCTTAAACATAGTTGACAAACCACAAAAACATTAGCAGTACCTATGACTTTGTCACAAATCACAGATAACGTTCATATTACAGTTTACACATATTACATTGAAGATGTTGCAGATATCTCAAAATACCATCTCTGCTAATCACTAATTAAAGATTACAATAGTTACTAACTCACCACTACACCTAGTTATAGAAAATGTTAATAAAAATACATTACTATTAAATTTGGGTTTTTTATCAGTTTCAGGTGTACAAAACAACAGTTATTAGACATTTATATACCTTACAAAGTTATAACCCCAATAAGTGATAACCCATCTGACACTGTACATAGTTATTACAATATTATTGACTATATTCCCTATGCTGTACTATATATCCCCTTGACTATTTTTTTAAATTATAGTTGGCATTCAATATTATTTTATATTAGTTTCAGCTGTAGTATAGTAATTAGAATATATAATTTATGAAGTGATCCCTCCAATAAGTCTAGTACCCACCTGACACTATACATAGTTTTTTTTACAATATTATTGCCTATATTCCCCATACTGTACTTTACATCCCCGTGACTCTTTTGAAACTATCAATCTATACTTCTAAATCCCTTCACCTTTCTCACCCAGTCCCCCCAAACCCCCTCCCATCTAGTAACCATCAGTTTGCTCTCTCGTATCTATGAGTCTGTTTCTGTTTTGTTTCTTCATTTATTTTGTTCTTTAGATTCCACATATAAATGATTTCATGTGGTATTTGTCTTTCTCGGTCTGACTTATTTCACTTAGCATAATATCCCCTAGGTCCATCCATGTTGTCACAAATGGTAAGATTTCATTCTTTCTTATGGCAGAGTAATATTCCATTGTATACATGTACCACAATTTCTTTATCCAATTGTCTATTGATTTCTCTCTGTCTCACTGGCCAATCCCTTCTGCTGGTTTCTTCTCTTCTCTCCAACTTCTATATTGGAATGTTCTATGGCTCACTCCTGGGTGCTTTTCTCTTCTCTATTTGAACTCTAGCTGGGTGATCTCATCCTATCCACGGCCTTAAAGACCACTGATAAGTGGATGATCTCAGATCTCCTTCTTCAGCCTATTGTATCCAATCCTGACACCTCCACTTGAAGATCTGATAGGAATGTCATGCTTAAGATGACCATAAGAGAACTCCCGATTACCCTACCACTACCAAAACCTGTGCTTTCCCCGTGTTCCCCATCTTAGTAAATGAAACCATCTTCTAAACCAATTGCTCAGGCAAAACATATCTTTGATTCCTATTTTTTTGTCTCATGCTTCACATTCTATCCATCAGTAAGTTTTAGCAACTCAACCTTCAAAACATATCCTGAATTGGTCTAATTCTCTTCCTCACATCTGCTACCACCCTAGTTCTAGCCACCTTTATCTATCACCTGAAATCACACAGTGGCCTCCTGGGTCATCCCCCTACCTCCAGCATTGTCCTCTAACAATTAATTTTGTATACAGTAATAAGAATTATCTTAGAAATATGAAATATTGAAGAACTGCAAACAGAATAAGGTTAATATAATGAACATTTATATTCATATCCAGTGACCTTTTTAATGAGTGAATTGGATCACTGTCATTTCTCTGCCTAAAACAATCTAATTGCTATCCATTGTGTTTAGAATAAATTATCAACTCTTTACCATGGCTTACAGGCCCTATGTGCTATAGTCCTTGCCCATATCTAGAACCTTGTCCCCCTATTCCACTCTCACTCTCCCATTCCACTTCTCCTCCCCCACCACAGTAAGTCATAGTGACCTCACTGCTGTTCCTCAAAGCCACCAAGCTTACTCTCACCTCAGAAGCTTTACACTAATCATTCCTTTCTGACTGCAATTCTCCTTTGTCCCAGCTTGAAATCTCATAAAAAAAGACCTTTTCCATTCACCCAACCTAATCCCTTTCTATTATATCACCCTATTTTTTCTTTGTAATATTTAAAATAGACATTTTTCTTTATTATTTATTTGCCTGTCTATTTCTGTAGATATCCTCCACCTCACACACACATGCACACACATGCACATACCTTATAATAAGTTCTATGAGATGTTGGATATCAGAGTTGTATAACTTTTTAACTCTGGAACCTAGTAGGTACACAATAAATGACTGGGAGAAGGAAGGAGAGAGGAAGAAAGGGAGGAGAGGAAGAAGGAGGAAAGGGAGGACGGAAGGTAACATTTTTAAGTACTCCACTTTAAAACTCTATCATAAAATGATTTCAAGCAGCATCTTAATATACGTTTCCAGAAGATGAACTTATTCACAGCACCCCGTAACTTAAAAAAATAGGCATGCTCAGATCTTAAGGAAAAGAGACAATTATAAAAGATGATGAAAGCTGAACAATCACTGTTACAGCTCAAGAGGCCTAATTGTAAAGTATGCCACCCATCCATCTTTCCACCACTCTTCTACCCACCCACAATGCCAAGTTAACCATGAAGAACAGTGTGGTCACTCAACCAGGGAACAGTGCACTGTCTTCCCACCCAGATGAGCTGGTCATCTCCCAGAGAAAAATAAGCATTAACAAGAAAATGTTTAACTGCAAACAGCACAGACATAATTCCTACAGGTGAGAATTATAAGGCTATCCTCTCTCATGTTTTAAAAATGTTATGTACTGATGGATGTGGTCACAACATCTCAAAGTAAAGCACTTTAAGCTACACAGTCAGAGGTAAGCTTCCTATTCCATTCCTCCGCTTGCTTTAGAAATCATGGGTGTATTCAGAAGAGCTCAAGTTGTGACATTCTCTTTAGGTGGTGCCAGCCTGGGCCTCATTTGAGAGGCATCTTTCAAATTCCTATTATGTGCTAGTCACTGCACTACATTCTGGGGACTCAGAAATCCTGGATCCACCAACTACTCACAGTGTGCCTTAAAGAAAGAAACAGCATCTTTTACCTCAAATTTCTATCTGTAAAATATGGACAATGATAGGACTTCCAAGCTCACTCACATAGTTGGCAGAATTTATTTCCTTGCAGCTGTAGGACTCCTGACAGCTGGCTTCTTCAGAGCTACCAAGGAGAAACTATAGAGCGAGCCTGCTGGCAAGACAGGGTTTTATTTTATATAATGTACCCTAATCATGGGAGTGGCATCCCATTGTGTTTGCCACACTTCATTGGTTAGAAGCAAGTCAGAAATTCTAAAATCAAGGAGAGAAAATTATTCAACAGTGTAAACACCAGCAGATGAGGATCAATCACAGAGGCTACCTTAAAGTCTGTCCACCACTGTTGGGGATAAAGACAAGAGGCACAACAGAGTATGATAAATGTCCAAATACGGAATGCTACCTACATAAATTTCACTAGGTGGATGGTTGGGTGGATGGGCGGTGGTAGTGGTTAAAGACTTCCTAAAGGAATAACCATAAGCTGAGACAAAGAGGATGTGTACAAGTTTGCCATGTGTTTTGGGGCAGAGAATTTGATAGAATGAAAAACACTCCATAAGTAAAAAATAATGTTTATGGCCAGTGTTTCATTTTTGTTTTGTATACTATAAATTGATAACATCTTACCAAGACAAAAATTCTTCATCGTGTGCAAGGGTCACACTCAATAAGTTCAAATACTTTCTTAAATTAATATCTAAAGGAAAATCTTTTAAACTGTGTGCCTCACTCTTAGAGGGAAACGATTACAATGTGTCTTAAAGAGTAAATATTTCCACTTCATGAGTTCGCATCATTATTTAAAATAGTGATCTCCTAAATTTTTGGTACACCCTTGCTCTTAAATAATACCAGCTCAGATCCCAACTCTTTGTCAGTCTCTGAAGTTATTATCTTCTGAAAGGAAAGTCCCCCTGGGTAGGAGAGCACCAGCTGTTGAACACTTAATACTGCATGCCAAATGAACAGCCAACTGCACAAATAAAATAGGAATCAAAGCCAGGTGGAATTGTTTATTCTAATTTGCTTATTCAAATTGGAATGTAGCCAGTTAGTTTTGTTAAATGTGCTTGCAAAATAATAAATTATTATTGATTGCTAGAAAACATCCTCCTCTACAATGTTTATACCGAACCTTCACTTCAAGAAGACACTGAACTTTGTCCTCCACTAAACTAATGATGATCAGATTCCTCAACCATATTTAACATCAACTCCTGAAAAATCCATAATACAGGGTTTGCAAGCACAGCTTATTGTGATAGATTATTGTTAAGGCAAATTTTTTATTAAATTATTTTTAAAAACTAAATTCTAGTAGTCACATTCCTATTATATCTAAATGTATCCATAAGGATGCCTTCTAATATAAGAAATAGAATTCCTCATATCAAAAGGCTAAAACAGGAAAGACGATTTAGCAGCTTGACTAATTGAGAACTCCATAGATATGTCAGTTTCAGATACAGTTTGATCATGCCTCTGGCTCTAATTCTCTCCTAAATTCTAGGCAATTTTCTCAGCTCTGCCTACCTTCTCTTAAAGGTTGACTTTGATAAAAATGATCTGGCATCTTAAGATTCTTAGCCACAGAGCTGGGAGGACTATGGGTGAATCTGGGCCCTTTGTTAACTCTCTAGTCTTAACTTCCTGTTGAACTCTACAGTAACTTCCAGGGGGCGGTGGGGGAAAGGGATGCAAATAAAGGCAGAACCATGTTGGGCTGGGGAGGGGGTGCCTTTTCCACGTGGGCCGCAACCAGTGTGTTTGCAGTCCTTGGTGATTCCATTTCTTTCTTTTCCCAAATAAACCGTTTTCTTTTGGTGGATTACCTAGAGAATTATTTGGCCAGTCGAACAACTTAAATTAGTGGTTTCACATAGCAATCTATATCCAAGAGTAGGCTTCCTTCAACCATTCAACAAAAATCCTAAACTTTGAGCTAAAAAAAGCTACATGCAAACCAATCCCTATAGTCATGGGAGTGTCATTTGCTAATTGATCTAGTTATATGATTTTACAAAGTAATATAGTTGTATATATCCATCTCTGTGATGCGGGCATGAGAATGCAAGTCTCTTAGCTAGTGTATGGATCTTATAGACTATCCAGCATCTGCATTTCAACATGGCTGTCTTTTTTCTACATCGTGTTCATATTATAGCTAGAGTTATCAATACAGGGGTCCCTGAAGATCTAAGGTGCATAGGGCCCACTCTCTGGGGTTTGATAATGTATCACAATGGAACTCAGAGCTATCCCTAAGTACTCCAACCCTCAACGTCAGGACATTCAGCATACCCCAAAATTCCAGTGTCTCATGCCCATAGATATAGCTCGCAAATTTCCCTGAAAATCGACCTCTCATAGCAAGTCCAAGACAGAAGAAATGATGCCACCTGAACCAGCAGCCTATGCCTGACCAACTTATAGAGTAATCCTGGAGTTTTATTTAATCATGGCATTTCAAGATTCCTTTTCAAAATCCTCTTTTTGCTCCTCAAATTTTCCAGGCCTTCACATCTCTCAAGATATCAAATATGATACTGTTAGGAGCCAACCAAGTTATACATAATGCATTTTTATGTTCCTAAATTAACAAAGTGACTTTAGATCTGTGAAGGGTGTTAAAAATTATATAAGCTATGTAAGTATTTTTATTTGTTAAACATTTCCAGTTTCCTTTAAGACTTAAAAGTTCCTGAGAACTTTATATTTCTAAGTAGGCCCAGCTTATTATGTATAGGAAAAAAGTATTCTAAAAACATGTCCATTTTTTCTGAGGGGCCTTACAGCCAGCATTTTTTTTTTTTTGCATCTCCTAGAATATCAACCATTTGGATATATTTTTCCCCAAGTCATAGCGTACTTACACCTCTTGCTTATTTCTAGTTATCCTTCAATGATGTCAAACAGACCATGAGACAGGATTTGAATGCAAGTCGTTTGTTTGCGAGGTGATCTTAGAAAACACCAGTAGAGGAGAAGGGAAGTGAGATGGGAAATGAAAGCAGCCAATTCAGAATGTATTGCCAGGTGTCTACCATGGGCTCTTGAGGCTTAATCCTGCTGCGGACTTCTGAGAGAAAAGGAATAGAATCAGCTTCAGTGTGTGTGCTATCTCATCTATCTAGTAATTAGCTGGGGTGTTTATTCTTCAAATCCTTTCCATCATGGGTGAGCAGACTGTCCCCAAGAGGGCATTAACTCCTGGATATTTCTATCCTTCCCATGCAAAAATCAAGAAAAATCCCATAAACAAAGAGTCACAGATGCCTATTAGAAGAATGCTAATGACATGCACTGGTCCAGTGAGCAGAGAAGATATGGGTGGGACACCAACATATTTGCAACAACACCTAAGACCAAAAGCCAAAGGATTAATACATACTTCTTGATACTAGTCATAAGTATCACTGGCTCCTTTTGGCTATTACCTTAAAAAATGTTGCATTAAATGAAATTCCAATTTCTCGGGACTTAGAAGTCATTTCATTAACATAGCAAGGCATCATCATGCCAGATTAAAAGAACCCTGAATTCAGAATGAGCAAAGCTAGTTTTTTTTCCAAGACGGTGGCTTATATACAGTGATACATGACTCTGGAATCGATTTCTTCAATATAAATCAAGGTCTTAAACTAATGATAATAGAAAACATATATACGAGTATATACATGATTAATATATCACCTCTGAAAATGGCAATCCATGTCTGCACCAGGAAAAGATGTGATTGAATGCCTCATTACACATCAGGCACCATTCTGAGTGCTTTACAGATACTAACTCACAAAACCCTCATGACACTCAATTAGATGAAGACTATTATTATTATCTCCATTTTACAGAGAAGAAAACTGAGGTACAAGTTGGTTAAGTAACTTGAATGTCACATGGGTAGTAATTCGTAGATCCAGGACTGAAACCCAAGTTGTCTGGCTCTAAAATCAGGACCATTAACTATGATGAGGCTTTTTCTTAATTCAATAATCTCTATTCCCCCCCACACACACACACTGTCATAACTAGTAACCTGTAATTTCTGACCTCTGATAAAATCATGCAGGAGAATGGTATATTCATCTGCCAAATGTCTCAAATTCTCTTATTTGACACAAGCCTGACTTGTGTCATTCCTCTTGTGGAATAATTTACAAGATATATTTATAGAAGCTAGCAATAAGCAGAAAACATCATGTACCCAATAGGTCCTAATATATCACCTCTGGAAATGGCAATCCATGTCTGCACCAGAGAAAGATGTGATTTAAATCCTTTTCTTAAGAAAATGAATCATCCTATCTTTCCAATACCCATGCAAATATTTCACCAATTGTGGAAGCTTTAGACCCTCAAAACTGATCTTCTGCCAGTTTTATTACCATAGTTTTATTACCATTTCAAAATTTAACCTTCATTTTTTCAAGTATAATGTCTATGAATTAGTCATCATCACTATCAGACTAGAATTTTCAGTTTCCACTGGAGAGTAGTGGTATACATTAGCTCAAGGTAATCATTAGAGCCCAATTTCTATCATCTCTTAAAGTCTGATACAGAAATCTCTTAGAATATCACTTTCAGATGCCTGACAGTCTCCCTTTGAAGTCATATTATGATGAAAGTTATTTAATTCATTTATAAAACGTCTGCAAATTTCCTACTACTTACAGCCCAGTATGCTAGGCATTGAGATCTGAAGATGATGGTATCTATTTAACATCCTTGTCCTTTAGAATGCTTAAAATACAGCAGGTGAGGAATGGCCAGTTAGCTCAGTTGGTTAGAGGGCGGTGCTCATAACACCAAGGTTGCTGGTTCGGTCCCTGCATGGGCCACTGTGAGCTGTGCCCTCCACAACTAGATTGAAACAACTATTTGACTTGGAGCTGATGGGTCCAGGAAAAACACACTTAAAATAAATAAAACTTTTTTTAAAAAGTTTTAAAAAATACAGCAGGTGAGAAAGATACATGACAATAATACAACAAAGTGAATGACATGTAGAGAGCTAGACTCTAAGTGTAAGGTGAACATGGAATTGGCCATCCTCAATAGTCTAAGTTGTTGTAATGATGTCTACTGTGTTTCCCCGAAAATAAGGCCTAGCCGGACAATCAGCTCTAATGTGTCTTTTGGAGCAAAAATTAATATAAGACCCGGCTAATTTTACTGTAATATAAGACTGGGTATAATATAGCATAATAATATAATATATAATATAATATAATATAATATAATATAATATAATATAATATAATATAATATAATATAATATAATATAATATAATATAAATACAGGGTCTTATATTAATTTTTGCTCCAAAAGATGCATTAGAACTGATTGTCTGGCTAGATCTTATTTTGGGGGAAACACTATAGTGGTTATGACTGAAGAACTTTATTCATTCATTCACCAGATCACTACTGAGCACCTATTATGTGCCTGGAATTTTGCTGTAAACAAAATAATTTTTATAATAAAGAAGGCAAATATGGATCCTGACTTCATGGAGTTTACAGTTTACTTGGGTGATTAACAGATGAATTAACAACTGTTCTGCCTTTGGCATGTCTCTCGAGTCCCTTACCATTGTAACCTTCTAGAAGCCAATTCTGACTCCTCAAACATCCATCCTAATTGACTTTTTCCACTTCATACCCTTACTGGTTCTTGCCGTTAGGTCAAAGAGGATTAGAATGATGTGTTTTTGAGAGAGAGAGAGAGAGAGAGAGAGAGAGAGAGAGAGAGAGAGAGAGAGGGAGGTCATCCTTTTTATTATAAAATTCTCCAGCTAGACCCAAAGTCCCCCAGGCACCAAAAAAGGAGCCACATGTAGAGAGAACACAGCCATGCAGAGAGTGGAGTAAGTAAGGAATTTTCTACATATTGAAGGGATGGAATTAAGGAGAGAGGTTTGATAAACAATCATCCCAAGATACATCAGGAAAGATTATAGGAACCCACCTAACCTGGCTTCCCAGGAGTCACCCTCAAATCACATTGTCTTTTGAGCCTTTGGATGCAAATTTGCCATTAGACATACCTTTTTTTTTGTTATATAAGAGAAAAGGGGGAAAAAATTCCTGAGGAGGGATGGAGGTGAGAGAGGAAAGAATGGACCAATGGTGCTATAAAATGCAAGTGATAACCATTATAAATAGCAATGGTAATATGAAATGAAATATGCCTTTTATATTCTTTAAATCTTCTGGACATTTCGCCCACCCTTTTGAGCAAGAATTAATTTGGTTCTTTGCTAACTTTACACTTAGATTTCTCACTATGAACAGCAACTAAGGATGTGACTCTGGCTATGATAACATATGACTCAAGCACACCCCTGGGCATATACTTTGGTCTCTTATCAGATGACCTGCCTGACCCTGACAGCCTTCTCTGCTTCAGGACAATTTGCAGGATGGAGTTTAGGTGTAACCAGTTCCAATTCCTTTTATCTCCAAAGGCTCCCAAGCCAGCAATCTTAGAATGATCCATGCCTTGCAATTCTCACATCTCTCTTATCTCTAAGACTACTTCTCATGTTCCCTTTGATGCTACTCCAAAATATTCTCACCTTGACCTCCAAAACTAAAATCCCTATGTATATCTTGACCTCTTCTTGTGTCAACTCTTGCAATGCTACCTTCTAATACCTTTCTAAATCCCTTTTGAACATGAGAATTCCATTCATTGTAGCTGCCCCAAACTCTTACTCATCTCAACTATAGTTATTCTAATCATTTTTTTAAACTCTAGTTTTTGAAAATTCAGTATGTATTGCTTCTCATAGCTCGGTTTATAGCCAAAGGTTTCATCGTACTTATGTCAGCTTTCCACTGAAAAATTTAATTGGAAAAAGTGAGGCAAAGATATGGATAATCCAGGGAAGAGCTTAAAGATAAAAATAGGAAATTTAAATGGTTTTATCACCAATATTGGCTACTCTCCTACTATCTACTTCTTGCTTTGAGTTAGAAGAGAAAATGAATTAAGACCAAGGAAAAGATCAGAGTAAGAAAAGGGATAAGTAGAAGGCCACTCATAATCTGGATTAAAAAAAAGAACCAAACTTTGCCTCCCATCTTTCTCACTGCTCTATCAAGTGCTGCTTTGCAATGGACTTTTCCCTGGAAGGTAGGTGCCTTGAAAAGAATCTTTGTGTCTTGAAAGGAGCATGAACATTGGGAATGGACGAACTTGGACTCCAAGCTCTGTCACTTACTTGCTGTATGACTTTGGGCAAGTTACTTATCCCTCTCTGAGATTGTTTTCTTATCTACAGAATGAGGAAAATAAGTACTTTCCCATAGGATTGTTGTGAGAATTAAATGAGATAATCTATAGGAAGCATCTGTCAGTGACACACACTTAATATATGGTAGCTCCCTTCCATTACCCTGGTCTGAAAGGTTCAAAGAATTCTCTTAAATAGGAAGGTAACTTATTCAACATTCCACTGAGATGCCAAATTGCAAACACAGCAAGACAACAGCAGAAACTTTTTATATCTACCCAAGTTCTCCCATTTCTTGGAATACCTTTCCTCAACTGATCAAGTAAAGTACAAATAGGCTAGCCTTAAAACAATTGTCATCAACAAGTATTTACTGATGGCTCAACTCTATATTCAACATTGTAAGAAGCCAAATCAATATGAAACATAGCCTCGGCCCACAAGGAGTTATCTAGGTGGACTAAACTCCATTCAGGCAGTCTAAGTGGTTTTAATGCATTTTAGATAGCAATTCTCAGACATTCAAGATCTTCAGACTGATCTGGTTTGTATATTAATTATGTATATTCAGAAGGATAGGTTCCAGAAATCTGTATTTGTCATAATCTTCTAGGTAATTCTGACATTCACCCAAGTTTGAGAGCCTCGCTTCTTTAAAGATGCCTCATTACCACACAGATTAATTTATAAAGAAAGCCACATCCCAACTATGTTAAAAAGTCCAAGGAGATGTGCTTGTGTGAATACTAATAAATATATCATTTCTCAACATCACTAATTTCTGGAGGTTCCACTGTATATGAATTAATTGTTTGAATTTTTTTTAACTTTCAAAATAACTTTTCAAGTCCTGAATACAAGTGGCCCGAATAAAATGATTTATAAGTAAAAATAAAATGTAGTAGAATCTTTGCAGAAGTCTGTCAATGGCAGAACTTAATGTATAAATGAAGTAATTTACATTTAGCATGAACAAATGATGTAAATATATTGACAACCTGTTCCAAAACCTTTAGACAGATCTCCATCTAATGTAACTTACCAACATCCCTCAAGTCTTTTCCTTTAGGATCAATGGATCCTGTCTCATATACAATGTTTTCAAAAGCATCTGAACACACTGATAACTACTAACAAAATCAAATCACTAATCAAAAAATTCCCAAAAGCAAAACTCCTGGACCAGATGGATTCACAGGTGAATTTTACCAAACATTCAAAGAAAAATTAACACCTATCCTCTCAAACTTTTCCAAATAATTTAAGAGGAGGGAAGGCTCCCAAGCTCATTTTATGAGGCCACCATTACCCTGATATCAAAACCAGACAAACACATTACAGAAAAGAAAACTATAGGCCAATATCCTTGATGAATACAGATGCAAAAACTTCAATAAAGTATTAGCAAACTGAATTCAGCAATACATTAAAAATACACTGATCATGCACCATGATCAAGTGGGATTTATTCCTGGGATGCAAAGATGCTTTAATATCTGCAAATCAATTAACATGATACACCACATTAACAAAATAAAAGATAAAAATCATATGATCAGCCGGCCCGGTGGCTCGGGCAGTTGGAGCTCCGAGTTCCTAACGCTGAGGGCTGTCAGTTCGGTTCCCACATGGGCCAGTGGGCTCTCAACCACAAAGTTGCCGGTTCAACTCCTCGACTCCCACAAGGGATAGTGGGTTCCACCCCCTGCAGCAAAGATTGGACACAGCACCTTGAACTGAGCTGCTACTGAGCTCCCGGATGGCTCAGTTGGTTGGAGCTCAACCACAGGGTTGCCGGTTTGACTCCCGCAAGGGATGGTGGGCAGCGCCCCCTGCAACTAGCAATGGCAACTGGACCTGGAGCTGAGCTGCGCCCTCCACAACTAAGACTGAATGGACAACAACTTGACTTGGAAAAAGACCTGGAAGTACACACTGTTCCCCAATAAAATATTTTTAAAAAAAAAAAAAAGAAGAAGGAATAGGAAACATAAACAGGTGAAACTAATTAAAAAAAAATTGGCAGAGGATCTGAATAGGCCTATCTCCAAAGAGAACATACAGATGGCCAATAGATATATGAAAGATGCTCAATGTCACTAATCCTCAGGGAACTACAATTAAAACCACAATGAGATGTCACCGCACACTTGTCAAAATGGCTAGCATCAATAAATCAACAAAAAATACATATTAGGAACCCTTGTGCACTGTAGGTGGAATTGCAAATTGGTGCAACCATCATGGAAAACACAATGGAGGTTCCTCAAAACATTAAAAATAGAACTACCATATGACCCAGCAATTCCACTTCTGGGTATTTATCTGAAGAAACCCAAAACACTAATTCAAAAAGATATGTGCGTCCCTGTGTTGTTTGCAGTGTCACTTACAACAGCCAAGGTATGGAGGCAACCTGAGTGTCCATTGATAGATGATTAAATAAAGAAGAGGTGGTATGTATATACAACGTAATATTACTCAGCCATAAAGAATGAAATCTTACTATTTACAACAACATGGATGGACCTAGAAGATATTATGCTAAGTGAAATAAGTCAAACAGAGAAAGACAAATACCATGTGATCTCACTTATATGTAGACTCTAAACAACAAAATAAACAAACAAAGTAGAAACAGACTCATAGATACAGAGAACATTTTGATGTTCACCAGATGGGATGGGGGTTAGGAAGATAGGTGAAAAAGGTGAAGGGTTTAAGAAGTATAAATTGCCGGTTATAAAAACAGTCACAGAGATGTAAAGTACAGCACAGGGAATATAGTCAATAATATTGTAATAACTGTATGGTGTCAGGTGGGGATTAGACTAATCAGGGTGATCACCTCGTAAGTTACATAAATGTCTAACAACTATGCTATACACCTGATATTAATGTTGAAGGTCAACTATCATTTTTTAAAGAAATTTTAAAAAGGAAAAGGCCCAACTTTCTATTTTAAATTTTCGCGAGCCCTGAACTACCATGTAAGTAGTCTGGTCACCCTGCTGGGACATTACATAGAGAAGCCCTGTAGAGTGGCACAATCCTAAAGTCCTAAGGTCCCTGCTGAGTACAGCTGGCCAAGCCAAGGTGCCAGATCTATGTGTTCAGTCATCTTGGATATACCAGCCCCAGTTGCTATCTGACTTAAGAGATCGCAAGAGAATCCAGCAGAACCATCCAACCCTCAGAATTGTGAGAAATAATAAAAAGGTTGTTTGAAGTGATTAAGTTTTGGGTTGGTTTGTTACGTAGCAATGGAGAACCAAAACAGTCACCAAAATTTAAAGGGTCTTGAAAGCCATAGTTAGAGGTCTTCATTTAATTATGGGCAAAAGAAATTAGCAAAGTAACAATCCTGATTGGAATTCAATGAAATGGTTTGGGTGAGAAAGGATAAGGATCTAAAAAGGGAGCTAACATTTATCAAGGGTCTACTATGTTCCAGATACTTTGTAAATATTACCTCATTTAGTTATCACAAAACACTATGAGGTAGATGTCATTATCCCCATTTTATAGATATAAAATTGAGGATTAGAGAACTTGACAAGCTCACCCCAGGTCACAGTGTTAGAGCTGACTCCCTAGTTCCCAAAGCCCTCTTTTCATTACTATACCATGATGCCAAGAAAGTAAGAGAGGGAGAGAAAGAGAAAGGAAATGTATTTGAGAGATGTTTAGGAGGTAGAATTTACAAATATAGTGAATAACTGGAATGTATGTGGGTCATGGAGAGCATTCAACAATGATACTGGTTTCTATTTCAAGTGATTGTTTATTATAAAAGGTGCACAGATGCATACTATAGAATTAAAAGTAAAGAATCAGGTAAAGAGTAACTAATTCTGCACATAAAGTAGTGAGATGAATATGGTGACATTTTAGGTTTGCATTTGGATAGTGTTTTGCAGAACTGATAATAATACGTATAAAGAAGATTTAGGACTAGGATGGCCGGTTAGCTCAGTTGGTTAGAGTATGGGGCTTTTAACAACAAGGTTGCCAGTTCGATCCCCAAATGCGCCACTGTGAGCTGCGCCCTCCACAACTAGATTGAAACAACTACTTGACTTGGACCTGATGGGTCCTGGAAAAGCACACTTAAGTAAATTAAAGGTTTTTGGTTGTTTGTTTTAAAAAAAAATTTAAGAAAAAAAGAAATTCCCAAACATCACACTTTCAAAGGATACAAAATATTTCTCACTCAGCCATCCAGGCTTCAGGTCAGATGCTGCCTTGCTACAAGCCCTTCGACATTTTATACTAAGGATAGGAAAACTTATTTACATCAAAAAACCGTTCAAAGAAAATATTTCTCCTTTATTGTCTGAAGGACAGTTTCCTTTTTCTTTTTTTGTTCTAAGTTTATTGGGGTGACAATGGTTACTAAGGTTACATAGGTTTCAGGTGTACAATTCTGTATTACATCATCTATATATCATGTTGTGTGTTCACCACCCAAAGTCAGTTCTCCTTCCATCACCATATATTTGATCCCTTTTACCACCACCTCTACCACCACCACCCCTCCCTTACTCTCTGGTAGTCACTAAACTATTATCCATGTCTATGAGTTTTTGTTTGTTTCTCTTGTTCCTTTGTTGCTTTCAGTTTTATATCCCACATAGCAGTGACACCATAGGGGTCTCAACATTTTCTGACTTATTTCACTTAGCATAATAATCTCAAGATCCATCCATGTTGTCGCAAATGCCACATAAATAAAGCTGCAATGAACATCGGAGCACATATATCTTTACAGATAAATGTTTTCAGATATTTTTGGGTAGATACCCAGGAGAGGGACTGCTGGGTTATATGGTAATTCTATTCGTAATTTTTTGAGGAACCTCCACACTGCCTTCCATAACGGCTGCACCAGTCTGCATTTCCACCAACAGTGTATGAGGGTTCCTTTTTCTCCACAGCCTCTCCAACACTGGTTATTATTTGTCTAGTTGATGAAAGTCATTCTGACTGGGGTGAGGTGATACCTCATTGTGGTTTTTATTCGCATTTCTCTGATGATTAGTGACGTTGAGCATCTTTTCATATGTCTATTGGCCATCTGTGTGAAAGGACAATTTTCTTAATTTATCAGAATTAGAAGTAGAAAGTTCAGCAAAATATTTAAGAAAGATAGCAACAGCATAAAAATAGTATATTAATACCATTTTTCAAGAACTGAAAAATAAAAATACACATATAAAAGTGAAAACTATATTCACCAGAAAAACACTATCCACACATTCATCCATTCTGAAGCACCAGAGGTAGGATAGAGAATATTCCAGTGAGGGCCACGGACACCCAGAAAGCAAAAAAATCAATCAAAGATCCCATAAGAAACAGTAACTTTATTTTTGTTTTGTTTTAGAGTGAGAGAAAGATTAAATGTCCTTTGCTTTAAAAATTAACAAAGGGAGCACAAAAATACTATCCAACTTAAAGAATGTTATATTTATTTTATTTATAAAATTGTCTCTCTTGAATCTGTGCAGTGAATACAGAAAATAAAGAAACTAAGTGAACCCAGGCCTAGCTGATTTCACTGCCCATGGACTCTTCAATATATCAGACTGCCTATTACAGAATCAAAAGAATGTCCTTCCCTAGAATATAGCTCCTGGAAAAGGAGAAGTAAAATAAAAGTCACGGGGGAACTTTCTGTTCCCCCAAGAATACCACATTCTGTTAATATGGTGTGGTGGTTTGAACTTTCTAAACATAACCACAGCAATATCTGTGTGATATGTAAGGGTTGGTCAGTAGAAGCCTTACAGTTCCTTCCTTGGGCTTTTGGAATGCTCACTCTCTGGAAGCTCTCTGTTTGAATGCTCTCTTAGGGACCCAGTCACCATTCTGTGAGAAGCCCAAGCCACATGGAGAAGCCATATGTAGGTCCCCTGGTCAACAGTCCTGCTGTGCCCAGCCATTGAGTCATCTCAGACATGTGTGGGGAAAAACCTCCAAGGATTCCAGCCACCAGCTCTCAAGCCACCCCAGCCAATTGAGCTTTCCCAGATGAGGACCCAGATATTGTAAAACAAAAATAGTTCCTCCCCACCATGCCTTGTCCCAATTCTTGACCCAAAGAATCTGTGACCAAAAAAATAAAACAACAAAAAGACTTGTTTTATACCAATAAGCTTGGAGGTGGTTTATTACATGGCAACAGATAACCCAAATGTATGTACTTGGCGAACACTGTTCCCTCTTCCCTGCCCAGCAGACTCCTGCTCATATTTTCAAGTCTCATTTTACCCACCATTTTCTTTCTCCAGGAAGCATCTATCAGACACCTCTAGCTACCAACAAAAGTAAAATCAATGGGCTTGCATCGGTAATACAATTTTAAAGCAAATCTCTACCCCTTCCCTTTCTAATCAGATTGCCCCTCTATATAGAAATTCTGGAGCCAGCACTGTTTCCATACCTACTCATACATATCACACTGTATCTTAAGTGTCTGTTAATCAGTTACCTTTTCCCATTACACTGATGTTCTCAGAGGTTGAATGGTGTCTTGTTTGCTATTGTCTTCCCAATAGTATAGTGTCTGATACAAAAATAGCTACTCCATACATATTTACTGAATGAATGAGTGAAGGAATGAATGAATCTATACTCAGCTCCATCCTTACAACCAATACAGCAGACACACAGCAGTGGCACAACTCAGCTAAGTGAGCCTGCAAAGACTAGAACGTGCATGAGCCTGACCCTTCCCTCCATACATAGGAGGGTGGTTAGGATGTGCTTTTCAAAGCTCAAAAAGGATAAAAATAATAGCTCACATATAGCACTCACTGTCTACTGAGCACTGTTCTAAGTGCAATACACAAATTTACCCATTTAACATTCACAACTCCCTAAGGCAGGTAGTTATTAATTCCATTTTACAAATTTAAAAAGCTGAAACAGAAAGAGATTGACTGACTTGTCTAAAATCATATGAAATTTACTCTCTCCAAGATCAGAAAATCTGCTCAGTTGCCAGCACTAGCACCAACCAAAATTCTAGGTGTATGGCAACCTGAGATGAAGCCATAACCCATGGCTATCCACTACTACCTTTCCATTTTCTTCCCCCTCAACACAATACACAAAAATGACTATGAAACTTTTTTAAAAATCCAAAATACAGTGCAATACCACATTCAATCCTGCTATTTAACAATGAGTGCAATATGCCCATAAATGGCACAAGGTTTTGAAGAAAAACACGAAAATCAGAATCAAGAAGCACAGTTAATACAAATACTGGCTATTTGTAGTTCTAACATGGATTTTAACTGTAAATAATATTATGAAAATCATATGTGCCCATCAAGCTTAAGAATTAATAGTGACTAACAAATGAAAAACTCACCCCTGAATTAACATTAATCTCAAATTGATCTTCTTACCCCATCCAAAATTTCAGCTGTGAATTTTATAATAGCTGGGTCCTTCTTAGGGATACATTACACTTCGGGAACTTCTGATTTCCAGTTCGGCATGTTGCATGGATGGGATCATTCCCATCTACACAACAAGAAAATAAGCTAAATAAACTGAAAACAACTTTTCTTATATCTATCAGAAAACTGCAGTCAGAGGGCAATGTGTTGCCATCCAAAATTGGAGAGGCAGACAGGTGAATAGAGAAAATTACAAATCACAAGAGCAGAAACCCATGAGCAAAAACCTCCGAGGATGCCAGTCTGCTGTAGGAAAACCTCCACTGTAAATGATGAATTGCTGGAGGCTCAATGTGGATAAATTTGAGAGTTAAAAACTCCAAGGGGCCCAGTCTTAAGGCGGCTCCCACTTTTGTGACTTTTACCTCTAGAATCTCTACCAGGTTCTCATGGTGAATATTGGAGAAAAATCTCCTGGTGCTATCAGCAAGGGGAGGTGAAAATTAGCCATTTTGAAATACACCAGGGTGTGCTCTTAAGGCCTACCCTTAAAAGAAATGATTTCACCAGAGCCTAACTGACCTGAGGGAAACCAACTACAGCCCCTCTAGCCTGCCTGTCTCACCTAAAGGGGTAGAGGGTGGGTAACTGAGAAGGTCTGGGCAAGTTCACATTCGGGGAACAGGCTTACTATGAAACTTAGATCTAATCATAGAACTATAATATGCTTTCCCTACCCTCACACCTTAGCACTGTGTCACTAACAGTTTATTTACTTCAATTCCTTTTATCCAGTACACTGTGTCTAGCTTTCAAAAAAAGAATTACAAGGCATAGCAAAAGGCAGGGGGAAAAAAGCAGTTTGAAGAGACAGAGAAAGCAACGGAACCAGACTCAGATATGGGTGGAATATTGGAATTGTCAGACTGGAGTTTAAAATAACTATGATTAACATGCTAAGAGTTCTAATGGGAAAAGTAGACAACATGCAAGAATATACAGGTAATGTAAGCAGAGAAAGGAAAATTCTAAGAAAGAATCAAACAATGCTAGAAATCAAACACACTATAAGAGAAATGCGAAATGCCTTTAATGGGTAGAGTGGACATGGCTGAAGAAAGAATCAGTGAGCTTGAACATAAGTTAATAGAAACTTCCAAAACTGAAATGCAGAGTTAAAAAAAAAAACTGGGGGAAAAAATGAAGCAGAATATCTAAAAACAGTGGGCCAATTACATTACACTTTGGATATAATAACGGCATTCTCATCTGTCATCCGTATTCATCAAGAAGCTAATCATGGATGATTAATACAATACTTATATGCATATTCATCCATGTAGGAGGAGAGCTATATTATGAATCACATTGTATACACAGAAACCTGAAATGTTGACAATTCTCAATATTATGACTAATAGAAATAGCATTTATGGGTATATAATTCCATGGAGAAAAACGTCTTTGTGAGAATGGTTTTGTAATTTATGATTACAAATTTTCTTTTGGCTACCCATGTACTGGCACTACCTTAGCAGAATGAACTCAAGGTAGATTCTCAATGGATATGTGTTTAAGAGAACCAGGGGAGTCTTGTAGAGCAGCATTATCCCATAGAAATATAACATGAGTCACATACATACTTTTAAATTTCCTAGTGGCTTCGTTTAAAAATGCAAAAATAAAAAGATAAATGTGATATTACATTTAACACAAGCTATCCAAAATATTATTACCCAATAAACTTTAATTAAAAAAAATTATTAATGAGATAGTTTACATTCTGTCTTCCATACTAAACTTCAAAATCCCACGTATCAAGTACTCAACTGCTTCATGTGGCTAGGGCTGCCATACTGGACAGCGCAGTGCTAGAGACTTAAATCTCAATGTGTGTTTCCGAAACCAGAGGCACCAGAATAACTTGGGAACTTGTTAAAATTCGGAATCTTTGGTCTCACCCAGATCTACTGAGTCAGAATCTGCATTTTAACAGGAATCTCCCCACCTCCAGGTGATTCATGCACATTACAGTTTGAGGAACTGGTTTAGTATGAAGGGCCTTCAGGAGAAATGTGAGAAGTGTGGAAGAGTGGTATGACAGTGCAAATTTTAATGTGCTCTAATGAGCTCTCAGTTGCTGGTGATGCTTATGGTCCTTTGGCCACACTTGGCATAGCAAAAACTTACAGGGTTTAGTTCAGGAGTACACAATGAATATTTTCTATTTTTCTGGCACTATGTCAGATAAAAGTGTGCTAGGCTCAATCTAGCCCCAGAACAACCTATGTCTACTTGGAAAGACAAGACCATTGATGATGAAAACACCAGAAAGGGATAAAGAACAGTATTACTAAAACACCAAAATATTGAAATCAGGCAACGCTATGAGCTATCAGGGATATGAACAATTTGAGTATGGCTCAAAGTTATCAGAGAAGGAAGATTCCCTGGTTACCAGAGAGGAGTCTAAGCTGGACAGTGAAAGAGAAATAGCTGCCTTTAATGAAAAGGTGGAAGAGAAGATTGGAGAGCCTGAGCTCTGCTTACTCTGTGCAATGATTCCCGGTTATTCATTATTTTCTTTAAGCGATCGCCAAATGTTTTGACTGTGTTCGGTAAAAATATTAACACATCCTCAGATGACGTATATTTATTTATAAGCTATATACACATGCCATGCCAATCCTTAAGTTAAATATGAATAAATATTTCTTATCTCTTAAAATAAAAATAAATACACATACATATTCCAAATATTGTCTTCCTGCTCTCTAATAGATTTGGAAGTCATAGCTCTAAGCCAGCATTTTTATTTTAAGGAAAACATCTTAGCACCCAGTACAGTGTGATTCAATAAACAGAGGCACCAACTCGTGGAAAAAAAAAAATCCGGAGACTGGGAAGTTGTCACAACGTAACGTTGCAGTGGCAGATCTCACCAATGGAAAGAGGTTAGCCCATTCCAAATGGGTTAGCTGTGATAGAATGTGTAGAATGAATGACAAAATAAATTAAATATGGCCATTATAGTCCTTTTAGTTCACATATATGTTAAAATTTTCTACCATGTGATGATATGCTGCCTGAATAACTCTTCTTTCTCTAAGTGAAAGAATCAGAGAGAAGTAACTGGGCCTTATGCACTGGAGCTCAGATACTAACTAATTTACCACACTGTTCTATGGACTAGAGAGATAATAGGACACACAAAGGCAAAAGTTGTTCAAATTTTTATCCTTATTTTAGTCATTCTTAATTGCAACTCTATTTTTATAAGTGTTTTTCTGGTATGCCATGAAGATCTATATTGTTTGTGTCTCTGGTCCATATTGGGCGTAATGGGGAAATGTTAGCAACTGTCAAAATCACAACTCTGTGACTGAGGGAATCCAAACAAGCAACACATAGTCAATGACAAAGGATTTGTTCTCTACTTTCTTTGGGTTCTTATTCTGTTACTTATAAAATGCATGCAGTTGGTCATAGATTGTTTGATTCAGTTAAAAGCTGCCCATGTAAGTAAGCTGAGATCCCCATTTCATTCACTATGTCTATACAGCAACAAAACATGTCCTGACTTTAAATACTGATGATGTCTGACATGCAAAACATGCCAAAAACCAAGATCCCCCATACCATTAGACATCATTAGCACCTCTTCCATCCACATCTTTCAAAATTATATAGACTTCTTTTTGATATAATTATTAAAACACTTTTATGCAATAATAGATTTAGTTTGGTTTGCGTGACTGACTTTAGAGAGCATTATCTAATTTTAGCTAACTGAGCACAAGTTTGCATCTTGCTGTATGAGTGTGTTTTAATAAATGCACTTAGTATAGCCTTATATTGATGGGTAAGTTTCATAAATATGCTATTATTGATCCTTGTACAGCTGCCTTTAATTAATTTTAGTATTTTCTTCAATAGAGTCTATGCATGTATCATCTTGTCATTCCTCAATTTGAGGGAGTGCTCAGAAGTTGCCAGAAGTAGCAAAAATGCACATTCATAGAATACCTTTTCACTGTATTGAGATTTTTCATCTTTCATCATCTCTCTGGAAGAGGTTTCTGAGGGATTTCTCAGAAGACAGATGCATCGGTTTCTGTGACTGATGACAGTGTGACTTCACAAGTGGCCTTTTAGAGAGGTTACCAAGACTTGACTCATTAACGTTCCATAAATCTCTTGTGTTCTCGTTCTAAAATATACATTTGCTTTCCACCATCCAGAGCACAGAGAAATGCTTGTGTTCCTTTAACAGTCATGCCTAAGAAAGGAACAAGGGGAGCTACTTTGGCATAGACATAAACCTGCTCGATGTCTCTGATGTTTTATGTACATACCCCACTTTTCTCTTGCAGCCTCCAAGAAAACATGTGTGACCTTTGATAGTTCAGAAAAATCTTGTAAACCTCTCTCTGATGTTTAATAACTTCATTATTCTTACTGGAATGGTGTACCAGCCAGTACAGACAGCTTGTGGAACTCGGCTCATGGGTAAATGTTCAGTCTCATGCTGTTTTAACAACATTGGCTCCATCATCAGTGCAAATAGAAACAGTGGAAAGAATCTGAAGAGTGAGATATTTATTTGGAATTTCAACTGTGATTATGTTTTCCCAGGCACTGCAATGAAGGTGTATTTTCTGGGAGATGAGGCACCAACACAGTGCCACCAAGTCCCCTGTGAGGGCTTGCTCAGTATTTGCTGGTAATGATTATGATGTAATTGCATGAGGCAGCCATCAGTTAGCAAACCCTATGAGTTTAAATCAGCCCTGATTTAATTTGCCCTTCAGTAAACGTTAAAACATAGAGAAACTGAAAATAAGCATTTTTTAAGAAGAAATATATTACAGCTTCTGAATGAATGCACAAGCCATATGTATCTTTTTAAAAGAAGATGTTCAATTTTTCCACTATTTCTCTCCAACTATGAGTGTCCCCTCTCTCCCTGAGCAATTACACACACACACACATATACAAGTACACATATACATATATGTATATATATAAAATATATGTAAAACTTAATTATATATATGTATCAGTCTAATTATATACAAATAATATTAATTCTAGAATATAATGCAACTGTCTTTATCACAAAATAGATGGTGTACAGAATATTTCTTGCAGTTCGGTTCACCAACTTGCAACATTTTCAGGATGGACTGGTGCTTCTAATATGAATTACTTGTCCTTATTGTGCTGATGGTTAACTCACTATGGAAGACTTCACACTATGACCAACACCTTTTAAGGCTAGACTTAACAAATGTCTATACTAGTGGTTCTCATTCCTGGTTGCACATTAGAATCACCGGGGAGCTTTTCAAACTCACCATGCCTGAGTTGTACTCTACGCCAATTAAATGAGAATTTGGGAGCCATGGGACCTGGTGTCAGTACCTTTAGAGCTCCTGAAGTGACTTCACTATGTAGCCAAGGGTGAGAACCAATGGTCTACACAAACATGGTTTGATCAGTTAGTAGACAGTTCTGCATTAAAACTCTGCATTCCGTAAAGCCATTAGACAACTGATAGTTATATAATCTGGAAAGATTTCACAAAGCCAAACCTTGTGAGAATGGAAAGAAATAGGACATGTTAATGTGACAGGCTTAACAATTACTGCATTCTCTGAGAAACTTGCCAAGGTAGTATATGATAGACTCCCTGAGCTCTAATTCTGTCTCTCCACCTCTTACTAGCTGTAAGATCTTAGGCATGTTACATATCATCTCAGAGTCTCAGGTTCCCCTTCTGTGAAACAGGGTTATCAAAATCTGCTTCGTATCATGAAGATTACTAAGACAGGATCGGCCAACATTTTCTGAATAGGGCCTATAATTTCTGTCTTATAGCTCACACAGTCTCTGTACAACTACTCTGCCATTGCAGCATAAAAAAGTAGCCATAAACATTAGGTAAATGAATGGGCATGGTTGTATTTCAATAAAAGTTTGTTTACAAAAACACATTTACCCTTCTCTGTCAGCTCTACCTAAGCTTCCTTTCAAACCAACCAGACTCCAGCTTGTAGAACAGTGGTGCAATGGCTACAGTTCCCAGGAAAGGAGAAGGCAGCATGTCTCTTCTGTTTATGAGTGTTTTCTCCCCTTATCGTCACCAGAGTCACGGAGCTGGGGAAAAACAAAACTAAGGCCAGAGTGCAGGGCCAGAGTTCAGTGCTCCCAGTGGTGCATCACTTTACAGGAGCTCTCAGAACAAACACCACAGACATGAAAGCCATTAGGAAAGCTGTGAATTAAACCATGAGTCACAAGGAGCTGCCAAAATCCCAGAGATGCAATAAATCATTACTGTCAACTGCTCAGCATGAATAATAAAAAAAAAATCAATCCACTTAACTAGAAATGAATTTGAAAATCGAGCTTTAAACAATAGTAATGTATGAGCAAAATAAACAGAGAAGCAGTTCTCCTATTTCATCTTTCAAGGAAGGATAAAGGAGAGCGATACCAAGGGGTTAGTGTCTAGTTTCTTTTGCATCAAGGGAACAAGAATTAATGAAGAAGGGCTATATGAACCAGCAGTTAGAAACAAATTTGAATGTGGTGGTTCACTCCTTCCTGAGGATATTAAAGCTATCATTTTTTTTTTGCAGGTTGTATTTTAAGGCCTAAGCTCTTCCTTGGATACTTTCAGCAAGCCATTTATTCACTACTCATTTCATAATTGCCTCAACATGCCAGGCATTGTGCTCAGGGCTGGAAATGTGGAGCCCTGGAAGCCTCTGTCCTTGCCCTGAAGACCTCTCTCTGGCCACTCTTCGAATTCACTAATTCAGATACCCACATTCCTAATTTTCCCCCAGGAAAAATCATAAGGACTAAATCATCTCTATTTTCTTAAATGGCTTCTCAACGACCCATGTCATCATTTGGTGTCATGAAATTCTTTGCTGACTTTTTATTATTATTGTTAGTTTCAGGTGTTCCTGATGTACTTTCATCTTCAAGTTTGCTTCCTTCACGTAGCTGTCCAAAACCAAATGTGGGGGTGTCTTTCTCATTAAATTCTTTCCCACAGAACTCCAGGATGTTTTCATAATTTAAGAAAAAAACTAAATGCTATCTGACTTGTTTAAATGTGTGGAAAGGGGGGGGAAACATGACAACAGCAACTGGTAAGAATTTGTCACAGTTACTATCTGCAAACTCATATAAAAGTAAGGAAGGAAGACTCAAATACCTGGATGGCACTGAAGCTCTTATTCAGGAGTGCATCTGTGATAGGTACAAAGTACAATAATGCCCTCCGAAAGATGTCCACATCCTAATCCCCAGAACCTGTGAATATGTTACTTTGCCATGTAAACATGAGGACAAGGACATAGCAAAAGGGATTTTGCAGCTGTGATTAAGGACCTGGTGATGGATAGGTTATCCTGGATTATTTGGGTGGGCCAATGTAATCATAAGTGTCCTTATGAAGGAAAAGAAGGAGGCAGGAAAATCAGAGTCAGAAAGAAAGAGATTTAAAGATGCTACGCTGCTGGCTTGGGAGATGGAGGAAAGAGCCCTGAGATAAGGAGCAGTGGGCCCGTAGAAGCTGGAAAATGCCAGAAACACATTCTCCTCAACAGGCTCCATAAAGGAACACAGCCCTGCAGACTCATTTTAGACTTCTCACCTCCACAACTGAAAATAAAAATTTGTGTTGCTTTAAATCACTAAGACTGTGGTAATTTCTTACAGCAGCGATGGGAAACTGACAGCACACCTGTACAGGAATATTGCTAACTGTCATCAAAAGGGAAGGGGTATCCTTTAAATGTGCTAATTTGCCAACCCAGTTGATTTGTTTAAAGTCATGATATAGGCAAAGCAGTTTATTTTTTCACTCTCTGCTTCTCTGTTCTAAATAAGACCATCACAATGCTTTATTGGGAATTTGAAGCTATTTTATTGGAACAGCGTGTTTCTTACATCAGATTATTTGTTCAACTAATGACTGCAAAGCACTAAGAAAATACAAAATAGCACATGGGGAGCTGGAGAAAATCTTCTATGAGAGATAGGAACAATTATGTGTTTATGGGTATGGGTAGTCATGAATGAAACCATTTCCTAGCCCATGAGAGTCAAAACTCATAGAAATACGCTGATCAATAATTTTTAAATAATTTTATCTTAAAAATCAATTGGCCCCTGGTTTAAACAGAATATGTTGTAGCTACACATTCCTAATTTTAATATAGAGTCCCTTTCAAATCTCCATTTAAAAGACCATCATTTATGATCAAATTAAGTGTTCCAAAATAGGGATATTTTAGAGTAAAACTTATAATTGCTCAAGTAATCAGGGTCACTGTAGGTCATGAACTGCAGAACAAGAGTCGTTTTGATCATTCTAAGCTCTCAGAATTCTGACGGTATTACTAATCCGTAACCTTTCACATGCCCCTTCCTATGGCCAAGGCACTGCTCCAAGTGCTCTATAAATAAGAACTTGTTTTATCATCACAGCAACATTTGGAGGTGAACACTTAATATCCCAATCTTACAAACTAGGAAATGAGGCACAGAGAGACTAAGTAACTTGCCCTATGTCCTAAAGGACTTTAGCCCCCTGGAAAATATCATGAAGGGGACTTGGGGGACTGTTGGACCAACTTCCTAGATACCCCAGGAGCTCTGCAGCAGGACGGCAAAGAACTAGCCCTGACATAGGGAGAGCAGAGCTCATGTGTACAGCCATATGGATGAAGATGTGCCAAGGCTCTGACACACCTAGGGTTTCCAGGCAGGAATTCCCGCCTGTTCTCAGGAATTTTTTTCACTTTCCTGTTCCCGAATCCTGATATATAAACTATTTTCTGTTCTCCACGATGAATCATTTCCACAAAGTGACGGCCGATACTACCAACCACCTGGATTCAAGGAGTCAATTTTCCCAATTTCCCAACCAACTTTTCTTGGGATTCAGGAATGGGAAAGCAAAAAAAATTCCTGAGAAGGGGCAGGAATTCCCACCTGGAAATCCTAGACACACCCATAGCCATGGTGGCCCAGTCCCAGAGGAAGGTGGTATAAGACCCTCAATAGAGAAAAACTACCAAACTGAAAGAGCAAGGTCACTGTTGGTGGTCAAAAAGAAGCATGATCATTTAGGAATCAGATTATGTACCTCTGGCTGAAGAAGCTTTCCACCGGAAGGGACATTGTCCTTCCTATCATGGCTAAACTGCTTCACTTTATCTCTGATCTGAACAGACATAGAGACCATGGTGGGAGCAAAAGACTTCCACGCAGGCCAGATCACAATGGGAAAGTGGCCTGATCACCAAAGAGGAGGAAAAAGGATGTTGCTAAGAGAATAGATTATAAAAGTTATCACAAGGAATAAAAAGAATTTGTAACTATGTGAGGTGATAGATATTAACTAAACTTATTGTAGTAATCACTTCACAATATATACATATATGAAATCATTATGTTGTATACATAAATTTATACAATGTTATATGTCAATTACATCACAGAACTAGAGGAGAAAAGATGCTAGTCCAGTTTGATCCACATAAAAATATCATAAACATAACTTCATCACATGGGCACAGGAGAAAAATATACCTTTGTAGTAAATAGCAAAATCAACACTCTTCCAATTGTTTGTTTATTCTGAAATAGTAAAAACATTGAAGTATTTTATTGAATATTTTTTAAATTGAAGCTTAATTATTTCCATGTAATATAGTAAGTCAAACTGGCAAATAAAAGACTATAGCAAATTGCCATAACAAAATGCTTTTTTCTCTAGCACCTCAATTACAGGTAATTAGCTGTTTTTAAATGGCTTGTGATGCTAAAATCACTTTGTCTTAAAGTATTTTAATAGCCCATGCTTATCTCCATCATGACAAAAAAATGTTTATCATTCCTACTGAACAAAAACTTTGTTCCCAACCCCTCCCCCCAAAAAGCAAACTAGAACCCAGAAAGCGTGATTTATCAGAACTCTGTATTAGAGTTCCATAAACTATAAAGAAGAAACCAACATGTTAAAAACTGAAACAAGGAAACGGTTGGTTTATTTAAGAATAGTACCCAAACATATGTGTATAAATTTCCTGAGTTTTCAAATCTTGGCCTAAAATATCTTGGGAAAGCAGTTACCAGAGGTTTTTCTTGGCATACATCCTTCTGAGTTGTAAATACTGGCGAATAATGTTCCTCTAAATAATTTTGGCACATTTACTGTCAAGAACAACATTTAGAACAGAACCTGATTCTATCAAAGTTAGTGATGAACTTTAATTTTAATCAAATTATATAAACTACTAGTTTCTGACAGCTTATTTATCTGCATTTTTCTGCCACAAAGTAAAAGAGAGAAATGGGGGTGGTAGTATCTGTCTAGTCAGCAACAGGATACTAGAAAGCCAGGTAAGCATGCAGGTGCCCTGATGACCTGGTGAAGGGCCATACAATAGAATCCAACAGCTCCATTGGATGGCACCATGAAAGACCACAGATTTACATACATACATAAACTTTTCTCCATAGTTCCACTTATTGAAGCACAGCTGATAAAATGGCCTCTCTCTTGTGACTTCTTCCCTTACACCACCAAATGTTAATAAATTTATAAAATCACAGAATTTAATAGCTGAAGTCACTTTAGCTGTTTAGACTTTGAGCAACATAAAGCAGTAGATAAAGCATAAATCTTGTGGGTGGAGTGAAAATTGTCCCAAACCCATGCAGCGGACAGAAAGTATTTACTTTGAAGAGATTATTGCACAAGTGGGAAAAGATGTCTTCAGAAAACTGTTTACTGAGGCACTGTTTATAATAATAAATAAAAAGAAGTGAAAGCGAAATACCCATAAATGAGGGAACAACCATACAACGGAGTACTGAATGGTCATTCAAAGACATGCTGTGGAACTATATTTGTTGCATGAGACTGACGTCTATGAAACAGAGATACATGAAAGGGGCCAGTTATAAAACAACATGTGCAGAGTGGTCCTATGTAAGCAAAACTGAATACACATAATGAATTTCTATATATGTGCAAAGACATATCTTACAGAAACCAAAATTATAACTCCTGTTATATTAGAATGCAATTTCCAGTGATCATTATTTTCTTATTTTCTTTTTGGTATTGAGCTTTTCCAAAATGACTGTATAAGATTGTCATAAAAATAATAAAGCTACAATACTATAGTTTGAACTAACCAACCATGTATACCAAAACAATATGAATGCATCTTAAAAACACAGTGCTGAGAATAAAAGAAATAAGCTGAATAAAATACATGATAAAAAAAGCAATTACGTAAATTAAAATACATGCACATAACACAAAACATGTTTACAATAGCTAATTTGAATATAAAGATACAGATTAACCATTTTTCATTGGTTGCCTCTGGTAAGGACTGGGGGAGGGGCAAGAAGAAAGTGGAATGGGGCACAAAGAATAAACTGATAAATTAATTGCCTGAAACAGTGATAATAACATGCCCTATACCTGAGGTCCCCAAAATATAGACATATATTTAAAAACAAGAAATATTTCAATATATTAACATATTATACATAAAAATTGATAATTTATTAACTATTTTCAAAGACACTATGTATGCAGATTTCAGAACCATTTAGACCTGCAGACATATGATCTTAAAAGAAAATAATAACTATCTTTCTGAGGTATTATAAAGATCTGTGGTAATGTGGTCCTTAAAAATAATCATTATGACTTCTAGTTTCAGCTCTGGCATGTAAAGAGCTTAAAAGTTGTCAGTCTCATTCTTACAAGAAAAAGCTTAATAAACTAAAAATCAATGACTTGTCTGGACCTGTCAGAAAACTAAGTTTTCAAGGTAAACCATGCTGAAATCTGGAGAGACAGTGAAATCAGGAGCATCGCACTGATGATATATTTACCTGGAACAGAAGCCACTCGGCCATAAACTGGTTGGAATACTTAAATGGTAATATTGGTGGATGGCTGGAGTCTGAGTGTGAACTAGCCTGAGATTGAGAAACTCCTGGGGGCTATAGTCTTAGGAAGGCCTCTACACTTTCATAGGCTTTGTCTCCAGGAACCCCACTTGGGTCTCACGATGAATAGCCAAGAAAGATCTCCTTATGGCTCAGGCACAGAGAGCAGTAATCTTGGTAAAATATATCCAGAGCCTCTGCACAACAAAGGAGGAAAGACTGTACCACAGTCTTATCCCACATATCCTCTCACTAGAGCCCCTTCTAGCATTTCTATCTTATCTAATTGGGAGGAGGGAGAAGCTGTACAAGAAGAAACACTTGTGATGATCACAGGTCAGAGTTATAGGTTCACTGACTGAGATTTAATTGGAAAATTACAGAATGCTTTGCCTCCTCTACACCTCATTGCCATACTAAGGGGCTCTAGTATAATAACAATAGATTGCAGCTGAAAGACACAGATACTCTCTGAGAAGTACTTAGGGAAGTCCAAAGTCAACAGGCAAAAGAAAAACAAGGACACTAGAGGGATTTGACGCCTCTGGCACCTAAAGCTATAGCAAACGTAAAACAAAGCCCAACTCCTAGCCAGACTAACATAATCATAAAATCAGAGGTGTTTTTACCTCAGTTCCTATTACCTATATGATATATCCAATTTTTAATTTAAAAAATACAAGCCATGCCAAAAAGAAAAACAGTCTGAAGAGACAAAGTAGCAAAGAACCAGATTTAGATGTGACACAGATGTTGGACTTAATTGTCAGACTATTTAGAATAACTATAACTAATGTGATAAGGGATTTAATGAAAAGAATAGAAAACATGCAAGAACAGATGAGTAGTGTAAGAAGATATGGAAAGAATCAACAGGAAATGCTGGAAATCAAAACCACTGCAAGAGATATGAAGAATGCCATCAGTGGACTGATCAGTAGATTCAATACAGTTGAGAATCAGTTTGAAGTTAAGTCAATAGAAACTTTCCAAGTTGAAATACAAGAAAAAAAATAATGGGGGGAAAACAGAATTTCCTCCAAGAACTGGGGGAGATTTCAAAAGATATAACATGTGTGTAACTGGAATATCAAAAGGAAAAGAAAGGGAACAGAGAAGAATACTTTTTTGAAATAACAATGACTGAGAACTTTCTAAAATTAATAACAGACAGCAAACCACATCCAGGAAGTTCAGAGAATGCAGAGCAAGATAAATACACACACACACACACACACACACACACACACACACACATCACATCATATTCAAACTTCAGAAAAGCAAGGACAAAGAAAAAATCTGGGGGAAATCCAGAGAATAAAAACAAATATTAATTACATCTGACATCTTATCAGAAATCATGAAGAGAATCGATGAAGTGTTTAAATTATTGAAAAGAAAAAACAATCACCAATGCGGTATTCTATAGCCAGCAAAATTATCTTTCACAAATGAAGGAGAAATAAAGATTTCTCAGACTAAACAAGACAATTCATCACCAGCAAACCTGCCCTGCAAGAAATAGTAAAATATTTTCTTCAGAGAGAAGGAAAATTATATCAGTCAGAAGCATGGTTCTACAGAAAGAGAAGGAAAAGCATCAGAGAAGAAATAAATGAAGCTAAAATAAAATATTTTCTTCTTAATAGATCTAAAATATAATTCTTTAAAGTATTAATAGTAAGAATGCATTGTGTGATTAAAGTCCCAAGGGAAGGGAAGAAAAAATTAGGAATACACTGTTATAAAGTAACTGCACTACACATGAAATTCAATAGTGTTATTTGATGGTGGACTTAGTTAATAAGTTATTTTAAACTGTAAACTTTAGGGTAACCACTGAAAAAATTTTTTAAGTATAATTGCTACACTAAAAGAGGAGATATAAATCTAATTATATAAAATGCTCAATTAAACTGGAGAAGGCAGAAAAAGAAGCTTTGGGGAATAAATTTTAAAAGTTACAAGCATAGTTGATATTAACCCATATATATAAATAATTAAATGTGAATGGTCTACAGATGGGAATTTAAATTTGGATACAAAACAAGACCCAATTATATATTGCCTATGAGAAAAACACTTTTTCAAGAGACTCTGATAAGATAAACATAAAGGGATAACATACTACCACTAATCAAAAGAAAGTGACACGGAATAGCTTTATTACTGTCGGACTAAGCAGATTTCAGAACAAGGAAAAATATCAGAGATAAAGACAGGCACTACATAATAATAAAGGGGTCAGTGCTCTAAAAAGATATAACATTCCTAAACATGTATAGACCTAACAATAGAATATCAAAATACATGAGGCAAAAATTAGTAGAACTAAAAGGATACAATGAGAAACCTACTATTATAATTAGAGACTTCAGCCCCCACCACTCCTACCCTGTCAGTAATTGCTATATTAAGCAGGCAGAAAATCAATAAGATATAGTTAACCTGAATGGCACTATCAATCGACTTAATTTAATTGACATTTATAGAAGACTCCATTCAACGACAGAAGAATATACATTCTTCTCAAGCTCACTTGGAACATTCACCAAAATAGACCACATTCTGGGCGATAAAACATACCTTAACAAATTTAAAAGAACAAAAATCATACAAAATGTATTCTCAGACCACAATAAAATTAAACTAGAATCCAATAACAGGAAGATACCTGGAAAATCCCCAAATGTTTGGAAGTTAAACAACTTCGAAATACGACATGGTTATAGAAGAGTCTTAACAGAAATTTTTAAATATTTTTAATTAACTTTAAATGAAAATGAAAATACAACTTACTAAAATTTGTGGGATGCAGCAAAAACAGTGTTTAGAAGGAAACTTATAGCATTAAATGCATATATTAAAATATATAAAAGAGCAAAAAATCAATAACCTAAGCTTCCACCTTAGAAAACTAGAGAAATAAGAGCTATTTAAGCCTACAGCCAGTTGAAGAAACAGAAATAATAAAAATTAGAACAAAAATCAATGAAATTGAAAAAGAAAACAATAGAGAAAAATCAACAAAACCAAAAGCTGGTTCTTTGAGGAAAAAAAAATGAATAAAATTGATAAATCCATAGCCAAGCTAACCAAGAAAAAAGAAAGAAGACACAAATTAATATTAGAAATGAAAGAGGCGTCATGCTTACTCTTCCATAAACATAGAAGGATAACAGGAATATTGTGAATACTTCCATGCCAACAACTTTAATTATTTAGATGAAATGGACAAATTACTTGAAAAACACAAACCACACATTGACGTCATCAAAATGACGGCGTGAGGTGAGACTCTATAAAGCTCCCCTGGATTTTAAAACTAATCGAACAACAATAACTACACAAAGGACTCCCTGCACAGCAAACAGGCAAGACGAAGAGGCTCACTAAAGAATTCACCTAAAGGTGGGCGAATCACGCCAGCGGGGGAGGAGGGAACGGAGAAGTGCAAGACAGAGCCGAGCGGGCGCAGGACGCAGACCTGGCTCAGTGCTCTGAGATCGCTGCATCCGGGAACTACTGCAGCTGCGGGAGAGGGAAGAACTCGGACTGCTAGGGCTCCGCTTATGGCCCACAGGGCTGAGGGGGCAGCATATAACACGGCTGAACACAACCCTCACAGCAGAGACCTTGGAGAAAAGACTGAGGGAAGAAGGCTTAAAATGGTGGTTTAAGCCCTCACGGCCAAGCAGAGAATGGAAGCCTTAGACACTGAGATTAGCCGCCCCCTCCCTACCCTCCCAGAGCGCACCCCGCCCCCACCTGCCTGGTGGTAGAAGCAGAACAGTAGTAGTGTCAGATCAAAAGAACAGAATATTTGCTGTTCTGAGAACTGTGGACCGCAGACACAGATTCGCAGCCCAACTAGTTCTGGCAAAGGGGAGGGAGCTGTGGAAGCAGGACCAGCTGTGGTGGTGGTCGCTACCATTACTCTGGGCCACGTCTCACAATTCACCCCACCCCTATCCTGAACTATCTAGGCGGATCCCTGCAGGAGTAAACAGAACTCATGAAACATACGGGCTCTGAATCTGATGCAAGAAGAGCTTTGGAACATCAAAAGCTCTCTGCATATCCACACGGACACAGCGCTCTATGATCCAGGCAAACTATTAACAGAAGAAAGCCTATCTCCCAGGGAATCCCCCCATTGTGTGAGAAGCTGGAATAGGGCAGAGAAAACATAACACTACCATGTGAAACAGAAAAAAAGGCTGCAGTCGGAGAGAAAATAAAACATTCTACCAACAAGTACTGGAAAACAAAAGAAACACCTCTTCCTATCAATCTCTTGCAGAAGGCACTCCTGTAGATGTGTAGATGTCTAGGAAGAGAAATAATAAATCAATAATTGCCATGAATAACCAGGGCAACAAAACAACTCAGAAAGAAAGTGAAAAGTCTCCAGAAAAGGAACTTAAAAACATGGAAATATGTGACTTAAATGACAAAGAATTCAAGATTGCAGTTCTGAAAAAACTCAACGAGATGCAAGAAAATACAGAAAGGCAGTTTAATGAACTCAAAACACAATCAAAAAACAGCATGAGCATTTTACGAAAGAGATTGAAATTTTAAAAAAAGAACCAAAGAGAATTTCTGGAGATTGAGAACTCAGTAGAAGAAATTAAGAATGAAATAACCAGCTTAGGTAGTAGAGCTGACCAGATGGAGGAAAAAATCAGTGACATCGAAGATAGAAACCTGGAAATTACAGAGATTGAAGAAGAAAGAGAATTGAGACTTAAAAGAAATGAAAGAACTCTACAAGAACTTTCTGACTCCATCAGAAAGAGCAATATAAGAATAATGGGCATACCAGAAGGAGAAGAAAGAGAGAAGGGAACAGAGAATATATTCAAACAAATTGTTGATGAGAACTTCCCAAACTTGTGGACAGAACTGGATCCTCAAATTCAAGAAGCAAATAGAACACCTAATTACCTCAATCCCAACAGGCCTCCTCCAAGGCACATTGTATTGATGCTGTCTAAAATCAATGACAAAGAAAGAATCCTCAAGGCAGCCAGGGAAAAAAAGACGATGATCTACAAAGCAAACCCATTACATTATCATCAGATTTTTCAGCAGAAACTCTACAAGCAAGGAGGCAGTGTACCCAAATATTCAACCTATTGAAAGAGAGAAATTATGAGCCAAGAATAATATACCCAGCAAAGATATCCTTTAGATATAAAGGAGGAATAAAGACCTTTCCAGACATACAGAAGCTGAGGAAACTTTCTAATACATGACCTGCACTACAAGAAACATTAAAGGAGGCTATTCAACCACCATCAACAGGGACAATTTGTGGCAACCAAAACATAAAAGAAAAATCCCAAATAAATAATCTCATGTTACACCTTAAGACCTAGAAAAAGAAGAACAAGCGAAACCTGAGTTCAGCAGAAGGAAGGAAATAACAAAAATCAGAGCAGAACTAAATGAAATAGAGAACAAAAAGACAATAGAAAAAATTCATGTGACAAAGAGCTGGTTCTTTGAAAAGATTAACAAAATTGACAAACCCTTGGCTAGACTCGCTAAGATAAAAAGAGAGAAGACACTAATAAACAAAATCAGAAATGAAAAAGAAGAAGTTATCTTGGACACCACAGAAATACAGAGGATCATCCAAGAATACTATGAAGGTCTATATGCCACCAAATTCAATAATCTAGAAGAAATGCACAAATTCTTAGAAACATATAGCTTTCCAAGGCTGAACCACGAAGAAATGGAAAATCTAAACAGACCGATCACAAGTAACAAAATTGAATCAGTTATCCAAAACCTTCCCAAAAGCAAAAGTTCGGGACCAGATGGCTTCACCAGTGAATTCTACCAAACCTTCAAAGAGGATCTAATACCAATCCTGCTCAAACTCTTCCAAAAAAACTGAAGGAGAGACAGTACTCCCTAACTCATTTTATGAGGCCAACATTACCCTGATACCAAAACCTGGTAAGGACAACACAAAAAAAGAAAACTACAGACCAATATCTCTGATGAATACAGATGCAAAAATCCTAAACAAAATTCTAGCAAATCGAATACAACAATGCATTAAAAAGATTATTCATCACGACAAAGTGGGTTTCATCCCCAGTGCACAAGAATGGTTCAACATCTGCAAATCCATCCATGTGATACATCACATAAACAAAATAAAGGACAAAAATCATATGATTATATCAATTGATGCACAAAAAGCATTTGATAAGATACAACATCCATTTATGATTAAAACACTTAATAAAATAGGTATAGAAGGAAAATACCTTAACATAATAAAGGCCATCTACGACAAGCCCTCAGCTAATCTCATAATTAATGGTGAAAAACTGAAGGACTGTGCTCTACATTCAGAAACACGACAGGGCTGTCCCCTATCACCTCTGCTTTTCAACATAGTGTTGGAAGTCCTTGCCAGAGCTATCAGGCAAGAGAAAGAAATAAAATGCATCCAAATTGGGAATGAAGAAGTTAAATTATCACTCTTTGCAGATGACATGATGTTATATATGTAGAAACCCTAAAGACTTCACCAAAAAGCTATTAGAAAAAAATCAACGAATACAGTAAAGTTGCTGGCTACAAAATCAACGTACAAAAGTCCACTGCATTCCTATATACTAACAATGAAATCTCAGAAAAAGAAATACAGAAAAAAAAATTCCTTTAGCAATTGCAGCAAAAAGCATAAAATACCTAGGAATAAACTTAACCAAGGATGTGAAGGACCTATATGCTGAAAACTGTAAGACATTTTTGAAAGAAATTGAAGACACAAAGAAATGGAAAGACATTTCGTGCTCATGGATTGGAAGAATCAACATAGTTAAAATGGCCATATTACCCAAAGCAATATACAGATTTAATGCAATCCCCATCAAAATCCCAATGGCATTTTTTAAAGAAATAGAACAGAAAATCATCAGATTTGTTTGGAACCACAAAAGACCCCGAATAGCCAAAGCAATATTAAGAAAAAAGAACAGTGCTGGAGGTATCACACTGCCTGACTTTAGCTTGTACTACAGAGCTACAATAATCAAAACAGCATGGGATTGGCAGAAAAACAGACACATAGACCAATGGAATAGAATTGAGAACCCAGAAATAAAACCACATAAATATGGACATATAATTTTTGACAAAGAAGCTAAAAACATACAATGGAAGAAAGACAGCCTCTTCAATAAATGGTGCTAGGAGAATTAGATAGCCACGTGCAAAAGAATGAAACTTGATTGCTATTTGTCACCATGTACCAAAATTAATTCAAAATGGATCAAAGACTTAAGCATAAGACCTGACACAATAAACTGCATAGAAGAAAATCTAGGTACTAAACTTATGGACCTTGGGTTCAAAGAGCATTTTATGAATTTGATTCCAAAGGCAAGGGAAGTAAAAGCTAAAATGAATAAATGGGACTATATGAAACTTAAAAGCTTCTGCACAGCAAAAGAAACCATCGACAAAATAAAGAGGCAACAAACTGAATGGGATAAGATTTTTGCAAACAGTGCCTCCGATAAGGGGCTAATATCCAAAATATACAAGGAACTCATGAAGCTCAACAACAAAAAAACCAACAACCCAATTGAAAAATGGGCAGAGTACCTGAAGAGACATTTCTCCAAAGAGGACATACAAATGGCAAATAGACATATGAAAAAGTGCTCAACATCACTAATCATCAGAGAAATGCAAATAAAAACCACAATGAGATATCACCTTACCCCAGTCAGAATGGCTATCATCAACAAGATAAATAGTAACAAGTGTTGGAGAGGCTGTGGAGAAAAAGGAACCCTCATACACTGTTGGTGGGAATGCAGACTGGTGTAGCCGTTATGGAAGGCAGTGTGGAGGATCCTCAAAAAATTAAGAATACAATTACCATATGACCTAGCAATCCCTCTCCTGGGTATCTACGCAAAAAATCTAAAAACATTTATACATAAAAACATGTGTGCTCCAATGTTCATTGCAGATTTGTTTACGGTGGCCAAGACAAGGAAACAACCAAAATGTCCTTCGATAGATGAATGGATAAAGAAGTTGTGGTATATATACACAATGGAATACTATTCGGCAGTAAAGAAAGATGATATAGGAACATTTGTGACAACATGGATGGATCTTGATAGTATAATGCTAAGCGAAATAAGTCAGACAGAAAAAGCAGAGAACCCTATGATTTCACTGATATGTGGTATATAAAGCCAAAACAACAAAGAACAAGACAAATAAATGAGAAACAAAAACTCATAGACACAGACAATAGTTTAGTGGTTATCAGAGGGTAAGTGGGGTGGGGGGTGGGAGATGAGGGTAAGGGGGATCAAATATATGGTGATGGAAGGAGAACTGACTCTGGGTGGTGAACACACAGTGGGATTTATAGATGATGTAATACAGAATTGTACACCTGAAATCTATGTAATTTTACTAACAATTGTCATCCCAATAAATTTTTTTAAAACTGAATCGAAAAAATAACCTTCCAAAATAAAATCCCCCAGCCAAGATGGTTTCACTGGTCAATTCCACCAAACATTTAAGTAAGAAATGATAGCTATACTCCACAATCTCTCACAGAAAGCAGAAGGAACACTTCCTAATTCATTCCATCATTATCCTGATACCAAAACAACATGACATTGCAAGAAAGGAAAACCAAACCAATATCTCTCATGACATATATGCAAAAACCCTCACCAAATATTAGCAAATCAAACCGAAAAAGAACTACATACTACAATCAAGTAGGATTTATTCCAAGTGTGCAAGACTGGTTCAGTATTCCAAAATCAATCTATGTAATCCACCACATAATCCTACAGTATTTCATATTGCCAGACAGTTAAAAAGTGCTCAAAAAATGATGGGGGTATTTCAAAGGGAGACAGGAGCCAACTAACAGAGTTGGAACAATCTGTGCAACAAAATAAAGTAGTATTATATTATAACCCAAAGTAGAATATAAACATCTATGCATCTACACCGATATAAATAAATGATTGAATAAATAATGAAAATAATAAACAAATGTTCCAGGGAGAAGCGTTCCAAATAATTTATGTGGCTACTCTTAAGGAGGTGGTACATAACCCTTCACTCTGTAAGCTTGTATTATGCATATTGATTTTCTTTCAAAGAGGACAGCATGGAAAGAGAAGGGAAAAAAGAGTAAGCTTACCATATAGAAACCAGACAAACACTACCTAAGTCAGGTGATCAAGGTCAACATCACCAGTGAGAAGTCATATTGATGGTATGTACTCATGATAAAATGTGATGAGATTGGCACTTTACCTCTGTGATCTTCCTTCCAAAAATGCATAATCCCACTATAATCATGAGAAAAACATCACACAAACTCCAATTGAGGTATAATTCTACAAAATACCTAACCAGTGATCCTCAAAATCCAGGTCGTCAAAAATAAGGAAAATCTAAGAAACTGGGGTATAGCCTAGAGGAGCTTAAGCCAACATGGATAACTAAATGCAATGTAGTATCCTGGAAGGGATCTTGGAAGAAAAAAATGGATATTAGGGGGAAACTGAGAAAATCTGAATAAAGTTTGGCATTTAATTAATAATTGTGTATCAATATTGGTTAGTAATGGGCAAATGTACCATACTAATATGTTAATAGATGAAACTAGATAGGGGAATGTGATAACTCTCTGTACTATCCTTGTAATAATTCTGTAAATTTAAAATTGCTCTAAAATGTAAAGTATACTTTTTAAATGATCATTATTATTTTAAAATTAACAAAGCATGTCAAAAACTTTCTTAGAGTGAGAGACACAAGCAGAATGATTTATCCTGGTTCCCCAACATAATGTCCATATACACAAATATATTTGTCCAACTGAGCAATTTGTCTATCAGCCCCACATTGGTAGATTCTGCTTCAGCTGTCCCAATTTCTGAGAAAATAGATCAGTTCAATTTGTCAACATCCCAGACATGCTCCATACTCACGCCTGCACACACAAGTGCTGGAGTTGTATTTGCTAGATTGACAAATGATTAACTAATCATTATCCAGTTTTGAAAAAATGAAATAGAAAGATAAAAAGCAAAATCTGACTATTTTGTTCTACTTTTGAATTGTATTGCTTTAGTCCAACCACTGTTGCAAGACAGGCTTGGTTAATATTGTCCTTTCTTTCCTCCCTACCTTCCCCCCATGTCCTAATGGGTTCTTTAATGGTTAAAATGCAGAAGAAAGGAAGAAAAAGAGAAAAGAAACTTCAGGAAAGGGGAAATCCAGAAACGAAGCCCAAGCCCCTAAATGATTGACATGGCTATAGCGCCTCCACTGTCTTTCTCTTATCTTCTGACTTTTAAGTAACAATCCTAGTCTTCATCATAAATATCCTTCTGTCTTGGCTTCTGGCTTTACAGATGACTGGTACTTTTAAATTGTAAGAATGGTTTATCTTTCTGGTTGAGCAGTCTCTCAAATATCATTTTATTAGGGGGAAAAAACAGGGCTAGCTGCTCAGTGAGTTCTGTCTTGGCAGCATATCTTTATTTTTGAATTTCATTATGACTTGTTTGCCTTGTCCCTCTGCCACCATCTAGTCTAACATCCTAATAACGGCCTGTAACTTGTAATTTGAATTTTCAAAGCTGTATTTGTTAGACATGTTCTTGCCTTCCAAATCAAAGACACTATTTCAATACCAGATGGAGGGACAATAAAAAAAAACACACACGCACACTCATGTGCATGCACACACACACTCATTTTCAGGTCAGAGTTTTGCCTGAATTCCAGCTCAAATATTTTCTGTTTTTCTCTTTCCTCTGTTTCTGAGCATCTAGCTTTTTTTGGACTATAAAGGAAGTTTGGAGTTTTAGTTACTTTTATTATTCAGTGACTTAGAATCCCAATTATATTTTCAAATCAATATTGAACATTCTCCTCCATAAGATGCAAAGATCTTTGCAAATAAAAGCATTCTGACCTTCAAGAACATTTAAGCACACAGGCATCTTGTATTATTGCTGAATCTTTATATTTTCAACTTTATTCAACTGTTCTATGTTCCATGCCAATAGTGATTAAGTTAGCAAAACTTACTGTGCTCAGAGTGTCTTCCAATATGAGGAAGAATTTTTTACATCTCTCCACCTAGTTATTTCTTTCCACCAATGTCACCACCTCTTAAATAGAAAGATTATTTACAAACACTTCCAAGGGTAAGTTAGTATATCTTCCTAGCTGTTAAAATTTAGTCACTTATAAGTGACTAAAAATAATTAGCTCAATACTTTATTTTATATATACTTTGTAGAAACAATAAACTAGCATTATTAGCAAACACATGCCATAGTATAAATTATCTTACCCTTTAAATTTGTGACTGCTAAAATGTAGATAATTAGAGGAGAAAACAATAATCAAAAAAATCGTACTGAGCATGAAGTTATATTTTTTAATGTATGAGGATTGTGTATGTAGAAATGGCAAGTAGAAAATTAAACAATTGTGCTGCTGTAATAATTGAACATCCTAATTTAACTATTCTACTATAAAGTTTTATCTTGATTTCCAACGTAAATTTACATCCCACAAGTTTCACATGTATATATGTGAAAATATGTACACATTTTCATCTTACCTCAATCCAAAAAGGCCTTTAAGCCATTTACAGCAATTCCTATAATGTAGCAAAATAATTTTTTTAAAAATCCATTAAGAAAAATATGAACTAAAGGGCAAATAATTACATGAAACTAATAGGAAGCCAGAAATAAGGTTGTGACTCAATAGCATTCATGCCAGAAGCAGACCACTTGGTTCTAAGCTTGCCAACTGCCAATAGGAAAATGGATACAATTTCCAGTTTCACAGAATCTATGAGGAAAACAAACCAGTTGCTCAGGAAAAGCACTATACTGCTGAGAGCAGAGGACAAAATATCTACCAATTCTGTTTCAGAAAGGCCAGAGTTTAAATGTAATGACAAAAATATCCTTATGGTAAAGACAGTGAAAAGTTTTGTCAAACTATGATTTCTTTAAAAAATGTAATACTACCAAGGATTCTATTGGGTTGTCTATATAATAAATTCAGGCATTCAGTTCTCTGAGTTATCAATTAGTACATTTAAGATTTTCTAGCAATGGTACCTATCCATGGGTGGTATGGCTTTGTAACTGTGGGAGGGGAATTTTTAGTTATAATGATGGAAGTGGACACTACTGGCATTTAAGTGAGCAAGGTTTAGAGATTTTAATATACAACAATACAGAGGACAGTCACACACAGTAAAGAACTCCAGTGCTCCAAATGATAATCACAGACTCTTTGAGAATTACTGAGAGCAATGAATGAATTCCACATCTTTCAAATAATCCTTCAACAGGTATTGTTTCTCATGGACAAGCTATTAAGAAGTATTCTGTTGCATTGCACTTTAAATAATACTTCTGGGAAAGAACTCAAAACTTTTTTTAGGCTAATTTCTCTGACCATGGTATAAAGCTTTATTTCAATAACTCTCTTATGGGAGGAAATTTACCCATACACAAAACAATAAAATAGATTTATCTTTCCTTGTACTGTAGCTACAAGTAAACGACTGAGAGTAGCCATTATGATATCTATCTATAGGACATGGTATATGAGTACGCACGCACATGGCGCATGCATGCACACCATACACACGCATATCATACAATTGCATATGCACATATGGTTGATACATGAGTAATAGTTCTTTCCAATTCTTGGATAAACTAGAACTGCTTTTTTTCATGCTTGGCTTTCTTCGCTAGTTTAACACCAAAACCTGGTATAATGATTCTGGCCTTACTTTTCAACCCATCCAAAATTTAGTTCATAAAACACCTCTTCATTTCAAATTCCTCCACTCTAGGGTATTCTCCTTTCTTTCTAAAGTTTCATTAAAATTGTTATTCCTGGATTTTTAAATTTTTTACTTTCTATAATTCAAAACATGTCTTTTGTTTCCAATCTTGGGTCCATATCACAATAGGGTAACATTTTGATGAATACACCATAATGTTGTTTGTGCTAAGAAATTCTCTTTTTACCTAATTATCACCCCCCACCCAATAAAAACTTACCATGGCCACTGAAGCTTTGGAGAGATCTGACACAGCCAAATGCAGAGAACTCAGTCACATTTTTGGCTTTGAAACGCAAGACAGAGACAACATCTTGAAATCCAAGATAAGCAGAAGCAAGAAATTTTGGAACTCAACAGGCAAATCTTTAGGAAACAAAACAAAGTTTATGGCTTAATGAAAAGAGAATGGAGGAAAGGCCAGATTATTCATTCCAAGTGTTCCCAAGGGGCTAGAAGTCCCATTTTCAAAGACCGTAAGATTCTTTACCCCTTTGGTATCGTAAAGCCAATTATGAGACTGAAAATGAGCATTTACAGCATAAGCTTTTATTATATGGCCAGAGAATGGATAAGTGAGAGCAGAGCTCTCAAATCAACTTCTGTCCCTCAGGGGTCGAAAATAGGATAGCAGAGATGAAAGGGAGGTTTAGGTAAATAGCTATGAGGAAGATTCATGGATTTTCCAAGGAAAAGGGGCAGCGGTTTTCTCGGGATCAGGTTTCCATCCTCTTTTTGTCCATTTATGGCTTCTTCCGGCCATTGTCATGGCACTGGTAGGTGTGTTATTTAGCATGGAGATTATAATGAGCTTTAAAATCTTTTGGAGGTCATTTAGATAGTCACCTTGGTTTCAGTTGGCTTCAGCTAGTCTTGACAAGATCTTAAATGCTGACCATAGTCCTCCCCGTTCTCAGAGTTAGAGTTAGAGCAGGCCTCCCTGTTCTCACAGATAGAGTTAGAGCCGGGAGAGGTCAACCAGGCCCTGCAGGCCTGTCATGGAGTAACACAATGGCTGCCCAGGCAAAGGAGAGAAAGAGAAACATTATACACAAGAGTAAGGTTGGTTGGAAAGGGATGAGAGGACTAGACTTCAAGTAATCACAAAGAAAGTAGCTGCACCAGCACTCAAGAAATATCATAGCTTCCGCTCAAGTAAGAGCCACCATTGTCAGAACCAGGCAGACATAAGGAAGCTAAGCTGGCCCCCAAAACTATCCAACATGATACAGGGGAATCCCCCACTTCACCTCTCTACCAAGGAGCTATAAGAATTATCCTTGACATCAAACAGCAAGGATATCTCATTAATAGCAGCCTGTATGTCACTGATTGATGGCCTAGCCAGAATAACATAATGCCTATATCCCAGGGACTTTTTGTGGACCCATCCATGTGGACAACCGTCCTATCAAGAACTTATTTTAATTATCAGACCCTCCCTGCACACAGCAGGGTTTTGGAAAACCAGAGGGATTAAAATGGTGATCTGGAAATGAGAGTCCACAAACACTTATGTTTGCATGGAATTAAACAAATCCAGCCTGAGATTTCTATGTCAGGCCTTGCTTTACAATATCCCACAGCTTTTCTCCTACCATCTGTCCTCTACACAACTTGTCTGGGTACATATTACCTTAATGCTACTAAGTACAAGACCAGAATATTTCAACATTTTTTAAAATACAGTTTAAGACAGAACAACTCAATTTGTATATGTTGCTCTTTGGCCTCCCTTTTACGACTCTCTCCCCCACTACCAGCTCAGGTGACCCTTGCTATCCTTCTATGAAAACACAATTTGCAAGCTATTCTTGTAAAAGTGTCTTGAAAGGATTTCGTTTTATCTTTTAACATGCAACGATGATTTCTAAATATAAGGCTGTGCTCCCATTGCATCAGACTCACTTGGGAAGTATTTATGAATTTATTGTCCTTACCCTGGAGATTGTGACCCATATATCTGAGATAGGGCCCAGAAATGTTTTTAACAATTTTACCAGGTGACACAGACACTCAGGCAAGTTTCCAATCTCCTGAAAGAAAGCTTACAGGTGGTGCTTTGAGGTTAAAATCCCTCAGAGACTCTCAAACAGCAACAAGGCTTCACTGGCGTTCTCTAGGATGCGCTGACTTAATCTGATAAATTCCCAAGCTTTCAACCTTCTTGTCATGAGTTATTTGGAACCGAAGTTTTATACTATCTAAGGAGCAGACATGATTCCATGTCATCCCCACCTATGTTTTCAAAGTGACTTTATGATGTGTTTTTCCTATCTTATTTTTCATTTTATTCTGTAGGCAATATGTATGTATTTTGCACTGAAATAAATGGCTTTTTCCTATATAAATCCGTATATAATCAGTATCCATTGAGGTTTTTGTTAGAGTGAAGATTAGTACAAAAAAGTTTTATAAATGAAATAATGCTGACAAGCTTTTCAGAAGCTTATTCTTAATATCTTTTTTTCCCAAAGAGGTTATGGTTTGAAGCAGGATTTGAAGTAAATGAACCCATTAATCAGGCACTGAAACACTGCTGCAGCAGTTTAAAACTCCATCAATGGAAATGTGTTCTGGAAACCTTTCACCAAAACTGTCCAGCTTGATTGATTGTTTTGTATATATGTATATCTTTTGCTCCCATAGTGCTGCTATGTTCCGGAATATAGGGAATATTTAACAATTATATGGCAGAAGAGTGGAAAAGAATACATCCACAAACATCCAGTCTTTATATGGTTAGATGGTAAACCAAGCATCCCACAATGAAAGGAGATACATTTAGGCTGCATGGGCCTCAACCACCACAGCAAAGCAAGTGAATATGGTCTTTGGCCACTGTTTTTGGTTCTCCTATAACCCCACCAATATTTTCCTGCCCCATGGCTCAGGACTACCCATCCCAACAAAGACAATCTCCTGAGCTCAGCATACTCACCTTCTAGAAGCTTTCTCTAACCACCTTATCTAAAATAGTCAGCCCCTACCTCAGCACCCTCAGCACAATAGCACTGTCTATTCTGACAAGCTGTTCTATTTTCTTCATAGCAGTTTGCACCTTTTATTTATTGTTGGTTTCCTCCACTAGAATGGAAAATTAGAGAGCAAGACCCTGTCTGTCTTGTCCTCACAGTATAACCAGAGCCAAGGTCAACACATCATAGGAACTCAAGAAATATTTGTTGAACTTAATGGAAGCAGCCCAATGTGCTGAAAATCGATTTGCCAAATATCCAGTTCTTCAAATGGCCAAATAGAAGTTGAAGGGCTATTTGAAAATTTGATGGAAAAAGAAATTCTAAAAATGCTCAAAGAGGGGTAACAGAGAAAATGGCACACTAGAGAATCCACAGGAATTCAACATAAACTGAAAACAAATCACATTGAAACTTCTGAAACGTATAATGAAAAAAATACACTTTTCTAATTATTAAATGTATTTATAAAAATATCAAACCACCATGTCAGTCTTAGTTTTCAACAAAGTAAATATTCCTTAAAATACTGCTATGAGGACAAAATGAAAACTAGTCAAGTAAAACTTCACTGAAATCTCCCAAAGCTGTTAGGACCATTCCAGTCAATATTGAATGCAGTGAGCTTTTGATTTAATATGAGGAAGTTTTTGGTAAACTAACGAATTTGGTAAATTCGGCTAATTGGTCACTTGTAAAATATTATTATTCAGCAAATCAAGTTATTTAGCCTATTAATTTTAGCTAGTTAGGTAGGATCTTGTTCTGGCCCTAGAACCTTAGGATTTTCTCCTTACAGTGGACGAACCCAAGGTCTACTAACTTGCCCAAGACTACCTCGTCAGTAAGTGGCACAGCAGCCTTCAGATTCAAGTTTTTTTAAACCTGGAATCTGAGCCTTCAACACTAAGTTGTTGCCTAACCAGAAGACCTTCAGTAGTCTAGGATTTACTACCTAAGGTTTTGATACTTCTAGACTGTTTCTGCAGGTCTGAGATATATAGTAACTTGTAATTTGTATAAGGCAGAAATTTGAATCAAGGCTGCTTAGTGAGCAAGGAAGGCAGGCTGAAGAAGTATCTCAATGCTTATGAGGCTATTATTTTCTGCTCAAGATTCTCAAGCGGTAATTCTCATGAGGAGTTGGAATTTTACTGGGAAAAGTACATGCTATAGATGTGAAAAATCTCATGTATGTTCAGCATCTAGTGAAAGTCAGCTTCAAGGTCCTCATGGGTAAGAATGGTAACGTTGGGTATTCATGAATATTCTACACTGGTCCACATATGTCTCTATGTTTTTCTGAGTAATATGGTAATCACGGCCATTAGCTAAAATAAAAAGAGTGCTGTGGAGTTGCATGAGATGAATCTGAGACAGTCAAAGATTATCCTCCACATTTGTCACATACTAGACATTTTTTGCACCAACTTTTTTAAACAGCCAAGTATCTCCCAGAATTTTTAATTTTCATATGGGTTATTTGTATTTGTTTTCTTGCTTTTTAAAATAAAGATACTAAATCAGTTTTCTCTCAGTTCATAGATTTAAATGGAAGCCCCAAAATTTTTAATGACTTTCTCAAGGTCATTGAACTGGTGACTGGATATCAATTTTCCTAGGCCAGAATTCTCTCTTCTATATTACCAGTGGTTTTTAAGCATTTTTAAACAATAAAACCAGTTTTCTTCTGAATCAAATCTTATGTAACCTCAATACTTATAACTGACAAAGGCTGTATTTCATTAGTATAAAATTATTTTATTAGTATTATGTGCAGCATTTACTTATAATATCAAAGAGAAAAATGACATTTTTGAAAATGTTTGAAATTGGGGATGACAAATATGGATGGAATATGGATGCCAACAAATCAGTCTCAGCATCCTATTTCTATTTATTTTATTACATGATACTGAGAAAATCCTGAATCACTCAGAAAAGTAATTGCAAGTGGTAACAGTTTTTAATACCTCCCCTTGCAGCCTTGCATACTCTTGAATCAAACTTTGCTCTCAAACCAAACTCTTGAAAGGATTTTGGAAAACTATGCTTGCAACATAGTTTAGAAGCCACTGTAGTTAAACTATGTTCTTTTCCCATCTTATCCACATTCCTGCCAATTACTTTATTCAGTTAGACTCTGGAAGTCATCATCATCAAACTAAATATTGACTGAGGATGTTTCGGTTTTTTTTTTTTTTAAAAAAAGGAGACTGATGGAAAAAAAGGGGGAAAGCAAAAAGAGTACAGGTTTCACTCTAATGCAATTCACTGAAAATTAATTCAGCAAATGAGCAGTTTGCCAAATTTGTTGATTGATAAAAAGTATGTTTTATGACTGCAGTTCAGAGCATTATGTATTGAATGTGATGCTTTCAACAACCTTTTGGTAACTTTAGCTAAATTTTAATTGAGTGGTTTTTATTTTGCCTTCAAAGCAACATTTGTTTTAAGAAAAGAACAATCAATGGACTTTGCTCCATCAACCTACAACTCACCAACAGGAAGAAGACCCAAGCTTACAAAAATCACTCCTAGACTGCCCACCTCAGGCAGGAGGTTACTAATGGGAAGAGAACAAAGAAACTAAGTGGGCAGACAGAGAAAAGTTGAAGGGCAGAAAGCATGAAGAACATGAAGACTGAGTGACAGAGTGAGAGAAGAGCAAAAGGGAGAGACAGAAACTGAAGAGTGAGAGGAGTGGGGTGTGCAGAATCTGAAGGCCCCAGAATCCAGGGAAGTTCTGGCTGTTCATAGCCCTCTGCCAATTCCTCCAGTGTGAATGAATGTAAACTTTATAAGAAATCAGGTTTAGGAAATGGGTAAATTTGCTGACCACAAGACATTATTTTCCCTAAGTATTTTAGGAATGCAAGAGATTATCAAATCTCAAATTACAGAAAGTATATATGACAAGAAGTGAGGAAATTAAGCCTGGAATGGAAAAGCACTTTCCCACAATTCCAACTCGAGGCAAAACTTGGTTTGAAACCGAGATCTTCTTCATTCTTAGACTAATGATTTTGCTATTGCTTCACAGAGCATTTGAAGGGGAATATTGCCTGTCTGGACATTTACATTCATTTACTTAGAGATTTCTCCCCCAAATATCACCAAACTAAAGTAAAACAAATGACATTATCCAATTGCTGTATTTAAGTGACTACGCTAGAGCTTAAATCAGTCCAAGAGACATTACCCTTATAAAAATGAAGTCTTAAACATAAATTTAGTTATCAAATTTTTAGATACTTGTTTAAACATGCCTAAATTTTAGAGGTTTAGAGGTAGTTATGCTTTTTCCCACTCTTTGAAGATTTGCAGCAAATGAGACATGCAGCCATTTTATAAAAATGATAAATTGGTCTGTTAAAAGTAGCCCAGGATCCTATTCCTCATGTCTATTTCTCCTCTCACACTGTATCACTTCCTAGAAGTATTAATAGTTGCATTTCATTTTCCTATATAAATATTTAAGGACTGTAATTCTGCCCAGTTGACATTGGAAGTGCCTATGCACAGCAATGTTTCATTATCCGCTCCTTGAATCAACATAATCTTGTCAAATTTTGTTTCCAATAAATAGGGCAGGCTGTATTTGGAATATTTTAATAACCCAGCACAGTCATATTGCTTTCAATCATGGCCTGCTTACAAATCCCCAGCTAAGAGGTGCAGTTACATGGAACAATAACCCATGAGCAGCGTGCCAATATATTTTCATTAGTCAATGACACCCAGCTGCAGAGAGAAATTAGGCTGTGTCCTTTAAAACTCATCATGCCCTTGTGGCAGAACCACGGGAGGCCAGGTTGGTGTCACCAAACCCTCCCACCATTGTTCCAGCGAGTTCTCTAGCTGCGTTGTGTTCATCATAACCGCGATATCTGCAATTTTTCAATTCCACATTAGGCTTGGATTCAAAGCCTATTGTTCCTAACTTATCTATGGAAACCTTGGAAATAAGGATTGGTTTGGCATTATGAATTTTTCCCTTGTCTTTTAATCCTTTAACAATACTCTAAGAGGAAAGTCATTTTTCAGACTTTCCAGATCAAAGTAGCCCAAATGGAGACTGGAAAGGAAACAAACACTTCAAATGGAAGCAACTTCTTCTTAATTTATGTTTCTATTTTTGTTTTACCACGAGTTTATTTTTTGCTCTTTCATCAATCATCTTAAAAGCTAAGATATTAAAACCACATTTTTTCCCTAATAGACAGATGGCCATCTAAATTGGTAAGACAGCAACATCCCATCTCTCCTTTGTTTTCACCTCTCACCACTCTATTTAGGCCTCTTCCCATCCTCACCCAACCCTGCATATTCACATAAATGGAGAGAGTGATGGCTAAATGAGCAAAGCTGGAAGTGTACCTCAAGAATGCCATAAGGTGAGATGGAAACCCCAGGCAGATGGGCAGCCCAGCTTCTGAGGAGGGAGGCTCTTCTTAGGTATGGTTGTTAGTCTTTCCAAAGAGGCTGTAAACCAGCCACAAACGACTCCCCAGACCTCTGTGAATTTCTCTAGGCCTTCTGATAATGTTGGTACTTGCTGCGGGGTTCACAGCTTTTACGGCAGTGTTTCTCAACCCTTGCTGCACATTAGAACACCTGTTTTGAAAAAAATACTAATGCTTAGGCCTCTTCCCCAGAGTTTTTGATCTAATTGCTCTGGGGTGAAATTTGGACATGAGTATTTCTTTTTAATGCTCCCCAGATGACTCTAATGGGTCGAGAAACACCTCTCAGGGGCATTTATGAAAACCATGACTAAACACAGCAAAGTCCTGCTCCCTTAATTTGCTTATCTGATTTTAGACAATACTTTGACCAACTGTACATGACTCTTAGAAGTCTAAGCAAAAAGAAATGAGAAACTGACCTGTACACCTGTCCAGGATTCAGACCACACCAAAGTTTCACCGCTTCAGCTTGGATTATCCTGGGTTAGTCAAACTCAAATAGCTACAAGGACTGGGAAAGTGATGTGGGAAGTGTGCAGGGTGAGAAAAGCAGCACCGAATGGTGAAGAGTCGTGAACCAGGGAGTGAACTGCCTTTTTCTAAAAGGGAACAGTTGTCACTCGGCTCCAGCCACTTGTTGCCCCGTGCAGCCAAAGATCTGGATTATTATTTTAGAGAAACTAGAAATCTAAATTTTTATGTGAGATCACCTAATTTGAAAACATTGTCTCACATTAAAAAATATTTGGGGGGATAAATAAAACATCTCAACACTGACCTCAGTCCCTGGCCAATGGGTAGCTAGCTAGTTTACAACTTCCATTAAAACAAAACAAATGAATAAATCTGTCCCATTCTGTTTGAATATTAAGTCATTAGTAGAAGCACAAACGCTCCAGCTAAAATAAAATTTAAAACGTCCAGTTCAATCTAGTTATTTTAAAAATAATGAGGATAGGGGTTGCCGGTTAGCTCAGTTGGTTAGAGCGTGGTGCTAATAATACAAAAGTTGTCAGTTCGATCCCAGCATGGGTCACTGTCAGCTGAGCCCTCCTTAAAAAAAAAAAAAAAAAAAGAAGAAGAAGAACAATGAACATAGAAAAAAGTAAAGAAAACTTAAACATTCAGAAGTAATGTAAACTTGTTCATGATGCTGCAAATGGATGCTAGGATTCCAAACTCCCGGTCCAGAAACTGTGTTGACGTCAAAGCAAATCATCCTTGACTCTAACTCACAACATTTCTACACTGAAATGGCAAAAGCCACAGTTTGGATAACAAAAGCAATGATAGATAAACTGAAGTTGTCACATAAGTTGTATGATGAGACTTATTTAAAGATATTAGGGGAAATACTTTCAGACTGGGATTTGTGCTGCTTGGAAAAGAACCTCTCTGGCATATGAAAAGTATTGAATTCTTGCTATGAACCACATGCTGGGCAAAAGCTGAGGGTTAAAACAGATATGGGTCCACTAGTTTAACGTAAAAAGCTAATCAGTCTGTCACTCTGCATGAAGTCCTTGAATGGCTTCTCCAAGCTTTAGAATAAAAGCCAAGAAAATAAAAATTTACTGAGAGAAATTAGGCAAACAGACGAATAGAAGTTAGGGGGGCGGGGTTAATTGTGGTTACCGATGCTCCACACTTAATGGAAAAGATGTTCCCTTAAATATACAACTTTTACACAAACTATGTATTACATTGAACCATACAAAATTACCAATATTTGACCATTTTAACTGGTAATGTCACATGACTCAATTTAATGCATAAAATCCTAGCTTGATACTCATTATCATCATTGAGTTCTCTCAGGAGAATTCTACACTACCACCTTCTCCTTCCTGAAATACTTGTATTGGCTTCTACGATGCCTTGCTTTTCTGATTTTGCCTCCTCATTCACTAGACACTGCTCTTCTATCTCCCTTTCTGGCCCTTCCTTCTTACCAGAACTCTAAATGCCTAGTTTCTGGTTCTCTTTTCTAAGCATTTGCCTATAGTTTATTTAAAAATATATATTTGCAGACAATGACCACATTTACATCTCTAACCAATGTCTCCTTTCTAACGACCAGTTTGATACATCGAATTGATAACTTCATATTTCAACTTGGACCTCTTCTCCCAGGCATCCTAAATATATAATGTTCAAGTTCAAGCCCTGGGTCTTTTCCAAAATCTGCCCCTCCTTCCATCTCCATTTTAGTAAATGCTACTTCTAGCCACTAAAGTGCTTCAGCCAGAAAACTTGGTATTATCCTCAACACCTCCCAAATTCTGACCAAGTCCTGATGGTTCTATCCACAGGATACTTCTCAAATATAACTGCTTCTTTCCATATCTAATGTATCCACCATAGACTGAGACACCTCTAGCTAGAATACTGCAGTAGCTCCCTAATCGCTCTCCTTCCATGCTTCTGATTTATTCTCCACATCACAAATAACACATTATTTTATTCATTCATCATTCTTTTATTCATTCCTTGAATATTTTTCAAGCCAACTATATTCCAGACTGTGGTATATACTAGATATTAATACTGGACATAAAGCCCTGATGAAGTAAATACTAGATCATGATACTTTCCTACCATATTTCCCCAAAAATAAGACTGGGTCTTATATTAATTTTTGCTCGAAAAGATGCATTTAAGGGCTTATTTTCAGGGGATGTCTTATTTTTTCATGTACAACAATCTACATTTATCCATGTACAACAATCTACATTTATTCTTTTATGCAAGTACAAAAATCTACATTTATTCAAATACAGTCATGTCATCTTCTTCTGGGAAATCATTGTAACTCTCCAAACCCCGAATTTCCTGTAGAACCATTGGTCCCAATCTCTCATGTCCAGCAATAGAGGTCTCCTTAAATGAGCACTTCTTGTCCACGTAGCCTGCTCATAGCACATTGGCAACACAGCTGTTAGTGATTTTATCCCATGAATTTTTCACCCAAGTCACGACGTCTTGCAGACTAGGCTCACAAAGTTTCCATGCTAATTTCTCTCCATTCTATTTTCAATGTAGTCATTGATTTCCATGTGCAAATGGTCCTTGAATGACTTGTTTATTGCAATATCAAGAGTCAGGAGACAGGCAGTCATTCCTGCCGGAATCATTTTTTGATCTATTCCTCTCTCTGCAAGGAAGTTCTTCATGTCTTTAGCACGGTGAGTGCTGGCTGAATCCCAGACTAGCAGACCTCTTTGTCCACCTCTTAAAACAAGTGGCAGCATTAAATCGACTCATTTTCTTATAACTTCTTGTGTGCACCAGGCTTTTACGGTTTCAAGAACATCAATCCCTGAAATACATTCAAACTTATCTTTCTAGCCCTTAGTGATGATTAGAGGTGGGGCTTTCTTTCCATCCAGATTAATTGCCAACATACAGGTAATACGTGCACTTTCATAATCAGTGGAGGGAATGTAGACTGACCAGGGAATGTAGACTCTGATCAATTGTCGTTTGAGATCCTTGGCCCACAAACACTGCAGTTTCATCCATAGAAATCATGTTGGAGAGTTGGTATTTAGAAAAGTCGATGCCATCAACAAAGGACTTGAATGCAAGTGCACGTTTAATAACTTCAGTATCTTACAGACAGTTCATATCGCTGAAGGAAGCCATCCAGCCAGTGTTGTGTTGCTTTGAATTCTTCTAGGGATATTTCTAACTGTGGTGCCATTGCAAAGCAAAATGTTTGAATATCAGCCCTGCGTACAACCAAAGCCTTTGCTCTCCTGCCAGCAATCCATTCACAGATGATATCTTCTAGCTCAGGAAGTAATGGGTGCCAACCTGACCCACACTTGCGCTTCTTAGCATTTCCCTCATCCACCTGTTGACTGAGGTTATCATACTCTGCTTGCCATTTTTGGACCATTTGGAGATAAAACTTCTTCTCATTGCAGAAAGCTGTAAGATTCTTGCCCCGGGAGTCCTCCATGATTCCTTTCTTGTACTCAATGGAATAGCTCTTTCTTTTTGCACTCATCTTGTCTGGGGGTCAAAATATTATTCCCTTTAAATCTACCATTAAATCAAGTGTTAATTGAAGACTTACGAGACAGGAGTGGCAAGAAAAATGATGACAGTTAAGAATAATGGTCCACACAAAAGCGACGAAAAATTGTAGGCACCAAAATTCACAAAATGTTTCTTTATTTCACATGAGTGCATTAAGCACATCCGTTACAACACATGATGTATTGAATTATAAAGATTCATATCAGACACAACCATGTCCATTTGTTATTAAGTGTGCACATTATTCGTGCATTGTGTCTGTTCTCCGACTGGTCATTCGTCAATAAGTCTTAAATTCATCTGTTTACATAGGCGTTTACCTCTTGTCCAAAGGCGCTCACATGGGTATTTACAAATACTTGATTATAATTTATATTATCATTTATTTTAATTATTAGTGTCAATAATATTATTTATTTATATTTAATTATATATTAATATTATTATTTTATAATTCAGTACATCTGTCATGTGTTGCAACAGACTACTAAATGCATCCTTCTGGCTGACGATCTTAACTGGGGCTTATTTTTGGGGTAGGGCATATATTGCAAGCATCCTGAAAAATCATGCTAGGGCTTATTTTCTGGTTAGGTCTTATTTTGGGGGAAATATGGTACTTGTAACCTTACAATGGCCTCTCATCCCACTTTGGAAAAGATCCAAACTAACATGATGAAAAAAAATACATGATGTGGCTCCTGGCCACCTCTCCAGCACTATCTCTCAGTCTATCCCCCTCACTTTCTATACCCCAGTCATATTGATTTTCTTTAGTTCTTCAAACAAGCTAACATATTTCCCGACTTTACGCCTTTCCTCATGATAATTTCTCTGCCTGGAAAATTCTTCTGCCCGGAAAATTCTTCCTCATCACTCAACTTATCAACTCACCATCTCTCCTCTATCACCTCATTTAAATGAAATGGATTAAAGTTATTCAATTTCTGTCAGAGTGAAGTATTAGAAATGAGTCCTCAAACCCTTGACCTGAAGTCAAGAACTCCACGTGTATGTCTTGGGTCTGTGGAAGGTTTGTCATCAGTGGTCTCATTGGTAAAGTAAGAGGTGAACTGCATGCCCTACCAGGGCTCACCATTAAAGATTATCTATTGCAAACTTTTGTCTTATGAGGAAACCAAGGCCCAGAATAATTGAATTAATTTACCATGGTACAATAAATAGCTCTTTGGGTTGGGTAAACCCTTTTTCTAACACTTATATGGACGCTATTGGCCTTTGGAACTGAACAGTTGTTTTGTACTAAGGGGGAAAAGACAGGTGTATTTAACCAAGATAATAATTCAAAATGTTTGCATTAGTAGGTAGGTAGAAAATAACAGTAAATGAAGAAACTGGGATGCTTAGTTATACATACAATAAAAGAAAAGCTGTTTTGCAAGGATGTAAACATTCTGTGCAGCAGATGGACACACTATTCATAAAATCATTCCACTGATCTATAAATTCTGAACCTGCTCAAGCCTGCACCTGAGTAAAACCTGCTTCAATGACCAGTAGAAGGAACAAAAATGTTTGTCTCCCTAGAAGACAGTGAAGGAAATGCCGTGTGTATATCCTAGAGAATACCCTGACTTGAATACCTCCAACCAAAGAATCTGTTTTTTAATTCAAAGCAATCTCGTTAAACTGATGTAAGGAGGAAGGCACCTTAGGGGGGAAAAAAACTGGCTGAGATTGGTGGCTAATATTCAAGACTGAACCACTTCCGCAGAAATCTTAGCCAATAGACATATGAGAAGATGCTCAACATCACTAATCATCAGAGAAATGCAAATAAAAACCACAATATTACTTCACATTGGTTAGAATGGCTATCATCAACAAGACAAATAGTAACAAGTGTTGGAGAGGCTGTGGAGAAAAAGGAACCCTCATACACTGTTGGTGGGAATGCAGATTTGTGCAGCCACTATGGAAGGCAGTGTGCAGGTTCCTCCAAAAATTACGAATAGAATTACCATACGACCCAGCAATCCCTCTCCTGGGTTTCTACCCAAATAATCTGAAAACATTTATCTGTAAAGATGTATGTGCTCCAATGTTCATTGCAGCTTTATTTATGGTGACCAAGACATGGAAACAACCAAAATGTCCTTCGATAGATGAATGGATAAAGAAGATGTGGTATATATACACAATGGAATACTATTCTGCTATAAGAAAAGATGAAATAGTGCCATTTGCAACAACATGGATGGATCTTGAGATTATTATGCTAAGGGAAGTAAGTCAGACAGAAAAAGTCGAGAACCATATGATTTCACTGATATGTGGGCTATAAAACTGAAAGCAACAAAGAAACAAGACAAACAAATAAAAAAAACAAAAACTCATAGACATAGACTATAGTTTAGTGGTTACCAGAGCGTAAGGGTGAGGGGAGATGGTAGCAGAGGCTAAAGGGGGTCAAATTTATGGTGATGGAAGGAGAACTGACTCTGGGTGGAAGGAGAACTGACAATGTGATGTATAGATGATGTATTACAGAATTGTACACTTGAAATCTATGCAACTTTACTAACCATTGTCATCCCAATAGACTTTAATTTAAAAAAATTAAAGTTTGCAAGACTGGGGACAGAGGGATAATAAGGCAAGTAGCTCAGAAGACACGTTCATTTAATTTCCGGAGCAAGAGTGTATTTCCAAGGTGTCAAGAAAGGTAGTAACCAAGAGAACCAAATATTTATTGTATCAACACACCCTGTATGGCACTATCATCATTAGTAGACATATTGTTTTGTTTTGTTTTTTAACTAAAAGCAATGAAGTCAACAACAAACTACAGGAAACATTCATTTACATAGTTTAATTGGCATCAATTTATGAAAATTTAGATTTCATCCTCTTTCATAATTAAGCTATGTAGAACCCATCAAATGCCATAAATATGAGACACCTTATTCAGTACACAAGGGATAAAACTGAACAGAAATATTTTAAATAGAAATCTGAAGGAAGATGAAGATTTAACTTATAAAGTCTTATTTACAGTGTACTTGAAATCTAAATGAGACAGCATATAACAATTCTTCTATCCTTGAAAAAAATCACGGAGAATGCTAAATAATCTTTGAGGAAAATAATTAATCTGGACACAAAAGAGTCCTTTTAAAAAGCTTTGTAAATACAATTCCTTTTACCTACAATGGCCAATTGTCTCTTCTAAGCCCACCTAAATCTCTGTTGACTTTCAAGGTCAAATCCATTTCCCACCATAAAAACATGGAAAATACTCAAGTTTTTCTAATTATAAATTAAACAGAACGAGACTCATAGGCACAGAACAAACTGATGGTTGCCAGATGGGAGGGGGGTTGTGGGTAGGGGGAAAAAGGTGAAGGGATTAAGAAATACAATTGATAGTTACAAAATAGTCACCAGTATATAAAGTACAGCATAGGGAACATAGTCAATAATATTGTGGTAACTACCGTGCTTCCCTGAAAATAAGACCTAATCAGAAAATAAGCTGTAGCATGATTTTTCACGATGATCGTAATATAAAATAAGCCCTAATGTGTCTTTTGGAGCTAAAATTAATGTAAGACCCAGTCTTATTTTCAGAGAAATATGGTAGGGCTTATTTTATATTACGAGCATCCTGAGAAATCATGCTAGGGCTTATTTTCCAATTAGGTCTTATTTTCAGGGAAACACTGTATGTACAGGTCAGAGGGGTACTAGATTTATCAGGGGATTATTTTGTAAGTTATCGAAATGTGTAACCATTATGCTATATATGTGAAACTAATATAAAATAATATTGAATGTCAACTGTAATTTTTTTTTAAATCTGGGGAAAAAAATTTTAATTTTCAAATTACCAAACTTTTTTTTAAATAATAATACCAAAGCTGGTAAGGGTATAGTGAAGCAGAACTCTCACGCGTTGCTGGGAAGAATGGTGAGAATTTGATAACTTATCAAGAGGCTTAAAGAACTCATATTCTTTGACTTAGTAGTTCCATTTCTGGGAATCTATACAAAAAGATATCATAATGAAGAGAAAAACCACTTTTTGTGCATAAAGATGCTTGTATCTATGTTATTCACATAGGATAATTGGAAATATTGGTTAGTATCTACATTATTTATAAAGAATAATTGGAAATATTGATATGTCCAACAATAAAGGAGTTGAAATTATGGTGTGTCAATGATTGCCATTTTAATAAGTTTTTTCTCCCTAGTTTTTATACTTTAAAAATGGTATATGCTGTATTACATCTGTAATGCTATTTGTATGCTGCATCTCTTCTATATTGCTGAATTACTTATTTCTTTCAAGTTGTGTCTCTACAGGTAAGTCTTGGTTCTAGTTGATATTTTAAAAAATTCTATAAAGCTGTTTTCTCAGAGTTGGAGACAACAATGGGATTACGTGTGTAAATATTGTCACAAAATGAAAGTGAGGTAAGACTGTTCTTGAGAAAAACTGACCAGTGTCTTTGAAGATTGGAGGGGTGGGGGTACTCAAAGATTGCTGAGCTCTTTCCCGGAGCTGACAAGTGCTGCTTCTAATGTCAGAAGGGAAAGGTTTATGTATTCATTACTCCCTACCAAGAAGTAAAGAATTATAGTTGAACTTAAAGGGTTTCAAAAGAAAAAATCTTTAGGTCCAGCAAGTAGACTGAGCAAATGGGTGCTACAGATACAGAAACACTGATATATTGGTGAATATACTTTAAGAATGCTTGAGGCTACCAGGCAAGTTATAGATGGACATTCAGAAATGGGATAATATATTCAAAGGCACAGAGATGTGGAAAGCCATGGTGTTACTCTTGCTAGCATATAAAGGGAAAATGGAAAATGCTAGATGAGGTATGAAATAAGGTAAGGAGCCAATCTCAGAAGCCTTGCTATGTTCAGCTGAAGATGAAGAACCACCAGTGATTTTTCAGTTATGAGAGAGACATGATCAGATGTGCTTAGAAATATATCAATGTAGAGGAGGAGGGTAAAACTGGAAGGAGAGAAACCAGATAAAGGTTGTTAAATAGTCCTTGAAAGACACAATAATGATTATCGTGAGTTGGATACAACCTCAGGACTTGAATATACATAAAGATAGGGTCGGAAGACTTAGTGAGTTAAATACAGTGAGGAATAAAAGCAAGGAAAATGCACATTTCTATTTTTACCCAAAAGAATCAGGAATTAAAGAGCAATGACCATAGCAATAATAATAAAAAAAAAGAATTTGAAAACTTCCTATGTTTGTCTACTTAAATCTGCAATGGTTATAATATATGTCCCCAAGTTCTTTGATCATTCAAAAAGATGGAGTTCAATTCCCCTCCCAATGAATTGGCCAGGCCTGGCAACACTTTTCTAACAAAGTGCCAAAGAGTTACAACATCCAAGACTAGAACATAAAAAGGCAAGACAGCTTCTAACTCACTCTCTCCACTGGGATGTTCTCTCTTGGAATCCAGCCACCATGCTGTGAGGAAGCCCCATCTACCTGGAGAGATGACTTGTTCCAGCCATGTGTTTTAACCATGGCAGCTGACGTCCCAGTAGGCAGCCAGTCTCAACTGTGATTGAAGAAACTTAGGGTTGATCCCCAATCCAGCCACTAAACTGAATGACAAACCCCAGACAAGAACTGCCCAGCTGAACTCAGTCAACTCCTAGAACCATGAAACATAGCACATAATTTTTAAAAAATGTTTCTCTAAGCCACATAGTTTGAGGTTGATTGTTATGCAGCAAAAGATAAACAGATATGGAATTGTCCTGGTTATTTTTAAATGACATGGGCCTATTAAAGCCAGTTACAAAAAGTATATGATTCCACTTATACAAAACACCTAGCGTAGTCAAATTCATAGACAGAGAAAGAAGAATAGCGGTCGCAGGGGCTGGGTAGAGGAGGAAATGAGGAGCTGTTGCCTAATGGGGACAGAGTTTCAGTTGAGGAGGACGAAAAAGTTCTGGAGATTGGTTGTACAACATTGTCAATATTTTTAAACCTACTGAACTGTACACTTAGAAATGGTGAAGACTTTTTTTACCACAATAAAAAATAATAAAAATCATATCATAATGACCTCCCAAAAAAGCCAACCAACCAAATAAAATGACAAGGGCCTACATACTTGTCTTCAGGAACAGCACAGCATGTAGGAAATTTGGCAGTATTGCACCCCAGGCTTAATGAGGAAAGCACTCTAAGGAATAGAAGAATGGTAATGTGGGCTTCCAAGAGATCTTAAAACAAAAAATGCTAAGGCTTTAGCAATAGAAAGATACAAAGAACATGCGTATCAAATTTTCAGGTTATGCAAAGGAAGTAGGAATAACTAATTCCTTAATGGCTAACTTAGAATTCAATAGCAATTTGATCTTGGTTTAACAGAACAGATAATATCATGGAAAATACTCCTGTTACAGAATACCTAAAAAAGTTGTAAATTTACACACACACACACACACACACACACACACACACACACACACTCACACACCATCCCTACCCACACCACCCCTCTCCAATCAATGGTAAATAGCCAGGTAGCCAGGCAGGTACTTAGAATCAGTGGATGGGTAAATGAGCTGGCAAGAAAATGAAGAAAGTCTTCGGTGTCCAAAAAGAACCAAAGGCAAGAATCCAGAGAGCAAAATGCTAATGCCATCAGCTGCCATGAAGTTATCTGCAGAGCTTTGGCTGCCTAGAGTTTCAGTTTTAAAGGAACAATGACTCGGCCCAAGCAAAGAGAAAAGTCGGCTAGGAGATTCCTTTATAATGCCTGGTCCCTGAGGAGCTTAACTCATTGTGAAATGGGGAAAATTCCCAGCTCACGTCAAGTTATGACAATATCATTTTTGCCTTTCTTAGTTTTGTCTTTGCTGGTGGGGGTGGCAGGGTCTCCCCTGAGAATGTATAACTGTAAGCTGATACTCATGCAAAATTGGATCTAGAAATAACACAACTTTCAAAAACTGAAAAACACAGATTATTTACTTGAAGTGGTTCAGAAACCTGAAGTGCAGAAATTTAAAAGTAAAAAAATCTTTCTGGAGGAAAGCACATTAAACCCAGGTCTCAAAGAATTGTCAAAGATACAGTTTCTACAAATATTACCACAAAAGAAAGGGAGGGAGGGAGGGAGGGAAGGAAACAAGAAGGGAAGGAAGGAGGGAGGAAATAAATCACAAAACACACAATGAAATAGGCCACTTATTTTGCACCACTTCATATCCTCTTTACTTTACCTGCATCTTGTACAAGCTGCCACTGTGATAACCAGCTATGCAGATTCCAACCCACTGAAATCTATGCTCCCGGAGGTAGGAGCAACCTGACAGTGCCTCATTTCATACCTGAGCATTGCACCTCTTCCCTCCCTCCTGAAGTTCCCTGCTAGTATCACCCAAAGACCTCACTGAACACAACCTGGTTGGGTGAGAGAGGTAATACCTTGTCTGTGTGGGGGAGGGAACTTAGATCAATGAGAGCTAGAAACTGGGGGTGAATTTTTCTCCTTTATCCTCATCAATGGCGGTCTCGAGCTGCAGTTGATTTGGCTCATAGGGAACATGAAACTCAGGACCAACAAACACAGGGTATGCTAGCAAGATTTTCAATAAAGAAATCCTAAAGGATGAACTTCATGCTGGAGGAAGATGACCACAGAAGACAGGCCTGAGATGCAAGAAAAAATGGTGAGCCAAGACTATGGTAAACTGGGTAAATGTAAACAAATACTGTCTCTATAAAGCAAAACTAGTTTCTAATTTGTGATATTAAAAACAAGATATAATTAAAATAGTGAACAATAGAAAGATAATCAGGATTGGGTAAGGAAAGTTAAAGCTTTCTCAAGTCCTCATATTCCTCAGGAACAGAACAACTATTGCTGAATTCCAGGCTTCGTTATGTAAGTGTAATTGACTGCTCAGTTGGACTCTTCCTGAATCATTTTTAATTGAGACACCAATAAGGAAACAGATACCAAGGTGAGTGTGTAACTGGAGCTCCCAGATACATAATTTACAAAGGAACATGTAAAAGCCAGTCCTATGACCTTTGATACTCCCAGCCACATCAAGGATATAAAGAAAAGTCGGAATGTAGAAATGAGACAAGATTTGATGAAGATATTTCATCTGACAAAGCTGTTGACAAGTTGTGACTTCCAACTTCCCCTGTGGAGGAGGACTAATGTTACCTTCCCACCTCAAAACTAATCTGAGGAACTTCCATGGTTCCACCCAGAGTGCTTAAGTATATTTACCATAATTGGAAGACACAGAAGACTTGTGAGTGTCTCATGCCTGAAAAAATTAAAGCAACCTGTAATGGAAATGGCCACCTACAGATTCCAGCAGCAAGAAGCTGGTATCAAGTGCTGGGTTCCCGAGGGGCATAAAATAAAACAAAAGGCTATGGCAAGTATCACACTATGAAAGCTGAAAGAATCACCTTTGAAACTGGGAACAATGAAAAAAGAAAGCTCTCTATTACCACTTCTATTCAATATTGTCCTGGATACCCTAGTCAGGCAATTAGACAAGAAAAATAAATATAAGAATTCAAAAGGAAGAAATAAACCTGAGAGATGCTATGATAGTCTATGTAGAAAAACTGAAAAATTCTACAAATAATTATTCTTAATAAGAGAGTTTAGCCAGATCACAACCAAACTGCAATACGCTAGTAAAAAGCAGCAAATATAGATTTTCAAAAGATACCACTTAAAATACCAAGACTCTGACACACATAAGAATAAATCAAACAAAAGTTATATTAGATCTGTATTAGAAAATTATAAAATAAAACTATTAGAAGACATTAACAGAGTTAAATAAATGAGGAAATATATTCATACATAAGAATATGATTTTATAAGGCTCTCTCCTCACTAAATTCATCCATAAAGTCAATGAAATTTTAATAAAAATCTTAACAAGTTTTTTAAAGATATTGAACAAGCCAATTCTGAGATTTATATTGAAGAACAACAGACCAAGAATAGCCAAGGAACTTCTGAAGAAAAACAAGGAATGGGAACTCATATCAGATATCAAAATTTTTATAAATTATAGCAATTAAAATATTGTAGTTTGGGCAAAGGAGTATACAAATTGACCCCAGTAACAAGAACAGAAAGACTAGAAACAGACTCATTCCTAAATGAAAATTTGGTACATGACCAAAGGGTCATTAGATGTTGGGGGAAAGGTTGCACTCTTGAACAATTGGTTATCCATATGGAAGAAAATAAAAGTGGATTCCTTCCTTGATTAAAAAAAAATCAATTCCACATAAAGGACGGACTTAAATGTGAAATGCAATACCTTAACATATTTCAAAGAAAACATAAGAGGCTATCTTTATGCCACTGGGGTAAGGAAAGATTAAAGAAGATCACAAAATACAAACCACGCAAAGGTGTCTAAAAATAAAAATTAAAAAAAACACAAAATTAAAAATACACATCCCCTTCTGAACATCACACCTTAAGAGGAGCAATAACAATGAGACTCATGCCCACATAAGAATAACCAGTATGTATAGTGTACATAAATACTAGATTTATTGGGGTGATAGATGAAAGGGGCATTGGGAGCAGGGTGAAAAAGGTGAAGGCATCAGAAGTACAAATTGGTAGTTACAAAATAGTCATGAGGATGTAAAATAAACCTTAGGGAATATAGTTAATAACATGGTAATAACTACGTATAGTAGCAGGTGGGTACTAGACTAGTTGGGGGGATCATGTTGTAAGTTATATAAATGTCTAACCACTATGCTGTACACATGAAAATAATATAAAAAAATTGAATGTCAACTTTAATTGAAAATTTAAAAAAGGCAGGGAAAGGTGAAGGGGAATAAGAGGGTCAAATTTCCAGGTATACAACAAGTAAGCCATGGGGATGTAATATACAGCATCGGGAATACAGTCAACAATATTGTGATAGCATGGCACAGTGTCAGACGGTTGCTGGACTTATCATGGTGATCACTTCTTTAGGTATATAAATGTTGAACACTATTGTGTACCCCTGAAACTAATATAATATTGTACGTTAGCATTATTTTAATAAAAATCTTTTTTAAAAAACTAACTGGAACTTTAAGCAAACACAATCAGCTGGGAGAGTCTATGGGAAGAGATAGAGCTTATGGGAGGAGTTCTCGCACTCTACGTAATCCTGAGAACCCTAGATGAAGTACTCTATATTTGTAATAAAGCTCTATGGTTCTAAAAGAAAGAGAAAGAGGAGGAGGAGAGAGGAAAAAGGAGGAGGAGAAGAAAGGAAGAGGAAAGAGGAGGAAGGAGAAGGAGGAAGAGGTGAAGGAAGAAGAGGAAAAGAGGAGGAGGAGGATGAGAAGGAGGAAGGAGGAGGAAGGAGGAAGCAGAAGGAGGAGAAAGAAGAAGAAGAGGTGGAGGAAGAGGAAGAGAAAGAAGAACCAGCATGGTAAAAGGCCTGGAAATCTTCTCACATATACAACAGATGCATAAACTTGGGATTTTTAATTTTTCAAAAAGAGAGAAAGACTATTTACAGGGCCAATAATAATTACCTTCAACTATCTGAAGCTGCAATAATGCTTGAAGTGTGTTAAGCCATAGAAACTTATGACTGTACACCTCCAGTTTTCTCTCTTTGTAATCTAACTTCACAGGTAGCCTAGCATAGATTTTATTTAGAATTCCTGACTTGCTTATATTAACCTCCAAACCCACTTAGATCACCCTAAGTGTTATAAGATTTATGTAGTCAGTCACATCCTATAATTTTCTAAGAGTTTAACAAAAGGATTAAGATTTACACTTCCTTCCATACCTGTGTCATCTCTGATATTGATAATTGCTATACCTGTCTTTTCAGGGAGAAGCCCAGGATAATTTGCAGAACCAGGGGGCTAATCCAGCTCAAACCACCCAGGGGCTGACCAAAGCGGCCTGGAGGACTGCACTGACCTTCTCATGAACAATTCTCATTATAATACTAAAATCTCCTGGGGGGGGGGAGATTTTCCACCATTTTTGAACTTCCATGTACAAGCATGTATAGTTATGCTTTCTAACTGCGTGTGCACGGGAATGTCCCCATCTATACATGAGATGATGAAGCTCACCTTGATGTTTACACATGATTTCTTTGAATAAAGATGAATTCGATTCATGGTTCAGTAAAATGTCACTTTGGGGAAGTGACACCCACCCCACCCCTCGTGTCTTCGCCTGCCAGCACAAAATGAAGTATGTTCCTTATAAAAGTCTTCTCAGAGTTGTCTTTTGGCTAGCAACTACTGAGTAGATGGAGCTGGCTCAGTCCAATAACATCTTCTCCCGAGAAGGGACCATTATGGAAGGAACTGTTGAGTTTCTCTCTTCAACCCACCCCCTCTCCTGTGTAGGCGATGCGGAAAAAGAGGGTCAGACAGGTGTAGACCCTGACCTTGCTGGACTTTTAGAGTTGGTGGGGAGTTCTGTCTGCCCCATGGGATGAGATTGATAGATACACTCATAGGTGGCTCTTCTGTTCTCCCTGCAAAAAAGTCAGCCCAGTTCAGAAGGAAGTGGTTGAAGCAATATTTCCAGTTGGCTCGAAACCAATGGTGAAAATGCTATGAGAAGTTATCATCCACATGATCACAACCTTCAAAATCCCCACCAGACTTCTGAGTTATACATCCTTCCTTGATCTGAGAACGATTTTAAACAACCTGCTTCTTAGGAGTGGTTTTAGAAAACAGAACTGAGATGGGTAGAACTTATAAGAAGAAATATTTCAATTTGAACTTGTTAATATCAAAGAACTTATTAAAACTTGGTTGGTGCAAGTGTGATACAGTAAGCTTGCCAGACAAGTTCCAGTGGAGACCACCAATGCATAGAAAAAGGAAAGAGCATCCCTGTAGTGTCTGTGGCCTCTAATGCCCCTTCTAACAACTCTAAGGGACAATGAAGTAAATGCAGGCTTAAAACGTAACTTTATCATTTAAGGTCTTTAAGAACAAGAGCAATGCAGATGGTTTTTCACCAATATTCTTGAGTTGCAAAGTAACTTATCAAAATTGTTATGCTATTTTCTTTATATTTTTTGCTGTTAGAGAAGCCCGCAGGAAACTTACTTTCTGACAAAAACCTTAAAGAATGAAAACCACAAAAGCAAGACTATGCTTCACAAAAAGAAGAATGTTCTTACCTGGAGAATTAATCATCACTTTAAAGGTTCTGGAGACTGAGTCAGATGCCTATAGATAGAGCATAAAGCATTCTGTATGAGTAACTCATTTTATCTGCCTTTCCCCAAACTCCCATTTTGTTTGGTTCTTCTGTCAATGTCGTTTCCTGCTTTTCTGTTTTGAAAATTGCCCCTTATAAGAGAGTAGGTTGATATTAGCACTTGTCTGAATATTAGAATCACCAGGAGAGGTTTCAAAACAATCAATGATCAGGCCATACCCCAGACCAATTCAATTACAATCCCTGGAGGTGGGAACCAGAAAGGAATATTTATTTCTAAGTTCTCCAGGTGATTCCAAAGGTCAGACAAAGTTGAGACCCAGTCTATTAGCAACCAACAGTAGTTCTCAAACTTGAGCTTGCATCAGAATCCCCTGGAGGGCTTGTTAAAACAGACTGCTGGGTCCCACCCGCAGAGTTTCTGATGCAGTAGATCTGGGGTGGGGCTGAAAATTTGCATTTTTACAAGCTTCCGGCCACGTTGATGACTGCAGTGCAAGAAGCACAAGACTAAGATGTACTTTGGTCCATCTGGTTCTCAAACAGGGGGCTTTGTATGAAAATGAGTTGCTTGATAATTCCATTGTGAGGTGGATCCTCCCACATACATCAAGTCAAGTAATAAATGGTTCCTTCCCTCTAGTTATATTTCCTACTTTTAAATAGGGTTTGTGCTTTTCTTTTTCTTAAAGGAGGGCACAGCTCACAGTGCCCCATGTAGGGATCGAACCTGCAACCTTCATGTTATTACAAGCACCACGCTCTAACCAACTGAGCTAATCGGGCACCCCAGGTTTGTGCTTTTTAATAACCCAGCCAGTCTCAGCCTAGAGCTCACTTTTCAGGGCTTTAACATATTGTTATAGCCAAAGGAGATCCAGAAGGCTTTCCAAAGTTCTTACTACCCTGATAGAAACAGGTTTAAAAAAAAGGCATAATCTAAAACCCACATTGCCACTTCTTTAAGGGCAAGATAAAATATACATATGCATATACATACATATATATATAGTCACTTTCTTTTTATAATAATATTTATAACGAAAATAATGAAACTACATTTTTTAAGTGTAACAGTTAATCTTGCCATTGTCCTGAAAGTCAGATCCCTGCTGTTTGAGATGGACAAACCCACAATATGCCCAGGAATACACCCTTCTCCACCTATCTCCTAGGGAATTCCGGAATGCTGAAGAAAAATGCAGGGTGCATTTGCTTTTCTCATCTGCTTCTAGCATTGATAGTGTTTTGAAGGTTTCTTTATTGAAGAACAGTGGGAACCAAAAAATTAAGTTACTCCTGCTAAATTTGTACAATCAGCCTCAGCAACCTGGCCACATCCCTGAATCTATCTTTTCAAGTAGTTCTGGCCTCAAGTTTCAGATTCATGCAATTTATCTGGTTTGGACAATCGTCAGGTTGTTTCAATAGCAAACCCTATGATTACAGTGCCAAGATTATTATTTTCTTTAAATTCAAAGAGAAGACTTCCATTTTACCTACTTTATATTCAGCATTTGCTGCCATATTCTCAATGTCTTCATTGCCTTTCAGTCTTCTTTCAAGTTAGTAGAAGCTAATGAAATTCAGGAAGAACAACATAAATGCAATCTCATCCCTGAGGAAAAATGCAGTCCTTCATTTTGCCTAAGATTGAAAGCCTCAACTCTTGTTCCTTGAAAATGTGCTTGCAGACCATCTTCATCATTACCTTCATTCTATTCTGGATAAAATGAGAAAATATGTGTGAAGTACTTGAAAGAGCTCAAAGCACTGTACAAATATAAGGGGAGGTTATTACCGTGTTTCCCCAAAAATAACACCTATCCAGACAATCAGCTCAAATTTGTCTTTTGGAGCAAAAATTAATATAAGACCTGGTATTATATTATATATATTATATTATATTACATTACACTACATTACTATATTATATTATATTATACCTGGTCTTATATTATAATAAAATAAGACTAGGTCTTATATTAATTTTTGCTCCAAAACACGTATTAGACATGATTGTCCAGCTAGGTCTTATTTTCAGGGAAACAGGGTATAATATCCAGACACAGGCTGCTGCACAGACACGTGATTCTCTTCCACAATGATTCAAGGGTTGATAAGTCTTCTTACAACTGGTCCAAGAGTGGTAGTCATTTATCTGGCTCTTGCCCTGTGCTACACGGAGTTAGGGGTAGGGATTCACATGGAGACTTAAAACTAAGTACTGTTTCATGATCTTTAGAGTATCAAACCAGAATTGGGTCTATAGTTGACCTCATATTCACCTGGGCAGAGCTAGGAGTCTTTTTTGTTTAAGGCCTGAATCTAGCTGGCCTCACGTTATAATCAAATTTCTAGAGGAGGAGAGGTGCATCAAATTCAATGCTCTTAATTTATACATGGGCCAGAGAAATCCAGGGACATAAATTGACTTTCCCAGTGTTTTGCAATGACTTAGACCAAGCAGGTACTCTATAACAGTCCTGATGCAGCTTCATATGCAGAATCATACTATCTTTAGCTAAAATATACTGGTCGTAGGTCCAATGATTAGTAGATAGGTAGAAAGACAGATTCTTTTAACATGATATTTACGTATGCATATAGGAAGCTGGTCTTAACTCTGAAGATTTTGTTGATATGTCTTTTAAAAACAGTTTGCAAAGTACTTTCATCTGTGGTAAAGTAGACTTTGTACCCATTAATAATTCACAAAGCTCAGCAAATGGAGCAGAGAACAAACCTGATCATTAGTGGAAACTACTGTCAGCACTAATAAAAGTAATTAACAATAATATTTAAGTTTTTACTTACCAATTCATTGGCAAGGGATTTAAAAAATTTGTTCCATTGTTTTAAATATCTTAATTTCCAGGAAAGCTTAACCACAGAAACTTTTTAAAAGAGGTTAGAAACTCAGGAAGTGTGGTTCATCATTTTCCATAGCTTACTTTTTTCATTATAATACATTTTTCCATTTTTAATTAAATGAATAAAATAGCTGTGTTGCCTGTGAGATTATATACATTTGCCAAATAAAGCTGCAGACATCTCTCTTCTTAACGTGCTTAGAGAAGACTGCTATGCTGTCTTTTAAATAGACACACTTTCTTCACTTATCTTGTTTTGAATTTGTACAGGCTTATAAAATCACAACAGATGTTTCCTGTGGGTACCGGGTACCAAATAAATTATACATTAGTTTCCTGTTGGTTTTCTATCTTAGCAGACATCAGCTTCTTCTGAACTCAAAATTGGGTAAGACAAAATCAACTTTATTTTCTATCTTCTCTATAGTCCTGCATGGAGAATGAAGGTCAAGCCAATGACAGTAATCTTGGTATTCAGAACTTTAAAAAAATTTTTTTAAAGGAAAGAGTTGATTAACTGCCCATGTCCCATTGCATCAAAGTCGAAACATTAATACACCAATAGGCATTTACTCTGTGCTGAGCACTATCAAGGACAGAGAATGATAAGACATTGTCTCAAATTCAGGAGGCTACCATTGAAAGTAACCAAGTTCAACACAAGAGTGATACATTGAGGGGAATGATGGAGTTTCTCTCTCCGAAGTTTGCAAAGCATTTTCAGTAGGTAGGGAATTAGATATAAACAAAATGGCCACTCAAGTTTCCTTAAGTCCTAGAGTCAGACTTTATCCAGTTAAAAGTTGTGGGGATTTGAAATATTAGGCTAAAAATACTAAATTTCAGCCGTGATACATGAGTTGCAAGGGACAACTTTGAAATAGATTCTGCCATGCCTATGTATGATTAAAATCATCTGGTATAATGATTGCACTTAGAGAGGAAGAAAGTGAGAAAGTGCCAAGGATGAAGTCCTCAACGACTCTCCAAGAGGTCTGCAGATGATGGTGCAAAGAAAGGGGTCTCGGGAATGACTGGTTGATGTGAGCCTTATAGAAAGAGTGGTTTCCCAACGATAGCTGTCGTGCCAGGCGGCCTGTGGGGTCTCTTCTCCCACTCCCCACATAAGAACTCAGGACATGGTGAGGCCAAAAAGGAACACCCACGGAGCCATAGGGAGGGGAGTCATACCACTATATTCTGACCGGCGGCATCCGCCTCTCTGCAATCCGCTCTTGCTAGCCCCCATTTTTTTTCTGCTAGCGTAGCCACGGCAGTTATATTAGTGGCCAATGTCTTACAGGTTACAGCTGACGGCCAACTAGCCACAGCTGCTGGCCATCTGATCACAGTTGATGGCCATTTACTACCCGAGCCAGCACCTTTCTATGTGAGGCCGAGAGCCTGGAAACTGCTTTTGGGGGCTTTGTTCCCACAACAGTGAAAGTGCAATAGCCAAGCCACCTCTCCATCCTGGGTCTCGGAGGAGTAGTTATCATTAATTAATAGCACCTACATGTCTGTAGTTTAAAGGAGGAAAAGGAGAAGCGGTGATTGTGTAACTAGATTAAGGGCATTCATTTACAATGGAACCATGTGCAAGAGGGGAGACAGAGAAGTGTTAAAAGATGAGCTAGCAGGGGAATTTTTAGCAGGGGAATTCTAGACTAAGGGCCAAGACAGTCCCAGACTCGATATAGGAAATACGAAAGAGGATGGAGAAGTAGGGGTTGTACCTTGGGTGAGTGAGAAGCAGAGTTACCTGGAGATATAACCAGATGGCCCCTCCTACCATGTTTCCCTGAAAATAAGACCTAGCCGGACCATCAGCTCTAATGCGTCTTTTGGAGCAAAATTTAATATATTATAACATATTATATTATATAAGACCCGGTATTATATTATATTGTATTAGATTAGACCCAGTATTATATCATATTATATTATACCTGGTATTATATTATATTAATTATATTATATTATATTATATTGTATATGTTAAAGACCCAGTCTTATATTAAAATAAGACCAGGTCTTATATTAATTTTTGCTCCAAAAGATGCATTAGAGCTGATGATCCAGCTAGGTCTTATTTTTGGAGAAACATGGTATGCGCTCATTAACTACCCAAGCCTGGAAAGGCTTATGTTTCCCAATTTATAAAGAGGTGAGGCTGTTTGACAGAGACTGACAAGCCAAGAACTGAAAACTTGTCTCATTTATGATCATAGAGGACTCAGTAAGTGTTTACAATGTAGATCATATCTTCAAAACTGTTCACATCTGAGCCCAAGGAACACATACCCTTTTCACTTTTCCACTTCACTATTTAGGCAACTCCCCTCCCCAAATCTAAAGAGCCATCATCACTGTCATTTATAACTATAAAGATGGTGATGATGTGAGAGCCTAGAAATTATCATTGTTGGTCTGACCCAGGTTTTGCAAGTATGGCTTTGGCCTGGCCCTGTCACTTTGGAAATTGCTTGTCACTTCTCAATGCAAAGTGTAAATTGTGGCAGTTGCAATTGGAGCAAAGAATCTCTTGCTGCTTATCATAAAAATTGTTTGTTCTGAAGTGTGTTCTGCAAGCCAGCTTTTTTCTAAAAGTTGCCCATTATTTCTTGAATTTTAACCACTTTGTTCTAACAAGTAAAAGGAACAATAGGCCAAGGAATGAGTGCCTACAGAGCTGGTGACAACCTGGCCTCCTTCCCATCAACTGAGCTAACATCCCAGACTGAAGCCTCTCCTAGTTTCTGACACATACCCAGGTTTGAGATCTACTGGCCCAGACACATAGCTGAGCTTCTGTGGCAAATGGCATTTCCTTGACCACCTGAGATCTTATGTCTTCCCCACCAACTGCAACCCAGGACAATACCTGAGCATACCTGTAACCTGATCCACAGCTTCCTTGCCATCACTCTTATTTTCTTAGTGGTCCAATATGCATTAATTGCCTTCCTCAGCTCTCACTCTCAATATTTCCCACTCTAGTACAGAAGACTCAGACCAGGAAAAATATAGGGGCTGCACCTGAGAGTGAATGCCACCTTAATTGTTGCACCCTGGGCACTTCCTTTGCTTTGTCCTAGTCTTGGCCTTGGGAAACCACATCCTGATCTACAGACCATTCAGCAGGATCTTGATTCCCTATGTATTGTTAGTTGTTGCTCTGTAACAAACCACCCCTAAAATTCAGTGCCTTGAAATAATCATTTATTTATTCTGTTTCCCTGAAAATAAGACCTAGTCGGACAATCAGCTCTAATGTGTCTTTCAGTGCAAAAATTAATATAAGACCCAGTCTTATTTTACTGGGTCTTATATAATATAATATAATATAATATAATATAATATAATATAATATAATATAATATTATAATATAATACCGGGTCTTATATTAATTTTTGCTCCAAAAGATGCATTATTGCTGATTGTCCATCTAGGTCTTATTTTAGGGGAAACAAAGTATATCATGATTCTGGGGATGGGCAACTTCAGCTGAGCTAGGTTGGAAAATTCTTCTGGTCTCAGCCAGGCTCCCTCGTGAAACTTTGCTCAGCAGTGAATGGACTAAGTGGCTCACTTCTGGGGGTCGACTAGCTGTTGACTGTATTCCTCAGATTGCCTCCATTAGGTCTCTCATCCTCCAACCAGAGCTTGTTCTCATGGAAAGTAGGTAAGGTTCCCAGACAGAGAGAACAGAAATGCACAATACATGTTGATGCCTAGGCTCAGAAATGAGACATAGTTATTTCTGCTACGTGCTACTGGCCAAAGGGAATCATGAGGCCAGCCCAGATAAAGTGTGGGGAACTAGCTCTGCCTCTTGATGGAAGGAGATGTAGTCACATCACAAAAGGCCTAGATACAAGAAGGGGTGAAGAACTATAGCTATTTTAGTCATCAATCTACCACACCTTGCCTAGCTTTGCCTTGGTTATGTAATGGTGACACTATATCTTCTATTTTGAGATTTAAACCTCTAGTGTAATTCGACTTAACAGTGTAGTTTAGCGTGGGACTTTCTGAAAGTTTTTCTTTGCTTTTCTTCCTTCTTGCGAAAACTTAATGACTCTGTTTACTATACATTTACTATGCAGACCAGTTTCTATGATTCTGTTTACTTCAGACCATATGCATACCTGAGTCGATGACTGGAAAGAAGTTTTACATTTGCATAAGATCCACTCCTATCCCTGAAACAAACCAGCCTCTGGGAAGCGCTGTTTTCCAGGAATTTCCTGACCAACTTCTCCTTTCCTTTGTTCTGCCTCTCCACACATGCCTATAAAACCTTTTGGCAGTGCTGGGGTGAGGGGAGGTGGCCTTTGGACAGGAGGCCACCATCCTCCCAGAAGGCCGGCATTCTGAATAAACCTGCTTTTCTTCCCACCAACCTCGCCTCTCAAGTTCTGGCTCTCGTGTGATGAGCAGCTGGACCTTTAGCATGATAACAGGCCTCTTCCCCAGGACTGGCCACTATTTTCAAACTTAATTCCACAGAGTATGGTTCCACTGCATATAGATAGATATCTAATAAATTGGATAATAGCCAACTGCTTGGCAAGTTTCAACCTACATCTAGATCCCAAACTTCCAGTATGAATTCATTGATATCAAAACTTCTAGAAGTTGAACTGAGATTATAGCATTCCTTTGGCAGTGATCCTAGACTGGTCTAACCTCTCTGAAAAGCTAGTATCCATGTCAATTTCACTTCCATCCTCCCCACCCCAATGCTGTCCTTGCCTTCTCTTTTTCATGAAATTTCTCCTCTTCCCCTGAAGGACACTGGTACCTTACCCAAGTCTGCCTGAATGACAACAGTTGTCAAATGATGCTGGAACAACTGGGTATCCATATGCAAATGAATGAAGGTGGACCTTTCTCTCATATCATATACAAAAACCTACTCAAAAAGGAACAAAGACCTAAATGTAAGAGCTAAAATTATAAAACTCTTAGAAGAAAACTTAGGGATAAATCTTTATATGATCTATGACTTGACAAAGGATACTTAGATGTGACACAAAAAGCACAAGCAACAAAGAAAAAAGTAGTAGATAAATTTGACTTCAAAATTAGAAAATTTTGTGTATCAAAGGACACCATCAAGAAGATGAAAAGACAACCCACAAAATGGGACAAATGTTTGCACATCCTGTATGTGATAAGGATCTAAGTCTCCAGAATATATAAAGAACCTTTACAAGTCAACAACAACAAGACAAATAACCCAAGCAATGGCAATAAATTTTAGTGAACTGCTAACCGCCCCTGCCACAGCAGAAAAGTCCAGAACTTGTGCCTTTCTTGGGGCTGAGTCACCCAGAGTTTTCCTGGATAGCCTGGATTAAACAAAAGATTGGAGTGGATAGGGCTAGTTTCTCCCTGTGGTATTTTGACCCCCAATTCATCACAACTTTCTGCATCCATACCCTTGCAAGGGCCTCCACATGGGAAGAATATACTTCCCTGCCCCTTGACTGTCATTTTAGCCATGGGACTTGCCTTGGCCAATAAAATGAGGCAGAAATGATAGTGTGCTAGTTCCACGCCTAGGCCTTAAGATGATCTATGTCTTTATGCTTTCTATTGTGTATTTTACTATCACAAGAATAACATGCCTAGGCTGCCCCACTGATCTCAGTAGGAAGATGAGAGACACATAGAGCAAAACCAAATTGCCCCAGCTAAACCCAGCCTAGATTAACCAATCTCCAGTCAACCCCTAAATTTGTGAGCCAAATATCCACTTTTTGTTTGCTGAGATTTTGTGGTTCTTATACAGCATGGCTGTATCTATAGTGAACTGATACACCACCCCAGCTCCATCTCACCACACTTAATCATCACATGGCCAAAAGTGCCCTCAGATATGCCTGGTTGGGGTCAACACTTTCAGCCATCTTCTTCAAGCTAAATGCCCTGCTGATTCTCTGGTAAAGCCAAATGTGAGCTGCATTCTAGAATCTGTGGATGCCCAACAAGAAAGACAAACATTCCTCCTTGCCGGCTTGTTAGGTACACGATGCTGCTAACTGCACCATATTCAGAACCTCATGACTCCTAATACATTCCACAGAAGAAGCAGATGTCATCTTGACAGGATTTCTTTGTTTTCTCAATAGATGCTACAAGAGCTGCCCATACTCTCTAGAGCAGGCAATTTATCAAGAGATCGAGATTATTCATTGTGTTTTATTAATACATTTTATGCAGTCATACTGATTTCAAACAAAGGTATCTTCTTCTGTCTAATTGTTTTTGCCTCTGATCTGACGGGAACATTATTTTAGAACAATTGTATCAATCCAAAATTTATCTTGACTATAAAATGTAAAGAGACTACACAAAGTGCTTCTACCTATAATGAAGTGTCAAAAACTTCCTGAATCTGACAGCTTTATACCCCAAAATTGAGAATAACATTTTACCTATTCCCCCCTCTGCAATGTCATTTTCCTTTTTAAGCAGGAACACATTAGATGCCACGGAATTCTCAGAAGAATATAGTAAAACCAGATTAGGCTGCAAATCAGCCTAATATTTTTAAGCAGGCAAGTGGCATGTTCAGATGTTATCAATATGATCATCTCTGAATTGCCCTTACCCTCCCGTTTCTACCAACAAAAGTCCCTCCTTCTTTGTGAAACCACGTTCACTTTGTGAAACCCTCCCTTTGAACCACTGAATGCAGTAAGCAAACAGAGGTACAGATTGTTGGAGAGTCTCAAGAAGTTTGAATCATTTACATTATTGCAGCCAATAGAATGTACCTCCAGACTTCCAACTCCTGGGGGTCTGGGCCCCAACTGCTGTGCTCTGAAAGTCTGCTTTTGTGTGGAGCCACATCTCCCACAGGCTCCTCCAAGCCAATGATTGAGCATGGCAGGGGTACTAAGTAATGTAGGCTCACTCCTAGGACACAGGGAATACCTCTGATGGCCAATGTTAGCTGGATGACACTCTGACAGCCTTGCCAAACCTTTCTTTAACTGTACATCAGCCTAGGATGCTTCCACCCAACCTCTCACTCTCCCCTTCGCTCCGGGTCACAGCTGCACTGTGATCTGATGATTCTCCTAGCCTTGCCCAGCTCACTTGTCATTTTCTCTCACAGGCATCTCTCTTAATAAAAGACTTGCATATTTAATCCTGTCTTGACATCTGCGTTTTAGAGGACTGGGACCAACACATACATACGCCTATCTAGCTTTTGGGCCAACTTCTCAGACGAGAATGTTCTCTCTTTTCTTAAGAAAACCTCCTCTTAAGAAAACCCAATGAATTTTCTGGCTGGCCTACTACAGTAGTGCCTCGGTTTTCGAACATCTCTGTTGACGAACATTTCGGTTTACAAATACCATAAATTTTACAGATCTATGGTATCATTAGATAGTAAAATTCATGTTAAAGTTGCAGTTTTAGGGGTTTATTTTAAAGATCTGGAATGGATTAATCCATTTTGCATTACTTTCTATGGGGAGACCGGGCCTCGGTTTTCGAACGTTTCAGAACTTGAACAGTCTTCCGGATTACGTTCGAAAACCGAGGTACCACCATATTAGATACTCCACAGTTGCTTATTATAATGTCTCTATGGTGAAGACTGTTTCCCAGAGGAGAAGGTCCTTCAATTGGTGGGAATGAGAGGGTAAGAGCAATTCAAGGGCTGGTAAATACCTGAGCAGGTTGGTTAACATTCAATCATGCCACAACACCACTTCAAAATTCTGCAGTATCCTCATTTGCAGACAACAAAGTCCAAACTCCTTGATGTGATATACAACTCTTTTATGAGAGCTGAAATGTTTCATAAATGGTCCCAATTACCTTCCTAGTCCCCCCACCTCCTGTCACTTTCCAATGCTATCCTCCAAGCACCTCCATTCTTACTATCAAATTCCCAAAGAATTCAAATGACATTTGAGGAAAAAGAGCTCCTCCCCTGCTTCATCACAATAGTGGCAAGATGTATGTGGGGGAAGGAAGGATAGCATTGATTGGCTAGGAAGAATAAGGGAAGAAGAATTAGCATGTGACTATAGCCCAACATTTATGCATTCTCAACCTGTCTTTTTAATTAAGGCAGCTGATCATTTCAACATAGTTTGTCTTTTTCCTACAAAAATAACATTTTCCCCTGGTTACTAGTCTCCATATTGACAAATACCTGTATTCCAAACGATTTTTAGTTAGCAAGTCAGGAGAGCAGCATTTTTATCAGTCTGTAGTAGAATGACCAAAATATGCTAATATTGACTTACATAACCAATGTGCAGGGGCTACCTGAATGAAAATTTTTAGTGGGACCTCATCTTGGACCCTGCCTGAGCCCTGAAACTTTATCTTGGATGCCCTGTGCCAGCCTATCAAGGTTTGGTCAACATTTAAGACTCTTACTGCTCTGTTGGAATGACATATTCCATATCTCTCCATTTTCTGATGTCACCACTATCTCTACCCTGAATTTCCAAAGCCACATTTTTTTCTGTGCCCTAATGACAGACTCCTTGTTCCTGTCCAATTGGTTCTTTTTTTAAAAAAAAAAGTTATTAAATTTATTGGGGTGATATTGGTCACCCTCATATAGGTTTGAAGTGTACCTTCCTTTAATACATCATCTATACATCACATGGTGTGTTCACCACCCAGTGAGTTCTTGACTCTTTCTTGGTTCTTGGTCTGTACTATTTTTGCTACTCGATCTATGATTGTTCAGCCCATCAGTCCAAGCACACAGGGCACTATGGCACTATACTAGTCAAATGGTTCCAGATCAGGGTATGGAATACTCTAAAACTAGAACTAGGCAGGAATTTGGAAGGAAATTGGAACAAATGCTATGCAATTGTTCCTGAGTCATTTTTCAGCACCATCCCATTCCTCCCATAGAAACTTATCTAGTAACAGTAAGAGTATCTGCTGCATATCCAAGGCTCAAACACCACCCAGTCATCTGTGAATGAGGCCTCAACACAGTGTATGGGCCTGGAAAGATCAGAGAATAAAAACAGATCTTAGGGAAATGTTTCTTCACCAGAGCCTTTATCCAAGAAATATTTCTCCAGAATATGATCCATAGAAACATAGCTCCATAAGTCATTAAGAGGTGCTGTATAAAAGAAACTTTATTTCCATTGTCAAATGAGTCTGGAAAACTGTGGCTTAACAAAGTTAGTGATTTTCTTCACTACAGGACTTCTCAGAGCTTTTACTTCACTAATAAGGCATTATGAATCAGCAAGAAGTAGATACAGGGTGAAGCAATTACCAAACTTATTTGGCTATGGAAGACATGTTTTGCTTTGCCTTTTTTTCAATGAACACCTATTGATGTCTTGCATAGCCTAGTGTTCAGAGGGTCATGATTTGAGAAACACTATTCAAAGATAATGCCTCTCAGTCACAGATGGGTTACACAGGGGAATAAAAATGATGAAAGATAGTTTCTGAAAAGCCATGTTTCTCCCCTACCCTGAGTGACCCCATACAGTCCTTCCCCCACATGGGAAATTGATATAACTCTGGGTTTCCACACTTTTGGCAAAATAGTTTGGCTAGAGTGACCTTGAGAAAGTTACAAACCTATTAAGGCACAGTTCCTTCATTTATGACAACTGGCCATAAAGATATATCTTCCCACTTTAGTTCCCAAAGCTACAAGAATTAATGGAGCCATTCCTAAGGAGTGATGTGAATTCCTTGGAGAAAGTCTCTGTGTAAATACAAGGTCTTGTCATCTTAAATTTTGTGGATTTATGCCCTGGACTACACAGTGACAACCGTGCAGAGAAAGCGATCCGTTATTTTTCAAAGCCATAGAAGTCTGATCAACATATTAGCTTTTCAGCCATTGTCATTTATAAATAGCACCCTCCCAAACACTGCCTTTTCACATGAAATTCATATTTCTTCCTCTGTGAACTGAGAAGATGTGACAGCAATGTACCCATGAAAGCCAAAACTCTTTAGTAGCTCAGTATTAATATTTCTAAGGGATAGAAAATGTAAAGGACTTCCAATGTGGAATGCATGTATATTACATTTACTTCCACAATAGAGGGAGGGCCTTTGAGACCTAATTCTTAAATGTTTAATTGCATGAAAGGAAAATTGAAGCAAGATTTCAAATTATCTTGGAATAAAAATACAGTAACTACGTCAAGGAATAAAAAATGTTTTGGTGGTATGGATGTGGGGTATTTGAAACACTGGTTCAAACTGACTTATAATTTTTACTGCAGACAAGTTTTTTGTATGTTAAAAAGTGAGCAAGACAAAAGAAGTACAGATAGGGTGATCATAAGCGTGAAGATGTCCTTTTTAAAAAGTAGCAGCAACAGAGATAGAAGACACATGATGTTGACTGACTAACGTAAACGTAGCCCATGTCGTGTTGGTTGAAGATGATCATGAACTAAGTGGAATGCCTGGCTCAGAGAAAACAACTGGTTACATTCACATTGCAATTTTTCAGAGACTCTTGTGCTTTGTACCTAAATTTATTCTTGTGTCTTACCTGCCTCAGGGAATCCTTTGGTAGAGCTAAGTTCTTTTTTCTATATAAATGTATCCTTCCCACCTTGAGAACTGCCATCTTCATCACAGTCTTTCCTCTGCCCAAAAGGCTTTTTATCTTGTAACCTATAATTTTCCTTTTGTTCCCACTCTACCTCACGAAAACTTTCTCAACCCTTTGGAGATAAAATGACAACTGAGTAGTTTAAAAAAAAAATATCTCACGGTCTCTTCATTTTTTCTTAAAAACACTCACCCAGTTTTGACTTGAGGGCAGTTCTTAAACTCTGCCTTGTCATATCTGCATGTACCTCAAAGTATTGATATTAATCTAAAATCCCAAATTGCCCCTTAAGAATGAATAGTAGTTTTAAACATTCATTCTATTGCTTTTGATTCTGTGAAGTGTCCCAATTAAATAGTTGCATGGCCTGTAAGAATCATGAGATGATGCAGGTGGAGATGAGTGGTGCTTAGGGAATTTTCAATCTTAGCCTATTTATGTAATCTCTCTGACCCCATTAAATTTCAAATATACAACCTGTGATTAATTAATAAGGCAAAGTAGTGTGATACTAGCATAAAAGATGTATGGGCAGAGCTTTCTGGAAACGTCCAGAAGGTGGCCAGTCACTTCACATGAAAAAGTTAAAGGAGACCACTCAAGGAAAGTGATGTGTTTATCCCCATTATCTCCCTGTACATCATGTTTCTATGCAATGAAGTTCTATGTATTTCTATTAAGGTCAAAACAATATAAGTAAACCCTCAACTAAATATAAGTATTGTTTTGACCTTAATTTCCAGTTAAATTTATGCTACCCCTTTAAACTGTAAAATCAAAGTTCTACTTCTGACTCCCACTTGTGATGTAGGGAGTTAAAAGGAGTATTGCTTCCATGATCATAATGAAAAAATAACCAAACTTCAAATTTATGACTTTTCCCAAACCCATCAGAGAGTTGAAGTCACAGAACCACCAAATGGAAGAGCAAGCAGCCCTTTCCTACACTGCTCATGGGAATGCAAAATGATAAAGCCACTTTGGAAAACACTTTGACAGTTTCTGATAAAGTTGAACATACTTGTATACCTAGTGCATGTATCAGCAGTCACTCGTAGATATCTACCTGAGAGAAATGAAAACTTCTGTTCGCACAAAAACCTGCACATGAATGTTGACCGCAGCTTGATGCATAATCACCAAAACCTGACACAACCCAGTAGTCTTTCAACCAGTGGATGTATAAACAAATTGTGGTACCGTCGTACAATGGAATACTACCTAGCAATAAAAAAGAATGAACTGTTGATACACACAACAACATGGATTAATTTTAGTGCATGTTGCTGATTGAAAGAAGCCAGAACCAAAAGGCTACACACTGCATGATTCCATTTATATGATATTCTGGAAAAGACGAAACTATAAGAATGGAAAACAGCTGTGGTTGTCAAGGGTCGAGGGGTTGGGGAAGGGTGACTATGAAGACAAAGCAAAAAGGAACTTTTGGAGTGATGGGACCATTTTGTAAGGGACTTTGGTGGTGGATCCACGACTCTGTGTCAAAACCCATGGAACTGTACACTACAAAGACTGAAATTTACTGTATGTAAGTTAAATTTTTGAAACCCTCAACTAGGATGTGAGAGAGAACATGGAGCCACAGCTGTTTTCCATTCTTATAGTTTTATCTTTTCCAGAATATCATATAAATGGAATCATGCAGTGTGTAGTCTTTTGGTTCTGGCTTCTTTCATTCAGAAAAATGCACTTAAGATTAATCCATGTTGTTGTGCATATCAATAGTTCATTCTTTTTTATAATAAATCAAACTGTATTACAAATGAGTCACATAACCACCCTGAAGGTAGTGAGGGGAAAAAAAAGCTGACCTAAATCACTTTGGAAAACCATGTTTTGACTGGATACTGTAACACTAAAGGCAAAAAGAGCAGTACGCAAACACTATACTCCATTTGGTAAATTTGTTTTGCACAGTGTTATGGGTTATCAACTCTGAAACTATTTAAGTGAAATAAGTAAATATATTGTAGAAAATGAGAGCCAGGTTCTCGCTGTCAGAGCAAGAAATTACAAATAAAGAAAGGGGGAAGGCTAGAACAAACTCTACAGTGCTAGACTGGAGTCAGAAATATCAGTATGGACCCATGATTTAAATTTATATATCATATATAGATATGATACATAGAGAGATAGATAATACAGATTATATGTACAGATAAATAGATAAATAAATAAATATAGACGTGTATGTATATGTATGACACCCCAGTATCATTGTTTTCATTTAAGCACCCAAATCTTGGTTTCTAAATACCATTCTCCAATAAGAGGGACTAGGGCTCTTTGAAGATCCCAGGGGTTCAGCAAGAAAAATACAAGATGAACCTAGAGCATGTTTTGGAGCCAGAAAGTAAAGAAGTGCTCAAAAAAAATCAGAAAATAAAAAAGTATGAGGGCATATTGAAAGGGCATAGGAGCCAAACTGAAAAATCTCCTAATGGCCAAAGTTGGAGCAACTTGAACAACAAAATAAATAATGATAGTATTAGAATATAAACCTGAGAATAAATAAATATCCATGAGTCCATGATGATATAGATAAATAACTGAATAAATAAACAAACAGGGGAGAAGAGGCAGATGTCCCATAAAGAATTCTAATTAAGTAATATAGTAGAAATGAAAATAGAAAACAACCATTAGAACACCACAGTAGTAATTGCTGCAAGCAAGATCCAGCAATGAATGCAAAAATTAGTTTGCAAAAGTTTAAGTAGACACAAAATATTTGCTAAGTCTCAAAGTATCTCTCCAAAATATTTAGTAACTACAAAAAGAAAAATAGTAACTTTATAGTCAAGGTCAGCCACGTGATCAAGATTAACATCACCAATAATACATCTAAACATCATGTACCTTCCAATACGATATACTGAAGAGGGCACATCCTCTCTGTGGGATCCTTCCCAAAAATGCATAACTTCAGTCTAATCATGAGAAAATATCAGGCAAACCCAAACTAAGGGACGTCCTACAAAATGACTGGCCAGTACTCTTTGAAAGTGTCAGGTCATGAAGGACAAGGAAACACTGGAAATGACACAGATTAGAGGAGACCTAGGAGACAAAGCTAAATGCAATATGAAATCATAGGTTATATACTGGAAGAGAAACAAAAGGATATAAGGGAAAAAATTAATGGAATCCAAATAAATTCTGTAGTTTAGTTAACAGGACTGTACTAAGGTTAACTTCTCACATTTTATAATTGTTCTATGGTGATGTGAGATGTAACATGAGGGGAAATTGGGTGAAGGATACACAGGAACTCTATACCGTTTTTGCAAATTATCTGTAAGTCTAAAATTATTTCAAAATAGAAAATTAAAAAACAATAGAAAAAGTCAGAGGTGTAATTCGTAAGCTCCCATGATTGTCTTTGCCAACGATGGCCCCACTTGCTCTTTCAGAACCTTGCCACTCCCCTCAAACCTGGGTAAGATTTTATGACATCAGTGAATAGAACAGCAACTTCATGACTTCTGAATCTAGGTCCTAAAAGGTGATGCAGCTTCTACCTGGTGCTCTGTCTCCCTCTCTAGATACTCACCCTTGGAACTCAGCCACCATTTTGTGAGGAAGCCCAGGCCACATGAAGAAGTCACATGCAAATGTTTTGGCTGTAAGCCAACATCCAGACCTCTGAGTATGCCTTCAGATAATTCTAGCCCAAAGCCTTCAAGCTGTCCCATCAGTCACTGAGTGGGGCAAAGGCATGCTGTCCACACTGAGCCCTGCTCAAACTGCATTTGAAAGCATAAATTATTGTTGTTATTGTTTCAAGCTACTAAGGCTTGGGTGATTAGTTATGTAGCAAAAGATAGCTGGAATAGCTGCCCTAAACTGGTATGATTAGAAGATACTGGGTTATATCCATTTCATCCCTTAAAACAAAGCTTGACTCACAATAGCAAAAAGAGAACTCACAGATGGAGTGAGTTTGGTAGCATTTTGCCTTTTTGTTTCTACAGTGATTCATTTTCCAACACAGTATTCCTTTCCAAAAGAGATCAATATGACAGGGAGTTATTGGGACATATCCTAAGGGCATATTAGGCTTATGTTTTACTAGGTCTTATTCTATGCACATCCATATTAAAGTCTACCTATTCACTTTCAGAACTAAATCATCCTATTTGTCAGTGAATAAGGAGCAAAGTGATTAGTGTCCTCAATTTCTCCCTTTCCTCTGTGCCCTTTAAGTTCAAACTAATAATGTCCTGGTTGATATGGGTTCTTTCCTTCTAAGTAGAGCTTGGACCACACCAATAACCATCATTTGCTTGCAAAGGGATGTTTCAATGGTCCTCAATTGGATTTTTTCTTAAATTTGTCGACTTGCACACTAAGAATTATGCTGAAAGTAAAAAAGCATGATACATCAACTTAGTAAAATATACTTATAATAAAGATGCTAAATAATAGGTCAATAAACAGCTTAGGAATATTTGAGAACCTCTTTTCCTTACAGAGCTCCTAACTTAATTTCATGATTAAGCTAAATTACTACCTTGATCTTAAAGAAATTGCAAAATAAATTGTAACATCTTTGACATATTAACATGGAGAAAATAAAACAGAGAATTACCAATGCTTATTTTTCTTCTTGATATAATTAAGGAACAGACTACTGTTCTAGGGGTATATATTACAAAATTATTTTGTTCTTGTCTATTGAATTAAAGTGAAGCATGTTTCAACATACCTTCTTTGACGTCACTGTTCCATCTGAGCACACATCAATTTCTTGTTTCTTTCTACTTTGAGAGCCAGGAAAACAGAGTTATCAAAACACCATTGAGTTTTGAGTCAGAAATACCTGAGTTTGAATCCTGGCTCTCTGACACCTATTTGCTATGTCAGTGGTTCTCAAAATTTTAATATGCATCAAAATCACGGGGAGGGCTTGTTACAGCACAGAAACTGTGATCCAACCCAAAGGTTTCTGAATCATAGAATTTTATTCTCAGATTCTACGGCTGAAAAAAAAATTGGGAACTTTCTACCTATACCATAAATATTCATTTCCTTTCCTTATATCAGTTAATACCTATGAAACAGATTCAAGATCCCTTTCCACAATTCTGCAACCCAATTATTTCAGAAGACACAACTTCTGCTTTTTCTCTTAAGTTTGGTTCAAATTCATTTGGCAAGAAACCTGATCTATTAACACTGTTCATTTATTACATATTGTTTTATTATATCTATCTATTTAGATAGATTAGATATAGATAGATATAGATATAGATATAGATATAGATATAGATATAGATATAGATATAGATATAGATATAGATATAGATATAGATATAGATATAGATATAGATATAGATATAGATGTATAGTTTGGTACAGCTCTGGACCCACCCCACTAGAGTTGTTTTGTGTTATACAAACTACAAACCATGTTACCTTTCTAAAATGAGGGGAAAATGTCTGAATTCTGAAGTCTTGGCTCTAAATGTTTTGGATAAGGAACTGGGGGCCTATCTTTAGAACTTCAACATATTTACATATTTTTGACTTATTTAACTGTTTTCAGCTTTCTCAACTTGATTATAAACCCCTCAAGAGCAGAATGGTGTCTTATGTGGCAACCCTCACATCACATAGTGCATACTGAACCTAAAGCATGTGCTAAATAAATAACCACTGGTTTAAACTTGTCAACCCTAATAAGATCTGAGTAAAAGATTCATGTGATTCCACACTGTGATCGTCAAGAAGGAAAAATGGATCAAAAACATTGCAAGGCTCTCAAAATTATAATTCTGACTAGAATCCCCATAATCCCAAATAATTCTGACCAAAAAAAATTGTGGCAATGACATTTCTGCTCCTCTTCGCCTTTGTTACACATCATATCTAAAGTATTGACACTGCACCTTGTTTCCTCTCACCTTCTTAAGGACCTGTACCGCATTACTCCCATATTTCTATTTGACCTCTCTTTTCTAATGGCTCCTTTCCATAAGCTTTTATATATGCTCAAACCTTTTGCAACTTAAAAAATGAAAGAGCCTTTTCAATAAATGGTTCTGGAGCAACTGGACATTCATAGGCCAAATAAACAACAAAAAAAAAAACTTTGACCTAAACCTTATACCCCATACAAAAATTAACTCAAAATGTGTCATCAGACTTAAATGTAAAACATAAAACTATGAAACTTTCAGAAAGCACACAGGATATAATTTTGGGGCGCTAAAGCTAGGTGAAGTGTTCTTAGAACTGATATCAAAAACATGATCTACGAAAAGAAAAACTGATAAATCAGACATCGTCAAAGTTAAAAATGTTTGCTCTGTGAAAGACCTATGAAAAGGGTGAAAAGACAAGCTACAGGCTGAGGTAAAATATTTGCAAACCACATATGCAATAAAGGGCTAGTATCTACAATACATACAAAACTCAACAGTTAAAAAAATCCACTTAAAAATGGGCAAAAGATATAAACATTTCACCAAAGAGGATAGATAGATGGCAACTAATCACATGAGAAGATGTTCAACATTATTGTATGCCAATATAACTGAAAAATAAATTTAAAAGTATGTTCAGCATCATTAGTTTTTTGGGGAATGCAAATTAAAACCACAGTGAGATATCACTACACACCTACCAGAATGACTAAAATAAAAAATAGTGACAACACCTAATGCTGGTGAAGATGCAAAGAAACTGAATCACTCATACCTTGCTGGTAGAATGTAAAATGGTACAGTCACTCTGGAAAATAGTTTGGTAGCTTTTTAGAAACCTTTATTTGTAATGGCCAAAAACTGAAAACAACCTAGATGTCCTTCGGTAGGTGAATGGTTAAACAAACAATGGTACTTCCACACCATGGCATACTACTCAGCAATACAGAGGAAAAGGACCATTGATACACACAATAACTTGGATGAATCTGAGTGAAAACGGCCAATCCCAAAGGATTATATACTGCACGATCTATTTATATAATATTTTTGAAATGATGAAATTATAGAAATGGAAAACAGATTAGTGGTTGCCAGAGGTCTAGGTCAGGGTGGGAGAAAGGTGAATGTGGTTATAAAGGAGCAACATGAGGGATCCTTCTAATTATGGAAATGCTCTGTATCTTAACTATCGTGGTGGACACACAAACCTACACATGTGGCAAAATTGTACAGAACTAAATAAATACACACACACAAGTACACACAAAACTGGGAAAATTTAGATAAGATCAGTGATTGTGTCAATGTCAGTGTCCTGGTTCTGATGTAATATAGTTTTGCAAGATGTTACCGTTGTTAAGGAAAATGGATAAAGGGTTCATGGATTCTCTGTATTATTTCTTACAATTGCATGTGAATCTGTAAGTGTCTCAAAATTAAAAGTTTAATTTTAAAAAATGAAAATAAAGGAAACCTTCCTTCAACCCCACCTAATTCTCCATCTACCACCCTATCTGTCTCTTCCTTTTGTCAGCAGAACTTCTTTAGGAATGGTTCAGACTCTCTGCTTTTACTTTGCGACCTTCCAATCACCACTCAACCCAATTCATCCTGGCTTCTAACCCCAATGCTCAACTGAAACAGCTACTTCCAAGATGATCAAGAATTTCCTGGTCACTAATTCAGTGGGCACGCCTCAGTCCTTATTTCAATTGACCTGTTCCAGCCATTGACTCAGTTAAATGCTTCTGCTACTTCTAAATCTCCTACAATGCTCTCTATGACACCCCACTCTTCCTCTTACCTCTCTGATAATTCCTTTTGAGTTCCTTTGTAAATGTGTCTTCTTTCTTAAATGTTGGTGATCCTCCATGTTCTTTCTGTCCCAAGCCTTCTTCCCTCTCGCTTTACTCATTCTCAGAATCCATGCCAGTAACTCACAAATCTATATGTCCAGGCCAGATCTTTGGAGGCCAAACTATGATAATTGCCTAGTATTGTCTTCTCCACAATTGATTCAAAGCAGTATGTCCAACACTGAATTGCAATCACTACTTCACTGATCTCTGCTCCTTTCCCCATGTTTCTTTTCTGGGTTACCCAAGTCCAAATCCTAGAAGTCAGCATCGACTACACCAGTGGTTCACAATCAGGGGTGATTTTTCCCCCTGCCCCAGAGGACATTGGGCAATGTCTGGAGTCATTTTTTGATTCTTACAACTTGGAGAATGGGGAACTACATGTGTTACTGGCATCTCATGGGAAGAGGTCAGGAATGCTGCTAAACATCTTACAATGTATAGGACAACCCCCACAATAAAAAATGATCCAGTCAGTAGTGCTATGTCAGTGGTGCCAAGGTTGAGAAACCCTGAACTTGTCCCTCTCCCTGACTACTCACATCTGATAATTGCCCTGATTATTCTGTCTCCTAAATATCTCTTGAATCCATCTGGTGTTCTCCAGTACTATTACCATCACTCTACAGCTGGCCAGCATCATCTCTTAGCAGGATTACTAACAACTTAACTCATTCCCCTGTTCACATTCTTATCCATTATCATCGCTATTATCAGAATGAGTTTCTCAAAATATTAATCTAATCCTGCCACTTGCTTGGTTAAAATCTTTCAGTGTCTTCCCATTGCTCTTAGAATAAAGTCCAGACATAAACAATTCACAAAAGAAGGACAAATAGCAAGTAAATATATGAAAGAGCTCAGTTCCAGAAATCAACGAAGTGCAAATTTAGATAAGATATATTCTCCCAATCAATTGGGGAAAATACAGAGAAGCAGTGCCTCTTTATATTGATGGTGAAAAATAAATTGATACAAACTTCTAGGAAGTAATTTGGAAATATATATCAAGAGCTTTGACAAAGGTCATACCCTCTGATGCAGTAACACAATTTCTAGAAATTTATTCTTACAAAATAATGAAGGGTATAATAATTAAAGATGTATATAGAAGAAAGTCCACTGCTGCATAATTTATAATTTGCAAACTATTGGAAATAACTTAAGTGATTAATAATACAAGAATAGATAAACCATACATACATATACTGGGGGTGCCAAAAGATGTATACACATTTTAAGAGATGTTATCTATGTATTACTTTTCAAAGTTGAATTGAATTGCAGTAGCAATGTGCTATATGACGTTTGCTCAAAAGATGGCGTTAATCAAATGAATGCTAGCATCATTCATTGTATTACAATTTTAATACAGTTTTTTCCTTTCTTAAAATGTGGATACATTTTTTGGCACCCTCTGTATACATGCACACTCACACACACACACACACACACACACACATACATATATCATGGAATACTGTACATATGAGTATATTTAAAAGCATCTTTCCAAAGAATATTTAATGATAAGAAAATACTCTAAAGATTATTTTAAGTGAATAGATCTTTTTGTAGTATTATATATGGTATGACCCCAATGCAATACCTACACACTAAAACATGATAAGAACATGCACTAAAATGTTGAGTATTTTGGAGTAGTAGTGATAATAATTTTCTTCTCTATATTTTTCTGCATTTTCCCAATCATGACAATAGGTAAACGTAGTATTTGAAATATAAATTACTGAAAATATTGTTAGATGAACTGTGTGTGAATGCACACATGCATGTATATAAACGATAAAGAGATGAAGAGAAAGAAAGCATGTTATGCACAGAGGAACAAAGGCATTGTGACTTGAGGTACAGTATCCATGAGAAGGTGACAAATTCTATTTGAGATCCAGGAAACAAAATTGAGGTTGGCAAGCAGGGTAAGGACAGTCAACAAGGTCCTCTCAGAGAAGCTCATAAGGATGCTGCAAAGGCCTAAGCTCTCAGCCAGAAGGCAAGCTGCGATGGGAAACTGGGTACCAGGCCCCTGGATAATCAGTGGGATAGAACGACAAAGCTTGTTCATCCAGGTTTGCTTTATTGGCCAGTACATACATAGAGATCTTTGTCTCCCATGGTTTTAAGGTCACTACTCTTTTAACAATCCCTCTACACTGCATCCCCACACGCAGAAAAGTCCCCTTGAATCTGAGAGCCAAAATAAAGAAAAAAGCAACACTATTCACATGCATGAATGGTGGCACAAACAAATTAACATTCTCATCAGAACTGGTCCACTTGGCAGGCTCAAGAATTTCACATATGCCAATGTTCATTGCAGCTTTATTTACGGTAGCCAAGACATAGAAACAACCAAAATATCCTTCAATAGATGAATGGGTAAAGAAGTTGTGGTATATATACACAATGGAATACTATTCGGCGGTAAGAAATGATGAAATAGGACCATTTGTGACAACATGGATGGATCTTGAGAATATCATGCTAAGCGAAATAAGTCAGACAGAAAAAGCAGAGAACCATATGATTTCACTGATATGTGGTATATAAACCAAAAACAACAAAAGAACAAGACAAACAAATGAGAAACAAAAACGCATAGACACAGACAATAGTTTAGTGGTTACCAGAGGGTAAAGGGGTGGGGGGAGGGAGATGAGGGTAAAGGGGATCAAATATATGGTGATGGAAGGAGAACTGACTCTGGGTGGTGAACACACAATGGGATTTATAGACGATGTAATACAGAATTGTACACCTGAAATCTATGTAATTTTACTAACAGTTGTCACCCCAATAAATTTAAAAAAAAGAAAAAAACAAAAAAACTGGAAAAAAAAGAATGGAGTCATGAAAAGAGACTGAGAGACAGACAGACAGACAGAGAGAAGAGTGCAGGGAGAAGGAGAAGATATAAAAAAGATTAGAAACAGCTATATGAAATTTCCAATACTCTCACCTTTAATGTACAAAAATGGTAATTTCATATGGTTCAACCTCAATATAACCATCCCACATTTTTATAAGAAAAGTAAAAAGAGGCAAAGAGGAAAGAGAGGCACTATACCTAAGAATGATCTAGATGCATACGGATTCTACATCTCCATAATGCTACCTCTAACCATGTACTTTTGGAGATGAAAAATAAGGGGCCATTATGTACAGGGTCGTGATTTTAGAGACCCACAAGAAAGGAAGGAAGGCCTTAAAAAGAGCCACATCAAAATGAATGGCTAACAGGTCAAATGCTAGACCCAAGTCTTCCAAGTTGCCATTCTCCTTTTAGATTCTTAACTCAATAAACTGTTGATTGCCCACTTTCTCAGAGACTGCACTAAAACCTGTCACTGTGACACTGAGCATTTATTCTTAATGCCGCCTTTACTGCAAAAGACTCAGGTTTCCCCTGTGTATCAGTCAGAGTGCCCAGGTGCCCCTGGACTGATAAAAGCACACACTTCCATTTCTATTTATTTCTTTGTTTCATGCGGAAGAGTAGACAGCTTCTGATTGTGTCACTTGACAATTTGGCTCTTGTCAAGAATCACTGTCTCCCACCTCAGGGAGAATGAACAGAGGAAGGGAAATAACAATAACTGCTTTTCCTCTATTTTTCCTCTACATGTATATTTTTCTGACACTCTATATTCCCTTAGTTAAAAACTGGATCCTTGCCAGGACTTCAGAATGAGAAATGTGTTGTTATCATCAGGGAGAATAAATGTATATACATTTTAAGAAAGGGAAAAACTGTATTAAAATTGTAATACAATGAATGGCGCTAGCATTCATCTAGTTAATGCCACCTTTTGAGCAAACGTCATACTACGCATTGCTACCATGGATAAAGAAGTTGTGGTATATATACACAATGGAATACTATTCAGCGGTAAGAAAAGATGACATAGGACCATTTGTGACAACCTGGATGGATCTTGAGAGTATAATGCTAAGCGAAGGAAGTCAGACAGAAAAAGCAGAGAACCATATGATTTCACTGATATGTGGTATATGAACCAAAAACAACAAAAGAACAAGACAAACAAATGAGAAACAAAAACTCATAGACACAGACAATAGTTTAGTGGTTACCAGAGGTGGTAGATGAGGGTAAAGGGGATCAAATATATGGTGATGGAAGGAGGAACTGACTCTGGGTGAACACACAATGGGATTTATAGATGATGTAATACAGAATTGTACTCCTGAAATCTATGTAACTTTACTAACAATTGCCACCCCAATAAACTTTATTTTTAAAAAAAGAAAAAACAATGGAGGCAATGGATGCTTGTTTATGCCTTGCCCAATTTTCTTTGTAAAAGTCTGGAGTTTTATGGTGAATACTGGGATTCAAATATTAATTCAGCAGGCAGAAACAGAGAGCTTCTGCTATACCTACTTGATACAAAGGTTTCTACCAATGAAAGTGAAAGGATTTGTATCGTTGTTATTGTTTTGAGCCTTTCCATGGCTTTGGGGAACAGCAGCTGTTAGTGAAGAGAAACCACCAGCACAGGCTTAGAGGTGAGTCACAGGGGGTCCATTGTTTTTAGACTCCAATAGCTCATGACTTCTTACATGCATGTTCATTCTGGGGAATTTATATAAAAACAAGATAGTAACAAGGGCCTTATTTCTACATCCATCCATTCATGCACTCACTACACATACAGTATTGATTGCGAGCCTACTATTCCAGGCACTGTTGTAAGTGCAGAGCCAATAGCAGTGGACAAACAGACAAGACCCTGCCCTGATGAAACTGACTTTTGCTGGGAGAGATGTATACACAAAAACGAAACAGCTATTCTGTGTATAAATTGTCAGTTGGGCAGAAGTGGTATGGGGAGAACTGAGGCAGGGCAAGGAGGAGAGGGAGTATCACAGGTGGAAGTGAGAGTGTTATTTTGTAGTGGATGGTCAGGAAGGGCTTCATGAAGAGATGTTTGGGCAGAGAGCTGAAGGAAGAAATGGAATAGGGCTAGCCAAGTGGTCATCTGAATGAAGAGCATGCATGGCCATGGAACAGCAAGTGCAAAGGCTCTTAGGTAAAGATACGAGGTGTGATCAAAAATTACGGTGAATGTTTAAATTTTAAAAAATTTATTACAGTAAAAGACACATTGCCATTAACCCCTTCAAAATACTCCCCCTCATTTGGAACACACTTATCCTATTGTTCTTGTCAATTTCTGAAGCACTTCTGGAAGTCCTCTTTCATGAGTGTCTTTAGTTATACTGTCATAGCTGCCTTAATGTTGTGAATCATTTTGACTTTGGGGAAGAGCCAGAAGTCTCAGTGTTAGATCCAGTGAATAAGGTGGATGAGGACACACCATAATGTTTTTATTTGACAGAAGTTGCCGTACCAGAAGTGACGTGTGACACAGAGCATTGTCATGATGGAGGATGATTTACGGCACACTTTAAAACCCACCCTCTCTCAACCGTAGCTCACACCCAACTGACTGCACTGAACAAGTCGAAACTTGTCACACACTGATACTAAGGTTAGATGCACCACTTCCCATATTGAAGATCCCTGCCTTTCCATTGGATGGCACTCGGCGGCAGCATTCACCATTTTTTTTTTTTATCACACCTCGTAGAAGTGAGAGGCAGAGAATAAGTGCCTATCTGGTGCATCTGATTGGTCTCAAACTTTTGCAATTTGTTTTATGGCTCCTGGGCAGTTTGCAAAGCTAGGCTGGATACTGCAAGTCTATCCCCTCCTTTTCTCCCCACTTGAAAAAAAAAAGTAACAATCAACTAATGTCAGATAACTCTGCAATTTATTTGTACAAAACAGAGGCGTTTGTGCTCTGCACCTCTTTCTGAAAGGAAAACAGAATCTAGTCCATGGTTAGGGAAACACTGTGCTTCTTATATAGTACAGTAGCAATATAGCATAGCAGTTTCCACTTTGCAAACGACTAAGGGTTTTAGAAAAAGGAAACGAAGAAGTGATTGAGTCCAAAACTTGAACCTACAAAATAAAAGTGAGTAAACAGAGACATGTGGCTAGTGGCACAGAGTGTCCTTGCCCCTGGAAAATGATTGATGCTTGGGGAGAGTCAAAAACCAGTGAGCACTGCTGTTCAAATGAGGAATGTGCTCAAGGCCTGTGAACGCTGTTCATTGAAACATACTGATACCTGTTCAAAATGGATCAATGAGCAGGCACCTTGAGGGTCCTGGATCAATGAGCAGGCACCTTGAGGGCCCTGGATCAATGAGCAGGCACCTTGAGGGCCTTGGATCAATGAGCAGGCACCTTGAGGGCCCTTGGAGAGCTGGGTAAAAAGCAGCCTTCAAGGAAAAGGCTCTCTTTAAGAGGTCTCCTAAGAGGGAAACCAAAAGATGACAGGAGAGCAGAAGGTTGTTTCAGCCCTTTAAAAACTCAAAACATGAGTAAAGCCTGATCTCTCTGTAGTAAGCTGTGGCCTTTATATCTTCAAAACCCCAAGCAAACTCAGTCACCTTAAGGCCATGAGATGTCACCAAAAAGAGCTGAGTTGTTTTGTGTTTTTTTTCTTTCTTTCTTCTTTTAGTAGATTTTTCTGAGAGTCCCACATTATCCAAAAGCTTCTGACTTCCTGGAATTGTTTGGTGTGTGTGTGTGTGGGGGGGGTCTAAACATTCAAATGTGTGGTTCTTAAACTTATAATTGCAGAAGGATAACCTGGGAGCTTGTTAAATTTTTCAGTGTTAGTCCGCATCTCCCAGAGGTGGTAAATGAAGGTCTACGATGGGCCCAGCAATATACATTTTTACACATATCCAAAGCCATTCTGAGGCGTGTAGGTCAGAGGACCTTACTTGGTAAACCATTGGTCCATCTTCTTTCCCTCCACAAAAAATATCCTTTTCCTCACTGATTAAATGTGGTTGTTTGGCAAGAGGTGCAGGAAGCAAGACGTGGAAGTCACCCAAATTGCCTTGGAATTCTCTGAAATTTTGGGTCCTGATTGCAGAAAGTTTGTATTTATGCTCTTCTCTATCCCCAGATTCAGGCACTTCTTGACCCAAGACGTAGCTGTCTACATGGCGTAAGATGAAGAGAGGTGACAGATCTGCCCACACAAAGTTGTTCTTCCTAACGACGTGCCTAGAATTGAATTTTGCCTGGTCAAGTCACGGCATTGCCCCCAAGAGGGAAGGAAGGTGCTTCAGCCACATCCTGCAGTTGGCAGAGACCCTTCAGAGAGCACTAACGGGTGCAATCCAGAAAAACAAATCAGGAAGTGCATAATTGTGTCCCTATTTTAATGAGACCAGGCAGGTCTCTTGTATTTCTTTTATTTGACCAAAGCAGTGAGTAGAAAGAAAGAAAGCTGGGAATAGGGAGCCCCAGCCACAGCTCCCTGAGTACCTGTGAAACTTTAGCAAAATTACTTCTTTTCCTCTGAAGAAGCAAAAGGTGGATTAAAAAAACACAAAACCTTCTGAAGGCCCTTCCTGCTCTTACACGTCATGATTCCATGAACTGGAGGGTGTTTGTGCTTAGCTTTCACTGAGGAGATGAAAACCAAGCATGTAGGGTTCTGCAGGTAGCAGGGGAAACAGCAATTTGGTCCATGGGACCCAAGTGATAGGTTAGGTTGTGAGGACCCAGGGCATCAGAAGCCAGGGCAGAGGAGGGCCTGAGGAAGAAGGGAGAAGAATGTGGAAAGCAGGGCTTCTCAACTGAGGCACGATAGAAATTTTGGCCACAATAATTCTGTGGGCCTGTCCTGTGTGTTGCAAGATATTTAGCAGCATTCCTGGCTTCTATTTACTAGATGCCATTGACATCCCTCCTCTCCCACCCCCAGTTATGACAACTAAAAATGTCTCTAGACTTTGCCAAATGTCCCCCTGGTGGCAACATTGCCCCTGGTTGAGAATCATTAGGTTAAATGAAACACTATGGTTTTATCCAGCTTTATCTTCTTAATAATTATCCTATGTACCCTAAAACTATCATTGTGTATTTCACTTGTTAATATAAATCTGAACAGTAAATACCACTCTTTCCCAAGCCTAAACTCCAACAAATTAAGGTATTTGTAAATAAAGGGACGGGCCAGGGGATGAAGGGGTGAAACCCACCAAAGGTATAGAAACGGAGGATAAGAAAAGGCAGAGACAGGGATTATTGAGGGTTGGTCTGGGATGATAGAATGAGGAGATCCTTGAGGGTGAAGGGAGAGAAGCAAGGATAAGAGAGAAAGAAATTGGAACCTACAAAAAAATGAGGAAAGTTGTAGAGCTGGAGACTGGCCATAAGGGAGTGTGTGTGTGTGTGTGTGTGTGTGTGTGTGTGTGTGTGTGTATGGATGCGTGTCTGTGCACATGTCTGCATGTATTGTATATATGTGTATGTGTGTATGTGCATATCTATATGTACATGTATGTGTGTGTATGTATGTGTATGACTGTATGTCTGTGTGTATATGTATGTTACATGTGTATATGTATGTATGTGTGTGTGTATACTCGTGTGTGTGTGTTAAGCAGGTTTCTCAGGGTGGAGGCAGAGAAGAGTAAAGGGATGGAGAGTCACCATACTCTGAGGGAAAAGAGGCTGGATGGAAAGAAGGAGAACAGCTGAACACAGAAGAGAAGAGAGCCAGAGATTGGAGCCAGAAGAAATGGAAGCGTGTGGGGGCTAACCCCTGAACACAGAGCATCAGCAAGACAGCAGGAACGATAGCTAAGGAAACAGAATCAGCACAGCCACTGCTAGCCCCACCATCTTTTCATTTCACATCCATCGAGTATACAGAGGGTCTACTACGTAAGTGTCAGTCACTGTGTTAGCTACTGGAGGTATAGAGAGAAAATTCCCTGGCCCTGCCTTCCAGAAGCTTGTCTATTTGGTCAAGTTCATGAAGAGTAAAATAGTCTACAATTGCCTCTCTGGGAGGAAATGCTCTGAGACTCTCAGTTCATGCTGCTTAGAGGATGAAACAGCATAATCAGGAAAGAAAAGCAGCTCCCAGCACGCTCCCTACCATCTTTAGCTGGCTTGAAAACAGCAGTAGGGATAAAGGTCATATATTAGGTTCCAGAAATCCTCTAGTCACCCCTCCCCTTGAAGAACGAAGCTCTGATTTACTGTACTGATTTTCAGGGAGACCCTCTTACTGTCAAGTCAGCTGAATTTCTGTGCATTTTAGATGCCCAAGGGTAGGGTTGCTGTTTTGAATTAGTTCCTCTTGCCAAGGGATATAAGAAAAGGCTCCTGGAGGAAGCCTGCAAAAACAGCTCATTACTGTGCAATCCATTCCCCCGCCACCTCGCAGAAGATTCAGGCAGAAAAGCTTTGTTGCCACCGTCTGATAACAGAGGTGGTGGCCTGAATACTAACCAGAAAACCGCAGAGAAGGAAATGTTTTCCGAGAAAATGTGTCTCTTCTGCAGAGAGGAAAACAACAAGACAAAAAAACACAAAACAAAACACAGGTCTCCGTTCACAAATCTCAAGAGGGCAAAGCTGGAAGTGTCTTGGGAAGGGTTGGGAAGGTCAGGTCTGGGGTTTGGTTTTGGAGAAGCCATTTGCAAAGCCTCCCCTTTGCATGCTCACAGAGAGTGCAGTCAGTTTGCTCAAATGAGCACAAACAAAGGAATACATTTGTTTGAAAGGGCAGGCTTCATTATACTCTAATTAATGTAAATCTCACCCACAGAGAAGAACCAAAATAAATAGCTATAGTAATTAATGTTTAGGGTTTTTGGGGGGAGGGTGGGGTTAGTTTACAAGTGCCTGAAAATAATTCAGATTTGATGGACGTTCAGGAATGGGTTTTTGTATAATTTTTCAGGAAAACAAACTACCTAACACAGTTGGGTTGTTGTCCCAAATCCACGTCAGTAGAATCCTTCCTCCCAGAAAGGAATACACCATTTTCCAACATAGGTTTCAGAAAACAAAGAGACCAATGCTAAGTCCCAGAGCTCCTAGAAATGTTAAAGAAAAAAGCCCAAGTCAGTGATGGGGAAGGAAATGAAATCATTAAGACACTATCATATTGAAATAACCAGTCTAGCAGAGGTGAAAGATCAATGCTGAGTTTTTTGCTTATGAGGCACGGTGAAATTGTGTCGTGACAAACTAATTTTAGTGAGTCTCCCCAAGTCTCCCCAAGCAGGACTGGATAGGGTCAACAAGGAATTTTTGTCAAATAAGGCATGATTCTAAAAGGCATTATTTGGTTTAGGAGGAGATTATAAACTCTTTTCGGGGAGTGATCATTGCCTGAATGATGTCACCAAAGCACAGGCAAAGTTCTCAACGTGATCCAAGGTATGTCGCATTGAGTTCCGTCAGGTTCAGAGTCATGTAGCAGCAACCTCACTAATAAAATCCCAAGGAATGCTAGCGATTTCTAAGTTGTATTTTTCAAATTTCCCTAATGACATAACACAGGATGTCAATGAGGCAAGTCCAGTGAAGACACACATTTCTTTGACTGGCATAGCAATCAATGCTGAGCTTGCTTCCGTCTGTGACACACCACACTGCCTGGTGAGGGAGCCAAACATGCCAAGATCTCAGATAAGGAGGAATCCGCAAGAGCAAAAGCCCAGGAGCTGAAATGACCCTGGTGTGTGTGGTAAACATCAAGAAGGCCAGTGTGGCTGAGCAAAGTGACGGAGGAAAAGAGTGATAAGAAAGAGACTGAGCAGGGTTCAGATTTTCCCAGGATGTGGAAGGACATGGACCTGTACTCCAAATATGATGAAACTCCACTGAAGAATTTTTTAGCAAGGAAGTGACATAATCTGATTTACAACCTTTAAAAGGTCACCCTGTCTGATGTGTTAAGAAGATTCTCTAAGCAAGTAAAAGTGGAAGCAGAGAAACCAGCTAGGAGGCTTACTGTAGTAGTCCAGGAGATGATGGTGGCTGAGATGGGGGAAAAGATGAATGGAGGTCAGACTTGTGATCTATTTGCAAGGTAGAGTTGACAAGACATGATAAGGGATGTAGGGTGGGAAGAAAAGAAGGAAATTCACATGGCTTCTGGATTCTCAGCCACAGCACCTTTTTAAATTTATAGGAAGGGTGAATACTGGAAAAGCAAAGGACTTAGGGAATAATTAGAAGTTCAAAATTGGACATGTTAAGTTGGAGATTGTGGTGAGACATCCAAGTTTAATGCGCACACACACACAGAGGTCGAACAATTAAGTTCACAAACTGATCCTACAAAAAGATATTCACCTCATTGCTGAATATCACTACAGTCACCTTCGAAGTACTCCCCTTGGGAAGCTATGCACCGATGCCAGCACCTAATCTACCCTTCAAAGCCATTTTGGAACTCTTTTCTGGAATGGCCGTCAGAGCTGTCGTCGTATTACCCTTGATGTCCTGAATGTCATCAAAATATCTTCCTTTCAATATTTCCTTTATCTTCCGGGAAAGAAAGCAGTCATTGGGGGCCAGATCAGATGAGCAGGGAGGGTGTTCCAATACAGTTATTTGTTTACTGGCTAAAAACTCCCTCACAGACAGTGTCTTGTGAGCTGGTGCATTGTCGTGATGCAAGAGCCATGAATTGTTGGCGAAGAGTTCAGGTCATCTAACTTTTTCACGCAGCCTTTTCAGCACTTCCAAATAGTAAGCTTGGTTAAGTGTTTGTCCAGTTGGTACAAATTCATAATGAATAATCCCTCTGATATCAAAAAGGTTAGCAATATAGTTGCAACAAGTTCGCAAACTTAATTGTCACACCTCTTGTGTGTGTGTGTGTGTGTGTGTGTGTGTGTGCGCGCGCGTGCACACACAGAGTGCCAAAAAATGTATACAGATTTTAAGAAAGGAAGAAACTATTAAAATTATGCTGATGGTAACCACTTTGAGCACCTCTTATAATTGCAGAAGTCAAACGTGACTTGTAGTCATCTTTTGTTATCAGTATATATTATTACAATTTTAATAGTTTTTTCCTTTTTTAAAATGTGTATACATTTTCTCTCTCTCTCTCTCTTCATATATATATATGTATATACATATATATATTCATATATATACCACCACCTCAGATACCTCTCTCTCTCTCTCTCTCTTCATATATATATATATATATATATATATATATATATGAATACGTATATATATATATATATATATATATATATATATATATGAAGAGAGAGAGAGAGAGAGGGAGAGAGAGAGAGGTATCTGAGGTGGTGGTAGCCTGAATCCATATATAACATATGCAGCTGTATATATGAATTAGGAGCTCAAATGAAAGTTAGAGGTATAAATTGGAACCATTAGTGTATAGATGTTATATAAAGTAACGGGACTGGTTGAGGCCATTTCAAGAGTAAATATTGATAGAGAAGGTAAAGAGGGGGAAGGAGGGGAAGAGGAGAAGAGGGAGGGGAAAAGAGAGGAGAGGGAAAAGCACAGGACTGAGTCATGACAGTATATAGAGATGTGGTGGTTGTTTTAATGGAAAATATTACAGTATGTTCATATGCTGATGGGAGAGAGGAGAGAATGTATGATGCACAAAACCGGAATAAGTGAAGGAAATAGTCTGTATAGAGATATAACAGACTAGTTGTGACAGGAGAGAAGGAAAAATATAAGGTTATAGGTTCCTACATGTAAGTTAGCCGAGTTAGTGGTAGAAGGATGAGGCAGACCTTTTCTGTGTACTCTAATTTTCTCAATGAATTAAGACACAAGGTCACTAAGAAGAGGGAGGTTTGCAAGAAGGCAGTACTGGGGTTTTTGAGGAAAGAGGAGAAGGTACGAAATAATTGTCTCAGAGAATGGGAGGGCAAAGTGATCAGGGAAACATTAAAGGATGGTCCAGTAAGTTGAAATCTACAGTCATCAATTTAAAGTGAGGCCAGTGTGGGGGGGGTGTTTTTCTCGAGTGACATTCAGCTCCTCAGAGGTAAAATGGGCAGAGATTTGAGTTTAACGTGGATCAGGGAGATGAAGTAAGAGAGGTCTGAGTAGATCTCCTTGGATGCCACAGTTGCAGGAGAGTACTTATCACAGTAGTGGAGACGGCAGAGAGGGAGGGGCCGCTGCTAAAATCTTCATCAAAGGGGAGGTGACTAGGAGCTGTGCAGACACAACAAAAGTTCAGCAGTGGAATAAAAGGCTAGTAAAATGGTGGCATGTGCTTCAAAGGAGCTTTAGTTTTTGAGGGGGAGGGAGGAGACATTTTTGTTGTCATAGGGGTGGGGAGTGCTAGTGGCTTCTAGTGGGGAGAGGCCAGGAATGCTGCTAAACATCCCACAGTGCACAGCAAAGGGCTGAGGTTGAGAAAGCCTGAGTTAGATCCAGGAGGTAAAGGGAATGCTCATAGGAGAAGGGGGTTCTCCAACTGGCAGAGTGGAAGGGCTTGCGGACTGAAAAGGCTGTGGGAAGCTGAGTGAAGTAGGAGATAAACAAAGCCTTCTGTGGAAAAGGTTGGGCAGTCAGAGGGACCTGGGCCGATTGGCTACTTGATGGTGACTGGGGGATCACCATGGTGACTGGGGTAAGATATCATGGGCTTGGTCCTGAGAAGGAGATGGAAGAGAAGTTCTACAGAGGGTGCCAAAAACATGTATACACATTTTAAGAAAGGAAAAAACTGTATTAAAATTGTAATCCTCAATATATACGATAACGTAAGATGAATACTGGGTGGAGATGAGGAGGGCAGGATGGGAGGTGGTGAGAGCACACCGGTGTGCTCACCAAGCACAGAATCAATTCCAAGAACTGCTTTTGTGTCCTGCTGTCAGTCCCAAGACAGCCAGGGGACAAACAGTCTTAACAGGAGCTTAACCTAAGTTTCCAGTCTAGCCCATGAAAAGACAAGAGTTTTATCGTACAGTATCAAGACAGATGTCTATAAATGGGCAAAACCTCAAAGTCATAAAATCCCATATTAAAATGTCACATTTTAAAAATGATGGAAACTGAATAAGTGCAGCGTGATAAAAAAAAGTAAAGTGTTACTGTGCCAGATGAATGTACCTTAAATGTGTCATTTACATTTTGACAGTTTCAAATGCTCCCTTTTTATGCCCTCCTTTGTGCTAGAACACTGCAAATTCAGGGGAATTTGTGGATCCTGGTGTCAAAAAAATAAAAAGAAAAACGGTCTCCCCCATTTTCATAGTTACCAAGTTGAAGAAAAAGCAACAGATTTCTTAGAAATGTTTTTCTCAAAACAGATGAATGATTCCACTTAGTTTCTTTAAATAAAAATGTTAATGAGTACCTACTCTGTGCCAAGAATAGTGACCAAAAGGAATACAGTACCTTAATTACAACATTTTTAGCTATTTCATTAAAACATTTTTCATTCTCTTGGGGCAAATCAAAAGACACAAAGTCTAAGATGATTATTCAAATTTAATTGTAATGTTTTCAACTTTACAAGGACTTTAAAATTTGCTGATGTAGGATATTTCACATTTTAAAATGTGTCACTTTGAATTAAAAATATATCTGTAATTTAAACCATTAAATAAGACTTCAATATCAGGTACGTTAAAATTTAGTCAACAGTCAAAACACTGTTTACAACCATGGATATTTTATTTCAAGTACCAACTTATTAAATCATGCATTATAAAGCCAGATTGGTTAGAGATATTTTCATGATGAGCAAATGAACAAATGGTATCAATATACGAGTAGCTGTTGGACTGACTGAGCTAAAACTCCCCACTGGTAATTTTTAAGCAGTCCTCCTAGCTTTCCTCTTTACCACCCTGTCAAGACATATGTTTGCTCTCAAGAGGAGCTAGTTGCAGCTTGTGGATAGTACCCCAGAAATTCAGCAATACTACTCATCCTAACATTGATAATGAGTGTAAGGCAAACAGTTGAAATCTCGCTTTAAGACAATGTTTAAATGTTAGTAAGGTGTTTTGCTCTGTGGGAATGATAGTAGGTCTGTAAAAAAAACTGCTTCTGAGTAACTCTATCATTGTAGTTGTTGGTTAATTTTGGTGTAGGCAATCTCTTGCTAGGACTACCAAAATTATTATCTGTAAGTGAGGTTGTATCCAGCTCCACTGCTTCCACCCAACAAGTAAATCAAGATGGAAAGGGATTGGGGTGGGCGAGTTAAAAGGAATAAAGTCATTTATTCCTTTAGAGAAGGAAAGAGAAAGGAGTGTGGGTGGGAATGAGAAAATTACTCTATCCATCTAAAGCACCCAGGTAAAGATTTTTTTTTCTTCTTTTTATTCCCCTGGCTTGTGGAAAAGTAAACAAGAAGGAAGGGGGGCTAGGAGGGATGGAGAAAGAGGAAACGAGGAGAAAAGGTGGGAGGAGAGAGAAAGGGAGGAGAGAGAGAAATAAATGCAAGGAAAGGAAATTGAGAGGAGATGCTGTGTCATTCTGTCCCCTTGCTGCCCCCCCCCCCACAGAACTCGTCCTCTGGCAGCTGATGGAAACAGAGGCTGAGAAAGAAGCTGCAGTCCTGTTGTGAATGAAGAAGCTGTGAAGACTTGAAATCAAAGCAAAGTCACAGAGCTGTAAAGTCAGAAGGCGCTCAGGGAGTTCAACACCACAGCAAGCAGATGAGAAAAAGGAGCAAAAGGTTTCCCCTTCTAAAGATGTAAAAGTTAAGAGAGAGGAAGACCAGACATTATCATAGTTATCAAATGGTGAACAAAGGAAGTGTTTCAACTTAGGCTGACTAACTTTATAAGCTACAATTAAATAGCCTTTTAAAATGCTATATCTTTCATAATACAAGTCTCACAAACAGATGCACATTTGATAATTATAGTGTAGAAAATGCAGTTATTCATCTTTCGGAGGGAATTTAGGCAGAAAATACTATCCAAGCTTCAGGAAAACTGTTGTCCCAGACAAAACCATGCATCAGCACCCAACTGGTACTATTTGTTGACAGGATCAATAAATGAATTGTTAAAAGGTAAATGGAGGCACACGAAAAGGTTTAAGAGATTTAGAAAAAAAATCAATTCGAATTGGGCAGCACCCAATCTAGCAGATAGAAAGGAGCTCTGAGGAGCTGTCCAAAATGAAAGGCTTCTACAGGAAGAAGGGAACAGGAACAAGGAAGTTATGCTAGGCAAAAAAGTGGGTTGGTTATTGCAAGATCACTTTCCTTTAGGGCATGGCAGGGGTCTACCAGGCAGATTACTTCACAAGTGCTGATAAGGCCATTCCGGATTGACTGGTTTTTAGATCCCATTTCTGAGAGAGCCAAAACTATAATTCAGTTAAGGGTTGGTGACAGGGGGCTTAGCATAAGCAAATCTCTTTTGGGCCCAGTGTCTTGTTTTTAACAGAATAAATGGATGCATGAATAAAACGAATGAACAAATGCAAGCAAGCTGGTCACAGAATCCTTAAAATTTCAGGAAAAGTGTGTTGAAGTTAAAAAAGCAAATTCTGGATAAGAAAAAAACAAAGTTACAAACTAACAGAAAATGCCTCCTCCAGTGGTGGAGAGCAACCCTCAGCTTTTAATGATGGAGTATATGCATATTCACATTGAGCTAAACACATGGACTTGACAGCTTAATTTACAGTGTTTTCTCCCGACCACTTTGTTTCTTCAGAAATCTGCTAAACAAGAACTAAAGTGTGCAAATGTATGCACTGTGGCATTTCGGATGTTGAATGACAATGAACAACCTCTGTGGCATAGTATGAGAGGCATTTCCTCTCAGGAAAGCGTTCCAGTTTGTAAAACTTGCATCCCATTTGTGGTGCTTGAGAAAGAGTGATTTGCCCTCCATTAAACATGCTTTGCAGCTAATCCTCTCAAAAGTGTGTTTGTAAGCCAACCGAAGAGCTCTGTGCATTAAAAGATTTGGTCAATGACCATGTTTTAATGACCATCAGAGGCAGTGGAGTTCTTCTACCTGCAATTTTCCCCTGATAGGCCCTGCTTTACATATGCAGGCACTAAGAGATGGGCTGGGAAGCCACGCCAAGAGAAGAGAGTGTGGATTATAAGCACATCAGAGCCTTGGAAATTGGCAAGCCCGCTTCATAAGTAGAAATGTCCCTCGGCAGAGGCCATCTGTCTCATATTCCATGCTGAGTCTTTTACCTGTTCTTTTAAGTAAAATATGGCACAGCAGGAACTTACCATCCAAAGGACACTTCAAGAATAAATTAATAGCTCCACCTAAAAAGCACTCAAAATATTGGACATGAGTCTGGGGAAAGAAGCAAAGTTGACCTTACCATACCCTTCCAACCAGACTTAGCACTTCACTCACCACACATGCCCCCCTCCACTACAAAATATCCATCTCGTTAATTGTAATTTTGGATGTAAAATATCCAAAATTGGATATTTGGATGGATGTAAAATATCTATCCATTACATTATTTTGTAATTTTTATTTAGATTTGGCCAAATAGTCAAAGATTTTGAGTCAAGTGACTTCCATTCCAGATTTGAACCCAACGCCTTCACTTTCTGGCAATGTAATCTTGGAAGAAATAACATGAACTGCTCTATGACTCAGTTTCTTCATCTGAAAAATGGGATAAAACTAGTACTTCTTTGGGCTGTTGTGAGACAGGGAACAATGCATGCAAAATGTTTAGCAGCATCATATAATACACATTCACTGGATGTTCACCAATAACAATAACAGTTATCTATTACTATAATTACAGTTATCCTATGCAGTTGTGGAACTTTAAAAGTAGTAGAGCTTTTAAGCATTCAAAATAATGGCTCCCCATTAAAATCCACTGTTATTATTGTTTTGTTTTGTTTTGTTTTGTTTTGTTTTCAGTACTGATCTCCCAGATCCTATCCCCAGAGACTGATTGAATTGATCTGGGTGGGGTCTGGGCAGTGGGAGGTTTTTAAAGCTCTCCAAGTAATTCCAATGTACAGCCAGAGATGAAAACCACCGACATACCACAAGTCCCCTCGTTTTACAGATAGATGATGATACTAAGTCCCAAAAAGCTGAATTGACCTCCTCCAGGTCACATGGCTAGAAAAACAAAAAAGGACAAACCAGAGCTGGACAGTAGTTAAAGTGGTAAAATAGATTTTATTCAGGACTGTTGTAATAAAGGAAAGAGACCTTGGTATAGAACAGGCTCAATTCCAAATACAGCACGGACAACTGGAAATTTATAGCCAATGAGCAGGGAGAGGGTCAGCAGATAACATATTACTAAGAGGAAAGAAACAACAGGGGTAAAAAGGATTCTCTCTGAACTGACCTAGAGGATTCTTTGCCGAAGACAGTCCAGGATGATCAGACATCATCTGGGAAATAGTGGAGGATGAGGAACCTGATTCGACATTGAGGGCGAACAGATATAGAGGACAGGGGACTCTTGCTAAACTGACTTAGAAACGTTCCTGCTAAAACTGGATTTTACAAGGAAGTGCCCAGATGGGCCTAGGAGAAGACTCAGGAACCTGACTAAAGTTTGGTCAAGCAAAGAATCTTTGTCAGTATGTCTAAGCCTTAACCCCAATAATGGTATTTTTGTCCCCTGCTTATAACCCTAAAGTGTCTCTTCAGTAAAGGTCTACCTGACAAGACATTACTTACCTTGTAAAGAATGTATTTTTTACCTACAAGGAGGCTTTAGAAAAAAAGAAAGACGCCCAGTCCTTGCGTGGTCATAGTCCCCAAGGGGCAGCACAGTCCTTGGTCTAGGGAACCTAAGAGCTCAGGGGTCTAGGACCCAAAGATGATTGCTCGGTCCTGGCCAGTGAAGCATAAGTGGTTTGGATGTTGTCACCAGAGGCTTGTGTGATTGAGGGCTGCTCTGGTGCAGGCTTCCCTGTCTGGTGGTCAACACAATGCCAGTTAGGAAATGGACAAGAAAGTCATATCCATCATCAACGTCATGTTCAATATCCAGACCACGGCCTTGCCTGCTTCTGTTTCTCTTCATTTTTTATTATGGATGTCTAAATATGAAATCTAAAACCTTAAACAATGTAAATATGGTTATATAGCAGCCCAGGCCCATTCCTGCCTCCAGGTCTTTGATTATGTTTTTATATTCCACCTTCCAGTAGTGCCCCCTGCCCCCGTCCTCCCCCTCCTTCCTCTCCATGCAAACTTCTACCCATTCATCAAGGTCTGACTTTGTCTTAACTAGCTCTACCTTGAACACATTCTCTTGCTGGTGAACTATCACACCAAGTCAATATCACACAGCTCAATATTTAATCCAATTTAGAAACTCAATTATGAGCTCCCAAGGGCAAGGAATTATGGGAACATTTTTCTGTATCTAATACAACACTAGACTATAGCTGAGCACATATCAGATTTTTGTTAACAACTCTGGTTCGGTGTAGTTTGGGTCTATTATTTCTTAAAGAGGAGGTAATGGGTGGGTTAGTAAAGGAAAAAATATTATGGATAAGCTAGGAATTAAAAAGCTAAGGCAGAAAACATTATAAGAATAGACTGAGGAGGAGCTAATATAACAAGAAGGAAACAAGCATGTAAAGAATCAAAATCTCTACTCCAGAGAGCAAAAGTGGCATCATGGAGGTCAGTATAAAATGGAAGATGGCTCCTTAAAAATCTTCATTCTCGATTCACATAGAAAATTTACAAGGAGAGTAGAGGAAGTACTTTCTTCCCTTTGAAATCTAGAGGGAAAGTTAATATACTTTCTGTAATAGTTTGGATTATTATTCAGCAAATATTGCTTCTCTCCCCACCCCACCCACTATGCATACACTATACTTCCTTGTCCCCTTGATGTTGGACTTCACCAGGTGACTTACTTTGAACAATAGCATGTTAGAAGATGGGATACAAGCAAAGCCTTCAATGTGATTGTGTAATTGGGCTTGGCTCTTTCATTCCAAAATTCATCCATGAGAAGACCATGCCGTAATAGCCACTGTTCCTTCAGCCTGGGCCCCACAAAGAGATATATGGAACACTCCTGAACCCAATCCACAACTTGGAGCCAACTCCACCCAACCTGCAGTTTGAAGAACAGCCACCCAGCCATAATCAGCCAAACCACAATCAACTTATAGACCTGTGAACAGGAGAATAGATACTTGTTGTAAACCACTGAGTTTAGGGGTTGCTTGTTATGCAGTATTATTGGGGCAGCAGCTGGTTAATACACGTTACACAATCTGAAGAGAAATGTTGGGCTGAATGTGTTGAAAAGCAATAACCCAGGTAAATTCATTATCTGAGTCTCAGCATGGTTTTATAGCTTATATGACTCATGGCCCTCTAAGTTAGAGCTAGCTACTGGTAGAAACAAAAGTTCTTTAAGGGAGTAAATATCCCCCTGCTCACCCAAACATTTTCTTCAATAGTAGCTCTGAAACTTTTATATAAAAGGAGCTTTGGAGAGGTAATAACCTGAGGGTGGGGGCAACTGCAGAGAGTTAAATTTCCATTTGCATAACAGTTAATTGAGAATTTTCAACTCTCCTCCATGTCAAAGATTGGAAGCAGCTAATTACAATTCAGAGGAAAGTCTGAATAAACCCTTATGCTACCTTTTGGTGTCATGGGTTTTCTCCTCCAAATAGAGAGAGGGAAGGTAAGCATCCATAGGTTTAAACAAGACTCATTTGAGCTTACAACCAGGTGCTAAACTAACAACATTCTCTTTTGGGGTTGAAAGAAGCTAAAATTCATAGAAACAACAAGAGGCAAAGAAAAGGAGATTGTAAAGATGAAAATCTAAAGTGTTCTGAACCTAAACATCTCTGCTCAATAATGTACCACGGTACCTTTCAATTTTATATACATATAAACATATATGTATTTACTTTTCCAAAATGTATACATTCATGTGACTGAATATTTATGTATATATATACTTACATATATAAAGTGAAAATTCTCCCTCCACCCTGTCCCATATTAGTCTAGTTCCCCACCCCCTAAAAACCTACAAGTAATTATTTTTATTAATGTCTCAAATATATTTCCAGAATTTCTTTAGGCAAATAGAAATATAGAATTATAATTTTCGCATTTGTAACACAAAAGATAGCATATTATACCCACTGCTCTATACTATTCTTTTTTTTTAACTTCATAAAATATCTTGGAGATCTTTCCATTTCAGGATATAGAGAAATTTCTCATTTTTTAAATAACCACATAATATTCCATTCTTTGATTGTTATTGTGGCCTTTTAAACTTCCAATAAGACTGTGTTATTGCTTGAATGATTTCAAGTTTTATACTTCTTACAGATAAATAGTTTATCACTACATTTATTATGAATGGGATAATAATGAATTAAACTGAAAATGGGGTCATTACAGGATGAGTTTTATGGTGTCTGAAACAATCTCTGAAACGTTAGAAACCTTAAAAAAAATTCAAGAATCCCAAAGACTTCTTGGCAGAAAATGTGAATTTAGGAGTAAGAAACTCTTCTGGGGGAATTATCATTACAAAACAGAAGCAGAGTGGGCCCTTATTAAAGAAAGGTCCACAAGAAGTGAGCTAAGAAATGTTTTCCTTAGGTATTCATGTTTTAAATCTTTTCCTGGGGAGCAAGCTAAATTGGGCAAAACAAATTCCTGCATTTTGTTTTCTATAGAATTCTGTGGATTTGACTACTGTTTCCACAGGTCTTTCGGGGCCATGTTTTCTCCTGATTCTCTCTTCTCCCAGGGTACCATCTGGGTTTGGATTTAATGTCTGTTCAAAACTCTCATTTTTATAAAATCAAATTCCTTGCTTTTCAAATACAAGCTGTTGAAACCACTGTCTGAACCACCATCAGTCATATGACAGAGGTTAGCATGAATTCTACAATGTCTCCTGCCTGGTATGAGTTAAGGAATGGAGCTTTATGGGAAAAAGAGAAATCTACCAATCAGGGTCAGTAAAAAGGGAGGCCACAAATCCCTCATCCTCCATTATCCCATAGAGAGACATGCTGAGACATGGACAATCCGCTGGTCCTGCAGCATGGGTGGTCCTCTAAAGCAGTGATCCTCACCTGGGGATGAACTGCCCCTTGGGGTCACTTAGCAGTGTCTGAAGACAGTTTTGATTGTTACAGCTGGGGTTGGAGGTGCTATTAGCATTTAGTGGGTAGAAGCCAGAGATGTTGCCCAACATCCTACAATGGACAGGTCATTCCCCCACAAGAAAGAAGTATTGGGTCTATAATGCCAATAGTGCTGAGGTTGAGAAACCCGAAGATAGAAGGAATTTCCCAATACAATGGTCTCTCTCCAAATAGGTTCAGAATTTCAAAAGTTCTGCTCTGCCAACTTTGTTATCCCCAAAAGCAGAACCGATACGATACAAAGCTCTCATGACATGGCTTGCATACACGTAGTTTACTTTGCAAAGTGATTCCAAGAACAGAAATAGGGAAGAGTGAAACAGGGAGGATGGAAAGCCAACTAAGGGCACATTATTAAGCTGTCACCACTGTGAGCAATAGGAGCTCAGTCCTTCTGGAGATCCCTTGAGAGGCCGTGGAGAATACACCTCAGAACTGTCTGCCCTAGGGATTAATATTTATCTACTGACTGACATTCCCCAGCAGTCAAGCATTTTCCCATGGGGGTTAATTCCATTCAGATTTGTACATACCCTCAGAACACAGAGGCTGCAGGGCCGCCTGGGATCAGCTCATCAGCTAAGTAGTTAAGGTAAGGTGTATGCATAGAGCTGGTTGCCACCCCAGGAATATATGTGGACCAAGAGGATATGAGGCTAGGCACAACATATATCCAAAAAAAAAATCAGTTTAGTTATTCACTTTGCAGTGGGAGTAGGGCGCCGTGTTAAACCCTTCCTACTGCTTACCATTTAGCTTTACAGATAGAAACAAGCATTCAAACTTCTAGCGATTTTTCTAACCAAGAATGAGGCACTAGCCTGGAGGGAGCCTGATTTTCTTTCCTGGTAATATTCCATTTCTATCTGTACTGGATTTTTTCCAAACAGATCCTAGGTGATATGCTTACTATGCCCCCAGCTGCCCAGACTGCATCGTGGGACGAGGCCTTTTTCTCCATCCTCTGACCTTCCGGCTCAGGACTTTCAGACTCTTGAAGGAGGGTGTGTGGGCTGCTTCTTCCACCTGATACCACCCTTCAGCACGGAGGATTCTGCTCCCACAGTGAGTCCACCATGCCAGGATTTTCAAACGTCCAGCTGCTCCGTGTGCTAGTAATGTCAGATGAACAATAAAGCCACTGGACCACTGGCCACTCCTGGACTAGTAGCCTAGCCTGCCCTCCCAGGGGCAGTAGAGATTCAAGATCACCATGTCATTCAGTGGCCTTCCCTCATCCCAAATGAACCTGTTCCCCAGCATTCCAGATACCTTGTCTGCACCCCCAGGAGGAATATCTCCTATTACCAGGGAGGCCCACTGGACCCTTTCCTGCTGAACAATAGAAATTCTTTTCACCTGATGTGCCAGGTGGGTCCACTGGTGGTTCTCACCTCTGGTGCTAAAAGACTTAGAACAGATTCCACAACGGCACACCATATGAAAAGGAAACTTACAAGGCCAGGGTCATTAAGAGAAGAGAGGGTACAAATGTTCCCCTCCCCCATTGGCTACATGGAGAGGCATCGCAGGGCCAGGACATGGCTTTGCATTCCAAGAAATGACTCTGGCCCTTTCACTCTCAATCTTAGAACAAATATGAGAAAAACTGACCTTGTCAGAGAAGACACACACTCTTGGGAACCAAGCTGTCTGGATTTGGGTCCCAGCTGTTTGCAGAGTTGCCTGGGAATACCAACTGGGTCACTGTTGCACAATCCAGCTCCTCACATCCCCAAACCAGTGCAAAATACTAATGTCTGAGCAATGTCTCAGTGAACTATTTCAGCTAGCAGTTCTAATTTTATTGCTAGGAACACCCTCACATTCGTGTGCACCATTCACTTCTTCTTACAACATTTTCCTTGATCTGCACATACACGCCAGCTAAAATCCTCAGCTCCCTACACTGATTACAGAAAGGAATGTGACTCTTAACTAGACAGATTTCCTAGGCAACTAGCCATATAACCATCCCATTCCTCCAAAAATAACAAAAAATATCACAATAAGTAAAAGAGATTCACTATCATCACATTAGAATTCCAAAGAAGTAGATGTAGTTGATTGCTAATACAATCTAGAAGACTCGGACGGGGCTAATACTGACTTTCACTACTGGGCTGTGAAACAATGGGGATGCACTGACAAGCAAAACATTGTCTCTGTTGGGATTCTCTCTCTAGCCACTACTGCATCCATTAATTTTCTGCCCGGATGACAGCGTGCCTCCTAATGTTTGCCTTGCCTCTTTTATTTTTCCCAATCAGCCGCAGTAATCCCCTTGCAAAAGAAAGTAAAAACAAGTGCCTGGTAAGGAAAACACAAACAAAGCTTCATTGGTCTAGATAGACACGTGCCATCATCAGAGCTGACAGCAGCCTTGGAAAAGGAGCAGCCCAAATGCTTCCTTCCATTCTTAAAGAAAGAGAGAAAGAAGGGAAAGATAAAATTATAATGCATATAGGGGAGCTTTCCTCAAATAAAGGAGGTAATAAAAAATATTGCCATTGTGTTTGAACACAATTGATTTCCAGTGTGTTTATAGCACAAACGACATAAACATGAGGAACTGCAAGTAAACAAAACTGCAAATGTCATTTGGTCCTGAGTGCTGCAGCACCCGAACAGTGTGTGAAGAGAATCAGTAATCAGGTCTTCCTTCAGCCTGTGGTTAACAAATCAGATAGCAGCACAGGGCTCTCTAGGTATAATGGCATTCTAAAAATAACCACCTTGCTTCCTTATGTAACCCGGAGGCAATCTCATTCAGTTTCTAAATTTAGAGCCCCCAGCAAAGGCCAGTCTGTTGGGGAGATGGTTTGTGATGCCAGTTAAAAGAATGACTCATAGAGCTCAGCTAATCAAAATTAAATTTTTCTCTCTCTCTGGAATAATATATGAAGGCATACAGGTATGGGAAGCGTTTTTAAGAGCCCCAAATAAGATAAAGTAAGTTCATTATTGCTAACAGGGAGGGAGAGGACGACTCATATTCTCTTGCAATAGAAACAAAAATCATATTATGTTAATCTGGTAATCATACAAGGAGGAATTCTGAAAACATCAACTTGAAGCCACTGCTTGCAGACTGTTTATAGGTGTGGGACAGCAACTGGGTTCATGGTGACAATTTCTGAAGTGAAACAAGATTTACCATCTTTGGAGTTTTCCATTAAACAGACACATGTTTTTCTTCTTTCACCCTCTCTGTTGTTCATCTCCTGTATCAGTTTTAACAGCAAATTTACAAAGAGAACTACACACACACACACACACACACACACACACACACACACACACTACAAAAGAATTTCTCCCTCATAACATACTAGAATGGTTAACTAATAAAATAATTAGCTTTGTTTCTAGTTTCTCTTCACAAATTATCATTCACTCTGATAAAGCGTCCATTTATCCAGCATGCACACCACCAGAAAAGTCTAACAGCCAGAACTGTTCTGCAGCAATGTTCCACAATAACAACTGCTCACAACAGTGGTTGGAATATTACAATAACCTGAAGTATCTTTGGAATTATGACAGAAAGACAGCTTTTTAGTTTGAAGGAAATATATTAGGATTCTTTGAAAATTGTTTATCTGTAGATGGATGAGAGAAATTGCTATGGGCTTCAGAACTAAAACCCTGGGTTTGAGTCCAGACCTGCTGGCAATTCACTTCGGGATAATTCATTTAAACTTTCTGAGCCTCAAAAATCCTCACCTGTATAAATGATGAACGTCTAAGTATTACCTTGTCTTGTACACCTGAAACTAACAAATTAAAATATAAAAATAAAAAAATAAAAATCCTCACCTGTAAAATGGGGCTAGTAATAATTTCTTAGCAAAGTTCTATAAGCATCAAATAATATTTGCAAGAGTACTTTGGGAATTATAAACTATAAAATTGTTCGGTTTTGTTTTTTATCCTCTAAAGGCTAGGTGGGATATAAAATTTATCAGCATAACCTTTTCAATAACCATTCTAGTGAAATATAAATTTATTGCACTTAATTGATGCATTTGTACAGTAACAAAATTGGAGACCTAGCTACAATGAAACATTTATCAAATTTCAAAACTTGCACTTTTATTTACACAGCTATTCCCAGAGATAATTATTTATTCAAATATGAGCATTTCCCCTAAGTGCAGCCTGTAGGGATATGAGACGCTGGTAAAGAAGGAAACATGATAGTAACAGCTAACACTTATTGCCCTATATTATACCAAATGCCTGCACTGCACTGCTTTAAGTACTTCACAAATATCAATACATTTAATGTCCCTAACTACCCTCTGAGTAGGTACTATTATTGTCCTCTTTTTATAGATGGGGAAACTGAGGTGCTGAGAGGTTAAAATAACTTTCCTGAAGTCTCTCAGCATCCGAGTGACAGCTAAGAGACCCAAACTCTGAGTCCAGCCCTTGAATCTGGGTGTTTAACCTCCAACAACACTGCCTGAACCTGCAATCTTCTTTTCTCCATGGTGAAGACGTAGTCTGCTGACCCTGAGTTTGACTCCAGATCCAGGAAGGTCCCAGATACTTGTCAGTATTTCCAGTTAATGGTGTACATGCACTGCCTGTGGAAGTTCTTTCTGAATACTCACATAAGCCAATTCTAAAATACCCAGTCATAGCACAGAATGAAGCTCTCCCAGGCCAGCAAGACCAAACCTTGTCTCAGGATCAAAGGTATCAAAGGATGCTCTGCTGAGGTTTCCTTTCTCCACCTGCCTCTCTTCTGTGAAGTTTCCCATCCTTGACTGGATGAATCAGGAATCTGCTCTGTGGTGAGTACGGGGCTTCCCACCATTCCAGAGCTGATGAGGAACTCATCATAATGAAGCCAGCCTGCACTTTGCAAGTGTGCTTCAGTCTCCACACATTTAACATTCACAAGGAAGAGCCAGTATGACAAAAGTACTAAAAACACTAGTTAACAGAACTAATCTGGGGACCCAGTTATGATTCACCTCCATGACTGACTAACTAGGGGTTAGAACTTGATTGGATCATTAATCTCTGAGTTCCTGTGTCATCATCTATAAACTATTCTCATTGAAGAAGAACTCCGAAGCTTTTTATGTCAAATTTCAGTGTTCTAAAGACATAGACTTGACGTAAGCAAACAAAGAAACTTAAAAGTAGAAAGATACACATAAGAACAAGTAGGGGCGATTATAATTGATTTTCTGGTTGGGTTTGAGGGTCATAATTGCCTCCTAAGACTTTTGGGGAGTTCTTTGCCCAAAAGAAACCCGCCAAAGTATTTGGGGTCTGGAGACAAATAGGGCCCCAAATCCCAACCAGAAAGTCAATTACAATCATCTCCTACTTGCAAGTGGGTCTGCCAAACTCAACAAAAAATGTCTGCAAAGTGTTAGCCCACCCTAGCATACAATACTCAGTTAGCGACACCCTCTAAAATTCCCATCAAAAACATAAAAACAACACAATTAGTGAGCCAGACGTTGAGGGCTTGGTGAGCATTAATGCTTGAGAGAGAGGAAAATGCAATGGAGAGCCAACTACCGAAGCACCAAAAAGAAAAGTTACGATGATCCCTAAATTCAGAGTAAATAATTTCTGAGGGAAGCAGAAACACACACATACACGCACACAAAGAATATGGTCATAATTCTTTTGTCTGTAATTACCTATCTAGTTAATTCAACTACACAGAAAATAGGAAGTTACAAGGGAAAAATTCTAAGCAACCGAAATAGATGGTGCCAAGTTCATGTGCAAATCTTATACATTTTAGTCTATATGAGAAAAGAGCCTCAGGTCCTTATTCAGAATTTATGTGTTCTAACATTATATGCTGTTCCAACAAACTGAGTTACCTGGTTGCCATACTGAAAGAAAGAAGAAAGAAAGAAAAAAAGAAAGAGAGAGAGGGAGAGAGAGAGAGAGAGAGAGAGAGAGAGAGAGAGAGAGAGAGAGAGAAAGAAAGAAAGAAAGAAAGAAAGAAAGAAAGAAAGAAAGAAAGAAAGAAAGAAAGAAAGAAAGAAAGAAAGAAAGAAAGAAAGAAAGAAAGAAAGAAAGAAAAGAATAGCTGTAAGTTTGAAGGGGAGATTTATAAAAACAGACACACTGACTGGGTAATAGGGAGAAAGAAGACATAGCAACTTAAAAAGGAAAACCCAAGATAGTATTCAAAAAGTATAGTAATGGCATGCCATGAAAGGACTCAAAGCCTCTTGATTACATCAGCAGGACCAGAAGACTCAGCACAATCATTGCTATTCATGGTGATCCTAAATCATCCACAACATTAGACCACGTTCACACTTCTCGAGTGAAGGAGTCAGAGGAAAATGATACATTATTAAAAATTTTCATCAAGTAATTAAAAATAAACAAAATGATGACATGCATATATTTTTTTCTCTAAATGGAAAACTTCTTTAACTGGACCGTATCATTTCCTTATAATGTCAGCACATTTACTGGTAATTATCCTGAAGAATCTTTGCAATGAACCGTACTAAGAACTTGAAGCAATGACACGCAAATTAGATAGAGAAAATCCAGAAATAAGGTTTAGGGTTTCCTCTCTAGGCAAGGTTAATGGAGCGGCTGAATGCGATGAAGAAGGTCATGAATGCTGAGACAGGAGAAGGAAGAGCATTTGTGGTTGGAAAGACATTATCATTTTAGATACAAAAAGCCTAGAGTGATGATAACATTATCAAAGCTTTGAAGTCCTAATCAAAATCCTTATCATATGTGAAAAAGATGCTATCTCTGAAACTTTAATCCCTGGATCCATCTCCTTATGATTTTTTGAGATTACAACACCAACACCTAGGTTTTCAAGGGATACTTACAAGTCTCTGGAAGATAGTTATCTTCCCCCAAATCCAGTTCCACGCTACTTCAGTGTGAAGGAACCCCACGTGGGTTGCTTGCTGTCACACCAGCACCTTTAAAGGTAGATAAGTGAATGAAACAGCCAGGAGAAAGTTGGGCAGTAGAACGTAGCTGGACGATTCCTCTTACATCACATATTGAACTGGCCGTGAAGCACTAAGCAATATGGTGCTTGCTTTGTGCCACCAGGGCCAGAAAGCTCAACAAATCCTAATATATATACACATTTAGCTGAGTCCACAGTATAAATGCTCTTTATTTCCTCCTAGAGGCACAGCATATTGATTCGAATGCTATCCCTGGGCAGAGAGACAGAATTAAGATTTCATCTATTTGCCTTTGTACAGAAAATCCTTTCCATCCAATGGGGCATGGAAGAATGACCTACACAAGCAGGGACTGGTATGTTTATCTTTCTTTCTCAGGTATTTGTATTTTCCCTATATATGTGTGTATATATACCATAGCTTCCCCCATGACTACTGAAGTGAAAGAACTTGGAATAAGATGATGGAAAATCCCCTCACAGAAATCCCTACTGTCAAACAGCATCTCTTACTGAGTCATTTACTCCTCTAACTGCCTAGAAAATGGCCTCTTCCAGTGAACTAAATGGCATCTCAAGTTGTTTGAGAAATCTAATACACCTCCTTCTACCAGGCAATCTGTTCTCTTTTCATATGTACCATTAGGTCTATTATCCTTAATTCCACACCCACACAGGCTGTTACCCAGGCAACAACATCTCTAGATCACAGATTGGTCAAGCCAAGATTTCCATGCATCTTTGTGAATCAAATGGGTGGCTAATATGATCAAATGTACCAAAATTGACTTTTAGACAGTTATAAAAGGAAATTTATACAAACAGCTTGAATCAGTGGTCAAAAGGAAGGTTAACGTGTGCAGGGAGGTGTTTAGGTGGTTGTCAAGGCATAAAGAGAAAGTCTCTACAGGCCAATAGAGTCAATACTTACTAATACTTAGTCGCCCCAGTTCAAGTAGCAACTGAGAAGGTGCTGGTGGTTGTTTGGAGGATTTTTGTTGTTGTTGTTCCTTAAAGGAAAACGTACGATGTATCAGTTTGGGATCCCCCAGAAGCAGATCCTGAGTCCAGAATTTGGGTATGAGCAGTTTATTTGGGAGGGGATCCCAAGGCTGGCAGAAAGAGAAAGAAGTCAACGATGCATTAATGAGCTAGCTATTGCTATGGGCAATTGGGGCACAATCCCACTGGAAACCCTCTAGACTGAGTATGGAACACGACTCACAATTGTCTGACTAATGGCAGGGCAGCTAAGATATTTATCCACCTATTCCCATGCTTTTTTGATTAAGGTTCACTCCCATGCATGAACTCCCAAGTACTTTTAGCATTTTCTTTTTAACTTCTCTGTGCCTCAGTTTCCTCATCTGTAAAATGTGGATAATACTTTTCCTTACCCCAGGATTGTTGTGGGAGTTAAATGAGATGACCTTTATAATGTGTTTAATGGGTATATATCCAAAAAAAAAAAAGAAATCACTCTCTTGAAGAGATATCTGCACCCCATGTTCATTGCAGCATAATTCACAGTAGTCAAGACATGGAAACAACCCAAGTGTCCATCAACAGATGAATGGATAAAGAAGATGTGGTATATACAGCAGTCCCCCCTTATCAGTGGGGGATATGCTCCAAGACCCCCATTGGATGCCTGAAACAGTGGATAGTACCGAACCCTATACTTATTATGTTTTTTCCTATACATACACATCTGTGAAGTTCAATTTATAAATTGACTGTTACAGTAAGAGATAAACAATAATAAAATAGAAAAATTATAATAATATACTTAATAAAAGTTATATGAATTACTTCGGTGCCATTATTAAGTAAAATAAGGGTGGCTTGAACACAAGCACTGAGCAAGCAGGACAGTTGATCTGAGAACCGAGACTAAAGGCTACTAAGTTCAGCCTACTGAGGAGGAGCATCTACAGTGTGGAGAGACGGGACAAGGATTAAGTCATGTCCAGGGCAGGAAGGGGCGGGGCAGTGCAAGATTTCATCACGCTACTCAGAATGGCGTGCAATTTAATACTCATGAATTGTGTATTTATGGAATTTTCCATTTAATACTTTCAGAGCTCAGTTGACTGTGGGTAACTGAAACCACAGAAAGCAAAACCACAGATAAGGGGGGAACTACTGCGTATACAAATCCAAAGAAGGAAATCTGCCTTTTAGGACAACATGGATGAACCTTAAGGGCATTATGCTAAGTGAAATAAGTCAGACAGAGAAAGACAACTACTGTATAATCTCATGCGTGGAATGTAGAAAAGCCAAACTCATAGAAAGAGAGAGGTAGAATGGCTGTTGCCAGGGTCCAGGAGGTACAGGAAATGGGGAAATGTAGGTCACAGGGTACAAACTTCCAGATATGACTAAGTTCTGGGATCTAATGTACAGCATGGTGACTATAGTTAATATGTGTATGTGAAAGTTGCTGAGAGATTTTAAATGTTCTCACCATAAAAAATACAATAATTACACGAGGTAATGGAGCTATTAACTAACCTTTTGTGGTAATCATTTCAAAATATTTACATGTATCAAATCATTACATTTATACCTTACACTTACAATGTTATATGTTGATTATATCTCAGTAAACACTTAGTTCTTTGTAAAATAAACAAATCTATTTTTGAAAGATAAAACAAATAAAATTAAAAATAATACTGCAGGGCATAAAGTACAAGATATTCATATTTTAATAATTATAATCACACATGAGCTACTAGAGGGCAGGAATTTTATCTTTTTCATTTTTGTATCTGTTCTATATTTCACTAGTGTCTCACCAAATATGAATAAACAAATGAATAAGCAAATAAGTAAATGGAAGGAATGTTAACATCCTTTAATATCTATCTTCTATGATCTTGGGTTTTTTTGTTTTGTTTTTTCTAATTTGAATGGGCTTCCAAGTGTAAAGGAATAACTGGCAGCAGATCATGTTTTTGTCAAGAAACATGAGAAAAGAACATACAATTTAAAAGAGAGAAACGAGAGAAAGGAACAGAGGGAGGGAGGGAGAAAGGGAAGAAGGAAGGTCTGTTTGAAAGAATCAGAGTGCTGCTAATACAAACAGAATGATAAAAAGAGGAAGCTAGAGGAGTGAGTTGGTATTCCACCTCTGCTTTTTCCTGAGGGTAACTAGAAATTCTAACCACGGGCAACACAGGCTTTTCCCAGAGAAAGGATGTTAAGGGGCAGAGAATCAGAACTGTGAGGATTTAAGATCCCAATGAGAAGGGAGGAACAGAGAACTGAGTCTTGCACTTGACCCTTTTTTCCTTCAAAACTTTTGCTGAATTCTGAAGCTGAATAAGACAGGAGGCAGGAAGCCACTAAAGAGCAGAGGATTGTACTTAGCAGTTTTTCCAGGTTGAGGAGACAAAGAGTTTGGGATCAAAAATGGTAGAGGAGCCTCACAGAATACCTGAGGTTCTCAGCTAGAACCCTTGGCAGACTATACCCAAGGAGCATGAAGCAAATCATTGGCAGATAGACACTTAAGAAAATGTAACACAACCTTGAGTTTCTGTCCCTGATTAAATTAAGGTAATCCGACCCCTCACACACACACACACACACACACACACACACACACCAGCCTAGAAGAGGAAAAGATGAAACCTCTCTGGAGAAAAATGACATCATTCAGCCCCTCTAAATTTTTTTATACACAATATGTGACATATAATCAAATACTACCAGAAGCAAAAAACCCAATCCAATAGGAAAATGGATACTATTCATACATACTCACAGATGACCCAGATTTTAGTTAGCAAGCAAAAACGTTGAAATACTTGAGGATATTCACGAAAAATAGCAGAAAAGAGAGATACATAATAGATGAAAAGATGGAAAATATCATCAGAGAAATAACATCTGTTAAGAAGGAAATAAACAGAAACTCTAGACCTGAAAAATACAATATTTGAAATTAAGAATGAAACAGATGTATTTAACAAGAGATATAGCACAGCAAAAAACAGGATTCAAGGCGCAGCCGGTTAGCTCAGTTGGTTAGAGTGCAGTGCTCTTAACAAGGTTGCTGGTTCGATCCCCGCATGGGCCACTGTGAGCTGCACCCTCCACAACTAGATTGGAACAACTACTTGACTTGGAGCTGATGGGTCCTGGAAAAACACACTTAAAATAAATACATTTAAAAGTTAAAAAAAAACTATACTTAAAAAAAAAAACAGGATTCATAAATTGGAGCACAGGTCAATAAAAAATGTACAGACTGAAGCACAGATAGAAGAAAATAATAGAAAATACTTGAAGGCATATAAGACACATAGGGGAATCAAGTACTTAACACAGTCACAGAGAAAAGGAAAGATAGAATGGGGCAGAAACAATATTTGAAAAGATAAAGTCTGAAAATTTTCCCAGTAGATGTAAAGCACCAACCCACACATTCAAGAAGCTTAGTAAATTCCGGGCAAGATGAACACAAAGAAAACCAAAGTTAGGCAGATAACAGTAAAACTTATAAAAATCAAAGACTAAAAGAAAACCTTAAAAACAGAGGTAAAAAGATACATGAAGGTAAAACATTAAGATCTATAGCTGGCTTCTCGAAAGAAGTGATAGAACCCAGAAGGCAATCAAAATGACACCTTTAAAGTGCTGAAAGAAAGTAACTGCCAACCTACAATTCTACATACAGTAAAATATTCCTCAAAAATGTAAGTGAAATAAAGATGTCTTCCAGCAGAAACAGAGAATTCATCTCCAGCAGGTCTGCAATACAAGAAATACCACCTAGAGTGGTAGGAAGAAAGAGGAAAATCATCTCTGAGAGAAAAATGAAAATATAGGAAGGAATGAAGAACAAAATGTAAATATGAAAGTAAATCTAAATGAGTACTGAATACTATATAAAATGATAGAAACATTTTCTTGTGGAGTTAAAATATATTAGGTTGGTGCAAAAGTAATTGCAGTTTAAAAGGTTAAAAACAATCGCAAAAACCACAATTACTTTTGCACCAACCTAATATATATTATTAAATTGCATGACAACAATAGCATAAAAAGGAGAAGAGGAGGAGATAAAGTTCAACTCTTCTAACAGCGAGCCTTGTCTGGGAAATGGAAAAAGTAAAAACTTTTATTAAACTAATAAATTAAGGAAGCATTCTATAGTCTCTTGGGTACCACTAAATGAAAAGGAAAATGATGTTTAATTAAAAAGCTAATTGAGAGCAGAAAGTGAATAATAAAAAATATTGATTATCCAAAGGAAGGTAAGAAAGGAGAGAAAAAAGATCACAAAACAGGTAGAAAACATATAGTAATATGGAAGAATGTAAACTCAAATATATCAGTAATTGCATTAAACATATTTTGTCTTAGTGGATTAAAAAATCAAATCCCAAGTATATGATGCCTGTAAGAGAAATATCTTTTTTATTAAATTTATTGGAGTAACAATAGTTAATAACATTATATACATTTGAGGTGTACAACTTTGTAATATGAAATCTGTATACTCTATTGTGTGCTCCCTACCCAAAGTCTAGTCTCCTTCCATCACCTTGTTTTTGACCTCCTTTATTTTACCCTCTTCGTCCTCTCCGCAGCCCCTCTTCCCCTCTGGTAATCATCATTCTATTGTCTATATCCACGAGTCTGGGGGTTTTTGTTTGTATGTTTGTTCCTTTGATGCTTTTTGTTTTATATCCCACGTATGAGTAAAAACATACAGTTCTTGTCCTTTTCTGTCTGACTCATTTCACTTAGCATAATACTCTCAAGATTCGTCCATGTTGTCACGAATGGTGATATTTCATCATTTTTTATGGTTGAGTAATATTCCATTGTATACATGTAGCACATCTTCTTTATCGAATCATCTGTCAAAGGCCACTTAGGCTGATTCCATCCATGTCTTAGCCACTGTGAATAAAGCTGCAATGAACATAGGGGTGCATACAAGTATATCTTTACAAATAAACATTCTCAATTTTTCCAGGTAGATACCTAGAAGAGGAATTGCTGGTAATTCTATTCTTAATTTTTTGAGGAACCGCCATACTGTTTTCCATAGTGGCTGTACCAATTTACATTCCTACCAATAGTGTATGAGCGTTCCTTTTTCTCCACATTCTCTCCAATACTTGCTATTTCTTGTCTTGTTGATGATAGTCATTCTAATAGGTGTGAGGTGGTATCTCAATGTGGTTTTGATTTGCGTTTCTCTTATAACTAGTGATGTTGAGCATCTTTTCATATATCTGTTGACCTTCTGTATGTCCTCTTTGGAGAATTGTCTATTCAGGTCCTCTGCCCATCTTTTAATTGGATTGTTTGCTTTTTTTGGTTGAGTTTTAGGAGTTCTTCATATATTTTGGATATTAGCCCCTTATTGAAGGTATCGTTTGCAAATATCTTTTCCCATTCAGTTGGTTACCCTTTTGGTTTGCTGATGGTTTCTTTTGATGTGCAAAAGTCTTAGTGTAATGTAGTCCCATTCATTTATATTTTCTTTTACTTCCCTGGCCTTTGGAGTCAAGTTCACAAAAATCCCTCTGAGACCAAAGTCCACAAGTTTAATTCCTATGTTTTCTCCTATGTTTCATTGTTTCGGTTCTTATATTCAAGGCCTTAATCCACTTTGAGTTAATTTTTGTGTATGGTATAAGCAGTCTAGCTTCATTCTTTTGCATGTGGCATTCCCGTTTTCCCAACATCATTTATTGAAGAGACTCCTCTCTCCATTGTAAGTTTTCAGCAACTTTGTCAAGAATTAATTGCCAATATATGTGTGGGTTTAATTCTGGGCTATCAATTCTGTTCCACTGGTCTCTGTGTGTGTTTTTCTGCCAATACCATATTGTTTTGATTCTTGTAGCTTTGTGATAGTTTGAACTCAGGGAGTGTGATACCTTTGACTTGGTTATTTTTTCTCAGGGTTGTTTTGGCTTTTCGAGGTCTTTTGTGGTTCCACATAAATTTGAGGATTTTGGATCTATTTCTGAGAAAAAAATGCCATGGGGATTTTGATGGGGATTGCATTAAATTTGTATATTGTCTTATGTAATATGGCTATTCTTTAAATGTTAATTTTTCAAATCCAGGAGCACAGAATATCTTTGTGTCTTTAATTTTTTTCAACAATGTCTTATAATTTTCAGTGTATGGGTGCTTCATCTACTTTGTTAAGTTTATTCCTAGGTATTTCATCATTTTTGTTGCAATTGCAAATGGGATTGTTTTTTATTTCTCTTTCTGATAGTTTGTTGTTCATATACAGGAATGCAAGATTTTTGTATATTGATTTTGTACTTTACTGTACAAAAAACTTTGTTTATTGTTTCTAATAGACCTTTGGTGGAGTCTTCATGTTTTTCCATATATAGAATCATGTCATCTGCAAATTGTGACAACTTTACTTCTTCATTCTTACTTTAAATGCCTTTTATCTCCTTTTCATGCCTAATTGCTCCAGCTGGGACTTCCAGTACTATGCTGAATAACAGTAGTCACGGGGCCTCCTGGTCTTGGTCCTGATCTTAGAGGAAAACCTTTTAGTTTTTCACCATTGAGTATGATATTAGCTGAAGGTTTATCAAATACCTTTATTAAATAGAGGTATTCTCCTTCTATAACCATTTTATTGAGGATTTTATCATAAATTGATGTTGTATTTTGTCAAATGCTTTTTCTGCATCTATTGATACGATCATGATTTTAATTGTTTATTTTAATAATGTGTATCACATTGATTGACTTGCAGATGTTGACTCATTCTTGCTTCCCTGGAATGAACCCCACTTGATAATGACATATAGCCCTTTTAATGTATCGTTGTATTTGATTTCTTAGTATTTTGTTAGGATTTTTGCATCTATGTTTATCAGAGATATTGACCTGTAATTTTATATTTTTGTTTTGTCCTTGCCTGGTTTTGGTATCAGGGTAATGTTGGACTCATAAAATCAGTTAGAAAGTATTCCCTCCTCTTCAATGTTTTGGAAGAGTTGGAGAAGGATGGGTATTAAATCTTTTTTGAATGTTTCGTAGACTCACTAGTGAAGCTATCTAGTCCTAGACCTTTACTATTTGAATTTCCTTACTAGTGACTGGTCTATTTAGGTTTTCCAGTTCTTCATGGTTCAATCTAGAAAAGCTATATATTTCTAAGAATTTGTCTACTTCTTCTAGGTCATCGAATTTGGTGGCCTATAGTACTTCATAGAGTTCTTTTTATTTATTAAAGTTTATTGGGGTGACAACAGTTAGTAAAGTTACATACATTTCAGGTATATAATTCTATATTACATCATCTATAAATCCCATTGTGTGTTCACCACCGAGTCAGTCCTTCTTCAATTTCTTTTAAAAATGTCTAAGTTTATTCCTAGGTATTTTATTCTTTTTGCTGCAATTGCAAAAGGAATTGTTTTTATTTCTTTTTCTGAGATTTCATTGTTAGTATTCAGGAATGCAACAGACTTTTGTACATTGATTTTGTACCCGGTGATATTCTAATAACTTTTTGGTGGAGTCTTTAGGGTTTTCTATATACAGCATCATATCATGGGCAAAGAGTGACAATTTAACTTCTTTGTTCACAATTTCGATGCCTTTCATTTCTCTCTCTTGCCTGATTGCTCTGGCAAGGACTTCCAACACTATGTTAAAAGCAGAGGTGATAGGGGACAGCCCTGTCAAGTTCCTAAACATAGAGCAAAGGGCTTCAGTTTTTCACCATTAACTATGAGATTAGCTGAGGGCTTGTCATAGATGGCATTTATTATGTTATTTTCCTTCTATACCTATTTTATTAAGTGTTTTAATCATAAATGGATGTTGTATCTTGTCAAATGCTTTTTCTGCATCAATTGATATAATCATATGATATTTGTCCTTTATTTTGTTTATGTGCTGTATCACATTGATGGATTTGCGGATGTTGAACCATCCTTGTGCCCAGGGGATGAGCCCCACTTGGTAGTGATGAGTAATCTTTTTAATGCATTCTCGCATTCGATTTGCTAGAATTTTGTTTAGGATTTTTGCATCTGTATTCATCAGAAATAGTGCTCTGTAGTTCTCTTTTTTTGTGTTGTCCTTACCAGGTTTTGGTATCAGGGTAATGTTGGTCTCATAAAATGAGTTAGGGAGCACTGTCTCTTCTTCGATTTTTTGGAAGAGTTTGAGCAGGATTGGTATTAGATCCTCTTTGAAGGTTTGGTAGAATTCACTAGTGAAGCCATCTGGTCCCGGACTTTTGCTTTTGGGAAGGTTTTGAATGACTGAATCAATTTCCTTACTGGTAATCAGTCTGTTTAGATTTTCTAGTTCTTCATAGTTCAGCCCAGGAAGGCTATATGTTTCTGAGAACTTGTCCATTTCTTCTAGGTTATTGAATTTGGTGGCATATAGTCCTTCATAGTATTTTGGATGATCCTTTGTATTTCTGTGGTGTCCGTGATAATTTCCCCTTTTTCATTTCTGATTTTGTTAATAAGTGTCTTCTCTCTTGTTATCTTAGTGAGTCTAGCCAAGGGTCTGTCAATTTTGTTAATCTTTTCAAAGAACCAGCTCCTTTTCACATTAATTTTTTTCTGTTGTCTTTCTGTTCTCTATTTCATTTACTTCTGCTCTGATTTTCATTGTTTCTTTTCTTCTGCTGACCTTGGGTTTCATTTCTTCTTCTTTTTCCAGTTCTTTAAGGTGTAACGTGAGATTATTTATTTGGGATTTTTCTTATTTTAATTTTAATTTATTGGGGTGGCAACTGTTAGTGAAATTACATAGATTTCAGGGGTACAATTCTGTATTACATCATCTATAAATCCCATTGTGTGTTCACCACCGAGAGTCAGTTCTCCTTCCATCACCATATATTTGATCCCCCTTACCCTCACCTCCCTCCCCCCACCCCTCTTACCCTCTGGTAACCACTAAACTATTGTCTGTTTCTATGAGTTTTTGTTTCTCATTTGTTTGTCTTGTTCTTTTGTTGTTTTTGGTTTATATAACACATATCAGTGAAATCATAGGGTTCTCTGCTTTTTCTGTCTGACTTATTTCGCTTAGCATTATACTCTCAAGATCCATCCATGTTGTCACAAATGTTCCTACATCATCTTTTCTTACTGCCGAATAGTATTCCATTGTGTATATATACCACAACTTCTTTATCCATTCATCTATCGAAGGACATTTTGGTTGTTTCCATGTCTTGGCCACCGTAAACAAAGCTGCAATTAACATTGGAGCACACGTGTCTTTATGTATAAATGTTTTCACATTTTTTGGGTAGATACCCAGGAGAGGGATTGCTGGGTCATATGGTAATTCTATTCGTAATTTTTTGAGGAACCTCCACACTGCCTTCCATAATGGCTGCACCAGTCTGCATTCCCACCAATAGTGTATGAGGGTTCCTTTTTCTCCACACTTGTTACTATTTCTCTTGTTGATGATAGGCATTCTGACTGGGGTGAGATGATATCTCATTGTCGTTTTTATTTGCATTTCTCTGATGATTAGTGATATTGAGCACTTTTTAATATGTCTATTTGCCATTTGTAAGTCCTCTTTGGAGAAATGTCTCTTCAGGTCCTCTGCCCATTTTTCAATTGGGTTGTTTGTTCTTTTGTTGTTGAGCTTCATGAGTTCCTTGTATATTTTGGATATTAGCCCCTTATCAGAGGCACTGTTTGCAAAAATCTTCTCCCATTCAGTTGGTTGCCTCTTTATTTTGTCGATGGTTTCTTTTGCTGTACAGAAGCTTTTAAGTTTCATATAATCCCATTCGTTTATTTTAGCATTTACTTCCATTGCCTTTGGAGTCAAATTCATAAAATGCTCTTTGAACCCAAGGTCCATAAGTTTAGTACCTATGTTTTCTTCTATGCAGTTTATTGTGTCAGGTCTTATGCTTAAGTCTTTGATCCACTTTGAATTAATTTTGGTACATGGTGACAGATAGCAGTCCAGTTTCATTCTTCTGCACGAGGCTATCCAATTCTCCCAGCATCATTTATTAAAGAGGCTGTCTTTCTTCCATTGTATGTTTTTAGCTTCTTTGTCAATAATTATCTGTCCATATTTATGTGGTTTTATTTCTTGTTTCTTGAGATAGGCCTGTAATGTGATATAAATTTCCCTCTTAAAACTGCTTTTGCTGCATCCCAAAAATTTTCGTAGGACGTATTTTGATTCTGATTTGTTTCTATGTATCTTTTGATTTCTCCTCTAATTTCTTCTTTGACCTGGTAGTTCTGTAAAAGTATGTTGTTTAATCTCCATGTATTTGTGGGTTTTCCTGCTTTCTTTTGCAGTTGATATCCAATTTCAAAGCCCTGTGATCACAGCATATGCTTGGTATGATTTCAATCTTCTTAAATTTGCTGAGGTTAGTTTTATGTCCCAATACATAGACTGTCCTTGAGAATGTTCCATGTACAATAGAAAAAAAATGTATAGTCTGATGTTTTAGGATGAAGTGCTGTATATATGTCAATTATGTCCATTTCATATAATGTGCCATTTAGGGCTGCTATTTCATTATTTATTTTCTGTTTGGATGATCTATCCATAGCTGTCAATGATGTCTTTAAGTCCCCTAGTATAATTGTGTTTTGGTCAATTTCTCCCTTTAGTTCTGTTAGTAGTTGCTTGGTATATTTTGGTGCTCCCTGATTGGAGGCATAAATATTGACGATTGTTATGTCTTCTTGTTGTATAGTTCCATTTACCATTACAAAATGTCCATCTTTGTCTCTTGTTATCTTTTTCACCCTGAAGTCTGTTTCATATGTTATCATTATGGCTACACCTGATTTTCTCTGAGTACCATTTGCTTGGAGTGTCAATTTCTACCCTTTCACTTCGAGTCTATGCTTGTCCTTGTAGCTGAGACGTGTCTCTTGGAGACAGCATATGGTTGGAATAGTTTATTGATCCAATCTGCTATGCTGTGCCTTTTTATTGGTGAGTTCAGTCCATTTATATTTAGGTTAATTATTGATATGTGAGGATTTCCTATCATTCTATATTTAGTCTTCCGGTAAGGTTGTGTCTCCATGGTTTCTTTGCCTTTTTGTTGTTGTCTATGATTTCTGTGTGGTGGTATTCTATGATGTTTCTCTCTGTTTCTTCTTTTAATACAGTATATATTTTAATTCTGGATTGTTTTTGAGTGGTTACCATTAAGTTTATGTAAAAGAAAGTTTGATAGAGTATTCCATTTTCTTCAGCACGCTTACTTTCTCCATTCCCATAGTCACATTCAGGCCTTTACTCTCCCCCTTTTTCTGTTTTGGTTGCCACAAATTGTCCCTGTTGATGGTGGTCGAATAGCCTCCTTTAGTATTTCTTGTAGTGCAGGTCGTGTATTAGAAAATTCCCTCAGCTTCTGTGTGTCTGGAAGAGTATTCCTCCTTCATATCTAAAAAATATCTTTGCTGGATATTTTATTCTTGGCTCATGATTTCTCTCTTTCAATAGTTTGAATATTTGGTTCCACTCCCTCCTGGCTTGTAGAGTTTCTGCTGAAAAATCTGATTATAATCTAATGGGCTTTCCTTTATAGGTTACCGTCTTCTTTTCCCTGGTGCCTGGAGAATTCTTTCTTTGTCGTTGATTTTTGACAGCTTCAATACAATGTGCCTTGGAGAAGGCCTGTTGGGTTGAGGTAATTAGGTGTTCTATTTGCTTCTTGGATTCGAGGATCCTGTTCTTTCCACAAGTTTGGGAAGTTCTCATCAACAATTTGTTTGACTCTATTCTCTGTTCCCATCTCTCTTTCTTCTCCTTCTGGTATGCCCATTATTCCTATATTGCTCTTTCTGATAGAGTCAGAAAGTTCTTGTAGAGTTCTTTCATTTCTTTTAAGACACAAGTCTCTTTCTTCTTCCATCTCTGTAATTTCCAGTTTTCTATCTTCGATGTCACTGATTTTTTCCTCCATCTTGTCAACTCTACTATCTAAGCTGGCTATTTTATTCTTAATTCTTCTGTTGAGTTCTTCATCTCCACAAATTGTATTTGGTTCTTTTTCAAAATGTCAATCTCTTTGGTAAAATGCTCATGTTGTTTTTTTATTGTGTTTCTGAGTTCATTAAACTGCCTTTCTGGATTTTCTTGCATCTTGTTGAGTTTTTTCAGAACTGCAATCTTGAATTCTCTGTCATTTAAGTCACATATTTCCATATCTTTAAGTTCCTTTTCTGGAGACTTTTCACTTTCTGAGCTGTCTTCTTGCCTTGGTTATTCATGGCAACTACTGATTTATTATTTCTCTTCCTAGACATCTGCTGGAGTGGGTTCTGCAACAGTTCGATAGGAAGAGGTCTTTCTTTTGTTTTCCATTATGTGTTAGTAGAATGTTTTATTTTCTCTCAGACTGCAGCCCCTTTTTCTCTCTCACACGGTAGTGTTATGTTTTCTCTGCACTATTCCAGCTTCTCACACAATGGGGGGATTCCCTGGAAGGTGGGCTTCTCCTCTGTTAACAGTTTGCCTGGGTTATAGGGCACGACGTCCCTGTGGGAATGCGGAGAGCTTTTGAAATTCCAAAGCTCTTTCTGCACCAGATTCAGAGCCCCTGTTTCAGCAGTTCTGTTTACTCCTGCAGGGATTCGCCCAGATAGGTGGGGCCATGGGCGGGGTGAGTTGTGAGAGGTGGCCCAGAGCAATGGCGGCGACCACCACCACTATAGCCAGTCCTGCTTCCACAGATCCTTCCCCTTTGCCGGAACTAGTTGGGCTGTGAATCTGTGTGTGAGGATCACAGTTCTCAGAACTGCAAATATTCTGTTCTTTTGATCTGATACTGCTACTGTTCTGCTTCCAACACAGGACAGGTAGGGGCAGGGCGAGCTCTGGGAGGGTAGGGAGGGGGTGGCTAGTCTCAGTGTCTAAGGCTTCCGTTCTCTGTGGCTATGAGGGCTTAAACCACCGTTTTCAGCCTTCTTCCCTCAGTATTTGCTCTGAGGTCTCTGCCGTTAGTGTTGGGTTCAGCAGTGTTATGTGCTGTCCCCTCAGCCCTGTGGGCCTTAAACGGAGCCCTAGCAGTCCGAGTTCTTTCGTCTCCTGCAGCTGCGGTAGTTCTGGGATGCAGCGAGCTAGGAGCGCTGAGCTAGGTCTGCGTGCGCGCGGCTCCGTCTCTGCATTTCTCCCTTCCCTCTTCCCCTACTTGCACAATTTGCCCACCTTTAGGTGAATTCAGTAGTGAGCTTCTTTGTCTTGCCTGTCTGCTGTGCAGGGAGTCCTTTGTGGAGTTATAGTTGTTCAGTTTGTTGTAAATTCTAGGGGAGATTTCCAGAAGCTCACGTCACGCCGCCATTTTGATGACTCATCCCCTTCATAGTATTCTTTTAAAATCCTTTGTATTTTGTGTGTCTGGTTTAACTTCTCTTCTTTCATTTCTGATTCCATTTGAGTCTTTTAAGGGAAACATCTTAAATACAAGGATACAAAAAGGTTGAAATCAATGTTACGTAAAAAAAATATTCCATCTAAATGATAATCAAAAGAAAATTAGTATTACTGTACTAATATCAGAAAAACTAGATTTGAAGGAAAAAGCAGTATTTGAGATTAAGAAAGGTATTTTGTAACAATAAAGGTGTTAATGTACTAGAAATATATTAAAAGTCCATAACAATATGAACTCAATAACATATCTTTGAAATATGTAAAGTAAAAATTGGCAGAACTACGAGGAGAAATAGATAAATCCATAATCATACTAAGAGAATGAAATTGGCCATTTATGTAGTATAAAAATTAGACCTTAAAAAGTAGTATTTGGGTGGTCAGATGGCTTAGTTGGTTAGAGTGTGAGCTCTCAGCAACAAGGTTGTTGGTTCAATTCCCAGATGGGATGGTGGGCTGCGCCCCGTGCAACTGAAGATGGAAAACGGCAACTGGACTAAGAACTGAGCTTCACCCTCCACAACTAGATTGAAGGACAACGACTTGGAGCTGATGGGCCCTGGGGTAACATATTGTTCCCCAATATTTCCCAATAAAATAAAAAAAAAATTTGAAACCACATAGGAGGATAATAATACAAACATCCCCCTGATTACCATTTAAAAAAAAGTAATATTTTACTTCAAAGCATTCTTCCAATTTATTGTTTTTCTTCTAATCCACATATGTAGTATCAGGGCTGCCACAAAAATGTATACAAGTGGACACTTTGGTCAATGTTGTTCAAGCAGTAGTTCACCATAATCAGAAGTGTCTGGATGCTGATTGTAATCACTTTGAGCACCTCTTGCAATTGCAGAAGTCAAATGTGATTTGTATTCATCTTTTGTTATTGGTATATATTGAGTATTACAATTTTACAGTTTGCCTTTCTTAAAATGTGTATACATTTTTGTGGCACCTTCTATATTTAATTCTGTCCTTTTTTAATAGCTGTATGTCCAATGCTACTTTTTTAAACTGAAAAATTAAATGATAAAAAATTGAATAGCAGAAATACAGTGTTATGATAAACACTAAGAAATATAATGCAATCAACTCTAATTGAGTGATAGATTGGGGTGAGAAAAGAAGTGTACAATTTATTATGCCTCAAAAATAAAAGATTAACAGATACTTTCTGAAAAAATAGAAGATGAAAAGCATTTTATGAACTTATAATTATAAAGCTAGCCACCAAAACAAATATATGAACATTTCAAATGATAAGAATAGACTCACAAAAGAAATAAAACTGACAAAACAATAAAGGATGTTTCTAAAGATAGAAAACAAGTAACTAAACCCAAAATAAGATGAGTTGACTTCTGCTTCTGTTGATGACAGATTAGGTAATTTGGACACACTCTCCCATTAAGAACCACTAGAAAAGCACGACAAAATTTTTTTTAATCTGCCCTGCCTAAAGGCCTCACAATGTGAACAAGATAGAGAAGCATTACCTGGATAAGATCCAGGGGAGAATGAATGCCCTGAGTAATGAACCTTGTGTTTAGAGTCTCTACTCCTGGCAGTGTTTGATGGTCCTGGAGGGGACACCTGAGAGACTAAGAAGCTAAGCAATAATTCAGTCAACATACTGTAGCTAAAGGAACAGACATTGGCATCTAGGAGCCACCAAGAAAGTGCAGGTGGGGAAGGGGAGTACAGGTCAACATTCCTCACTTTGGGTTGTATCTCTAATGGTCTGTACCCTAAAATTAGAGTGAACTGAAAGTATATGGCCTACTGCAGGAACTACAGGTCACCTTCTATTCTCCTGAAATTGGATAGAGGTGATCAAGATGGTTAGTGTCTCTGGGCATCTGGCAGAAGCAAATAGAAATCCTTTCTGAAGGAAAATAGCATAATCTTGGGCCTCAAATTATTTTTACAAACAATTTTTCAAATACAATGTTCAACACGCAAACAAAAGAAGACAGGCTGGAGACATGACAACATGAATTAAGACCAGCAGGAAAATAAAAATAAAAATGGAATAACTAGGGAAGATGTTGGAGTTACCAGAAAAACTCCTTAAAATAAATATGCTCACTGAATTCAAAGAGATAAAAAGCAATTTTGAGAACTGCAGCAGAGAAATGGAAATTATACAAGAGAATCAAGGTCCTTCTCTAAGCACCAAAAATCTACGTGTCAAGTCCAAAAACAAGTGGACATGCTTTATAGCATTGGCATGTGAAATTATTGATTTATTTAATTGGCATATACTGAGATAGTTTTCTGTATAAGCCACCATTATATATTGAGGGACACAGGAATAGAATTCAACCATCGGTACCCTATCAAGGACTTTATAGCTTATAGCCATATGTATCATACACTATTCTATTCCAAAAAGCACCGAGTGGCAATGCCTTAAGGTTCTCTCCATGTTGTTTTTTAAAAGGTGAAGAAAAAGGAATATGTTTTTGGGGGGTGGGAGATGAGGGTAAGGGGGATCCAATATATGGTGATGGAAGGAGAACTGACTCTGGGTGGTGAACACACAATGGGAGTTATAGATGATGTAATACAGAATTGTACACCTGAAATCTATGTAAATTTACTAACAATTGTCACCCCAATAAATTTAATTTAAAAAAAAGGAATATGTTTTGATGTTTAAATAGTCTGGTCCTAAATCTATTCTGTGGGGAAATTGCTCGAGATGGATGGATGAGAGGCCATCATTACTGTTTGGTGTGTACAGGATTGGTCACTTTAATCTAGAGTGGAAGAGAAGAGCCACAATAATTCATACCCCACAGCACAATGGCTTCTGTCTAAATATGATGATCATACAGAACTTCTGGTCAGCACCGTTCTTCAGCCCACATAGGAAACAGAAGAAACTCAGTCCCATCTATAAATGAAACTGTATTGATTTGGGGGCTGCTGAAAGCAATATATTTCTTTTCAATTTCTTTAAAACAGGAAACTGCTGGGACCTTTTGGAGAAAATAACCTCCTTTCAGTGCTGAGAGGGCACTTGAATTAAAGTGTAAATTAGTAACTTCTATGATAAATATCCCTCAAAGCAAATATCATACATTATTTGCTTTAAAAGTTTCTATTTGGAGCCTGGGAGGGAACAAAGTTATTTTTAAGAAGCATGAACTTCTTCTCTAAGGCAGATGCATGAAGGAAGGGGATAAAAGCTGGTCTGTTAAAAGAAAACACATCCTACAAACCCCCTTTATTAAAGGGCCATAGGAATGTGGAAAATCAATGTTCTCTTATACCACTCTCCTATTCTGTTTCTGTATCACAGGGTGGTCCAACAGTCTAATTCAAGGTAGTATTTCCTATGTGGTTAGGTAGTCATTGTGTGGGTATTACAGATATATTCTACTTCCAGAGTGAATCCATAAGCATGGCTCATCAACTGCAAGTACCGTGTTTCCCTGAAAATAAGACCGGGGCTTATATTCATTTTTGCTCCAAAAGACGCATTAGGGCTTATGTTCAGGGGATGTCATCCTGAAAAATCATACTAGGGTTTATTTTCCGGTTAGGTCTTATTTTCAGGGAAACGGTATAACGATTTGGGCGATCATGTGTGGTTCTAACAACACACACCGAGTAAAGCCAAAAAGTCATCCGAGATCAGAACAAAACAACATACTACCCTAAAAGAAAAGTCATCTCAGGCAAAGAATTAGGGGTTTTGTGCTTAGATTGGCCAGGTAATTTTCTCACTTCTCTTCCTTCAGTTAAAGAATCACCATCCTTGCTATCTCCAACACACTTAAACTGAAGGAAATTTTGTTCTGGCTGATTCAATGGCTACAGGTGCTGTTTACCAGGTCTTTCCATTTTGATGTTAAGATGGTGACTAGAAATGTCAGGTAGGTCTTACCTAGTATATACTGTTCTCCTGAACAAAAGCTGAAAGGAGTTTTCAATTCGGGATTTGTAAAGATATTTAAAAATTTAAGGATTGAATTCACAGTAAAGGATAAACTCAGCATGGTTAATAATTAATTTAAGCATATTCTATTAGGTTGGTGCAAAAGTAATTGCGGTTTAAAAGGTTAAAAATAATTGCAAACACCGCAATTACTTTTGCACCAACCTAATATAAACAGGCAACTACAGATGTTGCACATGCACAGTCACAGAGAGATTCAGAGAGATTCCGGTTTAACTACCATTCCTTTTTCATTAGGAAATGGATAAAACCAGTGATGATGGATAATTAAAGATAGCAAGCCTTTTTCGGTTGTAATTCTTCTCTCTCATCATGTCACTGGCACGTTGTTCACACATATATTTCTGTACTGCCCAATGCAGGTCCAAGCCGGTTCATGCTGGATTCACCCTGCCCTCATATCAGAGGTGATATATATTGCACTTGAGAAGTATTCTCAGTTTCCAAACGGTACCTTATCAAAGTTCAGTATGTAAAATTCACAGCCTTCTTCAAATGCATTTTTACAGCTCCATTTCCATCACTATTTGCTAGTGCACAGATCTATACAAATGAAAGCCATGAAGGTTATAACTATTCTGCAGTGTAAATGGGTTTTATAATACCTTCTGCCAAATCTCTGCAAGGCAAAGCCTCCTACAACGTGTCTGCAGGGGTTTTTCAGACCTCTCTAATTTCAGGCGAGAATAGAAATGTTAAGGTTTGAAAGTTGCCTGCAAGGGTCTCCCCATTAATCAGACCGCTCTCAGCTCTCAGGAGGCAGCAGCTGAAGTTAAGAGCTGTTAAGATATAGCCATTTGAAAGTTCTGTGTGTCTTACACTTACTTTACTTAAGGAACTGAAGAGGTGAACATCCTCTTTGGAAACTGGGGACCCAATGCTTCTAATACGAACAAAATTCTGGAAGCCAGGATTAGACACAAAAATGGAACAGGGATCGCTCTCAACTGGGAAGTATGGAACTGGAGCTGACCAAACATCTTCATGGGTGAAGGTAGACTGAAGAACACTGAGAATTCAACAGAGCCGCAACACCCAAGACGCATGGAGAGGGGAAAGCCAGTAAGGTAACAACGCATCCAATGACCACAGTGCTCTGGATGATGGGGTTCAGAAGACAGATGAGAGGCAGATGTGAGCAATCACCCTGGGCTCTTAAACATAAGGGACTTTTTTTATTAGTTTCAGGTGTACAAAACAATGTTAATAGTTAGACATTTACACCCCTCACAAAGTGATAACTCCCTCCCCCAATCTACTACCCCTCTGACATCGTATATAGCTGTTACAGTTCCAGTGACTCTATTCCCTATGTGTACTCCATATCCTGTGACCACATATATTTAGTTATAGTTGACATGAAATACTATTCAGCTTTAGCTTCGGGTTTACAGTGCAGTGGTCAGGCATCTACACAGTCTATGGAATGGTCTCCCTAATAAGACAAGTGCCCATCTGACACCCTACAAAATCTTTACATTATTGATTATATTCCCCAAACTGTCTTTCACATCACATGGAAACAACTGAAATGCCCATCGGTAGACAACTGGATTAACAAACTGTGGTACATTTATACAATGAGTATTATGCACCATAAAGAAGAATGAAATCTTACCATTTGCAATAATATGGATGGACTTAGAGAACATTATGTTAAGTGAAATAAGTCAGACAGAGAAAGATGAATACCATATGATCTCACTTATATGTAGAATCTAAAGAACAGAATAAAAAAGCAAACTAAACAGAAATAGTCTCAGAGATATAGAGAAAAACCTGAGAGTTGCTAGATTGGAGGGGGGTGGGGATAAGGGTGAAGGGGAGGGGATTAGAAAGCACAAATTAGTAGCCATAAGGGACTTTTTAAAGCACATCTCTGGCCTTTACTATAGATGAAAAGGGACAACAATAATGAAAGACCTAGCAAGCTTAATCTAAAACTAGGCTCTTGAAAAAATTTTTCAAAGTATTCACCCACCCCTTCTCCAAAGATATATTATTTGGTAACACATTATTATTATTTTTTAATATTTAAGCTGATTTATTTTTAACATATGGACACAATTGTTTTCATAGATCTCATGGTCTCTAGTTGCCATCTGAGACATGTTTTCTTGGGTAACCTTGAGTGAAGTTTAGATTTTACATTCAGAACTATAAATCTTGGGGGGTTCCTCTTTTTCAATAAAATGTTCTAAATCACCACAAAATTTTCAAACTACTTTCTTCACAATAAATGACAATGAAAACAGGGACGTCTAGATCTCTCCAAAGAGCCCATGAAATAAGGCAAAAGGCAATATCAATTTTATTTAAATCTCCAGAAGTCAAGAGTAAATGCTGTGGTAAGTAGAATACTGCCTCCATCCCCAAAATGCCCATGTCCTAATCCCAAAATCCTTAATCTCAATAACATAACTGAGTAGGGTGTGTTACATAGCAACATGGACTTAAGGTTGCAAGTCAGGGGACCTTAAAGTAAGGAGATTACCTTGGGTTATCCAGGTGGACCCAATGTAATGACATAGGTGTTTAAATGGGGAAGAGGGAGGCAGGAAAGTCAGAACCAGAGAGATACTATCACGAGAAAGATTCAACCAGTCATTGCTGGCTTTAAAGATTGTTGTGAGTGCCTGTAAGGGCAATCACCCCATTTCAGTCTCTTCCAGAAAGTCAAGGGGACATTAGGGCCCTACGTCCCTGTGTGGTACTCGTGAGGCGAGTGGGGAAGAAAATCTCGGCACACAGGGTCAGATGGAGTAACACAGCTTTATTTGGAAGCCAATGTCCCTCCAGAGGCCAATGCTCTGGTAAGCACAGAAGGTTATACAAAGGAGAATAGAATTTAATAACGAACCAAGTCCCAGAGTCAATTGGGATGGAAAAGGTCCCTGGTCTGGGAGAAGTGACTGGGCCCATGACGGGTCTGAGGCAAGCTGGTCTTGCAAGGAAGAACTTCGGAGAGTCACAGCAGCTTGCCCCTTGCAGAGGGTCTTAGCCAGAGCGCCCAGTTGGACCACTCACACAAAAACATGTCTTTTACTTCACTCTTATCAGTCTCACACATGTGCGGCCATAGTCCTGTCCCTCCTAGCAAACAACTTGTTTTGCAAGCCTCAATCCACATATATAACATATTGTATATGCTCTATACAAAGATGGAAAAAGAGGTCACAAGCCAAGGAATGCAGGTAGCCCTCATGATCTAGAAAAACTAAGGAAACAGATTCTCCCCTAGGGTCTCCAGGAGGAACTCAGCCATGGCAAGACCTTGATTTTAGCCAAGTGAGACCCATTTTAGACTTCTGACCTCCAAAACTGTAAGATAATAAATTTATTGTTTTTTTAAACCACTAAATTTGTTGTAATTAGTTACAGTAGCAAATTAATACAAGTGTTCAAATGCTTTTGGGCATTTTGGACTTCCTTGATGTTGCCAGTCTCTTTAAGAAAAGCTGGCATGGAGGACAGTACTTGTGCAGTATTCGTGCGTCTTCTTCCAATAATTCCCATGTTTATTAGCATTGGACACTCTGGCCAGCCAGTCTTCCCCTGTCATAAGACAGTAAATGATGTGCCCCCAATACAAATTGCTGGGCTCCACCCCCAGAGTTCCTGATCTGGGAAAGGCCTGAGAATTTGCATTTCTAACATATTCCCAGGTCAAAATTGCTGGGCTCCACCCCCAGAGTTCCTGATCTGGGAAAGGCCTGAGAATTTGCATTTCTAACATATTCCCAGGTCAAAGTGAAACTGCTAGTCAGGGGACCACACTTTGAGATCCACTAGTCTAGTGGTACAGAAAGGCATTTAAAGAAATAATTAAAACACACTGTAATAATTGGCATGATGTAATTATGCAAATGATATTGTAATCACAGTGCAGAGGCATCAAAATGATACACGTAGTTGGAGAAAAGTTTTAGAAAGAAGTGATGTATCTGCTGAGGTTTGAAGAATGTATTTTGAAAAACAGAAAAGAGAAGGAAAAGTGGGAGAGAAAACGAGGAAAGGAATATTTGGCAGAAGGAAACCTGTATGGGAAGACACAAAGGGGGAAACTGCTTTTTTTAAGGACATTAAAAAGGTGGGAAATGAGGCCAGAGAGGGAGACAGGCCAGAGATGAGGGCCTTTCTGTGCGAAGCAAAGGAATTTGAAGTGATCCCAAATGTGAGAGCTGTACATTGGTGTCATAAACAGACTGACACGTCAGAGGGCTTACTTGGCAGTTGTGTTGGATGATTGAGGCTGCTGTGAGACCAGACTCAAGGAAAGTAACGTCTCTTCCAGCAGCCCCCAGAGATGCGATGAGCACCTATACTATGGTAAAGTAGAAGCTACAGACCTTGGTTACCAAGGAAATACAGAGGGTGCCACAAAAACGTATACACATTTTAAGAAAGGAAAACTGTATTAAAATTGTAATACTCAATATATACTGATAACAAAAGATGAATACAAGTCATGTGCATACATTTTTTTGGCACTCCTGGAATTGGGAGTGAGGGAGAAATATGGAGTACTAAAGAATGACCAGCAGGGTTCTGGCCTGTACATTTGGTTGCCTCAAGGAGCCATTCACCAAAAGAGGAAACACTAGAGGAGTCCGCTGGGTGGGAGGTGATGATGCAGTGATGGATTCACTGGGGTTCAGGTGCCTGGATTATAGCCAAGGCAAGTCAACCAGATGATACTTGTGAGCTGCTAGTATATCCACTATGAGCTGCTAGTATATCAAGGCAGAAAATGAAATGTAATGTTCAAATTAAATAAAAATCTTTACTTACAGACTTTAAAATAACAAAGGTAGTTTTATTTTCATCAGATACTTTTTGTAGAACAGTGCACCCTCCCAACTCCTCTCTGGCCTAATGTGTGGCTAGCCCCTTTCAAAGTCAACAGCATCAGGAAAGAAAAAATAAAACAGAAAGGAATTTAGTAATTATTCATTTGTGATAAAATCCACTTAATAGTAATCATACTGACTGAGTGAGGTGCTTTCTCCAAGCATCTGTTCTGGAGTTGGCTACTACTTTGCTCCTTCTCCCCTATAAATATACACAGGCTTATGGACATGTTCTATCTGTGCCCTAAAGAAAGAACTGGGTATGGTGATTATAATGAAACCTAGGCGAAGTATGAGGTAAATTACAGTTAATGTTTTCAATTTTCAGCAACCATATAGATACTACATTAAGAATATAAGTAATTTATGTATATTTAACCTTAATGAAAACATATCAAATGCCATTATACATTCAAATGTTAGTAAGTCATGTGGTTTTAAAAGATAAAAATTGAAAGTCAACCCTCTAACAAATTTAATTTAAATAATTATTAACAAAAGATAGAGATTGTAGAAAAGGTGAAAAGTTGGAAACTTTTTTTGCAGAGTGCCATATAAATGCATATGAAAGGAATACCAAAAATCACCTATAGAAATACAGATAATTTTAATTTTTACTTATCCTTTCCTATGTTGTATAAATATTCAATAATTGGTCATGTATTGCTTTTTTAAACTAAAACACAATTATTTTGAAGCTATTTTCCCTAATAAAAAAATAACAGTATTTTAGTTACTTTTTTAAGTATATATTCTAAACTGAAAACCTAAGATTATGCAGACATCTGTCCCTAAAACAGATATTTGCCCAACTGCCTCCTCACGGTCTTAAATGCAGCCAAGAGGCATCCAAAGTGATGTCAGACTTGGAGACAGACATCTGGGCTGATGCAGAGCTGGGGGGCTCATAGCTTGCTTATATGTGATTAGAATAGAACAGAGAGAGGAAGGCTGGACTAAACAGGTAAAGGAAAGTTTTAGGACATCGATTTAGAAAGCCATTTCAGATTGTTGGGAGCCAAGAAAGGATGGAGTTCAAAGGATGGTTTTCCTCCAAGGCAGCCCATGCTAACTGGAGCCTCCTTGGATGCAAAGATAAAAAGAATAAGCAACTATGGCTCTATATGCTCCCTGAATGCAGATCTGTCAGTCATAAAGCATAGAGCTAAATATTCAAGGTAAGAGCAGGCCACTGTAGCTCAGCTACTGCACAAACGGCTCCCACAAATTTAGGACCTCCCAAGACAGCAATTCAGAAGAGAAAATCTGGAATAAGGTTTTATGCTGATAAGCACAAGACTTTGCATATCGTCTTCAGTAATTTGATCACCAAGACTCTAGGAAACACCAGCAGCATATGCAGTGTCTACTTAAGCCAAATTCTCCATAATTTGTTGAAGGTCTGTGCAGGTTATTGAAGGTTAATCATCCTAATAACTTGGATATTAATGAGGAAACTGGGAAATGAATATGTGTAGATGAGAAAACCTGAAGAAAATATTTAGTGTATTAAATTCTTTCGAAGGTGAACTTTCCCCGCGTCTTAACATCAGATGTCTGTAATTCATGTTTTTAAAAATACCTTACATTAGAATAAATTTTAATTGTAAAACCGGACAGTGAGTAATTCTTTGACTATCGGGGTGAAGTGAGGGCAAAAATGGCTTATATGAGTTAGCTACCACTGTATAAGAAAGCATCCCAAAACTCCATGACTTGAAGCAACAAGCATTTATATTATTGCTCACAAAATGACAGGGAACCTGAATGGTTCTTCGGGTCTCAGATGAGCTCCTGCATGGGTCTGCTGTCAGGTGTGAGTTGGGTTAGTAGCTCTGCTAATTTTGGATAGGCACTCTCACATATTTTGAGGTTGGCTGACTTTAGGCTGGTCTAGGATGGCTTTAAATAGGAAAGATGAACTCTCCTCAATTCATTTTCTCATCTTCCAGCAAGGTAGGCCAAGTTTATTCTCATGGTGGCTGAGCTCTGGGAGTGGAAGGACACAAAGCTTTTAGGCTCAGAACTGACACATTGACACTTCTACCACGTTCTATTGGCCAAAGCACATCACAAGGCCAGCCTATATTCAAGGGGGCATGAAAATAGACTCCACCTTTTGATAAGAGGAACTCTGAAGACACACTGAAAGGATGTATATATAGGAAGGGTTAAGAACTGAGGAAAGTTTTGCAATCAGTCTCCCACATACATAAACCAAACAGAAAATCCAAGTGAAACAGTAGGAAAAAGTTAAAACACAGCAAACAATGGTCAATGAAGCAGACCTTCTCTTTCCTATTGTGTGATAACATATGACTAAAAAAATACTAAGTTTCATTCAGCAGAGGAAAAGGGGTTCTGTATCCCCACCTCATCCCAGTCCCATCAATATCACATTTTTACCTAGGTCTGACCTTGAAAGATGCTTAAAATACAAGTGAGTGCCTCCTATTGGAAATGAAATCTATCTATTGTCTATTTTGTCTAAGAAAAAAATGTATTACTTTATTCAGCATAATGTTATTAGCACTGTTATGAGATGTGCCAAATTCTGACACTTTTCAGAATGATTCAGATAAAACTTTGCCAAGAAAATTCTAATACCTGAGGCATTTTTTCTGAATTATCCATTTAATTACCCCCTTCTTCCCCATCCATTGTTTTTGTAGACACAATCCAAGCAGATTGCATCTTCCCATCTGTGGTTCCTGAGCCATTTGAAAATCAAGAATAGATGGATCCAGAGTTAACAATAAAAATATTTAACAAACAGTATGGCATGGGCACTGACCAATCAGAACCTAGGCTGGCACTGGATTCTGCTATGCTGTGAGTCCCACTACCACCTCCCACTTGGAAAAAGGGATGAACGATACCTACTTTACCTTTCAGGAGAAGGCCACTTTAATGAGACCATTGAGGGGGCTCAACATATGCTCTCTGGAGCATTAGTGACACTCTAGACCAGGGGTGTCAAAACTGCGGCCTGCGGGCCAACTGCAGCCCACAATCCATTGTTAATTGGCCTGCAGCAAATTCCAAAATTACATTTAGTTTACTTAAATAAACCAGGTGAGGCAATACGCACTTCACTTCAAGTGAGTGGCCCGGCTGTTTGTGTATTTTACCACATATGCCCTTGGTAAAAAACGTTGAAAAAAGTTTGGACACCCCTGCTCTAGACTATTGTCTGGATACTAAGTTGCAGGATACAGGCTGACTGGTTTCTCTAACAGCTGAGGAAGAGAGGGAGCTGGTAATACTGGGATTGGCCAGCTCAGTCAGAGTTTATTAGGAAAAAGGAAGTGCTTCTCATGGGCCAGATATCGCCCCTCACTAGAGGGAGCCAGTGTGGAGTTCATCTTAGGTCCTGTCCCAGAGGACCACCTGGAGGGATAAGCACAGCTCAGTAGAGAAAAGCTGTAGGTATTACCAGATTCTCAGGGCTGAAGAATAAACAAGGAACTAACTGGAGAAGAGATGAATGAATTCATCTTCATCAACGGAACTACAGGGAGAGATCTGGAGCATAAAGGAATTCTTATCAACTATGAAAGTGCCCATGAAAAACATCAATTCTTAAAACTTGTAATCAGACCCAGAAAGCACTAAACCAGTTTCATCTGGTATCAATCGAGTAAGACCTTTTCTACTTTCTTCACCTCTCCTGCCCCAATCCCTTGCACTCCAACTCTGGAGGATCAAGACCTCCACTTATTGAAATAGGGGAGGAGAAATAAAAGCAAATGTGGGTAATACAAGAAGCTGACCACAACATTTTCCCCCAACTGCTAGTTTTCCACCAGCCACAGCTAGGAAGGTGGAGAAAAGTCTCATCCTTAAATAAATTCCAAAGTTTGACCATCACATCAGACTGGACATTTTAATTACTAACTACAGGGCTTTCTATCATCTAACTGTATAGAGAAAAGTCATGAGATGGTCCAATTTTTCACCCGGGGCAAAAGAAAATGTAAAAACAAAAGAAGCAAACAGCAAGAAATGAGTATCACTCATTGTCTTTCGTTGACGGACCAGTACAAAGACCCACCTTTCTTGAAAATGACATTCTCATGGAGGAAACTAAGAAAGCAATAATTTATGTAACAGGTAGTACTAGAATCATGAAGAAAAATAAAATAGGATTAGGAGATACAGAGGGATGGTGGGGGTGGTGCTATTTTCCACAGAGTAACAAGAAAGGCATTTGAACAGAGACATGAGAGAGCCAGCCGTTTGATGATGGAAGACGGTCCAGGCAGAAAACACAGCAAGTACGAAATGCAGAGGCAGGAATGAGCTTGGTGGTCTGAGGGTCAAAGAAAAGGCTGTATGGCTAGAATACACAGAGTGAGGAAGGAATGGTAGGTGACGACTTTGGAAAATTCACCAGTAAACTAATCGTAGATAGGCATGAAAAAGGAATTGGACATGAAGTGCAATGCAAAAGCATTTGAAGGCCGATTTCCATTCTCAAATGATTACCTTGATTGCTGTATACAGAAAGGATGGTGGACCACCAAGAATAGAGACTGAGTGACCAGTGACTAAATTTGTCAGACAGCTACTTCGAGATCACCTAGGATCCTTACTGAAAGGGCAGATTACTAAGCCCCACCCATCCTCCCAAACCTACTGAATCAGAAGCTTGTGGGAATAAGGAGGCAAAGAACGCTGTTTTTAGCTGAGTCTCTCATGCTGTCACAATCAGGTATCACCACCCTATATTACACCGTGACCATCTTATGAGCACCCACAAAAGAACTTAGCTCAGTATCAGACTTACACTGTCCGTGAGATGTGCATGTTTTTTTTATCTTGCTTCTTTGCTTTAACCACATTTCATCCATCATTAGCAATGGTGCAGGACTTTCTGGTTCAAATTGTTTTGGTTCCAACTTTAACTTGGCCTTGATTTTACTATTTATTCTACCTTCACTATCCCTTTATCTGATATCTATCTTTGTTTCTTAAACTCTTTCTAGTATTTATGCATCCATTTTATAATTTTTAAGGATTAAAATGCCATTTCAGCAGTTTTCAGAGTAATATAATGCACTGTACATACATTTAATTTACACTTATGTCCATTATGGCTTCAAAGCCTTTCCTGATACAAGGCAGGATTTGCATCATTTTTTTTTTCTTAAAGAAAAAATAACAGTAATTTTGTTAACTCTCTACTTACCACAGCCATTCAAACAATTACTGGATGAGTTTACTTCTAATGCCATTTAAATATTTTGTCTACTACAACATATTCACCTGATCTTCTTTGCTGTATAACATGTATTTAGTTGAGAAGACTTAAAGTGAATTTGACTATTTTCTTATTCCAGGAAATAAAGAATGATAATGTATCTTAACAGCAATATTTTAACAGCTCCTAAACTTGAACAAAAAAACAGAATCAAGTTTGTACCAGTCCAAGTACCTACAATAATATGATAGAAGCATTTACCATCATTTCACACTTTGTGCTTCTATTAACAAGGCTTTCTCACCAGAAATATTGCATTAACACTGGACTCTCAAATTGCTAGGTATGAAAAATCACTTACTTTTTTAAAAAGTGTGTTAGTTATTTCAGGCTGGTCAAGGTTAAAATGGCCATTTATATTATTTCTAAATTCAGTTCTAAGCTCAGAGATGTGTTAGTATTCGATCAACCAAAACAAGAATTTGTTTTGCCTATACCCAATAGGATAAAATAATAAATTAGTAGTTCATCCTTTGCCAAAAAGAAATGTGCTCTAAATCCATATACTATAAACTATCTAATAAATTTATCCACATACTACACATTTCATGTTTATATTATATACCATTTAGGGGAGGAAAAACTTCACCAGGGTTTATTCAAATTATATATAATATCCTAAGAATGTCAATTCACACATATGAATTCTGTATAAAATGTAAGTGGTCATCTTAGCAGGAATACAAGGTCCTATAATGCAAAAGCTGATTCTAAAGGCTCCTTATAAAGCAGTGAAATTCGTATCATTTAGTCATTACTTTCCTCCAATACAAAGTTATCTAGTAGTCTTCACTGTTAACTTCATGCTAAAATGTGCCAAGTTTAGAATCCTTTACCAATGAAAGAAATGTGAAAGAATAAACAGTTCCTTTCATTTCAGGTGAAAGGAAAAACACTTATCACACAATAATGAAACCCAAGCAAATACAAGTTAGTGACTACAAAAATGTCAATCATTAATACATTATTCAAATTTTTCCATGGCACTTAAATTGTATTTAAAACCCAATAAGCAAGAAACCATAAGAACCAAACTCTACCATGAAATGGGGAATTATAATAGTCTATTCAGCCCTAAATATTTAGTTTAAGACAAATAGCATAGTAGCACACACTTCATCTAAATGACACCATTTAAACACTGCTATAATAGAATGTTACTTAAGACTAATACTAAGTATGGCACATTACGTGATTCCAACCATTCTGAAAAACGGAAAGTACTAACAAGTACTGTAACAGCATCCCCACCAAGTTGGAGCCTACAGAGTCACTTTGGCCATATCCTTCCAAATGATTTAGTAATGCTTTTTAACATTACAAACATAAAGCTATCACAGTACTAGAATTCCAATGTACTTTGGTGCTTGTGGGGCTGCCTAAAAATGAAAAAGCATCTAAGTGAAATGCACTACATACTTATTATACCCCAAAATTTCAGTGCCTAAAATGTGAAATAATTCACTACCACTGAGCTGTCTGTTTTACAGTATATTCTAGATTTTCACTTCTAGGCTTTTTATTGTACTTTGGGAAATTAGTGGTAAAACATGGTTTTAAAGAAACAGTATGTGACTGTACTTAAATTCACATAGAAATATCATTTTGACAACCATATTGAACCTTAATCCTTTTATACAAGTTAACAAAATATATCACCACAAAAAATCTAAACAAAAAACAATAATTTTCAAAGTGGAACAATGCAAATTTATTTCAGGAACTCATATTACAAAAGGCCACCTCTGGGTCAATTTACCACACTAAGGGAACAAAGTTGTTAAAATACAGCTATGCTCAACGGACTTATTTATCCACACTACAGTAAAGAACCTGAAATAAATCCTAAAGTCAAGGATTAAAACCATTTTAAGAGACGAGATCCTAAGTGTTTTATAGCTATCTCTGTCAGAAGTGCTTTTCCTTCCTAAAACAGTCCAAGTTTAATTAAAAGGTTGACTATATTAAAGGTTTTTGTCCTCATCAGCTCTTCAGTTCAAAATACGATTATCCTTGTTACTTTGGTCTGTATCATGTCTGATCAGAATGATGTGGTCCAGGAAGTGGGGTCGAGGAATGTGGACCTCGTATTGGTGGAGGAGGTAAAAGTCCTTTTGATATAGGCCATACACCAGGATTTGTATCATCTGGTTGTGTAAATGGAGAGCTCAGAGTTTATTGTTCATTGGTGAACTAGGGTAAAGAGGATTGATTGCTCAAAGGGGATTCACTTACAGGTGGACCACCATTTTGAGACAGAGGAGATCCTGAAGGAGGAAGGTTAATATAAGGTGGCACCTGGCCAATACTATATCCAGGGCAAGAAGTTATTGGTAATGGATCACAAGTCATGGGTAGAGGTGGCACTTGACTACAAATTACGTGAGGAGTTCCTCAGCCTGGAGAGAATATGACATCGGACAGTTCACTGATGGTGCAAGAGATGGGGGTGGTGCATGGTACTCAGGAGGCGTAACACGATATGGGTGCAAGACTACCGGCTGACTTTGATATTCAAGATGATGGTGAGAAGGAAGTGATGGTTGTTTAGCACCAGAATTTGAGTCATCCAGAAGGACGATCATTAATTTTCTATGTTCTCTTGTTGGAATACTAATGTTTTCCTGATGGACTACAGGATATGGGACCGGAGACAATTCTGCTAAAGAAGCACAGACGTCCTCATGTGGCTATTTATAGTGCTTGTGTGGCCCATGCTGCACAGGAGGTGGGGACATCACAGTGTTCTGCTCTGGTAGAATATGGCTCATGTGGTCCTCATCTAGCAGCATTTAAGGGATTTCAGTTGTTGGTAAGGAACTTGTGGCAAGTTTTTCAGCTCTTATGATGGTGGTTGATATGAGCATGTAAGTTTCTTTGAGACAAATATGTTCCCTTGCCTCCCTGGACAGTGCTACACATAAAGACAGAACCTCGTGTGCGCTCCTCAGTCTGCAGCACAGGAGTACTACAGCCTGGATACATGTTATCTCCGTTTTTCTTTTTTCATATAAATTAGCACCCTCATAGCAAAATGCATGCTTGCACAGACTCATTCGCCCATAGATTTTAACAGGCAAATCACATTTGTCACAGAAATTAACTGGTGAGTCATCCTTTTCACCTATGATCTTTATCTTAATGTTTTCCCAAAGGCATTTGGGATTTTTTTTCTTTTTTCTCAACAGTTCACCTCTTTTACAGTCATACTGCCTTTCTTCATTATCTTCAAATTCTTCTTCACCAGCAGGCATCCCATTCATAGTCTTTGCAGTTTGAGTCACAGATCTGTCTTTGCTCACTTGCTTGAAAATGAGCTTTAAAGGAATTCGGCTTTGAACATCAAGGCCACCTGAGGATCCAGAGCCCTCAGCGCCTGGTAACCTATTATCAGTGTCTGTGGGATCCATGTTGGCATACGTTTATCAAGCCCAGGAGGCAGAGTTGAGATCAGATCCCTCCACAATCTGTGTAGTTTTAACTACCAAGGGCTTCCTTCTCCTCTCCTGCCCTATCCCTACTCTGGTGAGCAAGCCAGGCATACTCGGAGTTTGGACAAGAGCTTCAGTAGTGTGGAAGTTGCTAAGTGATCTTCACATGCCTTTAACCAGAAAAAGTGACTGATGGGAATGGGGAAAGGGAGCACAGCACCAGCCAAAAGAATAAGCTCCCAGCAGGCCCCATAGAGCACTGCCTTCTGATACTGCTTTGTTTATTTTTGTCCCATTGCATTTTTGTAAACTGCCTTAAATCCCTTGATGGTATATATGTATGTGTGTGCAGATATGTGTGTACACGTGCACACACACACACAGGAATACATACAAGGTCTGACAATTAAGTTAGCAAACTCATCCTAGAAAAAGTGCTACATACCTCATTGCTGAATATCACTACGGTCACCTTCCAAGTACTCCCCTTGGGAAGCTGTGCACCGACGCCAGCACCTAGTCCACCCCTGAAAGTAATTTTGGAACTCTTTTTCTGGAATGGCCATCAGAGCTGTGTTGGATTAGCTTTGATGTCCTGAATGTCATCAAAAAGCCTTCCTTTCAGTATGTCCTTTATCTTTGGGTAAAGAAAGAAGTCACTGGGGTCCAGATCAGGTGAGTAGGGCAGGTGTTCTAATACAGTTATTTGTTTACTGGCTCAAAACTCCCTCACACACAGTGCCGTGTGAGCTGGTGCATTATCATGATGCAAGAGCCATGAATTGTTGGCGAAAAGCTCAGGTTGTCTTTTTCGTGCAGCCTTTTCAGTACTTCCAAATCGTAAACTTGGTTAACTGTTTGTCCAGTTGGTACAAATTCATAATGAATAATCCCTCTGATGTCAGAAAAGGTTAGCAACAGCGGTGCAGCAAGTTCACGAACTTAATTGTCAGACCTCGCATATGTGCACACACACTTTTAAGATCTTGTCATGATACAATGAATTTAAAATCATCTTTGTCTGGAGAAAGGGAACACTCTGTTTATCTTATCAAGGAAGAATCGTGTAAAAAGTAGTGTACATGGTAATTTCACAGGTCTAGACATTTGCTATCCTTGCTTAAAGAATAATTATGGGTATTTAGGCTGAATTTCCCCAGGTCTTAGCTTCCTGCAAGTAGAAACTGGGCCACAAAAATAGCAACAAACCATATTTATTCACTTGACTCCACCCCCACCCATAATTGTGGCTCCTCTACACTTCAGGGGGTTCTCTCTTGAATGTGCAGACATTCACACTTTTGGCTATATCAACTGTCAATTCTCTCCAGAAAACACCAGGAAAAAAATTGATCAATCAAAGAAAAGTTTTTTAGACTTACAGCAGCACAGGAAAATGCTATCTTAACAGAGTCTAAATAGTGACTCAGAAGAAGGATAGCAGGGCAGGCTACCAGGAGTGGGCTGGAAAATTTTAGGGCAGGTCTTGCAAGATGAATTGGGCAGATTTTATAACATGACAGCTATAGATCAGCAGGCACAAGGAGGTAAGAATACTGAAGTATTAATGGGAAACATTCTTGTTAAGTAAACTCTTTTAGTTGGCTCATAATTTTATCTTTCAGAAAAAAGTATTTCCAGGAACAGTTAAGTTTCCTTATTCTCAGAATCGTTTAACATAGGAACAGAAAACTATCACCAGTCCAATTATTATTTTACATGGTGACAGGAAATTATGTTGGTTTCCTATTCTCTGGTGTGACTGTTGGGCTGTTGATTCTTGGCTACACCAATGGTGAAAACACAATAATGCCCAGACAGTCACCAAAGACACCAGTGCATACCAATGCCCAAAGTCACCGTTGCCCTAGCAAAGAAACAATACTCACTGGAGGTACTGCTAAGTCCAAGATCAACAGACTTCCTTGCCCTTTTCTCTTTCACTCTATTACATGGGCTACAAAGCACTTCAGACTTAACATTTCTCGGTGTGTTAAAGAGATTTTTCTGAAATCACCCTTTCAGTTTTTACTTGCTCTTAATTACTGCCTCTTGGGAAGAACTCAGGCAGTACAAGCTCATGGCAATTGGTTTAAAGTTGACCATAAATGCCACTCACCTCGGATACCCTCCCCTAGTTCTTGAACCTTTTTGGTATTTCCGCAATGCTACCCTCTCTGGATTCCTTCACTCTCACGAGGCAACTTCATCCCTCATGCAAATAAGGTTCTCATGGGCCCTTCTCAGGGAGGCTCCAGACACACTTAACCTGCCTAGACTCTAAGGCCAACACACTTCATTCTTTCAAACCAGGTTTCCCATTACATGTTTTTTTAAATTTATATAATTTGAAATTTTGCTGGCCTAAAAAAAACTGTATTTTTTAAGAAGTCAAAGTGGTTCTTACAAAAGTATGGATGTTCTGCCCCTATTATGAAGAGCAAACCAGAATTCTGAGCAAAAACTAAAACATGACATTAAGATATATGCAAATGTTCCTGTTTTGCAATTACAATCACTTGTTTGCCAGGCTTTTTATGAGAGTTCAGTATTTTTTAAGTGAAGTGCATGGAATTCAAAGACCATGAATACAAAGGTAAATATAATATCCGTAACCCATTTTCTTTTCTTTCCTGGAACCAGTGCTTTTCTGTCTAACCTGAGACATTTCTTATATGACAGAATGTTGACCCTGAGTGAAAAAAGCCAGCTGTCTTTCATAGACGGCTAAATTTGCTTTTGTTGCTCATTGGGTCTACTTTAAATTATTTCGGAAATAAAATCTAAGTTCAACTTTTGAGTCATGAAAATAGGTTTTACTATAGACAAGCGATGTTAACTTCCAATCTGGATACCTACACCCAGGAGCTGCTGTTTCAGCACTTCCAATAGCTCTGCCTGGAGTATTTGCTTGTTTATAGCTGAGAAGCCTGACCTCAAAGGCCTTAATAAATATTATTTGGTGAAATTGTTGATAAAATAAAGGGTATTGACCTTCCGTTTATCCCCATCAGATTTAAGAAGCTATCTTGCTACATTTGAGAAGCTGCCTTTACACATTGATCCTTCTTTAGTGCCTTTAAACAAAATTTAAATAGGCTTCCATTCATCCACCTGCTTTCGGGCATAGAGACTCTGTCGTTCAATCTCATTGCTCTTACTAGTTGTTAGACTTACATTCGATAGACAAAAGATTCAGTGTCTGTCAGCCTATAAGAGCGATTGGATATAAAAAGGCTTGAGTTTGGAGATTTAAAAGAAATTGGACCTTTTGAAATTGCTTGGACTCATGGAGGCCTAGTAGAATTCGGTTTTGCCTCACAAAAAATCTAAATGAGGTTAGCAATGAAGAATTATGGACTGCACAACGAAGGAGTTATCAACGTGCACAATTACTGCTAGGAAACAGGTTGAGACATCTCCGTTTAAGTCACACTGCCATCTGGCCCAGAAGCAGTCATTCCACCAGAGTGACACCAAAGGTCGGCTGCAGTAAGAGCCGTATGTCCCACTGCCAGGCTCCTGGATCTTATTTCTCGTTTAAGGGAATCTGATATGTCATTCCTCTGGCTCCTGTGGACTTTAAATTCACATAATCAACATATCACTGCCAGAGACTTAGTAATAGCTCAGGCAGTTTAAAGGTGAGTGGAGAATAATCATGCTCCCAAGCCAGATGCCTTCAGTTCTGCAAAGAAATAAAAAGTCCAGCTCGGGTCCAAAAATTAAGGCAAATTGCCCTGTGTGAAAAAGACCTTGGCTCTCCTCCCAAATGTGCCAGTAGCTATATTTTTTGTCCAGGGAGGGCTGGCCCTTTGCAAAAGTTTAGAGCAGTGGTTCTCAAAATGTGGTCCACAGGCCCCAGGGACTCCCAAGGTCCTTTCAGAGGGTCCTTGAAGTCAGAACTATTTCCATAATAATACTAAGGTGTTATTTGCTTTTTCCACCATTTGACATTTGCAATGATGGTGCAAAAGCTATGGTGGGTAAAACCACTGACATCTTAGCACAAAACAAGGTAATGGGACTAAACTATACTAGTAATCACTGTACTTTTTACTGCCACACGGTAAAAAGATAATGCCAGCTTCACTTAAGAATGTCTTTGATGAAGTGCTAAAAATTATTAATTTTATTAAATCTGCAACCTTGACTACACATGTTTTTCATATTTTGCATGACAATATGGAAAGTACACATAAAGCCCTGTTGCTGTGTACCAAGGAAAAGCATTTATTCCATCATTTGAGTTGGAAGATGAACTATCTGCTTGTTTTGTGGAACACTGTTTTCACTTGAGAGAGCAAGTGACAAACTATGGCTATTCAATTTTGAGTATTTGGCAGACATTTTCTCAAAAATGAACCAAGTTAGCCCATCATTTCAAGGAAAACTGACAGTATTTGTTGCCAATTATAGAATTCAAGCTTTTGAATGAAGATTAGAATTTTGAAAATCTTTTATCTGCCACCATGATCCTGACAGCTTCCCAGTACTACAGACTTATCTGATTAGATCAGTGGTGATTAATAATGAACAGAGTTTTTTGAAACTGTATGATGAAATGTGTCAACATTTAGTTCTGCATAACTCAATGAACCAGTATTTTCCAAATAACCAATGGTCGATGTGACAAAATCATGAATGATTAAAAGACCCATTTAAAAATCAAGACAACAATGAATTTTAGTGTAACAGAGTATGAAAACTTCATGGATATGTTTCAGATTCCATATAGCAACTAAACTTTAAGAAACCAGCACTCGTTGAGTTTTGGTTTCCTTTCAAAGAAGAAGATCCATAATTATAATATCTGAAAGGCTATTCAAGTACTCCTCCCTTTTTGATAAATCTGTATGAACCTGGATTTTCTTCCTTTATTTTACCAAAACCAAATATCACAAAAGACTGAATGCAGAAGCAGATATGACAATTTCTGTCTTCTATTAAACTAGACATTAAAGAGATTTACAAAAACTTAAAACAATGCTGCTCTTTTCACTTTTTATTCCTTTGGGGAAATAAATTTTTCATAAAAATGTGTCATTTATGTTAGTGTGTAAAGATTTATTATTGTTATTTTTAAAGGAAATAATAAAGAAATATTTTTAAAGTTTCTTGAAAGATATTCTCCACATAAACAAAAGCTCTTTGGGCTCTTCCTTTAATATTTAAGAGGGTAGAGGAATCCTGAGAGTCAAACATTTGAGAACTGCTGGTCAAGGTGATCTCTAATGCCTTTTCCCTTTTCCTCTCAGAGACACTGTCTGTCATCCCTCCCCAATTCAATGCCCCAAAATCTGTCTCATACAAATCAAATTGTCCAGAACATCCCAGAAGGTCCCCATTTTCAAAATTAGCTAATGATCGCACACATGAAACCTATGTAATTTTACTAAACAACGTCACCCTAATAAATTTAATAAAAAAGCACACTTGAAACTTCTATAATTTTACTAACCAATGTCACCCCAATAAATGTAGCCAAAAAAAAAAAGAAAATTAGCTAACGATAGCATGGGAAGGGTCACTTAAACGCCAAGCATTGTGCCATGCACCTAATATATTGCATCTCATTTAATACTTACAATAGCCCTATGAAACTATGAATGATATGCCCAAGTAATGGGGCAGCATTACATGTGAGGAGTCAACGTTATTTCAAGGGTCAGCAAAACCAGATGCTCACTAAGAACTTAGCTGCAGATCAAATAAATGAAAACATCTTACAAATACCACACTATTCATTTTCATATATATGTGGGTATTGCTATACTGAAATAAAACTTCAATGTAAAGCACTGTCAATTTCACAAATGCTGCTGGTCATAATGGTTTTTTAAAATTTCAATTAATGAATCATGACACATGGGAGATAAAAAAAATTTGACAATAAAAAGAGAACAAAGGGATCCTCATCTTTGAAAAATACTGAGAATCGCTGCGCTGTAGCATTGTAACTACATTGAATCGACAGGAAATTTAGTACCTTCAGGACAATGCTAATTCATTTAGAGTGATATCTTTACCACTAAAAGCCCACTTTCACCATCGAAGCATTTAAAACTCTTGGCAGGAAAGTGAATAAACACATGAAAGCCAACTAACAGCCCGGTACAGTACAGGATTGGATGAGGGAAATGGACAGAAAATGCTCTGAGAGTTCTGGAGACATAGAGAACTTCCGGCCAAGACGATCTCGTATGAACTAAGACTAGACCTGCATCTTTAAAGATAGAATTTAAATGGGCAGAGAGGAGAATGATTGGTCTTCCAAGAGAATAGCATGGACAAATACAGATGTGGAAAGCAGGTGTGTTCCAAGAACAATATACTGACTCAATAGAGAGCTCATATAAGGAAGCAGTTGAGAGATACAGTTGGGAAAGGTAGTTTGGGGCCAAATGTTGGAGGGTCTGGATGGACTAATGGGGGGGGGGCATAAATTTATCCTACAGGCAATTCAAAATCATCCAGTAAAGACGTAAAAGAAAGGGAGCAGAGTATAGTGTAGATTGGCAAACTGGGACAGAAAACAGAAAGTCCTATGAGGAAGCAATTTACAGTTCAGGGCTGAGATTGTTTAGGTCTGAGTGGAGAAATAGAAGCCAAAAAGAATGAGTATGAGGGAGACATTGAAAGGCACAGTCTGGTGACTAATTCAGTGGCAGCAGGCAATGGAGAGGAGGGAAAGAGAGAGGACTCCAAGTTGTCAAGCCCAAAAGACCATCACATGGTCCAATTAAGGAAGAACCATTTGGCCTGTGACACATCTACTTACGCAACATCCTTGGAAGTTTGGTCCTGGTCCACTAGGTCTGAGGCCTATGTTTAGTGACATGGAGGAATTTTGTCTTGGTCTGAAAAGGAAATTGGAACAGAGAAATCCTGAACTCACTACTGATCAATTCTTCAGCTGTTTGGGAGATACCTGCCCCTCCCCATCCCATGACAGTAAAACTTGAAATGTAAGGCTGCAGCTGCCCAGTCACTACATCGGCCCACATCGAGGCTGCTCCCTTCACTGGGCAAGTCTGCTGGATTCTCCCTGGGCTTCTGGACCAGCAAGGACTTTGGACTTGGCTTTTTTTTTCTGAGGATGCCACCTTGGATTGGGGACCTTGGTTCTGTATTAACATCTGGGCTTTCACACTCATGGTTCAACTGTACTGGGCTTTACTCCACAACTGTGGGTAAGAGACACCTGCTTCAATAGTTTCTGTTGCTTTCCCAGACCCTGTTTAACTTTAACTTTCCCCCCATCAGATGGAGAGCAAGATCAACTGGGCTTTTTGCATAGTACTAGGGCCAGCTCTGAAAAGTGTTTGGCAATAGTTAAAAGGAAGGGGATCATAGAAATGACCAGAAGAAGAACAATAAAAAAGCTGAAGATGAACATTTTCAGTCTGGAGAAAGAGAAAGACGGTGGCATGATGATGAGACAATCGCCTTCAGATACACAAAAAGCTCTGCTGGGGAGCAGAAGCCTGGCTGCTCTCCCATCCGGCCAAGGGCAGACCAAGGCCTCAGAGCATGGGGGATTTACAGACGCTGAAAGAATTTCTTGGACAAATGCGGAAATGGGTTTCAGAGGGGTTTTGTATAATTACCTTTGCAGGAGATGGCTAATAATAGCATAGCTCCTCTGGCAGCCGGAATGCGAAGAAGTGTTCTGTGGACAAGCAGAAGATGAACTAAGGTCCTTTCTCGTTGCACCTTCTCTAATTTCCCCTCTTCTTTTACGGTAGGAATAGAAATTTCCGTAACCTGTTAGGCTCCCTGAATCCTTCTCCAGAGCAAAGGCTCTTGGCCAATTTCTGATATTTTTAGAATAAAATCAGCTAGTAAAGCTGTTGCCCCAGTGGTCACCAGAGCACTGCAGTGGTGATAATTCCAAAAGCCATAGAGGCAATTTCTGACTAAATGATATCCCAGGCAGACCAAAAATTGTTTCTGTAACTGAAGGGTTGCATGGCTGGTTTTTAATTAGAATGAATTAATACAGTGTTCCTGTTTATAAAAACCAAAATTGAAAGGAAGGAAATGCAATGAGGTAATTAAAGTAAGGAAAATATCCTCCAGATTCTCTCCCACCCAAATATAACCTTCAAAAGCAAGGGAAAATTAAATAAAAATATGTTATTCTTTATATGTACAGACAATCTATATCTAAAATATCAAGGGTATCACATGTATAGTTGTATAAGTTTCTAGTGTGAATCTATATGTGTGCATGTGTATATACACATGTTATATTTATTCATATGTGTGTATATGTATTTTTATATTTATATAATCATATCTGCACATGCACAAATTGTTTTTTGTTTACAATTGTATATAACAGTGTATATAGGTACCACTTTTTTTTCTATGTTCAGAATGGCATTAACACAGGACTTCTCAGATAAACTACCTTTTTCCCTCTCAACCGACGCATTTGGCAAAATTAAGAAATTTGCATGCTAGTGCATAAGAGGACCTACATGATTCTCCACTGACAAAATATGAAACGTGTCACTGAGCTTTCATTCTAAGAAGCAATGAAACTTGTTGGTATGCTTTCTCTTGTTTGTCACAGCAACATCCTTTAACCTATGAAACTGTAAAAAGGTGTTAAAGGGGAAAAGAAAGACAGGAAGAAGGCTAGATGAGTTCCATTATTTATCAAATTACGGGTTCTACCATGTTATTTACTAGAAAAAAAAAGCACCATGTTTACATATAAATTCCAAACCCATCAATTACCAAGTCCCCCCAGAACAATTCTGTCTCCTCAGTAGCTCTTATATGTGTCCCCACCTCTGTGTCCCACGGCACTAGCATGTCATACCTCCCATAGATTATTGCAATAGCTTCTTAACTGGTCCCCCAGGCTTCAGTCTTATCCCTCTCCAAGTGTTTTCCACACCATCACTAGCTTACCCTTCATTAAACAGAAATCTAATTATGTCACTGGTTCAATTTAAATTGTTCAGTGGCTCCCAGAAGCCTACAGGATCAAGTCCAAACTCAGCAGCATAACCCTTCAAGGCCCTTCTCGATCTGGCCTCTGCCAAACTCTCTTGCCTATCGCTAATTGCTCCTCAGCCACTCTTTAAGCTCCAGCTCTAGCAAGCCATTCCCAGCCCTTCCCAAAGGGTTCTTTCCCCCCTCTACCACATCTTCATGTTTTCCAGCAGTCTGGCCTTTCTGCCTGGAACTCTCTGCTCTTCACTTGCCTCCCTGGCTGTCTCCAATGGATGCTACAAAACTCAGACCCAGCATCATCTCTTCTAAGAAGGCTTCCCAGGCAGACCCCACACCCGGTCTAGTCTCTTACCTACATTCCTACAACAAATGCAGGAATACCCAAGAGTACCAGCAAAGCAAGAACTCAAAAGGTGGGTGGAAAAAAGATTTTTAGAAGAATTTGATATTCATTATTTTCCTCAAAAAGCATCAAAGTAGTTATTGTGGGGGGGGGGGAGAATCAAAACTTACGTGGACTTTCTTGTTTCTATTTTACTGTAATTTTTAAAACTTTTTAGTGAAATATACATATCTAAAAGTATATAAATCATGAATACAAATAACATCCAGATCAAGAAGTCTAATATTACCAGTATCTCAAAAGCCCACCCTTGTGATTTAACATCCAGTCACTAAACTTCAAAGGGCAACCATTCCCCTGACTTCTAATGGCATAGATAATTTTTACATATTTTTAATGTTTCATATAAATAAAATCACAAAAAATGTTCTTTTTTTCTTTGGCTTCTTTCATCCAATATTATGTTTGTGAGAAACACTCTCATGTGTGTAGTGGTAGTTTGTTCATTCTTGTTATTGTATACTAATATTCTATTATTTACTTTACTGTTGATGGGCATTTGGACAGTTTCCAGTTTTGAACTATTACAAACAGTGAACATTCCATGACCATTCTTCTATATGTCTTTTGGTGAACATATGTGTGCATTTCTGTTGGGTATACATCAGCTTGAACAATATGAAATCGACAATATTCAACCATTTTGGCCTACTAAGATAGCAACTCAATAGCTAGAAGTGGAATTACTGGGTCATAGGATATACGTGTATTTTAGCTTTAGAAGATAAGGCCTAATAGTTTTCCAAAGTGTCTGTACCAGTTTATAATCATACCACCAGTATATGAGAGTTTGGTTTATTTAAATCCTTTTTTATTTTAGCTATTCTGCAGGGAAGGGAATATAAATGAATCACATTGTGGTTTTAATTTGCATTTCCTTAATGACTAGTGAAGTTCTTTTTCATATATTTGTTGGAAATCTGGATATCCTCTTTTGTGAACAAGTTCAAGTCATCTGCCCAATTTCCTATTGAGTTGTCTGCCTTATTCATTTTTTATTATTATTTTGATTTCACAGCTGACGGCACTATAATTCTTTCATTACTTAGCTTTATGAATAGTTTTATCCCACCCTGTTCCCAAAGAACCCTGTGTTCACCTCTATTCTATGATATATTACACTGTTGAAATTGTTATTTACATATCTACTTTTCCTTATGAATTGTTAAATAATCTTTAAATCGTTAAATAATTGGGAGCTAGATCTCTTATTCATCATTGTATTCCCAGCCCTAGAATATTATCTAGCAAGTAGTTCAATAAGTATTTCTCCAGTTAACTGATATGCATTTAACATTGTATTTTTCCCAAATCTCTGTTAACTTTATCATAGTCTTTTGTATAACGTTTACTCCAGCCAGGCAAACTATATGAAGTAGAGCATTCTGCCCCTGTCTCCACTACCTTACAAAAGAACAACACTAGTTGCACAAGTACGAAGATGAGAATCAGAGCGGAGTAGAGCAGAATTTTTTCCATTTAAATAAATGACTACAAATAATAAGCAATAAACATCTCATATAAGTGAAAAGACAAAAATCAAGATCTTAACAGCTTAATGGGCAAAGGGAATTGGTATGTGGGTAACTTACAGTAACAGAAGTAAAAAGTTAATTAGTAAAATTAATAACCAGATATACTTTTATATATTTAATAGATGTAAAATATTAGTAAAGATAAAATTAGTAACACCTAGAGCTGCTCAGGTTTTGTTAAATGTGGTACCTTCTCATAGTGTTCTTCATTATGCTTTATATTATAGTTGTTGGCTTACACATACATCTATTTACCCCAATATACCATAACTTTCTTACGGGCAAGACCCTTTTCCGATCCAGTTCTGTTGTAAAACAATGTATATATCCTCATACATATAACCTTGTTAGAAAGCAATTTGTCAGTATATTTCAAATGCCACAAAAGTATTCACTCTTGAGTATTTATTCTAAGAAAAGAATCGAGAGGAAAGGAAAAAACTCTACACATTAAGATATTTATCTCTGTATTATTTACAAGAGTTAAAAAATGAAATCAATAAATTTCTAACAATAAAAAAAGATTGAACAAAACAGGTCACAAAAACTCTAAAGAAGATTATGGTGTCATTATAAATAGAATATTATAAAGAACCATGGATGCATGCCAATACTATTGCATGGAAAAAAATCATGCCAAATCATATTATGCTCTGACTAAAATTATACCATATAATTACACCTGGATCCAGGGAGCAACATGGAAAAAGACAAATACAAAAGAAATAATTGGAAATTTTAAGGTAGCATGATTCTAGAGCAGTTTTGTTGCTGTTGTTGTTTGTATGTTGCCTCCCCTGCTACTCTGCTGGACACAGCCATCTCTCACCTGGATGATTGCAACAGGCCCCTAAGTAGTCTTCCTGCTTCTTCCCTTTTTCATCCAGTTTTTTCTCAACACAAGCAGAATCACCATGGAAATCATGAGTCAGATCTTATCACTTTTCTGCTCAAAAGTCTCCAATGGCTTCCCATCTCACACAGAGTGAAAACAAGAGTCCTTACAATGGTCTACATGACCATCAATGAGCTCAATGGCAGTTTTCGTCCTGATATCAGCCTGTTCAACACTCTTGTGCTCACTCCACTCCAGCTACACTAGACAATAGCCCCCTTGCTATTCTTCAGAGTCTGAGGGATGCTCCTACCTGAATATTGGGAGGTTATATTTTACACAGAAGCCAATCCTATTTTTTCTTAGTTATTGTAATAAACCAAGCATGCATGAACATCTGGTATTTTTCATTTCTTCTATAGACGTATAACTTAGTCTTTGGAGAATTCATTTGAGATGAAAGGAGTGTATCTCTGTCCACGTTCTGAAGTTGCCTAGGAATTGGTGAAGGAGAATTCTAGGGTGGATTTGTCACAAATGTTCCAGAGGTAATTTTTACTCATCAACAAAGGCCAAGAAAGAAAGGGGGAGGGGAGGAGGAGAGGTGGGGAAGGGAGGGAGATCTAGGAAGGTGTAAGCTAGGTGAGGTGATAGACTATATAGAGTGTAGAGTCCTAATTTTGATAGGGTTATGTGAAAGACATACAAATACCATTTCATGCAGAGCTGTAAAGGTCCTGACACTGAGCAGATAGCCGAAAGCTTAGTAAATTGGACAAACGAAAAGACCAGTGTAACTAGGAAAAAGGCAATGGAGACATGACAGTGGAGAAGGTCATGCAGGGCCTTTAGGTTAGGGAAAGTTGTTTGGATTTTACTGGAAATACAATGGAAAGATCACTGAAGGCTTTTAAAACAGAGGAATGATGATGCTATTATTATAAATTGTTTATGAAGCTTGAGGTTAAAGTCACCAAGTTCCCGGATTAATCAAAATGCAGCACGACTACTAGCACTCTGCCTCATGTGTTGCAGGCATATGTTAAATGACAGTTGAGTTTTTTCTTATTCTACAGTAAATATTACATCGCAGATATCACCAGGGCCTGGGTGAAGGAGTCCCTTTATCATTATTGGCATTTGTAGGGTAGTTTTAATATGCTGAATGCTTTAAAATGGTTTTTATTCAATGCTTACAATAAAATTGAGGCACTGAGTTTTCAGTTCCTAAAGAACCATTTAAGCTTAAAAAGGCTTTTGATTGATTTCTTCCCAACAGGCTATGTGCAGGAACTCAAACTCAGTCTGTGCAAGAGCCTGCGTATGCGTGCAAATGAGAGTTGAAATGTGAATCTCCAAGGATGGAGCTTGGCCCTTGTTGATAAGTAAAAATTTCCCCTGGAGCATTTGTGACAAATCCACCCCAGAATTCTCCTAGACGAATTCCTAGGCAACTTCGGAAGGTGGACGGAGATATACTCCTTTCATCTGAAATCAATTCTCTAAAGACTAAGTTATACGTCTTTAGGAGAAATGGAAAATACCAAATGTTCACACATGCTTGTTTTATTAAAATAACTAAGAAAAAAGTAGGATTGGCTTCTGTATAAAATAAAACCTCCCAATATTCAGCAATTCCAAGGAAGTTTTAGACTCTTTAGTTACACCTACTGTGGGGTAAAGGCAATAATTCAGTATAGAACTATATCTATAGCAGCATTTCTTTCAAAACAACTTTTTGTTGTATTTTCCCATTAGAAAACAAAACGTAGGCTTCCAGTTACTCAGATATCGATCTACTCTCCCTCTAACAAAAAAGGATACTAAAAATATTTGTAAAAGACATAAAACCACATGGGTAAAAATGACAGACCCGTACTAGAAGCAAGCTGAAGTACCCTGTAGAATACCAGAAGGCCTCAGGTCTTGGAAGCTCTAGGTAAGAGAGAATGTCAGTATGCATGAGAGGGTTAAGAACAGGGTGATTGCTTCAAAGTCTGTAACGGAACTGACAGGCCCTCAGCTACCTACAGGGAGTGTTGCAAAGGTTTTGTTCTCTGGAGAAAGTGACCTGGAAACATTCTGGTTTCAGATGACCAAACAAAGAGAGCACAGGGCTGAATACAAGTAAATTTAGCGGGAGTCTACCAACTGAAGCGGGGGGGTGGGGGGGATATTCCAGTCCAGAAATCCAGGACTCAGCTGTACATTTGCCTAAGAGAGCCCTTGGATAAAGCTGGATTCAGATCAGGCCCTGCTGCTTGCTAGCTAAATAATCCTGGGCAAGTCTCTGACCTCTCCAAGCCTCTGTTCCCGCACCTATAAAATGGGGGTAATAATAGGTGCCTGAGTTATTTTAATGATTAAATTAGATGGTGTAAATAAAGCATTTAGTGCATGTCTAGCACGTGGTACTTGCTTACTAAACGGCAGCTAGCATTATCAGTGAAGAACAGCTTCTGGAGAGCTTTCTGAAGGACTCAAGATGGAACTACCATCAAGTACAAATACCTGTGAACTGACTCCTGTCTTAATATTATTTTCTAACAGATGACTATGGAACATAACCTGAGATCTTCAATAAGTTACAGGTCAAGATCAGGTTTGTGTACATTGTTCCATATGCCCAGTAAAGCATTAGAGAATGGGCTTTGAAATCAGACAGAACTTGACTTTATTCCTGGCTCCTCCAATTGCTAATGTGGTCCTGGCAAGTCATGAAAGTATTTCTCACCTGTGAAATGGAAACAACAATAAGTGTTTGCAAAACTGTTGTGAGGATTAGCTATAATGTCTGCAAGACCCTAGCAGAGTGCCTAAGATATGGTTGGTGTCGAGAGATGGAAGCCATTTTTATCGTGATAGTTATTAGGGAAAACATCATTTACAAATGCCAACTGAAAATCTCGTCAATTTTGGAAAAATTTGCTCTGGGCTTTTTTTTTTTTTCTTTTTTTCTTTTCATTCATCAAATGTCACTGTAGTGGGAGGATTGTATAACTGTTACCAGGGTACTCATACCACTGACTTCTAAATCGGTTTAGAAATTGACACAGTATAATTCTAAATGGTAAACTATACTCTTTTTGCCTAGGACATCTGCAGACTTTTCAGCCCAACTGGCAGCATAAATGACACTCAACAGTTTAGGTAGCTTTTTCACTGTAGATTTTAACTTACTTAATTCTTCCTTCTCTGTAAAGTGGAATCTCAAGCCAGAATTCAAATAGTACTTCTGTGACTTGTATGTGGACACTCATCTTCATTTCCTGGACTCTGAGCTTTAGTTTCTCTTTCAAGTGGAGAATCCATAAGATAAGAATATGATGAGTAGAATTTTTCATCTCATAATCAATGGAGAAGTAAAAACAATTTTCATATAAATTCTTGAGAATACTAGAAGATATAACACAATATTTTATTTCACAGGCTATTTTATTTACTATCTCAATGGGATATATTTTTAAAGCTTAGAATATCATAAATCCATGGCACAGCCACAGAATCTTATACTCAGTTATCTTCCTAATTGAGGCAATTAACTAAACAAAATACACATTCAAATGAAACATGTATCTAAACCATTTAGAAGTAATTAAAATTATAGATCAGGTTTTCTTTCACTGATCGCAAATTATGGCAATGCTTTTGTGGTGCTCATTTCTGGGCTCACTTTGGTGTGTTTATTAAAACACGGTTTTGTCAGATCACAGGGAGTATCTCATTTTCATTTTCATATCTCTAATTCTAAAGGGGATTAAATTATCCAATTAAGCTGTTAATTAAAAAGACTCCTACAGAATAAACTGCAGGCTACCAATGGCATTTTACATTTTCATTGTGCTATGCTCAAAAGCAATTTCCTAAATCCTTAAGGGCTCAATGTTACTGCCCCATATTTCACTTTAGAAGGTGTGGCTGGGATTGCTAGCTGATAGCCAAACTGATTTCCTCTTCTTTCTGGGCACATAGCTAGACTATATATCCCAACCTCACCTACAGTACGTTTGCCCACATGACTGAGCTCTAGCCAATGGAATATGGGCAGAAGTGACAAAGATAACTTCTAGGGCTAGACCAAACCTTCCCCTCAATATCTTCCATGGCCTCTTCCCCTCCACCAGCTTCCTGTAGATGAGCATGTATTCAGTCGTGTTGAGAATGGTGAAATCACAACATGGAAGGAACCTGGGTCCCGAAATCACCAACTGGACGAAAGAAGCACACTGATCATTAACATCTGTTTTGTATGTAACGAAAACAAGAAATAAAATTGGGTTGGGTTGATCTGTTTCAATAGCTAGTGTCATCTCCCCCCCGTCCCCAGGACTGGACAGGACATGTGTCAATTTCTTCTGCCCACCAAGCTTTCTCCAGAGCACAGCTGTGCTTTTTTTTATTAGTTTCATGTGTACAAAACATTGTAGTAGTTAGACATTTATCATTTACACCCCGAGTGCGATCTGAATATATACCTGAACTTGAGGGACATGCAAATACCTTAAACCTATTTGGAAACATTAGCCTCTTCAAATTTCGAATATATAACACACACACACATACAAAGTCTGACAATTAAGTTCACAAATTCATCCTAGAAAAAGTGCTCCATACCTCGTTGCTGAATATCACCACGGTCACCTTCGAAGTACTTCCCTTGGGAAGCTATGCACCAAGGCCAGTGCCTAGTCCACCCTTCAAAGCAATTTTGGAACTCTTTTTCTGGAATGGCCATCAGAGCTGTCATTGGATTATCCTTGATGCCCTGAATGTCATCAAAATGTCTTCCTTTCAATATTTCCTTTATCTTCATGTAAAGGAAGACGTCATTGGGGGCCAGATCAGGTGAGTAGGGAGGTGTTCCATTACAGTTATTTGGTTACTGGCTAAAAACTCCCTCACAGACAGTGCCGTGTGAGCTGGTGCATTGTCGTGATGCAAGAGCCATGAATTGTTGGCAAAAAGTTCAGGTCGTCTAACTTTTTCACGCAGCCTTTTCAGCACTTCCAAATAGTAAACTTGGTTAACTGTTTGTCCAGTTGGTACAAATTCATAATGAATAACCCCTCTGATATAAAAATGGTTAACAACAGTGTTGCAACTAGTTTGTGAACTTCATTGTCAGACCGTGTGTGTGTGTGTGTGTGTGTGCGTGTGTGTGTATCAAAGCAGACTCAATACCTTTTGGGTCTCATAAAATCTATTGCATAGCACATAGCAACAAAGCTTCTAGGCTTCTTGACTTCATTCCCCCAAAAGCTCTCCTTCCTGTCCCTGCCCCAGAGATCACTCATAAAGTGTCATATCTGTGCATCTTTCCTTCTGCCACTACTCTACACACAAAAATTCTTATTTCAAGGATCAGCTCAGAAACCAAAGGAAACTCTCTAAGGGCAATAAGAGGCCATACGCAGCCACTTACTACACGCCAACTGTGTATCCCATCTAATGTCTATCTCCTATCCATGGGTACTATGGCACACCTACTACAAACCAGTGCATACTTTTCTAGATCTTAGAACAGATGCATGCCAGAAATATCTCTAAAATATTCAACAGGGCACTCTACTTGCACTGCCAGCCTAACCCCAAAATGCCCCATAGAGTAGTATGAATTCTATGGTATGCCTCTGGATTTGTCCGGACTCGGGCAAAGCAGTGAGGCTTTCGTTGTCCTGCACCAGTAAGCTATTCTCCAGAGGTCGCCAGGAGATATAAACTCCCAAGCACTTACAGGTTTCTGAAAGTGCATGGGGGCAAAGAGACCCTGATAGAATGAGGGTAGCCATCCCAGAGAGCCACAGCTAATTAGAAAGAAAAGCACACAGGGAGCCTTTGAGATCTTGCTCCCCAGCATGTGTCATCAGTTTGGCTCAAATAAACTCTTATAAAAAGTCTCAAAAAAAAAAGGACTGGGAGGGGAGGGGAGGGGAGGGGAGGGGGAGAGGAGGGGAGGGGGAGGGGGAGGGGGGGAAAGGAAAGGAAAGGAAAGGAAAGGAAAGGAAAGGAAAGGAAAGGAAAGGAAAGGAAAGGAAAGGAAAGGAAAGGAAAGGAAAGGAAAGGAAAGGAAAGGAAAGGAAAGGAAAGGAAAGGAAAGGAAAGGAAAGGAAAGGAAAGGAAAGGAAAGGAAAGGAAAGGAAAGGAAAGGAAAAGGACTTACAGAAGGTAAGGTTAGGGTGCCCAGTAAAAGGGATTTGCCAGGATCTGGGCAGACAGAGCACTGATAGTATCCACTGGAGGAGAGGTGAATAATTGTTTCTCTGTGCACCAAACTACAACCTGATATCCTTGTATATCTATCATCATACTAGTCACAAAGTAGGGTGCTTGTAACAGTTTACGTATCTGTCTCCCATGTTAGACCAGACTGTTCACTGAGGCCCACAGATTGCATATAACCCACCTAAATACAGCTAGTTCGGTGATTGAAATGTTTTTGTGTGCTGAACGAGTGACTATAAATTGACTAGATTGTTAAAAAAAAAAAAAGTGTTAGCACATAGAAATTCTTTGGTTTGATAGTAACTGTGATGTTCATTGTCACTGTTGTCAGATCAGCCATATCGTGGTTGATAATTTCCTCAGAAGCCTCTGTTTTCCTCAATAGGAATATTATTGCATAAGCAATAAACCACATCTGCTGACTTATATCCCAGAAGAAAATATAATGACCACCTCGCAAATCTCTCATTGTTTATGGAGAAAGTTACTGCATTCAAATCCCACTTTCCCAAGCCAAGAAACCTAGTCTACTACAGTGCTTTGTGTACGTTTGGGGCAAATATCATAGTCTAAAACAAAACCTAATATGTTAATAGATGTGATAGGTTTTAATATTTTTTTTAAAAAGAGGAAACAGAAAATTTTCAACTTTTTATTGTCCTTAAAATGATCGTTCACATTGTTTCACAAGTAGGGGAAGAAAATACAATAACCATTTGGATATAAAATGCATAATCCAAGAACACCTTTCTTTAAACCAGTGAGACACTGCCACTAGCGATGAGAATATTGTTGCATGAAATAATCATATATTCTTCCATAATTTAATATGCAACTGAGACATTATGCTAAAAATATCAAGGAAGAAGCCTATCAAATGCTAAGATTATAGAAATACCAATGGAGTAAATGTATTTAGAAGTGAGTAATCTAAGGGATGAAGGTTAGTTAATACCAAGGTCAGCAGCCCAAAGAACAAAGACTCTGCCTTTCCTGATTCTGGATACTTGACAAGCGATTTCAAACCTCTCCTGTTCTCTGGCACGAGCATAACCTGTGTGGCAAGCCATAGTTCCTACCTGCCTCTTAGCAATGCTCCAGGGCTAAATAAGACAAAATTTATGTGCTATGCTCTAGGCTCCATTGAGGAAAGGTACTGAATAAACTTCAGGATAATTTATGAATCCTCAACTGGCATTAATCATGTCCAACCAAGTCCATCTCATAAAAGGAAAAAATGGAAATAGGAGGCCAATGCTGGGTGGTTGGTGAAAAGCTCAACAAACTTTGGGCAATGGTGATAAGCCCAAACAATACCACTTTATATAAATAAAATTCTTGACTAATCCAAAAGCATTTCACAAAAAGCTAACTCTTTCCAATGCCCATATAATAGTTCACTGGCAGAACATCTGGTATATGAATCAGAGAACTGTATTATGGCAGTCCTAGTTTGAGATCCAATATCTAATTTCCTTTTAATTTACCATAATTATTTTTGTAAAACTTTATGGCTCTCCTCCAATGGATGTGCTTAGCAAGGATTGCCAAAATCCTGTCTCTTTTCAGAATCACATTCTTAGGCCAGCTTCTCCCTACTTTTTTCCTTTCCTTCCAATTGTATTTTACCTTCTTCCCTCTACCATTTAATCAGTGTCTGCTTCTTTTAGCAATCCATATTGAAGAGAAAGGACAACAAAAGCATACTCTGAAAACTTAAAACACAAGCATATATTTGGAAATCCAATGCTACTAGAAAAGCTAGTAATGATAATTTGGTATTGCTGCCTTGGATGCTGTTGTTTTAATAATGGCCATCCTTTCTCTAGCTTTCAGTATAACCGAGTTATATCAAATAGACTTGATCAAGACAAGGTAGCCCCATCATTTAGAAACTGTGACAGCCCCAGATGATCACCAACCAATTTTCCCAAACCAAGAAGTAATTAAACAATTCACATTTCCAAAGTCATAATTTTAGGCTTTTATCAAACACTTTCTCTGACCTGCAGGAATGTGTTTATTGGGAGTTTAAAAAGATAAATCTAGCAGGAAAATGCTATCCATATAAGCATAACAAACCTCAGCTGATTTTAAATGTCCAGGTACAGAAATAAAACAAGGAATGTCTTGTATGTGTAAACTACATCAGAATGATTCCTCCAGAGAAAAGGCACATACGTTTCTTGCCCCCCTAATCTAATGACGCTTGTTTTTAAAACTACAAACTAAGGTCATATTAAGCTATGGCTAACAGGAAGAAAAGGTAGCTGCCCTTCAGAAGTTTATCCATTCAGAGAGGAGGATGAAGTCAAGGGGAAGATCACGCTCCTCTGACTAACTCAGTATAATTGTTTTCCTCATGATGGTGCCCTGCATTTTTCTCCTTTCAGAAGTTCCCATGGTTACAAAAGGACATGGCACACACTTATATTTTATTGATATTAAAAAAGAACGAAAAATCACAGGGATGTAAAATGGTCTCCTATGGTTAGTCTGAATTTGTTATTTTGATTTTGAGATTTTCCTATTGGCCCACTTAACCTAGAACCACAGGTACAATGTATAGTGTAAAGGAGGGAGGTGGTTGTTTTAAGAAATGGGAAGTGCTAGGTAACAACTTTAAGGCCATTACGATTTCTCTCTCTCTCTCCCTCCCTCCCTCCCTCTCTCTCTCTCTCTCTCTCTCTCTCTCTCTCTCTCTCTCTGTCTCTCTCTCTCTGTCTCTCTCTCTCTCTCTCTCCTCCCCCCCCAAGAGATGGAGGAGTTTCACTTGGACGGATAAAGCTCTGAGGATCAAAAATGCAGTTCTGCTCTTTCTTACAGACTCTTTAGAAGAAGACTTGAACAGTCATGTTTCTTTGGACTACGCAGATAATTTTTAATTGAACCAATAGATTCTAAAATGTCTTCAATCAAGAAATTTTTTCAAAAAGGTTTTTTTAAAAAAACAGAGGTAACATTAACTGAGCCAAAACAGAAGGGATTTTGTGCCCTACTCAATGCAGTGTCTGGCCCTCTGCACTGAAAGGGAATGAAAGCCATACGTTCCTAACGGGGAATTCGAAAAGCATTTCCTTGATGCCTACTAAATTCAGAAATGGGAGAACACACATACATGAAGGTAATATGACAAACAGGAACTGGGCTAAAGAAAAGTGTCTGGCAGACAGACAAAATCACTGAGGTTTGGGCAAACCACATCAAATTTTGGGGATTTCATCTTCTAAGGTCCCTGCTGTTGCATAACTGGGAGTTTTGACCTTCTGGGACTTAATGATGTACCCTTTTTTTCTAATTGATAAACTCAAATCCTTTACCAGTAGCCTTTCTCCCAATTTTGTTCATGCTGACTTGAACAGGGCAATCTGTTGCATTAGATGTAAGCTGTGAGACACATTTTCATCCCAATAGATTCTAAAGTTAAAGGCAAGAACTTCATCAAAAATTGTAAAATAAAGATACAACATATTTCTCATTTAACTACCTTAGAGTTGTTAAATGCTGTGTGATGACCATGCATAAAATCTAGTACTGCATTTCACAGAGCAGTAAGACTTCCCAGGTATCCATGCACATGTCCTTATCATTGAGGGTTCAAAGTTTAATAGACTGATTTTTTTTTTCTGGACACATTCTACTTAGGCTCCCTGCAAAGCTGTAGATTAAAATGCTATGTGCCGCTTAGCTGTGGCTTACACACTAAAATGGACAACTGCAACAATTCAGCAGATAGCGTTTTTAACAAAAGTAGCCCAGGGATTTATTTTTGTTGGTTTGATTTTCCAAAGATACATACTTGGTTCACTTCTTGTATTCCATTTTTAAGCTCTATGACTTTGAGTAGATACTGTTTAGATCCAAGCAATACCCAAATAATGAAGGTGCGTTACAAATACAAGTCCTCAGGGGAATCCAGGCCTGCAGCAGTAGGCGATGCATGCTCAGTGCAGCCACTGCTGGCACTGTACAGCTCTCTCAGAATGACATGAACCAGCAGTCCAGCTACCAGAGTCGGCAGGAGTCTGGGCCTCTGTTCATCGTGGAATTGGATGGGCAGTTAAAAGCATTCTGGAATTCTTCAAAGTTGCTAATTGCACCATTGACCCTGAAAAAGATATGTCAAAGCCAATGTCATTTAATTCTTACATATCAAAAGGTTCTGGATGAAACTATAGCAGCATATTGCTTTCAGGGATGTTGCATCCATCTAATTTATTTACAGGGGAGACAACTGAAGACCAAAATGGGTAAGTAAACTCAAAGAAATTAACAGAGCTGAGACTAGAATCAGGATTTGCCTGAATGCCAGGCAAATACTCCTATTAATCTTCCAAATATCTTCAAATTCCTGTAAACCATAGGATTAACAATTCCAGTAAATGATACATAGGTTTGTATATTCCCATAAATTTACAAATTTCTATAAACTATAGGATTTACCAATATTTAGCTTTTCTATTTTTTTAATTTTAATGGAAGGTACAGCTGCTATAAAGTATATACATCTGAAGTGTAAAGCCCATCAATTCTTCTCATGCGTATAATACACCCATGTTACTACCACCCAGATCAAAACATGAGATACTTCCAGTACCTAGAAGGGTCGCTGGTTCCCCTATCAGTAGTACCTTCAAGGATAACTACTGCTCTGACCTCTGTTGTGACAGATTCGTTCTGCCTGTTTTTGAACATCATATGAACAGAATCACACAGTAGGTGCTCTTTTGTCTCTGATTTCTTCCACCCAGTGTTATGTCTGTAAGATTCATCCATGTTGTTGCTATCACTATCTTTAAAGAACTCATTCAATCTACAAAAAACACTTTCTCTAAATTCCTATTAGGTGTGAAGGCTCATATTTATCTGTAATTTGGTTCGTGTAACAATAACCCAGTGAATGGTGTCTCATTGTTATTGATGAGGAATGTTTTACGGAAGTTAGCTTCAAAATCTGGTGTTTTTGCAAGTTCCCCGACTGCAGTAAAGACTGCAGATTCCTACTCAGCACTTTGATTGTAACTGTTTTTTGGAAGTGGTATTTCCATTGTGTGATTTCTGCTGCACTCAAAAATCTATAGTTACTGCAGACATCACTAACAAGCCGGCAAAAAAACTCCCCCCTCATCTATTTCTTACTGAACTGTATGGTCAAAGGGTTGACTTGGAGACTCAGCATTCTCAGTTACTATTTCTTCCCTCATGATTTGGTTACCTATGGGCATTTAAACAAATCTAATGGCCTATATCCAAAAAATCCCCATAACCTCTTGTACTGTAGCTGGGATATATGGGTAGGGATACATATTTCATGGTGCAATTCACCCGGGGTAAGTGTTAAAGATAGAATTTAGCTGATAATTAGTATACTCTGAAAATTATCAGCTAAAATCCAACATTAAAGGCAACTAGTTAGTAAAAGGAAATTAGTTTCTAAAAACTTCTCTGTTGAGTAATTAATCTACTGCGTGGTTTCATCTGCACCATTTGTCAGTAGGAGCACATTTTAGTCCATTAGAGACTGTCAGCATTCTTGACAGTTCAGCCCAGTGGGGGAGAATTTCTAACACAGTGATTAGATTTTATGTTATTGGGTAATTTATAGTCAATTTCTGAAGCATTTCTAAAGCAAGGCTTTAGGAATAAGATTTTAAAATATAGGAGACATTTTAGATGACTTTCTTGCAATATGCTAATGGATTCATTTAAACATTAAATATAAAGATATCCAGACATAATATGTTCTAAGCAAAGAATGAATAAATATAAATTATGATGGTTTCCTGAATTTCCCATTATAATTCTCTGTCCCCTACTATAGAAAATTTCCCTCGAACTATACTAGAAACCCAGCACAGGGTAAGTAATATTAACCTTAGTTTTATTTTTACTTAATATTTTATAAATTCTGTCAATTAAATAAGATTGCAATGCATCATCCTTTTCCCTTTATACATAAGCAATTGTTTCAAAATAAGATTCCCACTAAAAGCCAAAATGTAGAGCTTTTGACTCTAGATATGAATTATAATAGCTAAATATCAGCATATATCCTCCTTTGTGTTCAAAGCTATTCTGAAAGTGGGCACTCATTCATGTCTTGCACGAAAGAACAAGAGGCATTAAATAGGATATTCTATAACACAAAACAAACCACAGTTCTAAGTGTTTCGAGGTGCAGTACATGATCGCATCCTTGTCTAAGAAGAGAGGCTTTTTTAGCCCATTCAAAAAAAGCAGGTGGGTAGATAAATGGAATATTCTAGTTTACTGAGTGCCCATGGTGCTCATGGCACCCATGGATTGCTACCTTTCAAAAATTGGAAGATAATAAACGGGAATTAATACTAAAGCTACGATTTGGATTCTAAATTACCTTTGGAATCTTATAAAATCTCATGGATCTCTTGATACAGCACTAGACTAGAGGTATGTGCAAACGCCCACTACAGAAATTTAGCTGAGAGAATGCTAACTGAACCAGCTTCCTACTAATGAAAGAAAAGATGCTTAGTTTTTGTTTGGCCCAATTTTTTTGCCTACAAAATGGAAATATCACTATTCACAATACAGGCTTTTGTTGAGCTCGCCTATTTGGTAAAGCACTAGGCTGGATAGAGGAGGAAGTAGGGAGATACACAATTGAAATGGGTATCACCCATTCGCCCATTTACCTAAACTCAGGGGGGCTGTGAGCACCAATTTGGACTTGTTCTCGGGCAGCTTCTGGTCTGTAGGAATTGCACCTTACCTAGAAGAGAAAAGCATCCCAATAATTGTGTTTCCATTCCAATTACACATTTTCTACTGTCTTAACTGCTCCAAATTATACTGAAGAGGAAAAACAGGTTTAGTAGATCAGATAAGACCTTCATCAGTGGCAACATCTATTATTTTAATCCCCAGAGCAGAAGGTTTTATCATTGTAAATAATTCCACAATTGAGTAAAGTGCGACGTTTTCCAGACAAATGCTATAAATCAAGAGAATAGTGTATGTGCCCAGGAATCAACCAATGTATTCATTCAATTAATATAATGCTTGGAATAGCTCTTATCAATTGTAACCAGACTCATTTAAATCAACAAAATGAATCAACCACCCATTATTGAGTGGTCATGAGAAGTTAGTATTTTGTACCCTGGGTGCCTTTCTTGCCTCACCATAGTCCAGGCCTTGGATGGGAGGACACTTCTCCATCTCCCTTGGAGCTAGGCACAGCTATATTACTTGCTCTAACCAATGAAATGCAAGGAGAAGTGATATATGTCATTTCCTGGCAGAGTTTTAAGAGCCTTAAGAATAATTTCAGATGCTACATTAAGGTCCAGTGTGCATTTCCTCATATTACTTTCCTATTCCTGTAGTGACCATGGAAGCACATTTCAAGATAAAGAACCCAAAACCCAGGTCCTTGAGAAAAAAAACTATGAGCAGAGACCCACTGCTGACCCATGTTGGACATACAGCATGAACAAGAAATAAACTTCCCTTGTGTCATTTGTTCCTGCACCATAACCTACTTAATTCTGACTTGAAGTGTGTCTTAAAATATGACATAGTCTTGAAGTATGAAAAAAACTAGGGCACATGAATATGATGTGGGGGGATTCAATAGAAGCAGAGGCCTATTTGATAGGGAAAGAAAAGCAAGACATTCAGCTTGGCTGGACTGTGTGGTGTATATGGGCAGCAATGGGAGACCAGGGGAAAGAGTGGCAGATTCTGAAGTCCTGAGCAACAGGCTAAAGTGTTTAAACTGTACTTTAAACACTTTAAACTAAGTGTTTTGAGCAGGAAAATGATCAAATCATATTTTAAAAAGATGTATCTGGTAGGGGCATGTAGTAGTAGAAGGAAATTAGAGACTAGTTAAAAGATTATGGATCCCAGGAAGATTCCCAATGAATGTCCACTAAATACGTAGAAATGGAATGGAGAGAAGGAAAGAAGTGGAATATGAAAATTATCTGAGGGGAAAAAAATGACAGGTCACAGAAACTACAGGGATATAGCAAGCAGGAAAAGTGACAGGATGCTATTGCTTTTGATGGAGATAAATCATCAGTCACTGCGATTCTGAATTTGACTTTGAAGACATTTTTATAATGTGATTCCTTAATATCCTCAGAAGTTAGCTAATGGTAGGTTGTTTCTAGCATTCAACTTTACCTCATTTTTTCTCATGTTGTTTCTTCTTATATTCTTAAATTATTGCATAGTATTGTCTTTGCTTCATATATCATTCAAGATGTTTCTGGAAATACATTATGGTTCTTACGGTTTTCCTAGTACCTTATCAGGATGGAAAATAACTACTCCCTATAAGCAGACTTATTCCAATGTACGGAAGATTAAAAATCTCCTCCTTCTGTCAGTAGGAAAAGCTCCAAGATAAATTTCTCATTAATGATATAAAATGGCTTTCCATTTTACCTAAATCTCTTTAGTTTAAAATAAATCAAATATGGTTTGGAATTTTATTTGGAGACATTTCAAAATTATGACTATAATGTTACTATCAGTTAGTTTACTTCATCTGCAAAGGGATATTGTGGACAAGGATGTAACTAAGATGGACCTTAGGTAAGTAAATAAGAACCTGGTAAGAACTGATGACAGACCTTGTACTTTGTCCTCTAGAGTAGAGGGTCAACACACTTTTTCTGTAAAGAGACAGACCATAAATATTTTAGACTTTGTGGGCCATTCGGTCTCTGTTTCAACTACTCAACTCTGCCATTACAGCACAAAATCAGCCACAGACACTACGTGAAGGAAAGTGGTGATGGTTTTCCAATAAAACATACAGGCCATATTTGGCCCATGAGTCCTAGTTTGCTCTAGAAAGTTCTAACTATGTATGTGTGTGCTTATTTTAGATATCTGACCCAGTAATGACCCAAAAAGAAAGTCTTGTTAATTGAACCTCTAGTCTTATACTTTTCAAGCAATTCATCTGAATATGTCAAGCATCTTCAATATAGCCAGCATGTCTGCTGGGCACTCTGGACAGACATAAGAAATGTAAGAATCCAGAAGATTAGCTACGGAGGTAAAACTAAAAGTCTTCAACATTTTGAGAATAATTATGTATTCAACTGGATGGTAATGAAGGTAAGCGTACAGGAACTGGAGATTTTTTTTAAAAATGAGAACTGTAGTCCTGGGGAAGTTTGTGGAAACTGTGGAGTAGGTAGAATTCAACATGGATAAATGTGGGACTGAATAATCTGAGGGGGAGAACTAGGAACAGAGTTACATTATAGAAGGAAAATCAAAAGCAAAGCCACAAAGACAGTAATGGGAACGACACCATGGGGTGGAAGTGAGGACACCTGTCCAGTGAAGGGTGCATCTGCAGGAGCTGTGGGAATTTAGAGCTGGTTGAGTAGAGTTGGATAAGACTGAGGATAACTTTAAAAAAAAAAAAAACAGTTGGAAGTGTTTGGCCTCAATGTAGTACCATGTTTCCCTGAAAATAAGACTGGGTTTTATATTAAGGTTTGCTCCAAAAGACGCATTAGGGCTTATGTTCAGGGGATGTCATCCTGAAAAATGCTACTAGGGCTTATTTTCCAGTTAGGCCTTATTTTCGGGGAAACACGGTAGGTACATGGGAGCCAGTGCAGTTCTTTGGCATATCAGTAATGAAATAAATGTGGTATTTCAGTGCCATGTAAGACAAACAGTGGTGTTAAGAGAAACGGGAAAACTAAAAAGGAAAGTAATTTTGTTCATGACTCCAGTTTTGTTAATGTCAGGTTGCCAAGTGATAATTTATTTAGAATTGTCATGTCAGCTTTAAGAAATAAAAGACCCCAGATAGGTGAGAATCCTTTAACCAGAGTCAACCGAAGAAGACGTGGGAATGAAAGAGCTTACTGAGGAGTGAATGCAAAAACTTAGGAACAAAAGGCTGTACTAATGAAAACTTCTGTCTAGTTTTGAGCATACAGATACAGATTAGCCCACTGTGAGGCCATGCATCAAAACCTTCAACAATCCATCTCCGACTTCTCTGAAAACGAGGCCTACATATTTCTGATAAAAACCTGTGCAATAAGAACAACAGGCACTTGCCTCATTAGCCAGAGACTTGAACTCAGATTTGTGCCTTAGTTAGTGCACGTCTTCTTTCAATTTCTGCTTAGAGACCCCATTAAACTCACAAAAGAGTGACATGACTTTCCTTGCCTGACTTGTTTTCTTCAGCTCTAGTAGTCTTCACATATTCATTTGAAAGTTCAGAACACAGCCTTGAGGGTCTCCCACAGGCTGAGAGTAGTGGGATAAAGTCAGCAAATGAGGCAAAGGAAAAAGAAAAATACAGGAAAGGACATGGCCATGAAAGCCAAAGAGGGAATCACTAGAAATGCTTATAAATTGTATAAAATACGTTAGAATTCAGGATATATTTAAAACTATCAAGTGATACCATAGGGCTAGTAACCCAGTTGATATAAAAAAATGCCAATCAACTTTGATTCTATCAGTTTAATCATGTCCCATAGGACATTAAGAAGGTGAAATTTATCTTGACAATAAGCAAGATAAAATTTCAGCTAAAATAAAAATTATGGCACTAAATTTTTGTCCCAAACCTTTGATGAAGGAAGCAAGCCAAAGTCCCACATTTCAACTGTGATGCCCCTTCCTTGGTCTACTCACGTGAGCATAACTCAGGAAGAAGAGCTGGTTGTTGGTGAATGTGATACCTGGTAGGAGTGGCTCCTCAACTCCCTGCCTCTTGTCATTTATCCATTTCCTGTAAGCCTAGTGAGAAGAAGCAGAATAGATGATCCTCTGCAATGATGGCTTTCCTCTTTTCTCATCCAGTGCAAAGATATGTAATAAATATATCCTCCACCATGTGCAAAATGCACCCTGTCAAGTTTTCCTTTACGAAAACAAACCTGAAAATGCAAGTCAATGTCATATTGCTTAACAATGAGGCAGGTTTACCTGCAAAAAGACCTTACATTCAATACATACCAAAGCAGCTGAGCCAAAGTGTTCAAATGTTAAATAACTACCCCTCCCCACCAAAAAAGATATGTGTTCCATTCCTATCAGGGAACAAACAAATCTAACACCACAACAAGGCCTATGGAAATAAATTTTGGGGTCAACATACTCCCAATTTTTTATTTTGTCAAGTAGGAGGGAAAACTATCATCTCCAACCACCGTCATTTTATAAACTATATTTTAATTAGACTAGAGGAAGGATATAACCTTGAAATAACAATCTGGTCTTTACATTGAATTCATTTAGCTTATGAAAGTCTTTCTGCATCATCCTCATGTTTCTCGTTTAACCACGGACCAGTGGATGATGAAAACAGTATTATCGGCTCTTACCTGGCCTCTACATGAGCACCGCCAGCCATAAAACAGAACTTTGGTGTTTTAAGAGAAAATAAGGAGGACTGTCGAGAGAGTGTACTCAAGGAAAACTCATATGGACTTAGCCCTAAGGAAACTTCTATAGTGTGCTTTGATATTACTGCAAATGTATCTTCTGAAAACTATCCTTTAAATACATGATTCTTAATAACAAATAGTAGTCTTTAGAATAACTTTATACCCCAAAGAGAAGAAAGAAATGCAGCTCTATGCATACAATAAAATATAATAGAGTCAATGGGGAAATATAATTCTACTTAAGAGAAATTCATAGAATTTACAGAAATCTAACTCCTCAAGAACATGTCTGTGGTGTAAACTCAGGTGTACCCATACAGTGTTTTAGAACTCGATTTTTAAAATCACAGCAAATGTTGCAGTGCATACCCTAAAAGCTTCCCGCAGACCTCCATTATCGGCAATATTTTCTCCCAGGGTCCTCTTCCCCTTCACCTAACAAACAGAAAAGGAAAAAAGAGTGTTTTACAGCCAACTATCATTCAGCAAGAGGCATAATGATATCAAGAAAAAGTGCCATATTTTAAAGAGAAAATCACATTCAATAAATGAGATGTAGTCATAATATATTGTGAGATGGCAAACTAACCCCAGCAAGGTACTCCCGAATATAATAATTTCTATTTTATTATGGAACACATTTCTTTCTCACCCACCTCTTTACTCTCAACAATTTAGCCAGCTCCAATAAAACGTTAACAATATTCTGAGTGACTCTGGTTTAATGGGGGAAAAAATAGAAATGTCAGGATACAGATTACTTTCTCTGATTAACTCAGATAAATTGAGTATTCTTTCCAGTGCACTTGTGTTTCCAAAAATTTACCATCCACAAAGGAACAAGATTTCAAGACCAACCATCATCATTTCACCTTCGGCAATTTCCATGAAAAATTAAAAGGAGGGTAGTCCTCATGGGGGAACAAACATCAAATAGAAGTAGTACAGACTACAAGGTCAAGGTTTGCAATAGGTATGATAACCAGCCAAGCATGGTGAAGAAATTCTTCCAAACATTTGAAGATTATTCCTTAAACCCTTAAATAGGCTAGGAGGAAAATTACTCTAAACCAATACAGCCCAAAGCCAAAATCCAACCTGCTGCTTATTTTTCTACAGGCTTCAAGTTAAGACTGAATTTTATATTTTTCAATGGTTGTAGGGAAAACTCAAAAAAAGCATAATATTTTGTGGCTTGTGAAAATTATATAAAGTTCAAATTTCAGTGTCTATAATTCAAGTTTTGTTGGAACACAGCCACACCCACTCATGTACATGCCTATGGCTACTCTGTCACTACAGTGGCGGGTTCAGTAGTTGCAACAGGGACCTTATGGCCCACAGAGCTGAAATTATTTACTATCTGGCCCTTTACAGAAAAAGTTTGCCAGTCCCTGCATAGGAGGCAGAATAATGCTCCCCGCCAAAAGGTGTCTATGCCTTAATCCCTGAAACCTGTGAAAATGTTACCTTATGTGGCACAAGAGACTTTGCAAATATAATTAAATTAAGGATCTCCAGATGGAGACATTAGCCCGCATTATCCAATTGGGTCAAATGTAATCACAAGGTCCTTTCAATAGAGGAAAAGAAGTCAGGAGAGTGTGCCAGAGTGATGCAATGTGAGAAGACTCAACCAGTTACTGCTGGCTTTGAAGAAGGAAGGGGCCATGAGCCAAGGAATGTGGGCAGCCTCCAAAAGCTAGAAAAGGCAAGGAAACAGATTCTCCCCTAGAGCAGGCAGAAAGCAGTCCTCTTCACACCTTGATTTTAGCCCACTGAGACCTGAGTCAGACATCTGCAAGTGTACAATAATAAATTTGTGTTGTTATTATATTATATTATATTATATTATATTATATTATATTATATAATAAATTTGTGTTGTTATTATATTATATTATATTATATTATGTTATATAATATAATAAATTTGTGTTGTTATTATATTATATTATATTATATTATATTATATTATATTATATTACATTATATATGACCCAGTCTTATATTACATTAAAATAAGAACAGGTCTTGTATTAATTTTTGCTCCAAAAGACGCATTAGAGCTGATGGTCCGGCTAGGTCTTATTTTGGGGGAAACATGCTACATTCTTTATTTACTACAATCCCACAAGGTAAGTGCTATCATCACTATCATTCCTTAACAAACGAGGAATCTAAAGCTCAGTGTAGCAGATGTCATTTGTGAAGCATCAGACCCCCATTCCTTCCAGGACTCTGCACCCATTCCTACAACTGCTATTAGCTCAGGAAGATTGAGCTTGGCTTAGGGGGGATTCCTGGGAGGTGATAACCCACCTCTCAGTAGCTGACTAATGTGCAGCTGACTGATGAACAGCCCAGCCCCTTACCCCAGGCTGAACAATTTCTGTGGTACATTCATACTCCAGAACCCTGTTTTGGATCGGGCTGATGCTAAACTTCTGAAACCAACATGTTTTCCTCATCCTTTTATAAGGTTTCTCCTGAAACTACTTCCACAATAAATCACTTATCTAAGAAACCCCTTCTTGGGCTCTGCTTCTAGTGAACCTGACCTAAAACAGAGTGATTAAGTAAACTGCCTGCATCTCACAGGGATTCAAACCCAAGCAGTTTGTCTCCACAGACTTTGTTCCATAGTAAGCTAGCTTTTAAAGTCTCAACTCTTCTTGACTCTGGTGCTTCTGTTTATATCCACTCATACTTGAACTTAATCTCCTTCCTTGTTCCTCTAAGCTTTACCTAAATTTGAGGTTTTGTGAGTAGTCTCACTCCTCTGGCTCCTCCCACTCGGGATCGCCTCAGTAAGCCATATGGCCCTAGGTTTGCCTCTCAGGACTCAACAGCTGCTAACAGTCTGTCTGCTTCTGAGGCACTCCATTGGGGCTCCCCTCAATTCACTGCAAAGAGGACTGGCCTCCACAAATAGAGCCAGAAAAACAAAATATGGCCCTTTATAGCCACAAAGGAAGCCACCCCTCTCCTCTAAGAATGAGACTGAAACTGTTTTCTGATGGTTGAGTGAATTTATGCTGAGACAGGCATAACCTTTCAATCGACCTTGTGACAAAGATATAAATTTGTCAGAATTCAGTTTCAATACCTGACACTTTGGCCAAAATAGATGTTGTAGCATAGTCCTCCCCAATATATTGCCCAGGTATAAAATGAACTTAAAATAAGAGAACAGAGCAAGATACGGGCTGGGGGCAGAGTATGGATTTTTGGAGTCATACCAATCTAAACTCTAGTCTAGACTCTACCATGGGTTTTAATCTCTTTGAGCTTTAGTTTCCTGATATGCTAGTAGTATGTATACTTCTCAGGACCAGTATGAGGATTAAATTTGTTTCAATTAAATGAAAAGTCTAACTCCCATGTCTACATATAATAATCACCAGCAAATATGCATTCCATTCCTCCAAGAAAACTGCTCTACTATTGTTTGTTTGTTTGTTTTTTTCAGCCTTTATTTTGGCTTTATTTTCCCCTGGGATGGCATACCTATGAGTATGTCACCAAGTATTAGGAATATTAACCACAATTTATTGAGCACTTATTACATGTCAGGCATGGTGCTAGTGCTTTACATTATTTCATTTAATTCTTACAACAAACTAATGCATTCAGAAATAGTTACATATTTCACAGACAGACTCTGAGACTCAGGAATGTTAAGTAACTTGCCCAAGTTCAAAAAATTTGTTATTGGTTGAAGTAAGATTTAGACCTACGTCTGACTCTAGAACCCCTTCCTTATGCTTTTCTTGAAGCAACATATATTCTAGATGCATTTTCATAATGTGCTCACACCTGAATTGAATATAGATACACAGAAGCACCAATTTTAAGTCTTCCCATTTAAGTAGATATGGGGAAAAAACACAGGCAGAGAAATGGCTTTTGAGAACACTGATGAAGGAGCTAGAATACTATCAAGGATACAGACTCTGGTTTCTCTGACTGGATAAGGACTGGTCTTCCTTGAGCTGAATATGGTTTAAGAATCAGGAACTGAGTCAGTGTTTATAAACAGTATTCCCTTTAAAAGTGCATGGATTTTTACCTAAATTCTTCTGGAATGGTGACATAAACCCCAAGTATAATAGACCTGAGGCATAGCAAGGATTTGGGAGCTTTCCCAGCCCCAGTAAGATATCAAGATGGTGTACATGCCTGGTTAAGGGACCAAGAGACCCTGGGAAAACCACATGAAGATATATTGATCTACTCCAGTTCTGTGTAGTCCTCTGCTTCTCTTAGGTGCAGTACCCCTGACTAGATGAATTAGGGGCATACAGTGTGTGCATGTGTGTTTTAGAGGAAGGTCTTCCTACACATTCAAACCTACCAAAAAGACTTCATTACTGTCAAATACAATGAGAGAAATCTGTGTCTTATAATTATGAAAGCAGGAAAACGGAATGGAAAACTCCAAGAAAAAATTAATAGTGAGGAAAAGGAATGAAAACTAACCCGATCAAACCAGCCAAATAATGAAAAGGAAAAAGAAGTAAAAACAATGTACAATAAATAAACAATATAGAGAAAACTATAATATCCTATCATATGTGAAAAGCTAAAACAAGAACAAAGCAGATGGAAAAGCATACCAAGGAGATTATATTGGAGGGGGTTGGGGATAAGGGGAAAGGTGAAGGGATTTGGAAGCAGCTGGTAACCACAAGATGGCCTCAGGGTTTTTCTTTTGAAAATTAATTTGGGGAAGGTATTCTATAATGTTGTAAAGATTTTGTTGGGTATCCGATGGACATGCGTCCTATTTGGGAGACCACCTCAGGGATACTGTGGATACCTGATCATGGCATTGTACATCAGAAGCTAAACATTAATGAATGCCAACTATAATTTTATATATATAATGTGATGGTTCAGTGTGAGGTCGGAGGGATAGTGGATGGGGGGAGGGGGGTTCACAGTATGAGGGATATAAATGATGAACGTCTAAGTATTACCTTGTTTTGTACACCTGAAACTAATAAATAAATTAATTAATAAAAAATAAAAAAAAATAAAAATAAAAAAAAAGGTCAATTCCATACATTTAACATATATTTAATGTGATTTAATTTAGAATCCCAATGGAATTCTCTTTTTTTTGGGGGAGGAGAATGGATAAAATGGTCTTAGAGCATATACAAAAGCATATTTGCATAAGAATGGCCCAGAACATAAAAGAAAAAAAGTGAGGGATAGCTTGTATTGACAGATACCAGAACAATTCACATAGCCATAGTAATAAGGCACTGTACAGAAATCAACAAACACATCAGCTGAATAGAATATGTAATCCAAAAATTTATCTCAGTATATATGAGACCCCAAATAGTCAAAGCAATCTTGAGAAAGAACAAAGCTGGAGGCATCATCTCCCTGATTTCAAACTATATTCCAATGCTACAGTAATTTATAACAGTATGGTACTGGCATAAAAACACAATGGATTAGAGAGTCCATAAATAAACACATGCCTAATAAATATGGTCAATTTATTTATGACAAAGGAGCCAAGAATATACAACAGGGAAAGGACAGTCTCTTCAAATGGTTGGGAAAACTGGACAGCCACATGCAAAAGAATGAAACTAGACCACCATCTTACACCATGAATTTAACTCAAAATTAATTAAAGACTTGAACTTAAGTCCTGAAACCATAAAATTCCTAGAAGAAAACAGTCAGTAAGCCCCTTGACATAGATCTTGGTGATAATTTTTTTGAATCTGACACTAAAAGCAAAAATAAGTGGGACTACATCAAACTAAAAAGCTTCTGCTCAGCAAAGGAAACCATCAACAAAATGAAAAGGAAATCTACTTAACAGGAGAAAATAATTGTAAATCATATATCTCATAAGGGACTAATCCCCAAAATATACAAAGAACTCATACAACTCAATAGCAAAAAAAAAAAAAAAAAAAAAAAGGCAATCCAATTTAAAAATGGGCAGAGGACCAGAATAGACATTTTTCCAAAGAGGACATACAGATGGCCAATGGCCAATAGACATATGAAAAGATGCTCAACATCACTAATCATCAGGGAAACACAAATCAAAACCACAATGAGCTATCACCTCACTCCTGACCTGTTAGAACGGCTATCATCAACAAGACAAGAAGTAACAATTGTTTGTGAAGATGTAGACAAGAGGGAACCCTTACGCACTGCTGGTGGGAATGTAAATTGGTGTAACCACGATGGAAGGCAATATGGAGATTTCTCAAAAAAACAAAAATATAACTACCATATTATCCAGCAATTCGACTTCTGGGAATGTATCCAAAGAAAATAAAAACACTCATTCAAAAGGATATATGCACCTCTATGTTCACCGCAGCATTGTTTACAATAGCCAAGATATGGAAACAAGCTAAGTGTCCACTGGTACAAGGGAATATTACTCAGCATAAAAAGGAAAGACATTTTGACATCTGTAACAACAAGCCATGTTTCCCCGAAAATAAGACCTAATTGGAAAATAAGCCCTAGCATGATTTTTCAGGATGACATCCCCTGAACACGTCTTTTGGAGCAAGACTGAATATAAGACCTGGTTTTATTTTCAGGGAAACACGGTAGATGGACCTTGAGGGTATTATGCTAAGTGAAATAAGTCAGACAGAGAAAGATAAATACCATATGATCACTCTTATAGGTGAAATCTTAAAAAAAAAAAAGAAAGCATATAGAGAACAGATTGGTATTTGCGGGGAGCGGGGGTGGATAAGTGAACTGTTTTTTGTTTTATTTTTAGTTTAAATAAATTCAATAAGAAATATTTTTAAATGAAAAAAATAAATAAGCCACTGATTCTCTTAGCAGCTCCCCCACTGGTGCTACTCCACCAGTTCAAGGAACAGTTTAGCTGGGCTCTTGATAATTGTGACTGACTATTGGCTAGGGTGGGAGGGCACCTTTGACATTTTTCATGGGAATATTTGAGCAATAAATGGTGAAAACCTACATCATTTCATCTTGTCATTATAGGAGGTGGTTAGAGTTTTTATAAGGCTGCTGTTCTATATTTCAGTATCAAAAAGAAAGCTAAAGGTGACTAGATGTCTTGTTCAGGAATTAAAGGTAGAATTTGTCCCTTGCCACTCTGTGGCTATAAGATGACTGACTATAAATAAATCCATGCCTCTATCTGATAATGCACAAATCCTTTGGACAACTATAGACTTAGATATCAACTACTTTCCTAAAAACACAGCACAATGTCTTCACACAATCTTATTCCCCAAATATGAGTAAACTAGAAGAAAAGAAAAGAATTTCAATTCCTAATAAGTTCCCAGTGGAGGCTGATGCTGTTGGCCTAGGAACCACACTTTGAGAATAAATGGTCTAAAGCAAGCCAATGTCCAAATGAGAAAAAGATGACCCACAAGATGCCCGTTCACCACAGTTATACTCACATTTAAGCCAGCTTTCCTCCAATAATAGTTGCTATACTGGTTAACCATGCACTTTGTTTTTTCTTTAAATTTTTCTTCTGAGTCAACAGACCACCAAGGATCCAGGTTTCCATTTTTATCATATTTTCTACCTAGCAAAAGGAAAGTTAAAAGATATTTGTATTATTTATGGAAACTAACTTCATCTTCACTTATCCCTCACTTGAAAAAGCAGCCCCAGCAGCAGGGATCACTCCTGGGAGCAGCTCCTGCATTCCCTACAGTGTCACAGATTAACTGTAAAAAGGCGGGGGAAAGGAGAAAAAGGTTTGAGGAAGTTCTTTCCTTCTAAGTAACAAAGAGCATTTTAAAAATAAGATTCATCAACTATGGCATACAGCATTCTGAACCAATCTTGGATTCTTTGTTTTTACCTGATCTGACCCCAAATGTTCTCTGGATTGTGAAATGAAATGGTTTCATTCAGAAAGCCCATGGAGGGAGTCAGAATGCCACCACCAGTGAAATTCCAAATGATCCATAGAACAGCCCCGATGAGTCATTCACACCCTGCAACCATAGCCCCTGACTCAGCCCTATAGGAACGTGTTTCCTCCAAGTTGCCAGGAGCCTAGAGACACATAAAACCTCTGTTATGAATCATTCCACAGCCATCAGTGTGGATGGAAGGCCCATCTGTCCTGCTTTGACAAGAAAGGTTGCTCTAAAAAGAGAACTTGGAACAAGAATGGAAATCTCCAAAACATAATGGAAAAAAAGTTATGCGTGCTTTTTGGCTATGGGCTCACTCTTCACTTTCTCTACGCCTTCAAAAAACAGTTTGGGTGTATCTGGAATATCTTCTATACTCATTCAAGGTAACTAATACTTTAAATTTAATTATGCAGAGAACACTCCACAGGGCTTACAAGAAAGTCCCCTAAGCAAAAGTGTTAACTGGAACAACCCAAAGCTCTTCAATAAGGATGGATGCCACGACCACCCCTCGGAGAGCATAGAGCGAATCCTCCACCCATTAACCAACCAGTCATTAAATAGTTACTGGCCATGTCCTTATACGTGCAACGTACTGTTCTAAGTATTGGTTACAGAGGGAAATTGCCATCATTAGATTCTGTCCTTTGAGAGACAAGCCTGAAGGCCACCAGAAGATTCTGAGGGAGAACTGTACTTACACTGCCCAGGAATAAAGGCCCCGAACCAAGATACCACTTACTAGCTTTTGTTTCTTAGCTAAGACTATTCTCTCAGATCAACCAAACACACAGACAGAAAGTGTAGCTCTAGGGATTCAGAAGACTATAAGGCAGCTACATTTTAACAAGGAGGGGAGTGCAGGGGAACAACAAACCTAAGTGATTCAGGAAGGGCTGGTGGGAGTATAGGCAGAATTGTCCAGAAGGAGAAGAACCAAAAGGGGCTCGGGCCCTGGGGTTGGCATCCAGGAAAGGATGTTGGAGACATCACAGATATGGAAGAAAGAGGTCCCTCTATGAAAAGTTGCGTTGGGCCAGCTGCGTTCTTAAGTCTGCCTGTAAACTATTGTGTGGAGGTAGATATGATCACAATTTGCTGCTAATTCATAAGTTTTGGAGGTTTCACATGATTTTCCACTAATGTTCCAAAGTTAAACAAGTGTTGATTAAAAACTATGATAACTCTCAAAGGCTGATTATTTCTTTAGTTTATGTTGTATTCTGCTCTTTGTTATTGCTTAAATGTGACCAGGGTACATAGCATATCCTCTACTATGCATTATTAGGAAAGCATAGCCCTTTAAAAAATAATTCTGAATATATGCCAGCATCAAGAAAAATAGAGATCAAGCATTGCATAATCCTTGTAATAGTATGAAGGAATCAGTCAGCCAAGCTCCAGAGTCCTAACTCGCTGAGTCCTAATTTGGCAACATGTATAATCATCTTCAGAACAGAGCTCACACTTCCAGGGAGAGCATCTTACTATGGTGAATAAAGAAATGACAAAGGGAAGAAGCTATAAAGTAACTCCTATAATTATTGTGGCAGCTACAGCAATCCTGATCTGGATACAAAGCTAACTTCATTGAAATTACAAGGTTATTTTTTCATCATTCTACCCCATCAGCAATAGGAACATTTATTTATTGCAAGCTATCACTGTAAGACATGGCAAAAAGTTTTCAATCAGCAATCATATTGCTTTGGATAATATTTAATTTATGATGATGCCACTATGCAAAAGTAATAGCAACAATTAAAATCTATATAGTCAACATTATCCTAAAAGCGGCAGCTTATACAATGAACCAGTACTTACCATTATTATCAAATCCATGTGTAAATTCGTGTCCAACAATTACTCCTATAGCACCATAACTCAGAGATCTACAGCATAAATATAGAATTTGGAGAAAATTACAAGCATGAATCTCAGAGCACAATCCTTCATTTTTTTTTTAATGAAAAGCCAAAATAATGTTTTCTAATAACCGCACCCACAAAATTGTGCAAAAAGAAATCTAAACATACCCTTCTCATTGAAATAGACAAAGAAAATATAAATTCTAACGCTGATATTATGACCATGAAGCAGGGCCCAGTTGGGACCCCCGTAGTAGAGGCCTCACCGCATCCTCAGCCTCACCTTTCTCTGCCCTAAATCTTAGTAGCAGATCATCCCCCTGCGGTTTGAGCTGGAAATATCCCCTGTCCCAGTTCCCTGTTTTAGAAAATTACCCTGAAACTTATACTAAATACCCCCATGCTTACTGACCACAATCTTTATGGCCTAGCATTCTCTGCAGGTGATTGTCATCACTGCTCCTGGGTTGATGAGCACGTTGGAGAGCCACGTCGCCAGAGGGAAGGTTCCATGTGAACCCCTGGAACTGTCACGTGACCTCTGGAGGAATGCCCAGATTTTCCCTTAAATACCCTAGACTTGTCTGAGAATGTTATGGCAGTTTTTAGAGATGTGAACCTGCTGCTTTCTCACACCACTGGGGCTCTGATGATAAATGCTTATCCTGTAGCCCAGATCCTATGTTGGTCTATTAGTTAAGCGGCACAGGCACCTAGTGCCCTGGATGTTTGGCCTCTAGTTTTAACCATGCATAGGGTTTAGTTTTCCTACCCTGTTAAAATTATGGACATAAGATAGTTTTTAAAGTCCCTTGCAGCCCTAAGGTTTCGATGATTCTATATTTGCTCTAGTTATAGTTTATATTTATAAACAGCCAAGGCAACAGCAGGGTTTCAGAACCTCCTGTCAGTAAAAATACCATTTACTTTTTATCTGAGAACCTCTTGAAAAATCACTAAAGACTTAGAAGTTAAATTGTTTTCCAATTGGAGAGATGACGTCATAAAAATGGCAGCGTGAAGAGAGCCTCTTGAAATCTCTCCTGGAATTTACAACAAATTGAACAACTATAACATCACAAAGGACTCCCTGCATAGCAGACAGGCAACACTAAGAGATGCACAACTGAAATCATCTAAAAGTGGGCAAATAGCACGAGCAGGTGAGGAGGGAAGGGAGAAATGCAGAGACGTTGCCGCAAGGGCGCAGGACGCAGAACGCAGACCTAGCTCAGCACTCCAAGCTCGCTGCATACCGGAACTACCGCAGCTGCAGGAGAGGAAAGAACTCGGACTGCTAGGGCTCCGCTTATGGCCCACTGGGCTGAGGGGACAGCATAAAACACAGCTAAACCCAACACTCATGGCAGAGATCTCAGAGCAAAGACTGAGGGAAGAAGGCTGAAAACAGTGGTTTATGCCCTCACTGCCGAGAAGACACTGGAAGCCTTAGGCACTGAGACTAGCCGCCCCCTCCCTACCCTCCCAGAGCTCGCCCCGCCCCCACCTGCCCAGTGCTAGAAGTGGAACAGTAGCAGTGTCAGATCAAAAGAACAGCATATTTGCAGTTCTGAGAACTGTGATCTACACACACGGACTACAACCCAAACTAGTTCTGGCAAAGGGGAGGGAGCTGTGTAAGCAGGACTGGCTGTGGTGGTGGTCGCCGCCATTGCTCTGGGCCACCTCTCACAACCCACCCCACCCCTGTCCCCACTAGTCTGGGCAGATCCCTGTAGGAGTAAACAGAGCCACTGAAATGCACGGGCTCTGAATCTGGTGCAGGAAGAGCTTTGGAACTTCAGAAGCTTTCCACATTCTCCCACAAAGGCAGTGCTTTGTGACCCAGGTGAACTGTTAACAGAGGAGAAGCCCGCCTTCCAGGGAATCCCCTCATTGTGTGAGAAGCCAGAATACTGCAGAGAAAATAAAACACTATAATGTGAGAGAGAATAAAAGGCAGCAGTCAGAGAGTAAATAAAACATTCTACCAACACATAACGGAAACCAAAAGAAAGACGTGTTTCTATCAACCTGTTGCAGAACGCACTCCTGTAAATGTCTAGGAAGAGAAATAATAAATCATTAATTGCCATGAATAACCAAGGTAACAAGACAGCTCGGAAAGAAAATGAAAAGTCTCCAGAAAATGAACTTAAAGATATGGAAATATGTGACTTAAATGACAGAGAATTCAAGACTTCAGTTCTTAAAAGACTCAATGAGATGCAAGAAAACACAGACAGGCAGTTTAATGGACTCAGAAACACAATCAAAGAAAAAAAGGAACACTTTACAAAGGAGGTTGAAATTTTAAAAAAGAACCAAATAGAATTTCAGGAGATCAAGAACTCAATAGAATAAATAGATAATGAAATAGCCAGCTTAGGTAGTAGAGTTGACCAGATGGAGGAAAAACTCAGTGACATTGAAGACAGAAACCTGGAAATGACACAGATGGAAGTGCAAAGAGACTTTAGACTTAAAAAAAAAAGAAATAACTCTACAAGAACTTTCTGACTCCATCAGAAAGAGCAATATAAGAATAACGAACATACTGAAAAGAGAAGAAAAAGAGAAGGGAACAGAAAGTATATTCAAACAAGTAGTTGACGAGAACTTTCCAAACTTGTGGAAAGAACTGGATCCTCGAATCCAAGAAGCAAACAGAACACCTAATTACCTCAACCCTAACAGGCCTTCTCCAAGACACATTGTATTGAAGCTGTCAAAAATCAACGACAAAGAAAGAATCCTCAGAGCAGCCAGGGAAAAGAAGACGGTAACCTACAAAGGAAAGCCCATTAGATTATCATCAGATTTTTCAGCAGAAACTCGAGAAGCCAGGAGGGAGTGGAACCAAATATTCAAACTATTGAAAGAGAGAAATTATGAGCCAAGAATAATAAACCCAGCAAAGATATCCTTTAGATATGAAGGAGGAATAAAGACCTGTCCAGACATACAACAGCTGAGGGAATTTCCTAATACACGACCTGCACTACAAGAAATACTAAAGGCGGCTATTCGACCACCATCAACAGGGACAATTTGTGGCAACCGAAACATAAAAAGGGGGGAGAGCAAAGGCCTGAACTGGAATATGGGAATAGAGAAAGTAAGCGTGCTGAAGAAAATGGAATACTTTAAATATCAAACTTTCTTTTACATAAACTTAAGAGTAACCACTCAAAAACAATCCAGAACTGAAATATAAACTGTAATAAAAGATGAAAAAGAAGGAAACATCATAGAATACTACCACATAGAAACCATAGACAACAACAAAAAGTCAAAGAAACAATGGAGACACAGTCTTACCAGAAAACCAAAGACAGAATAGTAAGAAATCCTCACATATCAATAATCACCCTAAATGTAAATGGACTGAACTCACCAATGAAAAGGCACAGACTAGCAGATTGGATCAAAAAACTAAACCCAACCATATGCTGTCTCCAACAGACACATCTCAGCTACAAGGACAAGCATAGACTCAAAGTGAAAGGGTGGAAATTGACACTCCAAGCAAATGGTATCCAGAGAAAATCAGGTGTAGCAATACTAATATCAGATGAAACAGACTTCAGGATAAAAAAGGTAACGAGAGACAAAGATGGACATTTCATAATGATGAAGGGGACTATACAACAAGAAGACATAACAGTCATCAATATTCATGCCCCCAACCAGGGAGCACCGAAATATACCAAGCAACTACTAACAGAACTAAAGGGAGAAATTGACCAAAACACAATTATACTAGGGGACCTAAATACATCATTGACAGCTATGGATAGATCATCCAAACAGAAAATAAATAAGGAAATAGCAGACCTAAATGACACATTAGATGAAATGGACATAATTGATATTTATAGAGCACTTCATCCTAGAATATCAGACTACACATTTTTTTCTAGTGCATATGGAATATTCTCAAGGATAAACCATATATTGGCACATAAAACTAGCCTCAGCAAATTTAAGAAGATTGAAAACATGTCAAGCATATTCTCTGATCACAAGGCTTTGAAATTGGATATCAACTGCAAAAAGAAAGCAGGAAAAAACACAAATACATTAAGATTAAACAACATACGTTTAAAGAATGACCGGGTAAAAGAAGAAATTATAGGAGTGATCAAAAGTTACATAGAAATAAATGACAATGAAAAGACATCCTACCAAAATTTTTGGGATGCAGAGAAAGCAGTTTTAAGAGGGAAATTTATATCATTACAAGCCTATCTCAAGAAACAAGAAAAATCCCAAGTAAATAACCTCACATTGCACCTTAAACTAGAAAAAGAAGAACAAATGAAACCCAAAATCACAGAAGAAAGGAAATAACAAAAATCAGAGCAGAACTAAATGAAATAGAGAACAAGAAGACAACAGAGAAAATTAATGTGACAAAAAGCTGGTTCTCTGAAAAGATTAACACAATTGACAAACCCTTGGCTAGACTCACTAAAATAATAAGAGAGAAGACACTAATAAACAAAATCAGAAATGAAAAAGGGGAAGTTATCACGGATACCACAGAAATACAAAGGATCATCCAAGAATACTATGAAGGACTAGGTGCCACCATCTTCAATAACCTAGAAGAAATGGAGAAGTTCTTAGAAACATATAGCCTTCCAAGGCTGAACCATGAAGAACTGGAAAATCCAAAGAGACCAATCACCAGTAACGAAATTGAATCAGTCATCCAAAGCCTTCCCAAAAGCAAAAGTCCGGGACCAGATGGCTTCACTAGTGAATTCTACCAAACCTTCAAAGAGGATCTAATACCTGTCCTACTCAAACTCTTCCAAAAAATTGAAGAAGAGACAGTACTCACTAACTCATTTTACGAGGCCAACATTACCCAGATACCAAAAGCTGGTCAGAATAACCCAAAAAGGAAAACTACAGACCAATATCTCTAAGTAATACAGATGCAAAAATCCTAAACAAAATTCTAGCAAACCAAATGTAACAATTCATTAAAAAGGTTATTCATCACAACCAAGTGGGGTTCATCCCAGTGGCACAAGGATGTTTCAACATATGCAAATCCATCAATGTGATACATCACGTAAACAAAATAAAGAATGAAAATCATATGATTATATCAACTGATGCAGAAAAAGCATTTGACAAGATACAACATCCTTTTATGATTAAAACACTTAATAAAATAAGTATAGAAGTTAAATACCTTAACATAATAAAGGCCATGTATGACAAACCTTCAGCTAATATCATAATTAATGGTGAAAAACTGAAGCCCTTTGTTCTATGTTCAGGAACTCGACAGGACTGTCCCCAATCACCTCTGCTTTTCAACATAGTGTTGGAAGTCCTCGCTAGAGCAATCAGGCAAGAAAAAGAAATAAAAGGCATCCAAATTGGAATGAAGAATTTAAATTATCACTCTTTGCAGATGACATGATGTTATACATAGAAAACCCTAAAGACTCCACCAAAAAGCTATTAGAAACAATCAACGAATACAGTTAAGTTGCCAGCTACAAAATCAACGTACAAAAGTCCGTTGCAATTCCTATATACTAACAATGAAATCTCAGAAAAAGAAATACAAAAAACAATTCCTTTTGCAATTTCAACAAAAAGAATAAAACTCCTAGGAATAAACTTAACCAAGGACGTGAAACACCTGTACGCTGAAAATTATAAGACATTTTGAAAAGAAACTGAAAAAGACACAAAGAAATGAAAAGACATTCCGTGCTCATGGATGGAAAGAATCAACATAGTTAAAATGGCCATATTACCCAAAGCAATACACAGATTTAATGCAATCCCCATCAGAATCCCAATGGCATTTTTTAAACAAATAGAACAAAGAAATCATCAAATTTGTAGGGAAGCACAAAAGACTCCGAATAGCCAAAGCAATCCTAAGAAAAAAGAACAATACTGGAGGTATCACACACCCTGACTTTAGCTTATACTACAGGGCAACAATAATAAAAATGGCATGGTATTGGCAGAAAAACAGACACATAGACCAATGGAATAGAATCGATAACCCAGAAATAAAACCACATAAACATGGAGAGATAATTTTTGACAAAGAAGCAAAAAACATACAATGGAGAAAAGACATCCTCTTCAATAATAAATGGTGCTGGGAGATTGGAAAGCCACATGCAAAAGAATGAAACTGGACTGCTATCTGTCACCATGTACTAAAATTAATTCAAAATGGATCAAAGATCTAAGTATAAGACCTGAAACAATTAACTGCATGGAAGAAAACTTAGGTACTAAACTTATGGACCTTGGGTTCAAAGAGCATTTTATGAGTTTGACTCCAAAGGCAAGGGAAGTAAAAGCTAAAATAAACGAATGGGACTATATCAAACTTAAAAGCTTCTGCACAGCAAAAGAAACCATCGACAAAATAAAGAGGCAACCAACTGAATGGGAGAAGATTTTTGCAAACAGTGCCTCCGATTAGGGGCTAATATCCAAAATATACAAGTAACTCATGAAACTCAACAACGAAAAAACCACCCAATTGAAAAATGGGCAGAGGACCTGTAGAGACATTTCTCCAAAGAGGACATACAAATGGCAAATAGACATATGAAAAAATGCTCAATATCACTAATCATCAGAGAAATGCAAATAAAAACCACAATGAGATATCACCTCACTCCAGTTAGAATGGCTGTCATCAACAAGACAAATAGTAACAAGTGTTGGAGAGGCTGTGGAGAAAAAGGAACCCTCATACACTGTTGGTGGGAATGCAGACTGGTGCAGCCACTATGGAAGGCAGTGTGGAAGTTCCTCAAAAAATTACGAATAGAATTACCATATGACCCAGCAATCCCTCTCCTGGGTATCTACCAAAAAGTCTGAAAACATTTATACATAAAGACACGTCTGCTCCAATGTTCATTGCAGCTTTGTTTACAGTGGCCAAGAAATGGAAACAACCAAAATGTCCTTCGATAGATGAATGGATAAAGAAGTTGTGTATATATACACAATGGAATACTATTCAGCAGTAAGAAAAGATGAAATAGTACCATTCCTGACAACATGAATGGATCTTGAGATTATAATGCTAAGTGAAATAAGTCAGAAAAAGTAGAGAACCATCTGATTTCACTGATATGTGGTATATAAAAGTGAAAACAACAAAAGAACGAGACAAACAAATGAAGGAACAAAAACTCACAGACACAGGCCATCGTTTAGGAGTTCCCAGAGGGTAAGGTGGGGGCTCTAGAAGAGGGCAAACGGGGTCTAATATATGGTGATGGAAAGAGGACTGACTGGGTGGTGAACACACAATGAGAGATATAGATAATGTATTACAGAATTGTACAACTGAAATCTATGTAACTTTATTAACCATTGTCACCCTAATAAACTTGAATTTGAAAAAAAAATATTTTCCAAATGTAGTCATAAAAAGGGAATAGAGCAGAGATTAAAAGGGATCACCCTGCTTTCATACGTAGTCACATTCCTCTGCTTCCATGACATACAAGCTCACAAATGAATGGCAAAGACTGGGAAGTCTTAACCACATTTGAAAAAGGCATTTGATCATGTCTCTTCACCTCTGAGAAGTATGTGGTCAATTACCTACAAGGGTGACAACAGACAATTCCACATGCCCTGCATGCATGTGCCCCTCCTCCCATCAAGAAGCAACCTATTTCCTTTCCCTGGAACCCGGATGGGCCTGGGAACTTGCTGTGACCAACAGAAAGCAATGGGAGGGGATGGATGCTACTTTTGCGCCTAGACCTTGAGAGGCCTTCCTTGTAGCTTCCTTCCCATCCCCCCTTGGAAGTCAGTTGCAATGTAAAGAAATTGGACTAATCAACTGGAGAGAGAGAGGCAAAATGAAGCAAGCAAGAGACACCAAAAGTTGGGAGACTTCTAAAGGAAGAGAGAGGCCCAGCCATTTGAGCCAGCGCAACAGGTACAACAGACCTGTGAGTGAAGTCATGTTAGATCCTCTGCCCAGGTCAAACTGCCCAGCCAATACTACAGGGAGCAGAGACAAGCCATCTCGGCTGGGTCCAGCCCAAATTGCAGAATCATGTAAATAGTGACTGTTTGGTGATGCTTTGTTAAATAGCAATAAATAACCGAAACAAAGAATATTCATGATATATGAAGAAATCAATACGCGGGCTTCCATACGTGTATGTCTGGGATCTTCTCTCTCAACTACAAGCTCCATGAAGGTCAAATCCTTATCTCTTCGGCTGCTGCTAAATTCTCTGTACCTAGTACACAGTAAGAAAGTAACAATGCAAAAAAAGCAGAGAACCATATGATTTCACTGATATGTGGTACATGAACCAAAAACAACAGAACAAGACACACAAATGAGAAACAAAACTCATAGACACAGACAATAGTTTAGTGGTTACCAGAGGGTAATGGGGGAGGGAGGTGGTTGACGAGGGTAAAGGGATCAAATATGTGTTGACAGAAGGAGAACTGACTCTGGGTGGTGAACACACAATGGGATTTATAGATGATATACTACAGAATTTACACCTGAAACCTATGTAACTTTACTAACAATTGCCTCCCCAATAAACTTTAATTAAAAAAAGAAAAGAAAGTAACAATGATTTAACTAATTGATTAACTTTACCATTTCGTGCAAGTGACAGATCTATATATAACCTATTTGTCACTTAATGTGTACAAGAGGATTATAGACAATGTAAAATCTTTGTCATGAGGATACTTCCTGAGACTTGCAATTATGCTAAAAATATTTTACAGTTGCTTCCTCACATGCAACATCAAAGTAACCCAGCAAACAGATAGGACTCATAAGTGGAAGGAATGAGAATTTTTGAAGCAACATGTTATTACAGGACATAATGATCCTTAACATGCTAATTGTTTGTCTCAACTATACCCAAGGAAGTGCTGTAAGATTTAATTTTTCCCCTTGGTGGCAATTCTTTCCTTTGTTATTTCTTTCCTGCAAGGTAATTTGCATTTGAAAAAATGCTTCCTACTGTTTTTCCATCATTGCAAACCTTCACTAAGGAAGTAAAATTATGCATTTCAATCATAGAGCTATCATAGCAGTGTGGGACAAACTTGTAATTTTACATAGTGCTAATTTTTTCAGAGTAGCTATCACTGAAGCCTGTAACATTTCGTTTTTCCAAACCTCTCAGCCCTGAAAATCATACTGGGTAGTCTACAAGCCTTGGTCAATGCTGATGACTGGATGGACTTAAGGGATGAACAACGGGAATTTATAGCAACTGCTTTGCAATAAATGTCCCTTAAGAAGGACTGCTCCAATGAGCTTCCTGCTTGCAAAGGTAATAGAGAATTTCATAAAATGATTGACAGCATAACTTCCAATTCTCAGTTACATAATTGCAGTCCTTTGGACAAGAGACAAAGAAAAAAAGTTATTTTATATGACTAATCCTTACAATGATAATGTTTTGTAATACTAAATTCACATCTTCCATTTTTATCAATGGGCATTATTTAAATTAGCATGTCACAAAAATAAACAAACTCATAGGCCTTTTAAACTATGACTGGCTAGCCAAAAGCAAGAAGACCTTTGCAGAGAAAATCTAGCCTTCCAAAAATAAAATGGGGAAGACAACAATTTTTCCATCTGCCCAGTTTTTTTGTTCTTACTACCCAATGGGTTTAACATATGCACAGGGTTTGCTGTTAACAGGGATTCTACCATAGTACTGTCTCGAGCAACCATAATCTCATGAATTCATCGAGAAAGGGCTACACTAAGCCTGAAATGAAAACTCATGCAAATCTCAAGTGTTGGAAATCACTTTAAGGTCATCTAGATCGATTTCACAACAGAAGCACACGCCCCCTCTACAAAAACCTGTTCAAATGATCCTGAGACTTCTCCTTGGGCATTTCCAATAACCGGGAGCTCACCTCCTTCTCAGGTGGCGCATTCTCTCTTCAGGTGTTTCTACATAAAGCAGCTCTCCCTAACATTGTTCTGAAATCTCTTTTTATCCATTGGCGTAGCGTAGTCTCTAGCAGAACACCCTTTGACGCCCCAAATATAAAATCATTCTGCCACCTTAACTTTCATTCAAAAAATGTGAAGTTACAAGGTTCTTCCTCAAGTGTTCTCTTCTCAAGTTCTTGCAACTTTTTCTTCAGTCATAAATACTAGGCCAGCATTTCCAAAACCATAGGGGAAAAGGGAGTTTAGGAACTTCTAGGTAAAACACATTTAAATAGGTTTCTTTCTTACAGAACTTCTTGGGAATTTTTATGCTGCTAAGTATTATGATTCTCCAAACAAAGGGAAAGGGAGGATGATTTACCTCTATCACTACTCTAAGGATATGGATATCTTTAAGGATATCTATCACTACTTTAAGGATATCACTACTTAGGGATATGTTGTGTTAGGCCATTTACAATCCCGATTCTCTCCTCTGGAAACAATTCAGCTTACTGATATCCCCATAATTAGACCAAAAACTCGGAAGAGCGCTAAGCTGACCATTGTAAGCAGAAAGGATATCCACTAGCTGGTTCTGGAGGCAATCCAACCAGAACAGATGGATATATGGGAATGCATCTCACTGGACTGTGATTCCCATGTCTCCAGCATCTCCATATTTCCAATGCCAAATACTCAAAAGATGCTTAATAATTATTCATAGAGCAAGTATCTTAATACAGGACATAGACCTCTTTAGTGAAATAATGCAAATCTCTCTCCTACTCAAGTCTTAAATATGGCTCAGCATAAGGCTGAACTAATAGACACTAATATTATTTCCTAAGTTTCTATGGTTTTGACTATTGAGTCAGAAAATCATCTCACAGACCCAATATACAAATTCATTGAATCAATAACTTTAAAACCTAACCAGACTATTTCCAAGACCCCAGGTATACAACCACAATAATAGAAACTCAATTAAACTGCTAATGATAAGCAGAATCAGAGAATTCTAGGACACTTTTAGTTTGAAGGGAGTTTAGAGAATGAATACTTAACCTAAACCTCTAATTTTATGTAAATATATATAAATTTCTAATCTTAATAATAGGGAAAATTGATTCCAAATATCTGAACAGTAATGAAAACTATGCAGCTGAGGCCTGGGATGATATGAATGGATTTGGTCAATACAAACCATCTTCATTTTCATTTATGCTGACAACGGTGCTTTCCTACAGCAGGCTTCATTGATACCTGCTACTGTCCCCTCAGCACTCACCATTTTCAAGCACACCAATCCAACAGCTCCCAACTGCCAGCACCTGAAATTACAGGTGCTCCTCCACTCACGATGGGGCTGTATCCCAATAAGCCCATTTTAAGTTGAAAATACCCTAAGTTGACAAGGCATTTAATACATCTAAGCTACTGAATATCACAGTTTAGCCTGGCCTACCTTAAACATGCTCAGAACACTTACATTAGCCAACAGTGGGCAAAGTTATCTAACACAATGAATCCACTGTAGACTATCAGTTGTTTACCCTGGTGATCCCATGACTGACTGGGAGCTCCAGCTCACTGCTGCAGTCCAGTATCACGAGAGTATATTGTACCACCTATTGCTAGCCCGGAAAAAGATAAAAATTTGAAGTATGTTTTCTTTTTTTTCTTTACGCATAAATGATTTATTCCATCCTCTCTTTCTAGTTTTCTTAAATTTACAAAGGATCAGTTTACATTATACCTTTCTGCCAAACATCTCCCTACACTATGTTAATAAAAGGTTTGTCCTAATGAAAAAATAACAAATCCAAGGAAAGGGTCAGAAGCTTATTAAAATTGGAGCAACTCTAATTCCTGACTGCTATTAAATTACTCATATTACTATGAACAAAGAACCATGGAATTACATGATTCACATAGGTCATCTGCTAAAGGAATCATTCCATTGGTACACTGTCAAGTATTAAAAAGAGGAAGACTATTATTACTTTTATATTACTTGGTAAATAAAAACAAGGTCCTACACATAGATAAGAAAGACAACAGCCCACATGGGTAACTATTTAACTAAGGTTAAGTTTCCCCTATTCAAAAATCTCTCTCTTGAGCACTCTTTCAGTGGTTTCTGAAATTAGAGATTGACTTTTGAGCAATTATCCCATTAAATGAAGTATCTTTTCTACTGAATGGGTATCACTTTCAGACCACTGTAAAGTTGAAAAATCATAAGTTGAACCACTGTAAGTCAGAGACTGTCTATATGTCTTAAGGACTTTCTCAGGCCACCAGAGCCTTCTTGGCCTAGGCTGGGCAATGCCAGGAAGTTAATACACCTGGTGGAAGCCCTCAATCAATGATGGAAGGTTAATTGAAGGATAAATACCCCAGCTCCCTTGCCCCTGAGGTGGCATCACACTGAAGCATATTCTACAACTCCACAGCAGGACTTAGCCCCAGTTGCCCACAGTGATAAGTGGCTTTGTAACAGATGTGTGCTAGACAGAATAATGGCCCCCAAAAGATGTCCATGTGCTAATCCCTAGAACCTGTGAATGTGTTATTACATGGCAAAGGGGAATTAACATTGTTAATCAGCTGAGCTTAAAATAGGGAGATTATCCTGGATATTCGAGTGCACCCAATGTAATCACAAGGGTCCTTAAAAATGGAGGAGAAAGCATAAAAGGACAGCCAGAAGATGTGACTATGGTCAGAGAAATGCAACTTTGCGAGTTAGGAAGATAGAAAAAAAGGACCTTGAGCCAAACAATATGAGCTACAAAAGGCAATGAAATAGGTTCTTTTTTAGAGCTTCCAGAAAGTAACACAGCCCTGCCAACACCTTATGTTTGGCCCGGTGAGACCCAGGTTGGACTTCTGACCTATAGAACTATAGGCTAATACATTTACATTGTTTTAAGCCACTAAACTTGTGATAATTCATTATGGCAGCTATAGAAAACTCCTACAACACACTTTGTTGGCTTCCTTCCTTCCCTGTCTCACTTCTCCACTCCCCTGCTGGTGTTTCCTAATGTCATCTCTCAAAAGAACTACTTGCACTTGAATCCTTGTCACAGGATCTGCTGCTGGGGAAGCCTAAATCGAATGATTTCTACCATACTTTTCTTATTTCTATGTGACCCCATATCTTTTTAACCTACATAGTCATATTTAAATTGTCATTTATCCAAACCAAAACACAAGCAACTAAACTTCTAAAATCAAGACTAAATTTTGTGTGCATTAAAGCCCCAGAGCAAGTAAAGGCACATAATAAAAGTGGTGACATTATTGACAATGAATATTACATGAATTCCCACTGTATATGGAAATTCTGAATTACATAAGTCTATAATCTGTTGATATTAATAGCCTTTAAACTGATATCCCTAATCCCAGACATTGTCAATTTCTGAATTATTGTATAGCTACTATTATATTTCTAAAGAAAATTTGATTACCTTTACTTGCTCAAAAACTTTAATATGTTCTATTGCCTATTAATGTCCAGGCTTCTTGCCTGGCATTCAGAGCTCTCCAATATCAAATATCAACCTTCTTTTCTAGACCTCTTTTCCACTGCTTCCCTTCATATACCACTTAAACAAGCCAAACTAGACTCTTTGCTATTCAGTATGTTTCTTTCCTTTTCTCACATTGTTTCTTCTCTCTGGAATGGTTTTAATCCCATCACTATCAACTCAAATCACAGCAATCCTTCAAGGTCTAACTATTTGTAGTATAAATCAATGCATAAGTGAATAAATGCATAAAAACAAAAGCTACCTGTGTATTCGTTGGCTTTCCTGCCCAGTCATAAACCCTGGTAATAAGAATCAGAAAACAACTATCTAAAATGGTGAGAGTGGGGTCAGCCCATGCCAGGTTCCATGCCCTCATTTTGCTGAACCATTGGCTTTGTTTTTCTGCCTTCTGTGATCTACCAAAGCAGCAAGTTCTTCCTTACATGTCAATAACTGTTTTCTTTACGTATTTACTCACCGAGGATATTCTGTTCCCCAAAAGAAAGGCTTCTGGAGCTCTCCTGCTGGAAATCCTGGGAGAAAGACAGATAAAATTGTAAGGGATATAGAGACTGATTTGATGATGAATAACTGTTTCCATCCGCTTTAGCCTTGAAATTTCAAAGGCCTATCTGAAAAGTACCTCTTGTGGAGGTAGGTGCCCTCTAAGAGATCCAACTAACTCTCTAAGATGAATATTTCTAAGATGATATTCAACTGAATTTGAAATAAGTACATTACATCAGTTTCAAGGAAACCATTTTGCATGGATACACTAGTGGCAGCGTCCAGCATGCTATGAATGGGATTCCTTTGTACATAGCATGTATAGGAGACTTCTGGCTGTCCAACAGTTTCCCCTAATATAGAAAGGACAGGTTTCATGTACACACAACCAGTACAGGCACACAGGGCCCCTCATGCAGAAGGATCCTGCACTTGATTTAATGTTCTGCTGTTACTGTCTTGCAACTCTTAATAATTTTATCTTTGAATGTGATTTTGTAAGTGGAATCCAAGGAGACAAGGACGCATGCATGTGAGCAAAGGGGCCATGCACGATATGTGTGCCCTCGGTTCCTAGGAACACAGAAAACCAGTAGACCCACAATGTATGGGATTTCAGCAAGACTCAAAACGAATACAAGGTAAGCATGTTACATCTGGAAGTGAGTAGGTGGGGGCTCTCACAGCCCCAACCGGGCTCTTTCCGTTGGAACTAGAATTTGCTTTGATCACCAAAAAGCAGCAATGGCATTGTAAGAAACATGAATAACCAAGGAACCCTGTCATACTCTTTCTTACTCCTATTACTTCCCTGTATCAGCCAACCACATACACTGAAAATGATAACATAGAAGCAAAGGGAAAGATAGGGCAACCCATAGTTTCTTCTCCATTCAGTTCTTCCTTATTCATCAGTAAGCCAAAGGTACACAGTGTTGGTAGAATGTGTGCATATTAAGAAGTGGAATAAAAACAGTTGAATTAGTTTTGTGCAGCGTTTCCACTGAGAAAATACATATGCATATATAAGCTACAAAATACAAACTGTATAATTTTGGTGATTCCATATACAAATTAAAAGCTCTTAAGTTTGCATTTAAAACTGGCATCGCACAATATAAAGGTGAACAATAAAATTATGTTAATGATTTAAATTTTCAATTTTTCTTACATCATTAAATAGCAAATTAAAAAAAATACCATGCCAAGTCTAGAGAAAGAGAGGCTATGGAAGGCAGGATAAAGTTTTATATTTTAGCACCTTTAATAGTATTTTTTCCTGTTGTCAGAACAGGGGGCCTCCATATTTTATTTTGCATTGGGCCCTGCAAATTATGTAGCTGACCCTGGGTGTACATGAGTGCAAGAAATGCTTTGCTTTGTTTTGCCATTTCAACTTACCACTAAATTTAGCACCCTGGGTTGATCCAAAGAACTGCACTTACAAGTTACCACAATTGGGAATGCAAACAACAGTAACAAAGGGAGAGAGAAAGACGCCTTCTTGCAATGTCCTTGCCTCCTCCAGAGCCACAAGGCTCCTTGAGACTGAAAGCTCTTTTTATCAGTTAAAATGCTTGCTCTTCCCTCTTTCCCTCTCAGCATTCTTTCTACCTCCCTCCATGGCAGGACACTATGACGAAAAGTGAGAGAAGGAAAGCAAATTCTTAATTTAAAATGAAATGTTAATTCTATGTAACTCGTGTATATATTCTTTATATGTTAATAATATCATCGTTCAAGATTTCAAGGTGCAGAAACCTAATTGCAAAGCAGAGATGCATCCAGCTTGTAGTTAGTTCTCTCTCTCCCCGCTGCTTTTACATAAAGAAAAATGCATCTGACTTTGAAGGGCGACGTCACATTAACCTTCATAAATTCTACATTTCCTTAAGTATCTTTGGCATCTTTACATCAGTATTTCATCCTCTTTTTTCGTGATTACTTTTGGTAAGTCATTCTTGGCCATATATATATACACACACACACACATATATATATCCAAAAAATGTATACATTTTAAGGAAAAGTGTATTAAAATTGTAATACTCAATATATACCAATAACAAAAGACGAATACAAGTCATGTTTGACTTCTGCAATTACAAGTGGTTACCATCAGTGTAATTTTAATAGTTTTTCCTTTCCCCTGTTATCTATATGTTACTTTTTGAAGTTGAATTGAATTACAGTAGCAATGTGTAGTATGACGTTCGCTCAAAAGATGGCGTTAATCAAATGAACACTAGCGTCACCATGCGACAGGCAGGACAGTTAGAGAAAAGGTAGAAGCACCGTTGTTGTTTGAGGAGCACAAGACCATTTTGAGGTGGTATTTGAAATTCGAGAGCGGTGTGGAAGTACAACGACAATGCAGACATGAGTGTACAGCAGAACCTCCAACACGCCTAACAACTGCACGCATTCGTGGTAAATCTGAGATGCGTGGTGCTGTGTGTGATGTGCACACGGGAAGATCCGGGAGGCCTCGCACAGCAACAAGTCCTGCTTCTGCTGGGATGTTGGAACAGGTTACACGCTCGCCACAGAAGTCTACCCGACAAGTTTGCTGTAATGAGAAGTGTCTGGACGCTGATGGTCACCACGTTGAGCACCTCTTGTCACTGCAGAAGTCACACGTGACTTGTATTCATCTTTTGTCATCAGTATATATTGAGCATTACAGTTTTAATAGTTTTTTCCTTTCTTAAAATGTGTATACATTTTTGGCACCCTCTGTATATATGCAAATATATATCACATATACTATATGTAAACCACAGTGTTTATATGAAAATTCTGTCTCTCACAATACATCATCAAAAAGCAATGATATTTCCTAATAAGAACAATGATTATAAACCAATGTGATTTCATTATTAAATCATTATGGCTTTCCATAATGTGCCCAGCTGGAAGCATTTGTGTCCACTGCCAACCTCTTTACAGGAAAACATCTGACACCTGCATGAGCCTCCATTTCTACCTCGATGGCTGTTGGAGGCCCCAGACTCGCAGGCCACAGCCATCATAGTTCCCTGATCAGCTGTATCTTTTCAGCTTGTCAGGGCCATGGAACCCAACACTGATCGACAGAAGACTCTGATGCCCTCCCTTAGGACTGTTGTGCTGAAGTGAATGGATTAAAAGTTTAAGCCGCATTTTTTGAGATATCAACTGGCAAGAGTGATAGATCAAATCCCAACAGGACCTACTCAGTATCTTATCTCATAAAGCGGATAAGTTGTATTTAGCAAAGGTAGAAGTAAAAATATTAAACAAATGGAAAGGAAATTCTTTTTCTTTTTCTCTCTCTTTTTAATAGGCTTTTATGTTTTCTTGCATATCCATTTTATTTCCTTTTTTCCCCATTTCAGAACTTCTTCAGCACCTGTTTCACACTTTTAAAGCAGTTCCTTTTTCTATCCATGTTTTTATGGGAGGCATTCCTCACACTGTAAATATGCGTGCGAGTGTGTGTGTGTGTGTGTGTGTGTACACACATACATATATATATATATGAATACGAGAGGGAGGAAGGCAAGGTAAGAGACATTTAACCAATGGATTGGCAAAAATTAATAAATTTGATAATAGGTCATCTTGGCCAGGGTGTAGAAAGTAGTATGTTGGTGGTAGTGTAAATTGTTGCAAGCATTTTGGAAAGCAATTTAGTCATCTCTTAATGCTTTAAATACCACTTGTCTAAATGAGTAACTATGTGCTGATATAGAAAAAGCTCTAAGAGATATTTTTAAGTGAAAAAGTATTAAGTGAAAAAATAACACTCGGTCGCGTATGGGGTCCTTTTATGTGTAATATGTGAAAATGTATGTATAAGTATATACACTCTTGCTATAACACTTGTATTGAAAAAGCAAATTTGTTCCAACATGACTGATATACTAGGAGAAAAACCAGGGCATAACTCCAATTTCACGTCTGCTTATGTACCATTTCCTCCACAAGAAATGCTGGATGAAAGCAGAAAACTGCACCCAAATGAACTGAGCCACATAGGAATACACAGAATGCACACACCCCAACGCGGACTGGATACCTCCATTCACTGCGTGTTAAAAGCCACGCCCACTCAGAGCTGGTGTTAAAATTTTCCTCCCAATTTCAGATAACCCTCCTTCCACCACTACGCTATAACTCGTAAGCTGCAAGCCCTCCAGTGCCCACTTCCACAAGAAAAATTCAGGTCTTTTCTAGAAAAAGTGCCATATTTATTGTAACATTTATGTATTTACCCATTTAACATGTGTAAAATTGTGCTACTGTTTTTATTAGGCTCCTAGCTTTTGTTTTCATGTGTCGCCAATAAAGGTTGCAAATGCTGTGTGCCTAACCCCATTTTCCCCATAAGCCTTGCAGCTTTTATTGCACAATTCTGCATAGTGCAGTGATGTTTAGGAATACATATGTCGCATTAGAGCAGAACTAACTGACTATGTACACATATGCACCTACGCATATATGTACACACATACTCATCTATTCCTGCCACTGGTTCTCAAATCTTATCATGCATCAGAATCATCTGGAGGGCTTATTGAGATACAGACTGCTGGGCCCCACCCCAGAGTTTCTGAGTCAGTAGGTCTGGAGAGGGGGCTAAGAATTTGCATCTCTAACAAGCGCTCCCGTGATGCTGATGCTGCTGGTCCAGGGGCCACCCTTCGAGAACCAGTGCCCAATCACCGGCTCCTGCACGCTGTGCAGTCATGGCTAAATATGTTCATTGCTGTGTTGCTGTAATTGAGAAAAGTGTGAAACACACTAAATGTCCATGAGGAGAGGAATGACTGCATTATGGCATAACCATATTATGGACTACCACGCAACAAATGAAAAGAAAGAGGTAGGTCTTAATAGTCTAGCATGGAAAAATCTCCAAGACATATTGTTGGAATAAAGCAAGGCACAAATATAGATATATAAATACCATTTATATTTTAAAATAACTATCCTATCAATGTGAGTATATGTATGTAAATGCACAGAAAAGGTTCATAAAATACATATTAAAGTGATCATAGTGGTTACCTGCTGGAGATAACTGGGATTTGGGGCGATGGGTGGTTAAAGGGGCTTTGGACATAAATGTAATGTTTTACATTTTGATTAGTCAAAGGTAATCAACTTGGTTAATTAAAATTCACTTTGTTAGAAATAACTATGTGTATTACAGAAAATTCTTCTAAAATTATCCAAAAACAGTTTATAGTTAACAGTTTACATAGTAGTATTTTGCCCTTACATTTGTCAACACCAGCAAGTCTCATTTCTATCAAGCAAAAATACACATTATAGTTATAAAACACCAAAGACTAAAAGTCTGACAAAATATTAATATCTATATGTTCTAATAACCTCATTGTTAGTAAAAATTTCTCTTTTTCAAATCTGCACCTTCGAAAAACCACTAAGACCTGCTTTTAGTTTTCTACGTGGGTTAACTTTTTGTTTTTATAGGAGTTTCTCATACCTCTCATATCAGTGAATACTGACTCACCTAGGTGAGTCTCAGCAAAATGCTGACCATAAAAACATACAGTGTTTTTGTTTAGGACACAGTGGCCAAAAAACTGATCACATTCAGTGGACAATAATTCAGGCAGGTTCAACTATTTGATCTTTATAGTCATAAAGCTATATCCTAACCATAGCTACAGCTTTCCAGGAAAAGTTGAATGCCTCTTTGTGTCTGGGTTTTGTTATCCATTTTATTGCTGTAAAATCACATTAATTGGGTCTTTTAGTATAGACAAATAATAGAGATGAAGCCAAAATTAGCTCCTTATCCCATTGCTCAGACCTAAGAAAACAAACATATATCTATACTCAGGTATAGCAAATTGACACGGTACAGAGATACATGAAAAAAAGTGAGTAATTTCCCTTGCTTCTCACCCCTCTCTCCCCATTCTGGAAATTTCCACTGCTGTCTGCACAGCTTGCTTCGGATATTTACTCAAACATCACCTCTCACTAAGGCCCTCCCTGGTGATTTTTTAAAGGAGAGATGTATTACCTCACCCCCTTTTCTTGCTTTACATCTCACCATAATATCACCATCAATAATATTCTACATTTTACTCTCTGTATAAATTACTGTCTGTATTTCCCCAATTAGAATACAAACTCCATAACAAAAGAGAATTTTATGTTATTTATTTTTATTATTCTTTCACCGTGATATCGCCAGAGCTAGCACAGTACTTGGCACATGGTAAGCACTCCCTAAATATTTGTTGAGTGAATGGAATCTGAACCTTCTGAAACTCAAAGTGATGACTGGGTTAAGCATCACCTATGATTATGAGAACCTCTCGCAAGCCAAAGTCTAAACCATGACACGGTACTATCAGCACTACCAATGTGCTACTTCTTTAAGTTTCCATATTCAGTACCAGAATGGGGATATGTTCCATTATTCAAGTTGTAGTTTTCAATTTCCTTCTAAATTAGGGACTTTGTTGGTTCCATTCTCTTGGATTCATGGTAGAACTACTGTAGCTTTGAGGTCCACACATTTTTTCCAATAAAATCTCAATCAGAATGTAGTTGTTAACAAGATGAAAAGCCCTGTCCAGCTCCATGCAAATCTCATCACCCCTGTGTCCTCTTAGCCTTCCCTATAACCAAGAAATAAAAGTAGGGGGCCGGCCTGCTGGCTCAGGCGGTGGGAGCTCCATGCTCCTAACTCCCAAGGCTGCTGGTTCAATTCCCACATGGGCCAGTGGGCTCTCAACCACAAGGTTGCCGGTGGTTCAACTCCTCGAGTCCCGCAAGGGATGGTGGGCTCCGCCCCCTGCAACTAAGATTGAACATGGCACCTTGAGCTGAGCTGCCATTGAGCTTCCGGATGGCTCAGTTGGTTGGAGAGCATCCTCTCAACCACAAGGTTGCCGGTTCGACTCCCGCAAGGGATGGTAGGCTGTGCCCTCTGCAACTGGAAATGGCAACTGGACCTGGAGCTGAGCTGCGCCCTCCACAACTAAGACTGAAAGGACAACAACTTGAAGCTGAACGGCACCCCCCACAACTAAGATTGAAAGGACAACAATTTGACTTGGAAAAAAGTCCTGGAAGTACACACTGTTCCCCAATAAAGTCCTGTTCCCCTTCCCCAATATAAAAAAAAGAAAGAAAAGTAGGATATTCTACCTTTTCATGGTTGTGGCATATGCTTAAAAAAGAAAATCAGACAAAATACCAATTTAGATCAGAGTCCTTTCATCCTAACAATATTGAACTAATATAATCTCTTTTCCCTATATTCTTTGTATGCTTTCATGTAACTGCCACATTATTTTAAAAGTACCACACCCACAAGTATATTGCTTAGAAAAGTTATCATATAATAAATATTTTGAAAGCATTACCTTCCAAAGTTTTATGTTATTTGGAAGTTCTGGGGATTTTTTTTTTTAATACTGACAATAACGGTGATTATTTAATTATAGTCAGACTCACACATCTTTCCCTGTTGTTTCCACATTTGGTCAAATTTAACAAGATGGGAGGCATCCAACTTTCACTCACTACCAGTTTCAAAAGCCATAGCACCTGCTTTTTCCCTTTCTCTACGGCAAACTTTTGTAAACTTACTAATATGATGCAAGGTGTCTTGGACTCATCTAAATTTGGGAGCAAATCATTCTTAAATTCAATCTGTCTTTTGACTCCTCTGAAGGAATTAGCATTATTGAATTTGTTCCTTTAGAATGCCTCTAGGACAGAAGTGGCACAGTCAGCCAGGGGCAAATGACAAAGTAAATTTAGTCCAAAAGGTGACAGAGGGTAAATTGTAAAGGAGAATCCAATGGGCTTGAGAATGTGTGGACCAAAGTACACACTCAACTATTTATTTAATTAAAGCCATTTCCATATTTGCTGTAGCTGCTTTCACCAGAGATATACTTGGATATTCCATTGCATGTGTATCTGTGTCTGTTTTCTTTCACTCTGGGTGTTTGTGTTACTTTTGTTAAGGGACTGATTCTATTCCGTTGTATTAGTTTTGTCAAATAATAGGATGTTTAGTATTTTGCATGGATTTATTGCTGTGTTAATGTGGCTTTATTCTAGTACATGTTGTGACAGTTATTTTCAAAAGCCTACGTGTATACTTACATTACTGAACTAATCCATGTATCATCCACATTTCAGGGCTTACTGCTGATGTGTCATTTTAGCAACATTATTATACTTCTTGGTAGATTCACTTGCAGTTACTGCTGCTGACCTACTTGATTTTACTTGTCCTATACAATTACTTCTAGTTCTATAGTTCACTGAGTCAACATATTTTATGACCCTAATTTTGGAGATGTTAGTATATTTAAATCCCATTATATAAACAACTGGAAATAATTGGGTTTGATTCTGACGATGCAATTTCTATACATAATCAATGACGACTAACATTTAATGAGGGCCTATGATGTTACAAGCAACACACACAGGTAAGCTTTGAATGGGCAAACATCCTCAAAGAACCTACAGCCTAGTAGGTTCTCTCTCCTAGTAAGAGAGAATAAAATATAACCAGAAAAAAAGCTCCATTCTGAAAGATCTAGAGAGGAAGGGGAACTGGTACCAAACCTCTCTAAAGTGTATTTTTCAATTAAAATGTTTAAAATTCAGTGAAGAAAAGAAATACTGGCTACATGGGAGTATATACATAGAGGTGTTTTGGGAGAGGGGTCATCTATACACTTTTACGTTAAGGGGAAAAGATGGTTTGTAAGATGGGCTGGCGTTTGAAGTAGGAACAGTTTAGGACACTGGTTCTCCAAGTGTTGTCCCAGACCAGCAGCAGCATTACCTGGGTACTTGCTAGAGATGCAAATGACTGGGCCCCACCCCAGACCTACTGAATCAGGAACTTTGGGGTTGGGGTCCAGAGTTTTCACACAGGCCCTCCAGGAGATTCTGCTGCATGCTAGTTGAGATCCACTGGTCTAGGTCAGGACAAGGGTTCTCAACTGCACATTCGAATCCCTGGGGAGCTTTTTAAAAATATACCCATGTCCAAGCCCCTACCCCACACCTATTAAGCCACAATTTCTGGGATAGAGCCCTGAGTATCAGCATGTTTTAAAAACTCCCCAGGCTATTCTAACATGCAAACAATTTCAGAACTCTTGGTTTAGGAAAAACAAGGAACTGCATATATTTCACTTGACTGATGTATATATATATATCACCCTCCTGTCTCACTGTCCTTTCTTCAGCGCTCCTCAACACTGTGCTTGTAACATACGATTAGATACTTTTTATTATAATTTAGCAAACTAGACTTTAAAAACTGAAACTTTACATGGCTTGCAAATTATGACTGTACAAAAAGACAAAAATTGTTTCCATTGCAACTGCCTTCGAAAATCCAGGATGAATGCTCACACTATGAGAGAATGAGTGTTACATTTTATTCAGGATTGCTTCCTGTAATCAGATAAACCAGATACCATTCTTCTAGAATCTAGGGGGCTATCAGTTGGGATGTGAAAATCACTTCAATTACAAAGCACTTTTGGGTGTTTTTTTTTTGGGGGGGGTTGCTGTATAGGGATTTCATTGTCATCACTGCTAAGATAAATAGTGGCTTTTTTTTTTCAATTTGGCATCTTGCAGTAGTTTGGTGAATGCCAACCTTCCCCTTTCCAGAAAGTATCAAGTTCTAACAGCTGTGACTCATGTCCGGGGATGCAGCAAGATGCCTTAGCCATCTGCTGGCTTCCTGCAGGTAACCTCCTGCCACCATATCTATCAGCCTAGAAGTGACAAGCAGAGAGCAGCTTCTAAAATCTGCCCTCCATCTTGAAACCTTCTCTTCTGGCCCTTCTATTCTTTTTCTGCCATAATTACCTTCAGGCTGCAACAAAGAGAACCTCTTCTTTACCAGGATGACCAACCATGCCTGTTTGCCCATGACTGAGGGGGTTAAGAGATGGAACTTCAGTGCTAAAATTGGGACAGTCCCAGGCAAACCAGGATGAGTTAGTCCCTCTACCTCTACCCAACCAGGTCGGACCTCTTTTGTATTTGCTGCATTTTTATACCTTAGTGGTTCTCAAACTTCAGCATCTAGCAGAGGTTTGATGGCTAAAATCTTAAAACATCAATTGCTGGGCTCACCCCCAGAGGTGATTTGGTTAGTCAGGAGTAGGACCAGGTAATACCCCTTTATCACAAGTGATGGTGAGCTGACCCAGGGACCACACTTTGAGAACCATTGCAATAGTTCAACTTCTGGCAGAGTAAATACATATTTCCTCCCACTGTGAAGCTCAGTATCTCATATTCTACTCATATTCCAACAGGTCCTTTCATACACACCATCACTGTCCTAGGTATTCAAAACTGACACTAGAGGCAGTGATGTTCACTCCAGGCCAGGGAAAATAGTAGATGCTCAACAAATACTTGTGTGACTTCACTGATCCATATTTGGGTATGAGATAATGGTCTCAAGAATAAAAACGTGATTAACATTTTCCCCTATAACGATTAGGCCAAAATAAAAAGAGTCTCTTTATTCATCTCCTCCAATAGCATCTTTACAATGCATAACTTGGTAATACAAAACCTTCTCATCTATTGTTAGTGGAAATATAAATTGGTACCACTTTTCTCAAGAGAAGTCAGGTAAGATGTATTTTGAAACCTTAAATTGGTCATACTACTTGACTCAGCAATTCCTCCACATCTAGATATTTAAAGAAACAGTCTCAGATTTGCATAAAAATTTAGCCACAAAACTTATCATTACAGAGTTGTTGGTTTTGTTTTTTTGTTTGTTTTGTTTTTACAATAGTGAAACAGCCTAAATGTCTGTTGGTAGAAAATTAAAGAAATGAAGGGGCTTTTATTTGGTGGAATATTATGCATGATAACTTAGAAGACTATATAATAAATGGAAAAAATATCCATGTTACAATGGTCAGTGGGGGAAAAAGCAGTATTATTGAATGAGTCCATATTTAACTTCAATTTTAAGATGTGTTGATAAATATGAGTTTGACGGGTAGTCAACAAAATTATTAACCGTGGTTATTTTTAAATGACATTAACTTTATTTTTTTGTTAGTTTATCTAAGTTTTCTAGATTTTCTACAATATGAACCACTTTTGTAATAAGTGTCAATAACAATTGTTTTGCAGGGAGGATGCATGAGATTGTGAGTATCGAGATAAATTAGTGAGACTGCTCCGTGACTTCCTGTCCCTATCACCATGGCTCTTTTCCAGCTTCCTGATACTCTCCTCACTCTGGCTCACATCCAGGCCACTCGTTCCCAGTGAGTATCCCACTCACACCCCACCTCCTTAATCGGACTGACTGTGATACTCATTCCCTGCTTTCTGCTACCAGCCCTGCAGTGAATCTGCCCAGTCCTCTGTGCCTGGAAACAGCACTCCCCTGCTCCACGAGTGTGTTTTCAGAAGCGCCCTGCAGGGGGCAAATGGGTCCCTCCAGGCACCAGTCCTGGGACTAACCACAATAACGGGAACTGCAGGCTTCCTAGGTGAGCACTACCCAGATATGTCCTCTGATAGCACTACCCAGAATGTCATTCTTAGCTGTCTCCTTGGTCAGGCCTCAGAGACGGGGGCTCTATTAGGTCCTCGAGAGTCCTCAACTGACCAGGACAAGAACGTCTTAAAATAGTTTGGAGCACATGTCTTATTAGGGAGACCATGTCATGGACGGTGAAGATGCTTGACCACTGCACTGCACACCTGAAGCTGAAGCTGAATATTGTATGTCCACTATAATTTAATATATATATATATATATATATATATATATATATATATATATGTGTGTGTGTGTGTGTGTGTGTGTGTGTGTGTGTGTATGTGTGTGTGTGTGTATATATATATATATATATATATATATTCACGGGATGTGGAGTACAGCATAGGGAATAGAGTCAGTGGAATTGTAATAGATATATACGATGCCAGAAGGGTAGTAGATTGGGGGAGGAGGGTTATCACTTTGTGAGGGGTGTAAATGTCTAACTGTTACATTGTTTTGTATATGTGAAACTAATAAAAAGAATAGTTGGAGCAGGTATCCCAAAACCTTGCTAAGTGAAGCATCTGGCAATTTTGCAAACTACTCGAAGTCTGTTCATGGCTTAACTTCAGCTCATTTAACAAAACTTTTAAAACCTTACAGTAGATTTTTATAAAGTAAAACCTTTTTGGAGAGTATATCTAATTATTCTTTTTAAGGTAGCTTATGACATCTCTCAAATAACCGCCCTTCTCTCTACCCCAATCCAACGATGCAGAGAGATCAGGGGCACAGCCAAAGGGCTTGCAGAGAGCAGCACTCTTACAGGTGGCAATAACCAACTGCTTAGTGCCGCAGCCCTTTGGGACATGGAATCAGCAGGACCTGGGGACCATCCAACCTGCTGACCCTCCCCTGGCTGTCCCCACATCCTAGAATATCTTGTTTCCATAACAAACAGAAACAATCCCGCCCCCCACATGGGTGAGAGCATGCTATAATAATGATTACTCTAACATCCATTTATATCATGCTTTTCACCTTCTTCACAGTGTGTTGACATGTATCACTTCATGTAATCCTTAATTTCTTATCCAGTATCTAACAGTGCAGGGTGAAGACTAAGAACATGCAATGAGAGAAGCTGGGTTATACTCCCAGCTCTGCAACTTACTAGTTCTGTGGCCTCTGGCAAGTTACTTAGCGTCTCTGAGTTTCAGTTCCCTTTTCTGTAAAATGGACCCACAATGCCAAGCTTATAGAGCTACTGTGAAGATTAGAGATAATATACATTAAAGTATCAGGCACAACGCTTAGCACGTTAGTGGTTCTCCGTGAATAACAGCTGCATAGAACAATTATAATCTCCATTTTATGGGAGTCCTTCAAAGCATCAGTGGAAAGGTTGGAAAACTGCTACATGTATAATTACTACACAGTTATTTGAGAACGATCTTTTGGGATTTAATTTATTCACTCCCTTCTCCTCTCACCACTGTCACTGCCTAAATTAGACCCTCCCCATCCATCCTTCTCTTGAACCTACCTGGTCCAAGTGCCTTAATCTAACCCATCTCCAAGCCATGATTATTAACACTAAGGAAGCGATGTGTAGTCTCTTGCCTCCCAAAGAAAACTATACTATCTCCCTACAGCTGTTCTTCAATATGGCTTACAAGGCCCTCATCTGCTTCTTCAACAGAGCATCTCCTATCATTCCTTCTTCTCCCCGCCCTGAACATAGACAGCCTGTGTCCCAGCATTTATGACCATCTCACCATCTGTTTCTGCACCACACTCTGCTGTGTCTGTTGCCTTTGCAACAGCCAGTGCTTCTATCTGCATGTCCTTTACGTCCTAATCTACCTTCTTTGTTTAGGGAATTTCTTTTCCTTTCAAAGCCCACTCAAATGTCACTTTCACTGAGAAGCCACCTTGACTCCCCCAAATTAATTACCCCTCCTCTGTGGCTCCCAGGATGCACTGCACACCCTTCTGTTGCACATTCACCATGATGTCTTATAAATGACTGGTGACAAGTCTGTCTCTCCTAACTCCTCTCAATCAAGGACTCCTAATAGCTAAAATTTATTGAGTACCTCCTACAAACCAGTCTCTCTTCTAAACACTTTATATACATTATCTCCTTTAATCTTGATGACAACCCTATAGGATAGTCACTACTATTATCTTCATTTTACAGATAATTAAACTCTAGTTTAACAATGTTTAATTAACTTGCCCAAGGTTGCAAGTTATGAGTGGCCAAGCCCGGAACCAAAATCAAACCCACACTCTTCACTATTACACCATAACATAGTATATACCCTACCATCAAACTCAGTACCTGGAAAGTTGGAACTTCTGTATTAGTCATCTCTTACTGTATAACAAAGTATCTCAAAACATGTCAAGATGTCAGCCTGGGCTGACAAGATGTCATGTGCAGATGCCACGTGACTGAGGATCTGCTTCCAAGATGGCATACTCACATGCTGCTGGTTATGGGCAGGAGGCCTCAGGTCCTTCACATGTGGACCTCTCCACCAGCTTCTTGAGTGCCTTCATGACACGGCTTCTGGCTTCTCCCAGAGTGATCAATCCAAGAGAGCAAGGCAGTAGCCGCAGTGTCTTTTATGACCTAGCCACAGCAGTCATACTCCGTCATTTCTACAGTATCCTATTGGTTACAGAGGTCAGCTTTCTCCAGTGTGGGAGGGGACTACACAGGGGCATGAATACCAGGAGGCGAGAATCACTGGGGACTCTATAAATACTAAATGAATAGGTTACAAAGAATTGCTCTGAGTGTCAGGGTCTCTTCTAGATAATGAGAAGTTTGGATGAGGTGACCACTTCAAGTTTCCTTCCTTCTAGCTCCCAAACTATGGAAAACTATTCCCAAATTGTCCCCGAATACAGCGTCAAGTGGATTCAGGAATTTAACTTTATTAAATTCCAGCAGAGGCCGCAAGCAAGTTTTTATTAACTTAGCTCCCACTGTATAGTTTTAAGCAGAGTTGATGAAGTATGAGAAATTCTTCCAGTTTGAAACACAGTTATTTCTTTAACAGCAAAACAAATCTGTTTGATTTCAGGATTAATTCTATAGTTTGATGTCAGCATAAGCCCAGCCTCTGGACAAAGGCTTATCTTCTTTAGCAGAAATGTCTCTGATTAAAGTGGGGCAACCAAATCCCTTGAGTATAACAGCAAAGGTAATAAAATCATTGGTTTTAGCCCTTAGGCCTTACATGTTTACAAGGCAAGGTTTTATTTGCTCAAAATAATTCCTTCATATGATTTGAGATGTATGAAGATAAAAACTAATATTGAAATGAGGCACTTTGCAGATATATATTGATATAGAATGTATGAAATGAATTTTATTGTAAGGACCGGTCCATGTTAGTAGAAATGAAAAAACTCAAATGTGAGCTGTTGACTCCAGCACCTTTCTTCTCCCAGTACCATCACCTGACAGATACAAAGTAGTTTAACATTTGGGTCAGAATACTCCTCAAGGCTCCATGGATCCCTTTCTGTAACAGGGCTCTACACCTGGGGAGGTGGGGTGTCTACACCGGGGGTTGGCAAACTACAGCCCATGTAAATAGTTTAAGTGGAACACAGCCATGCTCATTTCTTTATGAATTGTCTCTGACAGCAATGGCAAGGTTGAGAATGTGCCACAGTGACCACGTGGCTGGCAAAGACAAAAATATTTACTGCCTGGCCCTTTACAGAAAAAGTCTGCTGATCCCTGGTCTATGCCTCCAGAGGCTTGGCCTGAGGTCACCCATTATAAACCCGGAATGTCTACGCATGCTATACGCTGTTCCACACATTTTTATGGGAGGAATGAGGGTGTTGAGGTATTACACACATACAGTAAAGGCACAAACTTTAATGGTAGAACACAATGTGTTTTTACACATGTATCACCCGAGCAACCACCTCCCAGATCAAGATATTTCCTGTGACCCCTCCCAGGCAATACCCCCAGCAAAGGTAGACATTATTTTAACTTCTATCACTTAGATCCCAAGTCCATTTGCCTGTTCCTGAACTTGATATGAATGGAAACATGCAGCGTTTCACAGAGCATTAAGTCAGCGTCATTCTTACGCACTGCGGCATGGAGCAGTTTGCTCTTTTTCGTTGCTATATAGTATTCAATTGTATGACTATACCACAATTTATTTACGTATTCTTCTGTTGATAGACATAAGGTTCTTTCCAGGTATGATTAAAGCTGCTATGAACATTTGTGTACATGAATTTTGGTGGGCATAAGGATCCATCATCAAAAGTGGAATTTCTGGGTTATAGGAGATAGCAACAAACTGTCAAACACTTTTCCAAATTGGTTGCATTTTTAATGCACAAAATAGATTTAATTTATAAAATAATTTGAGATCAAAATCTTTATATCCTGCTGTATATTCTGTGACAGACTGGCTATCCTGGGGATTACTGGCATGTCAATTTTAAATACACAGACCCTGACCGTGGCAACATGCTGGGACTTTGCAAATTCATCTCACTAAATCCTCACCCAGAACTCTGTGGGCTAGGTAACCTCAACATATGGCAGATGTGGACAATAGGAGTCAGGAAGGAGAAATACCTTGACCAAGGTCATACAACAAAATCACTGGCACTCAAGGTCTCCCATCGAGGTCTGCGCTGATTCCCTACTCAAAGTAGGTAGACCAGTTTTGCAGTTATCACAAAGTTAGGGAGGCACAAACTTAGGCACCAATAACCTTAGCTCCTTACTTTCCTCTTTAAGCACCTTATCTGTTCAAATATAATTAAGTTCTGCACTAGTTCCTGAGTATGACTCCTTGTACAACAGACTTAAATCATTATTATTTCACACTGCACTCCGTATCTGAGGACATGCTACCCACCTTGACTAGGGTAGAAAAATAAGCAGTTAGAACTACCTTGCAAAAATCTAACAATGAAAGAAAGCCACATATCATAGAGTTTCACACAAAGGCATGGATTTGCAAGAAAAAAAAAAAACATGCAGGTTTTTCTATTTTCTGCTCAAGTCTCTACTGTGTGCAGAAGCAGACTTAAGTGGCATAAATCAGAAAATGATAATGGGAACTGAATGTAATTCTCATAAATCACGTTACTAAGTATAGTTACATCTTAGATGTGAAACCCAATTAAACAGATGGCCACATGCTGTCAGAATCAGCCCCTAATCAATAAAGATGTTCATTTCAGAAAATCACCTCAATTTTTCACTTCTTCAGTGAAGCAAAAAGAAGGCAGTTGGGGGCTGGAGGGAAGTCCCAGGAAACCCAGTGGGGAAATGTATAAGAAGGAACTCCACCTGTCTTAATTTGTAGTCCAGAAAATCAGAAAGGAGAGAGAGAGAAAAAAGTTACCCAAAGGATTCCTTGTCATCTTGCCTGGGAATGTAATTTACAATGAGAGCAAGCACTGGTCATTAGGAAAATAGAAACAGCTTGAATCTCTTAATTAAAATATTGCTTCAAATTGTTCATTTCAAACCCCCTCTGCTCATGAGTTTTTGAGAAACCACTGGTTTACCCTGAAATGGCTGCTTCTTCAGTAAACCTCTGACAGGATCAGCTCTTCCCAGACAAGGAAAGGCTGAATTTGAATCCTGGAGGCAGAATTATTAGTAGGCATACTTCAATCCCCAAAGATGTAGTAAGCCTTCACTGACACTGGAAAGTGAGTGTGGAAACATTGGTGAAGAGTCTATCTCAATGCCTTTTCTTGCATAAGAGCTGATCTATTACATTCGCTAAACTGGTGAAAATGAAATCTACCAATGCCAAGAGCTGATGAAATGAGAGTTGATGAAAACACTTCTGTACTTTGGAACTCTCGCTTTGGAAAACATTTGGTGTTATCTAGTAAAGTTGAGCATTTTCATACTCTACAGGCCAGTAATTCCACTCCTCACATGTACCCCAAACACTTGTTTCAGGGAACATGTATGAGAATGTTCAGAGCACTGCCGTTCATAACAGCGAAAACCTGGGGCAAAACACATAGGTCTGCCAACAGAAAAGTTCTGCAAAACAAATAAGTAATCTGGGGTACAGTCACACAATGGAATATTATAGAGCAATGAAAATGAAGGAAACCTACTGCCACATGCTATGTGGATGAATCTTAAAAACATGTTGATTAAAAAAATCAACTGCTTAAGACTGCATGCAATATACATATTTTTGCTAAAACATGAGCAAAAATAAACACTATATTGTTTAGGCATACTTAAATAGTTTAACATTCATTGTTTAAAAAACAAGAACATGATAAACATAAAATCAGAATAGTGGTTACCTCTATGATGTGGGAGAGGAATGGGGTGGGGAGGAGCATAGACAGATGCAATGATATTGGGAATGTTCCAGTTCTTGGTTGGGTGCTGAACTCATAGGCCTATATTTATCATATGTTTTCTTATATACTTTATAGCTTTATATGTTTTTGCATGTTACATATATTCTTTTGCATGTACCAAATATTACATAAAACACTTTCCTTTAAAATGAATAATCTAGGGATTTTTTTATTACCCAATAGGTTATTCCAATTATTATTATAATTCACATCATATAAATATAATTCATATTGTTATAAAGAGCATTTATAATTAAAACCCCAAATATCATAAGTTCCCATATGCAGCTTAGTTCTCCGTGTGCAGCTATATCAAAACATCCTGTCGTGCATTTTAAATATAGACAATTTTTATTTGTCAATTATACCTCAATAAAGCTGGGGGGGGGAGAAAGCAATGCTATTTTAATGATAATGAATATTTCTATAGTAAGGAGTTACATTTGAAATGTCCAAAATACTGAACTGATATGGTTATATAAGTTAATGTAGAAATCAAAAAACTACCACCATGTGCTTGTTTTCCTTCTGCTCATTGTTCTCACAGACCAGTCCTGCAAAGGCTGCTATTTCCCAAGTGGCCACATGAGGGCGACTCGAAGGAGATGTGCCTGCTGGGAGTAGGCAGCCACAGCCTCAGGGCTGTCCTGTCTGGCCAGGGAGTCCTGTCGGGATGAGGCCCAGCACAGAGGATCTACAGTGGGCAGGCAGGACAGGATGTCTCACTGAGAACGTGGCATCCTAGCCCAGATCTGAGGACACGGGAGTGTGAACCAGGCAGATCACTTGGGGAAGATTTCACGGGCAAAGAGGGCCCTGAATATAAATACCAGGGGGAGGAGTGTCTCATGCTCTAGGAACATGATGGAGGTCAGTGTGGCTGGAACAGAGGGGAGGTCAAGGCAGCACGACAAGAGGCCTCTGGGCCATTGCAAGTAATTTGGCTTTTATTCTGAATGAGATGGGAAGGTGATAAAAGGTTCTGAGCAAAGGAGGGAAATGAGATGATTGTAAAACATCTTAAAATGGCTGCAACATTACATTTAGAATAGACTGAAGGGGGATAGGACAGAAGCAGAGAGGCTAGTGAGGAGGCTATTACAGACATCCGAGGGTAGGGAAGGAATGGTAGTGCATGGTCAAGGATGGTAAGTCTTTATAAACTCCATCCCCTACATTTAACAAACAGCATAGCGATGTGCTTAAAACCACGGGATTAGGTCTTATTACCAAGCAAGGGCGTGAATATGGAGACCAGAAGAGGGGCAGGAGGGGATGAGAAATTAGCAAGGGCTCAAGCGGGAAGGACCCTCCTCTCCACAGCAAGTCACCGCCAACCTGAACTCGTAGTTTGTCATTCTCGTGAATGTCTTCATACTTTTACTACATATACAGAACTGTCCCGCATGCTTTTCGACCTTATTTATACAGTATCATACTCCATATATATCCCCAAGTTGTTTTTTTCCTCCACACAGCCTAATATTTGTGAAGCTCATCATGTTACCAAATGTCACTCTAGGTCACTCACTGTTCACTGCTGTGTGGCATTCCTTTGTGTGAACATGCCACATTTGATTCATTTTCGGCAGAGGGACATGTAGCTTGCTCCTCTTTTTCTGCTATGTAAACAATACTGCTATGAACATTCTCACATGGGCCTCCCTGTGTGAGACTTCTCTAGGGTAGTGGTTCTCAAACTATGTTCGAGTCACCTAGAGGGCTTAATAAAACAGGTTTCTGAGCCCATGTCTAGGGCTCGTGAACAATAGGTCCATGGTGGGGCCCAAGAATCCGCATATCTAACAAGCTCCTCTGGGATGCTGTTGCGCTGGTCCCAGGACCACACTCTGAGAATCACAGCACTAGGGCACACGCCAAGAGTGCAGATGATGGCCGGAGGTATGCATGGACATCTTTGGCTTTTGTCAGTATTACCAAACTGCTCTGCAAAGTGGGCGAACCAGTTCACATTTCCACCAGCAGTGAGTATGTGTCCCTGTTGCCAACACTTCGTGCTGTTACATTTTTAATTTGTGCCAATCTGATCTTTAATAATTTTTTAAACTTGTCATGGCATTTGCAATTACATGTACTAAAAACATGTAAATAAAAGACACTCATGACTTTACATCCTAGGGTTAATTAGAACATTTCCAAACCTCTCTTATATATGGATAGTCCCCTCAGGTTCTACAATTGCCCAGTTACCTGCTTGTTTTCCCCATCAACCCTAGAAATAAATAAAACGGTATGGACAAAATCAGTAAGACCATTATGAGAGGAAAGGGGAAGCTTGTTCCTTTTTCATGGCCAACTTCACTGTAGTTTTATTTATTGTAGTTGACTCTATTTTTTACTCAATGGTGATATTAAGCTTAAAAAAAAACTTAGAAAGTGAAGGGAGTGAAGAAGATTGGGCATATGGGTATGGAAACAAACTTCTTTCACCAACATACCTGGTCACTTTGGGGGGGCAGGAGGGGTTAAAGAATGCCCTACCCTTAATCGTAGGCATTTTGTACCAGATTAACAAGGAGACAAGAAGCTGAGGACTCACGGATCTGGTTGGTGGATGCACTGTAGAAGGCATTGACGGTCGTTGGATTTGTAAACCACCTGCAGAAGGAGAAACAAATATCACCAAGTGATCGACATTATCCAGGCAGAAGGGAAGCAAGAACAAACCCAATGTGGTGGGATTTATTAACAAATAACCAGAGAACAATGGGGATACGGGGCACGAGGGGAAACGATCATTTCACTTTAGGGCTATTGCTCTGCTCAATAAACAGTCTCAGCTAAACTGAACATGGTTCAATGAGAATGTGTTAACACACCTGGCTATTCACTGGTACTAACTTCATGGAAAAGGTCAGCACCAGGGCTTCTGAAACATCTTTAATGAGAAATCCCAGAATCTAAAGGGCTCTCCCTGCAGATGGGAACCCAGCAACAGGCTGATGGTTGCCAGGCCCTGGTCAGTGGGGCCGTGCGACCGCTGAGTTTCTATGCTGCATCACTCCCGACCTGTTCACATTAAAAGGTTTTGGACTTTTGACCACACAGAGATCCACGTAAAGAGAGATGAATAAAGTACATCCATGTTACCCAGAGGATCTGCCTACTCTGGTGGAAAGTTTAGATTTAAGCACCAAAAGACCTAAAGACTTGTCCTGCCCCTATCACAAACTAGCTGGGTTGTGTCGGAACATTCTTGGGGTTCACCTTTAGCTATAAAATTAAGGTATGGCACTAGGAGATCTTGGGAGTACCTTCCAGCTATGAAGAGTCTATACTCCATTTTAAATGCACAGTAGGTGACTTAGACCAGGGCTCGGCAAAAGTATTTTTCTCTGAAAAGTCACGCCATAAACATACAGGCATTTTGCAGGCAAAGGTGAAAAATCAAGGATGTTATGTAGGTACTTCTCTAGTGAGAGAAAATATTCCACAATTTGTTTATAACATTTAAAATATAATAATAATTGAGTACAATGTTTCATAATCTAGGCCTGTTAATAAGAATGGAATTCTTTTGGGGCGGAATAACACTTTGCTTAATTGGGGTTCAAAGTTAGTGCTTCCCATCCTCAAATCAACTGCAAAATCAACTGTTTTTTAATCTCTAAAACTCATTTTCAGTTCATGAGCCATACAAAAACAGGCAGGGGGCAAGGCTCATCCCACAGGCCGTAGTGTGCCAACCCCTGACTTAGATGGCTGTGAGTTGCCCTTTATGATGAAATTTTTCTGAAGCTAAATGACTTAAAATAAGCTTGTATAAATTCCTTTTCAGAACAATCATTTTACTAATTTGTTTTAATAGAATAATTACGTCAGACTAATAGTTTATGTCAGCAATATGAAACTAGTAGGAAACCCAAGTGTTGACTCTCGTTGGTCCACCCATACCTTCTCCCCACCTATAAAGTCCAGAAATATGTCATTCTATTATTATTATTATTATTATTAGCTAACATTCATTAAGCACTTCCTGTGTCCTAAGCACTTTCAATTCACAGGTTTTTCCCCATAGCAACAATAACAATTATTAGCCCATTTCACAGATGAGGATGATGAGACTTACAAGCATTATATACTTGCACAAAGCCTGGTCTGTCTGACTTCAAACCAGTTATATTACACTGGAGACATTACTGGACATCAAGAGAAAGAGTGCCCCTTCTCTTGTCAAAACTGAAACATACTCATTTCCATAAATGCATATTCGTTTCCTTCAACGTTACAATTAGTATTTCAAAAAGCCCTAAGGTTTAACACAAACTTAATGACTGGCTTGTTTTCCTGAGGAAATAAGTAGACAAGAAAGCACTTTCATTGACTTAATGTTGCTACCTAAGTTAGGTAGAATTACGGCACCCAAAATATATCTACATCCTAATCCCTGGATCCTGTGAATGTTACATTACATGACAAAAAACGACTGCAGATGTAATTAAGTTTAAGGACCTAAAAACAGGGAGGTTATCCTAGATTATCCAGGTGGGCCCATTCTAATCACATGAGCTCTTCAGAGCAGAAAACTTTCTCTGACTGGAATCCGAGAGATGGAACAGAGGAGGAAGTCAGAAGAGATTCTACAGAACAGGAATTCAGCGATTCCCAGAGTGAAAAGGATTCCACACGCTGTTGCTAGCTCTGAGATGTAGGGCCCATGTGCAAGGACCGGAGAGAGACCTTTCAAGTGAAGAGTGTCTCCCAGATGACAGCCAGCAAGGAAGGAGGAACCTCAGTTCTGTAACCACAAGAAACTGGATTCTGCCAACACTTGATGAGCTTGGAAGAGGCTTCTTCCCAGAGCCTCCTGCTAAAAACCCAGCCAGCTGACACCTTGATTTCAGCTTTATAAAACCTGGAGCCAAGAAACCAGCCAAGCCAACCTGCACTTCTGACCTACAGAAATAATACATTTATGTCATTTTGAGATATGCCAAGGTTATAGTAATTTGTTACAGCAGTAACAGAAAACTAATACACTATACAAAGAACTAAGCATTTGTATGTATGCTGTTTGGGTCAAGAAGGGAGAATCCAGGTGTCTCTCAACTTGGCCTCTAAATGACATTGGATTGAACCATAATATGTACAAAAGATTATGCGTATTCCTAGAGTTTATCCCTTCTCTTCCCATCCCTCTCAATTCCTCTCCCTTTTGCAAATAATAAACTTTCAAAACATTAGGGTAAAAGCCATAAAAGGAAAATGTCTGTAAATGATGGTCAAAGACAGACCCAAAACAAAACAAAACAAAACAAAAAAACGAACTCAAACAACCATACACCTAAAACATCTTAATCCAGACACATGACCTCACCTTTCCTGACCTCATAGAGATCTTGCTGATTCTAGGGCATGTTTGGAGCCTTGGTTATATGCAGAGCTCATATTAAGTGACTGTACCAGTAGAACCTATCAGGTATGGATGCTATTATTTCTTCTAATTGGTCAGTGCCCACTCCAAACCAGCCATTAAATATATTCTGTATCACCCTGATTACATCCAAGTTTATTGTATATTTAGTTTTATTATTCTCTAATGTAAGGCTACCTGTGCTGGTTTTCATCTGTGTTGGTCTTTATTTTTTTACACTCTTCCCAATAAGAGGTGCAGTCTAAATTCCTCTCCTCTTAATTATGAGCTAGCCTCAGTGACTCGCTGCTAAATCATATGGTGCAGTGGAAATGACACTGCGTGACTACCAATGCTAAGCAGTTAAAGGCGATACAACCCCCCCTGGGATGTGCACACATGCGCCCTCCCTCCCCCTCTCTTTCTCAGGAAACTTGCCCTTTGAAGTTTCTTGCTCAGTCAGCATGCTATAAAGTACCCCAGTGCCCACACAGAGGCTAGAGTAGGAATTCCAGCGAATAGCCATCATCAACCACTAGATCTGAGAGAGGAAGGCTCCCACATGACTCTAGTCTCAGTCACTATCTGACAGTGACAACATGAAAGACCATGAGCAAGAACCACCCAGCTGAGCCTGGTGACCTCCAGAGCCACGAGAGAGAAAAACAAATAATTACTGTTGTTTTAACACTCAAAATTTTAGGGTGGCTTGTTACACAGCAGTAGATAACTGAAACACTGAAAAGTTGGCTGTCCATAGACTAAGTCCTACCCAATAGGTTGAATTTTCCCATAAAAATGTTTCATTTGCCCAAAACAATGGTTTTAAAAAGTATTAAATTGGAATTTCTTTAAATGAGGTGTGCAATAACTAGTTCCCAAAGTCTTCACCACTCCCTACCATTTATACCTGTCCAAGTCAACATTTGTTAACTGATGGGAACTTAAGGGCACTGAGTTTGCACAACTTATCTCCCAACAAGATTTTAAGTTCTTTATGGGCTAAGACAATTGTCCAAGTGGTATGTGCAAAGAAGATCACTAAATCTATTTAAATGAATTTATTGCTACATATACATCTATTTGAATAAACAAAGAATGTCATTCATGTGCTTTAAATTCTTATTATGTCTTAGGGTGCTCCTACAATCAGTATTTGGGGGAGGATTTAGTGGACAAGGTAGGAAGAGGTCTCATATAAATTTTAAATTCAAAAATATACAGGGATGAAACTATACTGGACAACGGGATACATAAAAGGACTGTAATACTGAAATACAATCATGTAAAGGAAAAGACCCTGATTTTTTGGACCCTATAAAATAGGTATATATCAGACTAAAGTTTTACATTTTACCTAGCAACTCTTAAAAATAGTCTAAGAAATATAGAATGTAAAAATCATAGAGTACTTGGTGGCCGGATGGCTCAGTTGGTTAGAGCACAAACTCTTAACAACTGGGTTGCCAGTTTGATTCCCACATGGGTCAGTGAACTGCGCTCTCCACAACTAGATTGAAGACAGAGAGCTGCCGCTGAGCTTCCAGAGGGGTGGCCAGATGGCTCAGATGGTTAGAATGCAAGCTCTTAACAACAAAGTTGCTGGGCTGTGCCCCATGCAACTAAAGGTTGAAAATGGTGAATGGATTTGGAGCTGAGCTGCACCCTCCACAACTAGATTGAAGGACAACTTGGAGCTGATGGGCCCTGGAGAAACATACTCTCCCCCAGTATTTCCCAATAAAAATGAAAAAATATATATTTATTTAAAAAAATCATAGGGTACTTATTGCTTTATTTCTAATATCCTATAGATTATATCCATCCCATTACATGCTACAGATAATGCTTTTGCAAATAAAAATTCTGGGCAGGACCATAATTTGTATAGACATTTGTTGTATTTTTATATACCTTTCAAAAGACAGAAGAGGAAAATCCAGTCATGTTTAGTCACAGTAGAATGAGAATGAGTTAATAGGGAAACTGGCTTAAAATCATTTCTGTCAAAGAAAGGGGATCCTGAGGGAAACAAATTACTTTCAACTCAAGCTGAGAAATAAAGTAAATCCTCTATTTTTAAGCAAGCTTGATGAAGTGACAATTTTGAGAACCAACTCTAAATATGTACCTTCAGGGACGACCACCGTTAATTTCAGTCTTGCTGACATTTATCTCCACATTAGAAACTTCTTAATGTACATTAGTGCAGCTAAAACGGATTCCATGAGAACGAAAGATAAAGGGTATTTATATCCTATACTCACAACGAAGCAAAATGTTATTTCAGGGCTTTGTGGAAATATATTCATGATGTGCTGTTCGAAGTAAACTAGTGTAGTGGAGCTACTCCAAAACCATCCCAACTCGATTAACTCATGGATTTTCAGACCTAAAAGATGTCAATTAAAGTCAATGGGTATCATGAAGCTAAAATTACCTACCATGCCTGAAAAAGACCAGCCTGAAATTTCTTTAAAAACTTAACCATTATGTCACTTTACTGGGCAAAGAAGACCTTAAATTTCTTAATGTTGCTTTCCCGAAATAGATAGTCTGAGGAAAGAAGAATTACTAGCATTGTACTGATTTTCATTCCTGAAGAACTTTCCAGAAACATTAACCAATTTAATGTCCTTCTGAAAGAGGCATTTGTTTTCATTGACAGAGAAGAAAACTATGCAAATCATACAGTTTACCCAAGCCCACAAAGTCAGCCAGTATTTTTCCAAGGCATGAATAAAATATTAGAAATAGTGAAGGCCATTAGAATCTGACAACCTATCAGTATTTCATGATGATGTTAAACATGACACATTTAGTTAGGAGTTTTTCAATTAGCAACACACCCAAATGAGTAACATCATTTTGAAACTAAAGAATTAACTTGGCAACATCTCTAATATGGAGGATTCCACGAGAAGACCCTGAAAAGTCACAGAAATACTGTTAAGACTCTTGAATTTCCCACCAGTTCCCACAAAAAACAAAAAACAAAACAAAAAAAACAAAAAACAAGAGTTTGAACTGATCTGAAAGGGCAGGATGACATACATAGTTCTGTGACTACCATACTATACGTACTTGCTCAGTGGGGTATTGGAAACCATTTGCTGAACACATTGGATTTGAGAAGCTAGTTTTAGGGCCCTAAATCTAACATTACTATTGAATAATTTAAGTTGGAAATGAAATAGGAGAGATGGACTGAGAGACACTGGATACGAGGAAATAACCAAGGACAATGGAGCAGATGACTTTAAACCAGTTATGTGCCATTTCCAAAGAACCTCTAAAGCCTTCTGCTTTCTTCCTTTGTGCTTTTGATTGGAGTCAGGTATGGCTAGGGGAGTGGTTCAGCTTTAGGCCTACTCCTTAAATCAAACTTGTAACACTTTTAACTAACTTTGTGGGTGTGTGTTGTAGGAGGTTTTGAAGGGCAGAAGAGAGGAGTCGGGGCTAAGAGGGAAAGGCAGTAATCAAAGCTTAAGCCAAGGGAGAGTATGGGACCTAGAGTTCCTAGAGGCCAGAAGAGCAGGGAGTTCAAAGGAACAGTAACTAGAGACCCAGAGAGGATAAAAAGAGCCAGCCAAATATCTGGAGGCCAGAATATAAGTCAAGGTTAAAAAGTGGCCCATGGAAAAAAAAGGGTCATTGAAGCCAGGCTTCTAGCGATGATGTTATGAAAAGATCAACAAATCCTTTCCACAAAAATCAAGTATAAAACTGGACAAAACTGTCAACAAACAACCATTTTAGGGCTCTGAGAATTGATCAAAGGCAAACAATCAAAAGGTTAAATTTTGAAAAACTGCTAGATCTGGATGTAAGTACAATAGGAGTCTGTAAGCCTTGCCGGAAACTGCTCCCATCCATCCCAGCTCCACCAGTGAGAACTTAGTTTTGTTAGGATAGGGCTGGTTGGCAAATCAGCAGCTTTGCTGCCACAGTGGGTGGACTCAATTCAGAGTGAGAGCGAAAACCTGCAGCTTTATCAGTTAAAAATGGTGAAATTGGTAAAAAAAAAAAAAAAAAAAAAAAAAACAAAAAAAAAAACGAGGAAAACCCTCAGCTTTGCTAGCCTGATGTTCTAGTTCCCATTGAGAGAGCAATGGACCAGCCAGAAATTTAAAAGGGAGATCCTGGAGCTGAAAGAGTCATAGAAGGGTGACATAACCTCTCCACGTCTCCTTGACTGACGGGGGAACTAGGCACATGTACAGAGGAAACCAGAGAGAGCTCAGAGGGAACTGAAATCCAGTGCTGACTAAGAATTGGTTGCAATTTTTGAATGTGCTCCCAAACCCCCACACAGACCACCTGGCAGAGGACAGAAGCCCTACAGGCTAGAGGTGCTGGACTGCAAGCTCTGTCCTGATCCCCTAAGCACTAAATTATACAGATACAGGGACAAACTTGAGGAAATGAGGCTAAAAAACAAAAATAGGAATTTGAAAAATGAGCAGCGACATCCACAGCTGCATACTATAGTGGAGACAGATTCTGCAGTGTAAGTCTAGGAAAGTTACTTTTTAAAAAACTTCAGAAAAAGAAATCAGAATCTAAAATGTCACTTTCAATTCAGGGGGAGGGGAATCACTGCATAAATTATGCAAATGTATAATTATATGCTGTACTCTTGAAACTAATATAAAATAACATTGAATGCCAACTGTAACTAAAAAAAATAATTTCTGAAAAATAAAATGTCATTTTCAACAACAAAAAATATTGTACCATGCAAAGAAAAAGTGTAAAACAAAAAATAAAAGCAATCAATAAAAACTGACTCTAAGTGAGCCCAGATGTTGGATTTAACAAAGACTTGAAAGCAGCCATTATAAATTCATTCAAAGAATTAAAATAAACTATATTCAAAGAATTAATGAAATATGATGACAGCGATTCAACAAATAAAGAATCACAGCAGAAAAATAAAAACTATAAGAAAACAAAGAAATGGAAATTCTGGAGTTGAAAAGTTCGATAATCAAAATGAAAAATTTGTCAGATGGGTCAATATCAAATTTGAGAATGCACAAGAAACAATCAATGAATTTGAAAATAAGTGCATAGAAATTATCCAATCTGGAGAACAGAGACAAAAACACATTGGAGAAGTGAGGTATAGCAGAACAGAGTCAAAAGTACCAGCAGGCAAGAACAAAAAGTAATCTAAACCGAACCTGAAGAGTTTCTCAATTGAAAGCCTCTATTCATTTGTAAAACAGGGATAATAAATAGTACCTAGACCTCACGGAATTGACATGAGGATAAAATGAATTAAAATATGTAAAGCACTTCCTGGCACACGATAAAAACAATTCTTAGCTGCTATCATCATTATCACCATCATCATCACACATTTTGCTAGGGAAGGAAATCATGGTTGATCCTGGCCTCAAAAGTTCCGAGGGTACCTTTGTTACCTGTACGGAAAGGTCCTACAGGAAGCTAGGAAGAAGGGGAATAAATTGTAACTACTATTAGAGGAAAATAACAGAGCTATCAGTTCTCTGACACTCATTACCTCAACAAATATTACCTCCTCTACTTAGTGCATAATTATATATATTACAGGTAATAGGGAACAAATTTTACTTTTTCCTGTAAGACAGGTTAAGTGTTTGGGTGTAGGGAAGGGCCAACTGCTGTTATTTCCATGTGATAGATAGGAAACAGAGCTAGAGAGATTTTATGTATGTGTGTGTATATATATATATATATATATATATATAGAGAGAGAGAGAGAGAGAGAGAGAATACACATTTTAAGAAAGGAAAAACCTGTATTAAAATTGTAATAATATACACCGATAACAAAAGATGAATAGAAGCCAGGCGTATACATTTTTTTGGCACCCCTGTGTATGTATGTATGTATATATGTGTGTGTGTCTGGGTGCCAAAAAAACGTATATAAATGGACACTGTGGTCAACGTTTCTCAAGCAGTAGTTTGCCATAATCAGAAGTGTCTGGATGCTGATGGGAACCACTTTGAGCACCTCTTATAATTGCAGAAGTCAAAAGTGACTTGTAATCATCTTTTGTCATCGGAATACATGAGTATTACGATTTTAATAGATTTTCCTTTCTTAAAATGTGTATACATTTTTTTGGCACCCTCTGTATATATGGTGTTTTGGAAGTCCTCTTTCATGAGTGTCTTCAGTTGTGCTGCCGTGGCTGCATCGATGTCCTGAACCATTTTGACTTTGGGGAAGAGCCATAAGTCACATGGTGCCAGATCCAGTGAATAAGGTGGATGAAGGCACACCATAATGTTTTTATTCGACACAAATTGCCATACCAGCAGCAATGTGATGCAGAGCATTGTCATGATGGAGGATGAAACCGTTTGCCTATTTCTCAGGCCATTTTCTACGCACATCCTTTCTTAAATGCTTGTAAAAACACTCACGAAAGAGGACTTCCAGAACTGCTTCAGAAAGTGGCAAGAATGATGGGATAAGTGTGTTTGAAGAAAGGGGGAGTATTTTAAGGAAAATTAATGGCAATGTGTCTTTTACTGTAATAATTTTTTTATTTGAACATTCACCGTATTTTGTGATCACACCTCGTATATTCATAGCAAGTTATGAGTTGAACATTTGCATCCTAATAAGCTTCTTTTGCTATGCATTGATGCTAGGAGTGGGGGAGCAATAATTAGATTGAAAAACTCATTCATATCATACCAGAAATAAGAGTTGCCAAAACAAAACACAGATTTTGCCAAACCAAGATAAGTGGCAAGCCAGCTCCTCTGACTTGAGGGGAATTACAAAGTTCGATCCAAACAGACTCTACTTCCCACCAACATATTTATCTATTTCACTTTCTTTTATTCTATTTTTTTACTCACTCTGTTTTTGGAACAGCTTTTCTCAGCCAGAAGAAATCAGACTGTGCTAAATACTTGCGGGTTTGCAGAACGTTGCCAAAGTAGTCAGATTCTGAAAACTTGATCTGAATGAAACAAACCACAATGATCATTGTTCTAAGTGCAGAGAAGAGATGGTTCTGACAAAAGACTTCAGTGCACAAATGAGCAATCAACAGAGAAGCTGCATTCCTCACAGCATCTCTCAGCCATTACTGGTTAACCCAATATGCACAAAGCCATGAAATTTAATTTCAGTGATTTTCTTTTAAAATAAAAATTTCAAAAATCAATATGGTCATTTCTGTATCACATTAAAAAAAAAGAGAAGCTGCAGTAATTTACAATGTATTTCATTTGCTTTATAATTGGCAAATCTACTTTAACCCTTATAGGACATATTATCTTAGGTTTGAAATTTCTCAACCTACGAGTCCTTGATTTTTTTCTAAAATGTATACTTTATTTGTCACATAGGTTCTTCTAATAACTCAGTTTAGTCAGATGAAATCTCATTTAGCTTACAGATGATGATTTAGTCAAATGTTAAAATCCAATTTACTGTAATCGGCATTTGTTTACAAAGAAAAAACAAGGAAAGCAATTCAGAGACTTATTTTCCACCCCAAGCACAATGGAGTCACTAGAATAATTTAATTATTAATATAATTTGTCTATTAACACTCAAAAAATGCTCTGGTCACTAAAAAATAATGAAATTACAGAAGCAAATCACAGATTACAGCTTGCATGGAAAAACAGGAAGTTGATGACTCACAACAATGTTATCTATGAAAATAGGAAAATAGACATAATTGACTCTTGACTCCTTTTCTTTTTTTGGAAGAATGGTAGACAGTTTCAATTGTATAGGCACTCTCTACAAAACCAGCAGTGCTTAATCTAAATATTGTAAATAATATCTGTGTAACAGTGAAAGCAATGGTTTGTAATGATCTCTAATGCTTTGGTTTTAAAATATATTCCTGTACCAAATAAAATAAGAAAAATACACATTTGAATAAACAAATCACCAAGAGTAATGAAATTCTTATTAGCTGTAATATTTTTGTAAATTTAAACCGTGAGACTCTTTTAAAAGCAAAAATTAAAATACAGCAAGTGAATGTATATGAAACCCGCAGGCATTACAGTACAGATATGAATGTATATATACAACTTGATGCTTATAGACTTGACAGCAGCATACTTGTTGGCCAATGTCTGGCTCAGGTTTATTTTTTCTGTTAACATAGTGAATACTCATTATGTCTGTAGAGTAGCTTTTGTTAGTGATTCATCTTAACAACCTCTGCAGGGGGCCAAGCCAAAATATAAAGAAAGTAGTCAAATAACTAAAGTCCCGGGGGATGGGGGGGGCGGGGGGGGGGGGGAGGCAGGAATGAAAGTATCAATTCCTGGCATCCTTGGTGTTTTACTTGGCCAACAAGTTATAAAGATATGACTTTAAATTGTCCCTCAATCCTTACAGGAGTGGCTGATAAATTGTAGTATAGTCACATAATGGAAAACAATACAGCAGTTTAAACAAATGGTCTGTATGTGTGAGCATGAAATAATCTCAAAAGCAATGCTGAATGAATAAGACAAGTTGTATGTATGAGAGAATTTAAAGTTTTAAAACATGTAAAATCGTACTGTATGTTGTATGTTGTACCTATGTTGCAAAAGCATAAAGAAATGGATGGGAATGATAAACACGGAATTCAAACTAGTGTTTATATCTAGGGAAGGAGGTAGGCAAGGAGGAAGGACATTAGGTCAAGGACGAGTACACAAAAAAATTTCCTATGTATCTGTTTTATTAACTTAAAATGTGTGTGTACGTATAAAGCCAGTATGTTTAATATTTGTTAAAGCTAGACGTATTCAAAATATGATTTACATATTTTTCCAACTTTTGAGATGCTTCATAATAAAAAGAAATCTTGCAATCAATTGTATTTTAAGACATTTATACTCAGCCTCAGAAGAAATAGCGTAAGCTCCTTGTTTTAGGAAGCAACCTCATCTAGCAATCCTAATGCATTCCTAGATTGTATAGTTAAAAAAAGGAAGTGTCCAATGTTCAACCTTTATCCTTTTTCAGCTTTTGGACCCAAGACAGCTCTGCCAGAACTTTCAGAATATGATTGTAACTAATAGGAAATTCAGATGTGTTCTTGGGCTCAAAACACTTTCCAGAAATTCTCCCAAAGGAATTTCCTTCAAAAATATTAACTTTTTTTTTTGTAATATCAGTAGGGTCAGTTGTTAACTTTCAGAAGAGTTTGCTATTTGTGAGATTTTCCTGTTCTTCTGAAAAGCAAACAAAGAAAAAACTTGACATTCAGGTTGTTCTACAGATATCAAATAAAAAACCATCCAAAAATTTTAAAGAAGAATCCCACATCTAAAAATACTTTAAATAAATAGTCCTACCACACAACCATGAAAATAATGATGCGGACCAAACTCAAGAGTTTAGAAGAACAATTTAAAAGTTGTTTTATTAAACCATATTTGCTGTTTTCTTAGCCTGGTTTAGTTGATCTATTCCATTTATTTAATGGTAGTCACAGGTAATAGGGGACAAATTTTACTTTTTCCTGTAAGACAGGTTAAGTGTTTGGGGGTAGGGAAGGGCCAGCTGCTATTATTCCCATGTGATAGATAGGAAACAGCTACAGAGATTATGGAACTCAGCAAAGCCATACAGTCCTAATCATTAGGCTCCTACTTCAGTGTTTCTTTCATTGGTCCTAATAAGCAAACCAGTGATTTAATAGAAAGAGTACAGGGAAGGAGAAGGTAAAAATCACAGTGGGAGGAAAAGCAGTGATTAAATCATGGTACCGTTTTCTTAAATCATACAGCTATTAAAATAATGGTAATAAGGTCAGTATACAAAATTACATACAAACATTAATTACAACTATACAAAAAGAGAGAAAAAAAATATAACACACTAAAACAAAGCATGTATTATGTTCAAGTACCAATATATGGGTGCTTTTTCATTCTTTTTCTCTCTTTTCCAAATTTTCCACCAGGTGATAATACTTTGATAATTTCCAATATTTCAGTATGCCCTTGAGTGAGAAAAAGTTATGAAACTCAGCAAGCATTGGGGAAGTCCTGCTTATTCTAAATATAGCAACAAGAATGAATGCACATGAATATTTTAAAAACACTTATAATCGTCAAAAAATGTTTAAACCCTGCAAGAGACAATAATTGGCTTGAAAGCTTCTTGTCCTTTCAGTTACTGGTGAAAATCTAGGTCAAGTTGATAATGACTTTCAATCAATTCCATGTCCTGACTTTTCAATTGAGTGACCTCTGGAGAACTAACTGGGGTTCTCCTGTCATTTCCTAGGAATAGCTGTTCCTCAAAATAGATCATAAAATTTAGGGGAATCTGAATTTCTCTTCTTGGAAATCCTATCCTGGATGCCAAGCATCAAATGCCACAGACTAAATAGAAAAAGCTATTCTCCCAGCCAAAGGTGAGGAACATGTAATAAGGGCAGAACAAAGAAGTGTGCTCAGGTTCTCTGTAGAATCAGTAAATATGTGTTGATAAAACACTACATAAGCCAATAGGAAGTATAGATTCTAGAATACTATTTGTTTATGTTAAAGGCATTTAAAGATGTTTGGACATATGTCCAAATGATGTATAAGAAATATTTTATATTAGACACCCAAATAGTTTTCTGCATCCTTAATGGATCCAGATTTTATATTTATGTTTTCCCTTAAATAGCAAAGTAACATGCAAGACTGTTGTATGTAGATGGCTTGGCCTGTAAGTAGTATATACATACACACACACAGTCACACATACCTACATACAAGGGTGATGTTCAAAATGTTTAACAACCTACATATGTAGGACACTGTGGAAAATGCAGTTCCTACAGCAGCCATGTAAGCGTGACTCTGAGGTAGCAATAGTTAGCACACACCAGCCAAAAACCCGAAGGAACCACATGCCCTGTTGCCACCACCAGGAAGACAGGGAAGTCTTGGTCTTCTCTGGCCCGTGGAGGGCTCTAGATGAAGGCCAGTGTGTGGCAGTGATAGAGGGCTGGATGGCAGGTTGGTGGGCACCCCACTTCTGTGCCACTCTTAGCTCTCCAGGGCCATGGTGGCCAGAAATCACTTGGGAGAGCCGAGGGCAATGCTTTGATTTTTTACCAGAATTCAGAATTATTTCAATATTTTAACAACCTATCTTTCTGGAGCATTCCACCTAAATATCACCTCATTCTTGCATAGTGGCAGTAGCACTCTCTGTCATTTATACACCACAAAACACACCATACACACACACACACACACACACACACACGTGAGTGCTCCATTCGCTGGAGCAGACCAAGACCTACCCCAGAGAACGTTATATGGGTTCATGTAATATCTATGTATCTCTATATGCATATTTATATGTTTATGCATGTACATGTGTATCATTCACCAGAAACATTGATTTTTTCTCTGAAAAATTACCCATATTCAATTCTCCTAGGTCAGCTGTGATTCTGACTTTAGTCCCTACTGCAATTCTCCACCGGCTTTCACAAGAATGAGTGAAGTACCTAATGGTGCCGATCGTTTACCTCTTGTCTCTCAGATACGTGCCCACCCTTTTACTCTGTTCTAGAATGCAGGGGCTGGGAATCTGAAAACTCTGTTTTTCTAGGCTCCATTGCCAGTTGGCTTCCTGCCAATAGGAGGCACTGGGGAAAATCAGCAGGCAGCAGGAGGGGAAAGGATGCTGTGTTTGGTCTCTTTCATTCTCTCTGTCCTCTTTCTTCTTCTGACAATGACTGAAAGAACCTTCTTCCCCTCCTCCACAGCCTCAGCTCTAGAGTGGCAGTTCTGCCTCTGCTCTCTTAAGCGATCATATTATCATCCCCTCCTCCCTTTTGTGCCCCTAGACATAGGGTAGCTGCTTCCTGAAGTTATTAATCTCTGGCCTACTTCACCTTCCTGATTTTTACCTTTCAAACTATTTCCTGTACTAAATCTCCTGTCTTTGAAATACCTGGTGTGGTTGTGGCTTCCCGGCTGATACACCAACCTTTACAAAATTGGTTTTACAAGTGTTGGAGAGGCTGTGGAGAAAAAGGAACCCTCATACACTGTTGGTGGGAATGCAGACTGGTGCAGCCGCTATGGAAGGCAGTGTGGAGGTTCCTCAAAAAATTACGAATAGAATTACTGTATGACCCAGCAATCCCTCTCCTGGGTATCTACCCAAAAAATCTGAAAACATTTATACATCAAGACACGTGTGCTCCAATATTCACTGCAGCTTTGTTTACGGTGGCCAAGACATGGAAACAACCAAAATGTCCTTCGATAGATAAATGGATAAAGAAGTTGTGGTGTATATATACACAATGGAATACTATTCAGCGGTAAGAAAAGATGATATAGGAACATTTGTTACAACATGGATGGATCTTGAGAGTATAATGCTAAGCGAAATAAGACAGAAAAAGCAGAGAACCCTATGATTTCACTGATATGTGATATATAAACCAAAAGCAACAAAAGAACAAGACAAACAAATGAGAAACAAAAACTCAGAGACACAGACAATAGTTTAGTGGTTACCAGAGGGTAAGGGAGGAGGGGGGAGGGAGATGAGGGTAAGGGGGATCAACTATATGGTGATGGAAGGAGAACTGACTCTGGGTGGTGAACACACAATGTGATATATAGATGACGTATTACAGAATTGTACACCTGAAATCTATGTAGTTTTACTAACAATTGTCACCCCAAAATTAAAAATATATATATCAAAAAACAAAATTGCTTTTAACTCATTCTTGAGTTTATTTCCATCAAAGATCAATGAAGGAACACTGAGTAAGGCTAATTTGAAAAGGGACTGACATCTACCTTTCTAGGCCAACTAGTAGGCTTTCCTACATGCTACTGGCGGTTCACGTAAAGGGCATTTCCTTTCTTCTTGCTCTCTTCAAAGACCACAGAAAGGCTGTTGTTCAGAAAGACTTTGCTGGGTATCTCGGTTTACCTTGTCATCCTTGGAGGGAAAACAATTTTTTTTCTCTAATTCTTTACATTTGCCTCTCAGTTCTTTTCCATTTGCTCTTATCTCCACATGGGCCCAACTTCAGTTTTTCACCTTTCTCCCTGACCTTCATCTGATCCATTACCTAATCTCTATCCTCTTTCCTTTTGCATTTTTACCTGATGAATCATATCTTCACTTGTGTCAAATAAAGTAAGCTGTTTTTCATTTGTAAAAGCCTCTCATGTTCAGAGCTTATGTAACCAGAAATTTCTCGTAGGCAGTATAGTAGTCCTTATCTACATGTTCCTCAAAACTGAAAACACAGTCCCATTGTGCACCTGCAAAACTTGAGTCCTTTTGCTATTAACCTCAGTGACACTCTTACTATCACATCAAGCATCCGTTCCCTATTTTCTGGTTGGGTTTTATTCATTTTCTCTATCAGTTTCTGAACACAAATGCATTTTTATTTCATGTATTTGGATTATTTTCACCATCTTTTTTTTAAACTGTTAGAAACTCTTGGGTGTAATTGTGTCTGCTTTGGCAATGAGTCAGATGAAAGACCTTTCTTCACAAAAGTGCTTAAAAATCTTGGTGTCTAATGGCTGCAGTTCAGGCCCTGGACAAACGAGGAAACATACCTAACACTGTATCCTGTTTAACATCTGGTTTCTTTTCACAAAAGCTACTGCATTCACTGAGTTCTGAAATTCAGTATGGAACCCAGGTTCTCCTGCTAAGGTACTTTGTACCCTGGTGATGCTCTTCTTAGCAGTGACAGTTATACTGATCCACAAAGTACCGTGTTTTCTGGAAAAGAAGACCGGGTCTTATACTAAGTTTTGCTCCAAAAGACGCATTAGGGCTTATGTTCAGGGGATGTCACCCTGAAAAACATGCTAGGGCTTATTTTCCGGTTAGGTCTTATTTTCAGGGAAACAAGGTAAAAGCTACCATTTATGGAGAGCCAACTTATGCATCAGACATTATCCTAGGTGTTTTTACACATTATATAAGCTCATTTAATCGTCCCAACAATACTACACGTTGGTTACTATTATCTCCAGTATCCAGATAACCAAAGGGAATCTAACTGAAGTTACGCAACCTGCACAAGACCAAACAACTAGTTAGTGGAAGAGGCAGATTCACTCCAAAGCCTGTGCTCTTAACCACTTAACAATATGACCTCCCTTTTTCTCTTCTCCTTTCCAACCAGCTCTGGGAAAGCAATTCCTACCAATTCTTCAAACCCACTCCTCTGTTCTTCCAGCACAGCTGCGTAACAAGGACCCTGCAGAACTCCTCAGATTACAGGCAGAGCTGCCTGGGCCCAGATTTCAGTTCTGGTCTGACACTCAGTGTGGCGCTGAGGAAATCACTTAACTTCTTTGAGTCTCTACATCCTTTTCTGCAAAATGGAGCTAAACACCATGTACTTCATAGGATCACTGTAGGGATTAAATGATAACATACATTAATGTGTCAAGTGCATTAGTATTTTTAATTATTGTAATAAAGTGAGATTTTTTTCTGCATCAAAAAAAATGTATAATAAGATGGGCTGTCTGAGTGTTGGGATACTGTGAGGCATAATTATCTTCCTCCATAGCAACTGGATCAATACTTTGCAAGGCCATATCTTGGAGCCAAATGGAGAAACTTTCTACTTAAAGCCTTCTCTCACTTTTGAATAATCTTGCAAATTTCTGATATTCATCTACAAAGCTAGGATTACTTGCAGATATGCAACTTGTAAAACTACAATTTCAGGAAAGAGCTACACCTCAAAACCATAGCTATTTAAAGAATTACAAAAAACTACTTTTTCAACAAAATCTAGTGAATGGTAAAAATAGGGGGTTTGTGAGGAATCAAAGTTCTTTATCAGAACAATTTGTAGGAAATGAAATAAGAGTGGTTGTGATTAGAAAGGCCTGTAATGAATATATCTACTGAAAAATACATGTCCCAAATACTGGAATAAAAAAGAATTATTACTCTTCCTCCATCAGTAACTTACTGCAAATATACAGTCCAACTCACAATAAATTATAGTCATATGTATATGGATTTAATTTGCAAAGACTCATAAAGTTTAATGAAGTTAACTCCCAGCAGGCAGATTTATTACTAGTCATTTAATATGAATGAAGCACATAAAGATTGTTTAACAACAAACATCATGCATTTGCCATTAGAACATGCTCACTAATTATAAAATAGTCGTATTGCTTAATTCTTTCCTTTATGATCAAATTAGGCTGAGTCCAAGTCCATTTGCTTTATGGTACCCACTCAACTATACATTCCTTCTGACACTTCTTTTATTTTGCATCTGTTCTAAATCTTGTGATCCGCCTGGCATATTGAGGCTCATATCTAGCCAAGGAATGAATCAAAAGTTGGTGCTTTCTGGCACCACCAGGTTTAATTGCTTGGATTTGGGTTAGTTGAAAGGCATGAGGCCAGTAAAACTTGCCAGAAAAAAAAATACAGTAAATTTAGTACTTACTGCCTTGAGGTCTTCATTAACATGAGTATCATTCATTATAAACTCAGGATAGCCAACTTTTGCCAAAACAGCTCTTGCCTATAAAAAGGAAAAAGAAAATGATGTCAGAGTTTCAGCAGTTAAATCAATAAACACAGGATGTAGGAATGCAACCTTCATCTGAAAACTCCGTTTACTGAATAGTAACTACTATATGCAACCCACTGTGAAGGGAAAAAAAAAAAAGGTAATCCCTGCCCACAAATACTAAAATATAGTGAGTGGGGCAAATAACTACATATTATAAGATAAATAAAATAAAGGTTTTAATAGAAATAGACACTATTGTTACCAAAGTCCAAAGCAGAGACTATTTCCTCATGGGGAGAATGCTTAATGGAGAAGGGGGCCCAAAATGAGTCTTAGAGAATGATTAGGATTTCAAAATGCAGAGCTGAGCAGAAGGACACTCCAGGAGAAGAAACAGCGGGGGCAAAGACAGGGAGATGGAAACAAAGCGCATGTGGGAGAGATGAGGTAGCTGCTGTAGTTGGACTAGAAAAGCACAAGGGGTGAAAAGGAGAAAACAGTGCAGAAAAAAATGTCCTGGGCCAGATCACAGGGATTCCCAAATGCCATACTAAAGAGTCTAGATTTTATTTTACAGATAAGAGAGAACTGAATATTTTTAGCAGGAGTAAAATGGGATGAGTCACCCTTCAGCAAGATTATCTGTGCAACACTGTGAATGATAGCCAGGATGTCAGAAAGATTGGAGGTAGGGGGTCCAGACTAATTTAAGAGGCATTGTAACCATCCTTTTGATAGTCATACTAATTATTCCCTGTGTTTTGCAGCATATAGGGAATAAAGGAAAAATCACCTTGGGCACATACAAGGAGCCTCCACAGCAGGGACTGGCAAACTCTGGCCCCTGGGTCAAATTTAGCCCCCTTATCCCCCATATCTGTTTTTATAAATAAAGTTTTATTGGAACACTGCTGTGTCCAATCAATTACGTGTAATATATGGCTGCTTTTGCACTACAACGGTGTTGTTAACCATTTGGTACTAAAACCCTGTCACCCACAAAGCCTCAAATATTTACTACCCTGTTTCCCTGAAAATAAGACCTAGCCAGACCAGCAGTTCTAATGCATCTTTTGGAGCAAAAGTTAATATAAGACCCGATATTATGTTATATTATATTATATTATATTATATTATATTATATTATATATTATTAAACCCGGTATTATATATTATATTATACCCGGTCTTATATTAAATTTTGCTCCAAAAGATACATTTGAACTGATGGTCCGGCTAGGTCTTAATTTCGGGGAAACATGGTACCTGGTTCCTTATAGAAAAAGTTTCCCAACCCTTGCTCTAGAGCAGGGGTGTCCAAACTGTGGCCCGCGATCCATTTTTTATTGGCCTGCAGCAAATTCCAAAAACATATTTAGTTTACTTAAATAAACCAGGTGAGGCAATATGTACTTCACCTCGAGTGAGTGGCCTGGCTGTTTGTGTATCTTACCATATATGGCCCTTGGTGAAAAACGTTGAAAAAAGTTTGGACACCCCTGCTCTAGAGCAACTTTACAGTCCCACATGAAAATGTGTCTCTCTCCTCTCCCCAGATTCTGGGTTTCACAAAAACAAAAGAGCAGCTTACGCAAAGAGTAAGTACATTGTCAGGGCTCTGCCCAGATCCCGTGGAATCCCTTTTATCACTTCTGTACATCCCTCCCCAGCATCTATGTTCTTTTTCTTTTCTAATGGCCAACCCCTGAGACTCTCTGAAGGCCTGGGGAGTTTATCTACCTCAGCCCCCACACCCACACCCACCCCAGCAGCCCTCAGCTAATGACTGACTGTAGCAGGACTATGATAGCCCCACTCCTTTGCCACAATTCAGGATAAACCATGAGGTATAATTTGCACTCCAGGGTCCCTGCCAGGACAAGGCTGAGACTTACCCTGAAATCGCATCCTTGCCTGTTTCTCACCCTTCCCTGTCCGTCTTCCCCCATTCCCTTGCTGCTTTCTCTTGGGAGCACTCGCTGAATAAATCATAAATCACTTGCACACAAATCCGTATCTTCAGCTTTGCCTCCAGAAGACCCAACATGAGATACCAGGCAACCCCAAACACATTGGTTTTATTCTAGCAAAGCAAAACCAGTGATCTTTGCACAGTGTTCATGGTAACGAGTTTTTCTCCTTTAGTCCCTTTCAATTTTCCTCACTCAAAAAATAAATAGAATAAGATAGTACGTTTTCCTTATCTTCTTTGAAATAATTCAAGTATTAAATATATCAGCAGAAACCTGAAACTCAAGACTCAGATAGGATTTTACAAGCGCTGTAGGACATAGTCATAATGGGTTTTGCTGTTCCAGAGACTCAAATATAGCATAGATCAAATTCTGCCTTCAAAAGCCAGTGAGTTACACTGAAAGCCTGGTGCAACCCACAAACCAGATACCTAGAAGTTACAACTCTCCCGTCAACACCCAATAATATGTCATATGTCTATAAGCTAACTTGTTTCAAGATTGTTTTATTATTTCCCCCACTGTATTTAATACCTCATTGTATTTTATCAGCTCAATACAAGTCACATGCATAACTATAGCAAACAGAGAGCTCCAGATAGTCGCCCCCAAAATAAAGAAATATACAAGCTGAGTCATCCACAATTGTTTTCTGAAGATTGGTCTTTCCAAAGTATGCTGATGAATTATGACTGTTTTTCAAACCTCACGCCCTGGGACCCCCACTGCACTATGGAGCTTCACAGAATATATTACCTTCCGCACTGCATATGCCAGTTATTGAATCCTTTTTTATTATTTATTTAAAAACATCATGACTTGAAGACACAGAGATACAGAGGATACAGAGATACAAAGGATCCCTATTCATCTTCCAAGGAGACCCGGGTAAAATAAGATAATAATACTGGTAGCAACATTGCCAACATCTAAATGGAGTGCTCTTCTTCCCAAATGTACTATGTATGTATGCCTTTATTCAAACTCAAATGCTCCTCTGCCAGACAGTGTGTTGTCAACTCCACATCATCCCACCCCATCCCATTCTCCATTCTTCTCTGAGAAGCTTCAGAACTACATCTCCCAAAACCCCATGGGGTATGACTCCAGGTTAGACTCTGTCAATGAGAAGCACTCACAGGAGATTTGAAAGGTAAAAGAGAGGAGACACCATTTATTCATTTGTGCTTGGTAGCCACGGGAGGCACAAAGGTACCTGCGGACAGCAGATACAGCGCTTTGCCAGCAGCTTCCAGGCATTCTCCTAAGAAGACCGCTTCTGTGTGAAGGCAGCAGAGATCATTGGAAAACTCTACCCTTCATTCCTCAGCTCTTCCAATGGTTGCACAAGCCTCCAATTTCCCATATTATATACCCTCCTGCTTGATATACTTCAAAAGGCATCCATTTTCCTGAATATACTCTAACTGATATACCCTTTAAGGCAAATAGTGATCACATCACTTTTTAACTTTTTCAAAATAGAAGAAACGAAGCACCAGTTTGATGGCTTATTGAAGGGTAAAATATTAGTGAGGAAGACCTAAAATCCATTACCCCCCAGGCTACATGGACAAGAAGAAAAGGCAAGTCCCACTGCAAATACTGAGAAAACCATAATATAAATAGATAATAGCCTGCATATTATGTCCTGCAAAAAATATTTCCTAGGCTGCTTGTGGCTGATCAAAAACTCCAGCATTTTCCTTAACCAGTGCATGCATTTCCATCCCTTATTCACACAAACCTCTGGAAAGGGGCTCCACACGACAACCACCTATTGTCTACTCAATATCCATTCTCCTGTCCTTCCCTTACTATCAAACCCCAATTCTGCTCAGGGTGACAATGGACCCAACAAAAAATAGCTGCATCCCCCAGCTTCCTTTGCAGCTAGAGTTCGCTGTGGAAGGAGATTCTGGCCAGCGACATATAACCATGTCCTTGTTCTACTTCCAAGAATCCATTTTAAAAAGAGAGACTCAGTGGCATATGCTTTCTGCCTTTAGTCCAGAATTTCTCAACATTAGTACTACTGACATCTTGGGCCAGATAATTCTTGTTGTGGGAGCTGTCCTATAGACTGTAGGATGTTTAGCAGCATCTTTGGCTTCTACACACTAGATGCCAGTAGAAACACCCATCCTCCAAGTTGTCCCAACCAGTAATGTCTCCAGATATTGCCAAATGTCCCTCAGGGACAAAATCACACCCAAGTGAAAACCACTGCTTTAGCCTTTCCTCTTCTTCCTTCCTGTAATGCTGACACAATGCCAGAGATAGAATAGCCATCTTACAACAACAAGGCAACAGACTTGAGGAAGAAAGTTACATGCTATAGATGCGGAAATGAAAAGTTGATGATATCTGGAACCCATCATGTCAGGCCTGAACTGCATCCTTTTCCACTCTATAACGTGAGGAAAATAAACCCCTTATTTGTTTGAGGCACTATAATATAAGACCTGATTATATATTATATTACATATGTTATATTATATTATTATATTATATTATATTATTATGTTATATTATTATATTATAGACCCGGTTTTATATTATAGTAAAATAAGACCGGGTCTTATATTAATCTGTGCTCCAAAAGACTCATTAGAGCTGACTGTCCAGCTACGTCTTATTTTTGGGGAAACACTGTATGTCATGTTTTCCATTAGCTGTAGCTGAATGGAATCCCAACACACTCTCCTTTTCCTCAAATATAGTTTGAAGGAAAAAAAATAGTACCTATTTCATAGGGTTGTCTGCAAGGATTCAGGATGACATGGCATGTAAAGCATACTTTTATGCCTTTGTCCAGAGAACGTGATGAATAAATGTGGACTATATACTACACAGAGGAAGCAAAACCATGACTTCTTCCAAGGATTTTCAGTAACTGTTGTGTGTATATTTGGAGGGTCTTTCAGGGCAGCTTAGGCCAGATTACACCCTTAATGAAATACCTGAACTCCCCTGTGGAATACTGCCACTCTCTTTGGTCACAAGTCCAGTTTCAGGGGGCCACACAAAGTGGTGACAAAGGCTATTGAAGCAACCCTGTGATCAATGGGGAGAGAAATGTGCCCACAAAATTCTTGGAATGTGGGGGGAGATTTCCAGAGCTAAGGTAGACTGTAAGCATGAGCCAAGAGAATTCAGGCTAGTCATACCCCAAACAAAGTCTGAGGACTCTTTCAAGGGCCACTATTTGCACACCTTAGAAAATGGACAACATACTGTCTAAGGCAATATACAGATTCAACATAATTCCTATCAAACTACCAAGGACATTTTTCACAGAAATAGAATATATAATCCTAAAATTTATAGGGAACTATAAAAGACCCCGGAAAGCCACGGCAATCTTGAGAAATAAGAACAAAGTGGGAGGTATCACGATACGTGACATCAAATTATACTACAAGCCTATAGTAATCAAAGCAGCATGGTACTGGCATAAAAACAGACACATAGATCAATGGAACAAAATAGAGAGCCCAGAAATAAATCCATGCCTAGATGGTCATTTAATCTATGACAATGGAAGCAACAATTTACATTGGGGTAAAAAAAAAAATGAAGCTGGACCACCTCCTTACACCATATACAAGAATAAATTCAAAATGGATTAAAGACTTAAATGTAAGATCTGAAACCATAAAACTCCTAGAAGAAAATATAGGAAGAAAGAAGGTTTGCAGACATTATGTTTAGTAATATTTTTACTGATATATCCCCTCAGGCAAGAGAAGAGAAAAAATAAACATATGGGATTACATCAAACTAAAAAGTTTTTTTCACAGCAAAGGAAACCATCAATAAAGCAAAAAGGCATCCTACTGAATGGGAGAAGATATTTGTCAATGATATATCTGATAGGAGATTAACATGCAAAATTTATACAAAAACTCATTCAACTCAACACCAAAAAAACAAACAACCCAATTAAAAAATGGGCAGAGAACATGAAGAGACATTTTTCTAAAGAGGACATACAGATGGCAAAGAGACACATGAAAAAATGCTCAACCTCAATAATCATTAGAGAAATGCAAATAAAAAAACACAATGAGATATCACCTCACTCCAGTCAGAATGGCTATCATCAATAAATCAACAAACAACAAGTGCTGGCGCGGATGTGGAGAAAAGGGAACCGTTGTGCACTGTTGGTGGGATTGCAGATTGGTGCAGCCACTATGGAAAACAGTATAGAGGTATCTCAAAAAACTGGAAATGGAACAACCTTATGACCCAGCAATTCCACTCCTAGGTATCTATCCAGAGAAATCCAAAACACTAATTTGAAATAATTAATGCACCCCTTTGTTTACTGCAGTGCTATTCACAATAGCCAAGACATGGAAACAACCGAAATGCCCATCAGTGGATGACTGGATTAAGAAACTGTGGTCAATTTATACAATGGAGTATTATGCAGCCATAAAGAAGAATGAAATCTTACCATTTGCAATGATATGGATGGACCTGGAGAACATTATGCTAAGTGAAATAAGTCAGACAGAGAAAGACAAATACCATATGATCTCACTTATATGTGGAATCTAAAGAAAAGAGCAAATGAACAAACTAATCAGAAACAGTTTCAGAGACATAGAGGAAAAAATGAGGGTTGCTAGATGGGAAGAGAGTGGGGATGAGAGAGAAGGTGAGGGGATTAGAAAGCACAATCAGTAACCACAAGATTGCCACAGGGATTCGAAAGTCAATTCGGGGAATATAATCAATGACATTGTAAAGATTCTGTAGGGTATCCGATGGATACTTGTCTTATTAGGGAGACCACTTCAGGGACGGTGTAGGTGTCTGTCCACTGCAGTGTACACCTGAAGCTGAATATTAATGAATGTCAAATATATATATACATATATATATATATAATATATACAAATATATACATATATAATATGTATATATATGTATGTCACAGGATGCAGAGTATAGCATAGGGAATAAAGTCAGTGGAAATGTAATGGCTGTATACAATGTCGGAGGGGTAGCAGATTGGGGGGGATATCACTTTGTGAGGGGTATAAATGTCTATTGCATTGCTTTGTACACCTGAAACTAATAATAATAAAATAAAATACAAAAAAAATTATATGTATATATTTACTACGAGATATTTATAAATACAGGAAATTACAAAGAATGATACATCAAAAATTCATTTAACCACCTTCTAGATTTTTTAAATATTATTTTTCCATATTTGATCCAGATCTTTTTTCAAAGGAGATAAAGCATTACAGAGATAGTTGAACCTTTATTATACCTTTGTCTAATTATAACCACAATATCAAAAAAGAAAAAAGAAAATGGACAAAAGAAACACTATGAAAGCTAATCTAGGAAAGACCAAAGGAAAAGGTTGCCTTTAGTATTTGTCATCTTGGTTTCTGCCTTCTCATCCTTGCTCTTTCCTGTATCCGTCCCTCCCAACACCCAGTAGGCCCTGGGTGCTCATACCATTTGCTCTCCGATCATACCCAAATTGGCCTTTCCTTGGCGATACACTGTGCTCCAAAGTCATCCCTCCCACATCGAAACTGTTATTCCCTCAAAACAGCCTATCCATTAGCTGTCAATGGGGCCTCAAACTAATTTACAATAAAATGTGAGTGACTAATAGCAATCTAATGTATAACCCTGAAGAAATATCTGCATTGAAAAGAGTGGTTCATCCCCCAAAGGGAGAAACCCAATTATAAGGGCGGGTTTTGTAGCTGAGAGAACCTTGCTTCTGATACCACCCCAATTACACCACGCTTCTTCCACATAATCAACACTGCGTTCCCCACATGGAACACAGTGGCAAGGCACATAGCAAGGGAGCGATGCTCAATAAATAGTGACTTGTATAATGATGGATTTAGTAGATAAACTCACTCTGATCAATGTCAACAACGGTATCGGAAAAGATGAAAGTTTATAATATGATCAAGAACATCATTCAGTGCTGCTCACATCAAGGCACATTTCCACATTATCTGATCTTACCATAGGAGAAAAAATGGGGCAAAAAGCAAGAGACTTTGTGAGAACCTAGGGAACTTTCTTTAAAATGGAGCAATGTTTAAAATCCATTGGAATTGAGCCTTGATGACAACCAAAAGTATATTTTTTTAAAAATATGAGCTATTTCAATCAGTTGACAGATACTGAGAATGCACTGTAGGTTCAGGACTCTTCTTGGTGCTAAAGGAACATAAAAATATATAAATGATCCATGGCCTCGCAGTGTTTGTATAAAAAAACTGAGGAAAAACATTCTATAACAAGGTGCCATTATTGCGATTACAAAGTATCAGCAGTACCTTAATTTTCTGAACCTCTGTGGTCCTCAGTTTCCTTATCTGTAAAATGTAGATAAGTTTACTTCTAATACCAATACAGTGAAACAGAGAATTGAAACAAGTACTTGGATAATAAAAGAATAGGGAAAGGAGAAGTTGGATTACCAGATCAGGAATGGTCATTACTTTTTCTATAAAAGGCCACACAGTAAATAATCTCGGTTTTGCAGGCCATATGGTCTCCATCGCAAGTACGCAACTCTGCTGTTGTACGTGGAAAAGCAACTGTAGGTGACACAGAAACGAATGGCTGTGGCTGTGTTCTAATAAAACTTTCTGTATAGATACTAAAATTTGAATCTCATATAACTTTTATATATCATGATACATTCTTTTTTTGATTTTATATAAACCATTTAAAAATGTAAAATCCCATCTTAGCTTATGGGACATACAAAAACGGGCAGTATGCCCGTTTATGAGAATATGGCCTGAGAGCCATAGTTTGCTGGGCTGACAAAGATAATTCAATGAGGGTAAATTGTTCATTAAGTTGTGCAAGGCCTAGTATCCAGTAGTGTACAAACTGAACCATTCTGAACAGTGTGGAGGGTGTGGAGAAAGTGTGTGAGAGAGAGAGAGAGAGAGAGAGAGAGAGAAAGAGCACATATACATGCGTGACTTAACTACTGTATTTTTGTTTTGTTCTTTGCTGTTACTAACATAAACCGGAGGTGCCAAAAAATGTATACAAGTGGACACTTTGGTCAACATTGCTCAAGCAGTAGTTCACCATAACCAGAAGTGTCTGGACACTGATGGTAACCACTTTGAGCACCTCTTGTAATTGCAGAAATCAAACGTGACTTGTATTCATCTTTTGTTATCGGTATATATTGAGTATTACAATTTTCATAGTTTTTTTCCTTTCTTAAAATGTGTATACATTTTTTTGGCACCCTCTGTACATGCAACAAATCTTAATTGCTTGGCAGTTTATTCCTTGCCCTAAAGTCTTAGGGCTAGAGCATTCAAAATCACAATTAATTTCTGTGGAGAAAACAGAGTTCATCAAGTGAAGATTATTAGTTTGAGAAAAGAGAATATCACAAACGAACTCAGAAAAGGAACATTGAAAATTTAAAACACAACATGATTTAAACTCTCAAGTTACCCCCTCCCTCCCAGAATTTTCCAAAAAGTATACTACAACTTGATGGTGCTAGGGGAAAGAACAGAACCAAATATAATATGCTTGATTTGTCTGTGAACTCTAAAATAGCATGTAATTTTTATATAGATGACCAAACCGATTTAAAGATTGGTTAGGTTGACTGCTTTACTCCTAAGTTTTTAAAGCCACTTAGAACTAAGCTGATCGGCAGAAAGCAAGATGAAAAGCTCATTTGTTTTAATCCCCACTGATTTGACTATTTAAAACAGTCAGGTAAATTCTCAAATGTCTTGCATGCATTACATCAAAGGGAGAGCTTTAATCACTTAATTAAACAGCTTTGTGTTTCCTCCACATAGTTAAGACTCAGCATGGTTTTTTTTTATTAATTTAACCAACATAAGAAAAAAATGGAACAACTGATGATCAACTGCCCTTTTAAAAACAATTTATAGCACAACTTTCTTAAGCTTGCAATGGCTTTGAAAGCTCCAGTCAGGCTTAACCACACGAAGGCCTCATTTTCACTGATGAGTTCTGTAATAACTAGCAAACATCAATCAAAATGCTGAGCTTTAAGCATGCGGAAGTTCAGGAGACTGTACATAAATTATGGTATCCTTCAAAACAATGGCAGTTTCCATAATGCCAAACAAATGATTGGCTGAAGACATTATCCTAAGCAGAGCTAATGGTATTGATGAAAATTAGCCTGGGGAACAGGCTTTAATATCCTTTGGGGCTATCTGGATCCCACAAATAATAACGATGCAGTTATCTAACAAATCAAATTTTATCTTCTCGATAAGAATGACACTGATTTATTATGAGTCTTCAAAAACTTGAATTCTGCAAATTGCTTTTGGGTGTGGTTCACAGGCTCATGCATCATGCTGGAGCAGAGGATAGATAAGTGTCCCCATGAATCAGAGGGCTTTCTAAGTGCAAAGCACAGTTCTGATTTTACAAGAGCTGGAAGACAGGAAAGCTCAGATTTCAGGTCTCCCATCCTTAACCCTGCCTGAGGAAGTCCCAAGACAGCAGACAATCCCCATTGTTCTCTGACAGGGACAACATTCTAGGAAAGCATGTTCCAAAATATAAACAAGCTCCATCTATCTGTCCTCTCTCTTGAAAACACCAACTCTATGTATCTAGGAGATGGGCAGTTTTTCCAGTCTGAAAAGGAAAACTCCTCAGGCCTAGGGAAATCATAATTGAGCCATAATGGCACTAAACATTTCCCTGGTGTCTTTGTGATGTCCTCTCACTTGGGTGAGCACTGCATGCAACAGTTAAAGAAAGAAAACAACATTTGGGTTTTCTTAGTAAATAGATGGCGCAGTGAGTAGCAATAGAGTTAAGAACCCAAAACCATTCTGTGATTAATCCATAAAACAACACATCCCTCTGAGGCTCGGGAAATATTACCTTAAAAATAGAGGTAATTCTCATGTATTCTATTTAAAACTGAATAAGAGAGTGGCCAGATCATATCATTTAAAAAAAATGTCTTTTCATTACTTGCAATTACATGTAGTAAATTGCTTACAAAGTTTTGCAAATAGAACAGCTGCTAGACCTGCTCAAATGAGTATCCTAAGCCTCAATTAGCTGAATACATTTGTCAAGACATAGCCAAGATTAAAAAAAAAAAAAAAAGCCCAAGAGTCTGAACAATCCTACATTATAGTTAGGCTTTTATATGGGTCAAAGTAAATAACATATTTCTCTGTCCCACAAGCAGGGCTCTATCATCAGGGGTCAGTAAACTACAACCCGCAGGCCAAAACCAGCCCACCACCTGTTTTTGTAAATAAAGTTTCATTGGAACTTTGTTTTATTGGAACAGTGGAGTCCAGAATACGCCACTGTAGCATAAGAATTATTTTGACATGAAGGCATTTAAGAATCAACAATCGTAGAAAGAGGCTTTCTCTGTACTCCCCTTCTCTGCCTAAAAGCAGAGTCTTCCAAAAGAATTCCACTGTCATAAGTACGCCTTAATGGGCGCTTCCCCTACTAGGGGGATAGAAAAGAACGACTCCTATCACTAGAGAACTCAGCGCCAGGATGAGAAACTATATAAACAGACCTTGTGAAATAAACATTACCTTCCATTAGTTTCCCCCATGTATTATATTTCTCAGTCATTTCTCATTATTTATTGGCCCTTGAAATCCTAACACCTTCCCCTTGTTAAAATGGTATGTAAGGCCCAAATTATCACTGCTTCTTTTAGCTGCATTTTCTGTGAACTCCCATATACTCAAGAGAATAAACTTTGTCTTTTCTCTTGCTAATCTGTCTTTTGTCAGTTTAATTCACAGGACCCCTAACACTGAACGTAAAAGGGTAGAGGAAAAGTTTTTCGTTTCCAACAATAGCCATGCTCATTTGTTTACATATTGTTTATGGCCACTGTCATGCTACAGCTGCAGAGTTGAGCAGTTGCAAGAGACCATAGCACCTGCAAAGCCTAAAATATGTACTATTTGGTTCTTTGCAGAAAAAGTTTGCCAACACCTTTTCTACATAAGAGTTTCTCAGATTTTTCAAACCTAATAGTAAAGACAGCAAGGGAAAACTAAGGGGTAAAGACTAATTTTTTATTGAAGTATAATTGACATACAAAATTATATTAGTTTCAGGTGTACAACATAATGATTCAATATTTGTATACACTGCTAAATGATCACCATAATAAGTCTAGTTGCCATCTGTCACCATACAAAATTACAAATTAATTTTCTTGTGATGAGTTCAAGATTTACTCTCAGCAACTTTCAAATACGCAATACAATGTTATTGACTATGGTCACCATGTTATACATTACATCCCCATGACTTATTTATTTTATAACTGGACGTTTGTACCTCTTGACCCCCTTCACCTATTTCTGTCCACTTCCCAACCCCCATCCACTCTGGCAACCACCAATCTGTTCCCTGTAACTATGAGTTTGATTTGTTTTGTTTTTCAGATTCTACATATAAGTGAAATCATTTAGCATAATACTCTCAAGGTCCATCCATGTTGTCACAAATGGCAAGAGTTAAATCTTTTTTATGGCTGAGGAATATTCCATTGTGTGTGTGTGTGTGTGTGTGTGTGTGTGCACGCGCGTGCGCCATATCTTCTTTATCCATTCATCCATAGACCATCGGTGCACACTTAGGTTGCTTCCATATCTTGGCTATTGTTAAAAAAAAATGTTGCAATGAACATAGGAATGCACATATCTTTTAACATTAGTGTTTTCGTTTTCTTCAGATAAATACCCAGAAGTAGAATTGCTGAATCACAAGGTAGTTCTATTTTTAATTTTTTGAGGAACCTCCATATTGTTTTCCATAGCGGCTGCACCAATTTGCAATCCAACCAACAGTGCATGAGGGTTGCCTTTTCTCCACAGCCTCACCAGCATGTTACTTCTTGTCTTTTTGATAACTGCCATTGTAACAGGTGTGAGGTGATATCTCGTTGTGGTTTTGGTTTGCATTTCCCTGACGATTAGTGATGTTGAGCATCTTTTCATGTACCTGGTGGCCATGTGTCTGTCCTCTTTGGAAAAATATCTATTCTGATCTTCTACCCCTTTTTTAATTGCATTGTTTGTTCTTTTTGCTATTGAGTTGTATGAGTTCTTTATGTATTTTGGATATTAACCCCTGTTTCATCAAGATATAAACATGTACTTAAACTTGTAATAATGTTTCAAGTTTTGCTTAGGTAAATACCTGAATTTTAAAACAGAGCCAGCATACAGATATTAACCAAAAATGGAAATTAATATCATCAAAAAATTGATGTACTTTTGGGGGTAAAGGAAAAATGCATACAAATTATTAAAAATCATTTTCAAATGTCGAGATTCAAAGGGCTGAAAAATGCGCATGCAACATCTGGTCCCTAACACCTAACATTTCTCAGATAAATTTAATCAGCTACTTAATCCTCCTCCAATTGTTAAATTACTTATTTAAACAGGAGGCAAGCTAGAGATTAATTTAAATAAACATATCCCATTCTCTCATCAACAGCTCGATTGAGTGGGAATTGTCATCATTCTTTCCATTAAGATTTACCTCTGACATGAACAATTCTTTACTAGCCTAAAAGAACTTTTGAACTACCTTCCATATAACATTGGGGGAGAGATCAAAGGAGATAATTTTGCGGAATTATTAAATTAGACAAATGTGAATTGTCATACAGTTTTTCTAACAAAGGGGGCTGCTGCAGAGTCAATGCCCATATACATTGCGTGTTCCTCTGACATTGGAGTCCTCTAGTTCAGGGCTTTTCAAAGCTTTGTCTTTGGACTGGCAGCATCAGCATCACTTGGGAGCTTGTTAACAACGCAAAATCATGGACACACCTCAGACCTACTAAGTCAAAATGTCTCTGATTGGCAACCCAAGACTCTGCATCATAACAAACCTTGCCATTAGGTGGGGTTTCTCAACCTCAGCACTGTTGACATTTGGGCTAAATTATTCTTATTTTGGGGGGGGGTCTGTCCTGTGCATTGTGGGATGTTTAGTGGCATCCCTGGCCTCTACCCACTAAATGCCAATAACTCTCCTCCCTCCTTTCCAGTTGTGACCAACAATGTCTCCAGACCTTGCCAAATGTCCCCTAGAAGTATGATATCACCCCGGGTTAAGAACCACTGCTGCAGGAGATTCTCACGCATGCTCAAGTTTGAAACATTCTTTGCTCTAGATTGTGGTACTTGCCAAGCCTTCAGGACCCACTTTTGGGAACTCTGACACTGTATTATCCATTCACAGGGAGAGGACTCATCCACTCCTTCAATATTCCTCAGGCGTTTCACTAATAGTCACCACTATAGTGCCATTAGGTGTGCTTTATGGAGAAAACACCACGATCATCTCTCCCACCAATTTGGGAACGTGCTGCAGGCATTTGCAATTTAACCTAATTTCTGGCCAACACCACCTAAATCCCAAGATGATAGGTAGGGGCAAAGAATTAATCAACAATTGGAAAATGCTTTGCAACTAGCAGTCACAATACAAATACACCCCAAGATCTCAGACATGTTCAGATTAAAAGTTCTAATAACTTTTCTCTCAATTATTTGGCAAAATGCATTTTTAAGTACTTTGAGGCATCTAAAAAGTCACGTTAATACAATTACAGTTCACTGAAAAATTAGCATGCAATCCAGTTTGAAAGCTAAAATCAGTCATAGCAGGGTAATATTCCATTTAATTATAAAGATTAATTCAACCTTCATTTATTTGTGCATGTGTTTGGTCTTTTCATTTTTCACAGAACACCCAAGATTCAAATACCATCTGGTAGAATTGCTGCACAAGTGTCAGTAGCATCTATTAGAGTTGCAGATTTCATTTCAAAGTAGAATTGATAAAAGGACAAGGGGAAAAAGGGAAAAGAGGAAGGTGAATGCAACAGAGACTAAATTTAAAAATGAGATTTTCCACCAATTCGATGGGCCTGTATTCCTTGCTCTCCTTTGTTCCCAGCCATGCCACCTGCACAAAACAGTCCCAAATAATAAGTCCTGCCATCCCAATTTACCGTATTTTCTGAAACGGCCAGGTGAAGACTCAAACAGTGTTGTGAATAACAGTGTGAACTATAATTATGAATTACACCTACTGTTTTCTAAAATGTATTTAAGACTTCCTTAAAACTTGGTATTAGTCACATGGTGATTAAGACTGATCACTTTCTTCATCATAACATCAGTTCAATATTCGACCTTTTATTGAGTGACTACTAATTGCCTAACAAGCACTACACTAGAAAACATCTTTTAAAAATGTTATTGAGTTATAACATACACAAAGTATACAAATATTACGCGTACAGATCAAAGATTTTTTAAACGCATACACATACCTGTTAGTAGCACTGAACAGTATTTAAAACATTTATAGTACCCAGAGGGCTCCCTTGGATGCCTTGCCAGTCAATAATGCTTCTACGCACAAGATAACCACTATTCAGACTTCTATCTCCATAGATCAGTTTTGCCTGTTCTTGAACTTCAAAAAAAGTGTGCACTCTTTGGGATCTGGCTTCTTTCACACAATAGTACACCTGTGAAATTCTTCCATGTTGTTGTGTGTAGCAGGAGTTGAGATACACAGTTTAATAAATTGCATTCCTGCCCTCAAGAAGTTCATAGTCAGTCACATATGGAAAGCAGGACGTAAAAAAAAATTAAAAAATAAAAATAAAAACCACTAGAAGAATGTAGAGGATGGGATCAGACAGGATGGGATAGAATGGGAAGGGAAGGATCTTGTGAAAAGGTCATCCTCAAAGAGTAGATCTCAAAGCTAAATGGAATTAGTAACAATAGAAATAACATTTTTAATAATAACAAAAGTAATGCTCTTTGCTGAACCCCTACTATGGACCAGGTACATCTTCCTTATCACATCTAAATTTTACTCAACTCTACCAGATGGGTACAGATCATCTCCATTTCACAGCTGAAGAAGTTGAGACTCAGAAACGGGAAATAATTCTCTCCAAGTCCCATAAGAAATAAGGGCCAAAACCAGCTCCTGAACCCAGATTAATTTAGCCTTAATCTGACTTCAAAAAGCCCATGTTTTCCCAAAACACATCATATCTGGGAGGATGAAAAATATTCTATTACATCAATATTATTCATTTTTATAAAACCAAATTAACATGAAAATGTGTAATATACAGACCACTTCTGTATCAGTAACCATATTCAACATGACAAGACAAATAACATTTTCAGCTATAAGAATAACAAGACACTTGCAGACAGAGTTTAAGTATACTTTTAAGAATTTCTCCATCCCTTTAGGGAAGACCCTAAAAGTCTTCCCATTAAGCTTCTGGTCCTGCACACCAGTGGGACTAAAACCTTGACTGAGAGCCCCTGGCAGACCAAGACTTGACCAAAAGGGGTGATCAAAACAGAAAAGGAATGGCAAGAAAGTATTTCTAGTTGGTCTATTTTTCAGATCAGTCAAGGTAATGAGATAAATGAGATTTCACCAGTAGAAGAAAGGTTCCAGGGAATGGGGCCCCAGGGAGAGAAGGTTGTCAACCTCAGGGCAGAGATCCACTGGCAAAAACCACTCTGAGAAACGGAGTCTAGCGTGAGCATCCTTGGCCCAAGAACTCCCCCCGCCCCCCGTCATCCTCCCATTTCAAAAGAGGAATAAGATCTCTCCCTTAGGGATCTTTGCATTGTCATAAAGACAAATGAGAGCCAGTTTGAATTTTGAATCACTTAGAGTCAAAACTTTCCTGAAGCTTAAACCTGACTGGATTTGGGGTTAGAAATGCAGGAACGTATAGTAAGCAGATCAGGAAACTTTGGACTTACCCCAGAAGCCCATGAGATGGAACATGGGCCTTCTGAGCAGCGAGTCCTTGGTTCCAAATTTGGACCCCCCAAAAGTGACAATTTGGTCCTGCATTATCTGCTTGTAAGAAGATATTAAAAGCAACATGTAACTTTCTGCTGCTATGATAGCCATACCTATGGGTGTGACATATGTCAGTGTGAATCGCATGGGTCCAGGTGCTTTGCTGCCTTGTATCTCTCAGACAGCCAAGAGTACAAGCCTCCATCCCTTCAGCCCAAACTCCAGAGGTGACTGGAGGAAGACAGGTGAAGGAAATGCAACCCAAAATCTTCTGCCTCCAGAATTCAGACCTGGTTATTTATTCTGGGATTCCCATGGGCCACATTTTGGAACAAATCTAGCTCTGTTTTGATCTACCTTTGAAAAGGCAGCCTAGGAAAGGCCACCTATACTCCAGGCAAAGCAATGAGCCACAGCTAAGGGACAACGTGGGCTATTTGTAAACAGCAGCCTGAATGTCATCATCAATTATTCATCATTCAACAAAGCCACGGAGTAACTTCGTACAAAACCACTTCATGCTTACTCAAGGTTCAGCCCAATAAGAAGAAAGCAGCAAGGTGTTGGTCAAAAACTTGAAACTAAGAAATCTCTACACTAGGTTGGCAAGCTATGGCCTACAGACCAAATTCCAGCTGCTGCCTGTTTTTGTAAATGAAGTTTTATCGACACATGCAACGCCCATTTGTTCACATATCACCTATGGCTGTGTTCAGGCCACAACACTAGATTTGAGTGTTACGGCAGAGACCACATGGCCTGCATAGCCCAGAATATTTACCATCTGGTCCTTTACATGAACAGTTGGCCAACTCCTGCTCTACACTCTCACTTCTCAAAGTATGGTCCACGGTCCAGGGGTATTGGCCTCACCTGGGAACTTATTAGAAATGTAGAATCTCAGGCTCCACTCCAACCTTACTAAAAATGTGCATTTTAACAAGGTCCCTGGGAGACTAGAGTGTACATTCAAGTTTGAGCAACACTGCTCAAACAGGGCTCTGCTTCTCAAACTTCGCTGACTCATTATTCACAACAGCCAAGGCATGGAAACAACCTAGGTGTCCATCGCTGGATGAATAAAGAAACTGTGAGATATATACATATCTCATGCTATATATGATATCTATACATATATAGCACGAGTTATGTATATATAGTACACACACACACACACACACACACACACACACACACACACACAAGGGTGCCAAAAAAAAGTATACGTATTTTAAGAAAGGAAAAAAACTATTAAAATTGTAATACTCAATATATACCGATAACGAAAGATGAATACAAGTCACGTTTGACTTCTGCAATTATAAGAGGTGCTCAGAATGGTTACCATCAGCGTCCAGACACTTCTGATTATGGTGAACTACTGCTTGAGCAACGTTGACCAAGTACCCACTTGAGTAAATTTTTTTGGCAACCCTGGTGTGATATATAGACGATGTATTACAGAATTGTACACCTGAAACCTATATAATTTCACTAACCAATGTCACCCCAATAAATTTAATAAAAATTTTAAATAATAATAATAATAAAGACAGGCATCAAACCTCTCCCACTCATCCCAAGAATAAAAGTAATAAATACTGTCTGTAGTTTTTCAAAGGCAGCAGCTGTCGGCTTTGCTCCTGGAATTTCACTCTGAGGCTATCATGGCATTTCCCAATTACTTTCAACCCCAAATAATCACTAACATATACTGAAAAACTAAACACTTTTACAGTGCCACATTTAAAGTATTACTGTTTGCTGATACTGTTAAAATTTTTAAATATTTATGACTCCAAATTTCATCTTTTAATATAGTCCCATTGTTCCATACTGTTCAATTAGTTCTATTCCTTGGCATTAGCATCATTTTTGTAAAATGTATGGCATGGTCATATACCAGCCAGCCACTTATTTATATTCAATATTGAGAAGGAACACTGCAGAAATTTTCAGCAACTATAAAGTATACGTTACACGTACGTCCACTGAAATGCCCCTGACAGATGATAATTCACATCAACCTCTCACCCATTTTTCTGCAAATTTGCTTATTACCGGAACTCTGTATTTCAAGTTGGTAATGAGCCTCTCTCCTCCCCCATGACAAACAACAGTGAATATACTGCTCATTGGTGGAAGAACTAATTAAGGCACTCTTTTATAAATTGTTTAAAACAGTTTGTGGTGAAATAGAAGTCAAACATTATAGAGGATATATTGTTGTGCCAGGTAGCAAAAACGCTGTCAGAAAGAACTGAGACATGTCAAAATTCCCTAAAGGAAGAGCCTCAAGTTGGCCAATATGGAACAATTTGAGCTATAAAAGAATAATGATTCTAATGGATTTAAACAAATAAATACATAAAATCTCCTGAGTTTATCATGATACTAAAAAAAACTGCTTTGGCATCTTTGGAGATACTAGGGCACCAACTCACTGTGAAAATTAATAAATACAGACATTTATATGCCTCCTTTTCAGTAGTTTATATCAGTGTAAATTATATGTCAGCATAATCAAGTGGTTGGTGACAGGCAATCTTTTGTAAAACAACAACAACAAAAAACTACAGCTAATAAATGCAGAAAGAAGGACAGGATTTGAAAATCGCCAGTTGCAACCCCTAATGAATTCATGTATCTATGCAATATTATCAATGACTGTGCAAACAATTAAGACAGTGGTTTTCAACCCTGCCTGCACCTTTTATCTCCTGGGAAACATTAAAAAATGCTGACGCCTGGTCCCACCCCCCAGAGAATCTGAGACCATTGGTCTGGAGTGTGGCCTGAGCATTCGGGTTTTTTAAGCTCCCTGGGTGATTCTAAGGCGCAGTCAAGGAAGAGGACCACTGCTTGAGATGAAAGGTTGATGGGGAAGCTAAAATGGAAGGATCAGGCTGAGAACACCTGAACCCACTGCTAGACCTTTTCAGTGCCAGTGGGACAACCT